>NC_071508.1:28336673-30836673 GCF_027887155.1 Malaclemys terrapin pileata | reverse complement strand
TTCAATGTAGAAGACTAACACCCTCCAGACATTTAGGGAATGCAGCCTATGCCCCCTCCTCCAACTTATGCGGCTTTGGAAAAAAGACAGGTAAGAAAATGTCCTGGCTCGTATGAAACTGAGAGACCACCTTGGGCAGGAAGGCCGGATGTGGCCTCATCTAGACTTTGTCTTTGTAAAAGACCGCCTAGGGCAGTTCCCTCGAGGAACCTGACTTTTATGTCCTGAGTGAAAACTGTCCTACCGTTGAGCAGTGGATGGAAGGCCGAGTTAGCCGTTAAGTGGTCCTTAATAGATGAAAGGGACAGGCCTTGGAGCTTGAGATGCAGAAGGTAGTCCAGGATTAACTGAAGTGATGCTTGCTCAGGCCAAATGCCTTTATCTAAGGTCCAGCAGGCGAACAACTTCCATTTGGCCAGGTAGGTCGCTCTGGTGGAGGGCTTTCTACTGCCCAACAGTACCTGTTGGGCATTGACCGAGCACTGCCATTCCTGTGCATTCAACGATGCAGCAGCCAAGCTGTCAGGTGCAGCGCCTCCAGGTTCGGATGCAGACTGCTGTGGTTTTGGGACAGCAGGTCCAGTTGGAGCGGCAGCTGTAACGGAGCGGCCACCGAGAAGTCCAGCAGTGTGCTGAACCAGTCCTTCGCTCTGTCCTGCTTGATCTTCATGAGAACTCTGAATTAATGGAACTGGGGGAAAGGCGTAAAACAGCCTCCGACACTGGGAGCAGAAAGGCATCCAACAGGGAGTCCCTGTCGATCCCCCGAATCGAGCAGAAAATGTGGCATTTCCTGTTCTGTCCGGACACAAACAGGTCCACCTGGGGAATTCCCCACTTGCAGAAGATGAAGCTGACCACTTCTGGATGGAGGAACCACTCGTGGCGAGATGAGAAGGTCCTGCTGAGGCGATCTGCCAAAGCGTTCTTGACCCCAGAAAGGTGAGCGGGTACGAGATGGAGGTCCCAGAGCCTGAAGGCTTCCTGGCAAAGGGAAGATGATCTGGCCCCGCCCTGCTTGTTGATTTAGAACATAGCTGCTGTGTTATCCATTAGGACCTGGATCACTTTGCTTACTATGTGAGGTAGGAAGGCTTGGCAGGCCAGGCGAATTGCTCTGAGCTCCCTGACATTGATATGGAGGAAGTGATTATGACTGGACCAACGACCTTGCATGCTGACCAACGACCAGATGGGCTCCCCACCCTAGCTCCGATGCATCGGAGATGAGTGTTACCTATGGGGAAGGAGCTGCAAAGGGGACTCCTACCAACACCGATGTAGGATCCTGCCACAAGGTGAGTGACAACAGTCCACAGTCCAGAATCCGGACCACCCAGTCCATGCTGTGGCTGTTGGGGATGTAGACCAATGCCAACCACGCCTGCAGGGAGCTGAGGCGGAATCGTGCCTGCTGGACCATGTAAGTGCAGGCCACCATGTGTCCCAATAATCGCAGGCCCATGTGAGCGATACTGGGAGGGTGGGCTTGCATGTACGCGATTAAATCCGCCCTGGCTTGGAACTGGGCCTCAGGGAGGAAGGGAAATGCATTACAAATTGCAGCGTGTAGCCCGAAGAAATTGTGTCGCGCACCCAATGGTCCACGGTTAGCCAAGACCAGGCTGATTGGAAGGGACAGAGGTGGTTGAGGAAAAAGAGGGAGGGTGGATCCAGTGAAGTGACTGGGGCATTGTCCTCGTGTGTACCCTCAAAATGACTGCTTCTGGCCCCTTTGGTTCCTGGAAGGGTCAGGCTGAGCAGACGGGCGGGAAGACGATAGGTGTCGTCGCATAGACCCCTTGTCTCTGTCCTTTCTCCTGCAGGAACCCGATCAAGAAGTTCCCCAGGACCTAGACTGCGGGAGCGGAGGACGGAACGGCTTCCTGGCCTGCTGAGGATTGTGAAGGCCCAAGGAGTGAAGGGTGGCCTGGGAGTCTTTCAGACTGCAGAGGCTTGAGTCCGTGAACTCTAAGAAGAGCCCTGCTCCCTCAAACTGAAGGTCCTGAATAGTGGCCTGCATCTGTTGGGACAAGCCGGAGGACTGCCAGGAGCTGCGTCTCATGGCCACCACAGAGGCGACCACCTGGCCGCTGAGTCAGTAGCGTCCCAGGCCACTTGCAGGGCTCCCCACACCATCACTGTGCCGTCTTCTTAGAAGACGGCGGAATGGAAAAGGGAGGTTGCCACAATGATTTGGTAATTTTAAGGACTCTTGGGTGGACAGGCAGCGCTACCCAGGCCGGAATGGCAGAGGATATCACATTCAAGAGTTTGTCAGACTCCTCTGCGACCGCCTCAATCTGTAGGTTCAAATTAGCAGCCATTCTTTTAAGGAGGGCCTGGTGCTCCTTGAAGTCACTGTGGGGACTGCCCCTTTGGGAAGGACCCGCCACTGCTTCATCTGGGGACGACGACGACAACTGCACCACCTGTGGAGGAGCAGATTCCCCCTTGCTCTCCAGGGACGGCTCCTTAGGCACTGGGGTTTGATGCTCCGCCCCCGTGGTGTGTCAACCCTGTGCTCCGACTCCGGTGCTGGTAGTGCCGGGGTCGATTTGTCTGAGGTGGCCAGGAAGGGCTGGTGGGAACACGGGACTGTCATTACTGGCATGCCCCACGGGTTCCAACCTGGCCATTGAGAGGGCCACTGTCCCTGCTGCCTCGTGGTTGCTACAGGTGTCACGGCAGTCTTGGAGAGGGGATGAACTCCTGGTCCAACTCGGACCACTGCTCTTCCGGCAACCAGGGCGGAGCCGCTGAGGCCTGACTTTGCCAACTGACTTTGGTTGGTGACTGGCAAGGGGCGAGTGAGGAACAACGTCTGCCCAATGAATGGTACCAGGGTCAAGGGGATCAGTGCCATGACAAAGAGCAGCCCTGCCTGGCGGGGACGATGTCTGGGAGACTATCTGGGTGAAGGTGACCTGGGACATGGCGAACTGTGACCGGGATCCCCTACAACTCTGCACAGTCAGATCCCTGGTTGGGCTGGGGGGGGGGGGGGGTGTCTGATCTCCACGGTACCCCCATGAAGCCCACGGGTGGGCACATGGCCTGACATTGGCCTTTTGCCCAAGGCCCCTTTTCCTTCCAGTGCCCGGGGGTGGGAGGGGCACTCTTCTTTTGCTGCTTCTTAGGCACCAGCAAGGGGGAACGGTGCCGGGTGGAGCACTCAGCACCAAAGCTGAAGTGCTCGGCATGGAGTCCGAGTGGGAGGGCTCTGATGCAGGACGAAGCACTGCCTCCATGAGGAGGTTCCTCAGACAGATATCACACTCCTTTTAGGTTCTAGGTTGAAAGATTTTACAGATTTGACACTTATTCTTTCTATCCGAGTCCCCCAAACACTTCAAGCAGCTGTCATAGGGGTCACTGATAGGCATCGGCCTGCTGCATGTCGAACATGGTTTGAAGCTGGGAGAGCAGGGCATGCCCCGCTCTGGGACAAAGTCGCAGCCAGGACTCTAACTACCAACTAACCTAACACTTAACTTAATGGCTAACTAAATACCTACAAACTATGTACAAAGATGATAACAAAGGCTGTAAAGAACTGTTAATGCTCTTGTGATCTGCAAGACAAAGTGCTCCAACCATCACGAGCAGTAGGAAGGAACTGAGAGGGCATACAGTTGGCAGTGCCTAATATACTGACACACGAGCGCAGCACTCAAGGGGGCGCCACAGCCAACCCTACAGAGACTAAGGCAAAAGTCTCTGACAACTGCACGTGGGCGCACACACACACCTAGAATGAGAACATAAACGTAAGAACGGCCATACTGGGTCAGACCAAAGGTCCATCCAGCCCAGTATCCTGTCTACCGACAGTGACCAATGCCAGGTGTCCCAGAGGGAGTGAACTTAACAGGTAATGATCAAGTGATCTCTCTCCTGCCATCCATCTCCTCCCTGTGACAAACAGAGGTTAGGGACACCATTCCTTACCCATCTTGGCTAATAGATATTCATGGACTTAACCTCCATGAATTTATCTAGTTCTCTTTTAAACCCTGTTATAGTCCTAGCCTTCACAACCTCCTCAGGCAAGGAGTTCCACAGGTTGACTGTGCGCTGTGTGAAGAAGAACTTCCTTTTATTTGTTTTAAACCTGCTGCCCATTAATTTCATTTGGTGCCCCCTAGTTCTTATATTATAGGAACAAGTAAATAAATAACTTTTCCTTATTCAATGGAATCGACATGAGCAAGCACTTAAACTTATTCTTCTTCAATAGTCTGGTGACTGTTAGGTTTAACCCTCCTGTATAATGCAAAGAGATCAGCTGTAGCACAACTTAAATCTAAGCTGAGAACACACTTCAAATTCTTGGATGCTGTATCAAAGCCCTAAAACCCAGCTTCCACTGGGAAAACAGGTGTAGAGACTGGACAGGGCATCATATTTCAGTTGATTTTTCCTCTTGTCCCTACTGATTATCTGGATTCTATTACACCATTGTGAAGATACCTAACATCTTTTGAGAAACCCTGAACAATTACCTTTTACAGTGCTTTGAAACATTAAATATAAATGATTATCTTCTATGAGCTGTGCTCACCAGTTCTCGCATTTTAAATCTCTCCCAACTCCTTCCTTATGCATTCTTTCAAGTACATTCTATAGTCAGCTGGGCATCTGCTCTCACACAAAAAAAGATTAGGCAGTAAAAGGAAAAAAAAAACCCAGAGAGTTTCCAGTTCTGCAATCCTTTTCCTCCCTCTCCATATACAGAGCTGCCATTTAGTACAGTCTGACAGCAAAGGAAGAAGAGATTTCAGTCCAGTATTGGAGCAGAGTTGGTTCTTGTTCCAGGTGGCTTACAATTTACCCCACCACCCCGTGCACCTAGCTACAAAATATAACAGGGCAAGCAGCTAGCATGCTGCAGAGATAGTGCAAGCATTTGGCTTATGGACTATCTTACCTGACTTTGCCTTCATATTGTCCATAGAACAAATGCTGCCGACTCATCCATTCAGCCATTACAAATTCCAAAGCAGGCTTGCCAGTTGGCCCAGGGAGACTACTCAGGAACTCTAACAAGGGCTCCAGCTGGGAGTGAACCAGGTGAGCAAATACCATGATCAAGGACTACAAAAAAAAAAAAAAAAAAAAAAGGAAAACTAGCTGTACATATGTAATAACCAACAATTAAGTGTTTTCTCTTCACTAAACCCCTGGAGGCTTCATGCGTTTGCTAACACTAAAAGGCGTACAGATCCCTGCAAACCTGTCCACTAACCAAGAAAGCAAGTGAATTAGACAAGGAGTGAGTGCTTGTCACCTTATTTAGCCCACAGAACGAGACAGAACAAGTTAAACTTCTCACTTGCATCTGAAACCCACAACTCCTCCTAAAGCAAGGACAAAAATGACTAAACCAACAGAGGTGGCACTGGGCTCTCCATCAGAAAAAATAATGATTTACATCATGGTAGCACCTAGAAGATGCAATAAAGATCAGGGCATCATTGTGCTGGATGCTGTACATATAGACAGAGACAGTCCCTGCCCTGAAGAGCTTCCAACCTAAACAGACAAGAAAGAGAGAGTGGGAGAAAGGCTCTTACCCCTTTTCCAGTTGAGGCACAGACATTAGGTCACTTGACCACAGACATACACCCAAGATTAGGCAGTAAAAGGAAAAAAAAAACCCAGTTTCCAGTTCTGCAATCCTTTTCCTCCCTCTCCATATACAGAGTTGCCATTTAGTACAGTCTGACAGCAAAGGAAGAAGAGATTTCAGTCCAGTATTGGAGCAGAGTTGGTTCTTGTTCCAGATGGCTTACAATTTACCCCACCACCCCGTGCACGTAGCTACAAAATATCTCCCAAGTCCTAGCCCAGTGCCTTCACCACAAGACTATCCCCATTCCCCCTTCTCATGAAACCCAACCCAACAGCACTTCTCCAATGGAGATGAACCACCTGGCTTAGTAACTGCACTGCTCACCTTCCTAAAAACTTTCAGTTTTTGGTTACACGGTGTAGCTTTCCAAGGTTCTGACTCAAAGACCAAGCAGTTAAAAATGAACAATATTCTTAAACTTTAATAAGAAAAGCAGAAATCTACGTTTTTAAAATAGCCTCTGTTTCTGTTTATTAGAATGCAGCTGGGACCTACATTCTTTTTTCTTAGGTGACCTTGCATTTGGCTGCATTAAAATATATTTGAATGAGCCCCAGTTTACCAGCATTGTTCTGTATAACAAATAAAACAAGACATAGTATTCCAGTAATGGCTTCACTACTGTGTTATATAGCGGTATCATCATCTCTCTACTTCTGCTTGATATTTGCCTATTTACTGTTCTCTAAGAAAACACCACTCAACTTCTAGAAGAGACTGAGTGATATTCCTAGCTCTCAAGTACACCTCAACTGAAATTTCAGTAGTAAGTGCCAGAGTCAGGAGATGGCTAACAACATGTGTGATGAAAGTCTTTAAATTCATATTCCTCTGATCCCTCAAGGCAGGAACTATGTCCACAGGATAACCATTTTTGTAGCATATCTAGAATCTGCAATTGCATAGGTAGTGGATACACAGGCACGTAATGTAAACTTGTACTTCCAGTGACAGGAAGTGTTTCTCTTCCTGACACTTAGAACCATTGCTTCCAGTGGGCCTCCCAGCCTGCTCACCTGCATTACACTGAGTGTCTCTGCTTGTTGCATTTTGCTAAGGATTGCTCTCAGAATCTGGTCCAGGTTCTCTCCCAGCTCACTTCCTGCTTTTGAAATCAGTGTGGAGACTAGTCTGCCCACAAAAGCAGCTGTGAACTCTGAGGTCCGTGGATCCAGGAGTTGACTCACCACCTGCATGACATACCACAGCCCATTGTGGCCTTGCTCATCATGCCATTGTGCAATCTGTTCTAGTGCTACTGAGACGTATGCACGCAGACACTCACCACCATTCTGAATACAAGAGAGAGAATTACTGTGTTAGAACCATCAGACTCTCAAAATCAACTGTATATGTTGTGGGCACCCCCCAAAGAACCAAAGAGAATACCCATTTCACCACAGCACAAAGCACTTTAAACAGGAAGAAAGAATTAGTAGACAAGATAAAAAGAACAGGCTTATTTGTGGCACCTTAGAGACTAACTTAGAGGTGCTACAAGTACTCTTGTTCTTTTTGTGGATACAGACTAACACGGCTGCTACTCTGAAAGTAGACAAGATGTGTGTGATGGGTAAAATGGTGGAAGTTGTGAGAGACCCAGTGCTCAGAAGACCTGGAGTGCGAGTATCTGCAATTCTGTTTCATTAATCTAGTATGCAGATACATTCCAAGAGATTCTGAACAGCTACAGTCCAAGATAGCTAGAGAGCAGCATGAGGGACAAACATGATCCAGATTTCTACAGTAAAGCTCTCTATTTCAAAAAAGACTGCAGTGCAGCAATCCAGCACACCGTATTCACCTTATTCTCGCTGGAGCACTGCTCAGTGGGACCTGTTTTCATGGGCCACACCCACGTGGGAAACGGAAGTTAGAACCACAAAGTTGCTTTTCTCTGTTTGAAGGTCAGGGTGAGTAACTGACCCACCTTGGTCTATTCACAAACATGTTTTGGGAGTTGAAAGGGTCAGAAGGCCTTGCTTCCTATAACCTGGGAAGTCCCAATTCCTTGCTTAGAGCTGCTCTGATGACCTCATCAGGCAGCAGCAGTGGCTACTGATAGACAGAGGACAAAAGGTGCTGGTGTCCCTTTCCTACTCACCTGCAAAGGCTCTGGGAGTTTGGTGGAGGGGAAAAGGAAGAAAATATGGTGAGGCAGGAACTGGCCAGGACGGGGGAGCAGCAGAAAAGCAACCACTACTCAGAGAGAGTTAGGTGTTCTGAGGAAATCAGGGACCAATAGCAAGCAGTGACGCCTGCCCTGAGCATTTTCACTCCCCCTGCTTCTTTAGCCACTTTCCTTTGATAAATGCTGCCAACTGGGGCAAGAGGGGAATTGGGATCAAATCTGATTTTCCCCCTTGCCTCCTGTTTTCCCCCACTTGAATTAACAGGGGAGTCTTGTCTACTTTGAAGCAAGGCCTGGGCTCCCCATGCCGAGGCTGCTTTGACAGAAAGCCTCTGCCAGGCAGGTTAATTACAAGGGAAAAAAGAGACATGTTCCTGGCACGCTCCAGAGTCCTAAAGAGAAAAGACCAAGACTGGTCCTGACCTGCCAGTTAAAAGAAGGATCAGCAAAACTCACCACAGACACCAAAATGAGGATGGCAACAATTATTTATAAAAGATAGGAATGGCACTCAGGCTTCTGGCAAACCGCCAGTGTGGCTGCTGGTGGGATCAGACTGAGGCCCCAAAAGGCAAAATGATCCCTTAAAGACTAGATAAAGCACAACAAGTGACTGACTTGTGTCATCCAATGCTTTTTGACTGACATGACCCTGCAGTCCCTTCCCCTTCCCTATAGACGTTACCTGCATGGTAGCATTGTCATCCGTGTGCAGGCTGCACTGAGCCACCGCAGGGAATGCTTGGCAGATCAAGAGCTGGGAAAGAGGAGGTTTCGTATTCCTCACAACAGTGGTTAATATATCAATAGAAGTCTGAAAGGGGAAAGCACACAAATAGAAGCTCTTTTAAACAGCAGTCCCAGCACTGTAACTCAACATTTTCACAAAGCCTGGAAGGGCAGGGTAAGATGTGAAGGCCTACCTGGTAATGGGGGAGGGCACACAACAGTGACAGTGCAGATTCTCCTGTGCTGCCTCGTTCACACAGGGACGGGGGGGGGAGAGGAGGGGGATTGATTTTGTTTTCTTCAAAGCGGGCTCCTTTTTAAAAGTTGCAGAAATGCTTTGGTTACTAGTGAGTGCAGGAGATGTCACCCATCACACACACTGCAGATTGAACAGGAGTCTTATAAGGATGATTTCGTAAGAACAGAGCCTTATTTCTACCCCTAACCCATTTCAAACCCCTGCTGCCAGTCACCAGCACTTGATAGATATGGAGCAGGCAGCTGAATGACAACAGATGGAGCATTCAGCAGCAGCTCTTTCCCTGTACAGGAAGCACATTATTTCGGTAGCAGGTAAAGGCCAATGTTCAGCAGCAGGTAGTTTGTAACCCCCCTTTTCCAAATAAGGAAGCTTTTTAGCATCAGTTGTGTGTGTCCAAGCGGTTCTGATCACTCCCAGTTCACAAGGCTTCGTGGGATAGATTACACTTTGTAAGAAAACAAAGCAGATTTTTCAGCTTTTACCTCTATAACATGTCTCAGAAAAACTACCACCAGGGAGGTTTGAAGATAGCAGGTAGCCAATAGCAAAGGTACTTTTCACAGTCACCCTTGACAACATGCTGTTCTGCTGGTATACAGATGTACCTGAAGTTATTTTAAAAAGGCTTGTGTGGTGAAACATTTCAGTTAATCTGATTCACCTAAAGGAATCAAGGGCAAAACAGAAAGGACGTTTATAAATACTGCAGGAGGACTGAATATCTCTTCCTCTCATCAACTATGCACCCTTAAAATGTAAGAGTAGGGGTCTTCAGCAAGATAGCCTCCCTCAACCGGCAGAAAGCTCAAAAGGGGATTCAACAAAAATCACTTATTTTAAAAAGTGCTTCTCAACATGCAAGCAGGTTCTCAAAAGGCTGGGCTGAGCAATATGAAAAATATGCATGTAGCCATTCCATTTGTATCTATTCAAATCACATGTGACACTACCCACAAATGCCCCCGCACTGGCAGTTAGTGCAGAACAACTGATTCCTCCTTACCAGTTAATTCAAATTTTAGTTCAATAGTGGCAAGAGTGACAGTGCATATGTACATTTATCTCTATGATCACACTTTATATCATTCCATTTGATTTTAAAAGGGGTGCATGTTATAATAAAGGTTTAATCAATTGTAAGAATAAGACAGGTCAATAGACTGCTCATAACTAAGGCTACGTTTTAGTTATGGGTATTTTTAGTAAAAGTCATGGACAGGTCACAGGCAGTAAATGAAAACTGACTGTCTGTGACCTGTCCATGGCCTGGTCTACACTACAGAGTTAGGTCGAATTTAGCTGCATTAGGTCAATTTAAACAATGACTGTGTCCACACAACCAACCCCGTTCCGTCGACCTAAAGGGCTCTTAAAATAGACTTCTGTACTCCTCCCTGACGAGGGGAGTAGCGCTAAAATCGATGTTGCTGGGTCGAATTTGGGGTAGTGCGGATGCAAATCGACGGTATTGGCCTCTGGGAGCTATCCCAGAGTGTTCCATTGTGACCGCTCTGGACAGCACTTTGAACTCCGATGCACTAGCCAGGTACACAGGAAAAGCCCCGGGAACTTTTGAATTTAATTTCCTGTTTGGTCAGCGTGGTGACCTCAGCAGCACTGGTGACCATGCAGTCCTCCCAGAATCGCAAACGAGCTCCAGCATGGACCGAAAGGTAGACACTGGATCTGATTGCTGTATGGGGAGAAGCATCTGTGCAGGCTGAACTCCGATCAAAAAGGAGAAATGCAAATATATTTGCCAAAATCTCACAGGGCATGTTGGACAGAGGCTACAACAGGGACACACAGAAGTGCCGTGTTAAAGTTAAGGAGTTCAGGGAAGCCTACCAAAAGACAAAGGAGGCAAATGGTCGCTCCAGGTCAGAGCCCCATAGGTGCTGCTTCTATGATCAGTTGCATGGCATTCTAGGGGGGGACCCTACCACTAACCCACCACTGTCCCTGGACACTTGCAAGGGGGGAGGATTTTGCAGATGAGGAAGAGGAAGAGGAGGAGGAGAATGCGCAGCAGGAAAGTGGTGAATCCGTTCTCCCCAGCAGCCAGGAGCTTTTCATCACCCTGGAGCCAATACCCTCCCAAGGTGGGATCCCCGACCCTGAAGCCAGAGACGGCACCTCTGGTGAGTGCACATTTGTAACTACAGTACAGGGTTTAAAAGCAATAGTGTTTAATGTTTGATTTGCCCTGAAGAACTGGGATGCATTCGCGGCCAGTACAGCTACTGGAAAAGTCTGTTCATATGTCTGGGGATGGAGCGGGAATCCTCCAGGGACATCTCCATGAAGCTCTCCTGGAGGTACTCTGAAAGCCTTTGCAGAAGGTTTCTGGGGAGGGCTGCCTTATTTCATCCTCCACGGTAGGACACTTTACCACACCAAGCCAGTAGCAAGTATTCTGGAATCATTGCAGCACAAAGCATGGCAGCGAAGGGTTCTGGGTTTTGGTCGCATTCAAGCAACATTCGGTCTATATTTGTCTGTGTTAGCCTCAGTAGAGTGATATGATTCATGGTCACCTGGTTGAAATAAGGATATTTTTGTAAGGGAACAGTAAAAGGACCTCGTTCATGATGGGCTGTTTGCGCTTGGCTAAACGTGATCACCCCAGAGAATAGCCACACGGTGGGGTGGGGGGAGGTCGGGTGCTGCACATCCACCCGAAAACCGCAGCCCCTCCTTTTAAATGTGAAACCCAACCCATTGCTTGCTCTGGGAAAGGAGGGCGCTGCAGTTTGAAAACATTCCCATGTTAGGAAGGCATAGGCAGCCAACCCTGCGTACCAAAAAGCTTACTATGGCTGCCTGGAAACCGAATTCTGTTGCCCAGCCGTGTGTGATGTGTTACCATACTGGCAGGCGCTCAATATAAAAGGCAAAATGCGACCTTGTACCTAAAGCACATGTGATGTCTGCTGTGAATTGCTTGATTCACTGTGAAAGAGTCTCCCTTTTGTTTTCAGAAATATATCATCTTAAATGTTATTCTCGCTTTTTATCACTCCCCAGGCGCAAATGTTTCTACGCTCGCCCTATCATCTCAATTCCTGAGGTTATCGCAGATTAGAAGGTAAAAAAACGCACTCACAATGACATGTTTTCCAAGCTCACGTAGTCCTCCTGCACTGATAGGGCACAGCTTAATGCATGGAGGCATTCAGTGGCAGAGGACAGCAAAGAATTAAGTGAGCGCGAAGAGCGGAGGCAGGACGTGATGCTGAGGCTAATGGGGAAGCAAACAGACATGATGAAGCATCTGTTGGAGCTGCAGGAAAGCCAACAAGAGCACAGACCACCACTGCATCCACTGTATAACCGCCTCCCCTCCTCCCCAAGTTCCATATCCACCTCACCCAGATGCCCAAGAATGCAGGGGTGGAGGCTCTGGGCACCCAGCCACTCCACTCCAGGATGGCCCAAGCAACAGAAGGCTGTCATTCGAACAGTTTGATTTTTAGTGTGGTTACAACAAACAATGTGGCCTTGTCCTTCCCTTCTCCCCCACCCCACCCGGGCTACCTTGTCAGTTATCTCTTTTTTTTTTTTTAATTAATAAAGAAAGAATGCATGGTTTCAAAACAATAGTTACTTTATTTCAAAGTGGGGAAGGGGTTGGCTTACAGGGAATTAAAATCAACAAAGGGGGGTGGTTTTGCATCAAGGAGAAACACACACAACTGTCCCACCGAAGCCTGGCCTGTCATGAAACTGGTTTTCAAAGCCTCTCTGATGCACAGCGTGCCTTGCTGTGCTCTTCTAATCGCCCTGGTGTCTGGCTGCTCAAAATCGGACGCCAGGCGATTTGCCTCAACCTCCCACCCCGTCATAAACGTCTCCCCCTTACTCTCACAGATATTAATGGAGCACACAGCAAGCAGCAATAACAATGGGAATATTGGTTGCACTGAGGTCAGACCTACTCAGCAAATAGTGCCAGCGAGCTTTTAAACATCCAAAGGCACATTCTACCACCATTCTGCACTTGCTCAGCCTATAGTTGAACTGCTCTTTACTACTGTCCAGGCTGCCTATGAAGGCTTCATGAGCAAGGGGTAGGCTGGGTCCCCAAGGATAACTATTGGCATTTCAACATCCCCAATGGTAATTTTCTGGTCTGGGAAGCAAGTCCCTTCTTGCAACTGCTCGAACAGCCCGGAGTTCCTAAATATGCGAGCTTATGCACCTTTCCCAGTCATCCCATGTGATGTCGGTGAAACGTCCCTTGTGATCCACCAGTGCTTGCAGTACCATTGAGAAGTACCCCTTGTGGTTCACATACTGGTTGGCAAGGTGGTCCGGTGCCAAGATGGGGATATGCGTTCTGTCTATTGCCCCACCACAGTTAGGGAACCCCACTGCAGCAAAGCCATCCAGTATGACCTGCACATTTCCCAAAGTCACTACCCTTGATAACAGATCAATGATTGCATTGGATACTTGCATCACAGCAGCCCCCACAGTAGACTTGCCCACTCCAAATTGATTCCCGACTGACCAGTAGCAGTCACGCGTTGCAAGCTTCCACAGGGCTATCGCCACTCACTTCTCAACTGTCAGGGCAGCTCTCCTCTTAGTATTCCTGCGCTTCAGGGTGGGGGAAAGCAACTCACAGAGTTCTGGAAAAGTGGTCTTATGCATGCAAAAGTTTCGCAGCCACTATGAATCATTCCATACCTACAACACTATGCGGTCCCACCAGTCTGTTCTTGTTTGCCTGGCCCAGAATTGGCATTCCACTGTATCAACCAGCCCCACTGCTGCCATGATGTCCCAATTGCCACAGCCCGTCCTTTCAGGAATGTCTGTGTCCATGTCCTCATCAAAATCCTCCTCGTGCTGGTGTCTCTTAGCCTGGTTCTGCATATACTCCAGGATAATGCGCGAGGTGTTTACAATGCTCACAACAGCAGTGCTGATGGTGAGTTGAGCAGGCTCCATGCTTGCCGGGGTATGGCGTCTGCACAGGTAACCCAGGAAAAAAGGCACGAAACGCAACGTCTGCCACTGCTTTCACGGAGGGAGGGGCGACTGATGACATGTACCCAAAACCACCTGCGACAATGTTTTTGCCCCATCAGGCATTGGGAACTTAACCCAGAATTCCAATGGGCAGTGGGAACTGTGGGATAGCTACCTACAGTGCACTTCTCTGTAAGTCAATGCTAGCCATGGTAGTGAGGACGCACTCTGCCGACTTAATGCGCTTAGTGGGGACATACGCAATCGACTATATAAAATCGATTTCTAAAAATTGACTTCTATAAAAGCAACCTAATTTTTTAGTGTTGACATACCCCATGACTTGTACTATATCCCTAAAAAAAACTTTGGCTGGGGGGATGGGTGTGGTGCGGGTGCTCTGCGGGGGCAGTCTGGGAGTGCAGCCCGGGATCCCCGCTGGTGCTGGCAGGGGAGGGGCAAGGGGGGAGAGAAGGGTTGGGCAGCAGCGCATGGCCCAAGACCCCCACTTGTACTGTGGGGGGAGGGTTGGTGGGGCTGGCAGGCTCCCTACCCAGCTCCACGTGTCCCTGCAGCTCTTAGGGGGAGGGAAGGCCAGGGTAGCTCTGTGCGCTATACCCACCACGTGCTCTGGCTCCACAGCTCCCATTGGCTGGGAACCGCAGCCAATGGGAGCTGCGGGGGTGGCACCTGTGGGCAGGCGCAGCACGCAGAGCCCCCTGGCCCCCTGCCTAGGAGCTGCAGGCACATGCCGTCTGCTTCTGGGGAGCCTCCCACGAGGTAAGCGCCATCCTACACCTCAACCCCCCACCTCAGCCTTGATCCCACACCCAAAATGCCCCAGGGGCTGCCTGATCTGCTTGGGCAGCCCCGGAGCCAGCCGCACCGGTTGCTGCTGAAATCATGGAAAGTCACAGAATCAGTGACTTCCGTGACAGACATGCAACCTTACTCATAACAGCTAGTTATAATGACATAAAACCCACCTTCTACTGATGTGCTTATAACTAGGTATAATATATACTCCTCTCTGATGGATATTATAAATATTTTAATCATGTATTAATGCTTTATAAATGGAATCTCAATATAAAGCATGATCCTATATATTTTACATATATACAGTTACATGCGTGGTGTTTCATTGTGTACAGAAAGGTGCAAACTCACATGAGAGGATACGTACAGCTTGAGTTCTAACAATCTGTGCATGTACCATGTCTAGGACATGTAATGTGCATTACTGGAGAATGCCCTATTGTGAGAAAAACTTATTTCCATAGGTTGCACTATTTCAAATGGTAAGAAAGAGCTAAAGACACTTTGTAAAGACTGGAAGAAGGCTGACAGACAACTGAGAGATAAAAGACTATGATGTGCATTTCTTCCAAACCTGGAGATCTCTTTCCCCACAGAAAGATCTCAGTCACTAAAGACATCACTCAATAGTAGTTTATGAGCATCCGTTCTTGCTCTTTTCATATCAAAACAGGTTGATGGAATGGCATAATGCCAATGCTTTTATTAGCTGCAGCAAGAACCCATCCTGCAGCTAAACCATCTTTTGCCATAGTACTTACTGCACAAAGCCCTGCTGGAATCTTATCAGCAGGAGCCTGCATGATGCTGACGAGAGTTGGGATTAGTCTCATCTGCATTGGACCTTGGCAGGCTTCTATCTGTGCTAGCTCCTTAAAGATATCTTGTGCGAGAGAGGCAACAACAGGATCTAGAGCGAGAAAGCACCAGTTACTAAGACAAACTAATGAGTATTGGTCTAAAGTTTTGTTGCTATCATTTCAATAAGGTAAGCTGCAAATTTCATGACAGGAGGTTACACAAACAGTCTTTACTGGAGCATCCAGTTTACTTTCAGCCTCAGTAAGCAACTAGAAGTAATTGGAAGAAAAGTCAATCAGTTTCTGTATGGCTATATGGCATTTACTAAACAATTCTTTGCATGAAGATAGACTTTCAGTATATTTGTGTCTGTAGCCAAGGAACCAAGTACCATGCTGCACAACAAATCTGATACAACAGGGAACTGGGAATAATGCAGCATTTCACCCTCACCCCTTTGCCCTTCATTGCCCCCCAGACCAGTGCAGTAAGTACGTTTAATACAAATGATTTTTAGTATTAAACGCAATTTTATGCCATCCACAAACTTGCAGCCTTCAGTCTGGGGCAGCATTTTGCAGTGACAAAGTTTAACTGCACCACAGAAATTGTCAGGGGAAAGCTGGAAGTTTTGACACCTAAGTAGGGAACCCTAGCTTTGGCACCTAGAAATATATGGAAAACTGTTATGGTTTTTGATGTACAGGAAGCAGTTTAGGCCTTCAGTATTTGGAAGGGGATTCCTTTCAGAAAAGGACAAAGTTAATTTAAAATTTGGTGGTGGTGCATTTGAATTCCTCATTCAGGCAACCCAAACAACTCTACCAGCACTCAGTTACCTCAGTGGATAGGTACCCAATATCAACAATAAATAAGCAGAACAAATTTATGTTTTTGTTAAGATATTCTACAATGAGATAGTTGAAGTTTACATATAGCTATCAAACCTAATGACAAGTTAAACTTCTCTTATACAGTTATACTGATTAAGGGTGTTTGGAGACTCAGGCTGGCATTACTGCATTACAAAGTTCATATTTTAAACATTCTTGTTGCAACCATAAGAGCTAGAGATGTACATTCATAGACCTTAAAGTGGTCAGAAGGGCTGATCAAAATCTAGTTTGACCTCCTGTATAACACAGGCCATATAATTTAATTCAGTGATTCCTTCATCAAGTCCATAACTTTGTCATCCAATCTCAATTTGAAGATTCCATGAGGTGGAAAATTCACTATGTCCCTAGGAAGGTTGTTCTAATAATCACCCTCCCTGAAACAACAGTTTGAATTTGTCTAGCTTCAGCTTCCATCTACTGGATCTTGTTATGTCTTTGCTAAGTTAAATGCATGTCTGGCAAAATTACATAAAAGAATGCATCCTGCTGCTCAGTTTCTCTACCTCCACATCAGAGATACATACCTTGCTCTGGGCCTAGGACTCTGTCTTCCTGATGCAGTGACCGCTTCAAGTGGGTGCCTTAGAACAGGCAGCTCATGGCTCCAGTACTGAGCATGATCACAAGAGGCCTTCTTGAGTCCTAAAACCTATTCCCATTGAGAAAGAGACGTCTGCAGTGCTGTCCATGGTTCCCAAATCTGGTTCCAAGCCAAACCAGACCCATCTGGGACATCCCCCTACGACCTAGGGAGGAGCTGATAAGCGGGACCCATGGATCCCAGTTTGCGAAACACTGCATTAGATGTTAAAAAGATCCTAGGTCCAAACCTAGGAGGGACGCTAAATGCTGCATTGGGGTGCTGTGTCGGTGAGTATCTGAGTGTCTGTTGTGGGGACAGTTTGTCAGTTTCACCGTGTGCTTGATTGTTTGAAAAGTGTGAATTGGGAGTGCTTTGTTACAAGTGGGCCTTGAGTGGGCCTGACTGTTATAAAGAGGCAGTCAGCTGCGAACCAGAGGAACGGCTAACAGAGGGAGTTTGATGGGGAGTTTGCCTGGGGAGAGCCCATGGAGGCTTTCAACTTGCAGGCTCCTATGAGGAGTTGCTGGAACACCTGAGGAAGCTCTTAGAAGGAAGTTAATATGGATGGTGAGTGATCAGCTGTTATGACCTGTACAGGATGTGCCATGTTTGTCTTTCTTCCACAGGACAGAAGCGACTTTGTCTGTACAAAGTGCAAGCTGGTCTCCATATTGAAAGAGAAGGTTCAAGGTCTGGAGAAACAAGTATCAACCCTGCGTTGCATAAGAGAAAATGAAGATTTCCTGGACAGACATCAGAATATGCTTCTACGGGCACAACATTCTGAAGAATCAGAGCAGGCTGCGCAGCGGGGACAGAAAGACTGTGAAGAAATTTGGCAGCATGTGATCTCCATAAGAAGAAAGAGGAGCGTCCATGTACCAGCAATGCAGATATAGTTGAGCAACCGTTTTCATGTTCTCTCCACAGATACTAATGCGGAAAGTGGACTAGATGATACATCTGAGGGAAGGGAGCAGAAGGAGATTCCACTGATTGGAAAGCATGAGATGCACTGTCCTAGGGATGGGGGTTTCACGACTGCCACTCCCAAGAGAAGAAGGTGGGTGGTGGTGGTCGGGGACTCCCTCCTCAGGAGTCATTTATCTGTTGTCCCGACCGGGAAAACCGAGAAATGTTCTGCTTGCGAGGAGCTAGGATTCACGATGTGATGGAGAGACTGCCGAGACTCATCAAACCCTTGGATCGCTACCCCTTCCTGCTTCTCCACATGGGCACCAATGATACTGCCAAGAATGACCTTGAGCAGATCACTGCAGAATATGTGGCACTGGGAAGAAGGATAAAGAAGTTTGAGGCGCAAGTGGTGTTCTCATCCATCCTCCCTGTGGAAGGAAAAGGCCCAGGTAGAGACTGTCAAATCGTGGAAGTCAACGAATGGTTACGCAGGTGGTGTCGGAGAGAAGACTTTGGATTCTTTCACCATGGGATGGTGTTCCAAGAAGGAGGATTGCTAGGCAGAGATGGGCTCTCCACCTAACGAAGAGAGGGAAGAGCATCTTCGCAAGCAGGGTGGGCTAGCTTAGTGAGGAGGGCTTTAAACTAGGTTCACCGGGGGAAAGGAGACCAAAGCCGAGGTAAATGGGGAAGTGGAATACCGGGAGGAAGCGCGAGCAGGAGAGTGCAAGAGGGAAGGACTCCTGCCTCATACTGAGAAAGCAGGACAATCAGCGAGTTATCTTAATGCCTATACACAAATGCAAGAAGCCTGGGAAACAAGCAGGGAGAACTGGAAGTCCTGGCACAGTCAAGGAATAACAGAGACTTGGTGGGATAACTCACATGACTGGAATACTGTCATGGATGGATATAAACTGTTCAGGAAGGGCAGACAGGGCAGAAAAGGTGGGGGAGTTGTATTGTATGTAAGAGAGCAGTATGACTGCTCAGAGCTCCAGTATGAAACTGCAGAAAAACCTGAGTCTCTCTGGATTAAAGTTTAGAAGTGTGAGTAACAAGGGTGATGTCGTGGTGGGAGACTGTTACAGACTACCAGACCGGGGGATGAGGCAAATGAGGCTTTCTTCTGGCAACTAACAGAAGTTACTAGATCACAGGCCCTGGTTCTCATGGGGGATGTCAATCACCCCGATATCTGCTGGGAGAGCAAAACAGCAGTGCACAGACAATCCAGGAACTTTTTGGAAAGTGTAGGGGACAATTTCCTGGTGCAAGTGCTGGAGGAACCAAATAGGAGCAAAGCTCTTCTTGACCGGCTGCTCACAAACAGGGAAGAATTAGTTGGGGAAGCAAAAGTGGATGGGAACCTGGGAGACAGTGACCATGAGATGGTCGTGTTCAGGATCCTGAAAGGAGAGCAGCAGAATACTGACCCTGGACTTCAGAAAAGCAGACTGATTCTCTCAGGGAACTGATGGGCAGGATCCCCTGGGACAATAACATGAGGGGGAAAGGAGTCCAGGAGAACTGGCTGTATTTTAAAGAATCCTTATGGAGGTTGCAGGAACAAACCGTCCCGATGTGTAGAAAGAACAGTAAATATGGCAGGCGACCAGCTTGGCTTAACAGTGAAATCCTTGCTGACCTTAAACACAAAAAAGAAGCTTACAAGAAGTGGAAGATTGGACAAATGACCAGGGAGGAGTATAAAAATATTGCTCAGGCATGCAGGAGTGAAATCAGGAAGGCCAAATCACACTTGGAGTTGTAGCTAGCAAGAGATGTTAAGAGTAACAAGAAGGTTTTCTTCAGGTATGTTACCAACAAGAAGATAGTCAAGGAAAGTGTGGGCCCCTTACTGAATGAGGGAGGCAACCTAGTGACTGAGGATGTGGAAAAAGCTAATGTACTCAATGCTTTTTTTGCCTCTGTCTTCACGAACAAGGTCAGCTCCCAGACTACTGCACTGGGCAGCACAGTATGGGGAGGAGGTGACCAGCCCTCTGTGGAGAAAGAAGTGGTTCGGGACTATTTAGAAAAACTGGACGAGCACAAGTCCATGGGGCCGGATGTGCTGTGTCCGAGTTGGCGGACGTGATTGCAGAGCCATTGGCCATTATCTTTGAAAACTCATGGCAATCAGGGGAGGTCCTGGATGACTGGAAAAAGGCTAATGTAGTGCGCATCTTTAAAAAAGGGAAGGAGGAGGATCCGGGGAACTACAGGCCAGTCAGCCTCACCTCAGTCCCTGGAAAAATCATGGAGCAGGTCCTCAAGGAATCAATTCTGAAGCGCTTAGAGGAGAGGAAAGTGATCAGGAACAATCAGCATGGATTCACCAAGGGCAAGTCATGCCTGACTAACTTAATTGCCTTCTATGACGAGATAACTGGCTCTGTGCATGAGGGGAAAGCAGTGGACGTGTTATTCCTTGACTTTAGCAAAGCTTTTGATATGGTCTCCCACAGTATTCTTGCCAGGAAGTTAAAGAAGTATGGGCTGGATGAATGGACAACAAGATGGATAGAAAGCTGGCTAGATCGTCAGGCTCAACGGGTAGTGATCAATGGCTCCATGTCTAGTTAGCAGCCAGTATCAAGCGGAGTGCCCCAAGGGTCAGTCCTGGGGCTGATTTTCTTCAATATCTTCATTAATGATCTGGAGGATGGTGTGGACTGCACTCTCAGCAAGTTTACAGATGACACTAAACTGGGAGGAGTGGTAGATATGCTGGAGGGTAGGGATAGGATACACAGGGACCTAGACAAATTAGAGGATTGGGCCATAAGAAATCTGATGAGGTTCAACAACGACAAGTGCAGAGTCCTGCACTTAGGATGGAAGAATCCCATGAACTGCTACAGACTAGGGACCGAGTGGCTAGGCAGCAGTTCTGCAGAAAAGGACCTAGGGGTTATAGTGGACGAGAAGCTGGATATGAGTCAACAGTGTGCCCTTGTTGCCAAGAAGGCTAACGGCATTTTGGGCTGTATAAGTAGGGGCATTGCCAGCACATCGAGGGACATGATCATTCCCTCTATTGAAGACTGGTGAGGCCTCATCTGGAGTATTGTGTCCAGTTTTGGAGGACAACAAAAATTATTAGGGGGCTGGAGCACATGGTTTATGAGAAGAGGCTGAAGGAACTGTGATTGTTTAGTCTGCAGAAGAGAAGAATTAGGGGGTAATTTGGTAGCTGCTTTCCACTACTTGAAAGGGGGTTCCAAAGACGATGGAGCTCGGCTGTTCTCAGTGGTGGCAGATAACAGAACAAGGAGTAATGGTCTCAAGTTGCAGTGGGGGAGGTTTAGGTTGGATATTAGGAAAAACTTTTTCACTAGGAGGGTTGTGAAGCACTGGAATAGGTTACCTAGGGAGGTGGTCGAATCTCCTTCCTTAAAAACCTCTACGATCAGGCTTGACAAAGCCCTGGCTGGGATGATTTAGTTGGGGTTCGTCCTGCTTTGAGAGCAGGGGGTTGAACTAGATGACCTCCTGAGGTCCCTTCCAACCCTGATATTCTATGATTCCGTTCTATGATTCCAAACCATTTAGACAGTCTCTGACCTTCTGAATAGTTTCTGACTGGTCTATAGTGATCAGCATCAGGGGAATACCATCTCCTCTAACAGGCTGACAGTGGATTAAAGATTATATAGACTTACGCCTTAGCGAGGGCCCACTCCATGATGGCTAATACCACTTGCATGGCTTGTTATCAGAATGTTTTTGTTGTGGAGATTTGTAGAATGGCTACATGGAATTTAATACACTACTTGCTGTACTTGGCACCCTAGGGCTGGCTCACCATTCTGTGCATTTTGTAAGCATCCCTGCCAAATTGGGAGATAATTAACGAGGTGTGGGTGGTTAACCAATTAACAAGGGGATTTAGCTGGGGACTGTTAAATGGGAGGCAGAAAGACAGAGAAGGAACGGCAAAGAAACTCAGGATCAAGAAGTGAGATCTCTTTCCTCCTCACCTCCCTTTATTTAAGGGTATATGTTGAAGGTTGGGAAAAGCTTTATGGTGATGGGACATGAAGTTCCATATGACATTGTAAATACACTGTGGGCAACTTACTTAAGTGTGTGTGAGGACTGTTTGCAAAAAAAATTCAGGGTGCAGGAGCCCACCCTGTGACAAGTGGAGGCTTATCTCGGATAACAAGGACTGTTTGTGCCCTCTGTTGAAACTCCTGGAAGGTTTTCTGTAACTCCTTTTGTTGCTCAACTACCCAGCGCAGAAGTTCCTCCATACTGCCGAGTCCGCTGTGCCTTCTCATCAGCTTCCCTTTCTGGTCCTTTGCCTACATTGGAATCGGAAATCCTGGATAAGCCCCCACTTGTCACAGGGTGGGCTCCTGCACCCTGAATTTCTCTGTGCAAAGAGTATTCACATGCTCTTATGTAAGTTCACCAGTGTACTTTACTTCCAATATCTTATGCAGTTTAATGTCCCATCACCAAAAGGCTTTTCCCAGGCTTCAGCATACATCCCAGGCACAGGGAGGAAGGAGATATCTCACTTCTCAGATTCTGATCTTCTTTGCCCTTTCTTCCCTCTCCCTATCTCCCATTTAACAATCCCCAACTGATAAGCTGAATCCCCCCATTAACTGCTTAATCAGCCAGTCCTAATTATCTCTCAATTTGGCTCACACAAGGACACTTAGGAAGTGTACAGAGTGGTGAGCCAGACCTAGATTACTCCCACTCTGTCAGTTTCCCCTTTTTAAATTAACAGTTCCTCAGTTCACCCTCCACCTAGACTCTGCTGCTTGTTACAATTTCCCAAAGGTGGCAACAAAAATATATACAAAGATAGTGAAATTGTATATTCACACTTCCTGCCTGCCTTTCCCTCCTTCCTCAGAATTCTTTATATATCTCTGGACACTGCTGTGGTCATATAAGGGAATGTACTAGCTTCTGCCTCGGTTCTTTTCCCTTGAACCCCAGTCAGACTTTCAACATTGAGAGGGCACTTGTGCCTCCACTAAGTGACACAGCTTGCTAAGGAGTTCTGAGCACAAGGCAGCAGGGGACCCAATTCCCATAAGTGTATACATGCAGAGGTACCTCTCACAGGACTAGTTATTAATAAGTCATACCTCTTTAGTCAATTCTGACATCTATTGCACATGCCACATTCTCAGCAGAGGTTACCTATTTATTCTACTTACTCAAACAGAATGTAGGCAGCCCAGTACTTGGGTAACGGCTTAATACATTCAAACAATTCAGATCATGAGAGCAACCATAGAAAACCTGTCCTGTCCACCTTCATCAATGGACACAGACTTGTCTACACACTAGTGACTGATAGTGCAATGTTAACAGAAATCTAATAAGAGGATGGCTTCAGGCAACAAGGCATGCTGTAACAGACAGCTGATCAAGAGTAAACCAATCTGGGATTTTATTGGATAAACTCCATTTAAGGAAACAAAGGGAAAGTTGAATGCCAAATAGTACTGCTTCCTCAGAATGGTTTAATACCTCAACTTAGTACTTCAGGACAAGTAAGAATCATCCTTTTATATACAAAATGCCCTCTTGTCAGCCTGCCCCCTACATTATTCCTGGTAGAAAAAAGTTCTCTTTTCACACACAACTGCATATCATACCAGTTCTTATACTTCACTAATAGTGCAGAAAGTTATTGCAAAGCCCTTATCAAAAAGGTTAAGAGAACTTGATTATGGTCTATAAGCACTTATGTGGGTAGAAGATTTTGATGGCAGAAGGGTCTTTAATGTAGCAGACAAAGGCAGAATAAGATCCAATGGCTGTAAGTTGAAACTTGACAAATTCAGATTAGAAATAAAGTGCACATTTTTGAAACTACTTGCCAAGGGATGCGATTGATTCTCCATCACTTAAATTTTTATATCAAAATTGGATTTCTTCCTATAGAAAGTGGGTGAATCAGAGCAAAAAATATGGGCTAGATACAGGAATCAATGGGCATAATTCTCTGGCCTGTGCTATACAAGATGTCAGACTAGATGATAATTGTCCCATCTGGCCTTAAAATTTAAGAATAATGTATTTCCAAAATGTCATTCTGTACATTTTAAATACACACTTTAAATGTCAATTTTACAGGTAGCCTGCAAGAGATTAATCTTGACCAGACTCCATTAGCAAAGACAGAGCAATAATTAAAAGACACACTTTGGGCACATACCATTACTGTACTTCAGGAAGATTGCTATGGTGAAGGGGCAGATTTTGTTCTCCACATTTGCTGTAAATGCTGGGTCTACTGTACAGACAATGCAGAGTGTTTCCATCACAAGATTGAGGACCTCTGAACTGAACTGAGCTGCCAAGTGGATCAGTCCATCCAGGATACTGGGAAGGAAAGGCTGCAATACATGGGTGCTTTCAGAGATCTTCAGCTGGTCACAGTAACTAGATAAGGAATTCATGGTACAAAACACACAAATATAATATTTACAACAGCACTAGAGGATGTCGGATGCGTAGATCAGAGTATCATTTTAGTGATTGTTCCCTCTTCTCTTTCTCTTTTCAGCCCAACTGTATATTTTTTGTTTTAACCACCTGAACTCTATATTTCCTTTTTTCCTACTCAAAGTCTCAGTCTCCCACTTTTCAAATTTATACCTTCAGTCTCTTTTCCCTTTCCCTACACCTCTTCAGGCTGCAGAAAACTGCAATGGCCTCAGGCCACTGGACTCCATAACCCACCCCTCCCTTTCAGGAGCTCATCACCATAGAAGGCTATGCTAATTTTTTATTGTTTTAAAGATAACTTCTCTCTTTATAGCAAAGAGGTGTAAGTTACTGGATCAATATCCAGAGTTTCTTTAATTTAGTATGTGTGAGTATGAGAGAGAGAGAGAGAGAGAGAGAGAAAGAAGGGGGGCCTACTGAGTGACTGATAAGTTGCAATGATCAATTGGCATTTAGTTTTGAATACAATGAACCCAGTGACACTGGGATGCCTTCTGGCAAGTTCCAGGCCCTGGTCCAGCTCCTATGAAAGTTCTATTTCCTGGGCCTACTTGTCTCCCTCTCCTAGGAAGATCCTACAACTCCAAGCCACTTCTGCCCCCTGGATCCCCTTCTAGGGAAAAGAGCATTGGGCTCCAACACTGTTCTGGTACCTACTTCTCCCAGCATGGAAGTAACTTCCTGGCCCTCTGTTCTATAACAAGCTACCTGTACATCCTCTCTGGGTGAGCTAGCTTTCAAATCCAGATAATAGAAAATTTCATATTACATTGTGTAAGGCTCACACATTAGTCCATTGGTACCATTTACTGACTTGGGTTACTCAGTCTTTATGCAGCCTATGATCACAGAACCATACACAAGAAGCATATAGGTATCTGCTCTTCTTAGGTAGTTACTGACAGTATGGCCAGAGCTTCCATCAGTAATGCCTGATAAGTGATGGGGAAACATCTGAAAATATCTGAATTCCTGGCTTCAAACTTGTGAATTCCAGGGACTTTGGTTCAGTACTAAGACATCCCCCTTGAAAAGATAGAAGGCTATATTCAATCATGCTTTGAAGTGTTTGACCTCCTCCAATGAACATCAGTAGGGACGCAAGCTCTATCTGTTATATCACCTCACTTCATCAGCCTATTGAAGATGGAAGTTGAATTAGGATAACATGTATCTAAAGGAGTACCCAACAACTCAGTTACCTTTTCTCCTTGCTCTATCTCCAAACACTAACAGCTGACTCCTAGATCCATGGTTAAGGCTTCAAAAGTTGGTGAGAGAGAGAAGCTTTCGAGCTTACACAGAGCAATTCTTCAGGTCTAGGAAACATACTCAGAGTGTCACAAGGTGGAACAGATTGTTTAGCATAAGTAGTTAACACATATTTCAAGGAACCAGTCACGGTGCCACCTGAATTTAATGGGCCACTTCACCTTGAACGGTCCCTTGAAATGTATTAATTGCTTACACTAAACAATCTGTTCCACCTTGTGCTTAGTTGCGACATTGAGTACATTTCCCAGACCTGAAGAAGAGCTCTGTGCAAGCTCCAAAGCTTGTCTATTACCAACAGAAGTTGGTCCAATAAAAGATATTACCTCACCCACCTTGTATCTCTAATCTTCTGCCATCAAATTATTGATCGAAAGCCAAATTTTGAATTAAAAAAAAATCAAATTGCTATTCATGTTTTACAACCAATACGGATGGATCCTCTACATTAGTTTAAATCTTTAAAATTTTGAAATTGGCAAACATGCCCTCCTTGCATATCTGTGCGGAAGACCCTATCAAGAGCAGAACAGTTGCGCTTCTTCTGTGAAGAAGATGGGGATTTTCACTCTCTTAAAAGCACCAGGAAAATCAGCTCTGTGGGATCTTTCTGTGCCCCAGTACACAGTGGTTTGTGAAATGAACTGGGGCTAATGCAACTAACAAAGCATAGGTGCAAATAGTGCAACTATGATTTGAGTCCTACATCTATAATGTTACTATCTGCATTTTTGTTTAAGCTTTCAGTGACTGGTATTATATCTACTAATCAAATCTTCCACTTGCACATCACTATAAAGGGCATTACATTTGAGATCCAAATTAACTTCCATTCTGCACACGCCATCCCTGGTGTTATTCCTCACATTGTACAGTTATGTGAGTAAAGTGAAAAAAGTGGTTACTAACCTTTCGTAACAGTTAGAGATGTGTTGCTCATATCCATTCCATGTAACGTGTGTGTGTGCTCACCACATGCACCAGTGCTGGAAGCTTTTCCCTCAGTGGTATCCATAGGGGACCAGCTCTGGTGCCCATATAAGGAACGCTGCCGGCCCCCTCCCTCCCTCCCTCAGTTCCTTCTTGCCGGAACTCCAACAGTGGGGAAGGAGGGCAGGTCATGGAATGGACATAAGCAACACATCTCGAAGAAAAACAGTTATGAAAGGTTAGTAACTGTTTTTACTTCGAGTGCTTGCTCATGTCCATTCCATGTTAGGTGACTCACAAGCAGTATCCCTGGAGGCAGGTAGGAGTTCATGGGCATGTTGATTGCAACACAGCTCTGCCAAAGCCAGCATCATCTCTAGCCCGCTGGGTGATGGCATAATGGGTCATGAAGATGTGCACTGACTACCACGTTGCAGCCCTGCAGATATCGTGGATAGGGTCTTGTGCCAGGAAGGCTGCCAAAGACACCTGAGCTCTGGTCGAATGAGCCATCACCATCTGGGGCGGTATGACCTGTGCCAGCTTGTAACAAGTGCAAATGCAGGTGGTAATCCAAGATGAAAGTCTTTGAGATGACACCAGGAGGCCTTTCATTCTGTCAGCCATCTTGACAAAAAGTTTAGTCGATTTACGGAAGGGCATGGTACGCTCTAAGTAGAAAGCCAGAGCCCATCTGACATCAAGGGTGTGCATGCGCCTCTCTTTGTTAGACGCGTGAGGCTTTGGTCAGAAAACTGGGAGAAATATGTCCTGGTTAATATGGAAAGGCAACACCACCTTTGGTAGGAAAGCCAGGTGGGGATGCAACTGAACCATGGCCTTGCAGAACACAGTGTACCGGGGCTCTGACGTAAGGGCTTTTATCTTGGAGACTCGCCTCGCTGAAGTGATAGCCACAAGAAAAGCGACTTTCCACAATAAATGTGAAAGAGAGCAGGAGGCTAATGGCTCGAAGGAGGGCCAGTGAGCCTAGAAAGGACTAGACTGAGGTCCCATTGGGGGACCACGTCCCAGACCGGTGGAAAGTGTCTCTCCAGGCCCTTAAGGAACCTGATCATCATCTCACGCGAGTACACTGATCTGCACTGGAAGGCTGAAATGGCAGCCTGGTGCATCTTGATGGAGAAGGCTGGGTCTTGATGCTTTAAATGAAGCAGGTTTTCTAGAATGGACTTCAGAGATGACTGGGTCAGGGAGATCCCCTGTTCCAACGCCCAGCAAGAAAAGCATTTCCACTTTGACAGGTAAGTTGCTCTCGTAGAGGGTTTTCTACTTTCCAGCAGTACTCGCTGGATCTGAGCAGAGCAGGCCTGCTCCTCTGGGTTCAACAACACAGCATCCACGTTGTGAGGTGGAGGGAGGCGAGGATTGGGTGCAGTCATCTCCTGTGATCCTGAGAGCAGATCTGGGCAGTTTGGAAGCATTCATAGGGGCGCTGATGCCAAGTCCATGAGCATGCCGAACCAATGCTGGCGGGGTTTTGCCAGGGTGATCATGACGACCCTGGCTTTGTCCCTATATTTTCAGGAGGGTCCTGCCGATAAGAGGGATTGGTGGGAAGGCATACATCAGGCCCTCTGCCCCAGGCAGGAGAAAGGTGTCGCAGAGTTACCTGCTGTCAAGCCCTTGGAGGGAGCAGACACTTCCTGTTTCGCCTGGTGGCAAACAGGTCCACCTAGGGAGTTCCCCACCTCTGGAAGATCATTCTGACAACCTCCTTATGGTTGAGAACAGAACAGCCTGCTCAGGCGATTTGCCAGGGTGTTTCGGACGCCAGGAAAATGTAGTGCCTCTGTGAATATGGTATGCCGGATGCAAAAATCCCACAGCCAGAGGGCTTCTTGGCAGAGAACCAAGGACCGCACTCCCCCTTGCCTGTTGACATAGAATATGGCAGCTGTATTGTCAGTCAACACCTGAACTACTTGATGTGATAGCTGCGTAAGGAACACTTCACAAGTCAATTGGATGGTTCTGAGCTCCCTGACGTTGATGTGCAGTGAGACCTCGTCCTGGGACCATAACCCCTGGGTCTTCGGCGATCCAAGGTGGGCTCTCCAAGCCTAGGTCAGAGGCATCTGACACTAGCTCCTTTGTGGGTTTCGGGGTTGCAAAGGGTGTTCCTTTGGAAATATTTACCGGATTTGACTACCATTTTAGAGCTGTAAGCACTTGCAGCAGAATCGTGAGGACTCTGTCTGGGTGGTACTTGGCTGGGATGTAGACCAACGCTAGTCACATTTGGAGGGGCCTGGATTGCAGATGTGCATGGCGAGCTACATAAATACACGCTGCCATGTATCCTATTAGCCTGAGGCATACTCTAGCCATGGGGATAGGGTGAGAACTGACATCACCTCGAATCTGGGCTCTGGGAGAAAGGCTCTGGCCTGTGTAGAGTCTAGGACTGCCCCTATAAACTCTATTCTTTGCACTGGGAGTAACATCGATTTTTGTGTGTTTATCAACAGACCCAGTGCCTGGTATGTGGCTTGCACCAACCAAATGCTGTGAAGGACCTAAACCTGTGAACAACCCTTGATGAGCCAGTCATTGAGGTATGGGTAGATCTGAATGTCCTGTTGCAGGCCGCAAGAACACCCTTCAAGTTGAGGGTGGCATACTAGTCTCCAGGATGGAGATGATGGATGCCAGGGAGACCATGCGAAACTTCAACTTCTTGAGATACTTCCAAAATGGGTCATAGACTGCCCTTGGCCTTTGGTATGAGAAAATACCGGGAATAGAAACCTTTCCCCTTTTGATGCACGGGGACATCCTCTATGGCTCCGACTAGCAAGAGGGCTTGCACCTCTTGGGCGAGAAGCTGCTCATGAGAAGGGTCCCGAAGAGGGACAGGGTAGAGGGGTGGGAGGGAGGGTGGGTAGAAATAAACTGTAGGGTATACCCCACCGCCACAGTGCTGAGGACCTAACAGTTTGTTGTTATAGCAGCCCAAGCAGCGAGGAAGGGAAAAAGGCAATTGGAAAACAAAAGAGGTGTAGGATCCTGTCTGCAGACTGGGGTGTTGCCCTCGGACGCACCCTCAAAACACCTGCTTGTTACCCTGGGGGTAGCGGGAGGAGGGGGTTGGTTCCACTGAGACTGGTGGTGGGGTGGGGGGAGTGTTCCTGGGTACCTTGCTTGGACCCTTCATCAGAACCAGGAGTGTGTGGGACACTGTCCATGACCTCTCTGACACTCCTGACACAGAGCACTGTACGAGGGTCTCCAGCGTTTGGAGAACCCCCCATGGATTCCAAAACTGCCATGAGGCAGGCCATTGGCCCTAGGGCCATACACCAACCAGTGGCCCTGGGGGGCCTCCCAGATTTGGCACACCTGGCCCGAGAGGCCCACTACCTCCTCCTACTCTGAGCCAGGAAGAAAAGTTTTGCATTGGAGACCACTGTGGTGCCGATGTGGGCTCTAAGTCCTCTTCGTGGCCGGTTATCCTGACATCTACGGCGGGGGACCAGGGCTGGGGATCCAGGTCCTGTAACGGTCTGCTCAGGGACCTGTTATAGAGCTCGGCAGATCGGTGACGGTAACCCAGTGATCCACGCCTAGAGCTCTGAGATCGGTGTAGTGAGTCCAGTGACCAAGAACAGGATGGCAGGGAGCACCGCCTCGACCTAATGTTGTGCGTCCGGCGATCTGTGTCTCAGTGCCAGGGATGGGCCTCGCAGTGGCCCCAATGGGGTCCCTTGCCCTGGGGAGTGATATCTCCCTTCCGGTGACCGAGGCCATTCCGTGGACAGGTGGTGTGCTGCAGCCCTGTGTCGGCCATCGGGCGAGCAGTGCCATCCCATGGGGGACTGGTGCCGAGAGTCCTGCAAATAGTGCTGGGAACTTCGGTCAGTATGGGCAGGTCAGAAGCATGTCCCTGGGATCGTCACTTCGACATCGACTGCCACGGTGCCGGGGAGCGATGCTGCACAGATGGAGACAGTGGCACAGGTCCCAGTGCTGGCTTCTCCCTGGAGACTATTACGTCTTGGTGGGGCATCCGCAACACCGGCAAAGATATGATGTCTTTTGCAGCCAGGAAGGCCTCCAACGTGGATGGGACTTCCAGGTGCTGGGGACCTCAGCCAGTACGTGGGCTGGCTGGTGGGTCTTTAGGAGGGCTGGATGGCCTAACTGGCAATACAGGTGCCTGACTGGCCTCCGGAGACTTGCTGCCCCCCGCAAGGGCCTATGCTCATCTCCAGACTTTTCCTTTCCCACACAGGATATCGGGGAACACCCTCACCCAGTACGCTTCCTCTGCTTCTGAGCCAGTTCCGGGGACTGGGACCGGCGCCAGAGGTACACTTTGCACTGATGCAGCCGTACTGGGTGCAGAGTCCAATTTTGATGGCTCAGCGACTGGCGCGAGGGCCAATTCCATGAGGAGCGTTCTCAGCTTTATTTCCCTCTCCTTTTTTGTCCTGGGCTTGAAGCTCTTATAAATGCAAAACTTATTGCTAATGTGGACTTCTCCCAAACATTTCAAGCAACTTTAATGAGGGTCGCTGATCAGCATGGGCTTTCTACAGTGATCATAAGGCTTGAAGTCCAGAGACCGGAGCATGCCCTGTCGTAAGTCCCAAAGTGGACTAATTTATCTACAACTCTAATTCGCTAGTCGTTAAGTACAAAGAAACTACTTATCTAAATTATTTACAACTGTAAAGAGAAAAAAAACACTGGGTAAATAAGCACTTGCCAAAGCAAGGAGACCTTCCAGCACCATCACTGGAGATAAGAAGGAACTGAGGGATGGAAGAAATCGGCAGCACCCCTTATACCGGCGCATATGCATGCCACTCCACAGGGTGCCAGAGCCAGACCCCTACGGATACCACTGAGGGAGAAACTTCCAGAACCAGTGCATGTGGCGAGCACGCACACCTAACATGGAATAGACACGAGCAATCACTCAAAGAGGAACAGTAAAATTCCACCTTGAGGAAACATGTTATATTAACCCAAGGTTTATCCTGGATTCCAGACACACAGAGTCCCAAATTTGCAGCCTGACAGTTCAAAAAAAACCTACAATGTGCTTTTCGATGGAATGAAATTCTACAGACTCCATCAAATCATAACTTATGTTCAGTTAAAATTCAGTCTCAAATGTTTACTAAAAATAGTGAGATTTACTTCAATTATCTGATGACTGATCTATAAGTAGTTCATGTACAAGATCTGTCATCAGCTACATGCAGAAAAGTATGCTTCTCGGGAACATACATCAACTTTTCTGTTTTAACACCAACTGTGTCAAGCTCTTCCATCCTCAAATGATTCCTTTCCTCTTGCATTAGCTCACAATCCACCAAGACCCATCATAATGCATGATCTACTTACCCCCAGATAGCTCTGACTGCAGAGATCCGGACTGAAGGAGGTTGGGTCTCATGTAGACCACTGACTGTGGCCTGCAGAAATTGCTGGATTAATTCTGGAGACATAGCAACTGTGAAGCGACTGGCGGCCCAAAGAGCACGACCAAGCAGAAAAGGAGACACTGAAAGAAGACAGATTTCTTAAAATTCACATTTATTCTAAAACTATTTCTATTTCCGCCCCCACCAACAAAACCCTGCCATCTTAAAAAATGCAATATTTGTTTGATATACTAATAGAGAACATTTCTCTATATGATAAAGGCGGCTTACAAGCAGGACCATCAAACATCTTTCCTGTGGACTGAATCCAGCCTGCATGACAGAATAGGAAGAAATAGATGTTACCTACCTATAATGAGATCCCTATCTGTATTATATATGTGGGTCTGCATGTGCTTCTTGCACCTGAGGCTAGAACATATTGAGAGTAGTGGTCATTGGTTCACATCTCTGTGCTCAGCACCAAGGGTACAAGGAGAAGTGAGGACCAACAACCTCTCCAGTTCCTTCTCTACTGCAAATCTAATCATGATGCAAAGCAGAGGAGAAGGAGGGTGGGTAGTGGAATACAGTCAGGGACCACACATTTTGAAGAACCTCCAACATCAGGAAAGTAATGTCCATTTCTTCGAATTCTGGTACTTAAAGCGTATTCCACGCAGGGGTGACTGGCAAATAGTACTCAAATAGGAGGTGTGTGCGAGGATGCAGTTGGTACAGATGTCTGTAATGCTGTGATTACAAAGGCTGTATTGGCAGAAGGGGCTTGGTCCAAAGCATAATGCTTCGTGAAAGTGTGGATGAATTCCAGGTTGCTGTCTTACAAATGTACATCATATGCACTTTTCAACGAGATGCTACTGAAGTTGCCTGCGCTCTAGTAAAACGGGCCCTCTCCCTGTCTGGAGAAGGGAGATGTACCAACTGATAGCAAAGGAGGATACAGACATTCACTTAGAGAGTTTCTGAGCAGATATTGTTTGTCCCTGTGCTCGTTCTGCTACAGCAACAAACAGCCTAGGTGATTTTCTGACTGGTTTAGTTTTCTGCAGGTGGAACACCAATGCTTGTCTGATATCTTATATCACTTCCCTGATATCTGTTGGAAGACTAATACAACAAAACATAATATGTCCTGCAATGTTCTTAGCACGTGTAGGGTACAACTTTCTGAATCAGGAAACAACAAATGAGGAAACAACAAGAGGGTCATCCATTTTGGATCTGGTTTTGACCAACAGGGATGAATTCATTGCGAACGCAAAGGTGGTCGGGAACTTGGGAAGAAGTGATCGTGATCCAATAGAATTCAAGATCCTAGGGAAAGGAGGACATGAGAACAGCAAAACTAATCTACTACAGTTTGTCCGTATACTTGATTGTTTGAAAAGTGTGAATTGGGAGTGTTCTGTTCCAGGTGGGCCTTGAGTGGGCCTGATTGTTATAAAAAGGCAACCAGTTGTGAACCAGCTGAGCGGCGAACAGAGGGAGTTTGACTGGGAGTTCGCCTGGGGAGAGCCCACAGAGGCTTTCATCTTGCAGGCTTCTTCGAGTAGTTACTGCAACAGCTGAGAAAGCTCTTAGAAGGAAGGTAATATGGATGCTGAGCGATCAGCTGTTATGACCTGCACAGGATGTGCCATGTTAGTCTTTCTTCCAGAGGACAGAAGTGACTTTGTCTGTACAAAGTGCAAGCTGGTCTCCATATTGGAAGAGAAGGTTCAAGGTCTGGAGAAACAAGCATCAACCCTGCATTGCATAAGAGAAAATGAAGATTTCCTGGACAGACGTCAAAATATGCTTCTACGGGCACAACATTCTGAAGAATCAGTGCAGGCTGCGCAGCAGCGACACAAGGACGGTGAAGAAAATTGGTAGCATGTGACCTCCAGAAGAAGAAAGAGGAGCATCCATGTACCAGCAATGGAGATATAGCTGAGCAACTGTTTTCATGTTCTCTCCACAGGTACTAATGCGGAGAGTGGACTAGATGATACATCTGAGGGAAGGGAGCAAAAGAAGACTCCACTGATTGGAAAGCATGAGATGCACTGTCCTAGGGATGTGGGTTCCACGACCATCACTCCCAAGAGAAGGAGGTGGGTGGTGGTGGTCAGGGACTCCCTCCTCAGGGAGTCATCTATCTGCCGTCCCAACCGGGAAAAACGAGAAGTGTTTTGCTTGCCAGGAGCTAGGATTCACGATGTGGCAGAGAGACTGCCAAGACTCATCAAGCCCTCAGATCGCTACCCCTTCCTGTTTCTCCACATGGGCATCAATGATACTGCCAAGAATGACCTTGAGCAGATCACTGCAGACTACGTGGCTCTGGGAAGAAGGATAAAGGAGTTTGAGGCGCAAGTGGTGTTCTCGTCCATCCTCCCTGTGGAAGGAAAAGGCCCAGATAGAGACCGTCAAATCGTGGAAGTCAACGAATGGCTACGCAGGTGGTGTCGGAGAGAAGGCTTTGGATTCTTTCACCATGGGATGGTGTTCCAAGAAGGAGGATTGCTAGGCAGAGATGGGCTCCACCTAACGAAGAGAGGGAAGAGCATCTTCGCAGGCAGGCTGGCTAACCTAGTGAGGAAGGCTTTAAATTAGGTTCACCAGGGGAAGGAGACCAAAGTCTGGGCGAAGTGGGATACCAGGAGGAAGCACGAGCAGGAGAGCGCAAGAGAGGAGGACTCCTGTCTCATACTGAGAAAGCAGAACAGTCAGCGAGTTATCTTAAGTGCCTATACACAAATGCAAGATGCCTGGGAAACAAGGAGGGAGAACTGGAAGTCCTGGCACAGTCAAGGAATTATGATGTGATTGGAACAACACAGACTTGGTGGGATAACTCACATGACTGGAGTACTGTCATGGATGGATATAAACTGTTCAGAAAAGACAGGTAGGGCAGAAAAGGTGGGGGAGTTGCACTGTATGTAGGAGAGCAGTATGACTGCTCAGAGCTCCGGTACGAAACTGCAGAAAAACCCGAGTCTCTCTGGATTAAAGTTTAGAAGTGTGAGTAACAAGGGTGATGTCATGGTGGGAGTCTGTTATAGACCACCAGACCAGAGGTTGAGGTGGACGAGGCTTTCTTCAGGCAACTAACACAAATTACTAGATCACAGGCCCTGGTTCTCATGGGGGATGTCAATCACCCCGATATCTGCTGGGAGAGCAAAACAGCAGTGCACAGACAATCCAGGAACTTTTTGGAAAGTGTAGGGGACAATTTCCTGGTGCAAGTGCTGGAGGAACCAACTAGGGGCAGAGCTCTTCTAGACCTGCTGCTCACAAACCGGGAAGAATTAGTGGAGGAAGCAAAAGTGGATGGGAACCTGGGAGGCAGTGACCATGAGATGGTCGTGTTCAGGATCCTGAAAGGAGAGCAGCAGAATACGGACCCTGGACTTCAGAAAAGCAGACTGTGACTCCCTCAGAGAACTGATGGGCAGGATCCCCTGGGAGAATAACATGAGGGGGGAAAGGAGTCCAGGAAAGCTGGCTGTATTTTAAAGAATCCATATGGAGGTTGCAGGAACAAACCTTCCCAATCTGTAGAAAGAACAGTAAATATGGCAAGCGACCAGCTTGGCTTAACTGTGAAATCCTTGCTGATCTTAAACACAAAAAAGCTTACAAGAAGTGGAAGATTGGACAAATGACCAGGGAGGAGTATAAAAATATTGCTCAGGCATGCAGAAGTGAAATCAGAAAGGTCAAATCACAACTGGAGTTGCAGCTAGCAAGGGATGTTAAGAGTAACAAGAAGGGTTTCTTCAGATATGTTAGCAACAAGGTGGTGGTCAAGAAAAGTGTGGGCCCCTTACTGAATGGGGAAGGCACCCTAGGGACAGAGGAAAAAGCTAATGTACTCAATGCTTTTTTTGCCTTTGTCTTCACGAACAAGGTCAGCTACCGGAGTACTGCACTGGGCAGCACAGTATGGGGAGGAGGTGACCAGCCCTCTGTGGAGAAAGAAGTGGTTCAGGACTATTTAGGAAAGCTGGACGAGCACAAGTCCATGGGGCTAGATTCACTGCATCTGAGGGTGCTAAAGGAGTTAGCGGATGTGATTGCAGAGCCAATGGTCATTATCTTTGAAAACCCCTGGTGATCGGGGGAGGTCCCGGATGACTGGAAAAAGGTTAATGTAGTGCCCATCTTTAAAAAAGGGAAGGAGGAGGATCCGGGGAACTACAAGCCAGTCAGCCTCACCTCAGTCCCTGGAAAAATCATGGAGTAGGTCCTCAAGGAATCAATTTTGAAGCACTTAGAGGAGAGGAAAGTGATCAGGAACAGTCATCTTGGATTCACCAAGGGTAAGTCATACCTGACTAACCTAATTGCCTTCTATGATGAGATAACTGGCTCTGTGGATGGGAGGATAGCAGTGGACGTGATATGGTCTCCCACAGTGTTCCTGCCAGCAAGTTAAAGAAGTATGGGCTGGATGAATGGACTATAAGATGGATAGAAAGCTGGCTAAATCGTCGGGCTCAACGGGTAGCGATCAATAGCTCCATGTCTAGTCGGCAGCTGGTATCAAGCAGAGTGCCCCAACGGTCGGTCCTGGAGCCGGTTTTGTTCAATATCTTCATTAATGATCTGGAGGATGGCGTGGATTGCACCCTCAGAAAATTTGCAGATGACACTAAACTGGGAGGAGTGGTAGATACGCTGGAGGGTAGGGATAGGATACAGAGGGACCTAGACAAATTAGAGGATTGGGTGATAAGAAATCTGATGAGGTTCAACAACGACAAGTGCAGATCCTGCACTTAGGACGGAAGAAATCCATGCACTGCTACTGACTAGGGACCGAGTGGCTAGGCAGCAGTTCTGCAGAAAAGGACCTAGGGGTTACAGTGGATGAGAAGCTGGATATGAGTCAGCAGAGTGCCCTTGTTGCCAAAGGCTGTATTAGTAGGGGCATTGCCAGCAGACCGAGGGAAGTGATTAATCCCCTCTATTCGACACTGGTGAGGCAACACCTGGAGTACTGTGTCCAGTTTTCGTCCCCTCACTACAGAAGGAATGTGGACAAATTGGAGAGAGTCCAGCGGAGGGCAACAAAAATGATTAGGGGCCTGGGGCACATAACTTACAAGGAGTGGCTGAGGGAAATGGGTTTATTTAGTCTGCAGAAGAGAAGAGTGAGGGGGGATTCGACTGCAGCCTTCAACTACCTGAAGGGAAGGTTCTAAAGAGGATGGAGCTTGGCTGTTTTCAGTGGTGACAGAACAAGGAGCAATGGTCTCAAGTTATAGTGTGGGAGGTCTAGGTTGGATATTAGCAAACAGTATTTCACTAGGAGGGTGGTGAAGCACTGGAATGGGTTACCTAGGGAGGTGGTGGAATCTCCATCCATAGAGGTTTTAAGGCCCGGCTTGACAAAGCCCTTGTTGGGATGATTTAGTTGGTATTGGTCCTGCTTTGAGCAGGGGATTGGACTAGATGACCTCCTGAGGTTTCTTCCAACCCTAATATTCTAGGATTCCATGATTCTAAATACAGAAGGCAGGAAAACTGGCTTGACAGCAGCAGTGCTGAGAAGGATTTGAGAGTTGTGGTGGATCACAACCTCAACGTGAGTCGACAGTGCAATGCTGTTGCAAAAAAAAGCAAATATAATTTTAGAGTGCATTAACAGAGGCATAGCATGCAAGTCACAGGAGATGACAGTACCACTCTACTCAGCGCTGGCTAGGTCTCAGCTGGAGGACTGTGACCAATTTTGGTCATCACTGTATAGAAATCATGTAGAGAAACTGGAAAAGGATCCAGAGGAGAGCGACAAAGAGGATCAAAGAGATGGAACGCAAGCCATATGAGGAAAGGCTGAAGGAACTGGGTATGTTTAATTTGGAAAAGAGGAGATTACAGGGGGATATGATAATGGTCTTCAAATACTTGAAAAGCTGCCATAAAAAAAGATGGAGAAAAATTGTTCTCTCTTGCCACAGAGGACAAGAGGTAATAGGTTCAAACTACACAGGGGTCGGCAACCTTTCAAAAGTGGTGTGCCGAGTCTTCATTTATTCACTCTAATTTAAGGTTTTGCGTGCCAGTAATACATTTTAACGTTTTTAGAAGGTCTCTTTCTCTAAGTCTATAATATATAACTAAACTATTGTTGTATGTAAAGTAAATAAGGTTTTTAAAATGTTTAAGATGCTTCTTTTAAAATTAAATTAAAATGCAGAGCCCCCCTGACCGGTGGCCAGGACCCAGGCAGTGAGTGCCGCTGAAAATCAACTCGTGTGCAGCCTTTGGCACGCGTTCCATAGGTTGCCTACTCCTGAACTACAGCATAACAGATTTAGATTAAATCTCAGGGAAAACCTCCTAGCTGTAAGAGCAGTAGGATAATGGAACAAACTGCCTAGGGAAGTCGTGGAATCTCCTTTACTTGAGGTTTTCAAAAAGAGGCTGGATTGCCATCTGTCTTGGATGATTTAGACACAACAAATCCTGCACCTTGGCAGCAGATTAGACTAGAGAACCCATGCGGTCTCTTCTAACCCTATGATTCTATGAAGTCCCCTCCCCTCACTGAAGAGAAGAGGCTTCCTGATAAATACCAGTAAGCAAACTGATTGATTTATGTGGAACTTGGAAATTACCTTACAGATGAATTTCAGGTGGAGGCAAAGGATGTCTTTCTTAGGAAATGTAATGTATGGTGCGTCGGCCTGAGGGCTGCCCTCCAAGGCTGATGAACCATACCTCCAAGGCCTACATAACAATAACCAGGAAAGTGACCTTCAGAGACAGCTGGGACACTGAGCTGTGACCAGCAGTTCGAAAGGTGGCCTGGAAAGTGCTGAAAGTATGAGATTGAGAACCCACTGCGCCTTTGGCTTCACTACTGGTGGGAAGTTCTAGTCAAACAGTTTAGGAGTGTGGGTGTGACAGAGTAAAAATAGAATACCCATCTACCGGAGGTGGAATACACTGATTGCTTCTAGGTGGACCAGAAGTGAGCTAATAGAAAGAGCTGATATCTTGAGTCTAAAATTACAGAAATATCTACTAGCTCTGATAACTGGTCCTGTTCTGCCCAGTTACAGAAAAACCTCCATTTGGCTAGAAAACATTTTCGGGTAGAATCTTTCCTGCTGTGATTAAGAATATTTTGAATGGCCTCCAATCACAAAGGCTGTAGACTTGCTGGCCATTTAAATACCAAGTTGTGAGATGAGAGTCCAGGTTGGGATCAATGTTCCCTCTAATTTATTACATCCATGTGTGGAATGAATTTTGTTATGTGTACCAATATGAAGGCGATGTTATAGAATATCAGGGTTGGAAGGGACTTCAGGAGGTCATCTAGTCCAATCCCTTGCTCAAAGCAGGACCAATCCCCAGACAGATTTTTGCCCCAGATCCCTAAATGGCCCTCTCAAGGATTGAACTTGCAACCCTGGGTTTAGCAGGCCAATGCTCAAACCCAGGGCCGGCTCCAGGGTTTTGGCCGCCCCTAGCAGCCAAAAAAAAAAAAAAAAAAAAAAAAAAAAAAAAAAAAAGCCGCGATCGCGATCTGGGGTGGCAATTCGGCAGAATGTCCTTCGCTCTGAGCCGGAGTGAGGGACCGTCCGCCAAATTGCCGAATAGCTGGACGTGCCGCCCCAAGCACCTGCTTGACAAGCTGGTGCCTGGAGCTGGCACTGCTCAAACCACTGAGCTATCCCTCTCCCCATGTGTGTGGCGGAGGTGGGGCCAAGGGGTTTCAGGGTGTGGGAGGGGGCTCAGGGCCACGAGCAAACTTAGGTTGCAATTTCTAATCCTACCACTCTCCTGAGTTAGCAGATCTGGGGAGGACTGAATGCTAATGAGTTGGCAGTCACTACATTCTAGATGAAGCCCTGACATAAATGGGGATTATCACTAAAATATTCATGCTGTGGGATCTGTTTCTATTAGTAGTATTGTCAGTGCTGGTGGAAAGAAGCTCTGGCTCGCAGATGGACTAGGCTAATAAAACACAAACACACATACATACACACAGCTACAACTGCAAGGGTAAAACTAATGCAGGCAGAAAACCAAACAGCAGAGTGAGGGCTGTCAAGTTTAGTATATTTATGAGGGAGACAGATGTACCTAGAGGAGACTTTCAGGGATAGAATAGAGCGGTCCCACCCCCCAGTCCGACAGCTGTTAAGGATAATGAAAGTTTCAAGGAAGGAGAACATCAAGCTGGAGTGGAGGGAAACAATCCCATAGTTGGAACCCTCCTTCCAGATGATGTCATTGTATCCTCTCACACTGAGGATACCCTCCCAGACGAAGAAACTCCAGTTACTAGAAAGAGCAAGGTAATTCTAATGGGGGATTCGATTATTAGAAATATATGTCAGGAATGTGTACACTTGCTCCGAGGTCCAAGGGGAAGTGAGCAACAGACGTACTGAGAGTCTCTGAGTGAGGCTAGAAAGGGAAAAGAACAGTAGTGATGTTAGGGTGGGGGTCTATTATAGACACCAAATCAGGAAGAGGAAGTGCATGAGTCATTGTGGAAGCTGGTAACAAGATTAGTTAACACACATGGGCTAGTATTAATGGGGGTGTGATGTACCCCTGGGGTACAACCTAGACTGTAGGAACCTAGACTGATGAGTCCCCTTAAACTCTTCATCCTAGGCTGTCTCTCACAATGCTATGCTAGTGACAAGTAGCAAACTTCTCCAGCTATCAGGTTGCTGTGATCACTCATCCATCAACAGGTGGAGAGAGACACCCAGCTGAGTTGCATGAATGGTCTCTAAGCCACTGATGAATTATACCCAGGGAGACTCCAGCCAATTTCCCCCAGCCTTGAACCCCAGTGATGTACTATCTTCCACTGCGCAAGACATTCTCTTGAATAAGGTAAGCTCATTAATTAGCTAGCCACTTTATCAAAGGATACTGGACATGCATCTGAGCAGATTCCCCAAGCACTTGATGATTGAAAGAACCACATAGTAAATTGCCTGCTGAGCACGAAGTTTGCAGATCTCATGAGACATCTAGACAGACTTATGTGCAGAGTGCTAGGAAGGAACGGTGGTCATGGTATATGCAGGTCCCAGCGATAGAAGGAAAGCTAGAGGAAAGGTCCTGAAGGCAAATTTAGGCTTCTAGATAAGAGATTAAAGGACCTCCATGACAGAATTCTTTGAAATGCTTCAGTTCTACGCACAGTGCCAGAAAGGCAGGGACTCAATGCGTGGATGAGACAATGGTGTAAGGAGGAGAGGTTTAGGTTTATTAGGAACTGGTGAACCTTTTGGGAAGTGAGCACCATATATAGGAAGGCCCTGAATCTCAGCATTAGTCTCATCAAACCAATCTTGGTGATGGTGGGTGACATAGGCAACGTCCTGTGGAAGCCAGGTGTTTACCTGCATCTGCCAAGGACCGAAGGGAAGGAGCCTGTGCTCTGGGTCTCCTGCTGCACTTGCCAGCAAAACTCAACACAATATAAAAACTGCAGGTCATCCCAAGGTTTTTATTTGGATTTTTTGTTTGTATTTTCTTGATTGCTAACTTGTGAAATATGGTAAAAAAAATTCTATACCAGTCAAGACAATAAGATGGTTAGACATTTGGAGGCAGCAAAGAAGACAGGGACATGGAATCATAGACCCCCCCTATAACCTTAGATATTAAGGAATGAAGAGGGAAAGCTTGAGGCCACAGGGCCTTGTGCACTGCAACTAGCCTGTAAATAAGGCAGGTTGCTTCATACTAACCAGGAGAGTAAAGTCAGTAGATCAAAGTCTGAATGCTCACAAGGAACAGATCAACAGAGTAAAAAGGGAAAAGTCACTTTTCAGAATAGCAGCACACTTAAAATGTGATCTGCATGGAAGGGAAGAATTCTTCCTAACCACAGCCCCACACAAAAGTTTCCCTTCCCAGCATGACTGATGTTCTGAATCAGACTAACTGAAAAGCAAAATTTCCCTAAAAAATACTTAAAGAATGCACCCCAGGAAGTCCAGAGCTGTTGGAAGCCCACAAAGACCAGGAATTCTCCCTTTCTGTTTTGCCCCAGATTTGAGGGGTATGTACACTTCAGAATGTGATCAAGCTAATTGCAACCATATTATGTATATTCAGCCACCATGAATTAATAAAATAGAACACCACATAGTATAGAGTTAATTTGAAAGCAGGATTTTAGAGGCAAGGTCAAAAGTAACTGGCAGTTTCTGCTAACCAGAATGGGAGGAGGGGAAAGAAAAGTCAACAACAGACTGAAAACCTTGGGTGACAAGAACTTTGAATTTGTGCACCTTTGATATACAAGTATTATAATTAAGATAGTTAGGAATGTTTGTTGATAAGTATCCAGGGGTAGCCATGTTAGTCTGGATCTGTAAAAAGCAACAGAGTCCTGTGGCACCTTTAAGACTAACAGATGTGTTGGAGCATAAGCTTCACATCTGTTGGGGTACGTCAATACTTACCTCCGGGTTCGGCCGTAAGCAATCGATCTTCTGGGATCGATTTATCGCGTCTTGTCTAGACGCGATAAATCGATACCAGAAGTGCTCGCCGTCGACACCGGTACTCCTGCTCCGCGAGAGGAGTATGAGGAGTTGACGGGGGAGCCCGCCTGCCGTGTGTGGACCCACGATAAGTACCTCGTAATTCGAACTAAGATACTTCGACTTCAGCTATGTTATTCACGTAGCTGAAGTTGCATATCTTAGTTCGAACTGGGGGGTTAGTGTGGACCAGCCCTTAGTCTTAAAGGTGCCACAGGACTCTCTGTTGCTTCTGTTGATAAGTAGTTTATTGAAAGTTGGGAAAAGTGATGATTTAGTAGGGGTCATTATGACCTATGTGTTTGCAGAAGTTAGTTATAAAAGACTAGCTAATAGAGTCTATTTTGGAGCAGTCCTCTGAAGCCAGCTTGTGAGATGTATTTCCTGACACCTTTTCTCCCCAGCGGGTAAGCAACTGGCCAGCAACTGGCCACTCTTAATTACTGAATACTATTCCAGATTTTAGGAAAGTATCTGGGATGGTCTACCTATTGCTTATGTCTGTGTGCTTAAATCTAATAAAATACAGTTTTAGATAGAGCACGCTGACTTGCATTAATCTTTTATCAGACGGAATTGCTGTGTTCCCATTGATTTATTACTGACACCACCTGGAGTGAAATAGTTAAGTTACCACTGTGGTGCGTTCTTAAGACCCTGGGTAACACCTGGATCACAACCCCTTCCCTTCCTGCAGTAGCCCTGGAAGTAGATAGGATCTCCACAGTGTCACGTTGATTAAAGAGGGATATAAAGAGTATGAATTGTATTGTTTTGTTCGAAAACAGCAAAATCCAATATTTGTCAAAAAAAGGGAAAAACTGATAGGCAAAGAACATTTCTGGAAAAGAAACAAGGAGAAAAACAGTTAGAAACACTACAGTAGCTGGTAGGGAGTTTCAGACTTTGTTGCTGAATTAAACAAAATTGAACTTGAAAGCAGAAAGTCTGAAGAGTCTGTCTCCATCCACTATTCTGGACATCTAAAGCCATGTCTACACCCAGAACTAACTGACAACAGTAAAACCAGAGCCAGAACTGGTGGTACTATTTTAGTAAATTATTCAGTGCAGAGAAAACAATGCTAAACCGGGCTGCCCCCATTGGCCCAGTGCGGGGTTGGTACACCCCATCCCACCATCGTCAGGTTTTCCTGCTAATATAGGGAGTTGCAGCAAGGTGGGCTCCAGTCTCCTGGCAGAGCCACGTAAACCAATAGTCTGTGGTCCCTGGGCTGGGACTGATTTAGTTGGGGATTGGTCCTGCTTTGAGAAGGGGTTGGACTAGATGACCTCCTGAGGTTCCTTCCAACCCTGATATTCTATGACACCCACAACTGGAGTCCTGGCCCCCTTGGACAAGACAGAACAGTGATCAGTCTGTAGCCACTGGGTGGGGCAAAACAAACAAACAGTCTATGGCCCCTAAGCCTCCTGGCTGGGGCAGGTAGTAGCAATTGGGGGAATCAGCCCCCTGGGCAGAGCAAAACGGCAATCAGTCTATGGCCCCTGGGTGGGGCAAAACAAACAGTCTATAACCCCTACGATTCTGGGCTGGGACGTAGAGCAGACGAGCAGTCATGCCTGGTGGCCTGTGGGGGTAGCAGGGGAACCCGGCCCTGCCCTCTCCACTGGGTTCCAACCCAGGTCCCTATGAAGCTGGGGAACTCCCTGCTAGGTGTTCGGGCATCAGTTTCTACCACCTTCCCTGGGTCACTTCGTACCACAAGCTGCATCCTGGGCATCTCCTCAGCTGGCAGCAGCTTGGCTTCCCCGGCTGTCTCCACAGTCAGCAAGTCACCTGCAGCGTGGTCTGGGTCCTTGGGCTCTACCACTGGAGTGTCACAGGCACCTCTGCAGAAACCTGCAGTACATGTCCTTTCTCCTCCATAGCCAGCCCTGTCTGAGCTGGGCTGCCTCTTTTTATCTGGCTCTTCCATCTGGAGCATATGCAGCAGGGGAAAGGGGGCATGGCCTTCTGGGCTCACAGTAATTGATCCATCACCATTGACCCAATGCAGGGTTGGTACACCCGTAACAGTGAAATCATCACTATTGCTTATCTAGTCTCTCAAACAGCTCACTTCTCCAATGAGAGCCTGGCATATTTAACACAACACACAGTTCAAATTAAGTAGGTCAAAATTACAGGATTGACCTGTTTTTTTAAACATGAATCACTTGCAGTCCATTTTAACAATTCTTTACGCCTCCTTGGGAAAGTTAAGATGGGAAAGTGAGCAGATCCCTACATAGTACATAATCAGCTAGAACACAGCCACGCCCATTATTGGTTTGAACGGAGACCAAAACAGATTAATTTAAAACTAGATGTTACAGCACCTCTGGGATTATTTTAAAGTATTCAAAGGATGCTACTGACTTTTCTGACTCCTTGTGAGTTCCCCAAGATAGTTTCCCTTCCACTCTCAGAGGATCCTACAAGTTCAGAGCCATCCACTTACACAAGAAGTCTCAATTGAAAGTAGACTGGCTTACATTAAGTTTACATTGCGTGTGGAAGGGCATACAAATACGATGCCCCTTTACCTGTGTAGTTCCCCCCAAATATTTCTGTGCAATAGTATTCCACCTTGTCAACCATATCAGTTCGTTCTCTCTCTCTCTATATATATATATCTATCTATATACACACTGAGCACCTATATTTGGAAATGCTTTTCAATGGTTCTGGGCTACCAGATGCTCAGCAATTACCACTACTCAAAGCATTTTTGCTGACATACCTGACAGGTTGAGATCTGCAAGAACAACATTTGTCAGGAATCCATGCATATCAAAATGAATTCTACCATTCTTCACACTGTCTGTAATAACAGATTTCACAGAGCCCAGTGCCAACATACAAGCTTCATGTATCTTCCACCTACAAAAGAATTCAAATGTCATTAGTTTTCCCACATTCATTCTGAAATTTACATTTATTTTTATATATATTAATATATATACACACACACGTATAGTATGTGTACATATATATAAAAACCACGCGCACATGTATAGTATGTGTATATATATAAAAACCACATGCACACACACACGTATAGTATGTGTATATATATAAAAACCACACACACACACACAGGAAATGATGAAAGTACCATCAAGGTTTTTTGATCCTAAGCGCCTTCCATCAGCTCACTCCTCTTCAAACAAAAATCTGACCCACTTTACCCTAGTCCCACTTAGATCTTAAACTTCTGACCTAGAATGTCTTTTCAATTCTATATACCAACCACAAAACTTAAAGAAACTGATATGGGACTAACATGCTAACTAACTAGTCGACATGCCAATAGATTTACTGTTCACATAGCATATGATCACATCTCAGCCATAAATTATGGTTAAGATAGGAAGTTGTCTTGTATGTTTAACCTTAACTATGTCCTTGTATTGGTAGCTACAGAATTTTTGTACAGAATTTTAACCTTAAATTACAGAGCTATCCCCGCAACTAATTATTATTTAAACAAAATTTTAGTATGGAAATTTCATTCATAGATTATAAAGCCTGTTCATCTCATCTGACTAGTCCTACGATTCTGACCAGGAAGAGGGATCTCAAGTGGTCATCTAGTCCAATCCCTTGCACTCATGGCAGGACTAAGTATTATATAGACTATCCCTGACAAGTGTTTGTCTAACCTGCTCTTAAAAATCTTCAATGATGGAGATTCCACAACTTCCCTAGGCAATTTATTCCAGTGCTTAACCATCCTAACAGTTAGAAAGTTTTTCCTAATGTCCAGCCTAAATCGACCTCGCTGCAATTTAAGCCCATTGCTTCTTGTACTATCCTCAGAGGTTAAGGAGAACAATTTTTCTCCCCCCTCTTTGTAACAACCTTTTATGTAGTTGAAAACTTATGTCCCCGCTCAGTCTTCTCTTCTCCAGATTAAACAAACCCAATTTTTTCAATCTTCCCTATTAAGTCATGTTTTCTAGACCTTTAATAATTTTTGTTGCTTTTCTCTGGACTTTTTCCAATTTGTCCACATCATTCCTGAAATGTGGCACCCAGAATTGGACACAATATTCCAGCTGAGGCCTAATCAGTGCGGAATAGAGCAGAAGAATTACTTCTCATGTCTTGCTTACAATATTCCTGCTAATACATCCCAGAATTATGTTAGCTTTTTTTTTTTTTTTTTTTTTTGCACCAGCGTTACACTGTTGACTCATATTTAGCTTGTGATCCACTATGACCCCCAGGATCCCTTTCTGCAGTACTACTTCCTAGGCCGTCATTTCTCATTTTGTATGTGAGCAAAAAACGGTTACCTACCTCTCATAACTGTTATTCTTCCAGATGTGTTGTTCATGTCCATTCCAATTAGGTGTGCTCGCGCCATGTGCATGGCAGCTGGAAGGTTATTCCCCTAGCAGTACCTGTTAGGTTGGTTCAGGACCCCCTGGAGTCACGCCTCCATGGCACCAAATATGGCACCGACCCACCGCCACTTCAGTTCCTTCTTGACGGCCATGTTCTGACGGAAGGGTAGGCGGGTGGGTATTGGAATGGGCATGAGCAACACATCTCGAAGAACAGTTATGAAAGGGAGATAACTTTTCTTCTTCGAGTGATTGCCCATGTCGATTCCATTTAAGTGATTACCAAGCTGAAATTTGGAGGCAGGGTCGGAGCTCAAAAGTTCGCTGATTGAAGGCCAAAGGCGGCATCATCTCTAGTCTGCTGAGTAATGGTGTAATGCGAGATAAAGGTGTGGATTGAGGACCATGTCTCAGCCCTGCAAATTTCCTGGGTTGGAACCTCGGCCAGAAACTTTGCCGACTACACCTGTGCCCTTGTGGAATGCACTGTCAGCACAGGGGCAGGTATTTTTGCCAGACTGTAGCACGCTTGGATACAGGAAGTAATCCATGATGAGATTCTATGGGAGGAGACTGGAAGGTCCTTCATTCTGTCTTCTACTGCGATGAATAGCTTAATAGATTTTTGAAAAGGCTTCGTCCATTTGATATAGAAGGCTAACGCCAGGCAAACGTCCAACAAATTAAGTTTTTCTTCCCTGCTACTTTGCATGCGGCTTGGGATAGAACACTGGAAGAAAAATATTCTGATTAACCTGAAACTGGGAGACAACTTTAGGGAGAAAGGCCGGATGCAACTGAAGTTGAACCTTGTCCTTATAGAAACACTGTGTACGGAAGGCTCAGATATTAGGGCCTTAAGCTCAGACACCCTCCTAGCAGAAGTTATTGCTAACAGGAATGCCACTTTATGTGAGAGATAGACCAGAGAACATGTTGCATGCGGTTCAAAGGGTGGCCCCATTAGTCTGGAAAGAACCAGGTTAAGGTCCTAGGCTGGGATCGGCTGTTGTACGTCAAGGTATAGCCTGTCAAGACCTTTAAGAAAACAACCAACTATCAGGTTGGCAAACACTGACCAGCCTCCCACGCCTGGATGGAAGGAGGGAATGGCAGCCAAGTGGAATTTTATTGACGACATAGAAAGCCCTTGCTGCTTTAGGTGCAGGAGGTAGTCCAATATCACGGGTATTGACAAGAGTGTAGGAAATGGGAGATATTGCGAAGACCAAATTGTGAATCTTTTCCATTTTCCTAGTGGACGGTTTCCTACTGCTAAGGAGGACTTCCCTAACTGGGCCTGAACAAGCCAGCTCCATTGGGTTTAGCCATGGAGCTTCCACGCCGTGAGGTGAAGAGATTCAGGTGCTGGAGGCGGCAGTGATCCTGAGTTATCAGGTCTGGGAGCAATAGTAAGGTGATCAGGTTTTCCCCTGACATTTCCAGGAGAGACATGTACCAGTGCTCATAGGGTCAGGCTGGAGCTATCAATATCACCAAAATTTTGTCCCTTCAAACTTTGAGTAGCACCTTGTGAACATGTGGTATGGGTGGAAATGCATACAGGAGGTGTTCCTTCCAGGGAAGAACAAACGCATCCGTGATGGAGCCTGGGCTGTGACTCAGGAAGGTGCAGAACTGCAGGCACTTCCTGTTACGTCGCGTGGCAAACAAGTCTATCTGGGGAATTCCCCATTGCTGGAAGATGGTGTTCACGACATTCGGACAGATGGACCACTCGTGGCAGTGAAAGGACCTGCTGAGATAGTCCACCAATTTGTTCTGAATGCCGGGGAGATAAAATGCCTCCAGGTGTATTGAGTGAGCTATGCAAAAATCCCACAGTTTGAGGGTTTCTTGGCACAGGGGAGAGGAGCGTGCTCCCCCCTTCTGTTTATGTAAAACATTGCTGTTGCATTGTCTGTCATGACTGATACCCATCTCCCCTCCAAGTGAACCTGGAATGTCTGGCATACCAGACAGACTGCCCTCAGCTCTCTGACGTTGATATGAAGTAAGAGCTCCGCTTGGGACCAGAGATCCTGAGCTCCCCAACCCATTGCTGACGCCTCTGTCACCAGTGAAAGGGATGGCTGAGGTCTGGAGAAGGGAATACCTGCACAAATCGCTTGTGGGTTGTGCCACCATAGGAGAGACTCGAGAACCAGCCGGGGTAGAGTGGCAACCATGTCTAGATCGTCCCAAATTGGTCGACACACCAAGGTTATCCACGCCTGAAGAGGTCTGAGCCTCAGTCTGGCATGCTGTACTGTGACAGGTCGCCCCTCTCCAGTACACCTAATGTACCGGGGTACCACTGAGCCCGCCTGTTCCACTAGCCTGGGCTCCCTTACACTGTCCTGCTGAGCCAGGCCTTCAAGCCTCCTCCAGCACACACACAGGTAGGGACACACCTAGCTGCAGAAAGAAACAGACATTGAAATCAGCTCTGCATGGGAAGACTCAAATAGGGAATTGCCCAGCACTGAAGTGCACACCCCCTCTGGAGTGTAAACTCCAACTTGTATGGTCTTGCGCTCCACAGAGAACTGTACAGAGTAAGCAAATAAAATTCACTCTTTCTCAATGTGGAGGAAGATATGCATAGCTTTTTGCCTCCCCGTTATGAATTTCACAAACTGGTTTCAGAGAAAACAAAAACAAGTTTATTAACTACAAAATAGATTTTAAGTGAGTATAAGGGTTATCAAACAGATCAAAGCAGATTACCCAGCAAATGAAACAAACACACAAGCTAAGCTTAATACTAAAGAAACTGGTTACAAGTAGTAATTTCTCACCCTAAATGTTGTGTAAGAGAGAATGCAGTGTTTCTTGAAGGCAAACTGCTCTTGCTTGCAGCTTAAAACTCCAGGTATTTCTTTCACAGGCTAGACACCATCCCAGCCTGGGCTCAGCTCTTTCCCCTTCCCACCCGCTCTGTCTTTGTTTCTTAGATATTACCAGCAGTCATCCTGGGCAGGGATTCAGTGAAGAACAACCTTGATTAAGTCACTATCCGGCCTTAAATGGGTTTTACATATGGCAGAAACCCTTTGTTTTCCAATGTAGTTCCCCCATCCCCCTCAGTGGAAAAATACTGGCACTCTATTATGGAGTCCAGTACCAGGTGACTGATCACATGACTGCAGCGTCAAAGCAGCCATGAGTCAGAGGCTATCTGTAGCATGCCAGGATGGTGGGAGATTACCACGCTGAAAGACCTATTGTTTTTCCTAATGGGCCATTCAGACTGATTGCATTCTGTCTGGTGTGCATTCCCCAGGAGCAAACACTTTTGTAGTACAGATGTATAGTCAATATTCCTAACTTTAGATACAAAAATAAAACATGCATACCAATATGATCATCATATTCAGGAAATCATAACCTTTCCAATGATCTCACAAGACCCATTTTGCATAAAATACATCTTAGAGATGCTATAATCATATAACAATATTTCTATGAAGAATATGGGGTGTAGTGTCACATGTACTACTCCATGTGGCCAATGAGCTTTAGGCAATTCCTTGCTTTGGTGGTAGGGAACTGCCTGAAACCTTGTATGATGTCGCACAGGGTATGGAAATGCAGCTTTGGGAGATATGCTCTTGCCTGTGTTGAGTCCAACACTGCCCTTATGAACTCTATCCGCTGAACAGGGGACAGGGTTGACTTCTGTACGTTCAATAAAAGATTGCTCTTATGAGGCTCACATGCGCCTGCACTTGAGCTTTGGAGCAACCCTTGACCAGCCAGTCATCGAGGTATGGGAATACCTGCACCTGACTCTTGCGCAAGAAAGAAGCTACAACTGCCATGCACTTGGTAAATACTCAAGGTGCCACTGACAAGACGAAAGGAAGGACTGTGAACTGACAGTGATTGTGGTTCACCACAAACCTGAGATGCCTTCTGTGGGACGGCGTTATTGAAATATGAAAGTAAGCGTCCTTCAAATCGAGGGCAACATAATAGTCCCCCGGATTCAGGGAAGGAATAATGGAGGCCAAAGAGACCATGCGAAACTTCAGTTTCTTTATGAACTTGTTGAGGTCTAGGATAGACCTGAGGCCACCTTTGGCTTTCGATATTCAGAAATACCAGGAATAAAAATCCCTGCCCTTCAACTCCTGAGTTACCTTTTCCACCGCTCCCACACTTAGGAGCATGTGCACCTCCTACATGAGAAGCTGCTCGTGAGAGGGGTCCTGAAGAGGGAAGATGAAGAAGGGTGGAAGGGAGGGAGGGAGCTGAACTGGAAAGAGTATCCCCTTTCTATCCGGTGGAGCACCCAGAGATCTGATGTAATTCAGGCCCACGCAGGGTAGAAATGGAATAGGCGGCACGGGAAGGTAGGGATGGATGGGTCCAGAGTTTGGATTGGTGCGTTGCCCTCAGGCGCACCTTCCAAAGGTCTGCTTTTGACTTGAGGACTGTTCTGCTTGCCCAGAGCCCTGCTTCTATTATTTCTATTACGCCTTCTAGAGAAGTCTTGCCTGCTCTGAAGGTGGTAAAATTGAGACGGGGCTGCAGTTTAAAGTGCCTCCGATGCGTAGATGGAGTGTGAAGCCCCCCAGTAGAGTAAATTTTTCTCCCAAAGACATCCAGCTTTTTTGCATCACTGTTGCTGGGTGATGGGCCCTGGTGTGCTTGGGGGGGCGGTGGTGTATAAAAATGTTCGAATCCCTTAGAGCAGAGGTGGGCAAACTAGAGCCTGCGGGACCGTCCTGCTCAGCCCCCGAGCTCTGGCCCAGGAGGCTAGCCCTCAGCCCCTCCCCTGCTGTCCCCCCGCCCCCGCAACCTCAGCTTGCTTGCTCCATCGCCGGCGCAATGCTCTGGGCGGCAGGGCTCTGAGCTCCTGGGGCAGCGCAGCTGCAGAGCCTGGCCTGACCTGGTGCTCTGTGCTGCGTGGCTCAGCTTCAGCTGGGCGGCACGGCTGTAGCACCGCCAGCCACCGGTGCTCCAGGCAGTGCGGTAAGGGGGCAGAAAGCAGGGGGGTGTTGGATAGAGGACAGGAAAGTTCGGGGTGGTGGTCGGGGGCAGAGGTGTAGATAGGGGTCGGGCCAGTTGGGGGGAATAGGGGGTTGAATGGGGGCAGGGGTCCTGGGGGGGGTGTCCATCAGGAATGAGAGGAGAGGTTGGATGGGGCGATGGGGGTCCAGGGGCGGTCAGAGGACAGGGAGCGGGGGGGTGTGGATGGGGCAGGAGTCTCATAGGGGCTGTCAGGGAACGGGGGGGTTAGATGGGGCAGGAGTCCTGGAAGGATTGCGGGGGCAGATAGGAGGTGGGGGCCGGGCCACGACCCCCTCCCCTAACTGGCCCTCCATACAATTTACAAAACCCGATGCAGCCCTCAGGCCAAGAAGTTTGCCCGCCCCTGCCTTAGAGGAAATGAAATAATTTCTCTAGGTTCTCTTCACTGTCGGTGGCAGGGAGGCAGGGGTCTGCCAGTGTCTTGGTGGTCTCCTGTATAGTTTTTATGAGCGGGAGGGCAATCCGAGAGGGGCTCGAGGGTGCCAGAATGTCCACCATGGGATCCAATGTCTCAGCCACCTCCTCGACCCCGATCCCCAGGTTCTGGGTCACCCTGCTCAGGAGCTGATGGAGGACCCTATTATCCTCTAGTGCAGGAGCCTGGGAGGTTCCAGCCACTGCCTCATCTGGTGAAGATCAGGACGAGGCTCTATCTGGGACCTGCGCTTGTTCCTGACCCTCGGCACCGAGGGGATCGTGTGATACCGGGTCTTCCAGTATGGTGACTGGACCTGCGCTGAGGAGGATGGTGGAGGTGCGTGGGATACTGAAGCCACCAACACAAACCTCCTAGACTGGGGACCCCCGGCTTTGTTGGAATGCCCAGGGAGTCTAAAAAGACCACTGCGTTGGAGCCTGCCATTGCACAGGCCACAGCATCAGGTGGAATTGCTGCCTCTCCCTGTGCCACCTCAATCGTCTGTGCTCCGATCTAAGTCGGCTTCGCCTAGACCTAAAGGACTCAGACTCCAATTGGGAGGATTCACTATAGGAGGATCATGGGGGAGCAGTGCTGACCGATGCGGCTCTCCTGCCCGTCCGCTGCTAGAAGATGCCAGTGACCGGTGCCATGGGGATGGCAACTGGCGCAGTACAATTGCTGGCTTGCCTCGGGACAGCACCGAGTCTCTCGGGTGCCCTGTCTCGCTAAGGTGGAGAGGCGGTACCGTGAAGGCAATGAGCTCTCTGGCAGCCTCAAAGGTCACTGGCGTAGATGGCAATTACAACGCCTGCTCACGACCATCCCGGAGAGGGGAGTCTCAGGGGCCTGGACTCGACTGGTCCCTCAGTGGGCAGGAGTTGATGGAGCCCGACTAGGCAGTGCTGCGCTTAAGTGGCCCAACACGGGTCTCACTATGCCAGAGTCTTTCTGTGCCAGTCAGGACGTGGGTTAGCGCCCTGTGTCAGGTATCATCTTTTTGTGGGGCACAAGAGACTGGGAACAGTGCCGCACACTGCCCTGCATGGAGCCCTTGTGCGGAGAACTCTGTCTGTGCCGAGGGTCTCTATCTGAGTCCCTACTCGGTGCTGAAACTTCTCGTGTCGACTCCAGAGCACTATGCACCGATGCCAAGGTGCTCGGCGTTCACTCAGCTAACCCTGAGTCCCAGTGTGGACTGAGGGCAGCTTCTATAAGGAGTATCTTCAACCATTGATCCCTCTTCCTTTTGGATCCTGGGGTGAAATCCCCTGCGGATTCTATAACCGTCTTCTTGATGTGCTTCGCTTAGGCACTTTAAGCAGGAAGTGTGGGGGTCACTCCTAGGCATAGGTTTGCCACACACAGCGCAGAGTTTAAACCCTGGGGACCAAGGCATGCCCTGGTACTGGGGGGTGGACGGACAGGAGGGGGTACCCCCAGATGATATCTTATAAAAGACTAACTATATACTAACTACTACTATTACTAACTACTAATTTAACTATTTACAGGAGAAGTCTTAAGACTGCTGAGAGGTTTGCTGAAGCAAGAGAGAATGAGCATTCCGGCTAAATGTGACAGGCGGTAAGAAGAAACTGAAGTGGCAGCAGGTTGGCAGGGCCATATATTTGGCGCCAGGGAGGGAAAATCCTCTAGGGGAAAACCTTCTGGCTGCCATGCACACGGCGCGCACATACCCAATTGGAATCGACATGAGCAATCACTCGAAGAACTGATTGTTCCTTCCTTAATGGATTACTTTGCATTTGTCCTTATTGAATTTCATTCCCTCAGACCATTTCTCCAGTTTGTCCAGATCATTTTGAATTTTAATCCTAACCACCAAAGCACTTGCAACCCCTCCCAGCTTGGTACAGTCCACAAACTTTATAAGCGCACTCTCTGTGCCATTATCTAAATCATTGAAGAAGATATTGAACAGAACCAGACCCTCCTGTGGATAATACAGGCCTAAATTTTTTAAATAATCCTAATAAGTGACAGGGAAGTGCATCAACTGCCAGTGAGCTTTATGAAGCTCTTAATGGCCTTCACAACACCAACCACCCCCATCGGCTTCAGGAGATTTGCTGGGCCTCCCCCCACCCTCAGAATAGCAAGGGCCCCCCCGCCAAAGATTGAGTCCCCACTGTGAGCCATAGAAGGCTCGCGCCCACCCCATTAACCTAAAGACACTCATTAAAAGCCTCCTGAACTGCATGAGCCTTAAGATGCTAGTGGGACTTTGCACACACCTCCTGCAAACCTTAGTGCATTCTTCAGGGGCCAGCCAAACTACCTCCCCCAGCAAGCCTCATTAAGGCAGTTTTCTCTCCAATGAACCCTGAGCGGGTTAGCACTGGGGCTGATTTTATTGTCACTCATTAGTATGTACCAAGCCTAATAAGGCTCCTAGGACCTTGGGAGTGGTTATGAGGAACCCCAATGAGCCTACGAAGATTTGCAGGAAGTGAGGTTATTTCTCCTCTTAAGGCTCACTGATAAGCCTCTTAATATCTGTAGAAGGGATAGAATATCCTGCTGTACTGCCTCCCCATGTCCTCTTCTTCATTGTCTCCATGTTCTCACCTGCATATTCTCTTACTCTTTTGAACCCCATGCCCACACCACCCAAACACCCTCTTTTGGTTTTCCTCTTCAGTCCATAAGAAATGAGCACCTGAGGAGGTCTGCAGGAATGGTGGTACTGAGGCTACCAGGGGGTTGCAGGGCAGGGGCATTTCCACCCACCTTTAAAAGCTTAATCCAACAAACAATGTTAATGCTCACACTACACTTGTTCCTATGTTAGGATACAGCAAAAATCAGAAGAATTCTCTGTGAGGAACTTATCAGCCATCTCCATGTGATAACTCAAAATATAAACTTATCTTTCCCTTCATCATTTTCTTTTTAATTTATAAATATAGTCTTGGGTGTTCTTGGCTTTTTTTTTTTTTTTTTTTTTTTAACGACACTTAGGTTTTTAGGTTTTCAGTAGTTAGTTGGTGGCTTACTTTAAACTCAGAGCCAATGAGCTATTTGCACGTTACTATTTAAACTCCCAACTTTTAAAATTAGAATTTTGGACTTTCTGGACTAAGGCAAACCTACCTCAAACTCAGGCTTAATTTACCAATTTTAAGACAAAACATTGTTTTGCTGTGGGGATGGGTGGGGAACCAGAGAGGGCAATATCAGGCTTTCCAGAGAAATTCAGCTGAAAATTTAATTATAGAATGGTTACTGCCCCTTTCTAATATCCACTAAAAAACAACACTGAGCTAACACTATCTACACAACACAGGATATTTATGTGACAATAAGTAGGTATCTATTAGACTGAGATGTCTTTTCTTCCCCTTTCTCCACCTAATACTGGCCGTTGAAAACAATTCTAAATCAGACGCATTCTAAATCAGAGGGGCTAATGAAAAATCCACACACAAATAGAAACAAGAGGGGATATCTGAATTCAGCAGCATGAAGCCAATGAAGAAGTCCACCCAAATTTATTTTTTATAACTCATTTGGAATTGTTGTAACCGGAAAAAGAATTTTAACCGAAAACAATTTCAGGGCTGAAGTGCTGGCAACTGCTAGTTTATTCTAGGGAGAGCAGAGAACACTACTGCTATATGTAACTGTAGATATCTTTACATGGGTCAGGAATTTTTTTCACATTTTTGATTCTAACACAAAACCCACAAGCTCTTCGTTTTACCCCAGTTGCATCGCCAGAAAGAAATTACAATTAATTTGCATTATGTGCCTAATGCTGTGAGATAGCCCACCACTTATTCCATTATCATTGCTATCCAGATTGCCTGTCTCCTTACCAATGCTCAGCACCACTGTTTTTAGCCTGCTCAGCTTCCTGTAAGTGTCTCGTAGCTGCTGCAGCCAAAGCAGTTGCACTCTCATTCTGGAAATCAGCAGCTACAGCCTGGGTAAAAGAAATAATGACTGTCACTCTGTTTCTTTGTACAGGTGCATTTTAAACACTCTTTTTGCAGCTGTTATACTTCAAACTAGCCAGTACAAACTGTATGTAAGGGACAGTAGCAATTTTTGTAACAATCAAGTTGTAATTCAATACCATTTGGGTCCTTTAGACACAGAACACATTTCTTACCAGCAACAAGTCCTGTGCAGCAATCCTTACTGTATAGGAAAAAGTGTCGTCATCTTCATCCTCCACAAATTGCTGTGGATTTGCAGTCCAGACTTTTATCTGAAACAAAAGCAGGGGGAAAATCATAATAGTTCAGTGTCATCTGGATGACCTTGAACACTGGAGTGACAAATGGAATAAAATTCAGTAGTACCAAGTGCAGAGTCATGCATTTAGGGTCTAATAAGAATTTCTGTTACAAGCTGGGGCTCATCAGGTGCAAGCAACAGAGACCTGGGAGCATGGGATGATCACAGGATGACTATGAGCCACCAGTTGATGTGGCCATGAAAAAGGCAAACATGATCCTATGATGTATTAGGTGAGGCATTTCCAATAGAGATAGAGAAATATTAATGCCATTGTACAAGGCATTAGTAGGACCTCATTTGGAATACTGTGTACAGTTCTCATCACCTATGCTGAAGAAAGATTAAACTATACCGGAACAGGTGCAGAGAAGAGCTACTAGTCTGATAAGGAGCGTGGACAGCCTATCTTAAGAGGGGAGATTGAAAGAGTTTAGCTTGTTTAGTCTAGCAAAACAAAGACTGGAAGAAGATATGATTGTTCTATAAACACATTAGGGAGTAAACACCAGGAAGGGTGAAGAACTATTGAAACTGAAGGCAAGAACAAATGGATATAAACTGGCCATGAAGAAATTCAGGCTGGAAATTAGAAGGTTTCTAACCATCAGAGGGTGAAGTTCTGGAATAGCCCTCTAATAGGAATCGTGGGGGCAAAACACTTATTTAGTTTTGAGAGAGCTGGACAAATTTATGAGATGGAAACTTTTTTAAAGACACCATAACAGAGGCTCAACTTAAATGTATACCCCAAATTTAAGAACATAGTAAGAAAACCTAAAAAGAGCCACCACGACTAAACAAAGTAAAAGAAGCAGTGAGAGGCAAAAAGGCATCCTTTAAAAAGTTGAATCCTAATGAGGAAAATAGAAAGGAGCATAAACTCTGGGAAACGAAATGTAGGTCCCTCACCAAAGGCTCTTAAGCAAACAGTCATGGGATAAGAGAGAAGGTTCTCTCATGGACTGGTAACTGGTTAAAAGATAGGAAACACAGGGTAGATATAAATGGTCAGTTTTCAGAATGGAAAGAGGTAATAGTGGTGTCCCCCAGGGGTCTGTACTGGGCCCTGTCCTATTTAACATATTCATAAATGATCTGGAAAACCGGGTAAACAGTGAGGTGGCAAAATTTGCAAATGATACAAAACTACTCAAAATAGTTAAATCCCAGGCAGACTGTGAAGAGCTACAAAGGGATCTCTCAAAACTGGGTGACTGGGCAACAAAATGGCAGATTGAATTCAATGTTGATCAATGCAAAGTAATACACATTAGAAAACATAATCCCAACTATATTTTTATAAAATTATGGGGTCTAAATTATCTGTTACCACTCAAGAAAGATCTTGAAGTCATTGTGGATAGTTCTCTGAAAACATCCACTCAACGTGCAGCAGCAGTCAAAAAAGCAGACAATGTTGGGAATCATTGAGAAAGGGATAGATAAGACAGAAAATATCCATGGTACGCCCACATCTTGAATACTGCATGCAGATGTGGTTGCCCCATCTCTAAAAAGATATATTGGACTTGGAAAAGGTTTAGAAAAGGGCCACAAAAATGATTAGGGGTATGGAACGGCTGCCCTATGAGGAGAGATTAAAAAGACTGGGACTTTTCAGCTTGAAAAAGAGATGACTGGGGGGGGAGGGGGGGGGAAGGGAGAGAGATATGATAGAGGTCTAGAAAATCATGACTGGCGTGGAGAAAGTAAATAAGAGTGTTATTTACTCATTCTCATAACACAAGAACTAGGGGTTACCCGATATAATTAATAGGCAGCAGGTTTAAAACAAACAAAAGGAAGTATTTTTTCACACAACATACAGTCAACCTGTGGAACTCCTTGCCAGAGGATGTTGTGAAGGCCAAGACTATAACAGAGTTCAAAAAAGAACTAGATAAATTCATGGAGGATAGGTCCATCGATGGCCATTAGCCAGGATGGGCAGGGATGGTGTCCTTAGCCTCTGTTTGCCAGAAGCTGGGAATGGGTGACAAGGAATGGATCACTTGATGTTTACCTGTTCTGTTCATTCCCTCTGGGGAATCTGGCATTGACCACTGTCGGAAGACGGGATACTGGGCTAGATGGATCTTTGGTCTAACTCAGTATGGCCGCCCTTATGTTCTTATGTTTGTGACGGAGGGAGAGGGGGAGAAGGGCTTCAGCAATTACAAGCAGCGGTCAGAAAAGAATTCCCTTCCCCACAGTGTATTCTCGGAGGTTTTTTTTTTTTTTTAAGTCTGCTTTCTCTGAAGCATCAGGAATGACCATGACTGGAGACAGGCCACTAGGTGGGGTGAGCCAGGGCTCTGAGATAGCATCAACAGTCTGTCTCTCTCGAGTCCTTGTCTGGCTGATTCTTGCTCACAGTCTCAGGATCTAACAGATTGCCATATGGGGGGTCAGGAAGAAATTTCCCCCCAGGACAGAATGAAAGTGACCCTGAGGGTTTTTGCCTTCCCCTCCAGAGTGCGGGTATAGGTCACTTGCCAGGATTATCTGTGTCTGTCTCATTTAATCATTACCCTGCCATTATCGGGGCCTCTAGCACTGGGTCACCTTGATCCCTCCTATTCTCTGCCTGTGGCACACAATAGTATAGTCTCCTGTGGGACTCATTTACTTTGGTCTCATTTCTGTTGAGTTTAGTGTGTGGTGCTAGGTGGCATTGGTGGCCTGTGATATACATGAGATCAGACAAGATGATCTAGTGGTTCCTTCTGGCCTTAACCTCTATGACTAATAAACATAGGAAATAAACAGAAGACACCTATTCAGTTATCATGATTAAGGCTGTGAATCATTCACGGAAGTCATGGCTTCCGTGACCTCCATGAATTTTGCGGTGCTGGTGTGGCTGACCCCAGGACCACACCAGCAGCTGGAGAAGCCCCGGGCCAGCCGCTGCTCTGGCAGCCCCAGGCAGCTGGTCCCTGGCACTGCCCTGGAACAGTGATCCAGGACTGCTGGGGGACCCCACCCCCCTCAGCGGCAGTCTTCAGGAGCGCGCCCGCCCCCAGCAGAGAAGATTTAGTCACAGGTATTTTTAGTAAAAGTCATGGACAGGTCATGGGGCCGTGACTTTTTGTTTATTGCCCGTAACCTGTCCATGACTTTTACTAAAATGCCCGTGACTAAAAAATAGCCTTAATCATAACTCCTTCCCACCTAAATCCTTTCTAGTGCTTCATCTGCTAGTTTAATCTCTCATGTGAACAGGATTCCATTGTTTGCCTCTTTTACTTTCTACATGTTCACTTACCTGCTCCTCTGTGATCTGCATGTAGAGAATGATGTAATATATCAGCTCTGGCAAAGCTTTCTTCACTGTGCTTTTAAATTTGTGATTTTCCAACAAGGCATGTACAAACTCAAATATGCTGAACACTAGGTTTTCAAAGCCCAACACTTCACCTGAACAAAGAAACAAGGGGAAAGTTTCACAACTGACTGTGTCAAATCATGGACCTGCATAAATGACTGGCAAATATTAATATTACAGTCTGTTAACAGGTCAGGCAGGATAATCTCTGGTCTCGCTCCTGGGGTAGTGAGAGCTGGGACTACTGCTGAGACAACACTGTTCCACCTTAGGAGAAGCCTGCCACCCCTTGCATTTCATAGCACCCTCTTGGAATGATTAAGTGGCAACACTGTCCAGTTTTGACAGAAGTCCTGTGTTCTTCATGGCCAAGGAGATAAAAATTACACATATGGCCAGGGATTTTCTAACAGACAAGGAAATGATTGCATTTTTAAAAGAATGTAACCAGTGTCCCTTTAACAATAGCCTTACTCTTCAATGCTAGCTGGAAAATCAATGAATCCTTTGGTGTAACTCACAGAACGTCAAACCCCACTCCACCACCACAGTTGCATATAAGCGAACAGTATATACAGAAACAGGAATACAAATTTGTCTAGGTCATTGTTCTGAAATCAGTACTTGTTTAGATGCGTTTCCCTACTCTCTCCCTACAGAGAACAGAAGTGTATCATTACTATCACTTACCATCAGAATCCACAGGGTCCTCTACCTCTTCTGTATAATTCACTTCTGTTCTCACATAGGTATAGCAAGTAGTTAAGTAAATAAGAGCAACCATTTAGCTTACACATTATTAGAGGATTGCTTCTATTCAGTAACAAACCCACTCAAATTATTAAGTCTTTATATGATTTCCTAAAGCAAATAAGTTTTCACATTACAGCAAAAAGTCATCATTGTATTTCAAGTAGAATAATTAAACATGAAATGTATAAAAGCAAGAGTAACCTGTATTAATTTTTTCAAGTAGATTTGTTAAAGACAGACAATATAATTATGTTCATTGACAGATTTCAGATGACATCTTTTGATTCAGTTTAAAAATCCACTGAGGATAGTGTGTGGATGAGAGAAGGTATGATCTAAAACTTCATTCTCACTAATGAGATTTTAATATCAATGGAACCACAGGGCAGAAAGTTTGGTTTCTAACTGAAAATTTACACCAGCAAAAAAAGGGGAGAAAGTCTAAGAGAAAGATCCAAGTTACAAGTCAAATTAAGAGTGATCCACTAGAAAATATTTTAGTGATACTGACATCCAAAACACCATTCTGTGAAGCTAAAACCTTCTAGCAATTCTTTTTACTCCTTTTAATCCTCTATGCTCCTAAACGTAGCTGTATACACCATCCAACATATAGCAGCAAGATTTTAGAACACAAGATGTTCCGATTAGCCCATTACTCAATGATGGGGTGGGGGGGAGACAATAACAGAAAATGTAGAAATGGTAGAGGTGCTTAATGACTTTGTTTTGGTTTTCACCAACAAGGTTGGTGGCAATTGGACGTCTAACATAGTGAATGCCAGTGAAAATGAGGTAGGATCAGAGTATAAAATAGGGAAAGAACAAGTCAAAAATGACTTAGACAAGTTAGATGTCTTCAAATCACCAGGGCCTGATTAAATGCATCCTAGACTGCTCAAAGAGCTGACTGAGGAGATATCTGAGCCATGAGAATTTATCTTTGAAAAGTCATGGAAGACGGGAGACATTCCAGAATACAGGAAAAGGGCAAATATAGTGCCCAACTATAAAAGACAACCCGGGGAATTACAGACCAGTCATCTTAACTTCTGTACCCGGAAAGATAATGGAGCAAATAATTAAGAAATCAATTTGCAAACACCTAGAAGATGAGGTGATAAGTAACAGTCATCATGGATTTGTCAAGAACATATAGTGTTAAACCAACCTGATACCCTGTAAAAGAGAGCTAACAAGCCTTGTGGATAGGGAAGAAGCAGTAGATGTGGTATATCTTGACTTTAGTAAAGCTTTTGATACTGTCTCGCATGACCTTCTCATAAACAAACTAGGGAAATACTACCAAGATGGAGCCACTATAAGGTGGAAAACCGTTCCCAGGGAGTAGCTATCAGTGGTTCACAGTCATGCTGAAAGGGCATAATGAGTGGGGGGAATCAATTCTGGGTCTGGTTCTGTTCAGGATCTTCATCAATGATTTAGATAATGACATAGAGAGTACATGTATAAAGTTTGGGGACGATACCAAGCTGGGAGTGGTTGCAAGTGCTTTGGAGGACAGGATTAAAATTCAAAATCATCTGGATAAACTGGAGAAATGGTCTGAAGTAAATAGGATGAAATTCAATAAGGACAAATGCAAAGTACTCCACTTAGGAAGGAACAATCAGTTGCACACATAAAAAAAGGGAAATGACTGCCTAGGAAGGAGTACTGTGGAAACGGATCTGGGGATCATAGTGGATCAAAAGCTAAATATGAGAGTCAACAGTGTAATGCTGTTGCAAAAAAAGCGAACATCATTCTAAGATGTATTAGCAGGAGTATTGTAAACAAGACATGAGAAGTAATTCTTCTGCTCTACTCTGCGCTGAATAGGCCTCAGCTAGAGTACTGTGTCCAGTTCTGGGTGCCACATTTCAGGAAAGATGTAGACAAATTGAAGGAAGTCCAGAGAAGAGCAACAAAAGTGATTAAAAGTCTAGAAAATATGACCTATGAAGGAAGATTGAAAGAACTGGGTTTGTTGAGTCTGGATAAGAGAAGACAGAGGAGACATGAGGGTGCTAAAGGAGTTGGCGGGTGACATTGCAGAGCCATTAGCCATTATTTTTGAAAACTCATGGCGATCGGGGGAGGTCCCAGATGACTGGAAAAAAGGCTAATGTAGTGCCCATCTTTAAAAAAGGGAAGGAGGAGGATCCGGGGAACTACAGGCCAGTCAGCCTCACCTCAGTCCCTGGAAAAATCATGGAGCAGGTCCTCAAGGAATCAATTATGAAACATTTAGAGGAGAGGAAAGTGATCAGGAACAGTCAGCATGGATTCACGAAGGGGAAGTCGTGCCTGACTAACCTAATTGCCTTCTATGATGAGATAACTGGCTCTGTGGATGAGGGGAAAGCAGTGGATGTGTTATTCCTTGACTTTAGCAAAGCTTTTGATACGGTCTCCCACAGTATTCTTGCTGCCAAGTTAAAGAAGTATGGGCTGGATGAATGGACTGTAAGGTGGATAGAAAGCTGGCTAGATCGTCGGCTCAACGGGTAGTGATCAATGGCTCCATGTCTAGTTGGCAGCCGGTTTCAAGCGGAGTGCCCCAAGGGTCGGTCCTGGGGCCGGTTTTGTTTAATATCTTTATTAATGATCTGGAGGATGGTGTGGACTGCACTCTCAGCAAGTTTGCAGATGACAGTAAACTAGGAGGCGTGGTAGATACACTAGAGGGTAGGGATCGGATACAGAGGGACCTAGACAAATTAGAGGATTGGGCCGAAAAAAACCTGATGAGGTTCAACAAGGACAAGTGCAGAGTCCTGCACTTAGGACGGAAGAATCCCATGCACTGCTACAGACTAGGGACCGAATGGCTAGGTAGCAGTTCTGCAGAAAAGGACCTAGGGGTCACAGTGGATGAGAAGCTGGATATGAGTCAACAGTGTGCTCTTGTTGCCAAGAAGGCTAACGGCATTTTGGGCTGTATAAGTAGGGGCATTGCCAGCAGATCCAGGAACGTGATCATTCCCCTTTATTCGACATGGGTGAGGCCTCATCTGGAATACTGTGTCCAGTTTTGGTCCCCACACTACAAGAAGGATGTGGAAAAATTGGAAAGGGTCCAGTGGAGGGCAACAAAAATGATTAGGGGTCTGGAACACATGACTTATGAGGAGAGGCTGAGGGAACTGGGATTGTTTAGTCTCCAGAAGAGAAGAATGAGGGGGGATTTGATAGCAGCCTTCAACTACCTGAAGGGGGGTTCCAAAGAGGATGGAGCTTGGCTGTTCTCAGTGGTGGCAGATGACAGAACAAGGAGCAATGGTCTCAAGTTGCAGTGGGGGAGGTCCAGGTTGGATATCAGGAAAAACTATTTCACTAGGAGGGTGGTGAAACACTGGAATGCGTTACCTAGGGAGGTGGTGGAGTCTCCTTCCTTGGAGGTTTTTAAGGCCCGGCTTGACAAAGCCCTGGCTGGGATGATTTAGCTGGGAATTGGTCCTGCTTTGAGCAGGGGGTTGGACTAGTTGACCTCTTGAGGTCCCTTCCAACTCTGATATTCTATGATTCTATGAAATCAAATCCATCCTGCCACAGACTTCCCATGAAACTTCAGGCTTGTTTACACAAGACCCAGAATTCACACTACTGGGGTGTGATTTGAGAGCACATCAGTGCATTGTGCTTTAAATCCCCATGTAGTACCTGCTAGCATCCATTGATGTAGTTGTGTTTGAAACAGGATTACATCAATGCACACTTAGAACACACCAGCAGGGTCCACACAGGGGAGATAGAGTGCAGTACTCTACAAATCATAGCCCCATAGTGCAAACTCTGGGGCCATGTAGACAAGCCCTTTATTATTATTATTTTTAATTAGAATGACCATAATCTAATTCTCACGGTCCCCTCCTCATACCTACATGAAGGTAGGTCCAATCCCACTGAGTAACATTAGTATGAATTTAAAGACCAACCAGGTTTGCAGTAGAGTAATCTAGCAAAATTGGCCTGAGCTAAGTAGCAAGGTGTTAGATCAGGCACACCTTAGGAAATTACTTTGACCCCCCAGCTCTAGAAGAAATGCTCTAGTTTAACCACAGGTTAACAGGCATGATGCAGGAATTACTGGGTGAAATTCTTGGACTATTGATCACAATGGTCCATTTTGGTTTTAAAAATCTATGAATTAGTTGGTAACACAGTAAGGGCAGTAAGTTATTTGAGACTTATGTAACCAATTGTTTCTTTTGTTTCCTGTCTGTCATGATAAACTGATTGCTTTTCAATTTGCCTACAGCTATGTACAAGATCTGTGCACAAGATCTGTGTACAATTGCTTTCTTCTTATGAGATGCCTCAAGAGCTCTTTTTTTCTATTTTAAACCACACACATTAGGAAAAAGGATATAAGGCTGCACTTTCTGTAAGTGTATTCCAAACAATCGGCAGGATCTGCTGCATGGAGGAAACCATGTGTTTAGGATAGTTCTTCACTAGGGCTGTCACGGCCTGGAAAACAAAAACATCAATGGAACAATTCATTGATAAATTCATTCAATGTATCAGATTAAAGAAGTTAGAACAAGTCACCTTGGCAAAATACTTCCTTCAAAAACCTCAAATATTCTGCTCACATTTGCTCTTTGGCAAGGACTGAAAGGCTCAGAGGAGAATAGGATATGAAGAGGATTTTAATAGTATGCTAGTGCTGAGATATTGTGGTAAATAAGCACAATAAAAAGCCATTTGATGCAGACAGATTAAAAAATTATCACATTTAGATCACTATTTTAAACATGGTTCAGGCCACTGGTTACCCTCTGATGGCTTTTCCGTCAACTACCACCTCTAACTCTGCATCCTTGTCAGTGTCAGAGATACAGGGTATCAGAACCTGAACTGCTGATACCCACAGGGATTGATCCTCTTTAGATCTGTAGCCAAGGATAAAACTTATCAGGTATATTCAGGATGTAGAAGTGAAATATAAACATTAACTAATGTTGTAATACTGGGCCTACATGCCTCAGACCGGCAAGATATTTAACTTATCCAAACAAGGCCTCCGATCTAAAGATTGGTTAGCTTTTCACATCAGCCTATGTATGACTATGTCACAAGATAAGACAGTCACATGAATAGATGTATTAACTGCTGATATTTAGGAAATATATACAGTAATGTACCAGTTAAAGTATTTTGGAGATTTTTGCAAATACAGTAGAACCCATTTATCTGGTCTAGTTGGGACCAGGGCCAGATAAAATAATCAAAAGTGGAGTCCTGGGTGTTCAGTAAATGCAGAGAGCCAATTAAGGGAGGGTCAAATAAACAGGGTTCTACTTTATAGGCATCAAGTTATGGTGACTGATTAATGTAAACTGTAATGAGTATAAGGGGAACTAACAAGTTAACTTATGAAAAATAGGGCACCCCAAACATAGTTAAGTGTGGAAGTTCAAATAAGGAAATGGGGTTGAAACCTCCATAAATAGATATGAACCCCAGTGGGCAACAGTGTAACACCTTTAAAAACTGTATCCCAGCCTGCATGCCTTGGAAATGCCACAACGAAATCCACTGGTGACTGTAACAATGAAGACAAGGGGGAAGGCTTCCCAGCAGGAAATGTGAGTGATCACAGTCATAGGGCTAAACATTTTGCACTCACTCTCTCTCTATCTGCTGTTGTATTTCGGTGTTTGTGGGAGTTTAGTGGATTTGTTAAAAAGGGAACTTGTGGTAAATTGCAAATTTTCTCATCTACTCCTCAGGTCTCTCATTCTAATGACACTGATAATAATTTTCCTGATGCTGTAACTGCTCAGGAGACCAAACCCTTATTGACCACTGCAGACTAAGATTAATCAATACATAAACTTTGTAATGTTTCCTCAGTTAGGCCAGAAGTCAAGGATGAAGCATTACGAAGTTTGTACTACCTATGTCTACGTTCCATTATTAAATTCGTAAATCCACCATTTTCCATCAGTGCAAATCATTTAAACCACAAAGTAGCTTCTTGTCAATTTTGTATCTCTCCCTGTCTGGTCCATGTCCCTGCCTGTAACCAGTCCCTTGGGAGTGACATCCTCCCCCCTTTAGTGTGCCGAGATCCACACAGTTCCCCCCAGGGCAGGCCTGCATCCTCCAAGACTCTGAAATCGTGCCATTGGACATTGTCAATCCCACTCTCTCTCCATGGCTCTCTGGACTGAATCCAGCCAAGCCAAGCCAGACCCCTATGGGAGATCTGTCCGTTACTCCTTCAGGGTGCAATGCTCCCTGTAAGTATTTGCAGTGACACCAGGCAGCATTTTCAAAACAAGGTAACGATACATTAGTCACCTGGAAAACAGAATCTGAAAGTCATAGAATCATAGAATATCAGGGTTGGAAGGGACCCTCAGGAGGTCATCTAGTCCAAACCCCTGCTCAAAGCAGGACCAATCTCCAGGCAGATTTTTGCCCCAGTTCCCTAAGTGGCCCCCTCAAGGATTGAACTCACAACCCTGGGTTTAGCAGGCCAAGGCTCAAGCCACTGAGCTATCCCTCCCTCCTCAGGGTAGCAAAGAGGGGCAATGGTTAAGACAGAGTTCAAACTGGACACCACCAAGTCAGCTACAGTAGAATCTCAGAATTACGAACACCATAACTGAACAAAAATTATGGTCGTTCTTTCAAAAGTTTACAACTGAACAATGACTTAATACAGCTTTGAAACTTTACTATGCAGAAGAAAAATGCTGCTTTCCCTTTATCATGTTTAACACAGTACTATACTGTATCTACCTTTTTTTTTTTTCCTGTCTCTGCTGCTGCCTGATTGTGTACTTCTGGTTCAAATGATGTGTGTGGTTGACTGGGTAGTTCGTAACTCTGGTGTGCATAACTCTGAGGTTCTACTGTATACAACTGGAGAAGCCATCTTGGCACACACATTCTCTCTCTCTCTGTCTCTTTTGTCCCAGGTGTGTGTGAATGTTGTATCTGTGAGCTCCACTCTTAACAGATCCACCTGACACCCCATTGTTCTCCTGCTCTGCTCTTTGGCCTCTGCTCTGCCTTCCTGCAAAGGGGTGGGGAGAGGGGATCTCCTTCCTCTTGCTCAGAGGTGGGCAAACTAAGGCCCATGGGCCAGATGTGGCCCACGGGACCCTCCTGTCTGGCCCCTGAGCTCCTGGCCCGGGAGCCTAGCCCCCAGCCCCTCCCCTGATATCCGCCCTCCCCTGCAGCCTCAGCTCACGCCAGCGAAATGCTCTGGGCAGCAGGGCTGCGAGCTCTTGTCAGGCAGCGCAGCTGCAGAGCAGAGGCCTGACACGGTGCTCTCTGCTGCCCTGTAACGTGACTGGCTCCAGCCGGAAGGCATGGCTGCCTGTCCTGGTGCTGTGGGCGGCACGGTTGTAGCACCGCCAGCCACTGGTGCTCCAGGCAGCGCAGTAAGGGGGCAGGGAGTGGGGGGGGGAGTTGGATAGAGGGCAGGGGAGTTCAGGATGATGGTCAGGGGATGGGAGTGTGGATAGGGGTCGGGGTGGTCAGAGGACGGGGAACAGGGGGGTTGAATGGAGGCAGGAATCCCGGGGGGGGAGGCAGTCAGGAAGGAGAGGGGGGGTTGGATGGGGTGGCAGGGGGCAGTCAGGGGCAGGGTTCTGGGGGCAGTCAGGGGACAGAGAGAAGGGGTGGTTGGATGGAGCAGGTGTTCCATTTTTGTTCCTTTCCCCTAAATCCTGTTATATACTGGACAGGGAACATCCTCAAATGTCTGGAAAGAGCCTAGCTCATAGTGGGCACGATCGTAAGCAAACAGTAGCAGCATAGAGTGCTAAAGCCAGATATTCTCAGTAAAAGAGTTCTGGCAGGTACTGGTTAATGTGTTTTATTCCTCAACAGTATGTCTACAAATTGTAGTGCTGCTGAAATCTTTCCAAAAATATTGGAAACTACCTGATTTTCTACATACAAAAACTGAGAAGGAGAGAGAATTAGCATTAATCAGTTAATCTGTTCCAGGTAACAGTAAGAAAAACATAAGCATAACTTTCCCTACCACCTTAACGTTCAATTGGACCATGAATGTCTAAATCTTCTTTTTTAGATTTCATGTGGTAGTAAAGAAATACTACAGTAATACTCTGATGGTACTTTGAAAATGTCACTTAATTGGAGCCTTCGTGATGTAAGTTACTGCATACTAAGTATATTGCACCCAAAATCCCTTGTATTATGTTCTTTGTATGCTTCAAACCCATTTATCAGACTATTTTTGCAAGAAATGTCAGCTAATCTGCAGTGAAATAATTAACAATCGTGATATTTAAACTGTCATCCTTAGGTTTTTGAATCAACAACCTGCATAGGGTAAATCATTAAGACTCTCAGCTATTGATTCAGATGGTCTTTCTGAGTCTGTGGACAACACTGCAACAAATTGCATTCACATTCTCAGGTTAATATTCAACCATGAGGGATACAAACAATCTTGTTATATGAAAACTTAGATTCTTGAGTAGCCATCTGACAACAAACCCTATTTATCAATGAACACTGCAGTATAATTAGAAATGGTGATGACTAATAGGTCAAAAAAAATTAACACCTTAAACTTTTTAAATGTAGCCAGTTCCTTAAATGTACTACTAGTGATGACCCCTGGCTTTGCTGCTCAAGTTTATGGTAAGTGAGAGTAAGGGTGAGTGAGCATGTGTATTGTGCTGGGAGATCATGTTGATTTGTGCTAAGCTGTGTCTGGAGTTGTTCTGGGACACTACTGATATTTGCAGGTGGAGAATGCAAGGTGTGTGCTGTGATGAGAGGCTACATGTATTTGGGGTATTTTGTGTCACCTGGGTGTGGCAGTTGGGCCAAGTAATCAAACATCTGTGCAATCTCCCTCATACAACCAAGGGAATATGCAATTTAGCTGTAGAGCAACAAAAATGATTGGTGGAGTTACCGCTGATATCCCAATGGTCTAGGATTCTTGGCATGGCATAGATACATGCCTTACAGTTGCTGTACATCATACAAGTAATTCCTAAAGTCAAAATGGCTGAGAACTTAACATTTTGCTGTAACAGACCATGAATTCCAGTGATGATTGAACATAGTGATATTCTGAACAGAAAGTTCTCAAACATGCTTGTAGCGGTTTCCAGGCATTCTAGGTATCAGAGTGGCATACAGACAGGTGATTACCTATATAAGAAGATTCCAAGGTTATCTAGAAGTAAATCTTTTCAAATCTTGAAACTCACGAATCTGCTTGGAGGGATCCAAAAAAAGCTAGAAACACAAAACAATTTCTTAAAGGAGACTTTCTAAAATTATAAATTTACTTATTAAAGACTTACTTGAAAATTCTCCAAAAGTTTTATTTGTAGCCCTCATGGTTCAGCCTGAACAGCTAAGAGCGACTATAAGAGATGGCTGATTTGGAACCCTTTAATCCAACATTAGAAACAGTTGTTGCTATCTCCTTGCTGCGAACCGAGGAGACATCAACAGAGGGAGTTTGCCTGGGGGGAGTTCCCACAGCATTTTTGCCTTTCAGATTTCTGTGAGCAGTAAATACAACACCTGAAGAGGCTCTTAGAAGGAAGACAATCTGGATAGTAAGTGATCAGCTGTTGTGATCTGCACAGGATACGCCATATTTGTCTTTCTCCCAGAAGATAGAAGTGACTTCGTCTGTATGAAGTGCAAGCTGGTCTCCATATTGGAAGAGAAGGTTAAAGGACTAGAGACCCAAGAATCAACTCTGTGTTGCATCAGAGAAAATGAAGACTTTCTGGATAGCATGCTGAAGAATCAGAGAGGGCAGTGCAGAATGGTGGCTTTTCTCTGCTTGCTTTACCTGTAAAGGTCTTTAAAAAAAAAAAAAAAAAAAAAAAAACAACACACCCAGGTAAAGGAACGGGAGTGGGCACCTGACCAAAAGAGCCAATGGGAAGGCTTTTTTTAATGGGGAAAAATCTTCCCCTTTGTGTCTGTTGTTGTTCTCCGGAGAGCAGAGAGACAGAGCAGCAATGCGGTAAGCAGCTTTAAAACCAGGTATGAAAAAGCATCAATTCATACCTCAAACCTACTTATCTGAAACCCCAGATATGTAAGTAAATCAGGGAATGTCTAGAAAGATGCAATTAGGGTTATTTCTTATTAGCTTGTGGACTCCTCTCTGCTAACCCCAAATGTTTTTTGTTTTGCTTGTAACCTTTAAGCTGGACCTCAAGAAGGTTATTCTTGATGTTTAATTTTTGTAAGTGGGTTTTTTAAATCTAGTAAAAGCCTAAGTTCCAAATATATTTCCTTTCTTTGTTTTTAGTAAAAGTTGCTTTTTTTTTTTTTTAAGAACAGAATTGGATTTGTGTGTCCCTAAGAGATTTGTGCATATGTTGTTTAATTAGCTGGTGGCAACCGCTGATTTCCTTTGTTTTTTCTCAGCTGTTCCCCGGAGGTGGGGTGAAAGGAATTGAGGGTACCCCACAGTAAGGAATTCCCAAGTGTTCCTTCCTGGGTTCTCAAAAGAGGTGTTTGGGGGTTTTTCCCCCCACACACATATCTGGCAGCATCTACCCATCCAACGTCAGAGAGAAGCTATAACTTTGGGAGTTTAATACCAGTCTGGTGCGGCCAATTATAAATTTTTAAAATCCTTCCAGGCCCCCACCTTCTGCACTCGAAGTGCCAGAGTGGGGAATCAGCCTTGAGAAGGATAAAGGAGTTTGAGGCGCAAGTTGTGTTCTTGTCCCTGTTGAAGGACAAGGCCCAGGTAGGGACCATCAAATGGTGGAAGTAAATGTGTGGTTGCGCAGGTGGTGTTGGAGAGAGGGCTTTGGATTCTTCGACCATGGGATGTTGTTCCAGAAAGGAGACTTGCTAAGAAGAGATGGGATCCACCTAACGAAGAGAGGGAAGAGCATCTTTGCAGGCAAGCTTGCTAACCTAGTGAGGAGAGCTTTAAACTAGGTTCGCCAGGGGAGGGAGACCTAAGCCCTGAGGTAAGTGGGGAAGTGGGATACCGTGAGGAAACACAAGGAGGAGGGTGCAACAGGGAGGCCTCCTGATTCATACTGAGAAAGCAGAGCAATCAGCTGGTTTTCTTAGCTACCTGTACACAAATGCAAGAAGCCTGGGAAACAAGCAGGAAGAACTGGAAGTCCTGGCACAGTCAAAGAACTATGATGTGACTGGAATAAGAGAGACTTGGTGGAGTAACTTACATAACTGGAGTACTGTCATGGAGGAGTATAAATTCTTCAGGAAGGACAGGCGGGGGAGAAAAGGTGGAGGAGTTGCACTGTATGTAAGAGCAGTATGATTGTTCAGAGCTCCAGTATGAAACTGGAGAAAAGCCTGTTGAGAGTCTCTGGGTTAAGTTTAGCGGCGAGAACAACAAGGGTGATGTCGTGGTGGGTGTCTGCTGTAGACCACCACACCCGGAGGATGATGTAGACACAAAGCTTTCTTTGGACAACTAACTGAAGTTTCCTCATCACAGGCCCTGGTTCTCATGGGAGACTTCAATCACCAGGACATCTGCTGGGAGAGCAATACAGCAGAGCACAGACAACCCAGGAAATTTTTGGAGAGCACTGGGGACAACTTCCTGGTGCAAGTGCTGGAGGAACCAACTGGGGACCATGCTCTTCTTGACCTGCTACTCACAAACAGGGAGAATTGGTAGGGGAAGTACAAGTGGGTGGCAACCTGGGCAACAGTGACCATGAGATGGTTGAGTTCAGGATCCTAACAAAAGGAAGACAAGAAAGCAATAGAATACGGACCCTGGACTTCACAGAAGCAGACTTGGATTCCCTCAGGGAACTGATGGGCAGGATCCCCTGGGAGGCTAATACGAGGGGGAAAGGAGTCCAGGAGATCTAGCTGTATTTTAAAGAAGCCTTATTGAGGGCGTAGGAACAAACCATCCTGATGTGCAGAAAGAATCGCAAATATGGCAAGCGACCAGCTTGACTTAACAGAGGAAATCTTCGGTGAGCTTAAACACAAAAAGGAAGCTTACAAAAAGTGGAAACTTGGACAGATGACTCAGGAGGAGTATAACAATATTGCCCGAGCATGCAGGGGTGTAATCAGTAAGGCCACAAATCACAACTGGAGTTGCAGCTAGCAAGGGATGTGAAAGGTAACAAGAGGGGGTTCTACATGTATGTTAACAACAAGAAGGTGGTCAGGGAAAGTGTGGGACCCTTAACTGAATGGGGAAGAAAACCTAGTGACAGATGATGTGGAAAAAGCTGAAGTACTCAATGAACTTTTTTGCCTCGGTCTTCATAGACAAGGTCAGCTCCCAGACTACTGCACTGGGCAGCAGCCCTCAGTGGTGAAATAACAGGTTAAGGACTATTTAGAAAAGCTGGATACGCACAAGTCCATGGGGGCAGATGCAATGCATCCAAGAATGCTGAGAGAGTTGGCTGATGTGATTGCAGAGCCATTGGCCATTATCTTTGAAAACTTGTGGCGATTGGGGGAGGTCATGGATGATTGGAAAAAAGCAAATATAGTACCCATCTTTTAAAGAGGGAAGAAGGAGAATCTGGGGAGCTACAGCCTCACCTCACTCACCGGCAAAATCATGGAGCAGGTCCTCAAGGAAACCATTTTGAAGCACTTGGAGGAGACGAAGGTGATCAGGAACAGTCAACATGAATTCACCAAGTGCAAGTCATGCCTGACCAACCTGATTGCCTTCTATGATGAGATAATTGGCTCTGTGGCTATGGGGAAAGCGGTGGACGTGATATACCTTGACTTTAGCAAAGCTTTTGATACAGTCTCCCACAGTATTCTTGCCAGCAAGTTAAAGAAGTATGGATTGGATGAATGGATTATACAGTGGATAGAAAGCTGGCCAGATCGTCGGGCTCAACGTCCAGTTGGTAGCGGAGTGCCCAAGGGGTCGGTCCTGGGGCTGGTTTTGTTCAACATCTTTATTAATGATATGGAGGATTGGGCCAAAAGAAATCTGATGAGGTTTAACAAGGGTAAGTGCAGAGTCTTGCACTTAGGACGGAAGAATCCCATCAGCTGCTATAGGCTGGAGACTGACTCGCTAAGAGGCAGTTCTGCAAAAAAAGACCCCGGGATTACAGTGATCGAGAAGCTGCATATGAGTCAATAGTGTGCCCTTGTTGCCAAGAGGCTAACTGTATAGTGGGCTGCATTAGTAGGAGCATTGCCAGCAGATGAAGGGAAGTGATTATATCTCACGTATTGCGTCCAGTTTCAGGCCCCCCACTACGGAAAAGATGTGGACAAACTGGAGAGAGTCCAGCAGAGGACAACAAAAATGATTAGAGGGCTGGGGCACATGACTTATGAGGAGAGGCTGGGGTAACTGGGCTTATTTAGTCTGCAGAAAAGAAGAGTGAGGGGGGATTTAATAGCAGCCTTCAACTACCTTCCAAAGAGGATGGAGCTAGGCTGTTCTCAGTGGTGGCAGATGACAGAACAAGGAGCAGTGGTCTTAAGTTGCAGTGGGGGAGGTCTAGGTTGAATATTAGGACACACTATTTCACTAGGAGAGTCGTGAAGCACTGGAATGGGTTACCTAGGGAGGTGGTGCAATCTCCATCCTGAGGTCACTTCCAACTCTAATCTTCTATGATTTTATGATTTAAAGAACCTAACGGTTAGTTTCTATAGTTCATACTAACCCCACTCCTTCCTTGTTCTTATAATTTCGTGACAGGCTAAACTGGAACTTCCGACAGGTCTTCTCTGTCTCATTTTATTGACCCCATTCTCTCTCCTTTATCTTTCAAAACCAAATATCCCCAAGCTACAGAAACAGGGATGGGAATCAGAAGTTCTGTGTTCTATTCCTGGCCCTGTCACCAACTTGGTGCAGCTGTATGCAACATCCTGATCTGCCTGTGTCATTCAACACCATTGCCAATGGAACTCATTACTGGATAAGAGAGTTCCCACAAATGTCACAAATTTCAAAAACTAAGCATAAACCTTCCTACTCCAACTTCACTTTCCCAAAGAGAACACCACGAGAGAAGACAGTAACGAGGAGATAATCTTGTTCTTTAGTAGCCCTGACTGTCTCAGGGGAAGCACAGGGTAAAATTAGATCATGGGTACTTGAATTGCAGGACAATTGTCACACAATTGTGGCTGAGTTGTGGACAAGACATGGAAAATAGCGGAAAAGTAATAATGGACCTTTATTGATTGTGATAATTTGGAAAAGCCAGAGTAGACCTATTTGTTTAAGAAAAATTTGCTGGAACAATATAAACCCTTAAGTATTGCGTTATGCCTATGCATTTTTTTTTTTTTTTGGATAACCTGATGTTTTGCTGCAACTACATTACAGTCATACAAAAAAGTGACCAGTACAATATATTAATATATATAGGGAGATATACCTACCTCATAGAACTGGAAAGGACCCTGAAAGGTCATCAAGACCAGCCCTTCACTAGCAGGACCAAGTACTGATTTTGCCCCGGATCCCTAAGTGGCCCCCTCAAGGATTGAACTCACAACCCTGGGTTTAGCAGGCCAATGCACAAAGAGTCTTAACACCACTGCTGTAGAAATCAAGTCCAGTCACTTTAGCCTTTTACATTTTACAAAAACAACAAAGAGTCTGGTGGCACCGGCATTGAAAGTTAGTGCAGTACAACATGCTACAGTGGTCTCCTTCATGCCATCTTTGTTTTGTGAAGATTTGTCCATACCGAGATTCTGTGCATGCTGAATGTTCAGTATTAGACAAGATTGGTAGCAGAGATAGCAAAGCTATAACTAACTGTGGAAAACGCTGTACAACTGCAGGTGAATCCCAAAACTCTCCAAGATCATTTAGTTCACATTCACTTGCAAAAAATGTATATGGGGCAAGCTGTGCTTTAGCTTCACGGCCAAACATAGGGATTTCCTCCAGAGGGAGCACCTGCTCTGATAATATATTCACTTGTTTCACATCAAATACCCAAACTGCTTTCATAAATGACAGTCTGTGCTGCATGAACCTTGGTCCTCGTCAAGCTGGTTTGGCAACATGTTCCTCAGTGTTGCAGTAGTATTCCTTCAGTTTGTCTGCCATTTTCTTAAATACTCCTTTTAAAAATGCATTCCACTCTGCATCTTCGCTGTGCTTTTCTTTTGCACTGCAGTCTGCCGAGTGTGTCAAATCCATTACAGTGTTATACAATTGATGGATAAAAACAGAATACATCTCAAAAGATTTAATGGTTTTCATCAATGGTTTGGCATTCCAAGCAATGAACTGCATGTCAAGTGGCAAAGTCATGACATTTAAAAGTGAGATAAGCCTGTCCATTACTTGAGTGTCAGGTGAAATCTCAATTTAACTTTCAATGAACTCGCAGTAGTCAGCGTGGTAAAGAACTGCTTCAAAGCGCCAGTTCCATTGTGGTTCTGGATACTGAGGCACTTGGTCGGGATTAAATTGTTTTTCCTGCAAAGTAAGTCTTGAAATGCAGTTTACGAGCTGGGCCCTGTTTTTTTTTCATTGCAGCAGTGAATGTATCCACTTTAGAAAAACGAACATGCTACTGATTTCTAGCCAGACTTACAATATGCCTATTGCATGTTACATTTACCAAATTAGGAAGCAGCCCCTGTAGAACCTGATTATATGCACGAGTACAGTATGTTGCACTGTCTGTCACTATCCCGGACACCTTATAAAAGCCTAAATCAAAATTGGTCAGGCACTTAGTGACAGCATGTGACACAGTTGAACAATTTACCAGGGTAAGAAAGAAAGGAACAAAAGATATGACTGTAGCTTTTCTGAGCCACTCATTTGGAGTACAGCAATGATATCATAGAATCATAGCATATCAGGGTTGGAAGGGATCTCAGGAGGTCATCTAGTCCAACCCCCTGCTCAAAGCAAGACCAACACCAACTAAATCATCCCAGCCAGGGCTTCGTCAAGCCTGACCTCTAAGGAAGGAGATTGCACCACCTCACTAGGTAACCCATTCCAGTGCTTCACTGCGCTCCTAGTGAAAAAGTTTTTCCTAATATCAAACCTAAACCTCCCCCCCTGCAACTTGAGACCTTTACTCCTTGTTCTGTCATCTGGTACCACTGAGAACAGTCTAGATCAGGGGTCGGCAACCTTTCAGAAGTGTTTCAGAGTAGCAGCCGTGTTAGTCTGTATCCTCAAAAAGAAGAACAGGAGTACTTGTGGCACCTTAGAGACTAACAAATTTATTAGAGCATAAGCTTTCGTGGACTACAGCCCACTTCTTCGGATGCATATAGAATGGAACATATAGTGAGGAGATATATATACACACATACAGAGAGCATAAACAGGTGGGAGTTGTCTTACCAACTCTGAGAGGCCAATTAATTAAGAGAAAAAAAACTTTTGAAGTGATAATCAAGCTAGCCCAGTACAGACAGTTTGATAAGAAGTGTGAGAATACTTACAAGGGGAGATAGATTCAATGTTTGTAATGGCTCAGCCATTCCCAGTCCTTATTCAAACCAGAGTTGATTGTGTCTAGTTTGCATATCAATTCTAGCTCAGCAGTCTCTCGTTGGAGTCTGTTTTTGAAGTTTTTCTGTTGTAATATAGCCACCCGCAGGTCTGTCACTGAATGACCAGACAGGTTAAAGTGTTCTCCCACTGGTTTTTGAGTATTTTGATTCCTGATGTCAGATTTGTGTCCATTAATTCTTTTGCGTAGAGACTGTCCGGTTTGGCCAATGTACATGGCAGAGGGGCATTGCTGGCACATGATGGCATATATCACATTGGTAGATGTGCAGGTGAACGAGCCCCTGATGGTATGGCTGATGTGATTAGGTCCTATGATGATGTCACTTGAATAGATATGTGGACAGAGTTGGCATCGGGGTTTGTTACAAGGATAGGTTCCTGGGTTAGTGGTTTTGTTCAGTGATGTGTGGTTGCTGATGAGTATTTGCTTTAGGTTGGGGGGTTGTCTGTAAGCGAGGACAGGTCTGTCTCCCAAGATCTGTGAGAGTAAAGGATCATCTTTCAGGATAGGTTGTAGATCTCTGATGATGCGCTGGAGAGGTTTTAGTTGGGGGCTGAAGGTGACAGCTAGTGGTGTTCTGTTATTTTCTTTGTTGGGCCTGTCTTGTAGAAGGTGACTTCTGGGTACTCGTCTGGCTCTGTCAATCTGTTTTTTCACTTCAGCAGGTGGGTATTGTAGTTTTAAGAATGCTTGAGAGAGATCTTGTAGGTGCTTGTCTCTATCCGAGGGATTGGAGCAAATGCGGTTATATCTTAGAGCTTGGCTGTAGACAATGGATCGTGTGGTGTGTCCTGGATGGAAGCTGGAGGCATGTAGGTAAGTGTAGCGGTCAGTAGGTTTCCGGTATAGGGTGGTATTTATGTGACCATCGCTTATTAGCACAGTAGTGTCCAGGAAATGGACCGCTTGTGTGGATTGATCTAGGCTGAGGTTGATGGTGGGATGGAAATTATTGAAATCATGGTGAAATTCCTCAAGGGCTTCTTTTCCATGGGTCCAGATGATGAAGATGTCATCAATGTAGCGCAAGTAGAGTAGGGACGTTAGGGGACGAGAGCTAAGGAAGCATTGTTCTAAGTCAGCCATAAAAATGTTGGCATATTGTGGGGCCATGCGGGTACCCATAGCAGTGCCGCTGACTTGAAGGTATATATTGTCCCCAAATGTGAAATAGTTGTGGGTGAGGACAAAATCACAAAATCTTTCAGAAGTGGTGTGCCGAGTCTTCATTTATTCACTGTAATTTAAGGTTTCACATGCCAGTAATACATTTTAATGTTTTTAGAAGGTCTCTTTCTATAAGTCTCTAATATATTACATACAATAGTTTAGTTAAGTAAATAAAGGTTTTTAAAATGTTTAAGAAGCTTCATTTAAAATTAAATTAAAATGCAGAACCCCCTGGACCTGTGGCCAGGACCTGGGCAGTGAGAGTGCCACTGAAAATCATCTTGTGTGCCGCCTTTGGAGCACAAGCCATAGGTTGGCTACCCCTGGTCTAGATCCATCCTCTTTGGAACTCCCTTTCAGGTAGTTGAAAGCAGCTATCAAATCACCCCTCATTCTTCTCTTCTGGAGACTAAACAATCACAGTTACCTCAGCCTATCTTCATAAATCATGTGCTCCAGCCCCCTAATCATTTTTGTTGCCCTCCACTGGACTCTTTCCAATTTTTCCACATCCTTCTTGTAGTGTGGGGCCCAAAACTGGACACAGTACTCCAGGTGAGGCCTCACCAATACCGAATAGAGGGGAATGATCACGTCCCTCGATCTGCTGGCAAAGCCCCTACTTATACAGCCCAAAATGCCGTTAGCCTTCTTGGCAACAAGGGGGCACTGATGACTCATATCCAGCTTCTCATCCACTGTAACCCCTAGGTCCTTTTCTGCAGAACTGCTGCTTAGCCATTCGGTCCCTAGTTTGTAGCAGTTCATGGGATTCTTCCATCCTAAGTGCAGGACTCTGCACTTGTCCTTGTTAAACCTCATTAGATTTCTTTTGGCCCAATCCTCTACTTTGTCTCGGTCTCTCTGTATCCTATCCCTACCCTCCAGCGTATCTACCACTCCTCCCAGTTTAGTGTCATCTGCAAACTTGCTGAGAGTGCAGTCCACGCCATCCTCCAGATTATTAATGAAGATATTGAACAAAACCGGCCCCAGGACCGACTCTTGGGACATTCTGCTTGATATCAGCTGCCAACTAGACATGGAGCCATTGATCACTACCCGTCGAGCCCGACGATCGAGCCAGCTTTCTATTCACCTTAAAGTCCATTCATCCAGCCCATACTTCTTTAACTTGCCGGCAAGAATACTGTGGGAGACCGTAACAAAAGCTTTGCAAAAATCAAGGAAGAACACGTCCACTGCTTTCCCCTCATCCACAGACCCAGTTATCTCCTCACAGAAGGCAATTAGGGTAGTCAGGCATGACTTGCCCTTGGTGAATCAATGCTGACTGTTCTGATGCACTTAGAGGATAGGAAACAAGCAGGGAGAACTGGAAGTCCTGGCACAGTCAGGGAACTATAATGTGATTGGAATAACAGAGACTTGGTGGGATAACTCACATGACTGGACTACTGTCATGGATGGATATAAACTGTTCAGGAAGGACAGGCAGGGCACAAAAGGTGGGGGAGTTGCGTTGTATGTAAGAGAGGAGTATGACTGCTCAGAGCTCCGGTATGAAACTGCAGAAAAACCTGAGAGTCTCTGGATAAAGTTGAGAAGTGTGAGCAACAAGGGTGATGTCGTGGTTGGAGTCTGCTATAGACCACCAGACCAGGGGGATGAGGTGGATGAGGCTTTCTTCTGGCAACTAGCAGAAGTTGCTAGATCGCAGGTCCTGGTTCTCATGGGAGACTTTAATCACCCTGATATCTGCTGGGAGAGCAATACAGCGGTGCACAGGCAATCCAGGAAATTTTTGGAAAGTGTAGGGGACAATTTCCTGGTGCAAGTGCTGGAGGAACCAACTAGGGGCAAAGCTTTTCTTGACCTGCTGCTCACAAACAGGGAAGAACTAGTAGGGGAAGCAAAAGTGGATGGGAACCTGGGAGGCAGTGACCATGAGATGGTCGAGTTCAGGATCCTGACACAAGGAAGAAAGGAGAGCAGCAGAATATGGACCCTGGACTTCAGAAAAGCAGACTTTGACTCCCTCAGGGAACAGATGGGCAGGATCCCCTGGGAGAATAACATGAAGGGCAAAGGGGTCCAGGAGAGCTGGCTGTATTTTAAAGAATCCTTATTGAGGTTGCAGGAACAAACCATCCCGATGTGTAGAAAGAATAGTAAATATGGCAGGCGACCAGCTTGGCTAAACAGTGAAATCCTTGCTGATCTTAAACGCAAAAAAGAAGCTTACAAGAAGTGGAAGATTGGACAAATGACCAGGGAGGAGTATAAAAATATTGCTCAGGCTTGCAGGAGGGAAATCAGGAAGGCCAAATCACACTTGGAGTTGCAGTTAGCAAGAGATGTTAAGAGTAACAAGAAAGGTTTCTTCAGGTATGTTGGCAACAAGAAGAAAATCAAGGAAAGTGTGGGCCCCTTATTGAATAAGGGAGGCAACCTAGTGACAGAGGATGTGGAAAAAGCTAATGTACTCAATGATTTTTTTGCCTCTGTCTTCACGCACAAGGTCAGCTCCTAGATTGCTGCACTGGGCAGTACAGCATGGGGAGAAGGTGACCAACCCTCTGTAGAGAAAGAAGTGGTTCGGGACTATTTAGAAAAACTGGACGTGCACAAGTCCATGGGGCCGGATGCGCTGCATCCGAGGGTGCTAAAGGAGTTGGCGGATGAGATTGCAGAGCCATTAGCCATTATTTTTGAAAACTCATGGCGATCGGGGGAGGTCCCAGATGACTGGAAAAAGGCTAATGTAGTGCCCATCTTTAAAAAAGGGAAGAAGGAGGATCCGGGGAACTACAGGCCAGTCAGCCTCACCTCAGTCCCTGGAAAAATCATGGAGCAGGTCCTCAAGGAATCAATTATGAAACATTTAGAGGAGAGGAAAGTGATCAGGAACAGTCAGCATGGATTCACGAAGGGGAAGTCGTGCTTGACTAACCTAATTGCCTTCTATGATGAGATAACTGGCTCTGTGGATGAGGGGAAAGCAGTGGATGTGTTATTCCTTGACTTTAGCAAAGCTTTTAATACGGTCTCCCACAGTATTCTTGCCGCCAAGTTAAAGAAGTATGGGCTGGATGAATGGACTGTAAGGTGGATAGAAAGCTGGCTAGATCGTCGGACTCAACAGGTAGTGATCAATGGCTCCATGTCTAGTTGGCAGCCGGTTTCAAGCGGAGTGCCCCAAGGGTCGGTCCTGGGGCCGGTTTTGTTTAATATCTTTATTAATGATCTGGAGGATGGTGTGGACTGCACTCTCAGCAAGTTTGCAGATGACACTAAACTAGGAGGCGTGGTAGATACACTAGAGGGTAGGGATCGGATACAGAGGGACCTAGACAAATTAGAGGATTAGGCCGAAAAAAACCTGATGAGGTTCAACAATGACAAGTGCAGAGTCCTGCACTTAGGACGGAAGAATCCCATGCACTGCTACAGACTAGGGACCAAATGGCTAGGTAGCAGTTCTGCAGAAAAGGACCTAGGGGTCACAGTGGACGAGAAGCTGGATATGAGTCAACAGTGTGCTCTTGTTGCCAAGAAGGCTAACGGCATTTTGGGCTGTATAAGTAGGGGCATTGCCAGCAGATCGAGGAACGTGATCATTCCCCTTTATTCGACATTGGTGAGGCCTCATCTGGAATCCTGTGTCCAGTTTTGGGCCCCACACTACAAGAAGGATGTGGAAAAATTGGAAAGAGTCCAGCGGAGGGCAACAAAAATGATTAGGGGTCTGGAGCACATGACTTATGAGGAGAGGCTGAGGGAACTGGGATTGTTTAGTCTCCAGAAGAGAAGAATGAGGGGGGATTTGATAGCAGCCTTCAACTACCTGAAAGGGGGTTCCAAAGAGGATGGAGCTCGGCTGTTCCCAGTGGTGGCAGACGACAGAACAAGGAGCAATGGTCTCAAGTTGCAGTTGGGGAGGTCCAGGTTGGATATCAGGAAAAACTATTTCACTAGGAGGGTGGTGAAACACTGGAATGCGTTACCTAGGGAGGTGGTGGAGTCTCCTTCCTTGGAGGTTTTTAAGGCCCGGCTTGACAAAGCCCTGGCTGGGATGATTTAGCTGGGAATTGGTCCTGCTTTGAGCAGGGGGTTGGACTAGATGACCTCTTGAGGTCCCTTCCAACTCTGATATTCTATGATTCTAAACTTACCAGGAATTGATTCCTTGAGGACCTGCTCCATAATTTTTCCAGGGACTGAGGTGAGGCTGACTGGCCTGTAGTTCCCCGGATCCTCCTCCTTCCTTTTTTCAAAGATGGGCACCACATTAGCCTTTTTCCAGTCATCCGGGACCTCCCCCGATCGCCATGAGTTTTCAAAGATAATGGCCAATGGCTCTGCAATCACATCCACTAACTCCTTTAGCACCCTCGGATGCAGCAGATCCGGCCTCACGGACTTGAGCTCATCCAGCTTTTCTAAATAGTCCTGAACCACTATATAATTATATATAAATTATAGATTAAGTATATAATTATCTTTGTCATCTGTTGACTCAAATACAATACATACAGAATCAGCTGTTTTCATATGCTCTTTCAGCTCTTTCTGTGTATTTCAAACACTTTGGGTAAGTAATCTTGGTGAAGCTTGTTAGCAGAAGGAAGAGCACTTGTGTTTGGAATTGGTTTCTGAATGCACTCCCTTAACACTGGGTTAATCCAGTTTCTCCATTGGTATATTTGTACTTGAGAATGCCACGACAAGTTCAAAATATGCCACATTTCGAACATCTCGGTAATGCAATTAAATAGATATGACAGTTGTCTAATGTTTTGCTTTTGATGTCGAATCTGTCTCTGCGTTGCATTTGGTATTATGATGCTGATCAGAATTTAAATGAGTATTAATACTAGACTTACGTGTATGGTCTAACATGACATTGCAGGCTGTACAAAACCACTTTCCACCATCAGCATGCAACCACTTGGGATACTGGTTTGCAGTGTTGGTTTTTTCCCCCCAGTTTTTAAGCAGGATTTGCCATTTGTTTAACCTCGAAGTACTGTAACATGTATAAACAACTGTTTGTCTCCTAGCAACATATAAGCATCACAAGATTGGATGAGTTTGTTCAATTTTGAATGACAAATTGAATACATTACACACTCGCGATAACAAACCCTGGGTTCTAAGCTATTTGTTTGGTGTACCTAGGGATTTGTTATAGTAAAGGGGGGCTGCGGGGGCGCAACAGCTCTTCTGGTCCCGCAGCTGCAGCGGGGGCACAGAACTCTCTGCCACCACCACAGACCTGAGGCTGGAGGAGCTCTCTGCCCCCTCCCACTCCAGGTGGGACTTAGGGAGGGGTTCGGTATAGCCCAAGGTTCGCTATTGCGAAGGGCATTATACCAAAGCTACCGTAATTAATGTGGGAAGCACTAATGGGAAAAAAGTGTGTGTTGCAAACCTCAAAATGTATGCAAAATTGTGGACTGCGCAAAGTAAACTAATTAGAATCAAAATTGTGGTGGAAACCTAATATTGTGGGAACAACAATATTGAAAATTAAATAGGGCCTATTGTGGTTTAAATAGAGATTAATCACTCCTGGAAGGCACACAAATAATGTATGGCTCCAACTATAAGAATCAGTCTTCCACCTCAGAGTCTGTTTCCCATCTGTAATACTGGAAAAGTAGTGTGCTTAACCCACAATCCAAACATCACCTCCACACATCCGTAGGTGCCAAAATCAATAACTGCCCCAAGCCAGCTACCAACACCTCTGGTCCCTCATTCATTTCCCCCAAATTTCTACAGTGCAGCTAGGTTTTCAGTACAAAGATCTGTAGGACACCAAAAACAGGACATGAGAAAAAAGGTAAGAAACTTAATTTACTATCAAAAGAGGTGGTTACTCACCCTGTGCAGTAACTGACGTTCTTCGAGATGAGTGTCCCTGTGGGTGCTCCAATCCAGGTGTTGGTGCGTCCCTGCGCCTTTGCTCGGAGATTTTTGTAGCAGTACTCGTATCGGCCATGCATGCGTAGAGCCTGCCCCCCTACTCTGAGTCTAGCTTAATAGTGCGCATGCGCGGCCGGTCTCCTCAGTTCCTTCTCTACAACGGAGGCTATGACAACTCCGAAGTAGAAGGGAGGAGGGAGGGTAGTGGAGCACCCACAGGGACACTCATCTTGAAGAACATCAGTTACTGCACAGGGTGAGTAACCGCCTCTTCCTCTTCGAGAGATGTCCCTGTAAGTGCTCCACTCCAGGTGATTTAAAGCAGTGTCTCTCAAGGAGATAGGGACTTCGGATCTGATAGGAATGCAGTAGCTAATACAGCCCTGCCCAATCGTGTATCAGAGAGAGGGCCCTAAGAAAGGGCATAGTGTTTAACAAATGTGTGTTCAGAGGACCAAGTGGCCGCTTTACAGATGTCAGCTAGGGGAACTTTGCGTAAGAAAGCCACCGAGGCAGCCAGAGATGTAGTGGAGTGAGTTCTGATGCTGGCTGGAGGTGTAACTTTCTTTATCTGATAACGCAATCGGATGCACTCAGAAATCCAGTTTGAAAGTCGCTGGGTATAAACAGGTGTCCCTTTGGAACGGTCCGCAATGAAGACAAAGAGTCTAGAAGAATTTCTAAAAGGTTTGGTTCTATTCAAATAGAAGGACAAGGCCCTGCGTACATCTAACGTATGCACTGTGGCTTCGAAAGAGCTCGCATGTGGTTTCGGAAAGAAGGTTGGTTGGTGTATCGGCTCATTAATGTGGAAGGAGGAATGCACCTTTGGAAGGAATTTGGGATGTAATCGAAGGATAACCTTGTCCTTGAAAAATAGCGTATATGGTGGATCTGCCATAAGAGCTGCTATTTCTCCTGCCCATCTGGTGGAGGTAATTGCCATTAAAAATGCTGTTTTCATCAAAAGGTGTAAAAGGGGGCAAGTGGCTAGGGGCTCAAATGGTTGTTGAGTTAGGCAGGATAGTACTAAATGAAGGTCCCATGGAGGGGTAGGTGGTTTAATGTCTGGGCATAGGGCTTGGAGTCCCTTGAGGAAACGCTTGGTGATTGAATGAGCAAAAACAGAAGTATCGTTGGTTCTGTCATGGAAGGTTGTAATAGCAGCTAAATGGACTCTTATGGAGCTGAAAGAAAGGCCAGATTGCTTAAGATCCAGTTGGTAGTCAAGTATGATCAGGAGAGGTACCGATATGGGAGAAAGTTGTTTAGCTAAACCCCATTGTATGAATCGCTTCCACTTTCGTAGATAGGTGGTGCGAGTAGATTGTGTTCTGCTATGTAGGAGCACTCTTTGAACTTGGTCAGAGCAATCTAGTTCGCTTTGGGAGAACCATGTAGGAACCAGGCTTTGAGGTGAAGCATGGATAGGTTGGGGTGAAGAAATCGGCCGTGTTGCTGTGATAGGAGGTTAGGAGGTGATGAGGGCAACGAAATTGGTGATCCAATCGACATTCTGGTGAGGAACAGAAACCACGGTTGTCTGGGCCACGACGGGGCAATCAGGATCTCTGTGGCATGATCTGTTCGTATCTTTATCAGGACTCTGTGGAGAACCGGTAGTGGGGGAAAAGCATAGAGTAAGTTCCAGTGCCATGGGATCATGAATGCGTCTCCCAGGGAATGTTTGCCCAGACCTGCTCTGGAGCAAAAGTCGGGATATTTCGTGTTTTTCGCGGTTGCAAAAAGATCTATGGTTGGGTGACCCCAAATGCGGAATATGTTGCGAATGATTCTCTCATCTATCTCCCATTCGTGATCCCAGGGAAAGCGTCTGCTTAATTCATCCGCTGTGGTATTCTTCACTCCGGGAAGATAGGCAGCTGATATCCAGATGTTGTTCGCAAGGCACCAACTCCAGAGCTTCATAGCCTCTGTGCAAAGCGAGTGGGAGCGAGTGCCTCTCTGCCTGTTTACATAGAACATGCAGGCAATGTTGTCTGTCATTATGCGTACATGTTGATTCCTGATTAGTGGGAGGAAGTGACGGCACGCATTGCATATGGCTCGAAGTTCTGGGACATTTATGTGTAGGGAGGTTTCAGTTGAAGACCATAGCCCCTGGACTGTGCGGCGAGACATGTGTGCACCCCATCCTGTCAGGAATGCATCGGTAGTCAGTATGAGGGATGGAGAATCCTGGAGAAAAGGGACTCCAGAACAGAGGTTGGAGGGAACTGTCCACTATAGTAGAGAGTCTTTGACTCCGAAAGGTATGGAGAGGCTTGTTTAGAGCGTGCACATTCGGTCTGTAAACCGAGGCAAACCAAGCTCGGAAGCACCTCATGTATAGTCATGCATTTTGAACCACGAAAGTGCACGAGGCCATGTGACAGTAGGCAGTTTCGAGCAGTGACCTGGGCACTGTTGCTAAGTTTTGTGGCCAGTAGGCTTATGGAGTTGAAGTGGTCGGATGGGAGAGATGCCAATCCCGTCCGGGAGTCGAGGTCTGCTCCTATGAACTCCAGGTGCTGGGTGGGGCGTAATGTGGATTTGTTTTTGTTTATCTGTAGGCTGAGAGATAGGAAACAATTGACGGTGAGCCGCGTGAATCGGAGAGCTTCGTCGAACGTTGAGGCTTTGAGGAGGCAATCATCGAGGTAAGGAAAAATTATGACCCCTAGTTTCCTGAGGTAGGCAGTGACTACGGCTAGGAGCTTGGAAAAAACACAGGGGGCCGTGGACAGTCCGAAGGGTAGAACCCTGTATTGAAAATGTGTTGAGCCGAGGATAAAACGAAGGAAGCGTCTGTGGGCCGGATGTATAGTCACATGAAAATAGGCATCCTGTAGGTCGAGGGCTGAAAATCAATCGCCCTGCTCCAGCGCTGGGATTATGGTGGTGAGAGTAACCATCTTGAACTTTTGCTTTTTGATCAATTTGTTGAGCCGCCTGAGGTTGCCATCCCCCAGTTTTCTTTTCTGTTAAGAAATAATGGGAATAAAAGCCCTTCCCTCTGTGTCGTTTGGGCACAATTTCTATTGCTCCCAACTGAAGGAGATGTTGTACTTCTTAGAGGAGCAGTTGCTTGTGAGAGGGGTCCTTGAAGAAGGACAGGGAAGGTGGGTGGGTGGGAGACAAGGAGAGGAAGGGGATAGAGTAGCCAATTGTAACAAACTCTATAACCCACTTGTCGGTGGTAATGCTCTGCCATTGATGGGAGAATGGTCATAGGCGGTGTCCAAAAATAGGTGTATGCGGTGTATGCGCTGAAGTGGGAACGCTGTTTTCTAGTCCCTCGACCAGAAGTTCAAATCTGCTTATTAGTTGGAGGGGGTTGAGGCGTCATCGAAGAATTGGGGGGACGACGCTGGTATCTCTGTCTCTGGCGTTGTTGTTGTTGTTCCTGTGATCTACAGAAATGCTGTGTATATGCGGAGTAGCGTGGACGGTGGTAAGGTTGATATCTATATCGTCGCCTTCTGGTCGTAAGGGTTTGGATTCCTAAGGACCGGAGGAATCGCCCTCAAGTCCTTCATTGAATGAAGTACGTCGTTCATGGTGGAAGCAAAGAGTTTGTCACCGTCAAAGGGAAGATCTTCAATGGTACTCTGGACCTCTCGAGGAAAGGAAGAGGAGGAGAGCCATGAACCTCAGTGCATGACCACTGCTGTGGCGGTGGATCTTGCTGCAGTATTGGCTGCATCGAGGGCCGGTTGAAGAGTGGTACATGATATGATTTGTCCCTCGGAAACTAGAGCTGTGAATTGTTGTTTCTTTTGTTCTGGAATGTCATCAATAAAGTCCATGAATTTGTTATAGTTTCTGTGGTCATATTTTGCAAGAACTGCAGTATAATTAGCAATACGAAATTGTAGCGTTGAAGATGCATATACTTTACGACCAAAGAGGTCCAAGCGTTCACTTTCCTTGTTGGACGGGGTTGAGCGGGATTACTGCTGTTTGGTCCTTCTGTTGGCTGCATCTACTACCAAAGAGTTTGGCGCTGTCCTTAGAAGGGATGAAGTACTTGCGATCCGCTTGTTTACAGGTAGGTAGGCTTGTAGCTGGAGTCTGCCAGATGGACTTAGCAGGTTCTAAAAGGACTGCGTTGATTAGTAATGCAACCCTAGAGAAAGAAGAGGGCTGTAGGATGTCTGTTAACTCATGCTGTTGTTCAGGGACCTCCTCCAAGTTATTTCTCAATTCACTGGCAACTCTTTTAAAAAGGTCTTGACATTTTGAAAGGTCATCCGAAGATGTTGGGGAAGGGGGAAGTAAGGCTTCTTCAGGCTTTACCTCCGGCTCTACTGGAATAGGAAGAGGACGTGATTGATCTTGCAAGTGTGACGGTGCTGCCTGGTGTCTTGTGTGAGTGTCAGGTTCATCAGGTGGTGGTGCTAGGCAGGTGTTGCGCCTGGTTGAGGTGGAGTGGCACATGTGTTCTCGAGGATACGATGCCCATGGGGCCTAATATTGCCATGGTGGTGGGAAGGGCATAGGTGGTACCATCCAGGGGTTCACCCACCAGGGGGCAGGATCCTGAGAATAGGATGAGGTAATTTTTCTATGACCTCTGTTGACTGGGGTCTGAGGATGGGAGTCTTGATACAGTGAAAAATCCCCCTGCGGTCCGGCTTCCTCCTCACTGGAGGAAGACTGTTCAGACCCTGATTCAGCCATTGGAGAGAAGCAGGCATTCAGTAGGGGTGACTGCAGGATAGGTGACACGAGCAGATCTCTTGACTGAGTAAATTGCCGTGCTGAGGCTCCTGTGTGAGGTGAAGGTTGTAAAGGAGGAAGCTGCTGTGAAGAGAAATTCCTCTGCACCGGTGTTTTGAGCCTGGGCTCACTGCCAGTCAGCTCAGCGGGTGTCGATGCTGGAGCTGAGAGATCAATATCAGCCTGCAGGGGGTCACGGTGCTGAATGGTGCCAGAAGAGAGGCAGGCAACTGGAAGCCTGAAGCCTCGGCACCGGATTTTTGTGCTGCCGCCGCAGCCGGGTTTCACACAGTCCTGGAGGAGCCCGGCGCGTCAAACGTGCTCAAGCAGGGAAGCACAGGGAGGGAAGCGGTAGATCTGCCCGGAGAAATCTTGTCTCGCAAGGTTTCCTTTGTGGATGACAAAAGGTGCCCTCTTTTTGAAGATTTCTTGTGCTTCTTCAAGGTGGGGGGGCTGTGGCGGTCAGCAGAGCCGGAATCAGCACCTGGGTCTGAAGCTGACCCTAGAGATTTCTGAAGGAGGAACAGTTTCAATCTAAGCTCCCTGTCCTTCCGTGCCCTGGAGCTAAGTTTACGGCAGTGGGCACATCTTTGGGGGATGTGGGTCTCCCCCAAACATTTTATACATTGTGAGTAGCCATCTGACAGGGGGATAGGCTCCTGGCAGGTAGAGCAGGGCTTAAAGCCTGTGGAACCAGGCATGTCAGAAGCGGCTGCGGTTGATAGGAATGAAGAAAATTTTCTTTAAAAAAAAAAAAAAAGATAGAAATGGTAACTAACTATGATTAACACCGAACTAAAAACAAACTAACTAGAAGGGTAATTGTAACAAGAGGAAAGAAGTTCTTAACAAGTCTGCTGAGCTCTGTCTCAGGCCGGGGACAGTAGAGAAGGAACTGAGGAGACCGGCCGCGCATGCATACTATTAAGGCAGACTCAGAGCCGGAGGCAGGCTCTGCGCATGCGTGGCCGATACGAGTACTGCTACAAAAATCTCCGAGCAAAGGCGCAGGAACGCACCAACACCTGGTGTGGAGCACCCACAGGGATATCTCGAAGAAGAAGAACCAGTACTTCCTTTTTCCCACCCTTCACCTCTTGCCTAGTTAGACTGTAAGCTTTTCAAGGCATGGACTCTCCCTAACTATGCACCTGTATAACATCCAGCACAACAGTTCTCCAATTTCAACTAGGGCTTAAAAATGCTACCATAATTCAAACAAAACAATAAACCAGAGGGATTTGCCACAGAACGTAGGTCCAGCTTGCTACAGAATACACTGGGCTTTAACAAGAGGATATGGCTTTAGTTAGAACTGAACTGGCGACCATAGGTGCTTTTGGCTACGATTCTTGAAAGCAATCCTACTCATAAAGGCACTTAAGCATGTGCTTAAGTATTTTCCTGAATAGGAATGCTCTAACACTGAGGTGGGCAAACTACCGCTCGCGGTACACTCCTGCCCGGTCCTTGAGCTCCCGGCCGGGGAGGCTAGCCACCGGCCCCTCCCCTACTGTCCTCCCTCCCCCGCAGCCTCAGCTCACCGTGCCACCAGCGCTCTGGGTGGCAAGGCTGTGAGCTCCTGCTGGGCAGCGTTGCCTGGCCTGTCCCGGTGCTCTAGACTGTGTGGCGCGGCTGCCAGTCCTGGTGCTCTGAGCAGCATGGTAAGGGGGTGGGAAGCGGAGGGGGGAGGGGGTTGGATAAGGGGCAGGGGGTCCCAGGGAGCAGTCAGGGGACAGGGAGCAGTTGGATGGGGCGAAGGTTTGGGGGGGGGGGGGCTGTCAGGGAACAGGGGGGGGTTGGATAGGCATGGGAGTCCTGGGGGGCCTGGCGGGGGCAGGGGGGTTGGATAGGGGTCAGGGCAGCCAGGGGACGGGGGTGTTGGATAGGGGGCGGTCAGGGGACAAGGAGCAAGGGGGTTGGATGGATTGAGGGTTCTGAAGGGGGCAGTCGGGGTGGGAAGTGGGAGGGGGAGGGGGAGGATACGTGGTGGGGGCCAGGCTGTTTGGGAAGGCACAGCCTTCCCTACCCGGCCCTCCATACAGTTTCGGAACCTCGATGTGGCCCTCAGGCCAAAAAGTTTACCCACCCCTGCTCTAACATAAGTATTTTCTAGAATTGGAGCCTTACACAAATTAAGAGCAGCTGTATAGAATATTCCGGATTCACAATCGTTGGCACTCCTGCTGAGTGTCACCATTTCCTCTGCGTTTGCTATTTGATAGCTATGATAAGGATACCAATGCACAGGTTCCATGCATAAGAACGTGGAAATTCTGTAACATTCCTCCACATCTCTGAACACACACTCCTCAGGCTCAGAGACTGAGTAAAAGTCATTGACACTTGTATTTCACTATGTTCTCCAAGCAGCCTGCTCAGCCTTTGCAATATTGTCCAAGAACCCCAGCTCTGAACCTTCTCTCCACTGAGGGAGTTCTGAGTTAGGTTCGGCAGCTCATACTTTTGGCTCTCCAAGCCTTGGCTTCTATGTTGTTCTCTAGGCAGCACGGCCTACTCTTCTAATTCTCGCCCTGCTATAAAGCTACAGCTGGATTCTTACTTTGACTCCCTTATCCAAATCTGCCTGGCTCTATGAAACAGTGCAAAAAGAATGCACCGTAATCCAGTTAGCTCGTTCTTGTGTGGAAACATGGAGAGCTGAAGAGGGCCCCCACCCTAGTTTAGGCATTAGTGCAATATAAAGGTTAAATAATAAAAGATACAGGCAGATCCTGGCAGGGCTGAGACACAAAATGTCCAACACCCAAAACAGCAAAACTGCAACTTCCACAGCATCTTGGAAAGATGCCAGTTTATCCAGACAATGAACCACAGAATCCACAGGGTCCTGACTGAGAAGAGTGAGGCAGGTCAGACTTCTAAAAGATACTGGATCCAAGCTATCTACAAACTCAGGAAGAAAACATCATCAGTTTACACTTGGTTCACATTTTCACTGTTCTCTTTGCAACTGTAAGGACCAGATTTTTTTTTAGTTAAAACCTTCTGTAGCATAATTCTGCAGCAAGAAATGAATACCACAGCATTGGAATCATGGAACACACAGGGTCCTGGCTGTAACCAAAAAGCTGTCACGATACACTGCATACATTTGTGAAGATTCAAATCACCTTAATTAAAAACAAACATTCCCAGTCAGAATTAATACAGTCAGAATTAATACACCACATACCAACCAACAAACAAAATTTGACTCCCACCACCTATTTGTCTGCCATCATAGAGACAAACTACAGCTCTCTCTCGTGTGCATGCATGCATGCGCACACACACACCTGAGACCGCAGATGACAGAATTGTCTTTGTTCTAATCATATGCCTCTACAACTCATTCAGACAAAATGGCTCATGTTAACATTGCAAGATGTTGAAGTCACAGCACTCTGCAATTCAAAATGTGTAATGCCAACAAGGGTGACATTAGCCTTGTTTTTCTGTCTCAATGTTAAGATAACATATATGTGGGTATTAATTATTACTGTATCACACTATGTGCTTACCTTTAAGACCTCCATCTTAAATCCGCTGTCAGATGTAGGGCCATCAGGCATCTGTAGGGCCTGAACAAAGGCCTCTGTGAACTGCTGCACTACAGGAAAGATCAGGACTTTGGCTGCACCCTAGTCACAACAAATACAAGTAGTATTGAATTCTATATATTAATATTATCATAGCACTTGGGCCTCTCAGTCATGGACTAGGACACCATTGTGCTAGGCGCTGTACAAACAAAACAAATGGACAGTCCGCAATAATTAATAAATTTACATACACTCTATTAAAAGCTGAAGCTCACAGACAGCAATGGAAATCGTACCATTATGTTGCCCCAAAACAAAACAGAGGCTGATGACAACTGCTGTGCATTTAGGAGTCACATGCAGCTTCCGGGGGTATTTCTTCACAATGACTGTCAAACTGACTGGCTTCTCAGTCTGGAAGCCAGCAACAATTACAAAGCAGAACAAGCTTTTCAAAAACTGTCTTAGTAATAATAGCTGGCATGAAAATTGCTGTGTTAATTTCTCTGGATAATATTTAAAAAGCATTTTGGCTGCACTGTAAATGGTGTTAGGTGGAGCAAGATTGAAGTCTCCATGTTGGACAGAGTAAGAAAAATCAGAGACATCAAAACTTACGCAATAATATAAAGGCACTGGTCATGACTCCATAAGTAAGACAGTTAAGTTCCACACTTAAAGCAGTCATCAACATCCTTGTTATTAGTTCCATACTCAGAGTAAGGGCTGAAATTTTGGGTGTGATATGCTATACTCTTTTCTTCATATATAGAGAGTGAACCCTACCCAATTTAGGGACAAAACTAAAGTCAACCTTAATTGTGGAGCTAATGTGACAGTCATGGAGTGGTTATGTATTAATCTACTAACTATATGTAATAACCATAGGACTATTTTAAGTGACCTGGTCAGTGAGGTAAAGTTTCTGTATAACTATGGTGGATTGCTGGAATTTCTTGTATGACTGTTTTCAGAGTGGTAGCCGTGCTAGTCTGTATCAGCAAAAAGAATAAGGAGTACTTGTGGCACTTTAGAGACTAACAAATTTATCTGAACATAAGCTTTCGTGGGCTAAAACCCACTTCATCGGATGCATGCAGTAGAAAATACAGTAGGAAGAGAGATATATACACACAGAGAACATGAAAAAATGGGTGTTGCCATACCAACTATAAACTAGACTAATCAATTAAGGTGGGCTATTATCAGCAGGAGGGAAAAAAAACTTTTGTAGTGATAATCAGGATGGCCCATTTCGAACAGTTGACAAAAAGGTGAGTAACAGTAGGGGAAAAATTAGTATGGGGAAATAGTTTTTACTTTGTGTAATGACCCATGTAAAAACTATAGGAGAACAGAGTGATTCCACCTGGACCCAGGTGACCGCCCAAGGCCCAAAACCTAAAGAGGGGGTGCACTGGAAGAAATCAAGAGTCAGAGGTGCAATTTGCTCAGTAACTGTGACAGCCATGATGAGGCCCTCCAAAATGGACCATATAGGTCCTTCTTCCCCAAACTACAGCACTTAATCTGTGTCCCAAGTTCCAAGTAAATCTATTGATCAGTTTAGGAATTAAAATTAAAAAAGAAGCCAGTTGCATTGAGTTTTGCACCTGAAGTAGAGATTCGGCCACTTTGAGTATAAGAGAAATATAACATTCTCCCCAAAATTACAGTACTATAGAATAAATATTCTAAGTTTCCAAACAGATGTTAATTTTACACCTGCTCAGAATCATTTCCTGCAATATACAATGAACTCATGAACTGAAAAATGAAACTTACCTTCTCCAACTCCTCCATGTTACAGATCATATGGGCACATGTGGTGAAGATCTCTACTGCACGTGACCTGGTGCGAATACCATACACCTTGTAGAAAACATATAATATGTCTCAAGTGTGACAAGAAGAGAAATGCTGGTGATATCAGGGAAGTGAAAGTGTGTTTAATCACTAGCTACCATTAACCATGCTAATATGTTATCCTTAACACACACATTTCAGAGATTTCTCTTTCTTCAGCACAGTCTAAATTTGAACAAGTCATCAGCTAATTTCCTAACACTGAACAGTGAACCTGAAAACTCCTAAGAGACACTGTAGTAACCAAAACTGCAGGAAAAGGAGAGAGAGATATCAGAATCCAACACAATCTCATTCTCACTTACCTGAAATACCCTCTTAATGCATTCAAGTAGATCATCACAATATTTAATTATTTTCAAACACATGCCATCTAGCTACATCTACATTTCTTTATTCCTTCAGAACAGGCACCTCCCTCCCTAACCTCGCAATATGAGTCATTTACTTAGTACCACTAACAGTGAAGACAAATAGTTCTTTTCCATACCTCTGCCATCGTGAAAATTTTGTACATCTCAGGAAGAATAACAGGAGCGACAAGTGGCATCTGTGTGTCTGTCACTTCGCGGGTAAACTCTAGGAAGAGAAACAAGTAAAGAGGCGGGTCCACATACATTTGAGCATTATCTCCCAGGTTCACACTCCAATTCAGTTCAGCCTCAACAATAGAAGTGATTTTATTCTTTGTTAAACTTTAATTTACACCAATGCGTAGGGCCCTACCAAATTCACAGCCACGAAAAACATGTCACGGATCATGAAATCTGGTCTGCCCCTATGAAATCTGGTCTCGTGTACTTTTACCCTATACTATACAGATTTCAGGAGGGGAGACCAGCGTTTCTCAAATTGAGGGGTCCTGACCCAAAATGGAGTTGCGGGGGGGTGACAAGGTTATTTAAGGGGGGGTTGCGATATAGCCACCCTTACTTCTGGGTTGCCTTCAGAACTGGGCAGCCATAGAGCAGCAGCTGTTGATTGGGCGCCCAGCTCTGAAGGCAGTGCCCCGCCAGCAGCCCCAATATCATACCATGCCACCCTTGCGTCTGTGCTGCTGCCTTCAGAGCTCGGTGGCTGGAGAGTGGCGGCTGCTGATCAAGGGCCCAGCTCTGCAGGCAGCAATGCAGAAGTAAGGGTGGTAATACCATGCCATGCCATCTTTACTTCTGCACTGCTGCTGGCAGCAGCTCTGCCTTCAGAGCTGGGCCCTCAGTCAGCAGCCGCTGCTCTCCAGCTGCCCAGCTCTGAAGGCAGCACTTCCGCCAGCAGCAGCGTAGAAGTAAGGGTAGCACCCCCCCACACACACACACACACACAAACTAGTTCTGCAACTAGGCTCATTGATTTCAAGAATGTGCAGAAGGCTTGGAATTACTTTAAATCAAAGTTGCAGTTGGAGCCTGCATTACAAGCAGGAGGGAAAAATTTGTAGGGACAAGTTGCAGACTAAACTGGATGAACAAGCATTTCAGGCAGGCTATTAAGGGCAAGAAGGAAGTCCACAAGGAATGAAAGAAGGGATGGATCAACAAGGAAAGCTATCTCTTGGGGGTGTTTCTACACTGCAATTAAAAACCCACGCCTCACCCCTGCCAGCTGACTCAGGCTCACAGGGCTCAGACTAAAGGGGCTGTTTAATTACGGTGTAGATGTTTGGGTTCAGATGGGAGCCTGAGCTCTAGAACCCTGTGAGGTTGGAGTGAGCTGGCACGAGCCAGCTGTAGGTTTTTTTTTTTTTTTTTTTTTTTACAGAAGTGTAGACATACCCTTGAGATCAAAAAGCATAAGGAAAAGGTGAGAACTGCAAGCAGAGCTAGCCCTTACATAGGAAATTTAAAACAGTAAAAGTAAACAGTAAATTTCTGCCAAGGATCAGTCTTGGGACCAATCTTATTTAAAATTTTCATTAATGACCTTGGCAGAAATTTAGACATGAAATTAGGCAGCAGTTTCTAACCACCAGAGGAGTGAAGTTCTGGAATAGCCTTCCAATAGAAGTAGGGCGGGGGAACCAAACCTGTTTCAAGACTGAACTTGATAAGTTTATGGAGGAAATTGTATGGTGAGGTTGCCTACAATGGCATATGGTGACTGCCGTTAGGCAATATCTCCAATGGCCAGAGACGGGATACTAGAGGGGGAGGGCTCTGACTTAGAGTACGTCTACACTACCCAGCGGATAGTGATCGATCTATCGGGGATCAATTTATCGCGTCTAGTGTAGACGCAATAAATCAATCCCTGATCGCTCTGCCATCGACTCCTGTACTCCACCGCAGCGAGAGGTGTAAGTGGAGTAGACTGGGGAGCGGTGGCAGTCGACCCCGCGCCGTGAGGACGTGAGGTAAGTCGACCTAAGATACGTCGACTTCAGCTACGCTATTCTCGTAGCTGAAGTTGCGTATCTTAGGTCGATTTCCCCCCCACCAGTGTAGACCAGGCCTTACTACATAGAATTCTCTCTCAGGTATCTAATTGGTGGGTCTCGCCCACATGTTCAGGGTCTAACTAATTGCCATATTTGGGGTTGAAAAGTAATTTCCCCCCAAGTCAGATTGGCAGTAACCCTAGGGGTTTTTCACTTTCTTCTGCAGCATGGGGCACGAGTCACTTGCTGGTTTGAACTGGAATAAATGATAGATTCTCTGTAACTTGAGGTCTTTAAATCAAGATTTGAGGACTTCAGTAACTAAGCCAGAAGTCATGGGCCTATTATAGGAGTGAAGTGAGGTTCTATGTCCTGTGATGTGCAGGTGATCAGACTAGATGATCATGATGGCCCCTTCTGGCCTTAAAGTCTATGCGTCTAACATGTGAGGTAACAATTTTGACAATGATAGTTTTGATTAATGCTCCCCATTATTTAATACAGTAGCAGCTGGTATCGAAAATTAGTGTTGAGGCTGCAGATAACATTCTGCACTCTATCCCCTTTTGAAGTAGCTCATATTTTCCAAGTGAAAAATGGATGTTCCAGGGGCAGCAGGGGCATGTGCAAACAGGCCTATACTGTATATCTGGAGATAACCCCATAGAAGCCTGTACTCCATGCCTTGTGCCTTCTCCCTCTGCTGCAAGGCCAAAGGTAGAAAGATGTACAGCAACCTCCAAAGGATGGAGCTGCTTTAGCCTCATAGATACTCCCCATGTCAGCAAGAGGTACTACACCCAGCAGTTATCAGCCACATGACAGATAGGACATTACTGGTGAGGCTTCACAGCAATGATCAGCCAGCCCTGGATTTATATAATTTGTGCTGTTACATTTTATAAACAAGCACCTAGATGTCATGGTGCTAGGCACAAGTCATTATAATGTATATTTTAATATCCTAGCAGGCACTAACAGCATCCAATGGAGTTAAGGCTGCTAAATAGTTTCCATTATAACCACCAGTTTTCATTGGTTTTGAAGGCAATGGGAAGTGGTAGCCATTGAGAGATATTACAATTCTTTATAGAGATTTCCATAATAGAACGTTTGGCAGCTCCTGTTGCAAAAAAACTTTCAAATATGAAAAATAGCAGCAAAAATAACCAGTCACCCCAAAATTGTTTTTAAAACTACCCCTTCCACTAGATCAACTCTACAAGTAATGAAACAGAGTGATGGGCAGAGAAACCCTTGGGGCCAGGAGAAAGGGAAAGCTGGTGTGTGTGCACACTTGGGGAAATAGAGAGGGGGAAGTTAGGGTGTGCATACTTGACTTGCTGGGGCCTGGTGCCGAAGCCCGAGGGCTTCAGCCCTGGGAGGCGAGGTTCAGGTTATAAGCCCCTGCCTGGGGCTGAAGTCCTTGGGCTTTCCCCCGCTTCCCGCACCCGGGGCAGCAGGGCTCAGACTTTGGCTTTGGCCTCTCCATCCAGGGCAGCAGGGCTCAGGTTTTGGTCCCCCCTCCTACGGCCATGTAGTAATTTTTATTGTCAGAAGGGGGTCACGATGCAATGAAGTTTGAGAACCCCTGCTATGCCTTAATGACAGCCCCAGAACAAGGAAGTTTAGCAGTGACTGAGCTGGAGGCTAATTCCTGAAGCATACAGGCACCCCACTTCTGTTCCAGTTTCTTTACTTCACTCAGGAAGTGGGAATGTGGCACAATACCACCAAAGTCAAGGAAAAACAGGACAACTGCTCAGGTCTTGCCATGCACATACACATACCTGTAAGTACTCTCATGGCTCCATGCACTGCATTCAGGTCACCACTAACCAGCATCTCCATCAACAAGTTGAAAAGCTGGGGCCAAGCTTCAGGCCAGTCCCAGTGGGCTATGGCTGAAACTGCATAGGCAACACTTGATCGCACTTTACTAATAGATTCTCTCAGTCCATTGGGTAACAGCTCCCTTATGGCAACTTTTGCCTGCAGAGAATAATGATATTTAGCAAGAGAGATCACTTATCACACACAACAATATAGTGTTTTCAAACAGCTCTCATCACATTCTGAAATGTATAGCAGATTCTTTTGTTGTTAGCATCAGGTTTAAGGGAAGTATCAGTGTGATTTCAAAACATACACATTTGGATTCCTTTCAATTTATAAAGGAGACAGAGCACAACATGTAGAAATGTATTACTCTTCCCATATAAAACACACCCAAATATAAAAGCTTTCCCAAAAGTAAAGCTGTGATTAAAGTTTAGTTTATTCTTTATACACAGTTTTAATCTCATAAAATCCTTCAAAGGGAAGGAAAGGCATGAGAGCTCCAAGTAATTCCAAATAAAAAAAAGGAGCCTAGTCTTTCCTAGGAGTTCTAAATCTAGTGGAGAATATATCCAGGATGTCTGCTCACATTTAACCCAATTCCTAACACCTTTCATTTCTCCAATTAGTATTTCCCTTTCAGTGAACCCCAATCTAGATGTGCTTGACTTTACAACCTTAAACAAACAAACAAAAACTGTTAAAAGAATGTTATCTCTTAGGGTGTGTTTGTTTTTTCAAAGCAAACTAAAAAACGGAACTCCCTCATGCAGCATATTGACACAAATGGTTCATCAGCTTGAGCTAAGGGAGTAGTTGAGAGCAATAGTAGACTGTCATCCTCTATATGGGTCAGCACTAGAGGGAGATGAGAATTTACTAATAGGTTTGAAAGCAGAGGAATGGCAAGATTCAGAAATTGTGGGTTCCATTCCAGTCTCTAGAGGAGAGTGCACTTTGGTGGGAACAGGCTCTTCTGCCTGCTTCCCCACAAGTTTGTCCCCTTCCCCACCCCTTCCAACCTGTCATTGTTCCATTCAGCCCAGTCCCAGTCTTCTTGCCTAGCCAGTCGCAATCTCCTCTCTGGGGTTGCCTTCCTGAGTCAATCTCTTCCCCCACTTCTCGTTCCGAGTCTTCCTGCCCAGTCAATCCCAGTTCTCCCCCCACCCCTGCACCCAGTTCCTTGACTGATCTCAGTATGGGTCTCCAAAACAAGCCAAGCAGAAACCTTAGCTTTCCACAATGATAAAAATCAGTTACAGCAGACAAGCAACATGCAACCAATTCAGTATTAAACAGGAATCTTACCCTTTCTGTGGTCTCTGGATGCCTAAACTTGTCTGACTGGGAACACCAGTGAGTCTCCACATATTGTTTCAAAATTACAGATGCTAACTGTAAAAGGAGAGAAAGGACATGAAGCAGAACTAAAGGAATGGGTCACATTCAGAATAGTTACAAATGTCCCTCCTCATCCCTAAAAATGGGGTTGGCCAAAATATGAAATTCCCTGTGAAAGAAACAGGAAACTTGGTTGCAGAGACAAACGGAGTCTGTAGTTAGTTATTGTTCATTGACAGCATGCCTGATGCTATACAGAGTCTAGAGATGTTTGATGCCAGCTTCCTATTAGACCCACCCCCATCCCAGAACCTGCTCATCACCAAATCAAGCACCATATTAAATGGTTGATTAAAACTATGCCAAGCCTAACTCAGTATTAACAATATTTTAGAGATCTCTGGGAACATGTTTCTCAGGGCCCATTGTTTCCACCTAGCTAGAAAAGAGAAATGGTAAGAAGCAGATGGCTTCCCATGCTGTAAATTATAATGGTTCAACAATTAAAGAAGTCTGGCACTTGCTATTACCCAGATGGTTACTAACTACCAAGAAATGCCCAAACCAGAGAATCAAGGTCAGTGAGGTAATTTCTTTTATTGGACCAACTTCTATTGGTGAGAAAGACAAGCCAAAAAGAACTCTTCCTCAGGTCTGGGAAATGTACTCCGAGGGACACAGCTAATTGCAAGATGGAACAGATTGTTTAGCGTAAGTAGTTAGCACACACTCTAAGGGACTGTTCAAGGTAGAGTGGCCTGTTAAAATCTCTGCAGTCATAGGACAAAATGAGAGGATTTGTGGGTTAAAGATTGTTGCAATAAGCCATAAATCCAGTGTCTGTTCACTCCACGATTTTTAGTGTGTAGTAGAGTTATGAATTTAAGGACTGATCTGAACAGATCTGTGTCTGAACTAAGAACAGACATACTGAGTCAGACCATCTAGCCCCAGTATCCTGTCTTCCGACTGGCCAATGCCAGGTGCCCAGAGGGAATGAACAGAACAGGTAATTATCAAGTGATCCATGCCCCGTCGCCCACTCCCAGCTTCTGACAAACAGAGGCTAGGGACACCATCCCTGCCCATCCTGGCTAATAGACATTGATGGACCTATCCTCCATGAATTTATCTAGTTCTTTTTTGAACCCTGTTACAGTCTTGGCCTTCACAACATCCTCTGGCAAAGAGTTCCACAGGTTGACTACACATTGCAGGAAGAAATACTTCTTTTTGTTTGTTTTAAACCTGCTGCCTAGTAATTTCATTTGGTGACCCCTAGTTCTTGTGTTATGAGGATTAAATGATGTTTCCTTATTTACTTTCTCCATACCAGTCATAATTTTATAGACCTCCATCATATCCCCCCCCTTAGTCGTCTCTTTTCCAAGCTGAAGTCTCAGTTTTATTTATTTCCTCATATATAAGCTGTTCCATACCCCTAATCATTTTTGTTGCCCTTTTCTGAACCTTTTCCAATTCCAATATATCTTTGAGATGGGCTGACCACATCTGCACGCATTATTCAAGATGTGGGCATACCATGGATTTATATAGAGATGATATTTTCTGACTAATCTATCCCTTTCCTAATGATTCCCAACATTATGTTCGCTTTTTTGACTGCTGCTGCACATTGAGTGGATGTTTTCAGAGAACTATCCACAATGATTTCAAGATCTCCTCCTTGAGTGGTAACAGCTAATTTAGACCCCATCATTTTATATGTATAGTTGGGATTATGTTTTTCAATGTGCATTACTTTGCATTTATCAACTCTGAATTTCTTCCGCCATTTTCTTGCCCAGTCAACCAATTTTGTGAGGCCCCTTTGTAACTCTTCCTCCTTATAGGAAACCTGCACAACTCTTCCAAAGAGGAGCCTGGGAGCTTAAATTCATAATATGTGCTATTTATGCTAAACAATCTCTTCCACCTTGCATTTAGCTGTGACACTCGGAGTACCTTTCCCCAGCCCTGAAGAAGAGCTCTGTGTGGCTCGAAAGCTTATCTCTCTCATCAACAGAAGTTGGTCCAATAAAACGTATTATCTCACCCACCTTGCCTCTCTAATATCCTGGGACTAACATGGCTACAAACTACACTGCATAAAAAACAGAGGATGTAATTTTAACTAAGCTTCTAGGACATTTTATATTACACACAAATTTCCTTTTATTCTTTGTTTGCCAGACCTCCCCGACCCCCCACCCTTTTTTTTTTTTTTTTTTTTTTTTTTTTTTAAAAGAACATTGCTGAATTTTACTAAACCAAAAACAGGAAAACACAACTTCAGTTGTATTCGGTATCTAGTGGAATTTAGATAAGAAGATGGTATTGATAAAAATATAATCAGTTTTGGGGTTAAGCTGCTAAAATTTAATACACTTGTTCATAAGCATCACACTAGACAGACTTTCACTCTAGCCTCGACCTTTGTTAAACCAACATGGAAAGTGAATGACAAGGGGTATGTCTACACTGCATAAGCCTGTCCTTGAGTTCAGCTTATGTTGCATCTACACTGCAATTGTGCTAACTGGGGGCTCGGACCCAGGGTCCCAGGACCTTGCAGCACTGGAGGGTCAGAGCATGGGTCAAGCCAGGACACAAGATCCAAGCCCTAATGCTTTGCAGTATAGAGGCAACCCAGCTTGACTCAGGTCCTGGGCGTCCACCAGAAGTATCCCCCAATTCCATGCAACAACTTCATTAGTCCTCTCTATCCCAACAATCTGCAATCCATTCTATTAAAATGGAAGCCATTCTCCCCTTTGGTGTGCAGCAGCAGATCAGGTCAGCATTAACCCATTCTCTTCTAATCACCAATTTGCAAGCACAATATCAGAGAGCCTCCTGGATTTGCAAGAGAGCAAACCAACAAGCCTTTTGCAAAGTGAGCTGCTTCATGATTACAGGAGCACAGCCAAATTTTGGTGAATCTCTGGTGCAAGGCAAAGTAAATTGTGTATTTCAGGAAAAGCACCAGGAATGACCATGTGTACTAGCAGATAGCTAAAAAGCTGGCACTCTGCAGATTTTCCAGACAGGTGACCAGTGCAGCAAGCATATTAAGAGTCTGCAGAACAAGTACCGGAAGACCAGAGATAACTGCACCTCAGCTACTTGCCAATAACATTCCCATTTTATGATGACTGGTGGGAGTTCTGGATGCTGCACTAAACGCAGAGCCAGCAGTGCTTCATGACAATCTGGTCAGCCAGGATGGTCCCTGTTGGCACTTGAATATCTGATGAGAGCCAGCAGCAGGCTCTCAGTGAGGAGCATAGAGTGACTCTTTTAATGAAACCAGTCCAAGAGTAGGCTGTGGATCAGGATCAACAGCAAATGCTTGGTCCCTATTCGTTGAGCTTACAGAAAACCAGAGATAGACAGAAGCCGGAACCGAGCCCAGTAAACATATGACTCAATTTACAGTTTATTACAGTAACGGAAAGGATTTCTGCTGTAAGAAGCAATGCAAAAATGATAAGCCCCAGCTCCCAGCATGTGGCCACTAACGGCAGATTGTATCACGCCGCCTTGGAATACCCCCATCACATGGAGTTCAAAAAGGCAACATGGCATTTCAAACATTCATAAACAGCTGTAAACATTATTTCAACAGTTAAGTCACAAGATGGTTGCTAGGGCCATTCTTGTTTTCCTTTCAGTAATAAGAAATTTGCCATTCTGTAATCACTCATCCTGGGTCTATGGAACCATCTGTAAACAGTGAACGCAGTGTATGTGTTTGGGAAACAGTCTTCTATTTCCAAATTAGTCCATTTCAGTTAGAGGTAATCCACACAGTCTGTGGGTAACAAAATCATTTCTCCAAATATGAGTGGGATGTCAATTTTTTCCCAGAACTGTGCCAGGTGTGGGTGTAGGAAAGCTGAACATTTCAGAGTGTTTGTGTGCAGAAATAATAGGGTAAGCCATGTGTGAGCTAACAGCATCACGTTCATTCCTTCATGGATTCTGACCCAATCCTGGCTGATGATCATGAAAGGTTTGCAGCTAAGGAGGAATTCCAGATAGTTAGTCACATTGCAGGGAAGGGTATATTTTCCAGGCCACTCTGTATAGCTGACTAGTCCACTCCACTCACAAATGTGCTGTTTGATCACTATATGTTTAAATACTTCAGCTGCATACACTGCAGGTTTCCCTCCAGCAGTTTGGTCAGCCAATAGGGCACCATAAGAATGGTTATGTCTTCCAAAATATGAAAGGCCTGAAATGAGAGAAAAAGCCTTTTGCAGCAAGGGTGCTATACATCCCCCCCATATGGCAATTAGATATGAAATTTTTATGAAACAGGAAAAAAGGTTATAATTTTTAACTTACCATTGTCTCTGCACTTCTGTAACAGATTAACAAGGCTGTATCCGGAGACAGTATGAGGACTGAATCATGCCCTTCACAATGTATCAGTTCACTCTAGAAATGTTACAATTTATATCCTTGAGATTCCACAAAAAATTGTGCTTCTCGTTTTTTCCATTTAAAAAAATGAACTAATTTAGACAATAACCCTGTTTCTTGTCCTCTTTCAGTACCCTCAAGCTATACTGCCTACTGTTCTTCAGGAACTCGATCCCTGGCCCAATATACCTTCTCAGACCATTCCAAAATGAAGCATTTCTGTGATGAAGTTATGGCTGATGTTCTTGACAGGGCAGACCAGATAACACCCAGCCTCCAGAATGCTCACCTGTGGAATGTTAGCAATAGCAATCCATCTGATCTTAATTGAAAGGGATTCTCAGGCAGCTAGGATCCAAACCATTTGGAATCCCAGAACTTTTTTGGGAGAACAGAGATAGTTGTGAGAGGCACAGAACCTCACATACCTATTGTACTGGTCCCTCAGAATACTTTAGATATGTGAGAGGGTCACTGTTACAGCATATATTTTATATTAAAAAAATTAAGTGAACAAGTTCTAGATTCGCAGCTTTGCAGACAAGTCCTTCCCACTGTACTGGTACAGCTCAGAAAACAGAGCTCCTATACGCCACCCTCCAGCATGCCAACCTGATTAGAAAGGAGCACTCCAAGGATCAAGAGGACTACAGTCACTAGGCCTATACGGAGATTGTCAAGTGTGTTAAATGCAATGGTGTTTTGGGGAAATATTAATACTTGTCCACTATGCTCTGGACTAAGGTCAACAATCCATTTCACAGATGTCTCTGGAACAGCCATAAGGATGTACTTTTCATCCACTACTGACCTAGGCCAAAGTAGTAGTTAAATTTAATTAGCCTGTGTGTGGTTATTTACTTAAAAGCTAAGTTATCCATAGGGAGTGAATCTAGGACAGTCAATCTACAGAAAACAAGACATTTTAGCTAGAGAATTAGAACTTTTCAATGCACCTGGCTGTTTAACATGTCCATGTAAGTGGACAGTTGCCACAAATTGAACTTGGATACATCCACAATCTGTTTGTGGCATACAGCTACCTTTTATGTGCTAGTACCTTAAGAGTTCAGTTATCCAGTGCACAGCACAATTTTACCTATTACAATGGGACTGGGGCCAGGTGCTACCACAATACAAACAAACAAGTTAAACTGAACATTGTCAGCCTGAACCTCTATAAAGTCTAATTCTAAATCTAATCATTTTTCCCCATTTCAGGATTACAAGTGACAAAATTATTCCACTAGATTATTTATGATTATTAGAAATACCAAGGAAGCCACACGAGAAAATGATAAGATTTTGGTGTTTTATTTTGTTGTAAAATGCTTAGAGATTAAAAGGCACTAATACAAAAGAATATTTTGTGGCAGAGGGAAGATTATTTCCATTTCCTTTCTCCTCCCCTGCTATACCTCTCCCAACTAAAATTTTCAGGTTTTCTTGCCACCTAGTATTAAAATGGTATTTGTAAAATGAAAACCACTAAAGTAGTAAAATATTTGTATTAGAATTAGCATCACTGTAACCAACAAGAGGCGATGCAATTTTAAACTTGTTTTGGTAAGTAGTGAGCACATCGTATAAGAGCTGGTCATAGGAAATAACCTTGGATCGAGTAATCACGAGTTGATTTGGTTTAAATTAAATGGAAGGATAAACAAAAGCAGGTCAACTCTGATTTTTTATTTCTAAAGGGCAGACTTTGGGAGATTAAGGGAATTAGTTAAAGAAGTCAACTGAACTGAAGAGCTCAAGAACTTAAAAGTGGACAAAGCTTGCACTTCCTTAAAATCAACTATACAAAAAAAAAAAAAACTATCTGAAATTTGCATCCCAAATGTGATGCTGTATGGAATCTGAGGGACACTTTATGTTATCATTGATCCCATTATTGTAAAATTGCAAGGAATCTGACCAGATATGCCATGAAAGGTGTCAGTGAAAATGATAGGATTTGCAAAGTATGATCATCTTGTTTATATGTTTGTATCACCTTTGTATTATGAGTTACAGATATGTAGAGTATATCCGTATTTCCAAACTGGTGCTGTGTCTCTGGGTGACACCCCCAGACAAAATGCCATCAGCAGTAGGCCTGCTTGATGGCTCATCAAGGGACATCAGCTGTACAATGAACCCATTGAAGGGAGCCAAGAACTATACCTTATGATTCAGCAAGGCATGCAGGGACATGCCTATGGAGAAAACTCTAAGGCCTTTCAATGCCATGTGCTCTGAGTTTGTGTTTGAGACAAAGGAAGTACCAGACACATGGCAAAAGGACTATAAAGGGCAGATGAATCATCTCCATTTTGTCTTCAATCCTGCTTCTTAACTCTGGAGTAACTTTTCTACAAACTGAAGCTCTGAACAAAGGACTGAATGACTCATTCAAGTTGTGGATGTGTTCCAGAGGGATTTTCAAGCCAGCAAACTCACAAATACAGCTAACCTGATATATGGACTTTGAAGTGTTTGTATGTATGTGACTGCTTTACCATTTAACAACTCTTCTTGTTCTCTCTTTTTTCTTTATAATAAACCTTTAGTTTTAGATGCTAAAGGACTGGCTGGCAGTGTGATATTTTGGGTAAGATCCAAACCTATAATGACCTGGTAATGTGGCTGGGGTCAGAAGAACATTTTTTATATGTGAGCAGAGTTTTAAAATAACTTCAATATTTTTGTTCAATATCTTCATTAATGATTTGGAGGATGGCATGGACTGCACCCTCAGCAAGTCTGCAGATGACACTAAACTGGAAGGAGTGGTAGATACGCTGGAGGGTAGGGATAGAATACAGAGGGAACTAGACAAATTAGAGGATTGGGCCAAAAGAAATCTGATGAGGTTCAACAAGGACAAGTGCAGAGTCCTGCACTTAGGACAGAAGAATCCCATGCACTGCTACAGACTAGGGACCGAGGGGCTAGGAAACAGTTCTGCAGAAAAGGACCTAGGGGTTACAGTGGACGAGAAGCTGGATATGAGCCGATAGCGTGCCCTTGTTGCCAAGAAGGCTAACAGCATTTTGGGCTGTATAAGTAGGGGCAATGCCAGCAGATCGAGGGACATGATCATTCCCCCTCCATTCGACATTGGTGAGGCCTCATCTGGAGTACTGTGTCCAGTTTTGGGCCCCACACTACAAGAAGGATGTGGAAAAATCGGAAAGAGTCCAGCAGAGGGCAACAAAAAAGATTAGGGGTCTGGAGCACGTGACTTATGAGGAGAGGCTGAGAGAACTGGGATTGTTTAGTCTGCAGAAGAATGAGGGGGGATTTGATAGCTGCTTTCAACTACCAGAAAGGGGGTTCCAAAGAGAATGGATCTAGACTGTTCTCAGTGGTAGCAGATGACAGAACAAGGAGTAATAGTCTCAAATTGCAGTGGGGAAGGTTTAGGCTTGATATTAGGATAAACTTTTTCACTAGGAGGGTGGTGAAGCACTGGAATGGGTTAGCTAGGGAGGTGGTGGAATCTCCTTCCTTAGAGGTTTTTAAGATAAGGCTTGACAAAGCCCTGGCTGGGATGATTTAGTTGGGGATTGGACCTGCTTTGAGCAGGGGGTTGGACTAGATGACCTCCTGAGGTCCCTTCCAACCCGGATATTCTATGATTCTCACTGTACTGGACCTAGGTGTTGATTGGGAGCCAGAGAACTGGAATGCAATAAAGGGGATTGTGAGATTCCTTTTTTGTGTGTGTGCTTCTTGATAACCAGTGTGGGGATCAGAAGCACAGTTTGTGACTGGTTGAAGAGTTTAACTTCAGTGTTAACCACCAGTCTTTGGGAGAATCTGCTTTCCCTTTTGCAGCCTACCCTGACCTTGGTATTTTCAGTGAGGGCTACCCCAGGCACTATGGGTCACACCAAGCAAGGGGGGAAATCTTGCAGGGAAAGGATCCCGACTGAGCAGGATGACTAGCCTCCACAAAATGGTAATTAGGAGTAAACAGGGAATGAAAAAAGGAGTTGATCAAAAAAAAGCTACATCATGGAGATGAGAAAATGCATGTATAAAGTGGGAACTGCTAGCAGTCAGGCAAAATTAGCTTTCAACAAGGAAATAAAAATAAATAAGACTTTTTTAGAATAAGGAAAGATGAGGCTGGGCCACTATACAGTCTGACTGGGAAGGAGATTATCTTTAATCTAGGAATGACCCAAAAACTAAATGAATACTTTGCTCTAGTTTTCAAAAAGGATGATAATATGGAACTTTAGCTGGCACATGAGTTTGCTAGTCTGGTAGCAATGATTTTTAAATAGGTTATTTATTTGATGATAGTACCGTACGACTGGAGAGTAGCTAATGTTGTACCTATTTTTAGGGAATAAAAAGTGATCTGGGAAATTGCAGACCTGTTATTCTGACTTCAGTAGTATGCAAGGCTTTAGAACAAATTGTGAAGGAAGGAAACAAATTAACTTAAATAGAGGTAAATGGGGTGTAATACAACATGGGTTTATCACAGGCAGATCACGCCAGGCTAATCTGATTCCCTTCTTTGAGACAATAACTGCTTTTTAGATAAGGGAAATTCACTTGGACTTTAGTAAGGCATGAGACAGCACCACATAGAAAATTATTAGTTAAATTAGATAAAATGGGGATCAGTACAAGCACTGTTAGGCAGATAAGGAATGGCTAAAGGAAAATGGGGATCAGTACAAGCATTGTAAGATGGATAAGGAACTGGCTAAAGGGCAGAAGGCAACAGGTTGTCCTGAAAGGTGAAGTATCAGACTGAAGGAAGGCTTCTAGTGAAGTTCCTCAAAGATCAGTCTTGGGTCCAATCTTATTCAGTACTATTATTAATGACTTTGGCACAAAAAGTAGGTGTGCGCTAATGAAATTTGAGACACAAGGTTAGTGAGGTAATATCTTTTATTGGATCAACTTCTGTTGATGAAAGAGAGAAGCTTTTGAGCTACACAGGTACTTTTCTCAGTCCTAAAGACTCTATGTAGCTCAAAAACTTGTCTCTTTCACCAACAGAAGTTGGTCTAATAACAGATATTACCTCACCCACCTTCTTCCTCTAATATCCTGGGCCCAACACAACTACAAAAATCACTGCAAACTACTAACAAAATTTGCTCATAATACAATGTTGGGAGGCATCTTCAATACAGAGGAGGATCAAATATTATACAGGACATTGTGGATGACCTTGAACACTGAAGTGACAGAAATGGGATGAAATTCAGTTGTGACAAAGTCAGGCACTTTGGGTCTAAGAAGAAGAATTTCAATGGAGGCTCATCAGGTGGAAGTAACAGAGGAAGAGAGACCTGGGGGTGGGAGTCGATCACACGAAGACTGAGTCACCAATGTGATCCAGCTATGAAAAAGGCAAATATGATCCTAGCAAATATTAGGCAAGGCATTTCCAGCAGAGAGAGAGAGAGAGAGAAATATTAATGCCATTGTATGAGGCATTGGTAAGATCTCATTTGGAATACTGTGTACAATTCTGATCACTCATATTCAAGAAAGATTAAATTAATCTGGAACTGGTTCAGAGAAGAGCTACTAGGATGATTAGGGGACTGGAGGGCCTATCTTATAACAGGAGACTGGAAGGGCTTGGCTTGTTTAGTCTAGCAAAACAAAGGCTGAGAGGGGATATGACTGTCCTCTATAAATACTTTGGGGCCCGGGTAAACATCAGGGAGGGTGAAGAGCTAAGTAAGCTCAAGGACAATGTAGCACAGTGGTCAGCAACCTTTCAGAAGTGGTGTGCCGAGTCTTAATTTATTCACTCTAATTTAAGGTTTTGCGTGCCAGTAATACATTTTAACGTTTTTAGAAGGTCTCTTTCTATAAGTCTATAATATATAACTAAACTATTGTTGTATATAAAGTAAATAAGGTTTTTAAAATGTTTAAGAAGCTTTATTTAAAATTAAATTAAAATACAGAGCCCCCCGGACCAGTGGCCAGGACCCGGGCAGTGAGAGTGCCACTGAAAATCAGCTCACATGCCGCCTTCGGCACGTATGCCATAGGTTGCCTACCCCTGATGTAGCACAAGAACAAATGGATATAAACTGGCTATGAACAAATTCAGACTGGAAGTTAGAAGATTTCTAACCATCAGAGAGGTGAGGTTCTGAAATTGTCCCCCACCCCGCCCCAAAAAAAATAGTTGTGGGGGCAAACAACTTAATTAGTTTTAGAAGAGCTGACAAATCTTTTGAGTGCACTTGTATGACGGGGTTGCTTGTGACAGTAGGCGGCAGGGATCAACAGCCCTAGGGTTCACTTTCAGTTTGTGTCTTGTTTCTAACAGCTCGTGCTTCATGGTTTCAACTAGGCACCTGCAGAGTTCACAAAGGGTTATCCCCAACCCCCACCAATGTATTTTGGGAGTTTTATCACCATCGGGGATGGCTACGACTGGGGATGGGAAACCAGGCAGGGTGGGCCAAGGCTTTGAGATAGCACCAAGTAGTCTTTCTCCCAGGTGCTTGGCTAGCTAGTTCTTGCTCACATACTCAGGGTCTGATTGATCACCATTTGTGTGGTTGGGAAGTAATTTTCCCCCAGGTCAAATTCATCTTCCCCTGCAGTGTGTGGATGAGGGTCACTTTCCAGGATTTTCTGGGTATATCTCATTTAATCATTTCTATGCCATTGCGAGGGCCTCCTATTCTCTGCCTGTAGCACATAATAGTCTAGTCTACCGGGGAATATAATATTTTGGTCTAATTCCAGTTGCTGACTTTAATGCAGAGTGCTGGTTGCCTATGATATACAAGAGATCAGAACAGATGATCTGGTGGTCCCTTCCAGCCCTAAGCCCTGACTCTGGGATATGGCAATTTCCTCCATTATCATTAAAAATCCTTTCTGAATTCAGTTTAAATAGACTTTGAAGTCCATTGTATTAAAAACACAAAGTTTATGTATTATTGTGGAATTGTATGTAACTTCTATAGGGGAGAGACATGACTAATGCAAACCTTGGGAAGTGTCAGAGCTTCAAAGGACCATTTGAAACAATGAGCCAGACAAGAATGAACTTTATGAACCTATAACCTTGGAAAACCCTTTGGTGGGTTTTGAAGGATCGATCACCTGCCAAAGCCCTTATTTGAATCGGGGGTGGTCTCTGGTAAGCTTCTTAGCATGCATGTAAGGTTTTTTATTGTTTTTATTATGTTTTTTTCTGCAATGCTTTCACCTTAAGAAAAAGCGTGCTCGCTTAAAAAGAGCTTTGTGCCAACTTATACCTGTGGGCAATTACACTGTTTATGGCCTCTGAAGAGCATGCAAAGCAGGACTCCTTAGGCAGTCTGACTTGCTGAGGAACTCATTGTAGGAGGGAAGTGTACAGCCTGGAAAACCCTGGTCAGGAGGGAGAGAAATACAGGTCTCCATGCAAGAGACATGACAACTGAGGGGCTGGGAGCTTAAAGAGGGTGCCCTCAAGGGATTACGGAGGAAGAATACAGGTGTAGCTGACCTGAACTGTGACAATTAATATTGTCCATATTAAACTTTAAAAGGAAATGGGACATTCTTGTCCAGGTATAAAGCTGGCAGAATAGGGATGCTGTAGATTTGTAGCATATTTTATATACTTTAGCTACCAAAGTTGCATTCAGAATCTGCAATTCAATTTTATCCCTTGTGATTAGCCATAGCCACTTCAACACACAGTTGATCTTCTAGCAACCTGAGCACTATGCATCATCTTAATTACTGAACTGCCTGAAATTTGCAATTCAAGGTAGAAGTGTTCAATAAATATTTCTGTTCTGAAATTTGGAAAAAACTATGTAGCCATGTCATATATGATGCAATACTTTCCATTCTGATAGTAACTCAGGAGGATCTTAGTAAGAACATAAGAACGGCCATACTGGGTCAGACCAAAGGTCCATCTAGTCCAGTATCCTATCTTCCGACAGCAGCCAATTGCAGGGGTCCCAGGGGGAATGAACAGAACAGGTAATCACCAAGTGACCCAGCCCCTGCTGCCCACGCCCAGCTTCTGGCAAACAGAGGCTAGGGACACCATCCCTGCCCATCCTGGTTAATAGCCATTGATGGACCTATCCTCCATGAATTTATTTAGTTCTTTTTTGAACCCTGTTACAGTCTTGGCCTTCACAACATCCTCTGGCAAAGAGTTCCACAGATTGACTACGCATTGTATGAATAAATACTTCCTTTTGTTTGTTTTAAACCTGCTGACTATTAATTTCATTTGGTGACCCCTAGTTCTTGTCTTATGAGAGGAAGTAAATAACACTTCCTTATTTACTTTCTCCACCACAGTCATGATTTTATAGACTTCAATCATATCCCCCCTTAGTTGTCTCTTGGAAAAGACCCAGTCTTATTAATCTCTCCTCACAAAGCAGCTACAAAACAGCAGCTACTAAAGTTAGACATTTTTATGTCAGCAGACTCGGAAAACTTGTTTCCAAGAGTTTTACAAGAGCTGCCGAGGAACTCTCTGGACTGAAAGTTGATTTTCAATAATTCTTGGAATACCGGGGAAATTCCAGAAGACTGGGAGAAAGCTAATGTCATGTCAATATTTAAAAGAGGTAAATGGGACACCTCTCAGGTAATTATGGGCCTGTCAGCTTGACATTGATCCTGGGCAAAACAATGAAGCAGCTGATATAGGACTCAATTAATAAAGAATTAAAGGAGGGTAATATAATCAACGCCAATTAACATGGGTTCATGGACAATAGATCTTGTCAAACTAACTTGACTAGATAGATAAGGATTACAAGTTTGGTTAATAAAGGTAACAGTATCAGAGGGGTAGCTGTATTAAGTCTGTAGCCACAAAAATGACAAGGAGTCCTGTGGCACCTTAAAGACTAACAGAATTATGTGAGCATAAGCTTTCGTAAGTAAAAGCCCACTTCTTCAGATGCATGATGTGTTGATGTAATATACCTGAACTTCAGTAAGGCATTTATCTTGGTACTGCATGACATTTTGACTAAAAACCTAGAATGATACAAAATGAACATGGCACAGATTAAATAGATTAAAAACTGGCTAACTGACAGGTCCCAAAACATACTTGTAAACAGGGAATCATCATTAAGCAGGTGTATTTTTAGTGGGGTCCTGCAGAGATTGGTACTTGGCCCTAATCTACTTATTTTTAATCAATGACTTGGAAGACAACAAACTAAGCACTGATTAAATTTTCAGCTGACAAAGATTGGGGGAGTGCCAAATAATAGAGAGGACAGGTCACTGATACAGAGCGATCTGGGTCGCTTGGTAAGCTGGGACCAAGCAAACAATACGTGTTTCAATACAGCCAACTGAAAGGTCATACATCTCATAACAAAGAATGTAGGCTGTACTTACAGGATCAGGGATTCTAACCTGGGAAGCAATGATTCTGAAAGACTTGGGAGTCATGATGGATAATCAGCTGAACATGAGCTCCCATTGCAACACTATAGCTGAAAGGACTAATGTGATGCTTAGATGTATAAACTGGATTACCTAGTAGCAACAGGGAGATCATACAACTACTATATTTGGCACAGATGTAACCGCTACTGCCATACTTTGTTGATAAATTGGAGGGAGTTCAGAGAAGAGCCACAAGAATGATTACAGAATTGGAATACATCCCTTACAGTCAAAGACTAAAGGAGCTTAATTTATCTTAACAAAAGAAAAAAGTTAAGGGGTCACTTGATCATAGTCTATGAGTACCTACACAAGGAACAAATTTGATAATAGAGGGGTCTCTTCAACCTTGCAGACAAAGGTATAACACAAGATCCCATGGGTGGCAAAGGTGCAAATTTTTAACAGTGAGACGAATTATCTATTGGAACAACTTACCCACGGTTGTGCTGAATCTCCATCACTGACAATTTTTAAATCAAGACAATCTTTTTCTAAAAGATCTGCTCTAGTTCAATCAGGAACTAATTCAAGGAATTCCTATGGCCTGTGGTATGCAGAAGTGGTCAGAATAAATTATCACAATGGCCCCTTCTGGCCTTATCTATGAACCTGTAGACCAGAGGTTCTCAAACTGTGGTACGTGTACCACCTGTAGCATGTAAACTTTATGTTCCATCTAGTCACTTTACAATAATTTAAGAAAGCAGTATGGGAAGCAAAGTTTGAGACCTGCTGTTTTAAACCATTACAAAAGCAGATTTTTATTACTTTGCTATGTGTTTTCTGTGTTGTGGCAACATCCGTGCGTACAATCTATAAGTCCCCTCTCTGTTGTCAGCCTGGTGACAAACTCAAAGCGTTTAAGGCACTGCCCCCCCTCCTTAGCAGCTTGCCACACACTTCTCCTCAGTGGAAATATTCCAAAGCTACAGAAATAGAGTACATAGTCCTGCATTCCCCATCTAGCCCCTGGCTGAGCCAATCCACCCTGGGAGGTGCACTGATGTTATCTCATTAGGGGAAACATTTAGCAATGTAAGAAATTTGTTTTTCTGTGATGCAGCCACAACCATTGTGCATGCTGGGTATGATCAACAGTGCTTGGACAATCTTCCTTTCCTCCCTATATGTGGTTAGACGCTAAGGGAGAAGGTAAGGTAATAGGATGGGCAAGACTCATCTCAGAACCTTATGTCTAAAAGCAGCATTAGCCAATAATACCTGGTTGAGGTGGCTGTACCTAGAGAAAGTGTCAACTGAGCACCAGGTAGCTCAGCAGTGTTCAGGAACAGAGGCTTCTCCCTCTCAGCCCAGAAGCTGGCTACCACTCTGGCAGAATGGGCCTTGAGCTTCTTAGGACAGGAAAGATCTGCTAAAGCATAACAATGCTAGGTCTGATCTAGTAACAAGTGACATGAGATGCCATTCCCTCCAACATGGAAATCCTCAAAAAGGATGAAAATGGAACAGGATTTCTAGAAGCCAGCTGTCACAGAAAGATGGTAAGACAATGCTACCCTGCTCACTGATGCCACCCCGTATATAGATTCTATTCTATAGAGGTGCTTATACCACCATCACCACTTTAGTGTCAGAGCACCACATGTACTGAGCTTGAACAGCATTATTATGAGAGGTAGTCACACATGGATAATAGTCATGTGATTTTTGACAAAAACAAATTTAAAAGAAAATGGAGTAATGCTAATTGGAAAATAATACCTATGACTTCTCATCTGCACATATAAATAGCAAAAACAGTCAGCTATAGAACAAGCCAGCAAGAGAATGTTTCCCATTCCCACATCCCCACACTAGTTCCCCAGTCCTCAAATCAGTTACCGAAAAAAGCTATTATGTAGTTTTGGTTATTATAAATGTGATTAAGTGCTGAGCACAAAAACATTCTCATTGCTACATGCTCCAATATATTAGATTTCTAGAGAAACAGTATTTAATTTTACTTTTTTTTTAAAAAGGAAGTATGAGTGGATAGTTTTTACAACAAAAGTTATAATCCAACTCTTCTCTACAGCATGCTTGAGAAGACTCACCTGACGAATGGCCAATACTCCCTGGGGATCTACAGTCAGTTCTGCTAAATGAACGCCAAATTCTGCAAGAAAGAATATCTAAAATGAGACTAAGAATAGAATATCTAATTGAAACTAAGAATAGAATTAACATTCGCATCAAGAGATTTAAGCCAACAGCACAGTATAAATCACAAAAAGAATTTTAGCCTGCATCTTCTGGAAGGCTCAATGCTGACAAAGTGAGTTATATGCATGAAGGAGAAGACAGCCCCATAGAGTAGCTTCTCTGCTGAATTGAAGGCATCCAAATTCTCCCCCTCTCAGAGTTTTTTATAACTGCTTTTTATTCTAAGTGAAAGACTGTAAGGACAAAAAAAAGAATTTTGTTACCAATTTAAGTTACTATAGACTTATGCGCAAACAATGACATTAAGTGAGCACCTGCACAGAAGCAATGAAAAAGATTCACAAATGGAGCTATATGTAGTGCCCTACCAAATTCATGGTCCATTTTGGTCAATTTCACAGCCATAGGATTTTAAAAATCATAAATTTCATGATTTCAGCTATTTTAAGCTGAACTTTCAGGGTATTGTAATTGTAGGGGTCATGACACAAAAATGAGTTGTGGAGGAATCGCAAGGTTATTGGGGGGAGGAGGGGAGGGAGGGAGTTGTGGTGCTGCTACCCTTACTTCTGTGCTGCTGCTGACATGGCACTGCCTTCAGAGCTGGGCAGCTAGAGAGCAGTGGCTGCTGGCCAGGAGCCCAGGTCTGAAGGCAAACCGCCCCCAGCAGCACAGAAGTAAGGATGGCATGGGATAGTATTGCCACCCTTACCTCTGCGCTGCCCCGTGTGCCCTTCCTCCTCCCCCGCCCCCTGCTGGCTTGCTGCATCCCTCCTCAGTCCCCCACCTGCCACTCACCCCTATGGTGCCAACTTCCCCTCTGCTGGGTGGGTGCTCGCCCACCCCTCTGCTGGGTGGGTGCTCGCCCACCCCCCTGCCTCTTCCCACCCAAGCATCCACCCTCACTCTGCCCTCATTCCACCCCCTTCCTCCAAGTCCCTGCTCCTGCTCTGCCTCTTCTCTGTCTCCTCCCCTGAGCGTCCCACATCCCCACTCCTCTCTCTCCCTCCTGGAAAGCGCTAAGCACCATCAAACAACGGTTAAGCGGCGGGAAGCGCGGTGGGGGGGGAAGCGGGGATGCAGCACACTGGGGGGAGAAGGAGGTGAGGAGGGGGGAGCTTGGCTGCGATTTTTCCCCGTGGGTGCACTCACAGAGTCGACGCCTCCCTCCAACTCGCCTCCTTACCTGAATATTGGGACAAATAGCATCCTGATTGTACATTGATCGGGACACGGGACAGTCCTTATTTTATTGGGACATTTGGTCACCCCGGGGCGGGGTCTGCGTGCTGAGGGAGTGGGGCTTGGTGGGGTGGGGGTCTCGGTGCAGCTAGTTGGGGTCTGGATATGGGGGCTCAGGGTGGGGCATCAGGTGGGGAGTTGAGTGCAGGGATCTCAGTGGGGGGTGGTCTGGGTGCAAGGGTGGGGGTCCGGAGGCAGGGTGTCTGCGTGCAGGGGGGCTCCAGATGCAGGGATTGAGGTTCAATGGGGTGGGGTTTGGCTAGGGGAGTTCTAGATGTACACGGTGAGGCCTGGCAGGGGTGTCTGAGTACGGGAGGTCCAGATGCATGGGGGTTGGGTGATCATAGTACTCCATTTTTCCTTGTTTCCAGATGCTAAAATCTACTAGAAGACAGCATTTAAAATACACCAATATTTTCCTATTACTGCACTATGTAAGAAATTACTGTAGCTGCCATGAGGACATCATATAGTCAGAGACAGGTTGTGCAATCATGAATGGGAGGAGAGGCATACATGGTAGATCAGGGATTGGCAACCTATGGCTTGCGTGCCAAAGACGGCATGCGAAACGATTTTTAATGGCACACTGCGAACCCTGGCAGCGGGCTGACGGCCAGGACCCTGGCAGGTCGCAGAGTGCCATTAAAAATCCTGCCTGGCCCAGCCTGTTCTTCTCCGCCCCGCTCTCTCTGGCAGGGGCAGAAGCAAGCTTGGCCCTGCTGGCTGCTGCTGTAGGGCAGGCTCCGCCGGCAGCCAAGCTTCCCCCTCCCCCGCCTCTTCCCCCAGCGTGCTGCGTGGAGCCCCGCCTCCTCTCCCTCCCTGCCGCTGATGGCCCTTGCGAGGGAGGGGAGAAGAGGAACCCCAGCGCCCTCGCAGCTCAGATCAGGAAGGAGGCGGAGAAGAGGCAGGAGCGGGGCCTTAGGAAAAGGGAGTGGAATCAGGGCGTATACCTCCAGCCCCCTGCCGTGAGCCGCTCAGGGCAGGGGGCTGGGAGCACCCACTCGATCCCAGCCCACCCCCAAGCCCTCTGCCCTGACCCCTGCACCCCCCTCACACCCCAGCCCCCTACATCCCCCCCCACGACCCCAGCCCCGACTCTGATACCCCCCACACCCCATGCCCTGACTCCTGCACCCACTCACACGCCCCCAGCCCTCTGCCCTGACTCCTGCACCCTCCTTGTACACACCCTACCCTGACTCCTGCACTCCCCACACATACCCAGGCCCCCCACATCCCATGCTCTGACGCTTGCACCCCCAACATCCCCACCCTGAGCACCAAACAGGAGCTCCTGCACCCCTCGCACCAAATGGGAGCTGCCCAGGTAAGCGCTCCACACCCAAACCTCCTGAGCCCCCTCCCTCATTCTAGCTCCTGGTCAGATCCTGCAGCCCAACCCCCAGCCTGCTCCTTCACCCCCAGCCCTGCGCTCAGTGCACCCCTACCCTCAGCTCAGTGCAGAGAGAGAGAGGAAGAGAATGGGCCAGAACCAGGAAGAAGATAGGTACCCACTCTATGTGGGCAGGGCCAGGACCCCAGACCAGCAGCGGGCTGAGCAGGGCTGGCAGCTGGGACCCTGACTGGCAGGAGCCAGCAGACGGAACCCCAGACCGGCCGCGGACTGAGCCGCTCAGCCCGCGGCCGGTCTGGGGTCCCAACCGCCGGACCCGCTCAGCTTGCTGTCAGTCTGGGGTTCTGGTTGCCGGCCCCTTGCTAGCTGGGGTCCCGGCCGCAGGCCCCACTCAGCCCACTGCCAGCCTAGGTGAACAGAACCCCAGGCGGGCAGCGGGCTGAGGAGGCCGGCGGCATAAGATCAGCATTTTAATTTAATTTTAAATTAAGGTTCTTAAACATTTTGAAAACCTTGTTTACTTTACATACAACAGTAGTTTAGTTATATCATTTATAGAGAGAGACCTTCTAAAAACCGTTAAAATGTATTACTGGCACGCAAAACCTTAAATTAAAGTGAATAAATGAAGACGCGGCACACCACTTCTGAAAGGTTGCCGACCCCTGTGGTAGATTATCTTGTAAGATATGCTATATATTTTGAAAAAGTATGACAGCCCCTGAGCCAGTTTATGAAGAGATGGGGAGGATAAGATGCAATTCAACTAATGTGCAGAAAAGCACCATGGAACCAGGAAAAGTTCTGATAGCAGTAAATCTGAATTTCTAGCTAAATATGCTTACTACACCTCTACCCAGATATAATGTGACCCGATATAACACGAATTTGGATATAACACGGTAAAGCAGTGCTCCAGGGGGTGGGGCTGCGCACTCCGGTGGATCAAAGCAAGTTTGATATAACGCGGTAAGATTTTTTGGCTCCCGAGGTCAGCGTTATATCGAGGTAGAGGTGTATTTTATATTGGGTGTTTTGTATGACTGCAATTTCAGTATAAAATTTCTGCCTCCTCTTCTCAAAATCCTTAAATAGCAACGTGCAAAGAAAAAAATTGAGTTTGTGCCATTTTAGCTTCTCTGTGGTGGATAAAGACAACACTGAAAAGTTATCTTTTTAAAAAGGTGTTCTCAACTTGTGTTTTTCCTTTAGATGTATCAGGAATATCAAGTTTTCTCTTTCTTGTTTTACAGATAGTACTGGAAGCCCTTAATCAATGGGGCAGAGGCAATCTTTAACAAAGATATTTACTTCCAACTGTTTCCTTGGAGTTAACTAGCTGTTAAAGAAACAAGTTTTATAAGTCTCTATAAAATCTCTTCCTTTCTCAATCAGACTTCACATACTAGGTATCTGATTATATAAAGCCATTAGTGACCACTCATCCAGAGTCTTCCAGAGACAAGGGCTAATTTTTATTGTTAAACAGAAGCAAAAAAAAAAAAATAGCAGCTTTCAGGCCTTTGTTAAGTTACATGGCAAAAAAAACAGGAAAGAGACAAATGCTTTTTTTCCCCTTTTGCAGATCACATTTACAGTCAAGAATCAAAATGTCAAAGATGTGCATGACATGAGTATTAGAGCCAAGCTAATAATACTTCCAGGAGTCAAATCTCAGATTCAATACAGTGAAGGAAGTAATCAAATTTAATATGGTTTAATTTGGTGGGGACGCTCCGGAGGTGATGGATGGATACTGTTTGTTTTTTTACAGAGAAATCTTGATAAGTAATGAGTAGCCGCTGAACAGATAAGTGGACCACAGTAAAGCTGCTGCTGTGATACATTAGTAGCTTTTCCTGAAACACATTCAGTTAATAAAAGCATACTGCATACAAAAATACCAAGTTAAAATAACATCAGGGTTGCAAACCAGCTTAGAAAATGGTTGCCTATGCGAGATTAATTTGGTCTCATTGTATGTTTGCATTATTAGGGTTACCATTCGTCCGGATTTACCCGGACATGTCCTCCTTTTTGTTCTAAAAATAGCGTCCGGGGGGAATTTGTAAAACACTCAAAATGTCCGGGATTCCCCCCCTCCCCCGGCAGAGCAGAGCGAGCGGCTGGGAGGGCTGCAGGAAAGTCCCGGGCTGGACTCTGGAGCAGCTGTAGAGGAGCCGGATCCGCCCTGCATTCTGAGCCGGCAGCTCTCCCCTGCAGCCCGGTCCAGCAGCACTGTGCAGGGCCAGGGACCGGGTTTTGTTGTGCTGGGGAGCTCAGCCATGTGTCCGGCTCGGCTCGCACAGAGCCCAACACCCTGTTCTGAGCAGCAGGGTAAGGGGGGGCAGGAGAAGGGATAGGGAGGTTCTGGAGGGGGCAGTCAAGAAACGGGTGGGGGCTTTTGGAGGGGAGTGGAGAAAGTTTTGGGCAGTCAGGGTACAGGTAGGGGGTAGGGTCCTGGGGGGCAGTTGGGGGGGGTCTTAGGAGGGGGCAGTTAGGGGACAAGGAACAGGGAGTCTTAGGTAGGGGGTGGGGTTCTGGAGGGCAGTTAGGAGCAGGGGTCCCAGGAGGGGGCAGTCAGGGGACAAGGAGCGGGGGGTAGGGGGCTGGGAGTTCTGGGGGGGAGCTGTCAGGGGGCAGGAGTGGGGAGAGGGATCGGAGCAGTCAGGGGACAGGGAGCAGAGGGGTTTAGATGGGTTGGGAGTTCTGGGGGGGGGCTGTCAGGGGGTGGGGAGTGGTTGGATGGGGCGTGGGAGTCCCAGGGGTCTGTCTGGGGGTGGGGGTGTGGATAAGGGTTGGGGCAGTCAGGGGACAAGAGGCAGGGAGGCTTAGATAGGGAGTGGAGTCCTGGGGGGCAGTTAGGGGCAGGGGTCCCAGGAGGGGGCAGTCAGGGGACAAGGAACGGGGGGAGGGTTGGGGGTTCTGGGGGGGCGGGAAGTGGCAGGGGCGGGGCTAGGGCGGGGCTCCTCCCGTCCTCTTTTTTGCTTGCTGAAATATGGTAACCCTAGCATTATGACACTAATTACATGATCACACGCTGTATTTTTCACAAGGCCCCTGCCCTGTTCAATGCATAGGATGGATGGTGTTCACCAAAAGGATAGTTAGAGTTACTGAATAGGAATAAAATCAACATGTGGCCACAGGCCCTATTTACTTGCACACTGTCCAAATCCTACACTGAATACAGTAACTCTTCACTTAAGTCCTCCCGCTTAACGTTGTTTCGAAGTTATGTCACTGCTCCATTAGAGAACATGCTCGTTTAAAGTTGCGCAATGCTCCCTTATAACGTTTGGCTGACTTTACAAGGGAGCATTGCACAAGTTCCTCTTCTCCACCTCCTCCCCCTCCCATCCTCCCAGCGCTTCCCCCTTCCTCCCAGCGCTTAGGACTTTCTGGAAGGGAGGGAGGGAGGGAGCGAGCAGGGAAGTTGCCTCCCCCCGCCAGCAGGCAGGGCCACCCGGAACGCAGGGGCTTTAGGGGTGCAGGGCCCTGGGCTAAGGGGGCCCGGGGCCCTGGGCTGCAGCATCCCCCGGCAAAGTCAGCACCTGTTCTTCTGGGGGGAAGCTGCTGCTGCACAAGGGGTGCTTCCTAGCGTCCTTCCCTGCCTCATTGTCTGCAGCGGGCTGTACCTGTGTGGGGTAAGCCAGGGGCACCTCCCCACCACAGTACAGTACAGTACTATACAGTATATAATGTCTTTTGTCTGCCCCAAAAAAATTTCCTTGGAACCTAACCCCCCGCATTTACATTAAATCTTATGGGAAAATTAAGTGAAACGGTGTTAAACGAATCCAAAGTTGCATTTTTCAGGAACATGACTACAACGTTAAGTGAGGAGTTACTGTACATAATTAGTCGCTTCACAGGCTCTTCTGTGGCATTCATCACAACCATATATCAACCCACCTCTGTGAGGTAGGTGTTCATCCCCATTTACAGATGGGGAAAGGAGGTGCCAAAATTGTCAAAAGTGTTAAATATTTTTGGTACCCAATTTGAACCCCCTTAAGCCTGACTTTTCAGAGTACTTAGCATTTTTATACCACTTAATAGGTTCGAAGAACAGTTTTCCTTCACTTCAGTTGCAGTTGTAAGAACTCAGTACTTCTGCAAATCAGATTCCAGGCTTCTCAAGTTGGGCATCAAGATGAGGAATACACAATTAGTAGCCACCTGTGAAAAGTATGGTTTAAGTGACTTGTCCAACGTCACATACGAACTTTGTGGCAGAGGCAGATATAGAATCCAGTCATCCAAGGTGACATTCAGTTGCCTTACCATGAGACCATCTTTTCTGAGCCTGACGTCCCACATTTCATTCACTAGATACTTCTTAACTTTGAAGTTCTGGACTTTGCAAACTTAATAAGGGGGAGGTATAGCTCAGTGGTTTGAGCATTGACCCGCTAAACCCAGGGTTGTGAGTTCAATCCCTGAGGGGGCCACTTAGGGATCTGGAGCAAAAATCAATACTTGGTCTTGCTAGTGAAGGCAGGGGCTGGACTCAATGACCTTTCGGGATCCCTTCCAGCTCTATGAGATAGGTATATCTCCATATATTATTATAATCTTTAAATGTAGGGTATTTGGTTTTTTGTTGTTGTTTTTGAAGTACCAGAGGTTTCACAGCTATTTGCTAGACAGCATAGGAAAGTAGAGACTCAGGAATTCTGAGGGGCTATTCAAGAACTTGGAAAGACTGTGCTCTAGAATGTACAGGTTCTTCTGCTCCTGTCCCATCTTGCCTTCCCCTTTCTACCTTTGTTTCCTTCTAGTCCTGTCCCTGATTCTTCTATTCCTGTCCTCTTATTCACATAAAACTACTTCCTCCTTCTCCAGCTGCTTGGGCACCAGCAGGGGTGACCACTGACAGCACAGGAGAGAGAGTCTCTGCTCTCTGTTTCAGAGCCGAATACCACAGCAGCCCCCAGGAGCAATTGCAGGGAAAACCTTGCTTAGCCCCTGCAGCTCTGGGCTGGACTCACTCAATACAGATGGAATCTTTGGAGAATTAAACTGTCAGCCTTTAACAAACCTCTACTGAGCATATGCAAACAGCTGTTTTCAGAGGGAAATAACTTAGCCAAATTTGGGTTAATTTTTATGGTGACAGCAAATGGCACCTCTAACCCTACGGTGCCCCCCTGTTCCAAAGGTTGGAGACACTAGAGTTTCTCAATGAAAAGGCCATAAGAATTAACATGGGCAAAACATAACTTATTTTGAGAAAATGCCTGAACCATTTTTTGCCGAAGTTGTTTAAAAAAAATTCAACCTGAGATGCTGATATATTGAGATGGGGCTTTGGCCACAGTGGTAACTGTTTTAGATTGTTCTCTGCTTGTGGGCAGTCCATGAGCAGTCCTAGGTGAAACCAATCCTGAAGATCCCCTTGTTTATGCATCCCAGGATTGCATTACTTCTTTTGGCCACTGTGTCACATGGGAGCTCTTGTTCAGCTGATTATCAGCCACGATCCCCAAATCTTTTTCAGAGTCATAGAATCATAGAATATCAGGGTTAGAAGGGACCTCAGGAGGTCATCTAGTCCAACCTCCTGCTCAAAGCAGGACTAATCCCCAGACAGATGTTTGCCCCAGATCCCTAAATGGCTCCCTCAAGGATTGAATTTACAGCACTGAGTTTAGCAGGCCAATGCTCAAACCACTGAGCTATCCCTCTGTTTCCCAAGATAGCGTCCATAATCCTGTAAGGGTGGCCTACATTTTTTGTTCCCAGATGCATACATTTACATTTAACTGTATTAAAATGCATAGAGTTTGCTTTCACTCAGTTTACCAAGCGATCCAGGTTACTCTGTATCAGTGACTTTTCTTCATTATTTACCACTCCAATTTTTGTGTCGTCTGCCAACTTTATCAATGAGGATTTTATGTTTTCTTCCAGATCATTGATTTAAAAAAAAAAAAAAAAAAAAAAAAAGTTAAATAGCATAGGGTCAAGAACCAATCCCTGCAGCACCCCACTGGATACACACCTGCTCGATGACAATTCCACGTTTACAATTACATTTTGAGATCTGTCCATTAGCCGATTCGTAATCCATTTAATATATGCCATGTTAATTTTTATATTGTTCTATTATGTTTTTTATTCAAAATGTTATAAGGTACTAACTAATGTCAGAGCACCTTTTGGCACCATAAGTTGGCTTTGGAGAGTAATGCTTTTATTCCCCACTTCCACAATCAAGGAGGAGTCAATCCCAAGTAGCCTAGCGGAGTCCAGCAGGGCATCTGAGGGCATCTCCTCAAAAGGAGAGCCAAGCAGGACAAACAAGATCCACCAAGGGGGGAAAAAAATTAAGCACAAGGAAATTAACTCCAATAAGGGGAAGCAAAGCTCAAGGAACCCAGACAACATGCACGATCATATCTAACAACTGGACAATCTGCTGAGTGCTGAATCACGCTGGTGGTACTTATTTTGTGGGCAGTTCGAAAGCATGCCACTACTTCCTCTCCCGCCCCCCCCCCCCCCCCCCCCAAAACTGACCCCTTGCCCTGAAGAGGCTGATTACAGAAATTACAACTTTGAAGACAAATCACATAAAGCTATCCCAAGGCCAAACTCAGAGAGGCCTTTAAAAAGTAACTTGCAAAAGCAAGATACTTGACCATGCTGTGAAGTGGAAAAGCCTACAAGACTTATAGCAAGAACTTGTTTTCAAACGGATACAGACAAGATGTTTTTGCATGTGAATATTATGGGATTTTTCATGACCAAAGCAGCAGCACACAACTGCAAGAATTCAAGAGAGACACCTTGCTCTCTCATGGAATGGTGAGACGGTAACAAAGAAACAACTTGTGTTCTGATTGTATCACTTCAAGTCTTCATCAGAAATGTGGGCCATGTTCTGACCCTAACCTTATTAGCCTACATCAGCTTTGTCAAACAGGCCAGACTGTTACAATGGACCTCTCCTGAGCCAAAATTATTTAAGAAGAGAAAAAGAGGGACCATAGGCTGACCACCAAAGGGCACCCTGTGTTTGGTAACACCTCAAGTCTTGTCAAACACACACCCTGTAACTGTTTCCCTGAAGTCCTATCTAGGAAGACTGTGGGATATCCTGAAAGACCCAGAATAAAGCTATCAGAACATTGTGAATGAACCTACCTTAGCTTAACTGTGTTTGGGAAAACCAGACAGAGCTATTGTTGGGCTGAGTTGGAGAAAGCATGTCTTCACAATAATGCCAGCATTAAAGTAGCACAAGATTGTAATACATCTAGTCCCTTTACCCAAGTGATGACTTGGTTATTTTTAATGCTTCTCAAAAAATACACATCTGAGCTGCAGTCCAGTAAATGACTTAAGCATAGAGAAAAAAGAATACGCAAAACAATAAATGGACACAAATCAGACGTCAAGAATAACAAAATTCAAAAACCAGTCGGAGAACACTTCAACCTCCCTGGTCACTTAATTACAGACCCAAAAGTCACAATTCTTCTACAACAAAAAACTTCAGAAACAGACTCCAATGAGAAACTGCAGAATTGGAATTAATTTGCAAACTGGACACCATTAAATTAGGCTTGAATAAAGACTGGGAGTGGACGGGTCATTACACAAGTAAAAACTATTTCCCCATACTAATTTTTCCCCTACTGTTACTCACACCTTCTTGTAAACTGTTGGAAATTGGCCATCCTGATTATCACTACAAAAGGTTTTTTTTCTCCTAATAAGCCCACCTTAATTGATTAGTCTCATTAGAGTTGGTATGGTAACATCCATTTTTTCATGTTCTCTGTGTATATATATATATATATATATATATATATATATATATATATATATATATATATATATATATATATATCTTCCTACTGTATTTTCCACTGCATGCATCCGATGAAGTGGGTTTTATCCCATGAAAGCTTATGCCCAAATAAATTTGTTAGTCTCTAAGGTGCCACAAATACTCCTTGCTCCTTTTGCTGAATGTTTAAACAATCCTGAAGTGACACATTTTTGGAGTGACAAGAAACTGACAGCTTCTCAGAGAAGAAAGGGAGAAACCTGGATTAGTTATTAATCTAGAGATCTTTACCGCTGTTTGAACAGTTGGTTAAAAAGGTATAGAAACCTACAGGCACTGGTGAATCTATATAAAAAGATTCCAGGATTATCATTTAAAACCTCAATGTCTAAGTCAGCGTGAAGCAACAGAAACAGTTGCAAGCATGGTTGACAGCTCTTTTTCTTCAGAATATCACCAGATTCAATCATCACTAGTATCTGCAGTCTGTTACTGTTCAATTTGCTGCACATAACCCTCTTTTACTCCAGGTGCCAGACATGCCACTTGCCCTCCTCCCATACCAATATGTCACTGCTGAACCCCCCTGCTCCCCAAGAATTTTCTCTCCCCACCGTCCCTGAACGCTGGTAATTCCTAGTCATCCCAGCAGCCTCCCACTCTCACCAGCCCTTTTACTCAGTCTGCCTCTGACCTTTCAGATATATTTTATAATTATTATTATTATTTTTTTTTTTTTTTAAACTAAAACAGAAATTCCAGAGTTTCATACCCTGGATTCCCCCACCCCTGCATTTAAAAAAAAAAATGTAAAAAAAGTTATTCCCATATCCCAGATAACAATTTGCAGTTGATTTAAAGAACCAGATTCACCAGTTTGCTGCAGCTACTTTGCACTGTTCCAGTCATGCAAAACAGACACAGAGTAACAATAAATCTGTCTCTAAAAACTTTAAAAAAAGAAAATCAGTATTTTTAAGATCTTCAACTCACTGGAGATATCACATGGCAGCAATCTTTGGGACTTCTGTTTGTATGACATTTTAAATAAGTTTTTAATAACCAGGGCAATTTCTAGACAAAAAACTGCTAACCTGGTGTTAATGTTGAGAGTATATATGAACAGTTTAAAGGTTAAAAAAAACTCCAAGAATGTTGTAATTATCCCAGAAACAAGTATTTACCAATCCCTGAAGTCATAGTTTGGATGTATTTTTTTTAAGTTTAACCTTAGGTTAAACAAGTCAACTTCAATTCTGCCCTACAGTGACACTTTAAAAAACGCCATATGATTATGCTTAAGGTATTTTAGTATTTGTGGCCCCAGAGTAAATTAAACTGATTTTTAAAGGTTTTCTCCTATGGCATCACTACAGAACAGAGTTAAGGTTATTTGGGTGCCTTAATTGCCCATCTTCAGGCTTTCATATATTTGGATTTCTTTTAGGTTTAACCCTAACTTTGAATTTCTGTGCCTTATAATCCTTGTTTTGAGACACGATAATAAGATTACTATGATGGATATTGTAATGGTAAAACATACATAATCTCAATTTAACTCCATCTAAACAGTTTGTTTGGGAATATATAAAGAGAAGGAACTGGGAATTTTTAAAATGAAGTTACTTAATTTTTTGAGTTTTAAGTCCTCACACTTTACTGTGAAAGATTAATGAACATTGATGATAATAATTTCTCTTTTGTGGCATACAACAAGCCAAAACCATGTCTGGCAACGAAATCCTAACTTCTTAATATTTAAGCTTTTCAAAAAAATTTACATTTGCATTCTAGCAATGAGTGCTCTAATTATGAGAATATAAAAAAAACTTTTTGATCAACACAGAAAGAAACTCCACTTCATAGAAAAAGTGAACCCAACCTTGTAATTATGGAATTGCTACTGATTCTCCCATGAAATATAAAGATCAAATCCTTGTTTTAATTTCGTCAGTTTGTACCCATGACAGTCCACAAGTGTGCCATTTTAAATATCAGGGGGTAGTTGTGTTAGTCTGTATCCACAAAAAAAAGGAGTCAGGTGGCACCTTAAAGATGCATCTGAAGAAGTGGGTTTTTACCCACGAAAGCTTATGCCCAAATAAATCTGTTAGTCTTTAAGGTGCCACCAGATTCCTTGCCATTTTAAATACACCTCTATCACGCTATAACGCGGTCGTGGGGAGCCAAAAATCCCTACCACGTTATAGCTGAACCCCTGTTATAATATCACCCCAGTGATTTAAAGAGCTCCGGGCTCCAGCCGCTGCCGGGAGCCCCAGGCCCTTTAAATCGCCAGTGGAGCCCCACTGCCACAGCCCCGGGGTAGGGGTGGCAGGGCTCCAGCGGTGATTTAAAGAGTCTGGGGCTCCCCATAGCAGCCGAAGCCACGGACCCGTTAAAGCGCCGCCAGAGCCCCGCTGCTACCGCGCTATACGCGAACCCGTGTTACATCGGGTCGCGTTATAGCGGGGTAGAGGTGTATATCACAATAGTTACGGAAAGACCTTCACATTTCTTGTTGATTCAATCACAAGTATTTGTATCTCCTACCAGACAGTCCCATATCCATCATTCCACTCCCCACAAGCCTTTTTATTTTAAATACATACTACATAAAAATGACAAGCAGAATTTGAAGAATGGTATAAGTAAGTATAGCTAGCCTACGCCTCTTTCAGGGAATCTGATACTGCACTACTTTGATGGGATGTTTGTTTAGTGCTTAAGATATCCTCAGCAGGGGTGGGGCTTCCCATCCAAAGGAAGCTGACATGTGCTGTGGGAGTTCTTAGCAGAATTATGTAGCCATTCAGGCTAGAGGCATACCCTTAGACACCTCAACTGCACGCTGTTTACAAGAGTATTTGTGGAACCAAAAACATGGCTAATAGAAAAAAAACTGCATAACTGGCCTTTATCTGAGTGCAAGCTCCATCAGTTAGGCTCAGTGAACACCACATGCCCAGGAGTGAGTCTTGATCCTCCTAGGGCTCTCCTTTGCAGAAGGCCAATGTTTACACTATAATGGAAGAGATCCAGAAAATCTCAGATGAGAACCAGAAAGAAACTTCTGCTCTTGACTCCAAGTAAATAGGATTGTTTCGTGACCACTAACTACTTGTACCTATGCAGATTAAGAAATATAATCAAATTCTATGCTTCCAAGCATAACCAAACATCATACAGGGGTCAAAAAACAATATTCACCTGTGCCCAGCAGTAGGAAAACTTGTTAGATGTATCAAAGACCTATTTCACCTTCCTCTGAAGGATCAGATATTGAACAGTTCTGAAGGCAGAATACCAGACTAGATCAAAACTGCCTATGTAAGAAGTTAATCCTACTACTTACCAAGGTTAATGTAGAAGCCCACATAGAGGATCACAGGTCCCAGATGAGCTGGATGGAAGGCAAAGACCCAAAACTACTAATACAACTGTATAAATAGCAACAAAAATGGGAGGATAAACTGACACTCAAAAAAACCCCAATACATTTAGCAAACCCACCAATCCCTGGTTCTCAACACAAATTTGAAGCTCAATTTATTGTCTTCCATGGGAAATGATTGACAAGAAGATTATTCCCAAGTACAAAAAACCCTTCAACACCAAGACAAACCATTTGAAAGACACTAAAGGAAAGACTTTGGCAACGTAAGTGTCTTCCACTGAAAACAACAGGAAAGAGATCAAATTCTCACTATATGGCACAATATAGTTGGTCAGTTTGACCGTGTGCTTGATTGCTTGCTTGTTTGTTTGTTTGAAAAGTGTGAATTGGGAGTGCTTTGTTCCAGGTGGGCATTGAGTGGGCCTGACTGGTATATAAGGGCAGTCAGCAGCGAACCAGCTGAGCGGCGAACAGCAGAGGCTAACAGCAGGAGTTCGCCTGGAGAGAGCGCACTAAGGCTTTCATCTGCAGGTTTCTCTGAGTAGTTCCTGCAACAGTTGAGGAAGTTCTTAAGAGGACGGTGATATGGAAGGTGAGCGATCAGCTGTTGTAACCTGCACAGGTTGTGCCATGTTTGTCTTTCTTCCACAGGACAGAAGCGACTTTGTCTGTACAAAGTGCAAGCTGGTCTCCATATTGGAAGAGAAGGTTCGAGGGCGGGAAAAACGAGTATCGACTCTGCGTTGCATAAGGAAAAATTAAGATTTCCTGGACAGACATCAGGAGATGCTTCTACGGCCACAATGTTCTGAAGATTCACAGCAGGCACAGCAGGGACAGAAGGATCGTGAAGAGGTTTGGCAGCATGTGACCTCCAGAAGGAGAAAGAGGAGCGTCCATGCACCAGCAATGGAGATACAGGTTAGCAATCGTTTCCATGTTCTCTCTACAGGTACTAATGCGGAGAGTGGACTAGATGACCCATCTGAGGGAAGGGAGCAGAAGGAGACTCCATCGATTGGAAGGCAAAAGATGCACTGTCCTAGGGATGGGGGTTCCATGACCACCACTCCCAAGAGGAGGAGGAGGAGGGTGGTGGTGGTCAGGGACTCCCTCCTCAGGAGGACTGAGTCATCTATCTGCCGCCCCAACCAGGAAAACTGAGAGGTCTGCTGCTTACCAGGAGCTAGGATACACGATGTGACGGAGAGACTGCCGAGACTCATCAAGCCCTCGGATCGCTACCCCTTCCTGCTTCTCCACGTGGGCACCAATGATACTGCCAAGAATGACCTTGAGCGGATCACTGCAGACTACGTGGCTCTGGGAAGAAGGATAAAGGAGTTTGAGGCGCAAGTGGTGTTCTCGTCCATCCTCCCTGTGCAAGGAAAAGGCCGGGGTAGAGACCGTCGAATCGTGGAAGTCAACGAATGGCTACGCAGGTGGTGTCGAAGAGAAGGCTTTGGATTCTTCGACCATGGGGTGGTGTTCCAAGAAGGAGGAGTGCTAGGCAGAGACGGGCTCCACCTAACGAAGAGAGGGAAGAGCATCTTCGCCAGCAGGCTGGCTAACCTAGTGAGGAGGGCTTTAAACTAGGTTCACCGGGGGAAGGAGACCAAAGCCCTGAGGTAAGTGGGGAAATGGGATCCTGGGAGGAAGCACAAGCAGGAGAGCGCAAGAGGGGAGGACTCCTGGCTCATGCTGAGAAAGAGGGACGATCGATGAGTTATCTTAAGTGCCTATACACAAATGCAAGAAGCCCGGGAAACAAGCAGGGAGAACTGGAAGTCCTGGCACAGTCAGGGAACTATGATGCGATTGGAATAACAGAGACTTGGTGGGATAACTCACATGACTGGAGTACTGTCATGGATGGATATAAACTGTTCAGGAAGGACAGCCAGGGCAGAAAAGGTGGGGGAGTTGCGTTGTATGTAAGAGAGGAGTATGACTGCTCAGAGCTCCGGTATGAAACTGCAGAAAAACCTGAGAGTCTCTGGATAAAGTTGAGAAGTGTGAGCAACAAGGGTGATGTCGTGGTTGGAGTCTGCTATAGACCACCAGACCAGGGGGATGAGGTGGACAAGGCTTTCTTCTGGCAACTAGCAGAAGTTGCTAGATCGCAGGCCCTGGTTCTCGTGGGAGACTTTAATCACCCTCATATCTGCTGGGAGAGCAATACAGCGGTACACAGACAATCCAGGAAGTTTTTGGAAAGTGTAGGGGACAATTTCCTGGTGCAAGTGCTGGAGGAACCAACTAGGGGCAGAGCTTTTCTTGACCTGCTGCTCACAAACAGGGAAGAATTAGTAGGGGAAGCAAAAGTGGATGGGAACCTGGGAGGCAGTGACCATGAGATGGTCGAGTTCAGGATCCTGACACAAGGAAGAAAGGAGAGCAGCAGAATATGGACCCTGGACTTCAGAAAAGCAGACTGACTCCCTCAGGGAACAGATGGGCAGGATCTCCTGGGAGAGTAACAGGAAGGGCAAAGGGGTCCAGGAGAGCTGGCTGTATTTTAAAGAATCCTTATTGAGGTTGCAGGAACAAACCATCCCGATGTGTAGAAAGAATAGTAAATATGGCAGGCAACCAGCTTGGCTAAACAGTGAAATCCTTGCTGATCTTAAACCCAAAAAAGAAGCTTACAAGAAGTGGAAGATTGGACAGATGACCAGGGAGGAGTATAAAAATATTGCTCAGGCATGCAGGAGTGAAATCAGGAAGGCCAAATCACACTTGGAGTTGCAGTTAGCAAGAGATGTTAAGAGTAACAAGAAGGGTTTCTTCAGGTATGTTAGCAACAAGAAGAAAATCAAGGAACATGTGGGCCCCTTACTGAATGAGGGAGGTAATCTAGTGACAAAGGATGTGGAAAAAGCTAATGTACTCAATGATTTTTTTGCCTCTGTCTTCATGAACAAGGTAAGCTCCCAGATTGCTGCACTGGGCAGTACAGTATGGGGAGAAGGTGACCAGCCCTCTGTGGAGAAAGAAGTGGTTCGGGACTATTTAGAAAAACTGGACGTGCACAAGTCCATGGGGCCAGATGCGCTGCATCCGAGGGTGCTAAAGGAGATGGCCAGCAGATCGAGGAACGTGACCGTTCCCCTTTATTCGACATTGGTGAGGCCACATCTGGAATACTGTGTCCAGTTTTGGGCCCCACACTACAAGAAGGATGTGGAAAAATTGGAAAGAGTCCAGCAGAGGGCAACAAAAATGATTAGGGGTCTGGAGCACATGACTTATGAGGAGAGGCTGAGGGAACTGGGATTGTTTAGTCTCCAGAAGAGAAGAATGAGGGGGGATTTGATAGCAGCCTTCAACTACCTGAAGGGGGGTTCCAAAGAGGATGGAGCTTGGCTGTTCTCAGTGGTGGCAGATGACAGAACAAGGAGCAATGGTCTCAAGTTGCAGTGGGGGAGGTCCAGGTTGGATATCAGGAAAAACTATTTCACTAGGAGGGTGGTGAAACACTGGAATGAGTAACCTAGGGAGGTGGTGGAGTCTCCTTCCTTGGAGGTTTTTAAGGCCCGGCTTGACAAAGCCCTGGCTGGGATGATTTAGTTGGGAATTGGTCCTGCTTTGAGCAGGGGGTTGGAGTAGATGACCTCTTGAGGTCCCTTCCAACCCGGATATTCTATGATTCTATGATACATTCTTAACATTCTCCAGAGTGGAGCTTATCATACAAGTAAAGATGTTACCACTGTTTCCAGGCCACCATTCCACACAGGAAAGAAAAATAAAATTATGCAGGGCCACTGTTTGCAGCAAAGTTCAAGATATGCGAACATGGCAAAAGCAATGAGTTTTCTAAAATAAATAAACAGACAGTGTGATGGGTTCTTCCCCCTACACACAAACACACACACCCAGGGTGCAACCTGGAACTGGGGTACTGATAAGCCCTCTGTTTTACCAATCTGGATTCCCTCTCACACTGTGGCGTTGTGACAAGCGGCAAAGCGTTCCAAGCTTGCCCTCACACAAACATCCACAGGCAGGGGCCACATCCAGCTGTGTCACAAATGCTCTGGCCAGCCACTGCATGAACCAACAATAGAGAGGCTCCAGCCAAAATACCCCCCACTCCCCAGCCTAGAACCCCAGATCTGTATCATCCTGCCATGATCAAAAGCCTGACCAGTATGAATTTATTACCCAATCTGCCTCTCCCTCAATGTAGAGAGGACAATGCACCAGTCCCCCCATTTCTGAGCAAATTTCCCTTTGCACTTGAAACAACACAGTGTTTTAGGTAAAAATATGAAACAGATTTATTAACTACAGAAAGGTAGATTTAAAGTGATGATAAATAATAGCAAACAGATCAAAGATGGTTACCTAAGAAACAAACAAAAGCACAATCTAAGTCTTATACACAAGATAGGGTGAGACACTAATTCAACTCCTGTTAGATAGTACAAGCAGTTTGTAGATGTTTCATACACAGGTAGGGTTTTCCTTCTTTCCCACCTGGGATCAACACTTCCCCAGTTCCAAGTCTGTTCTTCTAGAGGTATTTCCAGGTATTGAGTTGAGGGGAAAGTGAGGCCCATTGGCCCCCTTTTATAACTTTTTTCAAATGGTGGGAACCCCTTTGTCCCAGCCCAGTTTGTGGAAAAATACAGATACCAAAATGGAGTTCAGTATCATGTGATCTAGTCATATGCCCTTGCATACGTTGATGAGTCATGGCAGCCATTATCTATAGGCTGACAAACATCCCCAGAACAGTTCATCAGGTGAAGATAAGCTTTCCCCAGGGCCCACTGTTTTGGTGATGGGCCATTCAATCTGAATAGGCCATTCACAGTGTGCTGTCAGACTGTATGTGTTACCCAGATGCAAGCACATTTGAAATACAAATACATAGTTAATATTCACAACTCCAGATACAAAAGTGATACATTCATACAAATAGAATAATCGTATTTGGCAAACCATAACTTTTCCATAGACACCTCACATGACATATCTTGTACAGGATGCATCATAATTAAGGCTACGATTTGGTCACAGAGGTCGTGTGACTTCCGCAGATCTTCGTGACTTCAGCCCGCAGCGGCTGGGAGTGGCAGGGGTCATAGATTCATAGATTATAGGACTGGAAGGGACCTCGAGAGGTCATCGAGTCCAGTCCCCTGCCCGCATGGCAGGACCAAATACTGTCTAGACCATCCCTGATAGACATTTATCTAACCTACTCTTAAATATCTCCAGAGACGGAGATTCTACAACCTCCCTAGGCAATTTGTTCCAGTGTTTAACCACCCTGACAGTTAGGAACTTTTTCCTAATGTCCAACCTAGACCTCCCTTGCTGCAGTTTAAACCCATTGTTTCTGGTTCTATCCTTAGAGGCTAAGGTGAACAAGTTCTCTCCCTCCTCCTTATGACACCCTTTTAGATACCTGAAAACTGCTATCATGTCCCCTCTCAGTCTTCTCTTTTCCAAACTAAACAAACCCAGTTCTTTCAGCCTTCCTTCATAGGTCATGTTCTCAAGACCTTTAATCATTCTTGTTGCTCTTCTTTGGACCCTTTCCAATTTCTTCACATCTTTTTTAAAATGCGGCGCCCAGAACTGTACACAATACTCCAGCTGAGGCCTAACCAGAGCAGAGTAGAGCGGAAGAATGACTTCTCGTGTCTTGCTCACAACACACCTGTTAATGCATCCCAGAATCATGTTTGCTTTTTTTGCAACAGCATCACACTGTTGACTCATATTTAGCTTGTGGTCCACTATAACCCCTAGATCCCTTTCTGCCGTACTCCTTCCTAGACAGTCTCTTCCCATTCTGTATGTGTGAAACTGATTTTTCCTTCCTAAGTGGAGCACTTTGCATTTGTCTTTGTTAAACTTCATCCTGTTTAACTCAGACCATTTCTCCAATTTGTCCAGATCATTTTGAATTATGACCCTGTCCTCCAAAGTAGTTGCAATCCCTCCCAGTTTGGTATCATCCGCAAACTTAATAAGCGTACTTTCTATGCCAATATCTAAGTCGTTGATGAAGATATTGAACAGAGCCGGTCCCAAAACAGACCCCTGCGGTACCCCACTCGTTACGCCTTTCCAGCAGGATTGGGAACCATTAATAACAACTCTCTGAGTACGGTTATCCAGCCAGTTATGCACCCACCTTATAGTAGCCCCATCTAATTTGTATTTGCCTAGTTTATCGATAAGAATATCATGCGAGACCGTATCAAATGCCTTACTAAAGTCTAGGTATACCACATCCACCGCTTCACCCTTATCCACAAGGCTCGTTATCCTATCAAAGAAAGCTATCAGATTGGTTTGACATGATTTGTTCTTCACAAATCCATGCTGGCTGTTCCCTATCACCTTACCACCTTCCAAGTGTTTGCAGATGATTTCCTTAATTACTTGCTCCATTATCTTCCCTGGCACAGAAGTTAAACTAACTGGTCTGTAGTTACATGGGTTGTTTTTATTTCCCTTTTTATAGATGGGCACTATATTTGCCCTTTTCCAGTCTTCTGGAATCTCTCCCGTCTCCCATGACTTTCCAAAGATAATAGCTAGAGGCTCAGATACCTCCTCTATTAGCTCCTTGAGTATTCTAGGATGCATTTCATCAGGCCCGGATGACTTGCAGGCATCTAACTTTTCTAAGTGATTTTTAACTTGTTCTTTTTTTATTTTATCCGCTAAACCTACCCCCTTCCCATTAGTATTCACTATGTTAGGCATTCCTTCAGACTTCTCGGTGAAGACCGAAACAAAGAAGTCATTAAGCATCTCTGCCATTTCCAAGTTTCCTGTTACTGTTTCTCCCTCTTCACTAAGCAGTGGGCCTACCCTGTCTTTGGTCTTCCTCTTGCTTCTAATGTATTGATAAAAAGTCTTCTTGTTTCCTTTTATTCCCGTAGCTAGTTTGAGCTCATTTTGTGCCTTTGCCTTTCTAATCTTGCCCCTGCATTCCTGTGTTGTTTGCCTATATTCATCCTTTGTAATCTGTCCTAGTTTCCATTTTTTATATGACTCCTTTTTATTTTTTAGATCGTGCAAGATCTCATGGTTAAGCCAAGGTGGTCTTTTGCCACATTTTCTATCTTTCCTAACCAGCGGAATAGCTTGCTTTTGGGCCCTTAATAGTGTCCCTTTGAAAAACTGCCAACTCTCCTCAGTTGTTTTTCCCCTCAGTCTTGATTCCCATGGGACCTTACCTATCAGCTCTCTGAGCTTCCCAAAATCTGCCTTCCTGAAATCCATTGTCTCTATTTTGCTGTTCTCCCTTCTACCCTTCCTTAGAATTGCAAACTCTATGATTTCATGATCACTTTCACCCAGGCTGCCTTCTACTTTCACATTCTCAATGAGTTCCTCCCTATTTGTTAAAATCAAGTCTAGAATAGCTTCCCCCCTAGTAGCTTTTTCAACCTTCTGAAATAAAAAGTTGTCTCCAATGCAGTCCAAGAATTTGTTGGACAGTCTGTGCCCCGCTGTGTTATTTTCCCAACATATATGCGGATAGTTGAAGTCCCCCATCACCACCAAATCTTGGGCTTTGGATGATTTTGTTAGTTGCTTGAAAAAAGCCTCATCCACCTCTTCCACCTGGTTAGGTGGCCTGTAGTAGACTCCTAGCATGACATCTCCCTTGTTTTTTGCCCCTTTAAGCCTAACCCAGAGACTCTCAACACTTCCCTCTCCTATGTCCATCTCTACCTCAGTCCAAGTGTGTACATTTTTAATATATAAGGCAACACCTCCTCCCTTTTTCCCCTGTCTATCCTTCCTGAGCAAGCTATACCCATCCACACCAACATTCCAATCATGTGTATTATCCCACCAAGTTTCAGTGATGCCCAGAGCTCCCCAGCTGCCGCCAGTGCAGGGGTCCCCCACAGTTCCCCACCTGCCACCAATGCAGGGGAATCCCTCAAAGTTCCCCAGTCTCTGCAGGCAGCGGGGGATCCCAGGCAGCTCCTCAGCCACTGCCAGCGGGGGAATCACCGGAGCTCCTCATCCCCTGCAGGTGACCTCCCTACCCCCACAGCTCCCTCGCCAGGGGAGGAATCACAGCTTCTGTGAATTTTTTGTTAATTGCCCATGACCTGACCGTGATTTTACTAACAATGAGCATGACAAAATTTTAGCCTTAATCATAATCATGTCATAATCATATCATAAATCATATCACTATGGTGAATATGGGGTCTGGAGTGTCACAGACAGATCTACCTCTCAGTTTTATGCTGCTGTCCATCACCAAAGCATACAAGTGCCTTCCATGCAAATTTGACGGATAGAGTTTTATCAGTCTGCTTTCTACATTCACTGGGAATGCATTGCAGAACAGGCTTCTCAGAGGGTACATATTTCTGTGCTACTGCCTCCTTTTCCCTAGTCACTATGCTACTGCCTCCTTTTCCCTAGTCACTATGTGATTAGCAAGAACTATGCAGCTTTAAAGTTGCTATTACAATTTTTCTGCTGCAGTACCTGATGGACAAATGCACGGCAGTGGTCTCACTTTAGTCTCTGCTCTGCACCCTAGCCATTTGCTTCAAAACAGCTTCAACCCTATACCAAACCCCCAGCCAGTGCCATAGCTCCATGTAAGAGAGTAAAAATAAAGAAGCCAAATGTGCGAAGCCTGAGATTCCACCCCCTTCATGACTGCAGTAACCCAAAGAGGGGATGGAATCCAGTCTGCTGAGTGGGGGCATCAGCTCTTCTCCCAGTCTTTGGCCAGGTAAACCAGACAAAGAATAATCCAGATGGATAAAAATCAATGATTTTTTTTTTTTAAATAAAAAAATCAGATTTTTTTGTTAAAATGCTTTTTGAGGAAAAAAACCTATCTGAAGATAATTTTAATTAAGATACATTATAGCTCAAAGATATTTCATTATGGAACAGGGATTATAAATTCTAATTCTATAGTATGAGACAATATATTTACAAAACTTTTCTTAAACATGAGTTCCAATAATTCATGGATTAGGGACCCAATCTTATGGGGTTCCACAGGCTTCTGTATAGGTTATTTAGGTTAATCTTTCTATCTACCCAATGGGACTCAGTGCTCAGTCTAGAAGATACCATCAGAGATGCTTAGTTTTGCAGTTCTCAAACTGTGGATTTGTGTCTCCAGAGATAACATGCTTGTTAACAGCAAAAACGTTTTTAAACGAATAAATAAATAATATATAGAGGTGAGAAATAACAGACCTCAACCCTATTGTCCCTCTGCAAATTTGTGTACAAAGAGTCAATCCCTTACCTCTCTCTAAAAGTACAAAGTTTCAAGAACTTTAATGAATAGAAGATTGTTGGGGACAATAGATCTGGACAAGGAGAAGAAGTCTGGAGATAAATGTGAGAAGGGAGCGACAGGCAGTAGAAACAAAAGTTAAACTGTTCGAACAGCATTTTCCAGAAGCCTTAAGGTCTTTCCGAGTGTAGCCTTCATTGATTTGAGATCATTCTGTCACTAGAAGGGAAAACCTATAATGGCAGCAGGCCGTAAAAGAGACCCAGTTTGGGAATATTTTAATGAAGTTCCTCTACCTGTGAGTAAGACAGGCATGCATGCAAAATGCAAATAGTGCAACAAAGAAATGCAAGGCCTGGTTGCCCAAATGAAACATCATGAGAAGTGTTCCTTCTCAGGAGGAAGCTGCGTGGAAGATGATGAAACAAACATGTCTGAACATGCAGGATCTTCAGGTTGGTAAACTTTTTAAATTCATACTTCTTTCTTAAGGACTGCCTGTCCTCCTTCTATACTATTCTTGAATTCTCATGTCTGAGCAAAAAATATAGTTGTTACTCTATGGTACTATCATTTTAGATGCAGTTGTGATAAAAAATAAATAGCTGAAATAGGTAGATCTTCCTTTTACAATTTCACCTTTAAAGTAGTACTGAGTGTCAGTGAATGCAATGAGTAATACGGTAATAATAATTAAATAACTGCATTGACTTATTTTGCTTAGGTGAATCCATCCTCAACATACAGGATTCTGAAGACTATCCACCTTCAAGATCACCATCATTTTCTATAATTTCAGAGTTATCTGCCAAAGATAGTGTTTCAGTCACATCATGTATGTCACAGAGCCATGTATCCACCTGTAGCAAAAAGAAAAAAAATCATCATCCAGAAAAACACTCAGATAAGTTTGTGATAAGAATCAGCAGATTACAAAAAGAGGTAATTGATGAAAAAATTGCCCAGATTGTTTATGCAACAAACTCTCCTTTCCCTATGATTGAGAACCCACATGACTTAACATGGTTCAGTCATTAAGACCAGGATACAATTCACCCAATAGTGCAGACGTCGCAGGCAAATTGCTAGATAAAGTGTATGAAAGAGAAACTGAGCAGTGTGCAAAAGGTCTACAGGGTAAAATTGTTAACCTGAGTCTTGATGGTTGGAGCAACGTCCACAATTATCCTGTTGTATGTGCTTGTGTGACAACAGAAGAAGGGAATGTCTTCCTTACAGAAACAATTGATACATCAGGAAATGCACACATAGCAGAATACTTACAAGAAATAGCAGTAAAAGCTATAACAAACTGTGAAAAAAAAATTCAAATGTATAGTATGCAGCTTGGTCACAGACAATGCTGCAAATGTATCCAAGATTAGAAGAAATTTAGAAGAGAGTCCCAAGCTAATAATATACCGTTGCAGCGCTCATTTGATGCACTTCCTACCTAGCCAAAGACTTCAGTGTTCCAGAAATAAAGGCTAATGCTGAAATTGCAAAATACTTCCGTAACAATCACTTTGCAGCAGCTGCTCTGAAAAAAGTGGGAGGAACCAAGCTAACTCTCCCACAAGACATGCGATGGAACTCAGTAGTGGACTGTTTTGAGCACTTTATCAAGAACGGGCCTAATCTGATGAAGGTCTGTGAACAAAATCATGAAAAAATAGATGTCACAGCCAAAGTTCTCAACATTGGGCTTAAGAGAAATGTTGAACTCATGCTGAGTACCCTGAAGCCTATTTCTGTAGCCTTGAACAAAATGCAAGGAAATTGCTGTTATTGCTGACGCTGTAGAAATTTGGAAGGAACTGAGTGAGATCTTAAAAAGAGAACATGCAATGACAGAGTTAAATTACAAGTATTGAAAAAACGAATGGGACAAGCACTATCTCCAGCTCATTTTCTTGCAAATATTCTCAATACTCGGTACCAGGGTCAAACCTAGGGTTACCATACGTCCGGATTTTCCCGGACATGTCCGGCTTTTGGGGGCTCAAATCCCCGTCCGGGGGGAAATCCCCAAAAGCCGGGCATGTCCGGGAAAATCGGGAGGCTCGGCCGGGGCCTCTTTGTGCGGGGCCGGGGTCGCGGGGCCGGGGGCATGGTGCCGGGACGGGAGCCGGGACGGGCTGGGCGCGGTGCCGGGCCGGGCCCGCGGGGCTGGGAGCCGGGCCGGGCCCGCGGGGCTGGGAGCCGGGGGGTGCGCCGGGCCGCCGGGGGTGGTCGGCCGGGGCCGGCACTCCAGGGCCCGAGCCGACCCAGGCTGGAGCCGCCGGGGGGGCCAGCCTGGGCCGCGCCTCCTCCCCCCCACACCCTCCCCTTACCTGCTTCAGGCTTCCCGCGAATTAAATGTTCACGGGAAGCAGGGGAGGGGGCGGAGACTTTGGGAGGGGGCGGAGTTGGGGCGGGGGCGTGGGTGGGGCTGGGGGCGGGGCCGGGGCCCCCGGGAGTGTCCTCCATTAGGAGGCACAAAATATGGTAACCCTAGTCAAACCTTAAAGCTGAAGAAGACATGGACATCCAGCAATCATCCCTCCATAATGCCAACTGTAATAAACTTCAGAGATAAGGGTGAACCATTCAAGAAATAGATGTTTGCTGATGATGTTTTAAAGAAAGTCACACCAGCTGGAAGTCACTTAAGCACTTGAATTCAGAGACTGTTGAAGTGATACTCTCACTTTTAACAGCAGTAGCTTCTTTTGACGGTGTAGAAAGAATATTTTCTCTCTTTGGACTAATTCATTCCAAATTGAGAAATTGTTTGGGACCTGAAAAAGCAGGAAAGCTTGTTTTTCTTTACCAGATTATGAACACACAAAAATGAAGGTGAAGATCACTGAGTTAACTGCAGAAGCCAATATTTTAAGTTTCTTATGTTGACCTGGCTGATATAGTCGATTTAATTTTTTTCTTTTAAATATTTAACTATTTTAGTCAAAAACAATTTTAATAAGAAGAAACCTGGTTTTAAAAAACTTGAATGCTTAACTAAATTCAAAAATTCACATGTTCGTTCTGTTAAAATATTATATGTTTGCTGTTGAAGAAAAAAATCCAGACTACATAACGTTTAAATGGTTTTATTTAACTAAAACAACAATGTCTGTCTGGTGATGGTCTCCTCCTAATACAGCATAGCAAGAAAATCCTCCAAATATTAATGATTAACCTGTTGAATTGGAGGGCTTGTCTACACTGGCAATTTACAGAGCTGCAACTTTCTCGCTCAGGGGTGTGAAAAAATATCCCGAGTGCAGCAAGTTTCAGCGCTGTGAAGTGCCAGTGTAGAGAGTGCACCAGCGCTGGGAGCTACGCCCCCATGGAGGTGGGCTTTTTAGAGCTCTGCCGTGACCACACAAGCCATGTTAAAGCGCTGCCACGGAGATAGTTCACCTCCCAATGACTTCATAATATCTGCTTCAATTACCTTTCATAGAATCATAGAATATTAGGGTTGAAAGAGATCTCAGGAGGTCATCTAGTCCAATCCCCTGCTCAAAGCAGGATCAATCCCCAACTAAATCAGCCCAGCCAGGGCTTTGTCAAGCTGGGCCGTAAAAATCTCTAAGGAAGGAGATTCCACCACCTCCCTAGGTAACCCATTCCAGTGCTTCACCATCCTCCTAGTGAAAAAGTGTTTCCTAATATCCATCCTAAACCTCCTCCATTGTAACTTGAGACCATTACTCCTAACGACTTAAAGTCACCCTTTTAACAGAAAGGGCTTCACAACCTTAACTAAAGTGGAGCTGGTGCCCCCCTATAATATCACCATTTGAACTTAAGTTACTTATATTAAACAGAGATTTGGCTTTGAGCAAACAGTAAAGTGGATCAAAATTAAAAGCTCTCGTGGGTAATATACTTGCAGAGAATTTAGTTTTCTGTCTCCACCCCACAAATAGTGGGCAGATGAGGGATGCAAGAAGCTTAGGTTCTTAGTTACATAAAAAGTACTGCCCATTAAGTGATACTAGGTATGCTTTGCTGATTTGCAATAATTGCAATAGATAAAAAGTTAAACATCATTAACAAATACTTTACGCTTGTGAAATGGTTTAGAAGTAATGTATATAGGGAAAAAAAATTGGTTACATAAAGGTTTTCTTCTCACCCTGAAAGAATTAAAGCAACAAGTGAAATTTAAACGAGGACTATGTGGAAACTCACAAAGAGTTAAAATATATTGAAAACCAGAGGAGCTATTGGGGGTGTGATAGTGTTCAAATTGCAGGGTAAGAAGAAACCCATTACCAATATTCTGCATAACACTCACTAGAATATTTAAGTTATCATCCCTTGCAGGCTGAAACTTTATTAAAAGTTAGTTCCCTGTAGGGCAGTGGCTCTCAACCAGGGGTCCAGGGCCCACTTGGGGAGACCAAGCAAGTTTCAGGGGGTCCACCAAGCAGGGCCAGCATTAGACTTGCTGTGGCCCAGGGCAAAAAGCTGACACCCCACCACATGGGGCTGAAGCCTGGGATTCCAAACTGCCACCCAGGGCTGAAGCCTGAGCAACTTAGCTTCACAGGGCCTCCTGTGGCATGGGGCCCCAGGCAACTGCCCTGTTTGCTACCCCCTAATGCTGGCCCTGCCTTTTATATGCAGAAAAAACAGTTGTTGTGGCACAGGTGGGACATGGAGTTTTTATAGCAGGTGGGGGGGGGGGGGGCTCAGAAAGACTAAGGTTGAGAAACCCTGCTGCAGGGTGTACAAACTACCATAGGATCCACTGGAGCAACTACTGTGTGGGACTTGCCAGCAAACCCACCAGAGAAGGGGAAGATAACCTCTCCATGGGAGGCATTTACTTGGATGAGCTCAGAAATTCAACTCATGGCTATATCACACAGCTTCTCCAGTAACGCAAGACAATCCCAGACTGAGCAGAGGACCACGTGCATGTCCTTGGCACAAAAGGAGATTTGGCACACTAGAAATGTTTTGAATAATCTATCTGTGCTCAAGCAGTCCTCAGTGGAAGACACTCAATTCCACACAAAAAGCATCACATTCTTTGGAAAAAAAATGTAAGGGGCATATAATACATTTGCTGCCCACTAGGTGGGTGCACTACTCCCACAGGGGTAACAAATACTTAGCTACCCTAAACAAAAAAGTATTACAAGAAACTATGGCTTTAAATTAAAAGAACCATTTGCAGGCAGCCATTTGAACAGCAGAGAACAAGTCCATAAGCTCAGATCTGGGTAAACTGGTGCGAACTATTAATGGCTTCTCCCAGTGTTAAGAGAGAGAGACACAAACATGAAAGAGGTTTAAGTGCTGTTCGTCCTACTGCATTTCAAAATTAATTTCCTTAAATTTGTGAGCTATCTAAAATCCCTGTTCCCAGTAATAGTACTAGACACTATGGGATAAATGTTTCTTGAATTCAAGGATATACTCGTAGGGCTGGTCTACACTACACAACACCACACCACACCATAAGGCAGCTTACATCAACTTAATTATGTCTACACTACAGCCTTTCTCCCGCCAATGTAAGTGCTCTACTACACCGACATCATACATCCCGAGCCTCTCCTGGAGATGAAGTTATGTTGGTGTAGTTAAGGCGACATAGTGTATGTGTAGATACAGGAGCCATGACATTGACAAGAAAGCCAGGCAGCTAGAGCCCATCTGCCCCCCCCCTGCTTCCCTGGAGAGCTGGACCCCGCTCCCACCAGGGAGCCGGGGCGAAAATGGACCCTGCTCTAAGAGGCGAGAAGCCCAGGCAGCTGCACCCCACTGGCCCCAAGCCATGAAACTGAAATGGCTGCCTAGTGGGGAGTGGGTGGGGGCTGAGAAGCCCTGGGAGGCTTCCCTCCACCCTCCCACGGCTCCCAACTGGGAATGGGGAGGTGAGAAGCCATGGGCAGCTCCCCGCCCTCCCCGTCCTGGTGAGGATGCGCACCACCCACCCAAGGAGGGTAGCGTGGACATGCACCTCCGCAGGAATACTGCAGTAGCTGTAAATTGACCTCACATAGGTCGACTTACCTTTCTAGTGTAGATATATCCATAGTAACATAGAGCTTACTCTGTATGCACATGTACCAAAGCAGTTCTGTCAGAAAACTGTGGGCCATGAACACACTAAACTACTGAAGCACAAGTTATGCAACAAAAACAATGCCATGCAATCTCTGTACCTGCTTTGCTTGGTATAGATAGCCCCCAAGTTGTAGCTTGGGAATCTTAGAGTTCTAAAGCATCAAACGGTAAAGTTCAAATGAACATCACAACCTCAGGAAAAGAGGATATTGGAAGAACATTTACAAGACTCTTGAACACAATACTCTAACCTGGGATATATAATCCAAAATTCAATTCTTGAAAGGTTTATGCATATCAGTTATACACTACATTTACAGACGATTATGCAGGTCAGCTCATGCAACAAGTGATTTGATATAAAGATAAAGGTTCAAATTTAAAAACAATATAAAGTGTCACAAATAAAGCAGAACTGACAGGGTCTTCTAATATATCCTCCTGTTCCAAAAAAATCAAAAACTGATCACAGTTTTAAGTTTGCTGACGTACAAAACCCACCAAGGTAAAAGCAAGGATATCACCTGTAAAAGTAACCATATTTTGCACATCTGAACACCCTATACATCACAATGGCCAATAACTCAGGGACTCCAATGCCACCAGAAACCACCATACATACATAACATAAAAATCTGTGCAGACACCACAGTTCTCTAAATCATAAAAATGTAAAACTATCATGCCAATCTTGATAAACAAGGTTATTTCCTTTATTATTAAAAATGAGATTGGCATTAGAGTTTTGCATTAGAATAAGTAAAAGGAACATGATGAATACATTTTTACCCTCTTATAATTCAAGGTGTAAATTATTTTCTGGAAGAGGTGTAGTATGTGCGCCAGAGCCTGTGGTCACTTCCACAGAGATACTGCTCTAGCAGAGACCATCTCCAGTAGAAAAAGGCACTTAGAGAACAAAATACGCTTTCCCCATTATTTATTCATACTATAGAATCATCTAAAGCAGGGGTGGCCAACCTGTGGCTCCGGAGCCATATGCGGCTCTTCAGACATTAATATGCGGCTCCTTGTATAGGCACCAACTCTGGGGCTGGAGCTACAGGTGCCAACTTTCCAATGTGCCAGGGGGTGCTCGCTGCTCAACCCCTGGCTCTGCCGCAGGCCCTGCCCCCACTCCACCCCTTCCTGCCCCCTCCCCTGAGCCTGCCATGCCCTCGCTCCTGCACGCCATGAAACAGCTGATCCGGAGGCGCAGAGAGTGAGGGGGAGGCAGTGGGAGCGGGGAGGGGGGAAAGGAGGAAGGCTGCTGATGTATTATTGTGGTTCTTTGGCAATGTACATTGGTAAATTCTGGCTCCTTCTCAGGCTCAGGTTGGCCAGCCCTGATCTAAAGGCTTCAACTGGTATCAGGGCCACATTGTGCTAGGTATTGTATATACATACTGTGAGGCAGCCCTTGCCATGAGGAGTTTTCAATCTAACTAGACAAGAGTCAGACAAGGGGAGAAAGAGAAGTATTACCATCATCTTACAGATGGGGAAACACAGCAGTGGCACACTCAGATCAGGAGCAGTGGGGTAGTTCTGCTACCTTCTCTGCCTCCTGCCGGACTCTTTCCACCAGTGCTATGAAAAGCAGGTAAAAGGAAGGACTGTGATAGCTGTCCCTGTGCCAAAGAACCTGCTGTTCTTCTGAGAGGCTCATGTCCAGCGAGATCTCTATTGGACCTGGGTTCTGCAGAGGAGGGGAGTCAGCTTCCCCTAAGCCATTTATGGGGGGCAGGTATTATTCTGCGAATACTATGAAGGGAGAGTAATACTTTGGGTGAGCCGGAATGGGAGGGATCAAGATGGCTGCCCTAACTCTCAGCTATCTCCCTGTACTGCCCACGCTGCAGCCCCTATGCCAGTGGAAACCAAACTCTTTCCCCACAAGCCCCCTCAAGATCTAGACTAGCTTCAGACTGGCAAACTGACTCAGGAGCAGGACTAGGAGTCCCACTACTGGCCCATCTACAGCTGTTATTATCCTCCTTCTCCGCTCACCTTGCCTCCTGCTTTTCATCTGAAGTAATGGAGTCAGACAGGGAGGAGGTGAATGGCAGCTTCAGGCAGGTTAGAAGCAAAGCTGTCAGCTTGTTTGTCTGATAAAGACCCAGTGCTAGGTAACAGGGACCTTGCTCTGGCTAAAATGACAATCCTTCATTTGGGCTGGAGCAGGACTTTGCAAGGGAGGGGAGCCATGAGGGGTGTTTAAGAGGGGGTAATGAGGAATAATACTTTGGGAGAAAGAGTGTAAATCTGATGCAGACATGACCACTCCAACCCCTTTACATGCATTCTATAGGATTGCTCCCCAAGTCCCACCACTTACTCACCTCTGCCTTCTGTAATTGTCTAAGCATGCATGCACAGAACAGATGATATCACTGGCTCTCTACAGGCTGGTTTTGGAATAAAGCACAGCACAGGAGAGCAAAAGTCACTGCCAAAAGATACTCGAGGTGCCCAAGGTGAAAATAAGTGAAGTTCTACTGAATAAGCTGCAATAGTTCCACTTATCTCATTCCAGCTCTTTTTGGAGCAATGTAATGTTGTTTGAGCCTTACGAGAATCATACCATTTTCAGAGGACTAACTGATGTTCTTAATGACAAGTGTCTGAAAATTGAACTAGAAACACACAGAATTTCAAAAAAGGAACAATTTAAAAAAATCTTTTTAAAAAGAATGATTACTTTCTTTACAGTAACTGTGGTTCTTTGAGGTGTTTTGTCCATGTGGATACAGTTAAAGCATGCAAGCACACCACATGAGACTGGAATCTTTTGACCAGCAATGTCTTTTGGGGCCCCATCTGCATCTTGCATATTCTTGTATCCCCCTCCAACCCCAATGGTACGTAGGGCAGAGCAGCCCCAAACGCCTCAATTCCATTATTCAGGGTATGTCTACACTACAGCAGCACAGCTATGGCAATGCAGCTGTACCGCTGTAGAGTAGACACTTCCTACATCAACAGAAAGGGTTTTTCCATCAATGAAGTTAATTCACCTCTCCAAGAGATTGTAGCTAAGTCAAATAAATAATTCTTCCGTCGCCCTAGCTACATCTACGCTGGGGGTTAGATCAATCTAACTACATTGCACATAGTATGAAATTTTTCACAGCCCTAAGCAACAAAGCTAGATTGATCTAATTTTTAAGCGCACAACAGGTCTAATTCAGAATCCCAGCATATCTGAACTCTGAGGAAGTGGCAATGGAGGGAGCACATTGGGATCCATACAGACAAAATATCTTGAAGAACCACATTGACCATTCTTTCTTCTTTGAGTCTTTGGCTGTGTGATTCCCTCTTATGACTAGTTCGCAATTCCCAGATTAATACAAAGGTCTGAGAAATCCTACCTAACTATACCTAGCTAAATAAGGATCTAAGAACAGGTCTTAGATACAGCATCTGATCTAGACACCAAATCTAGGCCACAAAGCTTGGTAAAGGTATGGGCTAAGCTCAAAGTGGTTGCCCTGATACAGGAATAGTTGTCAGGTATGCTGAGGAGGTTGCCTGGGCTCTAATTGAGTGCCCTGATGCTTGAAGGAAGGAGCATATATGCTGCTAGTTGATAAATTGTGATCTGCTATGTGTTCCACTTGGGTTTGAGTGTGAGTTAAGAAAAATGGGGAGGTTGATAGTTTTGTTTAAAGTAAAATAGGACACCACCTTGGTGAGGAATTCAGTACCATCTTATCCACGTGGAAGACAATGGGGGGGGAGGGGGGAAATGGGAGGATGTCAGTCATTAGTGCTTTAGTCTCACTAACTCTCCTGCCGGAGGCAATAGCCACCAGTTCCACAGTTTTGAATGTGAGATGGTGAGGAAAGCACTTAGATAACGAGTGTAAAGATGGATTCCATAAGGTCCATAAGAAATACACAAGTTCTCCATAATCAAACATCTGTAGAGCCAAAAGAGAGTTCCTACAGCATTAGGTGCACTGGCCTCTACCACTGGAGCTAAGGGAAGTGCTCTACCTGTCAGTTTACAGAGAAGGACCTTTATATTCCTTCAGACAGTCAATAAAGGACAACATGCTCACAGAAAACACATACTATGTTAACCTGTGCCCACTAAAATCAATGATTGCCAGTGAAAGCAACAGAAGTAGGACTGACCACAAAGGTATCCACAACAGGAACAATTAATAAATCTGGTTAACTACAATCCTACACCATCACCTGCAATACTGCCAGTGCATGAGGTTTCAAGGAGATTAAGCTATATAGAGAATATCAAGGAATAGCAACAAGATATTTATGATAATGAAAGAGAAAAGACAGTAAAGTCAAATGTTCTCCTTAGCCTTCAATGTTAATTGGCAATTTTCCAGGCAAACTCTCTGGTTCCAAAATCAACTATGGAAAAGCCGATGTATGTCAGAGTAATGCTTTGGAAAAAGTTGTGTTTATACTTGACACTGATTGCACCTATACAAATATTTATTTCCAATACGTCTACTAGTTCTGTACTGAAGCCTAAGACCTTGGTACAACAGACAAACACTTTTTATATTAAAAACTAACAGATTTATTTGGACATAAGCTTTTGTGGGTAAAAACCCACTTCTTCGGACGCATGGAGTAAAAATTACAGAACAGACATAAATTGCCACGGGACTTCCTTTTTTTGGGGGGGGGGGGGGTGGATACAGACTAACACAGCTACCCCTCTGATACTTTTTATATATTGTTTTATTTTTAAACATTACATGAAAGTCACAAGTGATGGGGTTATCCTTTTTGGAAAATCCAGGCTAGTAAGAAAAATACAAGTAAACCATAAGAGCTACACTTTCCTTTTCTTAATTTCATTACTCCTAGTTTACACCCTGTCAGACAATGCAAAACCAAGAGTGCTAATTACACCACTTAAATATTTAAAGACTTAACAGGTCTCTTTAGTCAAGCTCCACACATTTAGCTTTTACTATTCCCTCTTAGATTAATACTTCCAGCCAGTTTAACCCTTTGTTCTTTGTGTGTCCCAAGCCATACAGAGTTGCATAAAGGAAAAAAATATGCACTTGTAGATGAGATTTGGGGGAGGGGAAACATAGCTTGAAGCAAACTCCTCAGAGCAACTCAGGGAGAAAGGGAAAAACAACAGAGCACCCCACTTCTCAACGGCCAGGAGGCTCTGCATATGGGAAAAAAGATCGGAAACCCCTTTTCCCTCCCAGCAGATGAGGATGCAGTGGAGCTGCCAGTGCCTCTGACACAGACTAGCCAGAACTTTATACAAAAGACGGAGGCTCCAGGCGGGGCCAAGGGGAAGCGCTGCATGAAGAGGGAGTAGGGAGCCTGGGCTCTCCGTTGGGGCCCCCACCCGCTGGTCACGCCTGCCTAGGTGATGGGCACATCCCCGAATAGGAACCGCCTGGGCGAAGAGGGGGGCTCCCGGAGGGACAGCGCTCCGGGCTCTGACTGTGGCCCTGGGAAGCAGGTCGGTGAATAGGGGCGGAGGCAGCCCGGAGACGGGGGCCCGGCCCTGGCTGCCCCTCACCGTGCGGAGTCTCCCCTTGGGCCGGCAGCCGCCTGCGGCCGTGCAGGGGGTCTGTACTGCAAGGCAAAGGCCTGGACTCACCCTCGGTCACCTCCAGCACCTTCACCTGCTCCTCTGCGGCCGCACGCACGCCCTGCACCGGACACAGGATGCCGGTCAACGTCTCCACCAGCGCCTCCTTCAGGCCCTGCGCCACCAGCCCCGCGCCCGCCATCCCGCCACCGCTCCGGCCAGCAGTCTCCACAGTACGGGCCGCCGCGCGCGCCAAACGCACACACGTCACGCAACGACGGCACGCGGCGCCTCCGAGGGAAGATGGGAGCCGCGCACAGCGCCCCCGCAGGCCGGCGGGGAACTGCATGTGTGAGGCTCTGGGGCCGTGAGCAGGGAGTTCTGGGGCGGGTACAATCCGCACTCGTCCCCGTGTGCGGTGTGCCTGTGCATGACGTGCCCTGTGAGCGGTGCCCGCAGAAGCCTGAGCAGGGGCATCGTCTCAGCTGTGCAACCCTCACTTTCTTAAAACCTTATTTTTCTTCACGTCATATTTTATTTTTTTCAAAAACAATTGAACAAATAGAAATTGTACCACGTTGACCACCAACCTAGGTTGTCAGATTTGCCCTTTTGATCAACCCTACAAACTTCTGCCACTGAAGCTAAGACAAGAATTGGTAGCAGTAGAAGACGGTTACCCTCTGTGTGAACCTGCTACTTTCCCAAGGGGGTTTCATAGATAATTTGCTGACAGCAGTGGAATATTAACCCCCCTACTCCAAATCATAGAGGCACTAGACCTTCTCACTAAAATAGTTGTAAGATATTTTTTTAACATGGGCAAAACAATGTATTTTCCCCTAACCTCAGTCTCAGGAGCAGATGAACTGGATAGTTCAGAAATTCTTATCTTGATGCATACACCTGGCTGGCATAGAAAATTTCAGCCCAATCTGTTAAGATTGGCAAAGTTATTAAAAAATAGCAAAAGGATCTTACAATGTGCAGTGTTGGGCAACCTTAACTAACCACAGTGCTACTGTAACCCATGTGCCTAATAGGGAGATAGCCCTTTAAGAAACCCATTGAGGGAGTTAGGAGTGAGCTGTGTCTGGGTCATTGTTGTTGGGCAGATTAAGCACTCAACATACAGAAGTTTATGGAATTGAGTGTGGTAGTTTTGGGTCTGCTCCAGTAGGTTCCCTGTTGCTGGAGTCAGACTCCATGAGGGTGAGCAGTCAGGGCAGCTGCTTTGCAGAAGGCCACCTGCCCTGTGTGAGTTGGGAAAAGCTGAGCCCAGGAGCAAGAAGCAGGCTGGTGTCCCTAACTCTGAAGCATTTTGCAGCAGGTTAGTGATATTGTTAACCTTCTAACAGGGAAGTATGGGTAATGCTAATTATAACAAGGGGAAACTGGAAGGGGGAAAATAACTTCTATTTTAATTGTATGCTTTGAATGTTGTTTTGATTGTAGCCAAAATGTTCTAGTTAAATGGTCTCAACTAGTCACCAACTTTTCTTTAAATGTAGTAATGCTGAAGGAGTCATTTCTATTTTGCTATTCTCAGTTTTGTATTGTCTTGTAATAGGGTTTTCTTTAAATCTATACACTTAATTGAGTGACTGGTTAATCTGTTAGCTGACTGGCTAGCAGTGATTTCAGCAGAGGAAGAGTCTGCATGGATTCCAACTGATGATTCCTACAAGCAAGTGAAGGAAAGATGTTGTTTTAGACTCAGTAGACTGTATAGATCTTCAGAGTAGCAGCCGTGTTAGTCTGTATCCGCTTATGCTCTAATAAATTTGTTAGTCTCTAAGGTGCCACAAGTACTCCTGTTTTGTATAGCTCTTGGTGATCAAAGACTCTGAGACTTAGGTGAACAAAACCTAAGCTTTTGGGAATTCTCAGTTTCTTCTTACTGTATTTCTTTCTGTGGGGACTGACTCTACAACCATTTCTGTTCCTTCACATGGGGGCTGGTCCGGGAAAGCGTTGTCCCTAGTGAATGTTGTACGCACTCTGATAAGGAAATTCTATGTATATGCCCATATAATATGCTAACAAATCTGTCTAAGTTCAAGGTGACCGTCACTGAGAAACTGGTGCACACGGAGCTGGTCCAGATGACTGCCAAGAACGACTCCATCAAGTTAAATGAAAAACCCTACCCCTTGACTCATCCATCCGTGTGCATGACGGTCCCCCGAAGGGCAACCCTGACTGTTGATGGGACACGGCTCCACCATACTCCGCCAATGACGGGTAACCTAACATGGGATCTGGAATGACACTACAGCAGTAAGTATCTAGAGGGTCTTCTGGCCCTGCAGGCGAAGATCAAGGAGTTGATGGCTGAGGCCCAGAGACACATTGGGGAAGGCCGTCTGAGGTACACTCAGAAAGGGGAGACCGTGGACCAGGTCTGTGTTAAGTACTCTGTGGCATGGAATCAGGTAGTGGAGGTTAAATCAATAATTATGGGCAATGCCATCTCAGGTGACGAGATCCCCTGGGGATGGATCTGGGTGCTATTCTGCCAAATTATGTGGGGAGTGTCCATCCTGACATTCCTGATAGTGTTGATACTTTACCGGCAATTCTGAAGTAAGCTGAAAACGTTAAAATTGTTATATTTGACCTGGTGGGTTAGGGAACCCTAGGGTCAAGAGGAGGGACTGAAGGTTATGATTATGATTATCCTATTCATATGCATATATCATCTTTGTATCTGAAGTTGGAAATATTATCTATGTACCTATTACAACTGTCTTTACACCTGGGGAACGCCCACCAGACAAAATGCAGTCAGGCTGGATGGGCTATTAAAGGGAACAATAGGCCTTTGAAGATGCTAATCTCCCACCTTCCTGGGATGCTGCAAACAACTTTTGGCTGCTTTGGCACTGTAGGGCCATGTGCTCATGTCACCTGGTACTGGACTTCATCTTGGACTACTAGTATTTTTCCACTAATAGTGGGTGGGGATCAAACAGGGAAACAAGGGATTCCTGCCATATGTAAATCCTATTTAAGACAAGGAAGTGAGTTAATCGGAGTTCCTTCTTCACTGAATCCCCGCCCAGGATGACTGCTGGAAAAAGACTATGTCCACACTTGCCATTTAAAACGCAAAATGTCCCTTTTTTGCACTAAAACTGTGGGAGTGTCTACACCTGTTAATGACTTTTTGTGGTGAAACTCAGAAACTCACCGCAAAAAGAAAACCACCTTCACGAGAGGCATAGTTCTTTCCGCTGTTCTTTTTGTGCTGTTGTGAAAGTGAAGACACGTTCTACCTATGTAAACATCTTTTGGCTTCTGGAGGATATCCCACAAGTCCAAAAGTGACCACTCTGTCCAGCACCTCCAATGTTCTGATGCCAGGTAAACTGGTGTCCGCCACTCCCCCTGTAAGCCCCAGGAAGTTTGAAACTCCCTTTCCCTTTGTGTGTAGATGTGGTGGGAAAGCAGCCAGACAGCAGGGTTTAAAAAAAAAACAAAAATGCCATGAAAGAAAGAAATAAGGAAGTAATGGGGCTGCTGGGACATGAAGCAGTGCATCACAAGGCACGGAGCAGGGACCCAGAATGCCTTCTGCTCACCCCTGCTTCCCACAAGATCTATTAAGAGAGCTGCACTGTGGGTTAGCTGCCCTACAGCGCTGCTCTCATCGGTGATGGAAGTTCTGCTAATATAAACACTCTCTGATGCCTGAGGAATTAAGCAAGTACACAAACCAGTGCTTTTCTTTTACAGGTTCCCTATCACCGGTGAAACTTACAGCGCAAAAACTCTGTAAGTGTAGACATACCTTAAGAACCAAGGACAAAAAACAGGGGGAAAGAGCTGAGCCCAGGCTAGAAAAAGTCTGTGAAAGAAATGCCTAAAACAAAAACTGCAATGTAAGCTTAAGACACAAAAGGAACTGGTTACAAATAGTAATTTTTTACCCTAAATGTTGTTTTATCATAGAAGATTAGGGTTGGAAGAGACATCAGGAGGTCATCTAGTCCAAACACCTGCTCAAAGCAGGACCAACTCCAACTAAATCATCCCAGCCAGGGCTTTGTCAAGCCAGGCCTTAAAAACCACTAAGAATATAAATTCCACCACCTTCCTGGGTAACCCATTCCAATGCTTCACCACCCTCCTGGTGAAACAGAGTTTCCTAATATCCAACCTGGACCTCCCCCACTGCAACTTGAGACCATTGCTTCTTGTTCTGTCATCTGCCACCACTGATAACAGTCTAGCTCCATCCTCTTTGGAACCCCCCCTTCAGGTAGTTGAAGCTTGCTATCAAATCCCCCATCACTCTTCTCTTCTGGAGACTAAATAAGCCCAGTTCCCTCAGCCTCTCCTCGTAAGTCATGTGCCCCAGCTCCCTAATCATTTTCATTGCCCTCCGCTGGACTCTCTCCAATTTGTCCACATCTTTTCTGTATTGGGGGGGCCCGAAACTGGATGTAATACGTCAGATGTAATCACTTCCCTCTATCTGCTGGCAATGCTCCTACTAATGCAGCTCAATATGCAGTTAGCCTTCTTGGCAACAAGGGCACACAATTGACTCATATCCAGCTTCTCAATCACTGTAATCCCGGGGTTCTTTCCTGCAGAACTGCCTCTTAGCCAGTCGGTCCTCAGCCTGTAGCAGTGGATGGGATTCTTCCATCCTAAGTGCAGGACTCTGCACTTATCCTTGTTAAACCTCATCAGATTTCTTTTGGTCCAATCCTCCAATTTGGCTAGGTCACTCTGGACCCTATCACTACCCTCCAGCATATCTACCTCTCCCCCCTGCCTAGTGTCATCCGCGAACTTGCTAAAGGTACAATCCATCCCATCATCCAAATCATGAATAAAGGTGTTGAACAAAACTGGCTCCAGGACCGACCCCTTGGGCACTCTGCTGCCAACTAGACATTGAGCCATTGATCTCTACCCGTTGAACCCGTCGATCTAGCCTGCTTTCTATCCACCATATAGTCCATTCATCCAATCCATACTTCTTTATACTTCCCCATACACAGAATACTGTGGGAGACCGTATCAAAAGCTTTGCTAAAGTCAAGATAGATCACGTCCACCGCTTTCTCCATATCCACAAAGCCAGTTATCTCATCATAGAAGGCAATCAGGTTAGTCAGGCATGACTTGCCCTTGGGGAATCCATGCTGACAGTTCCTGATCACCTTCCTGTCCTCCAAGTGCTTCAAAATGGATTCCTTGAGGACCCGCTCCATGATTTTGCCGAGGACTGAAGTGAGGCTGACTGGTCTGTAGTTCCCCGGATTCTCCTTCTTCCCTTTTTTAAAGATGTGATTGTATTTGCTCGGTAATCTGCTTTAATCTGTTTGCTATCACTTTAAAATCTACCTTTTATAGTTAATACATTTTTGTTTTCTCTAAACCCACGTTGTAAAATTCATATCTTGGGGTGTGGGGGAGGGGAAAGCTGGGCATATCTTCCTTCATATTGAAGGAGGTGGCGAATTTCAGTTAGCTTACGCTGTACATTTTTTTGTGCAGCGCAAAACAATACAATTTTGGGTTTACACTCCAGAGGAGGAGTGCACTTATGTGCTGGGCAATTCCCTAGCTAAATCTTTCCAGGCAAAACTAATCTCAGTGTCTGTATCTTTCTGCAGCTGGGTGTGTCCCCACCTGTGTGTGTTCTGAAGAAGGCTTAAGGGCCTGGCTCAGCAGAACAGTGTAAGGGATCCCAGGCTGGTGAAACAGGCAGGCTCAGTGGTACCCCAGTATATCAGGGGGCACCTCAAAGTGGGGGATAACCCATTACAGCCTCATCAGAGCCAGGGATATCGTTAGTGGTACATATTTGAGTTCAGTCAGTCAAGAAGGTCCTCAGATACAGCCAGTCCAGTAAATAGCTGATTTTAATATTCAAATTTTTCTAAAACCCAGTTTCATTGGTAAAGAATCTTGAAAATTCTTATGTGTGATGGGGCTGTGCTACCCACACTAGCTGTGAGGAAGCTGAATTAGGCCAGGTGGGCCCCTATCAGCCAATTAAGCAGCAAATGGGAGAGATTCAGGCTAGGAAGTGACCACTAATTGGAAGCAAGCTCACCTGTGAGGGAACAGGCAGGGATTACATAAAAGCAACTGATTGGCACCAGTGAAATGGCTGTAGAGTGTCAGTCGTTCTCCCTGAGGGGAAGGGAGATGTAAGAAGGGATAGGAATTCCCGAGACCTCATGGGCCATAGCAGAGAGGAGTCTGACTAGAACAAGTGGAAGCAAGGTAGGAAGTACTCCAATGGCAAGAAAGAGCAGTAAGGTTAGAGAAGCTGCAGACTTTGGCTGATTGGTCAGGGGCCTTGGATTGGAACCCAGAGTAGAGGGCAGGTTTGGGTTTGCCTACCAACCACTGCAGAGTGGTACTGCTTGGGCAGTGAACTAGAAGGCTGCCTGGATCAATGCAGGAATGACAGGGCATGGCAGTGGGTATGAGGACTGCCTGATGCCACTTGGGCAGAAAGACTTTGAAGGACTCTACCCTGAAAGAGGAGACCACTTAGTGCAGGGGTAACCATGTGGAGTCAGACCAATCGTCCATCTAGCTCAGTATCCTGTCTTCCAACCATGCTCAGTGCCAGGTGCTTCACAGGGAATAAGCAGGGCAACTATTGATTTTAACAATGACTTTAACAATTTCCATCCCACCATCAACCTCAGCCTAGACCAATCCACACATGTGGCCCATTTCCTAGACACTACTGTACTAATAAGCAATGGTCACATAAACACCACCCTATACCGGAAACCTACTGACCGCTATACTTACCTACATGCCTCCAGCTTCCATCCAGGACACACGACACGATCCATTGTCTACAGCCAAGCTCTAAGATACAACCGCATTTGCTCCAATCCCTCAGACAGAGACAAACACCTACAAGATCTCTCTCAAGTATTCTTAAAACTACAATACCCACCTGGGGAAGTGAAAAAACAGATTGACAGAGCCAGAAGAGTACCCAGAAGTCACCTACTACAGGATAGGCCCAACAAAGAAAATAACAGAACGCCATTAGCCGTCACCTTCAGCTCCCAACTAAAACCTCTCCAGCGCATCATCAACAATCTATAACCTATCCTGAAAGATGATCCCTCACTCTCACAGATCTTGGGAGACAGACAAGTCCTCGCTTACAGACAGCCCCCCAACCCGAAGCAAATACTCACCAGCATCCACACACCATACAACATAAATACTAACCCAGGAACCTATCCTTGCAACAAAGCCCGATGCCAACTCTGTCCACATATCTATTCAAGTGACACCATCATAGGACCTAATCACATCAGCCACGCCATCAGGGGCTCATTCACCTGCACGTCTACCAACGTGATATATGCCAGCAATGCCCCTCTGCCAGGTACATTGGCCAAACCAGACAGTCTCTACGCAAAAGAATAAATGGACACAAATCTGACATCAGGAATCCTAACATTCAAAAAACAATGGGAGAACACTTCAACCTCTCTAACCACTCAGTGACAGACTTGAAGGTGGCAATTTTGCAACAAAAAAAATTCAAAAACAGACTCCAAAGAGAGACTGCTGAACTTGAATTAATATGCAAATTAGATACAATTAACTTAGGTCTAAACAGAGACTGAGAATAGTTGGGTCATTACACTAATTGAATCTATTTCCCCATGTTAAGTATCCTCACATCTTCTATAGGTCATCTTGATTATCACTTCAAAGTTTTTTTTTTCTCCTGCTGATGATAGCTCATCTCAATTGATTGGCCTCTTACAGTTGGTATGGCTACTTCCACATTTTCATGTTCTCTGTATGTATAAATATCTTCTTTCTGTGTGTTGCATTCTATGCATCCGATGAAGTGGGCTGTAGCCCACGAAAGCTTATGCTCAAATACATTTGTTAGTCTCTAAGGTGCCACAAGTACTCCTATTCTTTTGGCAATTATTGAGTGATCCATCCTCCTTTGTTCACTCCCAGTTTCTGGCAATCAGACCTTTAGGGACACCCAGAGCATAGGGTTGCATCCATGACCATCCTTGCCTATAGCCATTGATGATCCTATCCTCCATGAACTAATCTAATTCTTTTTTGAACCCTGTTATAATTTTGGCCTTCCCACAATTTCTCCTGGCAAAGAGTTCCACAGGTTGACTGGTATTGTGTGAAGTAGTACTTCAATTTTGTTGTTTTAAACCTGCTGCTTATTAATTTCATTGGGTAACCCCTGGATCTTCTGTTACGTGAAGGAGCAAATTACATGTCCTTATTCACTTTCTCCACACCATTATCATATCCCCCATTAGTCATCTCTTTTCCAAACTGAAAAATCCCAGTCTTTTTAATCTCTCCTCCATATGGAAGCTGTTCCATATCATTAATCATTTTTATTGCCCTTTTCTGTACCTTTTCCAATTCTAATAGATCTTTTTTGAGATGGGACAACCAGAACTGCACACAGTATTCAAGGTGTCGGTGAACATGGATTCATATTGTGGCAATTATAATATTTTCTGTCTTATCTATCCCTCTCCTAAAGGTTCCTAACATTATTTGTTTTGACTGCTGCTGCACATTGAGAATGTGAGTATTATCTACAATAAGTCCAAGATCTCTTTCTTGAGTGATATCAGCTAATTTAGACCCATCATTTTGTATGTATAGTTGGGATTATTTTCCAATGTACATTACTTTACATTTATCCACATTGAATTTCATCTGCCATTTTGTCACCCAGTGAAGTGAGATCACTTTGCAACACTTTGCAGTTAGCTTTGGATTGAACTGTCTTGAGTAATTTTGTGTCATAGGCAAATTTTGCCACCTTATTGTTCACCCCTTTTTCCAGATCACTTATGAATATGTACTAGTCCCAGTAAGATCCCTACTATTTACCTCTTTCCTTTTGTGAAAACCAACCATTTAGTCTTACCTTTTGTTTCTATCTTTTAACCCGTTACTGCTCCTTCTTATCCCAGGACTACTTGGTTTGCATAAAAGACTTTGGTGAGAGAATCTTGTCAAAGGCTTTCTGAAAGTCTGTATATCAACTGCTCACTGTTGTCCACATGCTTGTTGACTCCTTCATAGAATTCTAATAGATTATGTGCAAATAGAATAAAGTCCAAACCAGTAATACATATACGTGGTGCTTTTAAAGGGCTAGTTTCACAAAGCTGGAAGTTGTTATAAGCCAAATCAGTTTGGAGACAGAATTTAATAAAAAAATGTGAATGATAAGTGGGGATTGTTTAAGATAATTTAACTAGTTGCCCCAAAAGCCAGGTACACTAGTTAAAAAGCCAACCTGGCTTGAAGGAAAAATAAAAAAACTATTTAAAAAAATATATATATATTATGTAGAAGAAAGGGGAAGTTGAGAGTAATGAATATAAATCAGAAGCCAGGACTTGTAGAACTGTATCCCCTGGGTAATGTCAATCTGGAGTGTTGAACAGCTGTATTCCCTTAATTCTCCAATTTGGGATGCCTTTACATGACTTACACGAGAATGATTAAAGAAATGGGAAACATACCTTACAGTGATAAACAAATAGAGTCAAGAAGCTCAATCTGTTGGGTTAAGTAAAGGCCCGGGTAGCCGCTAGTATGGTATTAGGGAGTAGAGTCACAGGCAGGCACCGTTTCTTCGCTTGATAGATAGGTGTCATTCCTCGCCCTCCCCTTCAGCTTGTTGGGGATAGATAAGTGTTGCAGCTGCATAGGGAATGTAGTTGTCTAAAGGGTAGCCTTTGTGTAAAGAAGTGTTATCTCCCCCTCCATTCCTTTCCCAGCTTATAAACGAGCTCAGGGTCATGGCCCCTTCCCTGCAAACTGCTGATTGGGGAACTTGTGGCTGCAATTACTGCAAGAAACATATCTTCAAGGTAAAAATGTCTGTATGATATGCTTAATGCTGTAAACAGGGGTGAGTATAATCATATTCAGCTTATAGCTATTAATATACATTATATAGGTGTTCATATTACTCAATAAGGGTTTGGGGAGTGTTGTAGTGAATGTGGGTATTTACATACTAACTTAGATAAAAAAGTGTGAGGTGATTAACTCAGGGCTTACTCGACAATTGGGTCGAGGGGAACAAATACCGCAATAAAGAAGCCCATTTACTCAATCCGCCTCTGGGTCCTCCTGTTCTTCTAACACAATCTTAACAAAAGAGAAGGTTAAGGTGTGTGACTTGATCACAGTTTATAAGTACCTACATGGGCAACATAAATTTGATAAGAAAGGGCTAAATTCAAACTAGAGATAAGGTGCAACTTTTTAACAGTAAGGGCAATTATCCATTTGAATGATTCATCAAGGTTTGTGGTTGATTCTCCATCACTGGCAATTTTTAAATCCAAATGGGCTGTTTTTCTCAGAGATCTGTCCTAGTTCAAACAGGAATTATTCTGGGAGGTCCTGTAGCCTGTGTCATGCAGGACATCAAAATCAGAAAGGATAAATCTGTTTCTCCTGGCAGGGTTGGTGGGAACCTTCTGACTGCTGGTGTCTCTGGCTGAAGGAGGAGTAATGAAAGGCTGCTGAAAGTATCCCCCCTGAAACATTTCCTTTTGTAAGCCAGCTGGTTCCAGCACAGCAACACAGCCACCAGCTCAGAGGCCTTCACCCTTTGCAAGACCCTATCAGCCTTGGAACTGAAGAGGTCAGCTCCCCCAAGGCAAGTCCAAGACCTTGACCTGAACCTCTGCAGAGCCCTGCAGTGTACTGGGTGTTTTCTCATCTTCATAAAAAAGTTCAAGGAATTTTTTTTTTCCTCCTAAGGGCTAGGATGAGCCCAAGAGGGAGTCGTGGAACACACAGCAGTTGTGTGGGACCATGACACACTGATAACTGAAGGATCTGTCCAAGGGTGCTCTGAAGTACATTTTCCTGTCAGCCACATCCAAATACTCCTTCTCCCCCTGGGCACAAGATACCTCCCCTGATTATAGCCTTCCCACTTGCAGCCACTCTCACAAAGGATCTGGGGCAGAGGATAGGATTTTAGATAGCATCCAGATGACAATAAATGGGACTTGGGCTCCCTAGGTCACTTGGATGTTTTTCAAAATCCCACCCAGGCTGCTTAAAGTAGGTTGAACCTTTCCCTAGGACTCTAGCAGAGGAAAAAGACAGTTACCTTTTTTCATAACTGGTGTTCTTCGAGATGTTGCTCATGTCCATTCCATTGTAGGTTTGTGTGCTCGCCACATGCACCGGTGCCGGAAGTTTTTTACATAATGAGAAGGGTCCCTGAAGAGGTTTGGGAGAGGTAGTTGGAGGGGGGAACAGAAATAAATTGAAGGGTATAACCATGAGCCACAAGGCTGAGGACCCATCAGTCCAACATTACGGAAGCCTAGGCCGGGAGGAAGGGGGACTGGCAGTTGGAGAAATGCCGGGAAGCAGGATCCAGGATACGGGTTGGAAGGGCGCCCTTGAGTGTACCCTCAAAATGCCCTGTTGGCTATGGGTGGAACTTGATTGGGAGGCTGGTTGCCTGCTGGTGGCCTTGTCGGCACTTATAGGTCTTGCCCTTCTTATGGTAGGGCTCCGACCGAGGTTGACTTCCAAACCTCTGGGCCTGTTGCAGTTTCAACCACTTCCTAGCCGGCTCTGGGGTGTACAGGCCCAGGGTAAGTAGGGTTGCCCAGGATTCTTTCAGACCATGCAGTTTTGTGTCTGGTTGCTCAGAGAATAACACCAGGCCATCAAGCGGAAGGTCCTGGATAGACTGCTGAACCTCCATTGAAAGGCCTGATGACTGTAACCAGAAAGCCCACCTCATGGAGATGGCTGAGACCATGGTTCAGGCTGCAGAATCTGCCACATCAGAGGCCGCTTGGAGGGCTGTTCTTCCCACCACTTTGCCCTCCATGAGAATAGCCAGGAATTCCTTCCTGGGTTCCTCTGGCAGCGAGTCCGAGAACTTGTCCATTGACTGCCAGATATTAAAATCGTACCAACCAAGCAGGGCCTGGTGGTTGGCCACTTGTAATTGGCGTCTGGAAGTCTAATAAACTTTTCTTCCAAGAGATCAAGCCTCTTTACCCCTTTGTTCTTGGGTGTTGCACCTGGTTGTCCCTGTCTGTCACGTTCATTGATTGTGGACGTGACTAGAGAGCTTGGGGCAGGGTGTGTGTACAAATATTCATACTCCTTCATGGGGACATAGTATTTAGACTCTTCCCTCTTGGACATGGGGAACAGTGATGAAGGTATCTGCCACAGAGTCTTAATAATTTTTGCCAATCCCTCATGCACAGGCAGTGCCACCCTGGCTGGGGACACCAAACTCAACACATCGAAGAGGGAGTCTGAGGGCTCCGCCAACTCCTCTGCTTCAAGCTCCAGGTTTGAGGCAACCCTCTTTAAGAGCTCTTGATGAGCGTTGGCATCATCCTGAGGGACCAGGTGAGAAGGCCCTGTAATCACATCATTAGGTGAGGATGAAGAGGAGGTGGGCACCAGCGGTTCTGCCACTTCCATCGTCTCCTGCATGGGCACCTCTGCTGTGGCCAGGTGGCCCTGTGGAGTCCTCTCTAGGGTCACATCTGTGTCTGGGGGTGGGCAGGAGATTGTCTGATGCCCCTGAGGCCGACCTATGCCCCTGCAAGGGCTGTGGGAACCCCAGGGATTCCAGAGGTGGCAAGGGGCAGGCCACTGGCCTTGAGGCCACACTGCACTGGGAGGTGCTGAGGGAACAGCCGGAGCCTCCGCTGGTAAGGACTCCTCCTTGCTGTCAGAGCCTGAGGAAGAAGGTCCATGTCTGGGGGGCCAGGACAGTGCCAAGGCCGTCTGTCTACCCCGGTCCTGTTGGTGCCGACCCTGGAGCTCTGCTGAGGATTTGCACAAAGGTGGTGACCCTCGGTGCCGCGATCCCAGCGGCTGGCATTGGCGTTCAGTGGATCGGCAATGGCAACCTGTCCATCTACGCCTGATGCTTACTGAGCGATCCGGCATTCCGGTAACGGGGCTCTCTGGACCGGCAGGTCGAACTGCTGGAGTAGTAGCGAACACTGGGAGAGTGGCTCGGGCGTTCCTGGCACTGGGGCAGTGTGGACGAGTGCTGCACCTCTGTGTGTCTGCGCCATTGCATCTCCTCAAGCCCGAGGAGCGCTGCCCAAAGTCCAGGGCCCAACACCGTAAACTCTGATGGGTGGACCGACCTGTGTCCAGGGCATGGTAGCTCTGTGCTGGTGAGCACTGGCGGGACAATTCCTGCAGTGAGTAGCAGTAATGCACTAATGGGGACCATTGGAAGGGTCCCAAGGCAGGTTTTCCGCTGGAGCAGGGCACCTCCATGGCCGGCATGGGCAGCACAAGTAAGGACAGAATGTCCTTTGCAGCCTGAAAGGCCTCTGGTGTGGATGGCACCACTAGGTGCTGAATGCCTCCACCGCTTCCCAGGATGGCGGGCAAGTCTTGGAGTGGGCTAGCCCGCTTCTCAGGAGCTGGGTCCCAACCTTTGTCTGGAGGTGAAGAGCTGCCCATTGCAGGTCTTTGCTCTCCTCCGGATCTCCTTCCATTTACTGGCTTTGATAACTATCTACAAGGAATGGCCCTGTTTAGCTTTCTAGCTGGTACCGGGGAGGGGGATCGATGCAGGTCGGCAGTTGGCGCCGGTGACGCACTCCACAATGAGGCTACGGTGCTGGGAGCAGAGTCTGACCTAGACAGCTCTGGTGCTGGTATAAGTGCCGACTCCCTAAGGAGTGCTCGGAGGTGAATGTCCTAGTCCTTTTTGGTCCGAGGTTTAAAACTTCTACAAATACGACATTTGTCACTGACATGAGTTTCCCCCAAGCACCTCAAACAGCTACTGTAGGGGTCGCTGATTGGCATGGGTTTTCTGCAATAGTCACAGGGTTTGAAGCCCAGGGTGTGGAGCATGACCCATCCCTAGGTTAAGTCCCATCCTGGACTACAAGCTAACCCAAAACTAGACTAAGGGAACTAAAACTATTAACTTTTTTAACAACTATTTACAACCAAGTTTGCAATGAGCAGTTGAGAGGAGAAAGCTTGCTGAGGCAAAGAAACATTCCAGCACTGTCACTAGCGGTAAGAAGGAACTGAGTGGGATTGAGGGGAGCCGGAAGTGTCCCTTTTACCACGCCATGTGGGCACCACTCCAGAGGTTGCCAGAGCCGGTACTCTATGGATACCACTGAGGGACAAACTTGCGGCACCGATGCATATGGCGAGCACACACACCTACAGTGGAATGGACATGAGCAAACACTCAAAGAACTAGTTTTTTGTTTTTGTTTTTTTTTAATACCAAGCCACTAGAAATAATGTGATTCCACACCTCTTTGACAGGTTGTGACAGAGCTTCTCTAGTAGGACAGTTCCCTTTTCTTTCTCCAGGCCATGCAGGATGTGGAAAAGTTTGTGTAGCTTCCCAGATAAAGATGCTGGAAGGAAATCTAGGACAGCTGCTATTCTGCCTATCAAATCCTGGAAGGTCCTGGTACCACTTGGGGGATGAAGTGTTTAAGATAGCCTGTTGGCATCTCAGAGGACTATCGCACCATTTTTTTTTCCATCCTCTCTGTGTATCTGAATCTATACCCAGGAACACAGCTGTCCCTGTGGTTGTCTTCTTTTATAGAGAACTGTTTTCTGTGAAGATGATGACCATAGGGCCAGAAAGCCCATGAGGTACAGTAGACACAGGGAGGACACCCTCTTGGTTAGTCTCTGAAGTCTTGAGCTGTTCCCCTTCCAGAACCAAGCTCCACATGAGGAACATCATGAATAAAGTGGCAGCTTTTCTTTGTTCCAGGAACTCCATGGTACCAAGCTCAGATCTGGTAGGAGCAGAGAATAGACTCATAGACTCATAGACTTTAAGGTCAGAAGGGACCATTATGATCATCTAGTCTGACCTCCCGCATGATGCAGGCCACAAAAGCTGACCCACCCCCTTTCCCTTAACTCAGCTGTTGAAGTCCCCAAATCCTGTAATTTAAGGACTTCAAGTCGCAGAGAATCCTCCAGCTAGCGAATCCTGATGGGTCTGCTGGTACCAGCTTGCCTCTGAGCGAGGCTCCGAATGATGTACACAGGAGCAGGAGATACCAGGAGACTGTTGGTTAGGTTTAAATTAAAGTCAGACACCAACGTCTTAGGGAATGGGTCTCAGCACTACCATATCGCTGTGAAATACAGTAGTAGGATGATTTGCCATTAGCACTTCGATCCACCAGCCTGCCAGAGGTAATTTGCATGGGCGGCGGGTATCATAGGCAGGGGGAGGCTGTGCCTCCCCAAACAACCTAGTGTGGCCCAGCCCAAGCTCTACCCCCAGGCCAAGCCCCCGCCTGCAGTTTCCAGTGCTCTGCCCTGGCCCAGACTGGCTGGGGCTAGGCCGGCCTGCCTCCCACAGGGACTCGGGGTGGCCGGTGCTGGGGCTGTGTTGCCCACCTGGCACCCAGACTGTGCTGCCCGGACCTGGCCAGGGGAGACACGGGGGGGATGCTCTGGGCTCTAATGGGGGCGGAGGAATGGGGGGGCAGAAAGGGGGAGGGGAAGGGCCTCTGGTACAAGGGGAGGGCCGGGGGCTAGTCTTCTCCAACAGCCGGGTCACCGGACACCCATGGTAATCTGCCAGATTGTTCTTGGCAGCTGAAGACGCATGGAGTTAGCCCATTAAGGTGACACCATTTCACAGTTTGATCACTTCCTGGCAGTGGGGATGAATGGACAGAGGAGGTTACTTACCTGTAACTGGAGGTTCTTCTAGATGTGTGGTCCCTATCTATATTCCACTGTGGGTTATACACGTACATCATGCATCCGGAGTTGGAGAATTTGAAAGTAGGGTCCATTGATCCGTGCTTCTGCCCTGACTTGCCTCGTGTTCCGTCTAAAGCTATGAAGGATTGGGTGGACCGACCACATCTTCAGTTCCTTCTCCACCATGAATCTGGCACAGCTGAAGCAGAGAGGAAGGAGGGCAAGAAGTGGAATACAGATAGGGACCACACATCTTGAAGAACTTCAAGTTACTGATATCTAACCTCCTCTTCTTTGAGTGATGGTCCCTATTGTATTCCATTGTGGAAGACTGACAAGCAATACCTAATCAGGAGGAGGGTGGCTACCCTCTGTTCATTGCAATAGCAGACAGCCTCAATCTTGTTTCCTGATTGGTTTTGTACATTGGCCAAACAGGACAGTCTCTACGCAAAAGAATTAATGGACACAAATCTGACATCAGGAATCATAATACTCAAAAAACAGTGGGAGAACACTTTAACCTGTCTGGTCATTCAGTGACAGACCTGCGGGTGGCTATATTACAACAGAAAAACTTCAAAAACAGACTCCAACGAGAGACTGCTGAGCTGGAATTGATATGCAAACTAGACACAATCAACAAAGGATTGAATAAGGACTGGGAATGGCTGAGCCATTACAAACATTGAATCTATCTCCCCTTGTAAGTATTCTCACACTTATCAAACTGTCTGTACTGGGCTATCTTGATTATCACTTCAAAAGTTTTTTTTTTTTCTCTTACTTAATTGGCCTCTCAGAGTTGGTAAGACAACTCCCACCTGTTTATGCTCTCTGTATGTGTGTATATATATCTCCTCAATATGTGTTCCATTCTATATGCATCCGAAGAAGTGGGCTGTAGTCCACGAAAGCTTATGCTCTAATAAATTTGTTAGTCTCTAAGGTGCCACAAGTACTCCTGTTTTTTTTTCATAGATGGTGGGTCCACCATCATTGTTCCAAGTTCACCGACCCAGCTTGCGGAAGTTATGGCTACAAGGAAAGCAACCTTCATGGAGAGGAGGAACATGGAGCAAGTAGCCAGTGGTTCAAAGAGAGGTCTCATTAGTACTGAGAGTACTAGTTTCAGATCCCATTGGAGCATGAACTTAAGAGGTGGGTCTAGAGATGATGCCCAACCACACATCATGCCCTGAGGTGGAGCAGGAGCAGATTGGGATGATGATCCTGCCATTGCACTGGGTCAGAAGCTTGGGATGGTAATCAGTGGGCAGGATGACCTGCGCAGTAGGCTGGGGAACCAGAACTGCCTGGGCCAGAAGGGCACAATCAAGGATCACTGTTGCTTTGTCCCACCTGATCTTGTGCAGCACCCGAGATAGGAGTGGTATTGGAGGGAAGGCATAGCTGAATAGGTTTGATCAGGAGAGAAGGAAAGCGTCTCCCTGGGAGCGGTAACCTAGGGCTCCCCCGAAGTAATATGTGGCACACTTGCTGTTGGTTTGAGAAGTGAATGTCTCTGGTTGGGGATCCCCACTGGGTGAATGTCATGCAGCACTCAGCTATGATGTTCTCACTCATGGTTGATCGCAGAGTGTCTGGTGGGGGAGTCTGCGAGCACATTTTGCATGTTGGGTAGGTATGCTGCAGACCAGGTGATCTGATTGCTAATGCATCGGTTCTAGAGATTGACTGACTGCTTCTGCACATAGGATGGCAGATTTCACTCTCCCTTGTTTGCTGATGTAGAGAACAATGGTAGTGTTGTCTGATATAATCAGAACATGATGAGAGCGAATGAGAGGAGGTAAGAATTTGCACGCCTTCCTTATTGGTTGAAGTTCCAGGATATTGATGTGCATCCCAGCTTGAGCCATTCATATACCATGTGTTGTGAGGTTGTCCATATGGGCTCCCCAACCTAGTAGGGCTGCATCGGTGGTGATAGTTTTGTCCGGCAACAAGGGAAGAAAGGGGACTCCCATGAGTACCTACAGGGATTTTGCCCACCAATGGGGTGAAGCAAGTACCTTGGGTGGGACTGTCAGCTTGAGGTTCATAGGGTGGCTATCTGATGAGTATGGGGACTGTAGCTACATCTGAAAGTAGTGGATGTGAAGTCTTGCAAAGGGGGTGACATAAGTGCAGAAAGCCATGTGGCTGAGTAGACGGATGTGTCCTGACACGTACCTGAGAACTGTGTGTGATGTAGGTTATGATGTCGCTCGTAGCCTGGGATCTATCTGTGGGTAAGTATGCCCAACAGTGATCGAGTTCAGGGTCACTTCAATGAAGTCCAATGATTGTGTGGGCCTGAGGGTCGATTTTTATTTTTATTTTTATTTTTATTTTATGTTGATGCTAACTTCCAGAGAGGCAAGGAGGCTGAACATCATAGAGGTTCCTGCCATAGGCTCCTGGTGAGATCTGGCAATGAAGAGTCAGGCATTGAAGTATGGAAAAACCAGAAGACTATTATGCTTGAAGTGAGCTGCTACCACTGACAATACCTTGGTAAAACCTCTGAGTGTGCAGCTATGCTGAAGGGTACTACCCTGTATTGGAAATGGTCTGAGCCCACCATAAATCTGAGAAAAATATCTGTGGGTGGCATAGGGGGAACATGCAGGGTCAAGTGTCCTCAGATTTCTGCTTGGCCTGCCATGGGGGGAGGGAGAGGAGCTCTGTCCTTCTCCCACTGCACCTACCCCCTGCACACACACGTTTGGCCCCTGTCCCTGGCACCCAGGCCGGAGGGGGGCAGGAAGCAGAAGGGGTGGGACCAGCCCCTACAGCTGTCTGAGAGAGTGCCTGGCTGGGGTGGTGGAGGCGGGCTGCCACCCTGCCCAGGCCCAGCTGCTGGGGAAAGCAGCAGTCTCCTCTACCCTGGCATATTTCCAGCTTGCTTGACCCCTGTCCCCAGTAGCCAGGCCCAGGCTGGAGTGGAAGCCGCCGCTGCCATCTCCCCAGCCGGACACTCTCAGGCATCTGCTGTGCTGCACAGAGCAACGACCCGGACCCTTCAGTTGCATAAGAAGCGGCTCCATCCCACTCCCCGCCTGGGCCCAGCTGCCAGGGAGAGTGGCCTGCTAAACCCAGGGTTGTGAGTTCAATCCTTGAGGGGGCCACTTAGGGATCTGGGGCAAAATCAGTACTTGGTCCTGCTAGTGAAGGCAGGGGGCTGGACTCGATCTTTTGGGGTCCCTTCCAGTTCTATTTTTTTTTTATCTATGGTGGGCGGGAAGAACATATATGTGTAAGTAAGCATCCTTCATATCCTGTCATAGTGTCCAAGGCTGTTTGTAGAGAGGTTCTGGACACAACTAATTCTCCAATAAGTCAGACCCTAATCCATCCTTTGCACCTGCAGGAACTTGTCCCTGAAGGGTACTGTGACCCTGGTAATTATACTTTGTGAGTAAATAGTTCGCTATACAGAGTTGGAGTGATGCTGAATAATAGGCTTTTCTGAGATCAATCCTTTTCAGATCTGGTGATTTTTTTTTCATGGGCTGCAGATACCACTAAAACAACAAGGAGTCCAGTGGCACCTTAAAGACTAACAGATTTATTTGGGCGTAAGCTTTCATGGGTTAAAAACCCATTTCTTCGTCTGAAGAATCAAATGACACCCATGAAAGCTTATGCCCAAATAAGTTAAACTTTATGTGCCACCGGACTCCTCCTTGTTGTTTTTGTGGATACAGACTAACACAGCTACCCCTCTGATTCCAGATACCACTAAGGAGATCAGAGCTGGGAAAGAGTAGAAGTATTCATATCCCTACTTATTCTTTCCAGCTCATGTTGGTGTTGAGTATAAAGAGGCTGGATCCTGCCATGGTTTCTTCAGGGTCTAGGTGTCCTTCACTGTTGGCATTGCCAATCTGTCCAGGAGGTTAAGGGAAGGATATTGAACACCTTATGTGCTTTTACTTGCACTATTGAGAGTTCAATATCTAGGGTACCTTCTATTCTTCCTATCAACTCTTGAAAGTCATACAGGAACAGGTGTCTCAGTTTCATCTGGGGAGGAAGAAGAAAGGACTTTAAGTGCAGAAGATAGGATAGAGTTGTCGAGTTGCCTTCTTCCATTTCCTTTTTGTGCTCCTCTCTGTTTTCCTCCTTTCAATTTCTACGGGGTTTGTTTCCCTAATTGGTCTAGTAGGTTATCTGATTGGGGAAGGGGGGCTGGGGCACTTATGGGAGAAGTGAGAGGAAGAATACTTTCTCAGTGGAGGACCCCAGACTTCCCAGAAGAGCCAAGTTGGTATGCCAGAGTCTAGGGAGGTACTGAGTCCAAAGGTGATGTCTGCCAAGGTAATACTGGATATTTGGAAGTAGCAATATGTCTGAGTGTTCTATAGGGAGGGAGATGTGTTACCTCTTGTAACCTTTGTGTTGAAATGTTCCCAACTAATATTGAGTTGTTAGAAATAAGGGTGTAATAAAACCCAACTTAGTTTTCAGGTTTGAGCCTGTAGGTCGGTTACAGAAAATGTATTTAGTACTGTGATGGGGTCCCTGGGGTACAACTGTGCCCCCTTAACTCTCCAGCCTGGGCTGTCTCTCTCAATGCTTTACTAGTGACAAGCAGCAAACTCCTCCAGGCACTGTTAACATTCATACAACAGCATCTGGAGCCCCACACCCAGCTAGATTGCATGAATGCTCCCTGAGCCACTCATGAATCACATAGAGAAAGGCACCAGCAAATCTCCCAAACCCATAGCTTTGCACACCAGAATATACGGTCTTGCCTTGGTTAGAAGCCTGACCACTCCCTCAATGTGAAGAGGACACACACTAGCCTTTGTAAACTGAGCTGAGATTTCTCAAGCACTTCAACCAAAACACAGTTTTAGGTAAAATATTGTGGGGGAATAGGCCTGGCTGGCTTCCCTTGCACCAATCAAAACATGAGCAAAGACTCGTCATATAGGCCCGCCCTGCAGGCCACAAGCCTGAACCAAAATAAGTGTCATTTTTTCTCAGTCTCAGTCTAGTGTCATGACCAGAGGAGGGAGGGGGGCCAAGGAGGGAAAGAATAAAAAGCCCCAGCAGCAGCACTAATGAAATATGTTCATGGCTGGTGAAATATAATAACCGCTTGTGTGAAGCAATAGGTAACTTTAGTTGGATGCAAACTGACTAAATGCAGCTTCTCCTTTAGGTGAGCTGTGACGTCCCCGTGATTCCAGCTAAATGCAAAACTAGCCAATCACGTCTCTCTTTTGGGTGCCCAGTAAACTCACGCCCCCCCCCGGCGCACTGACGGTAACACCCCGGAAAAGTAACGTACACCCTGCCGAGAATACACCCTAACTGGTGCCAAGTACTACCCATATCAGAAACCACCAAGAAGCCCTCCACCCAATATGCACCTAATTCTCTAAATAAGCTTGTAATATGTTTGCGGTTTGTAAGAATAAAAGGAGCCTGCGAGCTCAGTTCTGGGGAGCAGTTTCTAATTGCTACCCCCAACACGTTGGTATGTATTGCAATAAACGGGCCTCAGGCTTGAGTCTGTGAACTAAAATCAATGCGTGGGTGACTTTTTCCACAACAATTTGGGGGCTCGTCCGGGATCACTTGACGTCCCACCAGACCAGAGGACCGCGGACCGCTTCCACACTGACCCCAGGCGCCAGGTGAGAGACCGTTGTCTCTCTTTGGGCTTTGGTGGGGAGCTGACTGTAGGCTCTGGGTTTAGGTGAGGACGCGCTGTGATCCGAACCTTTGTAGTTAGACTCATTTGCCTGATGCCTGTTCGTTTTGTAAATTGTCTGTCGGTATTGTAATAGGTAGAGTAACTGACGGTAGTGTGTTTTGTATTGAATGGGTCTTGTTCGTCGGCTTAGCGTGGTCCGACGCTTGGGCAGTGGTCCCCCCAGGGTGCGGAGAACCGGTCACTGTCGACCTTGGAGAGAGAGCCTCGAAGTGACCGAAGACGTTGGCAGGACGCCCCCTGACACTAGGTCGGGTGGGGGTAAGTGCCGTAAAGAAGTCCTGAATTAGGTGTATTGTGTGGTATGAGTGTGGGTCATAAGGTGACCCTACCCCTGCTTCCCTTGAAGTGCAGTATTAAGCCCCACCTTGCTCGGAGAGCAGGGAGGCCCTGGGAAACTGCCCACGAACTCCCAGGCAGTAGAGTAACCTATCCCGTTCTCTAGAAGGCAGGCTGGTGCTCTCTGCTGAGGGAAGGGTGTGCGGGGACCGTGCCTTTCCTAGCCCTTTTTGTGTGAATGACCTGCGGCTGAGACCTTACCCCCAGATCTTCCTCTTGGAGCCGTGGGCTCCCTCCCCGGACTCGGAGAGAAGGGGAGTCCCTGGAAACCGCCCGCTGTATCGGAGGCAATAGGGTTTCCTATCCCGTTCTCTTGAAGGCGGGCCGGTGCCCATTGCCGAAAGGGGTGTGTGCGAGGACCGCCCTTATAAAACCCTCCCTATTGGTGTGAATGTTGAGGAGCTGACCTCGCCTGGTAAGGAGGTCTAGGAAGGTGGCCTCGCCAAAGGAAGGAGGCCTGGGCTTATAGCGCTGATTACATGTTATGTGTAACCTGTCTAATGTTAATGAGAGAAAGATAGATTGTGAGTATAAGTGGTAGCCACCAAAGGTTAGAGATTAGTTGCTGAAGAAAATAAAATGTAAGCGCAGTGTGAATTTTAAACCTTATTAGACAAGGCAGTATTTGGATCAAGCAATTTTTCTCACCCCACTGGATGTTACAGTTATTTATACACAGGTTTCCCCTTTAAGCCTGGGCCCAATTTCCTGAGTTCAAGTCTGTATCTTCCTGGCATTCTTGTTGCTTCCAGCATAGGTGGGGGAGGAGAAAGGCCAAAGCATGATGCCACTGTCCCTATTTTATATCCTCAGCCCACATGCCTGGGAAACACTAGCCCAGACATAACCTGCTGGACTTTGAGTGACAGAGTTGAGCAATCCCCCACTGTGTGATGCTTGGGCAGCCCTGTTACAGTATAGCAAATCCCTTGTTTACAACTCCCCTGCAGATGAATGGTCACTTAACATCCTCCTGGGCATAGATCACCACCTGGCAGTAGAGACTCTCAAACTTAAACATATTTCAGTAACAACCATAAAGCAAAATCTCATAACTTCATACACACTAATGATATACATATTTGGACAGAACAATGGGTTGCAGCAGATCATGACCTTTCCTATGCTATCTTACATGGCATGCTTTGTGTAAAATATATCATACTTATCTGATGGGGTGAATTTGGGGCTACCAGGGTGCTTGTTCAAGGTACAGAGTGCCACAGTAGAGGATCATGAGGCAACACTTTAAATAATAAAACCAAACTTTATTCAAAAAGGAAAATGATTACTTAAGGAAACAGGAATGCAGTTACCACTTACACAATACTACAATTATACTTTCAAAGACGAAATAGCATATTAATGGGTGATTAGTCCACTGACAACAGTGTGATGTACAGCCTTATAATTCTGGCCCCCAATGGTACACTTTTTATGTTAATTGGAGCTGCCTCAAAATTTAGCAAAACTACTCTTTATAGTTAATATTAAATTGTTCTTTGTCATAATTATATTTCTGCCACCTTATTGGCGTTTACACATGATTTAAATTAACATTTGCACCAGTGTCCTTCCCATACTAGACAGTATTTTAATAAAACATTCACAATTCTCAAAACACATATTAAAAACCTCGCTGAAACTAGTGTTAACCAAAACCGTAATATTGGGTCATAGAATATCAGGGTTGGAAGGGACCTCAGGAGGTCATCTAGTCCAACCCCCTGCTCAAAGCAGGACCAATTCCCAACTAAATCATCCCAGCCAGGGCTTTGTCAAGCCGGGCCTTAAAAACCTCCAAGGAAGGAGACTCCACCACCTCCCTAGGTAACGCATTCCAGTGCTTCACCACCCTCCTAGTGAAATAGTGTTTCCTAATATCCAACCTACACCTCCCCCACTGCAACTTGAGACCATTGCAACTTGTTCTGTCATCTGCCACCACTGAGAACAGCCGAGCTCCATCCTCTTTGGAACCCCCCCTCAGGTAGTTGAAAGCAGCTATCAAATCCCCCCTCATTCTTCTCTTCTGCAGACTAAATAATCCCAGTTCCCTCAGCCTCTCCTCATAAGTCATGTGCTCCAGACCCCTAATCATTTTTGTTGCCCTCCGCTGGACTCTTTCCAATTTTTCCACATCCTTCTTGTAGTGTGGGGACCAAAACTGGACACAGTACTCCAGATGAGGCCTCACCAATGTTGAATAAAGGGGAACGATCACGTTCCTCGATCTGCTGGCAATGCCCCTACTTCTACAGCCCAAAATGCCGTTAGCCTTCTTGGCAACAAGAGCACACTGTTGACTCATATCCAGCTTCTCATCCACTGTGACCCCTAGGTCCTTTTCTGCAGAACTGCTACCTAGCCATTCGGTCCTTAGTCTGTAGCAGTGCATGGGATTCTTCCGTCCTAAGTGCGGGACTCTGCACTTGTCCTTGTTGAAACTCATCAGGTCATGTCCTTGCTAACTTCAGTTTTTCCATCTTACTGTCTTGAGCTTATCTCTAACTTTCTCACGCTAGCAACACTAATTTCCCATACTCCTCTACACTCAGGCTAACTTAGGCCAAAGCCTGATTTCTACTTAACATAAGAATAGCCATACTGCGTCAGACCAAATGTCCATCCAGCCCAGTATCCTGTCTACTGACCGTGACCAATGCTAGATGTCCCAGAGGGAGTGAACCTAACAGGTAATGATCAAGTGATCTCTCTCCTGCCCTCCATCTCCACCCTCTGACAAACAAAGGCTAGGGACACCATTCCTTACCCATCCTGGCTAATAGCCATTAATGGACTTAACCTCCATGAATTTATCTAGTTCTCTTTTAAACCCTGTTACAGTCCTAGCCTTCACAATCTCTTCAGGCAAGGAGTACCTGAAAATAAAACTTTTACTTCTAATTTAGCCTGTACCATGTTGTAATCTTATTATCAAAGCACAGTTAACTCAGGTCCAGGCTGGAGTTGGTAAATTGCATGTCATTTCTGCCCTTAGTTTAATAACCCAAAGGTTGTTTAAAAAATTGTATTAAGTATCAGCAAGTCTAAAAAGGCATTGCAGTGGGATTTAACATGTTCAAAAGTTTAGGATTTTCTAAATGACCAGCTCACGGCCATTCAGAGCAATCTTGAACATCAGGTGTGGCCTACTGCCCTTACAGACACCTTGAAAGTACCATCTAATCTGTTGCCATAAAAACATACTTAAAAATTTTCTGAGTGAAAGTGCAAACGTTCGCAATGCTCATTCCAAGCATACGGGCTGGTTGGAGGGGTGTGGGCTCCCACATACCAAATCCTGCCAGGTCCATAAAAAGAATGCATGTAAAATTGGGGTAATTCACCAAAACATTTGAAAAAATGAACCACCTGGTATGTCTAACCAATTTACAGTCAGTGCTCCTAAAATAACACCTAATATCTAAATAGGAATAAAAAATCAATAAACACTCTGGCCATTAAAGTCCCCACAGCTTCAGACCCCCTTCCCCAGGCCCTACTCTTCCCCATCACCCAGCCCAAAAATAACAAGGCTGAACTCAAAAAAAGTTCAGTGCACGCTAAAAGCTGAAACAAAGGTTGTAGGCCCACTTAGGGTACATCTACATTACAGGGGGGAGTCGATTTAAGATACGCAAATTCAGCTACGTGAATAGCGTAGCTGAATTCGACGTATCGCAGCCGACTTACCCCGTTGTGAGGACGGCGGCAAAATCGACTTCTGCGGCTTTTTGTCGGCGGCGCTTACTACCACCTCCGCTGGTGGAGTTAGAGCGCCGATTCGGGGATCGATTGTCGCGTCCCAACGGGACGCGATAAATCGATCCCCGAGAGGTCAATTTCTACCCGCCGATTCAGGCGGGTAGTATAGACCTAGCCTTAGTGTCAGTATCCCTAGCATTAACTCCCTTAAACAGGCCGGCACCAATCTTGGCACTCCCAAGCTGGCCAGTTCACGATCCTCAGCCGTGTACAGCAAAAATGAATCTTGGTGATGCCTACACAGCATCAGAGGAGTTCCACAGGTTGACTGTGTGCTGTGTGAAGAAGAACTTCCTTTTATTTGTTTTAAACCTGCTGTCCATTAATTTTATTTGGTGGTCCCTAGTTCTTATTATGGGAACAAGTAAATAACTTTTCCTTATTCACTTTCTCCACACCACTCATGATTTTATATACCTCTATCATATCCCCCCTTAGTCTCCTCTTTTCCAAGCTGAAAAGTCCTAGTCTCTTTAATCTCTCCTCATATGGGACCCGTTCCAAACCCCTAATCATTTTAGTTGCCCTTCTCTGAACCTTTTCTAATGCCAGTATAATGTTTTTGAGATGAATACTGCATACAGATGTGGTCTCCTCAAGATGTGAGCGTACCGTGGATTTATATAAGGGCAATAAGATATTCTCTATCTTATTCTCGATCCCTTTTTTAATGATTCCTAACATCGTGTTTGCTTTTTTGACTGCCACTGCACACTGCCTGGATGTCTTCAGAGAACTATCCACGATGACTCCAAGATCTCTTTCCTGATTAAGTATCAGGGGGTAGCCGTGTTAGTCTGTATCTACAAAAACAACAAGGAGTCTGGTGGCACCTTAAAGACTAACAGATTTATTTGGGCATAAGCTTTCGTGAGTAAAAACCTCACTTCTTCGGATGCATAGAGTGAAAGTTACAGATGCAGGCATTATATACAGACACATGGAGAGCAGGGAGTTACTTCACAAGTGGAGAACCAGTGTTGACAGGGCCAATTCAATCAGGGTGGATGTAGTCCACTCCCAATAATAGATGAGGAGGTGTCAATTCCAGGAGAGGAAAAGCTGCTTCTGTAGTGAGCCAGCCACTCCCAGTCCCTATTCAAGCCCAGATTAATGGTGTTGAATTTGCAAATGAATTTTAGTTCTGCTGTTTCTCTTTGAAGTCTGTTTCTGAAGTTTTTTTGTTCAATGATAGTGACTTTTAAATCTGTAATAGAATGACCAGGGAGATTGAAGTGTTCACTTACTGGCTTATGTATGTTACCATTCCTGATGTCCGATTTAGAGTTAGGCACCCAACTGCCATTTGTGCCTTTGACATTCAACCCCAAATCTTAGTCACTCAGGAGCTGTTTCAGCAGCAGTTCCAGAGTGCTCCCTTTTACAGGCTAATCTCCTTTTAGCCTGGGTCCAGCAATCACTCACACCCCCTGCAGTTACTGTCCTTTGTTTCAGTCTCCTTCAAGTATCCTGGGGGGGGGGGGGGGGGGTGGAGAGGCTCCTTCTTTAGCCAGCTGAAGAACATACATAAGCCAGTAAGTGAACACTTCAATCTCCCTGGTCATTCTATTACAGATTTAAAAGTCACTATCATTGAACAAAAAAACTTCAGAAACAGACTTCAAAGAGAAACAGCAGAACTAAAATTCATTTGCAAATTCAACACCATTAATCTGGGCTTGAATAGGGACTGGGAGTGGCTGGCTCACTACAGAAGCAGCTTTTCCTCTCCTGGAATTGACACCTCCTCATCTATTATTGGGAGTGGACTACATCCACCCTGATTGAATTGGCCCTGTCAACACTGGTTCTCCACTTGTGAAGTAACTCCCTGCTCTCCATGTGTCTGTATATAATGCCTGCATCTGTAACTTTCACTCTATGCATCCGAAGAAGTGAGGTTTTTACTCACGAAAGCTTATGCCCAAATAAATCTGTTAGTCTTTAAGGTGCCACCAGACTCCTTGTTGTTTCTTTCCTGATTAGTTGTAGCTAAATTAGCCCCCATCATATTGTATGTATAGTTGCGGTTATTTTTTCCAATATGCATTACTTTACATATATCCACATTAAATTTGATTTACCATTTTGTTGCCCAATCACTTAGTTTTGTGAGATTTTTTTTGAAATTCTTCAGTCTGCTTTGGTCTTAACTATCTTGAGCAGTTTAGTATCATCTGCTAACTTTGCCACCTCACTGTTTCTCCAGATCATTTATGAATAAGTTGAATAGGATTGGTCCTAGGACTGACCCTTGGGGAACACCACTAGTTACCCCTCTCCATTCTGAAAATTTACCATTTATTCCTACGCTTTGTTCCGAGTCTTTTAACCAGTTCTCAATCTATGAAAGGATTTTCCCTCTTATCCCATGACAACTTAACCTAATTACTTATTTCTTAACCTAAACCATCCTTTCGGCTACAAGTGTCAAGGTGGCCACTAGGTTGAATGCCTAGTGACTGAGTGGCGATATAGCCTTATCTGGAGATTCCCTAGGGGAGGAAGGTATTGAAGGTCTGGAGATGGGACACAGCTTGACTCTGGGGAAAAATGAGTGGGAGGAATATATTTGTCCCAACCGAGGTGCTGTCCTCTCCTTGCTAGGAAGAGAGAGTCCAGGTGCCAGGAGCTGGTAACATCAGTACTGAGGTCAGCAGCAGGGGATCTAGCTCTAAAGCTAATAGTAGATACACTGGTACCACACTGTTACCAAATCGAGTGTCATGGGTTTCTCCCACCCAGGGCAGAGGATTGGTGCTGAGTGTAGTCCTGGGTATGGCACACTGATTGGACCTGCAAACAGGAGGTGAAGGCACTGCCCTGCTTTGGTGGATTAAGGATAACATGTGAAAGGGGTAAAACTTTCCTTGTTGATACTGGCTGAGGGAGCTTTGGGTTAGAGTCTGTATGTACTGGGACACTGAAGGTAAGGGATTTTTGAGAGGACAGTCCCTTTTTGGAGGCAGAGAGATATCTTTCTGAACTGGAGGTCCTATCATAGATCCACCAGAAAGCATTTTAGCCAAGTTTCTCTAGAGCAGCAAGGTCTGTTGGCGACCTTCTGGCACAGCAAGAAATAGGCCAGAACATGGCTCATGCACAAAGAAAATTGCAATAATTATGACCATTCACTAAGACAGTCATGGACAGGCAAGGCTTGAAGCCTCAAGGTTTGGGATCAGATATTTGGTGGGAAGGTGCCTTGGCATTAGAGTGAACCAGACTGATTAAAATAAAAACAAGGAGCTGTCAGAGGGCAGGAAGAGAATTTTCTGTTGTCTGACACTATGAAGAGGGGCTGCTATGGGGTCTTGCAACCATAGGCAATCAGAGGGAACCGAGAGGTGATCAGGGCCACTCTGCCCTATATGCCATTAGGTGGAGTGGACATGAGGATATGCAGAGTGTAGCTGTAGCCCCAACAGCGGCTGCTGGTCAAAAGAATACAATCTTGCCACCATGAGCAGGATCCACATGGACAAAGACTTGAAAAAGAACATAAAACCTTTTCATTGTAACTATTTCTCTTATTCCCTTTCACTGTAGAGATTCTTTATATAGCAAAAACTCCTTTGCTTAATAGTCTTCATTTGGTTTTAAATACTTTTATTGAGAGTCAGCTGTAGATGGTCCTGAGTTGTAGCCTTATTGTGATGTCTAAAACAAAACGATGCACACACAAGAGACACGGGAATGAGAAAGAATAGCTGAATCTCCTTTTCTCTTATGATAGATGTTTATTTAGTAATTTTACAAATCATTAGCATACAAATACCAAAATGCAATATTAACAAATACAAAAATGAACATTTTGTGTGAGACACTATACAATGATATAGTCAAGTTTATTAATTGAAGAACAGGAGTACTTGTGGCACCTTAGAGACTAACAAATTTATTAATTGAGCAGGTAGTCTAGGAGCATGTGTAATTCCATGGGCAAGTTACTGATAGAAAGTTAAGGGAGGTGTCATTTGATTCATAAAAATGTACAGAATCATAATTTCAGTGGGGCCATTGTTCTTTGTTCTGTCATCTGCCGCCACTGAGAACAGCCTACCTCCATCCTCTTTGGAACCCCCCTTCAGGTACTTGAAGGCTGCTATCAAATCCCCCCCATCACTCTTCTCTTCTGCAGACTAAATAACCCCAGTTCCCTCAGCCTCTCCTCGTAAGTCATATGCCCCAGCCCCCTAATCATTTTTGTTGCCCTCCGCTGGACTCTCCAATTTGTCTACATCCCTTCTGTAGCGGGGGACAAAAACTGGACACAATACTCCAGGTGTGGCCTCACCAGTGCCAAATAGAGGGGAATAATCACTTCCCTCAATCTGCTGGCAATGCTCCTACTAATACAGCCCAATATGCCATTGGCCTTCTTGCCAACAAGGGCACACTGCTGACTCATATCCAGCTTCTCGTCCACTGTAATCCCCAGGTCCTTTTCTGTAGAATTGCTGCTTAGCCAGTCAGTCGCCAGTCTGTAGCAGTGTATCGGATTCTTCCGTCCTTAGTGCAGGACTCTGCACTTGCCCTTGTTGAACCTCATCAGATTTCTTTTGGCTCAATCCTCCAATTTGTCTAGGTCACTCTGGACCCTATCCCTACCCTCCAGCATATCTACTTCTCCCCCCAGCTTACTGTCATCTGCGAGCTTGCTGAGGGTGCAACCCATCCCATCATCCAGATCATTAATAAAGATACTGAACAAAACCGGTCCCAGGACCAACCCCTGGGGCACTCTGCTTGATACCGGCTGCCAACTAGACATCGAGCCGTTGATCATTATTGTCCTTATCTCTCTTTGAAACTTGTAATTCCACATAGTCATCCACCTGTGAACTATTTTAATAGTTTGAATTGCTTTGCTACAGGTATTGTCTGAGAAAGAACCCACTGGAGAGAGATCACAGACTATCAGATCACTTTCGTCAAAGCAGACATGGTGTAGTGGCCTGTCAACATTCAGCCTGCTTAACAATAAAGGAAAGCCTTGGGCATGATCCTTTCATCTCAGGTCTGCTTAAACTTTAACAGGGAAGATCTAAGCCATAGGAATGAGGTCTCCAGGTAGGTACTTGGCTTGCCCTGAAATTCTCATGGAAAAATTCTAACAGACTCTACACCTGAACGGCCTATTGGACTATAAGCCACTGAATTGATTCCAGAGAGACCTTTACAAATCAGAGTGGTAGCCGTGTTAGTCTGTATCAGCAAAAAGAATGAGTACTTGTGGCATCTTAAAGACTAACGAATTTATTTGGGCATAAGCTTTCATGGGATAAAACTCACTTCATCGGATGCATACAGTGGAAAATACAGTAGAAAGATTATATATATACACACACACACACATACATACATACACACACACAGACACGGAACATGAAAAAATGGGTGTTGCCATACCAACTATAACAAGACTAAACAATTAAGATGGGCTATTATCAGTAGGAGGAAAAAAACCCTTTTGTAGTGATAATCAGGATGACCCATTTCCAACTGTTGACAAGAAAGTGTAAGTAACAGTAGGGGAAAAAATTAGCATGAGGAAATAGTTTTACTTTGTGTAATGACCCATCCACTCCCAGTCTTTATTCAAGCCTAATTTAATGGTGTCCAGTTTGCAAATTAATTCGAATTCAGCAGTTTCTCGTTGGAGTCTGGTTTTGAAGTGTTTTTGTTGGAGTATTGCGACTTTTAGGTCTGTAATTGAATGACCAGGGAGGCTGAAGTGTTCTCCGACTGGTTTTTGAATGTTATAATTCTTGATGTCTGATTTGTGCCCACACGAGGAGAAAGCGTGGGACTCATCATGATCTGGGGTATCAACTGTCCCACTAGTGCCCCAGAGAAGGGGAGTGGAGAGGGAGGGAGGGACCCGGGCCCACCCTCTACTCTGGGTCCCAGCCCAGGGGCCCTAGGATAGCGGCAAACCACTTGAACTAGCGACTCTTTCCCCTGGGCCACTTCCCTCTCCGATCCTTCAGGCTGTGGGGCTTCCTGCCCTCTCTCCACTTGGGCCAAGTTTCTCCCAACCCCTTGACTCTGTGGAGTCCCTGTGCTCTGCACAAGCCGGTTTTCCTTTACCTAGGGTCTTGGTCTTCTGGCCTGCCACAGCACTTTCCCAAACTGCTCTCTGCTCCAACACCAAACCACTCTGCTTCAACTCCTCCCTTTGTCTGATTGAAGCAGGGGGGGTTTATTAGGTACTGGCTTCAGGTGCTCTAATTGGCTTCAGGTGCTCTAATTAATCTATAGCAACCTCTCTTCCCTCTACAGGGAATAAGGCTCTCATCATCCTGGGGCTTACATCTCTCCTCTCAATCACTCTCCTGTAGCCCTCTGGCCTGGAGAGAGGAAGGAGAGAGAGGGAATCATAGAATCTCAGGGTTGGAGGGGATCTTAGGAGGACATCTAGTCCAACCCCCTGCTCAAAGCAGGACAAATTCCCAACTAAATCATCCCCGACAGGGCTTTGTCAAACCTGACCTTAAAAACCTCTAAGGAAGGAGATTCCACCCTGGGTGTAGTCACGGCAGAAGAGCTGGATGCACACCCTTCCCCACGTTCCCCCACTGCCGCGCAGAGGGAAAGGCGCACCTCTGCCCTCGCCAGGCCAGCCAGAACTCCCGGAAGGACGCCACGAAGCCCACATCCTCCAGCAAGCTGTTGTTGAAATGCCAATAGGCCGGCCCTGGCCTCTCCACGCAGAGAGAGGCCGTCACGGTGGCTAGATGGTGATCAGAAAACGGGGTCAGCCAGATGCTGGAGGAGTGGGCCCGTGAAAGATGGAAGCGTGACAGGTAGATGCGGTCCAACCAGGAGTGGCACGACCAATGGGCCTCCACCCAGACAAAGATGAACGTCATCCAGGTGGTGGTTGCGCCAGACATCCACCAGGGAGTGATGTTCGACAATCTCCTGGAGGACGTCCGTGGCGGCCGGGCACTGCTCGGTCCCCGAGCAGTCCCGCTCCTCGAGTGTGGTGTTAAAGTCCCCGCCCAGGACCAGGCACTCGCAAGGATCCAAGGAGCCGAGGAAGGCGGACGCCTGCTGATAAAAATGCAGCTGCTCCAGGCCTGATGTCGGGGCGTAAACGTTGACAAGATTGACCACTAGCCCCTCCATGCCGACCTGGAGGTGCAGCAGGCAGCCCGGCACAGTCTCAGCGACCCCCAGCACCTTGGGCCGTAGATAGGGGGAGAACAGGGTGGCCACCCCAGTCGAATTGGTGGTGAGGTGGCTAAAATAAACCATCCCCCCACTCCAGCCACCAGTTCTCAGAAACCCTCCGCCGCATGCCCACCAATAAGTCTCCGGGCATGGACGGGCTGACCGTGGAATTCTACCGTGTGTTCTGGGACGTCCTCGGCCCAGACCTAGTCACCGTCTGGGCCGAGTCCTTGCAGAGTGGGGTTGTCCCTCTTTCGTGCAGGCGAGCCATAGAATCATAGAATATCAGGGTTGGAAGGGACCTCAGGAGGTCATCTAGTCCAACTCCCTGCTCAAAGCAGGACCAATTCCCAACTAAATCATCCCAGCCAGGGCTTTGTCAAGCCGGGCCTTAAAAACCTCTAAGGAAGGAGATTCCACCACCTCGCTAGGTAACACATTCCAGTGCTTCACCACCCTCCTAGTGAAATAGTGTTTCCTAATATCCAACCTACACCTCCCCCACTGCAACTTGAGACCATTGCTCCTTGTTCTGTCATCTGCCACCACTGAGAACAGCCAAGCTCCATCCTCTTTGGAACCCCCCCATCAGGTAGTTGAAAGCAGCTATCAAATCCCCCCTCATTCTTCTCTTCTGCAGACTAAACAATCCCAGTTCCCTCAGCCTCTCCTCATAAGTCATGTGCTCCAGACCCCTAATCATTTTTGTTGCCCTCTGTTGGACTCTTTCCAATTTTTCTACATCCTTCTTGTAGTGTGGGCCCCAAAACTGGACACAGTACTCCGGATGAGGCCTCACCAATGTCAAATAAAGGGGAACGATCACGTTCCTCAATCTGCTGGCAATGCCCCTACTTCTACAGCCCAAAATGCCGTTAGCCTTCTTGGCAACAAGAGCACACTGTTGACTCATATCCAGCTTCTCGTCCACTGTGACCCCTAGGTCCTTTTCTACAGAACTGCTACCTAGCCATTCGGTCCCTAGTCTGTAACTGTGCATGGGATTCTTTCGTCCTAAGTGCAGGACTCTGCACTTGTCCTTGTTGAACCTCATCAGGTTTTTTTTGGCCCAATCCTCTAATTTGTCTAGGTCCCTCTGTATCCGATCCCTACCCTCTAGTGTATCTACCACGCCTCCCAGTTTAGTGTCATCTGAAAACTTGCTGAGAGTGCAGTCCACACCATCCTCCAGATCATTAATAAAGACATTAAACAAAACCGGCCCCAGGACCGACCCCTGGGGCACTCCGCTCAAAACCGGCTGCCAACTAGACATGGAGCCATTGATCACTACCCGTTGAGCCCAACAATCTAGCCAGCTTTCTATCAACCTTACAGTCCATTCATCCAACCCATACTTCTTTAACTTGGCAGCAAGAATACTGTGGGAGACCATAACAAAAGCTTTACTGAAGTCAAGGAATAACACATCCACTGCTTTCCCCTCATCCACAGAGCCAGTTATCTCATCATAGAAGGCAATTAGGTTAGTCAGGCATGACTTCCCCTTTGTGAATCCATGCTGACTGTTCCTGATCACTTTCCTCTCCTCTAAGTGATTCATAATTGATTCCTTGAGGTCCTGCTCCATGATTTTTCCAGGGAGTGAGGTGAGGCTGACTGGCCTGTAGTTCCCCGGATCCTCCTTCTTCCCTTTTTTAAAGATGGGCACTACATTAGCCTTTTTCCAGTCATCCGGGACCTCCCCCAATCGCCATGCTCACCGTATTGCCAAAGAAGGGGGACCTCCGCGACTTACAGAACTGGCGTCCCATCTCGCTCCTCAGCACGGACTACAAAGTTGTAGTGAAGGCCATCTCGCTACGGCTAGGATCCGTGCTGGCAGACGTGGTCCACCCAGACCAGACCTACACCATCCTGGGCCACACCATATTTGATAACTTGTATCTGGTCCAGGACCTCTTGGAGCTTGGGTGTATGGATGGTCTGTCGTTCGCCCTCCTGTCCCTGGATCAGGAGAAGGCGTTCGACAGGATGGACCACGGATATCTCCTGATCACTCTGCGAGCGTTTGGCTTCAGACCCCAGTTTGTGGTCTTTCTCCAGGTGCTGTACGTCTCCGCAGAGTGTCTGGTCAGGCTCAACTGGACCCTGACTGACCCTGACTGGTCAACTTAGGGTGAGGAGTACGGCAGGGGTGCCTCCTCTCGGGCCAGCTGTACGCTCTGGCGATCAAGCCCTTCCTCTGTCTCTTCTGCAGGAGGTTGATGGGGTTGGCACAGCAAGAGCTGGAGCTGTGGCTAGTCCTGTCGGCTTACGCAAAAGATGTGCTCCTTGTGGTCCAGGACCCGGGTGACTTGGCACGGGTGGAGGCTTGCCAAGCCGTCTACTTGGCGGCCTCTTCTGCCCGACTCAACTGGGTCAAGAGCTCTGGCCTGGTGGTTGGGGATGGGTGGCAGGCGAGCTCCCTCCCACCCACACTTCAAGCCATCTGGTGGAGCGCGGGTCTACTGCTCTATCTCGGCATTTACCTTTCTGCCACGCATCTGTCTCCGCCCAAGAACTAGCATGGTTTAGAGGGCAGGGTGACAGAGTGGCTCTGGAAATGAACAGGACTACTCTGGTTCCTCTCTCTTCGAGGGAGGGCACTGGTGCTCAATCAACTAGTCCTGTCCATGCTCTGGTATCGTCTCAACACCCTGGTCCCGGCCCTGGGTTTCCTGGCCCACCTCTGGACAGCGATTCTAGAGTTCTTCTGGCTAGGACCGCACTGGGTCTCTGCAGGGGTTCTCCACCTACCCCTGGAGGAGGGAGGGCAAGGCCTGAAGTGCCTATGCACTCAGGTCCATGTCTTCCGCCTCCAAGCCCTGCAGAGGCTCCTTTATGGTGCAGGTAGTCCGGCATGGCGCGTACTGGCACACGCCTTCCTGCGCCGCTTCCGAGGGCTCCGATATGACCGGCAGCTCCTTTATCTCCATCTGAGGGGTGTTCCACAAGATCTCTCCGGGCTGCCAGTCTTCTACCAGGACCTCCTCCGGACCTGGAAACTGTTCTCAGCAACCAGGTCCGTGGTGGCCACGGAGGGGGCAGATCTCCTCGTGGAGCCCCTGCTACACAATCCCCAGCTCCGTGTGCAGGTGGCGGAGTCCCCCTCGGTGCGCCAGAGGTTGGTCCTGGCAGAAGTCACTAGAGTCAGAGACCTCCTGGACTATGACTGGGTAGATTGGCTGGATCCCCTGATGCTCGCTCAGTGCATGGGGCTCTCCAGGCCTCGTACTCCCCAGCACATACTTCAGGAGGTGAGGGCCACTTTGCCGCCCGCTGCTTGGGCCTACCTCGACTGGATCCTGTGAGAGGGTACGCCCCGCCCACCCCAGCCCATCTGGACCTTTTCATCGGGCCCCTGCCCTGTGGACCCAGTCGCCCTCCCGCCCCTTTACCGTGAGCCGGCTGCACGACTTGCAACTGGTTCATTTCCAGACCGCACCAAAGAAACATCTATACACGCTTGTGCTCCATACCCTTCACTTCCTCACCCTTGCGTCCCGCCCCAACACAAAGTGGCGGGACCTCCTGCCACCTTTCAAGGGTGAGGCACCCTGGTGGGCCAGCCTATACTCTACTCTGGTCCTGAGGCCCACAGGCGATATCAGGTGGCGGCTCCTTCACGGGGCCGTGAGCACGGGTGTGTATTTGGCACAGTTTACACCTGTCCCGGACACCTGCCCCTTCTGCGGCATGAGGGAAATCCTGGTGCACATTTACCTGGAGTGCGCCAGGTTGCAGCCCCTATACCGGCTCTTCTTAGATATCATGTTACGTTTTTGGTTGCACTTTTCCCCTCACCTTCTTATCTACGCACTCCCTATCCATGGCCCCACGAAGTCACAGGACCTCCTAGTCAACCTCCTCCTAGCCCTGGTTAAAATGGCCATCTATAAAACCAGGGAGAGGAGGCTGGCCGACGGGGTCTCCTGTGACTGTGGGGCCACATCCGTTCATGCATCCGGGCAGAGTTCCTCTGGGTGGCATCCGCTGGCTCCCTTGACGCCTTTGAGGAGCAGTGGGCGCTGTCCAGGGTTCTCTGCTCCGTGTCCCCATCAGGTTCCCTTCGTTTGATCCTTTGACCACACTCCTGTCCTTGTTATTTCATTAGTTGTCCCAATAGGATCACTCTTCTGCTGCCCTCTGGCCATGCTGTATCACAAGGCATATTGCTATCCAATTGATTCATGACCATACCTTCTGTCCTTTGCCCAGACACTCCTAACTTCCAATGCCAAACTCCAGGTTAAGCTCAAACAAAAAGATGGACTTCTCTGCATTCATAGACATCCCTGTTTGGAAGCCCTATGCATTTGTCATAATGTCCTTTGGGCTGGACGCTTCGGCCAGGCAAGGATCACTCTCTTGACACATTGGACATTCTACTGGCCAAAACTGTGATCTGACATTGAGGCTTACCATACCTAAGTGCCTAGAACTAAAACTTTTGGGATGTTAATACCTGTTGAGACCCTCTCAAGGCCTTGGGCCATTATTACACTGGACTTCATTGTCAAACTACCAAATTATCTGCAGGATGCCAGACCATAGTGTAAGTAGTGGATCAACTAATGAAGATGGTGCATTTCAGTCTCCGTGCATATCTTTCCATTGCCAAGGATACTGCTGGTCTCCTCATGTTACAATCGTTCTGCCTTCATGGTCTCCCAAACCACATCACGTCAGACTGGGAGTTCCAGTTCATATCTGTTTTGATGGGAGGTGTTTTGCCTCCTAGAGATGGATCTCCATGCATCAAGTGCCCGCCATCCACAACCTGATGGACAGTCAGAAAGAGTGAGCCAGGTATTGTAACAATACCTGCAGTGCTTCATGAACGACCACCAAAATGACTGGGCCTTACTGCTTCCATAATCAGAACGTGCATACAACAATGCAGAGCATGCCTCAACCAAGATGAGCCCAGTTTTTGCCAATTATGGCTTCCACCCATGTTTCCACCCTGCACTACCCACAGCACCCACAATTTCAACCACCTTAGACCAGATTCATCAAATCCAACAAACACAAAGAGTAGATACAAAAGTTAGATATGGCTAAGGCAGCATACAAACATCATGCTGACCATCACTGGCAGCCATACCTTCTGCCCTCCTATCAGCCAAACACCTCAAAATGAGCAGACCCACACATAAGCTGGACCACCAATACCTAGAACCCTACCAGGATTACAGGCAAATCAACCCAGTAATTTTCAAACTTCAGCTTCCTTGCTCCCCTAAGGTGCACCCTGTAGTAGATGTCTCCCTCCTTAAACCCTTCTCTGACACTCCCTTTACTGAGCAAAAACAACGTTCCTCTCTAACAGTCCAAGTCCAATGCCAAGAATAGTATCTTGTCCACCAGTTGCTAGACACAAAGAGGGAAAATATGGTACCTTGTTGATTGGGAAGGTTAGAGGCTAGGGGACCAGTCCCAGGAACCAGCCCATTATGTGCATGCTCTTGAAGAAGTCAGAGCCTCCCACAGAGCCCACCCAGCTAAGCCCAGTCCCTCACTGCCCCCAAGGGAGGGGATGATGTCAAGATCCCAATATCAAATCCAGGACCACTGGGCACCTAGATGGCATCCCTACCTCCATGCCTTGGCAGTAATAATGAACTATCACTTCTGACCAGGAGCCTTAATGCTAAGGGTCTACAGCTCCACAGCAGCCATGCTCCAAGCTCATGACTGGCCGGATAGGCAGCATTCCGATTGGATACCTGGACTATATAAAGACCCCAACAGAAAGAGGAAGTTGTCTGAGCAACATGCCATTGCCTGCTGGTTGCTGCCTAGACCACCTTGCCTGACTCTGCCTGACTGCCTCTCCTGACACTGCTTTGCCATCTCACCTACCTAACTTGCCAACCTGGCCCCTTGGATTGGACTGCCTGGCTACTGATCCTGTGAGAACTCCAACCATTGCTGTGGATTGCCTCTAATACCGATTGACACGCCCCCCTCCACATACCAGATTACCTCTGCACAACTTGACCATGGCTCTGGACTGCCCATGGCCTTCTGCAGCCACTGGGCATTACACCTACCCTTGATGAGATCTGGGAGAATGTAAAACCACTCATTCAGTTCCATGAGGCAAAGAAACTCATTTGCAATTCCAGTTTCCAGGCAGAGTACTTTGCTGTAGTCAGTGGAGGAGCCAATGCTATGCATACGCTGCATAAGGAATTTGCTCTGGGTTTTGGACTGAATTGTTAAACCAACAGCTACTTGTAGTAGAAGATTACGCATATACTGCATGGTTGGCATGTGTGTTAGAAATCTGCCTTTCACTCAAGCACTTGTACTTGAGGCTTTGCATGAAAATGGCAGCTTCATGCTACACTTGCATGCTGTTGTATTTGTTGGTGCCGAAGTCATTGCTACCAGTGATACACCACATAAAGTAGCAGTACAGGTCACATTGTATTATTTTTTCAGGTTTGACATCAGCTATGGAGCCTGCCACTCCTGCAGTGCTGCAGGACAAATTGCTTTTCTGTAAAAATGTAGCAGCTGCAAACAAAGCCTTCATATTACTCTTGACATCAGCTCTTTTCTCCACTTTTGACACTTTTTTGCAACTTCTAAGGATGTGTGCTGTGATTCATTTAGGACTCCTAAAAACTACGTCCGTTGCCCATAGTTCATCTTCAATAAGTGCTTAAGGAGCCTTTCTACTACGCATTTGTTCCTCTTCAATCCCATTCAAAGCACATATTGTCCGTACTTAGCCTCTGCATTGGCCATCGCCACCACTTCAATTTCAGCTGAGTCCCAGTTTGCAGTAGTAAATCAGTATTTGTTGTTCTTGTTTTTACCTTTTGCTGCAACACATCACATACAGTATCGGTGTAGCACTTGATGTGATATGCAATGTAATGTGTGGATGTCTTTTGGGTCAATTAAAAACAACGAGGAGTCCTTGTGGCTCCTTAGAGACTAACACATTTATTTTGGCATAAGCTTTCGTGGTCTATAACCTACTTAATCAAATGCATGGAGTAGAAAATACAGTAGGCAGGTATAAATACACAGCACATGAAAAGATGGGAGTTGTTTTACCAAGTGGGGGGTCAGTGCTAATGAGCCATTCAATTAAGGTGGAAGTGGCCTATTTTCAACAGTTGACAATGTAACTGACCCAAAGAGTAAGTGGTTCAAATGGTACCTAGGATAGTCCACATTGGAAATACCAAATCAGGGTAGGCTGCTAGAAATGGAGCAATCACTTCCTAAAACTGGCAGTTTATACTACAATTAGATTCACCAACCAGTATCAAAACTGTGCCTCTGTGTTATCATACTAGTTAACAAGAAGCCAAAACTACAGCCCCCTTTAGGCATCCCAGCCTTTGGTTTCCATCTAGACAACTGGTCTTGTATAGTGAGAAGCAGGGGTGGTGGAGCCTTTCCAAATGGGGGGGCCAAGAGCCCATCCCCTCCGTGGAACCTGCCCCCAACCAAGTTGGAGCAGGCCAGGAGCCATGGACTCTTCACCTGCCCAGGGTGGGGGGGAGGGGAAAGCAGGCCCCAGCCTGTGTCCCCCTCCTACAGGGCCCCTGCCCAGGACAGGAGGGTCTGTGGCATCCCTCAGTGGCCTGTGCAACTCTTACCCTGACTTGGTTCTGGCTGGGGCCTGCAGCCCCATAAATCCTATTCACCATAAATCAAGTTCTTACATGTGTATGCATCCTGCCAATCCTACCTGCTATGTAAGTTCTCTGTAAGCTGCGCAGCAGCCTATGTAGCGCCGTGCAGGCACTTGGGGATCTTGGCTGGGGACCTGCTGCAGCAGTGTGGCGTGGCCTGGCCCTGGCAGCACAGTGTGGTCCCAGCTGCGGCCAGTGCAGCACAGCCCGACCTGGACGCAGATGTGGTCCAAACCCAGCTGCGGTGCAGCCCAAACCTGGCCGGATCCCTCGCCGAACCCAGCCCCAGCCCAGACCTGTCGCAGCTGGGGGAGGGGAGCCTATCCTGTGGTCCCAGCCCTGGAGCTCCTACGATGGAGAGAGGTACCTCTCCCCCGCGAGTCCAGGTGCTGCTGCGGGGAGAGAGAGAGCTGGGGGGAGTCCTCTCTCCCTGCCATAGCACTGGAGCACCCTCCTGCACCTCAAACCCCTCATCCCCACCCCCATCCCAGAGCCTGCATCCCCAGCCCAAGCCCTTACCCCCTGCACCCAACCCTCTGCCCCTCATCCCCAACCCCACCCCAAAGCCCACACCCCCAGCCAGAGCCCTCACACCCCTGCGCTCCAGCCCTGAACCCCTCCCCCACCCCATGGATTTTGTTACATGCACATCACATCCATATTGGTGCACGTAACAGAATTAATTCCGCACAGTGGTGGGAAAAATTAGAGGGAACACTGCCTACTAGCCCCACTGATCACTCAATTCAGTTAACATTCCTTATGCAACATCTGCAGAACTGAATCAAAATGTGTTGTGACACTAGATGTGGGCCTTAAGTCCGTTCTATAATGTCCCATGATGATCTTAGTGGATGGTGGATTCTACATTCTGGCTAACTGCACATCGTTCGCAGCTATATGTGTAATTGGCTTCTTTGTTAATATAGTTGGAGAATTTTATACAGTGACAATACAGTGAACCAGATTCTTTAAGGGAACAAGTTGCAACGCACTATAGAAGCACATCCCTGAACATTCATTGCCCTTCAAAAATGCTACCTAGATGTCTTCTTTGAAAAGTATACTGATGTGTCTGAAGTAATTTGCCAATGGGTACAGGATTTATGAAACCAGTTTCACAGCATGTATATTCCACTCCCAATGACCTATTGCACATGATGGAGAGTTCACAGATCAAATCAAGCAATTTGATGATGTTGAATCTGCAACAAAATCAACTTTCGCATTGGTGTGGTGATACATGAAGGTGGTAGAGTCTTTGCTGGTCTTTATTAGATGTCAGGACTACTAATTAGAATTTGCACCTTGCAGCACTAGAAGATTTTTTTGCTTTAGAGTAAACCAACTATTCTGTGATGATTGTCTGGTACCTTGCGGAAATAAGAGGTGTAGAAAAGTCTGACCCTGACATGGGAGAAATTTTGAAAAGAAAATTGGGTTGTTAAAGGTTGCCAGTTTCCTTCTGCACGTGTGGTTCAGCTGAAGCCCTACAACATGAAAACAGAGCAATGGAAGTCATCAACACAGCATCCAAATGCACTTTCCCAACAACCCCAGAACTCCATCAAATTTTGAATGAAACATTAAGTATGGCTGGGATGACTTCACCAGAAGTAACCAAGCACATCTACACATTAGCTGCTGTTAAATGCCAAGGGACAATTTTAAAGCTACAGGATCAGCTTACTCACACTGGCAACCTATTCTCGTGTGATGGACTAGAGCTCGTTAATATCATGATGAAAATAGTCTTCAGTGATGAGATAGCTAAATGTGTCAGTCAAATGGATACTTTGGGTCATTACTTGTATGAAACCTTCAAAACCCAAAGAATTCTCTGAGGCTCCATTAATCTGTGAGGTCCAGTGAAGATGAAAAGACTCCAGCTGTGCTCAAATACTAAGTGAAGAAGGCAGGTACAGAGCTCATCCTTGACAGGTCATTGTTTGCTCATCTCCTTGTCATGTCCAGATCTCAGCATGATGATCTACATGAGGCTTTGGGAAAGTATGAGCTCTCATTGGACCACAATCAATGTTTGAATGAAACAGAACAATGCATATGTGCCAGGTGAAAAATGAACTAGTGCACTTCTTGTATGGTCTTCCTCAGCCTCTTGACAATGTAGCTTACGCCAGTAGAGGCCTTTCAGCATAGCAATCATAGATGGTATGGCTGAGGTACAAGTTCTCAACAAACCAGCAATTGGTAACACCTGCTGAGATTTGGATAAACATTTCATTATGAGTAGGGTGACCATATTTCCCTATACTGAATGCAGGACACCTGGCAAAATTACTCTTATTCAAGTGAGTTCAACAGCAATCAATCGTACAAACATTCAAATTAACATCAAGTTGACTGAGCCCCTTTTAAAAAGAAAAAAGAATCAACTAGCAGTATATTTACCTTCTTAACTTTAAGGTTCAAATGGGGAAGGGTGACACACAAACCCTTATTGGAATATATAGGAATAGGAAAAGGTTCAGAAAATGACAACAAAAATAATTAGGGGTATAGAATGGTTTTTGTATGAGGAGAGATCAGTAAGACTGGGACTCTTCAGCTTGGAAAAGATGACTAAGGGGGGAGATGATAATGGTCTATAAAATCATGAATGGTGTGGTGAAAGTGAATAAGGACATGTAATTTACTCCTTCATGTAACAGAAGAACCAGCGGTTATCCAATGAAATTAATAAGCAGCAGGTTTAAAACAAAACACAAGAAAGTACATTTTCACGCAACGCATTGTCAACCTCTGGAACTCTTTGCCAGAGGGTGTTGTGAAGGCCAAGACTAAAGCGGGGTTCAAAAGGGAGCTAGATAGATTCATGGTCCATCAATGGCTATTAGCTAGGATGGGCAAGAATGGTGTCCCTAGCCCCTGTATGCCAGAAACTGGGATTGGGTGACAGGGCATGGATCACTTGATGATAACCTTTCTGTTCATTCCCTTTGGGGCACCTGCCATTGGCCACTGTCAGAGGACAGGATACTGGGCTTGATGGACCCTTGGTCTGACCCAGTATGGCCGTTCTTATGTTCTTAATCCCTATGCCCCCCCACACAGGGAGGGGTGACACACACGTCTCTCGCATGTGGTGGGGAGGGGCTATGTGACCGACCGACCCAACCCTCTCTGCCCAGTGCTCTCCTCCCTCCATGCCTGGCTGGGCCCCCAGGACAGACCCGCCTCTCCTAGTACCTGGTACTGTGTCTTCCGGAGGCAACACGTGTGTGTGTGGGGGGGAGAATAGAGGGTCACATGCCCCATCTCTTCAGATTTCTGCCAGGGTTCACACGAGAATATGGCTGCCAGCAGCCTTTCGGCACTGTGCAGGAGGGAAGGGACGGGAGCTGATTTCAGCTGCAGGGGAGGGGAAGAGATGACCTGGCCCATATCTTTGCAGAGCTCATCCCCCCCTGCCCCTTCCCCCATGGCTAGAAGCAGCTTGTCCCTTCCTGCCCACACAGTGTTGAAAGGCAGCTAACACCTCCAGGCTGCTGCTGGCCACCGACATAACCCGGCTGCTTCCTGTCCCCCAGCTACAACAAGGGCAGGAAGGGGTTAAGCCCAAAGGATGCATTGTGCACTAGGGCCCAGGGAACCTGACTGCAGGGGCTTCAGTGAACCCAGCCAGAGAGGTGACTCAGCAGGAGAGGGTGCCTAGGGGACAGAGCAGTCCCTGGGGGGTGGGATGTTGGTGAAGAGGGTGCTAAGTCCCTTCCCGGGGGGCTGCTGTGGAGCCTGCAGGTTTGGGGTGTGAACAGGCTGGAAATTGTTGTGTCCCCCCATGCTCCCCCGGCCACTCCACAGCTTAGCTGAGGGGTGGAGAGGCTTCCCTGTACCAGCACTGGGTGGGGCTTTGGCACATGCAGGGTTTTGCTACTCCTGGCCAGTGCCCCGGGCAGGAGGGTCTTTGGCTTTCCCGGGGCGCCGGCCCAGTCTGCCAACTAGGATGTTGGTGAGCTGAGCGCTCCGACCAGGGACTGATTCTCTGCACAGTGCTAGGAGCAGGACATGCCCCGCCGGGGGATTGCAGTGGAGAGTATGGAGGAGCAGTGAGGCTGCGGGGGCAAAGCAGGGAGAGGAGAGAGGAAGCATGTAACGCGCCCCGCCATCAGCCTTGCACATCTACCCGCATCGTTGGCCACTAGATCCCTCCCTCACTGCTGGTGGGCAGGTGGCTAGCAAGCAGGGATCTGGCCAGCACAGAACCCACCAGTACTGATTGGGGGGGGGGGCGGGGGGACAGAAAATATGGGACAATTTGCCCCTTTTCAAGAAAAAGTCAGGACACTTGCAGAAGGGCTTAAATACGGGACAGTCCCTTTAAAAACGGGACATCTGGTCACCCTAATTATGGGGCTACAGAGAAAATACTAGACCTATGACAAAGTTCACGTTTGACATGAATGCAGAGGAATCAATTAAAAATTAGCAGAAAGAAGAGATTCCATGGTATTGCTTGTGTCCGATACAAATTCAGTGACTCCACGAACATCTCCAATGTCACAATGAAGAAGCTACTGTCTCATATGCATCCAAAGGATGAGTTAACCCAATACTTTACAGGAAAAATGCTCCAGCGTGCAAAGAATTTTTGTCATCCCATAGTGTAATGAAGCTGCTGCCCCACACTGTTCATTGGTGTTTATATTTTCCATCAGGAGGCTGACGCTAAAATTGTTTTGCATGCCATCAATGCCACACCAGGTATGTCTCCACAGCAAAGAAAAAACTGCAGCCTGTGCCCACTGTCTTGGGCTCGCAGGGCTCGGGCTTCACGGCTGTCTCCTGGCTGTGTATACTTCTGTGCTTGGGCTGGAGCCTGAGCTCTGGGACCCTCCCACCCTGCAGGGTCCTACAGCCTGCGTTCACGTCCAAGCCCAGAAGTCTACACAGCCCATGCCCAAGTCAGCTCGTAAGGGCCAGCTGCAGGTTTTGATTTGCTATGGAGACATACCCATATAGAGGTGCTACTAAATTCCAGATATTTGCACAGGAAAATGTTCTAGTGGTCTCCATGAGCTGCTATCCAAAATTTTTGCAAGAATCTGTTTTTTGCGCTTGTTGCTGGGGAAGAGAATTGCTGTATATCCTTTAGAGATGTGTTCCTATCACTTGGACTATTAAAAGCTGTCACATTGCCAGGTTTCCACACCCTTTCAGAATGTGACACTACTGGAAGGTTGGCTCGAAAGGCCAAAATTATCTTACTGGACAGTATTTGATTAATAGAATCATAAAACCATAGGGTTAGAAGGTACTGAAAGGGTCTAGTCTAATCCCCTGCCAAGATGCAGGACTGGCTGTGTCTAAACCACTCAAGACAGATGGCTATCCAGCCTCTTTTTGAAAACCGCCAATGAAGGAGCTTCCACGACTTCCCTAGACAGTTTGTTCCACTGTTCTTATAGTTAGGAAGTTTTTCCTGATATTTAATCTAAATCTGCTGTGCTGTAGTTTGTACCCATTGCCTCTTGTCTTACCCTCTCTGGCAAGAGAAGACAACTTCTCGCCATCTTTTTTATGGCAGCCTTTCAAGTATTTCAAGACAGCTTAATCTCCTCTTTTCCAAACAAAACATACCCAGTTCCTTCACCCTTTGCTCATATGGCTTGCATCCATTCCTTTGATCACCTTTGTTACTCACCTCTGGATCGTTTCCAGTTTTTCTACATCCTTTCTATACATTGGTGACCAAAATTGGACACCGTACTCCAGCTGAGACCTAACCAGCACCGAGTAGAGCAGTACTATCACCTCCCGTGACTTGCATGCTATGCCTCTGTTAATGCAACCTAAAATTGCATTTGCTTTTTTCCCAATCACCTCTTCTCCGCCTACTCCTGTGCACACACTGCTTGGCTATCTTGTTCTTTTTTCCCCAGGCCATTCTTATTCCAATGATGGCTGGCAGCTCTGTCCCCCATTGGCAGTTATGGCCTCTGAAGGCAGTCCTGATAGTAGCAGTCCCTATCAAAGATAGCTAGACTGACTGACTCTTCCTTGTTGACAGCTGCTTTATGGGCATCCAGGCTCTTTGCCATTAAAAGCCTTAAAATGAGTAGAAGGATCTGGAAACAAAGAAGTGCCAGCACCATATGACCAGCCAGCTCTCTGTAGATCACAAGCAAGTGCTTTGCTGACCCAGCTTTAGGGGTAACCACTCCTTTTGACAACAACTAGATAAGATGTGATTGGGGGAGATGAGCTGTACCACTCCAGCTTCATGCCTGTTCTCTGATGAGTCAATTGTAACTCATACCCCTACAGCAGCAGCAGCTCTCATGCTAGAGATCCCCCTGGCAGCTTTCTCCTGACCCCTTAACTAATCCAATCTGGTAGAAAACCCTTTTGAATTGAAATAGAAGTTTTTTGAAAAATGTATTTAGTGTGAATAATTTGATCTTGATTTCTTCTTCCAACACTGAAGACAGAGTAAAAAAAAAAACCACCATGGCTTTTCTAGTTCATTTTCCTTAAAATAAAGAAATAAATAGTGGACTTTTCTCGAGCAAGTGGAGCCCACTAATGTAAAGACCAATCATGAAGGAAAGGGAAACTGCATTTCAAGCTCTCTAAAAACATCACCATTTAATTTTATAACATAACCAGGGGTTTATTCCACAATCGAAACTGCAACATTTGATACAAGATACCCAAAAAAGGAGAAAGCCAAAATACAGCAGTGGCAATTACTTTACAGAGCTTTTTCGGTCTTCTACCACGCTAGTCCATCAGTGACACTAGGACCTAAACATTTGCTTTCTGTACATCAACCAATGCTAAAAGCACCAACACGCTGTTCAGAATTGTAATTCCAGTCACTGCAACCAGACATAGAAGTTATTGCTCAGATAAATAAACCTAGTCTACAAAAAAAATACAAAGTGAAAAAAACTAAAAGTTTCCAAAGAGTAAACAGAGTTAACAGAGTAAACAAGGGATATCCTCAAAAGAGGATCTATTGGGATTCATGGTGCAGTTTTTCTGCACCTAAACGAAGTTGAATTATGTATGCTGGTATATCCCAGAGAGAGGTAATTTAATGCTGTACAATAAAAGGTGCATGTTTCAAATGCCTTCCAAACTGGAGGAAACCCCTACTAAACAGTCAGCATTTCAAATCTCAACAACCACAAATAGCTCAAGAGAAAAAATACAAAAGTGTCAAAAATTGTTTGAGTTCTGAAAAATGATCCCATGAGGATAGAAGTAGCACCATTTGCAGCCTGGCTCTTAAACTAGCCCTGTGACTTTATGGAGAAATTCTGATAATCTTCCTTAATGGAGTCCTGACTGACTTCTGGTGAGTTTTACTTTCAATATTGAGAGTCCTTCCCAGAACAGCTGATGCAGATGTAGTCTTCCTTCTCTGCCATCTCAGGAGAAATGCCCACACATACCTGATGGAACCACTGATTGCAGCTGCCATCACACTGGACCCAATCCACCTAATTGCAAAGAGCAGACAGATTAGTGTTCAGAGAAAAAGGCAGCAGATAAAGTGCAAACCTTCTGTGGTAAGTTATCTTCAAGCTCTTAGCAATCTACCTACTTGAACCAGCCAACATTCTACCCTGAGGGACTGGCTTAGTGACTGCTAGGGGCACAGTCAGCTTGCACTGTGGTCAGTTTCACAAATGTAACTAAAGCAGTTTGGTGAAAAGCAGTGTCCTCCCTACCACTCGCACACAGTTACCTACCACTCCTCCCTGAGGAGGGGGCTTGAATTTTGTTTTTTGAAGTTTTTGAAGTTTTTCTCCCATCACTGTGCGCAACCCTCACAAACAGTAGGGGAGCTAACACAGGCACCAAAGGGGCATGAATATAAAAACTCAGCCCCTGCTGTGCATGTACAATCCCGGGACTGGGCACATCAATTGCCTGCTGCCACATGGTGCTTTCCTTTATACTGCATAGGGGAGTGTCTATGCTCAGTGAACATGAGAGCAATAATCTCTAATGCCCTAAGATTTTCTCTTGGGCTTCTGGTGCTCTCCCAGCCTACTGTACAGGCAGTGGGGGTGGAATGCTCTTTGCTGCTAAATTCAAGGATGGCTCCACATGCCCACATCTCTCCCCAGGTCTATGCAGAGCTCCTTCCAGCCCAGTGAGGGAGGTCTGTGTGAAGCCTCCACCCTCCCACTTTGCCTCTTATTATGTTTGGCTATGCGGGGGCCAGAGGGAGTCTCTCATTGCTCCTGTCTGCCCATGCCATGAAGCCTTCGTATACCTGTATCCCAGGGGCACTGGTGGAGACACAGCCTGCTTGCACCCCGTCATCCCTTCACTGCATCACTCTGGCTCAATGCAGACACTCTCCTGCCAGGTTTGGTGCTGGAGTCTGAAAGGATGGTGACTGCTTAGCTCTCCTCTCTGACTCTGGGAACAGTTCCAGGTAGGGAAGAGGGACCATCTTAGTTCCCAAGCTCTGTGGGGAAGCTGTACTGGTGAGGCTCCTAGAGTGGCTGAGAAAGGGTGTGCACTTCTCCAGAAAAGCAATGGACAGGGATGTCATCATGTAGGAAGTTAGGTACTAGGTGATTTTGAAAATCCCACTAGGTGCTTATTTGCATCTTTACGCCCTTAAACACCTTTCAAAATCTGGCCCAAAGTTGCCAGAAGAACAGAAGGAGTTCTCTGTCTAAATCACTGTTACTTTCAGAAGCTGATGTTGTAACTTAACAAGAGCTGAGAACAAATGTACATAAAGCAATATAAGTTTTAAATCTACTGTGTCCTAATAAGAACTGCATAATTTGAAACCCAGAAGGATATAGGCCAAGAAGTTGTTAGCTCCGCCCTATGACCTCATCATGAAAATTTCTGTTTGGAAAAAAAAAACCTCATTCCATGTTACCTGTTAGAGGTGTAGGGAGAAGCAATGGCTGAGCTCCATGCATTATTTTTACTGCATCACTAAGGCCTTAGCCCAGTGGTTCTCAACCTATTTATTATTGTGTTATGTGGGACACAGCTTGAGAACCACAGCACCCGCCCCCAAACCCTCTACAGTCCCCTATGCCCAGCGTGCCCCCCTGCTCAGAACCCCCTCCACAGAGGGGGCCAGGAGGGGTGCCCTGGGTGGGGGATCCAGACCCCGCGGTGCGAGGCTGGGCAGCTGGACCTCGGGACCCCACTGTATGGGGCCGGGCAGCTGGCCTCTGGACCCCCACCCTGAGTGGCTAGGTAGCCAGGACCCCTGTGCCGGGCCAGGAGTGGAGCCCCAGGCAGCTAAAACCTGGCACCTTGCAAACCCAGGGTTCCCAGCGCCGCCCACTCCCTCACAGCTGAGGCCCCTCCCGCCCCAAACCTGCCCAGAGACCCACTCTCCTGCTCCACTCACCAGCCCCCTCCTGGTAGGAGCCCTCCTGCAGGCTGCCAGACACTGTCTCCCCCTCAGCCAGGCCTGTCCCCTATCAGACCAGAACAGCAAATCTTGAATTTTTTTTAGCACACAGCTGGGCTGCAGCTGTGTGCTAATTGGGCCACATGCAGCCCATGGGCCACAGGTTGAGATCTGCTGCCTTAGCCACTCTCAGAAATCACATGAATTAAACTAAATTGGGTCAGAAACTGAATCAGTAAAATTAGAGCAACCCCCTTTGTGTGGGCACACAAATTGGTTTACTAGTGGTATATCAGAGCTTATACCTTTCACAGAGTTCAGCTTACTCCTGAGACAGGGTTTCTCCCAATAACTGAGAAATTCTGGAACTTGTAGCCCAGTAACCCTTAGATGCTAAAGCATGTTGGATATAAAAAGACTTGCTTGCCTCAGTCTGGGGGAGGATCAGGGATATGGTAGGACCTGCTGAGTTTCTCTCTGCCAAGGAGGAGATGAAGGATGGGCAGGTGTGCTAATCTTTGCAAGGGGAAAGTGCTAAAGGAAGAAGCCTATCAAAGAAGCCTTAGAAGCCCCATTTGAGACCCTTGCATTAAGAGGGGAGAATCCCTGAGAAAATGAAGGTGCTCCAAGACTCTGAGGGGGCAGTACCCAAGGAATTTGGTATGGTTTGCCTTTTTGGACTCTGTCTACCTGGAAAGGGGATTTTTTTGGCTCAGCCAGAACCATCCAGCCAGTGGGGAAAGTGAGGCATGGTCCCAGCCTGACAATGGGCAGGTCAGCTGCACCATAACGTGACTAATATCAATTTATTTGGTAACAAGCCAAACTACATTAAATTGGCATCAAACATTCTTAAACTGATTTAGGAATGTCCACTCAAAGGGGCTTGCGTTGATTTTGATATTTCAGTTGAGAAACTGATTTAGCTGGTGGAAACTTTGTGTGTAGACACAACCTAAGATTTTTAAAAACAGCCTTTCAAGCAGCCTTTAAGGAGAAACAGTAGTAACTTTTCTATCAAAGAAACACAGTAGGATTGTAAGAAATCTGGAATTGTAAGGATCTCCCTCCAAGCTTAATAGGAGATGCAGCAAGCAGCAGCCAGTTGCCAAATGGCCCTTTTAGAGCTACTTCTGTCTACCTGAAAAGTGAGTTACTGGAGACACTGGGAGAAGTTCCTATGAAAATGTGATTCTATTCTAAGTGGTTCCAATAGTTGCTAGGTACTCAAAGAAAAGTTCCTGTAGGGAAGAGACTAAAGGCAAGGATGAACTCCTCAGGTTTTCCAGGTGCCCAGTGTCTGAAATAGCTCTCACTCTCTTTGTCGATAATGTTGGTCTAACAAAAGGATTAGGGAGCAGTTCTGATATCACCTGCTCCCTGCATTCAGTGCCCCACAGCAGGCTTCCCATTCACTGACCTCATCTCCTTCAGGCTGCAGGCAGTTCACCGCAGGGCAGATTGCATCTTCATCCTCCGAGTCCTCCTGCTCAGAGAAAGACATATCCAAGGGAAGCAAGTGGCTTTCGCTGGAGTGCTGCGCCTCAAAAAGCCGTTCTCGCTCTCTCTCCAGTTTACTATTGCTGAGATCCTTGGAGGGATTCAGCTTCAATTTCTTCTTTTTGGGTGTTCTCAGTTTTTTTACTCTTGCTCTCTTCTCACCACAGAAGCCCTCTCTTTCAAAGCGCCTCTTTAATTTTCTCTCCACAGAACCAACTCCATCTTTCTTCCCCCGGCAGCACTCGTTCTAGTGGGAAGGATATTGAAGCAAAACCCTAAGGACTTTAATCCGTTATTCAGTGATCTATCTTCCCCTCCAACATATCACCCATCCATTGCTACACTGAAAGGAGGGCCGCCCTCTATGGCACACTAAACACACTCACTCTGCAGCTATTCTTAAGGGCTGAATATTGGGTCAAAGCAAGAGTTGGAATGAATGAGTGACTCCCTCCTTTCTTTCTCTCCTCCAAAGCAGCTTTACAAGTTTCCAGTTTCCAAGGAAAAGCCTCCTCTTCCCCACTGGACTCATTAGTATCTGGTTACTATTAGAATGAGAATGGCCATAATTAAGTCATATAAATGACCAGCAAATGCAGTTTCAGGATGCAGAAATGCAACAAAAATTATATTCACAGACAGAGAAACCTGCAGAGAGAGTTGCACAAAGTTCCCAATCCCTCCTGAAGACAGACAGACAGACAGACACACACACACTTTTGAAGTTTACGGAGTCCAGTCAGAACCTCTCTGCTTGGGAAGGGCCCCAAACAGAGGGATCTGTGGTGTTGTCAGATACCTGCCTTTTCACTTGTTGGTCCTATTGCTGACCTCTGTTCTGTTTGCAGAACAGGGCTGTGCTTTGTGAGTAAGATCTGGTAGAGCTCTTGTATTTCAGGCAGTGAAACCTGTAGCAAATGGGCCTCCATCAGCAGCTCATCCAGCTCTGCGCTAATGGCTACAACAACAAAACAAAAATTTTAATTTTCTAATGTCAAGGCTTGTGATAAATACAGAGATTTAGAAAATTCTTTCCCAATAGTCAGGGCCAGATTAACTTTTTCTGGGCTCGGCGCCAAACATATTTGTGGGCCCCCGTTGGGGAAATAGGGCATGTGATGGCGGGCCGTCCACAAAGCGAGGGGCCAGTTGGGGGCAATGAAGTGCAGTGCGGCAGGACAAGGGCACTGTTTATAAACCCAAAACTGCTAGATGCACACTGGCCTGCCCAGCACAAGGGCACTGTTTACAAACCCAAAACTGCTAGATGCACACTGGCCTGCCCAGCCCTGTGCTACCAGCGTGCCCCTTCCACACTGCCCCCTGCCCAGTGCCCTGCCCTTATGCCAGTGCCCCCTCACCCAGAGACTTCCTCCACAGATCCCTTGCCCAGCACCCCCTGCCTAGAGAACCTTCCCGCTGACCTCCCACCACATCTGCACAGCACCCGGCACACCGCTCCCCTACTGTCCAGCACCCGCTTCACAGTCCCACCATCACAGTTGTACAGTGCCCCATATTCCTGAGAAAATTCTGCATCAAATTCTGTGTATAATATTTTAAAATTCTGATTATTTATTGTAAAAAAAAAAAAAAAAAAAAAAAAAAAAAATGTGGGAGCTCCACCATGGCAGTGAGGAGCACAGGCCACTAGCTGCATGGAGGTGGGAGAATACCCTGCAGCCTCCCCCAGCCCCCTGGGACAGGGACTTGGCAGTGAGGCTGAACCTGACCCTGCCACAGAACAAGGGCCATGCCTACCACAGAAACACCCTGGGGCCCTGCCCCTTTTGCCCCAGGCACACCAGATGTGGGCAGGGAGGTTCAGCCCAGCAGCAGGATCCAAGTGCAGAGGGACTTAGTGTGGGGGTATCCAGATAGGGGTAAGAGGGTTCTGTGTGAGGGGTAAGAGGGTTCTATGGGGGGCAGTCTAGGTACAGGCAGCTCAGTGGGGGATCTGGATGCACAGGGAGGTGCCAGGTGCAGGGGCAATGGGAGTCTGCGGGGGGACCAAGTGAAAGTGGTTGGAGCTCAGCGGGGGTGGGGGTGGAGTCTGGGTGCAGGGGAGGTGGGGTTCATTTGGGTGGGGGTGTAGGTGGTTGGGGCTCAGTGGGGAGGGTGTCGGGGGGGCTCATCGGGGTGGTACAGATGCAGGGGAGGTGGAGCTTGTCAGGGTCAGGGTTTGATGGGACTGCTTAACAGGGGAGCCCCAGCTGCTACCAAGGGGATCCACATGCTGGGCACCCGCTTCCCCATCCCAGGGATTGGTAACCTTCAGCCCGCGGCCCGCCCAGGGTAAGCCCCCTGGTGGGCCAGGCCGGTTGGTTTACTTGCTGTGTCCGCAGGTTTGGCTGATCGCAGCTCCCACTGGCCGTGGTTCGCCACTCCAGGCCAATGGGGGCTGCAAGAAGCCGCGACCAGCACATCCCTCAGCCCACGCTGCTTCCTGCAGCCCCCCATTGGCCTGGAATGGCGAACCGCGGCCAGTGGGACCCGTGGTCGGCCGAACCTGTGGATGCAGCAGGTAAACAAACTGGCCCGGCCCGCTGTGGGCCGAAGGTTGTCGATTCCCTGCCCTATCCCCTTCTCTTCCCGATCCCATGCACCTTCCTTCCCCACTGCCTCTGTCCAACCGTGGGCACTCACTATTGTACAAAATGAAGGATGGCTCCCAGCACACAGAAGGGAGCTCAACCAGCACTAGGACCCAGAAGGCGGTGTCCAGCTGCAAAGTCCAGGGAGCTGAGCAGCACCTTCTTTTTTCACCTGGGCTACGCAGCTCTGCGTTCACAGAATAGGTATGCTCATTCCACCCCCTTCCTCAAAGCCTTGCCCCTTCTCTGCCTCCTCTCCCCAGTGGCGAGCATGCTGTGGCTCCGCTCTTCCCCCTCCCTCCTGCCGGCAATCAGCTGATGGGTGGCAGGGAGAGGGAGGGCGGGAACGCAGCAAGCTGTGAGAAAAGGCAGGGGAGGGGGAGCTTGGCTGTCCTACTATAGTAGGAGCCTCAGTGCCAGCAACACCAAGCTTCTGCCCTCTGCAGGGGGGGGGGGGCGAAGAGTAGGCCTGGCCGGGGCCCCCTGAAGTGTGGGCCCCCGGCACCATGGCAAATCTGCTACTGCCAATAATACATAAATCAATAAAAAGGAAAATTTGGGGAAGATTTTTTATGCTTAACTAACAGTCTTTGTGCAAAACATCTCTAATAAATCTGGTCAGATACTTCACTTTTCATCTCTAATTACAACAATGTAACTGAAGAAAAGATAAAGGCCTGTGCAGTAACTTGTGGGCAGTCATATGGTGGTGGAGACTTTTACCGTGAATAGCCCCGTCAAACTCTCTGGGTCACCATCATAAAAATGACTTATTCAGTGTCTGGGTTATTATTTCTATCTCAGCTGATAGGCTGAGGGACAGGCATCTGTCTTAGCTGCTTCTCACCAATTTGAAGCAACATGAGAGAGAGAGTTAAATAATGGTCCTTTGAATCAAAGGAGAAAGATTTTCAGAATCACAAAAGAAAAAGGTGAATCAGATACAAAACCATGGAGAGAATCCACAGTAAAGCCAAGGATGGGCGTGGGAAGTTACTAATACAATACTTTTGTAAATCTCTAACTGAAACTAAAGGCTGATACCTAAAACTGTTTCTCACTGTATAATTACTGTTAAGCTTTAATACACCCATCTTTTCCATTGAGCTTTTAAAGCAGTTTAAGGCATAACTCAAAATTCTTATGTAAACACATGAACATTTTTGTACAAGGACTCTGTGCAAATGAAATGTGTACTGAATCCATAACTGACTGTGGAGTTTTAGAGCATCTCTTTGTTTAAATTTACACCATAGCATTCTCAAAAGACTGTTCTAAATTGGAATACGTAAATAAACGTACAATTATCACTACAGTTAAGTTCCATATTAACAGCACACCAAAGTAAAAACTAAATATAAGGCCAGACCTTGGCATCTGAAGCAGCAAATGTCTGGAGTGAAAGGCAGGAAGCAACAAGGGTGGCTTTTGGAGACAGGTGGAAAGATGCCATTTGTACTGGTTTGGTCCACATTAGATCATCTATGCTAGGCAACAGATCAGTATGATAGTGGATGTGTCATTTGATTAGTAAAAATCTACAGAAGTGCCATTTCAATGGTGTCACCCTCTGCAGCATGGCAGCAGGCACTCACTGCCTTCCTGGCTCCCAACTCCAGGCCCTCCGATTGATGGAATTTTTGATAATACAATGTTGTTGGAAATGGGTCAAGTTGGGTATCATTCGAAAGACCTTTCTTCCATGGTCTACTGGTACCAAACATGACAAACCTAGAACAATTATGTAGATACATACGAGAGAAAATATTTAGAAATCAACTTTTTAAAATTATGTTTTAAAACAGGGATGCATTGCTTACATAACAAAAGAGAGACATTGACTTTTGGTAAACGTAGGGAAGTCAGCCTGGTCATGTAGGACTAAAAACATTTACTCAAAGTCATCTCGGTCTAGGGAACCACTGATAAACACGTTATCATACTGATCCTCATCCATGCTGCTCTTGCATATCTCTATACAAGGCAGGTTGCTGGCCTAACATTTGCAGTGTGGTTATCATCTGGTCTTTGCACAAGCAGTTGATTAGCTGAAAGATTGATTTAGAAGTGCATCGTATTTCACACGTAATTGATATGATCAGTCCATTCTCCAAGTCCCATACATGCCCAGTTGGGAAGGGTAGCTTTGGATGCACTAAATCATCCCAGAGCCATTCCATTGCTTGACAATTTGCCCTCTTAATAGCAGGTATAACTGCACCCCATCTTAGTGGCAATTTTTCTCAGTTTGTCTGCTTCTTGGAAAACATCCACCAACATAGCTCTGCAAGTGTCATAATGCTGGTCTTCAAATTGTAAGCCAGGCATATGAATGCCTCCAGTGCATTTATGACCTCATAAGTGACTGTCTCAGCCATTCCAAGCACCTTCAGAGCAAACAGAGTATCTTCGGAGGCTGAATCAAATACTGTCTGCTAAGATAATTTGGTCTTTCCAGTCAACCTTCCAGTAGTGCCACATCCTGAGAGGGCATGGAAGCCTGGGAGTGCAGTGACTTTTAATAGTCCGAGTAATAGGAACACATCTCTAAAGGACATACAGCAATTCTATTCCCCAACAGCAAGCACAAAAAACAATCTTGTGGAAGTCTTAGGTAGTGCCTCACATAGGGCACTAGAACATGTGTGTCTTGTACAAAAATCTGGAGTTCAGTAGCACCTCTCTCTGCAATACTGATGGCATGCAACATAATTTTAATGACAGCCTCCCGATGGGAACTATGAAGGAACTCCACTGAATAGCGTGAGGAAGTAGCTTCATTACACCATGAAATGACAAAATTCTTCGAGCAATTTTTCGCATGCTGGAGCGTTTTTCCTGTAAAGTATAGGGTTAACCTGTCCTTCATGAGAATGTGTGACAGTAACTTCTTCATTGTGACATTGGAGATGTTCGTGGAGTCAATTATTTTGTACTGAAGAGGTGCAATACCATGAAGTCTCTTCTTTCCGGTAATTTTTAAATTAATTCCTCTACATTCATTTCAAACAGGAGGGGACTTTGTCATAGGTTCAGTATTTCCTCTGTGTCTTCATAATGAAGTGTTCAGCCAAGTCTTGGCAGGTGTTAACGGTTTGTTGAGAGCTTGTACCTCAGCCATACTCTAAATGCTATGAAGAAAGGCCTCTGCTGCAATAAGGTACCAGTCACATTGTTAGTAAGTGCTGGCTTAGAAAGGCCATGCAAGACATGCATTTGCTTTTGATAGTGCCACTTCTGATAGTGCCACATTTTTTGGATCTTTTAAGGATATGCGCTGTGTTTCATTTCCGCAGAAAGGATTGCTAAAACTGTGTCCACATCCCATAGTTCATCTTCAACAAATGGTTTAAGAGCCTTTCTGTTAAACATTTGTTCCTCTTCAATCCCATTCAAAGCACCTACGTGGCAATTTATCAATTCCAGCTGAGTCCCACAGTTTGCAGTAGAAAAATAAGTATGTTTTACATACATTCTTGGTGTGACACTCAATGTGATACGCAATGTCATATGCGGGGCTCTCTTTTGTGTCAATGCACCACTTACCTTTATTTTCCATGCAACATTCTCACCAAAATTTGACTGCTTCATACAGTTTCTTAACCATCTCATGTGTTGAAACAGTGCTTAATGGGCTCCTTCTGGCTTCCCACAGAAGAAACAGATGTTCTTTTTGAAACACATGCCAGGGGGCCTAGTATAAGGTGAACCTTGCCCACAGCGGGCACTTGTCCCAGCATCTTCAACTTTTTCCTGATGCTTGATGTACTTCCTTTCCAACCTTTATGGGTGCATGTCTTCTAGCATGTAAGATGCCACTAAACGTTGTGTTTAACCAGGTCCTCCGCGGTGGTATTGTCCAAAGATTCAGCTACTAGTCAGTATGCTTCATTTCCCCATTGATGTCTAAAACTATCAAGACCACAGTAAAAACAAGGATTTTGTAATAAATTACTTTGGGATTGTAATTAATTATGTCATGTATGTTAGGTAACGATGCGCATACCATTTGCAGATGGATTCCATAATTTCTGGCTGGATGCTGACGTCCTAACCATTGCCTCACTACAACTCTTTTGAAATGATAAACAAAATTGACAATCAATACACTAACCCGCTTCTTTTTTGCGGATGATGGCGAATCAATTTGAAGCACTCCTATTTATGGTAATCGGGAACATTACAAAATATTAGTCAGGTATGTGCTGTGCATTAACTGACATCACAGTACTGTCAGTTGAGGGCCACAATTTAACTTTGTGAGAGCTATACGTTTGACAAGCCTGTGTTAAATTACAATTTAAAAAATTGATTTTTGAACATTTTTTTAATATATATCTACTTAATTGTTATAGGTTTGTCATGTCTGGTACCACTGTATTGATGTGAGAAAGAGCTCACCCAACTCAAGCCATTTCTGAAAACATTGTATTATCAAAATTTCGACCAATTGTAGGATGTGGAGTTTGGAGCCAGGGGATGATAGCGAGAGCCCCCCTGTCATGCCGCAGAAAATGACATCATTGAAATTATGATTCTGTAGTTATTTATCAATAAAATGACACATCCCTTACCTTTCTATCATTAACTTGCCCAGGGAATTAACATGCTCCTATACTATGAGGCCTGCCTTAGAAAGATTAAGCCCATTCATCTGGCTTCCCAGCTTGTGGTTCAGCCCAAACTGACTTTATGAACAAATCCCTCTACTCTCCATGACTCAAAAGCAAGGACCAGAGAACAAGGCAGGGCCCCCATTTTTATGCTTCAGGTCTCCCAGTCATACACTGAAAAATGTAAGTGAAGTATAACAAACCATGAAAGGGAATGCAGTTCTGTCTTGAAGAAAAGGGAGAATGTAAATACATGGTTCTGTTATCCCAGTCATGAGGCAGAGAAAAAGACATTGCATCAATTGTCTGAGATACCTAAGGGAAGAGAAACATTTATTAAACACACCGTTTTGTATAACAAATTTTGAGTTAAATGTGTCAGATACTGCAACAAAACAAACACTCATTTCTATTTGAAGTGTTTTTAACTTTTAGTATTGCAACTCATTAATTCTATCAAACTCCTTGTATCCTCCTTTACCTTAAACCTGGAAATTTATTAAAAGCAATGTTATGGCTGGAGTTTTTATATGAAAAGCTGTGAATTATGGATTCCACAGAGACCATGTAAACTGGCCCCACTGCATTGATCTAGCTTCTTCTACCACTTTATATGATCTCTAATGGAGAAGTGCGGGCATGTACAGTGGAGCCAAGTTATGGTCACCTGGGAATAACAGACTTTCTTGACTTTGGTGTCTGTAAAATCTCAGTCCCAATGCTGCATTAATGTAAATTTTATAGCTAATTTCCTTCGCTTCTTAAAAATGAGAAGGGAATTCTTGCACTGAGATTCTGTACTAGTCATAGGATTAATTGCAAGGTCAGTTTAAAGTGTAGGTTAACATGCACCAAAATGAACAGATTAGGAAAGTAAGAGGAGGAGGTTACTCACCCTGTGTAGTAACGGACGTTCTTCGAGATGAGTGTCCCTGTGGGTGCTCCAATCCAGGTGTTGGTGCATCCCTGTGCCTTTGCTCGGAGATTGTTGTAGCAGTACTCGTACCGGACTCGCATGCATAGAGCCTGCCCCCCCGCTCTGAGTCTATCTTAATAGTGCGCATGCGTGGCCGGTCTCCTCAGTTCCTTCTCTACAATGGAGGCTACCCCAACTCCGAAGTAGAGAGGAGGAGGGTGGGTAGTGGAGCACCCACAGGGACACTCATCTTGAAGAACGTCAGTTACTGCACAGGGTGAGTAACCTCCTCTTCTTCTTTGAGAGATGTCCCTGTGGGTGCTCCACTCCAGGTGACTTAAAAGCAGTGTGTCTCAAGGAGGTAGGGACTTCGGATCTGATAGGAATGCCGTAGATAGTACAGCTCTGCCCAATCGTGTATCAGAGAGAGGGCCCTGAGTAAAGGCATAGTGTTAAACAAATGTGAGTTCAGAGGTCCAAGTGGCTGCTTTACAGATGTCAGCTAGGGGAACTTTGCGTAAGAAAGCCACCGAGGCAGCCAGAGATGTAGTGGAGTGAGTTCTGATGCCGGCTGGAGGTGTAACCTTCTTCATCTGATAGCACAATCGGATGCACTGAGAAATCCAGTTTGAAAGTCGCTGGGTAGAAATAGGAATCCCTTTGGAACGCTCCGCGATGGAGACAAAGAGTCTAGAAGAGTTTCTAAAAGGTTTGGTTCTATTCAAATAGAAGGACAAGGCCCTGCGTACATCTAATGTATGCATCGTGGCTTTGAACGAGTTCGCATGTGGTTTCGGAAAGAAGGTCGGTAGGTGTATCGGCTCATTAATGTGGAAGGAGGAATGCACCTTTGGAAGAAATTTGGGCTGTAATCTAAGGGTAACCTTGTCCTTGAAAAATAGCGTATATGGTGGGTCTGCCATAAGAGCTGCTATTTCTCCCACTTGTCTGGCGGAGGTAATTGCCATTAAAAATGCTGTTTTCATCAAAAGGTGTAAAAGCGAGCAAGTGGCTAGGGGCTCAAATAGTTGTTGAGTTAGGCAGGATACTACTAAATAAAGGTCCCACAGAGGGGTAGGTGGTTTAATGTCTAGGCATAGGGCTTGGAGTCCCTTGAGGAAACGCTTGGTGATCGGATGAGCAAAGACAGAGGTATCATCAATTCTGCCATGAAAGGTTGTAATAGCAGCTAAATGGACTCTGATGGAGCTGAAAGAAAGGCCAGATTGCTTAAGGTAGTCAAGTATGAGCGGGAGAGGTACCGACGTGGGACAAAGTTGTTTAGCGGAACACTGATGTGTGAATCGTTTCCACTTTCATAGATAGGTGGTGCGAGTAGATTGTGTTCTGCTATGTAGGAGCACTCTTTGAACTTGTTCAGAGCAATCTAGTTCATTTTGGAAGAACCATGTAGGAACCAGGCTTTGAGGTGAAGCATGGACAGGTTGGGGTGGAGAAATCGGCTGTTTTGCTGTGATAGGAGGTTCAGGATAAGAGGCAACGAAATTGGTGGTTGAATCGTCATTCTGTTGAGGAACGGAAACCACGGTTGTCTGGGCCATGACGGGGCAATCAGGATCACCTTGGCAGAGTCTGTTCATATTTTTATCAGGACCCTGTTGAGAACCGGTATCGGGGGAAATGCATAGATTATAAGTTTCAGTCCCATGGAATCATGAATGCGTCTCCCAGGAAATGTTTGCCCAGTCCCACTCTGGAGCAAAAGTCGGGGCATTTCGTGTTTTTCGCAGTTGCAAAAAGGTCTATGGTTGGATGACCCCAAATGCGGAATATGTTGTAAATGGTTTTCTCATCTATCTCCCATTCATGATCCCAGGGAAAGCGTCTGCTTAGTTCTTCCGCTGTGGTGTTCATCACTCCGGGAAGATAGGCAGCTGATATCCGGATGTTGTTTGCAAGGCACCAATTCCAGAGCTTCATAGCCTCTGTGCAAAGCGAGTGGGAATGAGCCCCTCCCTGCCTGTTTACATAGAACATGCAGGCAATGTTGTCTGTCATTATACGTACATGGTGATTCCTGATTAGTGGGAGGAAGTGACGGCACGCATTGCGTATGGCTCGAAGTTCTAGGACATTTATGTGCAGAGAGGTTTCGGTTGAAGACCATAGCCCCTGGACTGTGTGGTGAGACATGTGTGCACCCGATCCTGTCAGAGATGCATCAGTAGTCAATAGGAGGGATAGCGCCTCCTGAAAAAAGGGACTCCAGAGCAGAGGTTGGAGTGAACTGTCCACCACAGTAGAGAATCTTTGACTTGGAAGGGTATAAAGAGAGTTTTGTTTAGAGAGTGCACATTCGGTCTGTAAACTGTGGCCAACCACGCTTGGAAGCACCTCATGTAGAGTCGTGTGTTTTGGACTACAAAGGTGCACGAGGCCATGTGACCTAGTATTTGTAGACAGTCTTGGGCAGTGACCTGGGGACTGTTGCGAAGTTTTGTGGCCAGTAGGCTTATGGAGTTGAAGCGGTTGGGTGGGAGAGATGCCAATCCCATCCGGGAGTCGAGGTATGCTCCTATGAACTCCAGATGTTGGGTGGGGCATAATGTGGATTTGTTTTTGTTTATTTGCATGCCTAGGGATAGGAAACAATCGACGGTAAGTCACGTGAATCAGAGAGCTTCGTCAAACGTTGAGGCTTTGAGGAGGCAATCATCGAGGTAAGGAAAAATTATGACCCCTTGTTTCCTGAGGTAGGCAGTGACTACAGCTAGGATCTTGGAAAAAACACGGGGGGCCGTGGACAATCCGAAGGGGAGAACCCCGTATTAAAAATGTGTTGAGCCAAGGGTAAAACACAGAAAGCGTCTGTGGGCCGGGTGTATAGTCACATGAAAATAGGCGTTCTGTAGGTCGAGGGCTGAAAACCAATCACCCTGCTCCAGCGCTGGGATTATGGTAGTGAGAGTAGCCATCTTGAACTTTTGCTTTTTGACAAATTTCTTGAGCCGTCTGAGGTCGAGGATTGGTTGCCATCCCCCAGTTTTCTTTTCTGTTAAGAAATAATGGGAGTAGAAACCCTTCCCTTTGTGTCGTTTGGACACAATTTCGATTGCTCCCATTTGGAGGAGATGTTGCACTTCTTGGAGTAGTAGTTGCTCATGAGAAGGGTCCCTGAAGAGGGACGGGTGGATGGGTGGGAGGCAAGGAGAGGAAGGAGATGGAGTAGCCAATTGTAACGACCTCTATAACCCACTTGTCGGTGGTAATGTTCTGCCATTGATGGGAGAATGGTCATAGGCGGTGTCCAAAAATAGGTGTACTGGCTGAAGTGGGAACGCTGTTTTCTAAACCCTCAACCAAAGCTTCAAATTTACTTATTAATTGGAGGGGGTTGAGGCGCCCCCACAGAATTGGGATGACGATGCTGGAATCTCGGTCTCTGGCGTTGCTGTTGTTGCTGCTCCTGTGATCTATGGAAGTGTTGTGTATATGCGGGGTAGTGTGGACATTGGTAAGGTTGATACCTATATTGTCGCCTTCTGGTCATAGTTATCTGGAGACCTAAGGACCGGAGGGTTGCCCTGGAGTCCTTCATTGAATAAAGCACGTCGTTTGTGGTGGAGGCAAAGAGTTTGTCACCGTCAAAGGGAAGGTCTTCAATGGTACTCTGGACCTCTCGAGGAAAGCAAAAGGAGGAGAGCCATGAACCTCGGCGCATGACACTGCTGTGGCAGTCGATTTTGCTGCAATATTGGCTATATCGAGGGCCGCTTGAAGAGCGGTACGTAATATGATTTGTCCCTCGGAAACCAGAGCTGTGAATTGTTGTTTCTTCTGTTCTGGAATGTCATCAATAAAGTCCATGAATTTATTATAGTTTCTGTGGTCATATTTTGCAAGAACTGCAGTATAATTAGCAATATGAAATTGTAGCCTTGAGGATGCATATACTTTGCGACCGAAGAGATCCAACCGTTTACTTTCCTTGTTGGCCAGAGTGGAGCGGGAATACTGTTGTTTGTTCCTTTGGTTCACTGCGTCTACTACCAACGAGTTTGGTGCTGGATGGGTAAAAAGGAATTCAGAGCCCTTAGAAGGGATGAAGTACTTGTGATCCACTTGTTTACAGGTGGGTAGGCTTGTAGCTGGAGTCTGCCAGATGGACTTAGCAGGTTCTAAAAGGGCTATGTTGATTGGTAATGCAACCCTAGAGAAAGAAGAGGGCTGTTGGATGTCCGTTAACTCATGCTGTTGTTCAGGGACTTCCTCTAAGTTAATTCTCAAGTCACTGGCAACTCTTTTAAAAAGATCTTGGAATTTTGCGTAGTCATCCGACAGTGTTGGAGGAGGGGGAAGTAAGGCTTCTTCAGGCGTTACCTCCGGCTCTACTGGAATAGGATCAGGACTTGGTTGACACTGCAAGTGTGACGATGCTGCCTGGTGTCTTGTGTCATTGGCAGGTTCGTCAGGTGGTGGTGCTAGACCGGTGTTGTGCCTGGTTGAGGTGGAGTAGCACGTGTGTTCTCGAGGGTACGATGCCCATGGTGCCCAATATTGCTATGGTGGTGGGTAGGGGATAGGTGGTGCCATCCAGGGGTTCACCCCCCAGGGGGCAGGATCCTGAGAATAGGATGAGGTAATTTTTCTATGACCTCTGTTGACTGGGGTCTGGGGATGGGAGTCTTGATACAGTGAAAAATCCCCCTGTGGTCCAGCTTCCTCCTCCCTGGAGGAAGGCTGTTCAGACCCTGACTCAGCCATTGGGGAGAAGCAGGCATTCAGCAGGGGTGACTGCAGGATAAGTGACACAAACAGATCTCTTGCATGAGTAAATTGAAGTGCTGAGGCTCCTGTGTGAGGTGAAGGCTGGATAGGAGGAAGCTGCAGTGAGGAAACATTCCTCTGCACCGGTGTTTTGAGTCTGGGCTCACTGCCGGTCAGCCCAGCGGGTGTCGGTGCCGTGGCAGCAATCTCAGCCTGCAGGGGGTCAGGAAGGTTGTGGGATGTCAGCACCGCGTCCACCGCAGTGCCGAACAGTGCCAGAAGAGAGGCAGGCAGCTGGAAGCCTGAAGCCTCGGCACCGGAGCCTCGCGCGCAGCCTCAGGTGGATTTCGCGCGGTGCCGGAAGAGCCCGGCTTGTCAAATGTGCTCAAGCGGGGGAGCACAGGGGAAGCAGTAGATCTGCCCGGGGAAATCCTGTGTCACAGGGTTTCCTTTGAAGCTGACAAAAGGCGCCCTTTTTTGGAAGATTTCTTGTGCTTCTTTGAGGGGGGGGGGGAGGGCTGTGGTGGGCAGCAGAGCCAGAATCAGTGCCTGGGTCTGAAGCTGTGCCTAGGGATTTCTGGAGGAGGAGCAGTTTCAGTCTAAGCTCCCTGTCCTTCCATGCCCTGGAGCTAAGTTTGCTGCAGTGGGCACATCTTTGGGGAATGTGGGTCTCCCCCAAACATTTTATACACTGTGAGTGGCCATCTGACAGGGGGATAGCCTCCTTGCAGTTAGAGCAGCGCTTAAAGCCGGTGGAGTCAGGCATGTCCGAAGCGGCTGCGGCTGACAGGGATTTAAAAAGATAGAAATGGTACTAACTATAACTAACAACGAACTAACTAACTAGAAGGGTAATTGTAACAAGAGGAAAGAATTTCCTAACAAGTCTGCTGAGCTCCGTCTCAGGCCGGGGACAATAGAGAAGGAACTGAGGAGACCGGCCGCGCATGCGCACTATTAAGCTAGACTCGGGGGGGGGGGGGGGGGGGGGAGGAGGGTGCAGGCTCTACGCATGCGTGGCTGGTACGAGTTCGGTTACAAAAATCTCCGAGCAAAGGCACAGGGACGCACCAACACCTGGAGTGGAGCACCCACAGGGACATCTCTCGAAGAAGAACTCATAGCTACTAAACAAAGGCCGTCTTCTCTCCTGAACTTTGTGCAAACCTTTCATTGACCTCAGTGGGATTTCTGCTATGAACTGAGGATAGACCACACACTTCAATTAAATCTAGAATTCAACCTTCTCCTCCAAACAAGTCTGACACCCCAGTGTAAACAAATATTCTTTTATAGGAGGACATAGTGTGGTACAGTGGCTAGGGCATTGGCTTGGAACTCAGTAGACCTACATTCTATTCCCATCTTGATGTCTTCAAATCCAGGTGGGATGCCTTTAGAGGACTCAATACAGGGATAACAGGGTGGAAACTAATGGCCTTTGAGTCTATGAACAGAGTAAGTGCCAGATTTTCAAAGGTACTGAGGTGCCTAAAGATGCAGCTAGGCACCGAATGGGGTTTTTAAAGGTGCCCAAGCAGATTAGGTGCCTATCTCAATGGAAACCATTGGGAATTAGATGGGTTTCAGAGTAGCAGCCGTGTTTGTTTGTTTTTTTTGCAGATACAGACTAACAAACAAAAAAAAAAAAAAACAGGAGTACTTGTGGCACCTTAGAGGCTAACAAATTTATTTGAGCTACATGGACTACAGCCCACTTCATCGGATGCATAGAATGGAACATATAGTAAGGAGATATGTATACACATACAGAGAACATGAAAAGGTGGGAGTAGCCTCTTAGAGTTGGAAGGGCAAATTAATTAAGATGAGCAATTATCAGCAGGAGAAAAAAACTTTTGTAGTGATAATCAAGATGGCCCATTTCAGACCACCTAATCTATTTAGGCACTTTTAAAAACCCCACTTGATGCCTAACTGCATCTGTAGGCATCTCAACACCTTTGAAAATCTGGCCCTAAACCAATTGTTCATGACTATTTCTTAAGCAAATTTTTCAAACTAAACTAAAACTTCCACATTTTTCACTAAAGTCATTAGCCAAAATATTCAAACTTGCGTGGTTAAAGTCATGTATTTAAATATGTAAGTTATCTGGTTATCTTCAATGGGAACTGTGGTTGCTCAGCAATCGTAACAAGTAGGACAATTTTATTTAGGCACTTGAATGAGGACTTGGGTGCTTAATTTTTTAGTCTATATAGTTACCAAGTGTGGCAAAAGTATCTGATTTACATGACTACCAAAAACAGCTGGAATATTTCTTAAAAACATAATTAGGCATGTCAAAAGTGACCAAATAGACAAATTTGATATCAAACAAGGTTGGGCTAACAGGAGTAAGACATTTCAGTCAGTCGAGAGATTTACTTCAAGTTATAGACACCTTAAAAGTGACCTGTAAAGGAGGTTTTGTGGCTTGTTTTCGATGCACAAAGACCTGAAACTTTTCTTTTAAAGCATTTTGGGGTTTGTTTTTTGCCTTAGAAAAATCAAGTCTGGTTTTGCTGAAGAAACTCTTTCCTCTAGAGGTCCCATAACATGTTTACTGTGATTGTTAACACCCAAATAACAGCAACTCTGCACTTCTGAAAACTATGTCCCCCTCCTTCACGAAAATGAAACCCGTCGTACACCCTGTCACCCCACCATGTGTTGTTAAATGCCCTACTCATCTTAACATATATATCTTCTACACCCCCCCCAGCTACACCCCCTCCCCCATTCCACATGCATGCACGCGCACACACACACACACACACACACACACAAAATGGTGCTTTAACAGGATAGGTAGGGATACTAAATCTTCAACAGAGACTTAATCCAAAAGGATAGTCATTGAGAAGGATGCAGCATTCTCAGTTCCAGCAGGGGAGGAATGCAGCATTCCAAGTTGCTGGACAACATGGTGGATAATACACACATACTCCCCAACTAACAAGGAAAACTCCCATTTCCTCAAACTTGTAGAGGGATCAACACTTGAGAATTAGCCAGCAATACAATAATAATCTGCCATGGTAATACCTCTTTGAAGACACTGCGTGAATATATAATGAATCTGTTTCAAGTAGAATCTACAAAATGCAAAGAAATTTGGCAAACTGCTCTTGCTGAAATCAGATCACTCCTAGAAGTAAATTCAATCTCACCTTGTTTGTCTCTGGCAACTGGTATGCTGTGGCTTGCCATCTATTGTACAATAATCCTGAGCCAATTTTGTCTTGTATAAGTTTTAGATTCCCTGAATATAACATTTGTTGTGCTCTGTGCTGCCAGTTCACAGTTCTCTCTATCATATACCGTAAAGCATCTCCCTCAGGAAGCCTCACACGGATACGCTGCAGGGAAGCCAGTAAAGGGAGGATTTTTTCTAAAGGTGGCTTTTCTGATCTATGGCAGTGAAGACAGAGCCAAACACAAGGTCCCTGAAAAATACTGGGCACTGAAACACAGCTGGTATGAAAGACCGCTCTGCAGAGTTCACACTGTATCATTGGTGCTGCTGGCTCTTTCTGGCAAAGGCAAACTTTCATCTCTGCATCATCTTCATTAGATAGCACCTTCCCTTCATTTGCTGCTCTCAGAGAACGCAGTGCCTCCATCTCCTTTAAACGGGCTTCACCAAGTGCGGCCATCTGCAAGGGAGTTAAAACAAATGCATTTAATTCCAGGATCAGCAAAAACAGAATCCACTCTAAATGTAGGTTAGTCCCTGGAGTTCTTTGAGTGACCGCTGAACATTCACTCTTGAGATGTGCCAATGATGCAGATTAGACCTTTCAGTAACAGTGCCAGTTGGAATGCTCTCATGATCCCTGATCCTAACATTTGGAGTGTGAGGCTGCAAGAGTGGGCCTGGTGCTCTATCTCCCTCAATTCCTTCTACCACCTTCCTTGGGTCCAGAGTTATAGCTAGGATTCCAAGGAACAAGGGAAGCTGGATGGGGAGCATGAATGAGCAGAGTCCATCTCAAAGAACTCTGGTTACAGGTGAGTAACCTTCACTTCTTCTGCCAGTGGCCTACGCACACTCCCACTCTTGGGAGTTTGGCAAACAGTACTCCCCCTTCCAAATAGTGAGATGAGAAGGCCTAGTTAAACAGAAATTTTAATACTTCTTTACCAAATTGAGGATCTGATCTAGATGACAGATCTAAGGCACAGTGTGTGGTGATGGTCTGAACTGAGCTTCAAGAGGGATCTCTACAGATCACTAATATGAAAGCAGCCTTCACTCCAGTTGGGTGCACTCTATGCACTTCTGGAAGAGGAGCACTGGCATGTTTATAACACTCATCAGTAGAGTCTAACCTACTTAGAACGGCATTGGGATGTAACTGCCTGAATTTCACTCTCTTCCCCATAAGAGACAGTCTAGGCAATTTCCTGTACTCCTCAGACTTCATCAAACAGCAGGGTAATGCTCTTGTAACATCCAATGTGTGTAGATTAGCTTCCCCTAAGTGGGGAGTGAGGCCTGGGGAAAAATACTGGCAAGGATAGGACTGGAATTCTGTTACCACCTTGGAGAAATTTGGGGTGTGTGAAAGAGGACCTTTGTGAAAGACTAAGGGGGAGGGAGGATCAGCCTTGAGAGCCTGCAGCGGAAGTGATAGCTACAATAAAGGGAGGTTTCATGAACTAAGTACTAAACTGAGGTCCTGTGTTGGTGTGGGTTCTCTAACTAGAGGTAGATGTACTTTAAAACCCTCCAAAAACCTTTTTATTACAAAATACAGAGTTTTGCCTCACTAAGCTGTGATGAGATGAGATGACAGAGATGTACTTTTACTGATAATATGGATAGTCCCAAGGATTTAAAATGAAGTACTCCATTACGGATAGAACAGCAGCTGAACCTGTGTTTATTTTATTGCTGGATGCTCACAAAGAAAACCTTTTCTACTTATGATCATAACCCAGGCGAGTCCAATGCTTCCTGAAGTTTAATAGACTCTTCTGTACCTTCTCCAAACAGGGTGGTGCCAGATCTGTCAAAGTCCTATAACCCATGCTGTCAAGTGGCAAGAGTCGAAGTCTGGATGGTAAAATCTGATTTCTCTTCTAGGTCAACAGGTCTGGAATTGTGGGGAGACTCTTATGAGAGCTGCAGTAGATCCAAGAACCAACATTGTGTCACCCAATCTGGGGCAATCAGAACAGAAACACAGAAATGTAGGACTAGAAGGGACTTCAGTAGGTTATCTAGTCCAGTCCTCTGCACAGAGGCAGGACTAAGTATTATCTAGACCATACCTGGTTTGTGTATGCCTAAACTTTACATAAAAACCTCTCATGATGGAGATTCTACAACCTCCCTAGGTAATATGTTCCATGCTTATCTACTCATACAGTTTGGAAGTTCTTAATGTCTAATCTAAATCTCCCTTGTGGCAATTTAAGCCCATGACTTCTTGCCTTGTCCTCAGTTGATAAGGAGAACAATTTATCATCCTGCTCTTTATAACAACCTTTTACTCCCCCCACCCGTTCTTCTCCAGGCTAAACAAACCCAATTTTTTCAGTCTTTCCTTGTCATGGTTCTTAGACCTTTAATCATTTTTGTTGCTTTCCTCTGGGTTTTCTCCAAGTTGTCCACATCTTTCCTAAACTGTGGTGCCCAGGACTGGACACAATACTCCAGTTGAGACTATCAGTGCTGAGAAGAGTGGAAAAACGACTTCTTCTGTCTTGCCTTCAGCACTCCTGTTAATATATCCTAAAATGATGTTTGCCTTTTTTGCAACTGTATTACAATGTTGACTCATATTTAGTTTATGATCCACTATAACCCTCCACGTTCTTTTCTACAGTATGCCTTCTTAGGCAATCATTTCCCATTTTGTATTTGTGCAATTGATTATTCCATCTTAAATCATAGAATATCAGGGTTGGAAGGGACCTCAAGAGGTCATCTAGTCCAACCCCCTGCTCAAAGCAGGACCAATTCCCAACTAAATCATCCCAGCCAGGGCTTTAAGTGCAATATTTTGCATTTGTCCTTATTGAATTTTATTCTGTTTATTTCAGACCAATTCTCTAGTTTGTCAAGATCATTTTGAATTCTAATTCTGTCCTTCTAAGTACTTGCAAACCCTCCAAGGTTGGAATCGCAAACTTCATAATCTACACCATTATCCAATAATTTATGAAGATACTTAATAGAACCAGATCCTTGCGGGACCCCACTTGACATACCCCTCCAGCTTGACTGTGAGCCACTGATGATTACTCTCAGAGTATGCAAAAAGAACAGGAGTACTTGTGGCACCTTAGAGACTAACAAATTTATTTGAGCATAAGCTTTCGTGGGCTACAGCCCACTTCATCGGATGCATGTAGTGGAAAATACAGTAGGAATATATATATATATATATATATATATATATATATATATATATATATATATATATATATATATATATATATATATATATATATATATATATATATATATATATATATATATATATATACACACACACACACACACAGAACATGAAACAATGGGTGTTACCATACACACTATAAGGAGAGTTCTCTTACTTTCTTTGTTGGGCCTGTCCTGTAGTAGGTGACTTCTGGGTACTCTTCTGGCTCTGTCAATCTGTTTTTTCACTTCAGCAGGTGGGTATTGTAGTTGTAAGAACGCTTGATAGAGATCTTGTAGGTGTTTGTCTCTGTCTGAGGGGTTGGAGCAAATGCAATTGTATCGTAGAGCTTGGCTGTAGACAATGGATCAAGTGGTGCCTACTGCCTCCAGCTTTCATCCAGACCACACCACTCGATCCATTGTCTACAGCCAAGCTCTACGATACAATCGCGTTTGCTCCAACCCCTCAGACAGAGACAAACACCTACAAGATCTCTATCAAGCGTTCTTACAACTACAATACCCACCTGCTGAAGTGAAAAAACAGATTGACAGAGCCAGAAGAGTACCCAGAAGTCACCTACTACAGAACAGGCCCAACAAAGAAAGTAACAGAACGCCACTAGTCATCACCTTCAGCCCCCAACTAAAACCTCTGCAGCACATCATCAAGGATCTACAACCTATCCTGAAGAACGATCCCTCACTCCCACAGATCTTAGGAGACAGGCCAGTCCTTACTTACAGATAGCCCCCAAACCTGAAGCAAATACTCACCAGAAACCACACACCATGCAACAAAAACACTAACCCAGGAACCTATCCTTGCAACAAAGCCCGTTGCCAACTCTGTCCACATATCTATTCAGGGGATACCATCATAGGACCTAATCACATCAGCCACACTATCAGAGGCTCGTTCACCTGCACATCTACCAATGTGATATATGCCATCATGTGCCAGCAATGCCCCTCTGCCATGTACATTGGCCAAAGCGGACAGTCTCTACATAAAAGAATAAATGACAAATCAGATGTCAAGAATTATAACATTCAAAAACCAGTTGGAGAACAATTCAATCTCCCTGGCCACTCAATTATAGACCTAAAAGTCCGCAATATTATAACAAAAAAACTTCAAAAACAGACTCCAACGAGAGACTGCTGAATTGGAATTAATTTGCAAATTGGACATCATTAAATTAGGCTTGAATAAAGACTGGGAGTGGATGGGCCATTACACAAAGTAAAACTATTTCCCCATGCTTATTTCCCCCCCTCCCCAGTTCCTCATATCTCCTTGTCAATTGCTGGAAATGGGCCATTTTCATTACCACTACAAACAGTTCTTTTTCTCTCCTGCTGATAAAAGCTCACCTTAACTGATCACTCTCCTTATAGTGTGTATGGTAACACCCATTGTTTAATGTTGTGTATATCTATATATAGATATAGATAGATATCTTGCCCATGAAAACTTATGCTCAAATAAATTTGTTAGTCTCTAAGGTCTTTGGAGGTTGCAGCAGAGGGTGGTCTCCCAGCACTTACAGATCCCTGCATTTCAGTGCTGAACCTGTTAATAGCTCCTTCATTTGCATAGCCTGAAGGCAATTCTCACGGTCTTTTCTGACCCTGGGAGTGAAGGTGCTGCATATGGAAAAACAAGGTCAATGATCTTGCCCCAAGCAGGCCAAAGGTGCATCTGGAAGTAGGAAAATCAAGGCAAAAGATGCAACTCTTGAGCCCTGATATCATTGTCTTTGTTTCTGACATATTGGAACCAAGAATCTGCACCAGGGTGCAAAGAACCTTAGTCAAAAAATAAGAAAATAAAAATAAATAAAGAACTAACAGCTAATGAAGCTAGAAAGGTGAATCTGGGTTGGGAGTCTGGTGAGGTTCCTGGTCAGTCTGCTATGATTGGAAGGAACTAAGGCGGCTGATGGCCCACATCTCTTTTACTGAGGAATAGTGAAGGGAGGAGAGAGGGCATGGGTGCTATACTGGGCATTGCTACTAGAAGGTTCCACTGGCTTAGCTGAACTGTTGGCACATCCCAAGAATGGGAATGTGCAAAAGCCACTCAAAGAATAACAGCTTCTCCAGCAAAGAGCTCCAGGGTAATCTGACAAACATTCTTCCAAATTTAATGCTCATAAAAATTGGATACCCTTGCAAAATAATCTTTACCCCCTGTGACAAAGTTTCTCCTCTATCTTGGTGGGTCCTGTGCTTATTGGCAGATTTTCTTGCCTCAGAGATTCACCATGTGGGTTGTGGAACAACCCAGAGACCTCCCCCTCTGGAAGAACCCACAGTCCAGGTCAATTGGGAGGTTTGGGGGGAACCTGGGCCCGCCCTCTACTCTGGGTTCCAGCCCAGGACCCTATGGACTGCAGCTGTCTATAGTGCCTCCTGTAACAGTTGCATGACAGCTACAACTCCCTGGGCTACTTCCCCATGGCCTCCTCCAAACACCTTCCTTATTCTCACCACAGGACCTTCCTCCTGGTGTCTGATATCACTTGTGCTCCTCAGTCCTCCAGCAGCACACCCTCTCAGCTCCTTGCGCCTCTTGCTCCCAGCTCCTCACACTCACACCACAAACTGAAGTGAGCTCCTTTTTAAAACCCAGGTGCCCTGATTAGCCTGCCTTAATTGATTCTAGAAGCTTATTCTTAATTGGCTCCAGGTGTCCTAATTAGCCTGCCTGCCTTAACTGGTTCTAGCAGGTTTCTGATTACTCTAGTGCAGCCCCTACTCTGGTCACTCAGGGAACAGAAAACTACTCATCCAGTGACCAGTATATTTGCCCTCTACCAGACTACTGTACCCCACTGGTCTGGGTCTGTCACACCCCCCACTCCCCAAAACCTTGCCCTGCATATAAAAAGGATTCCACTCTCACTTCTCTGAAGGTGACTTAAAGCTGAAACCAAGGTTCAAAAGCACCCAAGAGCAGATCTGGTATATGGATACTTTTCTCTGAACATACCTCTCTTTAATCTTCTGGTTTGTCTTAAAACAGCATAGTTTGCAGGCACTCAGTGAAGTTTGTGTTCCTGCCTTAACATTTGGTCCCTTTTTTATAGTTCTTTTTGCCTAAACTTGATAAATCTTTAGTTCTACTCATCATTACTGTAGTGGTATGGTGCAATTTTAATAAAAAATAACTTGATTGCTTGCTTGTTTGTTTGAAAAGTGTGAATTGGGAGTGCTTTGTTCCAGCTGGGCCTTGAGTGGGCCAGACTGGTATATAAGGGCAGTCAGCAGCGAACCAGCTGAGCGGCGAACAGCAGAGGCTAACAGCGGGAGTTTGCCTGGGAGCTGTCCGAGAGGAGGTACGCTAAGTGCTGCATTAGGGGGGCTGTGTTGGTGAGTATCTGAGTGTCTGCTGCTGGGACAGTTGGTCAGTTTGACCGTGTGCTTGATTGCTTGCTTGTTTGTTTGAAAAGTGTGAATTGGGAGTGCTTTGTTCCAGCTGGGCCTTGAGTGGGCCTGACTGGTATATAAGGGCAGTCAGCAGCGAACCAGCTGAGCGGTGAACAGCAGAGGCTAACAGCAGGAGTTTGCCTGGGAGTTCACGTGGGGAGAGCACACTGAGGCTTTCATCTGCAGGTTTCTCCGAGTAGTTCCTGCAACAGTTGAGGAAGCTCCTAAGAGGACGGTGATATGGAAGGTGAGCGATCAGCTGTTGTAACCTGCACAGGTTATGTCATGTTTGTCTTTCTTCCGCAGGACAGAAGCGACTTTGTCTGTACAAAGTGCAAGCTGGTCTCCATATTGGAGGAGAAGGTTCGAGGGCTGGAGAAACAAGTATCAACTCTGCGTTGCATAAGGGAAAATGAAGATTTCCTGGACAGACGTCAGGAGATGCTTCTACGGCCACAATGTTCTGAAGATTCAGAGCAGGCGCAGCAGGGACAGAAGGATTGTGAGGAGGTTTGGCAGCATGTGACCTCCAGAAGAAGAAAGAGGAGCGTCCATGCACCAGCAATGGAGATACAGGTGAGGAATCGTTTCCATGTTCTCTCTACAGGTGCTAATGCGGAGAGTGGACTAGATGGCCCATCTGAGGGAAGGGAGCAGAAGGAGACTCCACCGATTGGAAGGCAAAAGATGCACTGTCCTAGGGATGGGGGTTCCACGACCACCACTCCCAAGAGGAGGAGGAGGGTGGTGGTGGTCGGGGACTCCCTCCTCAGGGGGACTGAGTCATCTATCTGCCGCCCTGACCGGGAAAACCGAGAGGTCTGCTGCTTGCCAGGAGCTAGGATACACGATGTGACGGAGAGACTGCCGAGACTCATCAAGCCCTCGGATCGCTACCCCTTCCTGCTTCTCCACGTGGGCACCAATGATACTGCCAAGAATGACCTTGAGCGGATCACTGCAGACTACGTGGCTCTGGGAAGAAGGATAAAGGAGTTTGAGGCGCAAGTGGTGTTCTCGTCCATCCTCCCTGTGCAAGGAAAAGGCCGGGGTAGAGACCGTCGAATCGTGGAAGTCAATGAATTGCTACGCAGGTGGTGTCGGAGAGAAGGCTTTGGATTCTTCGACCATGGGATGGTGTTCCAAGAAGAAGGAGTGCTAGGCAGAGACGGGCTCCACCTAACGAAGAGAGGGAAGAGCATCTTCGCCAGCAGGCTGGCTAACCTAGTGAAGAGGGCTTTAAACTAGGTTCACCGGGGGAAGGAGACCAAAGCCCTGAGGTAAGTGGGGAAATGGGATCCTGGGAGGAAGCACAAGCAGGAGAGCGCAACAGGGGAGGACTCCTGTCTCATGCTGAGAAAGAGGGACGATCGTTGAGTTATCTTAAGTGCCTATACACAAATGCAAGAAGCCTGGGAAACAAGCAGGGAGAACTGGAAGTCCTGGCACAGTCAGGGAACTATGATGTGATTGGAATAACAGAGACTTGGTGGGATAACTCACATGAGTGGAGTACTGTCATGGATGGATATAAACTGTTCAGGAAGGACAGGCAGGGCAGAAAAGGTGGGGGAGTTGCGTTGTATGTAAGAGAGGAGTATGACTGCTCAGAGCTCCGGTATGATACTGCAGAAAAACCTGAGAGTCTCTGGATAAAGTTGAGAAGTGTGAGCAACAAGGGTGATGTCGTGGTTGGAGTCTGCTATAGACCACCAGACCAGGGGGACGAGGTGGACGAGGCTTTCTTCTGGCAACTAGCAGAAGTTGCTAGATCGCAGGCCCTGGTTCTCATGGGAGACTTTAATCACCCTGATATCTGCTGGGAGAGCAATACAGCGGTGCACAGGCAATCCAGGAAATTTTTGGAAAGTGTAGGGGACAATTTCCTGGTGCAAGTGCTGGAGGAACCAACTAGGGGCAAAGCTTTTCTTGACCTGCTGCTCACAAACAGGGAAGAACTAGTAGGGGAAGCAAAAGTGGATGGGAACCTGGGAGGCAGTGACCATGAGATGGTCGAGTTCAGGATCCTGACACAAGGAAGAAAGGAGAGCAGCAGAATACGGACCCTGGACTTCAGAAAAGCAGACTTTGACTCCCTCAGGGAACAGATGGGCAGGATCCCCTGGGAGAATAACATGAAGGGCAAAGGGGTGCAGGAGAGCTGGCTGTATTTTAAAGAATCCTTATTGAGGTTGCAGGAACAAACCATCCCGATGTGTAGAAAGAATAGTAAATATGGCAGGCGACCAGCTTGGCTAAACAGTGTAATCCTTGCTGATCTTAAACGCAAAAAAGAGGCTTATAAGGAGTGGAAGATTGGACAAATGACCAGGGAGGAGTATAAAAATATTGCTCAGGCGTGCAGGAGTGAAATCAGGAAGGCCAAATCACACTTGGAGTTGCAGTTAGCAAGAGATGTTAAGAGTAACAAGAAGGGTTTCTTCAGGTATGTTAGCAACAAGAAGAAAATCAAGGAAAGTGTGGGCCCCTTACTGAATGAGGGAGGCAACCTAGTGACCGAGGATGTGGAAAAAGCTAATGTACTCAATGATTTTTTTGCCTCTGTCTTCACGCACAAGGTCAGCTCCCAGATTGCTGCACTGGGCAGTACAGCATGGGGAGAAGGTGGCCAACCCTCTGTGGAGAAAGAAGTGGTGCGGGACTATTTAGAAAAACTGGACGTGCACAAGTCCATGGGGCCGGATGCGCTGCATCCGAGGGTGCTAAAGGAGTTGGCGGGTGAGATTGCAGAGCCATTAGCCATTATTTTTGAAAACTCATGGCGATCGGGGGAGGTCCCAGATGACTGGAAAAAGGCTAATGTAGTGCCCATCTTTAAAAAAGGGAAGAAGGAGGATCCGGGGAACTACAGGCCAGTCAGCCTCACCTCAGTCCCTGGAAAAATCATGGAGCAGGTCCTCAAGGAATCAATTATGAAACATTTAGAGGAGAGGAAAGTGATCAGGAACAGTCAGCATGGATTCACGAAGGGGAAGTCGTGCCTGACTAACCTAATTGCCTTCTATGATGAGATAACTGGCTCTGTGGATGAGGGGAAAGCAGTGGATGTGTTATTTCTTGACTTTAGCAAAGCTTTTGATACTGTCTCCCACAGTATTCTTGCCACCAAGTTAAAGAAGTATGGGCTGGATGAATGGACTGTAAGGTGGATAGAAAGCTGGCTAGATCGTCGGGCTCAACGGGTAGTGATCAATGGCTCCATGTCTAGTTGGCAGCCGGTTTCAAGTGGAGTGCCCCAAGGGTCGGTCCTGGGGCCGGTTTTGTTTAATATCTTTATTAATGATCTGGAGGATGGTGTGGACTGCACTCTCAGCAAGTTTGCAGATGACACTAAACTAGGAGGCGTGGTAGATACACTAGGGGGTAGGGATCGGATACAGAGGGACCTAGACAAATTAGAGGATTGGGCAGAAAAAAACCTGATGAGGTTCAACAAGGACAAGTGCAGAGTCCTGCACTTAGGACGGAAGAATCCCATGCACTGCTACAGACTAGGGACCGAATGGCTAGGTAGCAGTTCTGCTGAAAAGGACCTAGGGGTCACAGTGGACGAGAAGCTGGATATGAGTCAACAGTGTGCTCTTGTTGCCAAGAAGGCTAACGGCATTTTGGGCTGTATAAGTAGGGGCATTGCCAGCAGATCGAGGAACGTGATCGTTCCCCTTTATTCGACATTGGTGAGGCCTCATCTGGAATACTGTGTCCAGTTTTCGTCCCCACACTACAAGAAGGATGTGGAAAAATTGGAAAGAGTCCAGCGGAGGGCAACAAAAATGATTAGGGGTCTGGAGCACATGACTTATGAGGAGAGGCTGAGAGAACTGGGATTGTTTAGTCTCCAGAAGAGAAGAATGAGGGGGGATTTGATAGCAGCCTTCAACTACCTGAAGGGGGGTTCCAAAGAGGATGGAGCTCGGCTGTTCTCAGTGGTGGCAGATGACAGAACAAGGAGCAATGGTCTCAAGTTGCAGTGGGGGAGGTCCAGGTTGGATATCAGGAAAAACTATTTCACTAGGAGGGTGGTGAAACACTGGAATGCGTTACCTAGGGAGGTGGTGGAGTCTCCTTCCTTGGAGGTTTTTAAGGCCCGGCTTGACAAAGCCCTGACTGGGATGATTTAGCTGGGAATTGGTCCTGCTTTGAGCAGGGGGTTGGACTAGATGACCTCTTGAGGTCCCTTCCAACTCTGATATTCTATGATTCTATGATTCTATGATTCCTTTCAACTACAAGCTTCAAATTTCCCACTTTATCATGGAAGCTTACCAATATATTATTTTTAAAAAGTTAAATTTAAAAACAAAAAGTTACATTGTATCCTGAATATCTGACCCAGTAAATCAATTGCAAATTAAGAGCCAGGTTCATCACCACACTCCAGCTGCTTTGTATTGTTCTAGCAATGCAAAGCTATAGTAAGCAGCATAGACTGAACAGAGAGCTTACCTTGGACAGAAAGGATTCTGGAGTTTTAAGTACAGTGAGGTTTTTGCACAGTTACTAATTCTGAGACATGCCTTTTGGAGATAATGCCTCTTAAAAAGGTAGGCCTGGATGGATGGATGGATATATATCACCTTTCTAGCTTCATTAGGGAGGGGTGTGTGTGTGTGTGTGTGTGTGTGTGTGTGCGCTGCCATGAGGGCTTGGATAACTGGAGATGGGTGCAGTGTTGGGAGGTCAGACAAAACCTGCAACAAGCACTATCTGATCAGTCTGAGGAATCTGGGTATTTGAGGTTGCTCAAAGAACTAGAACACTGCATAAAGAACACTGCTGAGGGTTAACACCTGTCTTGCTATGATGCATTATTGCAAGGCTATCCAAACCACCCTGGAAAAGCTCTAGTATAACTGGGATTCTAGTTTCCTTGTGCCAGAAATGAAACTTGACAAGATAAATGAACAGGTTAGTGAATAGGAGCAGCAAACAGGGGAGTTTTGCAAAGGAGTTTAGAGGGGGAATGGGAGAGTGGGGGGCTAGATACACGTAACATGCTCTAAACGTCTTTAAACTTAAGGCCAAAAATACCCCCGATAAAAAACAGAACAACAACAACAAAGAATAGTAAATAGAAAGAATAATAGAAAGAATAGTAAATAGGGCAGGCAACCAGCTTGGCTTAAGAGTGAAATCCTTGCTGATCTTAAACACAAAAAGGAAGCTTACAAGAAGTGGAAGATTGGACAAATAACCAGGGAGGAGTATAAAAATATTGCTCAGGCATGCAAGAGTGAAATCAGGGAAGGCCAAATCACACTTGGAGTTGCAGCTAGCAAGGAACGTTAAGAGTACCAAGAAGGGTTTCTACAGGTATGTTAGCAACAAGAAGGTGGTCAGGGAAAGTGTGGGACCCTTACTGAATGAGGGAGGCAACCTAGTGACAGAGGACGTGGAAAAAACTAATGTACTCAATGCTTTTTTTGCCTCTGCCTTCATGAACAAGGTCAGCTCCCAGACTACTGCACTGGGCAGCACAGTATGGGGGGAGGTGACCACCCCTCTATGGAGAAAGAAGTGGTTCAGGACTATTTAGAAAAGCTGGACGAGCACAAGTACATGGGGACAGATGCACTGCATGTGAGGGTGCTAAAGGAATTGGCGGATGTGATTGCAGAGCCATTGGCCATTATCTTTGAAACCTCATGGTGATCGGAGGAGGTCCCGAATGACTGGAAAAAGGCTAATGTAGTCCCCATCTTTAAAAAAGGGAAGGAGAAGGATCCGGGGAACTACAGGCCAGTCAACCTCACCTCAGTCCCTGGAAAAATCATGGAGCAGGTCCTCAAAGAATCAATTCTGAAGCATTTGGAGGAGAGGAAAGTGATCAGGAACAGTCAGCATGGATTCACCAAGGGCAAGTCATGCCTGACTAACCCAATTGCCTTCTATAAGGAGATAACTGGCTCTGTGGATGAGGGGAAAGCAGTCGACGTGTTATTCCTTGACTTTAGCAAAGCTTTTGATACGGTCTCCCACAGTATTCTTGCCAGCAAGTTAAAGAAGTATGGGCTGAATGAATGGATTATAAGGTGGATAGAAAGCTGGCTAGATCGTCGGGCTCAACGGGTAGTGATCAATGGCTCCGTGTCTAGTTGGCAGCCGGTATCAAGAGGAGGGCACCAAGGGTCGGTTCTGGGGCCGGTTCTATTCCATATCTTCATTAATGATCTGGAGGATGCCGTGGATTGCACCTTCAGCAAGTTTTCAAATGACACTAAACTAGGAGGAGTGGTAGATATGCTGGAAGGTAGGGATAGGATACAGAGGGACGTAGACAAATTAGAGGATTGGGCCAAAAGAAATCTGATGAGGTTCAACAAGGACAACTACGGAGTCCTGCACTTAGGATAGAAGAATTCCATGCACTGCTACAGACTAGGGAACGAGGGGGGCTAGGCAGCAATTCTGCAAAAAAGGACCTAGGGGTTACAGTGGATGAGAAGCTGGATATGAGTCAACAGTGTGCCCTTGTTGCCAGGAAGACTAACAGTATTTTGGGCTGTATAAGTAGGAGCATTGCCAACAGATCGAGGGACGTGATCATTCCCCTCTATTCGGCATTGGTGAGGCTTCATCTGGAGTACTGTGTCCAGTTTTGGGCCCCACACTACAAGAAGTATGTGGACAAATTGGAGAGAGTCCAGCGGAGGGCACCAAAAATGATTAGGGGACTGGAGCACATGACTTACGAGGAGAGGCTGAGGGAACTGGGATTATTTAGTCTGCAGAAGAGAAGAATGAGGGGGGATTTGATAGCTGCTTTTAACTACCTGAAAGGTGGTTTCAAAGAGGAGGGATCTAGACTATTTTTATTTATTTATTTTAATATGGAGATATATCTATCTCATAGAACTGGAAGGGACCTTGAAAGGTCATTGAGTCCAGTCTCCTGCCTTCACTAGCAGGACCAAGTACTGTCCCTGACAGATTCCCCCCACTGTGATCCCTAAATGGCCCCCTCAAGGATTGAACTCACAACCCTGGGTTTAGCAGGCCAATGCTCAAGCCACTGAGTTATCTTTCCCCAGCAGATGACAGAACAAAGAGTAATGGTCTCAAGTTGCAGTAGGGGAAGTTTAGGTTGGATATTAGGAAAAACGTTTTCACTAGGAGGGTGGTGAAGCACTGGAATGGGTTACCTAGGGAGGTGGTGGAATCTCCTTCCTTAGAGGTTTTTAAGGTCAGGCTTGACAAAGCTCTGGCTGGGATGATTTAGTTGGGGATTGATCCTGCTTTGAGCAGGGGGTTGGACTAGATGATCTCCTGAGGTCCTTTACAACCCTGATATTCTAGGATTATGTTTTCCAAGGTGCATTACTTTGCATTTATCAACATTGAATTTCATCTGCCATTTTGTTGCATAGTCACCCAGTTTTGAGCGATTCTTTTGTAGCTCTTCGCAGTCTGCCTGGGACTTAACTATCTTGAGTAGTTTTGTATCATCTGCAAATTTTGCCCTCACTGTTTACCCCCTTTTCCAGGTCATTTATGAATATGTTGAATAGGACTGGTTCCAGTACAAACCCCTGGGGGACACCACTATTTATCTCTCTCCATTCTGAAAACTGACCCTAATCCTAATTCCTACCCTTCGTTTCCTATCTTTTAACCAGTTACCAATCCATGATAGGACCTTCCCTCTTATCCCATGACAGCTTACTTTGCTTAAGAGCCTTTGGTGAGGGACCTTGCCAAAGGCTTTCTGAAAATCTAAGTACACTATATCCACTGGTTGTATGAGCACAGCTCAGATTAAAACAGATTATTACCAAAATTTGCCAGACCCTGGCAGTAATTCACACCCATGGTGTTCTGTACTGAACATCAAGAAGAGCTCTCTGAACCACCAGACCTATACAACTGCTCACATTGAGATTGAAATTCTCATGGTTCTGGTTAAAATATTCCCATCACAGAAAAGCTTTATGAAGATCAAAAAATTCATAACACCAGTTGCTTCTCAGCAGCATTCATCTATAGCCCAGTATTTCCAGCAGCTGGGATTGATAGTGCCATGCATCCCTGGGGTGAGAGTCCATATGAGGCATTTCTGGAAGTTCCAGTTCAAGACATGGAACTGCTCGCCAGAAGTGGTGCAGAATCAGGTGTCAGATCCAGACCATATTCTGATGTCCCTTAGCAGATGGATGAGTCCCAAGACCATGCTGAAAGTCAACCCTGTTCTTGTTCCAAACCTTTGGAACACTCACTACAGAAGCAAGCCTCTCAGGCTCTCACAAGGAGTAATGGTCTCAAGTTGCAATGCGGGAGATTTAGGTTGGATATTAGGAAAAACTTTTTCACTAGGAGGGTGGGGGATGGACTAGTTTTTTCTGACTTTAATGCCTTATATATGTACCCACTTAAAATCTCTCTTTGTAGTTAAATAAACTTCTTTTATCCTTTAATTAAAACTAATCCAGTGTTGCCTTTAAACTGAACTATGTAGGTAACACCACTTATGGTAGAAAAAATTGTTAACTGATCTCCTTAGAGGGGCAACGGACCTAAATATATCTGGACTGTCCAGAAGGGGGCTGGAGAGTGCACAACACAAGTTTGGGGGTGGGGTGGGTGAATCTGGAACAGGAAATGCATTGGGGCTATCCTGCAAATAGTAAACAAGGCTGCTAGAAGCCAGAGCATGTTTTTTCTAACAAACTGGTGGCATCAGAGTTGCTAGACCAGGGCTGTGGCTATACACAGATACTCAGGGTGTGACATGATGCTGTTTCCTGTTTGTGAGGGTCCCAGGTTGGGAGCTACAGTAGCAAAGCATTGTGAGGCACCCCAGATTGAAAGACAGGGGTGAAACAGCTCCTCACTGGTCTGGATTGCACCTCTGAGTGTCATACTAACATCCTAGGGGCCTTAGACACCAGCTGTCTGCTTCGACACCTTGATGGCTTTAGCAAGAGGATCCAATTACAAAGGAATAGGAGCCAGAACCAGCATAGATCCTGATTGAGATCCTTTAGGCATCTTAGTTTTGCTAGATGAAGCAACTGAAGCCAAAACAGCTCTCTTACGTCTTTGGATCAGATGATCTCCTGGTATCCAATGTTTTAGCAGCAAGATTGTCTTTAAGTAAGAGCAGACTGCAGGTGCTCAGCCTGTGCTTATGTGCTCTGGCAAATAGAACACCCAGAAGGACAGTGGCCTTCCCGAAGGCACATAAGGCATCTAATGGAGTCATCCAAAGGCAGGAAGAAAGCTGAGCGTGAAGCACATCTCTTAAACCCCAGTTTCTGTCATTACAGGAAACTGAACGTATAAACTATACTAACTACACTTAACACTAAAAACAAACAACTACAACAAATTATCCAAAGGCACTGAACAGGAGAAAACCCGTATCTGACAAACCAGACAGAGCAGTTCATTTGCATCTGGCGCAGCGGTTGGGAGGAAATAAGGGTGCAGCATCCCTTTACATTTGGAGATGCTAGTGCGCTTTAATGGGCACTACTTTGAGATGGTTCTACCATTGGGCTGCACAGGGCAGCACATTACCCATAACTGGGAATCTGCAGAGCCACTCAAAGAAGTATTTGTGATCTGAGCATTGCTGTAACCACTACTGTCATTTTCACAGTGCTGCAAAGAAGAGACTGAAAGGAAGAGTCTTGTACAGGAATTTGATGCTCTCATATGCAAACATGCATTCTGTCATTGCCATGTTGAGGATTTTATTAATTTCTTATTATTTGTATGGTGAGTACACCTCGAAGCCTCTGGGATCATGCTTAGGCACCCTACAGATAAATAATGAAAAAACAGTTACCTACCTTTCCAGAACTGTTGTTCTTCCAGATGTGTTGCACATGCCCATACCACTGTAGCTGTGTCTGCACCTTGTGCACAGTTGCTAGAAAACTTTTTCCCTCAGTGGTTCCTGTTGGGGTGACTCGGGCACACTCTACAGCAGTCTGCCATTGCATGCCAGTAGAATCACAGAATATTAGGGTTGGAAGAGACCTCAGGAGGTCATCTAGTCCAACCCCCTGCTCAAAGCAGGACCAATCCCCAACTAAATTATCCCAGCCAGGGCTTTGTCAAGCCAGGCCTTAAAAACCTTTAAGAGGGAGATTCCACCACCTCCCTAGGTAACCCATTCCAGTGCTTCACCACCCTCCTAGTGAAATGGTGTTTCTGAATATCCAACCAAGACCTCCCCTACTTCAACGTGAGACCATTGCTTCTTGTTCTGTCATCTGCCACCACTGAGAACAGCCTAGCTCCATCGTCTTTGGAACCCCCTTCAGGTAGGTGAAGGCCGCTATGAAATCCCCCCTCACTCATCTCTTCTGCAGCCTAAATAACCCCAGTTCCCCCAGCCTCTCCTCATAAATCATGTGCCCCAGCCCCCTAATCATTTTTGTTGCCCTCCTCTGGACTCTCTCCAATTTGTCCACATCCCTTTTGTAGTGAGGGAACCAAACCTGGACACAATAATCCAGGTGTGGCCTCACCAGTGCCGAATAGAGGGGAATAATCACTTCCCCTCAGTCTGGTGGCAATGCTCCTACTAATACAGCCCAATATGCCGTTGGCCTTGTAGGCAACAAGGGCACACTGCTGACTCATAGCCTCCAGCGAATCTACCTCTCCCCCAACTGTAGTGTCATCTGTGAACTTGCTGAGGGTGCAATTCATCCCATCTTCCAGATCATTAATAAAGATGTTGAACAAAAGCAGCCCCAGGACTGACCCCTGGGGCACTCTGCTTGATACCGGCTGCCAACTAGACATCGAGCCATTGATCACTACCAGGTGAGCCCAACAATCTAGCCAGCTTTCTAGCCACCTGAAAATCCATTCATTCAGCCCATATTTCTTTAACTTGCTGGCAAGAATACGGTGGGAGACCGTATCAAAAGATTTGCTAGAGTCAAGATATATCACATCCACCACTTTCCCCATATCCACAGAGCCAGTTATCTCATCATAGAAGGCAATCAGGTTGGTCAGGCATGACTTGCCCTTGGTGAATCCATGCTGACTGTCCCTGATCACCTTCCTATCCTCAAAGTGCTTCAAAATGGATTCCTTGAGGACCTGCTCCATGATTTTGCCAGGGACTGAAGTGAGGCTGTAGTTCCCCGTATTCTCTTTCTTCCCTTTTTAAAATATGGGCACTATATTTGCCTTTTTCCAATCGTCCTGGACCTCCCCCAATCACCACATATTTTCAAAGATAATGGCCAATGGCTCTGCAATCACACCAGCCAACTCCCTCAGCACCCTTGGATACATTAGATCTGGACCCATGGACTTGTGCACATCCAGTTTTTCTAAATAGTCTTTAACCTGTTCTTTCACCACTGAGGGCTGCTCACCTCCTCCCCATATTGTGATGCCCAGTGCAGCAGTCTGGGAGCTGACCTTGTCTGTAAAGTCCAAGGCAAAAAAAGCATTGAGTACTTCAGCTTTTTCCACATCATCTGTCACTATGTTGCCTCCCCATTCAGTAAGGGTCCCACACTTTCCCTAACCACCTTCTTGATGCTAGCATACTTTCTTGTTACCTTTCACATCCCTTGCTAGCTGCAATTCCAATTATAACTTGGCCTTCCTGATTACACCCCTGCATGCTCTAGCAATATTTTTATACTCTTCCCTAGTCATCTGACCAAATTTCCACTTCTTGTATGCTTCCTTATTGAGTTTAAGCTCACCGAAGATTTCACTGTTAAGCCAAGCTGGTCGCCTGCCATATTTGCTATTCTTTCTGCACATCGGGATGGTTTGTTCCTGCGACCACAATAAGACTTCTTTAAAATACAGCCAGCTCTCCTGGACTCCTTTCCCGCTCATATTAGCCTCCCAGATGATCCTGCCCATTAGTTCCCTGAGGGAGACTAAGTCTCCTTTTCTGAAGTCCAGAGTCCGTATTTTGCTACTCTCCTTTCTTCCTTTTGTCAGGATCCTGAACTCAACCATCTCATGGTCACTGCTGCCCAGGTTGCCACCCACTTCTACTTTCCCTATCAATTCTTCCCTGTTTGTAAACAGCAGGTCAAGAGGCGCACGGCCCCTAGTTGGTTCTTCCAGCACTTGTACCAGTTAGTCGTCCCCAACTCTCTCCAAAAACTTCCTGGATTGTCTGTGCATTGCTATATTGCACTCCCAGCAGATGTCAGGGGATTGAAGTCCCACATTAGAACCAAGGCTGTGATCTGGAAATCTCAGTTAGTTGTCCGAAGAAAGCCTCCTTCTGATAAGGTGCAATAAGGTGCAGCTACCCCCAATGCCCCTCAGTTCCTTGCGGAATGATCATGTACAACATCCCAAAAAACAACAGTTATGGAAAGGCAGGTAACCATTTTTAGTTCAAGTGATTGTACATATCCATTCCACATTAGGTGGCTCACAAGCAGATTAATGTGGAGGCGGGTTCAGAGTCTACCCGATCAGCATTGTAGAACAGCCTGTCTGAAACTGGATTGATGGAAAATGGCATAATAAGCAGAAAAAGTGTGCACTGATGACCAGTTTGCTGCTTTGCAAACATTTTGAATGGGTATTTGTGCTAGAAAAGCTGCTCAAGCTGCTTCTGCTATAGTCAAATGAGCCAATATTCAAGGGGTGGTGTGATACAGCTAACCGGTAGTACAAACAAATGCAAGAGTCCTCTGAGTGGAAACCGATTTGCCTTTCATCACATCTGCAATCGTGACAAATAACTGCATTGAGGATCTTAAAGGTTCTGGTGCGGTCCAAGTAGAAGGCCAGTGCTCTCCTCACATACAACAATGAAGCTTCTGCTCGCTCATCTGTATGCATGTGAGGCTTTGGGAAAATGTTGGCAAATAAATTGCCTGATTCATGTGGAAATTGGAAATGACCTATGTTAATAATTTTGGCTAAGGGCAGAGGTAAACTTTATCCTTATGGAAAAATATAAGCAGATTCTGGAATCAGGGCTCTCAACTGACCCACTCTCCTTGCTGAGGTTATCACAACCAGAAATGCCACTTTCACAAAGAGGTGGAAAGCAATCTACTGCTCACTGGAGGGTGGAACACTGAAATCACTGCTAAATGTACTTTAATGGAACTGTCAGACCTTGCTGTTTTAGGTGCAACAGATAATTCAAAACATAGTTTTGCATGCAACAGATAATTCAAAACACTGGAGAGACACTTCTCTGTTCAGACCGGATAGAAAAATATTTCTATTTGGCCAGGTAAGTACGCCTAGTTGAAGGCTCTCTGTTGTTCAGAAGCACCTCCTCAATGTTTTTCAAGAAAGTAATTTCTAGTGGTGTTAGCCAGGAAGCATCCACTCTGTCAAGTGGAGGGCCTGTAGGTTGGGATGGAACAGACAGCCATGTTCCTGAAAGATCATGTCTGAATCTAATGGGATTGGCAAGAGGAGGTCCTGCTAACATGGTTGAGAAGCAGCGTTGTCGAAACCATGCTGGTTCTATTAATATGAGGCAACCATGTTCCTGCTTGGCCTCAAATAGGACTCTGGATAGTAATCGTATCGGAGTAAAGGCATACAACTGGGAGTTCATCCATGATAACAGAAAAGCATCCAAAAAGCCAGTGCTGTGACCCTCTTGGGAGCAAAACTGAAGGCATTTTCTGTTGGCCTTTGTTGCAAACAGGTCCACTTGTGGAGTTCATCACAGCTGGAAGATGGATCTGACTATGTCTGGATTCACCATTCGTGGTGAGAGGAGAAAGACTTGCTTAAGTGATCTGCCAATGTCTTGTGCTCCCCTGAGAGGTAAGCAGCTTTGAGGTAACTGAGTTGGTTATGCAGAACTCCTAAAGTAGAACTGCTTCCTGGCACAGTAGGAAGGAATACACATCTCCCTGTCTGTTTAAAAAACAGAGTTGCTATATTGGCTGTTAACACTAACAGATTTTTTTTTTTTTTTTTTTTTGCAGAATACAGGCAGTCCTCGGACTTACAACACAATTTTCAGGAATCAATTGTGTCGAAAGGTCGTAACTCAGAACCGCAATCCACTCCATTGTAGGACTGAGCGTTGTAAAGTTGAAACCAGTTGTTGCAAGTTGAATCACGGTGTCAATGCTGATGCCGCGCACGCGCTCTCTGGAGCCCGATCACGTTGCTGTCTGGGCAAGGGGCTGAACTCCACCTCTGAGCCAGAGAAGTCGTCACCCCCTGCTGTTGAGGCCTGGGTCTGACGGCTTACTGTCGCCACTGGCAACTGGTGCCGGGAGTGGTCTGACTGGTGCTGGGAGTAGGGAGAGTCCTCAAGGTCTCAGCAACGGTGACCAACGGCACGACGAAGACCGGTGCTGAGGAGATTGTCTACGCCTGGGCAAGCCCCAGTGTATAGACCGAGATTGGGAGCGCAATGCCAATGACTCGTAGTGGCAAGCCAGAGACCTGGGCCAATGTGGAGACTAAGAATATGGTGACCTAGGGCTCTGTCTTGGCTCCGGAGATCAGTAGTACTTGTTTGTCTTGTGTGAGGCCTTGTCCGGCGGGTCTGTCCTCCTGGGGAACCATAGCCTGTTCCATTGCTGCACGCAGTGCCAGCTGTGGCGGGGGTGCGCTTAAATCTCCAGGCGCTGGGAGCTGAGAGGAGGTCAGCTGCACCTTCGGCTTGGGCCCTTTACTGCTCCCTGGAGTTGGTGGCAGGTCCTTTTGTGGGGACAAACTCCGCGGGGCTGAGCCCTTTTGCAGTCCTGAGCCCTTTTGCGGGCCTGGAGTGTCTGTAAGGCCCGAATAGGGTCCTTTGCCCAGAGCCCCCTTTTCGGGTTTGCTTGGTGCCGACTTCTTTGTTTTTTCTTCAGCACCAGTGACCAGGGGATTGGTGCCAGGAAGAGCCTGGTGCCGGGAGTGCGCTATGCACCGAAGCCGAAGTGCTGTGTGCCGTATCAGATTGTGCCGGCTCTGAAGCTGGGTGTAGGGCAGCCTGCATCAGGAGGGCTCTGAGACATATGTTGTGCTCTCTCTGTGTCTGAGAATGAAAGTTCTTACATATGTGACAGCGCTCCTTTATGTGGGATTCCCCAAGGCAGCTTACACAACTCTCACGTGGGTCATTAACAGGCATAGGCCAGAGACAGGAGCCCTGCCTGGGACAAAGTCGCGCCCCCCCCCCCAAACTATCTGACTAAACACTTAAACAGCTACTTAACAACTGACTAACAAATGATTAAACTATTTACAGCTAGAAGCACAAGGCTGAGATAGGAGAGAACGCTTGCGAAGCAAGGGACAGAGGCGACCCGAGTGTCCACCACATGCGGACGCGCCTGATACACTGCAGCATGAGCATGGCACTCCAAAGGGCGCCAAAGCTAGCTCAATGGATACCGTTAAGGCAAAAGTCTCCGACAAACGCGCACGTGGGCATGTGCACATCTATAATGGAATCGACATTAGCAAGCACTCAAAGAAGAAGAATGGCTACAAGTAACAGTCCAGGGGAAGCACACTAGATGTTACAAGAGCATTACCCTGCTATTTGATTAGGTCTGAGAAATACAGGAAATTGCCTAGACTGTCTCTTATGGAGAAGAGAGTAAAATTCAGGCAGTTACATCCCAATATTGTTCTAAGTGGGTTAGACTCTACTGAAGAGTGTTATAAACATGCCAATGCTCCTCTTCCAGAAGTGCGTAGAGCCACTTTGTTGCCGCCATATAGATTTTCTTCTTTAATGACAGGATATCTTTTTAATCCATGGGGCAGCTGTTGTGGCTTTGAAATCTCAGAATAGGGTGCCCTCACTTAAGCTTTATAAGATCTTTTGGTACAAAGTCCCCCTCCTGGTAGGGCTACTGCTGTATTGAGAGTGAATACCTATGATGTATGAAATTTTCTTTTTGTTTGTTTGTTCTAACTGGCTGTTCACATTCAGATCCTATGATGTCCTCAAAGGATGAGAGTATTCAATAGGGTTTTTCAATCAATTTTTAGACCTTCTTCTGTTTTGCCAGTTGGCAAACTAAACTACTGCAGTGTTCAGGCACAGGAATTTTTCCTGACTGTCCAGCTCTAGCGGTAATAGGGTGATTCAGAATTTGCCCTCTTCAAGAGCAGAACTATGAGAAGGGAAAAAAAAAAAAAAAAAAAAAGGAATAATATGCATGGGGGTTTGGGTTTTTTAAGGTTTCTTAGGAGTTGCTGTCTCCCTGTCCCAAGAGGGAGGGGGCCCTGTGCGTCAATGTAATTTATCTGGAATTCACCCACCCACGGACAGGCATTGGAACAAATCCAGATTATGTGAAGAGCCCAATAGGGGGCTTGGAAGCTTGAAAGGAAAGCTGAAACACCTAGGAACTTGGGCTTTGTTCAGTAAATCGAGTGGCATTTTGTACATAGGTAGGAATTTCTCACTTACTGCACAGTCATCCAATGATGCATGAGAAATGGAGATGTTATGTGCTTCTTGGCTGGGCATAGATTACCCAAAGCACTCCTTGCACTTTGACATGGAGTCCCAGCTGTGAAGGTTGGAGAGAAACCCTTTTCTACCTCAGACTTAGAACCAGTTTCTCTGGCTGAGCTGCTGTGCCCCTACTTCGCAGCCCACAAACCAATTCCTCTTCTGAACCTGAAACAGAGCTTCACAGAAGAAGCAACCTTGAATTTGGAGAGCATCTCTGATATGAACAGGAGTGGGAATCCTTTCGGAAGGAAACTTGCTGCTCTTGGTTGAGCTTTTTCATGGTGGAAGGAGAAATCATAAGGCCCTGACATGTTGGTTTGACTCAGAGCTTCAGGCCCTGGCAAAGGGAAGGTCACCTGGCTAGTAGTAAGCAGAGCAGAGATTGTTCTCAGAAGCTTCTGAAAGCTTCTGAAAGCTCACAAATCTAGCACCTCTTGGACTTTGCTAGAAACACGCAGAGCAACTCTGCATATGTGTGTGCTAGGTCAGGGGTGAGGGGAAGAGTGGAAAGACAAAGCCCTGTAGAGAGATGCTGCACCAGAGGGCTGGAACCTCAGTACTCTGGTGATTCCCAGGCTGAAGAGAGGAGATATAAACTGAATGAGATTGCTATTGCCCAAATAAAGAAATAAAATCTAAAATATATAAAAACAAACTAGTGAGAAAAAGCCAAATTGACTATTTCTGCCATCACCAGAGGCAGAACTGACGAGGGGGCAAGACTTAGCAATACCACAAGACTCCTGAGAATTCTATACCTCTCTTGTGGAGAGCTGGGAGAGAAGCTGGGCAGCAGGGAGATTCTAGGGATATAAAATCAAATGGGGAAAAAACCCTAAGAGGAGCCTGTATTTCAAAGCTTAATACATACCGCAGAGGCCGTCTCCTTACTCTCACACAGAGCTCTTTCCAGATCACAAAGACTCTCCAGCCTGGTCCCTCTCTTCTTTCCATTTGGCACTGGCTCCTTTAATTTCTTCTGTTTCCTTTTAAGACCCAGTGGTCCAATATCACATCTGGGAGACAAGACCTAAGAAACAGCCAAAGCACAACTGTGTGGAGCATTTCTCAGTGCATTTATCCTGGCATAACACATGGCCACGCACTCATAAGTCCATTTAGAACAGAAGTACCCTAAAACTTTGACTAAGCAAAGGTTACGTTGGGGGGAAAACAGTAGCCAGAGGACTGAATCCCATTTACTGAAATGGACGAGACCGCAGCCAAATTCATCTTTAATATGGAGTGGAGGTCCATGGAGACTCTGCTGCAGCACGCATTATTCCCTCTTGACTTTAGTCAGCTCCTGGCCACACTAAGACTCCAAGGCTGTCCCTCCAGACACCCCCAGTTTATAAACGAGGGTCTGGGAAAAGGTTAGGAATGTTTCCAGTTGCTGCAACAGTTTAGATTAATATCCAGGCTATCAAGCAGTGTCACAAGCACCTCTCTGCTCACACTGTATTTAAGAATTTGATATAGGACGTTTGTCTGCACAGTTAGTCTTTGTTTCCAATTTAGTTAGTTAAGGAAAATACAAAACAAGCCTCCTCCAGGCTGAAGAGAAGTATGCAGTAAACTTACAATATGCACAATGCCTCTAAAACCTTTTGCAAAAACATTTAATAAAATATTAATGCCAATTTCAGCTTTTTATGGGATTAATACCTACAGCAGTGAGGGACTACTTAGACACGAACTCTGTGCATTACACATATTAAATCTATTTCCCCATGTTAAGTATCCTCACACATTCTTGTCAACTGTCTAAAATGGACCATCTTGATTATCACTACAAAAGTTTTCTTTCTCCTGCTGATAATACCTCATCTTTATTAATTAGCCTCTTACAGTTGGTGTGGCTACTTCCACCTTTTCATGTTCTCTGTATGTATATATATTTCTTACTAGATGTTCCATTCTATGCATCTGATGAAGTGGGCTGTAGCCCATGAAAGCTTATGCTAAAATAAATTTGTTAGTCTCTAAGGCCTGGTCTTCACTGGGGGGAATTGACCTAAGATACGCAACTTCAGCTACAAGAATAGCGTAGCTGAAGTCGACGTATCTTAGGACGACTTACCTCGTTTCCTCACGGCGCGGGGTCGACTGCCGCCGCTCCCTGATCCGGCGGGTAGTGTAGACATTCCCTAAGGTGCCACAAGTACTCCTATTCTTTCTGTGCACATGTGTGGATACAGTTTAGAGTTCTTACCTCTAGAAGTGAGTAAGGGGAGTTCTCTGTCAGAAATGTATTGGCTGCACACTCCTTCCAAGCTTGAACATCTGCCACTAAAGACTCTAGCCTTGGCAGGTAGTCCAGATGTACCGGGATAGAGCGACCTCTCGCCACAAGTTCCACAAGTGTGTCTAGCACGGGCACACGTCCTCCAGCCTAATGAATTAGAAATTAAGAGATGCTTGATTTGTACAAGACAAAAACAGAACAAAGACATTTGAATCAACTGGAGTTAGATTTTGTAAAACAGAATCTAGGCATTTTTATTCACCTACTGAAAACAGTCCTATTTATAATTTCTTTTCAATTTTTGGCACCAGTTTGTTATCTGTGTTTTTTAAATGCCCTGATAATAAAGTACATTTTCAAACTGAAAGCATTAAAAAAAAAAAAAACCTACAAAATAAACCCAGGTCAAAAAGATTCCCCCAGCTGAAAGCTCCTAGCATCCACACCACCATGAATCCCTCTCTGCTGGAAAGCAAATGAATTTCTAGTGCGCCCTGAAGGTAAATCAAAACCTGTCTATGCATATCCAGTCTAAGCACATCATAGCAGAGTAACATTCCAAAGCAGAGCTCCCCTTAAAAGTAGCCCCTGTTCATTTAATTAGGGGTCTACAGATCAAGTGGCTCCATCAATTGGAAGCATGGCAGAATCACATAAAGGAGAGGTGATTTCTGAAAAAGGCAGAATTCAAACCATTTAGGGCTCTACAGGTTACAAACACCTTAAATTTCATCCAAAACTCAACTGACAAAAGATTGCATAGCACTGATACTATGTACTGCTATAGGAAACAATGTTTGTTGTAAGTGATTCAATCAAATACATTTTTAGAAATAGAGAAAGAGCTGAAATTAAGGGTGCTGCCACTCAACAGGGCCTTCTTTTCATACCCTTCAGTGTGTGCAACGTCAAAGCCCCTAACTTAAACATTAGAAAACCAGCAAATGTTCAGTTAAGGTGTCTCCACATGATATCTCCAAAAAAAGTTAGTGTTGTAAGAATAAACAAAACCCAAACTTACAAAACCCAGGAAACGCACACTCTCTTCATAGTTTCTGTTAAAAGGTAAATTTTTCAGCCTCTTTAAAATCCCAAGAAAAGTATATTGGACTGAAAATTAGTGGTCAGGTCAGGGTAGGGCTCGTAGAGAAAATCTGAAGTTATCCAAAAAAAAAGTTCCCAAGACAAAGCATCCTAAAAACTGAAACAACAAGGAGTCAGGTGGCACCTTAAAGACTAACAGATTTATTTGGGCATAAGCTTTCGTGAGTAAAAACCTCACTTCTTCGGATGCATAGAGTGAAAGTTACAGACGCAGGCATTATATACTGACACATGGAGAGCAGGGAGTTACTTCACAAGTGGAGAACCAGTGTTGACAGGGCCAATTCAATCAGGGTGGATGTAGTCCACTCCCAATAATAGATGAGGAGGTGTCAATTCCAGGAGAGGAAAAGCTGCTTCTGTAGTGAGCCAGCCACTCCCAGTCCCTATTCAAGCCCAGATTAATGGTGTTGAATTTGCAAATGAATTTTAGTTCTGCTGTTTCTCTTTGAAGTCTGTTTCTGAAGATTTTTTGTTCAATGATAGTGACTTTTAAATCTGTAATAGAATGACCAGGGAGATTGAAGTGTTCACTTACTGGCTTGTGTATGTTACCATTCCTGATGTCTGATTTGAGTCCATTTATTCTTTTGCAGAGGGACTGTCCGGTTTGGCCAATGTACATGGCAGAGGGGCATTGCTGGCACATGATGGCATATATGACATTAGTGGATGTGCAGGTGAATGAGCCCCTGATGGTGTGGCTGATGTGGTTGGGTCCTCTGATGCTGTTGCCAGAGTAGATATGGGGACAGAGTAGGCAACGAGGTTTGCTACAGGGATAGGTTCCTGGGTTGGTGTTTCTGTGGTGTGGTGTGATCTGGAAGCCTACTTTCGTCGTCTCCGACTCAAGGAATATTTTCAACGCACCACTGAACAGTGCACTGACCCACAGGAACCCTCCTACCAACACTACAAGAAGAAGAACTCTGCGTGGACTCCTCCTGACGGTCGAAATGACAGACTGGACCTCTACATAGAGTGTTTCCGCAGACGTGCACAGGCTGAAATTGTGGACAAACAACATCACTTGTCCCATAACCTCAGCCGTACAGAACGCAATGCCATCCACAGCCTCAGAAACAACTCTGACATTATCATCAAAGGGGCTGACAAAGGAGGTGCTGTAGTCATAATGAACAGGTCAGATTATGAACAGGAGGCTGCCAGGCAACTCTCCAAGACCACATTCTACAGGCCACTATCCTCTGATCCCACTGAGGAATACCAAAAGAAACTACACCATCTGCTCAAGAAACTCCCAGCTACAGTACGGGAACAAATCTACATGGACACACCCCCAGAACCCCGACCAGGGGTATTCTATCTGTTACCCAAGATCCATAAACCCGGAAACCCTGGACGCCCCATCATCTCAGGCATTGGCACTCTGACAGCAGGATTATCTGGCTATTTGGACTTTCTCCTCAGACCCTATGCTACCAGCACTCCCAGCTATCTTCGAGACACCACCGACTTCCTGAGGAAACTACAATGCATTGATGTTCTTCCTGAAAACACCATCCTGGCCACCATGGATGTAGAAGCACTTTATACCAATATTCCACATGAGGATGGACTACAAGCTGTCAGGAACAGTATCCCTGATGAGGCCACAGCAAGCCTGGTGGCTGAGCTTTGTGACTTTGTCCTCACCCACAACCACTTCAGATTTGGGGACAACTTATACCTTCAAGTCAGTGGCACTGCTATGGGTACCCGCATGGCCCCACAGTATGCCAACATTTTTATGGCTGACTTAGAACAACGCTTCCTCAGCTCTCGTCCCCTAGTGCCCCTCCTCTACTTGCGCTACATTGATGACATCTTCATCATATGGACCCACGGAAAGGAGGCCCTTGAAGAATTCCACCTGGACTTCAACAATTTCCACCCCACCATCAACCTCAGCCTGGACCAGTCCACACAAGAGATCCACTTCCTGGACACTACAGTACAAATAAGTGATGGTCACATAAACACCACCCTATACCGGAAACCTACTGACCGCTATACGTACCTACATTCCTCCAGCTTCCATCCAAGACACATCACACGATCCATTGTCTACAGCCAAGCCCTAAGATACAACCGAATTTGCTCCAATCCCTCAGACAGAGACAAACACCTACAAGATCTTTATCAAGCATTCGTAAAACTACAATACCCACCTGGGGAAGTGAGGAAACAGATTGACAGAGCAAGACGGGTACCCAGAAATCACCTACTACAGGACAGGCCCAACAAGGACAATAACAGAACACCACTGGCCATCACATACAGCCCCCAGCTAAAACCTCTCCAGCGCATTATCCACGATCTACAACCTATCCTGGAAAATGATCCCTCACTCTCACAGACCTTGGGAGGCAGGCCAGTCCTCGCTTACAGGCAACCCCCCAACCTGAAGCAAATACTCACCAGCAACTACACACCACACCACAGAAACACCAACCCAGGAACCTATCCCTGTAGCAAACCTCGTTGCCTACTCTGTCCCCATATCTACTCTGGCAACAGCATCAGAGGACCCAACCACATCAGCCACACCATCAGGGGCTCATTCACCTGCACATCCACTAATGTCATATATGCCATCATGTGCCAGCAATGCCCCTCTGCCATGTACATTGGCCAAACCGGACAGTCCCTCCGCAAAAGAATAAATGGACACAAATCAGACATCAGGAATGGTAACATACACAAGCCAGTAAGTGAACACTTCAATCTCCCTGGTCATTCTATTACAGATTTAAAAGTCACTATCATTGAACAAAAAAACTTCAGAAACAGACTTCAAAGAGAAACAGCAGAACTAAAATTCATTTGCAAATTCAACACCATTAATCTGGGCTTGAATAGGGACTGGGAGTGGCTGGCTCACTACAGAAGCAGCTTTTCCTCTCCTGGAATTGACACCTCCTCATCTATTATTGGGAGTGGACTACATCCACCCTGATTGAATTGGCCCTGTCAACACTGGTTCTCCACTTGTGAAGTAACTCCCTGCTCTCCATGTGTCAGTATATAATGCCTGCGTCTGTAACTTTCACTCTATGCATCCGAAGAAGTGAGGTTTTTACTCACGAAAGCTTATGCCCAAATAAATCTGTTAGTCTTTAAGGTGCCACCTGACTCCTTGTTGTTTTTGTGGATACAGACTAACACGGCTACCCCCTGATACCTAAAAACTGAGTTATTTTGAACAGCTGCTAAAGCCCTCTACCACTTTTTTTTCCTCATACCTATCATTGCACCACCCTACCCCTGAGATCTAGTACATGGTATGAAGAAAGTGATCCATAATTTAAAACATTAAAAATGGAATGAAGCAGCACTCTTATTTTGCTAACAGAATACCACACAATTCCAAGGTACAATGGGGAAGAGGAGAGAGCACAGGAGTCTGTATAGTGTGCCAGTAGTACGTTAATTCCAGACTGTAATTCTAAAAAACAAGGTCTAAGAAATTATTATATTTCACATGTTATATGTTTTCAGTACCCATGCACTAAACTCAGTGAGGGGTGTCCAGTGATATAGGTTTCTTGTGCTTCTATCTCTGTTTTATCCTATGTGCAAAAAAAAATTAGAAGGATTTTGTAACTTTGAAAACAGCTCAGTTTTTGGGTTCCTGCATTTTGGCATACTACTTTATCAGACAATCTTCAATTTTCCCCAAACTCAAGATCATCTTCCAATTTACAGGCTAATGTGACTTTAGATGTAAAATTATTTGGCTTTTAGCAGCAGTTTTGCCACAATTTTAAACTACTAAATCTATCTGTTAGGTACTTATTTGACCCCCATTACTGTAGAAGCCGAGCTTCTCACAATCTTTAACCTAGTTATCCCCACAATACCTGTTGAGGCTGGGAAGTATTGTTATCGGTATCTTACAGAAGAACAAAGGCCCACAGAGAAACTAAGGCCAAAATTTTCAAAGAGACCTAAGAAAGTTAGATGCTCAACTCCCAGGGGAAGTCAACAGGATTTGGGCATCTATATCTCTTGCGCCCTTTAAAAAAAAAAAAAAAATTACGACTTGCCCAGTGTCATAGGAAGGTCTGTGGCAGAGTAGGGAACTGAACCTTGGTTTAAGAGCCAGGCTACTGCCTTAACCATCCTTTCCCTTAAAGAGAACATATCCCTTGTATACACTTTAAAAAGGATGTTGAAAAACTGAAGAGAGTTTCTAAGTATGTACACGTGGAAGAAGGTTTCTGATATTAGGAGGCCCTTTAAGTTTAGAAGATGACAGCATAGCAAGATCCAATACTTGAAATTTGAAGTCAGAAAAATTCAATTTGGAAACAAGATGCACATTCTTAACACTGAAGATAATAAAAGTTTCCCATGTGAAGTGGTTAATTCACTGTTGCTTTAGGTCTTTAAACTGAGATTGGTTGTCTAAATGATATGTTTTAGTATAACCACAGTACATAAAGCAGTACAGTAGGGAAAAATAATTCCCTCTACCACAAGAGTTAAGTAGATGAAATTCTATTGTCTGTGTTTTACTGAAGGTGAGACTAGATGATCACCATAGTCTCTTCTGGCCTTAAAAATCTATGAATCTACAATAGACAACTACTACATTCCAAACTAGCTGCAATTTCTGAATAGTCTTAAGGAATAAACATCCAGATCACATGATATTAATCTGTTAACCACTGCACAAGTTGTTCAGCCAAAGAAGACAGAATGTAGTTCCAACAGCCATGCTTCTCTTGTGTGGAGCAATTTTTGTCTATTATGATAAAGTATCACATAGTAGGCTATGGCTAAGGTGGAAAGCCCAAAATTCTGGTCTGTCAGCACACTGCATACTTTCAATTTGCTTGGGAAGCTCACTATCAGTGTACTCACAAATCAATCAATTCCTTTAAAGACAGAGTATAAATAAATGACAGCCATCGAGTATGGACAAAAAATCACCAAAGTAAAACATTACTTCTCATAGGACAGAAGTTTCAGCCAATTCCTGTCATGACTTCAACAGTGAATGCAAAATAAAATAGATAAGAGGAAAACCATTCATATATCATTTCTACACTAGGGACATTTACCAAAAATGCCCACTGGTAGCACTCCTGGGAGCTCCAGTGCAGACAAGGTTTTTGAGGGCCAGACTCATTCCTATCACTGAGTCCATCAGACTTGTTTTCAGAATGTTTAACTGATACATGTATAAATAGGTCCAGTCAGAGAAGCCTTCTCTATACAAATGGGAATATTAAGAGTGTTAGAAATGAGTAAAGGAGTGTAAAATGTTTTTGTTTTTTTTTAACCTCACTTTTTATCTGACATGAACAGCTGCTCATGTTATCTATTATCATCACAGTAATTCCAAAATTAGTTCACGTGAGAATTCTGATGTCACTGGGCATATAATGCATATTATATATTTACAACTAGATGTTAGCTTAATAACTGGGCCATAAGCAAAAAACTACACAGATACAGTATAACTATGCTGTTTTAAATAGTCATCAGGCAATCTCTGAAAATAATAGGCAATACCTAATGTTAAAATAATGACCAGAGTAAGCTAGAAATAAAATAGTCTTAGCAATGTGGCTTTTACCAGCAAGGCTTTTTTGTGGCTAGATAATGGTACAAAAACTATAGTAGTGTTAAAATATAGTGTCATAATTGTTAACTGGTGGCTGTGAGAGACATATATGAAGGAATGTTTTGCACTATTTATCTACCAATAGCTCATTTTATAGATTCATTGCAGTAAGTTAATTCCAGATTCAAGTAATATACATAAGGTCCACTGCTGCCTGAGATATAAGTAAAAATTAAGCATTCATCAGTCCATAATTTAACTAGTTGTTTTAAGGCAGTAACTGTTACAAAACCAACATGCTTAATTTCAAAGAAGATTGAAGCACATACTTCTAGCATATGCAAAAGTCAGTGAAGTGACATGTCCACTGACATCAATCTATGAATATTCCCAAATGAATAACAACAGGAACAATTTACCTACCTGCAGGGCCTCCACTTCCTGTAGCCAATCTTTGGCCTTCTGTACAGCATCTTTCAGAGCAATACCATTTGGGAGATAGGCAGGAATCTCCTCTATCTCCTTGACTGCTGCCGCAAGACTGCTTACTGACTGTCGTGGTCTATGTAAATGATACACACAGCCTACTCAAAATGTGATACAAAGTAGTTCATTTTAGCTTTGTTATTCAAAGGCTGGTGAGAAATCTCAAACTACAAAATAAATTGAACTGAATTAGGGATGAACCCCCCCCCCCCCACACACACACACACAATTCTAAGAATGAGACTACATTCTTACCATTAAAAAACTATGCTGTTCAAGGAGCTGTTTCAAAGGGAGGAAGGTATGCCCAAAACTACCGGTGAATTTGTGTCTTGGTAATATGACTAGGGTTTTAACAATAATAATGTATGGCACAATACCTAATTATTGGCTATCAAGTAAGCCATTACTGCAGTGACATTTGGGAGTGTTAACATTTTGATTTATAAATAATTCATTTAAAAAACCTGGTATTTTTGTAATAGTTAAATTCAGGCTAAAACTAGGCACAATTTAAGAAAAGGACCCCACACCCCACATCCATGCCCCTCCACAAATCTCATATACCACATAAGTGAGACAGGGCCGCTGGACTTATTCCTCTCACTTTAAAAAAAAAAAAGTTTTTTTTGCCTGAAAAAGGTGAGCAATATGGATCTCAGTCTAGGGAAAAGTAGACAGAGACCACTAGCCAGTGACTTAAATGCCAACTTGGATCATTGTAGCTAGGAATGTAGAGGTGTAAGACTCGAAGTTACCCAGAGTACTGTATATGAGTTCCTGTCGCAGAGCTGACTTAAAAAAAAAAAAAAAAAAAAGGGACTGAGCTGAGATTTTGGTTCACCATACCCACTAAACTTGAGAGATACATTTTAAAAGTGTCTTTTTCCCTGCATCTAAAAGGTTTTTGCTAGGTATACTGAAGAACTTGAAAAGAAAGCTAAGGAGAGGTTATTCACCACAGTATTTTTTTTTAACTGTGTAAAATGTAAACATTTCACATGTGTGTCCTTCAGTGCCTGTGAAATCATTTTGGTACATTTCCTGGTACTGAATTATTGAGTATGTTCCACGAGGATTTCATAGAGAGAAAAAAAATGGTTGGTTGGTTAAGACGACTTAAAACTTATCTTGGGGCGATTGCTGCCTTGCACACTCAGCCTGGTTAATGGGGCCATCTGGCACAAATTTATGTTTAACTCCATTGGTTTTTAATTTGTTGTTCACCTTCAGCTAAAAAGAATGAAGAGAGTAAAGTCACTGTAGCAAACGAAGGTGTTAGAACCTTGTTTACTCAAAAAGCTGCTGTTTGATTCTGGAGTGCCTTATATATTTTGAAAAGAGGGTCCAAAGTGGTTTAAAAGAAAAAGTAGTGTACTACATGCATCCTTTTTCTTCTCATCAGAGTTGCGGTGACCAATCAGGAAAATTTGGGTTTTTATTTTATAGTGATTATACATTTCCATGAGGGAGATTTAACATAAATTTAAAATTCCATAAACCTTTGAATGAGAGCCTAAGCATCTGTCAGAAAGTTCCAAAGGCAGGAAATTTTTAGAGATACAGCAGATTCACCCTTAACTCAAACCTGTCAGCTAATAGTAGGGGCTTCAGGAAAAAATATTTATTTGTCATGATGCTATTACATACTGTATATTCTGCAATTCATAACTTAGTTTTGTTGCTTACAGGCACAATTTCACCTATAGCTCTGATTTTTTGTGGGATCAAGACAAACTTATTCTGTAGTTTGTGCTTTACCATCACATTTGTCTTAAATAATAAACAATGTGACCAGTACAAGAGTGGTAAGAAATGCTCTGGTGTTTAAATAAATATGAAGCCAAGGATCTGGGAGCCAAATTCTGGTCTCATAGAATCTGCACTTAGCATACAGCTTTCAATTACATCTTAATGAACATAACAAATGTTATTTCTTCCTTTATATTGAGGGTGAAACGCCCAGTAGCATCCTTTTGTCACAGTGAGGAGGTATTCCATCTCAATTCCTCCTCTCTTCATCCTTAGGCCTTGTCTAAATGGGAGAGTTTTACCATTTATACTGATATAATTACAACTATAGAAGTATAAACCACCCCACTTGGGGCAGGTCTTCACTACCGGGGTGGGGGGGTGGGGTGTCGATTTAAGATACGCAAATTCAGGTACGCGAATAGCGTAGCTGAATTCGACGTATCGGAGCCGACTTACCCCGCTGTGAGGACGGCGGCAAAATCGACCTCCATGGCTCCCTGTCGACGGTGCTTACTCCCACCTCCGCTGGTGGAGTAAGAGCGTCGATTCGGGGATCGATTGTCGCGTCCCGACGAGACGCGATAATTCGATCCCTGAGAGATCGATTTCTACCCGCCGATTAGGTTAGATAAATGTCTATCAGGGATGGTCTAGACAGTATTTGGTCCTGCCATGCGGGCAGGGGACTGGACTCGATGACCTCTCGAGGTCCCTTCCAGTCCTATAATCTATGAATCTATGATTCAGGCGGGTAGTGTAGACCTAGCCTCGGATACTCTTATTCCAGTATAATAGTGGGTTTTTTTGGTTTAGCTTACCTCCTGTCTTAAGTAACGTAAGCTAAAATCAAAAAAGCCCCTATTATTCCGGTGTAAGAATGTCTACATGGGGGACTGATACCAGTAGAACCACACTGGTTTAAATTCACATCTTAGCTTATAATTCACATTTTAGCTTTATTGTGTAGAAAAGCACTAAGATCTGAAATACTGATGGCGGAGTAAACAATTGAATTGATCTGAACCTTCAACTGTTTTTACAGGTCCTTTCCATCTTCCCCTCCCTTCATTTGTCCATGTAAGATATATATAAGCAGCATGGAATTGTTTGTCTACACATCATCCAATATTACAAAGTTCCATGCACTACCTGATACAAACTAAGTAATGACACATTAGTATATTCATGCACTCATAAAAATGAAGAGAAAAACAAAGGCAAGAAGATCAGGACCACATGTGAACTGCCTGCTTTTTGGGTTACCAAATGAAAGATGCAACACTAATTGCACCTATTCCCAAACTCTAAGATTCAGCGTCTACCTGGCCTTTATCAGATTTCTGGCCTTGTCATCCCAGTGTTCAGACAAAGTAAGAAGTTCTTGCAGTTTAGCCATTGCTTTCTCAACTGCTGAATGAGGAGTTAGTCCAACGCCTGAGTCTATGAGTCGTCTCATATCATCCAGAGTAAGGGAGCTTTGATCCAAGCAAGCTTGCTGTACATCTTCCAGCCAGCGTGCCTGCTCCAGACGGATCCGCAGTTCTGCTAGCTGTGGAAGATCAACATCAAACTCAAAGCTGACATTCAATAGCTCCTGCAGTTCTGCAGCACTGGGCATTTCTTCAGAGAGAAGTTTTTGGCTATGCTGTTGGAAAGCTTCCACACGATTAAGAAGATCCTGAAACACACAACAGCAACTATTAAAACAAAAGGAGAAATCCATTGGCAAAGCTTAAAGTTCCTATACCCAACAGCACTGCAATCTTGGCTGTTCTGTTAGTTAAAGCACTGCTAGTAGAATTTACTGGCAAACACCTCACTAAGGCCATGTCTATATGTACAATGTTGCAGCGGCACAGGTGTACTAAAACAGCGGTGCCACTGCAGAATGTGTGGTGAAGACACTCTATGCTGAAAGGCGCTCTCCATCAGCATAAAAAAAAACCACTCCTGCGAACAGCAGGAGCTATACTGGCAACATAGCTCGTTCACACAAGTGCTTATGCTGATTTAACTTATGTCAGTCGGGGGTGGTATATTCACACCCCTGGGTGACATAAGTTATGCCAACCAACTATAGTGTAGGCATAGTGTAAGATGCAAGGAATGCACGAGGAAAATTTACCTTGAAATGCTCATCCTCTTCTTAATACCTTGAGATTTAGAATATTTTCATAAATAGTGTATCAGCAACACTAAACAGAACACGAGTCCTTCCACTTGTGAATTCCTGTTCTAGACTAGCTGTTCAACTGAATGCAGTCTTAAGAACATTTTATTGCTATCTTTAAGTGTTTTAGTTCCTCCCCGTCCTCTTTAGAGCTCTCAAAGTTACCTTCAGTAATGGAGTCTGACTGAGGACACAGGGTAGCGCATACAGCTGTCTTACAAACAACCGAAGCTCATTCACAGTCAGCTGATTTGGGGATTTTCCTCCACCAGAACGATATCTGCAATTACATATAGGCATTTCCAGATTGTCAGATGTCACTAAAACATACTCCAATATTTAAAGTTTTAAGTCTACTCATGAATTTTCAGAAACTTTATCTCAGAGATTATACATGAAAAAGAACGGTTACTTACCTTCTGTAACTGTTGTTCTTCGAGATGTGTTGTTCACGTCCATTACACATTAGGTGTATGCGTGCCGCGTGCACGGATGTCGGAAACTTTTTCCCTTAGCGGCTCCCGTCGGGCCGGCAGGGCCCCCTCCTTCCCGCCAGAGCGGCGCCCCGCTCCAGGGTATATATATCCCTGGCGACCCGACCCCTCCGGTTCCTTCTTGCCGGAGACTCCGACAGAGGGGAAGGAGGGTGGGAAGTGTAATGGACGTGAACAACACATCTCGAAGAACAACAGTTACAGAAGGTAAGTAACCGTTCTTTCTTCTTCGAGTGATTGTTCACGTCCATTACACATTAGGTGATTCCCAAGCTTACCATTGGAGGTGGGTAGGAGTCAAGGTACAACTGACTGTAGCACAGCCCGTCCGACCATCGCGTCCTCTCTGCTCTGATGATGGATCGCGTAGTGGGCTGTGAACGTATGCACGGACGACCAGGTGGCCGCCTTACAGATCTCCTGGATAGGGACCTGCGCCAAGAAGGCCGTTGAGGACGCTTGGGCCCTAGTCGAGTGGGCCCGGATCTCTGGGGCCGGAACATTGGCGAGCTCATAACACGTGCGTATACAATGCACAATCCATGCCGACAAGCGCTGTGTCGAGATAGGCAAGCCTTTCATACGTTCCGCAATGGCAATGAACAGCTGAGGTGTTCTGCGGAATGACCTGGTCTGTTCCAGGTAGAATGCCAATGCCCTTCGAACATCAAGGGTATGCAGGCTGCGGTGATGAGGGTCCGTATGGGGTTTAGGGAAGAACACCACTAGACAAATGTCCTGTCCCATGTGAAACTGTGATACCACTTTCGGAAGGAATTTGGGGTGCAGCCTCAGCTGCACCTTATCCTTATGAAAAACTGTATAAGGGGGTTCTGAAGTGAGGGCCCTCAATTCCGATACCCTCCTGGCCGATGTGATGGCCACGAGAAACGCCACCTTCCACGAGAGGTGCATGAGGGAGCAAGTGGCTAGGGGTTGAAAGGGGGGTCCCATGAGCTTTGTTAGGACTAGGTTCAGACTCCACACAGGGACAGGCGGGCGCGAGTAGGGAAACACCCTCTCCAGCCCCTTGAGGAATCGGGCCACTGTGGTGTTGGAGAACACTGACACTCCCAACTCTCCCGGATGGAAAGCCGAAATGGCGGCTAAATGCACTCTAATCGAGGCGGGCACAAGCCCTTGATGCTTGAGGTGCAGTAAGTAGTCCAGGATCGACGGAACTGAGGCCTGCAAGGGCTGTACGTGCTGAGGCTCGCACCAGTGGGAGAACCTTTTCCATTTGGCCAGGTAGGTCGCTCTCGTAGAGGGCTTCCTACTACTAAGGAGGATTTGTTGAACCTGGTGAGAGCACCTGTGTTCTGCATCGTTCAGCCAGAGAGATACCACGCCGTGAGATGTAGCGAAGACAGGTTCGGGTGGAGCAGGCGACCCTTGTCTTGTGTGACTAGGTTGCGATGGAGGGGGAGGGTGATCGGGTCGGCTATGGACAATTCCAGCAGGGTCGTGAACCAATGCTGGCGTGGCCAGGCCAGGGCGATGAGTATAACTGTCGCCCTGTCCCTGCGGGTCTTGAGGAGGACCTTGTGTATGAGCAGGAACGGAGGGAAGGCATACCTCAGGCTCCCTCCCCATGAGATCGTAAAGGCATCTGCTAATGATCCCGGGCTGAGGTTCTGGAATGAGCAGAACTGAGGGCATTGACTGTTGTCCTTGGTGGCGAACAGATCCACCCGGGGAAAGCCCCACCTCTGGAAGATTGAATGCAGGACGTCTCGCCTCACGTCCATTCGTGCATTCGGTAGGATCGGCTGAGGCGATCCGCTAAGCCGTTTTGGATCCCCGGAAGATACGTTGCGATGAGGTGGATCGCATGGGCTATACAAAAGTCCCATAATTGGAGTGCCTCGCGACAGAGGGGAGAAGACCGGGACCCGCCCTGCTTGTTTATATAGAACATGGCGGTAGTGTTGTCCGTCAGGACTGCCATGCTGTGACCTTCTAAGGTGGCGTGGAAGGTCTGACAGGCGAGGCGAACCGCTCTTAGCTCCTTCAGATTGATGTGAAGCAGTTTGTCTTCTCTAGACCACAGCCCTTGGGTCTGCAGTTCCCCCAGATGCGCCCCCCAACCCAGGTCCGATGCATCCGTTACTAACGTCAGAGTGGGCTGTGGGGCAGCAAAGGGGATCCCTTCGCAGACCTGCTGTTGATCGAGCCACCAGCGGAGCGAGCCCAACACCTGATCTGGGATCGTCACCACTCGATCCAATGGGTCTCTGTTGGGGCGGTACGTTTGGGCAAACCACAACTGTAAAGGCCGGAGCCTTAGGCGGGCATGTCTGACCACATGTGTGCAAGCTGCCATGTGTCCCAGGAGCTGCATGCAACACCTTGCCGTTGTCGTGGGGAATTTTTGGACTGAGCTTACGGCCCTCTGAATTACCAGGAACCGTGACTCTGGGAGGCTTGCCCGCGCGGTTACCGAGTCCAGGGTCGCACCTATGAAGTCCAGTCTCTGTGTGGGGACTAACGTGGACTTGGGCACATTGACCCGGAGGCCGAGTCTGTCGAACATCTGCAAGGCCAGCGTCACGTGAGATCGGACCTCGGCCTCCGTCCTGCCCGCGAGAAGCCAGTCGTCCAAGTATGGGAACACACACATCCTTCTCTTCCGAAGGAAGGCTGCTACCACGGACATGCATTTCGTGAATACTCGTGGTGCTAGTGCCATGCCAAAAGGCAGGACCGTAAATTGGAAATGGCGCTGGTTGATAATGAAGCGCAGGAACCGCCTGTGGGCGGGATTGATAGCGATGTGAAAGTAGGCATCTTTCATATCGAGGGCAGCGTACCAATCCCCCGGATCCAGGGATGGGATAATAGTTCCAAGGGAGACCATACAGAAGCGCGCTCTGATCAGAAACTTGTTTAGGTCGCGCAGGTCCAAGATAGGACGGAGGCCCCCTTTTGCCTTGGGAATCAGGAAGTATCTGGAGTAGAATCCTTTTCCCCTTAGGTCCGGTGGGACCTCTTCCACTGCTCCTGCTGCGAGAAGGGTCTGTACCTCCTGCATGAGAAGTTGCTCGTGAGAGGGGTCCCTGAAGAGGGACGGGGAAGGGGGATGGCAGGGAGGGGGAGAGGAAAACTGGAGGGTATAGCCCGCCTTCACTGTGCGCAGGACCCAACGGTCCGATGTTATGCGCAACCATGCCCGGTAGAAATGGGACAGGCGGTCCTTGAAACTTGGAGGAGGATCTGGTATGGAATGTGGTACGCTGTCCTCGGGCGTAGCTTCAAAAGCCTGGTTTGTTCCCTGGCTGCGGCTTGCCCTGGCCGTGACCTTGGCCCTGGTTAGGCGTATTGTTACATCTCCGCCTGTTATCCCTGCCACGACGGCGGTACGGTTCGTGCCAAGGGCGAGGGTGGTACTGCCTCTGAGGTGCCTGAGGTTTAAAGGGCTTGCGCTGTGTCACCGGGGTATGCATACCCAACGACTTAAGGGTTGCTCGCGAGTCCTTAAGGCTATGTAGCCTGGCGTCCGTTTGGTCAGAGAACAAGCCCGAACCTTCAAACGGGAGGTCCTGCAGTGTGGTCTGCACCTCTGGCGGAAGGCCTGAAGCCTGTAACCATGCCGAACGCCTCATCGCTACCCCGACACGATAGTTCTAGCCGCTGCGTCGGCTGAGTCGAGGGAGGCCTGCAAAGAGGTCTTGGCCACCGCCATCCCCTCGTCCACCAGGGCCGTGAACTCAGGATGCGCGTCAGGTGGTAGGGAGTCCTTAAACGTGGAGGCTGATGCCCAAGTGTTAAAATTGTGTCTATTTAGAATCGCTTGCTGATTAGTGATCCTCAGCTGAAGGCCCCCAGATGAATAGACTTTCCTCCCGAACAAGTCTAATCGCTTAGCTTCCTTGCCCTTGGGCGCAGGAGCTTGCTGGCCATGACGCTCTCGCTCGTTGACCGCCGAGACCACCAGCGAACAAGGAGACGGGTGTAAAAAGAGGAAGTCAAATCCTCTAGATGGGGCGAAGTATTTCCTCTCCACGCCTCTTGCAGTTGGTGCACTGGAGGCCGGCGTTTGCCACACCGTCTTATAGTTGGACTGGACTGTCCGTATAATCGGGAGAGCGACTCTGGAGGGCCCCGCCGGGCTCAGGATATCGACCATGGGGTCCTCCTGTTCTACCGTCTCCTCCGCCTGCAAGCCCAGATTGAGGGCTACCCGACGAAGCAGGTCTTGGTGCGCCCGATGGTCAATCGGGGGAGGGCCAGACACCGTCATGCCCGCTACTGCCTCGTCCGGCGAGGAGGAAGAGGTCGGGGCCTTCTGCCCATCCTCCTCTTCCTGCAACCCGGCATCGACTGGTTGCTCCTCTGGGGCCTGACCCACAGTATGGGACTGGGACGGTACCGTGCTCGGTGCCGAGTCCACTCCCTCCCGCTCCTGCGGTCTAGAGACCGTTGCCTCCTTATGCGATGGCGGGCGGTACCGCGGGGAGCGGGATCGGTACCTTGAGGGCCCGGATCTCGAGGCCCTAGATGGGGGCCCTTGCTGGTGATAGGCCCAGGGTGTCCAGAATGTCCATTGGCTTGGTTGGCCCCACTGGGGATGGCCACAGGCTTCGTAGTCCCTGCTAGCCTGCGCCCTATGGGCATACCCGCCGTACCGTCCCGAGTCAGTCTCCGAGACCACGGACGGTGACCTGGAAGGCCACGGCGGAGCCGTAGGACGGTGCCGGTCTGGGTTTGGGGAGTAGCGCCTCCGTGACCAGTACCTGGAGCAGCGTCTCGCCGACCTGGACCTGGATCGGTACCGGTGATCGCGGGACCGGGAACGACTACGGCTGGTCGGCCTCAGGTAACGTACCGCCGACGCCTCGCGGTGCCGACTCGTGCTTGGTTGCTGAGTTGGTGCCGACCGCTTGCTGAAGCCCGACTGCTGCGGTGCTTTCTGTGCTGAGGGCAACCGGGAGTCCACCGAGGCGGAGCTCGACCGGGACCGGTGCCCTGAACGGTGCCGAGACGGCGACCGTGATGGGCGCACCATCGCCGGCTTGCCTCTCTGTGGCAGCTTCGGCGGAGCGTCCTCAGTACGTGTAGGGGCCTCCACGGACAATGCAATGAGGTCCTTAGCTGCCTCAAATGTGTCCGGAGTGGAGGGCTGTTCCAAGAGCTCCTCCAGCCCTTCATCCTCACTCGACGCGCCTATCCCGGGGCTCGATGGGCCTTTCGGCGCCGGAGCCACTACCGGGGTCTGTGCCGGGGCTGTGCCGGCCTTAGGCGCACTCGAGGTCTTCACCGGCGCCGCCCTCTTATGCGGGGAGCGTCCTCGGGCCTTGGGTTGGCCCTTCGATTTTGCCGGCGAAGACGACTGGTGACGTCCATGCCCCCGTTGGGTTGGTGCCGTGGGCTTCGGGTGACCCGTCGGCGCCGGTTCCCGCACCGATGCCGGGGCGCTCCGCTCTGAGGCAGACGGTGCCGCCGAAGTGGAGGGCTGCAACGCCGTCTCCATGAGCAGCTGCTTGAGGCGAAAATCTCTTTCTTTCTTAGTTCTGGGCTTAAAGGCCCTGCAGATCTTGCAGCGCTCTTTCTGGTGAGCTTCCCCCAGGCAGCGGAGACACGAGTCGTGGGGGTCACTCAATGGCATAGGCTTGCGGCACGTGGCACAAGCCTTGAAGCCTTGGGCGTGCGGCATGCCCCGCCGACCAGGGCCGGTGCCGGGGTTGACCAAACAACTACAGCAGGAACTTTAAGTACCTAATGAGCTGTTAACTACTAAGCTCAACACTACTACTAAATAACTGATAACTGTTTGCTAAATAACACTAATGACTATGCTAAGGGACACTCTCAGACGAGAGACAGAGTTGTTCCAACGCCGCCACTGACGGTAAGAAGGAACTGGAGGGGTCGGGTCGGCAGGGATATATATACCCTGGAGTGGGGCGCCGCTCTGGCGGGAAGGAGGGGGCCCTGCCGGCCCGACGGGAGCCGCTAAGGGAAAAAGTTTCCGACGTCCGTGCACGCGGCGTGCGTACACCTAATGTGTAATGGACGTGAACAATCACTCGAAGAAGAAGCATGATCTTCAAAAGGTATCTAAGTGATTTAGGATTTGTCTATATGCGAAACTGACTGGAAAAAATGGTTACCCACCTTTTCTTAAACATTGTTCTTTGTGATGTCTTGCTCATTTCCATTCCATTGTAGGTCTGCACGCACCCATATGTGCGGTCAGAGACGTTTACGTTAGCAGTATCCGTAGGGCTAGCTGTGGTGCCCTCTGGAGTGCCGCGTTCATTTCATGGTTTATAAGGTGCCGCCGGCCCTCCGCCCTCTCAGTTTCTTCTTCTCGATAACTCCAACAGAGGGACAGGAGGGCGGGTAATGGAATGGACATGAGCAACATCTCAAAGAACAGTTTTTTCTTCTTCGAGTGCTTGCTCATGTCGATTCCAGTGTAGGTGACTTACAAGCAGAATCCTCAGAAGTGGGCTTGGAGTTAGAATCATAGAATATTAGGGTTGGAAGAGACCTCAGGAGGTCATCTAGTCCAATCCCCCGCTCAAAGCAGGACCAGCACCAACTAAATCATCCCAGCCAAGGCTTTGTCAAGCCAGGCCTTAAAAACCTCTAAGGAGGGAGATTCCACCACCTCCCTAGGTAACCCATTCCAGTGCTTCACCACCCTCCTAGTGAAATTGGGTTTCCTAATATACAATCTGCCATCACTTCAGGTAATTGAAGGCTGCTATCAAATCCCTCCTCACTCTTCTCTTCCGCAGACTAAATAACCCCAGTTCCCTCAGCCTCTCCTTGTAAGTCATGTACCCCAGCCCCCTAAATCATTTTCGTTGCCCTCCACTGGACTCTCTCCAAATTGTCCACATCCCTTCTGTAGTGAGGGAATAATCACTTCCCTCAATCTGCTGGCAATGCTCCTACTAATACAGCCCAATATGCCGTTGGCCTTCTTGCCAACAAGGGCACACTGCTGACTCATATCCAGCTTCTCGTCCATTGTAATCCCCAGGTCCTTTTCTGGGGAACTGCTGCTTAGCCAGTCGGTCCCCAGCCTGTAGCCATGCATGGAATTCTTCCTTCCTAAGTGCAAGACTCTGCACTTGTCCTTGTTGAACCTCATCAGATTTCTTTGGGCTCAATCCTCCAATTTGTCTAGGTGACCCTGGACCCTATCCCTACCCTCCAGCGAATCTACCTCTCCCCCAAGCGAAGTGTCAACTGCGAACTTGCTGAGGGTGCAATTAATCCTATGATCCAGATCATTAATAAAGATGTTGAACAAAACCAGTCCCAGGACTGACCCCTGGGGCACTCTGCTTGATACCAGCTGCCAACTAGACATCGAGCCATTGATCACTACTTGTTGAGCCCGACAATCTAGCCAGCTTTCTATCCACTTTATAGTCTATTCATCCAATCCATACTTTTTTTAACTTGTTGGCAAGAATACTGTGGGAGACCGTATCAAAAGCTTTGCTAAAATCAAGATATATCACATCCACCACTTTCCGCATATCCACAGAGCCAGTTATCTCATCATAGAAGCAATCAGGTTGGTCAGGCATGACTTGCCCTTGGTGAATCCATGTTGACTGTTCCTGATCACCTTCCTATCCTCAAAGTGCTTCAAAATGGATTCCATGAGGACCTGCTCCATAATTTTGCCGGGGACTGAAGTGAGGCTGACCGTCTGTAGTCCGGGTTCTCTTTCTTCCCTTTTTAAAATATGGGCACTGTATTTGCCTTTTTCCAATCATCCGGGACCTCCCCCGATTGCCACAAATTTTCAAAGATAATGGCCAATGGCTCTGCAATCACATCAGCCAACTCCCTCAGCACCCTTGGATGTATTAGATCTGGACCCATGGACTTGTGCACATCCAGTTTTTCTAAATAGTCCTTAACCTGTTCTTTCACCACTGAGGGCTGCTCACCTCCTCCCCATACTGTATTGCCCAGTGCAGCAGTCTGGGAGCTGACCTTGTCTGTGAAGACTGAGGCAAAAAAAGCATTGAGTACTTCAGCTTTTTCCACATCATCTGTCACTATGTTGCCTCCCCCATTCGGTAAGGGTCCCACACTTTCCCTGACCTTCTTCTGTTGCTAACATACCTGTAGAAACCCTTCTTGTTACTCTTCACATCCCTTGCTAGCTGCAACTCCAACTGTGCCTTCCTTGGCCTTCCTGATTACACCCCTGCATGCTCTAGCAATATTTTTATACTCCTCCCTAGTTATCTGTCCAAATTTCTAGTTCTTGTAAGCTTCCTTTTTGAGTTTAAGCTCACCGAAGATTTCACTGTTAAGCCAAGCTGGTTGCCTGCCGTATTTGCTATTCTTTCTGCACTTCGGGATGGTTTGTTCCTGAGCCCTAAGTAAGGCTTCTTTAAAATACTGTAAAGGTAGCCATCTTACAGCAAACAACCTTCAGGTCTAGACTCCAAAGAGAAACTGCTGAGTTTCAGTTCATTTGCAAATTTGACACCATCAGATCAGGATTAAACAAAGACTGTGAATGGCTAGCCAACTACAGAAGCAGTTTCTCCTCCCTTGGTGTTCACACTTCAACTGCTAGCAGAGGACCTCACCCACCCTGATTGAACTAACCTCGTTATCTCCAGACTGATTCTTGCCAGCATATTTATACCTGCCCCTGGAAATTTCCATTACATGCATCCGACGAAGTGGGAATTCACCCACGAAAGCTTATGTTCCAATACATCTGTTAGTCTTAAAGGTGCCACAGGACTCTCTGTTGCTTTTTAAAATACAGAGTTCACAGTCTTGCAGATTGGAGCACTGCTCTGCCGAAACCAGCATCACCTTGAGCTTTCTGGATCAGTGCATAGTGCGAAGCGAATGTGTGGACAGATGACCAGGTCATGGCTCAACAAATTTCTTGGATTGGCACTTGAGCGAAGAAGGCTGCCGAAGACACCTGCACCCTAGTTGAGGGAGCCATCATGATCGCCGTCAGGTGCACCTTTGCCAGCTCATAACAGTAGCGGATGGAGGCCGTGGTCCAGGACGAGATTCTCTGGGTAGACGCTAGGCAACTCTTCATCGTGTCTGTGACAGCAACAAATAACCGTGTAGACTTATGGAACGGCTTCATTCTATCTATAGATGGACAGAGCCCTTCTGATGTCCAGGGTATGCAGCCTGCGTTCCTCATCCGTCGCATGAGGCTTTGGACAAAGGATATATCTTGACCAGTATGGAACTGGCAGAAAGATCAGATGCGGACACAGCTGGACCATGTCCTAATAGAAGATCGTATAAGGCGGTTCTGACATGAGCGCCCTGATCTCGGATACCCTACAGGCTGAAGATATAGCGACTAAAAAGGGAGACCTTCCATGAGAAAAGCAGGAGGGAGCAGGAAGCCAATGGCTCAGACGGGGGCCCCCATGAGCCTTGACAGCACAAGATTCAGGTCCCAAGTGAGAACAGGTTTTTCACTTACCTGGTGAGGTGTGGGGGGGCTAGCCCCGAGGGACTCTCGCTTCTGGCTCCAAGCTCTCAGGGAATGCTGGCCATGACCCGCTCCGGGGACAGTGTCAGGTGGGGAGTTTGACTGGGGCGGTACACCTGTCAAACCGTAACGCAGGTGTCCTAAGGTGAACTCATGGAGGATAGAAACCTCCCATGGAGCAGAAGGGCAAAAGCTTGCTTGATCTTGATTTTCAGTATGACTACAGACTGTGAAAGCGGGGGCCTCACGATCCTTCTGACTTTTTGGGTTTTAAAGCAGGAGGTGTCAGAAAGTTACCACAGGGATAACTGGCTTGTGGTGGCCAAGCGTTCATAGCAACGTTGCTTTTTGATCCTTCGATGTCGGCTCTTCCTATCATTGTGAAGCAGAATTCACCAAGCGTTGGATTGTTCACCCACTAATAGGGAACGTGAACTGGGTTTAGATCGTCATGAGACAGGTTAGTTTTACCCTACTGATGATGTGTTATTGCAATAGTAATCCTGCTCAGTACGAGAGGAACCGCAGGTTCAGACATTTGGTGTATGTGCTTGGCTGAGGAGCCAATGGGGCGAAGCTACCATCTGAGGGATTATGACTGAACGCCTGCAAGTCAGAATTCCCCCTAAACGATATGGTCATGGGAGAAACCCAGGTTTGTGAGTTCAATCCTTGAGGGGGCCATTTAGGAAACTGGGGTAAAAAAATCTGTCTGGGGATTGGTCCTACTTTGAGCAGGGGATTGGACTATATGACCTTCTGAGGTCCCTTCCAACCCTGATATTCTATGATTCTATGATATGCGGGTAAAGGCACGCCAGACCTTTCAGGAACTACGCCATCATGGGATGGGCGAAGACCGACCTGCCTTGAAGCAGAGGGTTGAACGCTGAAATGGACACCAGGTGTACCCTGACCGAAGACAGTGACAGACTCTGGAGCTTATGGTGCAGCAAATAGCCCAGGATGTCTTTCAGCGGGGCCTCTTCCACATGAATGTGATTATCTGAGGCCCAACACATGAACCACTTCCACTTTGCCACGTAGGTAGCCCTGGTTTCATGCTGCCCAGCAGGACCTGCTGGACACCAGTGGAAAAACGCCGCTCATCCCCACTTAACCACACAGTAACCAGGCTGTCAAGTGGAGCGCCGCCAGGTTTGAATGCGGCAGATTGCCATGGTTTTGCCGAAGAGGCAGCGTCCGAAAGACTCAGCAGCATGCCGAATCAGTGTTGATGAAGCCACAGTGGGGCTATGAGGATGACTGTCGCTTTGTCTTGCTTCACCTTTAGCAGAACCTTGTGGATTAACGGCACCTGCGGGAAGGCATACATCAGTGCTCCCGACCGCGGGATCAGGAAGGAGTCCGACAGGGAGCCCTTGTCCCTGCCCTGCAGAGAACAGAACACGTGGCACTTCCTGTTCTGCCGGGACGCAAACAGCTCCACGTGGGGAGTCCCCCACCTGCAGAAGATTAGGCTGACCACCTCCAGATGGAGCAACCATTCGTGGAGAGACAAGAAGGTCCTGATGGGGTGATATGCCAGGATGTTCCTGGTTCCGGAAACGTGGGTGGCTACAGATATATGGTGTGCTACACACAAATGTCCCAAAGGCTGAGTGCTTCCCGACAAAGGGCCGAAGATCTGGTGCTGCCTGCCTGTTAATGTAATACATTGCTGCAGTATTGTCCATCAAGACCTGCACCATGCCTTGCCCTTCAGGTGGGGCAAGAAAGCCTGACAGGCCAGGCGAACTGCTCTGAGCTCCCAACATTGATATGAAGTGCTAGTAGCCAGTGGCCCTGGGATATGGTCTCCCCAGCCCATATCCGAGGCGGCCGAGACCAGGGTGAGCAACGGAGATGGGGACGCGAAGGGAACTCCTTGCAGCACCGACTTGGGATCCCACCACCAGCCCAGAGACAAGAGGATGTGGCTCAGCACCGGGACCGCTTGCTCCAGGGGTGCCAGCTGGGGATGCAGACTGAGGCCAGCCATGCTTGCAGAGGTCTCAGATGAAGTTGGGCATGGCTGACCACGTACGTTCACACATCCATTGACCCATCAGTTGCAGGCATGTGTGGGCTGTGGTGCCGGTTGCTCTTTATGTGGGAACTCAAGTCCACCATGGGCTGAAACCGCGCTTCCGGAAGGAAGGGGCCCCGGCTCGCGTGGAATCAAAAACCGCTCCGATGAACTCTATGCTTTGGACTGGCATTAACATGGTCGTCTCATGTTTGTTAACAGGCCCAGGTCGCTGCAGGTGGAACTCACCAGACTGAGGCTACTTTGCACCTGCTCCAGAGATCTGCCCCTGATGAGCCAGTCGTCGAGATACAGAAAGATTTGGACCTCTCTACACCTCAGGTAAGCTACTACCGGTGCCACGCATTTCGTGAACACCCTGGGGGCCGAAGACAGGCCAAAGGGTAGTGCCGTGAACTGGAAGTGGCAGCCAGCCACTATGAAATGCAGGAAATGTCTGTGTCCCGGGAATATGGAGACATGAAAGTAAGCATCCTTTAAGTCGAGAGTGGCGTACAAGTCCCCTGGATCCCAAGAAGGGATGATGGAGGCCAGGGAGACCATGCGGAACTTCAACTTCTTGAGAGACTTGTTGAAGCTATACAGGTCCAGAATGGGTCTGAGGCCCCCTTTGGCCTTCGGGATTAGGAAGTAATGGGAGTAGAATCCTCTTCCTTGCATGTCCCGAGTAACCTCCTCCACAGCTCCCAAGCCCAGGAGCTTCTCGACCTCCTGAACAAGGAGTTGCTCATGAGAAGGGTCCCTGAAGAGAGACGGGGGGGGGGAGGAAGGGAGGGATGGCCAAAAATTGCAGGGTATAGTCCCGAGCTATTATGTCCAGGATGCAGCAGTCTGACATAACCGGCAACCAGGCTGAGCGGTAGGGTAAAAGGCGGTTGAGGAAAAGGCAGGAAGGATCCGGGCAGGTGGCTGGTGCGTTGCTCCCAAGTGTACCCTGAAAACGAGCGCTCCTGGCCCCCCTGTGCTTTGCCTGGGCAGGCTGCACAGGAGATCGGGACGATCAAGGGTGGTAGCGGCCAAACTCGATGTCCCTTTTCCTTGCAGGCCCTTGTCAAGGCTGCCACTGTCGAGGTGGCAGAGGAGACCGGAACGGCTGTCTCAACGCCTGAGGAGTGTGCATCCCCAGAGAGCAGAGGGTTGCCTGCGTGTCTTTTAGGCCATACAGTCGCGCATCGGTTTGGTCGGAAAAAAGGCCAACATTGTGAAACGCGAGGTCCTGAATAGAGGCCTGCATTTCCTGGGACAGTCTGGCAGTCTGAAGCCAGGAACTGTGGCGCACAACCACTGCTAAGGGTACCACCCGGGCAGCTGAATTGGCTGTGCCCCAGACCATTTGGAGTGAGCATCGAGCCGCTACAGTACCCTCCTCCACCAGAGTTGCGAACTCTGGACTGTCTCCTGAGACATGGAGTCCTTGAACTTGAGGAGAGAGACCCACAAGTTAAAGTTATAGTGACCCAAGAGAGCCTGGTGTTCCCCACCCGAAACTGGAGGCTGGCCATAGAATAAATCTTGCATCTAAACAAATCCAGCCTCTTGGCCTCCTTATTCTTAGGGATGGAACTGGTGGGCCCCTGTTTATCCCTCTCGTTGGCCGCATCACCTTCATATTGGTGCACATAACAAAATTTCATGTGGTGGGGGTGGGGCCGAGGGGTTTGGAGTGTGGGGGAGGGCTCATGGCTGGGGCAGGGGGGCAGGGGTGTGAGGGCTCCGGTTGGGGATGCGGGCTCTGGAGTGGGACCAGAAATGAGGGGCTCAGAGCGGGGGCAGAGGGTTGGGGTGCAGGGGGTGAGAGCTCCAGCTGGGGGTGCAGACTCTGGGGTCAAGCTGGGGATGAGGGGCTCAGGGCTGGGGCAGAGGGTTAGGGGCTCCAGCTGGGGATGAGGGGTTTGGGGTGCAGGAGGGTGCTCTGGGGCTACGGCAGTGAGAGGAGTCCCCCCAGCTCTCTCTTCCCACAGCAGCACCTGGGCTGTGGGGGACAGGCACCTCTCCTTGCCGCAGCAGCTCCAGGGCTGTGGCCCTGGGATAGGCGCCCCCCTCAGCAGGTTTGGGCCGGGGCTAGGTTCAGGCTGCCCCTCCCCAGGCAGGTCCAGGGCTGGGGGAAGGGCACCCTGGCTGCAGCAGGTCCAGGCTGGGGCTGGGTTCAGGCTGCCCCTCCCCCGGCAGGTCCCAGCCGGGCGGATTCCCTGAGCACCTGCGCGGCGCTAAATAGGCTGCTTACAGGGAACTTAGAAGGGTGTATAAATACTCGAACCCTTCCGCAGTACTTTGTTCCCACCCTCTTAGAGGTGGGCAGGATGGTCCTGGCAATTTTCAGGACCTCCTCAGGAGTGCGATGTGGGCTGGAATGGACGCTAAGAGCACATTAAACAATGTCTCCGTCTGCTCCTCCATCTCCTTCGCCTTGAGACCCACATGATGATGATGATGATGATGATGATTGGACCACTGGGGGAAGTCCGGCGGTGTCCTCATCCACTGGGAAGGGCGGCCTTGGGGTGGGTACTGGCTCCTCACCCGTGGCAGCTACCGCAGCATCCTGCACCGAACCCGGTGCCATCAGTGCAGTAGATGCTGACTTCGGCCTGTCCGACAGAGCAACCGAGGGCTGGCGGGAGTGGGGCAACAGCATGACGGGAATGCCCCAGGTATTCCAATAAGGTCATTGGGTCGGCCACTGGCCCTGCTGCCAGGCCAGCACCAGTGCCGCGGACACACCCCCTGGAGCCCAATCATGTTGCTGTCCGGGTGAGGGGCTGAATTCTGCCTCCAAGCGGGAGAAGTCGTCACCCTTCAGTAATAAAGGCGGGGCGACTGGTGCCGGGAGTGGTCCGACCGGTGCCGGGAGTAGGGAGAGCGGTGCCAGGTTAGGGAGAGACCTCAAGTGATGGCTCATCCCCTTGGAATAACCTGCCTCTGACATAGAAGGTTGTGGTGATAGCTCTTGCTGGACTCTGAGGATTGAAGGGCCAAGTCCATGAGCAGGAGTTTAAGCCCCTCAATTCTCTGTCCTTCATGGACCTGGATTTTAAGCTCCTGGCACCAACCACACTTTGTCCAGGGGGTCCCCGCTCCTCCCCCAATAGAGTTGGCTGGAGGCAAACATTTTCTTCTTTTCTTTTTTTCCCAGCAAGGCCAACTAAAAAAAACTCAAGGAACTTACAGAAAAAAAAGCTTCAAGTGAAGCTAAATTTGCAAAACTATGGGGAGTTAACGATCAGTGAATGGACAGCTCTCAGCTTTGTCTCTAGTAGGGGAGGTTGAGAAGGAACTGAGAGGGAAATGCCATTGCATGCTGACTAGCCTCTTGGCGGGCGAGGAGCCACATGTGCGGGACAAACTGCTACTGAAATTCTCTGATTGGCAGCATGGGGGCACACGCACACCTACAGTGGCACACCCATAGGGAAACTATGAAGAAGAATTCAACTGTGTGCCTGAGATAGGATGGTGACACGTGGTTCCCATGAGAGCTCTGGCAGGTCAGTATACCAATGCTGTCTTAGAAACGCTGATGTAACCAGTACTCTTGCCTGCCTCTCTGGATCTTTTAAATCACGTAAGAGCTGAGAATTATTGGGGGAAATGTTTAGAGACAGACACTGCTCCAATCTAGGAGAAATGCATCTTAGAGAGACCTTTTTTTGTTCCAGGACAGGGAGTAATATTTGATGTTTTTCCTAGTGGGCAAGAGTTCCATCACAAGTATCCACCAGTTGCTGAAGAGGTAGAGAACAACTGATGTTTTCATGAAACAGTCATATTGTTCCAGTCATTTTCTGCCCAAGAAGTCTGCTTGGACATTTTGAACTCCCACTAGGTGTAGGCATATGGAGTGAATACAATGATTTATGCACCACTGCCATGGTTTCACAGCCTTCAGGCACAATAGAGGAGAGTGAGCTTCATCTTGTATGTTTAGATAGGGTCTGTTGGTGCTGTGTATAGTAGAAAGAAGGCCTGAAACATAAGCCCTTGTATCAGAGGCCTGATCTGAGGCCTGGACTAAAGTAGTGGTCAAAGCTTTGCTGATACAAAGCAAAATCAGGCTGTGAGCTAGAGGCAGACCCTGCTCACAGAATCTGGCAAGAACAGGGTTGATATTGGCACAAAAAAAAAAAAAAAAAAAACACACCACATTCTTAAGAGGTGCTAGGCACAGAGCACTCATGCAAACACATTCCAGAAGGGTGAGACCAGAACACCTTGATACCAACATATTCCCTAAAGAGAACAGGAACATGCTGACCCATCCTAAATATAAGGTCAGGATGACAATGTGATGGATAGAGATGTTTTGATCGAATCAATATGTACAAGGTAATGTGTGGTAACAACCCACATCAGGGGGCAGGTAACTAACCACATCAGAGGGGCAATATGTAATTTGTTTGTATTGATGTATAAAATGAAACCTCAAAGGGAGTGTCTCTCTGGCCTAGGGAGGAATGGAAAGTCCCACTGTTCACCGAGTTGGTCTATTGTCATGGGCATACATTTGTTATAGTGTACCTGTAACCATTGAACCAGGGTATTAGCACCGTGCTTCACTGGAAATAAAACTGACCTGGTGCCTTAGCTATTAAACCAAGTCTTGTGGTCTTACTGGGCAGTTCGACGGAAGCCTGCTGTATGGGCTATGTGGCCAGAGCCAGTGCAGCACATAGAAATAACACGCACACAGCCAAACATCTAACAACACTGTTGTCCATCAATATCTGAAGAAGTTTCTCTCTTTGTGCAATAACAATGGTTCTTCAAGATGTGTTCCCCTATGGGTGCTCCACGGCAAGTGTGTCTCCGTCCCAGCGCTGCTGATCGGTAGCCAGCACACATGGGCTAATCATCCTCAGTTTCTTCTCTACCACAGGGTCATAAGCGAGAACTCCAAAATAGAAGGGAGGAGGGCAGGTAGTGGAGCAGTTACTATAAGGACACACATCTCAAAGAACCATCATTACTCCACAAGTACCATCAAGAACCATCGTTACTACTTCTTCAAGTAGTGTCCCTCTGGGGGCTCCACTATAGGTGACTCACGACCAGTACCACTCTTGGAGGACTGGGACTTCAGAGTCGGGTTAGTCACAGGTGATAGTACTGTGGTGTCAAAGATGGCATCAGAGGCAGAGTCCCCTGTGATTGCATAATGTCCTGTGAAGGTGTGGACTAATGCCCACAATGCCGCTCTGCAGATCTCTGAGATGGGGACGTCCTTAAAGAAGGTGACAGATGAGGAGATCCATCTCATGCAATCTGTATGGATGGAGTCTGGGGGAATCATGTTATGAATTTGGTAGCACTGCCTGATGCAAACCAAGACCCACTTAGAGAGCCTTTGGGCTGATATCACTAAGCCCCTAGATCTTTCTGCCATAGAGAGGAAAAGTCTAGGGCAGGGGTGGCCAACCTGTGGCTCTGGAGCCACATGCGGCTCTTCAGAAGTTAATATGCAGCTCCTTGTATAGGAACCGACTCCGGGGCTGGAGCTACAGGCACCAACTTTCCAATGTGCCAGGGGGTGCTCACTGCTCAACCCCTGGCTCTGCCCCCACTCCACCCCTTCCAATCCCCTCCCAAGTTTGCTGTGCCCTCACTCCTCCCCCACCAGAGCCTCCTACAGGCTACAAAACAGCTGATCGGGAGGTGGGGGAGACAGAGGGAGGTGCTGATCGGCGGGGCTGCCGGTGGGTGGGAGGGGAACTGATGATGTATTACTGTGGCTCTTTGGCAATGTAACATTGGTAAATTATGGCTTCTTCTCAGGCTCAGGTTGGCCACCCCTGGTCTAGGGGACTTCATAGAGGTTTTTGTCCTATCAAGATAGAATGAAAGGGAGCTCTCCTAACATCTAAAGTGTGTAGTATGGCCTCCCTATTGTCTTGGTGAAGCTTGGGGTAGAAGGCAGGAAGATGGATAGCCCACGTACAATGGCTAGCCTCGAGGTGCAGCATGAGGAGAGACAATGCATGTGCAGGCCCAACAGACACGGCTACCGAAGATCTCGGATCAGCAGTGCAGGGACACAGACACACCTACAGTGGAGCACCCATAGGGACATTACTCGAAGAAGAAACAACTTTCTTCTCAGGAAAGAAAAACATTTTAAAGTGCAATGGATCACCAGGAAGAGAAAGGTGAGTGCTATTTTACATAACTTACTTAATGCTGCCTCAAATTGGAACAGGTCGCCTTTAGAAATTGCAAAGTTCAGGACACTTGACATATCATGTGCCAGGAAGTACCAGACTCCAAAAGTAGGATCTCTTTTCAGGAGACCAAAAGGGTTGCTGTAATTTGGAAACCCATAAAACAAGTGCCTTTTCCAAATTTTCCCCTCAATAATTTGAAGTAAGTGCAACACATACCTTGTTTGTCTTTTGCCATTAAGAAGTTGCTGTGCAACTGAGGCACATTTGTCTGCATCCTGAGTAACTAATCGGAGGTGTCGCAGTAGATCATTATCTGGAAACTTTCTCATTTCTGATTCTTCTATCAAAGCCTTAAAACTGATGAGGCCTTTTAGAAGAGAATATTTTCTTTAATTAAAAATAGTCCTTTTTAGGATTGATTTTAAGTAATAGAGAAGAATACTGCAGTGCAATAACTGTAATGCAACAATGTCTAATAAAAAAAACCCTGAAGCTGGTACAGAAATTTTTAAAAAACTGCACTCTCAGATATACAACATCCCCTACCTGCCAAACCCATACAACCCAACCTCCAACAAGCTTCTCTTTGGGGACTCTCACTGTTAGTTGTGAGATGGAATCACAGAATATCAGGGATGGAAGGGACCTCAGGAGGTCATCTAGTCCAACCCCCTGTTCAAAGCAGGACCAATCCCCAGACAGATTTTTGCCCCAGGATCCCTAAATGGCCCCCTGAAGGATTGAACTCATAACCCTGAGTTTAGCAGCCATATAAATATACAGATTTATTTATATGATACATAAATAAGCTTCAAAGACAAAGTTGTTGAGTTTCAGAAATTAACAGTGGAACAAGAAACATTTCGGAAATTGACAATTTTTAGCATCTGTAGCAAATACAAGATAAGGAAAATACATACTTCTTTTATTGTTAATTTTTGCCTCCAAAGCTTCATCTACTTTTGAAGCCCATTCATTGTAGGATTCTGCACGCAATTTCAGTGCATTCATCATTGGATAGAGATCATCTAGTTTATATCGATATCTGCAATGGGCACAGAATTCAATCCCTTTAGTAAGGCATGAATGACCATCAAAATAAGATTGTCTAGTATCCATATGAACCACCACTGCTTTATCTATAGAAGTTTGTACTTACTATTATTCATTGTATTATTCAGTGCTCACAAGCATATGAGGCACCTCATATTACAAATTCTAGACCAGGTTCCTGCTCTGAAGAGCTCGCAATCCAACTGAACATAAGACAGTGAAGAGATAATAAAACAGTAGGGAGGAACAGAGGGTGAAGGACAGCTCAGGAAAGCAACTTGATTACTCAGTTACTCAGCAAAGGCTAGACCTGGATCACCTGTTCTGTTCATTCCCTCTGGGCAGGGCCGGATTAACTCTCCTGTGGACCCGGGGCTATTAGATTTTGTGGGGCCTGTATACCAGTCTTTTTCCTGGGAGAGAGCTTGGTGCAGGAGAGGGTGCGGGGTTTGGGAGGGAGTTTGGTGAAGAAGGGGGTTCAAGGCTAGTGCAGAGTGTTGGGGTGCAGGAGAGGGTGAGAGTGTGGACTCTGGGAGGGAGTTTGGTACTGAAGGGGGCTCCAGGTTGGGGCAGGGTATTGGGGTGCAGGGTCTGTGAGGAAGTTTGGGTGCAAAAGGGAGCTCCGGGCTGCTGAAGGGTGTTGGGGTGCAGGAGAGGGTGAGGGCTCTGGGAGGGAGTTTGAGCGCAGAAGGGGATTCTGACCTGGGGCAGGGTGTTGAGGTACGGGGTGGGGTGGGGTGGCACGAGGTGTAGGCCCTGGCCGGGATGCGCTTACCACATGCGGCTCCTGGCCGGTGGTGCAGCAGGGCTTAGGCAGATTACCTGCCTGCCTGCCATAGCCCTATGCCGCTCCCGGAAGCGGCCAGCTGCTGACACGTCTCGGCATGTCCCTGGGGGGAGGGGCACAGTGTGTCTCCACGCACTGCCTGCACCCACAAGTGCCACTCCCGTAGCGCCACTCATTGTGGGGATGGTGCTGGGGGTGGGGCCAGCACGCGGAGCCTCCTCCCCCTCCTGGGCCACTGAGACTTGTCAGCAGCCAGCCGCTTCTGGGAGCAGCATGGGGCCAGGGCAGGCAGCCTGAGCACAGGAGATCACTGCCTGTTATTTATTTTTGCGGGAGCCCCCTTGAGCTAGGGCTCCAGGCTGCACCCCTATCAGAAGAGAGGATACCAGGCTAGATGGACCTTTAGTCTGACCCAGTGTGGCCATTCTTATGTTTCATCTTGCTATAGTAGTTACAAGTCTTCTTTTGGTATAAATAAAAAGAATGAGCACACATTTCTTGTAGATGTTACATGGAGTGTACTTGTAGCTGTGTGGGTCCCAGGATATTAGAGACACGAGGTGGAGGAGGTAATATCTTTTATTGGACCATCATCTGTTGGTGAGAGAAACAAGCTTTCCAGCCACACAGAGCTCTTCTTCAGGTCTGGGAAAGGTATTCCGAGTGTCACAGCTAAATGCAAAGTGGAACAGATTATTTAGCATAAGTAGTTAGCACATATGTGGGTGAACACTGCACTCTAAAATGAACTTATACAGGAAAATAATGAAAGACAAAAATACCTTACTACCTGTGGGTGAATACTTTTCACAAAGCAATCACTCTATATCTGACCTATCAGTCCTCATCCTCAAAGGAAACCTGCACAACACTTTCAAAAGATGAGCCTGGGAGCTTAAATTTATAACTCTGGTAGACACTAAAAATCATGGACTGAACAGACACTGGATTTATGGCTTATTGCAACAATCTGTAACCCACCACCCCTTTTTGTCCTATGACTGCAGAGATGTTAACAGACCACTCTACCTTGAATGGTCCCTTACAATATGTGCTAACTACTTACACTAAACAATCTGTTCCACCTTGCATTTTGCTATGATGCTCTGAGTATCTCTCCCAGACCAGAAGAATTGCTCTGTGCAGCTTGAAAGCTTGTCTCTCACACCAACAGAAGCTGGTCCAATAAAAGATATCACCTCGCCCACCTTGTCTCTCTTGTAGGTGTTATGGCAGAAATATATCTTGTGGGATTTGAAAAAGAAAAGTTAATGGCATTATACACCATCTCAGAAAGGATGTTCCTTGTTTGGGGCACTGTGGAAATAAGTTTGAACATGGTTGTGGGAGAAATATAAATGGCATCACTAGCAAAGTAGACAAGTGATGTGCCTCCCACCCCCACTAGAATCCTCAAAAAACTAAATTTAAGAAAAGCATATCCTAGTCCTCATAGAGCCAATGAACAAACCTTTTTTCTAGCCAAAACATACCCCAATGTATATTTAAAGGTGGGACAGGAGCAGAGATCTTCTACGTGATACAGGCATACCAGTAAACCAGGTTTACATGAGCAATAGACAGCAGACATGAAGCAAGTGGTTTTACACTTTATGCACTGGCGCTCATCATCTGGCAACATTTCAAAAGCCATCCTCTCGGAATCAGTCACTCCCTACAACAGAATACACTAAAGTGACTTCACAGTATAACAGAGCAGACTAGTTCAGACTAGAAGATCAAAAGTTAAGTTGATCAAAGACATGATTTATCACGAAAGTTTAGGATTAAGATATTGGATATATGAAAATAATCACATTTTGGTTAATGAGGACTCAACTACTTCAACTAAGTTACTGAAGAAACTATAAAACCTATTATTTTAAAAAGGCATTTAAAAAAAAAAAAAAAAAAAACTATTAAGGGCCTGATTCTAATACCCCACTAATGTCAAGTAGTTCTTTCCTCAACTAGTCCCATTGAAATCAAAGGGTTAGGGTAACATTAATGCAGGACACCATGGGTGAACTTCACATCATGACTTTAAAGTTACTTCAGTAAGCATAATTTCATTTCCTAAAGCTTACCAGTTTAAGCACAGCTTCTCGTAAAGCCTTTTCATCTTCAATCATAATAGCCATGTCTTTCTGAACAGTAGAAGCTACCACAACATCAAGGACGTCTGCTTTGGAAGCCATTTTACATATCATCTCATCATGAGAAAAAACACAGTAGCGGTTTAACAGGCGATAATGTTCCACACACTGGCGACCCAATGGCAGCTGTATCGGGGGCAGGGTGGAGAGGGAGGAGTGTCAGAAAGATTTTTTTTTTTAAATGTTATTTATGAAACCTTTAGAGGCATAATAGTGTGAAGGCACAGACTGTCTGTGCTATTAACTAATTACTATCTATCCAATCAAATGAAAGCCAATAGGAGCATTCTAGGAACAATATATATTTATTTTAATCAAAAGTACACCACATGTTAAAGAGTAAACAAAACCATGAGCAAGTTCCTATAACTCAGGATACTGACTACTGTGTTTGGACTTAGTAGGAGCATTGCCAGCAGATCAAGGGAAGCGATTATTCCCCTCTATTTGGCACCAGTGAGGCCACATCTGGAGTATTGCATCCAGTTTTGGGCCCCCCACTACAGACAGGATGTGGACAAATTGGAGAGAAACAACAAGGAGTCTGCTGGCACCTTAAAGACTAACAGATTTAGTGCCTTGCATGGTATCAAGTATCAGGGGGTAGCCGTGTTAGTTTGTATATACTACAATACTCACCTGGGGAAGTGAGGAAACAGATTGACAGCACAAGACGGGTACACAGAAATCACCTACTACAGGACAGGCCCAATAACAGAGGGACAATAACAGAACACCACTGGCCGTCACATACAGCCCCCAGCTAAAACCTCTCCAGCGCATTATCCACGATCTACAACCTATCCTGGAAAACGATCCCTCACTCTCACAGACTTTGGGAGGCAGGCCAGTCCTCGCTTACAGACAACCCCCCAACCTGAAGCAAATACTCACCAGCAACTACACACCACACCACAGAAACACCAACCCAGGAACCAATCCCTGTAGCAAACCTCGTTGCCTACTCTGTCCCCATATCTACTCTGGCAACAGCATCAGAGGACCCAACCACATCAGCCACACCATCAGGGGCTCATTCACCTGCACATCCACTAATGTCATATATGCCATCATGTGCCAGCAATGCCCCTCTGCCATGTACATTGGCCAAACCGGACAGTCCCTCCGCAAAATGGACACAAATCGGACATCAGGAATGGAAACATACAAAAGCCAGTAAGTGAACACTTCAATCTCCCTGGTCATTCTATTACAGATTTAAAAGTCACTATCATTGAACAAAAAAACTTCAGAAACAGACTTCAAAGAGAAACAGCAGAACTAAAATTAATTTGCAAATTTAACACCATTAATCTGGGCTTGAATAGGGACTGGGAGTGGCTGGCTCATGACTGAAGCAGCTTTTCCTCTCCTGGAATTGACACCTCCTCATCTATTATTGGGAGTGGACTATGTCCACCCTGATTGAATTGGCCCTGTCAACACTGGTTCTCCACTTGCGAAGTAACTCCCTGCTCTCCATGTGTCAGTATATAATGCCTGCATCTGTAACTTTCACTCTATGCATCTGAAGAAGTGAGGTTTTCACCCACGAAAGCTTATGCCCAAATAAATCTGTTAGTCTTTAAGGTGCCACCAGACTCCTTGTTGTTTTTGTAGATACAGACTAACAGGGCTACCCCCTGAAATTGGAGAGTCCAGCAGAGGGCAACGAAAATGACTTATGAGGAGAGGCTGAGGGAAATGGGCTTATTTAGTCTGCAGAAGAGAAGAGTGAGGGGGGGATTTGATAGCAGCCTTCAACTACCTGCAAGGGGGGGTTCCAAAGAGGATGGAGCTTGGCTGTTCTCAGTGGTGGCAGATGACAGAACAAGGAGCAATGGTCTCAAGTTGCAGTGTGGGAGGTCTAGGTTGGATATTAGGAAAAACTATTTCACTAGGAGGGTGGTGAAGCACTGGAATGGGTTACCTAGGGAGGTGGAGGAATCTCCCTCCTTAGAGGTTTTTAAAGCCCATCTTGACAAAAGGCCTGGCTGGGATGAATAAATTGGGGTTGGTCTTGCTTTGAGCAGGTGGTTGGACTAGATGACCTCCTGAAGTCTCTTCCAACCCTAATCTTCTATGATTCCATGACTTGGAAACTTGTTGCACTCAGGGCCCGATTAAGAAAATCCAGGGCCCTAAGCACACTACAACAATCCCCAAAGCAATGAGTCTTGGAGTTAACATGCTATGAACAGGAATGGAACAGTTCACCTGTTCCACTGTTTTTTTAGTCTGTCTGCAGATTCAGGCTGACATCACTGCAGTGGTTACACTCATATCACATTTTCTAGTTTATCTTTGCAACCATCAGGGCTACAGGTTTGTTTGTTTTTTAAACATTTACATTCTGATGTATTCATATGACTCCAGGAGCTGGAGCTCTGGATATAGACACTTTTGGCCATTATTCCAGCCTCCCTTGTACTATTTATAAACAGCATTTTGAAATCAGAGCAGCAGCATTTCCAAATGGCCCACATGTAAATGACTGAAAATTGTTTCATAGAATGACAAAATTTGTGTTGGGAAAATCCAAACTGAGACTCATCAGAAACAATTGTACTTGAAAGGACAGTTATGAGACCAAACAATATTTTAATCTCTGGAGATGTTATTTGTTATCATGTTATAGATATTAGAAGGTGGCTGCATTTCCCTGCTCAGTGTATTTTGATTAAAAGCAATAAGGAGGACAGAAAATAGCTTTAACAGCCATAATCTTTGGTTTGTACAGTAGCCTATTATCTGCTGCTGCTCTGAACAGGGATCTTCTGTTTTATCATTTAGGATTAGACCACTAAGACTTCCAGTAAATTAACACTGATGTACACTCCAGGCAATGGCCTCTTGGAACAGTTCTGCCTGATTCTCTGAGATGCAATTGCATAAATCTTACAATACTTAACAGCTGACGTGTGCATGCAAGAAATACAGTTTTAGTTTTCCTGGTTACTTTTTTCCAAGTGAAAGCAATGTGAAAATCTCATGCTAGTGCACAGAATTTCCTGGTGAGATGGAACAAGTGAATCTCTACAGATGGTTAGAGCTGTAATACGTGGTCAAGATAAAAACTTGAAAATGCCAAAGCAAACCATGTTTCATAACCTATTCTGATTTTGCTCTTATTTAAATAACAGAGGACAGTTCCAATCTTTACCTAACAACAGAAAGTATTATCATAAAAAGGGGGGAGGGATAGCTCAGCGGTTTGAGCATTGGCCTGCTAAACCCAGGATTGTGAATTCAATCCTTGAGAGGGCCATTTAGGGATCTGGGGCAAAAATCTGTCTGGGGATTGGTCCTGCTTTGAGCAGGGGGTGGACTAGATGACCTCCTGAGGTCCCTTCCAACCCTGATATTCTATGATTAAATACTGTTAAAGAGTTAAAATTTGGATTTAACAGTACTGCTTAATGGGTCCATTCAAAAATCCGTGAAGTGGGGGTAATAGTCCAAAAGAGTTCCATTCCACACTGATGTAACCTGAAGACAGTCACATTGAATAAATATTATTTGTCTGATCATAGGGATGGAACAGGACCCTATTTTGCTAGGTGCTGTACAAACAAAGACAGTCCCAACTTCAAGCAGTTTACAATCTAAGTAAATATAATTTACTGTCAAAAAATGGATAAGACAAACTTGGAGATGCTGGCCCACAATTTTTGTCTGTTCTTGTTCCAAGATATGCCATAAAAATCTTTTAAAAGGTGTTTGAAGCAAAGTTGGAAGAGTCCCTATGCTTGATTCTGAATAATAATTTTCCTGTAATTAGGTCAAGAATGGGGGTGGGGGTGCAAAAAAGATAGCTCTAAGCAACCTTTGTGCTCCCTGTATTTTCATGACATACAGGGCTCTGTCCAGTCCCTAGTATAAGTTAAAGCAGCCATGAGGCTGCTCTGACTCATGCTCTGTTTCCCCAGAACTGTTATGGGCACTGGGAAGCAGAGAGTACCCATAGTTCAGTGCACTCTGGCCACGCCTCCATGACCAACATGCCCTGTTAGTTGCAGGCTGAGAGCAGCATCTGCGTAGAGTCTTCTGCAATTCTGTAGTGTTTGGGCAGGCCCCTTGCCTAACGGGTATTTCTCAAGGGGCTGTTTCCATGGCAGAAATGGCCTTAGTGTAACTAAGAATCACAACCCACATTAATAATTGATGTTTGATTCTTTTAGGGGAGTTGGGTGAGGGGAAAGTGTTCAGTCAGTACACTGAACTCATTTTAAAGCTGATTTAGTATTCTGAAATCACTAAGCTATGTAAAGCTAAAGCGTTTTCATTAGAAGTATTGCACAAAGTGAAAAATAGCAAAGCACCACTATCCACGCTGCGTTTTCTTTGGTCATTGTGCACTAGGAAAATTCTTCTTTATGCCTTCCACTCAGCTGATTCAAGTGAGACTGTGCATGCACAATAAAATTACCACCACACTACTTAGTAAGCATATACTTTTACTGAAAATTCATACCATGTCCTTAAAACATACCCAATCAACTGTGCAGAAGTTCACAGCTTCAGCAAAATTGAAACCCTGGTTAAAGCCACTGTGATAGGCTCTTGGAAATGTAATCACAAATTCTCCAGCACACTGGTTGGTTCGGTAAACCTAATAAAAACAAGAGGCAAACCAAGTTGATTTCTAACAATGGGTGAGAATTACACAGAGGTACAGGTTAGATTTTCAAAGCCACCAAGGGCATGTGGATGCCCAATGCCCATTTATTTAGCTTAAAGCACTTCAAAAACCTCAGCCAAAGAGTTACAATTTTTATTCAGAAAGCACAGGGACTACACACTGCAGGTAAACTCCTAGTGTCAACAATTAGGTTGAAAAATGCTGACAAAACAAATGGTGAGAACTCCCAGCACAGAGTGTTACTCAGCCTTACTGGCAGATGGAACTACCACTCAGCCAGTATATGTACTGGTGGCTGATGGATTTTTTTTGTTTGGTTTTGAGTATACATTTTTCTTTAAAAGGTGGCAAACCCAAGGGTCATTTAGGACAAGATCGAGTTTCCTTTCAGCTCTGAGTAAGGGGCAGTGTGAAGATGTGCTGCTACAGGAAGAGCAATGGAAAGGACGCGAGACTGAATTTGCACAGCAGGGAGGGGAGTATGCTGCACTGACTCATTACAGCAAACTCTCACCCCACAGGCCACCCACCAGAGCTGGCTAAACACAAGGGGATGGGAGAACAGCCATGGGGTCTGCCTAATTCCCAACCCCATCCAACCAACTAGATAAAAAGCAATGACTGCATTGCCCATCCTTTCAAACCAGTACATTACACCAGCTCAAGTCCCTGCTGCTCTCCCCAACCCTGGACTCAGATGTAAGTGGGTTTGATATGGCCACACAGGAGAATGAGGGGAGGCCTTACTTCCCTTAACAAGCCCCTCCAGCTGATGCAGCCCTAAACATGGCTAAGTCACAATATAGCCTTTAAACAGTAAATCTGCAGCTATCAATTAATGTGACCTCATTGATGATCTTAAATCAGGACAAGATAAACCTGCATATTCCACGCATTTTTGTGGTCTCTGAATTTGACTTCAGCTATCATTGCAATTCTGAGATGCATGTATTGGTCAGGGAAGTATTTAAAATGAGAGCTGTATGTCTCATTTCACAAGTGATATATGAAAGTCACTCGGCTCTTCATAAAGAGGAATTAAGTTTAAGATTAGTGAGCTGCTGAAGTATATACTGAGATGGAGATGTTTTAAAATGTGCAGGTGGTGGAGGGGAGGAGGTTGGAAGTTACCTGTAATTTCTTGTTTTCTGAAACACCATGAGACCAAGCAAGAATTCCCACAACTTAAAATGTCTGTCTCTGAAATCACACTTTAGGTACCTTAAACTGCCTCACTCCCTCTATGTTTCCACTGGGTTCCAAAGTCAGCTCCTTTCAAAAGCCAGTTAAGTACATGGGAAGTACATCCTTTCAAAGTCTGAGAGGAAGGATGGTGAGTGATGCATTTTCTTTAATAGGTAAATAATGACTCAGAATGACAGGAAATATGAGAGAGGAAGGATGTAGATGAGGCACTGCCAAACTATTCAGCACAGCAGGGAAGATCTACAAAGAAGTCATGGTTCCCCTCCCTCTGCTGGGAAGTTGTGTTCCAAACACCATCAGAAATTAAATAAGCTTGGAACAAACAGGGGGCAGCCAAGAGTTCTAGTGTCCAACTAAAGGGCACCTGACAAGCCTCCACAAGTGCCTCAAAAACTCAAACCACCTTATGTAGAACATGGACCCAGGAATGAAAATCCATTGAGACAGATCTCTCTGGAGAAGAGCATGTGAAATAATCATCTTAAGTGAGTCGAAAAAGTAATGACAGATGGCCCATCCTTTCAAACCAGTCCATTATACCAGCTCAAACAAATGTAATTCGTCCAATACATTATTTCTATAGCGTGCAATACATGCATAAGCTACTGCAAAGTTGTGTTAACAATTTATTTAAATTGTCAACCTTACAGAAGAAACCAACATGAAGAGGAGATAAAAGATAATGAGCACAGAACTCCAATGACATACGGGCACTCCGTGGGCCATCAGCGTATTTGGGTTCATAATGGTGACAAGCTGATGCAAAAGATCAGGTTGAGACACAAATAACTCGGGAGCCAGCTTCTTCATTACATCTTCCAGCTGCTCAGCTGCATACCCCGGGGCTCCATACCACGTTTTCGGTTCCCCCCTGCAAGTTTAAAAAAAGGGGGTGCTAAATATAAACAAGGTTGTATGTTCACATTTACAGGCTCTTGCTTCACAACACATTGTACGGAAAAGATGCTAAATAAGCACTATTCAGGAGTGCACTAAGGGTTCTCTACATAGTGGAGTAACGTGCTGTACAGGGGTGTGATTTCTACAGCTCACTAACATGCTGTGCATTACTTTATCCATATAGATCTTACTGGTGCACTTTAAGGTAGCACTGTTTGAAACAATATTGTTCAAGTATACTAGGGAACCTTTAGTCTACAGAGACCAATTGATACATAACACATTAGTGCACTTTAGAAATCACACCCCCATAAAGTGCATTACCCCATCACATAGACGACTCCTAAGACTCTATCCCAGAGGTGGGCAAACTACAGCCCATGGGCCGCATCCAACCCGCCAACCATTTTAATCCGACCCTCGACCTCCCGCTGGAGAGAGGGGTCTGCGGCTTGCCCCGCTCTGGCGCTCCAGCCAGGTAGCAGGGTCAGGGGCTGCTCCATGCAGCTCCTGGAAGCAGCGGCATGTCCCCCCTCTGGCTCCTACGCATAGGGGCAGCCAGGGGGCTTCACTCCGTATGCTGTCCCCACCCCAAGCACCGCCCCCCACAGCTCCCATTGGCTGGGAACTGCGGCCAATGGGAGCTGCAGAGTGGTGCCTACAGATAGGGCAGCACGCAGCAGAGTCACCTGGCCGCACCTCCGCGTAGGAGCTGGAAGAGGGTGGGGGGGGACATGCTGCTGCTTCTGGGAGCTGCTTGAGATAAGTGCTGCCCGGAGCCTGCACCCCTGAGACACCCCTCCCCCACCCAACCCTCTGCCCCAGCCCTGATCCCCCTCCCACGCTCTGAATCCATTGGTCTCAACCCTCCTGCACCCCAAACCCCTCATCCTCAGCCCTACCCCAGAGCCTGCACCCCCAGCCAGAGTCCTCACACACACGCCAGTACTTCATCCCCCTTGCCCCAGCCCAGAGCCCCCTCCTGCACTCTGAACTCCTCATTCCTGGCCCTACTCCAGAGCCCTCACCGCCCCCCTCCCCCGCACCCCAACCCCAATTTTGTGAGCATTCATGGCCCACCATATAATTTCTATATTCAGATGTGGTCCTTGGGTCAAAAAGTTTGCCCACCCCTGCTCTATCCACTGCCCTAACTCTTAACATTTAATAATATAGGTTCTTTCTTCAGACTTAACTGAAATTGCCTATAAAAGTGTATTGTGGAATTCCACTTTTATTGCCTCAAGAGCAAATCTGCTCATGTTCGTGTTCTTTCACTGCAATGCAACAAATTCCACTTGGGGCCTGACAACCTCTGGCTAAGCCATAATCACCATAGAAGCAATATGCTGTAACTCCTCATTTAACATTGCCCCGGTTAATGTTGTTTCGTTGTTAAGTTGCTGATCAATTAGAGAACATGCTCATTTGAAGTTGCGCAATGCTCCCTTATAATGTTGTTTGGCAGCCACCTGCTTTGTTCACTGCTTGCAGGAAGAACAGCCCGTTGGAGCTAGCTGGTGGGGGCTTGGAACCAGGGTGGGCCGGCAGCCCCCTATCAGCTCCCCTAAGTTCCCTGTGCAGCAGTTGCCCAGCAGGCTATCAACTGCCGGGCAGTTCAGCTGTCCCTCCCCTCACTGCCATGTGCTGCTCTTGCCCTCTGCCTTGGAGCTGCTCCCGGGAGCCTCCTGCTTGCTGTGCAGAGGGGTGGAGGGGAAAAGAGGGGTGCTAATGTCAGGGTGTCTCCCTCCCCCTGCTCCTATAACCCATCTCCACAGAGCAATGGGGGGGACATGACAGGGCTCAGGACGGAGGGAGCTTGCTGGCAGCAGCTGCTGTCTCAACTTGCTGATCTACTTTAAAGACAGGACCCTCTGTTGCTTTTTAAAGACAGTGTACTTAAAGTGGGGTCAGGATACTTAAGGGGCAAGGCACATCTCTCTCTCTCTCCCACACATGGTATGTGTCTCTCTCTCTGCCATGCTGAGTCTCCTCCCTCCATTCCTGCTGCCTTGTAGAGTGTGAGGCTACATTAACAATGTGTTAACCCTTGAGGGTTCAGCTAAGTGCTAGTTCATCATTTAGCAGTAAGGCATTCCACGGGAAATATCCCACTCTCGTTCACCCTCTGACTCCACCACCTCTACCAAGCTTCACAATTATCATTGCTGTGTATAGTATTAAACTGTTTGTTTAAGAGAGAGAGGGAGAGAGAGAGTGTGTGTGTGAGTGTGTGTGGTCTTTTGTCTGGCAAAAAAAATTTCCCTGGAACCTACCCCCCATTTACATTAATTCTTATGGGGAAATTGGATTCACTTAACATTGTTCCCCTTAAAGTAGCATTTTTCAGGAACATAACTACAATGTTAAGCGAGGAGTTACTGTATAACAAATGGAAAAGGGGGAAACAAATAGCAATGCATATAAAATTAGAAGTTGTGAAGTACAGAAAATGGATAAAGAAAGGTAAAAACCATCAAGGAAAAATCCAATGCTGGAAGAAATTTTTTTAAAAACATATCAGGAACAAAAGAAATCCTAGCAAGAATATAGGACCAACACTAGATAGTCATGATAAAATTGTTGTTAAAGATGCAGAACAGTCAACCTGTGGAACTCTTTGCCAGAGGATGTTGTTACAGCCAAGACGATAACACAGTTCAAAAAAGAACTGGATAAATTAATGGAGGATAGGTCCATCAATGGCTATTAGCCAAGATGGGCAGGGATGGTGTCTTTAGCCTCTGTTTGCCAGAAGCTGGGAATGAGCAACAGGGAATAGATCACTTGATGACTACCTGTTCTGCACCTGGCATTGGCCAGTCCGAAGACAGGATACTGGGGCTAGATGGACCTTTGGTCTGACTCAGTATGACTGTTCTTATGTAACAGATACAAGTGTTCAACAAGTATTCATGTTCTGTATTTGGAAAGAAGCAGGATGGAATATTCGTATCAGATGAGAATGATGAATTACTTTCCAATCCATTAGTAATGAAGAAGGATGTTAGATGCCATCTACTAGAGATAAATATTCTTAAAGTCAGCAGGCCCAAATGACTTGCTCCCAAAAGTCCTAAAAGAGATGGCTGAGGAGTTCTCCAGCCACTGATGTTAATTTTTAATAAATCTTGGACAATAGGGGAAATTCCAGGAAACTGGATGAGTGCTCATGCTAATATTCAAAATTCAAAAAATTGGTAAGTTGCTAATAAGAGATTCAGTTGATGAAGTACTAAAGGATAGGAACATAATTAATGTCAGTTAACATGGTTTTATGGAAAACAAGTGTAGTTAATGAAAGAATTAAATCTGGTTTGTTTAAGATTACAAGTTTGGTCAATAAAGATATCTGCACAGATGTCAAACTTGTGTAAGACTTAGTTCCACATGACATGCTGATTAAAAAATTAACACTGTACAATATCAGTAACTGACAGATCTCAAAAAGTAGTGGCATCAAATGGGGATGTTTCTAGAGAGGCTGTAGGCCCAATGACAGTCAACATTTTCATAAATGATCTGGAGGTAAATATAAAACCACTGCCAATAAAATCTGCAGAGAACACATACAGGTGGAATGGTAAATGAGGAGATGGTCAGGGCAGTTATACATAGCAACCTGGATCACGTGGTAAGCTAGGTCCTTTCAAACAAAATGTGTTTTAATACAGCCAAATGCAAAATTGTATGTCTGATACAAAATTACTCAATATAGTTAGTTACAAAGCAGACTGTGAAGAGTTACAAAGGGATCTCACAAAACTGGGTGTCTGGGCAACAAAATGGCAGATTAAATTCAATGTTGATAAATGCAAAGTAATGCACATTAGAAAACATAATCCCAACTATACATATAAAATGATGGGGTCTAAATTAGCTGTTACCACTCAAGAAAGATCTTGGAGCCATCACACACAGTTCTCTGAAAACATCTGCTCACTGTGCAGCAGCACTCAAATAGGCTAACAGAATTTTAGGAACCATTAGGAAAGGGATAGATAGTAAGATAGAAAATATCATAATGCCATTATATAAATCTATGGTACACCCACACCTTGAATACCGCAAGCAATTCTGGTTGCCCCATCATAAAAGATACATTAGAATTGGGAAAAGTACAGAGAAGGGCAACAAAAATGATTAGGGGGATGGAACAGCTTCCATATAAGGAGAGATGTAAAAGATTGGGACTGTTCAGCTTGGACAAGCGACTACTGAGGGGATACAATAAAAGCCTAATAAAATCATGAATGGTGTGGAGAAAATGAATAAGGAAGTGTCATTTACCCCTTTAAATAACACATGAACCAGGGCTAACCCAATGAAATTATTAGGTGTAGTAGGAAGAGAGCCTGAAACATAAGCCCTTGTATCAGAGGCCTGGTATGAGGCAGGACCTAATCACGGAATCTGGCAAGAACAAGGATGATATTGCAGAAATACAATATGCAGTAAATAAACAAAATAAACAAAAAGAAGTACTTCTTCTCACATTGTACAGTCTATCTGTGGAACTTGTTGCCAATGGATGTTGTGAAGGCCAAAACTATAACAGGGTTCAAAAAAGAATTAGGTAAATTCACAGAGCACAGGTGCATCAATGGCTATTAGCCAAGATGCAACCTAATGCTCAGGGTGTCCATAAACCTGACTGCTAGAAGCTGAGAAAGGGCAACGGGGGGGGGGGGGGGGGGGGGGGCTGTCACTCAATAAAGTGACCTGTTCTATTCACTCCCTCTGAAGCATCTGGGACTCTGTCAGAAGAAAGGATACTGGGCTAGATGGATCTTTGGTCTGATCCCATATGGCCATTCTTATGTTCTTCTTAGGAACAAGGAAAACAAGCCATGCCTGCAGTCTGGGGGACTGTGCTGGAAAGTATTTAGGGAGTCACATAGTGGACAAGTAACTTGAGATGAGTTTCCAGTGGGATTGTGTAGCAAAAAGGGCTAATGCTCTCCCTGACTGTATAAACAGGGGATTACTGAGTAGGTATCAAGTATCAGGGGGTAGCTGTGATAGGCTGTATCCACAAAAACGAGGAGTCTGGTGGCATCTTAATGACTAACCGATTTATTTGGGCATAAGCTTTCAACGGTAAAAAGTGGACTCCTTGTTGTTTGAGTAGGTATATCTCTGTATTGCACAGGTCTGACCAATACTGGAATATTGCGTACAGCTCTAGTTGTCAACATTTTAAAGGATGTTAAAAAAATGGTAACAGACTTTTGCAATAGGAACTTGGTTAATCCTGTTGATGTATGAGGAAGAATGGAATTCAATTCCCTTTCCCATAGCCAAAGTGCTAGGAAGAATAAAAGATAAAATGTCACTAATCAAAACAAATAAGATTCTGAACACTCAGAGAGAGCAGATATGCTGTTTAAGAAAGTGCCATTTCTACAGTCTCTTTAACCATACCACACTTTAAGGGATATAAATTGGCTTATGTGAAAACCTGTGGAAGTTTATGACCACTATGGAAACAGACTTGGGGTGGGATGGAGGTGTGTCACACTGGGGTGTAGGTGGTGCAACCTAGTGGTCAGAACAGGAGTCAGCCATACTGGTCTGAGCAGAGCCAGAAGGTGGAACTGGAGTCGTGGTTGGGAGACAAGCCATTGGTTAAAGCAGACCCAAAGTTGTGGTCAGGAGACGAGCAAGTTGGTCAGAGCCAGGGGTTAGGAGAAGAGTCTGGGGCTCGACCAGAAACAGGCATGGGTTTGGAGAACGGATCGGTACAGGAAAATGGTCTGGATCAGCTGCGGGCATGGAATGCATCGAACATCCTCTGTGCTGCTGTTGCTACATGGCTTACATGATAACACTGCTCTACAGCCAAAATGCTTCTGAAATAAAGGTAGTCAAACTTTACTAATTCTGGGTCACTGAACGAAAATGATGCTTAAAATTGTTGATTGGCTCTAGTTTTCAAGATATGCTATTGGGTCAGTATATACAACCCTTGACTTGGGAATGGCGGAGGATAAGTGAGTTATAAAGGGAAGGGATCTCAATTTAAACCAGAAATGACTAAAATACATCTTTGACTGGATCTATGAATAAATCTATGACTCGGTTTGGGCAGTACTTGCTTTTTAGGCAAAACAATGAATGATGCAATCTGAAGCTGGTATTGCATCATACATGATATGAATTGCATCATGTTATTCCTCGAAGTCATGGATGATGCAATCATAACGAAGCTTACATCACTCTGCTGAACAAATGGCCCATCAGCTCTAGAAATCATACAGTGTCGTGCTCTCTTATTTGTCAGTGTTTGATTTTGCAAAGGGACACATTTCTGTTTAGCCAAAGTGAGCAGAGATGCCTCATACTTGTGTGAACAGTGCAGATAACTTCTGCTATGTTTGTGATGAAGTGACTTTTGCATCACAAAAGCGCAGTGTAACTACTATGGTTAAGAAGGCCTATCACCTTTATTTTGGCTGCAAAATTGGAGATCAGGACAAGAGGTGGGCCCCACACATATACTGCAACACTTGCGCAACAAATCTTCGCCAGTGGTTGAACAGGAAAAGGAAATCTATGCCTTTTGCAGTGCCAATGATTTGGAGAGAGCCAACAGATCATACCAGCAATTGTTATTTCTGCATGGTGCCTCCAGTTGGGAAAGAAGAAGAAAAAGTGGACTATCCAAACATTCCATCAGCTATACGCCCAGTACCCCATGGAGAAGGACTGCCGGTTCCGGATGCACCAGAATCATTCTCACTTGAGTCAGATGAGGAAGAGGAAGAGGATGAAACTTCTGGTCCTGAACCATCAATGTCACAGGACCCACATTTTCTCCCATCCTCCTCCTCTGAACCACACCTCATAACACAAGGTGAACTGAATGACCTTGTCAGGGATTTGGAACTACCCAAGAGTAAGGCAGAGCTGTTGGGCTCCAGACTACAGCAGTGGAATCTCCTGGCAGGTGATGTTAGGGTTTCCATGTTCCGTGACAGTCAAAAGGATCTTGTCCTATTCTTCTTCATGGAAGGTGATCTTGTAGCCTGCAACAACATCGATGGTGTGATGGCAGCCCTCAACATCGTTCACGATCCAGATGAGTGGAGACTGTTCATTGATTCATCTAAGACGAGTCTTAAAGCTGTTTTACTGCATAATGGCAATGTTTTGCCATCAATTCCAGTTGGTCATGCAGTCCATATGAAGGAAACCTATGACAACATGAAACAACTTTTGAGGTGCATAAACTATGACCAACATCAGTAGCAGCTTTGTGGCGATTTGAGGGTTGTTGCTCTCTTGCTTGGTCTGCAGACTGGATACACAAAGTACTGCTGTTTTCTCTGCGAATGGGATAGTCGTGCAAGAGATTCCCACTACATCAAGAAAGATTGGCCACTCAGACAGTCATTGGAGCCTGGGAGAAAAAGTGTTCAGCATCCACCACTTGTTGAATCAAGGAAGATTTTGTTACGACTCTTACACATCAAGCTGGGTCTGAAGAATAACTTTGTCAAGGCCATTGACAAAACACAAGCAGCTTTCAAGTACCTCCGTGGAAAATTTCCAAGGTTAAGTGAAGCTAAGATAAAGGAAGGTGTCTTTGTTGGTCCTCAGATTCGTGAACTTCTTGGAGATGATGCGTTTGACCATGCATTGCATGGCAAGGAAAAGACGGCATGGAAAGCCTTCCAGTTAGTGGCAATAAATTTTCTCGGAAACAACAAGGCAGACAACTACAGGTTGTAGGTGGAAAACCTCCTCAAGGCATACAAAAGCCTTGGTTGCAACATGTCACTGAAGATATATTTTTTGCACTCTCATCTAGATTTTTTTCCACCGAACTGCGGAGCAGTGAGCGACGAGCACGGCGAGCGATTTCACCAGGACATTGCAACAATGGAGAAACGCTATCAGGGCAAATGGAGCCCATCAATGCTTGCAGACTATTGCTGGACAGTGACAAGAGATGCTCCATTTAATGAATACAAGAGACAAACCAAGAAGCGCCGAGTAGACACTGAATAGGACTAAACTATGTACATAATAGTTTTTTGCCTTTTGTTTCATAATAAATTTTATTTATATAACCCTTTTGCTGATTTTTAAAGTGTTACATAAACAGGACAGGTGAAATATTATCATGTAAAGCAACCATAAACACATGAAAAGACCTAGGTTTACAATTTATGATTCAAACTCTACTATCTACACAATATACATAGACATAAAATGTAAAAACGTAAATATCTTAGAAACAGTAGCCAATCAGTTGTTTTAATTGTCATATTTGAATTCAGCACATCAAAATACATAATAAATAGCACATTTTATCTCTGAAGCAGACGACTTCTCAAAAATTGTAGACCAGTGTAATCTGCTGGACATCCAATCAGGGAGCACAGTCACTCTATGAGAACTTATTGCTCCCAGCTGAGCTCATTGGGTTGCCAGGTGGCTGTGCCTGCAGCCAGTTGAGCTCCTGACAGTACCCCTCCCTCATGGGGTTCTCAGCCCTGGCTTGTCAGGGTATCATTGGTGAAATTTCTGAAGGAGGTCAGGAGTGTGAACATTATCTTCTGGCTCCCAAGATCACTCCTCTGGCCTGTACACTCCTTCCAGTCTATCAGATACTGGAGCTTTAACTAACCAATCTGGAATCCGTTCGCATTCTTCCTCTTCCTGGATTATTACTGGGGTTGGGTCTACCCGGTCAGGGAAGAGACTGTCGATGAACATCTTGAGGGAAACACAAAAGATGCGATGAATCTTGAGAGATTCTGGGAGCTGAAGTTTATTTGTTCAATGATCCAAAATGAACCCAGGTAATGGTGGTCAGTTCACAAGTTCTGGGTCAAGAGCCAAAGCTTATTCCCTACAGCAAGGCTGGGGCAGCTCATCTCTTTTGGTTAGCTTATCATAGAATCATAGAATATCAGGAATGGAAGGGACCTCAGGAGGTCATCTAGCCCAACCCCCTGCTCAAAGCAGGACCAATCCCCAGACAGATTTTTGCCCCAGATCCCTAAATGGCCCCCTCAAGGATTGAACTCACAAAGCTGGATTTAGCAGGCCAATGCTCAAACCACTGAGCTATCCCTCCCCCATCCTTATAAGATCCTTTAGCAGCCAGTAAGTGTTCTTTAAGGTCCTGGTGTATTTGTTTAAGCTGGAGGACCAGGACCATGGTTGCTTGGATGACAGAGTCTTCTGGTAGGTCTAGATGAAACCTGGGTGAAAACTGAAATTCGCAAAGAAGGGAGTCTGTTGAGTGGAAGCATGGGTTAAAGTTGTATGCCAACTCATCCAAACACAGTAGTGGAAGCCAATCATCCCGATGGAAATTCAAAAAAACAGCAGATATTGCTCCAAGTTCTGACTGATTTTTTCTATCTTGGCCATCTATGTGTAGATGGTGGGATGTCACACTAAGGGGCTTGGTGCAGGGTTGGAGAAATTCCTGCCAGAACAAAGAAATGAATTGAGGACCTCAATCCAAAAATTATGCATGTCAGCATGCTGATACCAGAAGACATGCTCCAGGAAGACTGGTGTGGTTTTCACAGGCAGATGAAATTGTGAAGCAGGGAATCAAATGGGCCATCTTGGTTAGAACCACCACCACAGTCAGGATAACAGTGACCTTGAGAGCACGGTAATTTCACAATAAAATCCACAGAAAAATTGGACCATGAACATGGATATGTGGGGTGGGGTTGAAGGAGGTCCAATGGACTTGCTTGTGGTTTCTTCGTGCAGGTGCAAAGGTCACATGACTGAACATCTGTTTGTAGGATTGACCACCAGCAGTACCTAGCAATCATGTTCCAGGTTTTACACTGACATAAAGGACTCATCATGGGTAAGTCATGACATAGTCTTAGCACCTGAAGCCAGGACCTGCCCTCAGGAATGCAGAGGTGATACCCACAATAGATGTGGTCTTGTTGCAGGCAAAACCTTGAATCTGGGGAGGTGCTGGTGATTCCTAGAGACCTGCAGATTGGGACCACAAACAGATCACCTTGGAGCAGAGAATGCATAGTGGTCATCAGATGACCACTGGATGGTTCCATAGACTAAGTGGAGGGTTTAAGGATGGTCCTGAGAGATTTCTGTTCCACTTCATGTTACTTGTCCTTGCAGGACAAGGTGCCTTCTCGTTCTTAGTCCCTGGACATTACACAACTGTAAGGTCAATTAAGAGAGGAGAAAGGCCCAGTGAATTTGATATTGGTTGAGTAATTGTGCTGTCTGCAGATATTCCAAATTCTTGTGATCTGTCCCAACCTGGCAGAAGTGCAGGCCCCCTCAAGGAGGTAATGCCATTCTCTGAAGGCAGCTCCTCATCCTGTACATCATAATTTCTCTCTGCAGGAGTCAGTTTCCCGAGAGAAGGTAGTGCAGGGATGGGGCATCTGGTGAGGACCTGTGAACTGCAAGAGGATTGCGCCTATCATGATGTCTGAGGCATTGGTCCGGACTATGAAGGTCTTTGTGGGGTCTAGATGGGTCAAAATGAGGGCAGGAAGGAATGTTTTTTTTCCAAGTGGTCAAAATCCACCTGTGTGTCTGTGTGTCAGTGGACCATATGAACCCCTTTTTTAGGAGCAACGTTATAGAAGCAACTAGGTTAGAGAAGCCTTTGATGAATTAATGGTAAAAGTTTGCAAACCTAAAGAACCACTGTACCCCATATATATTTGAGGGCACCTTCCACTTGGCGATAGCAGCCATCTTCCAAGGGTCCCTGACAAGTGCCACTAGGAGATGACAAGGCCCAGAAACACCCTAGTATTCTTGTCAAATTTGTGTTTCTCAGGTTTTGCGTCAAGTTGATTTTGGGCAAAGCTGATCAAGAACAGCGTGCATATGGTGGACATGGAGCTCTTGGGTCTCCCAAATTAAATGGAAGTTTCCCAGTGCTAGTTCATCTTTGATAGTCACTGAGCCCCTGCCTAAAGTGGGGTGTCTGTGGCCAGACACTGAAATTCAGCTAAATACTTAGCAATGGACCGGGGTCTCTGCTTTAGGGCATGGGGAGCAGCTTCTGCAGAATGTTCTCAATTAGAGACATCAAAGATGCCGGCCATTGCCTATACAAAGTTCAAGTGTTCAAAAAAAGAGGACTGGACCCCTCCAAGAGCCAGGACACCCACTTCAGGGCCTCTCTGATGAGCAGACTAATTACTAATCCCACTCAGAACTGATCCCTGGCGTACATCTGTGGCCATTAATCAGTGCCATCTTCTGTTTGAGTTAAGAACCCCCCAAATTTGGCACGGTCCCCATCAAACTTATCAGCTAGGGGCACTTGGGGCTTATGGGATGAGGATGCAAGGATTAGGAGTCTGGCCTTGCACCTGGGACTGAAGGACTGCATTCTGTAATGTAGCATGGTGACCTGGTTACATAGATCATATAGGACTACGACAACATTAGAGAGGGTGAGTTGGACTCCTGCTGGGTACCTCCATACTGTGAGGTGATGTCCCATCTTGTATTTTAGCAGGCTGCTCAAACTGTCACACACTGGGGTGTAGGTGGTGCAAACTAATGGTCAGAATGGGAGTCAGGTCTAGAGGTTGTAGCAGAACAGGAAGAGGGAACTGGAGTCATGGAGTCAGTGGCTACAGGCAGCAGCCATGGTCAGGAGAGAAGCCAGTGGTCAGAGCCAGGAGGTTTGGAGGAAGGTAGAGACTGGGCCTGGAACAGGAACAGTTGCAGGTTGGAGCACGAATCAGTACAGGAAGCAGGTCCAGTGCAGCTGCACGCACAGAATGCATTGAACAGCCTCTGTGCTGCTATTGCTACAAGGCTTGAATGATGATCTGCTGGCTCATGTCCAATCAGCACAGTCACTTAGCGAAAGATATTGAGCTCAGCCGCTCTCATTGGGTGCCAGGTAACTGCACTTGGAGCCAGCTGAGTTCCTGACAAAAGGACCATCTTGTCTTTGTGCAGTGAGGCATATGGAGTTATAGCCATCAGTGACTGCAACTCACTGACCCTCCTGGCAGATGTGACAGCTATCAGAATGGCCATTTTGTTAGACTGGTGATCCAAGGACTAACCCTGCTGGGGCTCAAAACGGGGAGGACAGAACTCCATGAGTTTTGTTAGTAGCAAAACTCAATTCCTAGAGAGGAACATGGTATGATTTAGTTGGGAATTGGTCCTGCTTTGAGCAGGGGGTTGGACTAGATGACCTCCTGAGGTCCCTTCCAACCCTGATATTCTATGATTCTATGACAAGCTATGTCATGGAAGGAAAGAGAGTGGTCAGGCCTTTAAGTAACCATAAGGAGGGTGCTTGGGGGTAATAAACTAATAGAGCATGTAGGTGAACCTTTATGGATGCTGTAGACAGTCCAGAACTCTATGTATAGTAAGTAGTTCAAAACTGCACAGATAAAAGAGAAATCAGGTGCAAATCCTCTATCCATTGCACAGATAGCCCCTTCATTTCTGACCACATCATTTCACAGTGGCAAGCTTTCTGGACTAAAGGACATTCTCTGACAAGGGGATAAAACAGAACTTGTCCCACTTGATCTGAAGCCCTAGAGAGTGAAACAAATGTCACATCTGGTCCACCATGTTTTCTGAGTTATGCTGCTACTATGGTAAACATTGTGTAAACACCCAGAAGAAGCGAGCTTTACCTTGATAGCTGTCACCTCCACTATATCCTGAGACCCTAGGATCCACTGTTACACCATTGGGTATGCGTTATTCTGGTCCCGACTGACCAGGCCAGAGCAAGGGACTCAGGTGACATTGCCACCTTCACTGGCTTTGGCTAAATCCTGACCACCGCCTGGGATGTGAGACTTTGTCCTCTCCCCACATCATTTATGTTCTCTTCCTATCCCTCTTTTTTCCTTCTAATAAGAGTCTGGCTTAGCCATCCAAAACTGTATATTTTGTAACACCGCTGGGAGCCTGTGACCAAAGAGGCAGCTAAAAGTGATACCCTAAACTGCCCACTGCAGATACAAGTTTGCCACTTGTTGGAGTGGCTGATAAAACTGTGTGCTATGCCTGTGTTTTTCCAGCAGTGAGGATGCAAGCGAAAGTCAACACCAGAGATAAAAGCTGCATTTTCTAACTTTACTGTTCTCTTCTTTCTCCTTTTACATGCATTTGTTTTGTTTTGTCTTCTAGGAAAAGGGATTGGACTTAAGATGGGCTAGAACTGTTGCTGTTGCTAAGCTTTTTCACTGTTTCCCAAAAAGGACAGTTATTACCATTGTTGATACCAGCTAAGAAACTGTCAAATCCCTATAAAAAAAAAAATCACTCTACATCTAAAGAAAAAGGGAATTGGATTATGGTTAAAATAAAGGCCTTATTTAATACTTTATATTTCAAATACTTTAACTTTTCCCTTTCTTTTTCTGTATTTTTAATAAAAGGTTAAGAGAATGTTTAATGGTGTTTGCCATGGAAACTAAGTAGGCTGAGTTAAAACCAAGAAGATCTCTGTGTAAACTCGAAAGCTCTCTCTCACCAACAGAAGTTGGTCCCATAAAAGATATGACTGTGTCTCTCTAACATCCTGAGATTACAACAGCACTGCATATATTTAATATTGGGCTGTTTCAGGTCACCGTGAAACTGTGTTTCAGGTCACACTTTCTCTGAGCCCTATATTCCATCAAAATTAATACAAGAGATCTCCACCCTCTTCGATACTGCAGGTGAAGTAGATGGCATTATTCAGATGTCTCTGGCTGGGTTAAGGAGTCCTTTACTTGGGGGGGGGGGGGGGGGAGGGGCTGATACGATTCTTGGATGTACCAACAGAGGAATACTGGAGTAGGACTGTGGTATTATCTCTGCATGCAGCACTGGTGAGACCATGACTGGAATTATATTTCCAGTAATGACCACATTTTTAAAAAAGGACATTGAAAAACTGGAAAGGGTTCAAGTAAGAGCTAGAAGGAGCAGTCGAGATGTGGAAAATGTGCCCCACAGCGAGAGACTTAGGACATTCATCTATTTTGTGGCTAACAAGAATGGCTCCCTTCAACATTGTGTTGATTAAAGAGCTGACTTGATCATAATCAACAACTACTTATGTGGAGAGAAGATTTCTGATAGCACAAAACTCAATCTATCAGACAAAATAATACAAAGATCTAATAGCTGTAAATTACAGCTAGACATATTTAAACTGGAAATTAGGTACAAGTTTTAACATTGAGGATAAACAACCTTTGGAACAACTTAGCAAGGGATGTCTTTACATCAAGAGTGGATGTCTTTAAAAGCCAGGCTCTAGCTCAACCACAATTTATTGAGTGTGATGCAGGATTTCACTGGGTGAAATTCTATGGTACGTATTATGCGGGAGGTGAGATTCGATTACCATAAGAGTTCCATCAGCCTTAAAAATCTATGCACTTACAACCTGGACTTAGTCCCTACAAATCAGTGGGGGTTTGGGGTTATTTCCCCCTCCTCCCCAAAACTCACCAGTGCAGATAGTTAATGGAATAGCTCCAGTGGTCCTCAATATGCCAGCAAAATGAAGAAAAGCACATTCCTACATAAAGCCAGGGCAATTTCATTCCACATATATCTGCAGTGATGTGAGCAAGTACAGATTGCTCCATCACAGGCATGTTGTTCAAGTTCCAGCCACTATCAAGATATTCCTAAAAGTGGAAGAGAAAAAAAAAAAGTCATTGGTCTAAGCCACATCAAGTAAATAACTAAAATTGAAGTAACTTACCTGTTCAGTAACTGAAGTTCTTCGAGATGTGTTATCTATATGTGTTCCAAGTCTGATGCATATGCACTGGAGTTTGGAAGGCTTTGGCCAATAATGTCCATTGATTGCACCGGCTCCCTGCATAGCATCAAGCCCTCCCCAGCTTGAGGATATAAAGGGTGTGGAGCAACCAACTACCCTTGGTTCCTTCACCACTACCCAATCCAAGTATTAGACTCAGCAAAGGATATTGGTAAATGTATCAATTGATTTAAATGAAAATCAGACAGCACCTTAGGAAGGAATTTAGGGTACAGTCCGAGAATAATCTAGACTTTGTGGGAAATCATAGACTACACCCTGCCATAAGTGCTTGCTACTCACATTATGTGAGAAATGTAATAGCGATAAAAAATGCTGTTTTCAGGGACAAATGCAACACGAAACAAAAAACCAATGGTTTGAAAATCCTGTCAATACAACAGTGAGATCCCAAAAGGAGTAGGCTACTGCATAAGGGGGAATTAACTGAAAGACCTGAAGTTTTCAAAGATAAACAGTAATCAAGAATAGGAATTGTCATTTCCATTGGAGAAAGATTGCACTGTGTTCACACACTCAGACTTCAAGAACAGAAGGGATCATCATGATCATCTAGTCTGACCTGCACATTGTGGCCACAGAACCTGAATCACCCACTCCTGTAATAAGCTCATAACCTCTGACTCATCTACTGAAGTCCTCAAATCTTGATTTAAAGACTTCAAGTTTCAGAGAATCCACCATTCATTCTAGTGCAAACCAGCAACTGACCCATGTCCCACACTGCAGAGGAAAGCAAAAAAACCCCAAGGTCTCTGCCAATCTGATCTGGGGGAAAACTCCTTCCCAATCTCAAATATGGCAATCAGTTATATATATATATGCACATATAGGCAAGACCCACTACACAGACAGCTGGGAAATAATTCTCTGTAGTAACTCAGAGCCCTCTTCCTCCAGTTTCCATCTGCAACCGTTGGAGATATTTGCTAATAGCAGTCATGTCTTGGCCATGTGCCATTGTAGGCAATCTCAATCATACTAAATTTATCAAGGTCAGTCTTGAAACAAGTCGGTGTTTTTTTTGCCCCCACTTCTCCCCTTGGAAGGTTATTCCAGAACTTCACTCCTCTGATGGTTAGAAACCTTTGTCCAATTTCAAACCTAAACTTAATAATGGTCAGTTTATATCCATTTGTCCTTCTGCCAACATTGGCCCTTAACTTAAGTAACTCCTCTCCCTTCCTCCCAGGTGTTTATCCCTCATATGTATTTATAGAGAACAATCATAATTCCCCTCATCCTTTGTTTTGTTAGGCTAAACAAGCCAAGCCCCTAAGTCTCTTCTCATAAAGTAGTTTCTCCATTCCTCTGATCATCCTAGGAACCCTTCTCTGTACCTGTTCCATTTTGAATTTATCTTTCTTAAACATGGGACACCAGAACTGTACACAGTATTCCAGATGAGGTCTCACCAGTGCCTTGTATAATGGTAATGACACTTCCCTATTGCTACTGGAAATACCTCATCTGATGCATCATAGAATCATAGAATATTACAGTTGGAAGAGACCTCAGGAGATCATCTAGTCCAATCCCCTGCTCAAACCAGGACCAACACCAACTAAATCATCCCAGCCAAGGCTTTGTAAAGTGGGGCCTTAAAAACCTTTAAGGATGGAGATTCCACCACCTCCCTAGATAACCCATTCCAGGGCTTCACCACTCTCCTAGTGAAAACAACAAAGAGTCCGGTGGCACCTTAAAGACTAACTGATTTATTTGGGCATAAGCTTTCGTGGGTAAAAAAATCAGAAGAAGTGGTTTTTTATCCACGAAAGCTTATGCCCAAATAAATCTGTTAGTCTTTAAGGTACCACCGGACTCCTTGTTGTTTTTGTAGATACAGACTAACACGGCTATCCCCGATACTTGTCTCCTAGTGAAATAGTTTTTCCTAATATCCAACCTTAGACCTTCCCCACTGCAACTTGAGATCATTGCTTCTTGTTCTGTCATCTACCACCACTGAGAACAGCCTAGCTCCATCCTCTTTGGAACTCCCCTACAGGTATCATGGAATATCAGGGTTGGAAGGACCTCAGGAGGTCATCTAGTCCAACCCCCTGCTCAAAGCAGGACCAATCCCCAGATAGATTTTCCCCCCCCAGATCCCTAAATGGCCCCCTCAAGGATTGAACTCACAACCCTGGGTTTAGCAGGCCAATGTTGGATATTAGGAAAAACTATTTCACTAGGAGAGTGGTGAAGCACTGGAATGGGTTATCTAGGGAGGTGGTGGAATCTCCCTCCTTAGAGGTTTTTAAGGCCCAGCTTGACAAAGCCCTGGCTGGGATGATTTAGTTGGGGTTGGTTCTGCTTTGAGCAGGGGGTTGGACTAGATGACCTCCTGAGGTCTCTGCCAATCCTAATCTTCTATGATTCTTTGGATCAAGGCTGGTAAGGGACTTCCAATCCCAATCCTTACATTTTCCCTAACATTTCCTTCACCCACACAATAAAGACTATTAGAGGAAGTTTCATTAAGGCTCATAGCAAATTACAAACAAAGTTTAAAACCCTAAGGAATTTTGAGCAGACACTGGGAAAAACAAAACAAAACAACATGATTAAACTAAAAACCTAACAAGTAAATGATGATATAACCTAACTACCACAAACTAATCTATTTACAGATAAACTAATATGTGAGTGGCCAAGATGGGACATGGCCAACCAGCTCTACCTCACAACTTAAAGCAGTGAAAGGAACCGAGGCTTGGTTGGATGCTCTGCTCTTTCATACCTTCAAGAGAAGAGGGAGCTTGAGACTATGCAGGGAGTGGGTGGAACCAACAAACACTGCTGGCTAAAGTATTCCAATCTCTAGCACATGGAGCATATGCATGCTAAACATGGATCACATATAGATAAGCAATCAAAGAAGGCAGCAAAACTTTTCAGAGGGCTACTTCTGATAGAATAAATTAGTCTTTTTAGAATGAAAAACATACAAATAAGGTCAATAAAATAACAAGAACTTTAACATCCAATGCACTTGCTCCTCTTTAAAGAAAATCTCTGTGCTAGGAATTGCTGCAATAAAATTAGGCTACTCTTTCAAAAAATATAATTTGGAAGCTGTCAACTTCTAAGATGCACATTTGTCATTTTAAAAGTCTGCTTATATATAATGTTAGTCCTCCAAGACTGCAATACCATTTCCTTTTGTCAGAATAGTGCCAGTCACACATACAGCAGGAATACACTGTAAAAAACGGTTACTCACCTTCTCGTAACTGCTGTTCTTCGAGATGTGTTGTTCATGTCCATTCCAAGCAGGTGTGTGTGCGCCGCGTGCATGCCAGCCGGAAGATTTTACTATAGCAGCGTCCGTAGGGTTGGCTCCAGCGCCCCCTGGAGTAGCACCCTCATGGCGCTGTATATAGGGGCCGGACAACCCCCCCCCCACCCTCTCAGTTCCTTCTTGCCAATACTCCACCAGAGGGGTAGGAGGGTGGGTATTGGAATGGACATGAACAAAACATCTCGAAGAACAACAGTTACGAGAAGGTGAGTAACCGTTTTTTCTTCGAGTGATTGTTCATGTCCATTCCAAGCAGGTGACTCACAAGCCCGAGTCTAGGCGGTGGGGTCGGAGGTCACTGCAGACTGGAGGACTGCACGACTAAATGCAGCATCCTCCCTAGCCTGGTGCGCAATGGCGTAGTGTGCCGTAAAAGTGTGGATTGAGGACCAGGTGGCCGCTCTACAAATTTCCTGCATCGGGACCTGGGCCAGGAACGCAGCTGAAGAGGCCTGCGCTCTCGTGGAGTGGGCCGTGATAGGTGGGGCTGGTATATTGCCCCGACTGTAGCACTCCCGGATGCAGGTTCTGATCCAAGCCGAGATTCGCTGTGACGTGACCGGGAGCCCTTTGATCTTATCGGCCACGGCGACGAAAAGTTGGGTTGACTTCCTGAAGGATCTTGTCCTTTCAATATAGAACGCGAGAGCCCTGCGAACATCCAGGGAGTGCAGTCTATGCTCCTTCGCAGAGGAGTGTGGTTTTGGATAGAATACCGGGAGAAAAATGTCTTGACCCATGTGAAACCACCTTAGGCAGGAATGCTGGGTGCGGCCTGAGTTGGACCTTGTCCTTGTGGAAGACGGTGTATGGAGGTTCAGATGTTAAAGCTCTGAGTTCTGACACTCTGCGGGCTGATGTGATAGCCACCAAAAATGCTACCTTATATGAAAGATATAACAGCGAGCACAAAGCCAGCAGTTCAAAGGGGGGCCCTGTGAGGGCGGACAGGACCAAATTGAGGTCCCACGCAGGAACAGGTTCACGAATATGCGGGAACAATCTGTCAAGGCCCTTAAGGAACCATCCAACAAGTGGGTTCGCAAACACTGAGGGTCCCCCCATCTCCAGGGTGCAACGCCGAGATTGCAGCAAGGTGTACTTGAACCGACGAGAGCGTTAGTCCCAGATGTCTCAGATGTAGCAAATAGTCCAATATGAGAGGGACCGGGGCAAGCAAGGGGGCCTGACCCTGTTGTGTGGCCCAGAGGGAGAAGCGCTTCCACTTGGCCAAGTACGTGGTCCTTGTTGAGGGCTTTCTGCTACCCAGAAGGACCTGCCTGACCTGATGAGAGCATTGCAACTCCACGGGATTTAGCCATGGAGCATCCAGGCTGTAAGGTGGAGCGACTCCAGGTTCGGGTTGTAGCGGGGCGGCCTGGCTCCCAGGCGCCCCAGCAAGCGACGAGCCAGAGCAGCCGCCAGAGTGGGCGGAGCCACCACGGCCTGTCCCCGCCCCCCGGAAGTCAAGGGGCGGGATAGGAAGTATAAAGGCCAGGCCACAGCGCTCAGTAGCTGGCCGGCAGCGGGAGAGGACAGATGCTGGTGCCCGAGCTCCCGCGGGCCTGAGCCTGCCGAGAGCCCGGTATCCGGAGGAGGACTGGCAGAGCCTGCCGAGAGCCCAGTATCCAGAGGAGCGGTCTGAGCTTCCCCCCGCCGAGGGCCCAGAGGGAGCAACAAACCTACCTGGTGCTCGAGGCCCGGAGGAGCCCATGATCTGCGACCCAGCAGACGAAACTCAGGAGGAACAGGTACCCATGGAGGAGGAGATGGGAAGTGGCCCGGGGATAGCAGACCCCGAAGCCATGTCAGTGTGTTGCGGTCAGGATCCCCACTGACTGCGCGGCAGACGGACTGCTGCGGATAGGACCCCGGGCTGGAACACAGTGGAGTGGGTGGGCCTGTGTTCCCCCCTGCCACCCTGTGCCGGGTGGCAGTCTCTCCTCCTCCTTGTCCAAGGGCCTGGGCCTCTGACAGACTATTTGTTTGCTGCCCCGCCCTGCCCTAGGGCCTGGGCTAACCCAAACTGACCCAGCCCCTGCTACAAGGCCTGGGCCGCTGATTGACTATGGGTTTGCTGCCCCGCCCTGATCCAGGGCCGGAGCTGTTAATTGTGTGCTCAGCCCCTGCCTAAGGGCCTGAGCTCTGAACTGCCAATTTGTGTGCTCAGCCCCTGCCCAAAGGTCTGGGCCCTAACTGTTATTAGCTTTGTAGCGGGGCGGCCTGGCTCCCAGGCGCCCCAGGAAGGGACGAGCCCCACCCCGGAACTACTACAGGGTGGAGAAGGCGACCGCGATCCTGTGTGATCAAGTCCGGTAGTAGGGGCAATCTGAGTGGCACCCGCATAGACACGTGCGGGAGAGACGTGTACCAGTGCTGGCGCGGCCACACAGGCGCTATCAGGATGAGCCAAGCGTGATCTCTGCGGGCCTTGAGGATTACTCTGTGAATCATGGGAATCGGGGGAAAAGCGTAAAATAGCCCGTCTGTCCAAGAGAGGAGAAAGGCGTCTGTTAGGGACCCCGGACTGCGTTCCCTGAGGGAGCAGAATTGATGACACTTCCTGTTCTCGCTAGAGGCAAACAGGTCCACCTGGGGATGAGCCCAGAGCCGGAAAATTGAGAGAACTATATCCCAGCGGATGGACCACTCGTGACCCTGGAACGAGCGGCCGAGTGCGTCCACGAGCCCGTTGTGCATCCCCGGAAGGTAGGATGCTGTCAGGTGAATTACATGCTATACGCAAAAGTCCCATAATGCAAGGGCCTCCTGGCAAAGGGGAGAAGAGCGAACACCACCCTGTTTGTTGATATAGAACAACGTTGGAGTATTGTCCGTGAGGACAGAAACGCACCTGCCTGCCAGCTGGGATTTGAAGGCTATGCATGAGAGGCGCACAGCTCGTAATTCCCTGATATTGATGTGTAGCGAAAGATCCTCTCGTGACCAAAGGCCTTGGGTTCTGAGGTCGCCCAGATGTGCAGCCCATCCCCGATCCGATGCGTCCGTTACCAGGGAAAGGGAGGGCTCAGGGTCGAGGAAAGGAACTCCTGCGCAGACCACCCGCGGGTCGAGCCACCACTGAAGGGAATCCAACACCGTCTGAGGTAACGTCACCACTGATTCTAGGGAGTCCCTGACTGGCCGATAAACCGCTGCCAACCAAGACTGGAGTGGGCGCAGTCTGAGTCTGGCGTGTCTCACCACGTAGGTACATGCTGCCATGTGCCCATGTAATTTGAGGCAGCTTCTTACTGTGGTGGTAGGGTAACTTTGGAGGCCAAGAATGATGTTGGATATAGTTCGGAATCTGGCCTCTGGGAGATATGCTCTGGCCTGTGTCAAGTCCAGAACTGCTCCTATGAATTCGATTTTTTGAGTTGGAGATAGTGTGGACTTGGCCTTGTTGAGTAAGAGGCTGAGTGAGCGGAAGGTCTGCCTGATGAAGACCACCTGAGTCTCCACCAGTGCCTTGGTCCTGCCCTTAATGAGCCAATCATCCAGGTAAGGAAATACCTGGATCCCCTGTCTGTGCAGGAAGGCTGCCATGACTGCCATGCACTTCGTGAAGACCCTTGGGGCTGCTGACAGACCAAAGGGCAGAACCGTAAACTGAAGATGAGCGTTGCCCACGAGAAACCTGAGGTAATGCCTGTGCTGAGGGATTATTGCGATATGAAAGTATGCATCCTTTAAGTCGAGGGCGGCATACCAGTCTCCTGGATCCATGGAAGGAATGATAGAGGACAGGGAGCCCATGCGGAACTTGAGCTTCTTCACAAACTTGTTGAGACGCCGCAAGTCCAGAATAGGTCTGAGGCCCCCTTTCGCTTTCAGAATTAGGAAATATCGAAAATAGAAGCCCTTGCCCCGTAGCTCCTGAGGAACCTCCTCTACTGCCCCTGATGTGAGGAGGGACTGAACTTCTTTAAGTAGAAGTTGCTCGTGAGAAGGGTCCCTGAAGAGGGACGGGGAGGGGGGGGGGCTGGTGGGGCAGGAGGGAGGCGAACTGGATAGAATATCCCTCCTTTACCGTGCGAAGCACCCAAGTGTCCGATGTGATCCGGGACCATGCACGATAAAAAGGGGGAGAGACGTGACGAGAAGGTAAGGTTGGACGGATCCAGGGTTCTACCTGGAAGGTCGTCCTCGACCAAGCCATCAAAATGGTGGTCTAGGCCCCTATGTAGGCCTTGGCTGGGCAGACGACTGGCCGAAGGGCTGCTGTTGTTGCCTCCTCCTGCCCGTTCTTGGCCTTCTGCACAAGGCATCCCCTCGATTTTGAGGCTGGTACGGCCAAGGGGCCTGCGGTGGCCTAAACTGCCTACGCTGAGTGACAAAGGGGTGTGAAGGCCTAGTGAACGGAGAGTGGTCCGTGAGTCCTTCAGGCGGAGCCCTTCGAAAGGGAGGTCCTGAATCGTTTGTTGGACCTCGTGAGGGAGGCCGGAAACTTGAAGCCAGGCTCCACGCCTCATGACCAGGCCCGTCACCAACGTGCGTGAAGCTAAATTGGCCGCATCCAGGGCCGCCTGGAGGGAAGCCCGGGTAATCAATCTCCCCTCCTCAACCAGGGCTGAAAACTCGATTCGCGACTCCTGTGGAAGGAGGTCTGTGAACCTAGACAAAACCGAGCATGTGTTGTGTCCATACCGGCTCACTGATTGGCAATTGCTGATTGGCAATGCGCAACTGCAGGCCCCCCGTTGAATACACCTTGCGCCCGAACACGTCCAACTTTTTGGCCTCTCTATTTTTAGGCATAGCCCCCTGAAAGCCTTGGCGTTCCCTCTGGTTGGCCGCATCAACCACTAGGGAGTCCGGGGGAGGGTGTGTATACAGATGTTCATACCCCTTGGTTGGGGCAAAATATCGCCTCTCAGTCTTTTTGGCCGTAGGGGCCAGTGAGGCTGGAGTTTGCCACAAGGTGCGGGTTGTGTCCGCAACGGTTTTTATGAGAGGTAGGGCTACCCTAGATGGGCCTGACGGGGTCAGGATATCAATCACGGGATCTGTATCCACCTCGATCTCCTCAGTCTGGATCGAGAGGCTCTGGGCCGCTTGAGTAAGGAGCTGTTAGAGGATCCTATTGTCCTCTAGGGCTGGTGCCGCTGAAGTTCCCGCTACTGCCTCGTCCGGAGATGAAGAGGAAGATGTCCCCTGCAGAGGGCCTTCATCTACCACCTCTCCCTCTACGAGGGCCTGCAGCACACGGTACTCAGGCTGCGCGGCCGGTGCGGGCTCAAGATGCGACACCGTGGCCGGTACCGGGGTCGCCACCGAGCGACGAGGTGTGTTGGATGGTGCCTGCGCTGTTGGGAGCAAGGTCCCCGTCGGTGCCGTTGTTTGACCAGGGGGTGCTGTGTCCCTTTGTGGCACACTCCTGTCAGATGGCGGGGCCGGTGGCGGTGGCATTAGCGGCGGAGCTGCCGACACTGAAGAGACAGATGCGGCTCGTGAGCGGGGTCCGCACGCCTGACCCACTGACTGATGGTAGGCCCACGGCATCCAGAATGGCCACTGGGGGGGCAGTTACCACTGCTGCTGCTGCCACTGTGGTGGGCACGGTTGGGTACTCGTACGCGAGGACGATCGCCTGCTCCTCGATCTGTTAGAGCGGTACGAGTCCACCTCCAAGTCAGAAGTCTCTGAATAGGAGGACATAGGAGGCGCGGTACCCACTGTTGCCGGAGGGGGTGCTTGCACCGGTGCCGCGGCGTGGAGAGCGTGGCGAGAGCATTGCCGGTTTGCCCCTAGAGTGGTAATGGGGCCGAGCGGTAGCCGGAGGGTCTCTGCACTGGTGCGACGACGACGGCACCGGGAGGCTCAAGAGGTCTGATGCGGCCTCGAACGCCTCCGGCGTCGATGGGAGGCGCACCTCCTCCATCGTGTCCGGGGATCTAGGCCTTTCCGGACGCGACCGTACCCTCTCCGGGGCGGGAGTTGTCCTGTAACATTCGTGGACAGCACCGGAGCGCTAGAGTCCCGGTGGGGAGATTGTTCCCTCAGTGGCCTGTTCTTTTTAACTGGCACTGGCAATGAACAGCGGCGTCTTATAGAGGATGGCTTCTTATGCGCCGACTCTCTCCGGTGCCGGGGTTTCGGGGCCTTGGCCTCACGAGTTATCTCCGGTGCCGGGGCACTGCGCACCGAGGATGAAGTGCTGGGTGCCGGCTCGGAGGGCCCGGGATCTGATTGCAGCCGCAGTGCATTAGGAGGACTTTAAGTCTCTGCTCTCTATCCTTGAGAGTCCAGGGGCGAAAAGCCCTGCAGATACTGCACCTATCCCTTTGGTGGGTCTCTCCGAGGCACCTTAAGCACGAAGAGTGCGGGTCACTTTTCGGCATAAATTTCCTGCAGTCCCGGCAGAGTTTCAACCCTGTGGACCTGGGCATGCCCCAGCGGGGCAACGAAAGTTGGGGAACCCTCCCCCCCCCAACTAATATCAAACTAACACTAAACTAACTAACTATTTACAACAACTACGGAACACTGCCACGATTGCTGAAGAGCAAGCGAAGTTCCAGCTAGCCGTCACCAGCAGTAAGAAGAAACTGAGAGGGTGGGGGGGTCGGCCGGCCCCTATATACAGCGCCATGAGGGCGCCACTCCAGGAGGCACCGGAGCCGACCCTACGGACGCTGCTATAGTAAAATCTTCCGGCTGGCATGCACGTGGCACACACACACACCTGCTTGGAATGGACATGAACAATCACTCGAAGAAGAATACAGAATTACAATAGGTTTCTTTAAACTGAAAAATCATTCAACACAATACTTGTATTTTGTAAAACCATGAAATGAAAGTATGCACTCAGAGAGCAAATTAAGACTTACCTCTTCTTCTGGCCTAAGTTTAATTTTCCTATCTCTAACTGGAAAGCCACTGCCAAACTCCTTTGAAGCAATATCAGCCCCATATTCCACTGTGACATCCTCTTCAATGGTGCTCACAAGTCGCCAAAACTCTTTTTCAACTAGCTCTGTGGGAACCATCTGGGTATGAAACATGAGAAAGAGAAAATATAAGCCCACACAGAAGGTTGCACTTCTCACAGTGCTTATGGATGCACAGTAACTAAAGGTAACAAACACGTGACATATATAGAAGCAGCAAATTCAAGGACGAAGTTCACAAGCTTCAAATATTTTCCCATCATGTCAAAGGGACTTTAACTAGAGCCAGAAACATACCTGAGTATCATTGGTTACATCAGGTGTGCATGCTCTCTCTCTCTCTCCTCTCCCCCTCAGTTAATAGTTACTTTCTGAACTTCATAGTGGAAGTTACTTATTAGTGCAATTATGTAAAACTAAACCAACAGAGCAAAACGTTAGTATTGTAAGGCTCACAAAACTGCATCAAATGTTGCATTTTTCCTTCAGTAATGAGGGACATTTGGGGCAGGAGTTTAAGGAGGAATATATTTTTGGATGGTGGCGGAAACCAGAAACGTGTGGAGCAGAAACCAAAATACTAACAAAGAACAGAAGCCTTTACAAATTAACATAATATTTAAATAAGAGCTTTCCCATTTGATTTGTTCACATTCAAAACTCTGGATTCTTCGCCACCCCAAGTTTAATACTTTAATAAGCACGAAAACTGAAAATTGTATTAAAGCATCATAGTAAGCACATGAACATACATGTACTGGCATGTTAAAATAGTCTGACTTGAATGCATCGGCCATTTCTCCAAATGTGCGAAGTGTGTAGTCTCTTGCCGCTTGTTCAAAACCAAATGCTTCCTGTGGTTTATTACACTCCTGCAATTAAAATATGGTTATTTCTACCAATGAGTTAAAAATAAGACATTCTGCACTTCAGTATTTTTCAAACGTAGATCTCAAAGTACTTTACAAAGATGGATCAGTATTATCCCCATTTTACAAATAGGGGAAAACTGGGGCATTTCAGTGAAATGACTCGCCCAGGGTCACACAAGCAGCCACTGGAAGAGTCAGAAATAGAACCCATCATGCCTATCAGCTCTGAGCTTAATCCACCACACCACAACAATATTTGTTTGTAAATCTGATGAATCACTAGTGAGATCAGCATAGCTAGCTCATAGCAAATTCTGCTTCCTCTGCTATAGCAAAGCAGAAAACATCACAACGTCATCTAAGTTGAAAACCCCAGTGACATAGTGCTAAGATTTCATTATGTAAAAAGCTATCTAAAATCCAAAGCATCCTTTCTCAGTGGCTTTAATACTACTAAAGTAGATCAAATTTGGGGCCCAGCATATGTTGTAATGTCTAACAATCTGAAATGTACCCAGTCCTTGTTTCAGTTTCATCTTCTACCACCCATTTTACAGGACTATTTTCATCATAATAAATTGCAGTTCTGAACTTCTGATCATTAGAAGCCAGGAGAGAACAAAAACATATTTCAGCCTGATTTCTCAGTTTACCTGAGCCAGACACTGGGGACACCTCCAGTCCCCTTTGGGAACATCATGAAGGGGTGGAATTAAACAAAAAGTATGGTAACTGTCATCACAGCCATCACACAACAGGAGACGGTCTTCATCATTACCACTGCCACATAAGAGACATACATACAAATCCACCTGTAACAAGAAATTACCAAAGTGGGAATTTAAGTGCTTTAAGCAGTTCATGGCAAGAGATCATTTTGATAACTAAGTCATTTGTCACATTTACCAGTGTTTATTTTTATTTTATTTCCATAAAAGAACAGAGACAGTGAACATCAACTTTGTTCTCCTTTGTGGTAGAAAGTATCAGAGGGGTAGCCGTGTTAATCTGTAGCCACAAAAACAACAAGGAGTCCGGACTCCTCATTGTTTCTGTGGTAGAATTTATATAAATCCCTTTGAAATTAAGAAATCACCACCAAAAGTGTTGAAGCCTGGGCAATCTATTTTGCTAAATAAAGAGACTCAATTTTATTCTTAGTACTGGAGGGATCTCCTGCTCTTTACTTTCAGACTGGTCTGTGCGCAAACACGTCAACATCCTGAGGCCAACTGCCTGGAGCAGCCACCAGAAAACAGGGGAATTCTGGTTATGGGAGCATCTTCCTTCTTCCTCAGAGTTAGTGGACTGGACCCGAGCCCTTCACCAGGAAGGCAACAGCTTTCTAAGCAGAGCCATTTGCTTTTGGACAGGGCAGGCCTTCAGTGCTGTGTCATGAGAGCTCCACCTACATCATCTAGGACAGGGGTCTCAAACTCAGATGACCCCGAAGGCCGCATGAGGACTAGTGCATTGGCCCGGGGGCCGCATCACTGACACCCCCCACACTGCCTCTGGCCCTGCCCCACCTCTTCCCACCCCTTCCCTGCCCCATTCCAATCCCTTCCCTGAAATTCCCACCCTAAAGCTGCCCCCAGGGGGTGCAGAAAGGGAGCAGGGTGCAGCGGGGGCTGAGGGCAGGGAGTTGAGGTGCAGGATGCTCATGGCAGGGAGTTGGTGTGTGGGGTACAAGAGGGGTGCGGCAGGGGGTCGGGGTGCAGGGTGCAGCAAGTGGCTCAGGGCAGGGAGTTGGGGTGTGGGATGCGGCGGGGGCTCAGGGCAGGGAGTTGGGGGTGCAGGAGGGGTGTGGGATGTGGCAGGGGACTCAGGGCAGGGAGCTGGGGTGCAGGAGGGGTGTGGGATGTGGCAGGGGACTCAGGGCAGGGAGCTGGGGTGCAGGAGGGGTGTGGGATGTGGCAGGGGACTCAGGGCAGGGAGTTGGGGGTGCAGGAGGGGTTCAGGGTGTGAGCTCCAGCCTGGTGCCGCTTACCTAGAGCGGCTCCGGGGTGGCAGCGGTGCTCACTGGGGCCAGGGCAGGCTCCCTGCCTGCCTTGGCCCCCGGCTCCATGCTGCTCCGTTCCAGGAAGCAGCTGGAACAGTGTCCCTGCAGCCCCTGGGGAGGGGGAGGGGGACAGGGTCCCCTGCTTGTGCTGGTCTTGCTACTCCTCCAGGTACCTCCCACTAAGCTCCCATTGGCCGTGGTTCCCTGTTCCCAGCCAATGGGAGCTGCGGGGGGCGGTGCCTGGAAGGAGGCAATGCCGGAGCCCTCTGCCTCCTTCCCCCTCCCCACGGCCCAAAGGGACGTGCTGCCAGCTGCTTCAGAGAGCAGCATGAGGCTTGCAGCGTCAGGAGGCAATCCCATGGGTAAGCAGAGGGGCGGGCAGGTGCGGGGAGCAGTGGGGAGCTTGGCGGGCCACACACAAGAGCCCCGCGGGCCGTGTGTTTGAGACCCCTGATCTAGGAGATCCACAGAAGAGGGAGCAGGCACTCCTAAGATTCACAGGAGCACCTGAAGGAGAGTAGGGGCAAATTTTTTGGAGGTAGAAGAAGGAGAGCTATGGAGTCTGGTGAACAGAAGCAGGAACTTAGCTAGTGGTAGGAAAAAATGTTACTGTTTAAAGCCTTGCTTAAACAGGGAACGACAGCAGTACTGCTGCAAGACAACTGAGGATAGAATAGGACTCCCAGTACCCTTTATTTTGTACCTCTAGGGTCTGGTGCAATCTTGTCTTCCAGTAACTATGCATTCCTCCCCCTCCCGCCTAGTAAAAGGGTATGTGTGTGAGAAGGATCCAGGCAGTGGGAAGGACTGAAAGGGCCCGTATATTGTCTTCTCCACAACTAAAAGTTTCCCTTTCCTTTGCTTTTTAGGAGAAGCATCTGCTATGTTGAACCAAATAGAGCATCTGAGTTAGAGTTCCAACAGTGGAGTAAGAGGTGGGTCTGCTAGAAAGCTGGGTGCGAAAACTCTTATTACATCTTCTTTCTAACTGGTACACCTACGAAGAGAATGGTTTCAGAGTAGTAGCCGTGTTAGTCTGTATCCGCAAAAAGAACAGGAGTACTTGTGGCACCTTAGAAACTAACAAAAGCTTATGCTCAAATAAATTTGTTAGTTAGTCTCTAAGGTGCCACAAGTACTCCTGTTCTTTCTACTAAGGGAAAGATCAGTAGATCAACCCATATCCAGAGTGATGAAGCCTGGAGAAGAACCAGGTTTCTTTTGACTGTTCTATCACAGTTGCTATTTTAAGGCAGTACTGTGGGGAAGGATAGAAATTATTTCAGTTGAAACAGGGTGAAATGAAATTACTTTATTTCCTGCTTATGACATGAAATCCTGATGGTACCTATGTTCCAGCAGGCATAGACACTCTGTTTGTATTCCTATGACTGGAATGAGAGTAATTCAGGAAACTCCCATTCCCACTACCTATGCTATACTATGTGCCCAGCTCTAACCCAGGACTGTCTGCAATTAGAATTAAGTGCCAGAAGGGCAGGGAGTACTCACTGCATTAGTGCTTTTTTTAGAACGCCCTTTTGATTTCTCTCTCTCCAAGTCTCTTTGTTCTCTTTTCTCAGCAGGTTCTCGTTTCACTGTGCCAGGCATTTCCTTCTCTGATCCAGGAAAGGAAAATTAGACTATTACTTGGTTTAACAAATATTTCACAGCATAAACAGTATTTGAAGCATGTATTATCATATCATTATATACATTTGGAGGGGCTCTCTTTCTGAGTGAATCTGTTCCTATTGAGATATGGCTACTGCAATGGCTATGCTCATCTTTAGGTATCTGTGCAAAGACTGCCAAAGGTGCCAGATTTTGTGGGGGTTGTGTAATATGGACACAAAGGACACCAAACATATTTTCATGTTACTTTAGGCAGCACTTGAACGCCTACCTGGAAAGGCTAGTATTATCAGGATAAAACAAGCATGGGATCATAAACAGATGCAGGCCACTCCAAACACGTATGATTTATTTAGAATTGATATTTTAAATAGTTTCAAGTATCAGAGGGGTAGCCGTGTTAGTCTGGATCTGTAAAAAGCAACAGAGTCCTGTGGCACCTTTAAGACTAACAGATGTATTGGAGCATAAGCTTTCGTGGGTGAATGACATGCATCCGACGAAGTGGGCATTCACCCACGAAAGCTTATGCTCCAATACATCTGTTAATCTTAAAGGTGCCACGGGACTCTGTTGCTTTAAATAGTTTCAGTGATCCAAAGGACTTAAAAAAAAAAAAAAAAAAGGACGAATGCAATTTCAGGTTCATAGACATGGTTGGATTATTCTTTAATGGGACATTTCACAGGGACACAAAAGAAACAACACTATAACGTCCTATGATGATTTTCATACTTTATTTTCTTGCAATGGCAACTGCCCTGAGAAAATATCCCAAAAAACAAAATAGGTACCAAAAGGAGTCTTCTGGGAAGGGAAGCTCTTCATATTGCTTTCTAGCAACCCCACCCCCATCCCCATATATCTGCTCAAGCAGCACAACGACAGGCACTCCTCAGAATAAGGGAAAGCTGCCACAATGTAGGGTCTTTGGGGGGGTATGCAGTAAAAGAAGAACATGCAGTGATCCTCAGGGCTCCAAGTGGAACTCTGCAGGTTATAAGTTAAGGTGCACTATGCTAGGAGAAATCTGCTGTGAAATCTGGTTTGTTCTCTAAATCTGACAGATCATCAGGGTGGACAGAAACAGGTGATGAGATATTAAATTACATTAAGAAATATAAATATTGATCCACATGTTAACACAAATTACAACTCAATCTCATTGTTCAGAAATATTGTTCATACCCAAGTTTATTTTAAAAAAATCTGCAAAGTCAAACAAGTCTACAGTCCGGGTTTGTGAGAGAAAATCAAGAAATGGGACAAGTCATCTAGGGAGTAGTTTTGTTACTTTTTAAATAAACTAAATAGTTTTCAGATTTGTTCTACTGAACTCAGTCAACAATTTTTATTCTTTATCAGGATATCATGGATCATTTATTCTATTAACCTAGAATTGTTTATTATAGTGACTTGGAAGCACCACTGTAGTTAAAGTTGTATCATGACATCTGTTTTAAAGGTCAATCTTTCTAAGGCTATGTCTACAGTGGCAAAGTTTTTTTTTTAACCAAAAATTTAGTCAATGAGCAAAAAGCATAAAAGAAAATCATTGTTGCACGTTTACGCTGTCCTCCTCTGTCAGCATAGCACGTCCACACTTGGGGTAGTAGCATCAATTGTGAGAGCAATGAATTGTGGGTAGCTATCCCACATTTCAGCTCTCCACCTTCTACTGCTACGTATTGTGGGATGATGGAGTGGATCGCAGCACATCATTGGTCCGGGCTCAATGTCCCATGATACCTTGCTTTCCATCACTCCATTCCATGTGCTTGAGTCTTCGGTTCATGGCATTTTTAAACATCCCTTCTTTTCTGCTTGCCCCACCATCTGTCTGAAAGAATGGATCCGCACGGCTCTCCCATGTTCTGCTAGCTATCAGTAGCACATCCTAAATAGCAGTGCAGTTAATCGTGAAATTCCAAACTCAGTGGGATGCATAGTTGCCTGACATGCTGTCTGACATCGATAGGAGCAACATTAGATTATTTTTGGCATTCTTGACACAGCTGAACATGGTGCACCCTCGCTTTTCAGCTCGGGAAACTAGCACAGAGTGGTAGGTTATGCAGGTCTGGGATGACTAGCAGTGGTTGCAAAACTTTTGGATGAGGAAAGCCACCCTCAAGAATAGTATCCCTGATAATGTCACGGCAAACCTGGTGGCTGAACTTTGTGACTTTGTCCTCACCCACAACTATTTCAGATTTGAGGACAATTTACGCCTTCAGGTCAGCAGGCCTGCTATGGGTACCCACATGGCCCCAACATTTTTATGGTTGACTTAGAACAACGCTTCCTCTGCTCTCGTCCCCTAATGCCCCTGCTCTACTTGTGCTACATTGATGACGTCTTCATCTGGACCCATCGGAAGGAGGCCCTTGAGAAATTCCACCGGGATTTCAACAATTTCCACCCCACCATCAACCTCAGCCTGGATAAGTCCACACAAGAGATCCACTTCCTAGACACTACAGTGCTAATAAGCGATGGTCACATAAACACCACCCTATACCAGAAACCTACTGATCACTATACTTACCTACATGCCTCCAGCTTTCATCCAGACCACATCACATAATCCATTGTCTACAGCCAAGCTCTAAGATACAACCACATTTGCTCCAATCCCTCAGACAGAGACAAACACCTACAAGATCTCTATCAAATATTCTTAAAACTACAATGCCCACCTGCTGAAGTGAAGAAACAGATTGACAGAGCCAGAAGGGTACCCAGAAGTTACCTACTACAAGACAGGCCCAACAAAGAAAGTAACAGAACGCCACTAGCCATCACCTACAGCCCCCAACTAAAACCTCTCCAGCACATCATCAAGGATCTACAACCTATCCTGAAGGACGATCCCTCACTCTCACAGACCTTGGGAGACAGGCCTGTCCTCGCTTACAGACAGTCCCCCAACCTGAAGCAAATACCAGCAACTACACACCACACAACAAAAACACTAACCCAGGAACCAAACTCTGTAACAAACCCCAGTGCCAACTCTGTCTGCATATCTATTCAAGGGACACCATCATAGGACCTAATCACATCAGCCACACCATCAGGGCCTCGTTCACCTGCACATCTACCAATGTGATATATGCCATCATGTGCCAGCAATGCCCCTCTGCCATGTGCACTGGCCAAACCGGACAGTCTCTACGCAAAAGAATAAATGGACAAAAATCTGACGTCAGGAATTCTAACATTCAAAAACCAGTAAGACAACACTTCAATCTCCCTGGACACCCAATAACAGACTTAAAAGTGGCAATTCAACAACTTCAAAAACAGACTCCAACATGAAACTGCAGAACTGGAATTAATTTGCAAACTGGACAGCGTCAAATTAGGCCTGAATAAAAACTGGGAATGGATGGGTCATTACAAAAACTAATTTCCCCCTACTGTTACTCACACCTCCTTGTCAACTGTTTGAAATGGGCCACCCTCATTACCACTACAAAAGTGATTTTTCCTTCCTGGGTATTCTACTGTTAATTGAATTGTCTCGTTAGACTGAGACCCCCCCTCCCCCATTGGTAAGGAAACTCCCATCTTTTCATATACTATGTATATATATCTGCTACTGTATTTTCCACTCCATACATCTGATGAAGTGGGTTCTAGCCCACAAAAGCTTATGCCCAAATAAATTTGTTAGTCTCTAAGGTGCCATAAGGACTCCTCGTTGTTCTTCCTGGAACTGTGTGCTGAGCTCGCCCCAGCCCTGCAGCACAGGGACACCCAAATGAGAGCTACCCTCTCGGCGGAGAAGCACATGGAGATCACAACGTGGAAGCTGGTGACTCCAGACTGCTACTGGTCGGTTGCAAATCAGTTTGGAGTCGGGAAGTTGACTGTTGGGGCTGCGTTAATGCAAGTGTTGAGGGCTATTACTCGCATCCTGGTGCAAAGGACCATGACTCTTGGCAATGTGTGTGAAATAGTGGATGGCTTTGCAGAAATGGGTTTCCCTAACTACGGAGGGGCGATAGATGGCACAGGACCACCTTGCAACAGCGTAGATCAATAGGAAGTGGTACTTCTCCATGGTGTTGTGGATCACCACAGGCATTTCACTGACATCAATTCGGGGTGGTCTGGAAAGCTGCATCTTTAGAAACATTGGCCTGTACAGAAAGCGGCAAGCAGGAACTTTCTTTCCAGACCAGAAGATTACAGCAAGGGATGTTGAAATGCCCACAGTGATTCAGGGTGACCCAGCGTACCCCTTAATGTCATGGCTCATGAAGCCATACACGGGAAATTTAGATAGCAGTAATGTTCAACAATAGGCTGAGTAGGTGCAGGATGACAGTGGGATGTGCATTTGGCAGATTGAAGGCACACTGGTGATGCCTTTATGGCAGGTTAAATCTCAACAAAGATAACATTCCTATGGTCATAGCCGCGTGTTGCATGTTGCACAATATTTGTGAAGGTAAGAGTGAAAAGTTTGGTTGGGGCGGATTGCTGAGGTAGAATGCCTGGCTGCTGCTTTTGAGCATCCCTCCTGCAAGCAGCAGCATCACATTCATATTTTGTTTCCTCCCCCATTGTCCCACTTACCATTTGCAGGTGTACATCCCATTCTGCGCCTCAAATTATGAGTTTTGGCTTCTGGGGTTTCATCTGACTCCATTTTAATATTAGTAGCCTTAAAAAATAAATGGTCATATTTAGTAATTGAATATCTTACTCAAACTTCAATTCTTCAGTTCTGAATGTTATATTTGTAACCCAGATACTGTTCATTACACACTACATTGTTCAGAGGTAAAAAAGACTTACTTACCTATAGCTTAAATAGATCATCAGTAGAGACCCACACTCTCAACATATACCTGCACACTTGAAAGACCAAAACCTTCTGAAAAAACTGACCCTTGGGAGACCACGTGGCCTCTGCTTCAAGCTATGTAATGCTCCATTGAAAGGCCACCTGAAGGGCCCTCATCATCAGTTCCTTCCACCTCCTCAATGGCTGTTTAGGCTCTGAATAAATGGGGATGAAGGGTGTGGAGCATTCATCTAAATCAATAACCTATTTGAAATACTTATGCTACAAGCAAGTAACTCTTCTTAGTCGTTCCAATATTATCACTACAGATCCCCACTCTTGGGAGGATCAAGAAGGATAACATCTAAAAGACTAGGAGAACTTGTGGCACCTTAGAGACTAACAAATTTATTAGAGCATAAGCTTTCGTGGACTACAGCCCACTTCTTCAGATGCATATGAAGTGGGCTGTAGTCCACGAAAGCTTATGCTCTAATAAATTTGTTAGTCTCTAAGGTGCCACAAGTTCTCCTGGTCTTTTTGCGGATACAGACTAACACGGCTGCTACTCTGAAATCTAAAAGACCGTAGGGCTGCACTACTGAAACAGGCCTCCAACCTCACGCCACATCAGGAAAGCAATGCTACATGGAAAGGTGGACTGAGCTTCAAGTAAAAGCTCTGCAAATCGCCACAATGAGCAGATTTCTATGGCAGGCCCTGGAGGTGGCCTTGAACCTGGTAAGAAAACACCCCAATACATTGAAAGACTAGTATGACTAGTAAATCCAAAATCCACTTTTGGATACAAATCTCAATCCACTTGGATAAACACCAAGAGAAGATGGCTAATGGTATTAGGCTCAGAGGACAAGCTACAGTCAGTCTGGGAAGCATTCAATGATTTTGTCCTATTAAGATAAGAGGTCTTTTAGTATGTAAAGTTTGTAACCTGGCTTCCCTTAGAAAAGGGAATATGGCCTAGGGAAAAATTTATTGTGTGAATCAGATGATAGTCCGACAAGTCTCAGGGAATAAAAGTTTAGCATGGGGATGCTTATTCTTACAGAAGACGAGGCATTACAGGTCATCCATCAGTCCTGCTATTGCCAGACATTTTGTGAATACTCCCAGTGCCATGGAATCCAAAGGGCAGAACCCTCTACTGATAATGGTTGAGCATCTCTGTGAATCACAGGTACTTCCTGTGTCGGCCTGGTAGCTATCTATATGAAAGTATGTATCCTGTAAGGTTAGAGACTGAAACAAGATTTGTGCTCAGAGAGAAGGAATAATGGAAGCAAGAGTTACTATCCTAAACCTCAGATGGTGTATGTATTTTATGAGTCTCCTCAGGTCTAGGGTAGGATGAAGACCCCCTTTCTTCTTCAGAATGATGGGAAGCTTCTGCCCCTGAACTCTATTTAAACATCCCCTATGGCTCATAGATGATGCAAAGTGGCCAGGCTCTTGTGAGCAGGGTCTTTACATAAGAACATAAGAATGACTATACTGGGTCAGACCAAAGGTCCATCTAGCCCAGTATCCTGTCAAGTGATCCATCCCATCTCACATTCCCAGCTTCTGGCAAACAGAGGCAACCCAACAGATTTAGTTGGGGTTGGTCTTGCTTTGAGTAGGGGGTTGGACTAGATAACCTCCTGAGGTCTCTTCCAACCCTAATCTTCTATGATTCTATGACAACACCCTTGCCCATCCTGGCTATTAGCCACCGATGGACCTATCTGTCATGACCTTATCTATTTCTTTTTTTAATGCTGTTAGTGTCTTGGCCTTTAGAACATCCTCTGGCAAGGGAGTTCCACAGATTGACTGTGCATTGTGTGAAGAAATACTTCCTTTTGTTCGTTTTAAACCTGCTGCTGATTAATTTCATTTGGTGACCCCTAGTTCTTGTGTTCTGAGAAGGAGTAAATAACACTTCCTTGTTTACTTTTTCCACACTGGTCAGAATTTTAGAGAACTCAATCATATCCCCCCGTAGTCGTCTCTTTTCCAAGCTGAAAAATGATAATCTTATTAATCTCTCCTCATATGCCCCAGATCCCTAACCACTTCTGTCCATCTCTGCATCTTTTCCAATTCCAATTCCTGAAGAGGGACAAGGAAGGGAGGTAGAGGTAGGGGGTAAAGAGCAGAATTGTATGTATTAGCCATGGATGATGATCTCCAACATCCATCTATCCTATGGTATGGCAGACCATACCCAGTGAAACTGAGCAAGGTGGCTTCCGAATGCCATACTCTCTTCTCTGGACTGGATCTGATGTGGCTCCCAACAGTCCTGTCAAATTTGCTGACGTGTCATATGGATCTTCACTGCCAAGAAAGAGGAAGGCTAGTGCCTTCTGTTGTACCTTGGCTTGGCACAGTACTTGTGTTGCCAGGAATAACAGGACAGCGTTGTTGCTCAACTGGGGTTGAGGACAATATGGCTTGCACTATGCGTGTAAATCCTGTATGGCGGCTTTTGAGTCTTAATGAGTTCAAAGCACTGTCTATATGTTCTTAATAGCGCTCTCCTCTCAAAGAACAAGTCCTCCCTCATGGCATATACTCCTCTTGGGATGCCTGGAACCACGTTGTGCTGCATATTGTTACTACAGTGGCAGTACATTTGGCCACAGTAGAGGAGGCCTCAGCTTATAAGGCCATCTTGGCCAGCAATTGGCCTTCCTTAATTATGTCCCTGATCATCTCTCTGATGTCATGCAGAAGCTTAAACAGGAAGGCGGCCATCCTGTTCTACTGCTGAACTAAGAAAGTTGGGATGAGCATAGAAATATTTAAACCCCATTGCAGGGACCTCCACTGCTTTGTTAATCACTTCACAGGGATATTATTGTGGCTGGTGTCTGCCACAGGCTTTAGAGCTTGGGTCAAGGACAGGGTGGATAAAAATCAATGCTTTAAAAAAAAACAAAAAACAAAAACCCCATTTTTTTTATTTAAATCGGATTTTTTTGATAAAATGCTTTTTGAGGAAAAAACCTCTCTAAAAATAGTTTTACTTAAAATACATTATAGCTCAAAGATATCTCATCATGGAATAGGGATTATAAATTCTAATTCTATAGTATGAGACAATATATTCATGTAATGTTTAAAAAAAGTTTTGTAAATGAGTTCCAATAGTTCATGGATTAGGGACCCAATCTTATGGGGTTCCACAGGCTTCTGTATAGGTTATTTAGGTTAATCTTTCTATCTACCCAATGGGACTCAGTGCTCAGTCTAGAAGATACCATCAGAGATGCTTAAGTTTTGCAGTTCTCAAACTGTGGATTTGTGTCTCCAGAGGTAATATGCTTGTTAACAGCAAAATTTTTTTACAATAAATAAATAAATATATAGAAGTGAGAAATAACAGACCTCAACCCTATTGTCCCTCTGCAAATTTGTGTACAGAGTCAGAGTCAATCTCTTTCCTCTCTCTAAAAGTGCAAAGTTTCAAAAAGTTCAATGAATAGAAAATTGTTGGGGGTGGAATAGATCTGGATAAGAAGTCTGGAGATAAATGTGAGAAGTGAGGGACATATGCTTGTTTTGTTAAAATATTATGTTTGCTGTTCTTGCCAAACCAACTCCAACAGAGGGGAAGTGCGATAGACATGAGCAACACATCTCGAAGAACGCCAGTTACGGAACAGGTAACGGTCCTTTCTTCTTCAAGTGCTTGCTCATGTGTATTCCACAGTAGCTATGCCTGATGGAGGTGGGTAGGAGATCACAGACTCCCTGGCTGAAGCATAGCTCTACCGAAACCAGCGTCATCCCCGGCGTGTGAGACAATCGCGTAGTGCGAGGTGAACGTGTGCACTGAGGACCAGGTAGCAGCTCTACAGATGTCCTGGATAGGGACATGGGCCACAAAGACAGCCGACGAGGCCTGAGCCCTTGTCGAGTGCGCCCTCATGATAGGTGATGAGGGAACCCCTGCTAGGTCGTAGCATGTGTGGATGCATGATGTAATCCACTGGGAAAGCCTCTGGGTGGAGATCGGTTGACCCTTCATGCGCTCGGCTGAAGCAACAAATAGTTGCGAAGACCTGCGGAATGGCTTAGTCCGATCTAGATAAAAAGCCAGTGCCCTACGTACATCGAGCATATGGAGGCGGCGTTCCTCACTAGAGGCATGAGGTTTGGGACAGAGGACAGGCAGGAAGATGTCCTGGCCCATGTGAAAAGCGGAGACCACCTTAGGGAGGAATGCAGGACCCGTACCTTGTCCTTGTGAAAGACTGTGGTGGGGGGGGAGTCGCAGGTCAGGGCCGAGCTCCGAAACCCGCCGGGCTGACGTCATCACGAGGAAGGCTACCTTCCATGAAAGGTGAGACCATGAGCACGTGGCTAGGGGCTCAAACAGGGGCCCCGTGAAGCGGGATAATACCAAATTTAGATCCCACTGAGAACAGGGGGTCTAGGGTACGGAAAAGACCCGTCTAGCCCTTTAAGGAAACGCCAGGTCATGGTATGGGAGAAAACCGAGCAGCCCTGGACTGGTGGATGGAATGCCAATATAGCCGCCAGGTGCACCCTGACGGAGGAAGGCACCAGGCCCTGAGTTCTAAGGTGAAGGAAGTACTCAAGGATAAGTTGGAGCAAGGAAGACATTGGGGAAGTGCTCAGCCCGCCCACCCACCTGGACCACTTCGCCAGGTAGGCTCGGCGCGTGGATGGCTTCCTACTTTCTAGGACGACACACCTGACCCCCTCTGAACACCTTCTCTCCTCTGCATCTAGCCATTGAGCGGCCACGCTGTCAAATGGAGGGTGTCCAGGTTGGGATGGAGGAGGCGGCCCCGGTCCTGGGAGAGTAGGTCCGGGCAGAGCAGCAATGGCCATGGAGGGGCCACCAGCAAGCCTAGGAGGGTCCCGTACCAATGTTGCCAGGACCAAACTGGGGCAATCAGGAGGACACGTGCCTTGTCCATTTTCACTTTCTCTGGGACTTTCCCCCGTTCCCTCTCATTGGCAAAGGCGTAGAGGAGCTGGCCCGACCATGACAGGAGAAAGGCATCTGAGATCACGTTCCTCCCCACCCCCCTTCTGGAACAGAACTGGTGGCAACGCCGGTTCTGTCAAGTCGCAAATAGGTCTACTTGGGGAGTACCCCATGCTCGGAAGAGCTGGTGAGTGACCACTGAGTGGAGCAACCGGCCTGGGTATTGGCAGGTGGAAAACCTTCAGGGAGATGTCGTGGGCTATACAGAACTCCCAGAGGCTGAGGGCTTCCTGGCAGAGGGCCAAGAACCTGGCCCTGCCTTGCCTGTTGATGTAAAACACCTTGGCGGTGTTGTCCATGAGTACCCTGACCACCTTGCCACACAGTTGTGTGCTGACCGCCACACAGGCTAGTTGTATTGCCCTGAGCTCCTTGACATTTATGTGAAGGGACAACTCCACGGTCGACCACATCCCCTGGGTCTGTGAGTTCCCTATGTGGGCCCCCCAGCCCAAGTCCCATGCATTGGACATGAGGTCTAGTGACGGGGTCATGTCCCGGAAGGGAATGCCCTGGAGCATATTGTCCGGGCAGGCCCACCATTGGAGCGAGATGATCACCGGCACCAGTACCGTGATGACTTTGTCCAGCCAGTCTCGGGCCTGGGAGAACTCTGAGGCCAGCCAGAGTTGGAGGGGCCTCATCCGAAGTCTGGCGTGCCAGACCACATATGTGCATGCCGCCTTGTGGCCCAGGAGCTGCAGGCATACCCTGGCCGTAGTCACGGGGAACTCCGTAACTGAGGCTATGAGCCCCTTCAGGGTCTGGAACCAGCCCAGAGGAAGGGAGGCTGTGGCGGCATCCAGGAGAGCGCCTATGCACTGCGCCGGAATTAGTGTCGACTTGGCCTCGTTTACTAGGAGGCCTAGGTTGGCACACATAGCCAAGAGCAGCTCCACATGGTCCTGTACCTGAGAGCGCGAGCTGCCCTTGAGCAGCCAGTCGTCGAGCTAGGGAAATATCTGGACCCCCTAGTGTCTGAGGTAGGCTGCCACTACCGCCATACACTTTGTGAACCCCTGGGCACGGTGGACAGGCCAAATAGAAGGACCATAAACTGGTAGTGGTCCTGTCCCACCAGGAAACCAAGGAAACATCTGTGCCCCTTGAATATATGGATATGGAAGTATGCGTCCTGAAGGTCCAGGACCACATACCAATCGCCAGGGTCTAGAGCGGGTACGACACATGCCAGAGAGACCATGCGGAACCGGCATTTTACCATGAACCGATTGAGGTCTTGTAAATCCAGGATAGGCCTGAGCCTATCGAGATAAGGAAGTAACGGGAGTAAAACCCCTTTCCCTGGAATTCCCTTGGAACTCTCTCCACAGCTCCCAAGCTGAGGAGCCGACCCACTTCCTGCTCTAGCAGGGGTAAATGTGAGGGGTCTCCCCTGCCATCGGAGGAATCATAGAATCATAGAATATCAGAGTTGGAAGGGACCTCAAGAGGTCATCTAGTCCAACCCCCTGCTCAAAGCAGGTCCAATTCCCAGCTAAATCATCCCAGCCAGGGCTTTGTCAAGCCGGGCCTTAAAAACCTCCAAGGAAGGAGACTCCACCACCTCCCTAGGTAACGCATTGCAGTGTTTCACCACCCTCCTAGTGAAATAATTTTTCCTGATATCCAACCTGGACCTCCCCCACTGCAACTTGAGACCATTGCTCCTTGTTCTGTCATCTGCCACCTCTGAGAACAGCCGAGCTCCATCCTCTTTGGAACCCCCCTTCAGGTAGTTGAAGGCTGCTATCAAATCCCCCTCATTCTTCTCTTCTGGAGACTAAACAATCCCAGTTCCCTCAGCCTCTCCTCATAAGTCATGTGCTCCAGATCCCTAATCATTTTTGTTGCCCTCCGCTGGACTCTTTCCAATTTTTCCACATCCTTCTTGTAGTTTGGGGCCCAAAACTGGACACACTATTCCAGATGAGGCCTCACCAATGTCGAATAAAGGGGAACGATCACGTTCCTCGATCTGCTGGCAATGCCCCTACTTATACAGCCCAAAATACCGTTAGCCTTCTTGGCAACAAGAGCACACTGTTGACTCATATCCAGCTTCTCGTCCACTGTGACCCCTAGGTCCTTTTCTGCAGAACTGCTACCTAGCCATTCGGTCCCTAGTCTGTAGCAGTGCATGGGATTCTTCCGTCCTAAGTGAAGGACTCTGCACTTGTCCTTGTTGAACCTCATCAGGTTTTTTTCGGCCCAATCCTCTAATTTGTCTAGGTCCCTCTGTATCCGATCCCTACCCTCTAGTGTATCTACCACGCCTCCTAGTTTAGTGTCATCTGCAAACTTGCTGAGAGTGCAGTCCACACCATCCTCCAGATCATTAATAAAGATATTAAACAAAACTGGCCCCAGGACCGATCCTTGGGGCACTCCGCTTGAAACCGGCTGCCAACTAGACATGGAGCCATTGATCACTACCCGTTGAGCCCGACGATCTAGCCAGCTTTCTATCCACCTTACAGTCCATTCATCCAGCCCATACTTCTTTAACTTGGCGGCAAGAATAATGTGGGAGACCGTATCAAAAGCTTTGCTAAAGTCAAGGAATAACACATCCACTCCTTTCCCCTCATCCACAGAGCCAGTTATCTCATCATAGAAGGCAATTAGGTTAGTCAGGCACGACTTCCCCTTTGTGAATCCATGCTGACTGTTCCTGATCACTTTCCTCTCCTCTAAATGTTTCATAATTGATTCCTTGAGGACCTGCTCCATGATTTTTCCAGGGACTGAGGTGAGGCTGACTGGCCTGTAGTTCCCCGGATCCTCCTCCTTCCCTTTTTTAAAGATGGGGACTACATTAGCCTTTTTCCAGTCATCTGGGACCTCCCCCGATCGCCATGACTTTTAAAAAATAATGGCTAATGGCGTTGCAAGCTCACCCGCCAACTCCTTTAGCACCCTCGGATGCAGCGCATCCGGCCCCATGGACTTGTGCACGTCCAGTTTTTCTAAACAGTCCCGAACCACTTCTTTCTCCACAGAGGGCTGGTCACCTTCTCCCCATACTGTACTGCCCAGTGCAGCAATCTGGGAGCTGACCTTGTTCGTGAAGACAGAGGCAAAAAAATCATTGAGTACATTAGCTTTTTCCACATCCTCGGTCACTAGGTTGCCTCCCTCATTCAGTAAGGGGCCCACACTTTCCTTGATTTTCTTCTTGTTGCTAACCTACCTGAAGAAACCCTTCTTGTTACTCTTAACATCTCTTGCTAACTGCAACTCCAAGTGTGATTTGGCCTTCCTGATTTCACTCCTGTACGCCTGAGCAATATTTTTATACTCCTCCCTGGTCATTTGTCCAATCTTCCACTTCTTGTAAGCTTCTTTTTTGCGTTTAAGATCAGCAAGGATTTCACTGTTTAGCCAAGCTGGTCGCCTGCCATATTTACTATTCTTTCTACACATCGGGATGGTTTGTTCCTACAACCGCAATAAGGATTCTTTAAAATACAGCCAGCTCTCCTGGACCCCTTTGCCCTTCATGTTATTCTCCATGGGGATCCTGCCCATCTGTTCCCTGAGGGAGTCAAAGTCTGCTTTTCTAAGTCCAGGGTCCGTATTCTGCTGCTCTCCTTTCTTCCTTGTGTCAGGATCCTGAACTCGACCATCTCATGGTCACTGTCTCCCAGGTTCCCATCCACTTTTACTTCCCCTACTCGTTCTTCCCTGTTTGTGAGTAGCAGGTCAAGAAAAGCTCTGCCCCTAGTTGGTTCCTCCAGCATTTGCACCAGGAAATTGTCCCCTACGCTTTCCAAAAATTTCCTGGATTGCCTGTGCACCGCTGTATTGCTCTCCCAGCAGATATCAGGGTGATTAAAGTCTCCCATGAGAACCAGGGCCTGCGATCTAGCAACTTCAGCTAGTTGCCAGAAGAAAGCCCCGTCCACCTCATCCCCCTGGTCTGGTGGTCTATAGCAGACTCCAACCACGACATCACCCTTGTTGCTCACACTTCTCAACTTTATCCAGAGACACTCAGGTTTTTCTGCAGTTTCATACCGGAGCTCTGAGCAGTCGTACTCCTCTCTTACATACAACGCAACTCCCCCACCTTTTCTGCCCTGGCTGTCCTTCCTGAACAGTTTATATCCATCCATGACAGTACTCCACTCATGTGAGTTATCCCACCAAGTCTCTGTTATTCCAATCACATCATAGTTCCCTGACTGTGCCAGGACTTCCAGTTCTCCCTGCTTGTTTCCCAGGCTTCTTGCATTTGTATATAGGCACTTAAGATAACTCATCGATCGTCCCTCTTTCTCAGCATGAGACAGGAGTCCTCCCCTCCTGTCTCAGGGGGGTGGGAGGGCAGGGATAAGAGAAATTGTAGTGTGTAGCCCTGGGAAATGGTGTTGAGGACCCAATGGTCCAATGTAATTCGGGACCATTCCGCAAGGAACGCACACAAGCGGTTGCTGAAGGCAAACTTTATTGGTAAGAGGGTCCTCTCGGGGGACACCCGGGTACTCTCCTGCAACCAGTCAAAAGTGCCTCTTGCCCTGCTGTTTGCCACTCGAGGGTCCAGGTTGTGGGGCAGAGCAAGACTGCCTTTGAGGTCACCTCCTTTGGGTCTTGGACCTCTTGTAGGGGGGGCTCATATTTTGGCTGGGGAGCCGGGGCGGGAGCCTACGGCTTAGGCTTTTCCTTGGGCGGGACGAAAAGCCCGAGGGTTTGAAGAGTCGTACATGAGTCCTTCATGCCATGAAGTTTCATGTCTGTTTGTTCCGGAAACAGGTCCTTGCCATCAAAGGGAAGATCCTGCATCAGACACTGCGCTTCCATGGACAGCCCAAGCAGCAGTAGCCACGACGCCCTGCGCATGGACCGAGCAGCCGTGTCAGCTGCATCCAATGCTGCCTGCAGAGCAGCCTTCACAGCAGTGGCACCCTCCTCTATGAGCGCCTTAAATTCCTTCCTTTCGCTGTCCGGAAGGGAGGGTTCAAATTTAGGCAGTGACCCCCACAGGTTAAACTCGTAACGGCTGAGGAGGGCTTGGTGGTTGGCCACCCGGAGCTGGAAACTGGACGACGAATAAAGTTTCCTACCAAATGAGTCCAGCCTTCTAGAGTCCTTATTCTTGGGTGTGGGTCCTGGTTGACCCTGTCTCTCCCTATGATTTACAGACTCCACCACTAGGGAGTTGGGGGCTGGGTGGGTATAGAGATACTTGTGCCCTTTTGTGGGCACAAAATATTTGCGCTCTGCCTTCTTCGATACTGGCGCAAGGGAGGCCGGCGTTTGTCAGAGGGCACTGGAAATGTTAGCCACCCCTTCGTGCAGTTGCAGGGTCACTCTACCCAGTGCTGAAAACAAGAGGACACTGAAGAGCAAGTCTGAGGGTGCCTCCATCTCCTCAGTTTGGAGATGGAAGCTCGACGCTACTTGTTTCAGTAGCTCTTGGTGAGCCCTGAAGTCCTCCTATGGTGCGGAAGGGGGTGGGGCTGCAACCTTGTCATCCGGCGTGGAGGAGGAGGCTGGTACGGAGCTCTGCTACGGAGCTCTGCAAGTCGGTCGGCGCCACGGGATCTACCCCTTGGTCAGACTCCGCGTGCGGTGCCGAGGATCTGTGACCCGCCGATCTATCCCTTAGAGGCCTGGATAGTAAGGCGGAGGGAGCCTCCGAAGCCCCTGCTACCGAATGAGTCCCTGGCTGGGCATGCGCGGGGGGACCAAGGGGTCCACTAGCCCTGCCATGGGGGTCCTTGCCATTGACTATGCTGCGGCACCAGCGGGTCAGGTTGGCTGGGCTGAGACGTAGGGGGCCTCATGTGCGTCGAGGTCGGGATTACCAACGACTTATCGGTACCATGGGAGCGGTACGATCGATGGTGCTGAGAATGACGTCTGCCACAAGACCGGGACTCTGACGTCGAGGAACGGTGCCGTCTCAAGCTACTACTTCTCAAGATGCTACGGCGCCGAGATCCGCAACAGCGTGTAGATGGCGACCCTCACCGGGAGTTGTGGGCACAGTGCCTCGAAGAGAGAGGGCTGGAGCGCAAACGGTGACGGCGCCCGCGTCGGGAGCGGCTATGGTAGCTCCGACAAGAAGGGGGGTGCCTACAGCGCCTATGCCTGTCCCATCGATACTCTCTGCTCGGCATGGTACGGTGCCTGGAACTCCGATCCGACGGCACCCAACCAGACAACCTGGTGGGTGACGAAAGCGGAGGCCAGAGAGACTGTCCTGACAGGATGCTGAGCGGCGAGCGTTCCCGAGAGCGGTCCCTTGACCGGGATCTGCATCGGGTTGGAGTAGACGGTCTAGAGCCCAGCGGCGGCTTGCCTCTAAAGTGGGGCCCGGGTGCCGGTGGTGCCCCGGGTACCTGCAAAGTCATAATGTCTCAGGCCGCCTGCAGAGCCTCCGGTGTCGAAGGCATCCGGACATCCGGAGAGGCCTGAGTCGACACCACCAAGCTGCTCCACTCGACATGAGTCAGAGCTCTGGAGCCCGGGGGGGAATTGGGGCTGCCAGACGCGGGTCTAGCCTCTCCCCCTGCTTTCTCTTGATGCCGCTGAGATGATGGGGCCTCTGTTTCTTAGATGGAAAGTGGTGGGCCATCAGAAGGTGCTGGGCGATCACTGCGCACCGAAGACAAGGTGCCCGGTGCCAAATCCACTCGGCGCACCAGGGTTGGGGCCAGTGCTGACTCCATGAGAAGGGCCCGAAGTCTAATGTCTCTTTCTTTTTTAGTTCTAGGCTTAAAAGGACCTGCAAATCTTACAGTGGTCACTAATATGGGATTCACTCAAGCAGCGGAGACAGTCAGCGTGCGGGTCACTTCTGGGCATCGAAGCCTGCAAGAGTCGCACGATTTAAACACTGGGGCCTGGGGCATACCCCGGCCCGAATGCTAACTGAACTGAAACTTGTTGAACTAACTAACAGGTACCACTAACAACGAACGATGAGTTCTGGGACGAGCTGCAGCGAAGCGAAACTGGAGCAGTAGTTCCGACGCACACTCACTGGCTTCAAGAAGGAACTGAGGGTGGGGGGAGCGTGCGGCTCCCCTTATAGCGCGCTATAGAGGCGCCACTCCAGGGGTCGCAGCAGCACTCCCACTACGGGTACTGTGGCGAGCACACACACCTACTGTGGAATACACATGAGCAAGCACTCTAAGAACTAGGAGTGGGGGGGGGGGAAAAAGAAGGGTGCTGGTGTTCCATCGCCTCATCTGTGGGGCATGCTGAAGGCAGAATGCCAGGGTTGTGCACATGCAGTGCTTGTGCAATGTTGAGCGTTTTGGTCTCCAAGCCAGACAGAAGCTGCAGTGAGCATAAACGAAGGGGAAAAGGCAATGTTGTGTACCTTATAACTTGGCTCAGTCTCAATGGATTTTCATGGAGACAACAAAAAGCATTTCCCTGATACTAGGGCTTTTCCCCTGTCAAATTTCGAAGTCCTTCTGCAAACCATGAAGGAATTGGAGCTCTCACCCCCTCCCCCAAAAGTCAAACATTTTTCTAATAGAAAGCGTCAGGCAAATTTAATACATGGATTGCTTCCTCTCCCTCAATATTTAGAATAAGGCTGCTGTTGTAGGAAGGCATATATGAAGAATAAGTAGGTTTAGGACAGCTAATAATTACATATAGTCCTGAATAATTACAGATAAGAATTAGGTTTAGCCCTGAATGTAATTAAGTTAGTATTTCATAGTCCTGGGCCAGCTGCTGTGAAGTTTCTGGCCGAGATTTTCAGAACTGACTGTGATTTTAGGCGCCTCCATTTTTGGATACCCAACTTGAGACATCTTAACGTTTTCAGAAACTGGTGCTCAGCACTTTCAGAAAATCAAGTCCCTTAGAATTACCTCAAATTGAGAGCCCCTATATTGAATCACCTGTCAAGTCCTCTACTCTTGTAGCAGTGGCAATCCCAGTCACCAGTCTATGGTATAAAACCTAAGTATTAGCAATTATACTCTCCCAACAAACCAAACCCCTTCCAAAGAACAGATTAGTAGATTCCAAAAGGGACCATTGTGATCATCTAGTCTGACCTCCTGTATAAACACAAGCCATAGAACTTCCCCAAAATAATTCTTTTGAACTAGATTACAGTGTAAATTAAAAAAAAAAAAAAAAAATCTCGGATTTAAAAATGGCCAGTGACGGATAATCTACCATGACCCTTGGTGAATTGTTCCAACAGTTAATTACCCTTACTGTCAAACATTTATGCCCTATTTCCAGTCCAAATTTATTTTCAACTTGGCAGCCATTGAATCTTTTTATCTGCAAGACTGAAGAGCCCATATAAAACATTAGTTCCCATTTCAGTACCTATAGACTGTGATATAGTCATCTCTTAACATTCTCTTTGTTAAACTAAAGAGATTATTTCTAATTTACTCACTGTGGTTTAAGGACATAAAATTACTCAGACAAATTGGTATATTACATCGTTACAAGGTGAATTAGCATTAAAGGGGATATGATTAAAAGTATTTTTAAAAACTCCACAAATGTCATTATCTACGTCACACATCCCACCCCTTCGATTTTATGGGTGAGATTTTTGGGATGTATGCACTTAACTACTTTAAGTGGGTTGAAAATTCCAGCCTTTTTATTATTTATATTACATCAATGTCTAGAAGACCTACTGAAAATTAGGGCCTCAATGTACTAGGCACAGTACAAATACACAATAAGTGATAGTCCCTGCCTTGAAGGAATTACAACCAAAATAATTTAAATATGTTTATTAAAACTGTTTATGATCAGTGTCTGAGTTTGGAAAATGAAAATGTTTAAGTCTGTTTCACTTGCTTATAGTTTGATATAAGCCGAGCAAAACAAAAACAACTTTCCATTAGAATTTTAAAGTTCATGGGAAAATTTTCATTAGATTTAGACTTTGAGAGACTGATTTCAACAAAACCTAATTTGGGTGCAAATTTCATTAATGTCCCTGCTGGACAAAATTTTACCCAAAAACTAAGCATCATCCCCACCCCACACGAATGACTATACAACTGCATTGCAAGTATAGGGGATGCTGGTGTAGGCAGTGTGACCCACCGATCACAGCTGGGCTGGGGTCTGCATGTCAGGGACAGTAGTCACTGAGCAGGAATCAGAGGAATCGCTAGAGCCAGGCTCAGTAAGCAAGAGTTGGGGTCAGAATCAGGCTGAGATCGGAGTCCAGAGATAAGGAGACAAGGTGAAGTCTGGAGTCACAGTAGGCCAAAATCTGTGTGCCTGCCCACCACACAACTTCCTAGGTCAACCACCAGGGTTAAATAAGGCATCTGGCCAATCAGAGGGCTGCAGGGTACTGTCACTCTGGCTCCCTTGGGTGGTACTTCCTGTGGTACTTCCTGTGCCACAGGAAGTACCACCTACTTTCCACAGTGCACCTCAGCTGTAGCTCTACATGGCCTCCTAGTGCCACTGTAGGAACGTCAGCCAGTCCAGGCCCTGCAGACCCAGCTCCTAGTTCACAGACCCTTACAGCAAAAGAAGTGGTAAAAGCTAATTATCAAAGCTTGTCTCTCTCACCAGCAGAAGTTGGTCCAATAAAAGATATTATCTCACCACCTTGTCCTTCTAATTATCAGCTAATATTTTAAAAATATGCTGGACAAAAAAGCTTGAGAATACAAGCATTAGACCCTCATCTGGGACAATGGAGTAAGTAAATCTAGTAAAACTGCTCTAATTTCTAGGATTTAACCCCTGTATTTTGTGTAAAAACCCAACTTAGAATTACTTTAAAATCTTTTATAAACTTATAAGAACTATTTAGCATAGCCAACTTGCTTTTTCCTTTATTTGGTCTCCTAACTCTGAGATCATCATATATTAGCTAAGGCAATGTAGTGAGGCAGCTGCCCCACTCCTGGAGAACAGATGTTAAAAGCAGCCAAGCTAGGCTGATTGGGGAAGCAGCCACAGCTGTGGCCAGCTCAATTAGGGCCCAGCTGGCCCTGATAAGAGGGCTGTGGGCCAGAAGCTGGAGGAGTCTCACTCTAACCCTGGAGTGGGAAGGGCTAGCTGCCTGGGAGCAAGGTACCTGTGGTGGAGCAGTGCTGGGGAAGAGCAAAGAGAGCTGGGGCGCTCCAGCCTGGTAAAACCCTCAGGCTGCAGGCCTTGGTGAAGGCCTGCAGAGGTACTGGGGCTGCAGAGATACAGCCTGGGAATAGGTAAAGGCAGCAGGTCCTAACCCCTTGCCAATGATGAGTGGCCATTACAGACTGCAGTCTGCCCCAGAGAAAGGGGGCTAGATGACGATTGGCAGTAGCCACTGAGGCAAAGTGGGTTTAAAGGGTTGGGGGTTCCCCTGGGAGGGGAGACTCAGAGTGAGGGGTACTGCTGGGGTAGAACCCTGAGGTAAAGGGCACCGGGGTCTGGGAGGGACATGGGGCCAGCGGCAGGCGAGACAATGGCCTGCAGAGGGCGCTCTGTATGCTGGAAAAGAGCTGTGATGTTGCACTCTATGGCCTTGGCTACACTTGCGAGTTACAGCGCTGTAAAGCCGCCCCCAGCGCTGTAACTCACTCCCCGTCCACACTGGCAAGGCATTTGCAGCGCTGCATCTCCGTGGTTGCAGCACTGCATGTACTCCACCTCCCCAAGAGGAATAGCAAGTATTGCGCTGCCGCTGCAGCACTGCGGCGCCAGTGTGGCTGCCCAATGCGCTGTGAATGGCCTCCAGAATTATTTGGCAGTATCCCACAATGCCTGTTCTAGCCACTCTGGTCATCAGTTCAAACTCTACTGCCCTGGCCTCAGGTAACCAACCATGTGACCCACCCTTTACATTCCCTGGGAATTTTAAAAATCCCCTTCCTGTTTGCTCAGCCTGGCGTGGCGTGGAGTGCTATCAGCGAATCTTTCCAGGTGACCATGCCTCCACGCGCCAAGCGAGCCCCAGCATGGAGCAATGGCGAGTTGCTGGACCTCATCAGTGTTTGGGGGGAGGAAGCTGTACAGTCCCAGCTGCGCTCCAGCCGTAGGAATTACGATACCTTCGGGAAGGTATCAAAGGACATGATGGAAAGGGGCCATGACCAGGACGCCCTGCAGTGCAGGATTAAAGTGAAGGAACTGCGGAGTGCCTACCGCAAAGCCCGCGACGCAAACGGCCGCTCGGGTACTCCCCCCGCGACCTGCCGATTCTACGAAGAGCTGGATGCGATACTTGGGGTTAACCCCACCTCCACTCCGAGCACCACCATGGACACTTCAGAGCCGGTGTGGGTTGGGGGAGGAGGAAGAGGAGGAGGAAAACGGGAGTGATGATGGTGGGCCGGATGGAGACACCCCGGAATCCCTGGAGCCATGCAGCCAGGAGCTATTCTCGAGCCAGGAGGAAGGTAGCCAGTCGCAGCGGCTGGTGCGTGGTAGAGGACAAACAGAAGAGCGGGTTCCCAGTAAGCGGGGTTTTTTTTTCGGGAAGGAATTTTTTCGGTGCAGGCTCTTTGGAAGAGGAGGGTTAGGCATGCATGCCTAGATGCGGAATAGTGCACTGATGTGGTTTATCACATTGCAGTAATCGGCCTCGGTAATCTCCTTGAATGTCTCATCCAGAACGTGTGCAATGTGCTTGTGGAGGTTTATCGGGAGAGCCACTGTGGTCCTTGTCCCAGCCAGGATAACGTGTCTGCGCCACTGTGCCGCGAGGGGGACCATTGCTGCACACAGGCAAGCTGCACATGGGCCAGGGTGGAAGCCGCATTGCAGTAGAAGACTCTCCCTTGCTTCCCAGGTCACCCTCAGAAGCGAGATATTGTCCAGGATGAACTCCTGTGGAAAATGTTGGGACAGTGTTGAGTGTAGGTGCTCCCTGAAGCTGTTGGCTCTCCCCAAGGCACAGAAACCCAGAGGACAGTGCAGCCCTGAAACAATCAATCAGTCTCCCTTACTCACCATTTTGAGGCTCCTGTGGGATATGTGTGCTGTTTCAGATGGGAAAATTATGCTATTGTGTAGACCCTGTGTGTTTTCTACTCCTTAAGTGCGGGGGAAATCATTACTCTGTCTGGTATAAACACTGCTGCCTATGTTAAATATTGCATTTTGCCTATACAGCTGCATCAACCTTGAGACCTCAGCCGTCCCTCTTATCGCCTGCTCAGAGACTGCAAAGACTCAGGAAGAGACCGCGAAAAAGCAAAGATGACATGCTGCAAGAAGTGATGCGGCAATCTATTAAAGAGAATGAGAAAGCACAGAACTGGAGGGAGAGAGAAAGCAGGATCCGCCAGGAAAATGCAGCGCACCGGCGGCAAAGCACCGAGCACTGGCAGCAAAGCACGGATCGGCTCACAAGCATCCTGGAGTGCCAAGCAGACGCTATCCAGGAGCTCGTAGCCATGCAGATAGAGGAGCAGTATCGCAAACGCCACCCACCCCTACAGCCCTTGTCCCAAAACTCTTTCCATTGTGCCCCACTGTCACCTTCAACCCACTTTCCCCAACTTCCGTGTTCTTCACGCCACCCGCTGCCTCCAACACCAGTATCTTCATCACCCAGCCCTGAAAACCACGACCCTTACCCTGTACACTCAACCTCCATCACCATGCAGTATAGCTATCCTGAACTGCAGCACTCACTGCACAGCACACCAGACAGGACATACGCGAATCTGTGATTGTACCGTTCCCCACTCTACCCCCTTGTTTCTTTTCAATAAATGGATTTTTTGGCTTTGAAAACATTCTTTATTATTGCATAAAGTAAAAGACTCCTTAGCCCAGGAAATAAACAGGCACTGCAAGTCTGCTTAGCAAACACTGATTCCTAAAGATTGGAACTACTGCACTTCACTCCCGTGCAGGGCACCAGATACCACTGCTGGTTTTCAGCCTCAAATTGCTCCCTCAAGGCATCCCTAATCCTTGCAGCCCCGCACTGGGCCCCTGTAATAGCTCTGCTCTCTGGCTGTGCAAATTCAGCCTCCAGGTGTTGAACCTCAGAGGTCCATGCCTGAGTGAAGCTTTCATCCTTCCCTTCACAAATATTATGGAGGGCACAGCACGCAGACATAACCGCGGGGATGCTGTTTTCGGCCAAGTCCAACTTCCCATACAGAGATCACCAGTGGGCCTTTAAACAGCCAAAGGCACACTCCACAGTCATTCGGTACCAGCTCAGCCTGTAGTTGAACCGTTCCTTGCTGCTGTCAAGGCTCCCTGTGTAGGGTTTCATGAGCCACGGCATTAACGGGTAAGTGGGATCGCCAAGGATCACAATGGGCATTTCGACTTCTCCTACCGTGATCTTCCACTCTGGGAAAAAAGTCCCGGCCTGCATCTTCCTGAACAGCCAAGTGTTCCGAAAGATGCGTGTGTCATGCACCTTTCCGGGCCAGCCTGTGTTAATGTGAATGAAATGCCCACGGTGATCCACGAGCACCTGGAGAACCATAGAGAAATACCCCTTCCAATTAACGTACTCGGATCCTAGGTGGGGTGGTGCCAGAATAGGAATGTGCGTTCCATCTATCGCCCCTCCACAGTTAGGGAACCCCATTTGTGCAAAGCCAGCCACAATGTCATGCACGTTACCCAGAGTCACGGTTCTTCTGAGTAGGATACGATTAATGGCCTTGCAAACTTGCATCAACACGATTCCAACGGTAGACTTTCCCACTCCAAATTGGTTTGCGACCGACTGGAAGCTGTCTGGAGTTGCCAGCTTCCAGATTGCAATAGCCACCCGCTTCTCCACTGGCAGGGCAGCTCTCAATCTCGTGTCCTTGCGCCGCAGGGTGGGGGCGAGCTCCTCACACAGTTCCATGAAAGTGGTTTTTCTCATCCAAAAGTTCTGCAGCCACTGCTCGTCATCCCAGACTTCCATGACGACGTGATCCCACCACTCGGTGCTTGTTTCCCGAGCCCAAAAACGGCGTTCCACAGTGCTGAGCACGTCCGTGAATGCCACAAGCAATTTCGTGTCATACGCGTTACACGGCTCGATAGCATTGTCGGACTCCTCACTCTCACTTTGAATCTTAAGGAATAGTTAGACAGCCAAACGTGCCGTGCTGGCGAGGCTCATCAGCATATGCCTCAGCAGTTCGGGCTCCATTTCCCGCAGACAGATCGCGCTGCACAGAAACCGTTGAAAGATGGCGCCAAAGATGGACTGAAACAAAGGGATTTCTGAGATATGAAGCGATGCATCACGGGGCGTTGGGACAGGACCCAGAATGCCCCGCACCTACGCCCCCTTCCCACAACTCACGACGCCAGAATGGGAAGAGGTGCCCTGTGGGATAGCTGCCCATAATGCACCACTCCCAATAGCGCTGCAATTGCAGCAAATGTGGCCATGACGGTGTGCTGGGCAGCTGTCAGTGTGAACAGATTGCAGCGCTTTCCCTACTCAGCTGCACGAAGTCAGGTTTAACTCACAGTGCTGTATATCTGCAAGTGTAGCCAAGGCTTATATGATTTTATGAAAATATGCTAATGTAACTGGAATATGCTTCATGCAAAAGGTCTCTTGTAAGGCATCATTACAAAGCTTATAATCTACTGAGTGCGGTCATCCTATTTGTATAAATGTACCACTCATGTATCTGAAACTAGAAATATGAAATATAACTCTGAGGGCCTATTGTAATTATGCAAAGTGTGGGCCATTAATGTTGGCTTGAAATCTTGATGACTCCCATTAACCAGGACAATTATCTGCAGATGGCTCTGTTTTACTTGTAAGGCTCCCTGTATACCATGTGTGCTGGCAAGTGGATAATGAAGTCTTACAGTGACATGTGATCATGTCACCTGAACTGGAATCCATCTTTAACCTGGTGCTTTTCCATTTTGAAAAGGTGGGGGTGGGAACCCAGAGAGGGACAAAGGATTCCCACCTTATGCAAAAGATCTATAAATGGGTGGAACAGAAGAAAGAGAGGAGCCATCATGAAGAATCTCCTAGCTACCACCTGAGCTGGAACAAGGGCTGTTCCAGGGGAAAGGACTGTGCCCAGACTAGGAAGGCGTCCAGTCTGTGAAAAGCAACAGAGAGTCCTGTGGCACCTTTAAGATTAACAGATGTATTGGAGCATAAGCTTTCGTGGGTGAATGCCCACTTCATCGGATGCATTCACCCACGAAAGCTTATGCTCCAATACATCTGTTAGTCTTAAAAGTGCCACAGGACTTTCTGTTGCTTTTCACAGATCCAGACTAACACGGCTACCCCTCTGATACAGTCTGTGAAAGAAACTTATTGAAACATCTCAGGGTGAGACTTTATCTGTACTCAATTTTATTACTGTATTAGGCTTAGATTTGCGTGTTTTATTTTATTTTGCTTGGTAATTCACTTTGTTCTGTCTGTTACTACTTGAAACCATTTAATAAAATCACTTTTACTTATTAATACATACGCTGAGTTAATACTGGGGGGGGGGGAGGCGGAAACAGCTGTGCATCTCTCTCTCTCAGTGTTATAGAGGGCGGAACAATTTATGAGTTTACCCTGTATAAGCTTTTTTTATACAGGGTAAAATGGATTTATTTGGGTTTAGACCCCACTGGGAGTTGGACATCTGCATGTTAAAGACAAGAGCACTTCTGTACACGGCTTTCAGTTTAGCCTACAGCTGTTAGGGGATGTGGTTCAGACCTGGGTCTGGGTTTGCAGCAGGCTAGCGAGTCTGGCTCAAACCAGGTAGAGCACTGAAGTCCTAAGCTGATAGGGTAGGAAAGCAGGGGCAGAAGTAGTCTTGACACATCGGGTGGCAGGTCCCAAGGGGGGTTCTGTGATCTAACCCGTCACAAGAGCAATTCCCAGACGACCAGCAGGAGGCGCCGGGCCGGTGAGTCCACGTCCTCGCTACAGGTAGTAATTCAAACTCTGCACACGTCTACAATGTAATCAGATAACTGAGAATATATTCCTCTTCCCCAGAAAAATCTCTTAGGCTGGTATTTTCTCTGCGATTTACTTTTTCTATAAGGTGCTTCTATCCTAGACATTCAACTTGCATTAATTCCTCTGTCATTAATTCTTCTTATTGTCTTTAGGCAGATTTTTTTTTACCAAATTTCCCAATTCTGCACTGTTCAGAAAGGGTCTACAGTTGTCATCAGTTTTCTTAGTTCTTAGCTCTTAACTTTTAAAATGTTTTATTTACCAACTGAGGTTTAGTCCTACGTACCTTAGAATTACAGACAAAACTACATTCAAAGAACATTAAGCTTGCAAAATCAAGCATTCAGAAGTTATTTCCTAACTGTATTAAATATGCCTGTGCAATCTTAATTTGGTGCCCTTGTGAATACTGTATGCATTTTCAAATAGTCTTTAACTTAAATAATCACATGCTACTTTTTCCACAGAACCCCTGCTTCATTAAGTGCACAGGATAGACAGGTCCCAAGGAAAGTTGCATCAGTTTAATGCAGGTTTAACTCTTACTGAATTTGGTTTAGCTTGAATTGGTGAATTACCAAATTAAGATAAATCAAGTTAAGCAAGAATCAAGCCAGTTTAACCACTGTTTAACCTAATTCATAATAAGGCACTCTGATTCTGTAATAAGAGTGTTGATACACGGAATTAATCAGGAATAACTCCCCATGAACAGGTTTAATAACCTGTTAAATTTATTACTGTGAATAAAAAGCTAAATTAGCTCCCCAAAGTTAATAGTTTGTGCCATCCTGGCTGGAAAACTACTACTGCGTTATGGTTTTCAAACTAAGATAATGCCTAACAATTATCCATTTATATATTCTCTCACCTCCGCTCTCATGCGTTTTGCTCGACGTGCAGGGGGACAAGTTTCAGATGGCTGAACAGACTGTCTCTGGGGAATATCGTGGGGTTTGTATTCCTTGTCCTTCGTATCACTGGTGAGGTCTGGCTTCTGCAAACACTAAAATACAGGCACAATTGTGATTACTTAATTTTCTCTACACCACTAACAGAATTCCACCTCACACAAAATTGTGTAGAGCCTTTTCCGGGCTAGAGTGAAAAGAATACATTACTTTCACTTTGCTGTAGAAACAAAATAATGAACAGTTGTTAGCTGTAACCACTGTAACAGTATCTGCTTAAACATGTAAACCACAATATTTGTTATTTCATTCAATACAATGGTGGAAATGAAATGTAAGATTATGAAGGAAGTGTTTTGTTTTTTAAAAAAGGGAAATCTGATTAATCTGTTAATGTTCGTATATTGGAGCTGGTCTGAAATTCTCCAGTGGAACAGATTTCCATCAGAGAATGTGTCACATTCATCAAAATCTAACATATGTTAGATGCTAGTCTGCACTGCTGCAGACTAGGGACCAAGTGGCTAGGCAGCAGTGCTGCACAGAAAAGGACCTAGGGATTACAGTGGACGAGAAGCTGGATATGAGTCCACAGTGTGCCCTTGTTGCCAAGAAGGCTAACAGCATTTTGGGCTGTATAAGTAGGAGCACTGCCAGCAGATCGAGGGACGTGATCATTCCCCTCTATTCGGCATTGGTGAGGCCTCATCTGGAGTACTGTGTCCAGTTTCGGGCCCCACACTACAAAAAGGATGTGGAAATATTGGAAGGAGTCCAGCGGAGGGCAACAAAAATGATTAGGGGGCTAGAGTACATGATTTATGAGGAGAGGCTGAGGGAACTGGGATTGTTTAGTCTGCAGAAGAGAAGAATGAGGGAGGATTTGATAGCTGCTTTCAACTATGTGAAAGGGGGTTCCAAAGAGGATGGATCTAGACTGTTTTCAGTGGTACCAGATGACAGAACAAGAAGTAACAGTCTCAAGTTGCAGTGGGGGAGGTCTAGGTTGGATATTAGGAAGAACTTTTTCACTAGGAGAGTGGTGAAGCAGTGGAATGGATTACCTAGGGAGGTGGAATCTCCTTCCTTAGAAGTTTTTAAGGTCAGGCTTGGCAAAGCCGTGGCTAGGATGATTTATTTGGGGATTGATCCTGCTTTGAGCAGGGGGTTGGATTAGATGACCTCCTGAGGTCCCTTCCAACCCTGATATTCTATGGTAAGTCATGTGCCCCAGCCCCCTAATCATTTTCGTTGCCCTCCGCTGAATTCTCTCCAATTTGTCCACATCCTTTCTGTAGTGGGGGGCCTAAAACTGGACGCAGTACTCCAGATGTGGCCTCACCAGGTGCTGAAGAGGAGGGGAATAATCACTTATCTTGATCTGCTGGCAATGCTCCTATTAATGCATCCCAATATACCGTTAGGCTGCTTGACAACAAGGACACACTATTGACTCATATCCAGCTTCTTGTCCACTGCAATCCCCAGGTCCTTTTCTGCAGAACTGCTGCTTAGCCACTTGGTCCCTAGTCTGCAGCAGTGCATTGGATTCTTCTGTCCTAAGTGCAGGACTCTGCACTTGTCCTTGTTGTACCTGATCAGATTTCTTTTGGCCCAATCCTCCAATTTGTCTACGTCACTCTGGACCCTATCCCTATCCTCCAGCGTATCTACCTCTCCCCCCAGTCCAAGCCATCATCCAGATCATTAATGAATTATGAGTATACATCTCCCATTGGAGACTCCTGTGGCTCCAAACTCTTCTTCTAGTGTATCTTGCTAGGATTTAACGTTAGCCAGCTTCTGATCTCAAGCAAGCAATGGGCTAGCTTGTGACAGTGTTGTGAAAGAGAAACGAAGGGTTTTTCCCGTCTCCCAGGAGAGGCACAGCATAGGTTAGAACCATTGGGAAGCACCTCCCTCACTGACTGGTCTCAGAAAAGAAATGGTTGGGGATTCTAAGGTACAAGAGGCTGTTCTACTAAACTTGTTCCAGAGCCCTTGAGCAAATCTACAGGTGTCTCAAAGGACCAAAAATCTTAACAAGGGGAATTTCATGCTAAGGCACCAGCCCCAAGAATGATTGTTTCTTTAGTGAATACCAAGTTATAACTACACCTGTGGTCAGATGTGTCAATGTTCAGGAAATATTACAATTCTGATCAAATTTCCTGGGTTTTTAAGTTAAGGATGACAGTGTCCTTAACTTATACAGGGACCTGGTCCAGACTACAAAGTCTGTCAAAAGAAGCTGCTTTTTGTTACCACAGGTTTCCATATATCCAAACCCAAATCTGAATCCTCTCAGCATAACCCAGGCATTCTGTTGCCAAACTAAAATCACCTGAATGACTCAAGTCCTCATCCAACATACATCCACCAGTGGGAATGCCAGTGTGGGTGCTGCATTACCTGGGTCAGTGAGACTAGTCCTACAATAGCCCTGTCCCTATGACAGTGACTGCTCTGGTCACAATTCTGATCTCTGCAGCAGAGGGGGTCACAGTGACCAGAAATCCACACCCCCAAACTTTAAGAATTCCCAGCATGTTTTAGAAATTTCACTTTTGTTGCTATCCCACTTTTGCAAGCGCATCTAGCACACTAGATCAGCATAGTTTAGCAAAAAGACAGACTTCCAGCTAAACCTCATGCTCCTGTTTGGACCGGAAAAATCCTGGATCTCCTCAGCCTGTGTGAAGAGTGCCACTGCAGGAACAGGGATGTTTATTAAGACAAGGCAGAGAGGATGCGAGTCCTGGGATGAGAAGAAATGCCTGAAAGGCAAAGGAACTGTAGGAGCTGTACCAGAAAGTGAGGGAAGGCAACAGAAAACCTGAAGCCACCCCAAACTAGCTGCTTCTATGAAGAGCTTCATGCCATACTTCGCAGGAACCTCACCACCACCCTGAATGTGACTTTGAACGCATCATGAGACTTAAGAGGAGGGAAACTCAGCAGTGGCCAGCAACGACTTGCTCGGAGAAGGGAACACCAAAGGGGATTAAAACCCTACAGAAAATCAGGAACTCTTTGAAAAATAGACGAACCTCACCCAGACAAGCCCAGAGAAGAAGGGAAAACAGGGAGGGATACTGCTGCATGATTCTTTAAGTGCATTTTTTTTTCCATTGTGCCCAAAACCTCCCCCACCACTAGAAAGCTGGCTAGATCGTCGGGCTCAACGGGTAGTGATCAATGGCTCCATGTCTAGTTGGCAGCCGGTATCAAGCAGAGTGCCCCAAGGGTCAGTCCTGGGGTGGGTTTTGTTCAATATCTTCATTAATGATCTGGATGGTGGGATGAATTCGGCCAAAAAGGACAGTTACCTGTTCCATAAATGGCGTTCTTCGAGATGTGTTGCTCAGGTGTATTCTACAGTTGATGTGCGTGCTCGCCACGTGCACCAGTGCCAGAAGTTCTTCCCTTAGCAGTACCAGTAGTGGGGGAGCACTGCTGCGACCCCTGGAGTGGCACCTCTATATCTATCACGCTATAAGGGGAGCTGTGCACTCCCCCCACAGTTCCTTCTTGCCAGACAACTCCGACAGAGGGGAAGGAGGGCAGGATGTGGAATACACCTGAGCAACACATCTCAAAGAACGCCAGTTACGGAACAGTTAACTGTCCTTTCTTCTTCGAGTGATTACTCATGTGTATTCCACAGTAGGTGACTCCAAGCTATATCTGATGGAGATGGGTAGGAGTTTAAGGGTTTCCGGGACGGAGTACCACCCTACCAAACCCGGCGTCATCTAGTGTTTGGGAGACGATCGTGCGATGAAAAGGTGTGGACAGAGGACCACGTGGCAGCCCTACAAATGTCCTGAATAGGGATGTGAGCTACATAGGCAGCCGACGAGGCCTGAGCTTTCGTAGAATGTGCCTTCACGATAGGCAGCGGGGGAACCCCTGCCAGGTCGAAACACATGCGTATGCACGAGGTGATCCCGCTGGAAATTCGCTGGGTAGAAACCGGTTGCCCCCTCATGCATTCGGCCGATGCACTGAAAAGTTGCGGGAATTTCCGGAATGGCCTGGTTTGGTCTAGGTAAAAGGCCGGCGCCCTACGCACATCTAGCATATGTAGGCATCGTTCCTCATTGGGGCATCGTTCCTCTTCCCCTGCCTCTTGCCCTTTGAGGGGCCAGGTCATGGGGCCGACCGGGACTGGCGCTGGAACCTGCGTCTCTGCTCCCTCAGCCTCTTAAGTGGGGGCTCATATCTGCCTCTAGCTGGAGGAGCAGAGGTCTGTGGCCTGTGTTTGTCCTTTGATGGTGGGACATATAGGCCCAGAGTTTGCAGAGTGGTGCGGGAGTCTTTCATCCCATGCAGACGGATGTCTGTTTGATCTGCAAACAGGGCCTTCCCGTCGAAGGGCAGGTCCTGCATGAGGGTCTGGGACTCCACGGACAGCCCCAACAGCGAGAGCCATGACACCCTGTGCATGGAAATGGCCGAGGCCATCGAACGGGCCACTGTATCCGCCGCGTCCGAAGCAGCTTTCGCCGCCGCCACTGCTCCTTCATCGACCAAAGCTCTGAACTCCCTCTTGTCCCTTTCCTGGAGAAGAGGTCTGAACTTTGGCAGGGACCCCCATAAGTTAAAATCATACCGGCTCAGTAGGGCTTGGTAATTTGCCACCGTGAGCTGGAAGCTCGCCAATGAATAAACCTTCCTGCTGAAGGTATCCAGTATCCTGGCGTCTTTATCCTTGGCAGTGGGCGCGGGCTGACCATGTCCCTCTCAGTGGTTTACAGACTCCACCACCAGAGAGTTGGGTGCCGGGTGAGAGTACAAGTATTCGTGTCCCTCTGCCGGCACCAAATACTTTCTCTCCGCCTTTTTAGAAATAGGCGTCAAGGAAGCCTTTGCCAAAGCAAAGTCGATATGTTGACCACCCCCTGGTGGAGAGGGTAGGGCCACACGGCCCGGTGCCGAGGAGGACAACACGTTGAACAGAGCGTCCGATGGCTCCTCCATCTCCTCAGCCTGAAGCTGGAGATTCGACGCCACCTGCCTAAGGAGTTCTTGGTGAGCCTTAAAATCTTCCTGTAGGGCAGGTAGTGGCACTGCTATGGAGTCCTCCGGTGCTGGTGAGGGGACTGCTTCTGCCCCCAGGGCGTCAGGTGGTACCGGTGGTTCAACCCCCAAGTCCAAGCCCGGGTGTGGTGCCGCTGGTTCGGTGCCGGCTGACTTTTCCCAGTGCCGAGGTGGGGATGTCAATTGTACCTGTGATGCCCTGGCCACCGAACGGGGTCTCGCTGGTGCAGGTAATTGGGGCCATGGTGCCCACTGACACCACTGCCCTTGCCAAGGTGCCCCTTGCCACTGACCCACTTGGGGACCAAGTGGAGCCGCTTGATCTGAGAGGCGGTGCAACCCGGGATGGGCAACTGGGTGCCGAAGTCGCTGAGGAATGCGCGGGGCCGTACAAGCGTCGGAAGCATCCACGGCCATGTCGGTGCCGACCTCGAGATTTAGACCTCGACAACAAATACCTGTACCAGTCGGAGGTACTGCTTCTAGATTTCCCCCGGCGACCATGGCTAAGAGGCCTCGGTGACTGTGATGGTCGAGGGGCGCTCCGAGCATGAGATCTGTCGGAGCGAACACTCGAATCTGAGCATCGGTGCCTATGGCGTTGAGACCTGCTCCTATAGCTTCGGTGGGAAGAGGAGCGTCGACACCTCTTGTCTTGGTGCCTGCCACCCCTCTGGGTAGTGGAGGACCCTCAAGACTCCATCTCAGGCGAATCGGCCAATGGAGTGGAAGTCTGGTGCAGGCTACGGGATGGCCTCACGGAACAGGTAGGTACCTCGTCCTCGGAGCGAGGGCTATGCCGGACCGGAGAGGATTGATGAGCTCCCAGCAGCGGCTTCCCTCGGGATCGGGGTCCCTTCCAACCCTGATAAGCTAGAATTCCTCCCCTCTTTCAAAATGGCACTCATTCATGCTGTCAGAGAACAAAGGAGCGGCGAACAGCAGAGGCTAACAGCAGGAGTTTGCCTGGGGAGAGCGCACTGAGGCTTTCATCTGCAGGTTTCTCTGAGTAGTTCCTGCAACAGTTGAGGAAGTTCTTAAGAGGACGGTGATATGGAAGGTGAGCGATCAGCTGTTGTAACCTGCACAGGTTGTGCCATGTTGGTCTTTCTTCCACAGGACAGAAGCGACTTTGTCTGTACAAAGTGCAAGCTGGTCTCCATATTGGAAGAGAAGGTTCGAGGGCTGGAAAAACGAATATCGACTCTGCGTTGCATAAGGGAAAATGAAGATTTCCTGGACAGACGTCAGGAGATGCTTCTATGACCACAATGTTCTGAAGATTCAGAGCAGGCGCAGCAGGGACAGAAGGATTGTGAAGAGCTTTGGCAGCATGTGACCTCCAGAAGGAGAAAGAGGAGCGTCCATGCACCAGCAATGGAGATACAGGTGAGCAATCGTTTCCATGTTCTCTCTACAGGTACTAATGCCGAGAGTGGACTAGATGACCCATCTGAGGCAAGGGAGCAGAAGGAGACTCCACCGATTGGAAGGCAAAAGATGCACTGTCCTAGGGATGGGGGTTCCACAACCACCACTCCCAAGAGGAGGAAGAGGGTGGTGGTTGTCGGGGACTCCCTCCTTGGGGGGACTGAGTCATCTATCTGCCGCCCCGACCGGGAAAACCGAGAGGTCTGCTGCTTGCCAGGAGCTAGGATACACGATGTGACGGAGAGACTGCCGAGACTCATCAAGCCCTCGGATCGCTACCCCTTCCTGCTTCTCCACGTGGGCACCAATGATACTGCCAAGAATGACCTTGAGCGGATCACTGCAGACTACGTGGCTCTGGGAAGAAGGATAAAGGAGTTTGAGGCGCAAGTGGTGTTCTCGTCCATCCTCCCTGTGCAAGGAAAAGGCCAGGGTAGAGACCGTCGAATCGTGGAAGTCAACGAATGGCTACGCAGGTGGTGTCAAAGATAAGGCTTTGGATTCTTCGACCATGGGGTAGTGTTCCAAGAAGGAGGAGTGCTAGGCAGAGACGGGCTCCACCTAACGAAGAGAGAGAAGAGCATCTTCGCCAGCAGGCTGGCTAACCTAGTGAGGAGGGCTTTAAACTAGGTTCACCGGGGGAAGGAGACCAAAGCCCTGAGGTAAGTGGGGAAATGGGATCCTGGGAGGAAGCACAAGCAGGAGAGCCCAAGAGGGGAGGACTCCTGGCTCATGCTGAGAAAGAGGGACGATCGATGAGTTATCTTAAGTGCCTATACACAAATGCAAGAAGCCTGGGAAACAAGCAGGGAGAACTGGAAGTCCTGGCACAGTCAAGGAACTATGATGCCACTGGAATAACAGAGACTTGGTGGGATAACTCACATGACTGGAGTACTGTCATGGATGGATATAAACTGTTCAGGAAGGACAGCCAGGGCAGAAAAGGTGGGGGAGTTGCGTTGTATATAAGAGAGGAGTATGACTGTTCAGAACTCCGGTATGAAACTGCAGAAAAACCTGAGAGTCTCTGGATAAAGTTGAGAAGTGTGAGCAACAAGGGTGATGTCGTGGTTGGAGTCTGCTATAGACCACCAGACCAGGGGGATGAGGTGGACGAGGCTTTCTTCTGGCAACTAGCAGAAGTTGCTAGATCGCAGGCCCTGGTTCTCATGGGAGACTTTAATCACCCTGATATCTGCTGGGAGAGCAATACAGCGGTGCACAGACAATCCAGGAAGTTTTTGGAAAGTGTAGGGGACAATTTCCTGGTGCAAGTGCTGGAGGAACCAACTAGGGGCAGAGCTTTTCTTGACCTGCTGCTCACAAACCGGGAAGAATTAGTAGGGGAAGCAAAAGTGGATGGGAACCTGGGAGGCAGTGACCATGAGATGGTCGAGTTCAGGATCCTGACACAAGGAAGAAAGGAGAGCAGCAGAATACGGACCCTGGACTTCAGAAAAGCAGACTGACTCCCTCAGGGAACAGATGGGCAGGATCCCCTGGGAGAATAACAGGAAGGGCAAAGGGGTCCAGGAGAGCTGGCTGTATTTTAAAGAATCCTTATTGCGGTTGCAGGAACAAACCATCCCGATGTGTAGAAAGAATAGTAAATATGGCAGGCAACCAGCTTGGCTAAACAGTGAAATCCTTGCTGATCTTAAACGCAAAAAAGAAGCTTACAAGAAGTGGAAGATTGGACAAATGACCAGGGAGGAGTATAAAAATATTGCTCAAGCATGCAGGAGTGAAATCAGGAAGGCCAAATCACACTTGGAGTTGCAGTTAGCAAGAGATGTTAAGAGTAACAAGAAGGGTTTCTTCAGGTATGTTAACAAGAAGAAAATCAAGGAAAGTGTGGGCCCCTTACTGAATGAGGGAGGCAACCTAGTGACCGAGGATGTGGAAAACTAATGTACTCAATGATTTTTTTGCCTCTGTCTTCACGAACAAGGTCAGCTCCCAGATTGCTGCACTGGGCAGTACAGTATGGGGAGAAGGTGACCAGCCCTCTGTGGAGAAAGAAGTGGTTCGGGGCTATTTAGAAAAACTGGACGTGCACAAGTCCATGGGGCCAGATGCGCTGCATCCGAGGGTGCTAAAGGAGTTGGCGGATGAGATTGCAGAGCTATTAGCCATTATTTTTGAAAACTCATGGCGATCGGGGGAGGTCCCAGATGACTGGAGAGCGGTGTTTAGTCACCTTTTTAAGGACAAGGTTCTTAGAGGCAGTCTTAGTTGTGGTGCCCCTGTCTGCCGCTGGTGACTGTTGGCCTGGACTCTGGGTCGGACGCTGGCCTGAGGGATTTCTCCGTCATTAGTAATTTAGGTTGAAGATCCCTGGCCTTCCGTGTCCTGGCAGTCAGCTTTTTACAATGAGGATACTTTTGGGGAATATGGGTTTCTCCGAGGCAGTGGATGTACTGTGCATGGCCTTCAGAAATGGGTATCAAAAGCCTGCAGGTCAGGCAGCATTTAAAGCCAGGGGAACCAGGCATGCCTGAAAGAGGGCAGCTCTAGAGAAAAACAGGGTCAGCCCATTTTTATTTAGTCGTCATTGACAGCAGTCCTCCAGGTGGCGAAAGAGGAAAAACTACGACTAATTAAAAAAAAAAAAATTATATGGAAGAAAATAAAAACTAAAGTTAACTCAAATTAACTAGGATTTATGGGATAGAAAGAGAAATATTGAGCTATCTACATATTTGGAGAGACGCTGCTGTCACTCCAACTCAAGCCAAAGGCGATAGAGAAGGAACTGGTGGTCAGTTGGCTGCACAGGCTAGGTAACCGCTCGGAGCGGTGCGAGGTGGCCAACCAGGGCACTGCTACTACAAATCTCCAATTACAAGTGCAGGGCACCAAGACACCATAAGTGGAGCACCCACAAGGACACTCCTCAAAGAAGAATCTCTCTTACAAGCAACCCAGTGACTATCTAATTAGAGTACCTGATTTTTAAGAGTAGGCACGTAATGTAGACAGCAAAAGACAGTGCTCTGATTTACAAGTCAATTTTTCCCTAGACCAAAACAAATCCCTCTCATGCTCTGCTTGAATAGAAATAGAGGCGGAGTCATTGGTTCTGGGGTTCTTTTCTTTGGCTTCTGGTAGTAGGGAATGGGAACAACTCTTCACCCTTGAGGAGTATTTTGCTGATCTGTACACAGATGTCCCTTCCATCCTCTGGATTAATCTTCAAATCTTCTAGGAGACACTCTCCAGTTCTTTTCCAGCCATTTCTAGGAAGGGTGGTCTTGTTTGTTCCCCCTCAATAGGAGACCTTGGTATGCCACTCTGAGATGAGTCCAACTGGCACCATCACTGAACAGCCTGGTAGGATACAGGGCAGGGAAGGCTTGAGCCGCCTTCTTTAGGCCTTCGTCACCCTCAGGAGCGATATCAGCCATAATCACCTCTTCCTTTAACAATTTTAGCTACTTTTTACCCAGCAGCCCCCCACCTTCATGACTATGGACTTACAATGAAAACTTCATGCTACTCACCAAGCCTGGAGCAACAGAGCAGTTCCAAAGAAAGCTGAACCAAAGCTAGTCTGATCACCGCATACTTTTATAAAAGATCTTTATGGGAAAATTTTTAGGGAGTTTTGAGGCTTATCTCTTCCTTTCTACTCCCACTGTAAATCTACAATATCTCTCTACCTTTTCGTTTATCACACTCGTTGGCTGTGGTGTTCTTGAAAGGCATCCCCATTCACACCTGCTAGAAGATTGACCCTGATCAGAAGATGAAAGAAGTGGAAAAGTGAGGATATGTTTTTGAAGCTTCTCCAGTCTGAAGAGGCTGCTGTCCGGGAGAGCACGGATTGGAGGGACCACATGGAGATCAGTCAGAAGGATCAGGATTGGAAGGACCATCTATTCAAGGAAAACCAGAGTGGCCAAAAGGTACATCAACCAGTGCACCAGGAACATGACTCTGCTCAAGCAAACAGATGTTGCAGAATTATCCAAAACATCCAAAGACCACCTCCCCTACAGCCTTTACATCTCATTCACAATTCAATGTCCACAAGACACCCCCCCCACACACACACACACGGCACTAGCACAACCTACAGCCTTTTCCCTACAATTCTTTGATAGTGGAAAACAAGGAGAACTATGACTATGCATACACTGACAGACACCCAGAACTTTGCTTATTTAACACTAGTAATATAGATATAAAGCTTAATATGGTTATATAGGTGTCAACCCTCAAAGTTTACTGTTGCTAATAAATTTGTTCATTGTTTATTTGCACACAAAATTTGCACACAAAATTCTGAAAAATCACAAAATATTTATTGGGTGTCAAACAAATGTTAAAAACCAAAGCATCACCTACTCTCAAATTCATAACACATATTTACAAATCATTTCAAATCCAGATTCAAGGCAAAACACAAAGTACACAAAAGTAGCACACCACAATAATATGGCACACTGTTAAAGTGATATTTTAAGGCCTCCCTCAGCCATATAGCTCCTTGATGGACTTTAGTTACTGTCCTTTTGTCTGGCTGTTCAAAATCAGCAGACAGTCTTTCCACTTCCCCACTCCACCCTGACAGTAAAGTTTCCCCTTCCCTTCACAAATATTATGCAATATTATTCTACAACAAGAATAGTTGCCTTACTGAGATCCAGCCTTCCTATGAGACATCGCCAGAGGCCTTTCAACCTAGCAAAAGCACATTCAACAGTCATCCTGCACCTGCTCAGACATTAGGTAACTCTCCTTGCTAATGTACGGGCATCCAGTGTATGGTTTCATAAACAAGGGAAGCAAAGGATAGGCTGGTTCCCCCAGAATTACTATTAGCATTTCAACCCCACCCAAATGAATGTGTCAGTCTGGGAAGTATGTCCATGCTTGCCAGGGCCGGCTCCAGCTTTTTTGCCGCCCTAAGCGGCGAAGTGGGGAGGGGGCTGGGGTGGTAATGAGAGAGATATAACCGTGATTGGCGGCACTTTGGCAGCAGCTCTATTGCACCGCTTCATTCTTCGATGGCGGGTCTTTCGCTCAGAGAGGCACTGAGGGACCTGCCGCCGAAGACCCGGACGTGCCGCCCCTTTCCATTGGCTGCCCCAAGCACCTGCTTTCTTCGCTGGTGCCTGGAGCCGGCCCTGATGCTTGCATCTTTTGGAAAAGTCCAGTATACCTCAAAATGCAAGTGTCACATACACACACTGTCCATCCAACAATAATGTCAGTGAAATGTCCCCAGTGATCCATCAGTATTTGCAAAGCCCTGGAAAAGTACCCTTTCTGCTCATGTACTCAGTGGCAAGGTGGGATGGCCCAGAACTGGAATTTGCATCTCCTCTATCACCCTGCACACACTTTTGGGGTGGGAGGGGGGTGCGGAAGGGAGGGAAATGGACATTGTTTCAAATCCTCCTATTTCTTGCATGTTCCCCAGAGTCACAATACTGTGCAGCACAAAAGGCTTCATGGCCTTGCACACCAGGATGACAACTGCCCCCACAGTAGATTTTAAAATTCTGAACTGATTGCCCACAGCCCAAAAGTAGTATGAGGCTACAAGCTTCCAGAGCATGATTGCTAGATGCTTTTCCACTGTCAAAGCAGCTCTCATTCTGGTGTCTCTGCACTGGATGGCTGGGACATAGCCTCCCACATCTCAAAGTGCAGCCACTGCTGATTGCCACAGATCTGTATCACAATGTGATGTGTTCCACCGCTCAGTGCTTGTTTCTTGGTCCCAGAAATACTGATCCACTGTGTGGTGCTGATCAACAAATGTCTGAAGCATCCTGAAGTTTCTATGCACCGTCCACATCATTCACTCATCCACCTCAGTGCATCCTGTCTCATCTTCATCAAAGCACCACTGTTCACTGTTACACTGGCAGTCACTGAAGTTCTGCAAATACAGAATAATCACATCCTCTCTCTAAAACCAGACACGAGAGCTCCGCTTAGCTGTTCTGGATCCATATTTCTAATAGCGAGGTGGCAAAGAGAACAAAAGCAGTACAAGGAACAGTGGGAATTTTTAAAAAGACATGAACATTATCATCTAGAAGAAGCTTTAGGGAATGGAAGAAAGGTAATTGTAGGAACTTGACCCCGAGCTCCCATAATTCCCCGAGTGAAGTGCGGGTGTTCCACAATGCATTGCAAAAATGTTCTGCAAAGCACTGTGCTGGACAGTGATGTAGAGATATTGGGATGCCTATACATAGTGCACCACAGCTTCTGCCAATATAACCTCTTATATGTGATGCAAGCAAAAACAGCCAAGAGTGCACGTACTCTAGCAACATCAGCAATTGCAAAGCAGCAGAAGTTCTAGTGTAGAGATGACCTGAGCTGAGTTTTTAATATAAACAAGAGCAAGACCTGGTGTATTTATAATACTTAGGCTGCTTGAATCAGAAAATAATCTTAGGAAAAAAGGTACAGGTTTACTTAAGAGTCTTTAGAATAAGTTGCAAGGACTTTTCATTCACTAGCTACAGTTTGAAGAATCGTAAGCATGCTTCACATCTGCTATCCCTTACATGTAAGGCAACTGATATTTATCCATGTCCTTATACACAATTATTCTGGGCAATACAACTGAGACACATCCAGCCCAGTGTTAAACAGGCAATGATGAATAAAATTACTTTTGAGGGGCACTTCTTTAAGCACCTATTAATTTGCAGACTATAAAGTCAGCTTTGCCTGTTTTGATCATCCACACATGTCTTCCTTTCTGTCTCCATTTTTAGATTTTTGGATTTACTGAACCATAAATGCTAAGGTTTCAATGAAAAACTACTCGTTAAGCACCAAATTTCCTGTTTCATTACTATATTATGTATGCAGATGGTACAATGTAGGAAGTTCTTTGATAGGACATTTTCCAAAAAGGCAATTAAAAAATATATTTAAGGCATAATACTCATAATAAATTCAGGCTGTGGATGGGACTGAACACATTCTAAGCTACATCATACTAGTGAGTGAAAAAATACTGCTCTCTCTATTCTTGGCTTTCACAACATCAATGCAATATAGTAGGTGCCATCAATTACAAAATAGTTTCACAGACTGCACATACTAGATCTTGGCTTGCTACAAACAGAGTTTCTTTTAAAGGCTTATTGAAATATCAAAGAAAGGGAAAACATGTCTGAAACGGACAGCTGTAAAATCCAGTAGCAGTATCTTATCTAAGAATGAAATCATTGAAGCCCAGATACTCAGGAAAGAACTGAATAGATAATAAAAAGGACAGCTGTACAAGCAGCATCTGGGAAACCACTGCTTACTGAGAACTTGTGACAGAATGCAAAAAAGATGACCTTTGGTCAGGGATATCAAATATCAATGCAAAGGAGAAATGCACTGTAAAATAAACTCATTAGTTAATAGAAGGCACATCAGCAAAAAATAAAATCTAAGCAGGGTGAAAACCGAGCCCAAAGAAACATTTCTATGGAGTCTCTCAGTATTTCATCCAATTAATAGAAAACATACATTAATACAACACACAGAAAGATGGAAGGCGACTATAGTAACAATTTAAAAACAGCAACTTTTGAGGGGGGGGGGAGGGGAAATGGGATTTAATAAATGAAGTTAAACATACCTTTTCCAGAACTGCATGATCCACTAAACACATCAGTTTGGAACAAATGTCAGGTGCCTATTGCAAGAGAGAGCTTAGAAAGTTATATTTAAAAGGAAGTGTGACCTCATTAAATGAGATCACAAGCAGCCACTTGAGAATCTTTGCGTTCTTAAAATGGTCCATTACTGAGAAATCAAGTGTTTAACATCAGTTCTGTGAAAGACAACTGTTCTAAAGGCTTAGATTTTCAGAGCATTTATGGTCATAGCCAACTCTCTATTTTATGACACTAAATTATATGTTCCCACCTCAAAAAAGAGAACAGGATCAGATCTGACAGAGCAAAATGTTTTCACAGAAGAGAAACCACAATTGCTTTAGTGTTCAGAGTGAACAAAAATGGAAAGATGCTAGTTAAACCCCTTATTGGAATGCTGTTGCTTTCCACCATGCAATAAGAATTACTTCAGAGGAAAGGTGAAGTGTATTTGATAAGATGGTTTCCTAGACTTAACTTAAGGTTTTTCATCCCACAGATTGAAAACAATCTACATTAGCATACATGTCTAAAACCCAGTGGTCAGAATTACATTTTATTTTAGAGCCTACAGATATTTTTTAAACTAGTCTTCAATGTGATAACCACAAGATACATAAAGAGCCTTACATTCCAGTCTCTTCTGATTTGCTCATGTCAAATCGCTATTCTTATTTTGACAGCTCTAACTGACAGGCACTAACATTGCTTTTTACGGTAGACCCAGACATTCTTCACAAGTTTTTTTATTATGAAACCCACCTACGTTGAAAAGCATGTCAGGGTGGGAGTGGTTAACACGGATTAAAATGGATTTCTGCAAGTGCTACCTATGTTGGTTTCCAAAAAGAACGGTTACTTACCTTCTGTAACTGTTGTTCTTCGAGATGTGTTGTTCACGTCCATTACACATTAGGTGTACGCGCGCCGCGTGCATGGACGTCGGAAACTTTTTCCCTTAGCGGCTCCCGTCGGGCCGGCAGGGCCCCCTCCTTCCCGCCAGAGCGGCGCCCCGCTCCAGGGTATATATATCCCTGCCGACCCGACCCCTCCGGTTCCTTCTTGCCGGAGACTCCGACAGAGGGGAAGGAGGGTGGGAAGTGTAATGGACGTGAACAACACATCTCGAAGAACAACAGTTACAGAAGGTAAGTAACCGTTCTTTCTTCTTCTTCTTCTTCTTCGAGTGATTGTTCACGTCCATTACACATTAGGTGATTCCCAAGCTTACCATTGGAGGTGGGTAGGAGTCAAGGTACAACTGACTGTAGCACAGCCCGGCCGACCACCGCGTCCTCTCTGGTCTGATGATGGATCGCGTAATGGGCTGTGAACGTATGCACGGACGACCAGGTGGCCGCCCTACAGATCTCCGTTGAGGACGCTTGGGCCCTAGTCGAGTAGGCCCGGATCTCTGGGACCGGAACATTGGCGAGCTCATAACAGGTGCGTATACACTGCACAATCCATGCCGACAAGCGCTGTGTCGAGATAGGCAAGCATTCATACGTTCCGCGATAGCAATGAACAGCTGAGGTGTTCTGCGGAACGACCTGGTCCGTTCCAGGTAGAATGCCAACGCCCTGCGAACATCCAGGGTATGGAGGCTGCGGTGGTGAGGGTCCGTATGGGGTTTAGGAAAGAACACCGGTAGGCAAATGTCCTGCCCCATGTGAAACTGCGATACCACTTTTGGGAGGAATTTGGGGTGCGGCCTTAGTTGCACCTTATCCTTATGGAACACTGTATAGGGTGGTTCCGAAGTGAGGGCCCTCAGTTCCGATACCCTTCTGGCCGACGTGATGGCCACGAGAAACGCCACCTTCCACGAGAGGTGCGTGAGGGAGCAAGTGGCTAGGGGCTCAAAGGGGGGACTCATGAGTCTTGTTAGGACTAGGTTCAGACTCCACGCTGGGACAGGCGGGCGCGAGTAGGGAAACACCCTTTCCAGCCCCTTGAGGAATCAGGCCACTGTGGGGTTGGAGAACACTGACACCCCCAACTCTCCCGGATGGAAAGCCGAAATGGCGGCTAAGTGCACTCTAATCGAGGCGGGCGCAAGCCCTTGATTCTTAAGGTGCAGTAGGTAGTCCAAGATCGATGGAACTGAGGCTTGTAAAGGCTGTATGCGTTGAGGCTCGCACCAGTGGGAGAACCTTTTCCATTTCGCCAGGTAGGTCGCTCTCGTAGAGGGCTTCCTACTATTAAGGAGGATTTGTTGAACCTGGCGAGAGCACCTATGTTCCGCATCGTTCAGCCAGAGAGATACCATGCCGTGAGATATAGGGAAGACAGGTTCGGGTGGAGTAGGCGACCTTTGTCCTGTGTGACTAGGTCGCGATGGAGGGGGAGGGTGATTGGGTCGGCTATGGACAATTCCAGCAGGGACGTGAACCAATGCTGGCGTGGCCAGGCTGGGGCTATGAGTATGACTGTCACCCTGTCCCTGCGGGTCTTGAGGAGAACCTTGTGTATGAGCGGGAACGGAGGGAAGGCACACCTCAGGCTCCCTCCCCACGGGATCGTGAAGGCGTCCGCTAATGATCCCTGACTGAGGTTCTGGAATGAGCAGAACTGAGGGCATTGACTGTTGTCCCTGGTGGCGAATAGATCCACCCGGGGAAAGCCCCACCTCCGGAAGATCGAATGCAGGACGTCTCGCCTCAACGTCCATTCGTGCATTTGGTAGGATCGGCTCAGGCGATCCGCTAAGCTGTTTTGGATCCCTGGAAGATACGTCACGATGAGGTGGATCGCATGGGCTATACAGAAGTCCCATAATCGGAGTGCCTCGCGACAGAGGCACTTGTTTATATAGAACATGGCGGTAGTGTTGTCCGTCAGGACTGCCATGCTGGTGGCGTGGAAGGTCTGACAGGCGAGGCGAACCGCTCTTAGCTCCTTCAGATTGATGTGAAGCAGCTTGTCTTCTCTGGACCATAGCCCTTGGGCCCTTGGGTCCGAAGATCCCCCAGGTGCGCTCCCCAACCCAGGTCCGATGCATCTGTAACCAACGTCAGAGTGGGCTGTGGGGCAGCGAAGGGGATCCCTTCGCAGACCTGTTGTTGATCGAGCCACCAGCGGAGCGAGTCCAACACCTGGCATGGGATCGTTACCACTTGATCCAATGGGTCTCGGTTGGGGCGGTACGTCTGTGCGAACCACAACTGTAAAGGCCGGAGCCTTAGGCGAGCATGTCTGACCACGTGTGTGCAAGCTGCCATATGCCCCAGGAGCTGCATGCAACACCTTGCCGTTGTCGTGGGGAATTTTTGGACTGAGCTTACGGCCCTCTGAATTGCCAGGAACCGCGCCTCTGGTAGGCTTGCCTGCGCGGCTACCGAGTCCAGGGTCGCACCTATGAAGTCCAGTCTCTGTGTGGGGACTAACTTGGACTTGGGAACATTGACCCGTAGGCCTAGCTTGCCGAACATTTGTAAGGCCAGCGACACGTGAGATCGGACCTCGGCCTCCGACCTGCCTGCGATAAGCCAATCGTCTAGGTACGGGAACACGCGCATCCTTCTCTTTCGAAGGAAGGCTGCTACCACGGACATGCATTTCGTGAACAATCGTGGTGCTGATGCCACGCCGAAGGGCAGGACCGTAAATTGGAAATGGCGCTGGTTGACCACGAAGCGCAGGAACCGCCTGTGAGCCGGATTGATTGCGATGTGAAAATAGGCGTCTTTCATATCGAGGGCAGCGTACCAATCCCCCGGATCCAGGGATGGGATAATAGTTCCCAGGGAGACCATACGGAAGCGAGCTTTGATCAAAAACTTGTTTAGATTGCGCAGGTCCAAAATAGGACGGAGGCCTCCTTTTGCCTTGGGGATCAGGAAGTATCTGGAGTAGAATCCTTTTCCCCTCAGGTCTGGTGGGACCTCTTCTACTGCTCCAGCAGCGAGAAGGGTCTGAACCTCCTGCGTGAGAAGTTGCTCGTGAGAAGGGTCCCTGAAGAGGGACGGGGAAGGGGGATGGCAGGGAGGAGGCAAGGAAAACTGGAGGGTATAGCCCGCCTTCACTTTGCGCAGGACCCACCGGTCCGACATTATGCGCGACCACGCCCAGTAGAAAGGGGACAGGCAGTCTTTGAAAAACAGAGGAGGATCCAGTATGGAATGTGGTACGCTGTCCTCGGGCGTAGCTTCAAAAGCCTGGTTTATTCCCTGGCTGGGGCTTGCCCTGGCCGTGACTCTGGCCTTGGTTAGGCGTATTGTTACGTCTCCGCCTGTTATCCCTGCCTCGGCGGCGGTATGGCTCGTGCCAGGGGCGAGGGTGGTATTGCCTCTGCGGTGGCTGGGGTTTAAAGGGCTTACGCTGCGTTACCGGAGTGTGCATACCCAACGACTTAAGGGTCGCTCGCGAGTCCTTAAGGCTATGTAGCCTGGCGTCCGTTTGGTCGGAAAACAAGCCCGAACCTGCAAACGGTTGGTCCTGCAGCGTGGTCTGCACCTCTGGCAGGAGACCTGAAGCCTGCAACCACACCGAACGCCTCATCACAACTCCCAACGCAATTGTTCTAGCCGCAGCATCGGCTGAGTCTAGGGAGGCCTGCAATGAGGTCTTGGCCACTGCCATTCCCTCATCCACCAGGGCCGTGAATTCCTGATGCGTGTCAGGAGGGAGGGAGTCCTTAAATTTGGCAACTGATGCCCAAGAGTTAAAATTGTGCCTGTTTAGAATCGCCTGCTGATTGGCGATCCTCAGTTGAAGGCCCCCAGATGAATAGACTTTCCTCCCGAACAAGTCCAACCGCTTAGCTTCCTTGCCCTTAGGGGCAGGAGCTTGCTGGCCATGACGCTCTTTTTCGTTGACCGCCGAGACCACCAGCGAACAGGGGGATGGGTGTAAAAAGAGGAAGTCAAACCCTCTGGACGGGGCGAAGTATTTCCTCTCCACGCCTCTTGCAGTCGGCGCACTGGAGGCCGGCGTTTGCCACACCGTCTTATAGTTGGACTGTACTGTCCGTATAATCGGGAGAGCGACTCTGGAGGGGCCCTCTGGGCTCAGGATATCGACCATGGGGTCGTCCTGCTCTACAGTCTCCTCCGCTTGCAAGCCCAGATTGAGGGCTACCCGGCGAAGCAGGTCTTGGTGTGCCCGATGGTCAATCGGGGGAGGGCCGAACACCAGTGTGCCCGCTACCGCCTCGTCTGGTGAGGAGGAAGAGGTCGGGGCCTTCTGCCCATCCTCATTGTCCTGCAACCCGGCATCAGCCAGTTGTTCCTCTGTGGCCTGACCCGCAGCGTGGGATTGGGACGGCACCGTACTCGGTGCCGAGTCCACTCCTTCCCTCTCCGGTGGTCTAGAGACCGTTGCCTCCCTATACGATGGCGGGCGGTGCCGCGGGGAGCGGGATCGGTACCCGGATGGCCCGGATCTCGAGGCCCTCGATGGGGGCCCTTGCTGGTGGTAGGCCCAGGGTGTCCAGAATGGCCATTGGCTCGGTTGGCCCCACTGGGACTGGCCGTAGTCCCTGCTGGCCTGTGACCTATGGGCATACCCGCCGTACCGGTCTGAGTCAGTCCCCGAGACCACGGACGGTGACCTGGAAGGCCACGGCGGAGCCGTAGGATGGTGCCGTTCGAGATTTGGGGAGTAGCACCTCCGCGACCAGGACCTGGAGTAGCGCCTCGCCGACCTGGACCTGGAACGGTACCGGCGATCGCGGGACCGGGAACGGCTACGGCCGGTCGTCATCGGGTAACGAACCGCCGACGCTTCGCGGTGCCGACTCGTGCTCGGTTGCTGAGTCGGTGCCGACCGCTTGTTGAAGCCCGACTGCTGCGGTGCTTCCTGCGCCGAGGGCAACCGGGAGTCCACCGAGGCGGAGCTCGACCGGGACCGGTTCCTGGAGCGGTGCCGAGACGGCGACCGTGATGGGCGTACCATCGCCGGCTTGCCTCTGCGCGGCTGTATTGGCAGAGCGCCCTCACCGCGTGTCGGGGCCTCGACGGACAAAGCAATGAGGTCCTTAGCTGCCTCAAACGTGTCCGGAGTGGAGGGCTGTTCCACGAGCTCCTCCAGCCCTTCGTCCTCACTCGACGCGCCCATCCCGGGGCTCGACGGGCCTTTCGGCACCGGAGCCACTACCGGGGTCTGTTCCAGGGCCGTATCGGCCTTAGGGGCACTCGAGGTCTTCACCAGTGCCGCCCTTTTGTGCGGGGAGCGTCCTCGGGCCTTAGGTTGGCCCTTCGCTTTTGCCGGCGAAGACGATCGGCGTCGTGTATGTCCCCGCTGGGTCGTGCCGCGGGCTTCGGGTGACCCGCCGGCGCCGGTTCCCGCACCGATGTCGGGGCGCTCCGCACGGAGGCAGACGGTGCCACCGAAGTGGAGGGCTGTAACGCCGTCTCCATGAGCAGCTGCTTAAGGCGAAAGTCTCTTTCTTTCTTAGTTCTGGGCTTAAAGGCCTTGCAGATCTTGCAGCGCTCTTTCTGGTGAGCCTCCCCCAGGCAACGGAGACACGAAGCGTGGGGGTCGCTCAATGGCATAGGCCTGCGGCACGTGGCACAAGCCTTGAAGCCTTGGGCGTGCGGCATGCCCCGCCGCCCAGGGCCGGTGCCGGGGTTGAACCAACAACCACAGCAGGAACTTTAAGTTCCCTAATGAGCTGTTAACTACTGGCTCAACACTACTATAAACTAACTGATAACTGCTAGATAACACTAATGACTATTGCTAAGGGACACTCTCAGACGAGAGACAGAGTTGTTCCAACGCCGCCACGGACGGTAAGAAGGAACTGGAGGGATCGGGTCGGCAGGGATATATATACTCTGGCAGGAAGGAGGGGGTCCTGCCGGCCCGACGGGAGCCGCTAAGGGAAAAAGTTTCCGACGTCCGTGCACGCGGCGCGCGTACACCTAATGTGTAATGGACGTGAACAATCACTCGAAGAAGAATAAACCAACACTGATCTGAAAGAAGTCTTGTACTTGTATTAATTTCCATCCTCATTCAACCCTCGGTCCCACTTATTAATGGCCAAAAACCAAACGAAGATTTTATGTTAGAAAAACTCAGCAACAACACTGGCAGTCTACATTATGATTTCCATGGATGAGCAAAATAGCATTCCCATGTCATTCTCTCTCTCTTCATAGTGGAGATCTTTCACCATATTATGTATTAAAAAAAATGCAAAGTGAGTTGACAGATGGCTATAAAGTTACAAGACTCATTATATTCCATCCATTATCTTTGGATCTCAATTATTCCTGCAGCTGATATTAATTTTTTCTCTGTCAGATGGATAGACAAATAAATGGTTTGTGAATATTTTAAAAGTCTGCAATACACAAACGAGTCACAAAGAGGACATTCCAGAAAGTTTAATACCTGCTGTAAAAATCAGGCTTTTTAAATACTGTAGAGAGGACGAAATACAAACTGGTAGTGTCCAAACAGGTTTCATGTCTTCCGGTAAGAGGTTTCATAGAATAGAATCATAGAATCTCAGGGTTGGAAGGGACCTCGAGAGGTCATCTAGTCCAACCCCCTGCTCAAAGCAGGACCAATTCCCAACTAAATCATCCCAGCCAGGGCTTTGTCAAGCTGGGCCTTAAAAACCTCCAAGGAAGGAGACTCCACCACCTCCCTAGGTAACGCATTCCAGTGCTTCACCACCCTCCTAGTGAAATAGTTTTTCCTAATATCCAACCTGGACCTCACCCACTGCAACTTGAGACCATTGCTCCTTGTTCTGTCATCTGCCACCACTGAGAACAGCCGAGCTCCATCCTCTTTGGAACCCCCCTTCAGGTAGTTGAAGGCTGCTATCAAATCCCCCCTCATTCTTCTCTTCTGGAGACTAAACAATCCCAGTTCCCTCAGCCTCTTCTCATAAGTCATGTACTCCAGACCCCTAATCATTTTTGTTGCCCTCCGTTGGACTCTTTCCAATTTTTCCACATCCTTCTTGTAGTGTGGGGCCCAAAACTGGACACAGTATTCCAGATGAGGCCTCACCAATGTCGAATAAAGGGGAACGATCACGTTCCTCGATCTGCTGGCAATGCCCCTACCTATACAGCCCAAAATGCCGTTAGCCTTCTTGGCAACAAGAGCACACTGTTGACTCATATCCAGCTTCTCGTCCACTGTGACCCCTAGGTCCTTTTCAGCAGAACTGCTACCTAGCCATTCGGTCCCTAGTCTGTAGCAGTGCATGGGATTCTTCCGACCTAAGTGCAGGACTCTGCACTTGTCCTTGTTGAACCTCATCAGGTTTTTTTTGGCCCAATCCTCTAATTTGTCTAGGTCCCTCTGTATCCGATCCCTACCCTCTAGTGTATCTACCACGCCTCCTAGTTTAGTGTCATCTGCAAACTTGCTGAGAGTGCAGTCCACACCATCCTCCAGATCATTAATAAAGATATTAAACAAAACCGGCCCCAGGACCGACCCTTGGGGCACTCCGCTTGAAACCGGCTGCCAACTAGACATGGAGCCATTGATCACTACCCGTTGAGCCCGACGATCTAGCCAGCTTTCTATCCACCTTACAGTCCATTCATCCAGCCCATACTTCTTTAACTTGGCGGCAAGAATACTGTGGGAGACCGTATCAAAAGCTTTGCTAAAGTCAAGGAATAACACATCCACTGCTTTCCCCTCATCCACAGAGCCAGTTATCTCATCATAGAAGGCAATTAGGTTAGTCAGGCACGACTTCCCCTTCGTGAATCCATGCTGACTGTTCCTGATCACTTTCCTCTCCTCTAAATGTTTCATAATTGATTCCTTGAGGACCTGCTCCATGATTTTTCCAGGGACTGAGGTGAGGCTGACTGGTCTGTAGTTCCCCGGATCCTCCTCCTTCACTTTTTTAAAGAGGGGCACTACATTAGCCTTTTTCCAGTCATCTGGGACCTACCCCGATCGCCATGAGTTTTCAAAAATAATGGCTAATGGCTCTGCAATCTCACCCGCCAACTCCTTTAGCACCCTCGGATGCAGCGCATCCGGCCCCATGGACTTGTGCACGTCCAGTTTTTCTAAATAGTCCCGAACCACTTCTTTCTCCACAGAGGGCTGGTCACCTTCTCCCCATGCTGTACTGCCCAGTGCAGCAATCTGGGAGCTGACCTTGTTCGTGAAGACAGAGGCAAAAAAATCATTGAGTACATTAGCTTTTTCCACATCCTCAGTCACTAGGTTGCCTCCCTCATTCAGTAAGGGGCCCACACTTTCCTTGACTTTCTTCTTGTTGCTAACATATCTGAAGAAACCCTTCTTGTTACTCTTAACATCTCTTGCTAACTGCAACTCCACGTGTGATTTGGCCTTCCTGATTTCACTCCTGCATGCCTGAGCAATATTTTTATACTCCTCCCTGGTTATTTGTCCAATCTTCCACTTCTTGTAAGCTTCTTTTTTGCATTTAAGATCAGCAAGGATTTCACTGTTTAGCCAAGCTGGTCGCCTGCCATATTTACTATTCTTTCTACACATCGAGATGGTTTGTTCCTGCAACTGCAATAAGGATTCTTTAAAATACAGCCAGCTCTCCTGGACCCCTTTGCCCTTCCTGTTATTCTCCCAGGGGATCCTGCCCATCTGTTCCCTGAGGGAGTCAAAGTCTGCTTTTCTGAAGTCCAGGGTCCGTATTCTGCTGCTCTCCTTTCTTCCTTGTGTCAGGATCCTGAACTCGACCATCTCATGGTCACTGCCTCCCAGGTTCCCATCCACTTTTGCTTCCCCTACTAATTCTTCCCTGTTTGTGAGCAACAGGTCAAGAAAAGAGTCCTTCACAAAATTCCAGTACTTTATTTTCCATTTGATAAAGTTCTGTCTGTGGTTACTAACATACTCATCTCATAACCTTAGTATCTAAGTAACAAGATGAAGTCTATGAAATAAATATAAATGCAATCTTTAAAGATTTTAGAAATGCTCCCCAAAAAGGAAACAATCCACTAGTTGTTGGCAAATTTATCCAGTTGTTAGCTAGCCAGGGGGAGGGAAACAAACAAACAAACAAACACTCACCAGTAGACTAGCTCCAGATTGGAATAAGTTGTAAGGATAAAGAATACGTTCATAATGGGCACGGATGTGTGAACCCACTGCCTTGCCTGGAGCAAAACCCATTCTGATGGCTATTTTCGTCCATTTTCTCTCCTTACAGACTAAGTCAAATCCACCTTCTTCTGCAACTAGCTATAAAGGAAAAATACAATGGTCACATATACAAAAATAAAGTCATTAGTGTATAAAGATCTACTGCCAGTAAAAAAAAAAAAAAAGTTACAAAGGAAAAAGCATTTCCTTTTGCAGATGCTACCATATGCAATAAATACTTTAAATACAGTTTTCACATTAAGAGAATGCTGTACCTTAAATCCTTTACTTAGCTAGTCAGAAAACAAAGACCTCTGAAAAAGTTTATAGATTCACAGATTCCAAGGCCAGAAGGGACCAATTGTGATGATCTGAACTGTTGTATAACACAGGTCACACAACTTCCCCAAAATAATGCTTTACAATATGCACCAGAAGGGAAGATTAGATGCAGGTTTATAGTTCAGTCTAGTTGGAGGATTCTCTCAGGCTGCATTTCTAAGGCTCTACTACTGAATTAGCTACCCAACATTACTTTTTAGTGCAATATAAACCGCACTTGTCTTGAATCCATTTCACAGAATAGGTCTCAAGGCGTTAAATCATACATTAAAAACCCTCTAATGAAGTAGCTTACTAAAGACGACTTGACTTCAGTGGAGGAACAGAAGTAATATGACATCTTTTGCAGGAAAAGAAGCTATTTTAAAAAATAGTCTTACCCTATTAAGTTGAAATAAATCCAAGATCTTCCTCTCTACATGTGGAATTTTCAGTGTACATCCTTGGAGCTCCCAAAACTTTGCAATCTGGTCCAGAAAATTCAGCTTCACACGGGTCTGAGCCTAACAGAAGACAGTCTGCTTTCAATATGCAGTTCAATTTAGCTTCCACTTCCCAATGTTTTCCATATTAGAACATTTTCAAGTTCAGATCTTCAGTTATGTTCCAAAATCCCTCTTTAAATGTATTTGCACCTAGTATAATAAAGCTAGACACGACTGGCTTCCTTTCATTTTTGTTTATTTGGGAAAGATGCTGGATTGACTGCATTGAAATTGAAGTTCTCCAGATATCTAGACGTATAGCCTTGTCAATGTGCTTGAACTCTATCATAGATTGATCACATTTGTTTGGGAAAGAAAACTTCTGTCTCCACTGGGCCTTTGGCATCCCGGCTAATGCCACCAATTGTGATTTCAATTTCAATGTATCCACCATTTGAAGGCAATGACCGGAATCAGTTGTTTTAAAAAAGACTCGCTATTCAATCTTAAGAGCCAGTGTCACCTCCTCTATATTCCCTGTGTTAGACCTGATCCATCCTCAGTAATGATGTTCACTGGCTCTATGTTAGGAAACCTATCCACTCCAAAGGACTAGACCACTGAGGCAAGAAGCACAGTGGAGGACCTACAGAGTGGCAAACCTTCCCCACTCACAGATGTGCACAGGCAACGGTGAGAGCAACCTTACTCCTCCTTTGCTGGAGTAAGAAGCAGCACCAGTCCCGCCAGTAGTAAATTCTGTAACTAGGTCCTTGGGCATTAGAGGGATGGGGTAATGTGGCATGCCCCAACAGGACCCCTTCCTGCACCCCTCCTCCCCAAAGAGCTGCAGATTCATTTCTGATGCAGATTTGTGGGTTTACCCAAATACAAATTAATGAGATTTACTACATGGATTAATTTCCTTCTTTGAGGGGATTCATCTTTCAAGTCATCTTCACAAATTGTCTTTAAAAGTTACTGAATCTACACTGTATCTGTAGATACAGTGAACATTTGAACTGGTCAAATAAACAGAAACTTTGGCTGCCAAAAATGTTTTCTCCCCTACCACATAATGCATTTGCCAATACATGTTTTACTGCAAAACGGGGGGGAAGGGATAGGTCAGTGGTTTGAGCATTGGCCTACTAAACCCAGGGTTGTGAGTTCAATCCTTGAGGGGGCCACTTAGGAATCTGGGGCAAAATCAGTACTTGGTCCTGCTAGAGAAGGCAGGGAGCTGGACTTGATGACCTTTCAGGGTCCCTTCCAGTTCTATGAGATATACCTACCTCCATATGTTATAAAACTAGCAACCAGTAAGTTTAAAAAAAAAAAATCACACTCTGAATCAGACAGGTAAGTGCCAGATGAATAATGGTCCAAACTCTAATACAACCCTAATTCTATCAAAATACATTTTTTTTATTTTTATCACCACAAAGTGTCTACAAGAATTGAGCTGTGATTCATCTTATATTAGCTGGAATCAAAGGTCTACTTTTGAGCTTAGAAAACATTTGCTGATATTTTAAACCCTTTGAAACTTAGAATAAGTTGTTATCCATACCAATCTGGTCCACTTCCATTTGATAAAAAATTATTCTACCCTCAAAGGGAACTTTAACATTACATTTCAGCAGACTTATGTGTTTAGACACTACACCATCACTAACATCAACGAGACCTGGTACAGAGTTAGTTAACATTCCTTCTGTTAGTTCAGAATGAAATAGATCTTCTACTCTGGGCTTTTCTGGTAATGCTACTTTAAAGTTGCAATGAACTTATGAATCCCACAGAACCCCATATATGAACCTGCCCTCTTGTTGACTATGCCTTCTGAGAATCAACTTTCCAAGATAGCTTTTAAAGATTTAAAATTCATGTCAGTTTTAAAATGCCTTTCGGCACAGGGAATAGGCACAATCAATGCAAAAATAAACATTTTTAAATTTAAAAGAAGCTTTCAAAAATTCAGACTAAGCAACTGGCTTCAAAGTGGTGAATCCAGTGACATAATGCAGGATTTTGCTGTTTGGCCAACAAGTTTGTCATACTTAATGACAGGTTATTACATACAATTCTTGGAGACAAGGTGACAGAAAATGATTAAGGGCACGGCTACACTAGAGAGTCTCCCGCCAACATAGCGCTATCCACACCTGTAATTTACGTTGCTTGGGGTGGGGTCATCTATTCACACCCCTGAGCGACATATGTTATGCCAACGTAGGCTATGTCTACACTTAAGTTTAAGAACATCTTCCTGGCTCATCACCGGTTTTCACTCAAATTTTTCCCAAGCATGTGCAGAATGAATTTTGTTATGTGCACCAATATAGAGTGTAACACATCACCTCCATATTGGCAAACATAACAAAACTCATGTGGCGAGAGTGGGGCCAAGGGGTTCCGAGTGTGGGAGGGGGCTCAGGGCTGGGGTGAGGGGAGAGGGAGGGTTCCGGCTGGGGGTGTGGGCTCTGGGATGGGGATGAGGAGTTTGGGGTGCAGGCTACCCCAGGGCTACGGTGGGGAAAGAGGACACCCCCCTGCTCTCTCCCCCAACAGCAGCACCTGGGCCTATGTGGTGCTTAATAGGCTGCTGCACAGCTTAGAGGGAATTAAGTTCATCACTAGCTGTCTATTCCCTGCATCTAATCCTTTCACTGCTCCCTTTCTCCACCACAGACTTATTGTGCTGACCTTCTAAGCTCTTCATATAAGCCTTCCCTTTTCTGAACTATTATCTTTCCAAGAGGCTGAGTCCTGCCACCTTCCCTCTGCCATCTATGCCAGCCTCGTCCACCTGCTCATCCACTTCTCCCACAAGCACCTCTGCACTGTCTCCCCTGAAGTCCCTTACTCCCAGTGGAAAATTCTAAAGCCAGTTTATCCTCCCTCACGTCCCTCCTCGAAGCTCATACACCATAATGCATAAAGAATTTTTCACTTGACCAGAGCTCTACCATCTCAAAACAACAAGGCAGGTGATGAGATATTACTGCTATTGACCAGCTAAAAGTTGCCCACAGAACTAATCCATGCTAAATTATATTACTTTTGTTATCAACGTCCTTCCTCATCCCTAACCACTTGTCTCATTTTTATAAACGTAAGACCTTCAGGGCAGGGACTGTCATTTACTATATGTTTGTACAGTGCTTTAGCACAATGGGAGCCTGACCTGGTTGAGGTTTCTAGGCACTTCTGCAATACAAATGTGAAACCAGGGCTGTTGATTAATCGCAGTTAACTCAAAAGAGAATACGTAGAGAATATGTAAAAGAATAAATGTACATAAATTGGACATCCGTAATGGTAACATACAAAAGCCAGTAGGAGAACACTTCAATCTTCCTGGACATTCTATTACAGATTTAAAAGTAGCCATAGTTGAACAAAAAAACTTCAGAAACAGATTTCAAAGCAAAACTGCAGAACTAAAATTCATTTGCAAATTTAATACCATTAATTTGGGCCTGAATAGGGACTGGGAGTGGTTGGCTCACTACAGAAGCAGTTTTTCCTCTCCTGGAGTTGACACCTCCTCATCAATTGTTGGGAGTGAATTACATCCACCCTGATTGTATTGGCCCTATCAATACTGATTCTCCATTTGTGAGGTAACTCCCTTCTCTTCATGTGTCAGTATAATAATGCCTGCATCTGTAATTCTCACTCCATGCATCTGAAGAAGTGTTTTTTTTACCCACAAAAGCTTATGCCCAAATAAATCTGTTAAGTCTTTAAGGTACCACCGGAGTCCTTGTTGTTTCTGTGGATACAGACTAACATGGCTACCCCCTGATACTATGACCTAAAGTGTCAACTGACATCAGTGGGAGCCACAGTGCGTCAACACCATGGAGTATCCATCCCAGTGTTATTTTTAAAAATATTTATTGTTTTATTAAATGCAGTTTGGAGCAAAAGCGACCTTTTGCTTCATTGCATGTGCTAAAGAATGAACTACTTAGAACATATTTACTCCTTCAAGAGGACTCTAATGTTAATGGCATCAGTTTCTGACACTACCTCCAATTCATTCAGCCTCTGGATCCGTGGAGTAAAATGAAGTTTATCGACATCACATGCAAATGGTGGCTGCCAGTCCTGGGGAAAGAGAAAAGCTTCAGTAAACAGAATAGGAAAATTCGATACATTCTTTGTGTTTACAAGCTAGATACACCTAAAGTTAAAACAAAGCCAAACCCAAAGACAGCCTCACTTCTCCTCCATTTTCAAATGTGAAGAAATCTAATATTTTCCCCAAATGATCTCACAATACTCAAACACCTTAACACACACATTCACTCACTAAAAGTAAGAAAAGGCACAGCACTTTACAATGCTGTCTTCTAAAAATTTGAAGTTTTTTATTCAGGTTTGATAATTTCTTAATGAAAGCAAAAAGAATGTTCATTGGGTCTTTAAATAGATTGTTTTGACATGTAATGAAATAGGTCTTCCATTGATACTCTGAAACTAAAGATGCAACTCAAAGATTAGCCTTTAAATCTCAGAGACAGATAGAGACATACACAAATCAGTCCACCTTCCTACTATGTCTCTGTTTGGTAGCAGAAGGCGAGAAGGGTAATACATGTCCCAGAGTTAGGATGCCCACTGTAACTGTAAGGTCACATTCCAAAATGGGAATCATGTGTCAGCTAGAGATCTTGTTTGTCAAGCAGAGATAGTAGGTGTCTTTGGCAGAGCCTACTGTGCCATTTCCTTCATACAGGAAAAGGCCCTCATGGTGGAGAGAACATAGTTACAACCTCCAGACACAATCTGTTCAAATGTTACATATGCTACTTACTTGTTTTTTCCTGTTAGGAATTTTTGCTCTCAACATATAAATTAAACAGGTTCGTTGGCCACAAAACCAACTGCAATGCACAGTATTGAGTGTACAGTATTCCTGAAAAGGCAATTAGCTGGAATCAGAGACTTTAAATGCTCAGGAGACACATAAGCACATCAGGTAAATAGTTTCTTTGCTTCTCATACCTCATAGACATCAGAAGGGACCAGCATGATCATCTAGCCTGAACTCCTGTACATTGCAAGGCCACAGAACCTTACCCACCCACTCCTGTAATAGACCCCTCACCTCAGATTGAGTTACCGAAGTCCTCAAATAATGGTTTAAAAAGTCTTCAAGTTACAGAGAACCCACCATTTACACCAGTTTAAACCTGCAAGTGCCCCAGACCCCATGCTTCAGAGGAAGGGTTTTTTTTGTTTGTTTGTTTTTTTAAAACAGGGTCTCTGCCTGATCTCCTAGCAACAGCAGCTATGTGGTCAACCAAAAATAACTACTTCAGGAGTACCTTGTTTAAAAATATTCAGAAACAGCTGAAATATATCTAACAAGAAAACACACGCACACCACCAATCTTACTTCGACAGAGATCATCTAAAGTTGGTGGGTAGCACTTACATAAGATAACAAAGCAATATCATCTCTCAGACCGCTGACATTTGGCACATGCAGTGTAGTTATAGCCATGTGTCTCTAATATTGTGGGACTGACAAGGTGGGTGAAGTAATATCTCTTATTGGACCAATAAAGATATTACCTCACCCACCTAGTCTCACATATATCACAGCCGGTTGGTGTGGCAGTATAAAGTTTATTTAGTAGAACCAAATTAAGCTTAGTTTAAATCTGATACCAATTTCTTACATATCAAAGTATCTTTTTTTTTCCCCTTTGTAATTATAGAAGGATAATAATGGTAATAGAACTTCTGATATTGAAGCGACAGTATCATTTACCAAGGAAGATCATATTTGCCTTTTCTCAGTGACTCCCTGTGGATTAGGTAAATTCAAAATCAGTATCATGGGCAGTATGTTTGTTATTTTAGCAGGAACATTTAACATGAAAACTGTTATAGTCTCAAACCCAATCTCCATCGATTTTCAAGACTTTTTCACTATTATAGTGATGTCACATGCATTAGGGTTTCTTTACTATTATTACTTTTGATTTATACCCTTAATTTGGCATAATTGTGCTGAGAAGATCATGTCCAACATCACATCAAGTCTGTGGCAGAACCAGAATGCTGAAAAATTGGAGATAGTTCAGGAACAGCCACAAGAAAGAGTCATAATGAGGAAAACACACTTACAATGAGGTAACTTGCCAGGGAGCAGATTTCTACTATTGCTTTGTTAGCAGATAAAAGACAAAATCCAATGGACTGGAAGCTGAAATCACCAAAGTCCAAAGTGGAACTAAGGTTATGTCTACACTTGCCATTTAAAGAGCAAAAAGTCCCTTTTTTGCACTAAAACCCCGGGACTGTCTATACTTGTTAATAACTTTTTGTGGTGAAACTCAGAAGTTTCACCGCAAAAAGAAAAATCACTTTCACGAGAGGCATACAGCTCTTTCTGCTGTTCTTTTTACACTGTTGTGAAAGTGAAAGACACGTTCTACCTGTGTAAACACCTTTTGGCCTCTGGAGGATTTCCGGGGAAAGTTCAGCACACAGTTCCATGAAGATAGCTCTCTGCATACGAAAGTTTTGAAGCCAGTGGTTGTCATCCCAGACATGTATAACAATATGATCCTACCACTCTGAGCTAGTTTCCCTAGCCCAAAAACGCCATTCCACACTGCACAGCTCCTCAGTTAATGGCAAAAACAATCAAATGTTACTTATTTCCGTTTCAGGCAGCTCATCAGGCATCTCTGACTGCAGCTCTCTTTGCAAGTTTAAGAACAGCTGCACTGTTAAGTGCGATGTGCAAGTGACAGCTGTCAGAGTAGTGGACAGCAGTGCAGGATCCATTCCTGCTTGTAGATGAGGCGGAGAAAGCAGCCAGACAGCAGGATTTTTTTTAAAAATGCAGCAAAAGAAACAAAGAAGTAATGGGGCTGCTGGGACATGAAGCAGTGCATCACGGGGCACTGAGCAGGGACCCAGAATGTCTTCCGCTCAGCCCCTCCCCAGACCTATCAAGAGAGCTGCACTGTGGGATAGCTGCCCTATAGCGCTTCTCTCATCAGGGATGGAAGTGCTGCTAGTGTAAATACTCTCTGACACCTAAGGACTTAAGTGAATACACAAACCAGCGCTTTTCCTTCCCCGGTTCCCTATCACCAGTGAAACTTACAGCGCAAAAACTCTGCACGTGTAGACATAACCTAAGATATAAACGGGTAATTTACCATTCAACAAATTCCCAAGGGATGGCAAGATTTGAAATCTTTCTAAAAGATATGATCTAGTTTCATTCCAGAAATCTTTGAACTAGATCACTTAGCTAAATTCTAGTGCCTCTGTTATGCAGGAGGTCAGACTAGATAATCATAATGGACCCTTCTAGCCTTAAAATATATGAAAGGGAACCTTTTACACTAAGATTAAATAAAGGGAGTTTGTATCATCTGAGTGACTAATAACCTATACCAGGTGTCGGCAACCTATGGCACGCAAGCTGATTTTGAGTGGCATGCTGCTGCCTGCCCGGTGAGAGGAGGAGGAGGAGGGGCAGGAAAGCACCACGCTGGGGGAAGAAGCGGGGGAGGGGGGAAGCTTGGCTGCTGCAGGACCAAGCTTCTGCCTCCTGCCCCCTCCCCCCACCGCTCTCCCCTGCGGGGGCAGGAGGCAGAAGCTTGGTCCTGCAGCAGCCAAGCTTCCCCCCTCTCCCGCTTCTTCCCCCAGCGTGGTGCTTTCCTGCCCCTCCTCCTCTCCTTCCCTGCGCTGATCAGCTGATGGCCCTTGCGAGGAAGTTACCTACCTTCCATAAGTACTGTTCTCCAAGATATGTTGCTCATGTCCATTCCAAATAGGTGTGGGCGCACCGTATGCGCAGCCGCCGAAGGTTTTTCTCCTAGTGGTATCCATTGGGTCAGCTCAGACAGCCCCTGCCAACCCCCCACCTTGCCAGCTGGCTCCAACAGAGGCGTAGGCAGGTGGGTCTTGGAATAGACATGAGCAACACATCTCGAAGAACAACAGTTACAGAAGGTAGGTAACTGTTTTTTCTTCTTCGAGTGTTTGCTCAGGTTGATTCCAACTAGGTGACTCCCAAGAAGTTGAACAGGAGAGGTTGGAGATCATTGACTCACGGATTGCAGCACCACTCTGCCAAACGCGGCATCTTCTCTAGCTTGCGGTGTAATGGTGTAATGCAAAGTGAAGGTGTGGCCAGACGACCACATTGCTATCCTACAGATGTCCTGGATCGAAACCTGTGCCAGGAATGCCGCAGAGGATACCTAAGCCCTTGTGGAATATGCTGTAAGCACTGGAGCAGGTACCTTTGCCAAGTCGTAGCACGCGCAGATACAGGACGTAATCCATGAGGAGATTCTTAGAATGAGACCGGGAGGCCCTTCAATCTGTCCGCTATGGCCACTAAGAGCTGAGTTGACCTGCAAAATGGTTTTGTCCTCTCAATGTAAAAGGCCAATGCTCACCTTACATCCATGGAATGAAGTCTCTGCTCTTGGTTACTGGCATGCAATCTTGGGTAAAAGACAGGGAGGGATATGTCCTGGTTTGTTTGAAATAGCAAGACTACCTTCAGAAGGAAGGTTGGGTGAGGACAGAGCTGGACCTTGTCCTTGTAGAAGACCCGGAGGCTCAGATGTGAAGGCCTTAATCTCAGAAACCCTCCTGGCCGATGTTATTGCTACAAGGAATGCTACCTTCCAGGACAGAGCAGCAAACATGTTGCTAGGGATTCAAACAGGGGCCACATGAGTCTCCATAGTACTAGATTGAAGTCCCAGGGAGGGACTGGTTGTCACATTTGAGGGTACAGACTGACCAGTCTGTTGAGAAAGCGGCTGATGATTGGTCTGGCGAAGACGGATTGGATGGTGACCCAGGGGTGAAATGCCGAAATCGCAGCCAAATGGATCTTGATTGATGACACTGACAGCCCTTGCTATTTTAGGTACAAGTATTCCAGAATGAAGGGTGCTGACGACTGTGTAGATGAAGTGCCCCTTTGCATCGACCAGATAGAGAATCTTTTCCACTTAATCAGGTACATGGCCCTCATGGATGGTTTTCTGCTGCCTAGGAGGACCTCTCTGACGGGTCCTGATCATGTCAACTCCCAGAGGTTTAGTCATAGAGATTTCATACCATGAGATGGAGAAACTAGAGTTTCGAATGCTGAAAGCAGACATGGTCCTGGGTGATGAGATCTGAGCCAAGGGGCAGACCGTTTGGAGCCTCCACTGACAGGTGTAGGACTGTGGTGTAGCAATACTGACACGGCCAGATCAGAACTTTTCTTCCTGACCTTCAGCAACACCTTCTGTAGGAGTGGAATTGTCGGGAATGCATAGAAAAGCTGGCCCCTCAATGGGAGGAGGAATGTGTCTGCAACTGAGCCCGGGCAGTGGTTCAGGAGGGAGCAAAATTGCAGGCACTTCCTGTTGTGTCTTGTTGTGAACAAGTCTACATGGTCAACTCCCCACCATTGGAAGATGCTGTTCACAATGTTTTGGGCGAATGGTTGGAGAAGGACTTTCTGAGGTGGTCTGCCAAGTCATTCTGGGACCTAGGAAGGTAAGAAGCCACGAGATGTATTGAGTGGGCTATGCAGAACTCCCATAGTTTGAGGGATTCCTGACATAGGAGATAGGAGCATGCTCCACCCTGTCTGTTTATATAGAACATTACTGTTGTATTGTCTGTTGTGACCAATACACATCTGCCCTCCAGGTGGACTTGGAAGGTCTGGCAGGCTAGGCACACCACTCTCAGCTCTCTGACAGGGATATCTAGTGAAAGCTCCACCTGGGACCAGAGGCCTTCAGTCCAGAATCTCCCCAGATGAGCCCCATAACTACGGGCAGTGAGGGTTAAGGTCTGAAAAAGGGCACTCCTCCGCAGACAGCCTGCGTATTCAGCCACCAAAGAAGGAACTCAATTACCCAGTGAGACCACTATGTCTAAGTGGTTTCAGTTTGGATATACTGAAGCCAGCCAGGTTTGAAGAGGTCTGAATCAGTCTTGCATGCTATATGAAATACGTGCAGGCAGCCATGTGACCCACGAGCTTCAGGCAGTTCTGTGCCTTGGTGATGGGGTAGCTTCTGACGCCTTTTATGATGGCACATATAGCCTGGAATCGGGACTCCAAAAGGAATGCTCTGGCTTGGCCTGAGTCTAGTACTGTCCCTATGAACTCTATCCTCTGGATGGACGACAGAAGTCAACTTCTGTAGGTTTACCAACAAGCTTAACTTGTTGGCTTGATATGGTCAACATTCGACATCTGCCTCCACCTGCTCCCTGGTGTGGTCCTTGATCAGCCAGTCCTCTAGGTTCGGGTAAACCTGTATCTTCTACTTCCTCAGGAATACAGTGACAACTGCCATGCACTTGGTGAACACTCAAGGGGCTGCTGATAGGCCAAAAGGGAGGACCGTAAACTGGTCTTGGATATGGTTCACTACGAACCATAGGAATCTTCTGTGTCCTGGGACAAAAATACACATCCTTCAAATCGAGGGCGGCATACCAGTCCCCCGGATCCAGGGAGGGGATAATGAAGGCTAAGGAGACCATGTGGAATCTCAGCTTCTTCATGAATCTGTTGAGGTTTCGCAGGTCCATGATGGGTCTGACACCGCTTGGCTTTCGGGGTCAGGGAATAGAAACCCTTGCCCCATAGCACTCAAGGGACCTCCTCTACTGCTCCCACTTTTAAGAGTGTCTACAGCTATTGGATCAGAAGTTGCTCATGAGAAGGGTCCCTGAAGTAGTAAGGAGGGAGACAACTGAACAGTAGGGAGTATCCCATTAGTATTGTGTGTAGCAGCCAGCGGTCTGAAGTAATCTCAGCCCATGCACAATAGAAACAGTCTTAAAAACACAGGGGTGATGGATCCGGTACTTGAACTGGTACACTGCCCTCGGGCGCACCCTCGAAAGTTCTGCTTCAGCCCAGATGGCTGCTTCACAAGCCCAGGTCCTTGGGTGGACGAAGGAGGAGGAGGACACCTTATCCTATAATTCCTGCCACGCTTTCTGCTATAATCTTGCCTAGGTTGAGATTAATAGAAGTGAGGTAAGGGTTGTGTTTTAAGGGTCTCCTCTGAGGAGCCAGGGTATGGAGCAAAAGTGACTTGAGTACCGCTCAAGTCCTTTAGACTGTGGAGTCTCAAGTCTGTCTGCTCAGAGAAAAGGGACAAGCCCTCAAAAGGGAAGGTCTCGTATGGTCTGTATGGTGCCATGAGGGCTATCAGCTCCCTAGCCACCTCAAATATTTCCAGTGTGGAGGGTAGCTCTAGTATCTCTCCATGGCTCTCACTCGGCAGGGAGTCCAGTGGTACTGGACACAACTGACCTTTCAATGAGGCCCAAGCCAACAATACCGCTCTGAATAATAATAGTTCTTACACCCTGCTGGCCTTACCATAGGCAAGCACCCCGTTAGTTATCTTTTGCTTCTTGCGAGGCACCGGTGCCACACATACCCAGGAGCGGAGCATCTTGATGCCAGAGCCCTGCCGGTTCTGAGAGTCTCTGGCAGCAGAGTCTTCTCTCAGTGCTGGAGTCTCCCTCATTGTTGCTGGTGTGCTCCGCACTGAGGCAGATGTGCTGGGTGCCAGTGAGCCGAACTTGGCTCCAAACGTGGACAGAGGGCTGCCTCCATCAGGAGGAACTTCAGTCTCTGATCCCTCTCCTTTTTAGTTCTGGAATGAAATCCCCTACAAATCTGGAGCAATCCTTTTGGTGGGATTCTACCAGACACTTTAGGCAAGAAGCGTGGGGGTCGCTCCTGGGCATAGGCTTCTGGCAAGCCCCATATGGTTTAAAACCTGGAAATTGAGGCATACACCAGTCCCAGCGGGACGGCGGGGATGGACCCCGAAAAGTGGGGTCCTAACTACTCTAACTCAATTCACTAATCTATATCCTGGCAGAAACGAGAAGTCCACTAGGGAAGGACTTGCAGATGCAAGAGAGAACCAGGTGTTCTGGTTGCCTGACACAGGCAGTAAGAAGGAACTGAAGAGGCAGGGAATCAGCAGGGTCCTATATATGGCACCATCTGGGCACAACTCACTGGAGCTGACCTGATGGATACCACTAGGGGAAAAAAAGCTTCCGGCGGCTGTGCATCAAGCATGCACACACCTACTTGGAATCGACATGAACAAGCACTCAAAGAAGAACTGGGGGAATTCTAAAAGTACTGCCAACATAATTCCAGTATTTAAAAAGGGTGAAGGGGATGACCCAGGGAACTATAGGGTAAGTAGCCAGGGTAAAATAATGGAACAGTTAATTCATTATCAAAGAATTAGAGGCTAAATATATAATTAATGCCAATCAGCACGGTTTCATGGGAGGTCAGTTTTGTCAAACAATCTGAGTGTTTTGTGTTTTAGAGAAGACTAAAGGTCTGATTGATACAGGCAACTGTGTTGTTACAGTACACTTTGATTTCTCAAAGGCATTTGACCTAGTTCCACATGACGTGATTTTTAAAATTGCAATATATGGAATTATAGGGCACACATCATATGGATTAAAAACTGACTCATTGACTGATCTCAGAATGTAGTTGTTAATGGGGAGACATCAATAAGTGAGGGCTATTTTTAGCAGAGTTCCCCAAGGATCGGTTCTTAGTCCAACACTATTCAATATTTTTATCACCAATCTAAATTATTCTATAAATCTTTGTAAAATTTGCATAAGACAATGATTGGTGAGGTAGCAAATAATGAGAACAGGTTACTGCTACAGAATGATCTGAATTCACCTGGTTAAACGGTCACAATCCAACAAAATGCATTTTAATACAGCCAAAAGCAAGGCATACTTTACAGGATCATAGATTATCTTGGAAAGCAGTGATTCAGAGAAGGATTTAAGGGTGATTGTGGATAAATCGCCTCAACATGACAACAGTGCAATGGCGTGACAAAATGAGCCAACGCAATCCTTGGATTTATAAAAAGGGGACTATCAGGTAGAAGTAGACGGGTGATCTTGCATCCATACGCCACATTGGTAAACCCACCACCAGAATAGAGAGTCCAGTTTCTGTATCCATGCTTCAAGAAAGATGTGGAAATACTGGAAAGAGGTCAAAGGAGGTCAACAAGGATGATCCAGGAGCCAAATAACAAGCTTTACAATTTGAGGTTTAAAGAGCTCAACTTATTCAGCTTTTCAAAGAGAAGGCTGAGAGAAGATTTGATTACTTTTGTACAGGTACTTAACACAAATGGAGGAAGATATTTGATATTCAGGGGAAGCTGAAGATAGACAAATTCAACCTTGAAATAAGGTGCAATTTCCTAGCACTGAAGGGTCATTAAACATTGGAACAGCTTACCATGTGAGGTGGTGGACTCATCATCGCTTAGAGTTTTAAATACAAGAAAGCATATATTTTAGAACAATATTTCATTCCAGCTTATGGGAGAAAGTCTATGACCTGTGTGTGCAGGGGCTGGGCTAGATAGTTGTGGTGGTGGTCTCTTGTGTCAATCTCTGAATTCCCCTGCTCAAGCCACAATCAAGGAAGAAGGCCACACTGGTTAAAAAACTGACATGGTTTAGAGGGGAAATGAAGGCAGCTCTAAAAAATAATATATAACAAAGGGAAAGTTGATACTGATGAATATAAATCAGAAGCTAGGAATTGTAGAAAATTGATAACGGAAACAAAGGGACAAAACAAGAAATCTATAGCCAGCACAGTTACGGACAATAAGGAGGAGTTTAAGTATATTAGGAACAAACAGAATTCTAACAATGATATTGGTCCACTACTAAATGGAAATGGTAGAATTATCAATAGTAATGCAGAAGACACAGAAGCATTCAACAAATATTTCTGTTCTTTATTTGGGGAAAAACAGATAATGTCATATCATATGATGACAACAGTCTTTCCATTCCATTAATATTTTGGGAGAATGTTAAAAAGCAGCTATTGAAGTCAGACAAGATAACTTGCATCTACGTGTTTCAAAAGAGGAGCAGCCCACTGGACCGTTAATGCTGATTTTCAATACGTCTTAGAACCCTGGGGAAGTTCTAGAAGACTGGAAGAAAGCTAATGTTGTGCCAATATATAAAAAGGGTAAATGGGATGAACCTGAGTAATTATAGGCCTGCCAGTCTGACATCTAACCCAGATAAGATAATGAAGCGGCTGATATGGGACTCGATTAATCAAGAATTAATAATCAAGAATTAAAGAAAGATACGCTGTCCATAATGCAAGAAGGAAGCTGATAAAATGAAGAGGGTTCAGAGACTAAAGGATTAGAAAACATGCCTTACAAGGATAGACTTAAGAAGCTCAATCTGTTTAGATTAACAAAGGGAAGGTTAAGGGGTGACTTGATTATAGGGTTGCCAACTTTTTAATTCCAGAAAACTGAACACCCTGCCCACTGCCCTGCCCCTTCCCTGAGCGCCCCCCCCCCCAATCACTCCATTTCCCCACCACCACCACCCCAGTCGCTTGCTTTCCCCCAGCCTCTCTCAAATGCTCATTTTCACTGCAAGGCCCAAACTGGTGTATTTATTGTTTTGACAGATATATTATGCTAAGTTCAGGTTTTATTAGTTACAGGATGCTAGACTGGCAGCAAAATAGTCAAAAAGGGTAATTTTTAAAAAATGAAATTTCACATAGGTTTTCATGATTCTTTCCCTCCCCTCTTCCCATTTTTCATAACCAGCTCCATGTTTTTTGTTCACTAAAGTTATGTGTGGAATTAGGACCACATATTATCATAGCTGCAATGGGTCCATTAAAGGCCAACTCCTGAAGCCCAAATACAAATCCATAGAGCACAACCACAGAAATGCACAACTGATTTATTTATAAATCTGTAGAAACTGACTCCCACACCTACATGCAGATACATGTGTACATATGTAGCATGCACTAACACATACACTTCCACATTATTTATTATTACAATTGTTGTTTAGTGCCTAGAGACCTCAACTAAGATCAGGGCTCCAGGGTGGTAGGTGCTGGACATATACATAAAAAGTTTATGTAACAAAGTTTATAATGTAGTTAGACAAAGGTGGGGAGAAATGTATGACACATTGGCTTTTCTGCAATTACTGGTCAACAACATTAACTTTTTAAGAAATAATACTTTTTTTAGCGTTCCCTTCTCTTTTAAAAACTTGTTATGAAATGAATATATACATTTTAGGTCATCAATTTTTTGTGCAAAGCCAGCAAAAGAAATAAAAGTCAAAGTAGGCTGCAAATTTTATTCACACAGGTATACACACATGCAGAAATACAAGCACCTCCCTACATAAAAGCACACAGTCTCTTACACACAATGCATGCATGCACACTTGACTACTCAGAGACACTTTTTCATACACTTTTCCAGGGGCTGCCTAAATCACCCAGCTGGGAAGGGGGGAGGAGAGAGGATGGGAAGGGAAAGAGGCCAAGGATGAGAGCAGGGTGGAGGGGGTGAGAGGGGGCAGTGAAAGAGAGAGGAGACGGTGTGGGGGTATTTGGGGTGGATGGGGATACAGGTGGAGACAGAAGGCTACTGGTGCATGAGGATGGGGGGGCACAGGGGTATATAGGGACATAATGGGAGTGCAGCAGTATATGGAGGTGAAGGGGGTGCAGGGCTGTGGGGGGTGAGGGAAACGGGGGTGGCAGCTCTGGGAGGTGGAGAGGATAGGTCGGAAAGCGCTGTAAGGGGTACAGGGCTATGATGGATAGGTGTGGGGAGCAGGACACAATGGGACAGTGGAGGGATGCAGTGAGGGAGATGGGGTGCAGCCCCATTCCTAGCACTTGGAGACGGAGATGCATATACCTTGAACTCCTGGGTGCCGGCGATGGAACTGCACATGCCTCAGCTCGAGCCAAGCCACACAAGAAGAGGACCGTCTGCAGGCATGGCCCCCCGCAGCTCCCAGTGTCTTGTGGCCCGCAATCAGATTACCTTGATGGGCCACATGCGGCCTGCAGTTGCCCATGACTGGACTAAATGATCACAATGGTCCCATCTGGTCTTGGAATCTATTAGTCAGACCCCACCTTACAAGAAGTGGAAGATTGGACAAATGACCAGGGAGGAGTATAAAAATATTGCTCAGGCGTGCAGGAGTGAAATCAAGAAGGCCAAATCACACTTGAAGTTGCAGCTAGCAAGAGATGTTAAGAGTAACAAGAAGGGTTTCTTCAGGTAGGTTAGCAACAAGAAGAAAATCAAGGAAAGTGTGGGCCCCTTACTGAATGAGGGAGGCAACCTAGTGACCGAGGATGTGGAAAAAGCTAATGTACTCAATGATTTTTTTGCCTCTGTCTTCACGCACAAGGTCAGCTCCCAGATTGCTGCACTGGGCAATACAGCATGGGGAGAAGGTGACCAACCCTCTGTGGAGAAAGAAGTGGTTCGGGACTATTTAGAAAAACTGGACGTGCACAAGTCCATGAGGCCGGATGCGCTGCATCCGAGGGTGCTAAAGGAGTTGGCGGGTGAGATTGCAGAGCCATTAGCCATTATTTTTGAAAACTCATGGCGATCGGGGGAGGTCCCAGATGACTGGAAAAAGGCTAATGTAGTCCCCATCTTTAAAAAAGGGAAGGAGGAGGATCCGGGGAACTACAGGCCAGTCAGCCTCACCTCAGTCCCTGGAAAAATCATGGAGCAGGTCCTCAAGGAATCAATTATGAAACATTTAGAGGAAAGGAAAGTGATCAGGAACAGTCAGCATGGATTCACGAAGGGGAAGTCGTGCCTGACTAACCTAATTGCCTTCTATGATGAGATAACTGGCTCTGTGGATGAGGGGAAAGCAGTGGATGTGTTATTCCTTGACTTTAGCAAAGCTTTTGATACGATCTCCCACAGTATTCTTGCCGCCAAGTTAAAGAAGTATGGGCTGGATGAATGGACTGTAAGGTGGATAGAAAGCTGGCTAGATCGTCGGGCTCAACGGGTAGTGATCAATGGCTCCATGTCTAGTTGGCAGCCGGTTTCAAGCGGAGTGCCCCAAGGGTCGGTCCTGGGGCCGGTTTTGTTTAATATCTTTATTAATGATCTGGAGGATGGTGTGGACTGCATTCTCAGCAAGTTTGCAGATGACACTAAACTAGGAGGCGTGGTAGATACACTAGAGGGTAGGGATCGGATACAAAGGGACCTAGACAAATTAGAGGATTGGGCCGAAAAAAACCTGATGAGGTTCAACAAGGACAAGTGCAGAGTCCTGCACTTAGGACAGAAGAATCCCATGCACTGCTACAGACTAGGGACCGAATGGCTAGGTAGCAGTTCTGCCGAAAAGGACCTAGGGGTCACAGTGGACGAGAAGCTGGATATGAGTCAACAGTGTGCTCTTGTTGCCAAGAAGGCTAACGGCATTTTGGGCTGTATAAGTAGGGGCATTGCCAGCAGATCGAGGAACGTGATCGTTCCCCTTTATTCAACATTGGTGAGGCCTCATCTTGAATACTGTGTCCAGTTTTGGGCCCCACACTACAAGAAGGATGTGGAAAAATTGGAAAGAGTCCAGCGGAGGGCAACAAAAATGATTAGGGGTCTGGAGCACATGACTTATGAGGAGAGGCTGAGGGAACTGGGATTGTTTAGTCTCCAGAAGAGAAGAATGAGGGGGGATTTGATAGCAGCCTTCAACTACCTGAAGGGGGGTTCCAAAGAGGATGGAGCTCAGCTGTTCTCAGTGGTGGCAGATGACAGAACAAGGAGCAATGGTCTCAAGTTGCAGTGGGGGAGGTCCAGGTTGGATATCAGGAAAAACTATTTCACTGGGAGGGTGGTGAAACACTGGAATGCGTTACTTAGGGAGGTGGTGGAGTCTCCTTCCTTGGAGGTTTTTAAGGCCCGGCTTGTCAAAGCCCTGGCTGGGATGATTTAGCTGGGAATTGGTCCTGCTTTGAGCAGGGGGTTGGACTAGATGACCTCTTGAGGTCCCTTCGAACTCTGATATTCTAGGATTCTATGATTCTATGATTCACGGGCAATGGGGAAAAAGAGGATTGCCTGCACTGGCCTCAACATACTCATAACACTTGCAGATCTGCATTAAGATAATGACTATAATCAAATCCCATGCTTCAGGGCATCAATCACTGGCAGGGGTTAGAAAGGAATTTTTTCTTCCAATGCACAATTGGCTAGATATATTCCAGGTTATCTCTACGTGCCTTCCTCTGAAGAATCAGAGATTGGCCACTGCTCTGAGGTGGTTCAGATAATCCTCTCTTACAGGTCTCTCACATGTGAGTTTTGCTCACAAGCTCATGGTCAAACTAATTTGGGGTAAGGAAGGCATTTTCCCTAAATCAGACTGGTAGAGACCTTAGGAACAGGGTTCACGTATTTTTGCAGCATGAAGCGTGGATTGCCTGATGAGATCATCTGGGCCTGTTTCATCTAGTCAATTCCCTGCCATTGCAGGGACCTCAGGCATTGGAGGCACCAGTCTCTCCTGGTCTCTGTCTGTGGCATACTATAATTTAGTCTCCTGAGAACTGAAATGTTTTATTCTAACCCAGGTTTGGTGGCTCAATGTAGCAATATCTGGGTGAAATGGAACGATTTGTGATCAGGGCCGGCTCTAGCGTTTTTGCCGCCCCAAGCAGTTAAAAAAAAAAAAAAAAAAAAAGGTGTGATCGCAAGCGGGGGCAGCTCTACTGCCGCTTCATTCTACAGCGACAATTCGGCGGCAGGTCCTTCGCTCCAAGAGGGAGTGACGGCCCCGCCGCTGAACGGCCGGGCATGCCACCCCCCCCTCTTCATTGGCCGCCCCAGGTACCTGCTTGCTACACTGGTGCCTGGAGCCGGCCCTGCTTGTGATATACAGGAGTCAGACTATATGATCAAACGGTCTCTTCTGGCCTGAAACTATGAAGGATCAGAGAAGAGCCATGAGAATGATTATAGGATTGGAAAACATGCCTTATGGTGAAAAACTCAAGCAGCTCAATCCTTTTATTAAAACAAACAGATTAAGGGATGACATAATCACAGTCTATAAGTGCCTACATTGGAACAAATATTTCATTCAATCTAGCAAACAAAGGTATAGCAAGATCCAATGGTGAGAAGCTGGAAAAATTCAACTAGAAACAAGGCTCTGAATGCCCCTCCGCCCAACAGAAGTTCAGTTCTATATGTGGTTCTTCATACATGAAGCTGGACAAATCCCCTGACCCACAATTTTCTATAGGTGGCCACTAAATGGGCATTCCTCCTTTCTGGGTATCCAATTTGACACACCTGAGGCCTGATTTCCAGAAATATTCAGACAGAACTGAAGTCAAAGGAATCTGGATGCTTAGCAAGTCTGCAGAAATGAGTACAGGATTAGGAGCGAGGAATAGAATCCTAATCCTATCACAGATTCATTATATAGCCTTCAGCAAAATCACTTTGTCTTTTGGTTTCAGTTTCCCCAATTTGTGAAATGGGGATAATAGTACATATGTATCCATTTTCAAGGGTGTTGTGAAAATGAAGTGAATGCTACAGCTGTTGAAACAATTCTAATTATTTTGTATACTTTTTTAATCCAATTTAAATTTACTATTTGTCCTGACACACAAGTTGTATGATCTGAAACAGAATTTACTGAAAATTAAAGTATAAAAATCTTTATTGAAAGTAGAATTAAAAGTTATTTATTTTGATACAGAAATCTTATGCTCCTGTGAAGCAGAACCACAAGAGGGAGACTCCAGCACAGCTACTCATGTGGATTAAACCCTGCTGTTGAAAACAGCAGTTCTATATAACTGCTCAGACCCAATAATTTCCATTAAGAATGTACTCAAAAGTTTCACAAACCTGAGCATTTCCATTCAAGATGCACTTGTGAGCTCCCCAACCCCCATTATTTTGGATTTTCCCATTTACTGGGGGGGAAATAATTTGTTTAAATACCTACACTAAAGGGATGTTAAGATTATGACTTAAATGCTCTAAACGAATGAGATAAGAATTAAGGTTCTTAGAGTAATAATTCTTTTACCTGCTATTCCTGTTTTGCTTTCCAATGTCTAAATCATGAATGTTTAGGTGTATATAATAAATACTGGCTGCGTAATTGTGCTAAATTACTATTAATGCCTAAATTTTCATTTCCTGACTTTTGGGCAGTTAAAATGAAAAAAAAAAAAAAAAAAAAAAAAAAAAACGTTTGAGATTTTGTAGTTCAATTTAAAATTCTATTTAAAAATGATTTACAATTGTGTTTTAGGAAGAGAATAAATTTAAGTTTCAGTTACACAATGTATTCTGAGCAACTAGAAGATGCTGAGCACATTCATCTCCCAAAGACTTCAATCTACCAGCATCGCTCTCAAAGCTTTTAATAGAACACTTACCATCAGTGTATCGAACTGAGGGTACTCAGCACCTCTCAAGTACACATGAAAGTAATTAAAAATGTCATTGTTAGCACAGAAAATATAAGTACAGAAACCATCATTGGCCTTGATATGTTCAAGGCCAGTGCAATCTACAATCCTTGCATGATACAGAGGAACTAGATGCCCTCTGGAAATCCACATTCAACCCAGAAGACTGGGGGCTATAAGACAGATTTACAAAGGTATCCAAGCACCTAAAGAGAGAAACACCTACTTCAATTTACAGAAGTGCCTAAGCAAATTAGGTGCCTAACTCTCATTGACTTTCAATATAAATTAGGTGCTTCTGGAATCCCACTAGGTGCCTACCTGCATCTTCAGGTGACTATATACCTTTATTGTTTGCCTGACCATGTCAGTATTATAGTCACAATAGAATAAACTAAGTTGGAGTACAAATATACATAATATCAGCAAAAATTCAAAATTCAATCCCCCCTCAAAGCAGGACAACACCCCAACTAAATCATCCTAGCCAGGGCTTTGTCAAGCCTGACCTTAAAAACCTCTAAGGAAGGAGATTCCACCACCTCCCTAGGTAACCCATTCCAGTGCTTCACCACCCTCCTAGTAAAAAAGTTTTTCCTAATATCCAACCTAAACCTCCCCTACTGCAACTTGAGACCGTTACTCCTTGTTCTGTCATCTGCTACTACTGAGAACAGTCTAGATCCATCCCCTTTGGAACCCCCTTTCAGGTAGTTGAAAGCAGCTATCAAATCCCCTCTCATTCTTTACTTCTGCAGACTAAATCATCCCAGTTCCCTCAGCCTCTCCTCATAAGTCATGTGCTCCAGCCCCCTAACCATAGTGTGGGGCCCAAAACTGGACACAGTACTCCAGATGAGGCCTCACCAATGTCAAATAGAGAGGAATGATCACGTCCCTCGATCTGCTGGCAATGCCCCTACTTATACAGCCCAAAATGCCGTTAGCCTTCTTGGCAACACGGGCACACTGTTGACTCATATCCAGCTTCTCGTTCACTGTAACCCCTAGGTCCTTTTCTGCAGAACTGCTGCCTAGCCACTTGGTGCCTAGTCTGTAGCAGTGCATGGGATTCTTCTGTCCTAAGTGCAGGACTCTGCACTTGTCCTTGTTGAACCTTGTTGAACTCTTTTGGCCCAATCCTCTAATTTGTCTAGGTCCCTCTGTATCCTATCCCTATCCTCCAACGTATCTAACACTCCTCCCAGTTTAGTGTCATCTGCAAACTTGCTGAGGGTGCAGTCCACACCATCCTCCAGATCATTAATGAAGATATTGAACAAAACCAGCCCCAGGACCGACCCTTGGGGCACTCTGCCTGATACCAGCTGCCAACTAGACATGGAGCCATTGATCACTACCCGTTGAGCCCGACGATCTAGCCAGCTTTCTATCCACCTTGTAGTCCATGCATCCAGCCCATACTTCTTTAACTTCCTGGCAAGAATACTGTGGGAGACCATATCAAAAGCTTTGCTAAAAAGTCAAGGAATATCACGTCCACTGCTTTCCCCTCATCCACAGAGCCAGTTACTCATCATAGAAGGCAATTAGGTTAGTCAGGCATGACTTTCCCTTGGTGAATCCATGCTGATTGTTCCTGATCACTTTCCTCTCCTCTAAGTGCTTCAGAATTGATTCCTTGAGGACCTGCTCCATGATTTTTCCAGGGACTAAGGTGAGGCTGACAGGCCTGTAGTTCCCCGGATCCCCCTTCTTCCCTTTTTTAAAGATAGGCACTACATCTTTAAGACCAAGTCCCTCATCCTGTAAGCATGATGTACATTCTTTGTTCCTAGATGTATGGCTTTGCATGTAGCCAAACTGAAATGCATATTGTTTTATCTTGCCCAATTTATCAAGCAATCCAAATGGCTATGTAACAGTGATCTATTCCCACCATTATTTACCACTCCACTGCTCCCTGCAAATTTTAATCAGCAATTAAATTTTCTTCCAGATCTTTGATAAAAATATTAGATAGCAGTGCCCTGAGAACCAGTGACACTCCCATAAAAAAAAAAAAAAAAACACCACACTATTCTTGATTCCTTATTAACAATTACATTAACTTCTTAGCTAGTTTCTAATCCATTCAATGTGCTTTATTGATTTTGCATAATACTGATTTTTAATTAGAATGCTCTATCATATTAAGTCAAATGACCTATACAAGTCAAAAAAAGATTATGTTAACACAATTCCCTTATCAAACTTGTTTTTTGAAACGATTACATTACCAAGCCCATCTGAAAGGGCCCATTTTGCATTTTATTATGTTGAATGGCATCAGTTACCAGCTTTTAGGTCCTTACTGAGAGTCCCTTGTCAGCCATCCCATTATTTTGTCCAAGAGTATGTCAAGCTAACTGGGCACATTGGTTTTCTTCCAGTACTGTCAAGCTTTCCCTGAATTCCAAGATTTATTGAAAATCTAATACCAACAATCCAGACAGCTCCCCAGACAACTCGGGTTCAGGTTATCTGGACCTGATTTAAAATGTTAATCAGGGTGGAGTTATGGTTGTTTAGGGGCCAACTGTGTATTTCCATACCTTAACATTTTAGCGTTTAATAGTATTTCAACTTGGGTTTCCTGATTTTTACTGCTTGATTTTGGGATAATGACAACATCCCTGTAGTACGCTATCCCTTCAATTTCTAGTCCAAAGAGAAAATGGCTTCCAAGTAGGCACTGGAAAATTGAAACTGAACTGAGATTGTTTCTTTGGAATACCAAAAGATGGATGCAGAATTGCTATGCTTGTTAATTGTTTCTTATTTCTTACTGTTAGGCTAACTCCTGCAATATGCTTGGTGAAAACAGATTGACTGTATCTACAGTGATGGAATGCTTTACAAAATGTGATGTCAAAGAGGAGGAAAAGCAGAGAAAGCTTTTTCATGAAGGTGCACTGGTACACAAAACAACGATTCAGACTTGGTTGAAGGAGTATAAAATAAGAGTAAATATCACCCAAAGGTAGGACAATAATCTTAAATTAACGAAAAGGAAGGAATGATTCCAGTAGAAGGACAAGGAAATGATTCAAAATATATAAGGAATGAGAGGGAGATGCAAAGGGAAGACTGACAATTGCAGTTGCAAAACTGACTTCTGAAAACTAGACTCTGAACCACCTCCCCAAAACCATGGCATCAATCAGGACAACAACAGTAATTGGACTGTACTCTAATCCTCAGCTCCCCCACAAACCTTTTTTGAGGTTTTCCATCCCACCACAAGGAAGTGGAAACCCAAAGGAGTACTCAAACAAAATGCACTTGTCAGAGAATATATTGTCCCTAAATCCATACATTCCAAGGTCAGAAGGAATCATTGTGATATCTAGTCTGACCTCCTATATAACAGGTCACAGAACCTCCCAAAAATAATTTCTGAAGATCTTTTAGAAAAATATCCAATTTTGATTTTAAAATTGCCACTGATGGAGAATCCTTGGCAAACTGTTCCAATGCTTAATTACTCTCACCATTAAAAATTTACACCATAATTCCAGTCTGAATTTGTCTAGCTTTGATTTTCAGCCACTAGACAGTGTTATACCTTTCTCTGTTAAACTGAAAAGCCCATTATCAAGATGTGTTCCCGATACAGGTACTTATAGAACTGTGGTTTTCAACCTGTGGTCCACGGACCCCTGCAGGTCCACAGACTACATCTAAGATTTCCAAAGGATCCATACCTCCATTTGAAATATTTTAGGGGTTCACAAATGAAAAGAGGTTAAAAACCACTGATACAAACTAATCGAGTCACCTCTTAACCTTCTCTTTGTTAAATTAAATAGATGGAGCTCCTTGAGTCTAGCACTACAAGGGATGTTTTCTAATCCTTTAATCATTCTTGTGGCTCTTCTTTGAACCATCTCCAATTTATCAACATCCTTCTTCAATTGTGAGCACCTGAAAAGGACACAGTATTCCAGCAGCAGTGGCAAACACAGAAGTAAAATAACCTCTCTATTCCTATTCCAGATTCCCCTGTTAATGCAGCCCGGGACTGCATTAGCTTTTTTGGCCACAGTGTCACACTGGGAGCTCATATTCAGTTGATTATCCACCACAACCCCCAATCTTTTTTGGAGTCAGTGCTTCCCAGGATAGACTTCCCCCATCCTGTAAATATAACCTACATTCTTCATTCCTAGATGGATTCATTTTACATGCATTAAAACACATATTGTTTGCTTGTGCCCAGTTTACCAAGTGATATAGGTTACTCTAAATCAGTGACCTGTCCTCTTATTTACCATTCCCCAAATATTTGTGTCCTCTATAATTTTATCAATGATGATTTTATGTTTTCTTCCAGGCCACTGATAACAATGTTAAATAGCATAGAACCAAGAAACGATCCCTGAAGGACCCCACCAGAAACACACATGCTTGATTATTTCCCATTTATTGGGACATACTGAGACCAAACTGCCAGTTTTTAGTCCATTTTGTGTGTGACATTTAATTTTATATTGTTCTAGGTTATTTGTTTTTTTAAATCAAAACGTTGTGTGGTACCAGGTCAAATGCCTTACAGAAGTTTATAAGTATGTTTACGTCAACACTATTCGCTTTATCAACCAAATTTGTAATCTCACCACAAAAAGATATCAAATTAGTTTGACAGGATCCACTTTCCATAAACCAATTTTGACTGTCATTAATTACATTACCCTCCTTTAATTCTTTATAATCGAGTCCTGTATCAGCTGGTCCATTGTCTTGCCCAGGACTGATGTCAAACAGCCAGGCCTATAAATAAATAGGTAAAACCAGGTTTCAGAGTAGCAGCCGTGTTAGTCTGTATCCGCAAAAAGAACAGGAGTACTTGTGGCACCTTAGAGACTAACAAATTTATTAGAGCATAAGCTTTCGTGGACTACAGCCCACTTCTTCGGATGCTATATGCATATAGCATCCGAAGAAGTGGGCTGTAGTCCACGAAAGCTTATGCTCTAATAAATTTGTTAGTCTCTAAGGTGCCACAAGTACTCCTGTTCTTTTTAGGTAAAACCATTTACCCTTTCTAAATATTGGCCAACATTAGCTTTCTTCCAGTCTACCAGAACTTCCCTAGTGCTCCAAGACTTATTAAAAATCAACATTAATGGTCCAGTGAGCTCCTCAGCCAGTTCTTTTAAAATTACTGGATACAAGTTATCTGGACTTGCTGATTTAAAAATGTCTAACTTTAGTAGCTTCTCTTTAAGATCCTCCAGAGATACTCCCCTCCTCTTGTACATGTTACTTTTTTAATGTCAGAGCTGAACTGCAAGATAGTTAGTGTATAATGTTACGTCTTGGTCTTCCCTTTGCGCCTCATATTTTTGCATCATTTCCTTGTTCTTCTACTGGAATCGGTCCTTCGTTTTCATTAAGATTCTTATCCTGCCATTCATTGACCCTTATTTTATACTCCTCCAACCAAGATTGAATCTTTGTCTGTGTACCAGTGCACCTCTATGAATAACCTCTCTCTGCTTTTCCTCCTCTTAGACCTCATTTTGTAAAGCATTGCATCACTGTAGATAGTCAATCTGTACTGCAATGATACTGTTCTTAAACTTCAATACACCACAAAGTGCCTCTACCAACACATCCATATTATCCAGATTATAACCCCACCACATGAATGCCAATTTTACAATAACCTACTCCTTAAATGATGACAGGTTTCAGAGTGGTAGCCATGTTAGTCTGTATCACCAAAAACAATGAGTCCCCCCCTTGTGGCACCTTAGAGACTAACAAATTTATTTGGGCATAAGCTTTCGTGGACTTGAACCCACTTCATCAGATGCATGGAGTGGAAAATACAGGAGCAGGTATAAATACATGAAAAGATGTGAGTTGCCTTACCAAGTATGAGGTCAGTCTAATGAGACAAATCAATTAACAGCCAGATACCAAGGGAGGAAAAATAATCTTTGATGTAATAATGAGAGTGGCCTATTTCAGATAGTTGACAAGGTGTGAGTAACAGTAGGGAGAAATTAGTATTGGGGAAATTAGGTTTAGGTTTTGTAATGACCCCACCACTCCCAGTCTTTATTCAGGCCTAATCTGATGGCGTCTAGTTTGCAAATTAATTCCAGTTCTGCAGTTTCACATTGGAGTCTGTTTTTGAAGGTTTTTTGTTGAAGAACTGCCACTTTTAAGTCTGTTATTGAGTGACCAGGGAGATTGAAGTGTTCTCCTACTGGTTTTTGAATGTTATGATTCCTGATGTCAGATTTGTGTCCATTTATTCTTTTGCGTAGAGACAGTTCGGTTTCGCCAATGTACATGGCAAAGGGGCATTGCTGGCACATGATGGTATATATCACATTGGTAGATGTGCAGATGAACGAGCCCCTGATGGTGTGGCTGATGTGGTTAGGTCCTATGATGGTTTTCAGATGATACTAAACTTGGAGAAGTGGTAGATACATTGGAGGGTAGGGATAGGATACAGAGAGACCGAGACAAAGTAGAGGATTGGGCCAAAAGAAATCTGATGAGGTTTAACAAGGACAAGTGCAGAGTCCTGCACTTAGGACGGAAGAATCCCATGCACTGCTACATACCAGGCACCAAGTGGCTAGGCAGCAGTTCTGCAGAAAAGGACCTAGGGGTTACAGTGAACGAGAAGCTGGATATGAGTCAACAGTGTGCCCTTGTTGCCAAGAAGGCTATATAAGTAGGGGCATTGCCAGCAGATCAAGGGATGTGATCATTCCCCTTTATTCGGCATTGGTGAGGCCTCATCTGGAGTACTGTGTCCAGTCTTGGACCCCACACTACAAGAAGGATGTGGAAAAATTGGGAAGAGTCCAGCAGAGGGCAACAGAAATGATTAGGGGGCTGGAGCACATGACTTATGAGAAGAGGCTGAGGGAACTGGGATTGTTTAGTCTGCAGAAGAGAAGAATGAGGGGGGATTTGATAGCTGCTTTCAACTACCTGAAAGGGGGTTCCGAAGAGGATGGATCTAGATTGTTCTCAATGGCAGCAGATGACAGAACAAGGAATAACGGTCTCAAGTTGCAGTGGGGGAGGTTTAGGTTGGATATTAGGAAAAACCTTTTCACTAGGAGGGTGGTGAAGCACTGGAATAGGCTACCTAGGGAGGTGGTGGAATCTCCTTCCTTAGAGGTTTTTAAGGTCAGGCTTGACAAAAGCCCTGGCTAGGATGATTTAGTTGGGGATTGGTCCTGCTTTGAGCAGGGGGTTGGACTAGATGACCTCCTGAGGTCCCTTCCAACCTTGATATTCTATGATGTCCCTTGAATAGATATGTGGACAGAGTTGGCACCGGAGTTTGTTGCAGGGTTTGGTTCCTGGGTTGGTGTTTTTGTTGTGTGGTGTGTAGTTGCTAGTGAGTATTTGCTTCAGGTTGGGGGGCTGTCTGTAAGCGAGGACTGGCTTGTCCCCCAGGGTATGTGAGAGTGAGGGATCATCCTTCAGGATAGGTTGTAGATCCTTGATGATGCGCTGGAGAGGTTTTAGTTGGGGGCTGTAGGTGGTGGCTAGTGGCGTTCTGTTACTTTCTTTGTTGGGCCTGCCTTGTAGTAGATGACTTCTGGGTATCCTTCTGGCTCTGTCTAGCTGTTTCTTCACTTCATCAGGTGGGTATTGTAGTTTTAAGAACTCTTGATAGAGATCCTGTAGCTGTTTGTCTCTGTCTGAAGGATCGGATCAAATGCGGTTGTGTCTTATAGAGCTTGGCTGTAGACAATGGGTCGTGTGATGTGGTCTGGATGAAAGCTGGAGGCATATAGGTAAGTAGAGCCATCAGTAGGTTTCCAGTATAGGGTCGTGTTTATGTGACCATTGCTCATTAGCACTTTAGTGTCTAGGAAGTGGACCTCTTGTGTGGACTGGTCCAGGCTGAGGTTGATGGTGGAGTAGAAATTGTTTGAAATCTTGGTGGAATTTCTCAATGGCTTCCTTTCCCATGGGTCCAGATGATGAAAATGTCATCAATGTAACGCAAGTAGAGTAGGAGCATAAGGGGACAAGAGCTGAGGAAGTGTTGTTCTAAGTCAGCCATAAAAATGTTGGCAAACTGTGGGGCCATGTGGGTAATTTCAAATTTCAAAAACAGACTCCAACGTGAAACTGCAGAACTGGAATTAATCTGCAAACTGGACACCATCAGATCAGGCCTGAATAAAGACTGGGAGGGGTTGGGTCATTACAAAACCTAAACCTAATTTCCCCAATACTAATTTCCCCCTACTGTTACTCACACCTTCTTGTCAACTGTCTGAAATGGGCCACTCTCACTACCATTTCAAAAGTTATTTTTCCTGCCTTGGTATCCTGCTATTAATTGATTTGTCTCATTAGACTGACCTCACACTTGGTAAGGCAACTAACTTCTTTTCATGTATTTATACCTGCTCCTGTATTTTCCACTCCATGCATCTGATGAAGCGGGTTCTAGTCCACAAAAGCTTATGCCCAAATAAATTTGTTAGTCTCCAAGGTGCCACAAGGAGTCCTCATTGTTTCTACTCCTTAAATGTATTCACCATGTAAATAAAAACCATGATAAATAAAGCATACTTTAAACGCATAAAAAAGAAATCTCACCACTTCACAGCATATAACATAATACTAATTCATTTTAAATCAACTCTTCTGTATCCTATTTTCCCATCCTTACTTTGAGAATATAACAACACATTTCTAATTTATGCAGTACACCAATTACAAGCTGTGCTATCTGTGCATAGGTTGATGCCAGTACAGCTTCCTCAGCACACCATTGTTCACAGAAAACTTCACTTTTGCTTTTCCATGTTATATAAAAAGCAGCAGGAAAACATAATCACTGCTAAATTAGTCAATTTAGGTCAACAATGGTAAATGTAGGTATTGCAGGGCCACCCTGAATTACAAATGAAACAAAAACACAATCAATTAACAGGCTTGCCTGTGAGAACAGGGGCCTGCATTTCATGACCAAGGAGGTTCATTCCTGTCTTACATTTAATGTCAATGCTGGTGGGAGTGGGGGGAAGGAAGAGAGTGCCCTTTGACCACTTTAGAAAACCCAGAGTTTTGGGGAATTCTAGCATTGCCATAAGATAGTATCCCTGCCTGTTGGTGGATTTGACTTGTTAGGGAGGCGGTATGAAATATACTCCTGAGATAAAATGGTTCTCAATCAACCTCCCCGCAACAGCCAGAGCCCCGAGACCCCCGTCCCTCCCCCACAGCCAGAGCCACGAATCCCCACCACCACCACCACCCCCCATCCACCACCACCACCACCACCACCTCCCAAGGAGCCGTGGACAGCTGCAGCCGTGCCTCCCCTCCCCTCCCCAGACTTCAAGCTGCTGCAGGGAAAAGCCTCACACTTCGTCTGAAGAAGTTTTTCATATGCCCCATGCAGATTTTGGGGCAGCTGAGGAGACAGTATTTGCTATTCAGCTTCCTGGGTTCATCCATATTCTCTCTGGAGTCCAGGGAGATTATTGATGAACCAAGGAAGTTGAATAGCACATACCGCCTCCTCAACCGCCCCGGAACCTGCATAGGGCATAATAAAACAAAATTTCCCCCCAAAACCAGGGGTCTGGCGGCAGCAGCAGAGCCTCCCCTGGTCTATTATACCTGCTGCCCATGCTCTCAACTGCTTAATCCCTCAATGATTTCTGACACACTGGCCATCTTGATCACATCTCCTGCAAAGCTCTATGTACTGCCCTGAAAACTTTCACCATGACAGTACCTGCCAGGGATTTATCAACACCAAACTGGTGCCCAGAAGACCAGTAACTATCACGAGTGAAGAGCTTCCATTGGAATTACCATTCTTTTCCATAGCATGGGGAGCTCTCATCCTTGTGATGTGGTACTGAAATGTGAGAGTTAATCTACGAAAGTGGTAAAGAAACGTCTCCTTTCTGACCCTGAAGTTATGCTGCCAATTCTGATCATTCCAGATCACAACTACAACTAGGTTCCACCAGTCTTTGGCTATGACTTATACCCAAAAGCCTTCTTCCATCCACTGATGATTATCCACAAGTGCAACACAAGTGATAGTGGATGCAAGACTAATGTTTGCATTATGAATTCCATGTTCATCTTGGATGCTGGCAGGCAGTGATGTCTGCTTGCCTCAGTGTGAGCCTGGGAGACAGAACCTATAAAAAATACAGGTAAGACTCAGAGAGGCTCACCCAACCTGGATATTTTTAGTTTTCAACCTCTGCTGCACTGTGTACATTCTTGGGATTTATTTCACCTCAAGGAAAGGTCTGCATGTTATGCCATAAAAACCAACAAAGGCTAACAAATATCCTGGTTTTAAGGGAAAAAACTCTTCTGCATCCTATTACTTCTGAGATCAGCAGGATCATGCTGACACTACTGTAGACCGGGAACAGATAGCTTTTCAAATGCTTCAGCACTTTCTCAGGAAGAACTAGGAATAAGCATTTATCCAGACTCTATTTTGAGAAAAAGGATTAGAAATAGCATTGAATAGAGACTTTATAGGCATTTAAGCAAGCCTTAAAATAGCGTGGGCACACTGTACTACTGGTACGCTGACTGGCTCAAGTATCTAGGATAAACAACAGCTATGGGGGCCAGACTTTCGTGAAGGCGCAGCTTTAATTTAGGCATGAAGTGTTCCACACCAGGACCTCCCACTGTTCTCAACCTGGCTCTAAATACGTACATTAAGAACATAAGAATATACATACCAATGGTCCATCTAGCCCAGTGTCCTGTCTTCCGACAGTGACCAGTACCATATGCTTTAAAGGAAATGAACAGAACAGGACAATCATCAAGTGATCAGTCCCAGGATCTGGCAGTCAGAGGATTAGGGGGAGCACAGGGTTGTATCCCTGACTATCTTGGCTAATAGCCATGAATTTATCTAATTCTTTTTTGAACCAAGTTATACTTTTGGCCTGCACAACATCCCCTGGCAATGAGTTCCACAGGTTGACCATGTGTTGTGAAGAAGTACTTCCTTTTGGTTGGTTTAAACCTGCAGCCTATTAATGTCATCAGGTGACCCCTAATTCTTGTGTTATGCGAAGGGGAAAATAACACTTCATTATTCACTTTCTCCACACCCTGCAGGATTTTATAGGCCTCTATCATATTTCCCCCCCACCCCCCATTGTCTCTTTTCCAAGCTGAATATTCCAGGTCTTTTTAATCTCTCTTCATAGGGAAGCTGTTCCATACCTCTAATCATTTTGTTGCCCTGCTCTAATATACTTTTTTAAGATAGGTATATATGCACGCAATATTCAAGATATAGGCGTACTGTGGATTTATATAGAGGCATTATGATATTTGCCGTCTTATTATCTATCCTTTTTCTAATGGTTCCTAACATAGTTAGCTTTTTTGAATGCCACTACATATTGAGTAGATGTTTTCAGAGAACTATCCACAATTAGTCCAAGATCTCTCTCTTGAGTGGTAACAGCTAATTTACACCCCATCATTTTGTATTTATAGTTGGGATAATATTTTCCAATATGCATTACATTGCACTTCTGAACACTGAATGTCACCTGCCATTTTGTTGCCCGGTCACCCAGTTTTGCGAGATCCCTTTGTAACTCTTCACAGTCTGATTACAACTTAACTATCTTGAGTAATTTTGTATCATCTACAAATTTTGCTACCTCACTGTTCACCCTTTTTTCCAGATCATTTACGAATATGTTGAACACTAGCCACCGTATAGATTTCTGGGAGATGCCAGTTTTCAGAATTGAGAGAGGTAAAAAAGGTCATTTACTCCTATCCTTTGTTTCTTGTATTTTAACTGGTTACTGATCCATGAGAGGACCTTCCCTCTTATGCAACAACTGCTTAGTTTGCCTAAGAGCCTTTGGTGAGGGACCTTGTCAAAGGTTTTCTGAAAATCCAAGTACACCGTATGTACTGGATCACCCTTGTCCACGTTCGCTGATCCCCTCAAAGAACTCCCATAAAAAAAGTCAGTGAAATATATGGTCATTCATATAATCAATATCAGTCCGATTTTGCTTTTTGGTGTTTTTTTTTTTTTGGGGGGGGGGGGGGGGGGTTTAGATAATTGAAAACGTCTCTTTCCTTGGCATTTAATTATTTTAGCCTGTAGAGGTCCCATCTATTTCTGACTTCCCCATTAAGGAGCATAGCTTGTAAGAAACAGTTTACTATTAATTTTGTTCTATACTAGCAAGCAAACAGCATATAAATTAGCTTTGAAGAGTGGTTGTTTGAAAATGGTATGTAAAAAGTCAGTTCTGATCAGTTGCTGAGAACCATAGTTGACCATATCCATCCAGAGAGAATTATTCTACACAAAAGGAGAGGTTCAAAATTGGGGGGTGGGGGGGATAATGAAGATGGTTTTATAACCTCAATTATGAAGTCAGCACACGGATAATTACACATTTTTGCCCTTTTTCACTAATTATTGAGTTAAGTGTGTGTGTGTGTGTGTCTGTATATGCAGGCATACAATCGCATGTTGTGTGGGTCCTCTTCCAACAGACCGTATTATCTGTAGATCTTACTGTACAAGGCAGCTTATTTTAGTCTCAGTGTATAAATTAGAGCAAGTTACTTCATTTTATTTCAACTCAATATGTTTAAGAATTCCAAGTGTATGATCAAAAAGTTGGACTGAAACATATATAACTCTGGACACAATTTCAGAAGTGATACTCAGAGTGCAGAGAAATTAAGTCCACAAAAATGTGTTTTTATCCTCACCTCTTATTGGACGAGATTTAACTCTTTTGACCACTTAAATAAACAGGGTAGCACTCTTCTTGTTGTTATCACATTAACTATTTCAAGATACTTATACCACCTTATCCTTTAGGACAAGAACACTTTCCTCAAAATAAAGACCATGTACACCCACTTTTATCAAGCTAAATCTTTATTCAACAAGACCCTCCTCACCAAAGTAATTCTAGTTCACTGTTTCACATAAAAACAAGGATTATGACTAAAACTACATTTCAAGCTTTTTTATACTAACTATAGCCAATAAAATTTTGGAAATGTTAACTATTCAATTAAAGAAATGAAATTACAGGCTCCTTTTGTGGCATGTTATAGTGTCAGTTTACATGTATGTAGTGATAAAGACTTACTACTTTTCCCACTATGTATTGCATTCTAAAATGGTAGTCATATCTACCTATGATTTAAAAAAAAAAAAAAAGATACAATTTAAAATTCTATGCTGAATAGTTAGTTACATGTTGTTCAAGTTAAAACAATGGGTAATTATATTAAAAACTAAACCAAACCTCTAACATAGCCACAGAAATGCCACTCTGGACTCTGAAAAAGGCAAAGAGAGGAAGCTACAGCCCAAGCACACTACAATGCCAACATGGAGGGCAACACCCAACAAGCTGCCTCATTTAGGTCTGTACATAGCGACTGCTCCAGTTCCACTAAAGGCAGCGGTTCAATCACCAGGAATCTGGCCGAGGTGGAACTTTCGTAGATAAACGCTCGAAGCAGCAGTACAGGTCTCCCCGTCCAAGCCTGGCTGCTCACAAGGGGTGAAAGCGGAGCCCTTCCTCCCTAGGACGAGCTCCGCTCTCTCGGCAGGTATGAAAACAAAGGCTCTAGAGTCACTTTCACCGTTCCAGGCGGGAGGCTGAACGGAAAGGGGCTGTCTCGGGCCGCAGGCCAGTTCGCCCGGCCCCTCTCCCTGAAGCGCGACTGACGAGCTCTCACCGCTCGGCCCGTCTGCGGGCGGCTCGCTTCAGCTTGGGGTTCGCCTCACGGCCGCACTCCTGACGCCTGTGCTCCAGGGCCAAGTACACCCAGGCCGCGGCCCTGCCGTGAACAGCCAGTAGGCCCGGCTGCCACGGGAGGACACTTCTCCGACACGCGTGGGGGCGGCGGGGCGTGGGGAGCGCGGGCTCCTCGGCGGGGCCGTGAAGGAGCCCCCCGCACTGTCCGGTCAAGCCTCTCCGCCAGCCGGAGCCCTGCGTTGGGGCCAGCGGGCCGGGCGCCGTGCCTAAGGATGACTCCCCTGGCTTGGCTTGGCTCGCCCCCTCGGACCCCAGGGTCCCCTTGGGCCCCCCGCGGCCCGCGCACAAAGGACCGCTCCGCTCGCGGCGCCATGTGGGCGGACGGCGCCGGGACCTGGGCACTCACCGGCGGCGGCCGCACCTTGCAGATGCCGGTTTGCTCGGCGATAGGTCGGATCTTGTGGATGAAGGCGAAGGGGTCGGCGAACTCCTCCCAGCTGGGCTCGAACACGGGGCACTCGGGCGGCGGCAAGAACTCGGCCATGGCCGAGCTGGGGCACCAACAGCTCCTCAGACAGCTACCTCCAAACAATCCTCTAACAGACGCTGGTCGCCGAGCGCCGCCAGAACGGGCCGTGCACCTCCGCCGAGCCGGGAGAGAAAAGAGTCCGGCCGGCCCGGCGCCGTGACGAACCCTCTGACCCTCCGCCTGGGGGAGAGAGCGTGCTCCAGAGGCTCCCGCGCCCCCATTGTGCCTGGGGCGCCCACCCGCAGGCCATGGAGTGCCTGGTGCTCACCCCCCCCCCCCCCATCAAGGCCCCTCTCTTACAAAGTGAGGACTCATACGTACACGTGGTCTGTTGTAGAGGGGTCTGCGGCTCACATTAGAGTACAAGCTACTAGGGTTATAAAAATTAGAGGCCCCTCCATTCTCAGTGTTTGATGCAGTATTAAATAATTCCGTAAAAGAGGCCGTGGTCGCTATAGCTTGGGGCCCCAGATCATGGTCACACCGACCCATTTGTTATCCAGCCCCGGGGTTCTTTCCAGAACACAGAGTACAGGCCACATTTCTCTGGGGCTACTCCCAATCCTCACGTAGGGTTTCATTTCTTTTGCTTCCACCTGGAGCTCAGTTTCTCCCAGATATCGGATTCTCTCTCCCCCCCCCCCCCTGGATATTAAAGAGACAAGGTGGGTGAGGAAATATCTTTTATTGGACCAACTTTTGTAGGTGACAGAGACAAACTATCAATATGACAGGCATAGACTCACCCAAACCCAAATCCAAAAAGGAGCCTGCTTCTGATAGTATAAGGGCTGCGTACAGAAGAAAGGACTAGTCTACACTAGAAGCACTATATTGGCATAGCTGCAATGTTTCTGGTGAAGATGCTCTATGCCAGCTTCCACAGGCAGCAGTAGCTGTTTTGACATAGCACTGTCCATACCAGAGCTTAAGTCAGTGTAACTTACATCACTCGGGGGTGGCTTATTCACACCCTGAGTGATGTAAATTATGCCAAAGTAAGTGATAGTGTAGACTTGGCCTAAGATGTAAATTTAAACTTATTTAGTTAAACCAGTAAAAACATCAATGTGGATACTCTTACTGGAATGGCCTTCTTTAGTTTAGTTTACACTGATTAAGAACTTCTAGGTAAACCCAAATAAGCTATTCTTAAACTGAAATAAGTGCCCATGCAGGTGTTTGCACCAGTTTAATGAAATCAGTTTTAAAAATGATTTAAGCTACACTGGTGCAACTTGCCTATGTAGACAAGGCCGCAATTCTAGAGAGAAATGAGACACACTAGTATTTTCTGAAGGAACTTCTGGTCATGAGGATATTGCATCTTATTGGCATTGGTCTCCATGCGGGTTTTATAAGGCCAGGTTACACTGAAGATACCTGGAAAGATACTGGAGCATATTATTAATCAATTTGTAAGCACCTGAAGGATAATAGGGTTATAAGGAATAGCCAGCATGGATTTGTCAAGAACAAATTATGCCAGACCAACCTAATTTCCTTATTTGACAAGGTTATTGGCTTAGTGGATAGGTGGGAAGCAGTAGATGTGCTATATCTTGACTTTAGTAAAGCTTTTGGCACAGTCTGAAATGAGATTCTCAGAAGCAAACTATTGTAATTTTATCTAGACCACATTTCCCTAAGGTGGGTGCACAACTGGTTGAAAGACCGTATTCAAAGAGTAGTTATGAATGATTCAGTGTCAAACTGGGAAGGAGCATCTAATGGGTTACCGCAGGGGTCAGTCCCAGATTTGGTACTATTCAATATTTTCATTAATGACATGGATAGTGGAGTGGAGAGTATGTTGATAAAATTTGCAGATGACACCAAGCTGGCAGAGCCTGCAAGCACTCTGAAGGATAGGATTAGAATTTAAAACGATCTTGACAAGTTGGAGAATAGGTCTGAATTCAACAAGACACGTGCAAAGTACTTCACTTAGGAAAGAAAAATCAACTGCACAACTACAAAATGGGGAATAATTGGCCAGGTGGTGGTACTGTTGAAAAGGATCTGGAGGTAATAGTGGGTCAAAAATTGAATATGAGTCAACAAGCTTTCTTTGGTGTATTAACAGGAGTGTTGTATGTAAGACACAGGAGGTAATTGTCCCACTCTACTTGGCACTGCTGAAGTCCCAGCTGGAGTACTGTGTCCAATTCTGGACACTACACTTTAGGAAGATACAAACAAATTGGAGAGAGTCCAGAGGATAGCAACAAATATGATAAAATCTTTAGAACACCTGTCTTATGAGGAAAGATTTAAAAAACTGGACATGTTCAGCCTTGAGAAAAGAAGACTGAGGGAGAACCTGATAGCCTTCAAATACATTTAAGGGCTGTTATAAAGAGGATGGTGGCTAACTATTCTCCATGTCCCTGAAGGTAGGACAAGAAGTAATGGGCTTAATTTGTAGCAAGGGAGAGTTAGGTTAGATATTAGGAAACACTTTTTAACTACAAGGGTGGTTAAGCTCTGGAATAGGCTTTGAAAGGAAGTTGTGGAATCCCCATAATTGGAGGTTTTTAAAAAAAACAGGTTGTAAAAACACCTGTCAGGGATGATTTAGGTTTACTTGGTCTTGCCAAAGTGCAGGGGCTAGACTTGGTGACTCCTCAAAGTCCCCTCCAGTCTAACATTTCTATGATTGTATGAAACTTGAAGAAAGATATAGTCCCTGGCCCCAAAGAATTAGTCCTCTAAAACACAGACATCAGAGCCAATACAAAGAAAAATTTAGTACTGGAATCACAAACTACACTAGACTTGCAAAATGTAGTTTCAGGCATACAATATGTGGGTAATCTGTTTATTTGTCATTATTGTCCATTGTGTAGTGTGAGGCTTGCTCATCTCTCCCCTCCTCCCCCCGGAATATACACAGCTTTTCTTCATCATGTTTTAATGGAATGTCCTCTCAGTTCTGATAATTTGAGGGGGTTTGTTTTCTTGTTTTTTTTGCACTCCCTGTAGTCTGGATATAGAGCAGAAAGCACCTCTCTGTTTCACTCTCCTCCCTCACACTGGTTGGACTCCTCCTCTCTGGGGCTTGCACTGTACTTTGTATTCCATTTTTGGTCCCTCATTCTGTTTTTGGTAAGAGTCCCATTTAGTTTTAAATGAGTATAATTGCAACAGACTGCTGCTGAAAGACTTTGCAGAAGAATCTTTAGTCCTGAGAGGCAGCCATCCCCTTGATTTATAAGGACTGTACTCCATTAAGGTCTATGAATCTATCACAACATTGGTAGCATTTCTCTCTATTTGGTTGACTTTGTTCATGGCTTTTCTTTATTTTGGGGGGTGTTTACTTTAGGGACTGTTGCAATTACAGATTCCCTTCACTTCTCCTGCTAAAGGGGTTCCCTAGGAGCCTCTGTGGATTAGCTCCATCCAGGCAACTGCAGCCTCACGGGTCCCCAAACCACCTTTTCTCCCTTTATGATGTATGTTTACATCTGCGGAGGGATCTGCCACAGCTGACAGCCACCCCAGCATCGGCACTTTTTTTTTTAAAGAGCCTTTCTGTTCTCTGGGATAGGCTAGGGGCTGGGGCAGCGTCACAGGGGGAGCCCCAGTCGGTTTCATTGTCTCTGCAAAGGCTCATGCCAGTGCAGTGAGGAAAGTGGAAACCGCAGCAAAGTTGAACTATGTATTTCCAGCACGCTTGCTGCATGGCAGAAGGGAAGGCACCAGCAGTGCTGCTGCCCATGCAGGCACCTATCCTGCATGTAGTAGGAGACCCTAGAAAAATAGGGGATGGAGTCTGAACTGGGGACTGCCTGAGCTGCTGCTCAGCTGTGGATGAAGAGGTTGTGAGGCTCTCTAGATAGAAGAGAAGCCATTGTGCTCTCCTGTAGGGTAGGGAACATTCAGCTAGAAGTTAGAATTCAGTTAGAAAGTGCCACATCCCCGATAGAGCAAGAACAGAAAAGGGATAAGAGCAACATTTCCCTCTGGGCTGGACTCCCACATATAGAGTCTGCGCCTTCTCCCAAGACAAGAAGGGACTCCCCATCCAAAGCAGAACTTTTATTTGCTCCTTCCCAGGGCTGGCACTTCCACTAGGCGATCCTAGGCGGTCGCCTAGGGCGGCAGGATTTGGGGGGTGGGTGGGGGAGCATTTTGCCACCCTCAGCGGCAATTCGGCGGTGGGGGTTCCTTCCGCTCCTGGTCTTCGGCGGAAATTCGACGGCGGGTCCTTCACTCGCTCCAGGACCCGCTGCCGAAGTGCCCAGAAGATGTGGAGCGGAAGGACCCCCACCGCCGAATGCTCAGAGGAGGAGCGCTGCTGCCTAGGGCGGCAAAAACACTGGCGCCTCTCCTGCTCCTTCCACCTCCCACAGCAGAAAATGTGATTCTCACTTAATGGGAATACTGTAAAGCTGTGCACAAACATTTGACTTTTGATTCTGCAACATGATGGTGCTAGGGCAGGGGTTCTCAAAATTCATTGCACCTTCTGACAACAAAGTTACTACATGACCCCGGGAGGGGGGCGGAGCCCGAGCCCTTGCCACCCTGGGTGGGGGGAAGAGAGGGCGGTAGCGCGAGCCCTGCCGTTCCAGGTGGGGCTGGAGCTAGGGCTTCAGCCCTGGGTCCCAACAAATCTAATGATGGCCCTGGTGACCCCATTAAAATAGGGTCCCGACCCACTTGGGGTCCTGAACCACAATTTGAGAACTGCTGTGCTAGGGACAAGGCTTCTGGAGCTCCAGCTGTCCAGCAGATTCTCCCCAGGCCACGTGCTCACAGTCTGCTGCAGAGCCAAGCAAGGAGAGGCCTTTCTGGGAGTAAGGGCCCAAAATCAGACACACACCCAGGCCCTAGAGTTGCATGAGTTCAAGAAAATTAATTCTACATGCAAGGTCATGCCACATGGAAGATGTCCTTTTATACAGAAATGGGGGGAAGTGAGAGGGTCCTGCCAGCCTTCCAAGGGCCACAGAATACATCACACAGAAAACATTTCCAAAACAACTAAGTTCCTTCAGCATCCCGCACAGCCCGTGGGGCCCCCACCCCCAGTGCCCCACACAGCCTGTGGGGCCCCCAGCATCCCACACAGCCCGTGAGGCTCCCCAGTGTCCTGCACAACCTGTGAGGCCCCCACCCCCAGCATCCTGCACAGCCCATGGGGCCCCCACAAAATGGATACCCTCAGCTCCCCAGAACCCCAAGCCCATGCTCCCCTCTCTCCACACAGCCCATCCCCTGTCCTGCAATGTGGGCTCCCCTCTGCTTGGCCATAGGGCCCTGAGACCCCCAGGACAGGCTCGTCAGCCGGGGCAGACAGCGGGGCCTGGGCGCCCCTCCCCGTCACTCGGAGGCGGATGCAGGATGTGGAAACTCCTTCTAGGACCCCGGGGAGCAGCAGTCGCTGCACGTAGCACACGTGTGCGGCCTCGGTGGGAGGAGGGGCAGCCCGCCCCGCCCCGCCCCAGGCCAGCCTCGCTTCTGCCCCGCACGCAGCAGGTACGGAGCTGGACGTTACAGGAGCCGTCGTGCTGAGGGGCATCCCGCCGCCCCACTCTCTCTTTTCTGCCTCTACCCCCTCCCTGCCTCCCTCCCATTCCTTCTGCCTGCCCCCAGTCCCTCCTCCCGCTGCCTGCCTGCCCCCCCACCCCATCCCAGCTGCCTGCCCCCCCTTTCCGCTACCTGCTCTCCCTGCCCCTATCTCCCACATTCCCACTGCCCCCCTTTCAGCTGCCTCTCCCCCATATCCCACATTCCCTATGCCTGCCTTGTATCCCCCTCTTCCCACTGCTTGGCCTCCCCCCATTTACTCTACCTGCCCCTCCATTCCTGCTGCCTGCCCTCCCCCCATTCACTTTACCTGTGTCCCATACCCTTCCCACTGCCTGCCCCCCACCCACATTCCCTTTTGCCTGCCCCTCATTCCCACATCCCCCCTGCCTCCCTCCATCCCCCCTCCCACTGCCTGGCCTCCCCAGTCCCCCCATTCCTGCTGCCTGCCCCTCCCCACTTCCTGCTGCCCCATCCCCCCTTTCTGCTGCCTGCCCCATCCCCCCTTTCTGCTGCCTGCCCCATCCCCCCTTTCTGCTGCCTGCCCCATCCCCCCATTCCCTGCTGCCTGCCCCCATCCCCCCATTCCCTGCTGCCTGCCCCCATCCCCCCATTCCCTGCTGCCTGCCCCCATCCCCCCATTCCCTGCTGCCTGCCCCATCTCCCACATTCCCACTGCCTCCTTTCAGCCACCTGCCCCCCCCATTCCCTCTGCCCTCCCCCCCCTTCCCGCTGCCTGCCTCCCATCCCTTCTGCCTACCCCCCTGTGATGGGTTCGGTCACAGAGACCCCCTTGGGACTGTCACCTGAGCCCATTTTCCCTGCCAGCTTGGGACTTCCAGAACCCTGTCTTGTTGAGCCAGACACACTAGCCTGCTGCAACACAGACCCGGAGTTTGGACCATGCCCTCAAAGCTGCAGGCTTTCAATTAAAACAGCTCAGCAGGTTACCTATCTTCAGCAACCAGACACCCAGTTCCCAGTGGGATCCAAACCCCAAATAAATCAGTTTTACTCTGTATAAAGCTTATACAGGGTAAATTCATAAATTGTCCACCCTCTATAACACTGATAGAGAGACATGCACAACTGTTTGTTCCCCCAGGTATTAATCACTTACTCTGGGTTTAGTAATAAACAAAACTGATTTTATTAAGTATAAAAAGTGGGATTTAAGTGGTTTCAAGTAATAACAGACAGGACAAATATCAGAGGGGTAGCCGTGTTAGTCTGAATCTGTAAAAAGCAACAGAGGGTCCTGTGGCACCTTTGAGACTAACAGAAGTACTGGGAGCATAAGCTTTCGTGGGTCAGAACCTCACTTTTTCAGATGCAAGTAATGGAAATCTCCAGAGGCAGGTATATATCAGTGTGGAGATAACGAGGTTAGTTCAATCAGGGAGGGTGAGGTGCCCTGCTAGCAGTTGAGGTGTGAACACCAAGGGAGGAGAAACTGTTTCTGTAGTTGGATAGCCATTCACAGTCTTTGTTTAATCCTGATCTGATGGTGTCAAATTTGCAGATGAACTGAAGCTCAGCAGTTTCTCTTTGGAGTCTGGTCCTGAAGTTTTTTTGCTGTAAGATGGCTACCTTAACATCTGCTATTGTGTGGCCAGGGAGGTTGAAGTGTTCTCCTACAGGTTTTTGTATATTGCCATTCCTGATATCTGACTTGTGTCCATTTATCTTCTTGCATAGTGACTGTCCAGTTTGGCCAATGTACATAGCAGAGGGGCATTGCTGGCATATGATGGCATATATAACATTGGTGGACATGCAGGTGAATGAGCCGGTGATGTTGTAGCTGATCTGGTTAGGTCCAGTGATGGTGTTGCTGGTGTAGATATGTGGGCAGAGTTGGCATCGAGGTTTGTTGCATGGGTTGGTTCCTGAGTTAGAGTTGTTATGGTGCGATGCGTGGTTGCTGGTGAGAATATGCTTAAGGTTGGCAGGTTGTCTGTGGGCGAGGACTGGCCTGCCTCCCAAGGTCTGTGAAAGTGAGGGATCATTGTCCAGGATGGGTTGTAGATCACTGATGATGCGTTGGAGAGGTTGAAGCTGAGGACTGTAGGTGATGGCCAGTGGAGTTCTGTTGGTTTCTCTTCTGGGCCTGTCTTGTAGCAGGAGTCTTCTGGGTACACGTCTGGCTCTGTTGATTTGTTTCTTTATTTCCTTGTGTGGGTATCGTAGTTTTGAGAATGCTTGGTGAAGATCTTGTAGGTGTTGGTCTCTGTCTGAGGGGTTGGAGCAGATGCGATTGTACCTCAGTGCTTGGCTGTAGACGATCCAGGGAGGGGCTTTCTCATGACTGACAGTCTCTTTTGTTCTGCTGCACCCTCTTTTATAGCTTTGGCACAAAGCAGGAATCTTTTGTCTCTCTGGGTCCCCACCCCACCTCTCCTTCTAAATGGAAAAGTCCCAGATTTAAGATGGATTTCATTATCAGGTTACATGGTCACATGTAACTGTAAGACCCCTTGTCTCTATTCTTCCTGGGTTGGCACACAATGTCCGGCCCAGCGAACTTTGTGCAGGAGGATCATTGCTTCAATGCTGGTGACACTGGTTTCAGTGAGGATGCTGGCATTAGTGCAGCGATCTTGACGCAAAGGCGCTTCTGGTGGCATCATTGGTGGTACCTCTCCACACTCTTGCGGTGCTGTCGATAGGTCACCCAGGTTTCGCATCCATAGAGGAGTGTACAAACAACAATTGTCTTATAGACCTGAATCTTGGTGTCCTGCCGTAGGTCACAGTCTGGGAAATGTGTCGGAGCAATTTCCCAAAGGAAGCACTTGCGCACGGGATCCTGTGCTGGATCTCACTGTCAATTTTTGTGTTTTGAGAAAGTTAGCTACCGAGGTAGCAAAAGTGCTTGACTGTCTCCAAAGTCTGTCCCTCAATGGCGATTTGTGGTGGGTCGTGTGCAAGGCCTGAAGCAGGTTGATAGAGCATTTTAGTCTTCTCAATATTGAGTGAGAGTCCTAGGCTTCGGTAAACTTGTGCAAGGAAATCCAGTATGGACTGAAGGTCATTCTCAGTGTGCGCGTGGATGACACAGTCATCAGCATACTGATGATCAGTAATGGATGTCCTGAAGACTTTGGACTTTGACTTTAGACTTATTATAATATTGGTTTTAACAATATCAAAAAGTGTCTCCCATATTTCATACAGTGACAGAAGTTTTTAGGGAAAAATACCAACTTTTTTCAGTGTGTTTGAACTTTTTCATTTTGAAATTTTGTTGAATTCTAACTTTCGGGTTTTTACTTTATTTGCACTTGAAAAAAAGGGAGAAAAGTAAATACAAAGAAAGTGGGGGAAAACACCTCTTACTTTTTTCTTGAAAAATGTGACAAAAGTTTTTTTTTAAGTTCAAACTTTTAACTTTCCTCCCACTTTTTCAGTGTGGTAAATGGGACATTTTTACTTTTTCCCAATGGAAAAGTGTAAAAAAATATTTTTAAAAATTAAAATGTTAGCAAAAGTAACATTCCTGCTATCCATCTGTCTCCCCTTTTTACTGTTTTCAACCTTTTCCAATTGAAACCCTGAAAGTGGAAAACCTTTTTTTTTTTTTTTTTTATTGTTTTCAGCAACGGATTTGAAAAATGACCAGAATGACCTGTTCTTAAAGTTTCAACTTTCTTATAATGCTTTTTTTGTGCAGAACTACAGACAAAATGGAGGGAAGATCAACACACAACTTTTATCACTGGGCTGCTCCTAGGGAAATCTAGTGTCTGGCACCAGGGTCAAGCTCCAACGCTGAAACATTAAAAAATGATCTGTTTCTATTTGGCTCTATGGAGCAAGCTGCTTGGCTGCTCTGAGCTGTGTGTGACTCACAGCAACTGCACAGGTGCAGTCATGGATCTTTGCTGCATATCATGCATGGACTGCAGCCTTTGAACCATGATGGCAAGCCTAGTGGGTCACGTAAGAAGGGGTGTGGAGAGCTTTGCAGCAGATGGGTGACCCACTCAATCCCTAAGATGTTTAATGGCCTTTAGCTGACCCACCAGGAGTTCAGCAGCTATTCTCTGGCCAGCCAGGATGTTGGCTACTTGCTAATGGGCATCCACCAGTTTGTCAACCTTCTTACTAAAATTCAAATATTCCTCCAAGTCCCACATCACAGCTCCCTCCCCATTCCAAAACCCATCGCCTCACTGCACTGCCTCCCATTGGTATGTGTTGTGCAACATAATGGGTCATTAGTGACCGAGGATGTGGAAAAAGCTAATGTACTCAATGATTTTTTTGCCTCTGTCTTCACGCACAAGGTCAGCTCCCAGATTGCTGCACTGGGCAGTACAGCATGGGGAGAAGGTGACCAACCCTCTGTGGAGAAAGAAGTGGTTCAGGACTATTTAGAAAAACTGGACGTGCACAAGTCCATGGGGCCGGATGCGCTGCATCCGAGGGTGCTAAAGGAGTTGGCGGGTGAGATTGCAGAGCCATTAGCCATTATTTTTGAAAACTCATGGCGATCGGGGGAGGTCCCAGATGACTGGAAAAAGGCTAATGTAGTGCCCATCTTTAAAAAAGGGAAGAAGGAGGATCCAGGGAACTACAGGCCAGTCAGCCTCACCTCAGTCCCTGGAAAAATCATGGAGCAGGTCCTCAAGGAATCAATTATGAAACATTTAGAGGAGAGGAAAGTGATCAGGAACAGTCAGCATGGATTCACGAAGGGGAAGTCGTGCCTGACTAACCTAATTGCCTTCTATGATGAGATAACTGGCTCTGTGGATGAGGGGAAAGCAGTGGATGTGTTATTTCTTGACTTTAGCAAAGCTTTTGATACTGTCTCCCACAGTATTCTTGCCACCAAGTTAAAGAAGTATGGGCTGGATGAATGGACTGTAAGGTGGATAGAAAGCTGGCTAGATCGTCGGGCTCAACGGGTAGTGATCAATGGCTCCATGTCTAGTTGGCAGCCGGTTTCAAGTGGAGTGCCCCAAGGGTCGGTCCTGGGGCCGGTTTTGTTTAATATCTTTATTAATGATCTGGAGGATGGTGTGGACTGCACTCTCAGCAAGTTTGCAGATGACACTAAACTAGGAGGCGTGGTAGATACACTAGAGGGTAGGGATCGGATACAGAGGGACCTAGACAAATTAGAGGATTGGGCCGAAAAAAACCTGATGAGGTTCAACAAGGACAAGTGCAGAGTCCTGCACTTAGGACAGAAGAATCCCATGCACTGCTACAGACTAGGGACCGAATGGCTAGGTAGCAGTTCTGCAGAAAAGGACCTAGGGGTCACAGTGGACGAGAAGCTGGATATGAGTCAACAGTGTGCTCTTGTTGCCAAGAAGGCTAACGGCATTTTGGGCTGTATAAGTAGGGGCATTGCCAGCAGATCGAGGAACGTGATCGTTCCCCTTTATTCGACATTGGTGAGGCCTCATCTGGAATACTGTATCCAGTTTTGGGCCCCACACTACAAGAAGGATGTGGAAAAATTGGAAAGAGTCCAGCGGAGGGCAACAAAAATGATTAGGGGTCTGGAGCACATGACTTATGAGGAGAGGCTGAGAGAACTGGGATTGTTTAGTCTCCAGAAGAGAAGAATGAGGGGGGATTTGATAGCAGCCTTCAACTACCTGAAGGGGGGTTCCAAAGAGGATGGAGCTCGGCTGTTCTCAGTGGTGGCAGATGACAGAACAAGGAGCAATGGTCTCAAGTTGCAGTGGGGGAGGTCCAGGTTGGATATCAGGAAAAACTATTTCACTAGGAGGGTGGTGAAACACTGGAATGCGTTACCTAGGGAGGTGGTGGAGTCTCCTTCCTTGGAGGTTTTTAAGGCCCGGCTTGACAAAGCCCTGGCTGGGATGATTTAGCTGGGAATTGGTCCTGCTTTGAGCAGGGGGTTGGACTAGATGACCTCTTGAGGTCCCTTCCAACTCTGATATTCTATGATTCTATGATCCCAGAAGTTTAGTTTTGAAAACTAGTTAATGGGTGGTATTGTCAAAGAATTGGGGTTTCCAAACAAAGAGAGAATAATTTTGGGGCATTCTGCTGGGAACTCATTTTGCACAACCCCAGTTTCTGCCCTGTACAGCTACAGGGTTTCTTTGCCTGCCATGACTCAACATCGTCCCTTCTCTCCCTGCTCTTTTATCACTGTGCTAGTGAGTGTTCGAGGAAGGGGAGGGCTGTGACCAGGCCTGTACATTCCATATGCTGCCAAGGCCAGTCATCTATGTATTCCTTATGGCCTCCACATCACTCTCATGCTGGTAGAGTGGTTGTGAGTAGCCCAGATTGGGAGCTACAACAGCAAAGCATTGTGAGGTACTGAAGGTGATGGGAAAGACCCTCACTCGTCCGGACTGCACCCTGGAATGTGACAGACAGACAGACATGGATGTGAGAGCCATTCCTAGCAGTGCCATTCCTTTCTGTCTTATGCCCACACTGAAAGCACATGAGCAGCTTAACAGTTACATTTTTATCACTGAGAGTAATTAGCCATTGGAACAACCAAGGGTCATACTAGATTCTCCATCACTGACAATTTTTAAATCAAGATTGGATGTTTTACTATAAGATCTGCTATAGGAATTATTCTGAGAAAGCTCTATGCTTGTGTTATACTGGTGGTCAGACTAGATGGCCTTGGAATCTATAACACGCTGCTTTTAGAAAGAGCTAAAACATTATATCAGTCCTGGCCTTGGACAAAGGTGACAGATTCAATGTGACCCCAAGCTTAGCCACAGAAGCAAATAAAAGCTACTGAATATGGAAACTGGTGATGACTCCAAAAAAGTCCATGGAAAATTTTCATGGAAAAATTCTGACATTTCAAAGTTTTTTTCATTCCAAATCAAAACAAAACCAAAAATGTTGAAATTTCCTGCAAAACAAAATTGTCACCAAAAAAATAAATGAATAATTTCAGGTAAATAAAATCGTTCCCATTTGATAAAATTGAAATGTTTTGTTACCACTTTGACTTTTTAAAATTTTATATTACAATTTATAAAATAATACATTTAAAAATGAAAAGTCATTTTGAAACAAAAACATCAAAACATTTTGGTCTGTTTCAACTTTAATGCAATGATTTTTATTAAATTTTAATTCAAAATGAAATTTAATCAAAATTGACATGTTCCTGTGGAAAGATTGAATTTCTAAGATATCGGGTACTCTGATGGTAAAAATGGCTGTTGGAAATGTTTCAATCAGGTCTGCTCAGAAACACAATGAAAAATCAGTGAAAATGCAGAGTGATGCTGTGCTGCAATGTGGGCAATAAGGCCAGGATTATCAGATGGCGTCAGCACCTACTATGGGACAGTTTTCAAAAGAACCCTCAACAGCTCCCCCTGAGAACAATTGTGGGTGCCGGACACTCTTGAAAATCTGATTGAGCGCTTGGAAAATCTACCTCTAAAGCTGGCTTGGTGAGTAGAGTCATGGGTTTTGTCCACCAAGTCGAGCAGAACATTCACAACCAAATTTTAAAGGAGCCTGCTGTGAAATTTGATAAAGATAGTGTGCTACAGTCAGTCACAGGCCTAACCATTAAATTTTAGCCCTTGCAAAACCCTTATGTCATTCAGACGTTATTTCTGCTCTGCATTGCCAAACAATGTCCATTCACAAAGCCCAGCATCTCAAGTTTAGATGCTGTGATTGTTGCTGTTGGCACAAGTATCTTTAAGGAAAGTGTGTTTTAGGGCTTAGCTACGTACAGACTTGCACCAATATTACTCAGTCAGTTTTAATTCACATCTTGAGTTATTTCCATAAAAGAACCCCCCAACAACGTATACTAAATTGGTTGTTGTTAAAGGATTAATAAATTCCAAGGCCAGATGGGACTATTTGTGATCATCTGGTTTGAACTCCTTTATTATTCAGTCATTGAATTTTTCCCCAGAATAATTCCTAGAGCACATCTTTAAAAATTGTCAGTGATGGAGACTCTATCACAATCCTTGGTAAATTGTTCCAATGGTCCAAAGTGGATCCAGACTGCTGGCACTTAACATTAAAAAGGTTGCAGAGCAGTTTTTAAACTAATTGACGGGGGAAAGCCGATTGCTGCAGCGGAGCACTTGGATCGGACAGAGACTTCTCTTAGAGGAGAGTCTATTGATAGAGATTCTCTAGGTTTTAGTCAGGAGGACAGCATGAAAGAGGATAAAGTATGGGCAAGATCAGATGACAAACATTCACATAAAAAAGAATCTGACACGTAGAAAAGGGCAGACAAATAAACACTGACAAGTTTTTAAAATGCTTGTACACAAATGCTAGAAGTCTAAATAATAAGATGGGTGAACTAGAGTGCCTCTTGTTTAAGGAGGATATTGATATAATAGGCATCACATAAACCTGGTGGAGTGAGGACAATCAATGGGACACAATCATTCCGGGGTACAAAATATATCAGAAGGACAGAACAGGTCGTGCGGGGGGTAGGGGACGTGGCACTATATGTGAAAGAAAACGTAGAATCAAATGAAATAAAAATCTTAAATGAATCCACATTTTCCATAGAATCTCTATGGATAGTAATTCCATGCTCTAATAAGAATATAACAGTAGGGATCTATTATTGAGCACCTGACCAGAACAGCGATAGTGACGATGAAATGCTAAGGGAGATTAGAGAGGCTATCAAAATAAAGAACTCAATAATAGTGGGGGATTTCAATTATCCCCATATTGACTGGGTACATGTCACCTCAGGACAAAATGCAGAGACAAAATTTCTCGATACTTTAAATGACTGCTTCTTGGAGCAGCTGATACAGGAACCCACAAGTGGAGCGCAGGATCTGGTCCAAGAGGTAACTCTAACAGGACCGCTTGGAAATAGTGACCATAATGTAATAACATTTAACATTCCTGTGGTGGGAAGAACACCTCAACAGCCCAACACTTTGGCATTTAATTTCAGAAAGGGGAACTATGCAAAAATGAGGAGGTTAATTAAACAGAAATTAAGGTACAGTGACTAGAGTAAAATCCCTGCAAGCTGCATGGACAGTTTTCAAAGACACTATAATAGAGGCCCAACTTAAATGTATACCCCCAAATTAAAAAACACAGTAAAAGAACTAAAAAAGAGCCACCGTGGCTTAACAACCATGTACAAGAAGCAGTGAGAGATAAAAAGGCATCTTTTAAAAAGTGGAAGTCAAATCCTAGTGAGGTAAATAGAAAGGAGCATAAACACTGCCAAATTAAGTGTAAAAATGTAATAAGAAAAGCCAAAAAGGAGTTTGAAGAACAGGTAGCCAAAAACTCAAAAGGTCATAACAAAATGTTTTTTAAGTACATCAGAAGCAGGAAGCCTGCTAAACAACCAGTGGGGCCCCTGGACAATTGAGATACAAAAGGAGCACTTAAAGACGATAAAGTCATTGCGGAGAAACTAAATGAATTCTTTGCTTCAGTCTTCATGGCTGAGAATGTTAGGGAGATTCCCAAACCTGAGCCTTCCTTTGAAGGTGACAAATCTGAGGAATTGTCACAGATTGAACTGTCACCAGAGGAGGTTTTGGAATTAATTGATAAACTTAACAGTAACAAGTCACCGGGACCAAATGGTATTCACCCAAGAGTTCTGAAAGAACTCATATGTGAAATTGTGGAACTATTAACTATGGTTTGTAACCTGTCCTTTAAATCAGCTTCTGTACCCAATGACTGGAAGATAGCTAATGTAACGCCAATATTTAAAAAGGGCTCTAGAGGTGATCCCAGCAATTACAGACCGGTAAGTCTAACGTCAGTACCGGGCAAATTAGTTGAAACAATAGTAAAGAATAAAATTGTCAGACACATAGAAGAACATAAATTTTTGGACAAAAGTCAACGTGGTTTCTGTAAAGGGAAATCATGTCTTACTAATCTATTAGAGTTCTTTGAAGGGGTCAACAAACATGTGGACAAGGGGGATCCAGTGGACATAGTATACTTAGATTTCCAGAAAGCCTTTGACAAGGTCCCTCACCAAAGGCTCTTACGTAAATTAAGTTGTCATGGGATAAGAGGGCAGAGCCTTTCATGGATTGAGAGCTGATTAAAAGACAGGGAACAAAAAGTAGGAATAAATGGTAAATTTTCAGAATGGAGAGGGTATCTAGTGGTGTTCCCCAAAGGTCAATCCTAGGACCAATCCTATTCAACTTATTCATAAATGATCTGGAGAAAGGGGTAAACAGTGAGGTGGCAAAGTTTGCAGATGATACTAAACCGCTCACGATAGTTAAGACCAAAGCAGACTGTGAAGAACTTCAAAAAGATCTCACAAAACTAAGTGATTGGGCAACAAAATGGCAAATGAAATTTAATGTGGATAAATGTAAAGTAATGAACATTGGGAAAAATAACCCCAACTATACATAAAATATGATGGGGGCTAATTTAGCTACAGATAATCAGGAAAGAGATCTTGGAGTCATCGTGAATAGTTCTCTGAAGACATCCACACAGTGTGCAGCGGCAGTCAAAAAAGCAAATAGGATGTTAGGAATCATTAAAAAGGGATAGAGATAAGACGGAGAATATCTTATTGCCCTTATATAAATCCATGGTACGCCCACATCTTGAATACTGCATACAGATGTGGTCTCCTCATCTCAAAAAAGATATACTGGCATTAGAAAAGGTTCAGAGAAGGGCAACTAAAATGATTAGGGGTTTGGAACGGGTCCCATATGAGGAGAGATTAAAGAGGCTAGGACTTTTCAGCTTGGAAAAGAGGAGGATATGATAGAGGTATACAAGGTATACAGGAGAGAGGTCACTTGATCATTACCTCCTTCTGGGGCACCTGGCATTGGCCACTGTTGATAGACCGGATACTGGGCTAGATGGAACTTTGGTCTGACCCAGTATGGCCATTCTTATGTTCTTATGTTAATTATTCCCACTGTTAAAAATATGCACCTCATTTCCCATCTGAATTTGCTTATATGACTCTCTGTACCTTGGGTGAACACCCTACATCTAAGTTTGTAAGAGTATTGAAAGTGTTAAGATCAGTTTAGAATGCGTTTTGCTTTTATTTCATTTGACTAAATCTGACTTGTTGTGCTTTGACTTATAATCACTTAAAATCTATCTTTATAGTTAATAAATCTGTTTGTTTATTCTACCTGAAGCAGTGCATTTGGTTTGAAGCATGTTAGAGACTCCCCTTGGGATAAGAAGCTTGGTGCATATCAATTTCGTTGTTAAATTGATGAACTCATATAAGCTTGCAGCGTCCAGTGGGCGTAACTGGACACTGCAAGATGGAGGTTCCTAGGGTTGTGTCTGGGACTGGAGATATTGCCTAGTGTCATTCGGTTGCAAGTCGCTGGGAGCAGCTTACATGCCAGAGGATGTACGTGAACAGCCCAGGAGTGGGGGTTCTCACAACAGAGCAGGTTAAGAAGGCTGGCTCCCAGAGATTGGAGTGACCTAGCAGACACTGGTCCAGACAACACCTGCTTGGGAACATCACAGCTTAGTTCAGCATTCCTGACCATCTTGGCTAATAGCCATTGATGGACCTCCATGAACTTATCTAATTCTTTTTTAAACCCACTTATACTTTTGGCCTGCACAACCACCATAATCTGTGCATTTGAATCCTTCATGGTGTTGATCCATCATAGGGGTGAATGGTCTGTAAAAAGACAAAAAGGGCACCCACTGGAGCAACATCTAAGTCCCCTGGGCTGCTTCCTACTCTGTCTTCACCAGCGATGGTCCATGGTTCCCCCAGGTCTTTGGGGTCCTCAGGCAGTGCAGCTCCTGATGGTGCAGCCTCCTTTCTGGGTTCGTCAGGCAGCCTGGAGTATGTCTGGGGCTCTGCATGCCTTGGCTTTGGGGTCAGGGCCTGTAGCAGCTCCCTGGAGAGAGCCTGCTGTCTGCGTCCTCTCCCTTCATCAGCCTGCCCAGACTGAGCTGGGCTGCTTCCTTTTATGTCTTGTCGCCAGGCTGAGCATGCCTAGCAGAGGTGGCTTCCTCGGCCTGCAATGCACAGTTAACCCTTCCGGAGCCAGAGTGGGGTAGGTACACCCTGTCACTGGGGGTGAGAGAAAAGAAACTCAGTCTCCTTAGTTGATACATAGTATTATTTTTCTGCCCCTTTGGGGGCAGGCGTAAACATGGTCGGTGTATGCCATATTGTGGTGTATGCTAGCTGGTTTGATGATGGTATAATTGATTGGCAGAGCAACTCTGCCTGGTGCAGATGAGTAAAGGAAGTCCATGAGCTTATGTTGTGTGTCTTGGATCTCCTCCAGGGGGTTGTGAAGCACCCCTGCCACTCTACATAAGAGGTCCTGAAATTGTCAGAAGCCATCTGGTGGCGAAAGGGATGCTTAAGCCACTGCTGCATCCAGTGAAGAAAATAGGAATCTCTCCTGTTCCAGCAGTACTGTTGGAACCGGGCTGAGGGTCTGCTCTTCCAGCATCAACTCCAACTGTCTACTTGAAGGACCCCGAGATGGAAAGACAGCAAAGTTTCCCTCGCAAACCAGGTGGGTTCTGAGGGCAGGTATTGGGACCAAGGTATGTCAGATCCAGAGGATGTTGTGGTAGGCCCCATGGCGGTCGCACTGGAGGATATTGCCACAACATAGATGGTCTTCTAGACTACTCATACTGGTGGTAGGGAATGGATGGTTCTTTCCTATCATCCGACTCCTCCAAAGATGAAAACTCAGCCCCTGGTTCCATCGGTGGTACTGCAGATCCAGCAGAAGTGTGTAGACCACTACAGCAGGAGGCAAGGGATCCTGCAACTGGGTCATGTCTTGAGAGGGAGAATTAGTCTCCCTAGAAATGGAAGGTCCCAGCAAGTGTGGAGATCTCAGTTCTTCCAAGGCAAACATGTCCTGGGACTCAGGCGCTTTTCCCGATCTCCCTAGTGTTAAGAGTACCCTCTCCTTACCTGGTACTGGTGTCAGAGTGATGGACTTCCCTGAAGCGGGCGGGTCTCACACTTTATGGGGCACCGATGCCAATGGTATCTGTGGTTTGGTACTCAGTACCGTCGGATCTGTCTACTTGTGAGACTTCTTCTCATGTTTGTGCGCTTTAGAGCACGCTCCCTCTCCATGACTGGAACACATGGAAGAAGCTTCCCCTTTCTTCAGTTTGGAGAAAGACTTAATGCCATATTTATGGGCATGCTTCCTTACCTCCCGACTGGGCCCTGACATGGGGTCCACAGTGGTGGTTTCGCTGATGCCAGATCCAGTCTCAGTAGCTGTTTCAGGCTGATGTACTTGGGGGGTTCCCCGGCCTGGGTCTGAATGAAGCCTCATGTTGACTTCCATGAGGTGTTTGTGGAGGTGGAGAGCCTGGCCTTCTCGGGTACAGCTGGGGAAGGACTGGCAGATATTGCACCTGGATGTGATGTGGGCTTCTCCCAAGCAGTAGAAGCAGCTTTGATGTTTGTCTCTGACCGCAGGCAGGAGGCACAGATTTTAAACCCTGGAGTATTTTGCATAGTCCAGTACCCATTTGTGGGTGGGTGGGGAGGTGGGGGGGTTATGGAGAAGCAAACCCTCAAACTATCAATCCTACTACTAAAGCTAGCAAAAACTACTAAAACTACTATAACAGAGTTAAAACACTATAAATGTAATTACATACAACTATATTCTTTTAAACATGTGTCCCAGAGGAGGACACTAATAGTTTTGACCTGGACCATGAGACGGTAAGAAGGTACCGGAGAGGCAGTCAATCTACCCTGCCCTTTATCACTTCAGATGAAACCATGAGATGAGCCGGGGTGCATGCACAGACCAGGACACTACTTTCAAATTCTCCAGCTCCAGATGCATGGAGCACATGCGTAAACTCTCAGTGGAATACAGTAGGGATCACAATTTGAAAAAGAACAAGGCAGGAACCAGGACTCAAGCAAGAAGGTAGGATACAATATAGCAGCCAGGTAAAGCCCCATTGTGCGTGTGACTACTTGTGCCTCTCTTTGGGTTTAAATAGGAAGTGCTGACCAATCAGAATTCACAGTGTACCTCCAATCAGGCCCAGGGAAGCCCTCCCTAATGTAACTTCAGGTTTCACGGTCCCTCCTGCTCAGCTGGTTAGTAGTGAGAACACTGGGTGGGAGCAGTGAGGGTGCCAGTTGACTGGGAACGCTGCAGCTCCACGTTCAAGGTCTCTTGGGTCAGTTAGTTTGACTGGATCTATTTTCCATAAACCCATGTTGATTTGCATTAATGAAGGATATTTGAATGAATGATTTGCATTAATGAAGTGGAAATTTGGACAGACGACTAGGGAAGGGAGTATAAAAATATTGCTATAGCATAAAGGGGTGTAATCAGGAAGGCCAAGGCACTGTCGGAGAATAACAAAGTTCTCACTTTTTGTTTGGGTACAGCAAGTCAGATACTTTATTTTCTCTAACAATTGCTTGGAGGGAGAGAGCTAAACAGGTCTCTCTATAGGTAAACAATTACAGCAAGCATTTATGCCTTTTGTTACAGACAATAATGAGCAACAGCTGCATTTTGTTTATACATAGGTCATTCTGATATCTTGTTTTGCTCACTAATGTAGACTCTTAGTCTATTATCTACACAAGGTCGCAACAACTTCTCACACAGTTCTTTCCCACTCGCCTCACACATTCCTCGCTTCTACAAATCTCGTTATTAGGGTTACAGTTAGCCTGACTCTTGTTGACAAACTGTCATGCATTGCATCCCCTTCCTGTCAGTTCTTTCTCTGCTTCCGCAACCCCCCCTTTTGTACTACTAGTACAACAAACATTTTCAAATCTCTATTTGCATTAAATCTCGGAATTCAGATTCTACATCAGATGCTTCAACCTTAGGGGTTTTGATTGGATGTAATGACAATGCATGATGAGCATGGACATGAAAGGTATTACTATTATTACGTCCTTTACAACAACAATAACGTACTCCTACACTAGCTAACAACAACACAAGCAATAACATTCCCATAGTGATAATATGATGGGGTTGTTGTACAATCTTAGTCATATAATACAATACATCATACTTAGTACATAAGGTGGGTACTCTATAAGCTGTCTGAAAGGCATACTTTTCAACTTGATATATATTTTGAAGCACGTGAATTTGCCCTTGTATTTCAGAGATTTTCTGAACTTCTGGTAACAGTGAAAGCAAATTTTGAAATCGATTAGGTACTAAACTAGTCCAATTAAAGGGTATCTGGAACCTAAGGACTACTTGCAAAATTCTATCTGCAGGCCAATAGATAATATGATTGCCTGCAGTGGTAGTGAGATTAAAATGTATGTCTTGTGATGTGGTGGCATTAACATACACACAGCTATCATTAGCTTGAAAAAGGAAGTGTCCTGTCAGGGTAGTTCCTTGTCCCCTACCCTCCCAGCAAACGTAGTCATGAAGAGTAACAACTGCTCCTGGCTTCAGTTTATGGATACACTGAAGCTGTGGGGGGTTCTAACGGCCAAAATGTCCACTGACTCCCTAACCCCATCCAAATGTCAGATGTAATCCCAGGAGCACTGACTAAAAATCGATTGGGCATACCAGGTGGTCTAATTTCCCAGATGTCTCGATGAATTACCCAATCCCACATGCATCCTCCCCATGGACCCGGCAGGATTCGGTATGTGGGAGCCCACACCCCCCTAAACCGGTCCATATGCTTGGAAGGAGCACTGAGAACGTCTGCACTTCCATCCAGAAAGTCTCCAAGTATGTCTCCATGGCCACAGATCAGATGGTACTCCTGATGTGTCTGTAAGGGCAGTGGGCCAAGCCTGATGCTCTAGATCATTCCGAATGGCCATTAGCTGGTCATTCAGGAAATCCTGAATTTCTGAACATGCTAGATCCCACTCCAATGCCTTCCCAGCCTCAGTGATATTCAATACCATCTCTGTCAGCAACTTCTGGGTCATAGAACTAAGGGCGGAAATAACATGTAACTCACCAACTCCAGCCTGTATCTGGGTTAGTTGTGCTCCAGAAACAAGGCTGATGGGCTTCTCTAGTTGTCCCAATTTCTCATCATGTTTTTGGTTCTTAAAAATATTCCAAACTGCTGCTGCACTATTGGCCTCATCCCATAGGGATCCGGTCAAGTCTCTCTTCTTTCTAGAGGAAATAACCCAAGCCCTCTGTTGTGCTAATCTAATGGCAGCCCCCTGTGAGCAATTTGGGTATGTAGAGGTAATCTGGAAACTGGATAAGGGCAATGAAAATTTAACAATCCCTAGTGTAGTGTTAATCACAGTCCATTGATATCCTAATACATCTCTCTTTGGTGTAGTACTATACCACATCTGTTGGTTAACACCTTTATGTACTTCCGGGAGGCATTGATATTAATGGCATAAGAAGGGGTGTATTGCAATAAGGTACAGGTCACATTATTAGTCACTGGAATAATTTCTATGCAGGTAAAATTTCCAGTGGCAAAACAAACTCTGGGTATTCGTTTAATTGTTCACTAATTGGGTGACCAAATAACAATAAGGGCCTCTCTCATTTAACACAGTGCAAATTCCAGGAACATTCGCTACAGAACCCATCAATTGCTATTACAGATTCTTGGGGTTCACTGGTAGTGATATCATATACTTTTATCTCCACTGATCCATTCAATTGTTCACTTATATGGGATATCCTGAACCTTAAAAATAATTTTTTCAAACAATATTTAAATAAATCACTAAAGTGTGAATGCCTTAGTCATTGGTTTTATCAAATATATGGCATTGTCTGTATTTGGATGTGTTACAGGGGTAATAGTGTAATGGAGGAGATGGCAGGGGCAATGGCAACAAGGTGCCTTTGGTACTTATAATTTAAAATCCAATTAGGGAGGGCAATACATGCTGAAGGACTTATCCAAAACACAGGGCGCAGCCTGTAGAATAAACTCCAAAATCCAATCAATACCACGTTCCCAAGCATGGGTCCCACAAGTTTCTTCCTGCCAGTGTGTAATTCTTTGTTTCTTCACCAGGGTCAGTTCTTAATGTCTCTTGTAGTCAGGAATCCCTGGACTTTGTGGTTTCAATGAAGCAAGTGTTCCTTCTTCTCTTTTCCTGAAACAGTGTGGTTTAGTATCATACAAGGGAGAGGTTACTAGCACATCACCCTGTAATGGTTTTGCTATTTCTAGAAAAATCCAAAGGCACAGTAGGTCTGTCAGTGGACAAGGGAGAGGTTACTAGCACTTCACCTTGTCTTTTTTTTCTTTTTCCTGCTGTCCAGAAGGCACAGCAGAGCTAGAAGGAGAAATAGGCTTATCATCAGTTGGAGAGTCCTCCCGAGGTGGAGGGGTCTTTTTACAGTGAGAAGCATGGGTCCAGGCAGGTAGTCCTTGGCACTTCACAGCGGTGTTGGTGGTTAACAGGACTTGGAAAGGGCCTTTCCAGTGTGGAGCCAAAGCAGTCTTTTGTTGATGGATTTTACGTAGCCTCAGTCTCCTTGTTTCAATGAATGGCGGGGCTGCTAGGGTCTTTGGGTAGCACTTCTTTTATCTGTGAGAAAAGAAACCTAACACATTTCATTAATGCCTGGCAGTGTTTTGCAGATCTCATAGTTGCTTGGGCACATTCAGGCCCCCCTTTTCTTGGCTGTCAGCCAAGTCTTAGCTGTGGGCAGTGTCCTTGGATGGGGCCAGCGTCTTATCTTTGGACTGAGCTTGCTAGCTATTTTTTCCAGTTAACTCGTTCTGTTCTTTTTCCTTTTTCCCTTCTTGGCTTCTTTTAACCTACAAAGGAAACTTCCACTCTTCACTCATACACCTTTTCCCAACAATGAACACATAGACATTGCCATTATACAGTACATTAGTCTTACTATCCACCCTCTGGCTAGAAATAGGAGGTAGCCAGAAGGATCCCATGGGCAATATGGGGAGTGGGTTAACCTTCCATGTCCTTGCTTCCAAAGACTGTTGGTATGCAAATTTTAACAACAATTTTTTTCAATTAAAAATATCTGGCCAATGAAGTTTCTTTTTCTTACTTAAGCAAATGTATTAGACTTTAGTATATCACATTTTCCTGATTTATCCGAACACTTTGTATTCCAAGTTGAATAAAACAAGTATCTGCTTTTTGATTTAACCCTTCTATTTAATTTTGAACTAGACTGTCTTATGAAAATATTAAACCCAACAATTCTGGCCACAAGACAAACACCACAAGACAGGATATAGAACACAAAAATAATTCGTATTGTACCAATAAATGCATGGTACATTGAATGCTGTTCAGCTGGCATCCGTTTTCTCTGATGATCTGAAAGACAAAAGAACAGAGGTCTATCCCTTCTGGGTAGTCAGTCATTGCTTAAAATATTTCCTTTATATACACATACTCTTGTTGATTTTAGACAAAACAGAGGAATTACCCCATATTTCCTTGTATTTGTTTCATAGGCAGCCCAGGTTTCAGTGGCTTCTACCTTATTAGTTAGAAAATTGCATTAATACAGATGCTTTCTGGCTTGCTTCCAGATCCAAAGCTATCCACAGCTTAAAAATTCTTACGTAAAAAGGGACACAATTAACTTTCCCAGACTTTTGATTGCTTTTACTTCTACCTTCTGCTTTCAAACACCCAGTGATCTGAAAGAGACAACACAACCTATATTGGTAGGTTTGCATTTCTTTTAGCTCTGCTACAATATACACTGCACATGTTCTGGGGAAAATGCACATCCTCTCCACAATTCAATTTCCACAACACTAGCCACATCAATTTCTACACAAGGTGTAACTGTTTCTTTTGTGCTTACAAAATCTCCAGGCACCCCTAGTAAAGTGACCGCTTGACCACACAGAGCCAGGGGCACTGTCCTTCTCTCTCTTTTTACCAGATCTTTTATCTGCTATTTTGTTACCCAAAAACAAATTCAAATCTTTTATTCTCCGGGCTTTGACTACCCTGCTGCAGCCACAACCTTTGGTCTTTAGTTAAAACATTTTAAATCTTGTAAAGCATTAAGTCACCTTTAGGATTAAATGCTAAATACCATATTAAACAACACTAGTTTCCTGTGTCTGGCAAAAGTATTCTCGGTTTTTGCAACTTTAAACAATACCAATTCATCTCAAACTTATAAAACACAGATCCCACAAAAACCAATAATCTATTTGTCCTGGTGCCTGGTTTTCCAGTACCAGGCGCAAGGGAGTTAAGTAAGTTGGAATGTCAAAAGATCCGGATTCGGGTCAATCAGTGCCCAGGGCTGGCCAATCTTGGGTGCAAAGCTGCAACAAGCGTCTCTTGGATATTCATTTCTGAACACCGGGTAAAGGCCATTTACTTAACATATAATTCAAAGGGCTATCCTTAGAGGGTTTTACCAGAGACCCACCCTGCTGACACTCTAACAGAGAATTACACAGAGAACAGAGGGAATTATGGCCTAATAGGCTCCTATTACAGCCTAATAGGATCCTATTACAGGAATTTCTACTAATATTGACCGCTACAGGGGACGGGACAGAAGGATTCCAATTCGACCTCAGAGCTTCATCCCACACGATGGCTTCCACTCTGAGGAATTATGAATGAGAGGCTCAGTTCCATCCACACACCTAACGCCCAAATGTATAAGAAGAAATTCATTAACTGGAGTCGCCAGTAACTGTCACCGAAATATCGGGTCCACCTAGCTGAGAGCCAATAACAGCCAGACAGGGATAAGGAGGAGTTCCTTTATTCTGCAGAAGAAAGGAGAGCCTTGCACCTTGGTACAAAGACTGTCTTACACACATTTTACCATTCCAATTATTATCCTGGGGATTTGAAATCCCTGTGCTTATAATTACTTACTCCTTTCCTTCCACTATGCCCTCAAAGTTTCCAACCTGCTTTCCAATCTCTCTATCTGTTGCCTGCCCGCTTGGGCCCGATCCTGCTTTTCTCGCTGAACCGTCCCTTCCATGGGCACCGGCTTTTTCACTACCAATTTAGCTAGGAGGGTGGGCTTCTCAACTAGCCCCCACCCTTCCTGGTCTCTTCTCTTAAACATTCTTACTCACAAGGCTACCCAAGTCCTACCTCATGAGGCTTGCCACCTGGGCAAAACACATGGCTCATTGGCGTTTAACTATTCAATTTTCTCTTGTGGCAAACACACTGCTGTTACAGCATATGCAAACACAATAGTTAAATTCTGACAAGTCCCTGAAGGACCGGTACTTGCTTAGCCAGTGCTTCCTTTTCTGCCTGGAAGTCCTGTCTCAAGGCTTGCAACTTGCCCTGGGCGTAGGGTGGAGCTGCTGCCTGGTTCATGATCTATGCTCTTAATTGCTCAATTCTAGTTATCAAGTACACAACTCTTCCTATTACTCCAACTTCTCTATTGCCCAGTCCTGCTACGACTGGGGTAGATCCACCTGACACTCTTCCCGGTCAACCGGGGTGGAGAGAGGAATGCTAAATCCCTCTCTGGTTCTCAGACTTACTGCGACTGAGAGTGGCCACACTTTCATACTCACACACGTACGTCCAGACTGGCCATGTCTGTGTATAACATTCAGACAAGGTGCTGTGCAATCTCCAACTTGCTTCCTCTCTTGGGAGGGCAGTTCTTTTACACCCTGAGGTCTCCTGGGGCGTCTTTTCAGTGATTCCAGTCCAGGCCGGCTGCCTGTGGCTTCTTCAGCATCCCCAAACCACACCGGCTCCAGGGTCGCAAAGGCAGACTGTTGGATCTCACTGGACAGTTAAGCTTTGCAAATGTAATCTCAGCACTGTAACTTGTATTGCCTTTGGTTTGACTATGTCTATATTTTTTCCACAGCCAGCTGGGGCCGAAAGCAGTTTTTCTTTGTACTTAGCCTGGTCTGCATTGATTCTTGACCTTGAATGCAGATTAACTTTCTCTTTATCTCTGGACCAAGCTGAATTTCAAATTAACCTGTTCCTTTCCTCAATAAACAAATTGCTCCGATTGTGTGTCAGAGGCTTTTTGGTGATTAAAAGCTCCTCTGAGATGTATGATCTTATCTAGATTGAAGGTACCTTCTAGTGGGCATTGCTTAGATGAATTTTCACGCGTGTAATGATTCCAATTCTCTAAATACCTGCAGGTTTTAGGACCAAAATGTACGTACATGAACTAAGATGGGGTACCCTTAGGGGGTAAGAGGGAATCCTTAGACTGTCCCCCACCCATTTTCCAATCACACACACACGGAGGAGGATGCCTTGTCCACGCTAGCGACTTATAAACTAAGGATCTCTCCCTACAGGATACTCACACAGGAGAGGCTAACGAGGATAGCCACGTCCCTCCTACATCTCCCTTCAGCAAAGAGCGTCAGCTAGTCTCAGAGAGACGGCGCCGCTTACTCTCGTTGCATCCAGTGAGATGATCAGACTGTCAGTGGCTCACACAGAGAGGAAAAGGGAAGAGAAGATGGGTTTCACACACTCCTAGACCCAGGTAGCCTCCTCGCTGGACGATGCCAGGCCAAGTTAGCCCACCGTGGGTCGGATCTCCTAAAAGATCCTCTAGTTACCGGGCTTGTGTTAGAGTAGTTCTGGTCACGAGCCAAAAGACTTCGCGGAGTACTCTGGGCGTCTTCCGGTAACTCTCAATTCACACTGGTGTACACACACACACACACCAAGGCCTCTATTTCCAGGTACTATTCCCAAGTACTATGATGCATCTACACTCTGAGGCGGTAACAACCTGTCATGAGGCAGTAAACAACCCCACTGTCCAGACTCAACACACTATGAGGCAGTAACAACCTCTCTTGAGGCGGTAAAAACCCCTCAGCACCAGTGCATACCTATGCATCTCTCATATGCATATATGGGGGCGGCCAAACTAACAGATCCCCAGAACAGCATACAACTACCTTATTGGGGGCGGCAAAACAATTCCCCAGAACCGCTCTGCATCTGACCTTGCTGCACAGTCAATAAGTTCGGATGGCGTGAGCCCAACAGGGACAGACGGCCCCACGAACAGTCCTCCTCCGACACCCCAATAGAGATTTCAAAAGGTCTCCTACCTCTATTGTGGCGCCATGGGGTTCGAAGGGGGAACGATCCGTAGCAGCTGCCAGTACCTCTGCGGGCGTTGCGATCCCGGACGAGCCCCCAGATTGTCAGAGAATAACAGAGTTCTCACTTTTTGTTTGGGTACAGCAAGTCAGATACTTTATTTTCTCTAACAATTGCGTACAGGGAGAGAGCTAAACAGGTCTCTCTACAGGTAAACAATTACAGCAAGCATTTATACCTTTTGTTATAGACAATAATGAGCAACAGCTGCATTTTGTTTATACATAGGTCATTCTGATATCTTGTTTTGCTCACTAATGTAGACTCTTAGTATACATTCCGTATTATCTACACAAGGTCGCAACAACTTCTCACACAGTTCTTTCCCACTCACCTCACACATTCCTCGCTTCTACAAATCTTGTTATTAGGGTTACAGTTAGCCTGACTCTTGTTAACAAACTGTCATGCATTGCATCCCCTTCCTGTCAGTTCTTTCTCTGCTTCCACAGCACAATTGGAGTTGCAGCTAGCAAGGTATGTGAAGAGTAACAAGAAGGATTTCTACAGGTATGTTAGCAACAAGAAGAAGGTCAGGGAAAGTGTGGGACCCTTACTGAATGGGGGAGGCAACATAGTGACAGATGATGTGGAAAAAGCTGAAGTACTCTAAGCACTTGGAGGAGAGGAAGGTGATCAGGAAGAGGCAACATGGATTCAGCAAGGACAAGTAATGTCTGACCAACCTGATTGCCTTCTATGATGAGATAACTGTAGCACTGTAAACTACAAGGGAATTTGGAGGTGGGGATGAGAAAAGAAATGCAGAGCTTTTGGCTGGAACTTGGTAACGTTTTTGCACTCCTTTGGGGGTAGCTGTGCATGTGGCTGCACAGGTGTTGGTGCTGGGGGTGTGGCAGCACCTCTGGCTTGAAGTGGTTTTCATCATATACAGGGTTTACAGTTTGGCTCAGTGGCTCTCAGCACCCCCACTATACAATTTTTTCCAACACCTCTGTATGTCCGAAGTGTGCCATACTGTTCTGGCAGATTCCAGGATGGCTTCATTAATCAGCAATACTATTCTTGCTGGCATGGAGATGTGAAGAATATCCAGAAACTTGTGCTGGGAAACTCGGATCTCTTCTAAAGTGATTTGGAGTTCCCCTGTGACTCTCCTTAGCAGCCCCTGGAATTGCCTGAAGTCATCTGGCAGGGAAGAGTGTGATGCAACTACCACGTCATCAGAAGAGGAAGAGGGGAACATTGCCAGTTCCGGCAGAACTGCTGGAACTGGGCTAAAAAATTTCTTCCACCATTGGATCTATATGTCTACTGGGTCGCTCAAGGGGGGAAGCAGGCGATGGTTCCCTCACGGATTGGGCATGTTCTGAGGGGGGCTATTGTGACCAGGGTTCCCAATAGGGCCATTAGGTTGGATCTGAAGAGGTTTGGGGGGGTCCCTACAGCTTAGGGTACCATTATCTCTGTGGTGGCTAGGGCAATAAGCCAGGAACACAGTCCTCTCTTCTCCAGCTCCAGGCAGCAACTGACTGCTGCTCTCTTCTGCAGCTACTTTTATATGGCCCTGCTGGGCCCTGATTGGCTGCTCCCTGCAGCCTCTCTCATTGGCTGCTTCCCAGCAACCACTCTAGGCTGCTTGGAGGACTACTCTTCTGATCCTCTCTGGGATACGGTGTGGCAGGACCCTTAGGCCTCCAGGACCTCTGGGCCTAGTACACCCCATCACAGCGTCCTTAAAAAAGACTTTTTGGGAAAAGATTAAGAAGGAGGTGAACACAATTGCTGTCTGAAAGAAGGGGAAGGAGCTGCCATACTGCTATCTTCTGGGACTCTGGGATCCAACTTAATACTGCTAGACCTTCATTGTCCTAATCCCGAGAGATGTTCTAACCAGACCAGGCCAAATATGATACCACCACCTTTACTGACTCTGGCTAAATCGTAAATACCACCTGGGATGTGAGACTTTGTTTTCACTTCTCCTTCCCTTTCTGTGTGTCCATTTCCTTTCCCACATTATTTCTCCTCTTGCCTATGCCTCTTGGTTTTCCTTCTGTCTAATGTTAGTCTGGCTTAGCTGTCCAAGACTGTATATTTTGCTTCACTGCTGTAACCCTATGACCAGAGAGGCAGCTAAAAGCAATGCCCTAAAGAGCCTAATGCTGTACAAGTTTGTGAGGTCTCAGAGTGGCTGATAAGATCACATTCCATGACTGTGTTTCTCCAGCAGTGAGGCTTGCAAGTGAGAATTGGCACCGAAGACAGAAGCTTCATTTTCTATCTTTGCTGCTCTTTCGTCATCCCTCTTGTGTGTATTTGTCTTGTTTTGTTTTGAAGAAGCAGATTTGGACAACAAGAAGTTACTCACCATGTGCAGTAATGATGGTTCTTCGAGATGTGTCTCCCATAGGTGCTCCACTCTTGGTGTGCGTGTGTCCCTTCGCTGCCGATCAGAGAACTTTGGTAGCAGTGTCCATTGGGCTCGCTCATGGGCTGTCTCTCCTCATGCTGCACCAAAAGGCTAGTCAGCATGCGTGAGCTAATCCCCCTCAGTTCCTTCTCTACCATAGACATTGACAAGAACTCTGAAGTAGAGAGAAGGAGAGCGGGTGGTGGAGCACCCATAGGGACACACCTCTTGAAAGTGAGTAACTTCTTCTTCGAGTAGTGTCCCTATGGGTGCTCCAATATAGGTGGCTCCCAAGCAGTGCCCCTTCTGGAGGGCTGGGACTTTGGAGTCGGATCAGTTACAGATGACAGCACTGTGGAGATGAAGATGCCATCGGAGGCAGAGTCCCCAGTGATAGCATAGTGTTCTGTGAAAGTATGGACTGACACCTATATCGCAGCTCTACAGATCTCTACAGATAGGGATATTCCTGAAGACAGCGATGGATGAGGAGATTGATCTCATGGAATGTGTACAAGTAGAGTCTGGAAGGGTCATGTTGCGAATTTGGTAACACTGTCTGATACAATTTGAGACCTACTTGGAGAGCCTTTGGGCTGATATTGCTGAGCCCTTGGATTTTCCCTCAATGGAGAAGAAAAGCCTAGGGGACTTCCTGAAGGCCTTTGTCCTATCAAGGTAGAAGTCCAGGGATCTCCTGACATCTAGGGTATAAAGAATAGTCTCCTTGTTGTCTTGGTGTGGCTTGGGGTAGAAGATTTGAAGATGAATCAACTGATTCATGTGAAATGGAGAGGTTACCTTCCGGATGAATTTTGGTTGCGGCCAGAGCATAACCTTGTTCAGAAAGAATACTGTGTGGGGGCGGGGTGGGGGGGAGGAAATGTGCCATCAGAGCCGCTATCTATCCTATTCTCCTGGTAATTGCTATCAGGAAGGCCGTTTTCATTTATAGGTATGTTAGCGAACAGGTGGCCATAGATTCAAAGGGGGAGCCTAATCAGCCCTTTAGTACCAGGTTTAGGTTCCCACATGGGAATAGTAAGTCGAGGCTGAGGGAAGAGGTTTATTATACCCATGAGGAATCTTTTAGTGGTTGGGTGTGACAGCACCGACTATCTCTCTACAGGTTGACGAAAGGTTGTTATAGCTGTTAGATGGACCCTAAGAGAGTTTAGGGATAATTCTGACTTTTTAAGGGTCAGAGCATAGTCTAGGAAGTGTGGAAGTCACGGATACTGGGGAGATTTGTTGGGACATGCACCAAATCTGAAACCTGAACCATTTCTGCAGGTAAGTACATCGTGTGGAGGACTTTCTACTGTGCAATAGAAAAGACAGTTACCTTTTCTGTAACTGGTGTTCTTCAAGATGTGTTGCTCATGTCTATTCCACAATAGGTGTGCATGCTTGCCACGTGCACCGGCATCGGAAGTTTTTCCCCTAGCAGTACCCATAGGGGAGCGCCCCTAGCAACCCCTGGAGTGGCGCCTTCATGGCGTGGTATAAGGGGCGCTGCATGCTCCCCACACCCTCAGTTCCTTCTTGCCAGACAACTCCGACAGAGGGGAAGGAGGGCGGGATGTGGAATGGACATGAGCAACACATCTCGAAGAACACCAGTTACAGAAAAGGTAACTGTCTTTTCTTCTTCGAGTGATTGCTCATGTGCATTCCACAATAGGAGATTCCAAGCTATATCTTTTGGAGGGACGGAGCACAGCCCTGTATATGATGAAAACCACTTCAAGCCAGGGGTGCTGCCACACCCCCAGGTCCGATGCCTCGGACACCAGTTCCATCGACGGAGGCTGCCTCTGAAAGGTTCGGGCACAGTGAGGATCTTGTCCATCCTGTCTCTGGCCTGGGAGAACACCGAGGGCAACCAGAGATGGAGGGGCCTCATTTTGAGTCTGGCATGACAAACCACATGTGTGCATGCCGACATGTGACCCAAGAGCTGGAGATACGCTCTGGCTGTTGTCACTGGAAATCTCGTGACTGTGTCGATGAGCCCTTTTAGGGTCTCGAACCCGTTTGGTGGCAGGCTCTGGCTGATGCGGCATCCAGGACTGCCCCAATAAACTCTATGCATTGAACCAGGACTAATGTGGACTTGGTGTCATTTACCAACAGGCCCAGAGTGGTGCACGTGGACAGAAGGAGCGCCATGTGATCCCGCATCTGTGACCGAGAGCTGCCCTTGACCAGCCAGTCATCCAGATAGGGGAAAATCTGGACCCCCCGGTGCCTGAGGTAGGTCACCACCACAGACATACACTTTTAAAATACCCTGGGGGCAATGGACAGGCCAAATGGGAGGACTGTAAATTGGTAGTGTGGCTGTCCAACCGTGAAACGGAGGAAGTGCCTGTGCCTCTCGAATATATGGATGTGGAAGTACGTGTCCTGCAGATCAAGGGCGGTGTACCAGTCCCCGGGATCCAGGGAGGGAATGATGGAGGCCAGGGAAACCATGTGGAACTTGAGCTTCACCATGTGCTGGTTCAGACCTTGCAGGTCCAGGATGGGCCTGAGACCCACTTTGGCCTTTGGGATAAGGAAATAGTGGGAGTAGTACCCCTTGCGTTTGAACTCCGTTGGCACCGCTTCCACCGCTCCTAGGCCCAGGAGCCGCCCTACCTCCTGTTCGAGCAGGGCTTCGAGAGAGGGGTCCCCTAGGGGGACGGGGCTGGAGGGTGGTTGGGTGGGGTAAAGGTAAACTGGGGGGTGTAGCCCTGGGAGATGGTGCTGACGACCCATTGGTCTGAGGTCAGCCGCAACCACTCCTGGAGAAAAGCACACAACTGGTTGGAGAAGGGAAACTTTATTGAGGGTGGATCGCTGATGTGAACTGGTAGGTCGCCCCTGGGCGTCCCGTCAAAACTGCTGTTTCCTGGCCTGTTTGCCCTTGGAGGACCCAGGCTGGGGGGCAGACTGGGACTGCCTCTGTGGGCGTTTCTTATAGTCACATGACTTTTTATAAGGGGGCTCATATTTAGAGTGGGTGGCCTGGGCAGGAGCCTGCTGCGGCTTAAACTTAGGTCTAGCCGGAGCCGGAACACAGAGGCCAAGAATCTTAGTACAGGAGTCTTTCAGGCCATGCAGTTTTATGTCTGTTCTGCAAACAGAGCCTTGCCGTCTAACGGGAGGTCCTGTAAGGAGGTCTGTGCCTCACTGGACAGTCCAGACAGCAGGACCCACGACGCCCTTCTCATGGACACCGTGGAGGCTATGGACCCCACGGCCATGTCCCCCGCATCTGATGCTGCCTGCAGGGTTGCCCTGGCAGCTGCTGTACCCTCCTCCACCGGAGCTTTGAACTCCTTATAGAATCATAGAATCATAGAATATCAGAGTTGGAAGGGACCTCAAGAGGTCATCTAGTCCAACCCCCTGCTCAAAGCAGGACCAATTCCCAGCTAAATCATCCCAGCCAGGGCTTTGTCAAGCCGGGCCTTAAAAACCTCCAAGGAAGGAGACTCCACCACCTCCCTAGGTAACGCATTCCAGTGTTTCACCACCCTCCTAGTGAAATAGTTTTTCCTGATATCCAACCTGGACCTCCCCCACTGCAACTTGAGACCATTGCTCCTTGTTCTGTCGTCTGCCACCACTGAGAACAGCCGAGCTCCATCCTCTTTGGAACCCCCCTTCAGGTAGTTGAAGGCTGCTATCAAATCCCCCCTCATTCTTCTCTTCTGGAGACTAAACAATCCCAGTTCCCTCAGCCTCTCCTCATAAGTCATGTGCTCCAGACCCCTAATCATTTTTGTTGCCCTCCGCTGGACTCTTTCCAATTTTTCCACATCCTTCTTGTAGTGTGGGGCCCAAAACTGGACACAGTATTCCAGATGAGGCCTCACCAATGTCGAATAAAGGGGAATGATCACGTTCCTCGATCTGCTGGCAATGCCCCTACTTATACAGCCCAAAATGCCGTTAGCCTTCTTGGCAACAAGAGCACACTGTTGACTCATATCCAGCTTCTCGTCCACTGTGACCCCTAGGTCTTTTCTGCAGAACTGCTACCTAGCCATTTGGTCCCTAGTCTGTAGCAGTGCATGGGATTCTTCCGTCCTAAGTGCAGGACTCTGCACTTGTACTTGTTGAACCTCATCAGGTTTTTTTCGGCCCAATCCTCTAATTTGTCTAGGTCCCTCTGTATCCGATCCCTACCCTCTAGTGTATCTACCACGCCTCCTAGTTTAGTGTCATCTGCAAACTTGCTGAGAGTGCAGTCCACACCATCCTCCAGATCATTAATAAAGATATTAAACAAAACCGGCCCCAGGACCGACCCTTGGGGCATTCCGCTTGAAACCGGCTGCCAACTAGACATGGAGCCATTGATCACTACCCGTTGAGCCCGACGATCTAGCCAGCTTTCTATCCACCTTACAGTCCATTCATCCCGCCCATACTTCTTTAACTTGGCGGCAAGAATACTGTGGGAGACCGTATCAAAAGCTTTGCTAAAGTCAAGGAATAACACATCCACTGCTTTCCCCTCATCCACAGAGCCAGTTATCTCATCATAGAAGGCAATTAGGTTAGTCAGGCACGACTTCCCCTTCGTGAATCCATGCTGACTGTTCCTGATCACTTTCCTCTCCTCTAAATGTTTCATAATTGATTCCTTGAGGACCTGCTCCATGATTTTTCCAGGGACTGATGTGAGGCTGACTGGCCTGTAGTTCCCCGGATCCTCCTTCTTCCCTTTTTTAAAGATGGGCACTACATTAGCCTTTTTCCAGTCATCTGGGACCTCCCCCGATCGCCATGAGTTTTCAAAAATAATGGCTAATGGCTCTCTGCAATCTCACCCGCCAACTCCTTTAGCACCCTCGGATGCAGCGCATCCGGCCCCATGGACTTGTGCACGTCCAGTTTTTCTAAATAGTCCCGAACCACTTCTTTCTCCACAGAGGGTTGGTCACCTTCTCCCCATGCTGTACTGCCCAGTGCAGCAATCTGGGAGTTGACCTTGTGCGTGAAGACAGAGGCAAAAAAATCATTGAGTACATTAACTTTTTCCACATCCTCGGTCACTAGGTTGGCTCCCTTATTCAGTAAGGGGCCCACACTTTCCTTGATTTTCTTCTTGTTGCTAACATACCTGAAGAAACCCTTCTTGTTACTCTTAACATCTCTTGCTAACTGCAACTCCAAGTGTGATTTGGCCTTCCTGATTTCACTCCTTCCTAGCATGCTCCTGGCGGGAGTCCTCAAACTTGGGCAGAGAGCTCCACAGATTGAACTCAGGAGAGCCTGATGGTTTGCCACCCATAACTGGAAGCTCGAGGACAAATACATTTTTCTGCCAAACGAATCCAGCCTCCTTGAATCTTTATTTTTCGGAGTGTGGGCTGGTTGGCCCTGCCATTCTCTGTGATTGACCAACTCGACCACTAGGGAGGATGGGTGTATAGGTATTCATGCCCCTTGGTGGGCACAAAATACATGGGTTCCGCTCTTTTAGAGATGGGGGGCAATGAGGCCGGGGTTTGCCACAAGGCATTTGAAATTTTCGCCACCACTTCATTAAAGAGGGAGTCCGAGGGCTCCTCCACCTCCTCTGCCCGAAGGTTGAGGTTTGATGCCACCCTTTTCAATAGTTCCTGGTGGGCTTTCGAGTCGTCCTGCGGGACGGAGGGAGGAGGGGCCACAATCGCCTCATCTGGGGAGCGGGAGGAGGCAGGTGTGGTACTTTGCCTGTCCACTGGCACCAGAGGATCCACCACCTGGTCGCTCTCTGGGTACGGTGCTGAATATGCACGTCCCACCGACTCCTTCCTCGGAGGCCAGGAGAGGGAGGCCGGCGGCCGTTCTGAGGCTCTGACCACCGAGCGAGCCCCCACTGGGGGCTACATCGGGAGCCACGGTGCCCACTGATACCACTCTGCCGGCCATGGGGCCCAGTGCCACTGCACCTACTGTGGCACTGGTGGAGCAGACTGTTCAGCCTGGCTGGCCTGACCCATTGATGGACAACTATGAAGGGAGACCGGGCTGACATATGATCTGCCGCTGTTCCTGGATGGGGAGGAGCGGTGGCGCCAGGAGCGGTGCCGACCACGAGACCGTGATCCCGACGTGGAGGAACGATACCACCGGTAGCAGCTGCTCCGCAATCAGCTCCGGCGGGCAGATCTGTGCCGGCGAGACCTTGGCGATCGACACGCTGGGCTGCAGGAGCGGTGCTGTGGCGGGGTCCTGGAGCGAGATGAACGGGAACGGCATTGACATTCGTGTTGCAATTGGCTACAATAGCCCCTCAGAGCCGAGGACCTTCTGTGTCGCCTGCCTCGGTCTCATCGGCATCTGCTCCTCGAGGCGGAGCAGTACCTGGAGTCTCTGTTGTTGGAACCCAGCCAGACAACCTGGTGGGGGTCGACCATGACCTGTGTGAACTACGCATGGGACAGTCGCTGAGCAGCAAATGACATTGGGAACATTCCTTCAACCTATGACTGGTACCGAGATGGGGGTGACTGTGGAGATCCCGCCGGCGGCTTGCCCCTGGACCGTGGGCCCAAAATTGGCAGTGCTCCTGGTACCGGCATGGACATAATGTCCCGGGCTTCTTGCAGGCCTCCAGCGTGGAGGGCATCTGGATAGTCAGGGAAGCCTGCTCCAAATGGGCCGGGCTACTCCGCTTGACCTGAGTCGTAGGCCTACAGGCCAATGGGGACCGAGGACTGCCCAACATGGGTCTAGCCTCTCCCACAGTCTTGCTCCAGTGCCGCAGCGGAGAAGTCCTCTTCTTAGCCATCTTGGAGTGCCTGCGGATGGGAAGCGGTGCCGACTGGTAGATGGCGCCGGGGGGTCGCCACGCACCAACACCACGGTACTCGGTGCCGACCTGGAGCTCCATCAGGATGGCCCGGAGCCTAATGTCTCTCTCTCTTTTAGTCCGAGGCTTGAACGACTTGCAAAGCTTGCAGCGATCGCTGAGATGGGTTTCACCCAAATAGCGTAAACAGTTGATGTGTGGATCACTTACTTGCATCAGTAGCCTACAAGTGTCGCACGACTTAAAACCCGGGGCGCGGGGCATGCCCCTGCCCGGGTGCACTAACTAAACTAAACTAAAACTAATCAAACTACTAGCTACAGGTACCATACACTGAATGAACAAGAGTTCTGAGGAAGAGCTGCAGCAAAGCTGGAGCAGAGCAGTTCCGAAGCACCTTCACTGGCAGCAAGAAGGAACTGAAAGTGGGGGAGCATGCAGCGCCCCTTATACCGCACCATGGAGGTGCCACTCCAGGGGTCACTAGGGGCACTCCCCTACGGGTATTGCTAGGGGGAAAACTTCTGACACTGGTGCACGTGGTGAGCACGCACACCTGTTGTGGAATACACATGAGCAATCAGTCAAAGAAGAACCTCTTGTACTTCCCTTGAGCAGGAGCTGTCTAGGTGTTGGAACCAAGCAGACGCAACATTTTGAGATGGAGAACCCTCCAGGCTGGACTATAGGGTATGCTCTTTGTCCTGTGAGAAGAGGTGTGGAATGGGTGGGAGGGACATTGGCGTCACAAGCTGTGCTAGGTAAGGGTACCAGGCGTGTCTCGGCCAAGTAGGAGCAAGCAGAATGATATGAGCTCTGTCCCTTTTTATTTTTAGCAAGACCTTCAGCAATAGAGGAAACAGGAAAGGCATAAAGAGGGTCCTCTTCCCAGGGGAGGAGAAGAGCATCACCAGTGAGTGCGGTCTCATGGACATTTCTTGTTCTGGTAAGTAGCAAACAGGTCTGTGGATAGTGTTCCCCATCGTGTGAATAGGTTGTGGAGTACTGATGGGTATATCTCCCACTCATGATTGTGTAGGAATTTGAGACTGAGATTGTCTGCTATAGATTTCTGTGTGCCCAGGAGGTAAGCCATGGACAGAGTAACATTGTGGGAGACGCACCAGTTCCATCATCTCATTGCCTCCGCGCATAGGAAGGGCGACCTGCCCCCCCCGCCCCTACCCAGCCAATTGATGTAGACTATATTGTCGGTTAGAATCATTGTGAGCAAGGAAATGGGGACAGGCATTCTTGACCACGCTCAGTTCGAAGAGATTGATGAGAAGGGATATTTCTGCAGGAGACCATTTGCTTGCATCATGAGGCCGTGTAAATGCATGCCCCACCTATGAGTGATGATTTGGTGGTAAGGAACAATGATGGTGACGTCTGCGAGAAGGGGATCCCTTTGCACGCATTGGCTGGTTCCTTCCACCCATCTAAGGAGTTTTTGATCCTGATGGGTAATGACAGGGGTTTGTCCAACCTGTCCCTGTTTGGTTTGTAAACCAAACTGAACCACAGTTGGAGGCATCACACATGAAGCCTGGCATGCGGTGTCACCACCGTGCTTGCTGCCATATGTCCCAAGAGTTGGAGGCAGAGCCCGGTATTTGTGGGCTGCATCGAACAGTGTCTATGAGAGTAACCAGGGATAGGTAGCTGTGTTGAGGTAAGAGGGTTTTGGCCTGTAACGCATCAAGGTTGGCCCCTATGAATTCTAGGCATTGCACTGAGGTGAGGGTTAACTTCTAGGTGTTGATATATAGACCCAGTTCTGTGAACAAGTGTATCATAATGCCAATGACTTTGTGAGCCTCCTATCAAGATAGGGCTCTGAGGAGACAATCATCCAGGTATGAGTAAATCTTGCAAGCGTAAATGAGCAGCCACCACTGAGAGAACCTTGAACAATACCCAGGGCTGCCCGGGGGGGGGGGCAAGTGGGGCAATTTGCCCCAGGCCCCAGGCCCCGCAGGGGCCCCGCGAGCCCTGGCCCGGTGGCGGTCTAGGTCTTCGGCGGCATTTTGGCGGCGGGGAGTTCTTCATTGCTGCCGAAGACGCGGAGTGACTGAAGGGCCCCCTGCCGCCGAAATGCCCCGTGAGCCCTGGTCCGGCGGCGGTCCGGGTCTTTGGTGGCATTTTGGCGGGGGGGGGGCTTCAGTCACTCCAGGTCTTTGGAGGCATTTCAGCGACGGGTCCTTCAGGGCTGCCGAAGATGCGGAGCAACTGAAGGGCCCCCCGCCATCGAAATGCCGCCAAAGACCCGCACTGCCGCCGGGTGAGTACAAGCGCCGCAGCTCCCCCGCTTTGCCCCAGGCTCCCTGAATCCTCTGGGCAACCCTGACAATACCCTCAGGGCTGATGATAGCCCGAAGGGGAGCATTCTGTATTGGTAGTAGTAATGTCCCAGACTGAACCTGAGAAATCATCTGTGAGCTGGTAGGATCGAGATGTGAAAGTAGGCATCCTGGAGGTCAAGGGCCCAAAAACAATCTCCTTGTTCCAGTGCTGGAATGATCATCAATAAGTAGGGACCCACCAAATTCACAGTCCATTTTGGTCAATTTCACAGTTTTAGGATTTTAAAAATCATAAATTTTATTATTTCAGCTATTAAAATCTGAAATGTGATGGTGTTGTAATTGTAGAGATCCCAAAAAGGAGTTGTGGTACGGTCACAAAGTCATTGTCTGTGTGTGTGTGGGGGGGGTTGCAGTTCTGCTACCCTTACTTCTGGGCTGTTGCTGGTGGTGACGCTGCCTTCAGAGCTGGGCAGCTGGAGAACAGCGGCTGCTAGCTGGGAGCCCAGCTCGTATTGCCACCCTTACTTCTGCACTGCTGCCTGCACAGCTGGGCCCTCAGTCAGCAGCTGCCACTCTTCGGCCACCCAGCTCTGAAGGCAGCAACACAGAAGTAAGGGTGGCATGGCATGGTATTGACAGCCTTACTTCTGCGGTGCTGCTGGCGGGGCGCTGCCTTCAGAACAGGGTGCCCAGCCAACAGCCGCTGCTCTCCACTGCCCAGCTTTGAAGGCAGCGCAGAAGTAAGGGTGGCAATACCACAACTCCCCCTAAAATAACCTTATCACTCCCCTGCAACTCCCTTTTGGATCAGAACCCTCAATTTGAGAAACGATGGTCTCCCCCATTAAATCTGTATAGTATAGGGTAAAAGCACACAAAAGACCAGATTTCACGGGGGAAGACCAGATTTCACGGTCCGTGTCAAGGCTCCTTCCCCACTCTGAACTTTAGGGTACAGATGTGGGGGCCTGCATGAAAACTTCTAAGCTTAACTACCAGCTTAGATCTGGTCCACTGCCACCACTCCCAATGTGCTAATTCCCTTCCCTGGGTAGCCTTGAGAGACTCTTCACCAATTCCCGGTGAATACAGATCCAAACCCCTTGGATCTTAAAACAAGGAGAAATTAACCATTCCCCCCTCCTCTCTCCCACCAACTCCTGGTGGATCAAGGAACCCCCTTGGATCTAAAACCAAGGAAAATCAATCAGGTTCTTAAAAAGAAGGCTTTTAATTAAAGAAAAAGGTAAGAATCATCTCTGTAAAATCAGGATGGAAAATAACTTTACAGGGTAATCAAACTTAAAGATCCCAGAGGACCCCCCTCTAGCCTTAGGTTCAAAGTTACAGCAAACAGAGGTAAGCACCCTAGCAAAAAGTACATTTACAAGTTGAGAAAACAAAGATAAAACTAACATGCCTTGTGTGACGAACTGGAACTGTTCTTACTGTGGTCTGTGAATGCTGACAGGGGAGTGTGGCTAGGATAGTCTGCATTGGGGGATGGGAGACTGCCCGAAGGAGAATACCTGAGCATGTAACATGAGAACCCAGGAAGGGGTTGGAGGCCAGGTGACACCTTGGCCCGGGAAACTGAACAAAGGCGGTGGGAGGGGTCGCTGAAGGCAGAGGTTTTGAAGCTGGCTGGGGAGATGGCTGGGAGGCAGAGATGGCTCTGACCTCCCAAGGGGGGCTGGGATGCCCTGGGACCCCAAGATGGACCTAACTGAGGGGGGTCCTGTTGTCTGTGCCTGCAAGACCTGTCTTGGACTGTATTCCTGTCATCTAAATAAACCTTCTGCTTTACTGGCTGGCTGAGAGTCATGGTGAATCGCAGGAAGCTGGGGGTGCAGGGCCCTGAGTTCCCCCACACTCCGTGACACCTTGCCTGGCTGTACTTACTAGTTTGAAATATGAGAGACTTGTTCAGAAAGATTTGGAGAGCATGGATTGATGTCTGGTCCCTCTTAGTCCCAAGAGCGAACTCCCACCAAAACAAAGAGCACAAACAAAAGCCTTCCCCCCACCAAGATTTGGAAGTATCTTGTCCCCTTATTGGTCCTTTGGGTCAGGTGTCAGCCAGGTTACCTGAGCTTCCTAACCCTTTACAGGTAGAAGGATTTTGGAGTCTCTTTCCAGGAGGGATTTTATAGTATTGTACACAGGAGGGCTGTTGCCCTTCCCTTTATAGTTATGACAGTCTGTGACGCATTTTTCATGGCCGCGAATTTGGTAGGGCCCTATCGATAATTTAGTTGGTGTTGGTCCTACTTTGAGCAGGGGATTGGACTAGATGATTTCCTGAGGTCTCTTCCACCCCTAATATTCTATGATTCTATGATAAGGTGATGTTCTTGAACTTCTGAGCCTGACAAACTTGTTGACAGCTCTGAGGTCTAGTATGGGTCTCAAACTTCCCTTCTTTTTGGGTATTTGGAAATAATGAGAGTAGAAACCCTTGCCTCATAGATTTTGAGGTATTGGTTCTATGGCTCTTAACTGAAGGAGGTGATCTATCTCCTGTCGTAGTAAACTTTTGTAAGAAGGGTCCCTGAAGAGGGAGGGGGAACGGTGTTGTGGAGGGGGTAGGGAGGTGAAATGGATGAAGTACCTGGATCAGATGATCTCTAAGACCCATCAGTCTGACGTTATGCATTCCCAGGCACTGCAGAATACTGCCAATCGATGGCTAAATGGGTGTGCAATGAGGGTTGGTTGTGTCATTCTGGGAGAGTGGTCTAACTACGCCTTGACCTGCCCATCAAAAGTGGTGCTTAGATGTAGGTGGTTGGGATGAAGGTTGTGGGCCAAATGGCTTGTGTTTTGGGAATTTCCCTTTCTTTCTTTGTGGTTTATAGTGGCTCTGAGGTTGGTACTGAGCATATGGCCTGTCCTGGAACTGGGGACTAAATCATCTCTTTTTCCCTGGTGTATAGACACCAGCGACCTGAAGATAACCCTGGAATCCTTTAGCGTATGAATGGAGGTATCAGTCTTTTTGGCAAAGAGCTTTGTGCTCTTAAAGGGAAGATCTTCCACGATGGACTGCACTTCTTTCAGGAATCCCGACAAGTGGAGCCATGATGCCCAGTGCATCACCACTGTTCCTCTAGCTCCTGAGGCAATAGCGTAGCTGAATTCAATGTATTGCAGCCGACTTACCCCGCTGTAGGGATGGCGGCAAAATCGACCTCTGCGGCTTCCCGTCGATGGCGCTTACTCCCACCTCCGCTGGTGGAGTAAGAGCGTCGATTCGGAGATCGATTGTCCCAGTGGGACGCAATAATTCGATCCCCGAGAGGTCGATTTCTACCCGCCGATTCAGGCGGGTAATGTAGACTTAGCCTAAGACTCAGGAGACTTGTGTGACTGTGAGTAAATCACTTAGTCTCTCTAAGCCTTAGTTCCCTTCTTGCAAAATGAGAATAACAGCACTACCCCATTATATAGAGATGTGTGAGGATAAACACATTAAAGACTGTGAGGTGCTCAGACACTATGGTCATGAGGCTAGAGGAGAACCTTAGATTGATTCCTCTCCTAAACGAGTCAGAAAGACAAAGCAGATGCCACTGGAGAATGGAAGTAGCCAAGATTTATTTTTTCTGTTGGCTTATAGTGAAGGATAAGGATTCAGTTATGATGAATAACACTAATAATTCTGTTTGTTAATTAACAAAATAACTATATAACCCCAGAGAGCCCCCGCCTCTCCCGACTCTCACTAGGTGCAGGGTTATGACCTTACCTAGTCTGTCATTTCTAAGCTACATGGGCCTATAACATGACAAGATTCTTTTAAAATATACTGGGTTTTCCTGAGCAACATTTAAAAAAGCCAATTTAACTCAGAAACTAATTAACAGATCCTCTTGAAAATGTTCAGAAAAACCAAGAGTTACTCAGAGATTATAGTTGGAAAATTTGGGGTAGATACTCTGTTTTTGTTCTAAATCAACAATACAACACAAATTGAATATCACTCCTGCCTCACTATTCTAGGTACTCGGGCAAACCAACATCCAGTACAAATGTGGCTAAGCAAAACTCTACTTTTATTATTATGATTATTAGTTTGTGGTAGTAACCATAATTTGTGATGTACTTTTCAGACAGACAAGGAACTCACAATCTAACACTGAGTAGGCAAATAGTAGTCAGGAAAAGACAAAAACAAGGTTGTTCTACAGAAAGCAATAAGATTGGCTGTTGGCAGCCCAACAAGGTGAATTTTAGGAGGGATTGAAAAGTGAGAGGGCCCTGCAGATAAGCTCAGGCAAGCTGGACCATGCATGGCCAATGCATAAAGGAAGGCACAGAGGAGGTTATTTGAGAGACTGACAAATGGGTGGGCAAGGATGGCAACATTGGCAGGGTGGCATTGGGTGGGAGCAGTTTTATATAGAGCCTGATAGGTGACCAATAGTTTAAATTTGATTTATTAGCAGAAGGAGCCAGTGGAGGGTGATCAAATCCATCAGCGAGGCAGCTGCGTTCAATACATTATTGAAATAAACCAAAATTTTCTGACGTGTCTGGGATACTCTTGATGTGTGTCCATCTCTGGCGCCTGTCACACATGATCTGTGCCAATATTTAAAAAGGGTAAATGGGATGACCTGGATATTTACAGGCCTGTCAGACTAACATTGATCATGGAAAAGATAATGGCGCAGCTGATACAGGACTTGATTAATAATGAATTAAAGGAGGGTAATATAATTAATTATGACAAACAGATCTTGTCAAACTAACATCATATCTTTTTTTGATGAGATTACAACTTTGGCTACTAAACATAATCGTGTTGATGCAACATACTTAGACTTCTGTATTGTGCACAGGCACTGTCTTCCTCCAGGCCCCGGGGGTGTTCAACCCCCTGCTCTGCCCCAGGCTCCATAGCAATGTGTTTTACTTGGTATAACATGACATTTTGATTAAAATACTATAATGATATAAAATTAACATGGTGAGGCACTGCACCCCATATTCTTCAGTGATATTATGATATGATTATGGCATAATTATAATGCAAGATGGGGCATGTCAGGTGTCATTGGAAAAGTTATGATTTGCTGAATATGATTATCCTATTTGTATGCGTGTATCATTTTTGTATCTGAAGTTATGAATAGTGACTATGCATCTATATTTCACATGTAGTCACACCTGGGTGACACCCACTAGGCAAAATGCTTCTAGTCTAGATAGCCAGCTGTGAAGGGCCTATTCAAGGTAATGGGCCATTAGGCAGAACAATAGGCCTTAGGAGAAGCTTATCCCCCACTGGGTGAGCCTTCCTCAGGATGCTCCAGACAGCCTGTAAGTAATGGCTGCTATGACTCAGCAAGTTCTGCAAGGGCATGTGACCAGGCCACATGACACAAACTGAGTTTGGGACAAAGGGGTCCTGCCATATGCTAAAGCTATATAAAGGCAGGGAGTGACATCATCAGTTGTTCTTCATTCCCCCACAATTGAACACCTGTGGCGGCGTGATGTCGCACTGGCACGGCGCCTCCTGCTGGCCGTCTCGGGCATTAGCTCTTTCCAGCCCAGAGTGCCCTCTGCAGGTGTCTCTGGTGTCTCACCTGCCACTGGCCCCATGTCCCTGCCAGACCCCAGTGCCCTTTGCCCAGGGGTCCAGCCCACCACAATACCCCCTTGCTCTAGGTCTCCCCTCCCAGGGGAACCCCCCCAACCCTCTAAGCCCACCTTGTCTCAGTGGCTACTGCCAGTTATCATCTAGCCTCTGCTCCCTGGGGCAGACTGCAGTCTATAAACCACCCATCATTGGCAAGGGGGTTAGGACCTGCTGCCTTTGCCTATCTCTGGGCTGCCTCTTTGCAGCCCCAGTACCCTTTCATATACCCTTTTCAAGGCCTGCAGCCTGGGGGTTTTCAAGGCTAGAGCTCCCCAGCTCCCTCTGCCCTTCCCCAGCACTGCTCCACCTCAGGTACCCTTCTCTCCCAGGCAGCCAGGTCCTTCTCTCTGTAAAGTTAGAGAGAGTCTGTGTCACTTCTGGCCCATAGCCCTCTTATAAGGGTCAGCTGGGCCCTGATGAAGCTGGCCACTGCTGTGGTCAGCTACTCAGTCAGCTTCCCCAGCTGTTCTTAATCACTTTTACCCCACCACAACCCTCTCCAGGTCTGCTTTAACCCCTTCAGGGCTGGAGCGGGGTAACCACCCCGCTACAACACTTAAGAGAAGCTCCTAAGTAAAAGGGACTTGGAACGGGGGTGGGATTCCCAAGCTGCAAAGCAAGTGCAGCTTGTGCCTTGAGAATCTGCAAGCCTGGTTGTATCATCAGTCATGGTTACAGATTGTTAATTCAAATCCTATCCTTCTAGTGTGTTAAGATTAGTTTGTGGTTTTGTTTATTTATTAGGTAATCTGCTTTGATCTGTTGCTATCACTTATAATCACTTAAAATCCATCTTTTTGTAGTTAATAAATTTGTTTTATGTTTTAATCTAAACCAGTAAGTATGGAGTGAAGTGCTTGGGAATCTTAGCTCAAAGATCTGTTGTATTTCCTCTCCACATTGAGGGAGAGGCAAACTCTATGAGCTTACTCTGTACAGTTCCTTGTGCAGCACAAGACGGTATAATTTTGGGTTTATACTCCAGAGGAGGGTGCGTGTCTGGGGAGCTTGGGGTTATCTATTGTTGGTTCATGCAGTGGCTGGTCAGAGACCCTGCATCTAACTGCAGCTGGATGTGTGAATGCTGGAGGAAGTGTAGGACCAGAAGCGGGTCTGCAGCTTGTCACAGCAGCACAGCGGGAGAGGGAGCCCAGGCTGGTGAGTCAGAGGACTCAGTGGTACCCCACTTCCAGGTGGCACCCCGGGGGGGAATCCATCACACATGGCACCCACCACATGGATTAAAAACTGGCTGATAGGTCTCTAAATGTAATTGTAAATGGGGAATCGTCATTGAGTGGGTGTTGGCAATGGGTTCCTTCAGGGATTGGTTCTTGGCCCTATGCTATTTAACATCTCTTTCAATGACCTGGAAAAAAACCTAAAATCCTCACTGAGAAAATTTTTTGCTGATGAAGAGTGGTAAATAATGAAGATGACAGATCACTGATTCAGAGTGAAGAGGATCACTTCGTAAACTGGGCACAAGCTAACAATGTGTGTTTTATTATGGCTAAATGTAAATGTATCCATCTAGGAACAAAGAATGTCGGCCACACTTACAGGATGGGGGGCTCAATCCTGGGAAATAGTGACTCTGAAAACAATTTGGGGGTTTTGGTGAATAATCACTTGAATGTGAACTCACAATGTGATGCTGTGGCCAACAGGGCTAATATAGTTCTTGGATGAATAAATATGGTAATCTCGAGAAAGAGTAGAGAAGTTATTTTAGTTCCATATTTGGTACTAGTGCAACTGCTGCTCAAATACCATGTTCGGTTCTCATGTTCACAAGTCAAGAAGCATGTTGATAAATAGATGGTTCAGAGAAGAGCCACAAAAACGATTAAAGGATTAGAAAACCTGCCTTTATGGTGACAGATTGAGCTTCTTGAATCTATTTACCTTAACAAAGGGGTGACTTAATTACAGTCTGTAAGTATGTACATGGGAAACAAATACTTAGTAATGGGCTCTTCAGTCCACTAGAGAAAGGGGTAACATGATCCAGTGGCTGGAAATTGAAGCTAGGCAAATTCAGCCTGGAAATAAGATGTACAATTTTTCATAGTGAGAATGATTAACCATTGGAACAACTTAGCAATGGTCATGGTGGATTCTGCATCACTGGCAACCTTTAAGTCAAGATTGGATGTTTGTGTAACAGATCTGCTCTAGGAATTATTGTGAGGCAGGTCTCTAGCCTGTGCTATACAGGAGGTCAGACTAGATGATCACATTGGTTCCTTCTGACTTTGGAATATATGAATTTAAAATAAATGGAAGAGATCAACATTCAAAATAAAACATATCATTTGAAGACTTTAAAATTTTAAATATTTTGTTACTCTGTAAAGTGCTCATGGCCCTTCAGTGTGCAGTGACCAATTGCTAAAACTGCATATTCATAGTGACTTCCTGCTGTTTTTACATTAATTTTCTGCAGCACGCAAGGGCCTGATCCTTCTAGTCATTTGCCATGTGGTTGCTGTTTCCTCATGCAAGAAGTCCAGGTCACATTAGTGATTTGTGATCAAGTCACTTCAGCAATGTCTGTGAGCAACATCCCAATCCCTGTTATGATGCAAAGGCAAGGAGCTTCTTCAGGGCCTGAAGTGGCTACAAGATTGGACAAAGAAAATATGGCAAACCAAGCCCCACTGAACAGAGAAGTGGGTAAGGATTGCTCCTAATTTGTCAGCAGAGGAGGAAAGGCAAGATGAACCTCAAGTCTTAGATGCTTTAGAAAAATATTTTGTGCTGAAAAGGAAAATAATATATGAAAAGTCTATTTTCAGTACATCTGATAAAAAATGAAACTGAAAACCAAACTTGCAATCAGGCTGTGCCAGTTAGCCTCAGCAAAACAATTTGGTACACTTGCCAACAAACTTATTAGAAATCAAATACTTTTGGGCACCAAAGACAATGAAGCCAGAGAACATATGCTGTGGCAATCAGAAGTGGAACTTAACCATGCAGTTGATATCTGCAAGAGCAGTGAACAAGCAAAGGGAGAGTGACAAAATTGAAAAAATCAGAAATAGGGGAAGATAAACTCCACTTCCTCCCTCACACCGTCCTCCACCCTCCCCACTCCCCCCCCCCACCCAAAAGGCAAAAGGAAGACTAAAACAAGAACTGGAGCAGTTGTCTGCAAAGAAGAGCAAGCGATGCCTGTGCAGTGGGAGAATCCATGGAAAAGACCAATATCCAGAACATGGTGCCACATGTGTTTATTGCAAAAAATCATTTTGAAAATGTTTGCAGTGACAGAAATAGCCCTCTAATGTACATGTAACTAAGTCCAAACCACTAGGTGCCCCTTGTGGCCAGACATGGCATTGCAGCTCTCGCACTGGATTTGTGAACATAAGAATGGCCTTAAGAACATAAAGGCCATTGTGCCCCTTGCCAATGGTCACATCAGTGCATGGGTGGTTTCTCTGCCTGGTAACTCGTCCAGTGACTCAGTCTTTGGTCCACCACTTCCGGGGATGGCAGTTATCTAAACCAGTGTTGCCCAACTTTATTACATAGGAGGGCCACATAAATCTAAGCACAGCCTTGCGGGGGCCTGTGCAATTCTGTTTCATATGTACTTAGATAAGTTCTATGTACAGTGCATAAAACGTGTATCAGAATTATAGAAAACAGGGGGGGAAAGTAAAGAACACATAACTAAACTAAAATGATGTAGACATGACAGGGAACAAAGGGTAGGAATTAATGGTAAATTCTCAGAATGGAGAGGGGTAACTACTGGTGTTCCCCAAGGGTCAGTCCTCGGACCAATCCTATTCAACTTATTCAGAAATGATGTGGAGAAAGGGGTAAACGGTGAGGAGGCAAAGTTTGCAGATACTAAACTGCTCAAGATAGTTAAAACCAAAGCAGACTGTGACGAACTTCAAAAAGATCTCACAAAACTAAGTGATTAGGCAACAAAATGGCAAATGAAATGTAATGTGGATAAATGTAAAGTAATGTACATTGGAAAAAATAACCCCAACTATACATACAATATGATGGGGGCTAATTTAGCTACAACGAGTCAGGAAAAAGATCTTGGAGTCATCGTGGATAGTTCTCTGAAGATGTCCACGCAGTGTGCAGAGGCAGTCAAAAAAGCAAACAGGATGTTAGGAATCATTAAAAAGGGGATAACGAATAAGACAGAGAATATATTATTGCCCTTATATAAATCGATGGTACGCCCACATCTCGAATACTGCGTACAGATGTGGTCTCCTCATCTCGAAAAAGATATACTGGCACGAGAAAAGGTTCAGAAAAGGGCAACTAAAATGATTAGGGGTTTGGAACGGGTCCCATATGAGGAGAGATTAAAGAGGCTAGGACTCTTCAGCTTGGAAAAGAGGAGGCTAAGGGGGGATATGATAGAGATATATAAAATCATGAATGATGTGGAGAAAGTGGATAAGGAAAAGTTATTTACTTATTCCCATAATACAAAAACTAGGGTTCACAAAATGAAATTAATAGACAGCAGGTTTAAAACAAATACAAGGAAGTTCTTCTTCACAAAGCGCACAGTCAACTTGTGGAACTCCTTACCTAAGGAGGTTGTGAAGGCTAGGACTATAACAGGGTTTAAAAGAGAACTGGATAAATTCATGGTGGTTAAGTCCATTAATGGCTATTAGCCAGGATGGATAAGGAATGGTGTCCCTAGCCTCTGTTTGTCAGAGGATGGAGATGGATGGCAGGAGAGAGATCATTTGATCATTGCCTGTTAGGTCCACTCCCTCTGGGGCACCTGGCATTGGCCACTGTCGGTAGACAGGATACTGAGCTAGATGGACCTTTGGTCTGACCCGGTACGGCCGTTCTTATGACGACAAAATACTAATGAATCACCCGTTAGCATATTGTGTTGAAGCATATGACCTGTGAGCCATATGTTGGGCACCCCTGGTCTAACCAGAATTCAAAACTGTTTTTAACAGAAACAAAAATACTTCCACCTTCTCTGGGGCTCTTCCTCCTCCAGTCCCCATTTCAGCCTGCTGCCCCCTTGCTGGGCTCAACAATTGTTGTGGAGGGCTTCTACACCCCCTCCTTGCAGACAGTATGGGAACCCAGCCCCACCCTATTTGTGTTCCAGCTCACAGCCCCTTACTGCACAGCTAGCTCAGCTGCTTTACCCATATTGCAGTTTCCCCTGGTCCTCTTTACTTACTCTCTGTCTCCCAGTCTCTGCCCTGTTTGATCAGGGTCTCTCCCAGGCCTTCCTGCCCGGAGAGCTTCCCTGTAGCTTCCTCTCCTCAGTGGTGGATTATGGCACAGGCCAATGGGGCCTGTGCCCAGATGCCCCAGCCACTTTGGCGGCCCCAGCAGAATCACCAGAACTCTGCCCCCTGTCGCCCCCCCCATGCTCCTTCTCTCCCCACAGCCTCCTCGGGCCCCGCTGCCCTACTTCTCCTCTTCCCTCTGAGGCCCTGACTCCTGGCCATGCCAGAAACCAGAGCCTGGACACAGTAGGGTGAGTATATTCCTCACGTGGAGCTGGCTCAGCTGCTCACCCAAACCCAAATATACTCCTTCCCATGCATGGACCTGGCCTGAGTCTCTCTCACCGACCTGCACCACACAGATGTGGCCCAAGCCCCTCTCCCCCGCTCAGGACTGGCCTTAGGGAAAACAGCGCTCCTAGTCCTGTGGGCAGGACACCCTCCCCATTCCCCCTGGCTCCCGTGGGCTCCCCATTCCCTCTGTGCCCTGCCCGCTCCTACACCCCTAACCCCTGCAGTTCCCCCTTTGCCCCAATCTCTGCTCCCATATCCTGCCCCCTCTTACACCCCTGCACCACCCTCCTGCACCGACATGGGGAAACTGACCTGGATGCATGGAGCAGCTGGCATTGCTGCTTGCTCCCCCCCTCAAATGCTGCTCCTCCTCATGGATCCCTAGGGGGATATGAGGGGGGGAGCGAGGAGCAACATCAGGGCTCCCTTCATCCAGGTCACTTTCCCCACCTGGGCGCATAAGGGGAGAGAAGAAAGCAGCAGCTCCTAATGCTCACCTCACAGCACACAGCACAGGTGGAGACAGTGATCTGAATGCACAGAGCACTTGGTGTTGCTCCTCACTCCCCCTCATCCCTCTAAGGGGGGGCAGGGGAACCTTGGGGATGAGCATATCTGTATGTCCCCACTTGTTCCCCCCATGTTCCTCTGCGGGGAGGAATCATAGAAGATTAGGGTTGGAAGAGATCTCAGGAGGTCACCTAGTCCAATCCCCTGCCCAAAGTAGGACCAACCCCAACTAAATTATCCAAGCCAGGGCTGTGTCAAGCCAGGCCTTAAAAACCTCAAAGGATGGAGATTCCACCACCTCCCTAGGTAACCCATTCCAGTGCTTCACCACCCTCCAGATGGATATGTGGAAGTCTGCTTCTTTTAAGTTGAGGGCAACATACCAATCCCCTGGATCCAGTGATAGGATGATCAATCCCAAGGAGTTCATGTGGAACTTCAACCTTTTGAGATATCGGTTGAATCAATGCAGGTATAAGACCTCCCTTGGCTTTGGGAATCAAAAACTTAACAGGAGTAAAGCCCCTTTCCCCTTAGATGAATTTGCACCTCCTCCACCGCTCCCATGCTGAGGAAGGACTGAACTTGTTCTAGCAGAAGCTTGTAAGGGTCCCTGAAGAGGGATGAGGAAAGTGGGTGGTGGGGGGGGGTTGAAATAAACTGGAGGGTATAACCAGAATCCACTGTGTTTAGAACCCAGTGGTCGGAAGTGTCCCGTTTCCAGGCCAAATAGGAGAGATGGTTGGAAAAAATAGAGATAACCAAATCCAGATTGTGAGGAATGGGTGTTTCGAGGCACCAGAGTGGTGCAGGGCTGATTGGGAATGTCCTGCATAGGTGGAGGAAGGTAGAGGTGGCCTGCACCCAGAGCCCTTGTTCCTGTGTCTCCTGTGGTCAAATCGGTTCTGGTGGGAGTAGAAACAGCCATACTGCTGTGGCCTATATTGCCTCCTAGGCTGAGACTATGACTGAGACTGTAAGCCGAGGGACTTCAATGTTGCCCTGGTGTCTTTAAAGCCATGGAGCCTGGCATCTGGTTGCTCTGAAAAGAGTGAAGGACCCTCAAATGAGGGAACCCAGCTGCCTGCAACCACGAGCTCCAACGCATTGTCACAGAAGTGGCCATAGATCTGGCCACCAAGTCTGCAGCATCAAGGGCTGCTGGCAAGGAGGCTCTGCCCACTGTCTTGCCTTCATCCACAAGGATGGAGTACTCCTGCTGGCTGTCCTGGGGAAGTCTGTCTTTGAATCTGTTCATTGCTTCCCACAAATTATAATCATAGTCTGTTGGTTCACTATGCTCAACTGGAGACCCCCCATCGAATAGGCCTTCCTCCCCAGAAGGTCCATTTTCCTGGGCTCCATTGGTTTGGGGATAGACCCCATTTGGCCTTGGCGGTTCTTTTTGTTGGCAGCCGCCACAATAAGGGACCCCAGAGGGAGTGAGAGAATAGGAACTCACAGCCTTTTGCAGGCACAAAGTATTTTCTTTCTGTTATCTTTGCTGTGGGTGGAATGGAGGCAGGAGTCTGCCAAATGGCCTTAATAGGTCCCAAAATGGCATTGTGTAAGAGCAGGGACACCTTCGAAAGGGCTGTGGCCAACAGAATGTCCAGGAACCCATCAGCCTGTTCCTTGACTACCTCTGCCTGCAACCCAAGGCTAGAGGCCACCCACTTTAACAAGACTTGGTGGGCCCTTAAGTTGTTCTGCGGTGGGGAGGACCCCTTAAGCATGAGCTTGTCCTTTGGGGATGATGAGGAAGAGGTGTGCACTGCCAGAGTGTCCAGTCCAGCCTCTTCCTGAGGCACACGAACTTGGGTACTGGTACCGGCCACAGTACCAGGGAGTACCCCTGCTTGGGCACCGGCATCGGTGCTGGGACCTACGCTGGCCTCAGGACCGGGACCAGGGGTTGGCTCTGGAGTTTCCTTGTGCGCCCCTGGTGCCGCAACAGTCTCCGAGTGCACCAAGTCGGAGTGCTGTGAGTTGGTCCTTTGCCCTGGTGGAAGCCCCTGCGGGTTCCAAAAGGGCCATTGTAGAGGTGCTGCACCCTACAGCCCCATGGGCCAGGCGCTTTGGGTCGTCCCTGCTCCCAGCACTCCCAATGGCAGAATCATCTGTGGGGGCAGGGTTAGCTCAGTGGTTTGAGCATTGGCCTGCTAAACCCAGGGTTGTGAGTTAAATCCTTGAGGGGGCCATTTCGGAATTTGGGGATTTAGTTGGGGATTGGTCCTGCTTTGAGCAGGGGGTTGTACTAGATGACCTCCTGAGATCCCTTCCAACCCTGATATTCTATGATTGACGTGGAGCCTCCCTTCAGTGCCAGCATCTTGAATAGTAGGATCCTGGGTCCAAACTTGATGAAGATGGCAATGCGGAGATGGAGGATCATGGTGACCACGGCGGGACAGATCCTCCCGGTGCTGGAGATTGGTGCTGTGGAGACATCTCTGGCAAGGCATGTAGGAGGTTGGTCTTGAAACCGGCTGAAAAGTGGTCAATGCCTCAGTGCAGCTCTGGTGCCATGTCCTGTCTCCCAGCGGGGCTCAATACTGATAAAGTCATCAGATCCTTGGCGGCCACGTAGGCTTCTTCTTCGAGTGATTGCTCATGTGTATTCCACTATAGGTGTGCGTGCTCGCCACGTGCACCGGTGCTGGAAGTTTTTCCCTTAGCAGTACCCATACTGGGGGAGCACCGCTGCGACCACTGGAGTGGCGCCTGTATATAGTTCCATAAAGGGGGCTGCGTGCTCCCCCCACCCTCAGTTCCTTCTTGCCGCCAGTGAAGGAAGTCAGAACTTCTGCTCCAGCCTTGGCTGCAGCGCTTATAACCTTAGTAGTGTCCAGTTCACATGTGAACACTTTCTCTAGTTCTTAGCCTGGCTCGGGGCATGCCCCGTGGCCCAGGCTTCAAGTCGTACAACTCTTGTCGCAATCCTATGCCCAGAAGCGATCCTCACTCCCAGTGTCTTCGCTGTCTGGACGAGGCTCACGTTAGTGAGTGTTGCAAAATTTGCCGCTCTTTCAAGCCCCGGACGAAGCGAGAGCGTGAGATCCGACTCCGGGCACTTCTGATGGAGTCGGCACTGGCCCCGGCGCGTCAACCTGACCCCACGCCAGGCACCGCATCTTTGGTGCGTAGTGAGGCATCATCTACGAGTTAGCACCGCTCCCCAGCTAAGAAGCTGGGAAAGACTCAGCGGCGCCGAGAGAAGGAGAGGGGTGAGGCCAAACCCGAGCTGGGCAGCCCATGATCCCCGTTGGGACCTAGACCTCTGACTCGGGCTGAGCAAAGTAGTCCAGTCCCATCCGCGCGAGCCTCTCCCGAAGTGTGGATGCCTTCGACGCCAGAGGCAGCCCAGGCTACGCGCGACATCCTAGCCCTTCCGGTGTCGGGAGCGCCACCTCAGTTGGGCCCCGGTCCCGAGGAAAGCCGCCCTTGGGCACACATCAGTCCTCCCCGGACATATTGGAGATCATGGTGCCTTCCCGGGTTGAAGGGCCGGCCCGAAGCCCAGGTCACACTTCCACCCCGCGGGCCGGGTCTTCTGGGCATGACTCTAACGCATCCGGTCGCAGGGACCGTAGACGCCAAGACAAGAGGCGACGCCCCTCCTCTTCAAGACAGAGTGAGAGGGACAGGTCTCGGCGCAGCTGGCACCAGCATTCTTACTCTAGCGCCCGCCACGATAGACGCTGTGCTCGGAGTGTGTCCCGGGAGTCCCCGGCACCGAGGCATCGTAGCCACGGTTGCCGAAGGGAGTCGAGAGACCTCAGAGATTTACCTGTCCTCATCGTCGAGGTCGAAATCTCAGGGCAGGCGACATCATGACAGAGACTGTTCCAGTCGATCGTATAGCATCGTGCAGTCGTCCAGGACCTTGGCGTCGGCGCCCAGCCGCCCCTCTCCAGGCCGCTCCACACCGCAGGAGCAAGTGGCTCTGCCGGGCCCCCACGCGTCTCAGTGGCAGAGGGTTCCCTGGCAAGGACAATGGTGCCAGTGGGCACCGTGATCCCAGGCACCGGCACCGCCAACACCCCGCTTCATGGCTGGAGCCCCTCAGGCCCACTCGGCGTCTCTGCCTCGGCACTGTGACCAGGCCGCGGGCACCGACCCCCCGGCACCGACCCCGGGTCCGGAGCTTGAGCCGCCGGTGCCGCTGGACATTGAAGGCACCGTGCCAGCTGCCTCTTCAGCACCGGACGAGTCCATTGCGGTGCCACCTCCCGTCTCTCAGGAGGACTTTAAGATCAGGAGCTTCTTAGAAGGGTGGTGTCAAACCTCCAGCTCCTGGCCGAGGAGATGGAGGAGCCCTTGGACACTTTATTCAATGTCCTGACCTCTTCGGCACCGGGCCGTGTGGCCCTCCCGCTGCACCAGGGGGTGGCCAATATTTCCATTGGCCTTTGGCAGACCCCAGCCTCTCTGGGGCCCATTTCTAAGAAGGCCGAGAGGAAGTATTTTGTGCCCGCAAGGGGGCACGAATACCTTTATACCCACCAGGCTCTGAACTCTCTGGTGGTAGAGTCTGTTCACCACCATGAGTGGCATGGCCAGCCCACGCCCATACCCAAGGACAAGGACGCTCGGAGACTTGATACCTTTGGAAAAAAGGTTTATTCCTCAGCGAGTTTCCAGCTGAGTGGCCAACCACCAGGCGCTACTGAGCCGTTATGATTTTAATCTGTGGGGGTCCCTCCCAAAGTTTGAACCCCTCCTTCAGGACAAGGACAGGAGTTCCAGGCCTTGGTCGATGAGGGTGCGGGGGCAGCCAAAGAAGCACTCCACGCGGCTTCTGATGCGGCGGACACAGCGGCCTGTTCAATGGCTTCGGCCATCTCCATGTTGAGAGCGTTGTGGCTCTCACTCTCGGGGCTGTCCGTGGAGTCCCAGGCCATCATGCAGGACCTGCCATTCGATGGGAGGGCCCTGTTTGCGGACCAAATGGACACGCGTCTGCATGGAATGAAGGACTCCCACACCACCTTGCAGATGCTAGGCCTGCATGTCCCACCCGCCAAGGACAAACTCAGGCCTCAAACCTCCGCTCCTCCGGCTCGGGGCAGAAACAAGCCCCCACCTAAAAGGCAGAGGGAGCAGAGACGCCGATCCCAATGCCAATCCCGTTCGACCCCACAACCTGGCCCCTCGAAGGCCAAGAGGCCAGGGAAGCAGCGTTTTTGACTCATTGCGGGGGGTCACTGGGCCTGTTGCCAGGGAACCACCCCCCCCCACTTAATAAAGTTGAGTTTTGCCAACCGTTTATCTGCCTTCCGACTGCAATGGTCCCATATAACATCGGACTGATGGGTCCGAAGCACCATCTCCCAAGGGTACAGGTTGCAGTTTGTTTCACTTCCTCCCCACCATCCTCCATCCTGGGAGCCGGCCAGGGAACAGGAGCACGCCCTCCTTCTAGGCCGGGAGGTAGCACGCCTCCCCTCCCTGGGAGCTGTGGACAGGGTACCTCGGGAATTCTGGGGCAAGGGGTTCTACTCCAGGTATTTCCTCATCCCGAAGGCGAAAGGCAGGCTCTGGCCCATCCTCGACCTGCGGACTCTCAACCAGTTCCTGGTTCGTTGCAAATTCCGCATGGTGTCCCTGGCCTCCATCATTCCATCCCTAGACCCGGGGGATTGGTTTACAGCTCTGGACCTCCAGGATGCGTACTTTCACATCCACATTTTCGAGGGTCACAGGCGCGTCCTCCGTTTCCTGGTGGGTCAGGATCACTACCAGTTTACGGTCCTCCCCTTTGGCCTTTCTACTGCCTCCAGGGTTTTCACGAAGTGTATGTCGGTGGTGGCGGCCCACCTCAGGAGGAAAGGGCTGCAGATCTTCTCCTACCTCGATGACTGGCTACTCAAGGGCAAGTCTCGGTCTCAGGTGCAGATGGACTTCCTGCTAAACACCTGCGCAGCTCTAGGTCTCGTGGTAAATGAGGAGAAATCCACGTTACTCCCGGTTCAGCGCATAAACTTCATAGGAGTGCTGTTAGACTCTCGGGTGGCCACGGCCTCACTCCCACGGGACAGATTCGAGACGCTCAAAGCGCTCATTGCCTTGGTCACGGCCTTTCCGGTAACTACGGCATGAGTCTGCCTTCAAATCCTAGCCATATGGCAGCATGCACCTCTGGGTGCGACATGCCAGGCTCAGGATGAGGCCCCTTCAGCTCTGGCTGGCCTTCCGTTACTCCCAGGCCAGGGACGGCCTGGACAAGGTCATCACGGTGCCACCAATGGTGGTGGCAGACCTGCAATAGTGGTCCCTCCCAAGCAACATGCTTCGGGGTATTCCCTTCCAAGAGCCCCCTCCCTCACTAGACCTGGTGTCTGATGCCTGGGATGGGGAGCCCATGTGGGGGGCTTCAGGACCCAGGGTATGTGGTCACCCAAGGAACTGACCCATAAATGTCAGGGAACTCAGGGCCGTGCGCCTGGCGTGCATGGCCTTCCGCCAGCACATAGCGGGGAAGGTGGTCAGAGTCCTCACAGACAATATGACCGCAATGTATTTTGTCAACAGGCAAGGGGGCATGCATTCCTGGGCCTTATGCCAGGAAGCCCAGCTCCTGTGGGAGTTCCGTATAGCCCAGAACATCTTCCTCAGAGCATTCCACCTGCCCGGCGAGAGCAAAGGGTGTTCTCACAACAACAAAAGTGGTCCCTGCACAGGGAGGTAGCCAGGGGGCTCTTCCTACAGTGGGGTACTCCCCAGGTAGACCTGTTCACCACCGCCCAGAATTGCCTGTGTCCCCGATTCTGCTCCAGGGCGGGAGAGGGAGACAGTGCAATATCGGACACGTTCCTGCTCCCATGGTCGGAGCCCCTGTTTTACGCCTTCCCGGCCTTCCCCCTGATAGGCAGGGTCCTACAGAAGGTGAAGTCCGACGGGGTGCAGGTTATACTCATAGCCCTGGACTGGGCCCATCAACATTGGTACGGGACCCTACTGCAACTCTTAGTGGCCCCCCCATGCAGGCTGCCGCTCCACCCGGACCTCCTCTCCCAAGAGGAAGGTCGTCTCCTCCACCCCAACCTGGCTGCGCTCCACTTGACAGCGTGGCTGCTCCATGATTGAATGAGGAAGGAAGGAAGGAAGGTAGGTGTTCTCAGGCTGTCAGACAGGTCCTGCTGGAGAGCAGGAAACCCTCCACACGTCGAACCTACCTGGCCAAATGGTATCGGTTCTCCATGTGGGCGAGGGATAGGGGTTCCTCTCCCTTTTCCGCATCTATCCAGCTCGTCCTCGATTACCTCCTGTCCCTTAGGACCCAAGGGCTGGCACCCTCCTCGATCAGGGTGCACCTGGCGGCCATTTCGGCTTTCCAACCCTCAGTGCAGGGCCACTCGGTGTTTTCACATTACATGAGGTCCAGGTTTCTAAGAGGGTTGGATCGGGCGTTCCCTTACACCAGAGCCCCCGGTCCCGCCATGGGACCTGAACTTAGTGCTCTCCCGCCTCACAAGGCCTCCTATCGAGCCTTTAGCCAAGTGTTCGTGGTCTCACTTATCGTGGAAAGTGGCGTTCTTAGTGGCTATCACCTCAGCCCGCCGGGTCTCGGAGCTTATGGCCTTGACCTCTGAACCACCGTATACGGTCTTCCATAAGGACAAGGTTCAGCTGCGCCCTCACCCCACCTTTTTGCCAAAGGTAGTCTCAGCTTTTCACATGGATCAGGACATCTTCCTCCCGGTCCTCTGCCCTAAGCCCCATTCCTCCAATGAGGAACGCCGCCTGCACATGTTAGATGTCCGCAGAGCGCTGGCCTTCTACCTAGACAGAACCAAGCCATTTAGGAAGTCCCCCCAGCTGTTTATTGCATCGGCCAAGCGCATGAGGGGGCATCCGGTCTCTACCCAGCAGATCTCCTGCTGGATCACCTCGTGCATTCGCACCTGTTACGACCTGGCAGGGGTTCCCCCGTCTCCTATAGTGAAGGCCCATTCCACGAGAGCTCAGGCCTTGTCAGCGGCCTACGTGGCTCACGTCCCTATTCAGGACATATGTAGGGCTGCTACGTGGTCCTCTGTCCACACCTTCTCCTCGCACTATGCGATCGTCTCCCAAACGCGGGATGACGCTGTGTTTGGTAGGGCGGTACTCCGCCCGGGTAACCCTTGAAACTTCAGACTTAAAACTCCTACCCGCCTCTGTCAGGTATAGCTTGGAGTCACCTATAGTGGAATACACATGAGCAATCACTCGAAGAAGAAAGGACAGTTATCTGTTCCGTAACTGGCATTCTTCGAGATGTGTTGCTCAGGTGTATTCCACATCCCACCCTTCTTCCCCTCTGTCGGAGTTGTCTGGCAAGAAGGAACTGTGGGGGAAGCACGCAGCCCCCTTTATGGCGCGATATATCGGCGCCACTCCAGGGGTCGCAGCGGTGCTCCCCCAGTACGGGTACTGCTAAGGGAAAAACTTCCGGCACCGGTGCACGTGGTGAGCACGCACACCTATAGTGGAATAAACCTGAGCAACATATCTCGAAGAACGCCAGTTACGGAACAGATAACTGTCCTTTTGGGGGTTGAAGGCACCGCAAATTGGTCCACCTGGTGCCAACCAGCTGGTTAGTCGAGCGCTACTGGGGGCTGTGGCACTGGCTCCAATGTCAGAGTCTGCTATAGACCACCAGACCAGAGGGATGAGGTGGACGAGGCTTTCTTCCGGCAACTAAGAGAAGTTGCTAGATCGCAGGCCTTGGTACTCATGGGAGACTTTAATCACCCTGATATCTGCTGGGAGAGCAATACAGCGGTGCACAGAAAATCCAGGAAGTTTTTGGAAAGTGTAGGGGACAATTTCCTGGTGCAGGTGCTCGAGGAACCAACTAGGGGCAGAGCTTTTCTTGACCTGCTGCTCACAAACAGGGAAGAATTAGTAGGGGAAGCAAAAGTGGATGGGAACCTGGGAGGCAGTGACCATGAGATGGTCGAGTTCAGGATCCTGACACAAGGAAGAAAAGAGAGCAGCAGAATACGGACCCTGAACTTCAGAAAAGCAGACTTTGACTCCCTCAGGGAACAGATGGGCAGGATCCCCTGGGAGAACAACAGGAAGGGCAAAGGGGTCCAGGAGAGCTGGCTGTATTTTAAAGAATCCTTATTGCAGTTGCAGGAACAAACCAGCCCGACGTGTAGAAAGAACAGTAAATATGGCAGGCGACCAGCTTGGCTTAACAGTGAAATCCTTGCTGACCTTAAACGCAAAAAAGAAGCTTACAAGAAGTGGAAGATTGGACAAGGGAGGAGAATAAAAATATCGCTCAGGCATGCAAGAGTGAAATCAGGAAGGCCAAATTGCACTTGGAGTTGCAGCTAGAAAGAGATGTTAAAAGTAACAAGAAGGGTTTCTTCAGGTATGTTAGCAACAAGAAGAAAGTCAATGAAAGTGTGGGCCCCTTACTGAATGAGGGAGGCAACCTAGTGACAGAGGATGTGGAAAAAGCTAATGTACTCAATGCTTTTTTTGCCTCAGTCTTCACAAACAAAGGTCAGCTCCCAGACTGCTGGACTGGGCAGCACAGTATGGGGAGGAGGTGACCAGACCTCCGTGGAGAAAGAAGTGGTTCGGGACTATTTAGAAAAACTGGATGAGCACAAATCCATGGGGCCGGATGCGCTGCATCCGAGGGTGCTAAAGGAGTTGGCGGATGTGATTGCGGAGCCATTGGCCATCATCTTTGAAAACTCATGGCGATCGGGGGAGGTCCCGGATGACTGGAAAAAGACTAATGTAGTGCCCATCTTTAAAAAAAGGGAAGGAGGAGGATCCGGGGAACTACAGGCCAGTCAGCCTCACCTCAGTCCCTGGAAAAATCATGGAGCAGGTCCTCAAGGAATCAATTATGAAACACTTAGAGGAGAGGAAAGTGATCAGGAACAGTCAGCATGGATTCACCAAGGGGAAGTCGTGCCTGACTAACCTAATTGTCTTCTATGAGGAGATAACTGGCTCTGTGGATGAGGGGAAAGCAGTGGATGTGTTATTCCTTGACTTTAGCAAAGCTTTTGATACGGTCTCCCACAGTATTCTTGCCGCCAAGTTAAAGTAGTATGGGCTGGATGAATGGACTGTAAGGTGGATAGAAAACTGGCTAGATCGTCGGGCTCAGCGGGTAGTGATCAATGCTCCATGTCTAGTTGGCAGCCGGTTTCAAGCGGAGTGCCCCAAGGGTCGGTCCTGGGGCCAGTTTTGTTTAATATCCTTATTAATGATCTGGAGGATGGTGTGGACTGCACCCTCAGCAAGTTTGCAGATGACACTAAACTGGGAGGCATGGTAGATACGCTGGAGGGTCAAGATCAGATACAGAGGGACCTAGACAAATTAGAGGATTGGGCCAAAAAAAACCTGATAAGGTTCAACAAGGACAAGTGCAGAGTCCTGCACTTAGGACGGAAGAATCCTATGCACTGCTACAGACTAGGGCCCGAATGGCTAGGTAGCAGTTCTGCAGAAAAGGACCTAGGGGTCACAGTGGACGAGAAGCTGGATATGAGTCAACAGTGTGTTCTTGTTGCCAAGAAGGCTAATGGCATTTTGGGCTCTATAAGTAGGGGCATTGCCAGCAGACTGAGGGACGTGATCATTCCCCTTTATTCGACATTGGCGAGGCCTCATCTGGAGTACTGTATCCAGTTTTGGGCCCCACACTACAAGAAGGATGTGGAAATATTGGAAAGAGTCCAGCGGAGGGCAACAAAAATGATTAGGGGCTGGAGCACATGACTTATGAGGAGAGGCTGAGGGAACTGGAATTGTTTAGTCTGCAGAAGAGAAGAATGAGGGGGGATTTGATAGCTGCTTTCAACTACCTGAGGGGGGGTTCCAAAGAGGATGGAACTCGGCAGCCCTCAGTAATGGCAGATGACAGAACAAGGAGCAATGGTCTCAAGCTGCAGTGAGAGGTCTAGGTTGGATATTAGGAAACACTATTTCACTAGGAGGGTGGTGAAGCACTGGACTGCTTTACCTAGGGAGGTGGTGGAATCTCCTTCCTTGGAGATTTTTAAGGCCCGGCTTGACAAAGCCCTGGCTGGGATGATTTAGTTGGGAATTGGTCCTGCTTTGAGCAGGGGGTTGGACTAGATGATCTCCTGAGGTCCCTTCCAACCCTGATATTCTATGATTCTATGCCTCTTTCAGTGCTTGCCACGATGCCAGGGAGGGAGAGAGGTCCGGCACGGGTCTCGCTCTATCCCTATCTGCTCACTTGTCTCCCTTCGGTGCCAGAGAGGGAGTCTTCTCCCGGTGATCTCAGTGTTTCTTCTTCAGTACCGGTGAAGACTGATGCCGAGAGGTCTTAGCCACCGGTGGAGCACTTTGCACTGACACCAAAGTACTCGACGTCGAGTCCAATCTTGGCGCTGAGGCGGGTCTGAGCGCCGCCTCCATAAGTAGGACTTTCAGCCTTGCTGCTCTGTCCTTCTGCGTGCGGGGCTTAAATTCTTGGCAGCTGTTGCAGCATTCTTTCCTATGACCTTCTCCCAATCACTTGAGACAACTCAAGTGAGGTGTCCCAGTCCTATACTATGACTATTTAAAACTACTGAACTTACTAAACTATGAAAATCTAACTATTGACAATGAAAAAAACAGTAGAACCCCCTAAAACACTCTGCTCAAGGCAAAGAGGGGAAGTTCCAACAGCCAGACAGGTGGTAAGAAGGAACTGAGGAGCACGGGCTCGTCAGGGGCCCCTTATACCGGCGCTATGAGCACGCGGCACCAGGGGCGCCAGTGCCAAGCCAACGGATACCACTGGGGGAATATCTCCGACAGCTGTGCTTGAGGTGCTTGCACATCTAAATCAGAATGGACACGTGCAAGCCTTCAAAGGAGAAAGAGTGCTTTTTAAGAAAAAGTTAGCTAGCATGATTTGAAAAATCCCTTCACATTTACAGTACATCCTTTGGATATCAAAGGTGTATTTTTAAAAGGTGAGCAAATATTTTAATGAACACATTTTAAAATCCAGGATGTAGAGAGGGTGCATTATATTTAACATGTTAGCTGGCTGTGGTGAACCCTAGGCCCATGTGAATTTTACTTGCAAAATGAAGATGGGTTTGGTTTGGTAAATGTAGCCATGACATACAGTGGATGTGATTGTGATCAGAGAGGGTCAGTGCAGCTATTAATGGCCTTTAATTTAGCATGTTCCTCTGTAGATTAGTAATTTGAATTTCTGCAAAAAAGGCCATGGGTGATAAGGCCTGAAATCAGGGGAGAAAGAACTCCTACATGTGACAAAATGGAAGCATCCGTCCATTTCATTGTGGCTATCGGGGACCAAAGCAGCTTCCATTTGTCCTTTTAAATACTTCAAAGAAGATTCGAGTCAGATGGTCAATCTGATGACAGTCACGGAATAGGCTGGCTCAGAGAAGTCCATCTCCTGTGCTTTTAGCATACAGCACTACCACCTCGCCTCCAGGAGCGTAGGAAGGGGCAAGTCCATCTTTGCCAGCTTAATCAGGTTCCTCTCTAGCACTTAATATTATACCCAGAGCAAAACTGAATCCCTGCAGATGAGTCAATCTTGTTAAAACTCAAATCAATATTAATAATTTCTCACTCCAGACCAAATTGCAGTTGCTATTTGCTAGTTGAGTAGAACTGCCTCAACTAATCATTCAATTCAGATTTTGGGGCAACAGGAACAATGCCAATAATTCTAACTACAAGTAAAGCATGAAATACTATGATGTTCCTCTATTGGATTTGGGCACATTTCCTGTACAGAAGGAACTTTACAGAATCCTGATTTATTTGCATGATATAGCAGAGAGCCCTTGTTGAACCAGGCATACCATGCCAGTCCCATAGCCAGGTACAACCATCTCAGGGTTTACCCCACTGTGGAGGCTGTGACACCCTGGCATCCCCTTATTCACAATTGTCATATAATTAGAATATATTTTGCACAAAGTATGCCTTGTGAGGTATGATTCTAAAAGTCTTGATCAGCTAGACAATAGCTCGTTGGATTGTATGTGCTATCACTGTATGTGAAATTATGAAGTTTGACTAGGTATGCGTTACTGAAACATGTTGTGAGGTTGAAAAAACCCACAGCAGCCTTTCAGGTACAACAGTAAAAAGGCCAAACAATGCTAACGGCTTATTAAGGAAATGCCCATAAGTACAAGGATTACCCAGGAACTGTGTACAATAGAAACCTCTCAAAGAGATAGAACTACACAGTGGGAACTGTTTGACCCAGGTCACAATAAAAGAGCTTTCCAGCAAGTGGGAGGAAGATATAAAAGGGGGAAATTACATCATGATGGTACCTCACTCTCCCAACAATGCATCTGGAAACACCTGAGGAGCAAAGACTGAACTGGGGGAGGTGATGATCCCAGGCTAAAGGGATTTCTAGACTGTACATGAAAACCTGGGAAACCCAAGCTGCAAAGCAAAGGCAGCTTGTGCCTTAAGAATCTGCCAGCCTGTTTATCACTCAGGTTGAGAATTTTCTAATTCATACCCTCCCTATCTAGTAAATTAAGCTCAGTTTGCATTTTTGTTTCTTTACTAGGTAAATTTGCTTTGATCTGTTTGCCATTACTTATAATCACTTAAAATCTATCTTTTGTAGTTAATAAACTTGTTTTTGCTTTATCTAAACCAGTGAGTTGGAGTGAAGTATGTGGGAATCATAATTCAGAGGCAAAAGACTGTTGCATATTCCTCTTCACATTGAGGGTGGGGGCAAACTTACACTGTACATTTCCCTGTGCAGCACAAGATAGTTTAATTCTGGGTTTATACTCCAGAGAGGGTGTGCACCTGAGGAGCTGGGAGTAGCCTTCCCATGCAGGGGCTGGTCAGAGAGCCTGCTTGTAACTGCAGCTGGGCGTGCCTCTACCTGTATGTATGCTGGTGAAAGTGCAGGCGGGAGGGCTCTGCAGCTTGTCACAGCAGTACAGTGTGAGAGGGCTCAGTAGTACCCCAGGCAGCACCCTCTGGGGAACCCATCACAGAGGCTTCCTTGGATCACGGGAGAATGAGCTTTATATAGATCTCTTGTCCAGGGAAGTGATTGGTTGTAGTTCATGCCAAGGCACCAGTCAGAAAAGGATTCAACTGAAGTTAGGGTTATTGTGATTTTGTTTCAAGGATCAAAGGAGAAGAGTGGGGGGGTCCCCTGCCCAGGGTAACAATGTCTGGTCAGGCACCCTCCACTCCCCCGGAGAGGGGCCTGTACCCAGCTGGAAGTGATAACAGGAAAGGATTTGATCTAGGTCAAAGCTAGATTCACCCTTGCCGTGGGGCAAATCACTCTTCCCAGACCCCCCAAGAACCACTACACATCTCAGGGGTGGAAATCAAATACAGGACAGATTGAGAGTGTTTCCCCTGCCAACGTCCTAAAAGCGGAGAACAACTCTTAACTGCAATCTGAGCATCACAGGAACCCAGCTGAGAGGGGCTGCCTAACATAGGAAAGAGACACTGTTTCAACATATCCTTAGCCATGTCTCCTTCCTGAATGCCCCAAACAGTGAGGCAATACCGGCTATAGGCAGTTCCCCAGCAAAGCAGATGGCAGGCTCCTTGTGCTGCTGCAGCCCCTTGCTGGGCCTCTCTCCCCTGCTAGTGTTTTAGATGTGACAGCCCAAGCGAGGTGCTGGAGTTCAAGCCTGCTAGGGACCCTGGGTATGTACTATGGCTGCTAGCCTATGCTGATGTCTGTGCTTCCAGGTCTACACTACTATTTACTCGTTAAAGCTAGCACATATAGATCTCCCCCTACTACACACCTATCTTCACCTGCAGAGTAGATATATGCTAAATTACACCAGTGGAAGGCAGCATTATGCCTAGATCCAGGAATAGGGCTCAAATGTCCTTGCCGTGTAACAATTTGAGAAATCAGTCTACGTACACCTTATGAATGTTTTGAATAGGGCAGGTCTTAATTTGTAATGAAAGAGGTACTAGAGCTGAAGCAATTTTTTTAGTTTCATAACTGACATGGCAAGCCCAGAGATGCCAGGCTATGAACTGCCAAGCCCAAAGGGATCAGGGATCAGCCCTAGCACAAATTAAGCACTGTATTGTGAGTGTCTATACTGCAGTTAGACATCCACAGCTGGCCCATGCCAACTGACTTGGGCTGAGCTTTTAATTGTGGTGCAGCTATTCAGGCTCAGGCTGCAGCCCAAGCTCTGGGACACCCCCCCCCCCCCAGGGCCCAGGACCCCAAGCTACAACCCAAGTCCAAACATCTACACCTCAGTTGATCAGCCCCTTAGCATGAGCCTTGACAGCCTGCAACAGCTAGTACAGGCCAGCCCCACATTTTTAATTGCAGGGTAGTATGTCAGACTGCATCTGCCATTCTGAACGTGGGGCTTGTCTTCCTTGTTATTTTACTTCCATACAGGACTGAAATGTCAAGGTTCACAGAAGCCTCCTTGGACACCACCCAAGACAAGTTCATTTTTGAAGTGAACTTCTGTCAAAGGGGATTGGAGCCATTTTAGAGAGGGAGAAGAGACCAGAAGCAGAAAGCTGAGTACTCAAGGAAGAGGAGACTCCATATTCTGCAGAAGCCATGAGCAAGATGGGAAGGAAGGGAAGAGAAGATCTTGGATTACTTAAAACGAAGCCCAAAGAATACATGAGTGGTGAGGAAACTGAGGTAGGGAGATGTATACAGGTGCTTTGTTTTGTCTAGATCTGTACATCTCTGGGGCTACTGAAAGCCAAGTGAGTGGTTTTGGATCCTTTGCAAAGTATGTTAGTTCAGGCACATATCACATGTCCCTGAACAGGTGAATTAAGCCCGCCAGAGTGCCCACAAGGTTGGAGCTCAGAGAAAGGATGTGTTTAGGGTGGGTGGGAGAAGGTTCCTGGGTGCTAAGGTGCTGGACTCACTTTCATAGAGGGATAGCAGAGTCTGGATCAAGGAACAGATTGAGCATGCTGAGCATGCAGACTGCACGCTGAACTTTGGCTAGATCACTGCCAGGAACAACGATTGGGGGCTGATAATTTATACCAACCTGAAAAAGAGGAGAACACGCTTAGTTTTCCTGTAGGGTTTGGTGATGGCTGTGATTAGTTACTAGCCACATAGTAAAAAGCAAGACATTAAATTTTACTTATAGAATCATAGAATCTCAGGGTTGGAAGGGATCTCAGGAGGTCAAGGATCAAGGAAGCGTGCCAGAGGCTGAAGCCTACTGAGGTCCAAGGAAGCATAAAGTAGGTGTTCAACATGTGGGAACCCAAACACTGCATGAGGGGGAGGGGGTATCCAGGCAGGGTAACTTTACCAGGGTTGTGACATTTAAATACTCATGCTGATTAATTTAGATTAACAGATTTGTTCCTGATGTTCACATTTCATTGCCCACCTGTGAAGAATGAAGCGTAAGCTGCAGGGAAGCATGACCCTACCAAACTCAGGGTCCATTTTGCTCACTTTCATGGTCATAGGATTTAAAAAATGGTAAATCTCATGATTTCAAGTATTTAAATCTGAAACTTCAGTATTGTAATTGTAGGGGTCCTGACCCAAAAAGGAGTTGGGGGCAGGGTTTGTAAGAGGGTGTGTGTGTCTGTGATTGCCACCCATACTTCTGTGCTGCTTTCAGAGCAGGGTGGCTGGAAAGCAGCAGCTGCTAACTGGTAGCCCAGCTGTGAAGGCAGAGCCACCACTCACAGCAATACAGAAGTAAGGATGGCATAGTATGGTATTGCTACCCTTACTTCTGTGCTGCTGCCTTCAGAGCTGGGCACCCAGCCAACAGCTGCTGCGCTCTGGCCACCCAGCTCTGAAGGCAGCTCAGAAGGATGGAAATACTGCAACCTTCCCTCCCACCCCCAAGTAACTTGCAAACCACCCCCTGCAATTCACTTTTGGGGCAGGACCCACCCATTTGAGAAACACTGGTCTCCCTCATGAAATCTATTCAGTGGTTCTCAAACTTTTGTACTGATGACCCCTTTCACATAGTAAGCTCCTGAGTGCGACCCCCGCCCCTTATAAATTAAAAACAAAAGACCAGATTTCACATTCCAGGATACATTTTTTATGGCTGTGATTTTGGTAGGGTGCTCCTATACAGTTTCATTAAGAGACTATTCTGTAAGCTATAAAGCTCCAATCTATGTGATTTTTCACAGTGAAGTTTCATCTTCTAGAATATGAATGGAAATGTACAAAAGGCAAATATGGGCCATTTGCCCCTGAACTGGCACCATTTCTAAGAAAGGAATGGAAGTTGCTCTGGTAAATTGTATAAGGCACTTGGACTGTCATTTTCATAAATTAAAATTTGCTTGTCACTCAGATACAGATATTAATATGTAGAACTTTTGGCTATTCATTTATATATGGTGGAATGAGTCAGTTGATGCAAAGTTAAAGGATAGCAAACGGTCCTGATTAAAAAAGGTTTATTCCAAGCAGTTTGGTATGGAATACTAAAGATCAATGGATTTACATTCATCAGAGGTTTCCCCATTTACATTGAGGAAAAAGTAGTAAAATGGTAAAACTTAGCATTTTACTTCTGTGAAATTTAATATTCCTCGCCTTCATCCTCTCCATCAATTGAGTCTGTGCCCACTTCTTCATAATCCTTCTCAAGTGCAGCCAAGTCTTCCCGAGCCTCTGAGAATTCTCCTTCCTCCATCCCTTCTCCCACATACCAGTGAACAAAGGCACGTTTGGCGTACATCAAGTCAAACTTGTGGTCCAGACGGGCCCATGCTTCAGCAATGGCTGTGGTGTTGCTGAGCATGCAGACTGCACGCTGAACTTTGGCTAGATCACCGCCAGGAACAACGGTTGGGGGCTGATAATTTATACCAACCTGGAAAAGAGGAGAACACACTTAGTTTTCCTGTAGGGTTTGGTGATGGCTGTGATTAGTTTCTGGCCACATAGTAAAAAGCAAGACATTAAATTTTACTTATAGAATCATAGAATCTCAGGGTTGGAAGGGATCTCAGGAGGTCATCTAGTCCAACCCCCTGCTCAAAACAGGACCAATCCCCAACTAAATCATCCCAGCAAGGGCTTTGTCAAGCCTGACCTTAAAAAACATTTTAAGGAGGGAGATTCCACCACCTCCCTAGGTAACCCACTCCAGTGCTTCACCACCCTCCCAGTGAAGAAGTTTTTCCTAATATCCAACCTAAACCTCCTCCACTGTAACTTGAGACCATTACTCCTTGTTCTATCATCTGGTACCACTGAGAACAGTCTAGATCCATCCTCTTTGGAACCCCCTTTCAGGTAGTTGAAAGCAGCTATCAAATCCCCCCTCATTCTTCTCTTCTGAAGACTAGATCATCCCAATTCCCTCAGCCTCCCCTCATAAGTCATGTGCTCCAGCCCCCTAATCATTTTTGTTGCCCTCCGCTGGACTCCTTCCAATTTTTCCACATCCTTCTTGTTGTGTGGGGCCCAAACTGGACAAAGTACTCCAGATGAGGCCTCACCAATGCCGAATAAAGGGGAACGATCACGTCCCTTGATCTGCTGGCAATGCTCCTACTTATACAGGCCAAAATGCCATTAGCCTTCTTGGCAACAAGGGCACACTGACTCATATCCAGCTTCTTCTCTACCGTAACACCTAGGTGCTTTTCTGCAGAACTGTTGCCTAGCCTCTCGATCCCTAGTTCGTAGCAGTGCATGGGATTCTTCCTTCCTAAGTGCAGGACTCTGCACTTAACCTTGTTGAACATCAGATTTCTTTTGGCTCAATCCTCCAATTTGTCAAGGTCCCTCTGTCTCTTATCCCTACCCTCCAGTGTATCTATCACTCCTCCCAGTTTAGGGTCATCTGCAAAGTTGCTGAGGGTGCAATCCATGACATCCTCCAGATCATAAATTTTACTTCATATAACTGTCTAAAGAGCTCTGCACACAAACAAATGCAAGCGCCTCCCCCTAAGATGTTTTATAAAGCTCACCAGATACCTACACGACAGCTTTAAAAATACATTTCAATAAGCCATTGATGTACAACAAGGGAGTAAAAAGCCATTGTATAATTATTTAGCAGCTGTTAAGAGACTTGCCTTAAAACCAGTAGGACACCAGTCAACAAATTGGATTGTGCGCTTGGTTTTGATAGCAGCAATAGCAGCATTGACATCCTTGGGGACAACATCACCACGGTACAACATACAACAGGCCATATACTTGCCATGGCGAGGATCACACTTCACCATCTGATTGGATGGCTCAAAGCAAGCATTGGTGATCTCAGACACAGAGAGCTGCTCATGGTAGGCTCTCTCTGCTGAAATAATTGGGGAGTAGGTTACCAATGGGAAGTGAATACGGGGGTAAGGCACCAGATTAGTCTGAAATTCGGTCAGATCCACATTTAAGGCACCATCAAATCGGAGGGAGGCAGTAATGGAAGACACTATCTGACCAATGAGGCGATTGAGGTTGGTGTAGGTAGGGCGTTCAATGTCCAGGTTCCTACGGCAAATGTCGTAGATGGCCTCATTGTCAACCATAAAGGCACAGTCTGAATGCTCCAGAGTGGTGTGGGTAGTCAAAATGGAGTTGTACGGCTCAACGACTGCTGTGGAGACCTGGGGTGCAGGATAGATTGCAAATTCTAACTTGGATTTTTTCCCATAGTCGACTGAGAGGCGCTCCATCAGTAGTGAAGTAAAGCCTGAGCCAGTGCCTCCCCCAAAACTGTGGAAAATCAGGAAGCCCTGCAAACCAGTGCACTGGTCAGCCTGAAAGAAAGAAAAAATATTTTACAGTGGGCAAGTCTGAACATTTAGAATACAAAAACACACCCACACCCACCCACCCACACACACCCCCCTTCTTCCCAAGGAGCTTACACATCTGCTCAGCTCTTATGAATTCAAAGATGGATGAAAACCCTTCTCAAGCTCCAGGAAAAAAGGTTATTTATCCATCAGGGTATTAGTCAGGACAACCCTCCTCCCCAGAAGCCAAAACCAGACAAATCTGTTTATACAATTCTTGGACGTCCCTTTACTGAGAGTCCTTTTAGTACAGATCTACCTCACTCCACTTTAGTGGCACCATGTTTCCCAAGACCCATTTATACCCTTTTTATCTCAGTGAGAGACACAGCTGGATTTGTCAGCTTCTTAGTGTCATTTAAGCAAATAGCCATTCACCCTGCACACCAACAGTGTCTAGAAACAGCCAAAATCAATCCACCTTTATAATTTACTATTTATAAACAAATTTATTTGATGTTCTGGACAGATCTAGAACTGACTATTATCCTAACTTCCAGTGCGATTTAAGCCCTGCATATTCCCAGAAAATGTCATAAGGCTGTTGAATCCAGTGCAGTGAATTGCAACATATTGGACTATTCAAGGAAGCTCTAGTTCAGATCTTTCCCTGAGCTATTAAAGATTAACACTGCACTTTCTCCTCAAGGGTGCAGGGTCACATACTGGTCAGCAATGACTCCCAGGACTAATTAACAAGTGTTGACAGTTTGCAAGGAACAAGACAGAATTTATTGAGTTAGTCTTGTGTGCCCTCTAACAGACTTGTTTAGAAAGACTTCCCTGGCACTTCATCCCTAATTTAGATTGAATATTTAGAGCAAGGACTCCAGGGGCTCAAAATGCAAAGCACATACTAACTACCCCTAAAAGGAGCTAGAAAATAAACTTGGGACTTCACCTCAGCTAGTTCACCACATGGTGTGTAGACTGAGGGAGCCTGAGACCTCACAGCATGGTCATAGTTTCTCTCCCACCTTGCATCTTTGTTCATAAAAAAAATATTAATAAAACAATGAAGTTAGAAGGAAACACATTTGAACATGAAGATCAGACTTCAGCCCACAAAAGCAAGCATTCAGTTGTGGAGGCTAAAACGGTGCAGTGGCTGCAGCTAAGGACTGGTCCCTTCTCATCGATAAGAGTGCAAACCAGGGTGTTATGTGGATAGGCCTCAGCCCTGGACTTTGTGAATTTCAGACAAACTTGAAACAAACTTTTTGGTCTGATATAAACATGCTTTTTAGGCAAGTTGAGGGTGCTGGTTCAATTGCAGTCCAAGAAGAGAGTCACAAGGGGTCTTAGATTTTCCTCTGATCGGAGTAGTCCATTTTCACATGACTAAAGAGAACGGCAGACTTACAGCTGCTGTACATGACCCAACAGACTACAGAGCTGAATTCCGAGCCCCCACACATCTGAGCACTTAACTAGATTAATTTCCAAACCTCACAAACCATGATGTAGAAAGATCTTTAAAAAGGTACAATCTTCAGTGCAGAAAAACTGGAACTTACCAGCTTCCTGATACGCTCCAGAACAAGGTCAATTATCTCTTTCCCAACAGTGTAATGGCCTCGAGCATAATTATTAGCAGCATCCTCCTTGCCAGAGATCAGTTGTTCAGGGTGGAAAAGCTGCTTGTATGTCCCATTTCGTACTTCGTCTGGAAAGGGAATATTGTGCATGAGTTTTACAGTAAGTTAATTTTGGTTTAGACAAAAATTTTCAAGCTCACATGCCTAAAATAAGGCATCCAAACCCACCTCTAGACAGCTCAACAAAAATGGCTTAACTTTAGAGATGCCGTCGCTAGAAGATACCTAGGATGCCTGCTAGGTTCAGTGGATGTTTAACATCCAAGAAAATCAAGTCGCTTATTCAGGTATGCAAGTTTGAATTTTTTGGCCTCAATACCACTCTGGCACGGGCAAATATTAAACTATACAAACAACTTATGTTTCATAAATACTTTAAAGCAAAGCAGCAATTTTCCAGATTTTATAAACTCAGATTTCTAAAGCCAAAAGGTATAACACAATGATCATCTAGGCTGATCGCCTGCATAACACAGGCCAGAAACTCTCTCCTACAATGCCTGCAGCAGAGAAAGTTCTTTTCCAACTACGTAAACATACATCAAATGTCTAATTCAACCACAAGTTACTGGGCTATATTTGGAAAAACTTCCAATTTCTATTTAAGGATATAGAGAAAAATAAAGAAAAATAATCATGATTTTTAACGATATTTAGGCACCTAAAGAGGCAGAAAGCACCCCAAAAGAACCTAAATGCACAGTGAAGCCAGAAGAGAATTAAGCATGCCCAGGCACTTTTGAAGATCACTCCAGGTGTTATAATACCTTTAAGAAATCTGGCCTAAATAATAATTTACCACTTCTCAAGATAATTCCTTCAAATGGTTGGTTACCAAATGGCTATAAATCTGCATCTTATTCGAATGGTTAAATGGCTGAGGTTAATCTAGGAAAAAAATCATGTGCCTTTGTTAGTTTGAAGAATCTCTTTTCCCTGTGCAGTTTACTTATCAACCAGGAGCAAATCATTTCAACTTTCTGTCCCATTCTTCCTCCCAATGTTTTCATAGCTCTTCTGAGCCCTTTCCAATTTTTATACATCTTTTTTAAAATAGGGATCCTACAACTGGACACAATATTTCAGTAGTTGTCTCACCAATGCTCTCTCTCAATACATTACCTCTACGTCTACTCAATATTCTCTGACCAGGATGCAGTCCTTTTTTTTTTTTTTAACTAGATGTAAGACCTTGCCTTTGGCAGCATGAAAAAAAAAAAAAAAAAAAAAAAAAAAAAAAGGTTTGATTGCTTGGTAAAATGGGTGCAATCCAGATTGTTGTATTAGTCATCATTCATCACACCAGTCTGTGCATCACTTGGAATAGGAGTCAGATGAAGGTACATTTATCCATACAGTAACTGATGTTCGAGATGTGGACTATTCTGCACTTGGTGAGCACATATCCAGTGCAAGCGCCAGAGAATGTTCTAGTCAAGAGTATATTTGGATTGGTGCATGCACCCTTCCTTGTGCACTTCATAAGGCCTTTATGGGCAGAATCACCCCAACATCAGTTCTTTCACAAGAGCCAATTATATCAGGATTCCAAAGTAGCAGGGATGGCGTGTGGGTCATAAGTGCTAGCCCATTATTTTTCCTAAGAACACAGACTAACATGATCTTCTATCATCCCTGGCTGCTTGCACCAATGTGTAGTGCTTTGCTAAAATGTGTAGACAACCAGGTCACTGCTTTTCAAATATCCTGGATTGGCAAGTTTGCTAGAGAGGCTACAGAGGTGGACAGGTCCCTGGTGGAGTGGACTTGTACTTTGCCAGGTCCTTCTCTCCTGTTGCACTGGGCTATCCATTTTGATATCTTATGTAGATGCAGCTCATCCTTTGAGTCTCTCTGCGTAAGCCAGAAACAATCTGGGAGACTTCTGGAAGGATTTCATCCTGTCCACATAGAATAATATGGCTCTGTGCACGTTCGGTGGGTGCAATCTATACTCCTCTCTGCCAGCATGAGATTTGGGGAAGACCATAGGTAGGTGCATGACCTCACTGATATGGATTCTGACAACACCTTAGGAAGAAATCTAGGATCTGGGGATTCTAGGGACAGAAAACTTCAAAGTAGTTCTTACAGTAGATTTCTAGAAAAACATCTAGTCTTGATTTAAGGATTGTCAATGAGGGAGAATCCATCACGACCCTTGGTACATTGTTCCAATCATTAATTACTTTCACTGTTAAAAGTTTATGCCTTATTCCCAGACTCAATTTTTCTAGTTTCAATTTCCAGCTATTGGATCGTTACAACTTTCTCTGCTGGATTGAAGAGGCCATTGTTAAATATTTGTTCCCCATTTAGATACTTATAGACTAATCAAGTCACCCCTTAACCTTCTCTTTGCTCAGCTAAATAGGTTGAGCTCCTTGAGTCTCCCACTATAAGAAGGTTTTCAATCCTTAGCAGCTGTCAAATGCAGAAATAAAGTAACCTTTCTACTCCTGCTCGAGATTCCCATGGTTATACACCCCAGCAACACATTAGCCCTTTGGTCACAGCATCACACTGGGAAACTCATGTTCAGTTGATTATCCAAAATTCTTTTCCAGAGTCAGTGCTTCCCAGGATAAAGTCCTCCATCCCGCAAGGCTGGACCATGTTCTTTATTCACAGATGGATACATTTAGCCATATTAAAAACGCACTGTTTACTTGCATCCTAGATCACTCTGAATCGATGACCTCTTTATTATTTATGACTCCCCCAATTTTTGGGGGATCTGCAAACTTTGTCAGTGATAATTTTAATATTTTCTTTCAGGTCATTGATACAGATGTTAAATAGCTCTCCCCCCATGGGCTATAAACAGTGGTCCAAGTACCAACAGTTACAAGTTACCATACAACTCTTTCTAAGAAAGCACATTTATTCTTAAAGTAAAAGCATTACAGAGAAAACAGATTTAAGCATACTGTAAACATATTAGGAGGTGCCCATCCCTCTTATGGGGTCCTAGCTGGACCAAGTCCTTCCAACCCTTCTGTAAGAGCTGGGGCCCCCCCTTGGACACAAGGTCCTCTATTTGCTAACAGAAAGGCAGTCCTAAGTTTAAGCTTTTTATATCAAAAGTGTTTGTCTGTTGGTATCTGGACAACCCAGTTTGAACCAATATATGCAAGTCTACCCAGTGGGTATACCTCTCTGGATGTGTTTATAACCCAAGTGATTCAACTTAGTCACCTCTACTGGTTTTTTGTTCCTGGAGGTACTGTGGTAACCCTCCATCAAGAGTTGCATAAAATCCCTGATCCACAGCAATTCATTAGCTTAATACAATATGGTCTTCAAAGATACTACTTGGGATTACAATCTCCCCCAGGCCCTTGAAAGTGAACTGGGGCTGAATGGGGATTTTGTGAATGTTGCCAGGGTCCTTCAACTAATCTAAAAAACAGGAGTACTTGTGGCACCTTAGAGACTAACATTTATTAGAGCATAAGCTTTCGTGGACTACAGCCCACTTCTTTGGATGCATATAGAGTGGAATAAATATTGATTAATAAATTAATTAATTCACACACACACCCCATGAACAGGTGGGAGTTGTCTTACCAACTCTGAGAGGCCAATTAAGTAAGAGAAAAAAAAAAAAAAAACTTTTGAAGTGATAATCAAGATAGCCCAGTACATCCAGCAAACTAGACACAATCAACTCAGGATTGAATAAGGACTGGGAATGGCTGAGCCATTACAAACATTGACTCTATCTCCCCTTGTAAGTATTCTCACACTTATTATCAAACTGTCTGTACTGGGCTATCTTGATCATCACTTCAAAAGTTTTTTTTTTTTTTTTCCTCTTACTTAATTGGCCTCTCAGAGTTGGTAAGACAACTCCCACCTGTTCATGCTCTCTGTATGTGTGTGTATATATCTCCTCAATATTTATTCCACTCTATATGCATCCGAAGAAGTGGGCTGTAGTCCACGAAAGCTTATGCTCTAATAAATTTGTTAGTCTCTAAGATGCCACAAGTACTCCTGTTCTTTTTGCGTATACAGACTAACACGGCTGCTACTCTGAAACCTGTCAACTAATCTAGAGACTGGAGGACTACCAGAGGGAGAGCAGCCAGTAGACCTAGGACTGCCATGCCTAAAGTCTCTGGAAGCAGAGTGTCTTGTGTGCAGGGCAAAGAATGTAGGTGCTGCCATAAAACCCACCAGGTCAAGGCATGATCTTATGTACATCAGGGGTTGGAACCATAGGTGGGGCTAGAGCAGTGGTTCCCAAACTTTAACCACCTGTGAAACCCTTTCACTAAAAAGGTCAAGTCTCATGAATCCCCTCCTAAAAAATGAATATTTCCAGGGATTTTCTCCTTTACTTGAGTATAAATTATAAAAGCAGTGATCTTGGAAATATAAAATGTTTTAGGACATGATTATTACACATTATTTATTATTAATCATTCCAGTATTTTTATTACATTATGAAAACAGCAACACTTCCAAGATCTCACTTTCATAGCTTGTATCACTTTGAATAAGCCTGTTAGAAGACAAGTCTATGTTTCATCAAGGAGTATCAGATGTGAAACAGCATGAAGGTATTTAAGAAGCCACCTCAAAGAGCTCCTCCTAAACAAGCATTCAGGTCTTGAGGAGTCCAGGCAAACAACACATGTTACAACGAAGCCTAAACTTGTTCTTCATAATAATTTTAGAAACAAACACTAGGTGCCTATTTAATTTTAAAAACAGCAAAAAATATCCGCCTCCCTTTCCATTTCTTATAAGGAGTCTTGAAGTTTTAATCTCCTCAGTATGATATATATATGTTTGCTTTGATCTGCTTAGCTCTTGGAAGTCCAGGGGCTCTGGGCTGCTGGCCCTGTGCTGCCTGGGGTCCCTAGGGACAGCTATGTCCGTCATTAAGGATTTTTTTTCCTGAGAACCCCGTATAACATTTCACGAACCCCAGTTTGGGAACCACTGGGCTAGAGATCATGCACCATCCAGAACCTGTCAAGTGGTAGTTAGGCAATTATTCCATGCAGAGGCTATATGGTCCCAATGAATTCTGTGTGCGACACAGGTGTTAATGTGGATTTCTTCTCATTCACCAGCAGGCCTAGATGTGCAAACAGCTGGAGAATGGACAGGATGTTGACCCAGACCTGAGATTTAGTGGCCACGACCAGCCACTTGCTTAAGCATGAAAACATCTGGATGTCTGTCCTTCCAAGGTAGGCCCCCACTGTAAGGCATAAACATGTGCAGCACCACTGAGAGCCCAAAAGGCAAAACTTGGTATTGGTAGTGATTGCTGTGCAACACAAACCTTGGGAAATGCTGGTGCACCAGACATATGATGTGAAACTACATATCCCGGAGGTCAAGAGTGCTCCTGATATAGGGATGGGATGATTGATGTGAGGGAGACTATACTGAACTTTCATTTCTTGACATAGATGTTCAGGCACTTGAAGTTGGTATTTGTCCGAGGCTTCCAGTCTCCTTGGGGATGAAGAAGTACCTTAAATAGAACTTCTCTCCTCTCCACTGAGGAGGTACTTCCTCTATAGTGCCCATTGCAAAAAGAGACAGAAATGCAGTCCCAGTAGGCTCTTTGGGATGGGTCCCCCAAAGGAGGGACAGGGAGGGGATAGGAACTAAATGGCATAGCTTCTTTGGACCACCTCCCATACCAAACACTGAGGTGATGATGGACCAAGGTTGATGGAAGTGAGCCTGATGGTTGCCAAAAGGAAGGAAAGGCAATGATCCTATAATGAATGGTATGCTGTCCTCAGGTACAGAGTTAAATCTACTGCCTGGTCGGTGTCAAAGCAGGTTGGTGCAACTGAGAGGATATTCACAGGGATAACTACTTTGCAGGATGGGCAGTTAAAGCCTAGAGACTTCCTATGGTACAAGCTGGCATGGCTGACCATCAGCAACCTTGAGGGAAGACCTCCTTTGCCCCCACGCAGCATCCCATAGACCTAACCAAACTGACTATGTAACTACAATGCTGAAGTGGACGTTAAATACTGTTGGTGCCTATCTCTTCATGTACCACAGGCAGCAGAGAAGAAACTATCCCATTTGGCTTTAGCAATTCTAAAATGTATGGTAATGAGATACCCAGAGTTTAATTAAAGCCAGGTAGAAAGTAATATTGGATTTTATAATTAATTCTAGATGAAGTTGTCTGCTGTTTTTGCATATATTCTGCTTTTAACCCAAAAGCTAAGCCTTACAAAAAAAAAAAAATCTGATTTATGACAAAAGCAGCATGAGATTTGGAGACAACCTTACTTATTGGTGCAGATCAGCACGACGATTTACCCAACATGATTCGTACCCTATCAAGCTGATATTTAAGGGAAAACTATTTTTTCAAAAACAGGAAAACAAAACAGAGGCACCAAATGAGAAGTTGCTAAGAGATATCTGTGAAGTTCTAGAATGCACTGGTTTAAAGCACAGTCTTTGCCAGACTTTTTGGCATTAGCACTGCAAGGCATGTACAAGAACCATGGACTGAAGAGTGAAAGTGAAAAACAGAGGAAGACAGCAAAAGGGGCGGTGGGCCTGGGGCAGTGACAAAGTGCATAAGTAATTTTATAAAGAGGCTGGAAGAAGTCAAGAGGGAACAGTAGCTGGAAAATGCTAGCTGAGCTAAAAGGGGGATGCTGACAGGGGACGAAAGGGGATTGAGAAAGAATTGCACAAGTGAGACACTAGCAAGTGGTTACTGTTAGAGGAAAATAAAATGCAAAGCCATGGAGCATACGGAATATTTTTAATGCACAATAGCAAGTTGCTTAAAGAGCTCTCAGGATGTATAGTACCCAATAAATCCAAAAAGGCTTCTGGTGTCTGTAGATACTTTGCTGACATTGTTTCATAGGTAAAGTGTTTAATGTCTTGTTAACTTCCAACTTTGAAGTATATTTTTTTTTAATTGCAGTGACTTGTCTAGAGACAATGAAAAAGCAGAAAATCTTATGCATTGCTTGGCAGAAGAGTAATGATTACATACTTGGGGTAAGCTTTGTACAGAGAGAATTTAAAGCATTTAGAATATTTATAAGGCATCAGAACAGAAACAAGGGAAATGGGACCCCCAGACCAACATTCCAGCCTGTCAGTTGTGCCAGTTCCCATGGCATGTCTCTTACAAATCAATACAACACTGCTGACTGTATTTACCTATCACTGCAGGTTCCAGATCCACAAACACAGCACGGGGGACATGCTTTCCTGCACCAGTCTCACTGAAGAAGGTATTAAATGAATCATCACCACCACCAATTGTTTTGTCACTTGGCATGGTGCCATTGGGCTGAATGCCATGCTCCAGGCAGTAGAGTTCCCAGCATGCATTGCCAATCTGCACACCAGCTTGGCCAACGTGGACTGAGATGCACTCACGCTGTACAGAGAAAAAAAAAAGAAGAAAATTAAGGTTTCTTAGCAGGAACAGTGGCTTTCTTGACTAGCAAAATACCCAGCACAAACTGCTTGGAACTACCATACTGCAGAATTATTAAAACTGCACCCATAACATTGGCCTCATTGTATTAGGGTTAGTGACAACTGGAACAGATTACAACTGTTAACACAAAACCTTCCTTCAGTCATCTATTTTCATCTAGAAAAACCCTTTGGACATTGTCACAACATTTTATAGGCTCATTCTTCATGTCCTCTCAGAGACCTGAATGTAAAGTTTCACCTCCTTCCCCAGCAAATTCTGTCCTCTCCCTATTTGAGAAATATTAATTTTTCCATTTTGAACGTAATTAAAGGTTAATTGACCAGCACCAGCCTGTGCGTCATTGGTATTATCCGTGCCAACCCAGCTCCAGAAGTTTATTTAGTTATCAGGTGCAGCACCACCACCAGAGGGGAGCACTATATTTTAAGGAAACTGAGGCTATTTCATTTTTTCCCCCCCTTTTAAATTTGTATATACAAGGCCAGAAAACAAGGCTTCCCTATCCCATTAGTCTTAAAAGTACACCTCTACCCCGATATAATGCTGTCCTCGGGAGCCAAAAAATTAATTTTACTGCATTCTAGGTGAAACCGCGTTATATCGAACTTGCTTTGATCTGCCGGAGTGCACAGCCATGCCCCCCTGGAGCGCTGCTTTACTGCGTTATATCCGAATTCATGTTCTATCGGGGGAAGAGGTGTACATAAAACTGATCCTAACCGTCACCCCTTCACCATTTCATTTAGGGCACACTCTGAACAAGTTTAAGTTGTGCATCCTGCACAAGGAAAGTAATTGTTTGTAAAATGATTCCCCCCCCCCCAAGTGTTGAATTCATAAAAAACATGAAACTTTAGGTTCTTACACAAAGCTATAGGTACATGCACTGTTTTGCGTGTATATCTTAGTGCAAGTAGGATTATTTTCTTTTCCCAAACTAGTCAGCACTGAAAGATTTCCTACTACTGTCTGAGCAAAGTTTTGCTGCACCCCCACCAGCCAACTCAACTGCTCACTCAGACTGTTCCCAGCTTAGTGTAGCCGGTCAGAAGCCAGTATCAAAGTGTCAACACCACCATTAAACTCACAGAATACTGATTCTACCCCAAATTACCAAGAAAAAAAAAAAAAAAAAAAAAAAAAAAAAAAAGACCCCAACTTTTCAGTGCCCTTTTTAATACATAAACATATGGCTTAACTGTCCACGTTCAATAGGCCTGCTTATACAAACCAGTCCTTGCCACATCCCCTGAAAAAGTAGGCAGAGATTTATATATATTAGATGGGTAAGTTGAGGCAGAGGTTCAGCAATCTGATCTCAGCTACACAAGTCAATAACAAAGCTGCGATTGAAACACCAGTGTCTTAGTGTCCCAACTCTGTCCATTTCTGTAGTCTACCAAAGTGCCTTCCAGCCGAGGGCTAAAAACAAAGGCTAAGATTCAAACATAGGTGCCAAGACAGTTATCTTTACTGTAACTGCTGTTCTTCGAGATGTGTTGCTCATCTCCATTCCACATTAGGTGTGTGTGCTTGCCACATGCATTGTGCCGGAAGTTTTTCCCTCAGCAGTATCCATAGGGTACTGGCTCTGGCGCCCTCTAGAGTGGTGCCTGTATGGCACAGTACAAGGGGCACCCCCACTCCCGCAGTTCCTTCTCACCAGAAGGTGACAGTGGGGAAGGAGGGTGGGTTGTGGAACGGACATGAGCAACACATCTCTAAGAACACCAGTTACGGAAAAGGTAACTTTTCTTCAAGTGCTTTCTCATGTCCATTCCATACTAGGTGACTCCACAGCAGTACCCCTGGAGGTGGGTAGGAGTTTACGAACATGTAGATTGCAACACAGCTCTGCCGAACCCAGCGTTCTCTCAGGCCTGCTGAGTGATGGCATAACGAGCGGTAAATATGTGAACAGAGGACCACATTGCAGCTCTACAAATGTCCTGGATAGGGATGTGCACCAAAAAGGCTGCTGAAGATGCCTGTGCTCCCAACAAATGGGCTCTGACAATCGGTGGCGGCAGAACCCACGCCAGGTTGTAACAGGTCCTTATGCATGAGGTGATCCGATTGGAAATCCTCTGCCAGGACACCAGGTGACCCTTTATCCGATCCACTGTAGCAAAGAAGAGTTGAGTAGATATTCGGAAAGGCTTGGTACGTTCTAAGTAGAAAGCCAAGGCTCTCCAGACATGCAGGGCGTGAAGATGCCTCTCCTCACTGGTCTTGTGCGGTTTGGGACAGGACACCAGGAGGAAGATGTCCTGGTCATATGGAAGGTGGAGATCACCTTTGGCAGGAAGGCCAGGTGGGGCCGCAACTGAACCTTATCTTTGTAGAAGACCGTGTATGGAGGTTCTGAGGTCAAGACTTTAATTTCAGAGACCTGTCTTGTCGACATCACTGCCACCAGGAACATGACCTTCCATGACAGGTGGGAAAGGGAGCAGGAACCCAGTGGCTCAAAGGATGGGCTGGTGAGCCTAGAGAGGACCAAGTTAAGATCCCACTGCAGGACAGGAGTCCATACCTGCAGGAAGAGTCTCGAGCCCTCAAGAATCTAACTGTCATGTCATGGGGAAAAACACCATCTGTCCTTAGATTGGCAGGTGAAAAGTGGAAATGGCCGCTAGATGCACTCTAATGGAAGAGTGTGCCAGGCCCTGGTTCCTCAAATGGAGCAGGTAGTCCCAGACAGCCTGTATGGAAGAATGCAAGGGACAGATGCTATGCTCGGACGCCCAGCGGGAAACCCTTTTCCACTTGGCCAGGTACATCAGTCTGGTTGAGGTCTTCCTACTCCCCAGGAGGACCTGTTAGACTCCTTCCAAACAAGTCCATTCCTCCAGGTCCAGCCATGCAGCATCCACACCAAGAGGTGGAGGGGCTCGAGCTTGGGGGGTAGGAGCCAGACATGGTCCTGTGATAGCAGGTCCGGGAGGTTGAGCAGGGGCCGCTGACGAGCTCATGAGCTTGCCGAACCAATGTTGGTGAGGCCACGCTGGGACGATCACAACAACCTGCACTTTGTCTCTCTTGATCTTTGCCAGGACCAGCCGATGAGTGGAATCAGATAGAACATGTACATCAGGCTTCCTGACCATGACAGGAGGAAGGCATGGGAGAGGAGACCTTGCCGAGAGCAAAATCGGTGGCATTTCCTGTTCTGTCTGGTAGTGAACAAATCCACTTGGGAGTTCCCCACCTTTGAAAGATCATGCATGCTACTTCTGGATAGAATGACCACTCATAGTGAGAGGAGAAGTCCCTGCTGAGCTGGTCCGCCAGCATATTCTTGACACCGGGAAGGTGGCAAGCTTCCAGGTGGATTTTGTGGCTGATGCCGAAGTCCCATGGACGGCGTGCCTCTTGACAGAGAGTCAACGAGCACGCTCCACCTTGCCTGTTGATGTAGACCATCGAGGCTGTGTTGTCCATCAGGACTCTTTCCACCTTGCCCAACGGGTGTGGCAGGAAGACTCTGCATGCCAACCGGACTGCTTGGAGCTCTGGGTAGCAGAGTGGGGCAAGTGATGGGGTTGACCTGCCCTGTATAAGTGGGTGGGCGATGGCCCACCCGTGGCTATGCCCCTGGCGCAGTGTGTCTTTTCCGATTTAAAAAAAAAAAATAAAAATAAAAATGTTGCCATCCCAACTCTTCATTCATGGCCCGCCATACAATTTCCACACCCAGATGTGGCCCTCAGGCCAAAAAGTTTGCCCATCCCAGCTTAAAGCCTGGGGCATGCCCTGACCCCCAACTGGGTCCCATTCAGGACTAAAAGAGTTTGAGAACTACTACTATGGTAACTAAGAAAACTACTAACTATGTATAACTATTTTAGGATTTCAAAGTTCGCAACAGAGAAGGAATCAATGTTAGCCGAAGCAGCAGACGTTCCAGCACGGTCACTGACGGCAAAAAGGAAGTGAGGGGGTTGGGGAGGGGCAGAGAAAAGCTGGCAGCACCCTTTATACCACGCCATGTGGGCACCACTCCAGAGGGCGCCGAAGCTGGTCCCCTACCGATACTGCTAAGGAAAAAACTTCCAGCACTGGTGCATCTGGTAAGCATACACATCTAATATGGAATGGACATGAGCAAGCACTCGAAGAAAAGTGGTGGCTTCCGGCTGCTGTCTGAACTTGGAGACAGCATGCCAACACACTCCCTCTCCCAACACCACACACTCCCTCCCACCCTATACACTCTCTCACTCCCCCCAAAACACACTGTTGCTGTCTCTCCCACACACACCCTGTTACACACTCTTCCTCTCCCCCCACCCCCCCATCCACACACTTCAGTTGAAAAGCATCTGGAAACCTAATAGGATCCCTAGTAAGATGGAATGATGGGATTGAGAAACCTGCATCATGTGATGCTGTACCTGCCCCATGCGTTTTCCTGAGAAAACTACAATGCATTGGTAACCTCCCAAAAAACACCATCCTAGCCACCATGGATGTAGAGGCTCTCTACACAAACATCCCACACACAGATGGAATACAAGCTGTCAGGAACAGTATCCCGGATGATGACACAGCACAACTTATTGCTGAGCTCTGTGACTTTATCCTCACGCACAATTATTTCAAATTTGGTGACAATATATACCTCCAGACCAGTGGCACCACTATGGGCACTCGCATGGCCCCACAATATGCCAACATTTTTATGGCTGACCTGGAACAACGCTTCCTCAGCTCTCGTCCACTCATGCCCCTTCTCTACCTACGCTATATTGATGACATCATCAGGACCCATGGGAAGGAGACCCTGGAAGAATTCCACCATGATTTCAACAGCTTCCACCCCACCATCAACCTCAGCATGGACCAATCTACATGGGAGGTCCACTTCCTAGACACCACCGTACAAATAAGTGATGGCCACATTACCACCACCTTATACCGAAAATCCACCGACTGCTACGCCTACCTTCATGCCTCCAGCTTCCACCCTGGTCCATCGTCTACAGCCAAGCACTGAGGTACAATCGCATCTGCTCCAACCCCTCAGACAGAGACCAACACTTACAAGATCTCCACCAAGCATTCTCAAAACTACGATACCCACACAAGGAAATAAAGAAACAAATCAACAGAGCCAGATGTGTACCCAGAAGCCTCCTGCTACAAGACAGGCCCAAAAGAGAAACCAACAGAACTCCACTCGCCATCACCTACAGTCCTCAGCTTAAACCTCTCCAACGCATCATCAGTGATCTACAACCCATCCTGGACAATGATCCCTCACTTTCACAGACCTTGGGAGGCAGGCCAGTCCTCGCCCACAGACAACCTGCCAACCTTAAGCATATTCTCACCAGCAACCATGCACCACACCATAACAACTCTAACTCAGGAACCAACCCATGCAATAAACCTCGATGCCAACTCTGCTCACATATCTACACCAGCAACACCATCACAGGACCTAACCAGATCAGCTACATCATCACCGGCTCATTCACCTGCACGTCCACCAATGTTATATATGCCATCATATGTCAGCAATGCCCCTCTGCTATGTATATTGGCCAAACTGGACAGTCACTACGCAAGAGGATAAATGGACACAAGTCAGATATCAAGAATGACAATATACAAAAACCTGTAGGAGAACACTTCAACCTCCCTGGCCACACAATAGCAGATGTAAAGGCAGCCATCTTACAGCAAAAAAACTTCAGGACCAGACTCCAAAGAGAAACTGCTGAGCTCCAGTTCATTTGCAAATTTGACACCATCAGATCAGGATTAAACAAAGACTGTGAATGGCTATCCAACTACAGAAGCAGTTTCTCCTCCCTTGGTGTTCACACCTCAACTGCTAGCAGAGCACCTCACCCTCCCTGATTGAACTAACCTAGTTATCTCCATACTGATTTATATCTGCCTCTGGAGATTTCCATTACTTGCATCTGAAGAAGTGAGGTTCTTACCCACGAAAGCTTATGCTCCCAATATTTCTGTTAGTCTTAAAGGTGCCACAGGACCCTCTGTTGCTTTTAATTGAAATCTAGTCCTTTGTGTACTTTTACCCTATACTGTACAGATTTCACGGTGGAGACCAGCGTTTTTCAAACTGGAATCCTGACCCAAAAGAGGGCTGCAGGGGCAGGAGACGTAGGTTATTGTAGGGGGGCGGTTATTGTATTGCCACCTTTACTTTTGTGCTCCCTTCAGAGCTGGGTGGCCAGAAAGCAGTGGCTGCTGGCCAAGGGCCCAGCACTGAAGGCAGCAGCGCAGAAGTAAGGGTGGCAGTACCACAACCCCCCTACAATAACCTTGCAACCCCTCCATAGTCCCCTTTTGGGCAAGGACCTCTACAGTTACAACACTGAAATTTCAGATTTAAATATCAGAAATCATGAAATTTACAATTTTAAAAATCCTATGACTATGAAACTGACCAAAATGGACTGTGAATTTGGTAGGGCCCTGCCCATGAGGCATTGCAAACCCTTCCCAAAGCACCTTGTGGCCAGGTGCACAGTGGGATAGCTACTCATAATGCATTTCTCTGTGTTGATGCAAGAGCTGCTAGTGTGGACGTGCTCTGCTGACACAAGGAACATAGCGTGGAAATGCAATAGTGGTTTAATTAAAATGGTGGCTGTATGTCAGCATAACTTGCGTCAACAAAACTCTGCAGTGTAGACCAGGCCTTAGGCCTGGTCTACACTACGACTTTAATTCGGATTTATCAGCTTTAATTCGAATTAACCCTGCAACCGTCCACACAACGACGCTATTTATTTCGATGTAAAGGGCCCTTTAAATCGATTTCTGTACTCCACCCCGACGAGCGGAGTAGTGCCAAAATCGATTTTAGCAATTCGAATTAGGGTTAGTGTGGCCGCAATTCGATGGTATTGGCCTCCGGGAGCTATCCCACAGTGCATCATTGTGACCGCTCTGGACAGCAATCTAAACTCGGATGCACTGGCCAGGTAGACAGGAAAAGCCCCGCGAACATTTGAATTTCATTTCCTGTTTGCCCAGCGTGGAGAGCACAGGTGACCACAGATAGCTCATCAGCACAGGTAACCATGCAGGCCGATAATCGAAAAAGAGCATCAGCATGGACCGTGAGGGAGGTACTGGATCTGATCTCTGTATGGGGAGAGGATTCAGTGCTTGCAGAACTTCGTTCTAAAAGACGAAATGCAAAAACTTTTGAAAAAATCTCCAAGGGCATGATGGAGAGAGGCCACAATAGGGACTCTGAGCAGTGCCGCGTGAAAGTCAAGGAGCTCAGACAAGCCTATCAAAAAACAAAGGAGGCAAATGGTCGCTCTGGGTCAGAGCCGCGGACATGCCGCTTCTACGCCGAGCTGCATGCAATTCTAGGGGGGGCTACCCACCACTACCCCACCTGTGTTCGTGGATTCTGGGTCGGGGATAGTCTCATCAGCGACGCCTGAGGATTCTGCCGATGGGGTAGAGGAGGAGGAGGAGGAGGATGAGCTTGCAGAGAGCACACAGCACTCCGTTCTCCCCAACAGCCAGGATCTTTTTATCACCCTGACTGAAGTACCCTCCCAAGCCTCCCAAGCCAGTACCCAAGACTCTGACCCCATGGAAGGGACCTCAGGTGAGTTTACCTTTTAAAATATAAAACTTGTTTTAAAAGCAAACGGTTTTTAATGATTACTTTGCCTGACTTTGCATTCGCGGTCAGTTCAGCTACAGGAAAAGTCTGTAGCTACTGGAAAAGTCTGTTAACGTGTCTGGGGATGGAGCGGAAATCCTCCAGGGACATCTCCATGAAGCTCTCCTGGAGGTACTCCGAAAGCCTTGCCAGAAGGTTTCTGGGCAGTGCATCCTTATTCTCTCCTCCATGGTAGGACACTTGACCACGCCATGCTTGCAGCAAGTAATCTGGTATCATTGCCTGACAAAGCCTGGCAGTGTATGGTCCCGGTGTTTGCTGGCATTCAAGCAACATCCGTTCTTTATCTTGTTGTGTAATCCTCAGGAGAGTGATGTCACTCCTGGTAACCTGGTTGAAATACGGGAACTTAATTAAGGGGACAGAGGTGGCCGTTCCTACTGGGCTGTTTGCCTGTGGCGGAAAATAAATCCTTCCCTGCAGTTAGCCAAGCGCAGATGGGAAATTGGCCCTGAGTTTTTCGCGTTTGGCTAGCAGGGATCTTCCCTGTTACCAGCCACGCGGTGGGGGGAGGGGTACCGTGATCATCCCAGAGAATTCATGGCGGGAGGGGGGCGGCGGCAGGGGGGGGGTTAGTTTGGTGCCTGCAGGGATCTTCCCTGATACCAGCCACGCGGTGGGGGGGGAGGGGTACAGCGATCATCCCAGAGAATTCATGGCGAGAGCAGGGGGGTGGTTAGTTTGTTTTCTGGTGCTGCTGAATGTTAACAGAAAAACCGCAGCACTCTACAAGCTATGCTTGGTATGTGGGAAAGGAGGGCGCAGAAGCTGTAAGACAATGGCTTACCATGGCCGCATGCAAGCCGAATTCTGTTGCCCAGACCTGTGATCTCTAGCAGCAAAGCCACAGGCACTCAGCATTAAGAGGCAAAATGCGACCTTGCACAGAAATCACATGTGCTATGTAATGTGAATAGTGTTGGTCACCGTGAAAGAGTATAAGCATTGTTCTGCAAAATGTAGCTTTTAAAACAATTCTCTCTTTTTTCCCCTCCCTACAGCAGCTGCAAATTCCTCAAGCCTCCCTCCTCCATCCCGAAGGTTATCACAGATAAGGCGTCGTAAGAAGAGAACGCGAGACGAGATGTTTTCTGAAATTATGGAATCCAGCCGCAGTGACAGAGCTCATCTGAATGAGTGGAAGGAAACAGTTTCAAAGTATAGGAAAGAAGTCAGTGAACGTGAGGACAGGAGGGACCAACGTGAGGAGAGGAGGGACCAATGTGAGGAGAGGTGGCGGCAGGAAGACCAGAGGATGAAGGATGCAACGCTGGGGCTGCTGCGTGAGCAAACAGACATGCTCCGGCGTCTGGTGGAGGTTCAGGAACGGCTGCTGGAAAACAGACTGCCACTTCAGCCCCTGTTCCACCCTCCCCCCTCCCCATGTTCCGTATCCTCCTCACCCAGACGTGTAAGAACGTGGGGGGGGGGGGAGGCTCCGTACACCTTCCCATTCCACCCCAGTAGACAGCCCAAGCAAAAGGCTTTTTTTAACCTTTTCTTTGTGGCTTTTTCCTTCCCAGCAATCCTCCTCCAAAATACCACCCGAGTTCCCTCCCTCTTTTTCTAATCTATTAATAAAGAATAAATGATTTTTAAATGATAGTGACTTTATTTGGTTTGAAAGAAAGCTGGGGGAAGGGGCAGGGTGGGTTCCTTACAGAAAATCAGTCAATAAAGGGGGCGGGTTTTCATGAAGGAGAAACAAACAGATATTTCACACTGTAGCCTGGCCAGCCATGAAACTGGTTTTTAAAGCTTCTCTGATGCACAGCGCTTCCTGATGTGCTCTTCTAATCGCCCTGGTGTCTGGCTGCGCGTAATCAGCAGCCAGGCGATTTGCCTCAGCCTCCCACCCCGCCATAAAGGTCTCCCCCTTACGTTCACAGAGATTGTGGAGCACACAGCAAGCAGAAATAACAATGGGGAGATTTCTTTGGCTGAGGTCAGAGCGAGTCAATAATGATCGCCAGCGACCTTTTAAACGGCCAAATGCACATTCTACCACCATTCTGCACTTGCTTAGCCTGTAGTTAAACAGCTCCTGACTCCTGTCCAGGCTGCCTGTGTATGGCTTCATAAGCCATGGCATTAAGGGGTAGGCTGGGTCCCCAAGAATAACTATTGGCATTTCAACATCCCCAACGGTTATTTTCTGGTCCGGAAAGTAAGTCCCTTGCTGCAGCCCTTTAAACAGAGTAGTGTTTCTGAAGACGCGAGCGTCATGAACCCTTCCTGCCCAGCCCGCGTTGATGTTGGTGAAACGTCCCTTGTGATCCACAAGTGCTTGCAGCACCATTGAAAAGTACCCCTTGCGGTTTATGTACTTGGTGGCTTGGTGCTCCGGTGCCAAGATAGGGATATGGGTTCCGTCTATTGCCCCACCACAGTTAGGGAATCCCATTGCAGCAAAACCATCCACTATAGCCTGCACATTTCCCAGAGTCACTAACTTTCGTAGCAGCACCTGAGTGATTGCTTTGGCTACTTGCATCACAGCAGCCCCCACAGTAGATTTGCCCACTCCAAATTGATTCCCGACTGACCGGTAGCTGTCTGGCGTTGCAAGCTTCCACAGGGCTATCGCCACGCGCTTCTCAACTGTGAGGGCTGCTCTCATCTTGGTATTCTGGCGTTTCAGGGCAGGGGACAGCAAGTCACAAAGTTCTATGAAAGTGCCCTTACGCATGCGAAAGTTCCGCAGCCACTGGGAATCGTCCCAGACCTGCAACACTATGCGGTCCCACCAGTCTGTGCTTGTTTCCCTTGCCCAGAATCGGCGTTCCATGGATAGAATCTGCCCCATTAACAACATGATCTCCAAAGCACCGGGGCCCGTGGTTTCACAGAATTCTGTATCCGTGTCCGTGTCCTCATCATGCTTGTCGCTGCGCTGCCGCCGCCGCTGCCTCCTCGCCTCGTTTTTCTGGTCCTGGCTGAGCATAAACTCCACGAGAACGCGCGAGGTGTTTACAATATTCATGACTGCTGTCTTGAGCTCAGCGGGCTCCATGCTTGCCGTGGTATGGAGTCTGCAGTGTTCACCCACCCAGGAAAAAAGGCACGAAAATGGTTGTCTGCCGTCCGTTGCTTTCATGCAGGGAGGGAGGGAGGGAGGAGGTGAGGCTGTACCCAGAACCACCTGCGACGATGGTTTTTGTCCCATCAGGCACTGGGATCTTAACCCACAATCCCAATGGGCGCGGGAGACTGCGGGAACTATGGGATAGCTATGGAATTGCTACCCACAGTGCAACGGTGCAGAAATCGACGCTAGCCCCGGTACTTGGACGCACACCACCGAATTAATGTGCTTAGTGTGGCCGCATTCATTTCGACTTTATACAACCTGTTTTTCAAATCCGAATTATATAAATTCGGATTAATCCCGTAGTGTAGACATACCCTTAGGCACCAAAATAAGTGGCCTCAATTTGCTGGGTCCTCAGCACTTTAGAAAGTGAAATCAGGCCACCCACTGAGGTGCTTAAATATGGACTTGGTAGTGTCCTACTATTAGGTACCCAACACAAACCTCTGTTTTAATAGTCACACCCACAGCTTCATTATGTATAGTTATGGCTGTGGTACTCAGTGCTCCTCTGTTCTCCTCATGCTCCTCCAGAAACAAGCAAGTGTTGGAAAACCAAGATGACAGTTCCCATATAACCTTAATTCTGCTGCCTTTCATCTCTGCTTTAAGGCATCCACCTATGGAGATGACGGTATCTTACTCCTCCCTCAGTCTGTGCCAGCCAGCATCAAGGACTCCCCAGATTAGTGGTGCTGCACAGAGAACAATGAGGCTCACTGGACTATATTGAATAGAAGGCCTGACTGGAGTTGTACTAGGCAGAGACAATGACAGGTTTGGTTAAGGAAAGGTAAGGTGCTGTTATATTACAAGTTCCTAGTGCCATCCCCATGGGGAGGAATATCTTTGTATCCACAGACGAAAACACTTTACAGAGAGGTCAGCATTACCCCCATTTTCTCGATTGGTAACCATTGGCATAAAGTGAAGTGACTTTCTCAAGGTCACCCAAACTAGTAGCAGAGTTCAGAATAGAACCAAGGGTCTGAGTCCCAATCCAGGGCCCTATCCAGAAGACTACACTGCCACCTACTTCCCACACAGCCAATATCACCTTAGATGGTCCTTCTACAATCAGAACCGTACCAAGCAATTCCATGTTTAACATTGGCATTTCTTATAAAAACTGCTACCCCTTTACTGTAATCATTTCTGTTACATAAGACTTTCTTGGACAGATGGCGTGAAGCATGCATTTCCTTGTTTTTCCATTTTTGTATTTCAGAATTAAACTCTCCCATTCCAGAAAGGCACAAGGAACACAGAATAGTGTTGAGCCCTGGCAACCATAACTCCATGTTGATTCACCTGCAAAAATCCTCATCAATTCTTGTTTTTTTGAGAAAGTGGGACAGTTGAAGGGATGGTGGGGAGAAGGGGTGCTATTACTCCTCAGCACTCAGTAAGAAGGGTTACCCGCAATCAAGGCTTAGTGCAGGGTCTCCCTTTCCTTCCAGGAGCAGCAGACAAAGGGAGCTTCATAACCCTTTCCCAAACACCGGGGACCGAGCTCAGGAGTTTGACACCTGCAAGCCTGAGGACGACGACCATGCCTGGGGTGTGCTCTGGGAAGGTCACCATTCTCTGCTCCCCACCCTCAGCAGTGTGTGTCTGGACTATGCACCAAACCAGTTGGTTTTTAGCTCCCATTCCCTCATCTGAACAATGTGTGCATGCCTCAGAAGGGTTCCTATGGCAGGGAGAATTGCATGGTTCCCATTTCCCCTGCCACTCATGAGGTTCACAGATGATGTCAAAATAGAACAGCACTGGCCCCTAAATCAACCCAGTCTCCCCCAGGTGCCCTCCCAAAGCATAGGGTGAAAGTGGGACAATCCAGCGCACTGATGTATCCTCAACACCAAACAGCAGACGTTACCTCCTGAACTCTGAGCAAGGCAATATAGGTCAATCAGTCCCAGAAAATCCAAAATTGTGCCTTAGTGTTCTCATCTATGGGCTAAGATCAAGCAAATTGGACAAGGCTATGCAGGGAGGCAAAAACAGAACCCAAGTTTCCTGAGTCCTAGGCCAGTGGATTAACCACAGAACCATCTGTCCCTCTAATACCTCCTGCCCATTGAAAAGGGATCTCTGCTCAAACCTCAGACAGAGGGGAAACAAAAAATTGCACAGGGATCAGTAGTGCTTAAGTGTCCTGGCTCCTAGCTCATTCCCTTCTCCACAACACCATCTTTTATTCCTTCTGCAGTCCCTGCTTCATACACAGCCTTTGCACTGACACTCCATGGCCTTGTCTACACTACAAAATTAAGACTACTTACTGTGTTCATCTTTGTTGGTGGAAGCGCTCCTTGGGAGGATGCGCACCATCAACTTAACTGTATGGGGCATTGTGGGACACTGACAGCTGGAGCCCTCCCTTCCCCCTCCGGGCTCACAGCCAAAAGACAATGCAAGTAACAGTGTCTAACTACATTGACCTAAGCACTACACCTCTTTGTGGAGGTGGTGTTATTAGATCAGCATAATCATAGAATATCAGTGTTGGAAGGGACCTCAAGAGGTCATCTAGTCCAACCCCCTGCTCAAAGCAGGACCAATTCCCAGCTAAATCATCCCAGTCAGGGCTTTGTCAAGCCAGGCCTTAAAAACCTCCAAGGAAGGAGACTCCACCACCTCCCTAGGTAACGCATTCCAGTGTTTCACCACCCTCCTAGTGAAATAGTTTTTCCTGATATCCAACCTGGACCTCCCCCACTGCAACTTGAGACCATTGCTCCTTGTTCTGTCATCTGCCACCACTGAGAACAGCCGAGCTCCATCCTCTTTGGAACCCCCCTTCAGGTAGTTGAAGGCTGCTATCAAATCCCCCCTCATTCTTCTCTTCTGGAGACTAAACAATCCCAGTTCCCTCAGCCTCTCCTCATAAGTCATGTGCTCCAGACCCCTAATCATTTTTGTTGCCCTCCGCTGGACTCTTTCCAATTTCTCCACATCCTTCTTGTAGTGTGGGGCCCAAAACTGGACACAGTACTCCAGATGAGGCCTCACCAATGTCGAATAAAGGGGAATGATCACGTCCCTCGATCTGCTGGTAATGCCCCTACTTATACAGCCCAAAATGCCGTTAGCCTTCTTGGCAACAAGAGCACACTGTTGACTCATATCCAGCTTCTCGTCCACTGTGACCCCTAGGTCCTTTTCTGCAGAACTGCTACCTAGCCATTCGGTCCCTAGTCTGTAGCAGTGCATGGAATTCTTCCGTCCTAAGTGCAGGACTCTGCACTTGTCCTTGTTGAACCTCATCAGGTTTTTTTCGGCCCAATCCTCTAATTTGTCTAGGTCCCTCTGTATCCGATCCCTACCCTCTAGTGTATCTACCATGCCTCCTAGTTTAGTGTCATCTGCAAACTTGCTGAGAGTGCAGTCCACACCATCCTCCAGATCATTAATAAAGATATTAAACAAAACCAGCCCCAGGACCGACCCTTGGGGCACTCCGCTTGAAACCGGCTGCCAACTAGACATGGAGCCATTGATCACTACCCGTTGAGCCCGACGATCTAGCCAGCTTTCTATCCACCTTACAGTCCATTCATCCAGCCCATACTTCTTTAACTTGGCGGCAAGAATACTGTGGGAGACCGTATCAAAAGCTTTGCTAAAGTCAAGGAATAACACATCCACTGCTTTCCCCTCATCCACAGAGCCAGTTATCTCATCATAGAAGGCAATTAGGTTAGTCAGGCACGACTTCCCCTTCGTGAATCCATGCTGACTGTTCCTGATCACTTTCCTCTCCTCTAAATGTTTCATAATTGATTCCTTGAGGACCTGCTCCATGATTTTTCCAGGGACTGAGGTGAGGCTGACTGGCCTGTAGTTCCCCAGATCCTCCTCCTTCCCTTTTTTAAAGAAGGCAGGGGCAATGCTGTAATGTAGACAGACTTAAATTGATGTAGGCTGCCTTACATCGACCTAACTCTGTAGAGTAGACCAAGTCTTTAAGACACAGACTTAAGTCTGAAACCCAGCTCAGCTTGTTTTGACCTTGTGCAACCTCTCATTTTAGCTGCAAACTAATAAAACCAGCAAAGTGCAGAGAAATATTAACAGGCATCAGCAGATCAAGAGACCTGCAGGAGTCTGGATTCAAGACAAGCAGCTCTACCAACAAGCATAGGGTACTTTGTGGGTACTCGTTCACACACTAGGCCTTCCACTATGAGCCTGCTCTCAGCTGGGATTCCTTCAAGCATACACCATGCCAACCTCAAGCATTTAAATAAAAATCAATCACACGTCAGCCCCCCCAAAATCATGATTTTTAAAACCGTGTAACAGTTTGTTTCTGTTTATTTGCCTTCTGGTTTGAGCCTTCATGGGTCACATTCTCAAGCTTCTCGCCATGCAGGCTAGCTTTCATAAAAAATAAAAAAAATCTAAGAGCCTCACATGTACTGGAGCTTTAAGATAAACACCAAGTATTGCAAGACCCATGATAAAAGTCACAAGTTAGAAATAGCATATATGGCCAAGAGCCATCTTCCAGTCCAAGTCCCTGCAAAGCACTGTTCAGCCAAGAACTGCTCACTCCACAAAATCAAATAAACAAATGAAAAGTTATTAGCTGGTTTATTTGTGGAGCTGGACCCTTTGGGCTGGGTTTTCAAAAGAGCTCAGGTCAAGTTTCCAACAGCTCCCATTTGTGACGCTCATGGCTAGATTCTCAGAAGTGCTCAGTGCCCAACATTAAGAGGCCAGATTTTTCAGGCGAGCTCAGTTAGGTACCCAGATGGGAGTTGAGCACTTCTGAAAGCTCCAACCTAGATCAGTGCCAGGTGGTCCAGGACTAAGATTTGTCTGGAACCTCCTTAATTTGCTCTGAATCTATGCAGTGTTATAGAAACTGCTTTTTGGGGGCACTTATATCTCAAACTTCTTGGCCAAATTTGCCTCACCCTCATCCTTGAGGTGGCACAGCAATTTTCCAGGCACTCCATCTAGGCACATGCATTTTATAGCACAGAATTTTAATAAACTGGAAAAGCTTTCTTCTTCCTAGGACTCACCTATCATACAGATGCCTGAATGTACTAGCTGTACTCAGGTTGGTCTGTAAAAATGCATACTTGGACCAAGTGGGGAAAAAGTAGCAAGGACACTACTGTCCATTGATTTCACTGCCTGTTATTATGCAATCCATGTAAAGGAACAAAATTCAAGCATCTGCTGAAGTGAAAAGTGGGAGATTCATTTTCAAGAGCAGTAGCTTCAGTGATCTCATATTCGGAATAAAAGCAGCATGGGCTAGATAGTTTAAACATTTGCATAAAACTACAGTACCAAGACTAAGAATTCAGGTACAAGTTATTTTTAAGTCTAACTCAGACCTATTCATTTTATAACTAGCTTGAGAATAGACTTCTAACAGCATGAGTATGCCTACCAGGGAAGAAAAACAAAAAAACAACAACAACAACTTGGAGTTTTACGGGTTCCCTTAAGACACGTGAGCCCTAATACACATCCATAATGTTAAAAATCTAGCATACAAATAGTCATCTTAGACTTTGTCAAGCCCTTTAAAGAACTGTATCCTAGGCGAAACACTTTTGTAAAGCTGCATTTTGTAAAGCTGCATGTGCTGTGGCAGAAATAAAGGCTAGAGAGCTCTCTGAAGAATTCTTACAGGGAAGTGCTGGAGCCAACTCAGCATGAAAAGATTTCTATGTAAAAGTGAAAATATGGCCTCAGAAGTCACCCAAAGTTTCAGTGGCACGCTGCCGGGAAATGCAGTTGAGTAATTATCACTTGAAATTCTCTCTAGCCTAATTAGATCTGTGCAGATTAATTATAATTTTTTTAATAAGACAGCGCTTCACCATCTTGTCTGTAGTGAGATGCCAGTGGGGATCGGGAAGGGGTGGATGAGAGGCAGCCATGTTCTTTAGAAAGCAACCACCATTTTGAACCACGGCTTCTTTGAAACCTTGTTAGTTCGCACAAGAGAAGGGTTCAGCATATGCAGCCAACATCGAAAGTTCCGTCTGCAGGATGCTGGCAGAGAGGTGCACTACCAAAAGGCGACATCAGCTTCCCCCCATACACTCTTTGTACTAGCTCTAGGATCAAGGCCCCACAGTGCTGGGCCCCGTTGCCACTGCATCCCCAAGTGCTCAATCTCAGCCCAGGAACTGCGCCCCACTCCAGACAAGAAGACGCGCACACGCGCTTTTCCTTTCCCCCGGCGCACCGCTGACTTGTGCAAGCCCCCCCCCCCTCCCACCCCACGAAGAGGGAGCCCGGTCCCCCGCCCAGACGCGCACCGCGAGGATACCCAGGTCCGCTCTATGCACGGGGCAATAGCGCCGCACGGGCCTCCCGGACCCGGAGGACCTCTGCCAAGCTCCAGGACCCGGCCCCAGCGGCGCTGCCACGCACAGCAGGAACCTGCCCTCCCCCGCGCTCCCCTAACCATGTCTCCAGCTGACGGGCAGAGCCTCCGGTAGCAGCAGACGCGCGACGGGTCTGAACAGCACCGCAAAAACAGCCGCAATGTATCCGGGACTCATATTATATAGGGAGCCCCCGGCCTCCATTGCCCCCTCGCTTCCCATTGGCCAGCGCCGGCCCCACGCCTCTCCTCCCGGGAACTCTATTGGGCACCGAGTGCGGGGCTGCCCCTCCCTTGCCTGCCATTGGCCAGCAAGTATGAATTTGGGTCTGGAGGAGCCAGCCGCTAGGCCGTTCGTACCCGGGCGGGCCTGAGCTCTGCTCCCGCCAAGGAGCCGGGGGCGGTGTGCGCGGCGGTGCCGCTCACAGAGCCCCTCCTCGTCTGTGCTGGAGACAGAGCGACGCGGGTCAGGGCCCCGCGCTGAGCGGCCCGTTGTGCTGCCAGGCCTGCAGCCTCGGGCCTGGACGGAGCGCTGCCCCCGCCCCGGTGTGCAGGGGCATCTGCGCGCAGTCACTCAGCGCGTAACCTGCGGGGCTACTTCACAGGTGGCAGCGCAGCCCCGCCTGGACACCGGCTGTCCCTGCTGACGCACCTTCTCCCCACTCCGGGCACTCTGCTAGCACCGGAGTGTGCAACAGGGGGAGACCGCATCTCTGGCACGGCCCCTCTTGGGGACTGAGCTGGGCCCTAGGCTGAACTCACAGGCCAGGGTTGAAAGAAGTGACTGACTTCACTCGTTCCAGAGTGGTAGTAGCTGTGTTAGTCTGTATCAGCAAAAAGAACGAGGAGCGTGACCAGATCACTACACTAAAATATCGGGACACATGGGGGTGCCATCAGTCCTGCCCACCAGTCCACCCCCACTGTTCCCAGGCGCCTCCCCTACTCTGCCCCAGTTCATGCCCCCTCCCAGCTTGCCCCCCCCCCCACACCCTTCCTCGTCCCCTGGCCTGCTGCTGCCTTGCTTAGGGTTACCATATTTTGTGCCTCCAAATGGGGGACACTCCACGGGGCCCCGCCCTCAGCCCCGCCCATGCCCCCGCCCCTGCTTCCTGCGAACATTTAATTCACGGGAAGCCTGAAGCAGGTAAGGGGGGGTGTGGGGGGAGGAGGTGCAGCCCAGGCTGGCCCCCCCGGCGGCTCCAGCCTGGGTCGGCTCGGGCCCTGGGGTGCCGGCCCCGGCCGACCACCCCCGGCCCGCCCAGCACTGCCGGCCCCCGGCGGCCCGGTGCACCCCCCGGCCCCGCGACCCCGGCCCGGCTCCCGGACCGGGCTCCTGGCCCCGCAGCCCAGCGCACCCCCCCCGGCTCCCGGCCCCGCGGCCCAGCGCACCTCCGGCCCCGCGGCCCAGTGCACCCCCCGGCCCCGCGACCACGGACTGGCTCCCAGCCCCGCGACCCCGGACCGGCTCCCGGACCGGCCCCACGGCTCCCGGCCCCACGGCCCAGCGCACCCCCCGGCGGCCCAGCCCCGCGGGCCCGGACTGGCTCTCGGCCCCGCGGGCCCGGACCCCGGCCCGGCACCGTGCCCCCGGCTCCCCGCCTGGCCCCGCACCCAGCCTGGCCCGGCACTGCGACCCCGGCCCGGCACTACGCCCCTGGACCCCGGCCCGGCACCGCGCGCCCGGCCCGGCTCCCGGCCCGGCCCCATGCCCCCGGCCCCGCGACCCCGGCCCAGCCCCGGCCCGGCCCCGGCCAAAGAGGCCCCGGCCGAGCCCTCCCTCCCTCCCTCCCTCCCGATTTTCCCGGACATGCCCGGCTTTTGGGGATTTCCCCCCGGACGGGGATTTGAGCCCCCAAAAGCCGGACATGTCCAGGAAAATCCGGACGTATGGTAACCCTAGCCTTGCTGCATCTCTCCTCAGTCCCTCACCCACTGCTCACCTCCCTGCCCACTCGCCTGCCTGCTGCTCGCCTCTTCATCGCCCTGCCCGCCATTCACCCCTACAGCACAGACTTCCCCTCTGCTGGGTGGGTGCTTGTCCGCCCTCCGCCTCTTTCCACCCATCTTCATGGGCTAAAATCCACTTCATCAGATGCATGCAGTGAAAAATACAGTAGGAAGATATATATACACCAGACAAGATCAGACAAGAAACATTCACATAAAAAAGAATCCAACACATCAGAAAAGGGCAGACAAATAAACAGTGACAAGTTTTTAAAGTGCTTATACACAAATGCAAGAAGTCTAAATAATAAGATGGGTGAACTAGAGTGCCTTGTGTTAAAGGAGGGTATTGATATAATAGGTATCACAGAAACCTGGTGGAGTGAGGACAATCAGTGGGACACAATCATTCCAGAGTACAAAAATATTGGAAGGACAGAACAGGGCGGGGAGTGGCACTATATGTGAAAGAAAATGTAGAATCAAATTAAATAAAAATCTTAAGTGAATCCACATGTTCCATAGAATCTCTATGGATAGTTATTTCATGCTCTAATAAGAATATAACATTAGGGATCTATTATTGACCACCTGACCAGGACAATGATAGTGATGATGAAATGCTAAGGGAGATTAGAGAGGCTATCAAAATAAAGAACACAATAACAGTGGGGGATTTCAATTATCCCCATATTGACTGGGAACATGTTACCTCAGGATGAAAAGCAGAGAATAAATTTCTCAATACTTTAAACAACTGCTTCTTGGAGCAGCTGGTACAGGAACCCACAAGGGGAGAGGCAATTCTCGATTTAGTCCTGAGTGGAGTGCAGGATCTGGTCTAAGAGGTAACTATAACAGGACCACTTGGAAATAGTGACCATAATATAATAACTGTTAACATTCCTGTGGTGGGAAGAACACCTTAACAGCACAACACTGTGGCATTTAACTTCAGAAAGGGGAACTATGCAAAAATGAGGGGGTTAGTTAAACAAAAATTAAAAGGTACTAGAGTGAAAGGTACTAGAGTGACTAGAGTGAAATCCCTGCAAGCTGCATGGACAGTTTTCAAAGACACCATAATAGAGGCCCAACTTAAATGTATACCTCAAATTAAAAAAAAACAGTAAAAGAACTAAAAAGAGCCACCGCAGGTTAACAACCATGTACAAGAAGCAGTGAGGGATAAAAAGGCATCTTTTAAAAAGTTGAAGTCAATTCCTAGTGGGGTAAATAGAAAGGAGCATAAACACTGCCAAATTAAGTGTAAAAATGTAATAAGAAAAGCCAAAAAGGAGTTTGAAGAACAGGTAGCCAAAAACTCAAAAGGTAATAGCAAAAATTTTTTAAATACATCAGAAGCAGGAAGCCTGCTAAACAACCAGTGGGGCCCCTAGATGATCGAGATACAAAAGGAACACTTAAAGATGAAAAAGTCATTGCGGAGAAACTAAATGAATTCTTTGCTTCATTCTTCACAGCTGAGAATGTTAGGAAGAGTCCCAAATCTGAGACGGCTTTTGTAGGTGACAAATCTGAGGAATTGTCACAAATTGAGGTGGCACTAGAGGAGGTTTTGGAATTAATTGATAAACGTAACAGTAACAAGTCACCGGGACCAGATGGCATTCACCCAAGAGTTCTGAAAGAACTCAAATGTGAAATTGCGGAACTACTAACTATGGATTGTAACCTGTCCTTTAAATCTGCTTGTGTACCCAATGACTGGAAGATAGCTAATGTAACACAAATATTTAAAAAGGGCTCTAGAGGTGATCCCAGCAATTACAGACCGGTAAGTCTAATGTCAGTACCGGGCAAATCAGTTGAAACAATCGTTAAGAATAAAATTGTCAGACACATAGAGGAACATAAATTGTTGGACAAAAGTCAACATTGTTTCTGTAAAGGGAAATCATGCCTTACTAATCTATTAGAGTTCTTTGAAGGGGTCAACAAACATGTGGCCAAGGGGGATCCAGTGGACATAGTATACTTAGATTTCCAGAAAGCCTTTGACAAGGTCCCTCATGAAAGGCTCTTACGTAAATTAAGTTGTCATGGGATAAGAGGGAAGATCCTTTCATGGATTGAGAATTGGTTAAAAGAGAGAACAAAGGGTCAGTCCTAGGACCAATCCTATTCAACTTATTCATATGTAAGCAGAGTCAGGATGAGCTCTACCCAGACATCTGGTGGTGAATTGTGGCAAGTTGTGGAAAAGAACTTCAGGGGCTGATCTTGTTTGCATAGGCACACCCACTCTGCCTAGCATGAGCCCACAGCAGCCCAAAATGGTCACTTTGGCTGCTGTGGGATCCCCAGTTTCTCTGTTATTGGGGCAGGAAGAATAAAGTGGCGTTACCCTGATTATGTGAATCAAGGCCAGTGGAACTGTTTTATGACAGAGGGACTCACCATCAATTAAGTAGCACTCGCTAGACAAGGGACATGGGTTCCAAAACCCAGTGAATTGAGAGGAAGAAGGCAGGGATTGTAACCTGATGGTATGGGTCCACTTTGAGGGCCTAAAACACAAATTGTAAACTTCTCCTCTCTCTGCTGTTGAATAGCAGAGCTAATTTTGATTCTATTAAGAATCTAGTTACAGGCTGCTATGCTGAATTTACTTTGGGCTAATGGTGTACCAGCACTGGGGCTTCCCTACTACGAGCTGAAATCACTAAAGAGCTAAAATTACTGAGTGCTGTGTTAGCTAGTGGGGGAGCCTGAAGATATATTGCTAAGCGGCTAGAGTGGAGCAGTTTGCGGGATGATTGGAGCAGAAGTGGAGTGGAGCAGTTTGTGGGATGGCTGGAGTGGCTCTTGGGATGGCTGGTGGAGTGGAGTGGCTCATGGTGAAGGCTGCAGCAGAACCCCCTGGAGAGGCAGGGCAGTCAGCCTCGGACCATGTAAGGTGCCCCTTAACACCCTGCATGCCCCCTTTCCCCCCCATTTCCACCCAGGCTGGGGGGTAAGACTCTTCAGATAAACTTTTGAACTCTGGGGCTGCACTGACCAGGTGTAGGAGCTGGATTTTATAATGTACTATGAGAATTAATGTATGATTTGATTTCATCCTGTCAGCCACCGTTTTTGAATAGCAGAAAGGAATGACAGAGCAGAACCATCCTTATGACTAATTATGGTCATCCTTTTGTTTTAGAATAAGTTATAAAGCTACTATGGTTTCCTATATGTATTACAAATTAGGAAGTAAGAGACAGGATTCTCTATTGTGTCTATGTTAAGTAGCTTAGAGGAACATTGAAGGCCTGGGTCTCAATGTAAATTGGCTTGGTTATTGATTGTAAAACTTAGCAAGGTTTAAGTTGCAATGCCCTTTTGCTCAATATAAAATACTACTGTTTGTATTCTCAATCTGTTTGTGTGAATGAGGAATGTATGCATTAGAAAAAGATAAGGTGTGAAGGCCATTGTTACAGCCAGAGTCAAGGAAGAAGGAGTGAAGAAACTTAAAGGACATCAAAGAATCATCAACACGCATCCATAAGGAAGGGCAGATTGACGACCCTGAGGTAAAGGCTGGCACCCCTAAAGACAATTGATTAAATCGGAACAAAGAACAGGATGACCCTCTCGGAGGTGTATTGGAATGTTTACACTAATTAAGAAGTAACCGGTCACAAAGTGACACAGCAGAATCCATAGGCTTCAACAGAGAAGAAATCCTATAAGAACAGGGTGCTTTGCCATAGGACTTTGGGTTCGTCTTGCCACACTCCAGGAGCATCGGATCGCGACCGATAGAACCCCGCTCCCCTCTGCAACCAATCTGGCTGGCCACTAGATTGATCCAGACTCCGGACTGGTAACTATAAACATCACTGCAGGACTGTGTGTGTGTGTGTGTGTGTGTGTGTCTAAAAAGCATATGCTAACTGTGGTATTCTCAATAAACACTGTGTATTTACCTTCCTCTATAAAGATCCCGTGTGCTTTGTATGAGCATAACACAGGGACAGAGACTTTTGGGGTGTTGGACTTTTGGGACTTTGGGGTAATCTTTTGGGTTATTGGACTTAAGACTCTGAGGGACAAGGACACTGCCAAACTTACTTGTGGGTGGGTCTTTTGCTCATAGTTTGTGTTATGAATTCTGTTTGTGGTGTTTCCCCAACATAATGCTGCATTGTTTCCCTCCTTTATTAAAAGGATTTGCTACACTCAGACTCCGTGCTTGTGAGAGGGGAAGTATTGCCTCTTAGAGGCGCCCAGAGGGTATGTAATTGTCCCAGGTCACTGGGTGGGGGCTCAAGCCGGTTTTGCATTGCATTATTGAAATGGAACCGCTAGGTACTGAACCTGGCCCTTGTTGCTGCCAACTCAGATGGGCAGAAGGGTTACACATAAATGATCTGGAGAAAGGGGTAAAAAGTGAGGTGGCAAAGTTTGCAGATGATACTAAACTACTCAAGATAGTTAAGACCAAAGCAGACTATGAAGAACTTCAAAAAGATCTCACAAAAATAAGTGACTGGGCAACAAAATGGCAAATGAAATTTAATGTGGATAAATGTAAAGTAATGAACATTGGGAAAAATAACCCCAACTATACATACAATATGATGGGGGCTAATTTAGCTACAACTAATCAGGAAAAAGATCTTGGCGTCATCATGGATAGTTCTCTGAAGAAGTCCACGCAGTGTGCAGCAGCAGTCAAAAAAGCAAACAGGATGTTAGGAATCATTAAAAGGGGGATAGAGAATAAGACGGAGAATATCTTATTGCCCTTATATAAATCCATGGTATGCTCACATCTTAAATACTGCATACAGATGTGGTCTCCTCATCTCAAAAAAGATATACTGGCATTAGAAAAGGTTCAGAGAAGGGCAACTAAAATGATTAGGGGTTTGGAATGGGTCCCATATGAGGCTAGGACTTTTCAGCTTGGAAAAGAGGAGACTAAATAAGGGGGGATATGATAGAGGTATATAAAATCATGAGTGGTGTGGAGAAAGTGAATAAGGAAAAGTTATTTACTTGTTCCCATAATATAAGAACTAGGGACCACCAAATGAAATTAATGGGCAGCAGGTTTAAAACAAATAAAAGGAAGTTCTTCTTCACACAGCTGTTGTGGAAAAATTTAGCACGCGTTGTGTTTGGATCAGAACTGCCTGAGGCTCCTTTATGACAAGCATGGAGGGAGAGACAGCCAGCCTAGCTGCTCTCTCAAAAAAGGGAACACAGAAGCTTATATAGATCAGAGGCAACATTTAATCATGCATACTTCCTTATTAGGAATACAGCAAAAACAAGCTTTTCCTGTTATTCACAGGTTATTCTTTTGTGGTTACATTTCTCAAGACTGGCTGTTGCAATTGTGTCACTTGTAATTTTCCTCACTCTCTCCTCCTGCCCTCTGACCATGTACACAGTTATCTTGACCAACGTTTATGCCTACTCTTATTTTTCCCTTACAATCCCCCTTTTGGTGCCTTTTTGGCACCACCCTGGCCTAAACTTCCATATTCATAAGCTTGCTAATTTCCTCCCTTTTTTCCTTCATTTTTTTTCTTCCCAAATCTTATCATAAACATGCATTAACGTCACCTGCTCCCTTGAACTGGGCTTGGTGGATTTTTATTCTGGGCTAAACAAGCAAGTGCAAATACAACACCCTGTTCTACATATCAAATATATGATAAATATACACAGCAATGCAGCAATAATTCCAAACAGTAATTGCTTTAAGTGGCGGGATTCCTAACATGTGGAAAATAGGTCAGAAAACCAGGACCAGGGATTATTGTCTGGCCTTTTCTACCACTTTTTTGATGGCTGCAGCATTCTGCTCTATGGCCCGAGTGGTATCATTTATATACACGCAGCATTTTTTCTAGTTCAACGAGTGCACCACAAACCCCCACTTTTGAGCTTCCAGCGCAACTATTAATCTTAAACCTTCATTTTCATTAAATTTTGTATTTCTGATTGTAAATCAAATGGCTCAGCCTTTGGGGTTTTGGTTGAAACGTGCTATTATTATTACATCCATTACAACAACAATAACATAATCCTACGCTAAACAATAATAATAATAAAAGCATTAACATCCCCATTGTAATAATATGATGGGGTTGTTGTATAACCTTAGTCACAAAACACAATAAATACATCATACTTAGTAAATAAAGTAGACACTCTGTAGGTGGTATGAAAAGCATGCTTTTCAATCTGATATATATTTTGGAGCATATTAATTTTCCCTTGTAATTCAGAAATTTTCTGGACCTCTGGTAGGAGTGAAAGCAAATTTTGGAACCGATTAGGTACTAAGGCAGTCCAATTAAAAGGTATCTAAAACTTAAGGGCTGATTGTAAAATTTTATCCGCAGGCCATATAAATAATATTATTCCCACAGCAGTGGTGAGATTAAAATGTATGTCTTGCAAAGTGGTGTCCTTAACATACACACAGCTATTATTTTCTTGGAAAAGCCGGTGTCCTGTCAGGGTAGTTCCTTGTCCCTTACCCTCCCAACAAACATTGTCATGAACAGTGACAACTTCCCCGGGCTTCAGTTTGCGTACACTCTGGAGCTGTGGGGGTTCTAACGGCCAGAGTGTCCATTGACTTCCTATCCCTATCCAAATATCGGGTGTTATTCCAGGAGCACTGACTATAAATCGGTTAGGCATACCAGGTAGTTTAATTTCCCAAATGTCTCAGTGAATTACCCAATTCCACATGCATCCTCCCCACGGACCCGGCAGGATTCGGTATGTGGGAGCCCACACCCCTCCAATGGGTCCATATGCTTGGAAGGAGCATTGCGAAATGTCTGCACTTACACCCAGAAAATCTCCAAGTATGTCTCCAGGGCCATAGATTAGATGATACTCCTAAAGTATCTGTAAGGGCAGTGGGCCAAGTCTGATGCTTAAGATCACTCTGAATGGCCATTAGCTGGTCATTCCGGAAATCCTGAATTTCTGAACATGCCAGATCCCACCGCAATGCCTTCCTAGTCTCAGTAATATTTAGCACCATTGTTGTCAGCAGTTTCTGGGTCATTGAACTAAGGGCAGAAATAACACGCAATTCACCAGCTCCAGCCTGCACCTGAGTTAACTGTACTCCACTAATAAGACCTGTGGCCTTTTCCAATTGTCCTAATTTTTCTTCATGTTGTTGGCCTTTATAAATATTCCAAATTGCAGCTGCGCTGTTGGCACCATCCCATAAGTGTCCGGCCACGTCTCTCTTTCTTCTAGAGGAAACCCAGGCCCTTTGCTGTGTTAACCTAATGGCAGCCCCTTTCGAGCAATTAGGGTATGTAGAGGTGACTTGGAAGCTGGATAAGGGCAGTGTGAATTTTATAGTTCCTAGAGTAGTATTAATCAGAGTCCATCGATATCCTAACACATCCCTCTTTGGTGAAGTACCATACCACATCTGTTGGCTAAACACTTTTATGTACTTCCGAGAGGCATTAACATTAATAGCATAGGAAGGGGTATATTGCAATATGGTGCAGGTTAAATTATTAGTTACTGGAATTATTTTAGTACAGGTAAAACTTCCGGTGGCAGAACAAACTCTTTGGGTATACATTTAATTATTCACTAATTGGGTGACCAAATAACAGCAAGGGCCTCTTTTATCTACCATACTGCAAATTCCAGGAATGGCCATCATATCTACCCCATCATAGAACCCATCAATCTTAATTTCTGATTCTGGGGCTCATTTGTAGTAATATCATATATTTCTATTTCCACCGACCCATTTGTTTTTCACTCAATTGTTCACTCATATGAACTGTTCTGAACTTTGAAAAATAATTTTTCTGAACAAAATTTTAGTAAATTACTAAGATGTGAAGGTCTGGGCCACTGGGTTTCAGTAGAATATATAGTATTATCTGTATTTGGGTAAATTTCAGGGGTGTGGCAGAGGTGGAGGGGATGGTGTGGTTAATGTTTGTAGCAGCAAGGCGAGCAAGATAGGGGAGCAAGACCTTGGGCGCCACCAAGCGGCCGTCTGGGGAGCACCACAAGGCATCAGGATGTAAAGAACAATCATTCTGCCTCCGTCAGTCCTTCTCACGCTTGAAGGTTGAAACTTGCATGAGAGCTAAATCTTGGAGGGTGTTAGGCATGGAGGGTGACTGTGAAATAATGAAAACAGGATTAAATGGAGCAGGAGATACGGAAAGGGCTGCCTGTTGGGCAGTAACATCCGCCACAGCATTTCCTCTTACAACATCATCACAAGGTTTCTGGTGAGCAATACAATTCACAATGGCAATAGCAGAAGGAAGCTGAAAAGCAGAGAGAAGAGCATTAACAAAAGGCCCATTACTAATCCTTGCCCCTACACCTGCATGAGAAATTCTCGGTGTTTCCATAGTTGTCCGTAATTATGAACCACCCCAAAGGCATATCGGGAGTCTGTGTAGATGGTAACATATTTGTCCTTGGCCAAAGTACAGGCGCGGGTAAGAGCGACAAGTTCTGCGACTTGGGCTGAGCGCGGTTCTGGGAGGCAGTGGGCTGAGGGGGTACCCCAAAGAGGCCTCAAAGGATAGAGAGATATCTGCTGGCCAGCAGGGGTTTGGGAAAACCCAATTTCTCTTTTGTTGTCTTTAATTGTGTTTTGAGTTTCTCTTGGGAGTCCTTGAGACTCCTCATTTGAGATTCACGGCACCGTTTTTTTCTGGTTCTCCATACCAATTGAAATATGCATCAAACTGACCTTGTCCGACTTTATTGGCCAGAAGTGTGCCTCTGAGGTGCACAATCTTGTCAAAGTCGAAACTTCCCTCTAGGGGAAACTAATTTTGGATCATCTTTTGTATACCAATTCAATTTCTTCAGAAACTTGCTAGTGAAAGGACTGTAATTTGTGTACATATAGTACGCAGGTGTGCCTTATGGCGAGGCGGTGATCCCTTTTGACCCATCGGCCCCCATTCCTGTTTCCCTGGCGAGGCGGAGACCACCTTGGATCCTCCAGCCCCCAGTATCCAGGTCACTCTCACTCAAGTCACGCACACAGGGAAGGCTTCTTTAGCATGTCCACGACTCTTCTACAGCCCCCTTCAGCAAAGAGCATTGGCTAGTCTCGGAGAGAACGGCGCTGCTTACTCTGGTGCTTCAGGCGAGGTGGTCGGACCAGTCAGTGGGCTCATGACCCACCTTCAGGCAGTGAGGAGGAGGGGAGGAAAGCGGTCACGGGAAAGGGCCGTCCGAGGACGGGAAAGGATAGGGTCACACAATCCTAGACCCAGGCAGGCCCCTCACCGGTCAAGCCATGCAGAGCGAGGCTGCCTTGGTCAGGGCCCTCTTTCAGCCCTACTAGTTGCGGTCACAGGGCTTGCCTTAGAGACATCTCCAGTGACGAGTGGTGGGCTTCGCAGAGAGCTCTGGGCATCTTCCTGTGACCCTCACTCATACTGGCACATACAAACAGAGTCCTACCCAACCACACACGTGGCTCTTCCCGGGGGAACCAGAAGGGCGTCAGGCTTGTCTGGCAGCAACAGGTCCGGATCCAGCATGCAACTCACTCAAAACCAGAGCCTACGGGCAGTCCTCCACCGGAACCCAAGACAGAGATTTAAAAGGTCTCCTACCTTTCAGATGGGCCTGGGTCCAGTGGGGAACAGTCCGTGGTCCTCCAGTCCAGTGGTATGCTGTGGATCTGAGTCACAGCACCAAGAATTGTTGTGGAAAAATTTACCATGCGTTGTGTTTGGATCAGAACAGCCTGAGGCTCCTTTATGACAAGCATGCAGGGAGAGACAGCCAGCCTAGCTGCTCTCTCGAAAAAGGGAACACAGAAGCTTATATGGATCAGAGGCAACATTTAATCACGGATACTTCCTTATTAATATTTTTCCTTATTAGAATACAGCAAAAACAAGCTTTTCCTGTTATTCACAGGTTATTCTTTTGTGGTTACATTGCTCAAGATTGGCTGTTGCAATTGTGTCACTTGTAATTTTCCTCACTCTCTCCTCCTGCCCTCTGACCACATACACAGTTATCTTGACCAGAGTTTAGGCCTACTCTTATTTTTCCTTTACACAGCGCACAGTCAACTTGTGGAACAACTTGCCTGAGGAGGTTGTGAAGGCTAGGACTATAACAGGGTTTAAAAGAGAACTCAATAAATTCATGGAGGTTAAGTCCATTAATGGCTATTAGCCAGGATGGGTAAGGAATTGTGTCCGTAGCCTCTGTTTGTCAGAGGGTGGTGATGGATGGCAGGAGAGAGATCACTTGATCATTACCTGTTAGGTTCACTCCCTCTGGGGGCACCTGGTATTGGCCACTGTCGGTAGACAGGATACTGGGCTGGATGGACCTTTTGGTCTGACCCAGTACGGCCATTCTTATGTTCTTACGTTCTTATACACAGAGAACATGAAAAAATGGGTGTTGCCATACCAACTATAACTAGACTAATCAATTAGGGTGGGGTATTATCAGCAGGAGAAAACAAACTTTTGTAGTGATAATTAGGATGGCCCATTTCCAACAGTTGACAAGAAGGTGTGAGTAACAGTAGGGGGAAATTAGCATGGGGAAATAGTTTTTACTTTGTGTAAGGACCCATCCACTCCCAGTCTTTATTCAAGCCTAATTTAATGGTGTCCAGAATTAATTCCAATTCTGCAGTTTCTTGTTGGAGTCTGTTTTTGAAGTTTTTTTTGTTGGAGAAGTGCAACTTTTAGGTCTGTTATTGAGTGACCAGGGAGATTGAAGTGTTCGCCAACTGGTTTTTGAACGTTATAATTCTTGACGTCTGATTTGTGTCCATTTATTCTTTTGCATAGAGATTGTCCGGTTTGGCCAATGTACATGGCAGAGGGGCATTGCTGGCACATGATGACATATCACATTGGTAGATGTGCAGGTGAACGAGTCTCTGATGGTGTGGCTGATGTGATTAGGTCCTATGATGATGTCCCTTGAATAGATATGTGAACAGAGTTGGCAATGGGCTTTGTCACAAGGATAGGTTCCTGGGTTACTGTTTTTGTTGTGTGGCGTGTGTGGTTGCTGGTGAGTATTTGCTTCAGGTTGGGGGGCTGTCCAGGATAGCAAATAATGAGGAGAGCTGGCTGCTGTTACAGAGTGATTAGAATCACCTGGTTAAAAGGTCATAATGGAACAAAATGTGTTTTAATGCAGCCAAATGCAAGGCAATACTTTTGTGAACTAAGAATGCAGGTTATACCTACATAGAGGTATACCTATGCAGGATGGGAAACGGTCTTGGAAAGCAACGACCCAGGGTTACTGTAAGAGCCTTTGTAGATAATTGCCTTAACATAAGCTTACAATGCAATGCTGTCACCAAAAGGGCTAATAAAAGGCTAATGCAATCCTTGGATGTATCAAAAAGGAGATTATGAAGCAAAAGTACAGAAATGCTCTTGCCTCGATACACAGCATTTGTATTACTACTAGAATACTGTGTCCAGCTCTCGTGTCTACACTTCAGGAAAGATGTGGAAATACTGGAGAGACTTCAAAAGAGGGCCACAAAAATGCTCCAGAGTGTGGAGAATAAGGGGATTTCTACACAGCATTTTGGGGTGAGTGGGAGTGAACCTTCTAGCCCAGGGTTGACAGACTTAAGTTAGTGGGATTTGTGTTAGCACTCTAAAAATAGCTATATCAACAGTGTTTTGAAGTTGCAGCTCGGGCTAGAGCTGGGCTCTGAAGCCTCTTGAGGGAGGTGGACTCACCATCCCTTGGCACAGTGGTTCTCAAATTTTTGTACTGGTGACTCCTTTCACATAGCAAACCACTGAGTCTGACCCCCCCCCCCTTATAAATTAAAAACACTTTTTAAATATATTTAACACCATTATAAATGCTGGAGGCAAAGCAGGGAGGCTGCCAGCTCATGACCCCCCATGTAATAATCTTGTGACCCCCTGAGGGGTCTGTAACAATGCTGGCTTTGGTGGGACCCAACTGAGAGTAGCAATTCAGGACAAATTGCTTAGAGCAGGGTAGTTACGGCCCAAGGCTGGGGTTCCTTTGCACACCAAGGCAAACCAAACCAGTCGAACAGAAAAGACTCCGGTTTTACCCCACTGGCTATCCAGAAGTCATATAAGCAATTCCTTTAGATACTCCAGTTTCCCAGTAGCACCACCAGTGCCACTCGTTATGGGGACAAATAGTTATGAAAACCAATACCCCAGTAAAAGAAAAAAGATTCTCTTGATCCCAAAGGACCAAGTCCCAGACCCAGGTCAATATACAAGTGAGCTCTTACCCACAAATCACACTGTTGCCAGTCCTTTAGAATCCAAAATCTGAACGTTTATTCATAAAAAGAAAGAAATATAGATGAGAGCTAGAATTGGTTAAATGGAATCAATTACATACAGTAATGGCAAAGTTCTTGGTTCAGGCTTGTAGCAGTGATGGAATAAACTGCAGGTTCAAATCAAGTCTCTGGCGTACATCCACAACTGGGATGGGTCATTCAGTCCTTTGTTCAGAGCTTCAGTTTCTAGTAAAGTCTCCCCAGAAGTAAGAAACAGGATTGAAGACAAGATGGAGGAGATGCAGCAGCCTTTTATATTCTCTCCATGCAGAAGGACACCTCTCTGTTCTTACTGTGGAAATCACAGCAGCAAGATGGAGCCTGGAATCATATGGGTAAGCCACATGTCCATGCATGACTCAGTTCTTTACAGGCTGATGCCATTGTTTACATGTTAGTTTGAACATTCCCAGGAAAGCTCAGATGTAGATTGGCGTCTCCCAAAGTCCATTGTCCATTAAGTGTTTCTTGATTGGGCACTGAGAATAGCGCCTTCTCAAAAAGCTGACCAAATGCTTCACTGAGGCTACTTAGAATCAAAACATATTAAGATACAAGTACACAGGGTTGAAAATAACTGAGGCCACTTACACCGCGGGGTGTGTGGCTCTGGCCCCCGGAAAGGGTGGGGCCTCTGGTGGAAGGAGTGGGGCAGGGGTAAGCATACCCCAGCCAGCCCTTGGCCCACGCCACCTGGGGCCCCCGTGTTGATTTAAAGGGCCTGGAGCTCCAGACGCCGCTGCTGCTACCGGAGCCCCGGGCCCTTTTAAATCGCCAGCCCCAGGGTAGCTGCTCCCTTTGCCCCCCCCTCCCCCATCAGCAGCGAGGCAGGGGCAAAAGCGGCAGGGATTAAAGCACTGCAGGGTCCTTTGCCGCAGCAGCACTTTAACGCTGTTGCACCCCCCACCCCCGTCGGCGGTCCCACCAACGGGGGCGGCGGGGGGGGGGAGAGGCAGCGCAACATTAAAGTGCTGCCGCGGCAAAGGACCATCCTTAAAGCGCTGCAGCAGCAGCACTTTAAAGTGGGCTGGGTGTGGGCCGGTGTAGATTCTTACCGGTACGGAGTACCAGCCCGTACCGGATCACTTTCACCCCTGCAAGTACATAGCCAATATTCATAACGTCAACTACAAAAATGATACACACATACAGATAGCATAATCATAATCAGCAAATCATAATGTTTCCATAGACACCTTATATGACCACCTTTGTACAATATTTGCTGCAAATATATAACAGTGGTTGCAACAATGATCTATATGGTCATAGTTTATGTCAATAACGTCATAGGGTCCCAACCCACAGTTTGCCTTGGAGTCTTCAAGCCAAATTTAGATATCTTTCCAAAAGACATGCTTTAAACCAGTTTCTGGGAGAAATTCTACAGCCTGTGTACATGGGGTTGGGATGGGATCTGACAGGATCCCTGGGGTGCAGCCTGGGACTGTGGGACTGCTGTACCCCCTTAACTCTCTCCAGCCTGGGCTGTCTCTCACAATGCTTTGCTAGTGACCGGCACCAAGCCCCTCCAGGCGCCGTGATCACTCAACACAACCGCATGTGGAAGCCCATATCCAGCTAGATTGCATGAATGCTCCCAGAGCCACTCATGAATCACACAGGGAAAGGCATCAGCCAAATCCTCACAGCTCCTTGCACAAGCAGTGTAAATTTATTAATTGGTTCACCACTTCATCAATGGAAAGTGGATATACACCAGCCTTTGCAAAACCTGAGCAGATTTACCAAACACTTCAGTCAAACTCACTGGTAAAGATAAACAGTCAAACAAATTTATTAACTACAAAAGATAGATTTTAGATGATATTAAGTGATAGGCAAAAAGTCAGAATTAGTTACCAGAATAAAGTAAAATAAAATATAAGCATGCTGTCTAAACTCTCAACCCTATTAGACTGGGCAACATCTAGATTAAGCAGTTTTTCTCACTCCACTGGATATTTCAGTCCTTAATATACAGATTTCACCCTTGAAACCTGGGCCAGTCCCCTCAGTTGGAGTCTTCAGAGTGTCCTTCTTGCTTGCAGCATAGGTGGGTGAAGGAGAAAGAACCCACATGGGCCTGCTCTGTTCTATTTTATATTCTCAGTCCATGTGCTTGTAGAACACAAGTCAAGGCATGTTTGGGTGGCATTGCTGAGTCTCCAGGCAATTACCCTGATGTGGCCTCATGCAGGTGAGTCATTGAATTGTAGCTCCCTTGCTGGACAATGGCTGTTGATGAGTTGTTTGACACCCTGCCCGGGCATTGGTTACTTTCCTTGCCGTTGCCTCTGGTGAGCTAATATCTGGCTGAATCCCCAACTTACAGTATGTTTTAGTGACAACCATACAACCCAATTCTCATAACTTCATATGCATTAATGATATACATATATGGATAGAGAAATGACTTTCAGCAGATCATAACCTTCTCCTTGATATCTTACAAGGCATGCTTTAAATGTAAGAGCACAATCATATATAAATGAGGAATATGGGGGTTACGGGGCGCTCCCCCAAGATACAGAATGTCACAGGGTGGTTGTGGTGGTCCATTCTGGAATCTGGAACTCTATGGATTCCCCTATTCATTCCTTTCCTTCAAGGGTTTGGGGAAAATATGTTTGCCTGCACTGCCCTCAACGTGCTCATAACACATGCAACTCTGCATTAAAACAAAGACTAGAGTCAAGTCTCATGCTTCAGGGCTTCAGCAGATCACCTGCAAAGATCAGGAAATATTTTTTTCCCCCTAATGCACAATTGGTTAGATGTATTCTGGATCATTTTCTCCACCTTCCTCTTAAGCAATAGCAATTGGCCACAGCTGGAGATGGGACACCAGGTGGAGTGGACCAGTGCTCTGAGGAGGTACAGAGAATCCTTTCTTAGATGACGAGTCAGTGTGTCTTGCTCTCATGCTCAGGGTCACACTAGTTGCCAGATTTGGGGTTTTGAAGGAATTTTACTCCAGGTCAGACTGGCATGGACCTTGGGGTTTTTTCACCTTCCTCTGGAGTGTGGGGCATGAATCACCTGCTGGGATCATCTGGGTATATTCCACCTAATTAATTCCCTGCCATTGCAGGGAACATGAGCATCCATGGCACCTCGGTTTCTCCTGGTCTCTGCCTGTGATCACAATAGTTTAATCTCCTGAAAATTGAAATGCTTTATTCTAAACCAAGACACTGGGCTCAGTACACGGGTAACTGGGTGCAATGTAATGGCCTGTGATATACAGGAGGTCAGAACATATGATCTGGCCTTAGACTCCATGAAATCTAATAACGCTTCCTCTTGCTATTTCCAGTCTCTTGTGATTTCAGTCTCTTGTGATCTTACTAGTCCTTTGGACACCCAGGGAGCTCCAAAGTAGATAAGATCTGAATTGCTAATTAAACCTCCCTCCCCCCCACAACACCTAAAAAAAACTTTAGAACTACCCCACCACCTGCCATGAATTTCCATCCCTTCCTCAGACAAGAGTTAAAAATACCATAGCAAAGGTTTGTTTTCATATAGCTGCCTCCTTTACATTTCTGAGGTCAGCCATCACCTGAACAATACAAATAAACTAAAACTTTTATTCCTTTAAGGGAATAATATGCCAGTTTATTACCTTGAATAGTTACCCAGATACTTCAATTTAAACACACTGGATTGGATCAAATAGTAAAACAAGTTTATTAACTACAAAGAAATAGATTAAGTGAGTATAAGTAGTGAGGCATAAAAATCAGAAATGTTTACAAGAAAAATAAAGATAAAACGTATACTAGTATCTACTTAAGAAACTAGCTTAGTTGCAAAGCAAAGTCTCTCACCACATGCTTCCAGCAAGGTTACTGACCAAACTTTTCAGGTCAGGACCCTTCCCCCAATGTCCAATGGCTGTTTCCTTTTGTCTTCTCAGGTGCAGAAAATGCAATGGGCAGGGAGAGAGTGGGGGTGGGGGGTGTTGTCCCTCCTTTTTATAGTTTCAGTCCTCTTCTTGAAAAACATTTCCAGCTGAGATCCAGAAGACAAAGAGTCTATGTGGAAGGATATCCCTGTTGTTGTTTTTCACCTGTTTGAACTTCCTGCTTGATGATCTTGTTTCCTGCTTAACTGCAAATTAACGCAAGAAAACATTCCTTCCTTTTTTTAGGACAGACTGGACTTCTGCCTGGGCAGGACTGTGGGGTTTGGAATAAGTGTTAATAACATTGTGATGGGTTCCCCCAGGGTACCACCTGGAACTGGGGTATCACTGAGCCCCCTGAACAACAACCTGGGTTCCCTCTCACGCTGTACTGCTGTGACAAACTGCCAAGCCCTCCAGATGGTACTTTCAACAGCATTCATAGGGACCAGTAGGGACACATCCAGCTTCAGTTACATGCAGGCTCTCTAACCACCAGCTTCCCAGCCTAGGACCCCAGAGCAGTACCGGCCTTTCTTGGTGAAATCAGGCCAGTATATGAATTTAATACCTGGTCCGCTTCTCCCTCAGTGTGATGAGAACAATGCACACTTGTGGTAACAAAGCCGAGATTTTCCCCAAGCACTCCAGTCAAAGCTCACTGGTTAGATTAAAACAAAAACAAGTGTATTAACTACAAAAAATAGATTTTATGTGGTCATAAGGGATAGCAAACGGATCAAAGCAGATTATCTAGCAAATAAACAAAAAACACAAACTAAGCTTAATATACTAAATAGATTGGATATGAGTTAGCAGATTCTCACCCTGAGAAATGATACAAGCAGGCTGCAGATTCTTAAGGCATAAGCTGCATTAGCTTTACAGCTTGGTTTTCTCAGGTCTTCATTCACAGGCTAGAAATCCCTTTAGCCTGGGACCAGCACTCCCCCCAGATCAGTCTTTGTTCCTCCTTGGGGGGAGGGATAGCTTTGTGGTTTGAGCATTAGCCTGCTAAACCTAGGGTGTGAGTTCAATCCTTGTAGGGGACCACTTAGGGATCTGGGGCAAAATCAGTACTTGGTCCTGCTAGTGAAGGCAGGGGGCTGGACTCAATGACTTTTCAAGCTCCCTTCCAGTTCTAGGAGATAGGATATTTCCATTTAAAAAAAAAAAAAAAAAAAAAGGTGTTTCCAGGAGTCTTCTTGTGTGGGGAGTGAAGAACCTCAGATTATGTCACTTCTTGCCTTATATAGCTTTTGCATATGGTGGGAACCCTTTGTTCATAGAATATCAGAGTTGGAAGGGACCTCAAGAGGTCATCTAGTCCAACCCCCTGCTCAAAGCAGGACCAATTCCCAGCTAAATCATCCCAGCCAGGGCTTTGTCAAGCCGGGCCTTAAAAACCTCCAAGGAAGGAGACTCCACCACCTCCCTAGGTAACGCATTCCAGTGTTTCACCACCCTCCTAGTGAAATAGTTTTTCCTGATATCCAACCTGGACCTCTCCCACCGCAACTTGAGACCATTGCTCCTTGTTCTGTCATCTGCCACCACTGAGAACAGCCGAGCTCCATCCTCTTTGGAACCCCCCTTCAGGTAGTTGAAGGCTGCTATCAAATCCCCCCTCATTCTTCTCTTCTGGAGACTAAACAATCCCAGTTCTCTCAGCCTCTCCTCATAAGTCATGTGCTCCAGACCCCTAATCATTTTTGTTGCCCTCCGCTGGACTCTTTCCAATTTTTCCACATCCTTCTTGTAGTGTGGGGCACAAAACTGGACACAGTATTCCAGATGAGGCCTCACCAATGTCGAATAAAGGGGAACGATCACGTTCCTCGATCTGATTTGTTTCAAAGCTTGGTTCCCAAATCAGTTTGTGGAAAAATACTGACATCCCAAAATGGATTCCAGCACCATGTGGCCTGGTCACATGTCCTTGTAGAGTCATAGCAGCCATTACTTACAGGCTGTCTGTAGCGTTCTCAGGAAGGTTCACGAGGTGGGGGATAAGCTTCTCCTAAGGCCAATTGGTTTTCCTAATGGCCCATTATCCTGAATAGGCCCTTCCCCACCACCTATCTAGACTGAAAGCATCTTGTCTAGTGGGTGTTACCCAGGTGTAACTACATTTGAAGTATAGATACATAGTCAGTATTTATAACTTCAGATACCAGAATGATACATGCATACAAATAGGATAATCATATTCAGCAAATCATAACTTTTCCAATGACACCTCGCATGACTTATTTTGCATAATACATCATAATTATGCTATAATCATATCATAATAATATCACTATGAAAATATGGGGTGCAGTATCACAAACATCATATAGGGGAATCGTATAACTTCACATACAATGTTGCCATGCATTTTTTACTAGGACAATACTGAACAGCAAATTATGAGTTTTCAAATGATACCTTACATGGCATATCTTGTACAAAGATTATTACAATAGTGTGCACCATGTGAACACCGAGGTGTATTCCATCACACAGGGACCTTTGGAGTTCATGTTGTACCTATAGTAGGTGTGCAACTTTATCTGCTGCTGCAGGTACTGGAGAATCCACAGGGAAGTCTGGGTGGAAACAGGGATGAAATCCATAATTGGGGAAGAAAGGATTTTGCTGCAGTGAGGCATGAGTAGCGTTGTTCTGTGTGAACTCTGCAGTTGTGATTAGGGGGTGTCATCATATGTTCATCTGTGTGCGTGTGTTTTCTCTGCATGATGCACTGACTCTGGCCAGATAGCCCATACAGCAGGCTCCAATCAAACTGCCCAATAAGACCACGAGACCTGGTTTAGTAGCGAAGGCCAGGTTTATTGGCGACAAAGCATGGTGCTAATGCCCCGGCTCAATGGTTATAGGTACACTAACATATGTATACCCGGGACAATGGACCAGCTCAGTCAATGGCGGAATTTTCCACTGCCCCCTAGGCTGGAGAAAGGGTTAAGGCGAGGTATCCCATTATTTATAGAGTGAGACAAACGATCTGGGATAAACAACTTACATATCACTGTATGTGTTTCATGACATGTTTGTTACCTCCCCTTGTACTTTCCTTCTGATGTTTCAGACAAAACAGTCCTATTCACCACCTGTCTTTGTACTTTTACTCCGAATGTTTCAGACAAAATATCCCTATTCATCACTTTTGTCAAACCATTTTATCATGTGCTAGGTTGGAGTGTTCTTGTGCTGGCCTGCTGGAATGTGTTTACATATCCAGTGTGTTTTAGCAATGCTAGCAATACTGATGCCAAGTTCGTGTACCGGACACTGACTTGCAGGCAAGCACCTGCTTTTGACAGGGCCTGACTGTTGCTCATAGTATAACTTTTGCTGACTTTGGTTTAGACTTCAGACCAGGCACCAGGCCCATGTTTCAGGCTCTCTCTCTCTCTACTACAAGGGGCACCAGTCTTGCTGGTGATAATTGATAAAACAACGGAGGTATTGCTTCAGGATCTGGATGACTCTCAGTTTGTCTGTTGGTCTGTGGGTAGTAGGAGGATGAGGAGAGGGACTCTATGTCAAGAAGCTCCAGAAAGGCTTGTCAAAACCAGGAGGTAAGTTGTAGCCTGGAGTCTCAGATGACACTAGTAGGCAGACCATGCAGACAAAAACATGCTCTTGAAAGAGGCTGGCTGTTTCCAGGTATGGAATGGCAAGGGATGAAATGGGCCTCTTTGTGAGGAAGTTGACAGCTACCAGAATGACCGAGCAGCCTTGAGATTGGGGAAGCTTCACAATGAACTGTAGAGAGATGGTAGCCCATGTTTCAAGCACAGGGTCTTCATTTGAGAACAAAGGTTGCAAGAGGCCACATATCACTGGATGTTGGAGAAAAGACTAGGCCACCAAAAGTGGTGAGAAATAAGACTATATATCTAGAACTGTCTGAAATGCCCAGTGAGCAGTGAGTCATGTTAGAATTTCAGGATAAAGAGCCTGCAGGGCCCTTCCAGAATGTAAAGGTATCCTTGCTGGTAAAGCATCCTGTTCCTTAGATGGAACATGTTGCCTGCCTGGGTGTTAGAGATTTCTAGGGTTCTCTGGAGACAATTAGTGTAAAGGTCTTGAAGCAGTTGGGACTATATGGAGTATAGCAAGAGGTTACTCCCCATTCTGTGGATTAAATTTGATGGCCTTAGGATGATAGACAGTGGCTCAGGACCCGAAATGTGGTATTCATCTTTATGGGAGAGTGCATCCGCTTTCCCATTTTGCATTCCAGGGCAGTAGGTGATAATAAAATTGAAGCAAGAAAAGAATAGGGACCATCAGATCTGGAGCTGATTGAGATGTCGGGCTGTGCAGAGATACTTCAAGATTTTGTGATCTGTGAGGACATGGACAAGGAATCTGGCCCCCTCTAAGAGATGGTGTAATTCTTTATAATTTAGTTGGGGATTGGTCCTACTTTGAGCAGGCGGTTGGACTAGATGATCTCCTGAGGTCCCTTCCAACCCTGATATTCTATGATGATTCTTCAAAAGTGGCCTTGTCGCATATGTAGTTCCTTTCTGCTGGGTTCAGCTGATGGGAGAAGAAGATGCACAGGTGGGTTTAGTTGGGTGGGTTTTGTTCCACTAGTACCACACCAAGGGCAAAATCAGAGGCACTGGGTTCCACTAAATGGAAGGGTGGGTTTCGGATGGACAAAGATGGGAGAAGAAAGGAAAGCTTTTTTTTTTTAGCTGATTGAATGTGTGTTGACTGTCAATGGACCAGACAAACTGAGCTCCCTTTTCCAGAAGGGCTATTTGGGAGGTTACCAGGTGGAAGAACTCTTAGCTAAAGCACAGGGAAACATTGATAAACCCCTGGACATCCCTCAGAGTGGCCCACGCTGGAATGGCAGAGACCTTATGCGGGTCCATGGTTAGACTCTCTGGGGAGACTGTGTAACCCAGAAATTCAACTGTGTTCCAGTCAAATTCACATTTTTCTAATTTGGCATATAAATTCTGATATAGTCTTTCTAGAACATGGCGTGCATGCTGGGTCCGGTTCTCAGAGATGACAACAAAATGGTCCAATGTATCCCTGAAAATGTTATTTACGGAATGTTGGAACATAGTGGGAGTATTACATAGCCCAAACAGCATCACAGTATATTCAAAATAGCCAGAACAGATGTGCAATGCATTCTTTTACTCATCTCCCACCCTAATCCAAACAAGGCCCTGTGCAGGTCTTGTTTAGTGACAATCTTCAGAGCAAAACCTTTTTAAAAGTTTGTTGATAAGAGGCAAAGGGTAATGGTTTCAGATGGTTATCTTATTTAGAGCTTGCTAGGCAAAGCAAAAATGTAGGGAACTGTCTTTCTTGGTGATGAAGAAAATCGGAGCTCCATCTGGGGCCTTGGAGGGGCAGATGAACTCTTTGCACAGGATGTCTTGTAGGTAGTCTCTAAAGGTCTGAAGTTCTGGTTCTGAAAGGGAATAAATACATCCAAATGCTATTTCTGCTCTGACCTATCTGATCTATAGGGCAGTTGTAGGGCTGATGAGGCAGCAAGATATCGGCCTTTCCCTTGTCAAAGGCATTGGACAGATCTTGGTATTTTGCATGTATAACTGTAACAGCCGGTGGGGTCTGGATGAGACTAGCAAGGCCCGCTCTGACCTCTCTTGGCCTACCTTGACAAGGGAAGGCTTCAACGGGTACAAGAAGGGAGTTGCCTCTTTTCCAGGACCAAGGTTGAAGCGGCACAACTGATGACAGTGCAGGGAGGTGAATTTGATCATGCTAGTGCTCCAACAAATGTGAGGATCATGGGTGATTAGCCAGGTGATGCTGAGAATGACCATGAAGTGGGGGGAATGGACTAGGCCAACTGTAAAGTCTTCTGGTGGTCCTGGATGACAGTTAGTTCTATAGGAACTGTTTCTCACATAACCAGGCCCCAGAAGATAGGAAGGAGCTGTCAACTGCCTTGATAAGATCTGGAATGGGCTTGGCCCATGTTGGCATCTGATGTTGCTGTGCGAATTCTAGGTCCATAAAATTACCAGATGCTCCTGAATCTACTAGGACTTGCAGGTGGACATCCACAATGACTGGATGTTTTAAGTGGAGCGGGATGCAAAGGTGAATAGAGTGAAGTGCTGCCACCAACAGGGTGCTCATGAAGTGGTGCCAGGATTGTGAGCTAGATGAGGAGAATTACACCATTCTCATCCTGGACCCTCATCTGGGGTTGGGACCCGGTGTTTCCTGGTTGGGAGATGGGTGAACTCTTCACCGGGCAACCTGAGGCATAATGACTGGCTCCGCCACAATACAGACATAGGCCTGCCAGGCATCATCAGTTCTTTCCAGCACCAGAAAGACAGGGCCAGGTAGTTCTGAGTTGCATGGGCTCTGATTGTTGCGTGAGGTCAGTTGGAGGCTGGTATTGGGCAAGTGAGGCTGGGGTTGACAGAACAAGGAGTAATGGTCTCAAGTTGCAGTGGGGGAGGTTTAGGTTGGATATTAGGAAAACTTTTTCACTAGGAGGGTGGTGAAGCACCGGAATGGGTTACTTAGGGAGGTGGTGGAATATCCTTCCTTAGAGGTTTTTAAGGTCAGGCTTGACAAAGCCCTGGCTGGGAAGATTTAGTTGGGGATTGGTCCTGCTTTGAGCAGGGGGTTGGACTAGATGACCTCCTGAAGTCCCTTCCAACCCTGATAGTCTATGATTCTAAGTGTGACCTCGTCTCAGTAGCATCATGGCACCGCCTTCTGATTTCAATGCCAAGTTTGATCAGGACACCCAAACCGGCTGGGATTTCTGTTTGTGCTAGTTCATCCTTTACTTCACCCAGATCACACTGGAAATGATGGTGCTGCATGGCCTTTTTCCATTCTGTGTCAGCTGTGGGGCAGCGGAATTCTATGGCATAGCTGGTGACCAGCTGGCAGCTTTGTCTCAGGGCACAAAGTGCAGACTCCACCCTAAGAGTCTGGTTCAGGTTGTCAAAGATGGTTTTCATAGCCTGGATAAAGTTCTCGAACTCCCACAAAAGGGGACTAGATTGTACAAGGGAGAGGCCCAGGCCAGGAGACTTATGACTAGACCCACCTTGGGTCTAACGGTGGGGTAGGTCTATGGTTGAATCCTGAACAAGAGGCAGCATGGGTTCAGGAACCTACAAAAAGTCCTGCAATCCCCATCGAACCTGTCTGGGAGGGAGGAGAGGCTGGAGCCTGAAGGGCTGCACACTGCAGCTGCAGAGTGCCAGCCTGCACTTGCAGGCTCAGTAGGGAACCCAGAAGATCAGCTAGGGAAGGGCTACTCTTGATGGAATCTGTATCTGCAGGTAACTATGCCTCTTGACCCTCTCTGAGTCTTCTCCTCTTCAGTTTTGGGCTGCTCAAACTGTTAAGGACAGGGCCGTGGGCAGCTGTTCCTAATGGTCAGTAATCAGGATGGGAAGCTGGCCTAATGATTAGAGGGGGGTGATCAGGCCTAGTGGCCAGAGCCCAAATCAGGAGCCAAGTTGCCAAGTCCAAGAAGCAAACTGGAGTTGGGGGTCAGGAACCAGTAGACCAGGGTCAGAGCCAGGGTCAGAAGCCAAATGCAAACGTAAGCACATTCAGTGGGGGTGTTTTGGTTGGCTATCTGCCAGTACTAAAAGAAAGGGGAAGGGTCAATGGGAAATCAGGACCCTGAGACTGACAGTCCCCAGGAACAATGGGGAGAGGCCAATGCTCAAGGTCAGCTTGATTGACAGGGCGGGCTGGCTAATCAGGGAGTCAGGAGGCCGGGGGTGTGTGTCATCCTCCGTGTGAGCTGGAATTGCCTGGGTCAGACAGAGTGGGGCTGAGCTAAGGAGAAAGCAGGGCCCCAATCTGAGCTGGGGAGCAGAGCTCTGCCAGCCAGAGGGGCCAGAAAAGCAGCCCAGGAAGCAGGTCAGAACTGGGAGCAGGGTCACAGATGCAGCCCGCAGAACAAGCCTGTGCTGAGGGGAGAGCTGCAGCAACCAGAGCCAGCGGGGACAGAGAAGCAACCCAGGGAGCTGGAGGCAGAGCAGCAGCAGTGCTGAGGCAGGGGGGTGGAGCTGGGGCTGGAGCAGTCTGGAGCCGGGTGCGATGAGCAGCTGGGGAGAGTGAGGGGGACCCTGGGCAGCAGGCCCAGCGCAAGGAGAGGCCTCAGCCAAGAGGCCTTGCAGGCCAGACTTGGAGGGGGATCGTAACCCCGATGGGGTGGAAGCGACACTGGGAAGAAGGGTCCTGCCACCCAGAGACTGAGAGCGTATGGCCACCACCAGAGCAAGTGTCCGAAAACAGCGTCCCTGCAGCACAGCCAGGGCCTAAGAAGGAGGCCTGGGATGTGTGAGGGACAGACTGTGAACTGCCCTTATATTCTAGAGACGCTGGTTGTGATGTCCCCATGCCACAGAGAGAAATGACATGTTTTCCTTTAACTTTCCCCATTTTTTCCTTATTTTTTAAAAATTGATTGCTGTTTAATAAATTGTATTTGCTTTGAACTGTATGTAATGATCAGTGTGTCAGGGAAGCATCCAGTGCAGAGAGAGAGCAGCCTGGAGTGGGGACCATTCCCCTGCTTACACAAAGTCCAGGGGGCAAGTGGGAGCCAAGAATCAGTAGCCCAGGATCAGAACCAGAGTATTAGCCAGGATCAGGAAAAAGGCACTGGAGGAAGGAGCAAGGGCCAGAAGCGAGCTGAGAACAGCAGCAGGAAATAGGAAGTGGGATGCTATTGAACAGCCAAGTACCCAGGCCTGCTGCAAGGTTTAAGAATGTGCCTGCTGGTGTCTTTAGTCAGTTAGGAGGCCAGGTTAATTAGCTGAATCAGCTGAGAGCAACGAGCTGGGTCTGGGTTCAGCTGTGGGTCCCTGACACACAGCTTTCCAGGATAGAGTCCCCGATCCTATAAGCATGGTCTACATTCTTTGTTCCTAGATCTGTAACTTTACATACAGCCTTATTAAAACACACATTGTTTTCTTGCACCCAGATTACCAAGTGATCCAGATCTCTCTGTATCAGTGATGTGTCCTCTTCATTATGTACCACTCCCCCAATCTTTGTGTCATCTGCACACTTTATAAGTGATTATTCCATTTTCTGCCAGATCATTGATAAAATTGTTAAATAGCACAGAGCCAACAACCCATCTCTGCAAGATCTCACTAGAAATACACCTGTTCAATGATGATTTCCCATTTACATTTGCCATCTATCACTTAGCAAGTTTTTAGTCCATTTAATGTGTGACATGTTAATTTTGTATCATATTAGTTTTTTAATCAAAGTGTCCTCTGGTACCAAGTCAAATGTCTAACAGAAGTCTCAGGCCTGGTCTACACTACGAGTTTAGGTCGACTTTAGCAGTGTTAAATCGAATTAAGCCTGGACACGTCCACACGACGAAGCCCTTTTTTTCGACTTAAAGGGCCCTTTAAATCGGTTTCTTTACTCCACCTCCGACGAGTGGATTAGTGCTAAAATCGGCCTTTGCGGGTTGGATTTGGGGTAGTGTGAACGGAATTCAACATTATTGGCCTCCGGGAGCTATCCCTCAGTGCTTCATTGTGACCACTCTGGACAGCACTCTCAACTCAGATGCACTGACCAGGTAGACAGGAAAAGCCCCGCGAACTTTTGAATTTCATTTCCTGTTTGCCCAGCGTGGAGAGCACAGGTGACCACACAGAGCTCATCAGCACAGGTAACCATGATGGAGTCCCAGGATCGCAAAAGAGCTCCATCACGGACTGAACGGGAGGTACGGGATCTGCTTGCCATATGGGGAGACGAATCAGTGCTAGCTGAACTCTGTAGCAGTAAACGAAATGGCAAAATATTAGAAAAAGTCTCAAAGGCCATGAAGGACAGGGGCCATAACAGGGATGCACAGCAGTGCCACATGAAAATTAAGGAGCTAAGGCAAGCCTACCACAAAGCCAGAGAGGCAAACGGAGGGTCCGGGGCAGAGCCGCAAACATGCCGCTTCTATGCGGAGCTGCATGCCATGCTAGGGGGTGCAGCCACCACTACCCCAACCGTGTGCTTTGACTCCATCAATGGAGAATCACGCAACAGGGAAGCGGGTTAGGGGTACGAGGAAGATGATGATGAAGACAATGAAGATAGCTCACAGCAAGGAAGTGGAGAAACCGGTTTCCCCAGCAGCCAGGATATGTTTATCACCCTGGACCTGGAACCAGTAACCCCCGAACTCACCCAAGGTGTGCTCCCAGACCCTGAGGGCACACAAGGGACCTCTGGTGAGTGTACCTTTGTAAATATTACACATGGTTTAAAAGCAAGTGTGTTTAATGATTAATTTGCACTGGCAATCGCGGCCAGTACAGCTACTGGAAAAGTCTGTTAACGTGTATGGGGATGGAGCGGAAATCCTCCAGGGACATCTCCAGAAAGCTCTCCTTCATGTACTCCCAAAGCCTTTGCAAAAGGTTTCTGGGGAGGGCTGCCTTATCCCGTCCGCCATGGTAGCACACTTTACCACACCAGGCCAGTAGCACGTAGTCTGGAATCATTGCATAACAAAGCATGGCAGCGTATGGTCCCGGTGTTTGCTGGCATGCAGACACCATCCATTCCTTATCTCTCTTTGTTATCCTCAGGAGAGTGATATCATTCATGGTCACCTGGTTGAAATGGGGTGATTTTATTCAGGGGACATTCAGAGGTGCCTGTTCCTGCTCGGCTGAACAGAAATGTTCCCTGCTGTTAGCCACTCGGTGGGGGGGAGGGGTGAAGTGATCATCCCAGAGAATTGGGGGGGGGGGGTAGTTGGGTTTGTGCTGCATGTTAACCCGGAAACCGCAGCCCCTCCTTTTACATTGCAAACCCATTTTAAATGGCCAACCCAATGGTGCTTGGTATGGGAAATGAGGGCGCTACTGTTTGAAACCATTTCCGCATGTTAAGAAGGTTAAAAAAGCCAAAAGACTGTGGCTTACCATGGCTGCCTGCAAGCCGAAATCTGTTGCCTGGCACTGCATGAGTGATCTCTCACACCAAACCGGCAAGCCCTCAATATAAGAGGAAAAATGCGACCTTGTAACGAAAGCACATGTGCTGTGCAATGTGAACAGCAAAATTTAATGTGAAAGAGTGTACCCATTGTTCTCTAAAATGTGTCTTTTTTAACCACCTCTCCCTTCTCCTCCACCAGCTGCAAATGTTTCTCCTTCGCAGAGGCTAGTGAAGATTAGAAGGAGAAAATGGCGGACTCGGGATGATATGTTCTCGGAGCTCCAGATGTCCTCCCACGCTAACAGAGCACAGCAGAATGCATGGAAGCAGTCAATGTCAGAGTGCAAAAAAGCACAATATGAACGAGAGGAGAGGTGGCGGGCTGAATCGCGGGATGAACAGAGCAAGTGGCGGGCTGAAGATGATAGGTGACGTCAGCTTGCTGACAGAAGGCAAGAGTCGATGCTCCAACTGCTGGAGCATCAAACTGATATGCTCCAGCGTATGGTTGAGCTGCAGGAAAGGCACCAGGAGCAGAGACCGCCACTACAGCCCCTGTGTAACCAACAGCCCTCCTCCCCAAGTTCCATAGCCTCCTCAACCAGATGCCCAAGAACGCGGTGGGGGAGGGCCTCCGGCCACCCAGACACTCCACCACAGATGATTGCCCAAGCATCAGAAGGCTGGCCTTCAATAAGTGTTAAAGTTTTAAAGTGCAGTGTGTCCTTTTCCTTCCCTCCTCCCCCATCCCTCCCGGGCTACCTTGCCAGTTATCCCCCTAGTTGTGTGATGAATTAATAAAGAATGCATGAATGTGAAGTAACAATGACTTTATTGCCTCTGCAAGCGGTACTTGAAAGGGGGAGGGGAGGGTGGTTAGTTTACAGGGAAGTAGAGTGAACCGGGGTGGGGGGGCAGAGGGTTCATCAAGGAGAAACAAACAGAAGTTTCACACCGTAGCCTGGCCAGTCACAAAACTTGTTTTCAAAGCTTCTCTGATGCGCACCGTGCCCTGCTGTACTCTAACCGCCCTGGTGTCTGGCTGCACGTAATCAGCGGCCAGGCGATTTGCCTCAACCTCCCACCCCACCATAAATGTCTCTCCCTTACTCTCACAGATATTGTGGAGCACACAGCAAGCAGCAATAATAATTGGAATATTGGCTTCACTGAGGTCTATCCGAGTCAGTAAACTGCGCCAGCGCGCTTTTAAACATCCAAATGCACATTCCACCACCATTTGGCAATTGCTCAGCATATAGTTGAACAGGTCCTGACTACTGTCCAGGCTGCCTGTGTACGGCTTCATGAGCCATGGCATTAAGGGGTAGGCTGGGTCCCCAAAGATAACGATAGGCATTTCAACATCCCCAATGGTTATTTTCTGGTCCGGGAAGAAAGTCCCTTCCTCCAGCTTTTGAAACAGACCAGAGTTCCTGAAGACACGAGTATCATGTACCTTTCGAGCCATCCCACGTTGATGTTAGTGAAACGTCCCTTGTGATCCACCAGGACTTGCAGCAGCATTGAAAAGTACCCCTTGCGGTTTATGTACTCAGTGGCTTGATACTCCGGTGCCAAGATAGGGATATGGGTTCCGTCTATCGCCCCATCACAGTTTGGGAATCCCATTGCAGCAAAGGCATCCACTATGACCTCCACGTTTCCCAGAGTCACTACCCTTGATATCACTAGGTCTTTGATTGCATTGGCTACTTGGATCACAGCAGCCCCCACAGTAGTTTTGCCCACTCCAAATTGATTCCCGACTGACCGGTAGCTGTCTGGCGTTGCAAGCTTTCACAGGGCTATCGCCACTCGCTTCTCAACTGTGAGGGCTGCTCTCATCCTGGTATTCTGGCGCTTCAGGGCAGGGGAAAGCAAGTCACAAAGTTCCATGGAAGTGCCCTTACGCATGCAAAAGTTTCACAGCCACTGGGAATCATCCTACACCTGCAACACGATGCGGTCCCACCAGTCTGTGCTTGTTTCCCAGGCCCAGAATCGGCGTTCCACGGCATGAACCTGCCCCAGTAACACCATGATTTGCGCATTGCTGGGGCCTGTACTTTGTGAGAGGTCTATGTCCATGTCAATTTCCTCATCACTCTCATCGTTGCGCTGCAATTGCTGCAATCGCCTCCTCGCCTGGTTTTGCTTTGGCATGTTCTGGCTCTGCATATACTCCAGGACAGTGTGCGTGGTGTTCATAGTGCTCATAATTGCCGCGGTGATCTGAGCGGGCTCCATGATCCCAGGGCTATGGCGTCTGTGCTGAAAAAAGGCGCGAAACTATTGTCTGACGGAGGGAGGGAGGGGTGAGTGACGACATGGCTTACAGGTACAGGGAATTAAAATCAACAAAGGTGGCTGTGCATCAGGGAGAAACACAAACAACTGTCACACAGAATGGATCCCCCAAAGATTGAACTCAAAACTCTGGGTTTAGCAGGCCATTGATTTCACGGAGGGAGGGGGAAGCAAATGAATACAGAATAAATCTGGTCCATCTATTTTTTACACCTTAAGCTGGCAGCAGATGGTGCAGCATGACTGATAGCGATCGGCATCTTCTGGGTGCTTGGCAGAAGATACTGTACTATGATTGCTAGCCATCATCGTCTAGACGGTTCAATAGGACTGCCGGCAGGACTTAGTCTCCAGGAGACAAAATATGTCTGCCCAGGTGCATCTGATTGAACTCACTGAGGAATATGACGATGACGGATATCAATCGTAATACACCATCTACTGCCAAAAGGCAAGGAGCTGCTGCTGTGTAGCAATGCAGCCCCACGTCTGCCAGCACCCAGATGACATATGGTGACGCTGAGCTGAGCGGGCTCCATGCTTGCCATGGTATGTCATCTGCACAGGTAACCCAGGTAAAAAGGCGCGAATTGATTGTCTGCCGTTGCTCTGACGGAGGGGGAGGGGCCTGACGACATGTACCCAGAACTCCCCGCGACACTGTTTTTGCATCATCAGGCATTGGGATCTCAACCCAGAATTCCAATGGGCGGCGGAGACTGCGGGAACTGTGGGATAGCTACCCACAGTGCAACGCTCCGGAAGTCGACACTAGCCTCGGAACTGTGGACGCGGTCTGCCGACTTAATGCATTACATTTATCTACCAAACTTGACATCTCATCAGAAAAGGATATCAAGTTAATTTAATCTATTTTCCATAAATCAATGTTGATTGGCATTAATTATATTATCCTCCTTTAAGTCTTTATTATCCAAGCCCATATAAGCAGTTCCAATGTTTTGCCCATGATCAATATCAGGCTTACATACTTATAATTACCCAGGTCAGCCTGTTTACTCTTTTTAAATATTGGCACAACAATAGCTTTCTTCTAGTCCTGTGGAACTTCCCAAGAGAAACAAAGGGCAGAAAGAGCAGTTTGTCTGAAAGAGTGAAGTTGAATGCGATGATAAGGTGATGAACAAATACTAAATAACCGTAACTTGGAGGTTGGTGCTAGATCCACAAAGGAACTTAGGTACCTAACAGCCTTTTTACATACCTAAATTCACTATTTAGGCACCACTGATATTCTCAAAACCACCATCAGCTGCCACCTAATCCTGTGGGCACCTAAACTTTCACCAGTCAGCATTCGCAAGGCCACCTAACTGCTGATGCAATCTCACAGATAAGGAACTGCTCACAGCCCTTGCTGAAGTAGGATTCTTACACTATCTCCTGTTCCACCTATCAACGAGGCTTGCATCCAGGCTTGGGCCCCAGACAAAAGACAGCTGGGTGTAAGCAGGCTGGGAACTTTTCAGTAGGTATGTCCTAGTCTAGTGGCTAGGTCACTTGTGTGATGTCAGAGACGCAAGTTCAAGTCCTTGCTCTGTCTGATCAGGAACAGGGACTTGAGCCTGGGTCTTCTACATCCTTGGTTTGTGCCCTAACTACCAGGCTCCTGTTGAAGCTGTTCTACTATATAATTAATTATTGATTGGCCCACAGGGTGACTCTATAGCCTGGGGCTTAAGCCACTCACCTGGGAGGTGGGTGACCTGTGTTCAAGTGCCTAGTCCAAACCAGGCAGAGCAGGGATTTGAAAACAGGTCTCCCACATCCTGTGTGGATCTCTCTGGATTTTAATGAGAAAGATCTGGTTTTCATATGCAAGGCACAGGATGACCTGGCTTAGGTTCCTAACTCCAGGAGTGGGTTCATGACTGAGAATTCTGAGCAATGGGAGGCACCTCCCTTTGACAGTCAGGTTCCTAGAGGCCCCCTATCAGTGGGAATTAGGTGCTTAAATACCTTGGGATTGGCTTAGACCTCTGCATTTCACTCTTGGGTTATTTAGGCAGCTCCATACTCAGTTTGCTGGTCAGGGCTGAGGATTCCACTAGGACAGGGGTGGGCAAACTTTTTGGCCCAAGGGCCACATTGGGGTTGCGCAACTGTATGGAGGGCCGGGTAGGGAAGGCTGTGCCTCCCCAAACAGCCTGGCCCCCACCCCTATCTGCCTCCTCCCACTTCCTGCCACCTGACTGCCCCCCTCAGAACCTCCAATCCATCCAACCCCCCCTGCCCTCCACTTCCTGGGACCCCCACTCCCTATCCAACCCCCCTGCTCCCTGTCCCCTGACTGCCCTGACCCCTATCAACACCCCTGCTCCCTGACAGCCCCCCTGGGACTCCCACCCCCTATCCAACTTCCCTCTGCTCCTCATCCCCTCACCACCCCCTCCCGGGACCCCCCGCCCCTAACTGCCCCCTGGGATCCCACCCCCTTATCCAACCCCCCCCGCTCCCTGTCCCCTGACTGCCCTCCCGACCCCTATCCACATCCCCGCCCCCTGACAGGTCCCCCGGGACTCCCACTCCACTCCCAACCCTCCCTGTTCCCCATCCCCTGACCGCCCTCCCGAACCTCCACCCCATCCAACCGCCCCCTCCTCCCTGACTGCCCCCCAGGACTCCCCACACCCTTACCAGCAGCAGAAGCTCACAGCCGCAACACCCAGCCAGAGCCATCTATGCTGCCCGCGCTGCCCAGTGGGAGCAGCGGGCCAGAGCGCGGCCCGCGCGGCGGTGTGGCTGCGGGGGAGGGGCTGCGGACTATGCTCCCAAGCCGGGAGCTCAGGGGCCGGGCAGGATGGTCCCGCGGGCCGGATGTGGCCTCCGGGCCATAGTTTGCCCATGTCTGCAGTAGGAGGTTGTGACACTGCACCCCATATTCTTCATAGTGATATGATTATTGCATAATTATGATGTATTTATTGGACGATGGGTGGTGTAAGGTGTCATTGAAAAGGTTATGATTTGCTTAATATGATTATCCTATTTCTATGCATGTATCATTTTTGTATCTGAAGTTTGAAGTACAGATACAGAATCAGTATTTATAATTTAGTTACACCTGGGTAACGCCCACTAGACAAGATGCTTTCAGTCTAGATAGTGGGTGGGGAAGGGCCTACTCAGGGTAATGGTCCATTAGGGAAAAACAATAGGCCTTAGGTTTAGGAGAAGCTTATCTCCCATTTGGTGAGCCTTCCTGAGAACTGCTACAGACAACCTGTGGGTAATGGCTGCAGAGGAGAAGCAAACAGGAGGTGTTTCCCTGGGAGTTCTCCTGCAGAGAGTTCCCATTGAGTTTTTTGCCTTTCAGTGAGCAGTAAATACAACATCTGAAGAGGCTCTTCAGAGGAGAACCCATGTACCCCCAATGCAGATAGAGGTAAGAAACCGTTTTCAGGCTCTCTGCACAGGTATTACGGCAGAGAATGTTTCACAGAATAAAATATCATAGACTATCAGGGTTGGAAGGGACCTCAGGAGGTCATCTAGTCCAACCCCCTGCTCAAAGCAGGGCCAATCCCCAACTAAATCACCCCAGCCAGGGCTTCGTCAAGCCCGACTTTAAAAACTTCTAAGGAAGGAGATTCCACCACCTCCCTAGGTAACCCATTCCAGTGCTTCACCACCCTCCTAGTGAAAAAGTTTTTTCCTAATATCCAACTGTAGCAGTGTGGGACTCACCCCAGTGGCGCCTCCTGCTGGTCATCTGCAGGAATTAGCTCACCAGCCCTCTGGAGCACCCTCTGCAGGCTGGAGCCCTGCTACCACTTGGCCCCCGTGTCCCTCCCGGACCCAGTGCCCTGTTGTCTGGGGTGCTGCCCCCCTGGCAGTAACCCCTCACAGCTCTGGGTCTCCCCCTCCTAGGGAAGCCCCCACCCACTATCCCCACTTCACCTCAGTCTTGGCTAGTGCCAGTCCTCATCTAGCCCACATTCCCTGGGGCAGACTGCAGTGTATAAGCCACTCATCACAGGCAAAGGGGTTTGGACCTGCTACCTCTGCCTACTCCTGCAACCCAAGTGCCCCTTTGGCCTTACCCTAGACCTGCAGCCTGGGGCTTTCCTAGGCCCGAGCTCCCCGGCTCCCTTGGCCTTTCCCCAGCCCTGCTCCACGCTAGGCACTTGGTTAAGCTCCCTGCAGCCAAGCCCTTCTCTCTCTGAACTCAGAGAGAAACTGTTGAGCTCCTGGCTCCCAGCCTTTTTATACAGCCAGCTGTGGCCTGATTGTGGTGTGGCCCAGCTGCAGCTGCTTCCCCAATCAGCCCAGCTTTTAGAGCTGCAGCCCTCTCCAGGGCTGCTTTTACCCCTGCAGCCCTCTTTCAGGGGTGATTTCAAGCCCTTCAGGGCAGGAGTGAGTGTCCACCCTGCTACACCAACCTAAACCTCCCCCACTGCAACTTGAGACCATTACTCCTTGTTCTGTCATCTGCCACCACTGAGAACAATCTAGATCCATCCTCTTTGGAACCCCCTTTCAGGTAGTTGAAAGCAGCTATCAAATCCCCCCTCATTCTTCTCTTCTGCAGACTAAATCATCCCAGTTCCCTCAACCTCTCCTCATAAGTCATGTGCTCCAGCCCCCTAATCATTTTTGTTGCCCTCCGCTGGACTCTTTCCAATTTTTCCACATCCTTCTTGTAGTGTGGGGCCCAAAACTGGACACAGTACTCCAGTTGAGGCCTCACCAATGCCAAATAGAGGGGAATGATCACATCCCTCGATCTGCTGGCAATGCTCCTACTTATACAGCACAAAATGCCGTTAGCCTTCCTGGCAACAAGGGCACACTGTTGACTCATATCCAGCTTCTTGTCCACTGTAACCCATAGGTCCTTTTCTGAAGAACTGCTGCCTAGCCACTCAGTTTAGAAGAGTCACCTGAGGGAAGGTATCAGAAGGAGACCCCATCGACCGGAAAGCATGGGATGCAGTGTCCTAGGGATGTGGGTTCCACGACCACCACTCCCAAGAGGAGACGGGTGGTGGTGGTCAAGGACTCTAAGGCGGACGGAGTCATTGATCTGCTGTCCAGACGAGGAAACTCGAGAAATGTGCTGCTTGCCTGGAGCTAGAATTCAGGATGTGACGGCATGTCTGCTGAGACTGATCAAGCCCTCAGACCGCTACCCCTTCCTACTTCTCCATGCGGGCACCAATGACACTGCCAAGAATGACCTTGAGCAGGTCACTGCAGACTATGTGGCTCTGGGAAGAAGGATGAAGGAGTTTGAGGTGCAAGTCATGTTCTCGTCCATCCTTCCTGTTGAAGGAAAATGCCCAGGTAGGAACCATCAAATTGTGGAAGTAAATGCGTGGTTGCACAGGTGGTGTTGGAGAGAGGGCTTTGGATTCTTCGACCATGGGATGTTGTTCCAGGAAAAAGGATGGCTAGGAAGAGATGGGATTCACCTAACGAAGAGAGGGAAGAGCATCTTTGCAGGCAGGCTTGCTATCCTAGTGAGGAGGGCTTTAAACCAGGTTTGCTGGGGGATGGTGACCTAAGCCCTGAGGTAAGTGGGGAAGTGGGATACTGGGAGGAGGGTGCAACAGGGGAGGCCTCCTGATTCATACTGAGAAAGTAGGGTGATTGGCTAGTTATCTTAGGTGCCTGTACACGAACACAAGAAGCCTGGGAAACAAGCAGGAAGAGTTGGAAGTCCTGGCACAGTCAAGAAACTATGATGTGATTGGAATAATAGACACTTGGTGGGGTAACTCACATGATTGGAGCACTGTTATGGATGGGTATAAATTCTTCAGGAAGGCCAGGCGGGGAGAAAAGGTGGAGGAGTTGCACTGTACGTAAGAGAGCAGTATGATTGCTCGGAGCTCCAGTATGAAACTGGAGAAAAGCCTGTTGAGCATCTTTGGGTTAAGTTTAGAGGCAAGAGCAACAAGGGTGAGGTCGTGGTGGGTATCTGCTATAGACCACAAGACCAGAAGGATGAGGAACATAAGAATGGCCATACTGGGTCAGACCAAAGGTCCATCAAGCCCAGTATCCTGTCCTCTGACAGTGGCCAATGGCAGGTGCCCAAAAGGGAATGAACAGACAGGTTATCATCAAGTGATCCATGTCCTGTCACCCAATCCCAGCTTCTGGCAAACAGGCTAGGGACACCATTCCTGCCCATCCTGGCTAACAGTCATTGATGGACCAATCTTCCATGAATCTATCTAGCTCCCTTTTGAACCCTGTTATAACAGTGGCCTTCACAACACCCTCCGGCAAAGAGTTCCAGAGGCTGACAGTGCGTTGCGTGAAAAAATACTTTCTTGTGTTTGTTTTAGACCTGCTACCTATTAATTTCATTTGGTGGCCCCTTGTTCTTGTATTATGAGAAGGAGTAAATAACACTTCCTTATTTACTTGCTCTATACCACTCATGATTTTATAGACCTCTGTCATATCCCCCTTTAATCCCCTCTTTTCCAAACTGAAAATTCCCACTCTTCTTAATCTCTCCTCATACGGAAGCCATTCTACGCCCCTAATAATTGTTGTTACCCTTTTCTGAACCTTTTCCAATTCCAATATATCTTTTTTGAGATGGGGCGACCACATCTGGACGCAATATTCAAGGTGTGGGTGTACCATGGATTTATATTGAGGCAATATGATATTTTCTGTCTTATTATCGATCCCTTTCTTGATGATTCCCAACATTCTGTTTGCTTTTTTGACTGCCGCAGCACATTGAGTGGATGTTTTCAGAGAACTATCCACAATGACTCCAAGATCTCTTTCTTGAGTGGTAATAGCTAATTTAGACCCCATCATTGTATATGTATAGTTAGGATTATGTTTTCTAATGTGCATTACTTTGCATTTATCAACATTAAGTTTGATCTGCCATTTTGTTACCCAGTCACCCAGTTTTGTGAGATCCTTTTGTAGCTCTTCACAGTCTGCCTGGGACTTAGCTATAGAATCATAGAATATCAGGGTTGGAAGGGACCTCAGGAGGTCATCTAGTCCAACCCCCTGCTCAAAGCAGGACCAATGCCCAGACAGATTTTTGCCCCTGATCCCTAAATGGCCTCCTCAAGGATTGAACTCACAACCCTGAGTTTAGCAGGCTAATGCTCAAACCACTGAGCTATCCCTCCCCTCCTCAAGTAGTTTTGTATCGTGTGCAAATTTTGCTACCTCACTGTTTACCCCTTTTTCCAGATTGTTTATGAATATGTTAAATAGAACTGGGACCAGTACAAATCCCTGGGGGACACCACTATTTACCTTTTTCCATTCTGAAAACTGACCATTTATTCCTACCCTTTGTTTCCTATCTTTTAACCAGTTACCAATCCATGAGATTCCCTCTTATCCCATGACTGCTTATTTTGCTTAAGATCCGTTGGTGAGGGACCTTGTCAAAGGCTTTCTGAAAATCTAAATATACTATATCGACTGGATCTCCTTTGTCCACATGCTTGTTGACCCCCTCAAAGAATTCTAGTAGATTGGTGAGGCATGATTTCCCTTTCCAAAAAACATATTGACTATTTCCCAACAAATTATGTTCATCTATGTGTCTGACAATTTTGTTCTTTACGATAGTTTCAACCAATTTACCCAGTACTGAAGTGAGGCTTACTGGCCTGTAGTTGCCAGGGTCACCTCTGGAGCCCATTTTAAAAATTGGCATCACATTAGCTACCCTCCAGTCATTTGGTACAGAAGCTGATTTAAATGATAGGTTACAGTTGACAGTTAGTAGTCCTGCAATTTCACATTTGAGTTCCTTCAGAACTCTTGGGTGAATACCATCAGGTCCTGGAGAGTTATTACTGTTTAGTTTATCAATTTGTTCCAAAACCTCCTCTAATGACACCTCAATTTGGGACAGTTCCTCAGATCTGTCACCCAAAAAGAATGGCTCAGGTTTGGGAATCTCCCTCACATCCTCAACAGTGAAGTCCGATGCAAAGAATTCATTTAGTTTCTCCGCAATGGCCTTATCGTCTTTGAGTGCTCCTTTAGCATCTCGATTGTCCAGTGGCCCCACTGGTTGTTTAGCAGGCTTTCTGCTTCTGATGTATTTAAAAAATTTTTGCTATTACTTTTGGAGTCTTTGGCTAGCTGTTCTTCAAATTCTTTTTTGGTCTTTCTCATTATATTTTTACATTTCATTTGCCAGAGTTTATGCTCTTTTCTATTTTCCTCATTAGGATTTATCTTCCACTTTTTAAAGGCTGCCTTTTTGCCTCTCACTGCTTCTTTTACTTTGTTGTTTAACCACGGTGGCTCTTTTTTGGTTCTCTTACTATGTTTTTTAAATTGGGCTATACATTTAAGTTGAGTCTCTATTATGATGTCTTTAAAAAGTTTCCATGCAGCTTTCAGGGATTTTACTTTGGTACTGTACCGTTTAATTTTTGTTTCACTAACCTACTCATCTTTGTGTAGTTCCCCTTTCTGAAATTAAATGCTACAGTGTTGGGCCACTGTGGAGTTAAACTGCCACAGGGATGTTAAATTTAATTATATTATGGTCACTATTACCAAGTGGTCCAGCTATATTCACCTCTTGGACCTCATCCTGTGCTCCACTTAGGACTAATTCAAGAATTGCCTCTCCTCTTGTGGGTTTCAAGACTAGCTGCTCCAAGAAGCAGTCATTTAAGGTTTCAAGAAACTTTATCTCAGCATTCCTTCCTGAGGTGATATGTACCCAGTCAATATGGGGATAGTTGAATCCCCCATTATTATTATCGATTTTTTTATTTTAATAGCCTGAACATTTCAGAGTCACTAACACCATCCTGGTCAGGTGGTCTGTATTATAGCCCTTCTGCTCTATTCTTATTTTTCAAGCATGGAATTACTATCCATAGAGATTCTATAGTACACTTTAGTTCATTTAAGAATTTTACTTCATTTGATTCTATGCTTTCTTTCATGTATAGTGCCACTCCCTCACCAGCACGACCTGTTCTGTCCTTCCTATATATTTTGTACCCTGGCATTACTGTGTCCCATTGATTATCCTCATTCCACCAGGTTTCTGTTATGCCTATTATAGACAAGGCTTTCTTCAGACAACTAACAGAAGTTTCCAGATCACAGGCCCTGGTTCTCATGGGGGACTTCAATCACCAGGACATCTGCCGGGAAAGCAATACAGCAGTGCACAGACAATCCAGGAAGATTTTGGAGAGTGTCGGGGACAACTTCCTGGTGCAAGTGCTGGAGGAACCAACCAGGGTCTGTGCTCCTCTTGACCTATTGCTCACAAACAGGGAAGAATTGGTAGGGGAAGTAGAAGTGGGTGGCAACCTGGGCAGCAGTGATCATGAGATAGTCGAGTTCAGGATCCTGACAGAAGGAAGAAAGGAGAGCAACAGAATATGGACCCTGGACTTCAGAAAAGCAGACTTTGATTCCCTCAGGGAACTGATGGGCAGGATCCCCTGGGAGGCTAATATGAGGAGGAAAGGAGTCCAGGAGAGCTGGCTGTATTTTAAAGAAACCTTATTGAGGGTGCAGGAACAAACCATCTCAATGTGCAGAAAGAATAGCAAATATGGCAGGGGACCAGCTTGGCTTAACAGAGAAATCTTCAGTGAACTTAAACACAAAAAGGAAGCTTACAAGAAGTGGAAACTTGAACAGATGAATCAGGAGGAGTATAAAAATATTGCTCAAGAATGCAAGGGTGTAATCAGGAAGGCCAAAGCACAATTGGAGTTGCAGCTAGCAATGGATGTGAAAGGTAACAAGACGGGTTTCTACAGATATGTTAGCAACAAGAAGAAGGTCAGGGAAAGTGTGGGACCCTTACTGAAAGGGGGAGGCAACATAGTGATAGATGATAAGGAAAAAGCTGATGTACTCAATGCTTTTTTTGCCTTGGTCTTCACAGACAAGGTCAGCTCCCAGACTGCTGCACTGGGCAGCACAGTATGGGGAGGAGGTGAGCAGCCCTCAGTGGTGAAAGTACAGGTTAAGGACAATTTAGAAAAGCTGAACATGCACAAGTCCATGGGGTTGGATGCAAGGGAGTTGGCTGATGTGATTGCAGGGCCATTGGCCATTATCTTTGAAAACTCATGGCAATCGGGAGAGGTCCCGGACGATTGGAAAAAGGCAAATATAGTGCCCATCTTTAAAAAAGGGAAGAAGGAGAATCTGGGGAGTCCCTCACCTCGGTCCCTGGAAAAATCATAGCGCAGGTCCTCAAGGAATCCATTTTGAAGCATCTGGAGGAGAGGAAGGTGATCAGGAACATGGATTCACCAAGGGCAAATCATGCCTGACCAACCTGATTGCCTTCTATGATGAGATAACTGGCTCTGTGGATATGGGGAAAGCGGTGGACGTGATATACCTTGACCTTAGCAAAGCTTTTGATATGCTCCCCCACAGTATTCTTGCCAGCAAGTTAAAAAAGAATGGATTGGATGAATGGACTATAAGGTGGATAGAAAGCTGGCTAGATCATCAGATTCAACAGGTAGTGATCAACGGCTCGATGTCTAGTTGGCAGCCGGTATCAAGCGGAATGCCCCAGGGGTGGTCCTGGGGCCAGTTTTGTTCAACATCTTCATTAATGATCTGGATGATGGGATGGATTGGACCCTCAGCAAGTTCGTGGATGACACTAAGCTGCGGGGAAAGGTAGATATGCTGGAGGGTAGGGACAGGGTCCAGAGTGACCTAGACAAATTGAAGGATTGGGCCAAAAGAAATCTGATGAGGTTCAACACGGACAAGTGCAGAGTCCTGCACTTAGGACAGAAGAATCCCATGCACTAGCTGGGAACCAACTGGCTAAGCGGCAGTTCTGCAGAAAAGGACCTAGGGATAACAGTGGTCGAGAACCTGGATATGAGTCAACAGTGTGCCCTTGTTGCCAAGAAGGCTAACAGCATATTAGGCTGCATTAGTAGGAGCATTGTCAGCAGATCGAGGGACGTGATTATTCCCCTCTATTCAGCACTGGTGGAGGCCACATCTGGAGTATTGTGTCCAGCTTTGGGCCCCCCACTACAGAAAGGATGTGGACAAATTGGAGAGAGTCCAGCGGAGGGCAACGAAAATTATTAGGGGGCTGGAGCACATGACTTACGAGGAGAAGCTGAGGGAACTGGGCTTATTTAGTCTGCAGAAGAGAAGAGTGAGGGGGGATTTGATAGCAGCCTTCAACTACCGGAAGGGGGGTTCCAAAGAGAATGGAGCTAGGCTGTTCTCAGTGGTGGCAGATGACAGAACAAGGAGCAATGGTCTCAAGTTGCAGTGGGGGAGGTCTAGGTTGGATATTAGGAAAAACTATTTCACTAGGAGGGTGGTGAAGCACTGGAATGGGTTACCTAGGGAGGTGGTGAAATCTCCCTCCTTAGATGTTTTTAAGGCCCAGCTTGACAAAGCCCTGGCTGGGATGATTTAGTTGGTGTTGGTCCTGCTTTGAGCCCAGAGTTGGACTAGATGACCTCCTGAGGTCTCTTCCAAGCCTAATCTTCTGTGATTCTATGATTCTTCTATGATTCTATGACTCTACAAGGACATGTGACCAGGCCACATGATGCTGGACTCCATCTTGGGATGTCAGTATTTTTTCCAAAAACTGGTCTGGGAACCAAGCTTTGAAACAAAGGGTTCCCGCCATATGCAAAAGCTATATAAGGCAAGGAGTGACATCATCTGAGGTTCTTCACTCCCTACACAAGAAGACTCCTGGAAACACTTGAGGAACAAAGACTGATCTGGGGGACGTGCTGGACCCAGGCTAAAGGGTTTTCTAGCCTATGAATGAAGACCTGAGAAAACCAAATTGTAAAGCTAATGCGGCTTATGCCTTAAGAATCTGCAGCCTGCTTGTATCATTTCTCAGGGTGAGAATCTGCTAACTCATATCCAATCTATTTAGTATATTAAGCTTAATTTGCATGTTTTGTTTATTTGCTAGGTAATCTGCTTTGATCTGTTTGCTATCCCTTATAACCACTTAAAATCTTTTGTAGTTAATACACTTGTTTTTGTTTTAATCTAAACCAGTGAGCTTTGATTGGAGTGCTTGGGGAAAATCTTGGCTTGGTTACTACAAGTGTGCATTGTTCTCTTCACTCTGAGGGAGAGGTGGACCAGGTATTAAATTCATATACTGGCCAGATTTGACCAGGATAGGACAGTACTGCTCTGTGGTCCTAGACTGGAAAGTTGGTGGTTAGAGAACCTGCGTGTAACTGCAGCTGGGTGTGTCCCTATTGGTCCCTGTGAATGCTGGTAAAAGTGCAGGCTGGAGGGCTTTGCAGCTTGTCACAGCAGTTCAGTGTGAGAGGGAGCCCAGGCTGTTGGGGCAGGGAGATCAGTGGTACCTCAGTTCCAGGTGACACCCTGGGGAACACCTCTCAGAGGTGACAGGGTGCCTAGGTGTATGCATTGCAATGCCTAAATACCTTTATGAATTTAGCCCTTAGTTACTATAGAGGGTTGATCTTGATCTTTCTGCAACCCTGCAAGTGATATCAGTCAGCGTCTGCTGTCAACTAAGGGGAGTATGGAGCCCTAGCCTGGGGCCATGGGCTATACTTAAATATGGAATCTGACCCACCCCACAGAATGAGTTTGACACCTTAGGTTAGAGAGTGGGGGCTGAAGGAGAGGAAGTTTCTATATGTGAGCACACACCTGTGCAGCCCTGATGACCTTCATTACAAAGTCACATTCAATAGGGTTTTCGGTAGGGTAGATCACTGTGGCTCTGACTGGTGTGTGATCATTGGTGAAGACAGCTTCTGGGGAGCTTTTGGTGGAAGGAGAGGGAGTAGCCATGAGTGCAGCCCAGAAGACTATATACAAGGCTGAACTCTCCCGAATGATGGGACTCTTTTGGATTAACTCTTCTAGAGCTCTGTGTACCTTGAAAGCACATCTCTTTCACAAACATAAGTTGGTTCAGTAAGAGATATTACCTCACCTACCTTGTCTTTTTAGAAAATGAAAGTGGAAATTCCCACAGAATAACCAGACTCTAGGAGCTGGGGCTTTAAGACAACACCAAATAACATGAGACTTGCAATAAAATTGCAACATAGGCAACACTGAGATCCAATGCGGCCTAACTGGTTGTTCAATGTTATCCTGCAGGACAGTGCTTCCCAAAGTCTGATCTGGCTGGTCACATGAAGCTGACTTTCCTTTTTTCCAGCTGAGAAAAGCAGAACAGATGGGAGAGAAGAAGAAATGAAGAGGAAAAGGAGAGAGTGTGGTTGACTTAATTCAAAAATGTCAAAACTCTTAGTGCATTAAAGGGAACTAAAAATATATCACTACTTTCCTGCCATGATTCTAACATTGAGTGATCGTTATAGTTGTTGAAGGAATACTATGTGATCAGTAATGAGAGGGGAGGGATCAACAAGACAATCTCTCGATTATGATGTGGTCCCTCATATGAAAGGAGCTGAGAACAACCCATCATCTAAGAGAATCCAGCCTTGTTTTTCTAATATCCTGAGACCAGCATGGCTACAACAACACAGTAAACAACATTTTTTTAAAAGTAAGTTTCTAATCCTCCTGGGTACAAAGAAAAGCCTGAAAGCTTTGACCTAACAGCTCAGAATCCAGATGGCAAATAAAAGTAACCACTTTTATTATTTTGTAAAAATCTCATGTTTTTTAAGCTAATCACATAATTTTGTGAGGCCTGACTCATGATTTTTGTATACTTGGGATTGGCCGTACTACTTATGACCATTCCAAGGCCCCTTTTCTCCTTAGCTGGTTCACTCCTGCATCGTCAGTAGGGCAGAACCACAATGTAGAAAATTCCACTGATCTTCAGGGATGTTATATGGCAGAAGCTAATCACAGAAGACACGGCAAGAGCTGGAACATGGAGAAAGAGAAACACAGGGGGAAACATTCACAGCTCGTTTGTTCTCTGAATTGTTTTGTGGGTGCAATAAGTTGCTGTATCCTTGGTTTAATTATTAACCAGCAAAACAGGCCTAGCAGGGCAGACTAGGGAATTATAACACACCCTGGCTCAGCTTAAATAGGGCTTAGGTAAACACCCACACAGTGCACCAATTGCCCTGAAATGGCTGGCCTGGTTCGTCTTAACTGCACTTAGCAAATGGATTTTTGATGTGCAATTCTGCTCCAAAAAGTGACATCCCTACTCATCCATATTCAGCAGGACTGCTCCAGCTCCCTGGGATATCAGTCAGATCTGCTGGCATTAGTGAAAAAAATTGGGTTTTGTTGCTATTTTCCCTAATAATGCTGCAGAACTAATACAGTTATGTGACTGGCAGCTGGAATCTATTATCAGCTACAGAGTTAACTGAGATCCAATTGCAGGGCCACATTTTGCCTCAGTAATACCTGTATGGTGCCATTAACAAAATGGGGTTGCATAGATGTCACTTGGGCAGAATTTGGCTTGAAGAATGTTTGGCCTGGATGCACAAAAAAAGCCTGGATGCCCCGCCCCCATTCACTCCAGTCCCCCTCCCTCCATCGCTTGCTCTCCCTCACCCTCTCACTTTCACTGGGCTGAGGCAGGGGGTTGAGGTGCGGGAGGGGGTGTGGACTCTGGGCAAGGAGGGTGAGGCCGAGAGGTTCATAATGTAGGAGGTGGCTCCAGGCTGAGCCTGGGGCAGGAGTGCAGGAAGGCATGCAGGACGGGTACGGGCTCTGGAAGGGAGTTTGGATATGGGAGGGGATGCGAGCTCTGGGAGGGAGTGTGGGTGCTGGGTGTGGGCTTTGGGCAGGGGCCGGGGGGTGAGGTGGGTGACATTTACCTCAGGCAGCTGCTGAAAGCGACTGGCACATCCCTCTGGCAGTGGCTCCTAGGCTGGAGGGTAGGGGGTCCCCGTGCGCTGCCCCTGCCCGCAGGCACCACCCCCACAGCTCCCATTGGCCACAGTTCCCAGCCAAGGGGAACTGTGGAGTCAGCGCTCAAGGCAGGGGCAGCATGTGGAGACCCCCCTGCCCCCTCCCCCCAGGGGCCACAGGGTCATGCCTGGGAGTGGCTTGGGGCCTGGAAGGTAGGGAGCCTGCCTTAGCCCCGATGTGCCAGTGGACTTTCAGCGCCTAAAATCTCCCGGTTTGGCTGCAGTAGCCTCTGGAAGATAGAGCTTGATTCTGGGAGACTCTTGGCAAAACCGGGCGGGTTGGCAACTCTAGCTCTGCCCCTGGTCCCTTCCCCAAGCGCTTCCTGACAGCCACTCGCTGCTCTGCTGGCTGCCCAGGGGCTGTTGAACAGCTGATCTGCAGCCAGGCCCAAGGCCATGAAACCACTATGACTGGTGGGTACTGAGCATCCCCTCTTTCCCTTCCCCCCCCCATGGGTTGTTGAGCCTGGGAGCACCCATGGAGTCTATGAGCCTATGGTGCTCAGCATCACTGCACCTAAGTTTTTGGCACCTAGAAAATCACTTTGATTCACAAAGCCTGAGTTAGGCGCCTAAGCAGCTATACAATGAATAGGGAGAGAGAGGCATTATACACTGATTCACAGAAGCCAGCATGCTTGGCAGGGAGCCGCCTAAGCTAGCTACTGGAAGATGCTGACAAAAGGGGTGTGCCCCACCCCTCTCACAAAAATAGGGACCTGCCTCTTCTAGTGATCCACAACTGGAAACCCTCTTTGGAGTGAGGTACCTATGTAGTGTTTTGCAAGAAGCCAGGGGAAGGAGGACTTCCCTTGTAACTTTTAGCCCAGTGGTTAGGGTACCCTTTGTTCAAGTCCTGCCTGATGGGGAGAATGGATATGAACATGGCTCTGCCACTTCTCAAATGAATGCTGTAACCACTGAACTATGGGATAGTCTGATGTGAGGCTCCCTCAGTCTCTTCTATGGAAGCCATTCCACTGTGAGTAAATAATGAAAGATTCATTGGAGCAGAAAGACTGGATCCCCCATACCCTGGGTGAGTGCTATAGATTCATTCTCATGCTTGTGTGCTCGCTCGCTCTCCCTAGCCCAAATGACGTGTGTGTGTGTGTCTGTGTGTGTGTGTCTGTGTGTGTGAAACACCTTTATTCAAATAAAATCTCATTAAAAACTATTTTAAAAGTTATAAAATTACAATATATACACAAAAAGATATGAATAAAATAAAGCAAAACATATCTTAAGCAAATATTACACATGGATCACTAAAGCATTATCCTCACAACGTTCACTCAAAATACTGTTAACACACCAAGTCAACTGAAAAGTGCCCTGTTTACAAGTCAAATTATAAAAAGTGTAATCAATCCACAACTGGGTCACAATCAGTGTGTGGAACAATCCTAGCACATCACAGCACTCTACCCTGGCCATTCTGTTCTGGTGCTATTTCAAAATGGCCAGTTTAGCCTGATCCAACAAAAGGTTAGCTAAGCAGGAAGCTGGCTGAAAGCAAACACTGTATCTCACTCCAAAAACAAACAGGGGCTTGGAGAAAACAGTCCCAAACTTCTGAAAAGCTGCTGCAAAAAAAAAAAAAAAAAAAAAAAAAAAAAAAAAGAGGAATCAGTTGGGAGCAATGTAGGAAAAAGTGAAACACCATGTCTGAAGCCAAAAGAAGGTACACTGAGCAGATACCTTGGGAGTATTACAGTGTACAAAATGATTGGTTGCTATGCGGGACTCTCCACTGCAAGTCATGGGGATGCTTAGGAAGAGGAGGATTGTATGTCTTCCAAGCTGGGGACATAGAGTCACACAGGGACAGAGGCACTCTCCAGGCTGTATCAGGTAGATCAGAAAGGGTGGCATAATGCTGCACCTTGACACACATACCATTAAGATTCACTTACTCAGCAGATGGATCTATGACAGGTTCCCCCTGGGGTGCCACCTGGAACTGGGGTACCACTATGCCCCCCTGACCCACCAGCCTGGGCTCCCTCACTGTGCTGCTGTGACCAGCCTGCCAAGCCCTCTCCCAGGCTCCAGCCTTCACTTTTACCAGCACACATACAGGTAGGGACACACCCAGCTGCAGTTACATACAGACACTGTGATCAGCTCTGCATGGGGAGGTTTCAGCTAAGAAACTTCCCAGCTACTCAAGTAAACCCCTCTCCCCCAGGGTATAAACCCAAAAGTATACCGTTAGTAGGCTCATGAAGTTCACTCCCTATCTCAATGTGGAGAGAAATATACAACAACTTTCTGCCTGGAGTTATGATTTCCACACACACTGGTTTAGACAAAGCAAAAACAAGTTTATTAACTACAAAAGATACATTGTAGGTGATTATAAGGCATAGCAAACAGATCAAAGTAGATTACCTAGCAAATAAACAAAACACGCAAACTAAGCTTAATATACTAAAGGGATTGGATATGAAAAGCAAATTCTCACCCTAAGTGATGATACAAGCAGGCTGCAGGTTCTTAAGGGGCAAACTGCACTGGCTTACAGCTTAGAAACCCCAGTTGTTCCATTCACAGGCTAAAAATTCCTTTAGCCTGGGTCCAGCTTTTCTCCCAGTACAGTCTGTTCCTGAGGTGTTCCCAAGAGTCTCTTTGGGTGGGGAGTCAGTGAAGAACCTGGATGATATCACTCCCCCGCCTTATATAGCTTTTGCATATGGCAGAAATCCTTTGTTTCAAAGCTTGGTTCCCATGTCAGTCAGTGGAAAAACACTGGTATCCCAAGATGGAGTCCATCACAAGGTGACCTGGTTACATTCCCTGTAGTATCAAAGCAGCGATGAGTCGGAGGCTGTTTTTTTCACACCCCTGAGCGAAGAAAGTTTCAGTAAGTGGCAGTGTAGACAAGGCCTGAGAGTCTTTTGCCTAGTGGGCATTCCCCAGGTGTAAACACATTTGTAATACAGATATATAATCAATATTCCTAACTTCAGATACAAAAATGATACACACATACAAATGGGATAATCATATTCAGTAAATCATAACCTTTTCAATGATATCTCACATGACCTATATTGCATAAAATAGATCAGAATTATGCCATAATCATATCATAATAATATCTCTATGAAAAATATGGGGTGCAGTGTTACAGCATCTCACAAATATTAACTAAAGCAAAACACTCAGCAAGTAGTGAACAGTTACTTACAAGTGAGAGGCTCGTTAGACTGATATCATCACAGTTGCCGTCAGCACTGGACAATGCAGATTCAACTTCTCTTTGTTACACAAACTTATTTATAACTTTTTGTTATATTTTCTTATACATGTCTTAATCTCTGATTTCTGTGTTAACTCTACTCCCCTGTCAATACAGGTTTAGTGTTAGTTCAAATCAGTCTTTTCTAGCTTTTTAGTTACTTTTTTTTTTTGTTCTCACAAACATGATTACTCTGCAATTTCTTATACATACACAGTTCTATTTATGCTTATGCTGTTAAATGTTAACAGAACAGACTGTTAAAACCCACAGCAGGCTTCTGTCAGGCCTAACTATGCCTTTGCTTCCAAAATCATAGCGCTGCTTCTGTTGCAAAAAGAACATTCACCAAACCTAGGGTGACCAGATAGCAACTGTGAAAAAACGGGATGGGGGAGGGGAGTAATAGGCGCCTATATAAGAAAAAGTCCCCAAAAACAGGATTGTCTCTATAAAAACGGGACATCTGGTCACCCTAACTAAACCCTTCCAGGACAACAATCTTCCTGGTTGCACAGGGATCTCATCTATAGCAGGGGAGACAGCTAGTGAGGAGAACACAGGATTCCCCCTGGAAGAACATTCCTGCAAAAACTTGCTGCAAATTCTGAGCAGCTCTCAGAGGAAGCACCGCCTGGAATTCAGGGAGGACCTCATCCAAAAAACGCACAGACCAGATTCTGGTGTGAACAGCAAGAGCTGTTGCTGACTTGCAGCTTGACTAACTAGGAACAATCAGGTGGGACAGCTTGGTCAACCCAGCCTGAGTAAAGGCAGAAAACAGGCTCCTGGAGGAGACAGCTTCAGCAGGGGAAAGTGTGTTAAATAGTGGCTCTTCCAAGAGCCATAAACTGTAAAATGCCTGGTTCAGTCATGCACCTCACAGAAGTTGCCAGGTGTTAAAAATATTTTATAAAATGGAGGCAAATCTAGACTCTGTAATCGATTAGGTGCCAACAAAAATATAGGTGAGAGTCAAAACCCACCCCCTCAACACAATGAAGGAGAGAGAAGGCAAGAGACTTCCAGGCTGATGGAGAGTCAGAGTATAGCAATCTCTGAAAAGACTGGAGGCATAAAGCATTCATCCTGCTGAAATCAATGAGCTCCTGACCCCTTTATGTAATGACAGGAATAGCAAAGCAGGGCACAACCAGTGATAACTATTAAAAAAATAGTTTATGCCTCTGAATCTGGTTCAAAAGGCCTGGGGGAGAGTCCAGACACACTAGCCAGTGCCACAACATTGAGACCACAAGTTTGTTGGCAATCAAAAGCTGTCTCTGAAAAGAGAATCGAAGAAAGAACCAGCACCATTTCTGCAGGTGGCCTTACATGTTCTCCTCAGCCCACTCCCAGTTCCTTAACATATATTGTTCAGCTCCAGAAAAGATCCCCAACACCTTAATCCTAGAGACGTGCAATTGCAATTGATGGCACAACAAAGGGGGACTGCTACACTGCCAAGAGCCCAGTAAGATCAAATTGCTCTTAGCACAGTTAATGGGTGCAGAAGATGCCTGTTCACACCCTTGTAAACAAGTACAAAGTGCCTGCACATCACTGTCAGACATGATAAGAACTGAGATATCATCAGCATAGGCCAACAGACAAACCAGGAAAGCATCTGGCACAGAAAGGCAAGTCAGATGGTTTCTGAAGAGGTGCAGGAATGGCTCCAAATCAAGAGTATACAGCATCCCAGACAGAGGACACCCCTAAGGAATGCCTCCGTGAGCTGGGAAGCTGTGGCAAAGACCTCCATTAATCTTTAGGGAGCTAAAAACATTATGGTACAATAAAGAAATATATGAAGAGAACACTGGTCCAATCCCAAAAGTTCCCAACATTTTAAAAAGATAACTATGGTTAACTCTATCCAAGGCCTTCTCCTGGTTCATTGAAACAAGCTCCACATCCAGATTACAAAATATGCTGACAGTAAAAACATCACAAATTAAAAGCAAATTATCAAAAATACATAGGCTAGGAATGCAATATTTGATCAGGCTGTGTCAAGGAGTCCAGACACTCCTTCAGCCAGTTAGCTGAGACCCTGGATAAAATCCTATAATCAGAACAGAGAAGGGAACTAGGTCTCCAATTCATAGAGTCAGAGAGATCCCTCTTTTTTGTGCAGCAGGGTGATCACTGCCAAAGGCAGATTAAGATTTATTGAGGCCCTGGTCACAAAGAACATTTGGGCCTCCCACATGCCCCTCACCATGGAGGCCCGCCCACTGCTCCTCCTCTCCCCCCCCCCCCAAGGTCCTGTCCCCTGGCCAGGTTGGAATCTGGGCCATGGTAAGAGCCACCCGGGAAGCCCCGGACCCTCCACCTGCCCTGTGTGGTGCATCCCTGGGGATGGGGACACGGACCAGGGGCTGCTCTCAGGAATCCTGGCAGCCTGCCCAGGGCAGTTGGAGGGTCTAGGGCTCCCTACAGCAGCCCAGGCTCCCTGGGTGGCTCTTACCATGGCCTGGCTCTGGCTTTTGGCCTGGCCAGGAGGCAGAGCCCCACGGGGAAGAAGAGGAGCAGGGGGTGGGGACAAAGTTCCAGTGGCTCCCCTACTTCTACACAGGTTCTGGAGCTCCTGTGGGGGCCCCCAAATTGGCCAGGGCCCCTGGGCACAAGCCTTGTGGGCCCGTGCGTTAATCTGCCACTGATCACTACCCTGCAGCAACTAAGATGCTGCTCTTTCTCCTGGATACAGTTCAACACCACTAGAAACAAGACAAAACCACTAAGATGCTAGAAATACTTGTAAAATGTAGATGGCAACCCAACAATACCTGGGGCTTTGCCTGTAGAGAGCTGCTGGACTGCAACAGACAGTTCCTGCAATTACAGGGGGCATCTAGGCACTGCTGTTCCTCACCAGTCAGATGGGGTAACCTCTGGTGCAGCTCCTCCATTGCCAGCACATCCCAGGCTTCAGGTGAATACAGAGTACTGTAAAAAGAAATAGCTGCTTTCTGGATCTCAACAGAATCAGCTGTCAAACGATCATCCAGCAGCCAGAGGCAAAAAATCTTCCGAGGTCTGTAGACTTTTTCAACCCTAAAAAGAGCCTGATGGGAGCTCCAGTTTCATGCAGCTGAGTAAAGCAGGCCTGAACCAGGCCTTGCACCTTGCACCAACACGCGCCTGAGGTCCAGTACTTCCCAGTTAAGGTTTGGTGAATCTGCACTGGGTTTTCTACATCAAGGCTGCCATGAAGACCCAAAATGTCTTGTTCCAGGACACTCATGGCGTGATGCAAGGACCATGTGGCAGCTTCAAGGTGAGACTTCCTCACCTTACTCAAAAAACATTGAGACAGAAAATCTATCTCTAAAGCAGGACCGGCCTTAAGGAAAATGGCCCCCATGGGCTCCCCATTCTCCCATCACCCCTAGCCCCCATGGGCTTCCCACCCCCCATCACCTCTGGGCCCCGCTGCCTCCCCCCTGTGCTTAATTTGTATTGAAAGAGATGCCAGAGCTCAGCCCCGGCAAAAATTAAGCTGCCGGCCTGATAGCAGGTGCTGCTGGTCAGGCAGTCAGCTCTGCAGGCAACACCACTGCCAGTCTATAGTGTATTGCCACCCTTCTGCACTGCTGCTGTGGCTCATGGTACCTGGTGCTCTGCCTGCAGCTCAAGGCTGGCTTTCCACTGTCACACAGGGGCTGCATCTTGCCCTCTGGCCACTCCTGGCTCACCAGAGGTGCCATTTCATATTTTGGTGGTGGGGGGCAACTTTAACCATGATTCCAGGAGCTACTTAGGCACCTGAAAACTCTAGGGTTTTTTTGCAGATTGTGACAAGATTGCCAATGTTCGCATGGTGGGTCGCGCACTTTTTTTGGGGGGAGGGGCTAAGACGCCACCCCTTGCCCCTGCTCTTGAGCACCGAGGGCCCTGCTAGTGGCCTGGGAAGGTGGTAGAGGAGGGAAGCGGGGGAGAGGTCTGGGTTTGCTCCTCGCTCTGAGTCCCAGCCCCTCGCAACCCCTGCAGGTTTCTTACCCTCTTCCTCCTTGGGTAGGGTTACCCTCAGTTCTTAGACGCTGGGGCAGGGTCTCCCTTACTTCGGTTCTCTGGTCTTTCAAATCTCACAACACGCCTCCAAGCTCCAGTCCTCTCTCCTTCCTCCTCCTCCCTGACTGCCTGAAGCAGGGGGTTTCATTAGGTTCGTGACAAGGCCTTAATTGACTACAGGTGCACCAATTAACCTTCAGCATCTCTCCCTAGTCTACAGGGAACCATGCGTTAGTTAGCCTAGGGCTTATATATTTCCCTTCTATCACGCTACCACTGCTCCCTGGCCCTCCTGTATCACATATTCCTCCCCGCCCCGCTCAACACCACAGGATTGGGCTACTTGGGACGAGAGACAGGCTGGCCGTGTTGGCTTCTGGCTCTATGCTGTATCCGGAAATGGAAAGGTTGAAGGGATAGGAACCATCTAGTCACTCGTGCATTCTTCTCCTTGTTTGTGTGTATCCATTGGCGTGGGGTGTGATCTGTCACAAGGGTGAACCGTCGCCCAAGCAAGTAGTACCGTAGAATCTCCATGGCCCATTTAATCGCTAGGCATTCTTTTTCTACTATGGCATACTGTTGCTCCCTGGACAGGAGCTTTTGGCAAAGGTAAAGGATCGTGCTCCTCATCCCCCACCATTTGTGAAAGGATGGCCCCAAGTCCTACGTCCGAGGCATCTGTTTGTAGGATGAATTCCTTTTTGAAATCTGGGGCTATGAGCACTGGATGGCTGCAAAGGGTTCTCCTTAGGTCTGTGAAAGCTTCTTCTGTTGCCTCGGTCCACTTAACTATCTCCAGGCCCCGAGCTCTTATCAGGTCCGTCAGAGGCACTGCCCTTCTGACAAAGTGAGGGATGAACCGACGATAGTACCCCACTATCCCTAAGAATGCTCTGACTTGCTTCTTGCGGATCGGGAGGGGCCATTCCTGTATTGCCTTCACTTTGTTCCATTGGGGCTTCACCAGGCCCCTTCTGACTATATACCCGAGGTATCTGGCCTCGGCTAACCCTATTGCACATTTGGATGGATTAGCGGTGAGGCCAGCCTGTCTAAGAGCATCTAGTATGGCTTTCACTTTCCCCAGGTGCGTCTCCCAGTCAGGGCTATGGATTACCACATCATCTAAATAGGCGGCAGCATACTTGGCATGGGGTCGAAGTAATCTGTCCATCAATCATTGGAAAGTCGCGGGGGCCCCATGGAGCTCCAAAAGGAGGACGGTATATTGGAAGAGGCCATCAGGTGTAGAGAAAGCGTTTTTTTCCTTGGTGTCTTCAGCCAGGGGGATCTGCCAGTAGCCTTTTGTCAAGTCCAAGATGGTCAAGTATCGGGCCTTGCCTAACTGATCCACCAGCTTATCAATACATGGTATCGGGTAGGCATCGAATTGGGATACCTCATTTAACTTCCGAAAGTCATTACAAAACCTCAGAGTGCCATCAGGCTTGGGGACCAAGACAACAGGGCTGGACCACTGGCTGTGTGATTCCTCAATCACCCCAAGTTTCAGCATCTTCCTTACTTCCGCCCTAATTTCTTCTCTTTTTGCCTCTGGTATGTGATATGGTTTTATTGTCACCCTTGCTCCGGGACAGGTGATGATGTGGTGTTGGATCAGTATTGTACGGCCTGGTTGTGTGGAGAACACGTCTTGGTTCCACTGGATCATTTCAATGACCTGTTCGTTGTTCTGGGGCTAATTCAGGGGATCTCTTTACCTGCCCTTGTGGGCCATCTGCCTGGAATGGAGCCGGGAGGACAGTCAGGCACACCTCCCGATCCAGCCAGGGTTTCAGTAAGTTGACGTGGTATATTTGCTCTCGTCTTCGACAGTCTGGCTGCTTCACCTTATAATTCACCTCCCCAATGGCCTCCACGATCTCATAGGGTCCATGCCAACTGGCCAGGAGCTTGCTTTCTGTTGTTGGTACCAGCATGTAGCGATGCGAGACTCAACCCTGCGGGGCCTCCTACTGGTCTCCCGGGGAATTAGCGTTCCAGCCATTGGAGTGCCCTCTGCTGGCCAAGGTCCCGCTTATCGCTGGCCCCATGTCCCTCCTGGACCCCAGTGCCCCTCTCCCTTGGGTGCTGCCCCCTGGCAGTACCCCCACTCTCTGGGGTCCCCTCCCAGGGGAATCCCCACTCTCTATCCCCACCTTGCCTCAGTGTTCACTCCCAGTCCTCATCTAGCCCCCGCACTCTGGGGCAGACTGCAGTCCATATCACTCATCATCAGCAATGGGGGTTTGAACCTGCTGCCTCCACCACCCCCAGGCTGCACCTCTATAACCCCGGTACCTTTTCAGGCCTTTGGCTAGGCCTGCAGCCTGGGGGGTTTCCAGGCGGAGCACCTCGGCTCCCTTGCCCTATTCCCCAGCACTGCTCTACTCCAGTACTTTACTCAAGTCCCAGGCAGCCAGGCCCTTCTCTCTCTGCGCCTAGAGAGAGACTGCCTGTGCTCCCAGCCCACAGCCTCTTTATAGGGCCAGCTGTGGCCTGATTGGGGCGTGGCCCAGCTGTGGCTACTTCTCCAATCAGCCCAGGTTTTTCCCTATCACAGCCCTCTCCCAGGGCTGTTTTACGCCCTTCAGGGCAGGAGCGGATGGCCACCCCACTACACAGCACCAGTACCTGTTCTCCTGGTTGAAATTTCCGTGTTTTTGCCCGACGATTGTAGTAGGTTCGTTGGGCCTCTTGTGCTTTCAACAAATGCTCTCGTACTATGGGGGGTCACTTGGGCTATTCGTTCTTTCATCTGGGCCATGTGTGCAATGACGTTCTTCCCCGTGTTGGGTTGTTCCTCCCATTCCTCCTTTGCGATGACTAATATGCCACGTGGGTGGCATCCGTACAGTAGCTCGAAGGGGGAGAATCCAGTAGATTTTGGGGAACTTCTCATATTGCAAACATCAGGTATGGTAGGAGGGTATCCCAGTCTTTTCCCTCTTGGGCCACCATCTTTAGGATCATGCTCTTGAGAGTGCAATTAAATCGCTCAACCAGACCATCTGTTTGGGTATGATAGACTGAGGTCCGCAAGGCTTGAATGCGAAGCAGGGTACATAAGTGTTTCATTACTCTCGACATGAAGGGAGTCCCTTGATCTGTCAGGATCTCGTTAGGGATGCCTACCCTAACAAAAACCTGCACCAGTTCTTTTGCGATCACCTTGGACGTGGGGTTTCTTAAAGGAATGGCTTTGGGGTACCATGTAGCATAGTCCAGGATGACGAGTATGCTTCAGTGGCCCCAGGCCGTTCTTTCTAGTGGGCCCACTAGATCCATTGCTATCCTTTCAAAGGGAACTTCAATTATAGGCAAGGGTACCAACGGGACCCTTAACTGAGGTCAGGGGCTAAGCAGCTGGCACTCTGGGCAAGAGGTGCAATAGCACTGGACTTCTGCCTGTAACCCCGGCCAGTAGAACCTCCTTAGAACTCTACCCAGGGTCTTGTCTGCTCCTAAATGTCCCCCAAACAGATGACAGTGAGCTAACTCTAATACGGCCCTTATGTGCTTCCGTGGCACCAAGAGCTGTTCTACTACCTACCCCCGTATTGGCACTACCCAATACAACAGATCCTGCTTGATTATATAGTATGGCCCTGGGCCTTTGGTTTTCCCTTCTACTGGCACACCATTTACCTCTACCACCTCCTCCCTCACGTTTGCATACAGGGGGTCATCGGCTTGGTCCTGCCCAAAATATTCACGTGTGGAACCGATCTGACCTGATTCTATTGGATTGGACTCCCCTCCTTCTCTTGGGGTGCTTCTGCTTTTGCTGGGGGCTGTCTCTAGATCTCCACGGGGTCTCCTTCCAACCAAGGCAGCTCTCTGGTTTGCTGCCAAAATCCTGGTTCCTAATCTTTTGTCTGCCCTCCTTTCCCATCTGGATTTCTGGGACTCCCCGGGGGTGAAAATAACTTTGGGGAAAACCCAGAAAAAACTGTGGTAGGGCCATTCATGGGTGCCTTGAACTCTGCTCGGGGTTTACTTCCCTCCCCTAACTCGATGGGGGGGGGAGTAGGCTATCGAACCCAGGAAAGTCCCTGCCAATTAAGACTGGGTAGGGGAGCTTGGGGACCACCCCTGCAGTCATCTTGGTAGTGTTTCCCTGGATCTAAATCTGTATTGGAATTGTGGGGTAGAAATTTACTGTGCCATGGACACATGCCGCTCATGGCCTGGCTCAGTGTGTCTTGCCCCACTAACTTCCCTGAGACCAATGTGACAGCACTCCCAGAGTCCACCAAAGCTATGGTCTGGATGCCGTTCATCTTTACCGGCCTGGTGTAGTCATGTAGGACTGTCACAACCCCCACCAGGCTGATTAGGCCACATTGATCTCCAGGATCCCCCAGGTTGCATTGCATGGGCTCCTCCCTGTTGGGGCACTGGGCTGCTATATGCCCCAACTCCCCACACTCATAACAGCGATATCTCATCCCAGAGGTTGCCCTCTGTCTTGGGCACTCTGACGTGCTCCCCCAGCCCTCTCCCCCCCAGACCCTCAAGTCCCTTTGGGGCCTCAGGACACTCCTTGGTGCCTGTTCTTCCCGCTATGGCGTTCCTGGAGTTCTCGATGATCCAGGGCCTCAGGCTCGGGACTGGTTTCCTGAAACGCCGTGTTTCACCTCCCGAGGTTTTGAACAGTTCACAGGCTGCCAGTTGTCTCTCTACAAGATTGACCAGTTCGTCATAGATGGAGGGATCATTCTGGCCTACCCAGGCTCAGAGACCCGAGGTTAGTCCCCTCATATAGTGGTCCAGCACCAGGATCTCCATCATTTTCTCTGAGCTGAGAGCCTCCGGGCGTAACCACTAGGTGGATTAGGTCAGACAGTTGTGACCACGGTGTCTTGTCTTCACAGTACTGCCATTCATGGAACCTCTGGTCTTGCAAGGCTGTCGTTACCCCTGCCCTGGACAGGATCTCCTCCTTCAGTCTGGGGTAATCTGCCGCCTCCTTCCCGCACAAAAATAGGGCAAGGATGCCTGACCACTAGTCTTGGGGCCAGGCCTCCCACAGGGCTGTCCTCTTGAAGGCCAGGAGGTATGCCTCCGCATCATCCTCCTGGGTCATTTTCTACAGACAGTACCTGGCCCGTATGGTCCGCGTCCCGTCATACCCATGGCTCAACTCCGTAAGGGCCTTCTCTTGGTTCACTAGTTCCTGCAGCATGGCCCGATCTTGGGTGGCCTGGGTCATCATCAGGTGATTGGTCTCTTGCTGCAGCCGCATGGCCTCCTGTTCGGCAGCTGCGTGGACCTGGGTAGACTCCTGCTGGGCAGCAGTGGCTTGCACCAGTGCTTTGACCATGTCCTACATCATGGGGCAAGGTGGTCATGACCCACCCTGGATTATGTTCACGGTGCAGAAATCCCACCTCTTATACCACGTGTGACAAGATGGCCAATGTTCATATGGTGGGTCCCGCACTTTTCTTCGGGGGGGCTAAGACGCCACCCCTTGCCCCTGCTCTTGAGCACCGAGGGCCCTGCTAGTGACCCAGGAAGGTGGTAGAGGAGGGAAGCGGGGGAGGGGTCTGGGTTTGCTCCTCGCTCTGAGTCCCAGCCCCTCGCAATCCCTGTGGGTTTCTTACCCTCTTCCTCCTTGGGTCGGGTTACCCTCAGTCCTTAGACACTGGGGGAGGGAGTCTCCCTGCCCTGCCGGTTCTCTGGTCTTTCAAATCTCACAACACACCTCCAAGCTCCAGTCCTTTCTCCTTCCTCCTTCTCCCTGACTGCCTGAAGCAGGGGGTTTTATTAGTTTCGTAATAGGGCCTTAATTGACTACAGGTGTTCCAATTAACCTGTAGCAACCCTCCCTAGTCTACAGGGAACCATGCCTTAATTAGCCTAGGGCTTATATATTTCCCCTCTACCACTGCTCCCTGGCCCTCCTGTATCACAAGATAATAACTTGTATAAAATCGACCTAATTTCATAGTGTAGACGTACCCTTTGAGTGAAGACCAGGTCTCACCCTCAAATGCAGTACATGAACTGTGGGTGGAAAATGGGTATGGCTGCAGAGACAAGGTCTGGCCTTGAATATTTGGCAAGTATGGCTTTTCCCCAGCTGATTCATATGCTGGAGCAGGGTGCTGGCTCAGCCTGATGGCTCTTGGGAATAGGCCTGGAGGAGTCCTGGGAATTCACCAGCTCTCCATAGAGCTGCAACACCCTTTCATCCCCCTTTATCATTGCCTTCAACTCACATTTCCGACCCTGCCCCTTGAGCTCTTTTGTTTTGCCTTTTCCACAATGTGTGTGGTTGCCAACAGCCTCCTGTCCACTTCTGAGGGCTGTCCTGGCTAGAGCTTCTTCAGCTGCTCACTGGCCTGCCCTGGCTCAGTCACCCCCTCCTCCAGCTTAGGTGCCTTCCCTCACCCTTCCACCTCAGAGCTGTGCAGCTAGTACTACAGCCCATGTTGTCATAGAATCATAGAATTATAGAATATCGGGGTTGGAAGGGACCTCAGGAGGTCATCTAGTCCAACCCCCTGCTCAAAGCAGGACCAATCCCCAACTAAATCATCCCAGCCAGGGCTTCATCAAGCCTGACCTTAAAACCTCTAAGGAAGGAGATTCCACCACCTCCCTAGGTAACCGATTCCAGTGCTTCCACCACCCTCCTAGTGAAAAAGTTTTTCCTAATATCCAGCCTAAACCTCCCCCACTACAACTAGAGGCCATTACTCCTTGTTCTGTCATGTGGTACCACTGAGAACAGTCTAGATCCATCCTCTTTGGAACCCCCTTTCAGGTAGTTGAAAGCAGCTATCAAATGCCCCATCATTCTTCACTTCTGCAGACTAAACAATCCCAGTTCCCTCGGCCTCTCCTCATAAGTCATGTGCTCCAGACCCCTAATCATTTTTGTTGCCTTCCGCTGGACTCTTTCCAATTTTTCCACATCCTTCTTGTAGTGTGGGGCCCAAAACTGGACACAGTACTCCAGATGAGGCCTCGCCAGTGTTGAATAGAGGGGAATGATCACGTCCCTCGATCTGTTGGCAATGCCCCTACTTTTACAACCCAAAATGCCGTTAGCCTTCTTGGCAATGAGGGCATACTGTTGACTCATATTCAGCTTCTCATGCACTGTAACCCCTAGGTCCTTTTCTGCAGAACTGCTGCCTAGCCATTTGGTTTCTAGTCTGTAGCAATGGATTGGATTCTTCCATCCTAAGTTCAGGCCTATGCATTTGTCTTTGTTGAACCTCATCAGATTTCTTTTGGCCCAATCCTCTAATTTGTCTAGGTCCCTCTGTATCCTATCCCTACCCTCCAGTGTATCTACCATTCCTCCCAATTTAGTGTCATTTGCAAACTTGCTGAGGGTGCAGTCCACGCCATCCTCCAGATCATTAATGAATATATTGAACAAAACCAGCCCCAGGACCAACCCTTAGGGCACTCCGCATGATATTGGCTGCCAACTAGACATGGAGCCATTGATCACTACCCATTGAGCCCGATGATCTAGCCAGCTTTCTAGCCACCTTATAGTCCATTCATCCAGCTCATATTTCTTTAACTTGCAGGCAAGAATACTGTGGGAGACTGTATCAAAAGCTTTGCTAAAGTCAAGGAATAACACGTCCACTGCTTTCCCCTCATCCACAGAGCCAGTTATAGAAAGCAATTAGGTTGGTCCGACGTGGCTTGCCCTCGGTGAATCCATGCTGACTGTTCCTGATCACTTTCCTTTCCTCTAAATGTTTCAGAATTGATTCCTTGAGGACCTGCTCCATGATTTTTCCAGGGACTGAGGTGAGGCTGACTGGCCTGTAGTTCCCCAGATCCTCCTTCTTCCCTTTTTTAAAGATGGGCACTACATTCGCCTTTTTCCAGTCATTTGGGACCTCCCCCGATCGTCATGAGTTTTCAAAGATAATGGCCAATGGCTCTGCAATCACATCCGCCAACTCCTTTAGCACCCTCGGATGCAGCGCATCCGTCCCCATGGACTTGTGCTCATCCAGCTTTTCTAAATAGTCCTGAACCACTTCTTTCTCCACAGAGGGCTGGTCACCTCCTCCCCATGCTGTGCTGCCCAGTGCAGTAGTCTGGGAGCTGACCTTGTTCATGAAGACAGAGGCAAAAAAAGCATTGAGTACATGAGCTTTTTCCACATCCTCTGTCACTAGGTTGCCTCCCTCATTCAGTAAGGGGCCCACACTTTCCTTGAACTTCTTCTTGTTGCTAACATACTGAAGAAACCCTTCTTGTTACTCTTAACATCTCTTGCTAGCTGCAACTCCAAGTGTGATTTGGCCTTCCTGATTTCACTCCCACATGCCTGAGCACTATTTTTATACTCCTCCCCGGTCATTTGTCCAATCTTCCACTTCTTGTAAGCTTCTTTTTTGTGTTTAAGATCAACAAGGATTTCACTGTCTTGGTAAGCTACACAAGTGTGTGTCTCATAAGCATGTAAATACCTGCACCTCCTCACTCACTATCAATGGCTAAACATTTGAAAGTAAATTACAAAATCACATTTGTGAAAATATTATTATGATATGGATATGACATAACTGAGATGTACTTTATTCAAGATGGATCTTGTAAGGTTTCATTGGAAAGGTTATGATTTCCTGAATGTGATTATCCCATTTGTACGCCTGAATCATTTCTCAGCTGTGTTAGTCTGTATCCACAAAAACAGCGAGGAATCCAGTGGCACCTTAAAGACTAACAGATTTATGCCCAAATAAATCTGTTAGTCTTTAAGGTGCCACCGGACTCCTCGTTGTTTTTGTATCATTTCTTTATCTGAAGTTAGGAATATTGACTATGTATCTTTATTTAAAATGGGTTACTTTGGGTGTCACCCCCCAACTAGCCCTTCAGGTACAACAATGAGAAAGCCAGACAGTGCTAATGGCCCATTAGCAAAGACAATCGTCTGTAAAAGAGCTTAGTCTTCCTGTGGACGCTCGAGGCAGCCTACGAGCAATGGCTGCCACAGCCCTGCAGAGACATGGGTCTGAGTCACGTGGTACTGGACACCCTCCTCCCCTTTTGGAATGCCAGTGTTTTTCCACTGGAAGACAAAGGATTCCTGCGTTACACAAGAGCTATATAAGGCAGGGGAGTGACATCATCGTGGTTCTCCTCTGCCTCCCCACCCAAAGAGACCTGGAAGCAAGAATTGAAGGGTGGGGGAAAGGGTTGAGCCCAAGCTGGAAGGGTGTCTAGCTTGTGAGTAAAAATATCTGAGGTCTCAAGCTGGAGACCAGTGCAGCTGCCTTTCAAGACTTTCTGTAATCTGCCTGCAACAATATCTAGGGTGAGAAATTACTATTTGTAACCAATTTCTTTAGTGAAACAAGCTTAGTTTGCGTGTTTTGTTTTATTTGCTTAGTAATCTGCTTTGTTCTGTTTGCTGTCTCTTTAACCTTTTGTAGTTAATAAACTTATTTCTTGTTTATAATAACTCCATTGGTGCAATTCATAATTGGGGGGCAGGTAAGAGGCTGTGCATACCTTCCTTCACATTGAGGGAGGAGATGGATTTCATAATATACCTTTGGGTCTGCACTCCAAGGGAGCCTGACACCTGAGTGCTGGGGAAAGTCCCTTAAGCTATCTTCCCAGAGCTGATTTCAGTGTTTGTGTCATTCTGCAGTTGGACGTGGCCCTGCCTGTGGGTGTGCTGGAGGAGGCTTAATAGCCTGTCAGCAAGACAGGTAAAAAGGGGGCCCAGGATGGCAGAACAGGCAGGCTCAGTGATATCTCAGGATAGCAAGTGGCATCTTAAAGGGGGCAACCCATCACAACATTATTCAAAGGGGAGGGAGGGGTGTAACTAGCTTCCTGGACTTGATTTGATCTCTAATCACGTCATGATATTCATTAAAGAAATGGGGCTGCTCAGGAGAGTATGGGGTAGATGGGGTGGCCAACCTGAGCCTGAAAAGGAGCCAGAATTTACCAATGTACATTGCCAAAGAACCACAGTAATATGTCAGCAGCCCCCCATCAGCTCCCCCCCACTGCTTCCAGTGCCTCCCGCCCACCGGCAGCCCCGCCAATCAGTCCCCCCCCTCCCTCCCCAAACCTCCTGATCAGCTGTTTCATGGCATGCAGGAGGCTGGGGGGGGGGGGAGGAGCGAGGACACAGAAGGCTTAGGGGAAGGGGCAGAAAGGGGTGGAGTGGGGGCAGGGCCTGTGACAGAGCTAGGGGTTGAGCAGTAAGTTCCCCCCCCTCCCGCCCCGGCACATTGGAAAGTTGATGCCTGTACCTCCAGCCCCAGAGTCAGTGCCTATACAAGGAGCCACATATTAACTGCTAAAGTCCCATATGTGGCTGCGGAGCCACAGGTTGGCCACCCCTTGGGTAGAGAGTAAGGAAAACCTATGTATGGCCCCAAAACTAAATGAATACATTGTCTCAGTCTTCAATAAAAAAGATGACATAGCTGACAGAGGCAAAGGCAGGACAGCTGATGGAAATGAGTGTATAGAAATGAAAATGGACACGTCTGCGATAGAAACAAAGCTCACAGAGTTTGATGTGTACACATCAAGGGGCTCACATAATCTCCACCCCCAAAATACTGAAAGAACTGGCACTTGAAAGTGCAAATCCAGTTGTAATCCCTGGAGGACAGCGAATGGCTCACTTGACAATTGCCCTGTTCTGTTCATTTGCTCTGAAGCTGCGGGCACCAGCTGCTATCAGAAGACAGGCTACATGGACCATTGGTCTGATCCAGTGTGGCGGTTCTTATGTAATAAATTATCCAATTGTGGGGTAGTACCGTGTGACTGAAGAATAGGAAACATAGGGCCTATATTGAAGAAAGCAGGGGGAAGTAATCCAGGAAACTACAGACCCATTAGTGTGACCCCCAGTACAAGACTTTAGAACAACTTTTGAAGGAAAGACTGAAAGACATGGTGGAAAATGTGATAAAATGCAACATGACTCTCTGTAGGACTGCCTTATCCCCATTTACCACTATACCAATCTTTGTGTTATTCAAGTTTTATCAGCAATGATTTTGCATTTATTTCGTTACCTCACTGATAAAAATATTGAAGAGCATCAGGCCAAGTACTGAGTCCTGTAGAACCCCACTAGAAACACCCTGATTTGATTAATCTCCATTGACTATTTTTGGAGATCTGTGAGTTAGCCAGTTCTTAATTAATTTAACATATTCTTTATTAGTATTGAATATTGCTAATTTTTTAATCCGCATGCTATGCAGTACCAAGTCAAACCCATCGCAAACATCTAAATATATTACATGTATACATTTATCTTTATCACCCAAACTTGTAATGAGGTTGAGCTTTTCAAAACTGTCCAGAGCACGTAAGCAAATATTTTCTTAAAGTTAAAGGATGTGTCTAAAACCCCTGGGCTGCTCTGCAAACCTGAAGCTAAATTTGGGGCACCAGGCTCACAGTTCAATCAATGACTTCAAATAGCACACACCCTTCCTAGTTTAACCTGAATGACACAGCAACGTAAAAATGCTATAGTTGCACGTCCTTAATCCTGCCGAGTCACTGAGTCAGCTAGCACTTGGAGAATGATTTGGTTTTCCTTTGATTTAGAAAGTTCATGAAGTTTACCACATAAATATAAGCAGAAGTCCATGTAGCAGCGTTCTCTCTCTGAAATCTTACCCCACAATCCCAAAACCCAAGACAAAGCGGCTGGTTTATTATTCAGATATGTCATGTTGTTTTCTTTTAACTCACAGAGTCCAACGCTTTCACATGCATCAAGATAATGAAGTTTTAAAAAGACAATGATTCTTCATTATGCGTTTTTAGCTAAAATAAATGCATTTCAAGTTCCTCCCACCAAGAGCTAACTTTTGTAATTATCTGGTCCATATTGAGGACCATATTTGCTGACACTCAGTTTCCAATTTTTTTTTCCTGTACAGTATGTTAAGAACTTGACTTTTGTATTAAGGAAGCATGTTCTAATTTTAAGCAAGTTTCACAATCACATTTTTGGAAAGACCTTAATAAACTTCTCTTAATCAAACTGAGTCTTAATCAAATGTACTTGCAGCGTGACCAGTAAGTCTACAGCAAGCAATACAAACTTACAAAAATGTATACTTTACTGTCCTCCCTCACTAAAGTCTCTACAGACAAAAGACAATACAAACATCACACTCAAAAACATGGAATAAATTTAATTGAACATGAATATTGATTATAGCAGTTCAAGTACATTTACTTTTTGCAATTTGACTATGGATTTTATCTTACATAGGAAACACCCTTATACTTCCTGCAAAATGAAACCTCCACAGCAGCACCAGCCCAGGCCACCTTTCATTGCCAGGCCGTGAACAATTTAAACTGTAAATGCAAGCAGGAAAGTAATCTTTTAAAAGGAGGGAGAAAGCTGCCCGGGCTGTAAACTTTTACATGTGGCACGAAGGGCAAACCTTTTAGTCCAAATCATAGTGAGAAACCACTAAAACTGGATAAAATGCCTGAGAAAATGGGCAAAGTTCTATCTACCTAGCTGTCCTCTCAAAGGTGCAGTTCCTAGTTTGTTCCTCCCTTTTGGAGAAAGCTTTTTCGTTGAAATACATCGCAATGTTCCATATTCCAGTCAAAATTTAAATTAAAAAACAAACCATGAGTTTCTGTGGGAAAGACATCTAGTGACAAGAGTTATGCTCACATTTTACAGTTCAGGAACCAAGATGAGACTGCCCATGAGTCAAGACTAAAAATCAGAAATGGAAAGACTGTGGAATCGCCATCCCTGCGTTACAGTGGGAGGAAGGACCAGAGGAAGCCGTAATGCACGGAATGTGACAATAATTGCCCATTGCTTTAAATAAAGTGTTAAGATGAATCCATGACATGTTCAAGTCCACGCGCCGGTGCCTCTGGCTTCATGTTGGTACATGTTAAGAGCTGTGGAATGGTTGCACTGAGGAATCCTGGCCACCAGCTGGGATGGCCTCGCAGAGAGTCCCAGCTCGACTCAGGATGCTACTCATGAGAAACACGGTCCAGGGCTATGTAGAAGCTCTTCTTATCATCTAGGCAGTGCCAGCCAATCGGCCCAATCTCACAGTCTGCGCATATGAGGAACTTTACATTCCCAACGTCCTTGGTGAATCCAATATTCTCAAAGGAAAACATGTCATCTACGAGCCAGTGATCCTGGAGCACGTCCCCATCCAGAGAGTTGCTGGCAAGCAGGGCTGTCTTCTTCTTCATGGAGGGAAGGAAAAGCTATCAAGGAACAAAACATGGCATTAGCCATTTATGCACACAAGCCATTTACAAACATCAGCTATCACCTCTACAGGCTCAGCTCCAATGCACTCAGAGCTGCAGAGCAGACACAAAGGATGAGAGATAGCCCTGCCTCACAAGTAGGCACAGACTAAGAGACATGCCACAGACACACACAGCGATATAAATATAAGAAAAAAGCCACCACATGGTTGGGGGCAGCACAAGGAAACAAGGAGCCCGCAGTATGTTCAGCAGTGGTCTCAAGACACCAACAGCCTCCTTGGTCAGGCTGTTGTGCAGGTGGCCGGCCAAGGAGAGTTGTGAACAGGATCTGAAGGGTGATGACGTATCTGAAGGAGGACAATGAAGCAGGAAGGGGGCGTGGGGCTGGGGACTGGAGTCAGGGGCTGATCAGGAATCACTGCGGATACCAGGTGATCGGTCAGGGCCCCGATGATGGGGGCAGTGGGCGGAGCTGCGAGGTGCCAGGGCACGGCCTGCTGACGGGGAGGATGGAGCCCGTCCCGGCGGGGGAAGGGGGAAGGCAGAAAGCAACCGCTGCCGGGCCGGGAGCCCGGGCGAGGGGAGGGGCCGTACCTCTCTGCGCGCGAAGGTGGCGGCGCCGGGCAGCAGCACGCGCGAGCCGCAGCGCTGACACAGCACAGCCTTGCGGTTGCGGCCCCGCGCGCAAACCAGCTCCTCCGCGCCTGGACTGCGAGGAGCCGCTGCTGGTTCCATCTCCGCGCAGGGCGCCGCCATGGCCGCGCAGGCGCATTAGTGCCGCCTCGGCACGCGCAGCAGGGGCCCGGGCGGGGCGAAGGTTCACCTTGCGGGAGGCGGTGTGGTGGCGCTGTGGGCAGCGCTATGGGGCTATTGGCCTGGGGCAGAGGACTACCACTGGGGTGGGGATTGCTCCAGGAGCAGGGCTGAGTGGTTACGTAAACGCCATGGGGAGCTATACGTTGCGTGATCATATTTCCCAAAGGGAAAACAGGACACAGCATGAAGCTAGCCCCAGCCCCCACGCAGGGCTGGCCCGAACCTCCCCCTCTGAGGCTGGCCCAAGACACTCGGCCAAGTCCTCCTCTCCCCTGGGTGGGGCTGGCCCGAGTCGCTGGCTCAAACCCTCCCCTCTCCCTCACGTGGGGCTGGTGTCGCTGCTCACCCAAGCCCTGCCTCCCCCCTGCATGTTCCTCCACATCCCACTTTTTTGACAAAAGTGCGCATTTGTCCAGTTTGCTCTTGCCCACTGATCAGGTTGGCAAATGAGACAAATGCCCACTTTTGCCAAAAACGTTGGGACGGCCGGGACAAGGTTTAAAAAAGGGACTGTCTCAGCCAAAATGGGACGTATGGTCACCCTAGCTATACGCCTAGAAGTGGAATGAGGACAGAGCTGTGGCATGGGGTCACAGGCATGGGGCTATGGGGTAAGGGTAGGTTACATGTGATGGGTGTAGGGTGACTAGATCACCCAGGTGAAATATCGGGATGCGGGGGGTGGGGGGGGGCGCAAAAAAAAAAAAAAAAGCCGCCGGAGCTCCACACCCCGCCCCCGCACCAGCTTGCCTTCGCCTGCCTCAGAGATACTCTGCCACAGCTCAGCCGCCGTGGGCCCGTGCCCGCCCCGCTTGCCCCCCCCCAAACACACACACACACACCCCTGCACAGACACCGGTCACCCCGTCCCAGGCACACACACAGAGCCCTGCACAGCTCCACTAGTCACTAGACCAGCCCCTTTCTCAGCTAACAGCTCTGGTGTCCCCAGACCAAAGCTCCCCAACCCCCGACCACCCCGTGAGGAAAGCCAGTCCTCCTTTCCAGCTCCCCGGGGCCACTGGACTGTCCGGGACTTGCCCCCAGTCCAGATTCGAGTCCAACACACCCAGCAAGCAGCGCCCCGGGCCAACTTCCAGCGGTGGCTGGGCCCGCAGAGCCGAAGGGCGGCGCAGCCCAGCGTGGAAGGTGTCTCGGGCTGGGCGGCCCGCGGGGGCAGGTTTGAGAAACCCCTTCCCAGGCTGGGGGCTGCTCCAGCTGCCGGCGTGCAGGGCCGGGCTGGAGGGGGCCGGGCAGCGCTGGGCGCAGAGAGCGACGCTAAGACGCGGCGTTTGCGGGCCTGGGCTGGGCTCGGCTGCCGGCGGAGGGGCCCCGGGACAGCTCGAGAGGCAGGCGAGGTCCCGGGAAGACGCGCGGCCGCGGAGGGGCTGAGCTCCTGCCTCGACTCGGGAACCCCTGGCGCGGCGGCTGCAAACGCGTCTCGCTCGCCCCAGGCCGGGCCCCTCCCGCCGCCGCCGCTCACTACCCAGCCCAGTGCGCCTCATCCCTGCGGCAGGACGGGCAGGGGACCGGCTCCCCCACCCGCTGAGGAAGAGGCTCTGCGCGCCAGCGGCCAAGCTCCGGCTTCCGGTCCCTCCTCAGTCACCCGCCCCCCACGCTGAGCCAGCTGCGGCCAGGGGAGCAGACCGGGCTGGCTGCAGCGTGCCCAGAGAGTGCTTGGGGAAGAGGCAGGGTCAGGGCAGGGATCTGGGGAGGGATCCAATGGGGGAAGGAGAGGGCGGAGTCGGGGCGGGGAGGTGCAAGCGCCGGAGTGGAGGGCAAAATTGTTTGTTTGTCCAGTGTCCCGGCTGAACATCAGTCGGGACGCGGGACAAACAGATATCGGGACAGTCCCGATAAAATCGGGAGGTCTGGTCACCCTATCTTGCACACACATCGAGCCCTGACCCCAATCCAGGCGTGAGCAGGCAGACTCAGCCTGGCAGGATCCAAGTGTGGAGGGGATTAGTATGGGGGGATCCGGGTGTGGGGTGAGAGGGTTCTGTGTGGGGATATATGGGTGCAGCAGCTCTATGGAGGGTCCAGATGCAGGGGTGATCTGGATGCACAGGGGCTTGTTGTGGGGTTCTGGGTGCAGTGGCAATGGGACTCTGCAGGAGGGTTCAGGTGAAGGAGGTTAGGACTCAGCTGAGGGGGTCTGGGTTTGGGGAGATGGGGCTTATCAGGGGTGCTGGGGGCTCAGCAGGGGGCAGTCTGAGTGCTGAAGAAGTGAGGCTTGGTGGAGTGGGGGTCTAGGTGCAGCTGGTTAGGGCTTAGTAGGGTGACGGTCCAGGTGCAGGAGGCTCATCAGGGTGATCCAGGTGTGGGGTGAGGGTGGGGATCATCAGGGTTGGGGTTTGAGTGTGTGGGGCTCTGTGGGGGGGTGCAAGAGTGGGGGGTCTGGATGCAGGGGGAGGGGCTTGACAGGGGTCTGGATGCAGGGGGGGATGAGGCTCAGTGGGGTAGGGGTTTGGGTGCGGGGAGCTCAGCTGGGGATCTGGATGCACAAGGGCTGGGTGGAAGGGGCAGCAGCTCCCTGTGCAGTGACCCCTTTGCCCTGCAGCTGAGAAACAATGGGAGCAGGAAGCAGGGGGAGGCATTCAGAGCTTCCTGGAGCTGGGGCAGGTTTCTGGGGTTGGGTCTGACCCAGCCTCGGCCCTGGCCATTCCTTGCAGGGGAAGAGGAAGTCTCATCCTCCCCCAGCCCAGCTGGGATTAGCAGCTGAGCCCAGCGCAGGATAGGAGCCATCGGCAGCGATTTACCTCTCTGCTGGCTGCTCCGGGCTACTGAAATGATGCACCCGCACTTCTGGGGAGGGGCACATGACCGCTCTAGCAGCTTCCCTTTGCTTCCCCGTCAGAATTCATTTTTCTGTGGGGAAGCAAAGAAATCTGCTGGGGACATGAAATTCTACACATGCACAGTGGCAGAGATTGCCTTCTATTGCTTTATCTCAACGCTTCAATCAAAACAAACTGCTTTTGAATTGCCTTTACTCTATTTCAGCCTGGGATAAACTGGTATAAGGGCCATGCGGATGCATCATAATGCTGCTATAACCCTCCCAGACCTCCTAAAGTGGTGGTACAGCACAAAATGATGTGAGAGTGGCAAGGGGGGAAAAGTGCAGTAGATTTAATCTTCCTGGATTTCTCTAAAACGTGATACAGTTCCACATGGGAAATTATTAAATTGGAAAAGAGGGGGATCAATATGAGAATCAAAAGGTGGGTAAGGAACTGGTTAAAGGGGAGACTACAGTGGGTCATGCTGAAAGGTGAACTGTCAGCCTGGAGGGAGGTTACTAGTGGAGTTCCTGAAGAATTGGTCTTGGGACCAGTGTTATGTAACATTTTCATTAATGAAACAAGGTGAGTGAAGTGACATCTCTTGTTGGACCAACTTCTGTTTGTGAAAGAGGCAAGCTTTTGAGCTACATAGAGCTAATAAAATGTGTGGATGACATGAAGTTGGAGGTATAACCAACATGGAGGACCAGAATATCCTACAAGGAGATTTGGCTGACCTTGAAAAATGGCATTATAGAAATGGGATGAAATTTAATTGTGCGGAGTGCAAGATCATGCAGTAGGGGACTAGCAACAAGAATTTTTGCTATAAGCTGGGAACTTATCAGTTGGAAGCAACAGAGGAGGAGAGAGAGGATGACTATGAGCTGCTAATGTGATGTGGCCATGAAAAAGGATAATGCAATCCTAGGATGCATCAGGCAAGGTATTTCCAGTAGAGATAGAGAAGTGTTGTTAACATTGTACAAGGCCTCATCCAGAATACTGTGTGCAATTCTGGTCTCCCACGTTTAAGAAAGATGAATTCAAACTGGAACAGGTGCAGAGAAGGGCTACTAGGATGATTAGAGGAATGGAGAATCTATCTTATGAAAAGAGACTTAAGGAGCTTGGCTTGTTTAGCCTAACAAAACAAAGGCTGAAAGGAGATATGTTTGCTCTCTATAAATACATCAGAGGGAAAAACATCAGGGAGGGAGAAGTGTTATTTAAGTTAAGGGTCAATGCTGGCACAAGAACAAAAGGATATAAACTGGTCATCAACAAGTTTAGGCTTGAAATTAGAAGGTTTCTAACCATTAGGGGTGAAGTTCTGGAACAGTTTTCCAAGAGTAGTAGTGGAGGCAAAAATACGAATTTGTTTGAAGACTGAGCTTGACAAGTTGAGGGGAAAGCAGTGGATGTGTTATTCCTTGACTTTAGCAAAGCTTTTGATACGGTCTCCCACAGTATTCTTGCGGCCAAGTTAAATAAGTATGGGCTGGATGAATGGACTGTAAGGTGGATAGAAAGCTGGCTAGATCGTCGGGCTCAACGGGTAGTGATCAATGGCTCCATGTCTAGTTGGCAGCCGGTTTCAAGCGGAGTGCCCCAAGGGTCGGTCCTGGGGCCGGTTTTGTTTAATATCTTTATTAATGATCTGGAGGATGGTGTGGACTGCACTCTCAGCAAGTTTGCAGATGACACTAAACTAGGAGGCGTGGTAGATACACTAGAGGGTAGGGATCGGATACAGAGGGACCTAGACAAATTAGAGGATTGGGCCGAAAAAAACCTGATGAGGTTCAACAAGGACAAGTGCAGAGTCCTGCACTTAGGACGGAAGAATCCCATGCACTGCTACAGATTAGGGACCGAATGGCTAGGTAGCAGTTCTGCAGAAAAGGACCTAGGGGTCACAGTGGATGAGAAGCTGGATATGAGTCAACAGTGTGCTCTTGTTGCCAAGAAGGCTAACGGCATTTTGGGCTGTATAAGTAGGGGCATTGCCAGCAGATCGAGGAACGTGATCGTTCCCCTTTATTCAACATTGGTGAGGCCTCATCTGGAATACTGTGTCCAGTTTTGGGCCCCACACTACAAGAAGGATGTGGAAAAATTGGAAAGAGTCCAGCGGAGGGCAACAAAAATGATTAGGGGTCTGGAGCACATGACTTATGAGGAGAGGCTGAGGGAACTGGGATTGTTTAGTCTCCAGAAGAGAAGAATGAGGGGGGATTTGATAGTAGCCTTCAACTACCTGAAGGGGGGTTCCAAAGAGGATGGAGCTCGGCTGTTCTCAGTGGTGGCAGATGACAGAACAAGGAGTCTCAAGTTGCAGTGGGGGAGGTCCAGGTTGGATATCAGGAAAAACTATTTCACTAGGAGGGTGGTGAAACACTGGAATGCGTTACCTAGGGAGGTGGTGGAGTCTCCTTCCTTGGAGGTTTTTAAGGTCCGGCTTGACAAAGCCCTGGCTGGGATGATTTAGCTGGGAATTGGTCCTGCTTTGAGCAGGGGGTTGGACTAGATGACCTCTTGAGGTCCCTTCCAACTCTGATATTCTATGATTCTATGATTCTAAGTTTATAAAGAGTATGGTATGATGAGGTTGCCTGCAATGGCATAGGCCCAGCTGCAACTGCTATTAGCAGATATCTCCAGTGGATGGAGACCGGACACTAGATGGGGAAGGCTCTAAGTTACTATAGAGAATTCTTTCCCAAGTGTCCAGGGGATGGGTCTTCCACACAGGGCTGGATTAACTTTTTGTGGGCCCGGTACCAAACATATTTGTGGGCCCCCCTGGGGGCCAGGGGCAAGAGCACAGCGGGCAGGGTGGATTTGATTTAAATCATGATTTTGTACATAAAAGTTCATTCTTGTTGGTTGTTATAACCTTAATACATATTCTTCACAACTTAGAGATAGATGTAGGTTTCATTTTTAGAAAGTACACACTATACATTTTTAAACAGTGATTTATTTTGAAAACTTTTCAGTTGAGTTTTACAGCTATATAAGCAAATGAATGATTGTTTGGTTATTTCATTTAACAAAGGTAATTGAAGCAGATATTTATGAAGTCATTGGGAGGTGAACTATCTCCCGTTCAACAGGTTAATCATTAATATTTGGAGGATTTTCTTGCCATGCTGTATTAGGAGGAGAACATCACCAGACAGACATTAAAATTGTTTTATTTAACTAAAACAACACCATTAAGTATTTTGGATTTTTTTCTTCAACATCAAACATTTATCTCCAGACTTCTCCTTGTCCAGATCTATTCCGCCCCCAACAATCTTCTATTCATTGAACTTTTTGAAACGTTTCACTTTTAGAGAGAGGTAAGGGATTGACTCTGTGTACACAAATTTGCAGAGGGACAATAGGGTTGAGGTCTGTTATTTCTCACCTCTATATATTATTTATTTAAAAACATTTTTGCTGTTAACAAGCATGTTACCTCTGGAGACACAAATCCACAGTTTGAGAACTGCAAAACTAAGCATCTCTGATGGTATCTTCTAGACCAGGGGTTGGCAATCTTTCAGAAGTGGTGTGCTGAGTCTTCATTTATTCACTCTAATTCAAGGTTCCGCATGCCAGTAATACATTTTAACATTTTTAGAAGGTCTCTTTCTATAAGTCTATAATATATAATTAAACTATTGTTATATGTAAAGTAAATAAGGTTTTAAAATTTTTTAAGAAGCTTAATTTAAAATTAAATTAAAGTGGTGGCCAGGACCCGGGCATTGATTTTTATCCACCGTGACAGTGGGGCATGGTGGGGGGGGGGAGGATTGGTCCCCAGCTGGAGTGAGGCACGGGCCAGGGGCAAGACGAGCACAGTGGGGCATGGGGTGGGAGGATTACTTCCTGCTGACTAGAGCAAGGCAGGGGCCAGGGGCAAAAGCACAGCGGGCAGGTGCTAGGGTTGGTCCCCAGAGCAAGGGAGGGACTGGGGGTAAACTGCAAGCACAGCAGGGCTGGGGAGGAGGTAAACAGGATCCCCCCCGCCCACATAAAGCGGGTACCTACCTTCTCCCTGGCTCTAGCCCATTCTCTTCGTCTCTCTCTGCACTGAGTTGCCCCTCCTCCAGTGTGACAAAGTGGGAATGTTCTTAATGTTTTCTCTGAATACTGTGTGGGTACTTCAGTTTCCCCTGTCTTAGGTATCTAGGTGGTGAGATAAGAGTGTGTGATTGTTGCAGAGGCCTAGGAAGGTGTGATGCTGTCTGCACAGAGAATGGCTGACACCCTGTCTCCTGGTAACAGACGGCCTGGGCCCCTCCCTTGCAAGGTGCCAACTGAAGGTGTTGGAGAGCAAAGATCAGATGGCCTCCTGGCCTGGGAAACAGCCAAAGCCCAGAGGAGGTGCTGGAGGGGGTTGCAGTTTGGAGCTGGCTGGGGAAACGGGAGGCTGAGGGGTCCTGTTTTCTGTACCTGCAAGCTCTGTTTTGGACTGTATTCCTGTCATCTAATAAACCTTCTGTTTTACTGGCTGGCTGAGAGTCACGGTGAATCACAGGAAGTGGGGGGTGCAGGGCCCTGACTCCCCCACACTCCATGACATCCGGCAGGACCAGGACAGGTTCTCTTCCAGTCCTCTGGGGTAGGTGTTGGGGGTGGGAGGAGCGGAGGCTAATGTGGTTACTCCTATAATCTGACTTTTAGTTTCCAGTCAGCACTGCTAACTGAACACTTAGATCCTGTTTTCTACTGGAGTTTCCAGTCTAAAACTGGATACCTGGCAACAGGGGTGCCAGAAAAGCCTGGGGGCGGGGGAGGGGCAAGCAATCATTTTCAAAAGTGAGAGGGCTAAGCCTTAAGCAGGGGGAGGGGGAGGAAGCAAGTGGTGGATGGGCTAGGGCAGGGGTCGGCAACGTTGGCACACGGCTCGCCAGGGTAAGCACCCTGGCGGGACGGGCCAGTTTTATTTACCTGCTGACGCAGCAGGTTCGGCCGGTCGTGGCCCCCACTGGCCGCGGTTCGCCGTCCCGGGCCAATGGGGGTGGCGAGAAGCCGCGGCCAGCACATCGCTTGCCCGTGCCGCTTCTCGCCGCCATTGGCCCGGGACGGGGAACCGCGGCCAGTGGGGGCCGCGATCGGCCGAACCTGCCGCGTCAGTAGGTAAATAAAACTGGCCCGACCCGCCAGGGTGCTTACCCTGGCGAGCCGCGTGCCAACGTTGCCAACCCCTGGGCTAGGGAGTGGAGAGGAGTTAGTGGGCAGGGCCATGCCTGCTGTACTGCCCAGGTAGGTTGGAAACGGGATCAGTCGACACAGTATCCCCAGCCCAGGTGACGTGACAGCCAGTGGTGGATTTAGAGTTAGTGGGGCCCCCGGCCCTGTAGTCAGCTTCATTTTTGGGGCCCCTCCTTGGAACCCAGCCAAGAAAAGAACATTCTTTTTTTCTTCATCCTCCTCCTATAAGTAATAGCAAGTAAATGAAAATAAAGTGCGGTACCTTGATTGTTTTTGTAGTCTAACTTATTTTTCCACAGACCACTTGAAAATCGCTGAGAGTCTCGGTGAACCACTTAATGATCTTTCCAAATATTGTTTGTACCGTTAGCTAACTATTGTAAAGTGCTTTGGATAAAAAAACATTGGGGTATGGGGTCTGGACAGGACTTAGGGTGCGGAAGGGGGCACGGGGCTGGAGGTGCAGGGTCTGGGAGGCAGTTAGGGTGTGGGAGGGAGTTAGGGTGCAGGAGCAGGCTGGGAGTTGGGGTGCAGGGTCTGGCCAGGAGTTAGGGTGTGGGAGGAGGCTCAGGGTTGGGGCAGGAGGTTTGGGTGTGAAGCGCTTACCTGGGGCAGCTCCCATTTGGTGCGAGGGGTGCAGGTGGGAATGTGGGGGTGGTGGTGCAGGAGCTCCCATTTGGTGCTCAGGGTGGGGATGTGGGGGGTGTGTGCAGGAGTCAGGGCTGGGGTTGTGAGGGTGCTCCCAGCCCTCTGCCCTGAGCAGCTCATGGTAGGGGGCTGGAAGGGATATGCCCCAATTCCACCCCCTTCCCCAAAGCCCCGCCCCCACCTCTTCTCCTCCTGCTCCCCCGAGCAGCGAGCGCACTGCAGCCCCGCTCCTCCCACTCCCTCGCGCTGGCAAACAGCTGTTTGGAAGCGGGGAAAGCTCTGGGAGGGGGAGGGGCGGGAACACGGCACGCTCGGGGGAAGAGGCAGGGGAGGGGGGAGTTTGGCTGCCGGCGGACCCTGCCCTGCAGCAGGAGCCCCAGGAGCCGGCAGGACCAAGCTTCTGCCCCCACAGGAGAGAGCAGGGGGCGGAGAAGAACAGGGCGGGCCAGGACCTCTTTGGAGCCCGGGCCCGGCACCATGGCGCTAGTGGCACCATGGTAAACTCAGTACTACTTGCACACAGGGCTGGCTCTAGGCACCAGCAAAACAAGCTGGTGCTTGGGGAGGCACATTTTTAGGGGCAGTATGGCCGGCGCCAGAGTGCCGCCCCTGCCACCCCTAAAAATGTGCCCCGGCCGCCCTGGCTCACCCCGCTGCTGCCACGGCGCGCAAAACAGCTGATTCGCGCGCCGCTGCTCCCCCTCCCTCCCAGGCTTGACAGCCTGGGAGGGAGGGGGAGACTCCAAGTGGTCGTGACGCACGCGCCACTTCTCCCCCTCCCTCCCTCCCTCCTAGGCTTGAGAACCTGGGGGGAAGAGGCAGGGCTGGGGATTTGGGGAAGGGGCGGAGTTAAGGCAGGGCCGGGGGGTGGGGTAAGAAAAAAACAGGGGGTGGGGGGCTGCCAAAATTGATTTTGCTTGGGGCGGCAAAAATCCTAGAGCTGGCCCTGCTTGCACACATGCTCAGGGTCTAACTGATCACCATAGTTGGGGGGGTTTCACCTTCCTTTGTAGTGTGGGGCATGGGTCACTTGCTGGTTTGAACTAGAGTAAATGATGGAGTCTCTGTAACTTGAAATCTTTAAATCAAGATTTCAGGACTTCAGTAACTCAGCCAGAGGCCTGCGATGTGCAGGAGGGCAGACTAGATGATCATGATGGTCCCTTCTGGCCTTAAAGTCTATGAATCTGAGACCTTTCATGATTTTTCACTTCCCTTCTCCCCACCTCAAAAATAAATAAGTAAAGGAGCTATACGTTGGTAATGGTACATTATAGTGCAGGATCCCTCTTTTGGAGGAACTGATTAAAAATATCTTGCCATATCCAAGGAAAAGGAATATATAAGGAAAAGAGTTCCAAAGTGGAAAGGAAAAAACATGAAAGCAACATTTTCTGTGTTGCCATTATACCCACTTTTACAATAATAAGTAACATTGTGGTTCTGTGGCAGTTCACACACCAGCCTATACCCCAGACAAGGAAAACAGGTACGAGCCAAACTACACATCTGTAATGTGCCTTGCACCTACCTGCAAGAGCACTGTCTATTTGGACGCTGTACGTGAGATGATTGGGAGGCAGCAGATGAGGGACTGCTTCTGTCTAGCTTTGTAAGGGGAGGTACTATTGTTAAAGGAAGTTATAGCTAATTGATGCACTTCACTGTTTATTAAAAAAAAATAATGCTACTTAATTGCTTCCTTAGAAAGAGCCACTGAACTTCTGAAGGAAGCAGCAAGATGGGATCATGAGCACCACGTTTTCCTTGTGGGATGCTTTGCTTTGTTTGAATTTGACCCTGTCTTCCATGGGCAGCAGGTATAATAGGTCAGGGAAGGTACAGCCTCCCCTAATGCAGCCACGGGGCACCTGTTGTGGTTTGGCAGGGGAAATGTTTGCTTTTTATTATGCTCCATGCAGGTTCCAGGGCAGCTGAGGAGATGATATGTGCTATTCAGCTTTCTGGGTTCATCAGTAATCTCCCTGGACTCCAGAGAGAATACTGATGAACCCGGGAAGCTGAGTAACACATACTACCTCCTCAGCCATCCAGGAACCTGCACGGGGCATAACAAAAGCTGAGGTTCTTTTTCTAGAAGAGAGGAACTTTAAATTTTTCCCGCGGGGCAGCTTGGGTCTGCGGAGGGGAGGCGTGGCTGTGGGGGCTACGGCCAGCCCAGGTGGGCTCTTAGCAGAGATTGAGGGGGGAGCATTCCAGAAGACAGGCCTCCTGTCTCTCTCATTGGGCAAGACAGGCAGAAGTTCAATGGCTCCATGTCTAGTTGGCAGCCGGTTTCAAACTGAGTGTCCCAAGGGTCGGTCCTGGGGCCGGTTTTGTTTAATATCTTTATTAATGATCTGGAGGATGGTGTGGACTGCACTCTCAGCAAGTTTGCAGATGACACTAAACTAGGAGGCGTGGTAGATACACTAGAGGGTAGGGATCGGATACAGAGGGACCTAGACAAATTAGAGGATTGGGCCAAAAAAACCCTGATGAGGTTCAACAAGGACAAGTGCAGAGTCCTGCACTTAGGACGGAAGAATCCCATGCACTGCTACAGACTAGGGACCGAATGGCTAGGTAGCAGTTCTGCAGAAAAGGACCTAGGGGTCACAGTGGACGAGAAGCTGGATATGAGTCAACAGTGTGCCCTTGTTGCCAAGAAGGCTAACGTCATTTTGGGCTGTATAAGTAGGGGCATTGCCAGCAGATCGAGGAACGTGATCGTTCCCCTTTATTCGACATTGGTGAGGCCTCATCTGGAATACTGTGTCCAGTTTTGGGCCCCACACTACAAGAAGGATGTGGAGAAATTGGAAAGAGTCCAGCGGAGAGCAACAAAAATGATTAGGGGTCTGGAGCACATGACTTATGAGGAGAGGCTGAGGGAACTGGGATTGTTTAGTCTCCAGAAGAGAAGAATGAGGGGGGATTTGATAGCAGCATTCAACTACCTGAAGGGGGGTACCAAAGAGGATGGAGCTCGGCTGTTCTCAGTGGTGGCAGATGATAGAACAAGGAGCAATGGTCTCAAGTTGCAGTGGGGGAGGTCCAGGTTGGATATCAGGAAAAACTATTTCACTAGGAGGGTGGTGAAACACTGGAATGCGTTACCTAGGGAGGTGGTGGAATCTCCTTCCTTGGAGGTTTTTAAGGCCCGGCTTCACAAAGCCCTGGCTGGGATGATTTAGCTGGGAATTGGTCCTGCTTTGAGCAGGGGGTTGGACTAGATGACCTCTTGAGGTCCCTTCCAACTCTGATATTCTATGATTCTAAGTTGCATTCACAGCACTTGGAGCTGCCAGAGCAGAGTCTTTCACAGAGGCTGCTCCTGTGTTCTGCAAGGCCAAGAAACTGAAGTGCACATGCCACACGTGCAGCCCAGGAACAGCAATGCCGGCATCTCCACACTGCCTCAGCTCTGCCCTGAAGGAACCATCTCTCAAGGTGATAGGACAGCTCAGTCTCCATGGCCCATTCATTCTTTGGCCACTGCATGGAGCCTGCCAAAAAGGGGGTCAGTGGTGGGTTTGTGATATAGACCCAGACCCCGTGGGAACTGCTCTGACACCCATTTTCAACAAATTTCAGTCCCCATGACCTCACGTTCAAACTAGTGACCATGAGGGCTCCCTGGCCCACACATCACCATTCCTCTGCTTAGGTCTCTTTGCATTCCTAAACGTAAATAGCCATTTACAAAATAAAGATATAAACCCAATCCCTCTGGAGCAGAGGGCTGGGGACTGCAGTGTAATCCAAACCAAACTGACAGAGGGTGCCACTGGGCAGTGACTTATACAACCATAAAGCACTGTGTGAGTAAAAGGTATCATGGCCTCTTCCAGCTGGGATCCTCCTTTGTAGGGTAAAATGGCATGGCTACTGTTTCCAGAGCCAATTACAGTGATACAAGGAGCCAGTGCAAGCCACTGGTAGTGATAGAGGCGCCCCTCTGTGCCCAACCAACAGAGCAGGTGAGTCTGTTACAACCCCAGCTATAGAGTCTTGGCTTTTTAGCTCAAGCTGTAGCAGCCAAGGTCACCCTTAGGGGCAGGTGATCAGAGCAACTGCCCTGTATACTAGCATTCAGGGGCGCCAAATCCCTGTTTGGTTTTGTTGTGCTTGACAGGTGGTTATTTGCTCGTAAGAACAGCCACACTAAGTCAGACCAATGGGCCAGCTAGCCCAATACCCCATCTTCTGACAGTGGCCAATGCCAGATGTTTCAGAGGGAATGAACAGAACAGGGCAATTATCGACTGATCCATCCCCTGTTGTCCACTTCCAGCTTCCGGCAGTCAGAGGCTTAGGGACACCCAGAGCATGGGGTTGTGTCCCTGACCATCTTGGCTAATAGCCATTGATGGGCCTAGCCTCCATGAAGAGGTTACTTACCTGTAACTGGAGGTTCTTAGAGATGTGTGGTCCCTATATGGAGTCTAAGTATGGGTGCTCATGCCCCAGAATGTTTTCCTAGCAGTGTCTGTTGACCTGTGGCTACGTGTGCTCACGTAGAGTCACCCTTGGAGTCGTGCCATGACTCCATCAGGTGGATCATGGATGCACCTGGAGACCCATTTGGAAATTTGTTGTGAGGAGTGGGCTTGTCCCTTGCATCGATTAGCAATGACTAGAGTTTTGGTGACGTCTGGAAGGCACAAGTTCACTGGAGGTAGAATTCCAGTGCACCTTGGATGTCGAGGGAGTGCAGTGCTCTGGCTGTGTGCGATCTGGGATAGAAGACAGGGAGGTAGATGCACTGATTTAGGTGGAATTCTGACACTACCCTAGGTATGAATTGTGCAGCCACAAGAAAATCTTATTCTGTGGAAGACAGTGTAAGGTGGGTCCGCCATCATGGCCGCCAGTTTGCTGATCTATCTAGCCAACCTGATGGCCACTAAGAAGATCAGTTTCATGGAGACAGAACATTTTGCCAGAGGCTTGAAGAGGAGCTTTGTGAGGGCGGAAGAAACGAGATTAAGGCCTCACAAGGGAGTGGGCTTTAGGACTGGCAAGAAGGTATTGAGCAGACCCTTCAGGAAACAGATGGTGGTAGGGTGTGTGAGGCACTGTCCACCAGGGGAAGAAAGGCACTGAGCGCTGCCAAATGGACCCATATGGAGCTGAGGGCCAGGTCCGACATTTTGAGTTCAAGAAGGTAGTTGAGGATGACAGATATGGATATCGTCCCCAGAGGGTGTTGATGTCGGTGGGCACATGAAGTAAAGAACTTCCGCTTTGCCCAGAAGCAGACCCTGGTGGATACCCTCCTGCTTTGTGTACGGATGTGTGTCACTGGGGTGGAGCATGCCCAGTCTATCATGAAGCCCCATCCAAAAACCAAGCTGTGAGGGGAAGAGGGCCCAGATTGGGATGCCAGAGCCAGCCTTAATCTTGCATGAGATCCAGGAGTGTGCAGAGACTGAGCGGTGTGTGAGCAGAGAATCACAGGAGGTCCGTGAACAAATACTGATGGGGCCAGAATGGGGCTATAAGTATTACTGTAGCTCAGTCCCAGCGAATTTTGTGTAGGACTTTCAGGAGGAGGGAAATCATAGAAGATTAGGATTGGAAGAGACCTCAGGAGGTCATCTAGTCCAACCCCCAGCCCAAAGCAGGACCAACCCCAACTAAAGTATCCCAGACAGGGCTTTGTCAATCCGGGCCTTAAAAACCTCTAAGGAGGGAGATTTCACCACATCCCTAGGTAACCCATTCCAGTGCTTCACCATCCTCCTAGTGATATTAGTATTTCTTAATATCCAACCTAGACCTCCCCCACTGCAACTTGAGACCATTTCTCTTTGTTCTGTCATCTGTCACCACTGAGAAAAGCCAAGCTCCATCCTCTTTGGAACCCCCTTTCAGGTAGTTGAAGGCTGCAATCAAATCCCCCCTCACTCTTCTTCTTTTCTGCAGATTAAATAAACCAAGTTCCCACAGCCTCTCCTCATAAGGGCTCGGGGTGTGGGAGGGGGCTCAGGGCTGGGGCAGAGGGTTGGGGTACAGGTGGGTGCAGGCTCTGGGGTGGAGCAAAAGATGAGGGGTTTGGGGTGCAGGCTGCCTTGGGGCTGCGGTGGGGGGAGAGGACTCCCCCCAGCCTTCTCTCATGCAGCAGCTCGGGGCCAGGGGAGTGGCTCTTCTCCCCGGCAGCGCCGGTGGGCCTGGGCTGGGCTTGGGGAGGGGCTCCTCTCCCCCTGCCGCGGCAAGTCCAGGGCAAGTCCGTGCTGCGGCTGGTGGGGAGGGGGCGCCTCTCCCCGCCGCGGCAGGTCCATGCATCATTCCCCACCGCAGCCCTGAGCCCCAGTGCATGGCTTAATAGGCATCTGCGCAGCTTAGAGGGATCTTAGGTCCCCAGACTATAGCAGTGCATGAGATTCTTCTGCCCTAAATGCAGGACTTTGCACTTGTCTTTGTTGAACCTGATCAGATTTCTTTTAGCCCAATCCTCCAATTTGTCTAGGTCACTCTGGACCCTATCCCTACCCTCCAGAGTATCTCTCTCTCCCCACAGCTTAGACTCATCCGCAAACTTGCTCAAGGTGCAATCCATCCCATCATCCAGATCATTAAGGAAGATGTTGAACAAAACCAGCCCCAAGACTGACTCCTGGGGCACTCCGCTTGATACCAGCTGCCAACTAAACATTGAGCGGTTGATCACTCCCCGTTGAGCCCGACAATCTAGCCAGCTTTCTATCCACCTTATAGTCCATTCATCCAATCCATACTTCTTTAACTTGCTGGCAAGAATACTGTGGGAGACCATATCAAAAGCTTTGCTAAGGTCAAGGTATATCATGTCCACTGCTTTCCTCATATCCACAGAGCCAGTTATCTCATCATAGAGATGGGGTGAAGGCATAGCCTAGGATGTCTGTCCAGAGGAAAAGGGCATTGAGTAGGGTGACCATATTTCCTAAAGGGAAAATGGGACACCATGTGGGGCTGGTCCGAGCTCTCCCCCCCCAAGCCGCTCACCTGAGCTGCTCCCTCCGTGCATAGAATCATAGAATCATAGAATCATAGAATATCAGAGTTGGAAGGGACCTCAAGAGGTCATCTAGTCCAACCCCCTGCTCAAAGCAGGACCAATTCCCAGCTAAATCATCCCAGCCAGGGCTTTGTCAAGCCGGGCCTTAAAAACCTCCAAGGAAGGAGACTCCACCACCTCCCTAGGTAACGCATTCCAGTGTTTCACCACCCTCCTAGTGAAATAGTTTTTCCTGATATCCAACCTGGACCTCCCCCACTGCAACTTGAGACCATTGCTCCTTGTTCTGTCATCTGCCACCACTGAGAACAGCCGAGCTCCATCCTCTTTGGAACCCCCCTTCAGGTAGTTGAAGGCTGCTATCAAATCCCCCCTCATTCTTCTCTTCTGGAGACTAAACAATCCCAGTTCTCTCAGCCTCTCCTCATAAGTCATGTGCTCCAGACCCCTAATCATTTTTGTTGCCCTCCGCTGGACTCTTTCCAATTTTTCCACATCCTTCTTGTAGTGTGGGGACCAAAACTGGACACAGTATTCCAGATGAGGCCTCACCAATGTCGAATAAAGGGGAACGATCACGTTCCTCGATCTGCTGGCAATGCCCCTACTTATACAGCCCAAAATGCCGTTAGCCTTCTTGGCAACAAGAGCACACTGTTGACTCATATCCAGCTTCATATCCACTGTGACCCCTAGGTCCTTTTCAGCAGAACTGCTACCTAGCCATTCGGTCCCTAGTCTGTAGCAGTGCATGGGATTCTTCCGTCCTAAGTGCAGGACTCTGCACTTGTCCTTGTTGAACCTCATCAGGTTTTTTTCTGCCCAATCCTCTAATTTGTCTAGGTCCCTCTGTATCCGATCCCTACCCTCTAGTGTATCTACCACGCCTCCTAGTTTAGTGTCATCTGCAAACTTGCTGAGAGTGCAGTCCACACCATCCTCCAGATCATTAATAAAGATATTAAACAAAACCGGCCCCAGGACCGACCCTTGGGGCACTCCACTTGAAACCGGCTGCCAACTAGACATGGAGCCATTGATCACTACCCGTTGAGCCCGATGATCTAGCCAGCTTTCTATCCACCTTACAGTCCATTCATCCAGCCCATACTTCTTTAACTTGGTGGCAAGAATACTGTGGGAGACAGTATCAAAAGCTTTGCTAAAGTCAAGAAATAACACATCCACTGCTTTCCCCTCATCCACAGAGCCAGTTATCTCATCATAGAAGGCAATTAGGTTAGTCAGGCACGACTTCCCCTTCGTGAATCCATGCTGACTGTTCCTGATCACTTTCCTCTCCTCTAAATGTTTCATAATTGATTCCTTGAGGACCTGCTCCATGATTTTTCCAGGGACTGAGGTGAGGCTGACTGGCCTGTAGTTCCCCGGATCCTCCTTCTTCCCTTTTTTAAAGATGGGCACTACATTAGCCTTTTTCCAGTCATCTGGGACCTCCCCCGATCGCCATGAGTTTTCAAAAATAATGGCTAATGGCTCTGCAATCTCACCCGCCAACTCCTTTAGCACCCTCGGATGCAGCGCATCCGGCCCCATGGACTTGTGCACGTCCAGTTTTTCTAAATAGTCCCGAACCACTTCTTTCTCCACAGAGGGTTGGTCACCTTCTCCCCATGCTGTACTGCCCAGTGCAGCAATCTGGGAGCTGACCTTGTGCGTGAAGACAGAGGCAAAAAAATCATTGAGTACATTAGCTTTTTCCACATCCTCGGTCACTAGGTTGCCTCCCTCATTCAGTAAGAGGCCCACACTTTCCTTGATTTTCTTCTTGTTGCTAACATACCTGAAGAAACCCTTCTTGTTACTCTTAACATCTCTTGCTAACTGCAACTCCAAGTGTGATTTGGCCTTCCTGATTTCACTCCTGCACGCCTGAGCAATATTTTTATACTCCTCCCTGGTCATTTGTCCAATCTTCCACTCCTTATAAGCCTCTTTTTTGCGTTTAAGATCAGCAAGGATTTCACTGTTTAGCCAAGCTGGTCGCCTGCCATATTTACTATTCTTTCTACACATCGGGATGGTTTGTTCCTGCAACCTCAATAAGGATTCTTTAAAATACAGCCAGCTCTCCTGGACCCCTTTGCCCTTCATGTTATTCTCCCAGGGGATCCTGCCCATCTGTTCCCTGAGGGAGTCAAAGTCTGCTTTTCTGAAGTCCAGGGTCCGTATTCTGCTGCTCTCCTTTCTTCCTTGTGTCAGGATCCTGAACTCGACCATCTCATGGTCACTGCCTCCCAGGTTCCCATCCACTTTTGCTTCCCCTACTAGTTCTTCCCTGTTTGTGAGCAGCAGGTCAAGAAAAGCTTTGCCCCTAGTTGGTTCCTCCAGCACTTGCACCAGGAAATTGTCCCCTACACTTTCCAAAAATTTCCTGGATTGCCTGTGCACCGCTGTATTGCTCTCCCAGCAGATATCAGGGTGATTAAAGTCTCCCATGAGAACCAGGGCCTGTGATCTAGCAACTTCTGCTAGTTGCCAGAAGAAAGCCTCGTCCACCTCATCCCCCTGGTCTGGTGGTCTATAGCAGACTCCAACCACGACATCACCCTTGTTGCTCACACTTCTCAACTTTATCCAGAGACTCTCAGGTTTTTCTGCAGTTTCATACCGGAGCTCTGAGCCGTCATACTCCTCTCTTACATACAACGCAACTCCCCCACCTTTTCTGCCCTGCCTGTCCTTCCTGAACAGTTTATATCCATCCATGACCGTACTCCAGTCATGTGAGTTATCCCACCAAGTCTCTGTTATTCCAATCACATCATAGTTCCCTGACTGTGCCAGGACTTCCAGTTCTCCCTGCTTGTTTCCCAGGCTTCTTGCATTTGTGTATAGGCACTTAAGATAACTCAACGATCGTCCCTCTTTCTCAGCATGAGCCAGGAGTCCTCCCCTGTTGCGCTCTCCTGCTTGTGCTTCCTCCCAGGATCCCATTTCCCCACTTACCTCAGGGCTTTGGTCTCCTTCCCCCGGTGAACCTAGTTTAAAGCCCTCCTCACTAGGTTAGCCAGCCTGCTGGCGAAGATGCTCTTCCCTCTCTTCGTTAGGTGGAGCCCGTCTCTGCCTAGCACTCCTTCTTCTTGGAACACCATCCCATGGTCGAAGAATCCAAAGCCTTCTCTCCGACACCACCTGCGTAGCCATTCGTTGACTTCCACGATTCGACGGTCTCTACCCCGGCCTTTTCCTTGCACAGGGAGGATGGACGAGAACACCACTTGCGCCTCAAACTCCTTTATCCTTCTTCCCAGAGCCACGTAGTCTGCAGTGATCCGCTCAAGGTCATTCTTGGCAGTATCATTGGTGCCCACGTGGAGAAGCAGGAAGGGGTAGCGATCCGAGGGCTTGATGAGTCTCGGCAGTCTCTCCGTCACATCGTGTATCCTAGCTCCTGGCAAGCAGCAGACCTCTCGGTTTTCCCGGTCAGGGCGGCAGATAGATGACTCAGTCCCCCTGAGGAGGGAGTCCCCGACCACCACCACCCTCCTCCTCCTCTTGGGAGTGGTGGTCGTGGAACCCCCATCCCTAGGACAGTGCATCTTTTGCCTTCCAATCGGTGGAGTCTCCTTCTGCTCCCTTCCCTCAGATGGGCCATCTAGTCCACTCTCCGCATTAGCACCTGTAGAGAGAACATGGAAACGATTGCTCACCTGTATCTCCATTGCTGGTGCATGGACGCTCCTCTTTCTTCTTCTGGAGGTCACATGCTGCCAAACCTCCTCACAATCCTTCTGTCCCTGCTGCGCCTGCTCTGAATCTTCAGAACATTGTGGCCGTAGAAGCATCTCCTGACGTCTGTCCAGGAAATCTTCATTTTCCCTTATGCAACGCAGAGTTGATACTTGTTTCTCCAGCCCTCGAACCTTCTCCTCCAATATGGAGACCAGCTTGCACTTTGTGCAGACAAAGTCGCTTCTGTCCTGCGGAAGAAAGACAAACATGGCACAACCTGTGCAGGTTACAACAGCTGATCGCTCACCTTCCATATCTCCGTCCTCTTAAGAACTTCCTCAACTGTTGCAGGAACTACTCGGAGAAACCTGCAGATGAAAGCCTCAGTGCGCTCTCCCTAGGCAAACTCCCGCTGTTAGCCTCTGCTGTTCGCCGCTCAGCTGGTTCGCTGCTGACTGCCCTTATATACCAGTCAAGCCCACTCAAGGCCCAGCTGGAACAAAGCACTCCCAATTCACACTTTTCAAACAAACAAGCAAGCAATCAAGCACACGGTCAAACTGACCAACTGTCCCAGCAGCAGACACTCAGATACTCACCAACACAGCCCCCCTAATGCAGCACTTAGCGTACCTCCTCTCGGACAGCTCCCAGGCAAACTCCCGCTGTTAGCCTCTGCTGTTCGCCGCTCAGCTGGTTCGCTGCTGACTGCCCTTATATACCAGTCAGGCCCACTCAAGGCCCAGCTGGAACAAAGCACTCCCAATTCACACTTTTCAAACAAACAAGCAAGCAATCAAGCACACGGTCAAACTGACCAACTGTCCCAGCAGCAGACACTCAGATACTCACCAACACAGCCCCCCTAATGCAGCACTTAGCGTACCTCCTCTCGGACAGCTCCCAGGCAAACTCCCGCTGTTAGCCTCTGCTGTTCGCCGCTCAGCTGGTTCGCTGCTGACTGCCCTTATATACCAGTCAGGCCCACTCAAGGCCCAGCTGGAACAAAGCACTCCCAATTCACACTTTTCAAACAAACAAGCAAGCAATCAAGCACACGGTCAAACTGACCAACTGTCCCAGCAGCAGACACTCAGATACTCACCAACACAGCCCCCCTAATGCAGCACTTAGCGTACCTCCTCTCGGACAGCTCCCAGGCAAACTCCCGCTGTTAGCCTCTGCTGTTCGCCGCTCAGCTGGTTCGCTGCTGACTGCCCTTATATACCAGTCAGGCCCACTCAAGGCCCAGCTGGAACAAAGCACTCCCAATTCACACTTTTCAAACAAACAAGCAAGCAATCAAGCACACGGTCAAACTGACCAACTGTCCCAGCAGCAGACACTCAGATACTCACCAACACAGCCCCCCTAATGCAGCACTTAGCGTACCTCCTCTCGGACAGCTCCCAGGCAAACTCCCGCTGTTAGCCTCTGCTGTTCGCCGCTCAGCTGGTTCGCTGCTGACTGGTTCGCTGTTCATGCGAGACTGTTGCTGGTTGCCTGAGCACCACACCCCCCACGTGAGGTTGTCACTAGTCACTTGAACCCTTCTTCCCCGCCCCGCGCTGGAACCCTCCCCTCCTCAAGCCCTGCCTCCCCCCTGTGCGGGGCTGGTATTTCCGCTCACCTCCCCTGCACGTTCCTCTACCCCGCACTCCACCTTTTTGACAAAGATGGGCATTTGCTCTTGCCCACTGATCAAGCTGGTGAGAGCAAACAGGACAAATGCCCACATTTGCCAAAAATGTTGGGATGGCCAGGACAGGGCTTAAAAAAGGGACTGCCCCGGCCAAAATGAGACATACGGTCACCCTACTTGTGAATCTGCCCCCATGACTCCTCTGGAGAAATAAGTGGGCAGTTTGCCGTTCTCATGGATCACAAAGAGGTCCCAGGATAGGGTGCCCCACTTGTGGAAGAGGTACCTTGGTGTGGCATTGTGCAATTTCCACTCATGGTTCATGTAGAGAGTCCTGCTAGGAAGTTTTGGACAGCCAGGAGGTATGCATAGGCATAGTCTGACTTCTATATTTTGTGGGGGAGAGGGAACAGAGCCAGGCTGAGCCACCTCCACCCTCTGACTCACCTCAGCAGGCCACCCAGCCTGTCTGGGTTCGGGGGGGGGGGGAGGGGGGGAGGGGAGAAAACAACCAAAAAATTATAACTCAAAGGGGAGGGTTTCAGCTCAAAGTTTGAAAATCGCTCAAGATGCAGGGAGGGAGTAGCTAGGGGGTGTGTGCTGGGTGATCACACCCTAGGGCTGTGCCAGCCCCAGAGCCAGATCCTTCCCACCCCTGAGCGGCTCTTACTGGCTGTGTGAGCAGTCAAAAGGGGCTGGGAGCTGAAAAACAGCAGTAGCCTCAGGCACCAGCAGCAGGAGGAGGAGATGGGTGAATGCTGCGGCCGCCCGCACCATGGCACCAACCAGAGCAGCAGCTGCCCTGCTGTCAAGGCTGTATCCCCACTTTGAACTTTAGGGTACAAATGTAGGGGCCTGCATGAAAACTTCTAAGCTTAACTACCAGCTTAGCTCTGGTCCGCTGCCACCATTTCCCAATGGATTCCCTCCCTGGGAAGCCTTGAGAAACCTTCACCAATTCCCTGGTGAATACAGATCCAAACCCCTTGGATCTCAAAACAAGGAAAAATCAATCAGGTTCTTAAAAAGAAGGCTTTTAATTAAAGAAAAAGGTAAAAATCATCTCTGTAAAATCAGTATGGAAATTAACCTTACAGGGTAATCAAACTTAAAGAGCTCAGAGGACCCCCCTCTAGCCTTAGGTTCAAAGTACAGCAAACAAAGATAAACACTCTAGTAAAAGGTACATTTACAAGTTGAGAAAACAAAGGAAAACTAACACGCCTTGCCTGGCTATTTACTTACAAGTTTGAAATAGGAGAGACTTGTTTAGAAAGATGTGGAGAATCTGGATTGATGTCTGGTCCCTCTCAGTCCCGAGAGCGAACACACTACCAAAACAAAGAACACAAACAAAAGCCTTTCCCCCCTCCCCCCCCAAGATTTGAAAGTATCTTGTCCCCTTATTGGTCCTTTAGGTCAGATGCCAGCCAGGTTACCTGAGCTTGTTAACCCTTTACAGGGAAAAGGATTTTGGAGTCTCTGGCCAGGAGGGATTTTATAGTACTGTACACAGGACAGCTGTTACCCTTCCCTTTATAGTTATGACACCTGCACTGCTCGGTTCTGGCTTCCGGCCTCTGACCTGGCCAGGGGCGGGGCCTGGTGGGAAGTGGGAGAGGAGGAGGGGTGCCTCCCCCACAGCTTTGTGCCCTGGGCTGTTGCCCTGCTCTGGTTACGGCCCTGAAGTTTGGGTGGGCACCGCCTCTCCCCCAAACTCTGCCCATGGAGGTACATGGCCTGGAGTGTGACTTGATATTCGATGCACCAATTCCAAAGGTGGATGGACTTGGAGCAGAGGAAGGGAGCCTTGCTTGTTGATGTAAACTACTGCTGCAATGTTGTCAGAGAGCAGTTGGATGTGATGGGATCGGATGAGAGGGAGGAATGCCTGGCACATGAAACAGACTGCCCTCAACTCCAGGAGGCTGATATGCCTCCTGGCCTCTTGTGGTGTCCAGTCGCCATGGGTTGTGTGACAGTCCAAGTGGGCTCCCCAAGGGAGGCATCTGTGGTGATGGTGGCTTGTGGGGTAGGAGGTGTAACGGGGATACCAACCATGACCTTGGAAGGGTGGGTCCACCATGTGAGGGAGTCCAGAACCACCTGGGGGATCAGGACTCTGCTGGCCAAATGGTCCCCGTGTGGTCTGTAGATTGAAAGAAGCTACATCTGTAAGCGATGCTTGTGGAGGTGGGCGTGCAGTATCACCGAAGTACAGGCGGCTGCCATGTGGCCACGGAAGGAGAGACAGCAGTGGATGGTGGTACGGGGGTTGCGGCATAGGGCTGCAGTTATGGAAGTCAGAATAGCAAACCGTTCTGCCACGGGGAAGGCGCATGCTGCAATGGAGTCTTGTTGTGCCCCGATAAATTTGATCATCTTGGTAGGTAAACATACCAATTTCTCGTTGATGCAAATAGCAAGAAAGGTGAGGTGAGGAGGGCAAGAAGAGCTAGGATGGCTGAGATAAGGCCTTCGGAGTAGCTGAGGTGGCACATATGTGCTGCTACAACCAGGGCCGGCTCTAGGATTTTTGCCGCCCAAAGCAAAAATAATTTTGGCCGCCCCACCCTGTTCTTTAATTACCCCACCCCCAGCCCCGCCTCAACTCCGCCCCTTCCCCAAATCCCCAGCCTTGCTTCCTCCCCCCAGGCTCTCAAGCCTAGGAGGGAGGGAGAGAAGCAGCGCCCGCGCCGCGGCCACTTGGAGTCTCCCCCTCCCAGGTTTGAGAGCCTGGGAGGGAGGGGGAGACTCCGAGTGGCTGCGGGGCGGGCGCTGCTTCTCCCCCTCCCTCCCTGGCTCCCAAGCCTGGGAGGGAGGGGGAGCAGCGGCGCGCGAAACGGCCGCTCGGGATCTCCCCCTCCCTCCCAGGTTTGAGAGCCTGGGAGGGAGGGGGAGACCCCGAGCCACCGCGGCGTGCAAAACAGCTGATTCGCACGCCGCTGCTCCCCCTCCCTCCCAGACTTGAGAACCTGGGAGGGAGGGCGAGTAGCGGCACGCGAATTAGTTGTTTCATGCGCCGTGGCAGCAGCAGCGGAGGTGAGCTAGGACGGCCGGGGCACATTTTTAGGGGCAGCATTCTGGCGCCGGCCATGCTGCCCCTAAAAATGTGCCGCCCCAAGCACCAGCTTGTTTTGCTGGTGCCTAGAGCCGGCCCTGGCTACAACGCTGAAAACTGTTGTGACAACTTGCAATGCTGTTACTATGCCAAAGGGAAGGACTCCAAATTGGTGAGCTAGCGAGCAGGAGCAGCTAACAGGAGTTTTGCGAGGGAGTTCTCCAGGTGAAGGAGGAGCGATTACATGATCCTTTGGGTAAGTTTGTTGTCTGTAGTGCATGTGTTTGTGGTGTGCTTGCTGCTTGACTGAAATAGATTGTATGATCTGTTTGTTTGGGGGACTGTGTGCTGAGCCTAGTGGGCTGTTAGGTAAGGCTGAGTGGTTCTTAACAAGTCTTTGATCCCTAAGCCCTTTAACACCCATCAACCCTTAACCAGGCGGCAGGGCTACTCAGGAAGACCGGGGCTTTAAAAAGCCTGCTCCTAAGTGACCAGAGGAACTAGTGAACAGGAGCACTGAACAGGGGAGTTTTGTGAGGGAGTTTAGATGGGGGGGAGGCTAGAGTCACTTAACATTCTTTAAACTTAAGGCCAAAAACACCCCCTGATAAAAACAGAACATCAAACAGAAGAGCTGCAGGAATAAAAAGAGAATGCAGGCAGAAGTCCAGCAACAGAGTGGGGGCTACCCAGTTTATTGCACTCAATGCAGCATGTATGATTACTTGCCCTATGGGCAGGTGTATGTGTGCATTTGGTTCAAGGAGCTCCTGGCCCTCAGAGACCATGTACGGCCTTTGGAGACCAGAGTGACTGAACTGGAGGAGCTGAGGGAGACAGAGTTACATAGATGAGACTTTCCAGGACACAGTAGAACAGTCCCACCCCCAGTCTGACAGCCTCTGTACTGTGGAGGAGGAGGAGGAAAGTCTCAGGGAAGGAGAACATCCAACTGGAGCAGAAGGAAATGATTCCCCTAGTTGGGACCCTCCTTCCAGATGATGTTGTGGTATCCTCTTGCACTGAGGATACCTCTCTGGGGGAGAGTTATTAGGAAGAGACAGATAATAGTTATGAGGGATTCAATTGTTAGAAAGATGTAGCAGGGTTTGCGATGACCAGGAGAACCACATGGTGACTTGCCTGCCTGGTGCAAAGGTTGCAGCTCTCTCAAGACATCTAGATAGATCTATGTGTAGTGCTGGGGAGGAGCTGGTGGTCGTGGTACATGTAGGAACCAATGACATAGGGAAGGATAGGAGAGAGGAAAAGAGGCCAAATTTAGGCTGCTAGGTAAGAGACTGAAGTCCAGGACCTTCATGGTAGCATTCTCTGAAATGCTTCCAGTTCCATGCACAGGCAGAACTGCAGGGTCTCACTGTGTGGATGAGATGATGGTGTAGGGAGAAGGGGGTTAAATTTATTAGGAGCTGGGGAACCTTTTGGGAAAGGGGGAGCCTATACAGGAAGTATGGGCTCCACCTAAATCAAAATGGAACCAGATTGCTGGCACTTAAAATTAAAAAGGACGTAGAGCAGTTTTTAAACTAAGGGCTGGGGGAAAGCAGACAGGTGTGGAAGAGCATGTGGTTTGGACAGAGCCCCCCCTAGGGGAGGATCTATTACTGGAGATTCTCTATGTCCTACTAAGGAGGAGAGAATGGAAGATGATAAAATACGGGTAGGATCTGATGAGAAACAGTCAAATGAAAGAGTCCCATTCAATTACATCATGTAATGGCAGACAGCTAAAAAGTGACACTAAGTGCTTATATACAAATGCTAGAAGTCTAAATAATAAAATGGGTGAACTAGAGTGCCACGTATTAAATGAGGAGATTGATATAGTAGGCATCACAGAAACTTGGTGGAATGAGGATAATCAATGGGACACAGTAATACCAGGGTACAAAATATATCAGAAAGACAGAACAAGTCATGCTGGTCAGGGAGTGGTACTATATGTGAAAGAAAGCGTGAAATCAAATTAAGTAAAAATCTTAAAATGAACCAAACTGTACCACAGAATCTCTATGGATAGCAATTCCATGCTTGAATAATAAGAATATAGCAGTAGGGATGTATTACTGACTGCCTGACCAGGCTGGCCATAGCGACTGCAAAATGCTCAGGGATATTAGAGAGGCTGTAAAAATAAAAACTCAATAATAATAATAATAGGGGATTTCAGCTATTCCCATATTGACTGGGTACATGTCACCTCAGGACAGGATGCAGAGATAAAGTTTCTTGACACCTTAAATGACTGCTTCTTGGAGCAGCTAGTCCTGGAATCCACAAGAAGAGAGGCTATTCTTGATTTAGTCTTAAGTGGAGCACAGGATCTGGTCCAAGAGGTGAATATAGCTGGACCGCTTGGTAATAGTGACCATAATGTAATTAAGTATCAGAGGGGTAGCCGTGTTAGTCTGGATCTGTAAAAAGCAACAAAGAGTCCTGTGGCACCTTATAGACTAACAGATGTATTGGAGCATAAGCTTTCATGGGTGAATATTCACTTTGTCAGTTGCATGTAATGGAAATTTCCAGAGTCAGGTATAAATATGCAGGCAAGAATCAGTTTAGAGATAACGAGGTTAGTTCAATCAGGGAGGATGAGGCCCTCTTCTAGCAGTTGAGGTGTGAACACCAAAGGAGGAGAAACTGCTTTTGGAGTTGGCTAGCCATTCACAGTCTTTGTTTAATCCTGAGTTGATGGTGTCAAATTTGCAAATGAACTGAAGCTCAGCTGTTTCTCTTTGAAGTCTAGTCCTGAAGTTTTTTTGCTGTAGGATGGCTACCTTTAAATCTGCTATTGTGTGTCCAGGGAGGTTGAAGTGTTCTCCTACAGGTTTTTGTATACTGCCATTCCTAATATCTGACTTGTGTCCATTTATCCTTTTTACAGACATTAGGAATGGCCTCTCACCACTGCCCGCCCGCTCGCTTCCTCAGCCCCTGCCTCCCCCACCAAAGCTGTCTCCCACCACTGCCCACCCACTCACCTCCTCAGCCTCCCCTCCGCCGCCACCTCACCTGCCCCCCCGCCACTGCCCGCCTGCCTCCTCAGCCCCCCCCCCACTGCCTGTCCGCCTCCTCAGCCCCCTTCCCCCGCTGCCAGCTCACCTGCCCCCCCGCCACTGCCCATGCACTCACCTCCTAAGCCCCCCTCCCCCACCACTGCCCACCCGCTCGCCTCCTCATCCCCCCACCCCTCCTGGCTTGCCTACTCACCCCCCCACTGCTGCCACTGCCACCAGCTCACCTGCCTGTCTGCTGTCGGCTTGCCTGCTCCCCCCGCTGCCAGCTCACCTGCCTGCCTGCCACTGGCCTCTTACCTTCTGCTGCTGCTGCCCCCACCCACTGCCGCTGGCTCACCCTCACTCCCCAGCCTGTCACTGGCCTCTTCACCACCCCGCCCACCCACTGGCCAGCCAGCCGGCTGTTGGCTTGCCCCACCGCTTGCCTACTCACTCCCCACAGGCCACACAGTGAGCCCGCATGTTGTGCAGGCCTGCCCCATCCCCACTTCACCTCAGTGGCTACTGCCAGTCACCATCTAGCCCCCGCTCACTGGGGCGGACTGCAGTGTAAAAGCCACTCATCAGAGGCAAGGGGGGTTTGGACCTGCTGCCAGTGCCTACCCTTGGGCTGCCCCTCTGCAACCCCAGTACCTTTCCAGCCTTTATCAAGGCCTGCAACCTGGGAAGTTTCCAGGCTAGAGCTCCCCAGCTCCTCCAGCCTTTCCCCATTCAGGTACCCTGCTCAGCAGCCAGGCCCTCCTCACTCAGCAAGCGAGAGCAAGAGAGACTCTATCTGAGCTCCTGGCCCACTGCCCTCTTATAAGGGCCAGCTGGGCCCTGATTGGGGCATGGCCCCAGCTGTAGCTGTTTCCCCTGTCAGCCCAGGCTTGCCACTTACCCCTCTCACAGCGGTGGGGCCCTCTCGCAGCCTCAGCCCCTTCCCCCAGGCTGGTTTAACCCCTTCAGGGCTGGAGCGGGGTGACTACCCCGCTACACCCCCCCACTCAAAATCCCCACCACTGGGGGTAGAGGGGGAGTCTTGGCCTGGGCTCCCTGACCCTCAAGGGTCGCCCGTCCAGGCCCCCACACTTCCTCTCTGATGCTTCCCAGCCTTGGACCATCTCCCGGGACTGGGCCTCCGTCTTCCGGCGGGCCAGCTCCGCGGCTTCCAGCCGTGCCTGTAGGTCAGCGTCCCCCGGACCCTCCACTTGCAGGGCCTGGGTCCACTTAGTGGTCTGTCCCACAACCACCTGGGTCCCAGCCTCTTGCAGGCCTCACTCAGTCTGGGTTTCCCCATTGGCGACTGGCTCGGCGACGGTCTGAGTCCCGACTCCCTGCTGGGTCCCCGCCATCTCCGCCTTAGCCTCTGTTGCCTTTACTGGGTCCAGTACGGTCCCTTCCAGGTCTCCAGGCACCTCTGTCGACCGGCCCTCAACTCCCTTGAGGGGGCAGTGCCTCCTCATGTGACCTGGTATACCACAGGCCCAGCAGGCTCCTCACCTCTGTGCCGCCTTGGGTCTTTCCTGGTCTGTCTTGGGTCCCACCCTTCTGCCAGAGCGGACCTGGACCTTGCCCCTTGGGCCTGAGCATGCCAACTGCATGTGGCCCTTTTGCCCACAGGCCCAGCAGATTAGCAGCCGCCTGGGTTCCCTCACCTGGTGGACTGCCCCCAGGATTTGCCCCGTCTCTCTCCTGGGGGAGGCACCCTGACCCCACCCCCGTAGGGACAATCCCTTTTTATATGTCCCTGCCTTAATCAGGCATAACATATCTGGCGCTCTGCCACAGGCCTCCTGGCCCTGGCTCTCGGCTGCTCACGCCCTTCTCCACCATTCCTCTGAAACTTCTTTCTAAGGAGTTTTACCAGGGCCCGCTGTTCCCTCGCCAGCTTGCCCAACTCTTCATGGAGGGCCTTCTGCACCTCCCAGTCCTTCCTGGGCCTCCTGGATTCACCTCTAGACCCCTTTTAAAATATTGGCGTTGCATTAGCTATCTTCCAGTTGTTGGGTACAGAAGCCGATTTAAAGGCGCTGTGTGAAGAAATACTTCCTTTTGTTTGTGTTAAACCTGCTGCTTATTAATTTCACTGGGTGAACCATGGTTTTTGTGTTATGTGAAGGCATAAATAACTCTTCCCTGGTCATTTTCTCCACATCAGTCATGATTTTATAGACCTCTATCACATCCCCCCTTAGTTGCTCTGCAGCAAATACGATCAAGAACATTTCTGTAAAGCCATCACACATTTAGTTGCCTGCCAAAGGCCTGGGCTAGAGCCAACTTCTCCCCATGCTGTGTGGGTTTCATGTGAGACTCACCTGCTCCTGCCAGATCTCCTGAAACTGGGGCACACATAGCTTTGTGACAGAACATTTTAGTGCAGTGTGAAATCACAGCACATGCATCAAAATATCAGCTGTTCAGGCAACTCTGTGAGATTAGGAAAGAGACAAGTTGGTTCAGACTATTTCCTGGTCCCTCCTTGGTGGGAGAAGCATTAGCTGCATACAAGAATAGCATGAGGCCAGACATTCCCACATGAAATAAAATTTCTGCATAAGCTAATATTTAAGAATTGGAAGTGGAATCTGTTTGTTTGGCTACCATATGGCGACTGTTGAGGAGAACTCATGTCCTCTGTGCAGGATCCTTCAATCTCTTGGGTTGTGTCTACCTTCAATCTCTGGCTAGGAAACTCATGCCTCAGTCTCTGGTTGGCAAACAGGTGTTGCTATAAGAATTTTACAAGCAGTGGCTAGATCAGTGTTTCTGAGCACTTGGGTCAAGGTCTTTAGTGCAGGTGCTGCTGAACTGGTGCAATGAACAGCTCCACTCAACCTCCTTGTTAAGAGCTGGTGTAAAATGCTGCATAGAGGAAGCTGGTTTTAGTGCAAAACAAGTTATATTTGTCCTACAAACCCCAGGAATTAAGCTCCATGTTCTACTTTACCTATTAGCCATTGATTTACCCACAGATACCGAGCACTCCAGTAACACTCCCAACTCCAGCACACAGTACAGTGACTCATGTTTCACACTAATTACACTGTCATTCCAAAACAGCAGGCCCTCATTTTACTGGGATATCATGACTAGCACTTGCTGCTGCACCAGAGCATGAGTATCTGCTCCTGAGAGATCGTGTTAATCCCTGGGCTAGCTCCCTGCCTCCCCGGCTTTAGCTTCCTACAGTGTCTGCTCTGGTGATTGAGCTATGAGCAGGTCTGTGGCATGAGTGCTCTGATCCAGGATCTGAAGTGACAAAACGCCTCAGGCAGAAACGCCCCTCGATCATCAGCAGGTCCACACAGCAAGGGGCTGGGCAGACTTGCTGCTCTGGGAAGTAACCAGAGTGCTAGGCAGTGCTCACAGGGTAAAGTCACTGAAGGTTTGAACAGTGACTGCACCCCCATAGTTGGCCAATCCCCCACCACTTCCATGCTGCACTGAGCTTCATCTTGGAGAGCTGTCCTGGGCACTGGCTGTTTGCTGGGAGGCTGAGGCCAACAACATGCTGTGGAACTGCTCTCAGGGCGGTGTGAGGGTCCTGTAGGCAGAGACAGGCTCTCTGGGCATCACGTACTGGGTTCTACAGAACTGTGTTGCATCTGTTCTTTGTTTTACTGGGTGCTTGAGGGATGAGTGGGTTTATTCAGACCCCAGGAACAGCCTGGGTGCTGCCATTATTAGTGGCAAGGCTGATGAGGATTGAGAACCCAGGAACTTATGCCCTCATTATCAGAGGGGCAAAACTGCAGCCAGAGAACAGAACTCCCTTGAGCTGCTAATTCTAAACTTGTTTCCTTCCCCTGCTGAGAATCCAGCTTCCAGACCCCATTAGGAGTCCCAAACTGCTCCACTCATGCTGGGAACCTTTCCCCCACTCATGAGGACCCACACATGGGCAAGTTACCAGGGCTGGCTTTAGGAAGTGCGGGGCCCAATTCGAACATTTCGGCAGGGCCCCGGCAGGGATGACTAACAACAAAAAAAAAAAAACATGTAAAGAAAAGCCTTTCATTTCTTCCATGTATTATTTACTTTCCATAACTATATAAATAATAAAATTATATATTATGTACAGTGCATCATATGTGCTTTTGATCGGTTATTAATGAGCTCTGTTTCAAATGTGTGGGTCCCCGCCACTCCCTGGGGATGTGCTAGGGTGACCAGATGTCCCGATTTTATAGGGACAGTCCCAATTTTGGGGTCTTTTTCTTATATAGGATCTTATTATCCCCCACCCCCTGTCCCGATTTTTCACACTTGCTGTCTGGTCACCCTAGTGGTGTGCACCTGTGTGGGTCCCAGCTGCTCCCTGCCCCCCTCATTGAAGCAGGTGTGCAGGGTTACTGCCCTGGGAACTGCAGGGCACCAGTGGACATGGGGCTGGCTGGAGGCAGGGCAAGGGGTGCGGGGCTGGCTGGAGACAGCGGGGTGTGGGGCGGGCTGGCTGGCTTCAGGCAGGGCCGCAGGGGGGTGCGGCGGGGGTTGGCAGGGCTGTAGACAGGAGTGCGGGACTGGCTGGCTTCAGGCAGCGGGGTGCGGCAGGGGTTGGCTGGAGACAGGGCAGAGGGTACGGCAGGGGCTGGCTGCGGGCAGGGCAGGGGGTGCGCGGCTGGAGGCAGGGCAGGGGGGGCAGCAGGGGCTGGCTGTGGGCAGGGGGTGCAGGGCTGGCTGGAGATGGGCTGGCTGCAGGCAGGGCAGAGGGGGCAGCAGGGGCTGGCTGTGGGCAGGGAGTGCAGGGCTGGCTGGAGACGGGCTGGCTGAGGGCAAGGCAAAGGGTGCGGGGCTGGTGCGGGCAGAAGGTGCAGCAGAGGCAGCTGGATCCCCAGCCCTTTAAATAGCCCCCAAGCCCCCCGCTGTCCCAGGGCTCTGGGGGCTATTTAAAGGGCCCCGGGCTCCCCTGCTTCTACTGCCCCGGCCCTTTAAATAGCCAAGGGAGCCCTGGGGAAGCGGCGGGGCTCCAGTAGTTATTTAAAGGGCCGGGGCAGTAGAAGCAGCGGGAGCCCCGGACTTTTTAAATAGCCCCCAGAGCCCCGCAGCCCTACCCCAGGGCCCCAGCAGTGGGGCTCTGGTGGCAATTTAAAGGGCTGGGGGCTCCAGCCCCTGCTGGGAGCCCCAGGCCCTTTAAATTGCCCCCTGGGGAAGCTGGGCCACCCCAGTACGATGCACCAGCTCTTGCTGGTACGCCGTGCTTGGGCGCGGGGCCCTCTTAGGGGCGGGGCCTGATTCAGGGGAATTGGTTGAATTGGTCTGAAGCCAGCCCTGCAAGTTACAAATAGTAAATAAGAAACACTTATTGTTCACCAGACCAAGGACTGGTGGACTATGTGCTTAAGGGAGCAGCATGACAAAGTAGCAGCTCTTCTCACACTAGGTATCCTGCACTGACCTCTCAGCTTTCCCACCTGGCTGCAGGCCACACAAGCCAGCAAAAGGGAGACAAATGACTAGAACAGCACTCAGGTTGTGTTGTGCATCCCACCATAACTGAGCAATTATCAGCTTTTAACTGTAACACCTGATTCAGGACACACCCACTGTGCGACTTAAAGAAACAATTTTATAAAAACAAACAAATGACATTATATACAAGCACAAGGACACTCCTGTGGCTCATCGGCAGGGCTTGAGCATTGGAGCTTCTGATCCCCACCACAGACTTCTGCTGCAGGAGTGATTTATGGATGGGTATAAACTGTTCAGGAAGGACAGGTACGGGAGGAAAGGTGGAGTTGCATTGTACGTAAGAGAGTGGTATGATTGCTCAGAGCTCCAGTATGAAACTGGAGAAAAGCCTGTTGAGAGTCTTTGGGTTAAGTTTAGAGGCGAGAGCAACAAGGGTGATGTTGTGGTGGGCGTGTGCTATAGACCTCTGGATCAGAAGGATGAGGTAGAAGAGGCTTTCTTCGGACAATTAACTGAAGTTTCCAGATCACAGGACCTGGTTCTAATGGGGGACTTCAATCACCCTGCCATCTGTTGGGAGAGCAAAAAGCAATGCACAGACAATCCAGGAAGTTTTTGGAGAGTGTTGGGGACTACTTCCTGGTACAAGTGCTGGAGCAACCAACTAGGGGCCGTGCTCCTCTTGACCTGCTGCTCACAAACAGGGAAGAATTGGTAGGGGAAGTAGAAGTGGGTGGCAAACTAGGCAGCAGTGACCATGAGATGGTTAAGTTCAGGATCCTGACAAAAGGAAGAAAAGAGAGTAGCAAAATACGGACCTTGGTGTGACGGGTTGGATCACAGAAACCCCCTTGGGGCTGCCAACTGATGTGCCAAGACTACTTCTGCCCCTGCTTTCCTGCTCTGGCAGCTTAGGACTTCAGTGCCCTGCCTGGTTTGAGCCAGACCCACTAGCCTGCTGCAAACTCAGTCCCAGGGTCTGAACTACGTTCCCTTACAGCTGTAGGCTTGACTGAAAGCAACTTACAGAAGTGTTCCTGTCTTTAACACTCAGATGTCCAACTCCCAATGGGGTCCAAACCCCAAATAAATCCGTTTTACCCTCTATAAAGCTTATAGAGGGTAAACTCATAAATTGTTTGCCCTTGTAGTAGGTTCGCGCCGGGGCTCTACCCTCCGGGACGGAGGGGCGCCACACCGACTCACTACAGCACAGACAGTCAAAGCTCAGGCCCCTTTACGCAGGGGCTGAGTGACCCACAGTTCAGGGAGCTCAGGCCCTCAGGCAGGGCTGAGCAAACACTCAGCTAGCTCAGGCCCTTTGGTGCAGGGGCTGAGTAACAATGAACAGTTTAAAGTAGGCCCAGGCCCTGGATCGGGGCGGGGCATAAACAGTCACAGCTCAGGCCCTTTGGTGCAGGGGCTGAGCAATAATCAGTTACGGGGCTCAGGCCCTCTGGTGCGGGGGCTGAGCAACAATACACTTGGGGGAGGCCCAGGTTCCTACCTGAGCGTTGAGTGAGGGGGAAGCCTGCCACCCGTGAGCGGGGGTGGCAGGGGGTGACGCAGGCCCACCCACTCCACTGCGTCCCAGCCCGGGGCCCTAGCAGCGGTTACTGCCACTGCTGGTCAGTGGGGTGTCCTGACCGGAACACACTGACATCGGCTCACATGTCTCTGCAGCCTGACCGGGGTCGGCTACCCCCGGGCTACTTCCGTGTTTTCCCTCGGGGCCTACCTCGTTGGTGACGCCGGGTTCGGGACAGTCCAGCAGCATCGATTCCTCTGGTGCGGGGCTTGGGGGCAGGTCAGGCAGCTCTCCACCAGGGTAGCTGGCATGGGGCAGGCTTGGCCAGTCCTCCTCGGGGTAGCTGACATGGGGCAGGCTTGGCCAGTCCTCCTCGGGGTAGCGGGCCCGGGGCAGGCTTGGCCAGTCCTCCTCGGGGTACCTGGCGAGAGGTAGGCTCGACCGGCGTGGTGGGGTAGCAGGCGGCTCACGGCCTGTGGCTGTCTCCCAAGCGGGAGCTCGGCCCGGGACGTCTGCTCTCTCTGCCAGCCTGGGCTCCACTGAGCTCTGCAGGCGGGCTTTTATACTTACGGGTCGGGGCTGTGACCTCGGAGGGGCAGGCGCCGGACCCGGCGTCTCCGCCCACGTTGGGGTTAGGGGAAGTTCGGCCCTATGCGGGACGGAGGGGCGCCACACCGCCCCACTACAGCCCTCTATAACACTGATAGAGAGATATGCACAACTGTTTGCCCTCCCAGGTAGTAATACATACTCTGGGTTAATTAGTAAGTAAAAAGTGATTTTATTAAATACAGAAAATAGAATTTAAGTGGTTCCCAGTAGTAACAGACAGAACAAAGTGAATTACCAAGTAAAATAAAATAGAACATGCAAGTCTATGTCTAAGAAACTGAACACAAATAAAACTTCACCAGTTCCAGTAAGCTTCCTTTTACAGACTAGTCTCTTGCTAGTCTGGGTTCAGCAATCACTCACACCACCTGTAGTTACTGTCCTTTGTTCCAGTTTCTTTCAGGTATCCTTGGGGGTGAAGAGGCTATCTCTTTCGCCAGCTGAAGACCAAATGGAGGGGCCTCCCAGGGGTTTAAATAGACTTTCTCTTGTGGGTGGAGACCCCCTCCTCTCTCCTATGCAAAGTCCAGCTCCAAGATGGAGTTTTGGAGTCACATGGGCAAGTCACATGTCCATGCATGATTCAGAACTTACAGGGTAGCAGCCATGATTCACATGCTTCCTTGAACGTCCTCAGGCAGACTTCTTATGTGGATTGGAGCATTCCAAGATTCATTGTTCCTTAGGTGCTTCTTGATTGGGCACTTAAGGTTGCAAATTCCTTTCCAAAGAAGCTGACCAAATGCCTTACAAAGCTTACTTAGAAATCAAGCAAGCATACAGCCAATATTCATTCAAGTACAAAAATCATACATGCATGCAAATAGGATGAATGTATTCAGTAGATCATAATCTTTACAAATGATACATGCATGCAAAGAGGAGGAATGTATTCAGTAGATCATAACCTTTACCAAGATATGTTACATGGCATATGTAGCATAAAACATATTCCAGTTATATACATTCATAAGCATATTTCCATAAAGCCTTATGGGGGGCACTGCCACACCTGGACTTCAGAAAAGCAGTCTAGACTCCCTTAGGGAACTGATGGGCAGGATCCCCTGGGAGGCTAATATGAGGGGACAAGGAGTCCAGGGGAACTGGCTGTATTTTAAATAAGCCTTATTGAGGGCGCAGGAACAAACCATCCCGATGTACACAAAGAATAGCAAATATGGCAGGCGACCAGCTTGGCTTAACAGTGAAATCTTCGGTGAGCTTAAACTCAAAAAAGGAAGCTTACAAGAAGTAGAAATTTGGACAGATGATTAGGGAGAAGTATAGAAATATTGCTAGAGCATGCAGGGGTGTGATCAGGAAGGCCAAGGCACAATTGGAGTTGCAGCTAGCAAGGTATGTGAAGGGTAACAAGAAAAGGTTTCTACAGGTATGTTAGCCACAAGAAGGTGGTCAGGGAAAGTGTGGGACCCTTACTGAATGGGGGAGGCAACATAGTGACAGATGATGTGGAAAAATCTGAAGTACTCAATGCAATTTTTGCCTTGGTCTTCACAGACAAGGTTAGCGCCCAGACTGCTGTCCTGGGCAACACAGTAGGGGGAGAAGGTGAGCAGCCCTCAGTGGTGAAAGAACAGATTAAGAACAATTTAGAAAAGCTGGACATGCACAAGTCCATGGGTCCAGATCTAATGCATCCAAGGGTGCTGAGGTAGTTGGCTGATCTGATTGCAAAGCCATTGGCCATTATCTTTGAAAATTTGTGGCAATTGGGGGAGGTCCCGGACGATTGGAAAAAGGCAAATACAGTGCCCATATTTTAAAAAGGGAAGAAAGAGAACCCAGGGAACTACAGACCAGTCAGCCTCACTTCAGTCCCCAGCAAAATCATGGAGCAGGTCCTCAAGGAATCCATTTTAAAGCACTTGAAGGAGAGGAAGGTGAACAGGAACAGTCAACATGGATTCACCAAGGGCAAGTCATGCCTGACCAATGTGATTGCCTTCTATGATGAGATAACTGGCTCTGTGGATATGGGGAAAGTGGTGGATGTGATATATCTTGACTTTAGCAAAGCTTTTGATATGGTATTCTTGCCAGCAAGTTAAAGAAGTATGGATTGGATGGATGGATTATAAGGCGGACAGAAAGATGGCTAGATTGTCGGGCTCAACGGGTAGTGATCAACGGCTCAATGTCTAGTTGGCAGCTGGTATTAAGCGGAGTGCCCCAGGGGTCAGTCCTGGGGCCAGTTTTGTTCAACATCTTTATTAATGATCTGGATGATGGGATGAACTGCACCCTCAGCAAGTTCGCGGATGACACTAAACTTGGGGGAGAGGTAGATAAGCTGGAGGGTAGGGATAGGGTCCAGAGTGACCTAGACAAATTGGAGGATTGGGCCAAAAGAAATCTGATGATGTTCAACAAGGACAAGTGCAGACTCCTGCACTTAGGAAGGAAGAATCCCATGCACCACTACAGGTTGGGGATCAACTGGCTAAGCAGCTGTTCTGCAGAAAAGGACCTGGGGATTACAGTGGACGAGAAGCTGGATATGAGTCAGCAGTGTGCCTTTGTTGCCAAAAAGGCTAATGGCATATTGGGCTGCATTAGTAGGAGCATTGCCAGCAGATCAAGGGAAGTGATTATTGCCCTCTATTTGGCATTTGGAATATAGCATCCAGTTTTGGTCCCCCCACTACAGAAGGGATGTGGACAAATTGGAGATAGTCCAGCGGAGGGCAACGAAAATTATTAGGGGGCTGGGGCACATGACTTATGAGGAGAGGCTGAGGGAACAGGGATTGTTTAGTCTGCAGAAGTGAAGAGTGAGGGGGGATTTGATAGCAGCCTTCAACTACCTGAAGGGGGTTTCGAAAGAGGATGGAGCTAGGCTGTTCTCAGTGGTGGCAGATGACAGAACAAGAAGCAATGGTCTCAAGTTGCAGTGGGGGTGGTCTAGGTTGGATATTAGGAAACACTATTTCAGTAGGAGGGTGGTGAAGCACTAGAATGGGTTAGCTGGGGAGGTGGTGGAATCTCCATCCTTCGATGTTTTTAAGGCTTGGCTTGACAAAGCCCTGGCTGTGATGATTTAGTTGGTGTTGGTCCTGCTTTGAGCAGGAAATTAGACTAGATGAGCTCCTGAGGTCTCTTCCAACCCTGATATTCTATGATTCTATGATTTACCTTTTGGGTGGCCCAGCTATTAGCTGGGACATGACACACATTTAGCAGCGGGTCATACAACTATTTGTTAAACAGCTGCAGGATGCTGGGATCAGGAATCTTGAGGATTTTGCCAGGCTCTGGGAGAAGTGCACTACATGAGGTGAGAGCTGGGGTTATTGACTGGATGGGGTGCACACAGAGTTAGCCTTGTAACAGGTTACTGGTCTTGTTGGTTGGCTGGGTTTTTTGGCAACCCCCCCATATAGCTCTCCTAGGGTAAGAAATGTCAGGAAGTAATGCTGGGAGAAAGTTTAGGGTGTGTTTGTGCTCCCTGCCACTGGGAGAAAGCAAAATTAGTTCATCCTGCTGTACAGCAGTACCAGCAGCAAGATTGGCGCTGCCTCTGTACCCTCTTCCAGTGAACAATAGTGAACAATATTGCTAAATGAGCTTGTGCCTGTGACAATATTCCAGGGACTCTGCCTGCTCGTGCTAACATACCCATAAGGAGCCAGCGAGATCATGTCACAGCATGTTCAGGTGGATGAGACTTCCTCTGTCATATTTGGAGACTGGGTTCTACTTCCCAGATCAGCCCAAAGTGGCCTTGTGCAGCCCCTAAGGTACATCAATATGGCAAAAAAAAAAAACCCCCTCAAAAAAACCCTCACAAATCCTGTGGCAGGGAGTCTCAGAGCCCAGGTCAACAGACTTGGGCTCATGCTACAGCACTAAAAATAGCTCACAGACGTTAGGGCGTGGGCAGAAGCTTGGACTCTGAAGCCCAGGGACAGGGCTGGGTTCAGAGCCTGAGCTTCCGCCAGAGCCCAAATGTCTACACAGCTAGTTTCTCCACCGTAGTGTGAGCCTAAGTCTGTTGACTTGGATTCTGATAGTGTAGTGGGGTTTCTTTTGCTGTGTAGACATAGGCGCCAACTTTCTCTGGTGCCGGTGAATGCCCGCACTCCCCCGCCCCGACTCCACTCCATCCCCGCCCCCATTCCAACCCCACCCAAAGTCCCCGCCCTAACTCCGTCCCCTCCCTGCCCCTATTGGATCCCTTCCCCCGGGGAGGTGTCGCCGGCAGCGCGGAGGAAATCCGCCTCCCCACGCCCCCTGACTGCCGCTAGCTTGCTGTCAGCCGGGCGCTGCCTCTCCCCTGCCCGCTGGCCTCGGCCCATCCCCCCGGCTAGACTGCCAAATCAGCGGGCGAAAGCAGCCTCCCCACCCCCATGGTGACAAGAGCCGCCACCGTCCCTGCCCCCCAGAAAAGCCCGACCCCGCGTGCTCTTGACAGCACCTGGCAGGCGCCTGCTGCATTCTCGCTTATCTTTTGTGTGGCTGCTGCTTTTCACATGGTAGCTGCTGGAAAGGGGGCAAGTGGCAGGGGGGTTCTGCAAAGCGCTGCGCTGCTGGCTCCATAGGGGCCTGGCTCTGCACAGCGTCGATAAAAAAGCCAGCGAGCCAGCCCCTGGCAGGTGTTACCGAGAGGGAGTTATTGGGGATGAGCAGTCCAAAAGAAGCAGTGACTCATTCTCACCCACTCCTGCCCCTGGCCTAAAGAGCAGCTGCCTTGTAGAAAACTTTGAAAACCCATCTTCTGAGACACAGTGATGACTGTCTTGTTTGGCCCACGGGTTTTTGGTTTTGTTTTTTAATTTAGGATACCCCCGTGAAAACAGGACCTTAATGCCTCACCTCCATTCCAACCCCATCCCCAAAGTCCCTGCCCTAACTTCGCTCCCTCCCTGCCCCTATTGGATCCCTTCCCCAAATCCCTGCCCCGACCCTGCCTCTTCCCCCACTGTGCTGTGTTCCCCGTCTTCCCCCCTCCTTCCCTGCCCTGCGAATCAGCTGCTTCGCGGCACAAGTGCTGGGAGGGAGGGGGGAGAAGCAGGACGCAGTGGCGCGCTCGCAGAGGAGAGCTGGAGCAGGGGGGTGGGGTGGGGTGGGGCCATGGGGAGCTGCCGGTGGGTGCTGAGCACCCACCAATTTTTTTCCATGGGTGCTCCAGTCCCTGAGCACCCATGGAGTCGGCGCCTATGTGTGTAGACATACCCCAAATTAACTGAGGCCAAGTCTACACTACAAAGTTAAGTCAACTTAAATTACACCGACATACAGTCATTGCTGTAATTAAACCTCTGTTGCATGTCCACACTATGCTCCTTGTGTTGGTGGTGCGCCTCTACAGTAGAAGCTCTTGCATCAACCCAGAGAGCAGTGCACTGTGGGTAGCTATCCCACTGCACAACTGGCTGCAGGGTGCTTTGGGAAGGGTTTGCAATGCCTCGTAGGGGCAGGTTCAGTGTCACATGACGCAGGTTTCTCAATCCCATAATTCCATGGGCATCCTACTAGGTTTCCAGCTGCTTTTCAACTGCCCTGGTAAGCTGTGAGCCAGCCATTGTGTCAGAAAGCCCGGATCCTGCACTGCTCTTCAGTATTGAGCTGTGTGTTATTAACACAAGGCTATAAGAGGAGCCCAATGCGGGGGGGGGCTATTTGGCTGAGGGAGGCCTTGAAGGAGCATTTTAATAATGAGCCACAGTAACGTGTGTTGCTGTAATGTGCTGAGCCTGGCATTGTTTGTTAGCATTGTGCTATGTACCTTGTAGTGATTGCTGTGTGTCTTCAACTATAACAATTCACATGCACCTATTGCTATTGTTGGTGAATGTTAGCAGATAACTTCAGTTTCCACACGTAGATTTTTATTCCACACCCATACCCATGTGGAAGCTGAATTAAAAAGCAGGATAAATGTTTTAGTCAATTTAAGGATAGAGTGAAAGTTAGCCCTAAACCTAACAACCCGAGAGTTGTTAGAGATGCAGAATTCTCGCCTTGCTTTTAGCTGATAAGGATGGAATGCTGATTTAAGCAGAAACCTTGAGATAAGGTAGAGTCTGAAGGGAATTTGTATAAACAAAGGATAACCGTTAGCCGCTGATATATGTAACAGGAAGGTATAAATACTTGCCCTATATTGCTTGTAAAACGAAGATCTGCCTAAGGTCAGGGGGGCCCCCTGTCCGGCCGCAGTCTTCCCTTGCAATTGCTCGTAATAAATTTCTCTGGCTTGTTGCTAACAAACGCAGAGTGAGGACTTGTTTTCTTCCACAAAACCTACCTATGTAATGTGGAGGAAAACTTCATATATGCAGGGGAAAGTATCTTTAAAGGGGAGGGAACAGGGTGAACCAACACGGCTTTCACAGCTGGGTATATGTGAGGCTGTTCTGTTTAATCTCCTATGGGGTGGAGTGCCTTTGGTGCTGCTGCAGCCCTGGAAGATACATGGAATGGGGGGTGGGGAGGGGGAGTGTAGGGAGGTCCTGGAATGCTGTTTCTTTTCTAATTAGGCTTTGTATGATTGGAGAAGGTTTCAGCCAGAATTAAAACACAAAATCATTCCTCAAAAGAAGTAAATCCCTTTTCTTTAATGAATAATCTACAATAGGCAAAAATTGTACCAATTTCCCACTCTCCATCAGTAATTTAATCCTGCGCAGTTTACATCTATATGAAAAAGTGAATGCCAGGGGTATCTCCCTTTCTTCCTTAAAACCATGCCTGCTTTTTCTATAGTCTGAGGCTAAGCACCCTGCCCTCCCACCCTGACTGCTCCCTTCAAAAGCTCCTCACCCTTATACCACTACCCTGGCTGCTCCCACAACCCCAACCCCAGCCCCACTATTCCCCTACAGCCCTCACCCTGACTGCTCCCCCACCTGCATGTCAGCACCCTGACCCCAGCTCCCTCCTTGTAGAAGCAGCATGCCTGCAAATCTGCACCAGAGTGACCATTTGCCTCCCTTGTCTTCTGCTATGCCTGCTGCAGCTTTTTGATTTTTTTACATGGCACGGCTGTGTCCCCCTATTATAGCCCTTCTTCTCCATGCCCCAAAAAAGTTCCTGTAGCTACAGCAGAGCTGGGTCTTCTCTTCCCACAGACCCAGGAGATCCACCACCTCCTGTGTACTCCAGGCAGGAGCATGTTTGCTGCCTGAAGCCATCCTGCACAGCTGGACAGCTGCTATGTGAGCTCTCCACACCTAGCAAACAGGAAGAGCAAGTTCAAAACTTCCTGGGGATTTAAAAGGGGAGGGGCACATGCCTGGGTACCTGGCTGCAGGGCAGTGACCTTCAAAACAGCAACTGGAGCGGTCACAATGGACATTGTGGGACACTGCCTGGAGGCCACTTAGGGCAACATAAACAATGCAACATCTACACTGACGCTGCATCACACTACCTACACCTCTCATCAAGGTGATTTTATTATGTTGGTGCAGTAGGAGAGTTAAACTGGCAGGAGGAGCATCACAGCATATACACCTGTCTTATGTTGACTTAACTTTGTAGTGTAGATAAACTAGGGTTACCATACGTCCGGGTTTCCCCGGACATGTCCGGCTTTTGGGTCTTTAAATAGCCGTCCGGGGGGAATTTGTCAAAAGCTAAAAATGTCCGGGATTCCCCCCGGACGGCTATTTAAAGACCCAAAAGCCGCTGATAGGGCAGCCGCGCCGGCTGAAAGCGGTACTGGGAGCAGCCGCGAGCGGTGGGTGCGGGTGACCCAGGGAGCGCGGGCTCCTCCTCTGCAGCACTGCCCACCGCGGGGCTGGGGCTCTCCCGGGGCTCTGCCCTGCACACGCCCAGCACCCCCGGGGCTGCTCCTGCCTCCCTGGGCTGGCCCCAGATCCCCTCCCCCGGGGAGCTGGGGTCCTGCTGCGGCTTGTGCCCCTCTGCCTCCTCCGCGGGGCAGGCAGCCCCAGGGGGTTGAGGCCATGCCACCCCTTCCCCAGCTTCCCCCGCACCGCCCTGCCGGGCCTGTTCAGCCCTCGGCCCCACCGGGTCCTGCCCTGCCTCATGCAACCCGCCCCTACCGTGTGGCGGCTCGGCCCGGGGGGGACTGGGGGAGCCGCAGAAAAGCCCCTCCCGGAGCTGGTGCAGGAGACGAGCCTGGCTCCCAGCCCAGGCTCCGGCATCAGGCTGCAGCCGGGAGCAGAGCCACCCCGCGCCAGCTCGGCTCGGCTCAGCCCAGCCCCGCTCTTAAAGGGACAGGGACCCCACCGTGGCTCAGCCTGGCCTGGGGCACATGGGGGGGGAAATCTGTAACGGGGGAGGGGGAGTCTGTCTGCAGACAGGAGATTGATGCAAACATGCTAGTGCCACTGAGGGATGCCATGGGCTAGGTCAGGTGCTGGGCTTCACATACCAGCCACTTCAAATCCTGTGGGAGCTGAGAGCCAGCACTAGGGTGGGGGTCCTGGGCTGGCAGAGCAGGGGCCGTGTAGCGCAGGCCAGAGGCGATCGGGCTGGTGGAGCACGGGGTGCTGCAGAGCAGGTGTGTGGTGCATTGGGGGGGCTGGCAGAGCAGGGGGTGCTGCATGGCAGGGCTGGGGATCAGGCTGGTGTGGCAGGGGTGCTGCAGGCCAGCCACGAGGGGCATGGCATTGCTGTGGGCGAAGCTTGCCTAGCCTCTCAGTTCAACTCCAAATCCACCCCAACGTTTGTGTGGTTGAAGAAGGGGCAGGAGGGTGCAATCGGGTCATGACTGCCCTCTTCTGGCAGGGTGCTGTAGGGGCAGCTAACTCAGCCCCACGTGGAGCGAGCACGCTGTGGCTCTTTAGAGCAGTGATTCTCAGCCCGCCAGCGGCTTGCAGCCCAATCAGCACCCGGCTGCAGCCCATGTGCCATCCTCAGGGCCTTACAGGGAGCGCGTATCTTGTGTGGCTGCAGCCCATAGAACCCCCAAAAAGCCGCGTGTGCTGCCCACAATGGGAAATCGGTTGAGAACCAGTGCTTTGGAGCAATGCTTTGGGCAGGCGGCTCCTCGAGAGCGGAGCGAGAGAAGGGAAGATCTGCTCACCAGGGCTTTGGGGACCCTCCCGCACTTATCACAGGGGTGGTGGGCACACCCCCTCCCCAGCCCAGCCAGGGCTTTGCTGGGGTGCAGCTCACAGTCAGCCCCTTGGTGCAGAATCCCCGAGTGACCCGGAGCTTGTGCAGCTCCATGGACGCTGGTGGGGAGCTCTGGTTACAGGCCTCTGCCATGCTTAGGGTTACCATATGTCCGGTTTTCCCGGACATGTCCGGCTTTTCGGCAATCAAACCCCCATCCAGGGGGAATTGCCAAAAAGCCGAACATGTCCGGGAAAATGCCGGCTGGGCGCTTCCCCTCCCGGGCTCCAGCTGCGCTGGGGAAGCGCCGGCTCGGGGCGCAGGGTCTGGGGGCTGCCCGGCAAATCCTGACGCCGGTAGCGCTGGGGCAGCCCTTTCCCCCAGGCTGGGAGTGGGAGGAAGGAGGGGGCGGAGTTAGGGCAGGGAAGGGGCGGAGTTGGGGCAAGGCTAGGGGTGGGGAAATGGGCGGGGCCAGGGCCCGTGGAGGGTCCTCTTTTTTTATTTATGAGATATGGTAACCCTAAGATAAACCCTCAGTTTCTTACACAACGTATCCTTAAGGGGGAGTTCTGATTCCTCACACACACCAGTACTTTTTGCTCCTCACACCTATCCAGAAAGTGGGATTCTGCAACCCAATATTGGAACATTAGCAATCCAGGAGATGCTGAGTTAAGGACTGCCCACACTTCAACTGATATCACCTATCACTGATAGCGGAGGGGAGACACTTACAAAAAACAGGAATGCAGCGTTAAGGTGACACTTTCCGCATGTCCTTAACTCTGTCCCCTTCGAGCCCTGCCTTGAAGAATCCCTCAGAAAGACCACAGTACTGCACCTCTCCCTTCATCTTGGAGTTATGCTGGGCACAGAGATAATGCAAGGTTTGGTTAAGGAGGACTAAGGCATTGTTATATTGCCAGTTTCTATTTCCCTCTCCTGTGTGGGATCTAGGACAGAACACCACATGCACACCTACCCAGAAGAGGTGCAGCAGAACAGACAACTGGATTCAGCCAGACTGCAGAATGGCTTTGAAAGCCAGTGCACTGCAGAGACCAGCCCAAACAGTTCAGCTGCATTTTCATTTCATTCTCTGCAGAAAACTGCGCCCTTGATTTCACAAATGTGCAACACCCAACATGTTGAAATAAAAGCATTTAGCCACCATTCTACTCTTGCTAAGGCAATAGCTGAAACAATGTCTGACCCGGTTGCGGTTTCATTAGTCAAGGGGAAAAAGACAGGCCAGGTCATGAAAGATCTGATTTTCTTTCAGGCTCAGCACCTGAAACCGGGGCCTGATTGTCAAATGGAAGCTGAGCTCTGGGCCAGATTAGCAAAAGTGTTCACCTCCTACTGTGACCTCAGCTATGACCTAACATGCTGAGTTCTGAAAACCTGGCCTCCGGGATTTGTCTAGGCTAGAATTTGTGGCCCTGTTGAAACTCAATTAATTTCCAATTAATGCAAGTTAACTAATAGGACTCTAAATGCTAGTCTAGATACTTCACAAAGGTCTGTTGCAGGAGTCAAAAGTTTAAGGTTTGGCCTGGGGGTCTGTGATAAAGGTGCTATTGTTGGTGTCACTAGGCATAGCTACCAGGTAACTCAGGGGAGTGGAAGGCTATAAGTGCCGATGAAACTCCTTTGCTCTGGGTCTAAGTGAACCACAGTGACTCCATCTTGTGAACTTTCACCTACTTCTATGCTAACTGCTTACATGCTGAAGCAGGCTAAAGCAGTAATGTAATGGTCAGCTTTTCTAGCAGATAGCTGCTGTTTCGTTCATACTAACAAGGTCAAAGATAAGCAGACGAATGGGAACTTTCCTAACTGTAACTGCTTTAGGAGGGAGGGGACGGAGGGTAGGGGGAAAAGTAACAGACAAAGCCTGCACAGAAACTGCTTGGAATATAAAAGGGAAAACTTGCTTGTATTTGCTGCACTTGATTTGAGACATACTGGTCTCCTAGTGCCTATCCAGAGATCTCAAATAAATTTGCTTTGTTTCTCCACCTCGGTGTCTTCATTGGTGCAAAGCACACCGGGCAATGGATCCTATTGCCCCCCCGGGCCTTCTCTAGGCCGGCAACACTAACACAAAATACAGCACAAAGGTGGCTTTTAAAAACCAAATTATCCTATATACTTGTTCATAAGCTGAATATTTCTGGTAAAAAGTGAAGCATCAAAGAGCGGGGGTCAGCTTATAAACGGGTCTACACCAAAATCTGAAGATTTTAAACACTACGGAATTATTGAATTGAATAATACACTGTCGTTTTGTTTACCTGGAGCGTCCGCAGGCATGGAGCCCCTCAGCTCCCTGTGACCGCGGTTCACCATTCCCAGGCAATGGGAGCTGCAGGAAGTGGCTGGGAACGGCACAGTGTGGCTACAGGGAGCTGAGGGGCTCCATGCCTGCGGACAGTCCAGGTAAACAAAATGTCCGAACCCACCAGCAGCTTACCCTGACAAGCCAGGAGCCAAAGTTTGCCGACCTATTTATTGATGTCAATACTGCAGCCTTTAAAGTTCCAAAGGCTTTGTTTAGTGGACTAGATTGGCTTGAAATGAATACTAAAAGAGCAGTGCTGCAGATCTGCATGACATTTGCCTCACGCATTTCACAAAATGCTACACCTTACAAGCCAATCAGAAAAATACTATGAACAATAGTACTATAGCACTGGTGTCAGTCCGCTACTGTATAATTTGATCTCTTCATGCATTTCTGCCAATGGACCTCATAAATCTCGAGCCAATATGAAAATATAACGTACAGAATCAATGGAATCGCTAATAAAATTTAAATAGCCTGTTATCGCCACTCTACAGGGCTGCTTTGAAATAAACAAAGAATAATAATAATTTGACAGTGATAAAGCAGGTGACATTCCTAAAGTCCTAAAAAAATCTTTAACTATAATAATAATAATCTATTTTCATACTAGTATTTAAAATGAACGGTGAAATCAAAAGAAAACGGTCTGCTTATCACGCAGCGTTCAAACTTAAAGTTGTTGAATATGCAGAAGCAAATAATTGCGCTGCTGCTCGTGAATTCTGTATCAATGAGAAGCAAGTAAGAGAATGGTGAAAAAAATAAAACACTAAAAGACATGCCAAGCAGCAAGAAAAAATGTCCAACAAGGTGTGCTTCCTTTCCTGACCTAGAGAAAGATCTCAATAATTGGGTTGTTGAATGTCGACAAAATGGGTACAGTGTCACTAGAACTGGAATTAGGCTGCGTGCTCTGCAAATGTAGAAAGACGACAAATACAAATCAGTAAAGCTGTCAATGTTTGTCACATCAGCAGGTTGGGGTGCTCGCTTCATGAATTGTCATGGTCTCGGTCTTCGTCAGCGAACAAAGACAGCGCAAAAGCTGCCGAGAGATCTTGAAGAAAAAAATCGAATCTTTCCAAAGGTTTATTATAAAATATCGAAAGGAATATGCATTTGAACTGTCACAAATAGCAAATATGGACGAAACACCGATGACATTCGATCTCCCGAGCAACAGAACGGTAACTGGTGTTGGTGAAAAAACAGTTTTAATTAAAACCACTAGCCATGAAAATATCCATTTTACAGTGGTTTTATTGTGTTTGGCAAATGGATTTTTATTTTGTTATTTTTGTTATTTTTAAAAGAAAAACCTTACCTAAAAACATGAAATTTCCTGCTGGTGTCATCATACGTGCACACGAAAAGGGATGGATGGATGAAAGTGGGACTACTGAATGGCTGGAAAAACTGTGGAATACTAGACCAGGAGCACTTTTCAAGAAATCAGCTATGCTCGTTTGGGACATGTTCAGGGCACACAAGACAGATGAGGTGAAAAATGTGGCCAAAAATATGAGAACTACTTTGGCTGTAATACCTGGGCTTAACTTCAGTTCTACAACCACTTGACGTCTGCCTGCTTTAGGTTGGGGGGTTGTCTGTAAGCGAGGACAGGTCTGTCTCCCAAGATCTGTGAGATCTTTCACTTCAGCAGGTGGGTATTGTAGTTTTAAGAATGCTTGATAGAGATCTTGTAGGTGCTTGTCTCTATCCGAGGGATTGGAGCAAATGCGGTTATATCTTAGAGCTTGGCTGTAGACAATGGATCGTGTGGTGTGTCCTGGATGGAAGCTGGAGGCATGTAGGTAAGTGTAGCGGTCAGTAGGTTTCCGGTATAGGGTGGTATTTATGTGACCATCGCTTATTAGCACAGTAGTGTCCAGGAAATGGACCGCTTGTGTGGATTGATCTAGGCTGAGGTTGATGGTGGGATGGAAATTATTGAAATCATGGTGAAATTCCTCAAGGGCTTCTTTTCCATGGGTCCAGATGATGAAGATGTCATCAATGTAGCGCAAGTAGAGTAGGGGCGTTAGGGGACGAGAGCAGATTGACAGAGCCAGACGAGTACCCAGAAGTCACCTCCTACAAGACAGGCCCAACAAAGAAAATAACAGAACACCACTAGCTGTCACCTTCAGCCCCCAACTAAAACCTCTCCAGCGCATCATCAGAGATCTACAACCTATCCTGAAAGATGATCCTTTATTCTCACAGATCTTGGGAGACAGACCTGTCCTTGCTTACAGACAACCCCCCAACCTAAAGCAAATACTCACCAGCAACCACACATCACTGAACAAAACCACTAACCCAGGAACCTATCCTTGTAACAAACCCCGATGCCAACTCTGTCCACATATCTATTCAAGTGACATCATCATAGGACCTAATCACATCAGCCATACCATCAGGGGCTCGTTCACCTGCACATCTACCAATGTGATATATGCCATCATGTGCCAGCAATGCCCCTCTGCCATGTACATTGGCCAAACCGGACAGTCTCTACGCAAAAGAATTAATGGACACAAATCTGACAGCAGGAATCAAAATACTCAAAAACCAGTGGGAGAACACTTTAACCTGTCTGGTCATTCAGTGACAGACCTGCGGGTGGCTATATTACAACAGAAAAACTTCAAAAACAGACTCCAACGAGAGACTGCTGAGCTAGAATTGATATGCAAACTAGACACAATTAACTCCGGTTTGAATAAGGACTAGGAATGGCTGAGCCATTACAAACATTGAATCTATCTCCCCTTGTAAGTATTCTCACACTTCTTCTCAAACTGTCTGTACTGGGCTAGCTTGATTATCACTTCAAAAGTTTTTTTTCTCTTAATTAATTGGCCTCACAGAGTTGGTAAGACAACTCCCACCTGTTTATGCTCTCTGTATGTGTGTATATATATCTCCTCAATATATGTTCCATTCTATATGCATCCGAAGAAGTGGGCTGTAGTCCACGAAAGCTTATGCTCTAATAAATTTGTTAGTCTCTAAGGTGCCACAAGTACTCCTGTTCTTCTTTTTGCGGATACAAACTAACACGGCTGCTACTCTGAAACCTAACTTTAACAGCTGTTGTTTAACATCCTCCCTAGTTGCTGTTGGAACAGAGTATTTCATTATCACTGTAAGGTGTGAAAACATCATCTAGCTTCTTTCGAAACACAGAAGAAATATTTATTGAGCACTTCTGCCTTTTCTCAATCAATATATACAATTTTACCATCTCCATCATTAATCAGAGCTTACACTATTGTTAGGATTTCTTTTGTTTGTGATATATTTAGCAATGCCATGCCCCTCCTGCAAATACAACCTTTACAATACAGCTCTTCCTAGAAAGGTCCCCATGGCACTGTGGACAGGGCCAAGCCCCTCCAATAACCTGGTTTAGGCCCTGTTATTTCATTCGTTGGAATGGAACGAAGTCTGCAGAACCAAGCATTGACCACCATCACTGGTGGGTGGGTGGACAATAGGGAAACTGGAGGTGGAAGCCTGGGGCCTGATGTTAGAAAGCAGCACAAAAGGCCTCTGCATGGAAGCTGACCCAAGAAAGGTGAGAGGAGCTGCTGCATGCTTCGAGTGTAGACCACCACCCCTCTGCTGCGATTATAGCCTGGGAACTCTCAGAAGTCTCTCTCCTCATGCCATAGGAGGTTTGGCTTAGGCCATTTCCTATTTACTGCTCTGGGGTCCTGCATGCAGTTATGGAAATAGTGCTTCCCAGTGAGTACTGGATAGGGCTCCTGTTTGGATCTTATTCCTACATGGGAGCTCACACTTCATCAGCAAGGCAGTTCCTCATATACTCATGGCTTAGGAAGAGGGCTAGAGAGTGGTCCAGGCAGTACCCCCGCTCTCCCCTTGATGCAGAGAGAGTCAGCACTGCAGGAAACCTGCATGTTTAAAATCCAGAAAACATGAGGAGAGGATGTTTGGAAGGGGACTAAGTCACAAGCTAGGAGATTGCAAGAGCGCTCTCAACCCAGGACTAGGATCACTGAAGGATTTGGTGAGGGTGGGGAGGGAGGTACTGAGGGTATTTTGCATTTCCACCATTGGCAAGAAAGCAAATACGAGCTGCTATTTTCAGGCTCTACAGGAAATACAACACACAACAAGCTGTGCCTCACCCCTAGCTCAAAAGTAACACATTTTGCAATCTCCATCTAGATTGGATGTTTCATGAATCACATAACTGTCCAATCCTTTCCTGAATCCTCCTAAATTGGCCTCAAATCGATTTGGCAGCAGCAAATTCTTCTAGCCCTCCTATCCCCAAAAGATGTTTGTAACACTGACCACAATGGACAAGACACATCTATTAAGAACCACCCACCCAGGCTTGTAAACTGCAGGTCAAAAAGTCACAGCTAAAGAGAACTTCAACATGGATGACTAACTGGTCTAATGAGGGTCTTTTAAGGCAACTATACAGGTGTATCCCCAACATAACTCTTAAATGCATGACTAGAGGGCAGAGAACAAACTCCTACAGATATTTTATTTTTGATACTTTCACTAAAAAAATACATATGAAATGAAACACAAAACATGTGATAGGAACAAATGGAGGAATTCAGAGTGTTGGCTGAAAGTGCATCATTAACTCCTTCTACTGTGTCCCTGGTCCCACCCCATCCCTGAAGCACAGAATCAACAGCACACATAAAGAGCAGCACCACCCAAAACCCAGACATTGTGGGAGGCTTGGCAGGAGTGACTGAGGCTTCTGATCCTTGAGCAGAGAGCACCAAAGATGTAAGATGGGCTGAAGGGGAGGACAGTCTAGCAAGCCAATGGATGAAGCTGCATTATTTGCAGCTTCAGCTGTGGAGCTTGGACTGTACGTTTTGCACACAGCATTATGGGCGTGAGAAGACGAGGTGTTAGGAGCCAAGGAAGTAAATAGCCGAGAGTAAAGGCATGAAAGGGGTTTGACGTGCCAGTTCTAGATGCCTTGTGTCTTGAGGCAGGGAATGGTTCTTATTCAGTAGTACATGTATGTTCTAAATTGATCCTGAGTCCTGTCTACTCTCCCATGTCTCAGTCACCAAGAGATCCGCTGGTTCCACCGTTCTGCACGATGACAAACACAGGGTTGTGGTGAGCAGCAGAGTGAGGTTTCTGCTGCCAGAAAAAGCTCACTCCCAAGACAAGTCCATCAATCTTCTTGAAGAAAATGCGACCATGTTAAACACATTATTCTCCTCACCTCTTCCAATCTGTTTCCAGTAGGCAGACTGGGATACTGCAGTCTTGCCAACACCCCAATCTCTGCTTCTCCCTCCTCCACTATTACCTGGAGTGCCAGACCCTTCTCCTCCTCCGCCGCCACATCTGGGTCTCAGTAGTTGAAAGCATTAGTGTGCGATTTCTGTCCTTTGTACACAGGTCCATGTATAACCTGCAAATGTAGCTCCAGTGTAGCACACACTGGCAATCATCTGCATGGAAGTGCACTTGGTACATGGAACACTTAGCTTTAAACATTTACTTTGTATGAGAATCTGAAGCTGGCACATCAAAAACAGTTTGGATTCCACCCTCAAACACGCAGGCAACTCAGAGCTGCCAGTGACCCTGCAAGGACTGTAGGTGCAGAGGTGACTGTCAGATCAGCTGTAAGTACGTATCTTCCTAAACATTCATTAGGCTGTCTGACCAGCCAAAGCTCCAAGCATATCTGCTGTGTTGATAAAGTTAGCTGTTGGGATGGCAGGTTGGCAGAGGATGCAATTTCTCCTGACCCACCCAAGTACCTTTTTCTAGCTTCACACAGAGCTCCTGATTTCAAGTGGCTGCTGGGGTGATGTCTTTGTCCACACAACGTATTTCAAGCAGCACAGAAAGAATGCTGCACTAGTGCCTGCAGTCCCTGCATCCCCAGCTATCAGGAACAGTCCCTGCAAATCACGTGAGACTCTCCTCCTTCAGCCTGTCCCTCTCAAGGAGTTTCTCTCACCTGGGCTTCTCCAAAGTCACTTCTCCCGAAGGACACAAACACCAGCATCACAACGTTGTGTACCCAGTGAGGTCACCACTTCCCAGCTATCAATGATGGGATCATAGCACTCAATGCTGCTCAGCAGCGAGTTGCCATCATACCTGCAAAGGACAGAGGGCCACAGGTGAGCAATGATTTCTGAGAGGGAGAGAGGGGAGTACGGAGCCCTGGGTGGGAGCTTAACGAGTTATCCTGGGCGTTCGAAGGCCCAAAATGCTGCTAAAGCTCTGTGCACAGGGAAGGAGGGCTGAAATAAGATCAGCACAGCAGTTCCAGAGCATCTCTCCCACCATCTCCCTGGCCAGCTCAGCAGCGTCCCAGCATGTGGCACTGCTTGTTTAACTCACTATGGTGACACCATGGCCTGTCATTCTTTGGGTGCGCCAAAAGGGAAATACATGGAGAGCCCCTGTTTTGAAGCTCTACCGCAGGATCTGCAGCCACTGCACTAAACTCACTTGCTGGCTACTACTTTGCTTAGTGACAACAAGCCACTCCCCCTCCCTCAGCCTGGGTTGGACACTCCCTGCTAATACGTTTTAAACATGGCTGTCCGCATCTGCACTAAGGATTAAGTCTTGTTTAGCAGCATGTTAGAGGACTCCTTTCCTACCACCAAACAAGTTCCCAGTGTAGACAACCCTTCAAAGAGCAGCAAGACCCACCCTTCTTACCCAGCTATTGCATACAGCCGTCCCCTCAGCACGGTGGCACCCACGTAGCAACGAGGCGTTGTCATACTCGTCACAGTAGTCCAGGAATCAGTGCGAACGTTATAGGCTTCCACAGAGGAGAGATGCGCTGTCCCATCAAACCCACCAACAACATAAATGTGATCGTTCAACAACGCTACTCCTGCTCCTGGAAGGGGAAGGGGAGTTACGCTGAGCAACAGCGACCAGCCCACGATTATCACTGCAGGTAGGCTGGATGGAGCACTCTCCCCATAACTGCAGCTCTATGGCACAGATGCTGCTGCACTTACAGAGACAGAAAGGACATTTCTTACTTGCTTCAACTTTCTGCAAAATAGCTTGTTAGGGTTGAAGTGTTTCCTGATTGTTCTTACCTCAAAGGAGACACTTTGGTGAAAGTTTGGTAAACGTTGTGGTTTTCATTCATGCATCCAACTGAAAAAAAGACAGCTACACACCTTTGTAACTGTTGTTCTTCGAGATGTGTTGCTCATATCCATTCCAATTAGGTGTGCGTGCACCATGTGCACAGCATCAGAGAACTTTTACCCTAGCAACACCCGGTGGGTTGGCCATGGAACCCCCTGGAGTGGCGCCTTCATGGTGCTGGATATATACCCTGGCCGACCCAGCACCCCCTCAGTTCCTTCTTACCAGCTACTCCGACAGAGGGGAAGGAGAGCAGGTTTGGAATGGATACGAGCAACACATCTTGAAGAACAACAGTTACAAAGGAGGAGGGATAGCTCAGTGGTTTGAGCACTGGCCTGCTAAACCCAGGGTTGTGAGTTTAATCCTTGTGGGGACCATTTAGGGATCTGGGGGGAAAAAAGAAAAAACAAAACAACAAAACCCTGTCAAGGATAGTACAAGGTCCCTTCCAGTTCTATGAGATAGGTATATCTCCATATATGATATTATTATTAAAGGTGAGTAACCGTCTTTTCTTCTTCGAGTGCTTGCTCATATCGCTTCCAATTAGGTGACTCCCAAGCCTTATCTAGGCGGTGGGGTCGGGGTGAAGTACCGTGGATTGTAGGATCGCCCTACCAAATGCTGCATTGTCTCTGGCTTGTCTAACGATGGCATAGTGTGAGGCGAACGTATGCACTAAAGACCAAGTAGCAGCTCTGCAGATCTCCTGGATTGGCACCTGGGCCAGGAAGGCTGCCGACGAGGCTTGAGCCCTCGTGGAGTGAGCGGTGAGATGTGGGGTCGGGATCCCGGCCAGATCATAGCAAGCACAAATACATGACATGATCCATGAAGAGATGTGCTGGAGACCGGAAGACCCTTCATCCGGTCTGCTACTGCGACAAAGAGCTGCGTCATTTTCCAGAATGGTTTCATATGTTCTGTGTAGAAGACAAGAGCCCTACGAACATCGAGGGAGTGAAGCTGTTGTTCCTGACTATTGGCGTGAAGTTTTGGGAAGAAAACAGGGAGGAAGATACCTGGTTGATATGAAAAGTCGATACCAACTTGGGAAGAAAGGCAAGGTGAGGTCGTAGCTGCACCTTAACCGTATGGAAGATCGTGTAAGGTGGTTCCGATGTAAGAGCCTTGAGCTCAGAGAGACACCTCGTGAAGTGATAGCAACGAGGAAAGCTGTTTTCCAAGAGAGGTACAAAAGGGAACATGTGGCCAAAGGTTCAAACGGGGGTCCCATAAGTCTGGAGAGGACCAAGTTGAGGTCCCATGTGGGTACAGGCTGCTGTACCTGTGAATATAGACGGTCCAGGCCCTTGAGGAACCTACGAACCATGGGGTTGGCGGAGACAGATCGCCCATTCGCTCCCGGGTGGAAAGCTGAGATGGCTGCCAGGTGAACTCTGATGGATGATATCGCCAAGCCCTGCTGTTTCAGGTCCAAGAGATAGTCTAGAATGAGAGGCATGGACGCTTGGAGGGGAAGCGTGTCACGGAGAGAGCACCAGGATGAGAAATCGCTTCTATTTAGCCATATACGTAGCCTGAGTGGAAGATTTCCTGCTGCTCAACAGGACCTGCTGCACCAAACGAGAACAGAGAAGTTCAGAGTGGCTCAGCCATGCAGCATCCATGCCGTGAGGTGGAGGGACTGCGGGTTGGGGTGCGATCCTGCGTGATGAGGTCCGGAAAGAGAGGCAGCGGAATCAGAGTATCCACCCAGATCTCTAACAGCGTGGTGTACCAATTCTGCCTGGGCCATGCTGGGGCGACCAGAATCAGTCGTGATCTGTCCCTGCGTGCCTTGATCGGGACCTTGTGCACAAGGGGAAATGGTGGGAAGGCGTACAACAACCTGCTCGTCCACGGGAGTAGGAAGGCGTCTGTGAGCGAGCCCAGGGAGCAGCCCTGGAGGGAGCAAAACACCGGGACTTCCGGTTGCTGCGCGAGGCAAACAGGTCAACCTGGGGAAACCCCCACATTAGGAAGATGGGGTGGATGACATCCGGGTGGACTGACCACTCGTGGGATTGGAAGGACCTGCTGAGGTGATCCACCAACGTGTTCTGGACCCCTGGGAGAAACAACGCCACTGGGTGAATAGAATGGACCATGCAGAACTCCCAGAGTCGAATGGCCTCTTGACAGAGGGGGGAGGAACGAGCCCCCCCTTGCTTGTTGATGCAGAACATGGCCGTGGTGTTGTCTGTGAGGACCACCACACAATGACCATGCAACTGCTCCCAAAAGGCTTGGCACGCAAGACGCACCTCCATCAGCTCCCGTACATTGATACGGAGAGAGAGATCGGATGGGGCCCATAGACCTTGCATCTGGATGTCCCTGAGGTGGGCACCCCATCCCAGGGCTGACGCATCCGTGACGAGGGACAAGGAGGGCTGAGGGGTGTGGAAGGGGACTCCTTTGCATACCACTCTTGGGTCTAGCCACCATTGGAGGGAGGCCAGGACCCTTTCCGGAACAGTGATCACCAGGTTCAGACTGTCTTGACCTGGACGGTAGACAGATGCCTGCCAGGCCTGAAGCGGTCGGAACCGAAGTCTGGCATGTCTGGTCACGTATGTGCAGGAAGCCATATGACCCAGGAGACTCAGGCATGTTCTTGCCGTCGAGGTTAGGAAGCTTTGAAGGCTCCAGATGAGGCCCGTCAGAGTGTGGAAAAGCGCGTCCGGCAGGAGGGCTTGGGCATGCATGGAATCTAGGATCGCCCCAATGAATTCTATTCTCTGGGTTGATTCTAGAGTCGACTTCGCCACATTGATGAGAAGACGTAATGGAGAAAACGTGTCCATGACCACTTGAACGTGGGATTGCACCTGTTCTTTGGTGCAGCCTTGGATGAGCCAGTCGTCGAGATACGGGTATACCTGTATCAGTCTCCGATGAAGGGAGGCTCCCACGACTGCCATACATTTGGTGAACATCCGGGGGGCCGTGGAAAGGCCGAACGGAAGGACCATGAACAGGTAGTGTTCGTGGTTGACCACAAAGCGGAGGAAGTGTCTGTGTGCCGGATGGATTGCTATGTGGAAATATGCGTCCTTCATGTCGAGGGCAGCGTACCAGTCTCCAGGATCCAGGGAAGGTATAATGATACCCAAGGAGACCATGCGGAACTTCAACTTTACCATGAATTTGTTGAGTCCGCGCAGGTCCAGAATAGGCCGAAGCCCGCCCTTTGCCTTGGGTATTAGGAAGTAACGGGAGTAAAACCCTTTGTCCCTTAGCTCCCTTGGAACCTCCTCGATCGCCCCCATGGATAGGAGTGTTTGAACCTCCTGAACGAGGAGCTGCTCGTGAGAAGGGTCCCTGAAGAGGGACAGGGTGGGGAGAAAGAAAATTGCAGAGAGTATCCCCTTTCCACCGTGTGAAGAACCCAACGGTCCGTGGTTATACGGGACCAAGCACGGTGGAAACGGGATAAACAATTCAGGAAGGGTGGGGTAGGATCCTGACCAAGGTTCGGTACGTCATCCTCGAGCATCACTTCCAAAGTTTTGCTTAGGGCCCGCTGAGGGCTTGGAAGGGCCTTGGTCGGGTTGGTGGTTGGAGGGTTTCCTTCTGGTATTGCGCCCCCGCCTCCTATAGAAGTCCTGCCTCGGCTGAGGAGGGGGATAGGAGCGTTGGGGCTGAGGCTTAAATGGCTTCCGCTGGGTAGCCGGTGTGTGCATCCCCAGCGATCACATTATGGCCCTTGAGTCCTTGAGTCTCTGAAGCCTTGAGTCAGTTTTGTCTGAAAACAGCCCTCTCCATCAAAGAGGAGATCCTGTAATGTTTGCTGAAGCTCCAGTGGTAAGCCGGAAGCTTGCAGCCAAGATATACGTCTCACTGCAATGAAGTCTACGGTGTTCAACGAGGCCTGTAATGAGGTCCTCGCCACTGTCTTGCCCTCTTCCACCAAGGCCCCAAACTCCTCTCTGGACTCCAAAGGAACCAGCTTCTTGAACTTTAACATGGAGTTCCAAGAGTTATAGTTGTATCAGCTCAGGAGCGCCTGCTGGTTTGCGATCTGGAGCTGAAGACCACCCAAGGAGTACATTTTACGCCCAAATAAATCGAGGCGTTTGGCCTGTTTTGATTTGGCTGCTGGGGCTTGCACTCCTTCTCATTCACTGAGGCCACCACCAGTGAACAGGGCTGTGGATGTGTGTACAGATAGTCATATTCTTTGGAGGGGACGAAGTACTTCCACTCCACCCCTTTAGCAGTTGGAGGAATGGACGCAGGTATTTGCCAGATTGTTCTGGCCGTGGTCTGAATAGTCCGGATGAGCGGTAGGGCCACCCTAGATGAAGCCTCTGCAGACAAAATGTCAACCACAGGGTTCTCCACCTCTAGACCGTCCTCCGCTTGGAGGTTCATATTCCGTGCCACCCTACGTAAGAGGTCCTGGTGGGCATGGTGGTCTATTGGGGGGGACCCGAAATAGCAGTGTCTACCACTGCCTCATCAGGTGAGGAGGAGGCCACAGGAGGAAGAGGATCATCTGGGCCCTCTTGGTCAGCTGTGTCTCGGAGTCCTGAGCCCCCGATCTCAGCATCCAGACCTGGAAGCGGGGTTGGAGGAGGGTCTGGATGGACAATGCCCCAGTTTCCATGTCCCCAGGAGCAAGACGGCTGACGGTGGCCTCTGGCACTCGTGGCTCGGAGGGTGCTGAATGAGAAGCCCCTGATGGAGCGCCCTGGGCCTGGTGGTACGCCCAAGGCATCCAAAAGGGCCATTGAGTAGACCCTTGGACCGGACCTTGTCCCTGCGCCTGCCAATGAGCAGCCCCTGAGTTCAGACGGCTGTGATCCAAGTGGCGGCGGTTGGATAGACGCGACCCCACGTCCGACTCTGTCGAATGAGAGGCGGAGCGCAATGGCCACGGTGGTGCTGAGCGGGTCTGCGTTGACTCGTGTCAACGCGATGGAGATTGGTACCGCGAAGATGGAGAGCGACACCGCGATGGGGAGAGATGCCATGACCTAGATCGGTGCCGGGGTCTGGCCCGGTGCTGAGATTTGGACCTAGACCTTGACGGTGATAGTCATTGGGAGTGGCATCTGGACTGAGATCAGCTCCTGGATGGTGACTGGTGTACAGAGCGGTGCCGAGACCAGTGCTGGGAGTCTGATCAGTGCCGCGAGTACGACCAGCGTCGCGAAAGAGAGCGGCGTTGTGACTGCAAGCAACATCGGGACTGCGAGCGGTGTCGGGAGCAGGAACGGTGCCGAGAGTGGGATCGGTGCCATGGTTCAATCGACAGTGCCAGGTGGATAAGGGCTGGCTTGCCCCGGGATGGGACCACATGAGCAGGAACCGGTGCCTTTCTCTGCTGAGGGGATGCCGATGCTGTCATAGCAATCAGATCTCTTGCAGCCGCAAATGTGTCTAGAGTCGATGGCAACTGGACTTCAACCACGCTACGTGTCGGGGAGTCCAGACTCACCAGACTCAACGGCTCCGCTCTTGGTGCTAGAATCAATGCTGCCGAAGTCGGCACTTGTGCCCCTGGTCGCTCTTCTACGGGACGCGGCGCCGAGGGCGGGTCAAGGGAGGCTGGCGTTTGTTGAGGCGGGCCAGCCTTTTCTGGTCTATGGTGCCGCTTCTGACCAGGTGAATGCGAGCGGTGCTGGAACCATGATGCCGGCTGCGGTGCCAGGGAACGCCGGTGGCACGGGTCTCTATCAGAATCCGACTGCGGTGCAGTTCCTACTGTTGCCGCTGGGATGCTGCGCACCGAAGCACTTGGTGCCAGGTCTTGGTGCAGTGCTGGAGGTTGATGGCTAAGAGCCGCCTCCACGAGGCACTGTCACAAACGAAAGTCCCGCTCCTTTTTAGTCCAAGGCTGAAAACCTTTGCAGATCCTTTACTTCTTGGTCTGATGAGATTCCCCCAGACACTTTAGGGAAGAGTCATGGGGGTCGCCTTTTGGCATGGGCTTGGAGCAGGACACGCAGGGTTTAAAGCCCGGAGCCTTGGGCATGAGCCCAAGCTACCGGTGGGGAGGAGGGAAGATCCCTGCCAACCTGCTAAATAGAACTATTTACACTATAACTATATAAAAACTCTATAATTATACTAACTATAAACTATTAACAAACTATTAACACTGTTCAGAGGAATAATGCTAGGGAGAGTGGAGAGCAGCAAAGCCGAGCTCCACAGTTCCAACGACCGTCATGGGCGGTAAGAAGAAACTGAGGGGGTGCTGGGTCGGCCAGGGTACATATTTAGTGCCATGAAGGCGCCACTCCAGGGGGCTCCACGGTCGACCCACTGGGTGTTGCTAGGGTAAAAGTTCTCTGGCGGCCGTGCATGCAGCGCGCGCACACCTAATTGGAATTGATATGAGCAAGCACTCGAAGAACAACAACTGGATTTCTCTGCTTTTAGTGGACAGTTTGGGCAATATGCATGGGGAAGGGGCAGGGCACTGGGTTCAGGCTGCAGACAGAGCTGAAGCAATAGCTCTAAACATGCTCGCCCAACTCAAAGGTGCAAAAAGGTTTAAACCCAATGGAACTGCCGTGATTCTACTGGGTGTGTGTGGGAGGCCATGCTGGGGGACTCAGTACAGAGGAGTAGTTTGGTGGCCGTACAAATGAGCAGATCCATTAATATGCACACACAGGTCTAACCCCTGCACAGTGAATGCATTCATCTCTGGCTGCTACTCAGCTCATTGGCTGTAGTGGGGAGAAGGCCACTGCTCTGCACCAAGCTGGGGGTGGAATTCCTTTACCCCCATCCCTCTTAGACCTTCTACATACAGCCAGGCAATATCTGGCTCTAAGGACATGAAGGCTGCTGTCATCAACCTCGGTGATGTGGTGGCACTGAAGCACAGCAGAATTAAAAGCCCACCTTGCTCCAAAATGACCATACCTACTGGATAAGGTCAAAGTTACCCTTTCCCTGGGATGTGGTTTACTGGTAACTCAAACAACTGAAAATAAACCTCACCCTAAACTCTTTCCCAGCCTGACTGTTCCTAGCCACACTACCTTTCAGATCTGGTGCAGCTGTGAAGCACCTACCACAGAGCCAGCAGAATGTGCTCAGTAGCTTTATGCAGGGTTCTAAATCCTGCTAAGAGTGCAGGTTAACAGCTGAGCCCTGGATAGATTCATAGATTCCAAGGCCAGAAAGAACCACTGTGATCATCTAGTCTGACCTCCTGTAGAACACAGGCCAAAGAACGTCCCCAAAAGAATTCCTAGAGCACATCAGTTAAAAACATCCCTTCCTGATTTAAAAATGGTCAGTGATGGAGAATCCACCATGACCCTTGGTCAGTTGTTCCAATGGTTAATTATCTGTTAAAAATGTATATCTTATTTCCAGTCTGAATCTGTATCTCTAGTCAGGGTTGTAAATACTGCCACCTTGTTACAGTCAACACTATAAACTATTTTACTGCTGATCATCTTCACAGAAACATCCAGCTACCCTGGGATTCTATTCTATACTCTACTGTTTCATACTGCACTCACCACCATAGTGTCCAAGAGCCTTCCAGTAATGCATTAAGCCATATGACTATATATCTGTCACGTGTTGTTTATTCTCTCATTTTCTCCCCATATGGAGAAGCACATGAAGTGGGGTGTCTTGGGTTGGGAGCATCTATTGTTTTTAAATATAGGTATACCTGTTGCTATGTGTTTATAGTACAGAAAGCAAGGGAAAAGAACTTGCAAAAAGTGGTGAGGTTTTTGATAGTCTAAGTTCCTGGGGGAGTTTGTTCCATAGTCTCAGGCTACCCCAGACAAGAGTTCTGTCTCCTGCAGAGATAGCTTTACTCTTATTGTTGAAAGTTCCATTGTGCCAGACGATTGTGTGGGAGAGTTAAAAACAGTCACTTACCTTTTGTAACTGTTGTTCTTCGAGATGTGTTGCTCATTTCCATTCTAGGTGTGCATGCGCCCACATGCACAGTTGTTGGAGATTTCTACCTTAGCGATATCTGTAGGGACAGCTGTGGCGCCCCCTAGAGTGGCGCTCCCATGCGGCAGTATATCAGGTGCCGCCGGTCCGGCACCCTCTCAGTTCCTTCTTGCCAGCAACTCCGAAAGAGGGGTGAGAGAGTGGGAAATGGAATGGACATGAACACCACATCTTGAAGAAGAAACGGTTACTCACCTTCTCGTAACTGTTGTTCTTCGAGATGTGTTGTTCAGGTCTATTCCAAGCAGGTGTGTGCGCGCCGCGTGCACACCAGCCAGAAGATTTTCCAATAGCAGCGTCCGTAGGGTCGGCTCCGGCGCCTCCTGGAGTGGCGCCTTTATGGCGCTGTATATAGGGGCCAGCCGACCCCCCACTGCCTCAGTTCCTTCTTGCCGATACTCCGACAGAGGGGTAGGAGGGTGGGTATTGGAATGGACATGAACAACACATCTCAAAGAACAACAGTTACGAGAAGGTGAATAACCGTTTCTTCTTCTTCGAGTGATTGTTCATGTCCATTCCAAGCAGGTGACTCACAAGCCCAAGTCTAGGTGGTGGGGTCGGAGGTCACTGCAGACTGGAGGACTGCACGGCCAAATGCAGCATCCTCCCTAGCCTGGTGCATAATGGCGTAGTGAGCCGTAAAGGTGTGGATTGAGGACCAGGTGGCCGCTCTACGAATTTCCTGTGTTGGGATGTGGGCCAGGAACGCAGCTGAAGAGGCCTGCGCTCTTGTGGAGTGGGCCGTGATAGGCGGGGCTGGTATATTGGCTCGACTGTAGCACTCCTGGATACAGGTTCTGATCCAAGCTGAGATCCTCTGTGACGTGACCGGGAGCCCCTTCCTACTGTCAGCCACAGCTACGAAAAGTTGGGTCGACTTCCTGAAGGGTCTTGTCCTTTCTATATAAAACGCGAGAGCCCTGCAAACATCCAGAGAATGCAGCCTGCGCTCCTTAGCCGAGGAGTGCGGTTTTGGATAAAACACAGGGAGAAAAATGTCTTGACCCATGTGAAACGGGGAAACCACCTTAGGTAGGAACGCAGGATGCGGCCTGAGTTGGACCTTGTCCTTGTGGAAGACGGTGTATGGAGGCTCGGATGTCAGAGCTCTGAGTTCCGATACCCTCCGTGCTGATGTGATAGCCACCAAGAATGCGACCTTATATGAGAGTTATAACAGCGAGCATGAATCCAGTGGCTCCATCGGGGCCCCCATGAGGACAGACAGGACCAAATTGAGGTCCCAAGCAGGGACAGGTTGACGGATATGTGGGAACAATCTGTCAAGACCCTTAAGGAACCGTCCAACAAGTGGGTTTGCAAACACTGAGGTCCCCCCCCTCTCCAGGGTGGAATGCGGAGACTGCAGCAAGGTGGACTTGAATCGATGAGAGAGTTAGTCCCAGGTGTCTCAGATGTAGCAAATAGTCCAAGATGAGAGGGATCGGGGCGAGCAAGGAGCCCTGACCGTGCTGTGTAACCCAGAGGGAGAAGCGCTTCCACTTGGCCAAATACGTAGACCTTGTCGACGGCTTCCTGCTGCCCAACAGGATCTGTCTGACCTGATGGGAGCATGGTAACTCCAGTGGGTTTAGCCATGGAGCATCCAAGCTGTGAGGTGGAGCGACTCTAGGTTCAGGTGAAGGAGGCAACCATGATCCTGCGTGATCAAGTCCGATAGTAGGGGCAACCTGAGCGGAATCCTCGTAGATATGTGTAGGAGAGACGCGTACCAATGCTGGCGTGGCCACGCAGGAGCTATGAGGATGAGTCGAGCGTGATCTCTGCAGGCCTTGAGGATCACCTTGTGAATCAAGGGAATCGGGGGGGAAGGCGTAAAGAAGCCCACCTGCCCAAGAGAGGAGAAACACGTCTGATAGGGATCCCTGACTGCGTCCCATGAGGGAGCAGAATTGACGACAGTTCCTGTTCAAGTTGGAAGCAAACAAGTCCACCCGGGGATGACCCCAGAGTCGGAAAATGGAGAGAACTACATCCCAGTGGATAGACCACTCGCGACCCTGGAACGAGAGGCTGAGAGCGTCCGCGAGTGCGTTGTGCGTGCCGGGGAGGTAGGATGCTATCAGGTGAATTACGTTCTGTATGCAAAAGTTCCATAATGTAAGGGCCTCCTGGCAAAGGGGAGAGGAGCGAGCACCACCCTGTCTGTTGATATAAAACATGGTTGGAGTATTGTCTGTGATGACAGAAACGCACTTGCCCGCGAGCTGGGACTTGAATGCTATGCATGCGAGGCATACCGCTCGCAATTCCCTGACATTGATGTGAGATGAAAGATCCTCCCTTGACCAAAGACCTTGGGTTCGGAGGTGGCCCAGATGTGCACCCCATCCCTGATCCGACGCGTCCGTTACCAGGGTCAGGGGGGGCTCTGGTTCGAGGAAAGGGAGCCCCGTGCAGACCACCCATGGGTCGAGCCACCATTGGAGGGAGTCCAACACCGGATGAGGTAACGTCACCACTGAGTCTAGGGAGTCCCTGACTGGCCGATAAACCCCTGCCAACCAAGATTGGAGAGGGCGCAGTCTGAGCCTGGCGTGTCTGACGACATAGGTACATGCTGCCATGTGCCCTAGTAATTTGAGGCAGCTTCTTACTGTGGTGGTAGGGTAACTTTGGAGGCCGAGAATGATGTTGGACAAAGTTCGGAATCTGGCCTCTGGGAGATATGCTCTGGCTTGTGTCGAGTCCAGAAGTGCTCCTATGAATTCGATTCTTTGTGTTGGAGAAAGAGTGGACTTGGCCTCGATGAGTAAGAGGCCGAGGGAGCTGAAGGTGTGCCTGATGAAGACCACCTGAGCCTCCACGAGTGCCTTGGTCCTGCCCTTGATGAGCCAATCGTCCAGGTAAGGGAATACCTGGATCCCTTGCCTGCGGAGGAAGGCTGGCACGACTGCCATGCACTTCGTGAAGACCCTTGGGGCTGCTGATAGACCGAAGGGTAGGACCGTGAACTGTAGATTAACGTTGCCGACGAGAAACCTGAGGTAACGCCTGTGGCGAGGGATTATCGCGATATGGAAGTATGCATCCGTTAAGTCGGGGGTGGCATACCAGTCTCCTGGATCCAGGGAAGGAATGATGGAGGACAGGGAGACCATGCGGAACTTGAGCTTCTTGACAAACTTGTTGAGACGCCGCAAGTCCAGAATAGGTCTGAGGCCCCCTTTCACTTTCGGTATTAGGAAATATTGAGAATAGAAGCCCTTGCCCCGTAGTTCTGGAGGCACCTCCTCCACTGCCCCTGCTGTAAGGAGGGACTGAACTTCTTGAAGGAGAAGTTGCTCGTGAGAAGGGTCCCTGAAGAGGGACAGGGAGGGGGGCTGGTGGGGCGGGAGGGAGGAAAACTGGATAAAATATCCCTCCTCTACCGTGCGAAGCACCCAAGCGTCTGACGTGATCCGGGGCCACGCACGATAGAAGGGGGACAGACGTGATGAAAAGGTAAGGTTGGGAGGATCCAGAGATCTGTCCGGTAGGCCGTCCTCGACCGAACCCTCAAAATGGTGGCCTAGGCCCCTGCGGAGGCCTTGGTTGGGCAGAAGACTGTCCGAAGGGCTGCTGTTGTTGCCTCCTCCTGCTAGTCCCCGGTCTCCTGCGCACGGCATCACCTCAATTTTGAGGTTGATATGGCACGGGGCCTGTGGCGGTCTAAACTGCCTACACTGAGTAACAGGGGTGTGTAGGCCTAAAGAACGGAGGGTGGTCCTTTAGGCTATGGAGCCGTTTGTCCGTCTTTTCTGAGAAAAGTGTGGGCCCTTCGAAGGGTAAGTCCTGTATAGTCTGTTGGACTTCATGAGGAAGGCCGGAAACTTGAAGCCAGGCTCCGCGCCTCATGACGAGACCAGTAGCCAACGTGCGCGAGGCCGAATCGGCTGCGTCCAAGGCTGCCTGAAGGGAAGCTCAAGTAATTAATCTGCCCTCCTCGACAAGGGCCGAGAACTCGGTTCGTGAATCCTGTGGGAGGAGGTCCGTAAACCTAGACAAAGCCGAGCATGTGTTGTGTCCATACCGGCTCACTATGGCCTGCTGATTGGCAATACGCAACTGTAGGCCCCCCGCTGAATAGACCTTACGTCCAAAGAGGTCCAACTTTTTAGCCTATTTTTAGGAGTGGATCCCTGAAAACCTTGACGCTCCCTCTTGTTGGCCGCATCCACCACCAGGGAGTCCGGCGGGGTGTGTGTGTAAAGATGTTCATAGCCCTTGGTTGGGACAAAATACCGCCTCTCAGTCTTTTTGGCTGTAGGGGCCAATGAGGCTGGAGTTTGCCACAAAGTGCGGGTTGTGTCCGCAATGGTTTTTATGAGGGGTAGGGCCACCCTAGATGGGCCCGACAGGGCCAGGATATCAATTACAGGATCGGTGTCCACCTCGATCTGTTCCGTCTGTATCGAGAGGCTCTGGGCCGCTCGAGTAAGGAGCTATTGGAGGAGTCTATTATCCTCTAAAGCCGGAGCAGCAGAAGTTCCCGCTACTGCCTCATCCGGAGATGAAGAGGAAGATGTTCCATGTAGCTGCCCTTCATCTAGCACGTCTCCCTGTGTAAGGACCTGCGGCACACGGTACTCCGGCTGTGCGGCCGGTGCGGGCTCAAGATGCGGAACCGCGGCCGGTACCGGGGTCGCCACCGAACGCCGAGGAATGCTGGGCAGTGCCTGTGCTGAAGGAAGCAAAGCCCCTGTCGGTGCCACTGTTTGACCTGGGGGTGCCGTAATGCCTTGTGGCACACTCCTGTCAGATGGCGGTGGCATTAGCAGTGGTGCCCCAGACGCTGAGGAGATGGAAGCGGTTCGTGAACGGGGCCTGTACGCCTGACCCACCGACTGATGGTAGGCCCATGGCGTCCAGAACGGCCACTGTGGAGGTGGTTGCCACTCCTGCTGCTGATGCCACTGTGGCGGGTATGATTGGGCACTCCTACACGAGGACGATCTGCTCCTCGATCTGTTAGAACGGTAGGAGTCCGCCTCCGAGTCAGAAGTCTCTGAATAGGAGGACATCGGAGGAGCGGTACCCACAGTCGCCGGCTGGGGTGCTCGCGCCGGTGCCGCTACTGTGGCGCCGCGTGGAGAGTGCGGTGAGCGCATCACTGGTTTACCCTTAGAGTGATACTGGGGCCCGGCGGCAGCCAGAGGTTGTCTGCACCGGTGCGGCGACGCCGGCACCGGAAGGTTCAAGAGGTCTGAGTCAGCCTCGAACGCCTCAGGCGTCGATGGGAGGCGGACCTCCTCCATAATGTCCGGGGATCTATGGCGTTCCGGACTCGACCTTGCCCTCTCCGGGGCGGGAGTCAACAGGATGGCCGGATGGGTCTGCGGCGCAGGTTGCCCCATAACAATCGTGGACTGCGCCCGACCTTTAGAGTCCCCGTGGGGAGATTGTTCGGTCCGCGACCTGTTCTTTTTAGCCGGCACTGGCGAAGGAGAGCGGCGTCTTGTCGAAGACGATTTCTTATGCGCCGACTCTTTGCGGTGCCGGGGTCTTGGGGCCCTGGCCTCACGACCTATCTCCGGTGCCGGGGCACTGCGCACCGAGGATGAAATGCTGGGTGCCGGCTCTGAAGGTCCAGGATCCGATTGCGGCCGCAGTGCCGCCTCCATTAGGAGGACTTTAAGTCTCTGCTCTCTATCCTTGAGAGTCCTGGGGCAAAAAGCCCTGCAAATAGGACACCTGTCCCTTTGATGGGTCTCCCCGAGGCATCGCAAGCAGGAAGAGTGCAGATCACTTTTTGGCATAAACTTCCCGCAGTTCCGACAGAGTTTAAACCCTGGGGACCCGGGCATGCCCCAGCGGGGCGACGAAAAGTTGGGGAAAACCCCCCCAACTGACACCTAACTATCTAACAGTAACACTAACTACTAACTAATACACTATGTACAAGAACTATAGAACACTGCCATGATTGCTAAAGAGCAAGAGAAGTTCCAGCTAGCCGTCACCAGCGGTAAGAAGGAACTGAGGCAGTGGGGGGTCAGCTGGCCCCATATACAGTGCCATAAAGGCGCCACTCCAGGGGGCGCCGGAGCCGACCCTACGGACTCTGCTATGGGAAAATCTTCCGGCTGGCGTGCACGCGGCGCGCACACACCTGCTTGGAATGGACACGATCACTCGAAGAAGAACAGTTACGAAAGGTAGGTAACTGTTTTTTCTTCGAGTGCTTGCTCATGTTGATTCCCTTGTAGGTGACTCACAAGCAGTATCAACAGAGATGGGCTCAGAGTTCACAGCTTAGCGGCTTGCAGTACTGCCCTACCGAAGCCAGCATTGTCCCAGGCCTGCTGGGTCAGCGCATAGTGGAATGTAAAGGTGTGGACAGACAACCATGTGGCCCCTCTACAGATGCCCTGGATAGGCACATGGGCCAGAAAGGCTGCTGAAGAGGCCTGCGCCCTGGTAGAGTGGTCGGTGACAATCGCTGGGGATGGCACCTTCGCTTGGTCATAGCAGAAGTGAATGCAGGCAGTGATCCAAGAAGAAATTCTTTGTGTGGATACTGGGCAACTTCTCATCCTGTTAGCCACTGTGACGAACAATTGCATCGACTTACGGAACGACTTGGTCCTGTCCACATAGAAAGTTAAAGCCCTCCTAATGTTTAGGGCATGTAGCCTGCGCTCCTCTTCTGACTTATGCGGCTTTGGAAAGAAGACCGGTAAATAAATATCCTGGCTCCAATGAAACAGAGACTACTTTAGGAAGAAAAGCCAGGTGCGGCCTTAGCTGGACCTTGTCCTTGTAGAAGACCGTGTACGGCAGCTCCGAGGTGAGTACCTGAATCTTAGATACCCACATCTTAGATACCGACATCACTGCAACCAGGAACGCGACCTTCGAGGAGAGGAGAGAACAGGAAGCCAAGGGCTCAAAGGGAGGACCCGTGAGCTGAGACAGCACCAGATTCAAGTCTCACGGAGGGACAGTGTCTCTGACTTGTGGGTAGAGGCACTCCAAGCCTTTAAGGAATCTGGTCACGAAATCCTGAGCAAAAACAGACCTACTCTGTAACAGCGGGTGGAAGGCCGAGATGACTGCTAGAGGGACCTTGATCAATAAGAGGGACAAGTCCTGGAGCTTGAGATGCAGGAGGTAGTCCAGAATAAGCTACAGTGAAGCCCGCTTGGGATGAACAGCTTTGTCCGCAATCCAACAGGTGAACCGTCTCCACTTGGCCACATAGTTCGCTCTAGTGAAGGGCTTCCTGCTTCCCAACAGAACATGCTGAACCTCTGCCGAGCACTGCTGCTCCTGTGCGTTTAACCATGCAGCAGCCAGGCTGTCAGATGTAGTGCTGGCAGGTTGGGGTGCAGAAGACTGCTGTGGTTCTGGGACAACATGTCCGACCTGAGCGGTAGCTGGAACAGGGTTGCTACCGAGGCCCAGGAGGGTGCTGAACCAGTGTTGTCGCCCTGTCCTGTTTGATCTTCATGAGAATCCTGGGAAGCAACAGTACCGGAGGGAAGGTGTACATCAAAGCCTCCGACCATGGGAGTAGAAAGACGTCAGACAGGGCTCCTCTGTCCATGCCCCCAATTGAGCAGAAGACGTGGTACTTCCTGTTCTGCCTGGAAGCGAACAAGTCCACCTGAGGAATTCCCCACCTGTGGAAGATGGAGCTGACCACCTCTGGATGAAGGGACCACTCGTGGCGAGAAAAGAACGTCCTGCTGAGGCGATCAGCCAGCGGGTTCTTGGACCCCGGAAGGTGAGCGGCTACAAGATGGATATTGTACTGTAGACAGAAATCCCAGAGCCAGAGGGTTTCCTGGCAAAGGGCCAACGACCTGGCTCCGCCCTGCCTGTTGATACAGAAAACTGTAGCCGTGTTGTCCGTCAGGACCTGTACCACCCTGTTTTCTATATGAGGTAGAAAGGCCTGGCAGGCCAGTCAGACTTCCTGAGTTCCTTGACATTGATATGAAGGAAACAAACTTGACTGGACCAATGGCCTTGAGTGTTAAGATTGCCGAGGTGGGCTCCCCAGCCCAGGTCCAAGGCGTTGGAGACAGGGGTCACCAACGAGAATGGGGCCGCAAAGGAAACACCTTCCAACACCAACGCGGGATCCTGCCACCAGATGAGGGACGCCAGGACGCTGTCCAGAATCCTGACCACCCGGCTCATGCTGTGCCAGTTGGGGACGTAGACTGACACCAGCCACACTGAACAGATCTGAGGCTGAGTCGTGCATGCCAGACCATGCAAGTACATGCTGCCATGTGGCCCAGCAGCCTCAGGCACATCTAGGTGGTGGTGAGCGGGTGGGCCTGCAGGCCTGCGATAAGGTCCAACATGGCCTGGAACTGAGTCTCGGGGAGGAAAGCCCTGGCCCGAGTGAAGTCGAGGACCACTCCGAAGAACTCTATGTGTTGTACTGGGATTAAGGTTTACTTTGTCTCATTTATTATAAACCCCAGGTCGCAACAGGTGGAACAGACCAGGTTGAGATGCCTCCACACCTGATCCAGAGACCAGCCCTTTATCAACCAACCAGTCGTCGAGGTATGGGTATATTTGGACTCCCCGAAGCCTCAGGTAAGCCGTCACTGGTGCTATACATTTTATGAATATCCTCGGGGCCGACGAAAGACCAAAGGGCATCGCCGTAAACTGGAAATGGCGCCCTCCCAACATGAAGCGGAGGAAGCACCGGTGCCCCAGGAAGATGGAAATATGGAAGTATGCGTCCTTTAAATCGAGGACGGCGTACCAGTCTCCTGGATCCAGGGAGGGGATGATGGAGGCCAGGGAGACCATGTGGAACTTCAACTTCTGGAGCGACTTGTTGAGGTGACGCATGTGGGTCTGAGGCTTCCTTTTGCCTTCGGAAATAGGAAGTAGCAGGAGTAGAATCCTCTGCCTTCCACGTCGTGAGAAGGGTCCCTGAAGAGGGACAAGGGAGAAGTGGGAGGGGTGGTCAGCTGTAAACTGCAGGATATAGCCAGAAGAAACTGTATCTAGCACCCACCGGTCCAAGGTGACATGGAGGCAGTTGAGGAAAGGGAGGGTTGGATCCAGTACAGTGGCTGGGGTCCTTGAGCGCACCCTCAAAAGGACTGCTTCTGGCCTCCCTGACTTCTGGGAGGATCAGGTTGAGCAGGTGGACGGGAAGAGGATGCGTAGTGTCTCTTAGGCGCTTTGTCCTTGTTCTTTCTCCTGTAGGAGCCAGACCTGGGAGCCCCCCAGGACCTAGACTGCGTCTGAGGAGGAGGCAGAGGGCAGAACGGCTTCCTGGACAGCTGAGGGGTGTGCAGACCCAGGGAACGGAGGGTGGCTCAGGAGCCTAGAGTCAGCTCAGAAAAGAGCCCCAAACCCTCAAATGGCAGGTCCTGTATCGTGGTCTACATCTCCTGAGAAGCCCAAAAGCCTGCAACCAGGAGCTGTGTTGCATGGCCACCACCAACACGACCACCCTGGCAGCTGAGCCCATCGCACCCAGGCCATCTGGAGGACTCCACGGGCCACTGCCATGCCTTTGCTCACCAATGCGGCAAACTCATGGGCACGATCCTGTGGGAGGGCCCCCGTGAACTTATTAAGGGATTTCCACAGGTTAAAGTTATAACGTCCCAGCAGGGCCTGGTGGTTAGAGACCCTAAACTGTAAGCTGGCAGTTGAATAAACTTTTCTCCCAAATAGGTCGAGTCTCTTGGCCTCTATTTTTGAGGTTCTTCTGGGGTGGCCCTGTCTGTTCCTTTCATTCACCGCAGTCACGAACAGTGATGCCGTGGCGGGAGGAGTATACAGATACTCAAAGCCCTTTGTAGGGACATAGTATTTCTTTTCCGCTTTTTAGGATTTGGGTGGAATAGATGAAGGCATTTGCCACATCGATTTGGCTAGTTTGACCAACCCTGGATAGATGGGCAATGCAATTTTTGCTGGTGTGGTGGCCGAGATGACACTTCAGCAACCTCTTCGATTTGTAAGCTCAGATTCTCTATCACACGTTTAAGGAGGGCCTGGTGCTCCTTAAAATCGTCCAGGGGACTGCTGTTGTGGGAAGGTCTGACCACCGCCTCATCCAGGGATAACGATGACGACTGAGTGGCCTGAGGGATGGTGTCACCCCCTTCTTTATTGGGGGAGGGCTTCCTCGGCGCCAGAGTACGGGGTGCGGGTTCCGCCTCCACCGCAGTGCTGTGCTCCGATTGTGGCACCGGCTGCACCTTGGCCGGTTTGTCTGATGTGGCCAGGGAGGGCTGGGAGTACTGGACCGATATCACCAGCACCCCCCATGGATTCCAGGACTGCCACTGGAGGTGGAGGGGCATGGATCCTGCTGTGTTGGCACCGCAGCCTGTGCCACCTGTCTCCCGTGTCAGAGGGGAGTCACCCCGCCTCGGTGACAGGCTGAGAAGTTGTGGTCCAATCTGACCATTGCCCTTCCGGTGACCACGGCGGAGCCATTGTGGCCTGAGTCTGTCTATTGACCCTGGTAGGCGAACAGCGGTGTGACGAGGAGTCGCGCCGCCTGCTGGGGGAGCTGTACCCGGGCGAGCGTGACCGACGTCGAGACCCTGAGCAAGCCCTACAGGATGGGGACTGACGACAAGGAGACCTTCTGGGAGAGGGTGCTCAGCGTATAGGTGATCTATGGCCGGATGGTCATCAGTACTGGCAGTATGGGGAGCAGTGCCATGAGTCCAGAGTCAAGCAAGACAAGGCGCTCAACCAACTGTCACGGGTGGTAAGAAGGAACTGAGAGGGCACAGGGCCAGCGGTGCCTGATATACTGCCGCATGGGAGCGCTACTCTAGAGGGCACCACAGCCAGCCCTACAGATACCACTAAAGCAGAAATCTATGACAACTGTGCACGTGGATGCATGCACACCTAAAATGGAATCGACGTGAGCAAGCACTTGAAGAAGAACCAGTATTCCCTTCCAAGCTATCCCATAGTGGAGCAAATTATACTTGATATTAGGGCTGTCAAGCAATTAAAAAAATCAATCGCACAATTAATTGCATTGTTAAACAATAATAGAATAACATTTATTTAATTTTTTGGGATGTTTTCTACATTTTCAAATATATTGATTTCAATTATAACACAGAATACAAAGTTTACATTTATTTTTATTTTTGATTACAAGCACTGTAAAAAACAAAAGAAATAGTATTTTTCAATTCACCTAATACAAATACTGTAGTGCAATCTCTATCATGAAAGCTGAACTTACAAATGTAGAATTATGTACAAAAAATAACTGCATTCAAAAATAAAACAATGTAAAGCTTTAGAGCCTGCAAGTCCACTCAGTCTTACTTCTTGTACAGCCAATCGCTCAGACAAACAAGTTTGTTTACGTTTACAGGAGATAATGCTTCCCACTTCTTGTTTACAATGTCACCTGAAAATGAGAACAGGCGTTCTCATGGCACGGTTGTAGCCAGCATTGCAAGATATTTACGTGCCAGATGCGCTAAAGATTCATATGTCCCTTCATGCTTCAAACACCATTCCAGGGGACATTCTATGCTGATGATGGGTTCTGCTCAATAACAATCCAAAGCAGTGCGGACTGATGCATGTTCATTTTCATTATCTGAGTCAGATGCCACCAGCAGAAGGCTGATTTTCTTTTTTGGTGGTTTGGGTTCTGGAGTTCTCTCATCAGACTGTTGCTCTTTTAAAACTTCTGAAAGCATGCGCCACACCTCATCCCTCTCAGATTTTGGAAGGCACTTCAGATTCTTAAACCTTGGGTGGAGTGATGTAGCTATCTTTTGAAATCTCACATTGGTACCTTCTTTGCATTTTGTCAAGTCTGCAGTGAAAGTGTTCTTAAAATGAACAACATGTGCTGGGTCATCATCCGTGCTTGCTATAACATGAAATATATGGCAGAATGCGGGTATAACAGAGCAGGAGACATAAAATTCTCCCCCAAGGAGCTGAGTCACAAATTTAATGAACGCATTATTTTTTTAACAAGCATCATCAGCATGGAAGCGTGTCCTCTAGAACCTTTGAGACTAACAGAAGTATTGGGAGCATAAGCTTTCGTGGGTAAGAACCTCACTTCTTCAGATACAAGTAAGCTTGCATCTGAAGAAGTGAGGTTCTTACCCACGAAAGCTTATGCTCCCAATACTTCTGTTAGTCTCAAAGGTGCCACAGGACCCTCTGTTGCTTTTTACAGATTCAGACTAACACGGCTACCCCTCTGATACTCCTCTAGAATGGTGGCCGAAGCATGAAGGGGCATACTCATGTTTAGCATATCTGGCACGTAAATACCTTGCAATGCCTGTTACAAAAGTGCCATGGAAATGCCTATTCTCACTTTCTGTTGACATTGTAAATAAGAAGAGGGCAGCATCAGCTCCTGTAAATGTAAACAAACTTGTTTGTCTTAGCGATTGGTTGAAGAAATAGGACTGACTGGACTTGTAGGCACTGACGTTTTACACAGTTTTGTTTTTGACTGCAGTTATGTAACAACAACAAAAAATCTACATTTGTAAGTTGCACTTTCACCACACAGAGATTGCACTACAGTACTTGTATGAGGTGAATTGAAAAATACTATTTCTTTTGTCTTTTACAGTGCAAATATTTGTAATCAAGAATAATATACACTTTGATTTCAATTACAACACAGAATATGATATGAAAATGTTGGAAAAAACATCCAAAATATTTCATACATTTCAATTGGTATTCTAGTGTTTAACAATGCGATTAAACCTGCAATTAATCATGATTAATTGTTTTAATTACAATTAATTTTTTGAGTTAATTGCGTGAGTTAACTGCAATTAATCGACAGCCTTACTTGATACATTTAAGGGTATTTTGGGGTGGTCTCAAGACAGAAAGCTGCCTAATAAATAGTGATCTCTTGTACAAGATTTCACTTTATATATTAGTTACCCAATAATACAGTAATTAACAATAGACTCCAGTAAATTACATTTAATGTTGCTAAGAGCAGTCCAAGGGAAGATGTATCATCAAGCACATCTGTAAATACGTTAACATGTTAAAACAAGTGGAAATGTAAGTTTAATTTATATAAACAATTCTGATACCAACCGAAACACCCAGTCTGGAAACAAAAATGTGACCAGCACCCAAACCTTTACTCTGACCCAAGCTTTGTGTTCCCTAACATTTTATAGTCAGATCCAAATTCCACTGAAATCAATGATTGTTTTTCCTTTCACTTTAATGACAGCTGAACATGGACATCACATGCCCTTTTAACATGATCTGCTTGGATAACTGATCATATGTGTATATTGTTTGTTCTGTCTGAGCAATTTGGCTCGTTCACTGAGACATGAATAGCTCCTGTGTAATGGATACATTTTATGATTTGGTGTAAGAATTAATTTTAATGTATGTTCATCCAGTAGCTTTGTCTCTAATGCTCATTTTCTAAATATGGGAACATAGAATTATTTCCCTCAGTAGAGAAAGATTTCTACTATGAAGGGTGCTATTAAAAAATCTAAGACATGCAAATGGTCTTGAATAGCTAGTTTGATTTTGTAGACTGTATATGGCTGAATGAAAAGACAGGCTTTTTATAAACTTTGCACGAATAAAAGTAATGTGTTAAAATGTTTAGGTGTAATTTTGAGAGAATCTATACACTGAATGGATGATGTTTATTTGTTTTAGTAAGGCAGAGTTCTGGTTGTTTTGAGGCTCCTCACGGAGAAGGTTTCTGTTTAATGGTCTGTATGCATGAACTGTGCAGTAAAGCTGGCGGCAAGACTGTTTATGGAACATTAGCTTGAGAATTTCTTGCTTTGTAAGGTTTATTTTGTTAAAGAAGTACCTACTGGTACATCAGTTCTTAATTTTTTACTTCACAAGCTTATGTGTCACTTGACCAAAGGTTTTGGCTATTTCGTTTCCTAGACTTTATAGAAAATATTTTATAATGCTCCTTTTGGGCATGTGGACAAACTGGAGGGAGTTCAAAGAAAAGCAGCAACATGATTGGGGGGCTGGAGGGATCAATGTACTAGGAATGATTAGAAGAGCTAGAACTGTCTAATCTGACTAAGTAGGGAGAACAAAACCACATGGTAATAATCTACACATATTCGTAGAGCGTAAGTACCAAGAAGATGAATAGGAGTACTTGTGGCACCTTAGAGACTAACAAATTTATTAGAGCATAAGCTTTTGTGGACTACAGCCCACTTCTTCGGATGCATATAGAGTGGAATATATATTGAGGAGATATATATACACACATACAGAGAGCATGAACAGGTGGGAGTTGTCTTACCAACTCTGAGAGGCCAATTAAGTAAGAGAGAAAAAACTTCTGAAGTGATAATCAGATCAGTTTGAGTCAGATTTGTGCCAACTCTGTCCACACATCTATTCAAGTGACATCATCATAGGACCTAATCACATCAGCCATACCATCAAGGGCTCGTTCACCTGCACATCTACCAATGTGATATATGCCATCATGTGCCAGCAATGCCCCTCTGCCATGTACATTGGCCAAACCGGACAGTCTCTAAGCAAAAGAATTAATGGACACAAATCTGACATCAGGAATCATAATACTCAAAAACCAGTGGGAGAACACTTTAACCTGTCTGGCCATTCAATGACAGACCTGCGGGTGGCTATCTTACAACAGAAAAACTTCAAAAACAGACTCCAACGAGAGACTGCTGAGCTGGAATTGATATGCAAACTAGATACAATCAACTCAGGATTGAATAAGGACTGGGAATGGCTGAGCCATTACAAACATTGAATCTATCTCCCCTTGTAAGTATTCTCACACTTCTTATCAAATTGTCTGGACTGGGCTATCTTGATTATCACTTCAAAAGTTTTTTTCTCTTACTTAATTGGCCTCTCAGAGTTGGTAAGACAACTCCCACCTGTTCATGCTCTCTGTATGTGTGTATATATATCTCCTCAATATATATTCCACTCTATATGCATTATGCTTATGCTCTAACAAATTTGTTAGTCTCTAAGGTGCCACAAGTACTCCTGTTCTTTTTGCGGATACAGACTAACACGGCTGCTACTCTGAAAGAAGATGAATGTTTTCAAAAAATGAGAAGGGAAGTTGAATGGACGCAGGAATACATCCTGAACTCTAGTGTGCACTACCATACAACTATTGTAGTTAGTGCCCACAATAAACTCAGCAGCCCAGTTGCTCAACAACACAGGCCACTAGGAACACATCTCCATGAAACACTGCTTTCTGCACTGGCTCCTCATTGAATAATAAAATAATATATGGAGATATACCTATCTCATAGAACTGGAAGGGACCCTGAAAGGTCATTGAGTCCAGCCCCCTGCCTTCACTAGCAGGACTGAGTACTGATTTTGCCCCAGATCCCTATGTAGCCCCCTCAAGAATTGAACTCACAACCCTAGGTTTAGTAGGCCAATGCTCAAACCACTGAGCTATCCCTCCCCCGTCACTGTCTTGATTCTCTGCATGGAACTGGTCCAAGTATCTATGTCTCTGTGACCATGTCACCCTCCAATGGCTACACTGAATTGGACAATGAAATGGTCAGCCACTGAGGAGGGTTAGTGACTATGGAAGACAGAATCTTCATAGCAGATGGAGAAAAACCATGGAAACGTACTACAAGATGAAATCAAAATGACAACTAACCTCATCACATTCAAAGCTGAATGCGACCCCCCTCTTTTCACTCAGGTTCACTCAGGTTCTCCCACACTAGCACCTTTGTGGTCACTTTAAAAAAACTAAAAAGCAAACCAAATATAAAACCCATCAGACCCCTAAGGTTGCCTTTTGGTGACCAGAAAGGAAGAAAGTGCACTGCTGATCTTTTTAATTCGTGGGAGGCATTCTGAAGTTAGAGTGCTGAATGCCTGATAGAGACAGAGGAGCACTGCTGGCCAGGGCATATCCTGACCCGTCGTTTGGGAACAACACTGTCCCGTTGGCACCAGGGCTATACTGGAGACAGCAAGAAAAGCCTCTTTGTGGAGCTAAGTCAATGGTCACCCAGGGCTGCCTAAGAACTTCTGCTAGGATTGCTGTGCATCTATAACAATGCTAAGCCCCACAGGCCAGCAGATATATGATGGCCTCCAGGATATGAAGGCAGGCCAGAAATCATTGCTCTATTCAATCTAGCAGTGCACCCTGCATATCAGAGTTCTCACCTGAGCGCTTGGTGGCCATTGGGGTGACATTTGTCCAGTGTCCAGTGTGAGGGTCATACCTCTCTACAGAGTTCAGGATGTTCAGCCCATCATAGCCACCTGAAACAACATGGGAACAAACAGTGGGTTCAACCCTGATCACTGTTTCTGCAAAGAGAACATTGCAATGCCTGTGTCTGCTCCATCCCCAATGGCTCTGGCTTAGTGACTCCTTGGCAGTGTGAGCAACACTACTCACAGCGCCTCGCAAGGCTGAACAAAAGCAAACATAGAATCTAGCCTGCACCAGGCAGGGATCAAAGTTCTGGAGGCCACAGACAGCAGGGATTGGGGATGACCTGACGCAGCCATTGCAACTTTTTCAGGAAATTGTACACAGAGTGGCCATGTCACACTGCCTCAGCAGGGGAAGAACACTGTGCTACCAGCCCAGAGGGCAAGGAGAAGAAGGGAGCAAGGGAAGGTTGGGGAACCTAGGATGGAGCAGTTAGTGAAAATGTAGCGGACAGCCTGAGACATGAGATTCCCCTAGAATAGGACCATGACGAGGGTGGTCAGAAAACAAAGCCATGGTGCTGCCTTGACCAAGGGCCCTGGAGAAGCATCCAAAGAATGAGTTCATTTAAGAGTTTAAGACCATTGTCCATCTGGGACTCACAACATTCAGTATGGGCAGCTGGGGCCTTCCAGCCTCCAGAGAGAGGAGCTGGAACACAAGCAGCTCAGGACAGGCCACTCCAGCCTTTCCATGTTCCAACAGCACCATAGCCAAAGCTACTCCCAGGAACTAGTTATCCCATAGCCTGCACATTCCAGCCAGCACACATCCCCCAAACTTCCTCATATCTCAGCTGGCACGTGACCCAGCACACCTCCCATGACTTCAGTATAAGCCATCAAAATGTCTCCTCAGCAGTGACTATGTGAGAAATCTGTCTGCTGACTGAGCTACCCAATATCTCAGGAGAGCGAAGTATATAACAACTGGGATTCTCTTTTAGGCTGTATTCTGCACATCCCAGGAGCCCATTATAGATGGTATTTGCCCTGAATTCTGGGTGGAACACTAATACTTGCAGAGTGCTGATGGATCCTAAGGTCACCTACCGAGGCAGTAGATAAGACCATTAGCTACAACCAGTCCTGCTCCTTCCCGAGCTGTTTGCATGTCTCCCAGCATACTCCATTGATCAATATTTGGGTCATATCTTTCCATACTGGTGTGACGCCGGCTTCCATCAAAACCACCAGAAACGTAAATCATATCTGCAACATAATACGGGGAGCAGATTCAGAAAGACATGAATACACACACATGCCCTTCCCTCTCCAGCACTTCCCACCCTTTATATTATTTCATGCACACCATGTGTGTGTGTCCCTGTGCATAGAAGAGGCCTAGGGTCACTTGGACACTGCCATTCATTGATGTTACATCAGCACTTCCTTAGAATGAATATTTAAAAGATGTAACACTCTATGCTTGAAACCCGCTGCATAAATCCCAGCCCAAAGGCCTTCCTTAGCTATATTCCCTCATACAGTTCTATTGAAAAATATCTATTGGTTATATTCAAATTGTTCACTGCAAATGACATTTCATCGAATGTTTAAAAACATGTTAAACTGCAGCAAATGAATCAATACAGGCCCCTGAAGGTGCTGCCAGCCAAGAGAGGGGGAAAAAGGGCCAATCTGTTAGCACCAGGTCCCAGCAGCGACTTCCAGCTGGGACACACAGAAGTTGATCTCTGGGAGCAACACGTTTCTAACAACTGCCTGGGAGATGAATTCTGAACTTCAGGGTATAGAATGGAAGATTCCCACTCCCTGGAACTAGAAACACACACTCTTAGGATGAAGAAGAGGAAGAGCTGCTCTTACAGTTAATGGGCAAGTGATTTTCTTTCTCAAACTCCAAATGCTGAGAGATACAATCTCCAATCAGTTACTCCTCTTCCCTTATCAGCCACCTGCCCTCGGAAGGTGCTGACACACTGTATTTCATGCTGGCAATGGACCTGTCTGGCCTCTGTGACAAGTGCTGATCAGTGTGTACCTCCTAGGGTAGTGGCCCCTGCCAGGCCTCGACGAACATTCATTGGAGCCACTGAGTACCAGATGCCATCCTCATCCGACGTGTAATCCAAGCACTCCACAGAGCTGAGACGGGAGCGGCCGTCGTATCCCCCAATCACATAAATCCGATCATGCAGGGACACCGTGGCAACATAGCGCCTCTTACGGGTGATGCTCTAACACATTTGAAGAAGTGTCAAAGACAGAAAATGACACCAATACATTGAGAACTATCAGAGTCTCTCTAGATTATTCCATCCCTTTTTGCTGTTACACTGAAAGGGACCCGTTTATATAGCCAAAGCCCTCAATTCTATGTGGCATAATGGGTGAAAATTATATGTAGGAATCCTGAATCTGTGTGTATGGATTCCCTTCCCTATGGTCTCCCCCTCAGCGCTCCCACCTCCCAGTCCAATATCCTTTGCACTATTTATTTTGCAATTAAATTCAGTTTACTTTCTGTTGCCCCAAAAACTTCAACGTTCCAGAGATGTTTGCATTCCCACCACTTGTCAGCACTGTAGTAATTGTCAAGAGGGAAAGCTGGAAAGTTTGGCAGACATGTAGGGAACATCTGGGAGGTTTCACCCCCAGAGCAGAATGGGATTTGGGAATTCATGGCATCCAGGCTCTTCTAGGAAGGAAATGCAGCTCCTCCCTCCCTTCTCCCACCTCCCCCCACTTGGTAGGGGTGGGGTGGCTTTACATTTGGGGAGTAGTGTTCCTCATTCTCCATCCCAGGAGCCACTAGCTCCTCCAGTGACCTCTCTCTGCTATCTCCCATTACATTCAGCAACAAACACGCATGTTAGCAAGGTGTCTCTGTTAAAATATCAGTGGTGAAATAGTTACTGTTGACATTTAAACGATCATCAATAAGCTTCACAGTTTTAAGGCCCCACGGAGATGAAGGGGGCAAGCCACACTCTCATGGAGCTATAGTTTCAGTGTCTCTGCACACTCAGTTAATGAAATAATAGTAATAATTAGCCTTCATACAGTGCTTGTTATCAGCAGATCACAAAGTGCTTAAAAAAGAAGATATCACTATCCCCATTTCAGATAATCAAACTGAGGCACAGAGAGGTGACCAAAATCTAGTGTGTCCTAGTAGCAGGGCTGGGGACAGAACTCAGGTCTCCTGAATCCTGGCACCTCCAAAACATCACTGCATGGCTCAATTTCCATTCATAGTTTGATTTTTTTTCCTGGACCATATGAGACTTAATGGTGACCTGCAAAGGAAAGAATAGGGCTAGAGCCTTTTCTAAAAAAATTCTTTACAATGGATAAAAGAAGAATGTGAATGGTTTTTTGTAAGTTTTTTCCCTTGTTTCTTTTCCTATATTAGAAATTCAGGTTCTGTCTAGGCTCTGAGGGTATGTCTACACACCAAAGAAAAACTTGGGACTGGTCTGCGCCAGTTCACTCGGACTCCCAGGGCTTGGGCTGTTTCATTGCTGTGTAGATGTCCAGGCTTGGGCTGGAGCCATGGGTGTCTAGTTGCTGTGTAGACACACTCAATGGTGACTGTAGACTTAGTGATGTGATATCATAAGAAACCAAGAGTTATAGTAATTGAGAGAAGGGATTTTTAATCCCTTAAAACTTAAAAAAAAACAAAAAACAAACAGCTATTTAACTTCAACAACATATTAATATTTTGGAGAAAGGATGTATTTGTTTAAAATTCCCCAACCTCATACCTGCAATTAAGGTGGGAAAGCAGATTGTGCACATGCTCTGAGACACACAGCAAAACCAGGGCAGATCAGAGTTGACACTCCTGATAGATACTTCTGAGGTAAAAATAAATAAATAAATAAATAAATTTTAAAGCCAGAAACAAACAAAAACCCTTCCATTCCATTTTTTTATCCATCTTAAAAGGAGCAAAAAGGTCAGAAGCCCAATTTGATAAAGTCCTTTGCAGGCTTAAATATTTTTTTTTTTTTTTTTTTGGGTGCAGAGCTTATGTAGCAACTTAAAACAAATTGGCAATGGTGCAGCCATTTATACAGCCCTATAATCACATCACACCCTCTTCAGTCCCTAATTTCTCCCCCTTACCTTTTCTCTTCCTCCCTCTCCCCTCACTCCTTTCTCCTTTTCTTATTTTGGAGAACATCTGTAGTCCTCTAGCTCACAGAAAATAGTAGCAAGCAGGAATGGCATTTCCCTGGATAATGAAACTGGCTTCTCTACCCTAATCCTTTACTAATCTCTATGGCTAAAATATTAAGATTCCTATATAATCCTTTCCTGTGATTTCAAAAAGCCCTACTCTCAAGTACATAAGGAGTTGCAGCTATGCATAAAATTGGGAGTTCTTCACATTTTCCGCAATTGAGAACAAGAAAGCCAAAAATAAGTAAGATTTACTTGTTGGGGCACGGGGGGAGGAAGAAGAAGGGGGATGACACATTAGAACACTGCCCATTTTAATTAAGCAGCACACAAACATCTGGAATCCAACACTTTTCCCAGATCTTTAAAAAAACACTTTGCCTGCCCTATAGTAAACATTGTAAATTTACAAACAAAACAGTTGCTCCAATTAGTAGTTAGAGAGACGCTTAAAATGGAAATCTAGATTCAACTTTAGCTCTGCAGAGGCAACACACACGTGTTTCCAACAAAAGGAAGAGTGCTCTACAGCAGTGGTTCTCAAAGCCGGTCCGCCGCTTGTTCAGGGAAAGCCCCTGGCGGGCCGGGCCGGTTTCTTTACCTGCCCTGTCCGCAGGTTCGGCCGATCTCACTGGCTGCAGTTCGCCACTCATGGCCAATGGGGGCTGCGGGAAGCAGCGCGGGCCGAGGGATGTGCTTGCCACCGTTTGCCGCAGCCCCCATCGGCCTGGAGTGGCGAACCACGGAGGGTGGGAGCCGCGATCGGCCGAACCTCCGGATGCGTCAGGTAAACAAACCGGCCCAACCTGCCAGGGGCTTTCCCTGAACAAGCGGTGGACCAGCTTTGAGAACCACTGCTCTACAGTATTTATGTTATGAGTTCTTAGTGTACTTCAATAAAGTAAATTATATTTACATTCTAATTCTCTCACAGGTTTCTTTAGCTAGTCAACTCATAAGGAAGTTTCAGAAGTTGTGCATCACATACTAACAAAACCATGTTTCCATATCTTTGTTGCTCTAGGGTATAGCTGGAACAACTAAAGAACACTTTACTAGATGCCCAAAAAGCCACAATCCCTCAATCAAGGAAAAATGCCATATTATTTAAAAAAAAAAAAAAAAAAAAGGAAAAAAAAGTAGGGCTGTCACACAATTAAAAAAAATTAATCGCGCTGTTAAACAATAACAGAATACAATTTATTTAAATAGTTTTCGATATTTTCTACATTTTCAAAATATTGATTTCAATTACAACACAGAATACAAAGTGTTCAGTGCTTACTTTACATTATTATTTTTATTTCAAATATTTGCACTGTAAAAAAACAAAGAAATAGTATTTCTCAATTCACCTAATATAAGTATTGTAGAGCAATCTCTTTATCATGAAAGTACAATTATGTACAAAAAATTATGTACAAAAAATAACTGCATTCAAAAATAAAACAAATGTAAAACTTTAGAATCTACAAGTCCACTCAGTCCTACTTCAGCCAATTGCTCAGACAAAACAAGTTTGGCTACAATTTGCAGGAGATAATGCTGCCCACTTCTTGATTACAATGTCACCTGAAAGTGAGAACAGGCCTTCTCATGACACTGTTGTAGCCAGCGTCGCAAGATATTTACGTGCCAGATGCGCTAAAGATTCATATGTCCCTTCATGCTTCAATCACCATTCCAGAGGACATGCGTCCATGCTGAAGATGGGTTCTGCTCGATAATGATCCAAAGCGGAGCGGATCGATGCATGTGCATTTTCATCATCTGAGTCAGATGCCATCAGCAGGCTGATTTTCTTTTTTGGTGGTTCGGGTTCTGTAGTTTCCTCATCGGAGTGTTGCTCTTTTAAGACTTCTGAAAGCATGCTCCACACCTCGTCCCCCTAAGATTTTGGACGGCACTTCAGTTTCTTAAACCTTCAGTCGAGTGCTGTAGCTATTTTTAGAAATCTCACATTGGTACCTTCTTTGCATTTTGTCCAATCTGCTGTGAAAATGTTCTTAAAACGAACATGTGCTGGGTCATCATCCGAGCCTGTTATAACATGAAATATATGGCAGAATGCGGGTAAAACAGAGCAGGGGACATACAATTCTCCCCAAAGAAGTTCAGTGACAAATTTAATTAATCATTATTTTTTTTTAAATGAGCATCATCTGCATGGAAGCATGTCCTCTGGAATGGTGACCAAAGCATGAAGGGACATACAAATGTTTAGAATATCTGGCACATAAATACCTTGCAACACCAGCTACAAAAGTGCCATGCAAAAGCCTGTTCTCACTTTCTGGTGACATTATAAATAAGAAGTAGGCAGCAGTATCTCCCGTAAACGTAAACAAACTTGTTTGCCTTAGCGACTGGCTAAAAAGAAGTAGGACCGAGTGGACTTATAGTCTCTAAAGTTTTACATTGTTTTATTTTTGAGCGCAGTTATGTTAAAAAAAATTAAAAATCTACATTCGTAAGTTACACTTTCATGATAAAGAGGCTGGGGTGGGGTAGTCAACCGCTTTGATAACAGGTTCGGAAGAAGGGGCTGTAATAATAGGTTCGGAAGAAGGGGCAGCGGAATCAGCAGGCAAATTGACATCCCAGTAAGAAAAGCGTACCACACCTGCCTGGGCCACATAGGGGCTATTAGTATGACCCTGGCACAGTCTGTCTGTATTTTGAGTAACACTCTGTGTTGAAGTGGCATGGGGGGGGGGGGAGGAGATGCGTACAGTAATTTGCCGCTCCATTGGAAACACCCAAAGGAGTGTTTCCCTAGGCCAGCCCTGGAGCGGGATTCTGGGTACTTGGTTTTGCGGTTGCAAAAAGGTCCAGTTTCGGGTAACCTCATATTTTAAATATGTTGTGTAGGATGGTCTTGTTTATCTCCCATTCGTGATCTAGGGGAAATGCTCTGCTGAGCTCGTCCGCGGTAGTGTTTAAAGAACCGGGTAGGTAAGAAGCTGAAATCTGGATATTGTGTTGGAGATACCAATTCCAAAGCTTCATAACTTCGGTGCAAAGAGATGGGCTCGAGCTCCTCCTTGTCTGTTTAGATAAAACATGCAGGCGATGTTGTCAGTCATGATCCTGTTGTTTTGGTTTTTGATGAAGGGGAGGAATTGGAGGTAAGCATTGCAGACTGCTCGGAGTTCTAGAAGGTTTATGTATAAAGAAGCTTCGGTGGGGGACCAAAGTCCTTGAGTGGTATGATACGCCATGTGTGCCCCCCCAGCCAGTGAGGGGTGTGTCTGTAGTAATTATAATGGAGGGGGGAGTCCTGTAGGAACAACACTCCAGAGCAGAGATTGTGTGGAAGAATCCATCATACGAGTGAGTCCTTGACTTTGGTAGGGATGAATAGAAGTTTGTTTAGACTGTGTACATTTGGTCTGTAGACAGTAGTCATCCAGTCTTGGAATATATGTAGAGGCGTGCGTTTTTGACCACAAAAGTACAAGAGGCCATATGGCCCAGAAGTTGTAGGCAGTCTCGGAAAGTGACCTGAGGGTTGTTCCACCACTTGGCGATCAGATTTCTTATGGTGTTGAATCTGTCGAATGGGAGAGATGTGAGTCCCATTAACAAATCAAGGTGTGCACCTATGAACTCCAGTTGTTGGGTAGGAATCAATGTGGATTTGTTCGTTTATTTGTAGGCCAAAACCCTGGAAACAGTCGACAGTCATCTGGGTGGAACAAACGGCCTCCTTGAGACTCCGCACTTTGAGGAGGCAATCATCCAGGTAAGGAAAAATTATGAGTCCTTTTTTCCTTAGGTGAGCCGTTACCCCAGCGAGAATTTTGGAAAAGATATGGGGAGCTATTGAGAGGCCCAAGGGCAGAACTCTGTACTGGTAGTGCTGTGAGCCCAGAACAAAGCGGAGAAAACGCCTGTGGGCAGGATGTACAGTTACATGAAAATAGGCATCCTGCAGGTCAAGGGCTGAAAACCAATATCCCTGCTCCAGCGCTGGAATTATGGTTGTGAGGGTAACCATTTTGAATTTTTGCTTTTTGATTAACTTGTTGAGTCATCTGAAGTCAAGAATGGGCTGCCATCCTCCATTTTTCTTTTCTGTTAAAAACTAACGGGAGTAAAACCCCTTTTCTTTGTGCTGGTCGGGCTCCTATTTGCAGGAGATGTTGTACCTCTTGGTGGAGCAAGTGGCCGTGAGAGGGGTTCCTGAAGAGGGATGGGGTGGGTGGGGGATATGTACAGGAAGGGAATGGAGTAGCCCATTCTGATGACCTCTAGGGCCCATTTGTCGGTAGTAATGTTCTGCCATTTGTGGTAAAAAAGTAGCAAACAGTGCCCAAAAATATAGGTAGGTAATATGAGCGCTGGAGTGGGTGGGAAGTCTTCTATACCATCGACCAAGGCTTCAAATCTGCTTGTTAGGTGGAGGGGGTTGGGAAGGTGTCGACAGAGTGGAGCAGCAACGTTGGTACCTAGGTCTCTGGCGTTCTTGCTGTTGGTGATCATATGGCCTCTGGTGTTGTTGAGTGTAGGTCGGATATCGTGGACGTAGATATGGCTGATACCTATATTGTCTCCTTCTAGTCAATGGTGTGTGGATGCCTAGGGACCTGAGAGTCGCTCTGGAATCCTTCATGGTATGCAACACTTTTTGGTCTTTGTGGCGAATAATTTGTCTCCATCAAAGAGGAGATCTTCCACAGTATTCTGAATCTCGTGTGGGAAAGAAGATGATGTAAACCATGAGGCCCAATGCATCACGACTGCTATCGCAGTGCCCCTCAGAGACTACGGCTTTGAATTGCGGTCTCTTGTCCTCAGGAATATCAGTAATAAAGTCCATGAGTTTCCCGTAATTTCTGTGGTCACATTTGGCCAATAGGGCCACGTAATTAGCCACCCTGAATTGTAGTGTGGACAACACAAACTTTTGGACCGAGTAGGTCCAACCTTTTACAGTAACTCCTCACTTAACGTAGTTATGTTCCTGAAAAATGCAACTTTATGTGAAACGATATTAAGCGAATCCAATTTCCCCATAAGAATTAATGTAAATGGGGGGGGATTAGGTTCCAGGGAATTTTTTTTCGCCAGACAAAAGACATTATATACACATACAGTATAAGTTTTAAACAATTTTAAACAAAGTTTAATATTGTACACAGCAATGAATGTTTGTGAAGCTTGGTTGAGATGGTGGAGTAAGAGGGTGGGATATTTCCCAGGGAATGCCTTGCTGCTCAATGATGAACTAGCACTCAGCTGAGCCCTCAAGGGTTAATACGCTGTTGCTAATGTAGCATTACACTCTACAAGGCAGCATGGACTGAGGCAGGAGGGAGGAAACACAATAGATGCAGGGCAGTAGTTGCAAACACTTCCCTGCAAAAACTGAACATGATGATGAGCCCACGCTATCCAGCTGGAGCGCACCACTCCCTCCTCCTGACAGCACATGCACGGCTGCACAGGTGCTGACTTTCCAAACTGCTGGGGGATGCATGCATGAGTGAGAGAGAGAGACGTGCATTGCCCCTTTAAGTACACAGACCGCACTTCAAGTATGTTGCCCTTTTAAGCAAATCAGCCAGTTCAGACAGGAAGCAACAGTTTCCAGCAAGCTCCCTCCTTTCTGTCCCTGAGCCCTGTTCCCCCTCCTCCACTTTGTGGAGAGGGGGTAAGGAACAGGGGGGTGGGTAGGAGCAGGGGACATCCTGATATCAGCACTCCTCTCCCCCCGCAAACAGGAAGCTTCCGGGAGCATATCGAGGGCAGGGCAGGAGCAGCAGGGCAGTGGGAGGAGGGCCACCTGAACTGCTGCTAGACAGCTGCTGAGCCACACACCTTACAGGGAATTTAGGGGAGCTGATGGGGGGGGCTGCCGGCCCCCTTGGTTCTAATCCCCACAAGGAGGGGCTGCTCTTCCAGAGAATCCTGCGAGCAGTGGACAAAGCAGGCAGCTGCCAAACGACATTATAGGGAGCATTGCGCAACTTTAAATGAGCTTGTTCCTTAATAGATCAGCAACATAACAACAAAACGTTAATCAGGACAACATTAAGTGAGGAGTTACTGTACTGTCTTTGTCAAAGGGGGTGGATGGAAGATGCTGTTGTTTGTTCCTTTGATTAGCTGCTTCAACTACCAGTGAATTTGGTGCTCAGTTCATGAAAAGGAACTCTGAGCCCTTGGAAGGGACATAGTATTTCCAGTCTGCTAGCTTGCAGGTAGGGGTTATAGTGGCCGGAGTTTGCCAGATATTCTTGGCAGGATCCATAATAGCTGCATTAATAGGAGAGCAATCTTAGATGCACTGGAAGGTTGCAGAATGTCGGTCAGCTCATGCTGATTTTCAGGTACTTCCCTCCAGGGTAATCTTCAATTCATTAGCCACTCTTTTGAAGAGATCCTGAAAATTAGAAAAATCATTCGCTGTTGTTGGAGATGGGTGCATAATAGCCTTGTCCAGTGGGTTAATTAATATTGTTCGGAGAGGTGTCAGATGCCTCTTCTTCTACGTGCAGCACTGCGGATTGTTCCTGTAGTTCAGTCGCAGATGTATGCACAGGTTCAAGAGGAGATGCGGTGTCACCTCTTCTGGGGCTGTGTCGGTCACCATGGTGTCTCCTGTATGATCCCCAGGGGCCCCATTAATGCCACTGTCTGGGAAATGGCATGGGTGGTCCCATCCATGGGTGTGCATACCAGGGTGGTAGGTCCTTGGAGTATGAAGACCTTGATCTCCTGTGTCCCATGCTGACTGGGATCTGGAGTTGGGAGGAATGGTATGGTGAAAAACCTCCCTGAACATCGGCATCCTCATAACTAGAGAAGTTAGAGGGAATATGTTGATAGGTCTGGTGTGAGATCAGTATCAAGCAGGGGGGACTATAGGGTCGGTGATTCCAGCAAATCCCTTGAATGAACAAACTGCAGTGCCGCAGTGTTTGCAGCCAGAGTGCATTCTGTTAGCTGCAATTGCGGTGTGATGGGGTCGGGTGGTCCCGAATGCCGCTGTGCCGTAGGGGCAGACATAGTGGCTTGAGGTGCCGGTGCCACAATAGCAACCGCACTAGGCAGGTTCAGTTGAGTTGGCACCGGGTGCTGCATGAGAAGAGGTAGGCAACTTTAAGCCTGAAGCTCTGGCATCGGGATGGTGTGCCTTGGAAGCAGCCAGGGTACATGCGGTGCCGGAGATGCCTGGCGCTTCATATGTGCTGAGCCATGGAGCGGTCGGCACCGAGGAGACAGACCTGCTCGGAGATCATTTGGGAAGCGGTAAGTCTTTGTGAGGCGAGGCAGGTGGTCGGTTTTTTGCCTTTTTTTTAATCTTTTGCTGACCGAGGAGGGCTTTGTGTCGATAAGGAATCCGCACCTGGGTCAGAGGCAGGTACGAGGGACTTTTCCACTAATATTAACTTGAGCCTGAGGTCTCTGTCTTTTCGTGCCCTGGCTTTTAATTTACTACAGTGGATACATTTCTGGGGGATGTGGGACTCCCCCAAGCGACGAACACATTGAGAGTGGCTGTCCAAAACAGGGATGGCATCTCTGCACGTAGTGCAGCACTTAAAAGCTGGTGAGCCAGTCATATTATGAACTAACTGACAGGAAAAACGGGAAGGAAGAAAAAACTGGAGTTTTTTTTGTTTGGTTGGTTTTTTTAAGGGACTGGGAAAGGAAAAATAAAACTTATCTGACTAAATACAGGGTAAAACTGTGTAAAACTAACTAGACTAGCTAAAAGCAAATAAGTTTTTCAACAACTCTGCTGTGCTCCGTCTCAGGCCAGGGACGGTAGAGAAGGAATTGAAGAGACCGGCTACGCACGTGTGCTATTGAGACATGGTGGGCACGTGAGGCAGGCACCGCGCATGCACGGCCCGAGCAAGTACTGCTGTAAAAATCTCCGAGCAAAGGTACAGGGACGCACCAACACCCAGAGTGCTGCACCCACCGGGACACTCATCTCGAAGAAGAATGGGCTCTTCAATCTAGTAGAGAAAGGTAAAACACAATCCAATGGCTGAAAGTTGAAGCTAGAGAAAAATTAGACTGAAAACAAGGTGTAAATGTTTGACTGCAAGAGTAATTAACCACTGGAACAACTTATTGAGTGTTGTGGTGAATTCTCCATCACTGACAATTTTAAAATCAAGATTGGATATTTTTCTAAAAGATCTGCTCTAGGAATTATTTTGGGGAAGATCTACAACCTGTGTTACGCAGTGGTACCTTCTGGCTTTGAAATCTATTAATCTATGAATACATTTTTCTCAATGTATATTTTCTGAGATAATATTTTAATTAATCTTTCCAAAAAACCTGATATGTCTATGTTATCAATATTAAGACTAATGACCATCAATCAATGGCATCTTTCCTCCACAGATCTTACTGTGCTCTGCAAACTTCACTCATTTATTATACACTGTTTATACACTAGCATCATTTCACCACTGAAATACAGCCTCCTCTGGATAGAATGTGGCAGCTGTTTAACAGCTAATAGCAACACTACACAACAGCTTAGGAGAGGAAATGGAGAATGCAGAATCTAACTGCAGTCGTAATTTAAGGAGGTAGATTACAATCATCCAAACTGGAATCTGGCCAGAACACAGAAACTCATACAAACTGTTGCAAAAAGTTTCAGGGGAATTTTTAATGGCCATAAGAGCTTGGGATCTAAATTTAATATCTCACGTAAAAGAGAGTCCCACAAGCAGCAAAGAACCCTTGGTACTGAGTTGGGGACACCGGTGCAAATCTCAGTCAAGTGGAGGAAAGATGCTGAATCATTAACACTTCTGGCAACATCTAAACCTCAGCAGTCCCTCTGAACATAAATCTCCAATTCTAAGCAGAAGAGAATGGACAGTCCATATGGGGAACACTAAGCAATTATCCCCTTATCAGAATGTTTAGACCTATCAGTATTTTGATCCATTACATTTGCAGGACCCACTGGTGGTGAAAAATGTGGTAAAGCAAATAATTCCTTACCGGCAAGAAACTCCACTCCTGGGTCTTTGGGTCATATTTTTCCACCACGTCAATAGGTGACTGCTGACTGCCAAAGCCTCCAATCACTAGCAGAACCTCGTTAGCCCCTGTAGAAAAAAAGTCCAGAGTCAAGTTAATTCCTCTGCCACCAAAGAGTCACCTAGAAAGAATCCTTTAATGAAACTTTTGGATCCATCCTGGAGGGATGGTCTGTGCCAGGAACAATGGGGCACAGCTGCCTCTTTAACTGAATATTGCTGTCACTTCTCTTTGTTTCCCTCCCTGCACCATACAGACAATATTCAGCCTTCCCCTCACCTCAAAGTGGCTGGTGGAGGGTGCATGCTCCTCCTAGCTTATTCTCACAAGAATTGTTCTCCTTTCTCATCATCTAAGCTACCCCTCAGATGCAGGCCCTCATTCACCATTTCACTGTGAGCATCAATGCCCTATACCCTCCTCATGCAACCAGCTGCTGCTGTACCTACCTAGCTACCCCACTGAAGCACAGTAGGAGACTTATCTTGATGGAAGGAAGCAAGTCAGCTACAAAATACTTATAATTAAAGGCAGAAGGGATGATTTGGGGGAAGAACTATTTTCTGAAAATATTAAATTCCAAATAAAGTCTTTTTCAGGTGACCATGAAGTTAATTGTGTTAAATATTTCTCCTATAAAGGAAAGAAAAGAGTTCTGTGCCCTTTTTGCTTCTTTATCATGTATAAGGAAGGCTTGAAAGGATTTTTCCTGCCTGTTCTGTTTAGCTTAGAATTATCAAGAATATCATGTTTCTTTTTCTGTTTTTTTCTGGAGGTCTCTTGGAGGCCCAGACTAGTGGAATGGGAGCCTGTTGAGCCCTTACTTAAAGGGGAGCAGTGCTGGATCTTTAACATGGTAACTTATTTTCCCTCCAATGTTTGTCAGGAGTTTGAGTTAAATAAGTAAATAAATACATCAAAGAACAGTGTAATCATTTCAAAATCTCTTCCCCCACTCAGTTGCCCAGTTTCACCTCCTTGCTACTCATATCATCATCATCATCCTACTACTTCCCCAGTTGTCCATAATACTGCCAAGTAAAACAAAGATAGCCAAGCCCTGAAAAGAAAAAATCCTAAATATTCTGCCTAATCCTTCCTTGTACATCACAGAGAAGGGGGGGGGGGGAAAGGGGGGGAAATCAAACTATTTCTTTCCTTTGCAGACACCTTAAAACTATGTAAACAAGCAAAGGATTTTGAAGCATGTATTTTATCCCAAAGCTCCACAGAGCTCTCTCCCATTTCTGTCTTGATTTCTGCCTGTTCTCTGAGGGTATATCTACACAGCAATTTAATCCCAGGTCTCAAGCAAGGCTCAAGCCAAACCCCCCTTGCATACACACTGCAAATATGCTAACCTAGGGCTCAGACCCAGGATCCCAGGACCGTGCTGGACTGGAGGGTCCGAGTCATAGAATCATAGAAGATTAGAGTTGGAAGAGACCTCCAGAAGTCATCTAGTCCAATCCCCTGCTCAAGGCAGGACCACCCCAACTAAATCATCCCAGCCAGGGCTTTGTTAAGCCGGGCCTTAAAAACCTCTAAGGAGGGAGATTCCACCACCTCCTTAGATAACCCATTCCAGTGCTTCACTACCCTCCTAGTAAAATAGTTTTTTCTAATATCCAACCTAGACCTCCCCCACTCCTCCTAGTTCTGTCATCTGCCACCACTGAGAACAGCCTAGCTCCATCCTCTTTGGAACCCCCCTTCAGATAGTAGAAAGCTGCTATCAAATCCCCCCTCACTCTTCTCTTCTGCAGGGTTAACTAGGTGAAATTTTATGGCCTGTGTTATGCAGGAGGTCAGACTAGATTATAATAGTTCCTGGGTGGGAGTTGTCGAGAGAGATGAAAAGCATTTTTGCCCTGCAAAAGGACTGGCATGCTGCTTCTGCAGGCCAAGAGCAACTGACCTCTAACTACATTGCAATCAATTGAGCTCAACTCTGCAGACCGGTCAGAAAGGGAGATCGTAACTTCAGGCAAGAAGGAGGCTTGCTAAGGCATGTGTCAAAGAGAGGCAAAGGGCTTATTTTTGCTCTCTTCACTTCCTACCTCCCTGGTGTTTTTAATGATCCGGGTAAATGGGTAGAAAGAAACTATCCCACCACGTTGGGATACATGTCTAGAAGCATGGACTCTGAGCGGAAAGACAGTCTTGTCACTAATACACAGAACTGGAAGTTAAGGCGATCTGGTCTCTACTCCCAGCTCTGCCACAAATTCACTGTTTGTTCTGAGTCAAATCACTTCCATTCTCTGTCTCAGGTTCCCTCTGTACAATGGGAATATTACTTGCTTCCCAAAGGGTCGTGAGAGTTAGCTCATTAGTATCTGTGAAGCATTGAGATCATCAGTCAGAAGGCACTAGACAAACATCTAAATACAATACCTGGCAATATCCCAGAGAACCTCCTGAGTGCCTTTTCCTTTGTTGCTCACCTAGACGTGCTCTAGTCCTGGGTCCCTGCATCTGACTCCGGAGCTCAGGCCTTAGATGGAATTTCTTAGCTTCATCTACAAGGTCTCTGCACTGCAAACTGCACCGTATAAAAGGCTGGGAGAAAACATGCATATGTTGTATGTTTGATTTGTTTTAAATTCCCTAGAAACAATCATGTTAGAACCAGTTCCACTGGATTTAAATGACATTAAAACTCTGACTTGCATGATGACCTGCTGGCAACAGAGAAAGGCTGCAAGTGCTACAGACGAAAAAAGGCCAAAAACCTGCACAGTGCCAGATACTGCAGGGCTCCCTAACTGTGGAAGAACAAACAAGACCAAGTAAATTACCAAACTAAGATAAACCAATTTAAGCAATATTTAAACCAGTTCAACTATGTCTGTGCTGGGGATTGGCATCAAGGTAATAATATTAGTTTTAGATCAATTTCATTATGCCAGTGAAACCATTCTAATGTAGTTTGCTGCAGGAAACTCTGCCCTGCTTGGTGAGGGTAACACAACTAGGAATCTCCAGCTGGGTAAGGATAACACTATGGATTATAGATAAAGTTGCGTGTCTGTCACGGAGGTCATGGAAGTCACGGATTCTGTGACTTTCCATGAGCTTCATGGCTTCTGCAGCGGCTGGTGCTGGCTCAGGGGCTGCCCAAGATGGGGATGTCAAAGATGGGCAGCCCATGGGCCAGCAGCAGAAGTTTGGATGTGTGGGAGGGGGCTCAGGGCTGGGGCTTGGAGTGCAGGGCGGAGTGCATGTCCCTACAGTTCCTAGGCGGAGGAGCCAGGGGGCTCCACACGCTGCCCGTGCCCGCAGGTACGGCCCCCGCAGCTCCCATTGGCTGCGGTTCCCGGCCAATGGGAGCTGCAGTGCCAGTGCTTGTGTCGGGAGCAGTGCGCAGAGCCCCCCTGGCCACCCTTCCCCCTAGGAGCTGCAGGGACATGCCAGTCGGAGCCGGGAGCCTGCCAGCCCCGCGAACCCTCCCCACCCAGCATCAACGGGGGTCCTGGGCCACGCACTGCCACCCACCCCTCCCTCCCCAGCACAGGTCCTGGGCTGCGTGCTGCCACCCACTCCCTCCAACATCCCCAGACCGCTACCCCAGATCACCCGCAGCCCCCTGCCCCAAGTTTTAGTTAGGGGTATATAGTAAAAGTCATGGACAGGTCACGTCCATGGTTTACTGCCCATGACCTATCCATGACTTTTACTAAAAATACCCGTGACTAAAACGTAGCCTTAATTAAAGGCCATCACTGAAGGGAAACAGTATGGAAAGAGTCCCCAATGTGTTCTATTGAGATATTTGGGGCTGAACTATGGAATGCAAAGGAATAATAATATTGACTCTTAACCTTTCTATATCACAGGATCACTGTGCTGTTTATACCTCGGTGTCTATGACATCTGTGATGTAGCGTGGGGTAAGAAGCGGCATGCGCACGTACTGCAGCAGCTCTGGCAAGGAGTCCTCCCGTTCCTTTTTTGAGTGTTTCACCCAATTTATAACTGCCTCAAAAACAGGTTCTTCAGAATCCACCTAAAAAGAAAAAGCACTGATCAGACTTCAGAGAGGGTTGTTCCACTGACTGGATTTGGGATGAACAATAACTGTCCAGATTGTTGACTCTGCTTCTCGGTTAGCAAAAAGGTTGAATTCTTAAGCAACAGTTTATCATGAGGGTTTCTAAGAATGGTCCATTTCTTCCCACTTGAAGAAACCAAACTTCAAATACCTACCCCCTCCCAGAGATATTTACTGACTCTGGAAAACTTAAATCTGTTGCAGACAGCCCTGGCTCTTTGGCTAGGCTCTGAAAATACAAATTGTTTGACTGTCGGTAATTCCAGGGCACACTAAAAGTGCAACCACTAAGGAGAAGGCTCGTAAGTAATTAAGGTTTCAGCAAATCACTGGGGTTGGGCAAGAATCAGCAATGGGACATGAGTACCCACCTTACAGCCAGCATGACTAGTGATTTCATTCCAGTTATATAGGAAAGTCAGCTCCACTTCCTATGCTTTGGATTCTGCATCTCAAATGGGTCTTGCTTCAGAAGTAAGGGCAGGTCAGATGTTAGGCAGATGTAGGGGTCTGGTAAAACCTCATGGGTTTCAGCCACAAGATGATACCCCAGCCAAACCAAGTGAGCATATCAGCAAACCCTTGGAGGATGGGGTAGGTTTAAAGATGAGGCAAAGCTCTTACCAAGAGAGCTCAGAGAGCACAGCCCCAGGGATAAGGGGGCAGTTCTACATACAGAAACTCACTCTGAAACATAAAGCATACAGCCAAGATCGGTCACTTCCCTTTAAAACTATATCTGAAGTTAATTTTCTTCCTTTCAGTATTGTACTTAGTGGGCTTGATCAAAAACACAGCATAAAATCTAAACGTATCAAAGGCATTAATTGATACTCTGAGAGCATCCTTGAAATACATAAGTAAGCAGAAGTGATCATGCCCTTCTCTTAATACCCAAAAAGCAGATCCCCATACCTAACAAATCTGCTGCTAAAATCCCACTTTAGAGACAGGAGAAGCGTCTGTAAACCCCAGGAATTTGAACAACACCAGCTTTATTTCCTCCCCAGTGTAACGTCTATAGAGCACTCACTGAAATAATGGTTGAGGCAGCTCTGAATGTTACAGGATCCTTAATTCTGTGAAAACAAGTGATATTGCCAGTTATATAGTGTCCCCATGATAAAAAAAATCAATCTCCAGAGTAAGGGCTGGTACAGCATTAAAATCTCAGCTCCTGAGCTGAGTAAAACTACCATCCACACATGGGTTGCTGTCTCCTGCTCTCCCCAACACTCATCCTGCTGCCAGAAACACTCAGAGCTCATCGCATCCATTCCCCCACCCCCTTGAAACAGAAAAAAGGCAAATGGGAAAACAGAGGGACAACAGGACCAGCACATGAGCCTCAACAATCCCAATCCAGGCATGCTGGTGAACTTCAGAATCCCAAATTTACACCCACTTGTTTGCAACCTGGGACGCAAATCTTGGATTGTTCCTGGAATGGCCATAATGGCTGCTACAATACAGAAATTTGGTTTAGCCCAATCTTTACAAGAATGACTGCAGGGTAGCAATGCATATAGTCAAAACTTGATGGAGGAATGCATCGTGCTATGCTCGATGATGCAGCAGTTAGATGGCTGAACAATCTAGATATCAACTTCTGATGCATATGAAAAAACAATCCCAACCAGCCCAGCAGCCTTGAAAGAAGTGCACTGCCCAGTCAAAGGGCAGTTGTGATAGGATAGACACACCCTAATTTTGAAAAGCTCATGTTTATTGATTTTTTAATTATCAAAGGACTTTTTAAAAGAAGCATAAATTTTCAAGGTCTTTCAAATTCCATGGTGCCCCTTTTACTTTGAAGAAAGCAAATTAAACAGCTCTCCTGGACTGTTGTGATGTTCCTTGATTTGTGTTTGTCTCTTTTACACTGTACATGTTTCAGGCCAGGGAATGTATCTTACTTAGGTTTGAAAATTACTGTTTACATTTTCTGAAAGATGCATTATAATCAGAATATGGTCCATTAATTAATTAATTCAGGACTGAATCCTGCCACTTCAAATGGCTAAACCTTTGATTAGTTTTTACATATACTGGATCTACTTCCACTTTATAGGCTCCATGAAAATATAAAATGCAGCTTACTAAATCAGGACAGTCACCTGGTTAGAGAGAATTTTTTTTAATGCTGACAATGTATTTGGCACTATATGAGACACAGAATGAAGTTGTTCCTCCCTGAGAAACTCACAGTCCAAAAGAAATTGAGTAACATCTCAGGCTTAAAGAGAAATTCATACTTCTACCATCTTGATGGAGCAGATCTGGAGGTGTGTCTTACAAATAAACAGCTGTCTAGTCCAATGATCAATTCTCAGAGCGGCCATCACTCCCAAGTACCTGCACTCCTCACAAACAGATCAATACAGTAGGAAACAGAACAAAGAGGTCACTAGTTTGGTGAACCTCTCAGTAGTGGCTCCATTCAGTGATCAACTGCAGAGCTTTGGCACATATCTGAAACTTCATCTCTTGTATGTAGAAGTACATTTTAAAGACACTGATAATGTAAGAATCAGATGCTGCAGACACACACATTTCTTAACCAAAAAGAGAACAAACAGGTAACTAATAAATAATGATTGCAGTGTTTGTAAGCTATACTCTCTGTCCCATTCCCTTCATATCTCTTCAGACTAGATTCTTGGCAGAGACCATCTTCCTATGTGTTTGGAAGGCACTCAGCACAGTGTGGGCATAAATATTTTCTAAGGCTCCAACCCTGCAAACGTTTACATATGTACTTAGCTTTACCCACACAAGCAGCTGCAGAGATGTCACTGGGACTGCTCACACAAGCAAAGATAAGCACATGCATAGGTGTTTGCAGGCTCAAACTCCAACAGTAATAAGAGATGGTTACTCACCTTTGTAACAGTCGTTCTTCGAGATGTATTGCTCATATTCATTCCTATTAGGTGTGCGCGCACCGTGTGCACGATCATCGGAAGATTTTTACCCTAGCAACACTCGGTGGGTCGGCTGAGGCGCCCCCTGGAGTGGCGCCTTTATGGCACCGGATATATGCCCCGGCCGATCCAGCACCCCCTCAGTTCCGTGTTGCCAGCTCCTCCAACAGAGGGGAAGGAGGGCGGGTTTGGAATGGATATGAGCAACACATCTCAAAGAACAATGGTTATAAAGATGAGTAACCGTCTTTTCTTCTTCGAGTGCTTGCTCATATCGATTCCACTTAGGTGACTCTCAAGCCTTACCTAGGCGGTGGGGTCGGAGTGAGACATCGCACAGTGGAGAACTGCTGAGCCAAATGCCGCATCACCCCTTGACTGTTGGGACAATTGCGTATTGGGAAGCAAAGGTATGCACCGATGACCAGATTGCTGCCCTACATATCGCCTGTATGGGCTAATGAGCCAGGAAGGCGGAGGAGGAAGCTTGAGCCCGGGTGGAGTGGGCAGTACGGTGCGTAGTTGGCACGCCAGCCAAGTCATAGCACACACGGATGCAAGATGTGATCCAGGACGAGACGCGCTGGGCGGAGACCGGGAGGCCCTTCATCCGGTCTGCCACAGCTACGAACAGCTGGGTCGTCCTCCTAAAAGGTTTAGTTCGTTCGAAGTAAAAGGCAAGGGCCCTGCGAACATCTAGGGAGTGCAGCTGTTGTTCTCATCGAGAAGCGTGCGGCTTCGGATAGAAGACCGGAAGGAAGATGTCTTGGTTGACATGGAAGGCAGACACCACCTTAGGAAGGAAGGCAGGGTGTGGTCACAACTGTACCTTGTCCTTATGAATCACCGTATACAGTGGGTCTGAAGTAAGGGCTCTAAGCTCCGATACACGTCTCACCGAGGTGATAGCGACGAGGAAAGCTGTTTTCCAGGAAAGGTACAGGAGCGAGCAAGTGGCCATCAGCTCGAATAGGGCACCCATGAGTCTGGATAGGACCAGGTTGAGGTCCCACGTAGGGGCCGGAAGCCGAATTTGCGGGTACAGACATTCCAATCCCTTGAGGAACCTGCTGACCATGGGACTGGAGAAGACCGAGCGCTCATTTTCGCCCAGGTGGAAGGCCGGAATCGCTGCTAGGTGAACTCTGATGGAAGAAACTGCTAGGCCCTGCTGTTTCAAGGACAAGAGATAGTTTAAGATGGTAGGTACTGGCGCCTCCAGAGGGGCAGTATTGCTGAGCACACCAGCAGGAGAAACGCTTCCACTTGGCCAAGTACATGGACCTAGTCGAGGGCTTTCTACTACCCAAAAGTACCTGCTGCTCCGAGTGGGAGCAACGTAGCTCAGATTGAGTTAGCCATGCAGCATCCATGCTGTGAGGTGGAGGGATTGCAGGTCCGGATGACAGAGACGGCCGTGTTCCTGAGTGACCAGGTCCAGTCACAACGGAAGTGGAATTGGAGTGGTCACCAATAGATCAAGGAGAGTGGTATACCAATGTTGCCTGGGCCATGCCGGGGTGATCAAGATTAAGCGGGCCCTGTCTCTGCGCAGCTTGAGAAGGACCTTGTGGACTAACGGGAATGGAGGAAAGGCATAGTACAGGCGGTCTTTCCACAGTATCAGGAAGGCGTCCGATAGGGAACCCGGGGAGTGCCCCTGGAGAGAGCAGAAGATCTGGCACTTCCGATTCTTGCGAGAGGCGAAAAGGTCTATCTGGGGAAACCCCCACTTCCGGAAAACGGAATGGATAATGTCCAGGCGAATTGACCACTCGTGAGCCAGAAAGGATCTGCTGAGGCGATCTGCCAAGGTATTTTGGACTCCTGGGAGAAACGATGCCACCAGGTCGATCGAGTGGACTATGCAAAATTCCCACAGGCGAATGGCTTCCTGACAGAGGGGGGGACGATCGTGCTCCCCCTTGTTTGTTGATATAAAACATGGCCGTTGTGTTGTCTGTGAAAACTGCAACACAACGGCCCTGAAGGTGCTTGCCGAACACCTGGCATTCCAGGTGCACTGCTCTCAGTTCCTGTACGTTGATGTGCAGGGAAATCTTTTGGGTGGTCCAAAGGCCCTCCCTGTGTGCAAAGGTCTGCGAGATGAGCACCCCAACCCAAAGATGATGCGTCCATGGTCAGGACCAGGGAGGGCTGTGGGGCATGGAATGGCACCCCTTCGCATACCGAGCTGGGGTTCAGCCATCAGACCAGGGAGGTTACGACTTCCGTCGGTACCGTGACCCCTGTGTCCATATTGTTCCAGCCTGGGCGGTATATGGTTTAGAGCCAGGCCTGAAGTGGACGGAGGCGCAGTCTGGCCACGAAGGTGCAAAACGCCATGTGTCCCAGGAGACCAAGGCACGTGCATGCTGTCGAGGTCGGGAAGCTTTGGAGGCCGTGGATAATGCTCGTCATGGACTGGAAGCGGGCGTGCGGTAGGCACGCATGGGTGAGTTTTCAATCCAGGACTGCTCCAATGAAGTCTATTCTTTGGGTCGGCTCCAAAGTGGATTTTTCAACATTGAGCAGTAGGCCCAGCTGTCTCAACAATCTCATGGTGAACTGGACATGAGATTGCACCTGGTCCTTGGAGCGACACCAAATGAGCCAGTCGTCGAGGTACGGAAACACTTGGATACGATGTCGACGGAGTGAGGCAGCTACGATGGCCATACACTTTGTAAAGACCCTTGGTGCCGTGGATAGGCTGAAGGGAAGGATGGTAAATTGGAAGTGCTGTTGGTTGACCACAAAGCGAAGGAAACGCCTGTGCGGCAGGTAAATCGCTATGTGGAAGTACGCGTCCTTCATGTCAATGGCGGCATACCAGTCTCCAGAATCCAGGGAAGGGATAATGGTCCCCAGGGAAACCATGCGGAACTTCAACCTTACCATAAATTTGTTGAGTCCGCACAGGTCCAGGATGGGCTGTAGCCCCCCCTTTGCCTTGGGGATTAGGAAGTAACTGGAGTAAAACCCCTGCCCCTCAGTTCCCTTGGAACCTCCTCTATAGCTCCGATAGGAGCGTTTGCACCTCCTGTACGAGGAGTTGCTCATGAGAAGGGTCCCTGAAGAGGGATGGGGAGGAAGGATGGGGGCGGGGGAGGACAAAACAAATTGAAGGTGGTATCCACTTTCCACCATACGTAGGACCCATCGGTCTGACGTTATGCGGGACCATGCAGGGAGGAAATAGGAGAGACGGTTGGTGAAAGGTAGGGAAGGATCCTGGAAGGAGACTGGTGCTCCACCCTCGGGCGCACCTTCAAAAGTTTTGCTTGAACCCCGCCGAAGGTTTGGGGGGGCCCTGGTTCTGGCCCGTCTGAGGACCAGACGGTCTCTTCCTACCACCCCGGCCACGTCTTCTAGAGAAGTCCTGTCTTGGCCGAGGATTAGGGTAGGTGTGCTGTGGTTGGGGTCAGAAAGGCCTATGTTGCGTCACCGGGGTATGCATGCCCAATGAACGCATGATGGCCCGGTTATCCTTCAGACTCTGGAGTCAATCTTGTCAGAAAATAGACCATGGCCATCAAAAGGCAGGTCCTGGATAGTCTGCTGGAGTTCCGGTGGGAGACCGGAGACCTGCAGCCACGAGATGTGGCGCATACTACGCCCAAGGCTAGAGTCCTAGTCACCGAGTCTGCCGCATCTATTGAGGCCTGCAAAGATGTCCTGGCTACTTTCTTGCACTCCTCTAGTAGGGCCCCGAACTCCTCCCTGGACTCCTGAGGAATAAGCTCTTCGAACTTTCCCATCAAGTTCCAGGTATTATAATTGCAGCGACTCAAGAGGGCCTGCTGGTAAGCCACCCTGAGTTGTAAGCCGCCAGTAGAACAAATTTTGCGCCCGAATAAATCCAGGCGTCTAGCGTCCTTGGATTTAGGAGCGGGAGCTTGTTGGCCGTGTCTTTCCCTCTCATTAACGGACTGTACAACAAGGAAGCATGGTTGGGGGTCAATATACAAGTATTTGTAGTCTTCGGAGGGGGGCCAAGTACTTTCTCTCCACCCCCTTGGCAGTGGGAGGAATAGAGGCCAGAGATTGCCAGATCGTATTGGCATTAGCCTGGATGGTCCGAATAAATGGCAAGGCTATACGTGTTGGGGTATCGGTAGATAGAATGTCCACTACCGGATCCTTGACTTCCACCACCTCCTCCACCTGGAGGCTCATGTTTTGTGCCACCCTGCGAAGCAACTCTTGGTGTGCACGGAGGTCTATAGGTGGGGGGCCAAAGGAGGATGTACCCACCACTGCCTCGTCAGGCGAAGATGAGGAGGATACTCTAGGGACTAACGGGTCCTCGGGCAAGTCTTTTTGTGGAGTGTCTGGTTGCCCTAGGTCCACCATGCTAGGGGCATGGGCCTGAGCTGAGGGCAGGGCTGTCGCCTCCGAATCCCCCGGGGGTGGGCGACTCACAATGGCCTCCGGTACCCGGGGTTCCGAGTGGGCAGAGTGAGAAGCCCCCCGAGGGGACACCTTGGACCTGATGGTATGCCCAAGGGGTCCAAAAGGACCATTGTGGAGGTCCCTGACCAGGATCCTGCCCCTCATCGTGCCACTGGCTAGCACCGTCCGCATCCTGGTCCTGGACATGGTAGCCACTTTCTGCCTGGGACGACCTCGGGGTGGGACAGGACGAAGGTGAAGCCCATCGCGGATGCTGGGTCGCCCTGTCTTGTGTTGTCGCCCCGCACCGTGGTCTCAAGCAGTACCGCGACCTGGATTGGGACCGGCAGTCATATCGGTGCCAGGAGGCAGATCTGGACCTCGACAAAGATCTATGGGCGGAACGGTGCTGGGATCAACTCTGAGTAGACCGGCGCCGATATCTGGACCGATACCGACCGTACCGGGAAGAAGATCTTTGTGAGGCGGAGCGGTGCTGCGAGCGTGACTGGCGCCGAGATGGTGATTGGTGCCAGGACTGCAAGCGGTGCCGTGGACGAGACCAGCGTCTGGATTGGGACCGTGACCGGGATTGGGACCGATATATCTTGACTTTAGCAAAGTTTTGATACGGTCTCCCACAGTACTCTTGCCAGCAATTTAAAGAAGCATGGATTGGATGAATGGACTATAAGGTGGATAGAAAGCGGGCTAGATCATCGGGCTCAACGGGTGGTGATCAACGGCTCAATGTCTAGTTGGCAGCCGGTATCAAGCGGAGTGCTCCAAGGGTCGGTCCTGGGGCCAGTTTTGTTCAGTATCTTCATTAATGATCTGGAGGATGGTGTGGACTGCACCCTCAGTAAGTTTGCAGATGACACTAAACTGGGAGGCATGGTAGATACGCTGGAGGGTAGGGATAGGATACAGAGGGAAACAGACAAATCAGAGGATTGGGCCAAAAGAAATCTGATGAGGTTCAATAAGGACAAGTGCAGAGTCCTGCACTTAGGACGGAAGAATTCCATGCACTGCTACACACTAGGGACCGAATGGCTAAGCAGCAGTTCTGCAGAAAAGGACTTAGGGGTTACAGTGGACGAGAAGCTGGATATGAGTCAACAGTGTGCCCTTGTTGCCAAGAAGGCTAACGGCATTTTGGGCTGTATAAGTAGGGGCACTGCCAGCAGATCAAGGGATGTGATCATTCCCCTCTATTCAACATTGCTGAGGCCTCATCTGGAGTACTGTGTCCAGTTTGGGGCCCCACACTACAAGAAGGATGTGGAAAAATTGGAAAAAGTCCAGCGGAGGGCAACAAAAATGATTAGGGGGTTGGAGCACATGACTTATGAGGAGAGGCTGAGGGAACTGGGATTGTTTAGTCTGCAGAAGAGAAGAATGAGGGGGGGGATTTGATAGCTGCTTTCAACTACCTGAAAGGGGGTTCCAAAGAGGATGGATCTAGACTGTTCTCAGTGGTACCACATGACAGAACAAGGAGTAATGGTCTCAAGTTGCAGTGCAGGAGGTTTAGGTTGGATATTAGGAAAAACTTTTTCACTAGGAGGGTGGTGAAGCACTGGACTGGGTTACCTAGGAAGGTGGTGGAATCTCCTTTCTTAGAGGTTTTTAAGGTCAGGCTTGACAAAGCCCTGGCTAGGATGATTTAGTTGGGGATTGGTCCTGCTTTGAGCCAGGGGTTGGACTAGATGACCTCCTGAGGTCTCTTCCAACCCTGATATTCTATGATTCACTATACAGAGATTTTGTTTGCTAATTTCTTATTAAGGTGTCTGTTAGCTGGCATTAGGTAAAGAGAAAGACAGAAATATTTTCTGGTTGGTAGATATAGTTGTCCAGCTAGTAGGTATCTGTTACATTTTCAAGCCAAGCCTGAAGTGATTTATTTCAATAGTTTCTTGCAGCAGTGCACTCTACAGGTTAATTGTGTAAGACAATTCTTCCACTGCATCAATTTTAAATTTGCCACTTTTTAATTCTGAATGGCCTTTTATGCTTGTATTACTGGGAATGGATAACTAGAAGTTCATTACAGTAGTGAGCATTTCTCTTTTTTCCCACCTACTCTGAAAACTAAGTAATGGTAGCCTTTTTCCAGCTCTTATTGAATTGAATGTTCTGTGATATATTATCAGTTTTCATCTTCTTCTTCTGTAGACCTTTTTTATTCATTATTTCTCTGCTTGATTTGTGATGAGCAAAACTGAACATAACGTTCCAGGTGGGAATCTGCCCTCAAGTTTCTGTAATAGCCCATTGTGACAGACTGTACCCCTATATTTATCCTTTTTACAAGACCATGATAAATTTTATACGAAGTATGCCTTGTGAGTTCTCATTTCAGAACTCAATGTGCTGAACATTATTGTTCTGGTAAAATCTGTGTATCAACATTGTCTGTAAGTTTATACGATTCTACTGTATAATATTGCTGTGACATGTTCCAAAGTTAGAAAAGCAGGCCCAAACCAGCTTTTTAGAGACAAAAGACACACTGATGTCCTGGCCAGGTATCAGCATAATCAAATAGATTATCATGGGCTATCATCTGGTTACATGGCCATTCTCTGGCAGGAAGAAGGGTGTGAGAGAGAACTTTACATACTGGCAATGGAACAGTTGGGGGTTTTCTGTGCAAACAGATTGACTGTCACCTGAACCCCAGCTGGGGGTTATCCTCCAAGAGGGGAGAAGGGTACAAGAATGAGAAAAAGAGGCTCCCAAATCACCTCTCTCCCTTCATCTCTATTCATGACACCAACAATGTCTGAAAGACAAAGGAAGCATCATTAAACTCAGGAAAGGTCCTGGCTGAAGCAATCCAGCCAGCTGTAAGCTTGTGGTGAGAAAACCTTTTGTTTTTCAATTCACTTTGCTTGTTAAATTAGATATCAGTTTGCATTTTACCTTTTATTTTCTTCGTAACCAATTCTGAATTTTATGCCTCATTACTTGCAATCATTTCAAATCTATCCTTCTGTAGTTAATAAACTTTTTTTATTGTTTTACCTAAAACAGTGTGTATTTGGATTAAAGTGTTTGAGATAACAGGGTATATCATTTTCCATTGATGAAATGATGGACTTTCTATGAGCTAGTATTGTGCAGAAGGAGAACTGGACAGTACAAGATGCACACTTCTGGGGACAAGTCTGGGACTGGGAGTTTGCTGGTGTCACCCTGTATGAAATTCATGAGTGGCTGGTTTGAGCATTCATGTAATTCAGCTGGGAGTGATTTTGCATGATAGAGGCTGTGTGAGAGCAGGACCAGGAGTGGTTTGTTGTCACAGCAGTGTAAAAGGCACCCCAGGTTGGAGATTTAAGGGGACATAGTGGTTCAGCAGTCCAGATTGTACCCTGGGAAATGTCACTCCAATATAATGTTTTCCATAATATTTTCTATCACTGCCTTGATAAACTCTAACATGATATTCGATGTTTTGGTGGCTACCATACACTGAGCACATCTTCACTGAGCTGCGCACAGATATCAAGATTTTCTTTTGGCACCTACTGAAGACATAACTAATTCAGAAGCCAGCAGCATGCATATAGAGCCTGAATTGTTCTTTCCAGTGAATGTTACCTAGCAATTCCCCATACTGAACTTCATTTCTCGTTGCATAGCCATGAGTTGGGTTGAGTTAATTCGGCTGGGTCCTTCTGGAATTCCTCATAATCCTCGCTAGTGTTGACAAACCAAAAATGTTAGGTCAATACGTTCTGTCATCTCACTGTCACCTCCTCCTTTGGAGCATAAATATATAACATACTAGTCCTAGTGCTGATCCGCATGGCACCCCACTATTAACCTTGCATCATGACAAAAATTGGCACTTTTCTTGTACTTTGCTTCCTTTTTCTTAAACAGGTTTCCATCGATGCCAGGACTTGACCTCTCATATTGTGATTAGCAAATTTCCCCTTTCTTCCATTTGTTATACATTTATTTTTTAAAAGCTGTCTTTACTTCATCTCTAAACCAGGTCAGTTTTTTAACCAGCATGGCCTTCTTCCTCAGTTATAGGATTTTAGTTTTGTAATGTGTTCTTAAATGATTCCCAATTATCATTTATATTTTTCTGATTAAATTCTTCCTCCCAGCTGACATATCTTATAAATATTTTCAACTTTGTAAACCTGACCCTATTAAAACACTAAGAGTGTGCGTGTATGCGCGCGTGTGTGTATTTTACTGGTTTGAACTTTAATCTTTAATTATAAATGTGATGAACTTATGATCACTTGTACTTAAGGTACCCATTTATTTTTAGTTCTATGATCAGTTCCTCTTTATCTATCAAGACAAGACAAGGTCTAACAAAGAATTCCCCCATGTTCGCTGCAACACTTTTTGAGTTAGGATATTGACAACTATAATGTTTAGAAATTCCAAAGATGTTTTAGTATTGACAGCATGAGACTTCCAGAAGATGTCACTCAAACTGAAGTCCCACATGATCATACAGCGTTTTCTCCTACACATTATAGATAGAATCATAGAATAGAATATTAGGGTTGGAAGAGACCTCAGAAGGTCATCTAGTCCAATCCCTTGCTCAAAGCAAGACCAACACCATTTAAATCATCCCAGCCAGAGCTTTGGCAAGCTGGGCCTTAAAAACCTCTAAGGATGGAGATTCCACCACCTCCCTAGGTAACCCATTCCAGTGCTTCACCATCCTCCTAGTGAAATAGTGTTTCCTAATATCCAACCTAGACCTCTCCCACTGCAACTTGAGACCACTGCTCCTTCCTCTGTCATCTGCCACCACTGAGAACAGCCTAGCTCCATCCTCTTTGGAACCCCACTTCAGGTAGTTAAAGGCTGCTATCAAATCCCCCTTCACTTTTCTCTTCTGCAGACTAAATAACCCCAGTTCCCTCAGCCTCTCCTTGTAAGTCATGTGCCCCAGCCCCTTAATCATTTTCGTTGCCCTCTGCTGGACTCTCTCCAATTTGTCCACATCCCTTCTGTAGTGGGGGGACCAAAACTGGACACAATACGCCAGATGTGGCCTCACCAGCGCCAAATAGATTCAGCTGCCAACTAGACATTGAGCCATTGATCACTACCTGTTGAGTCCGACAATCTAGCCAGCTTTCTATCCACCTTATAGTCCATTCACCCAATCCATACTTCTTTAAATTGCTGGCAAGAATACTGTGGGAGACCGTATCAAAACTTTGCTAAAGTCAAGATATATCACATCCACCGCTTTCCTCATATCCACAGAGCAAGTTATCTCATCATAGAAGGCAATCAGGTTGGTCAGGCATGACTTGCACTTGGTGAACCCATGTTGACTGTTCCTGATCTTTCTCTCCAAGTGCTTCAAAATGGATTCCTTGAGGACCTGCTCCATGATTTTGCCAGGGACTGAAGTGAGGCTGACCAGTCTGTAGTTCCCCGCGTTCTCTGTCTTCCCTTTTTTAAATATGGGTGCTATATTTGCCTTTTTCTAATCGTCTGGGACCTCCCCCGATTGCCACAAATTTTCAAAGATAATAGCCAGTGGCTCTGGAATCACATCAGCCAACTCCCTCAGCACCCTTGGATGCATTAGATCTGGATAGATTCATAAGGAGAGCACCATTCTGTTCCCTAGTGTGAATTATGGGTCTGTAGCAGACACCACCTAATACCCCATGTTGTGTTTTATCTGTTAGAACTTTGATCCACAAACATTCAAGATCATTTTCCCTAGTGGTTACAAACCGCCAGATCTCCTCTCTGACTTCCTATCTCTCCGATGACCAGCTCCAGAATTCCATAAAATCATCACTTATAAAGTTTGCAGATAACACAAAAATTGGGAGAGTGGTAAATAATGAAGAGGACAGGTCACTAATACTGTACAATCGAGATCACTTGGTAAGCTGGGTGCAAGCAAACAACATGCATTTTAATATGGCTAAATGTGAATGTATACATATAGGAACAAAGACTGTGGGCCATACTTATAGGATGGGGACTCTATCCTTGGAAGTAATGACTCAAGCAGATTTGGGGGTCATGATAATCATCTTTTGAAACGGTTACCTGTCTCTTGTAACTGTTGTTCTTCGCGATGTGTTGCTCATGTCTATTCCAATAGGTGTGTGCGCGCACCACATGCACGATCATCTGAAGGTTTTTCACCTAGCGGTACCCATCAGGTCGGCTGTGGAGACCCCTGGAGCGGCGCTTTTATGGCAGTGTATATAGGTCCCTGCTGACCCGCCTCCTGCTCAGTTCCTTCTTGCCAGAACACTCCGACAGAGGGGAGTCGGGCAGGAATTGGAATGGACATGAGCAACACATCTCGAAGAACATCAATTACGAGAGGTAGGTAACCATTTTTTCTTCTTCGAGGGATTGCTCATGTGCATTCCAATAGGTGACTTCCAAGCAGTTTCCCTGGGGGAGGGGTTGGAGTTCACTTGGTTGCTGAGTGCAGGCCTGCCCTGCCAAAGGCTGCATCATCCCTCACTTGCTGGGTAATGGCGTGGTGTGACATGAAGGTATGGATGGAAGACCATGTTGCTGTCAGGAACGCTGTGGACTACACCTGCGCTCTCGTGGAGTGCGTCGTAAGCGGAGGGGCTGAAAGTTTTGCCAGGTCATAGCAAGTCCTGATACAGGACGTGATCCATGATGAAATGCGCTCGGACGAGATTGGGAGCCCCCTCATCCTTTCTGCGACTGCAATGAAGAGCTGCAGTGACATACGAAATGGCTTTGTCGCTCAATGTAGAATGCTAGGGCACGCCTAACATCCAGGGACTGGCACGTGCACTCTCTGTTACTGGCATGAGGCTTAGGGAAGACCACAGGTAAAAATATGTCTTGATTCACATGAAACTGGGAGACTACCTTTGGCAGAAACGCAGGGTGAGGGCACAGCTGCACCTTGTCTTTATAAAATACCGTATGGGGGGGCTCAGAAGTCAGCGCTCGGATATCCGCGCTCTGAGCTCAGATATCTTTCTGGCCGAGGTTATGACCACCAGAAAGGCCACCTTCCAGGAGAGGTAGGACAGAGGGCAGGCTGCCATGGGTTCAAAAGGGGGCCCCATGAGTGCGAATAGGACTAGGTTAAGGTCCCACTGGGAAACGGGCCGTCGTACCTGGGGATAAAGCCTGTCTAAGCCCTTGATGAACCTGCCCACCATGGGATTACCGAAGACTGACCCACCCGCTGTCCCTAGGTGAAAAGCCGAAATGGAAGCAAGGTGTACCCTGAGAAATGATATTGCTAACCCCTGCTGCTTAAGGTATAACAGGTAGTCCAAAACAAGGGGAATTGACGCTAGCTGCGGTTCGGTTCCTCTTTGTCGAGACCAGATGGAAAAACGCTTCCACTTTGCCAGGTACGTGGCTTGAGTGGAAGGTTTCCTACTTCCCAGCAGGACCTCCCTCACTGGGTCCGAACATTGAAGCTCAAGAGTTCAACCAATGGAGTTTCCACGCCAAGAGGTGGAGGGACTCCAGATTTCGGTGTTGCAGACAGCCGTGGTCCTGTGTGATTAGGATCGGGCATACAGGAAGCGCCGCTGGCCTATCCAGTGAGAGGTTCATCAACATGGTGAACCAGTGCTGGCGGGGCCACACTGGCGCTATGAGGATCAAGGAAGCCCCGCCCCGACGAGTCTTGAGGAGGACATTGTGTATGAGAGGGAAGGGCGGGAACGCATACAGCAGGTGACTCAACCATGAAAAATGAAAGGCGTCCGCGATGGAGCCTGGGCTGTGGTTCAGGAAAGGACAGAACTGCTGGCACTTCCTGTTGCTCCGCGTTGTGAACAGGTCTATGTGGGGAGAGCCTGAGGGACCATTAGTGACCGTGAAATGAATGGCTGAGGCAATCGGCTAGTTCGTTTTGTGCTCCCTGAAGATGGGATGCCTCTAGGTGTATTGAGTGGGCGATACAAAAATCCTACAGCTCGAGGGCTTCCTGGCACAGGGGAGAGGAGCGAGCACCACCCTGTTGTTTATATAGAACATCGCTGCAGTGTTGTCCGTCAGCACCGACACACGTGCATCCTGCAGGCGGGCCTGAAACGCTTGGCATGCCAGACGAACCACCCTCAGCTCCCTCACATTGATATGCAGCAATAGTTCTGTGTGGGGTCATAGGCCTTGAGTTCTGATATTACCGATTCCGGTGCCGCTTCTGGTGCCGGCCGTGGACGGAGGGCCGACTCCATCAGGAGGAGCTTCAAATGATAGTCCCGCTCTTAGTCCTGGGTTTGAAACTCCTGAAAATTGGGCACTTATCTGTCTCATGGCCTTCTCCTAGGCACTTGAGACAGGCAGCATGCGGATCGCCTGTGGGCATAGGTTTTGCACACTTCTCACATGCCTTAAACCCCTGAGACCAAGGCATGCCACGGTGCCTGAGGAAGCTAGAGCGGGACGGAAGCCCCCTAAAGTAAGTCCAACTAACTACAAACTACTATATAACGAACTAACAACTAAGAAAAGGGAACCACTAGATAGGCACTTGCGAATGAAAGAGACTGAGCTGCTCCAACGACCATCACTGGTGGTAAGAAGGAACTGAGCAGGCGGCGGGTCGGCAGGGACCTATATACGCTGCCATAAAGGCGCCATTCCAGGGGTCTCCACGGCCAACCCGACGGGTATCGCTAGGGGAAAAACCTTCCGACGATCATGCACGTGGCACACGCACACACCTATTGGAATGCACATGAGCAACCACTTGAAGAAGAACATATGCTCCTAGTGTAACTCTAAGGCTAAAGCAGCTAATACAGGGGTCTCAAAGTCCCGACCCACAGGCCATCTGTGGCCCGAGAACCTCCCCACTGCGGCCCATGGAAACTTTTGAAAAAGTTCTTTCATTCGGCCCTCGTGGCCCGGGGGGGCAGGAGGGGAGTGGGCAGGAGAGATTCACAACATTGCTCCATCCTGATGTCATTCATCTCAGGCAGCTCGGCTCCCTGCAAGCGGTTCCCTATCCCTGCTGTTGCTGGTGGAGCCACGGAGGAGAGAACAATGCAGCCACGCTGCCGGCTGTCAGCTGCAGACGCCATTCCCCCTCCCCCCCCAGCTCCCATAGGCTGTGGAAGAGGGACAGAGATACCATCACTAGTCGCTGGGCAAGGTCAGCCATGGCGGCAGCGTCACTAATCGCCAGGCAGAGGCAGCCGGGGCAGCATGAGGCCAAGGGAGTGAGGAAAAAGGGTAGGAAACAGGCTGGGAGGTGGCATGAACACGATCTTCACTGACATCATTGGCCCGCTGGGAGGATTTGAGGGCGGGCACTGGCCCTAAGGTAATTTGAGTTTGAGACCCCTGGGCTAATACAATCTGTGGATGCATAAACAGGGAAATCTTGCGTAGGAGTAGAATGGTTATTTTACCTCGATACTTGGCACTGATGTGACTGCTGCTGGAATACTGTGTCCAGTCTGGTGCCCACAGAAAGGAGGATACTGAAACTGAAGGGGGTTCAGATAAGAACCACAAGAATGATTAACGGATTAGGAAACATGCCTTACAATAATAGACTCAAGGAATTCAATCTATTTAGCTTAACAAAAAGAAGGTTAAGGAGTGACTTGATCACAGCCTGTAAGTACCTACATAGGTAACAAATAATGGGCTCTTCAATCTAGCAGAGAAAGATCAAGCCAATGGCTAGAAATTAAATGGCTATCCCTCCCCTGCAGATTGCGCTAGATGGGGGAGGGATAGCTCAGTGGTTTGAGCATTAGCCTGCTAAACCCAGGATTGTGAGTTCAATCCTTGAGGGGGCCATTTAGGGATCTGGGAAAAAAAATCTGTCTGGGAATTGGTCCTACTTTGAACAGGGGGTCGGACTAGATGACCTCCTGAGGTCCCTTCTAATTCTGGTATTCTATGAGTCTAAAAATTCAGACAGGAAATAAGACATGTATTTTTCAACAGTCAGCATAATTAACCATCAGAACAATTTACCAGTGGTCATGGTGGATTCTCAATCACTGGCAATTTTTAAGTTGAGGTTGGATGTTTTTCTAAAAGATACTCACTAAGAATTTTTTGGGGGGAAGTTTTATGGCCTGTGTTATACACAAGGTCAGGCTAGACAATCACAATTCAGTTAATGTTAACAGCGAGTCAACTGGAGAGTGGCTTCTTTTAATTAAACCTCTTTCAGCACCATCCTGATCTGGTGACATAGTGCAATTTAGTTTCTCAGGTTGTTTCATCATCTCTGTCACGGACTCACCTTCACTATCTAACCAGTAATCAGCACTAACTTGGTCCTTCCTGTTTTTGCATTTCTACAAACAGGCAAACCTTGGGGACCCAGTCAGGGTTATTCCTCCACCCAAAGCACCCTTTGGGCAACAGCTATGCAGAGGAGACTCCTCCTCCACTGAGACCTATGTGGAACCACCCAGCCCCACAACCGTGTAGGTGTGGGGAAGACAGAAGTTCCAAGACAGTGCTGCTGACATCAGGGCCATCCTTAGGATTTATGGGGCACTATGTAGTATTAGTAAACTGGTGCCCCTATACCCGATGGCAGCCTGAGCTCACAGCCCGGGGAGGGAGCGGAAGGGAGACACAAGGCAGCAAGGATACAAAGCCACCCGGCCCGCCTCACGGTGGCGGAGAGTCAGTTCCCCCCAGAGAGCCCTGTACCCACTCCCTCATACAGAATGTGCGGCGCTAGCGCATTCGGCTCTGAATATGGCCCTTGCCTAACGGGACTGCAGTGCGCACTGGGTGTCCAGGAGCTGACCTGCTCTTACCTGCTGTCATTGGCGGGTGGCTGAAGCTGCAGCTCGGGGAGGCTAGCTCCTCAGCCCACTTCTTCTGCCTGTGGCCCTGCCCATACTCCACTCTGACTCTGCCTCCGATCCCGCCCCCACTCTGCCCAGGCCCCACCCTCTCCCCATTGTCTCCCTCCTCTCTTCCCTCCCCGCTCACCCCCTTCCAGCCAAATCTCTGAACCCAAATGAACAAAAAAAAACACCACATTTCTGTAATTTCTTTCTAAAGAAAATGGGGAATGTTTTCCACTGCATGCCAGAAGGTGAAGACTGGATATGCAGAAGGTACTTAATTAAAAGCACTAAATTTGGGAATTAAAAATGTGAGTCACAGGTTTTTTTGATATATCCTGAAGTTTGTCAGAGATTTATTTACAAAAAACTTCGTAGTAAGGGTGAGTCAGCTGTCTTGCTGAATACAACATTAAATATTATGGAATACATGATGCAGCTCTTCTCTGTTTTACATTTTTTTTCATCAGTATTTCTAAGCTGATTTTATATTTTAAATGTATTCTTAAGCCTTCATAAAGTAATCATTCCAGATTACTACATATTTAACTCACTGAAACAAAGACATTATTTTAAATTAATCAGTAACAGAGGTTTATTGAGTTCATAACAATGTTCATTGCTTTTAGAAAAAGGGAACACTAATTTACTTTGTGTGATCTCCATAACAATAAACATGTTTATGAAGTTTCACCAACTTTAAAAAATATATTTCCAAAGTTTTTTTTTTTTTTTTTTTTTTTTTTACAAATATGTATTTTAGAGAAGAATGGTCTTTTGAAGGATTTATTTAAAAAAACTGTATGTCTGAAGATCTAAGCATTTAAGGCTAAAGATGATTGTGGATCTAAAAATCTATGCAAGGATTTTTTAGAGATGTGATTTTATAATCTTCACCAACTGTGACGTTATTGATATAAACTGGGACGGTATAGATCGTTGTTGCAACCAAGGTCCTGTAGTGGCACCAAATCTTGTATAAAGGGGGTCAAATAAGGTGTCTAAGACAAGGTTATGGTTTTCTGGTTATGATTATGCTATCTGCATGCATGTATCATTTTTGTATTTAAAGTTATAAGTACTGGCTCTATACTGTCTGTATTTCAAACTTGTGCTGTGCTTCTGGGTGACACCCCAGACAATTTGGCGTCAGCACTGCCTAGCCTGCTTGATGGCCCATTAAGGACCATCAGCTATACAACTGACCCATTGAGAGAAGGCAGATCCACCTTGTGACTCAGTAAAGCATGCAGGGACATGCCTATGGACAGAACTCTTGAGTTTTTTCATGCCATGTGCTTGTTTTGGAACAAAGAAAGCAAAGGCTACATAGCAAGAGACTATAAAAGGCTGCTGCATCTCCTCCATCTTGTCTTCAGTCCTGCTTCTTACTTCTGAAGGAACCTTGCTAGAAAATGAAGCTCTGAACAAAGGACTGAATGACCCATCCCAACTGTGGATGTACTCCAGAGACTTGATTTAAACCTGCAGTTTATTCCATCACTGCTACAAGCCTGAACCAAAAACTGTGTCATTACTGTATGTAATTGATTTCATTTAACCAATTCTAGCTCTCATCTATATTTCTTTCTTTTTATGAATAAACCTTTAGATTCTAAAGGATTGGCAACAGCGTGATTTGTGGGTAAGATCTGACTGGTATATTGACCTGGGTCTGGGGCATAGTCCTTTGGGATCAGGAGAACTCTCTCTTTTACTGGGATATTGGTTTTCATAACCATTCATCCCCATAGTGAGTGGCACTGGTGGTGATACTGGGAAACTGGAGTGTCTAAGGGAATTGCTTGTATGACTTAAGGTTAGCCAGTGGGGTGTGACTGAAGTCCTCTCTGTTTGGCTGGTTTAGTGTGCCTTAGAGGTGAAGAATCACCAGCCTGGGGCTGTGACTGCCCTGTTCTAAGCAATTTGTCCTGAACTGATACTCTCAGTTGTGTCCCGCCAGAGGCAACGTTGTTACACCAACTCACTAATGAAATATTTTTAAAGCAAACTTTAAACTAAGGTCCTGTAGACTAAGATGTTCTGAGTAAATATTACAGTGATGCACAACTGTTTGTGTCAGTAAATTCTGAAACTGACAGTATATACTTAGGGGTTGGCAAATGCCTGTTAAATGGCCTCATTACCACTTGAATAGCTCTTTAACAGTTTCGATGTTGTGCTAATAGGTCTGGCAGGCTGGAAGGCTTTTTCACTTTTAAGTTACTAGCTCCCCTCTGGAGTAAGAGTCACGAGGGAGCAGCAGCCAGCTGTGGGAGCCTGCAGGTAGGGTCAGAACAGGGATAGGAAGAGGCTGGACACTAAGACCCAGTGTTGCCCCAAATTTCTACACACATGCCTAAGGACAGCCCAGGCTGACATGATAGTGGCTGCAGCAGGGACTCCTGATGTTATCAGACTGTTTCACAGCTTTACTGGGCAGTCTCTCCCCTCTGCTGATTGGCTGTTTGCTTCCCCCTCTCCCCCCCCATGGTCAATTCACCTCTGCCTCACTCTAGCCTCCTCCCTTCCCATCTCTCTCCCTTATCTCCCCTCTCTTACACCATTTGCCTCTCTGTCTTCAGTGACTCTTCTCCCTCCTTTTCTGTTTCGCTTAAAATCTTCCCTCAAAAGAGTTTAAAAGATATTGTGGCATTACCATGCCGTTTGCCACCTGTCATTCTGCTGATGAGTTCTGCCACTCCCCCCACACCATGTTTGGTTTAGTTAGACTCTACGATCTTTAGGGCAGGGACTGTCTCTTAATCTTTGCCTGTGCAGTGCCCAGCACAATGAGGTCCCAATCTCAGCTGGGCTCTTTAAACATTAATTATGAATTTCCCGCAGTGGTGAATTTAAGCCAGCCCTTCAACGTTATTTTAATTCATTTTTTCATATTTAACTTTTCTTTGTTTTCTTTAATTATAATTTAAGGCCACAAAACCCACTGTAGAGTTCAAAATCTTTACTGGAGCAGGTGGGCCAGTCCTATAACACAGTGAGAGGAGGCAGAGGCATCTGACACATTGGTCCAGTTAATGAAGAGTCAAATTTCACACAAATATTGCCCCTTTCAATCTTGTAACTGTTGGTATCAATGTATTAAGCTACATAAGTAAACCTTTCTATTAAAAGTAACACACACCAGAGTTTCTTACACAGGGGAATGTTTTACTTATTTTAACTTATGAAAAAGAATCCATTTTCCCACAAAACTTGAGACCAATTATTTGCCAGGTTTCAGGCAACCAATAAACCCTCAAAAAAATAAAGGCTAAGTTTTCAAGACTGTAAATCTGGTTCTAAATTCCTGAAGATCACAGATCCCCTATACACTCCTGCAGTTTACTGCTCATCTAGGTGGAAAAATCCCACATTCATGGGGATGGTGCATGCACTCCTAATGCTACTGAGCAGCATACAACGAATGACTGATATACAGTTAGGTCTTTAATTTCTTTCTGAAATAAGACACTGGGCACCAACACAAATTGTTTTTGGAATGTCTGATAGCTCCTTCAGGAAATGGAGAAAAAGATGCTCTGCATAAGAACCAAAGAGAGCTCTCTAGGTCAACCAAAAATACTGGGTAGTAAATGCTATTAATTTATTTGCAGAAAATGCTCCTAACATGAAAGTCTCCACTGCTTTTGGAGCCAAAATAGCTGTAAGCTCTCCCCCTGACCAGAGCTGATGTATACAACAGCAAACGTGAAGGAGGCTTGGAACTATTTTAAGTCGAAGTTTCGAAGTTGCAGAAACCACCTGTAACTTGCATCCCAAGCAATGGGGGGGGGGGGGGCACGGACGACTCACAGGGAAGGGTTGCAGACCAAACATCTCAAACAGATTACTAAGAGAAAGTAGAAAGCCTACAAGGCATGGAAGAAGGGATGGATTAGCAAGGAAAGCTACCTCCTGGAAGTCTGGAAGTGTAGGAATAAAGTGGGAACTGCCAAAAGCCAAGCAGAGCTGGATCTTGCAAAGGAAATTAAAACCAATTATAAAAGGTTCTTTAGCCATATAAATAAAAAGAAAAACAACAAAAGAAGGGGGAATCCAGCATAAAAAGATTAAAGATAATCTAGGTATGGCCCAACACCTAAATTAATACTTTGCCTCAGTTTTCAATAAAGCTAATGGGGATCTTGGGGGGAGCGGCCAGGTGGCTAATGGCCACAAGGAAATGGAAGTAGAAATTACCACATATGAGGTGGAAGCCAAACTCAGACTGGTTAATGGGACCAAATTGGGAGGCTGGGATAATCTCCATCCAAGAATATTAAAGGAACTGGCACATGAAATTGAAAGCCCAGTTGCAAAGATTTTTAACAAATCCATAAACTCAGGATTCATACCTTATGACTAGGTAATTGCAACTATTGTACCTATATTTAAGAAAGGGGGGGGGGGGGGGGAAGTGATCTGGGGAAATACAAGCCCAGTAGTTTGACCTCAGTTGTAGGCAGAATGTTAGGACAAATTCTGAAAGACAGTGTAATTAAAGACAGAGATAAATGGTAATTTGTATAAAATACAACATGGTTTTACAAAAGGTAATAATAAAATAATAATATATGGAGATATACCTATCTCATAGAACTGGAAGTGACCCTGAAAGGTCATCAAGTCCAGCCCCCTGCCTTCACTAGCAGGACCAAGTACTGATTTTGCCCCAGATCCCTAAGTGGCCTCCTCAAGGATTGAACTCACGACCCTGGGTTTAAGCAGGCCAATGCTCAAACCACTGAGCTATCCCTCCCCTGCAGATTGTGCTAGACCCAACCTGATCTCTTTCTTTGACATAGGACTTTTAATCTAGACAAAGAAAAAGCAGTAGATCTAAGCTAACTGGATTTCAGTAAAGCATTTGATACAGTTCCATGTGGGTAATTCTTAGTTAAATTGGTGAAGATGAGGATTAATACAAGAATCAAAAGGTGGGTAAGAAACTGGTTAAAGGGGAAACTACAACAGGTCATACTCATAGACTCAGACTCATAGACATTAAGGTCAGAAGGGACCATTATGATCATCTGGTCTGACCCCCTGCATGCTGCAGGCCGCAAGACCCTTCCCTGGACTCTACCGTTGAAGTCCCCAATCCTGTGTTTTAGTGACTTCAATCGGCTGATACCCTTTTGCTAGTGATCCCTGCCCCATGCTGCGGAGGAAGGCGAAAAACCTCCAGAGGCTCAGCCAATCTACCCTGGAGGAAAATTCCTTCCCGACCCCAAATATGGCGATCAGTAATACCCCGAGCATATAGGCAAGAGTCTCTAGCCTGACCCTTGTTGGCCATTATGCTGTTCATGTACCATTGCTTGGTTTTCCTTGGCTACTATGTTTTATCATTAAACCATTCCCTCCATAAACTTATCCAACTTAATCTTAAAACCAGACAGGTCATACTGAAAAGTGAAATATCGGGATGGAGAGAGTACAAGTGGAACATCTCAAGGATCAATCTTGGGACCAACCTTATTTATCATTTTCATTAATGACCTTGACACAAAAAGTGGAAATGTACTAATAAATTTGGCAGATGACACAAAGTTGGAGGACCGGAATATCATACAAGATTTGGACAACCTTGAAGCTGAAGGAATAGAAATGGGATGAAATTTAATAGCGGAGGATGCAAGATCATGCATTTAGGTATTAATAACAGGAGTTTTTGCTAAAAGCTGAGGACTTATCAGTTGCAAGTGACAGAGCAGGAGAAAGACCTGGATGGACTGGTTAATCACAGGCTGACTATGAACCACCAATGTGATGCAGCCATGAAAAAGGCTAACACAATCCTAGGATGCATCAGGTGAGACAGGGAAGTGTCATTGCCATTATACAAGACACTGGTGAGACCTCATCTGGAAAACTGTGTGCAATTCTGGTCTCCTATGTATAAGAAAGATGAATTCAAACTGGAACAGGTGCAGAGAAGGGCTACTAAGATGATCAGAGGAAAATAAAACCAACTTTATAAGAGGAGACTTAAGGAGGAAGTCAGAGGGAGATATAATTGCTATCAGAGGGATAACTTAACTCCTCTCTCTCCCTGGTGCTTAAGGCCCAATGATGGCACAAAAACAAAGGGATATACACTGCCCATCAACAAGTTTAGGCTTGAAACCAAGGTTTCTAACCATCAGAGGAGTGAAGTTCTGGAACAGCCTTCCAAGAAGAGTAGTGAGGGCAAAAACCTAACCTCTTTCAAGACTGAGGTTGATAAATGTATGTAGAGGATGGTACAATGAGGTAGCCTACAATGGCATATGGACCATCTGCGACTGTTATTAACAAATATCTTCAGTAGCCAGAGATGGACACTAGATGGGGAAGGCTGAGAGTTATTACAAAGAATTATTTCCCAGGAGGTTGGTTGGTGGGTCTCACCCACATGCTCAGGGTCTACCTGATCACCATATTTGGGGTTGAGAAGGAATTCCCATGAATGCCAGTGAAACTAGAAGAGTGAGATATTTCCTGTCTGTACAGAACGCACTGGAGATGAAAGCAGAATCCACAAGCACTATCCTATCAACAATCAACACTGGCCTAAGCATAACCTGATGCCTAATAAATATATTCCATTGTAACTATTTTTGTTTTCACTGCAACTTTTAACCCAACTGTTCACCAAGTGTCAAGCCCAGGCCAGCATTCATGATTTCTGTTCTATACCAAAGAGAAATATCTCCCATGGCTGTTGTGTCTTAGCCTTTCTCCTTGATTGTAACTAATCTGGTTCCAGTTTGTAGTACTGGTCTTTTCATAACAGTTAGTAACCAATAAAGTAACCAATGTTTCATTCTCCATGTTCCAATGACAGCTACCTTGCTGTAGAGGGGAGGTTACATTCTACCCATCAGTTTCAGAATATGCAGCTGATTCAGTAAGAAGTAGATGTCAGTAGAGCATTCAGAGCCTGCCTGAGATAACCAATGTGGGGGGGAAAGGGAAGTGGGCGAGATATACCGTGATTTGCTTTTCTTTCAAGCAGTGTTTTGCTCTCACTGATTTGCACAACAGCTCCTGCTACTTTTACCTGAATTTCATCACATTTGATGAGCTTTTCCACCTCTTCCTGATTTAAGAGGATGAACTCTTCATGCTGAACCACCTCTGGGAAGTGTTTCTGGCTGAAGACCTCTGCTGCCTGCATTAGATCAACGCAGTTGTGTGTCTCAGCAAAATCTCGGATGCCCAAACAGTTTGATGGATCCAGCTGGCTTTCCAAGAACTCACAACAAGCCTGCTTCACACCTATGGAAATGAGATGAATGAGTGAGCTCATGCACTTCTGCTATCCAATCACTGCTCTGGAAAGTAATTTAGAAAACCAAGCTCTAGTCTATATTGAAGTGTAAACCCCAAAGCCTTGCTTAGAGGTAAGCACACACAAAGGGGCATATAGGCAAACATTTCTTCAGGGACCAGGAAAAAAATAAAGCAACAGACTGTATGTTTAGGCCACTGACTATTTATACATATTAAAAATAACTTGACAGATATAGGAGAGACTCAAAAGGAAGCCTTACACAGCTATAAGACCGGAGAGTGGGAGATGCCCTGGGACACTTATTTGTTTTATCACCATATCTCCATGAGGTTCAAACTCTCTTATCAGTGAGAACAGAGTACACGCAGCAGCACATTTGACAAACAGGTATTATGCAATTTCAAGACAAAAAGACTTGGGTCTGGAAACAGCCCACCAGCCTTCTGCATTCTGCAATCTTTCCTTTACTTACAAAGACATTCCAGAGCTCTAAACAGCATCAACTGCATGGTTAATTGGTTTGCAATTACCTTTCAGCTGAAGCAGACATGCTGCTGGGAGCAATTCCTGGACATTTTCTACTGTCACATGAACCGTTTCTGTATACACAAAGTCCAGCAGGATTTCCATAGTAGAGGCTGTCAACCCTTGGATATCCACATATGGTTTATCTTTTTCTGAAAGCTACAAATTAAAAGTAAGGGAGATAATGGTTTATTTTCCAGAGGTCAGACAAAAAACCCAATGATGGCTCTTAAAAGTTGTCCTTTCAGAGTACTCTGCCTTTTCAGTGCATGTAAAAAAGGAAAAGATAAAAATGAAGGAATTCCCTTGGCGAATTCAGCATGCGTGCGTGCACACACACACACACGTGTGTAGAGGAGACAGTATTTCTTGTGTGTAGAACAGGGGTCGGCAACCTTTCAGAAGTGGTGTGCCCAGTCTTCATTTATTCACTCTAATTTAAGGTTTCGTGTGCCAGTAATACATTTTAATGTTTCTAGAAGGTCTCTTTCTATAAGTCTATAATATATAACTAAACTATTGTTGTATGTAAAGTAAATAAGGTTTTTAAAATGTTTAAGCAGCTTATTTAAAAATAAATTAAAATGCAGAGCCCCCCACATCGGTGGCCAGGACCAGAGCAGTGTGAGTGCCACTGAAAATCAGCTTGCGTGCCGCCTTCGGTACACGTGCCATAGGTTGCCTACCCCTGGTGTAGAAGGATGCCTCAGGAAAACTGTATTTTGGAAGAAGCCAGATGAGATTTGACACAACAGAAGCTTAATGAGTGGTATTTAACCTAAGATGAATGGCAGACTCACTATCACCACCTTGTATAGGCGCAGACTCCGTGGGTGCTCCAGGGCTCAAGCACCCATGGACAAAAATAGGGCAGTGCTCAGCACCCACTATCCACAGTGGTTTCACCCTGATGCTGGCCACCTGATCAACTATTTGGTGAGCATTCAGGGGAGGGGGCAGAGAGGAGGGACCGGTGGGTGGGCAGGCGGGGGGGGGGGGGCTTTAGGGGCAGAGAGGAGGGAGCAGGGAGCAGGCAAGGGGCCTTAGGGGAGGGGCAGAAAGAGGTGGAGCGAGGGCAGTGCCTTGGGAGAAGAGGCCAAGCGAGAGTGGGGCCTTGGGGTGGAGCACTCACCGGGAAAAATAAAGTCAGCATCTGTGTCATTTGATATGCAGAAGTGAGGAGGGAAGGAGAGTTCCCCCGCCAACTCTTCACCTTGGACTGGCTGCCTGACACATTATGGGTTGTGTGGAGCAGCCATCTCACGCCTGTCTTTATAATCACACCACAAAAAATTCCATTAAGCCAGAGTTAAGATTGAAGGGACAAATCAGTAATTTAAGGATAAAAATCCTTACAAGAACTTCGTCGTTCTATTAAAAAGCCAGGAATTTCAGAGCCAAGGTTAAATTTACATGAAAAATATGAAAATAGAGAAATGCACAGTTAAGGTACCCAATCAATCTTAACTCTGGCCCACTTTGCAATGCCAACCTTCCATCTTCCTTTTGTTATTTTGTAAGATGTGCTATTTTGGATCAAATACTTTTTCTAAGGGCTTTAAAGGATTCATCAAATATAGACATATTAAATTCCAAGAAGCCACAGTACTTATATATGTGCAGATGAAATACACCTTTATCCCAATATAACGCTGTCCTCAGGATCCAAAAAAAATCTTATCACGTTATAGGTGAAACCACGTTATATTGAACTTGCTTTGATCCGCCAGAGCGCGCAGCCCTCCGCCCCCCCCCGGGGCACTGCTTTACCGCATTATATCCAAATTCGTGTTATATCGGGGTAGAGGTGTACTGAAATTGTGCTTCACAGACATCAGTTTATAATTGGTTTCAGGTCTCTATTGTAAACCTGCTGACTCTGTTTCTAATGACTCTTGGATAATTGGCTAGCATACAGAACCACAAAGCCTGCTCCTGCAAGCTGTTGAGGATCTCCTGTCAGTATGCACAGGCCTTTAATGAGGTCTTCAGGATGTGACTTATGAAGTAGATTTTTTTCCCCCTGAAGCCTGTATATGGCTAAAGGTGGCAGGGTCAGCACTAGACGAGTATGATTCAGAGAAAAGCACTTGAGCTTCTCTTGTAAAAAATTAGATTAAATGGTTACGGATAAGGATTCAATGAGGAAGGATTGTTGCTTGGCCATGGAACTGCCAGAGTTGAAGAAGAAAATAATAATCCAGTAGTGGAGGAAATCAGTGCAGTCCTGGGCCTTCCTATGAAGGTGCAGGCAACACAGGAGTGGAGGAAACAGACTGAGCCAGTGCCGTGGGTTACTGGGATGCACTTTACAATAGAAGAGAGGGGAACAGGAGTCAAAGGTGATGGAGAAAGCAGAATGAGGGTGCAAAAGAAAGTGGGTAAGAAGAGTGTAAGACGACAATAGCCTGAGGATTGCAGAGAAGTGGGATGTAGAAGGTGAGTGGACCATATACAATGAGACTCAGTGGCAATCTGAGAGAGAGGATTCATAAAACTTAAGGCCAGATGGAACCACTAAAATAATTTACTCTGACCTCCTGCAGAGGCCAGGCCAGAGAATTTCACCCAGTGATTCCCACATCATAGAATATCAGGGTTGGAAGGGACCTCAGGAAGTCATCTAGTCCAATCCCCCGCTCAAAGCAGGACCAACACCAACTAAATCATCCCAGCCAAGGCTTAGTGAGCTGGGCCTTAAAAACCTCTAAGGAGGGAGATTCCACCACCTCCCTAGGTAACCCATTCCAGTGCTTCACCAGCCTCCTAGTGAAATAGTGTTTCCTAATATCCAACCTAGACCTCCCCCACTGCAACTTGAGACCACTGCTCCTTCCTCTGTCATCTGCCACCACTGAGAACAACCTAGCTCCGTCCCCTTCAGGTAGTTGAAGGCTGCTATCAAATCCCCCCTCACTCTTCTCTTCTGCAGACTAAATAACCCCAATTCCCTCAGCCTCTCCTCGTAAGTCATGTGCCCCAGCACCCTAATCATTTTTGTTGCCCTCCGCTGAACTCTCTCCAATTTGTCCACATCCCTTCTGTAGTGGGGGGACCAAAACTGGGCACAATACTCCAGGTGTGGCCTCATCAGTGCCCAATAGAAGGGAATAATCACTTCCGTCAATCTGCTGGCAATGCTCCTACTAATACAGCCCAATATGCCCTTGATCTTCTTGGCAACAAGGGCACACTGCTGACTCATATCCAGCTTCTCGTCCACTGTAATTCGCAGGTCCTTCTATGCAGAACTACTGCTTAGCCATTCGGTCCCCAGCCTGTAGTGGTGCATAGGATTCTTCCTTCCTAAGTGCAGGACTTCAAGCTCATAACTTCTGGTGAGTTACAGCATGTCTTTTAGAAACAGACATCCATTCCTGATTTAGAGACTCCTGTAGATCAATCTCTGATAATTTTCATATGACTTTACATTGTGCCTCTTCATATAACCTTGTGGTGGATCTACCCACGTGTGACCTCTGTTTTCATGGAACTTTGTATCAAAGCCTCATTTAGAAACTTTGCATTGTCCTTGGTATAATATTATAGCCCCTAAGGATAGAATAAGACAGAAGAAAAATTTCTTTTTGCTAGCAGTAAAACAAGAGCTCTCCCCCCCCCCCCCCCCCCCTTAATCAATTGCCCTGTTAAATAAATGAGGTGTGGATAAGCAAGGCATGAAAGGCAGCACCTCCAGACAGCCTCGACTGTTGGAGAGGGGCTGGGAGCCAGACCCAAGGACAATAAAACGTGTCAAGTGGGCTCATTAAAAACAAGCAGACATACCTAGGGCCTCGGGGGTTAGAAGCAAGCACCTTCTTTTGGAAACACCCTCTTTGCAGCATTGGGACAACACTCAAAAGAAAGCAGCACAAAGGACCAATAGACACAAACACAGAGTTTAAATCTGGTATAGATTTGCATAAGAGAAAAGCTGCTATAAAAGTGAGGTGTCTTGCAGAGGACCCCGGGTCTCGTCTTGTCAACATGGGAGCATCAATCCGGATCGGCAGAAGCCCGGCTCCACTCCCTCCCCCATCTAACTCACCTGGCCAGTGAAGTTAAGGGGAGCAACTAATTGGTAACAACAAGACGGAGTGTGTTTGTGTGTGTGTGTAAGTGTAAGTGTAATATATTATATGCACATAATACAGTGTTAATAAATACATGTATTGCTAATAAATGTGGCGTTTTGCCTTATTCCCCCTGAAAAGATCCTGTGCAGTACTTTAAGTACAACACTCCAAGAGATGGAGAATCCAGCATGTCCCTAGGTAAGTTAGCTACACTATTAAAAATGTTTTCAGATAATGAGTCCCCATTTAGTTACTTTTTGAGATCTGTCAAATGGATTATAAGTTAGCCAACTAACATCTTACTGTGCATTTTTTTCCAATAATGCTTTTACTTTCTGCCTTATCAATTGTCTGCACTGCATAACTGCTAATTTACTACTATCAAAAAGAAGAACAGGAGTACTTGTGGCACCTTAGAGACTAACAAATTTATTACTATCAAATCACTATCAAATTACTATCAAATCACTATCATCAACTTTCTCTTTTTCCATTTGATAAAATTGCTGCTTTCACGTCCCTTCTTTACCAGGACAGATTTTTCTGACTGAAGCCGCCTTTGGATACAGAGAAATCAAGAAGGAACAGTTTTTTAGTGAAAACAAAATCAGATGAGTGGCCATTTTGGTAAGTGAGCAAGCTATATCATGGTTTAAAATCATAAGACAGGAGGACAAGAAGTCAGGTGTGTGTAGGGGGGAGGGTATCAATGTGGAGATTGAGGTCATCAAGGATGAGGATGGGAAACTGAGAAGAGTGGAAGAGGGAAAGCCAAACATGAAAATCTGAAGATGGTGCTGAGGGAGTGTTGGGGCAGCAGGAGACAGCTGTTTGGATAAAGAAGAGAGAGTATAGTTGGAGGGAATGTTGCTCAAAAAAAAAAAAAAAAACAACCATTCCCCTTCTGCTCCTGAGGAGAGTGCAGGAATGGTGCTGCACTTGGGCCAACGCTTTGGAGAATCAAAGCACACGCCCCTCTCCCCAGAGAGCTAGACAGAGTTGTCAACCACGCATAAGGCCAATTTTTAGTCTTGTTGGGGGCTGAGGAACAGAATAAGGACTGAAGGATGTCTCTGAAGAGCCCCACCCAAAGCTCATGAAAAGGAGGAAGGACTGACTCTCCCATCTTGTGACCTCGCTGTCCCCAAGCGCTATACTTTCCCTATACCTCTCCAACTTCTGTAAACATCCTGAAATATGCAGGAAGTAAATATCTTAGCAGGTCTGCTGAGGATGGTATAGGTACAGGAAGCAAAGGAGGAGACAGGATCTGAAGGGGGACTAGGGATGCCAGGAAAGTGACCCAAGGGGCAAAGTCTGCTCCCCGCACTCATTTTCCTGGGCTTCACACAGTGCATACAGGTGTCCTGAGGAACAAAGAACCCATCCCTGCTCAGCTACCTCCTCTGCCTTCTGGGCTGGCACGTGAAGCTCCTATTTAAATTCTTAGCTTTTTACATACTCATAGACTCATAGACTTTAAGGTCAGAAGGGACCATTATGATCATCTGGTCTGACCCCCTGCATGATGCAGGCCGCAAGACCCTTCCCTGGACTCTGCCGTTGAAGTCCCCAATCCTGTGTTTTAGTGACTTCAATCGGCTGAGACCCTCCTGCTAGTGATCCCTGCCCCATGCTGCGGAGGAAGGCGAAAAACCTCCAGAGGCTCAGCCAATCTACCCTGGAGGAAAATTCCTTCCCGACCCCAAATATGGCGATCAGTAATACCCCGAGCATATAGGCAAGAGTCTCTAGCCTGACCCTTGTTGGCCATTATGCTATTCATGTACCATTGCTTGGTCTTCCTTGGCTACTATGTTTTACCATTAAACCATTCCCTCCATAAACTTATCCAACTTAATCTTAAAACCAGACAGGTCCGTCGCCCCCACCGTTTCCCTCGGAAGGCCGTTCCAATATTTCACCCCTCTGACGGTCAGAAACCTTCGTCTAATTTCAAGCCTGAACTTCCCCACGGCCAGTTTATATCCATTCGTTCTCGTGTCCACATTAGTACTAAGCTGGAATAATTCCTCTCCCTCCCTTGTATTAACCCCTCTGATATATTTGAAGATAGCAATCATATCCCCCCTCAGCCTTCGCTTTGTCAGACTAAACAACCCAAGCTCCTCTAGTCTCTTTTCATACGACAGGTTTTCCATTCCTCTGATCATCTTAGTCGCCCTTCTCTGCACCCGTTCCAGTTTGAGTTCATCTTTTTTAAACATGGGAGACCAGAACTGCACACAGTACTCCAAATGAGGTCTCACCAGCGCCTTATACAACGGAAGCAGGACCTCCCTATCCCTACTAGATATACCTCGCCTAATACACCCCAAGACTGCATTGGCTTTTTTCACCGCCACGTCACATTGTCGACTCATAGTCATCCTGCGGTCCACAAGGACCCCTAGGTCCTTCTCCTCTTCCATTACTTCTAACCAATGCGTCCCCATCTTGTAACTAAAATTGTTATTATTCATCCCCAAGTGCATCACCTTACACTTTTCACTATTAAATTTCATCCTATTTCTGATACTCCAATTCACAAGCTCATTCAAGTCTCCCTGCAGAATATCCCTGTCCTCCTCCGAGTTTGCAACTCCTCCCACCTTCGTATCATCCGCAAACTTTATCAGCCCACTCTTGCAATCGGTCCCGAGGTCAGTTATAAATAGATTAAATAAAATGGGTCCCAAAACTGAACCTTGAGGCACTCCACTAGTAACCTCCCTCCAGCCCGACAATTCACCCTTTAATACGACCCGCTGCATTCTCCCCATTAACCAATTCCTTATCCACCTCTGGATTTTCATTTCGATCCCCATGTTTTTCATTTTAACCAATAATTCCTCATGGGGTACTGTATCAAACGCTTTACTGAAATCCAGGTATATTAGGTCCACCGCATTTCCCTTATCTAATAAGTCCGTTACTTTCTCAAAGAAGGAGATCAGATTCGTTTGGCACGATCTGCCCTTCGTAAAACCATGCTGTAATTTATCGCATTTGCCATTAACCTCAAGGTCCTCAACTAGTTTCTCTTTCAGAATCTTCTCCAGCACCTTGCACACTACTGATGTTAAACTAACAGGCCTATAGTTACCCGGGTCACTTTTTTTCCCTTTCTTGAAAATAGGAACCACATTGGCTATTCTCCAGTCTAACGGGACCACCCCCGAGTTTACAGATTCATTAAATATAATTGCTAATGGGCCTGCTATTTCCCGCGCCAATTCCTTCAATATTCTCGGATGAAGATCGTCCGGTCCACCCGACTTAGTCACATTAAGGCGTTCTAGTTTTGTTTCTACCTCGGATGCGGTAATCCCCCATCCTGTATGCCCCTCTGTAATGGTGCTAGTATCCCTAATACCTTCATTGGCCTCATTAAACACCGATGCAAAATATTCATTGAGATATTGCGCCATGCCTAAGTTTTGGATCTGGACATCAACTTTTAAACTAGATGAGACCCAGAAAATTAAGCATGCACGCTCTCTGTCTCATCTTTTCTTGAAACTAAGTGCCAAAACACACAAACGTTTCAGATTCTGAATAGCTCCTGTATTTAGAATAGTTAGGAAACACCCTTGGTCCAATCCACTTTAAATCTGGTAGAAAAATTCTTCCTTGGCCCCAAACCAAATCTACCAATTTTGAAGCCTCTGCTTGTGGACTAGAAAGTAGGGCAGTTGGGGAAAGCTGGGCTCTGAGATACTCACTAGCAACTTTAATCATGAGAAGGTAGCAACAGCTAGTATTTCATAACACACTGGCAGTAATTCAATGCCCAGATATCAAGAACAGCACCTACAATCTGCATGAACTATACCGCCTGTCTATGTGGTTATCAGGTGGGATTTTTATTCAAGGACATCCAAACTCTGCTTCATTTTGGCTCTTTCAATACCACAAAAACATTTAGCTTGCTTGTAAATGACCTTCCATAAGAGAGATTATAAGCCACTGCATCACCGCGATTCCTTCTGCCTCAATGCCCTGTTGAATGAAGACCCTTAAGACATTCAGTGTGAGAAGCTGACCTTGCTTTATAAATCTGTATATTTTGGAATCATTTATTTCTTGAGAATGTTCTGCCTTAGCCTCCATTCACCAGCCCAAGCAGCAAACAGTGCTATGAAATCAGAGTGCATGCATCTAGGATGAAAGTCTCATCTCCATTAATGAATCTATAGGTAGTTTGAAATTAGACTGGGTATCTGAGGGGACCCTACCATCATTTTTCCATTATCACCATTTAAAATGACCAAGAACGAACCTAATAATATTGAACACATTATACTGAACACATACTGGATTCAGTTATTGTCTACACACAAGAGCACCGCAAATGATATTCAGACAATTGCTAAGAGAATGGAATGAGATTTGGTAAGTTTCTCTTTAGTATAAATGTAGTGCTGTTAAATGACCTAATGTAGCTCTATATCTTGGAAATATTTAAGATCATTTACCTCATATTTACTATCAAGTGCATTCGCTTAATTCTGCTCATCCAGCACCAATTAGGGTGACAAGGGACCAAGATTAGAATTTTTACTATCCTAATTCAGGCAATAAACCAAAAACCCATGCTTTCCTGAATGCATTAGGAAGGTCTAGGAAAGCACATCTCAATATGGTTTAGTGCTATTAGAAAAGGTTCACGGAGTTATAAGCCTTTAGCAACATCAATGGTTTGCGCCTAGGATACCTAAAAGATCACTTAAAGCTCCTAGACTAGGACTGCAGGCAGCTCCATTTCTCAGGCACAATGCTGCTCTCCCCCAGGTGTACTGCTCATCCTGTACAGGAGACAAAGCTTTCTTAAGGCAAGCCCAAGATCATCGAACCACAAGCATCACCACCTTCTGCTCTGACTGCAAGGCTTTCTTCCACCTTGCCTTTGCTGATATAGACACACAGGACACATTAAATGATTAAAAAAACCCAAACAAAAAACTAGAATTTCATCTTGGAGAGAAAAAAGAAACATGACAAATGCTAGTCCTGTGGCTTAATGCACTATTGGAAAGTGCTCATACTACAGTGATGATGCCCATATAAAAATCTGAACAGATTCAAAAGTAATTTATTTTCAAAATGAGAAGGATGTTTCTATGTGTTGTTTATATCAGACAAAACAGTTTCTAGAGAGGACTTTTGCTAATCATTGAAACCATCCGGGCTTTTCAGGATCGGAGCCAGTGATCAGCTCTTAGAGCATCCTGGGATGTTGCGATAGACTCCTCAGAGACAGAAGTCCCAGTGCAAAACCAGGAAGTAGAGGTACATACATGCTGAAACCGCCCCTCAGTTTTCACAATGAGGAACAACTCTGAAGTTAAAACTGAAGGGTTGTTTTAGCTTCCCCACTCCACTCAGCACAGAGGCAGCGAAAAAGTGCTGTCAACAGCCAGGGATTCAACAGTTGATCAGTGGCTTCTCCTCCTCCTGTAAAGCAGAAAGGGAGAAAAATTAACATAAAAACAGGTATTTAAAATGTTTAAAGTAAATATTAAAGTCAGGGAGAAGAAGGAAACTAGACAGAAGCATGGCCTGTGATTCTAAATTTGGATATTAGAGACAAAGGTGGGTGAGGTAGTATCTTTTATTGGACCAAATTCTGTTGGTGAAAGGAAATAAGCTTTCAAGCTTACACAGAGCTCTTCTTCGGTCTGGAAAAGGTACTCAGAGTGCCACAGCTTAAGACAAGATGGAACATATTGTTAAGGAAAGGAGTTAACATGTTACAAGAGACCATTCAAGGTGAAGTGAACAGTTAACACCTTGCAGTGGTAGGACAAAAGAAGGTTAGTGGATTACAGATTGAATTTAAAGATCATTACAACATCTTTATTGAGTTCATGATTTTTACTATCTAACAAAATTATGAATGTAAGCTCCCAGGCTCATCTTTTGAAGATGTTGTGCAGGTTTCTTCTGAGAGGTCAGGTATGGAATGATCATTTTGTGAAGTGTCCACCCATGAGTAATATGGTGTTTTTGTATTCTCATTTTTCTGTGGCCAGGTCCACACTACAAATTTATATTGGTATAACTATGAAAAATCCACACCCCATGAGCAACGTAGTTATACTGACTTAACCCCTGATGTAGGCAGCGCTATGTCGGCAGGATAGTTTCTCCCATCAACATAGCTTCCACCTCACAGAGGTGGATTAACTACACCGATGGGAGCAGCTCTCCTGTCAGCATAGAAATGTCTCCACTTAACTGCTACAGCGGCGCAACTGCACCGATGCAGCATTTTAAGTGTAGACCTGCCCTGTAAGAGTTCATTTGAGAGTGATTGTTTCATTTCACCCACATAGTTATTGGGGTATTTAGGATATGTCTTCACAGTAATTAAACACTTGCAGCTGGCCAGTACCAGCTGACTTGGGCTCGTGGGCCTCAGGCTAAGGTGCTGTTTTACTACAGTGTAGATGGTCCAGCATGGGTTTCAGCCTTACAAGGTTCTAGAGGCCGGGCTCCAGCCTAAACATTTACACTGCAATTAAACAGCCCCTTAGCCCAAGGCCCATGAGCTCAAATCAGCTGGCACAGGCCAGCCGTGGGTTTTTAACTGCAGTGTAGACATACCCTTAATATGCTGGATGAGGTATACCACATGTTGTGATAGGCATGTGTAGGACCCATGGATCTTGAAAGGTGTGTTGTGGGGGTCATGGAGAAATGGTTTCAGCCTAGTTCCTAATGCACACTAATCACTGCTGCCATTGGCCCTTATTGGCAGTCTCAGCAGAGGTCCCAAGGACTGACTGTGCTACTGCTAGGTGTGCTTCCTCGGAAAAGGGCTAAATTTCACTGAGAGGGAGTTAGTGGCTGGTGTATGCGGAAGTTTGTATTGCTTGCTGCCCATGTTGTGACTACTGTTGGATAGAGAGCTTCAATCTCCAGAAAAGCGAATCCTGCATATTTACCAGCAATAAGTTCACTCCAGTTTTTTTAAAAGCACATATTCATCTACACAAACACTGCATAAAAGCCAGCTAAGGTTGCTGAAGAACAACAAGGCAAAATTGAAAATTGTGAAAATGAGGAAACATAAGGTAAAGGCATATATCTATTTACATCTTTTGCTAAGATCTGGGGAGAAATGGTATCTCCAGAAAGGACTACAGGCATTGTAGGGAGACAGAATCTCAGTTTGCTTCAGCATGTTCTCTCCATACCAACTCGGAGGCTACTAGAAAGGCTTCTCTTCTCTGATAAGAAGAGACAACAGAAATGTATCTTTTACAAACTCAGTTCCACAATCCCTTACTGCCCCTTTCATGTTTTTTTTTTCTATTTGCTACAGCATTAAGTTTGAATCAAAGCCACAGACAGCACCTCCTATTTAACAACCTGAACCAAACAGTGAACTGCAGCTCAGCCAGACATTATTGCCTTTCCGCATTTTGCAAAGAAAGAATGTGCAATTAGTGTAAATCATTATCAAATATTATGAAGAAGAGCCTGGTCCAGTGGATAGGGCACTAGACCTGGAGCTCAGGGCTATGGTTCTGCCACTGACCTGTTGTATGACCTTGAACCAATTCCCTCTCTTGTCTGTACCTCTCCCCTCCCAACCATTTCTCAGTCTTCTCTATGACAGGCTGTAAGCTCTTAGGGACAAGAACTGTCTCTGGCTGCACTCGGGACAAGAGGGCCTAAGAGCCACCATGGCAGTGCACCGGGGAATGCTCCCAGCAAAAGCTTTGAACCCTCAGGAGTTTGACAAAAACCCTACACAGCCATCCTGGGGGTCGGCACGAGAGCGCGCTGGTCAAGACACCTGCCAGCGCTGGGCGCAGCGAGCTGCCCCCACCCTACCTCGCTAGTGAACATGGCGCAGAAGTAGTCGCTGCAGGCCGCCAGCACAATGCGGTGCGCGGCGAAGTCTTTCTGCTCCACGCGCAGAGTCACGTCGCAGAGCGTGCTGCTCTTCCGCAGGGCGTTCATGGCGTTCAGGATGGACTTGGCGTGGGAGTTGGTCATGATGTCCTTAGGGGCCATGGCGGCGCGGGAGGGGCGCAGCTCCCGGGCGCCTGGCCGGGGCTTACCCAGCACTGGGGGCGCCCGGGAGAGTCACGGCGGCCCCCGGGCCGGGCGGCGCGGCTGAGGGGACCCCTGCGCGCGGACGCTGGAGCGGGGCCCGATCCCACTAGACGGAACAGCTGCGGGGAGCCACGGGGGGGCGGCAGCAGCGCACCCGAAGCTGCTCGGCAGGGCCCGGCTGCCTCCGCCGCGCCAACCGCCAGCTCTAGGCTCCGCCCCGCGGCACCACCAGGCGCACGCTGGTGACGTGACCCAGCGCAGACCCCGCCCTTCGTTACCCAGCAACGGAACCCTCTCCTGTTGCCCAGCAACAGAACCCTGTACCCGAGCCCTGGAGGCTGCCCGCCCACCTCCCAGGATTTCCAATAAGGCCTCTGCTCCGCACCGCGTTGCGTGGGATCGTTCGGACCCGGGAGCAAGAGCCTTGCAAGAGCTGCGGGGCGTGCGTGGGGGTAAAATGACCCCGCTCTGCACACTGGGCAATCCACGGGAAGGAGCACGTTTGTAGCAGGAAACCAGCTTACTTTGTAAGCTGCGGGTCACTGCGTGGGGCCCGAACCCCACTATGCTGTCAGCTGCAGTGTTACTACATGGGATGCAAATCCTTTTACGCTGTACACTGCACTGATACCATGCATGGTGCAATTACGCTATAAGGTGTAGCGTTATCCTATGCAATGCAATCGTGTCACACACTGTGCAGGCCATTGCATTATATACTGCAATGTTACCCTGTACAAATCATGTTACATTGTAAGCTGAAGTATTACCCCCATGTGGTGCAAACACTGTCAACTGTAGTGTTACCTAGGGTTACCATATTTCAGCAAGCAAAAGAGAGGATGGGAGGAGCCCCGCCCTAGCCCCGCCCCTGCCCCACCCACTTCCCGCCCCCCTCAGAACCCCCAACCCTCCCCCCGCTCCTGGTCCCCTGACTGCCCCCTCCTGGGACCCCTGCCCCTAACTGCCCCCCCAAGACTTCACCCCCTACCTAAGCCTCCGTGCCTCTTGTCCCCTGACTGCCCCCTCCTGAGACCCTCCCCCCATCCTAACTGGCCACCTAAGACCCTACCTGTACCCTGATTGCCCCAACCCTTATCCACACCCCCACCCCCAGACAGACCCCTGGGACTCCCACGCCCCATCCAACCACTCCCCACCCCCTGACAGCCTCCCCCCCGAACTCCTGACCCATCTAAACCCCTCTGCTCCCTGTCCCCTGACTGCTCCGATCCCTCTCCCCACTCCTGCCCCCTGAAAGCCCCCCCCCAGAACTCCCAATCCCCCCCCGCTCCTTGTCCCCTGACTGCCCCCTCCTGGGACCCCTGCTCCTAACTGCCCTCCAGAACCCCACCCCCTACCTAAGCCTCCCTGTTCCTTATCCCCTAACTGCCCCCTCCTAAGACCCCCCAAAACTGCCCCACAGAACCCTACCCCCTACATGTACCCTGACTGCCCAAAACCTTATCCACACACCTCCCAGAAAGCCCCCCCCCGAACTCCCAACCCCCCCCGTCTCTTGACTGCCCCCTCCAGAACCTCCCTGCCCCTTCTCCGACCCCCTGGCTCCCTTGTCGTTGGCCTTCGGTTCGCCTAAGGTCTCTCTGGGAGCTTGCTGAGTCTGAGCCGTTCTCCCGGCACGCTGGGCAGCAGTGCGGGAGGAGCTCCAGACTGCCGGAGGCGAATGCAGGGAGGGGGGAGGGAGGGAGTGAGCTATGCTGCAGGGGGAGGAGGGACTCTCTCTCGCTGTCGGAGCCACATGTAAGTGGCACCATCCGGCTCCCCTGTTTGAATTAACAAATTCCCCCCGGACGCTATTTTTAGTTCAAAAATCCGGACATGTCCGGGGGAATCCGGACGAATGATAACCCTAGTGTTACCACCCTCTCCCATGTGGTGCATATCCTGTTAACACTATAAGGTGTGGTGTTACACCCCATGTGGTGCAAACCCTGTTACATTCAGGAGTGGCGCCAGGGTTTTTGGCATCCTAGGCGGGGGTCCTTACACGCTCCCGGTTGTCGTCGGCAATTCTGCGGCGGGGGGGTCCTTCCGCGCTCCCAGTCGTCGTTGGCAATTCTGCGGCGGGGGGGTCCTTCCCAGGAAGTTCCCCTGGGATGAGGCCTGCTGGCAAGGCAGTGTGTCTGAGCAGTGTGCCCTGCTACTGCCTTGCAGATAGAGGATTCCATTCATCGGGGTCATTAAAGAGATGCCATTCACCAACATTAAATCTACCCACCATTTGTTTTATACTTCAGTATATGGTCATGCAAATTATCTCCACATATGCAAATTATCATATTGAATAATTTGCATAAAATGATTGGGCAACAGGAAGCTGGTCCTTATTCTCCATTGCACTAGATACCAAGCTCTGTTTCCTAGGAGACTCTGGAGAAGGAAGATCATCTTTCCATGCTAATGCCCAGAGCAAAATGTTCATGGAAATCCATCCAGAAAATATACCATAAATAAAACGATTCAATTCCATTATGAGTTCGTTGGCATCAATGTCTCCCATTTTTCTTTCAAAATTTTTGCTGTGATTCTCCAGTTCATTTTCTCTGTGACACTGCTTCAGGCTGTTAGCATTGTACAGAAATCCAAACAACTTATACCACTCCACAAGTTGGTCAAATCGCGACGAAACAGAAGATATGGCCTGATCAGTGAGAACAAGAAAGAACTGCGATTTGAATTGTTCTTCGGCAGAAAGACAACTCAAATCATCAGCACATTCGTAATCAAACATTGACAAAGCACAGGAACAAATCCGTACAGACACATGCCTAGAACCCCGACCAGGGGTATTCTATTTGCTACCCAAGATCCATAAACCTGGATATCCTGGACGCCCCATCATCTCAGGCATTGGCACCCTAACATCAGGCTTGTCTGGTTATGTAGACTCTGTCCTAAGACCCTACGCTACCAGCACTCCCAGCTATCTTCGAGACACCACTGACTTCCTGAGGAAACTACAATCCATCGGTGATCTTCCAGAAAACACCATCCTGGCCACTATGGACGTAGAAGCCCTCTACACCAATATTCCACACAAAGATGGACTACAAGCTATCAGGAACAGTATCCCTGATAATGTCACAGCTAACCTGGTGGCTGAACTTTGTGATTTTGTCCTCACCCACAACTATTTCACATTTGGGGACAATATATACCTTCAAGTCAGCGGCACTGCTATGGGTACCCGCATGGCCCCACAATATGCCATGCGGGTATGCCAACATTTTTATGGCTGACTTAGAACAACGCTTCCTTAGCTCTCGTCCCCTAACGCCCCTACTCTACTTGCGCTACATTGATGACATCTTCATCATCTGGACCCATGGAAAAGAAGCCCTTGAGGAATTTCACCATGATTTCAATAATTTCCATCCCACCATCAACCTCAGCCTAGATCAATCCACACAAGCGGTCCATTTCCTGGACACTACTGTGCTAATAAGCGATGGTCACATCAATACCACCCTATACCGGAAACCTACTGACCGCTACACTTACCTACATGCCTCCAGCTTCCATCCAGGACACACCACACGATCCATTGTCTACAGCCAAGCTCTAAGATATAACCGCATTTGCTCCAATCCCTCGGATAGAGACAAGCACCTACAAGATCTCTATCAAGCATTCTTAAAACTACAATACCCACCTGCTGAAGTGAAAAAACAGATTGACAGAGCCAGACGAGTACCCAGAAGTCACCTCCTACAAGACAGGCCCAACAAAGAAAATAACAGAACACCACTAGCTGTCACCTTCAGCCCCCAACTAAAACCTCTCCAGCGCATCATCAGAGATCTACAACCTATCCTGAAAGATGATCCTTTACTCTCACAGATCTTGGGAGACAGACCTGTCCTCGCTTACAGACAACCCCCCAACCTAAAGCAAATACTCACCAGCAACCACACATCACTGAACAAAACCACTAACCCAGGAACCTATCCTTGTAACAAACCCCGATGCCAACTCTGTCCACATATCTATTCAAGTGACATCATCATAGGAGCTAATCACATCAGCCATACCATCAGGGGCTCGTTCACCTGCACATCTACCAATGTGATCTATGCCATCATGTGCCAGCAATGCCCCTCTGCCATGTACATTGGCCAAACCGGACAGTCTCTACGCAAAAGAATTAATGGACACAAATCTGACATCAGGAATCAAAATACTCAAAAACCAGTGGGAGAACACTTTAACCTGTCTGGTCATTCAGTGACAGACCTGCGGGTGGCTATATTACAACAGAAAAACTTCAAAAACAGACTCCAAAGAGAGACTGCAGAGCTAGAATTGATATGCAAACTAGACACAATCAACTCCGGTTTGAATAAGGACTGGGAATGGCTGAGCCATTACAAACGTTGACTATCTCCCCTTGTAAGTACTCTCACACTTCTTATCACACTGTCTGTACTCGGCTAGCTTGATTATCACTTCAAAAGTTTTTTTTTTTTTTTCTCTTAATTAATTGGCCTCTCAGAGTTAGTAAGACAACTCCCACCTGTTTATGCTCTCTGTATGTGTGTATATATATCTCCTCATTATATGTTCCATTCTATATGCATCCGAAGAAGTGGGCTGTAGTCCACGAAAGCTTATGCTCTAATACATTTGTTAGTCTCTAAGGTGCCACAAGTACTCCTGTTCTTCTTTTTGCGGATACAGACTAACACGGCTGTTACTCTGAAATCTGCCTTCTTAATCCTCTGTAAAAGTTCGCTGAGGACAGTATCATACTTTGCAAGCAATTCAAACAGTCCCAAAAAGTTGCCATTCAAAGGATTGCCGAGCTTTTCATTACTTCCTCGAAATGCCAAGTTTCTTTCGGACAAGAAAATAACGACATCAACCATGCGTTTGACAACATTTCTCCAGATATCTCTTTCTTTCAGAAAAGCCTGCAATTCGAGTTAGTCAATAGATGTACGGTTTACTATGCCTGACCGAAGGTCAAACCATTTCACCGTACAGTCTTGATGACCTTTGCCTATTTCATGCTGCTGAAGTCTTTTTGACAGTGCTTTCCAAGCAGATGTTCCATGACGTAGCAGTATGTTGCCAGTGCCAAATAATTTACAACAAAAACAAAAAATGGCATCTTTCTGAACTGAGTACATTAACCATGAACGTCTTATTTTCTCGCCATTTGCCATGGTTCGATAGAAATGAGTACTTGTGAATCTCCGTCTTTCCTCGTTAAATGGAAATTCGTAACTTTCATTCTGCTGCGGTGGGCCATGTGCAACAATGTCACACATTTGCCTGTCCGATATTATAGACGGCCAATCTCCTGGATCATCAGTCAGTGGTTCAGATTCAGATACTTCTTTCCTGGCAGCAGCTGGAATATCTGTCACAATTTGTTTGGTAGAACAACTGGCTTCACCTTCGACCTCACTTGAAGCACTTCTGGATACGATTCGTCGCTGCTAGCGCTGTCCATTTCATGTGCCTGTACCTGTATGTTGGATTGCAGCGCAAAATACGTTGACAACTTTGGAATTTTCTCAAGTTCCTTCTCGGCATCTTTTGCTGCCTTTCGTTTACTAGCTCCGCTCTTATATGTTCTCTTTGACATCACAAAGCATGTTTCTGCGTTGGAAACGAATAGTTTCAAACGATAAAAAATTAAACAACTAAATTAATAACATTTATCCACCGACCGCCATTATGAACGCAAATACACATTCTTTGAATAGGTCCAACTAAAATTCGAAACTGACCGACAGACAACTGATGTAGCCAATAGCATTATGATGTATCATAATGACTTCATGGTTTTGTCATGGATTGTGCAATAGCATCAATAAATGTCACTTACCTAGTTATACCTTACATTTTTTTTGCTACTTTTAGGGGCCCCCTTCCTTGCGGGGCCCCCTCCAGTCGGAGGGTACGGAGGGCGCTCACTACACTTCTGCCGTTGAGCCCAACAATCTAGCCAGCTTTCTATCCACCTAATAGTCCATTCATCCAATCCGTCCTTTTTTAACTTGCTGGCAAGAATACTGTGGGAGACCGTATCAAAAGCTTTGCTAAAGTCAAGATATATCACGTCCACTGCTTTCCCCTCATCCACAGAGCCAGTTATCTCATCATAGAAGGCATTCAGGTTGGTCAGGCATGACTTGACCTTGGTGAATCCATGTTGACTGTTCCTGATCACCTTCCTCTCCTCCAAGTGCTTCAAAATGGATTCCTTGAGGACCTGCTCCATGATTTTTCTAGGGACTGAGGTGAGGCTGATTGGTCTGTAGTTTCCCAGATTCTCCTTCTTCCCTCTTTTAAAGATGGGCACTACATTAGCCTTTTTCCGAACGTCTGGGACCTCCCCAGATTGCCATGAATTTTTAAAGATAATGGCCAATGGCTCTGCAATCACATCAGCCAACTCCCTCAGCACCCTTGGATGCATTGCATCCACCCCCATGGACTTGTGCATGTCCAGTTTTTCTAAATAGTCCTTAACCTGTTTTTTCACCACCGAGGGCTGCTCACCTCCTCCCCATACTGTGCTGCCAGGCAGTCTGTGAAGACCAAGGCAAAAAATGCATTGAGTACTTCAGCTTTTTCCACATTGTGACGGGTTGGATCACAGAAACCCCCTTGGGAGCTGCCACCCGATGTGCAAAGACTACCCCTGCTTCTGTTTTCCCTGCCAGCTCCGGACTCCAGCACCCTGTCTTGCTGAGCCAGACACTCCCGTCTGGCTCCAGACACAGACCCAGGGTCTGAATCACTTGTCCCAAAGCTGCAAGTTTACCTGAAAACAGCTCGCAGTAGCGTGCTTGTCTTTAGCACTCAGATGCCCAACTCCCAATGGGGTCTAAACCCAGATAAATCCGTTTTGCCCTGCATAAAGTTTATGCAGGGCAAACTCATAAATTGTTCGCCCTCTATAACACTGATAGAGAGATATGCACAGTTGTTTGCTCCCCCAGGTATTAATACATACTCTGAGTGAATTACTAAATAGAAAGTGATTTTATTAAATACAGACAGTAGGATTTAAGTGGTTCAAAGTAGTAACAGACAGAACAAAGTAAGTCACAAGCAAAATAAAATAAAATGCGCAAATCTATGCCTAATCAAACTGAATACAGATAATCTCACCCTCAGAGATGCTTCAGTAAGTTTTTCTCAGACTGGACACCTTCCAGGCCTGGGCACAATTCTTTCCCCTGGTGCAGCTCTTGTTGCAGCTCAGGTGATAGCTAGGGGATTCTTCATGATGGCTCCTCTCCCTCTCTGTTCTCTTCCCCCCTTTATATATCTTTTGCATAAGGCGGGAACTCTTTGTCTCTCTGGGTTTCCACCCCCCCTCACTGGAAAAGCACCAGGTTAAAGATGGATTCCAGTTCAGGTGACATGATCACATGTCACTGCAAGACTTCATTACTCACTTGCCAGCACACACATATACAGGAAGACTCACAGGTAAATACAGTCATCTGCAGACAATGGGAGTCATCAAGATTCAAACCATCATTAATGGTCCACACTTTACACAATTACAATAGGCCCTCAGAGTTACATTTTATATTTCTAGTTTTAGATACAAGAGTGGTACATTTATATAAATCAGATGATCACACTCAGTAGATTATAAGCTTTGTAATGATACCTTACAAGAGACCTTTTGCATGAGGCATATCCCAGTTACTTACATTCACTTATTACCGTATTTTCTCTAAAACTATCTCAGTTACATTATATTGACTTATTATCAAGTTTTTATAAAACCATATAGACTGCACAACGTCACACACATCATCTGTCACTATGTTGCCTCCCCCATTCAGTAAGGGTCCCACACTTCCCCTGACCTTTTTCTTGTTGCTTACATGGCTGTAGAACCCCTTCTTGTTACCCTTCACATCCCTTGTTAGCTGCAACTCCAGTTGTGCTTTGGCCTTCCTGATTACACCTCTGCATGCTCGAGCAATATTTTTATACTCCTCCTGAGTCATCTGTCCAAGTTTCCACTTCTCGTAAGCTTCCTTTTTGTGTTTAAGCTCACTGAAGATTTCTGTTTAGCCAAGCTGGTCGCCTACCATATTTGCTAGTCTTTCTGTACATCGGGATGGTTTGTTCCTGTGCCCAGGGCCAGTGCTACCATTTAGGCAAACTAGGTGGTTGCCTAGGGCGCCAAGATTTGGAGGCGCCAAAAAGCGGTGCCCCCAATTTTATTTTACAGCGTTCTTAGGACCCCTCCCTGAGCGTGCAGTCGCCACTCGACTTCTCCCGCCTCCCAGGCTTGCAGCACCAATCAGCTGTTTGGCGCTGCAAGCCTGGGAGGGGAGGAGAATTAGAGCGGGGGTGGCGTGCTCGGGGAGGAGGCAGAGCAGAGGTGAGCTGGGGTGGGGAACTGCCGCACGGCATCCCGGGCCGGGGGAGTGGGGAGCTGCCGCGGGGGTGCCTCAGGGCGGGGGGGAGCTGCCGCAGGGCTCCCCACCCCAGCTCACCTCTGCTACGCCCCCTCCCTGAGCACGCCGTCGCTGCTCCCCTTCTCCCATCTCCCAGGCTTGCAGCGCCAATCAGCTGTTTGGCGCTGCAAGCCTGGAAGAGGAGGAGAATTAGAGCAGGAGCCCCCGCCCCGCCCCGCCCCAAGCACGTTATTGGTCGGCTGATGCCTGGAGCTGGCCCTGACTGTATCTTAAAGTCTAACAGGGTTTGCACAATGTGGAGTAACACTGCAGCTTAGGTATAATGGGATTTGCACCATGCAGGATAACACAGCAGTTTACAGTGTACCGGGGTTTGCACAGCACAGGGTAACTCTGCAACTTACAGTGTAATGGGGTTTGCACCACACAGGGTACCATTGCAGCTTACAGTTTAATAGTGTTTGGACCACATATTTTGGGGGGTGGGGGTGGGAGGGTAACATTGCATCTTACACTGTAAAAGGGCTTGGATCAAGCAGAGATAACGCTGATGCTTCCAATGTAACCAGGGCCGGCGCTTCCATTTAGGCGACCTAGGCGGTTACCTAGGGCACCAGGATTTGGGGGGCAGCATTTTGCCGCCCTTGCCGGCAATTCGGCGGCGGGGGGTCCTTCCGTGCTCTGGGTCTTTGACGGCAATTCTGCGTCGGGTCCTTCATTCGTTCCAGGCACCAGCTGACCAAGCACATGCTTGGGGCAGCACCTTGGGGCGGGGCGGCGCTCAGTTTATTTTGTTCTTTTTGATTCGGCGGGGCAGTGGTGGAGGGTTTTTTTGGTTTGTTTTTGTTTCCGCCGGGCGGCGCTCAGAGGGGGGGCTTGGTCGGCGCGGCGTTCGGGGGGGAGCAGGGGCTTGGGCAGCGCGGCACTCGGGGGTGGGGCTTCGGGCGGCGCAGTGCTCGGGGAGGCGGGAGTTTGGGCGGTGCGGCACTCGGGGGGGCAGGGGCTTCGGGCGGCGTGGCGCTGGGGGGGACTTCGGCGGCGTGGCGCTCGGGGGGGGTGGGGGCTTGTGTGGCGCGCCGCTCGGGGGGGGGCTTTGGGTGGCGCAGCGCTCGGGGGGGCGGGGCTTCGGGTGGCGCGGCGCTCACAGGAGGTGTGTTACGGCGGGGCAGCGCTCTTTTTTTTGCTTGGGGCAGCAAAAAACTTAGAGCCAGCCCTGGATACAGTGTTACCCAGCATGGTGCAACCTCCCCATTACACTACAAACTGCACGGTACTCCACATGGTGCAAACCCTGTTGTACTGTAACCTGCAGAGTTACTCTGCATGGTGAAAAGTTCTGTAACTGTGTAGAGAGAGGCCTGCCCCATTGTTTCTTCAAGAATGCATGGCTCATTTGCATGGGAGCTGAGGCCCTGGGCTGGGAGCTGGGGGGCTGAACTGGAACTCACCTCTGATTTCTTGACATTTCCATGGCACTTCTCACCATTGCATCACCATCACTGCCTGGCCTTGCAATATTGTGCACTTCCCAAACCTTATTTAGGGAGGCCTCACAGCACCCTTATGAGGCAGGGAACTATAATCCCCCATTTAACAAAGAAGTAACTGAAGCCCAGTTAAAGTGGCTTGCACACAGAACCAGGAAGAAAACACAGATCTCCAGTCTTATCCATCAAATCACAGTGTCGCTGTCCACAGTCTTTCAGCTTTTAGAGTCCAGTCCTACCTGCAGCTCCTCTTCTCTTCTCCAGTGGTGTGCAGGGGCTGCAGTGTCCCCTGGAGGCATTCCTGCCATGCAGGAACAGTGCTAGATCTTCACAGCCCAACACTGCTCCCTTTCACAGCACCAGCAAGGCCTGTGGGGAGTTTGCCATAATGTAGGCCTTGTCTACACTACAGAGTTTTGTTGACAAAAGTTATGCCAACATACAGCAACCATTTTAACTAAACCTCTGTTGCATGTCCACACTATGCCCCTTGTGTCGGCAGAGCCCATCCACACTAGCAGCTCTTGCATCGACACAGAGAGCAGTGCATTGTGGGAAACTATCACAGGGTGCTTTGGGAAGGGTTTGCAATGCCTCATGGGGCAGGTACAGTGTCACATGAGGCAGGTTTCTCAATCCCATTGTCCCATGGGACTCACCTATACCCTGCAGAGCCAGGCTTGGAGGAGCTGATGTGGAACCTGCCCGCCTGCCCAATTGGGGCACAGCGAGGCACGGCAGGGGTCAGTCCCCGAAGCGAGGGGCTGGGGTGGGGAAATTGGGGCACAGCAAGGTGGCGGGGGTCCGTCCCTGGAGCGAGAGGTGGGGAAATTGGGGCACAGTGGGGTGTGGGGGGGCAGATAGGTTCTGCTCCCTGGATGGCGCAGGTACCACTTTGGAGACCAGTCCAGAAGCCAGCCAGTTCTCTCCATCAGGCTGTGGGATAGGAAGAGCAGCAGCAGCTAGTAAGCAGAACTCCTCCAGACTCCAGCAGCAGCTGCTGCTCTTACTGCTCCCCCCGCTCCCGGTGGTGGTGGCCAGTTACTGCATGTAATCGGACTTTTAGTGTAGCTGACCGGACAGGGACGGTTTCCCTTTTTGACCAGGACACCTGGCAACCCTACACCCATGAGCTGATCTCATCCAAACATTGGCTCATATTGGTGGTAGTGTTGTGGTGTGGTCTTTATGCAGTGAAGGAAGGTAGAACTGTGTGTCAGCTGCATATTCATAGAATCATAGAACTCGAGAATCATAGAAGGGACCTCGAGAGGTCATCTAGTCCAGTCCCCTGCACTCAAGACAAGACTAAGTATTATCTAGACCATCCCTGACACGTGTTTGTCCAACCTGCTCTTAAAAATCCCCAATGATGGAGATTCCACCACCTCCCTAGGCAATTTATTCCAGTGCTTAACCACTCTGACAGTTAGGAAGTTTTTCCTAATGTCCAACCTAAACCGTCCTTGCTGCAATTTAAGCCCAATGCTTCTTGTCCTATCCTCAGAGGTTAAGAAGAACAATTTTTCTCCCTCCTCCTTGTAACAACCTTTTAGGTACTTGAAAACTGTTATCATGTACCCTCTCAGTCTTCTCTTCTCCAGACTAAACAAACCCAATTTTTTCAATCTTCCCTCCTAGGTCATGTTTTCTAGACTTTTAATCATTTTTGTTGCTCTTCTCTGGACTTTCTCCAGTTTGTCCACATCCTTCCTGAAATGTGGTGCCCAGAACTGGACACAATACTCCAGGTGAGGCCTAATCAGCGCGGAGTAGAGCGGAAGAATTACTTCTCATGTCTTGCTTATAATACTCTTGCTAATACATCCCAGAATGATGTTTGCTTATTTTGCAACAGCGTTACACTGTTGACTCATATTTAGCTTGTGATCCACTATGACCCCCAGATCCCTTTCCGCAGTACTCCTTCCTAGGCAGTCATTTCCCATTTTGTATGTGTGCAACTTATTGTTCCTGGCACTACAGCAAACCAGGGGGAGCAGGAGACCCTGGAGGTCTGGTGCACATTCCTTCAGGCAGCTGGAGGGGCAGAGGAAAAGAAATATCCCAGCTGCTGATGCCTCTCCTCTGTAAGTGGCCCTGTGTGGGCCCCTGTCTACTACCTGCCCAGCAGAGGGCTCTGTACGAATGTCACTCTGCTACCATCCCTCCCCTGCAGGGGGCTCTGTGCAGGTGTTACTCTGCTTACGTCCCCCTTCCCCCCGCAGCAGGGGGCTCTGTGTGGGTATTACTCTGCTGCCATCCCTCCTCCAGGCCCCGCAGCAGCCGGATCTGTGCATGTGTTACTCTGTTACTATCCCCTCCCCAACAGGGGGCTCTGTGCAGGTGTTACTCTGCTACCATTCCCCTTCTTCCTCCCCCCCCAGCCCCCGAAGCAGCAGGATCTGTGCATGTGTTAACAGGGAAGAATTGGTAGGGGAAGTAGAAGTGAGTGGCAATCTGGGCAGCAGTGACCAAGAGATGGTTGAGTTCAGGATCCTGACATAAGGAAGAGAGGAGAGCAGCAGAATACGGACCTTGGACTTCAGAAAAGCAGACTTTGACTCCCTCAGGGAACTGATAGGCAGGATCCCCTGGGAGGCTTATATGACGGGGAAAGGAGTCCAAGACAGCTGGCTGTATTTTAAAGAAGTCTTATTGAGGGTGCAGGCAGGGCCGGTGCAAGGAAGTTTCACGCCCTAGGCGAAACTTCTACCTTGCGCCTCCCCCCCCCAGCCCTGCGGCAGCTCCCTGCCTCCCCCTCTGCCCTGAGGCACCCCCCCTGCGGCAGCTCCCCCCCCCCCGCCCTGAGGCACCCTCCCCCGTGGCAGCTCCCCCCCCCGGGGAGCCGTGCGGCAGCTCCCCACTCCAGCTCACCTCTGCTCTGCCTCCTCCCCGAGCTCGCCGCCCCCGCTCTAATTCTCCTCCCCTCCCAGGCTTGCAGCGCCAAACAGCTGATTCGCGCTGCAAGCCTGGGAGGGGGGAGAAGGGGAGCAGCGACCGCACGCTCGGGGAGGGGGCCTAAGAACGCTGTAAAAAAATTGGGGGCACTGCTTTTTGGCGCCCCCAAATCTTGGCGCCCTAGGCAACCACCTAGTTTGCCTAAATGGTAGCACCGGCCCTGGGCACTGGAACAAACCATCCCGATGTACAGAAAGACTAGCAAATATGGCAGGTGACCAGCTTGGCTAAACAGAAATCTTCAGTGAGCTTAAACACAAAAAGGAAGCTTACGAGAAGTGGAAACTTGGACAGATGACTCAGGAGGAGTATAAAAATATTGCTCGAGCATGCAGGGGTGTAATCAGGAAAGCCAAAGCACAACTGGAGCTGCAGCTAGCAAGGGATGTGAAGGGTAACAAGAAGGGGTTCTACAGCTATGTTAGCAACAAGAAAAAGGTCAGGGGAAGTGTGGGACCCTTAATGGATGGGGGAGGCAATCTAGTGATAGATGATGTGAAAAAAGCTGAAGTACTCAATGCTTTTTTTTGTCTCGGTCTTCACAGACTGCCTGGCAGCACAGTATGGGGAGGAGGTGAGCAGCCCTCAGCAACCCGGTGAAAAAACGGGTTAAGGACTATTTAGAAAAGCTGGACATGCACAAGTCCATGGGGGTGGATGCAATGCATCCGAGGGTGCTGAGGGAGTTGGCTGATGTGATTGCAGAGCCATTGGCCATTATCTTTGAAAACTCATGGGAATCCGGGGAGGTCCCAGACGTTAGGAAAAAGGCTAATGTAGTGCCCATCTTTAAAAGAGGGAAGAAGGAGAATCTGGGAGACTACAGACCAGTCAGCCTCACCTCAGTCCCCAGAAAAATCATGGAGCAGGTCCTCAAGGAATCCATTTTGAAGCACTTGGAAGAGAGGAAGGTGATCAGGAACAGTCAACATGGATTCACCAAGGTCAAGTCATGCCTTACCAACCTGAATGCCTTCTATGATGAGATGACTGGCTCTGTGGATGAGGGGAAAGCAGTGGACGTGATATATCTTGACTTTAGCAAAGCTTTTGATACGGTCTCCCACAGTATTCTTGCCAGCAAGTTAAAAAAGGACGGATTGGATGAATGGACTATAAGGTGGATAGAAAGCTGGCTAGATTGTTGGGCTAAACAGGTAGTGATCAATGGCTCCATATCTAGTTGGCAGCCCGTATCAAGCGGAGTGCCCCAGGGGTCAGGTTTGTTCAACATCTTCATTGATGATCTGGATGATGAGATGGATTGCACCTTCAGCAAGTTCACAAATGACACTAAGGGGGAGAGGTAGATATTCTGGAGGGTAGGGATAGGGTCCAGAGTGACGTAGACAAATTGAAGGATTGGGCCCAAAGAAATCTGATGATGTTCAACAAGGACAAGTGCAGAGTCCTGCACTTAAGATGGAAGAATACCATGCACTGCTACAGGCTGGGAACCAACTGGCTACGCGGCAATTCTGCAGAAAAGGACCTGGAGATTACAATGGACAAGAAACTGGATATGAGTCAACAGTGTGCCCTTGTTGCCAAAAAGGCTAACGGCATATTGGCTGCATTATTAGGAGCATTGCCAGCAGATCGAGGGAAGTGACTATTCCCCTCTATTCGGCACTGGCCATATCTGGAGTACTGTGTCCAGTTTTGGGCCTACCACTACAGAAAGGATGTGGACAAATTGGAGAGAGTCCAGCAGAGGGTAACAAAAATGATTAGGGGGCTGGAGCACATGACTTATGAGGAGAGGCTGAGGGAACTGGGCTTATTTAGTCTGCAGAAAAGAAGAGTGAGGCGGGATTTGATAGCAGCCTTCAACTACCTGAAGGGGAGTTCCAAAGAGGATGGAGCTAGGTTGTTCTCAGTGGTGGCAGATGACAGAACAAGGAGCAATGGTCTCAAGTTGCAGTGGGGGAGGTCTAGGTGGATATTAGGAAAAACTATTTCACTAGGAGGGTGGTGAAGCACTGGAATGGGTTACCTAGGGAAGTAGTGGAATCTCCATCCTTAGACGTTTTTAAGGCACGGCTTGACAAAGCCCTGGCTGGGATGATTTAGTTGGGGTTGTTTCTGCTTTGAGCAGGGTGTTGGACTAGATGACCTCCTGAGGTCTCTTCCAGCCCTAATCTTCTATGATTCTGTGATTCTATGGTTACCCTCCCGTCCCCGATAGAGGGCTCCGTGCAGGTGTTACTCTGCTATCATTCCCCTTCCCCTCCCCTACCCCCCTGTGCAGCAGGGGGATCTGTGCGGGTGTTACTTTGTTACCATCCCTCTTCCCCCCACTCCACAGCAAAGGAATTTGTGCATGTATTACCCTGTTACTATCTCCTTCCCCAGCAGGGGGCTCTATACGGGTATTACCCTGCTATCACCCACTCCCCAGCAGGCAGCTCTGTATGGTGACATAGTTGGGGGCACACTGACAACGGTGTCAGGAGGGCCTCCCCCAGTTCCCACAACTTTAAAGAGCTCCCAACACATCCTGGCAATTATTCCTGTGAAAGAGGAACTCCTGCTCCTCTATGGTATATTTTCTGGATGGATTTCCATGAACATTTTGCTCTGGGCATTAGCATGGAAAGACGATCTTCCTTCTCCAGAGTCTCCTAGGAAACAGAGCTTGGTTTATGTGTGTATCTAGTGCAATGGAGAATAAGGACCAGCTTCCTGTTGCCCAATCATTTTATGCAAATTATTCAATATGATAATTTGCATATGTGGAGATAATTTGCATGACAATATACTGAAGTATAAAACAAATGGTGGGTGGATTTAATGTTGGTGAATGGCATCTCTTTAATGACCCCGATGAATGGAATCCTCTATCTGCAAGGCAGTAGCCGGGCAGACTGCTCAGACACACTGCCCTGCCAGCAGGCCTCATCCCAGGGGAACTTCCTCTAGGGGTGACAGGGATCATTCACACTCCACAGCCCAAGCAGCTCTTCGCCTGCCTGCTGAGTCTGCGAGTTACTGAAAAAGCTAGTGGTGGGTTTGTGATATAGGAGCTGGATTGGAGACCCACCAAATTCATCTTATACTAGTGCCACCAAGAATCAATGACATGGGAGCAGCTTCTCTAGTCCTGGGGAACATGGGATGACTCTGGACCCTAGCCAGTACCCAGACTCCTGATGACTCTCTCTCACACACACAAACCCCTTGTCTCACACCCTCCTGCTGGGGGGCATACACACAGACTGTGTCTCACACTCATCCATGGGGGCATACACACACACACACACACACACACACACGCTTGCAGACATGCACACATACACTTGTCTTAGCCTCCCACTGGGTGTGCACATGGACATGCACACACTGGGGATGTGCGCGCATGCATGCTGTGTCTCACACCCACTCACTGTATGCTCATAGTGAGGGTGCAAGCATGCACATGCACCATGTCTCCTCTCACTCCCACCCACTAGGGTGCACACATGCATGCACGTGTATGTACACTAGGGGCATGCACACACATAGACACTGGGGCAGCACATGCACACTGGGGGCACACTGGGAGCACACACACACATTGGGGGCATGCACTGGGGGCACACGTGCACACACCCACACACAGGGGGCGCATGCACACACTGGTGGCACACACCTACACACACACACTGGGAGCAGAGACTGGAAACACCCTACTCACACTGGACACACACACACACTCACTGGAGGTGCATTCACACATGCATACTGGAGGCAGGGACACCCACACCCACACAGGGATATGCACACTGGGTACACACACACATATTGTGGGCTGACACACACACATACTGGGGACATGCACACACACTGGGGACATGCACACACACTGGGGACACACACACACTGTAGTTGGACACACACACACAGACTGGGGCAGAGACCCACTGTGACATTGTATACCTTGGGGAAGCGTACTGTAACCCCATATTCCTCATTTTCATATAATCGTGATCTTACATATAAAGCATGCCTTGTAAGGCATCAGGGGAAAGGTTATGATCTGCTGAAAGTAATTTCTCTATCCATATATGTGTATCATTAATGCATATGAAGTTATGAGAATTGGGTTGTATGGTTGTCACTAAAACATGATGTAAGTTGGGGACTCAGCTAGATATTAGCTCCCCAGAGGCAACAGCAAGGAAAGTAACCAATGCCCAGGCAGTGTGTCAAACAACCCATCAATAGCCATTGTCCAACAAAGGAGCTACAATGCAATGACTCACCTACATGAGGCCACACCAGGGGAATTGCTCAGCCTTGCCTGGAGACTCAGTAATGCCCACCCAGACATGCCTGGACTTGTGCTCCCCAAGCACATGGACTGAGGGTATAAAACAGACAGAGCGGACATTACTGGGCCCTTCTCCTGCCCCCACTTATGCTGCAAGCAACCAACACACTGAGAAGAAGACAAGACTCCAAAAGAGGAGATTGGCCCAGGTTTAAGGAACAACCCTGTATATTAAGGACTGCAATATCCAGTGGGGTTAATCTAGATGTTGCCCAGTCTAATAGGGTTGAGAGTTCAGACTGCATGCTTATATTTTATTTTATTTTGGTAACCACTCTGACTTTTTGCCGATCACTTAATATCACTTAAAATCTACCTTTTATAGTCAATAAATTTGTTTAATTGTTTATCTTTACCAGTGAGTTTGTATGAAGTGTGGGGTGAATCTGCTCAGGTTGGCAAAGGCTGGTGTATATCCACTTTCCATTGCTGAAGTGGTGAACCAATTAATAAATTTGCACTGCCCATCTTGAGCAGTGCAAGACGGTATATTCCTGAGGTACAGTGCTGGGAACTGGGGGGGATTTGGCTGGTGCCTTTCTCTGTGTGATTCACGAGTGGCTCTCGGTCCCAGGCTGCACCCCGGGGGGAAGCCATCACACCCACACATACACTGGGTAGACACACACACTGGGGGCAGACACACACACTGAGAGTGGACACACACCCATACATACACTGGGCACACGCATACACATTGTGGATAACACATATTGGAAACACATCTGGGGGCGGACACCCACCCATGCACACCCCGGGCACACACACACTCACTGGGGTCACACACACACACTGGGGGCAGACACATGCACACACACATTGGGGGTGTGCTCACACACACATTCACACTGGGGACACACATACTGGGAGCAGACATTGGGGGTGCACACACTGGGCATGCACACAATTGAGGCAGACACACTGGGCACAGACATCACTGGGTACGCATGCACACGGGGCACACACACTGGGCATGCAGACACACACACACTGAGGGAGACACTGGGCACACACACACACTCGGGATAGGGTTGCCAATTTTAGTTGGACATATTCCTGGAGGTTTCATCACATGACATTAATCTTTAATTAAACTTTATCTTTAATTCCTGGAGACTCCAAACCTAACTGGGTGAGACACACTGGGCATGCATGCACACACACACACTGGGCACGCATGCATGCGCACACTGCGGGAGACACACTGGGCAGACACACACACACAGGGTATGTGAACATGCACTGGAGACAGACACACACTGGGGGCAAACGCACCCACTGGGCTCCACACACTGGGGGAGACACACTGGGCACACATACACATGGCGGGAGACACACTGGGAACACACATATACACATACTACGGGAGACAGACTGGGCACACACACTAGGCATGCACACACACACACACACACATACATACACAGGCGGAGACACAATGAGCACACACACACACACTGGGGGAGATATAGGGGGAGATACGCTGGGCAGACATACACGGCGGGAGACACACTGGAAACACGCATATACACATACTACGGGAGACAGACTGGGCACACACACTAGGCATGCACACACACACACTGGACACACACACACACACTGGGCACATACATACACAGGCAGAGACACGAGTACACACACACACTAGGCACGCACACACAAACTGAGCACACACACACACTGGGGAAGACACTGGGCACATACATACACAGGCGGAGACACAATGAGCACACACACACTAGGCACGCACACAAACTGAGCACACACACACTGGGGGAGACACACGGGGCACACACAGACACACACAGGGAGATACGCTGGGCACGCACACACACTAGGCACACACACATATGCACACACTGGACACGCACTGACGGTGACAGCTCTCTTTGTTTGGGGTCTGACGCCGGACTGGCCTTGGGCACCGCCTGCGCTGGACACGGCTCTCGCAGCCCTGCGACAGGGGCCGGGTTAAGCCGGCCCAGGAGGAGGGGGCGGCGGGGCTGGAGCTGCCGCTGTCGGTCGGGTTCCCTGCGCCGCCGGGGCCGGAGCGGATCGCTCCGCCTGCCAGCCGCGGCTCGTGGCACCACCGGCCTCCTGGTGCTTCCAGGGGAGCGGAAGGAGGATGGCGAATGGGGGCCCCCGACCCGCCTGGCCCCTGCTGGCCATGGTGTTCTTCAGCCTGACCGCTTCTCTGGGTAAGAGCCTGGGCCGGGCATGGGGGCGGGCCCGGGGGGTGAACTCAGAGCTGGGTATGGGGCGGCTGGGGCTGGCTATAGGGGGTGAATTCAGACCTGGCACTGGAGCATGGAGAGCGTGGGGCTGGGTTTGGGGCCGGGTGAGAGCGTGGGGATCGGAGAGGCAGTGTGGAAATGGAAGTGTGGGAGTGGGGCTGTGCAGGATGAAAACTACGGGGGGGCGGGCAGCAGGAGGGGAGAGCATGGAGTTGGATACAGGTGAAGAATATAGGGGAGAGAGCTGGGGGGCTAGATGCAGGGCAGCAGGAGAGAGAGAGCTCTGGGCTGTGTGCAGGGAGCGTGGGGAGTGCTGAGGTAACTGTGGGGGCATGAAGCAGAGTGCAGGAGAGAGAGCACGTGGGGCATGCTGCAGTAGAGGGGAGTGTTGGGTTGGGTGCGGTGGGGAGTGTATGATGGGTGCTGAGGTAATGGGGGATCATGGGGCTGGGTGTAGGGGGAACGTGTGGGGAGTGCTGAGATAATGGGGGGAGCACGTGGGGGTGCTGAGATAACGGGGGAGCAAGTGAGGGGAGCTGAGTTAACGTGGGAATGTGGGGTTGATTGCGGGGAGGAGTGAATAGCAGTGGTGGATTAGCCACTGGACTAACAGGGCTAACAATTGGGGGGCCCTGGAAAAATGGGCACCCCTGTGCCCTGAACCAGCTCCCTGGCAGGAGTGCCAGGTGGGGGGGTGGGATGGGGCATGCTCACGTGCCCCGATCCCATTTCCCCAGCAGGAGTGCGACGGGGGGGAGGGACTGCAGACGGAGGGCGGGGGGGAGGGCCTCCACTTGCTCTGGCCCAGGGCCTCACAAAACTGTAATCACCCTGTGGTGTGTGGGGGGTGCTGAGGTAACAGGGGAGCATGGGGCTGGGTGCAGGTGGAAGTATGTTTGGGGTGATGAGGTAACTGGGGGGAGAGTGTAAGGTTGGGTACGGGGGGAGTGTATGGCAGGTAATGAGGTAACTGAGGGAAATGGGAGGAGTGTGTGGGCGGTGCTGAGGTATTGGGGTAACGTGGGGCTGGATGCGGGGGGGAGCATGTGTGGGGTGCTGAGGTAATGGGGGAACATGGGGCTGGATGTGGGGGGGAGCGTGTGTGGGGTGCTGAGGTAATGGGGGAATGTGGGGCTGGATGCGGGTGGGAGTGTGTGGGGGGTGCTGAGGTAATGGGGGAACGTGGGGCTGGGTGTCGGGGGGGGAGAGTGTGTGGAGTGATGAGGTAATGGGGAAACGGGATGGGTGTGTTTGGGAGCGAGGACGACCTGCGGGCAGGATTCAACCTGGAACCTCTGGAGCTAAATGCCTGAGCCTCTACTGCAGGGGTGGGCAAACTATGGCCCGGGGGCTACATCTAGTCCTTCAGACGTTTTAATCCAGCCCTCGAGCTCCAGCTGGGGAGTGGGGTTGGGGGCTTGCCCTGCTCCGCGTGTGCCATGACTCTGCGTGTCTCCCGGAAGCAGCGGCATGTCCCCCATCTGGCTCCTATGTACAGGAGCAGCCAAGGGGCTCTGCACACTGCCCCCACCCCAAGCGCCATCCCCGCAGTTCCTATTGGCTGGGAACCGCGGCCTATGGGAGCTGCAGGAGCAGCACCTGCGGATGGGGCAGGGCACAAAGCTGCCTGGTCATGCCTCTGCTTAGGAGCTGGAGGGGGGACATGTCCTGCTTCTGGGAGCACCTTGAGGTAAGCACCACCTGAAGCTTGCACCCCTGAGCCATCCCCCCACGCCCCTGCCCGAGCCCTGATCCCCCTCCCGCCCTCCGAACCCCTTGGTCCCAGCCCGGAGCACTCTCCTGCACCTCCAACCCCTCATCCCCAGCCCCACCCCAGAGCCTGCACCCCCCCCACACACCCCAACCCCCAATTTTGTGAGCATTCATGGCCCACCATCCAATTTCCATACCCAGATGTGGCCCTCGGGCCAAAAAGTTTGCCCACCCCTGCTCTGCTGCATGAGCTAAAAGCCACATGGCTCTTAGCTAAGGCTGTAGCAGACTCATCAATCTCTAAGTGGTCTCAGTTCCACTAGAGCAGTGGTTTTTAAACTGCGGGTCATGACCCAGTACTGGGTCACAGAATGTAAAGTACTGGGTCGCAGTGGCTCTGGTCAGCACCACTGACCGGGCTGTTTAAAGTCCCGTCGGCAGTGCTGCCCAGCTAAGGCAGGCTAGTCCCTACCTGTTCCGATACTGCGCTGCGCCCCGGAAGCGGCCAGCAGCAAGTCTGGCTCCTAGGCGGGGGGCCATGGGGCTCAGCGCGCTGCCCACGCCCCAAGCACCATTTCCACACTCCCACTGGCCGGGAGGTGTGTGGGTTACACTAGCAGTGTCATGCTGCTTACTCTTGGTGTCTGCATGTATTGTCCAGCTTTAACACATCTCATATTTGTTATCGGTTTAAAGGTCTATTGCAAGACCCTAATTGATGCTTTATTTAGTGGCTCTGCTTTCCGTCTTCCTACCTCTCTCTTAGGGCTGGTCTACACTGGGGAGGGGGGAAATCAATCTAAGATACTTCAGCTATGAGAATAGCGTAGCTGAAGTCGACGTATCTTAGATCGACTTACCTCCCATCCTCACGGCGCGGGATCGATGACCGCGGCTCCCCCGTCGACTCCACTTCCGCCTCTCGCCCTGGTGGAGTTCCGGAGTCGACGGGGAGCGCGTTCCAGGATCGATTTATCACGTCTAGATGAGACGTGATAAATCGATCCCCGATAGATCGATTGCTACCCGCTGATCTGGCGGGTAGTGAAGACATACACTTATTCTGCATTCTTCCAATCTCTTCCTCTTTTATTGGTTTCATTGCTAGAAGTTAGGAGAGACTTGTTTAATCTTCACACATGATTTTAATATACAGGAATAGGAAAATCAGGTAAGTGAGAATATAGTAATGGATAAATGAACACCAGAAGATAGGCATATGGACAGCAAAAGGACTATGCCAAATCCTGCTAAGAAGTTGAGTGAGGTCAGAGAGAAAACAATTGAGATGTTTTTGTGCTAATGCGAGGAGCCTCGGCCATAGGCGCCAACTTTCCCCGGCGCCGGTGGGTGCTCGTGCCCCTCCGCCCTGTCCCGACTCCACCCTTTCCCCGCCCTGTCCCACCCCCATTCCAACTCCTTCCCCAAAGTCCCTGCCCCAACTCCGCCCCCTCCCTGCCCCTATTGGACCCCTTCCCCAAATCCCTGCCCCGGTCCCGCCTCTTCCCCGAGTGCGCTGCGTTCCCCTCCTCCTCCCCCCTCCCAGCCACATGAAACAACTGTTTCGCGTTGCAAGCGCTGGGAGATAGGGGGAAAAAGCGGGTACACGGCGCGCTCAGGGGAGGAGGCGGAGCAGAGGCGGAGGTGAGCTGGGGGGGGAAGGGAGCTGCCGGTGGGTGCTGAGCACCCACCAATTTTTCTCCATGGGTGCTCCAGCCCTGGAGCACCCATGGAGTCGGTGCCTATGGTCTTGGCGGCAAAATGGAGGAATGGGAACTATTGGTGAAGGGCATTATAGGGATAACAGAAACATGGTGGACTAGCACTAATAGCTGGAAGACAAGTGTTGAAGGTATGTGTTGTTAAGGGGGAAAAAAAGGGAAAGGTGATGGTAGGGCCCACTTATTTCTGGATGTGATAGCTAACAGATTTCTTCACCAAGTAGTCACTGAACCAACCTGAGGGGATGCTATTTTAGACTTGGTTTTGGTGTAAGTAGTGAGGACAGTATAGAAGAGCTGGTTGTAGAAAATAACGCTGGATCAAGTGATCACAAGTTGATTCAGTTTAAATCAAATGGAAGGATAATCAAACGGATAATCAAAATCAGGTCATAACTAAGGTTTTCAATTGCAAAAGGGAAGAATTTGATAAATTAAGGGAACTAGTTAGTGAAATCAACTGGACTGTAGAGCTCAGGGACTTCAATGTGGAGGAGACTTACTTTTTCTACCTTTGACTTAAAGAAATTCCATCTGGAATTTGCATCCCAAACAAGGGCATAAAATTTGTAGGGAAGGACTCCAGATCTAACTGAATGAATAAACACTTCAAAAAGGATATCAGGAGTAAGCAGAGGCCTACAAAGAATGGAAGGAGGGATTGATCAGCAAAGAAAGCTCTGTTTTGGGTATCAGAGAGTGTAGGAATAAAGAGAGTTGCTGGAAGTGAAGCTGAATTAGAAGGAAAATAAAATAAATAGTAAAAGGTTCTTTAGGAAAAGAGTGGGGCTGCTATGCAGTGAGGATGAGGTAGAGAGTAAGGATAATCTAGGTACAGCTCCAAAACTAAATGAATAATTTTCCTCAGTTGTCAATAATAACGGTGATGTAGAACATGGGTAGAGCCCTGTGCAGATAAACAATTTATATCCATGGATATAAAGCGGATATCTGTGGATTTGCAGGGCTCTAGTGACAACAAGCGAGACCAGCAGGGCCATGCCCGGCAACTGGGCCACGAACTGCAGTGGCGAAAACAGCAGCATATTGGGCCGTTGCTCACAAGAGCCAATGCCCAGCCCCGGCAGCTCCTCCAATGTGGCTGTACCGCCCCCAAGCCTGCCCTCTAGGGTGGGCACCAGTTCCCCGGCAGCTATCCCTGTTCACACTAGAGTGTGCAAGCAGCTTGCACGCTCCTGGACAGGAGTGTGTATCTGCGCAGGGCTCTAAACATAGGGGCAAAGGCAGGACGGCTGATGGGAATGAGTATATAGAAATGGAAACTACCAAATCCATGGAGGAAGGAAAACATAGAGTTTAATGCATTCAAGTTGGGGGGATCTCCAGACCAGAATACAGAAAGAACTGACACATTAAAGTGCAAGTCCAGTGGCAAGGATTTGTAATTAATGATCAAATTGGGCTAGTACTATATGATTGGAGAATAGCAAATGTTGTAGACCTATATTTAAGAAGGAGGAGAAAAAAGTAATCCAGAAAACTACAGGCCCATTAGTCTGACCTAAATAGCATGCAAGGCTTAGGAACAAATTCTGAAAGAAAAAAATAATTAGACATGGAGGTAAATGGAAAATGGAATAAAATACAACATGGGTTTACCAAAGGTAGATCATGCCATACTAACTTGCTATCTTTCTTTGATAAGATAACTAATTTCTTAGCAAAGGGAAATGCAGTGGATCTGATCTATCGGGACTTCAGTAAAACATTTGATATAGTACAATATGGGAAATTATTAGTTAAGATGGAGAATATGGGTAAGGAACTGGCTAAAGGGAAGCACTATCACGGTACAGCGAAATTACTAGTGGAGGTCCTCAGGGAGTTAGGACAGATCTTATTTAATAGTTTAATTAATGACCCTGGCACAAAAAGAGGACATGAGCTAGTGAAATTTGCTGGTGACACAAAGTTGGGAGACATCACCAATACAGAGGAGGATCGGAATATTGTAAAGGAAGAATTGGATGACTTAGAGGACTGGAGAAATAGAAATGGAATGAAAGTCAATAGTACAAAGTGCAAGGTTATGCACTTAGGGACTAATAACAAGAATTTCTGCTGTAAGCTGGGGCCTCATCAGTTGGATATGACAGAGGAGGAGAGACCTGGGTGTATTAATTGATCACAGGATGACTATGAGCCACAAATGTGATGCGGCCGTGAAAAAGGCAAATGCTGTCCTAGGATGTATAAGGTGAGGCATTTCCAGAAAAGACAGAGAAGTATTAATGCCATTGTAGAAAGCCCTGATAAGACCTCATTTGGAATACTGTGTGCAATTCTGATCACTCATGTTCAAGAAAGATGAATTTAAAGTGGAACAGGTGTAGCGAAGAGCTACGAGGATGATCAGGGGAATGAAAGGCCTATATTATGAGAGAAGGCTGGATGAGCTTGGCTTGTTTAGTCTAGCACAGGGGTTCTGAAACTGGGGGTTGGGACCCCTCAGGGGGTCGCGAGGTTATTACATGGGGGGGGGTCATGAGCTGTCAGCCTCCACCCCAAACCCCGCTTTGCCTCCAGCACTTATAATAGTGTTAACTATATAAAAAAGTGCTTTTAATTTATAAGGGGGGTGTAACGGGGTGACTCACCGGCGCAGCGCCTCCTGTTGGTTGTCCAGGGAATTAGCTTTTCCAGCACCTGAGCGCCCTCTACTGGCCGATGTCCTGCTTGCCGCTGGCCCCTGTGTCCCTCCCAGACCCCGGTTCCCCTTTACATTGGGTGCTGCCCCTTGGCAGTACCCCCTCAGATCTCGGTCTCCCCTCCCCAGGGAACCCCCAACCCCCTATCCCCACCTCGCCTCAGTGGCTACTGCCAGTCACCATCTAGCCCCTGGTCACTGGGGCAGACTGCAGTCTGCAAAGGCCACTCATCATTGGCAAGGGGTGTTTGGACCTGCTGCCTCTGCCTACCCTGGGCTGCACCTCTGCAACTCCAGTACCCTTCATGGCCTTCCATCAAAGGCCTGCAGCCTGGGGGTTTTCCAGGCTGGAGCTCCCCCAGCTCCTCTAGCCTTCCCCCAGCTCTGCTCCATTCTAGATGCTCTGCTCTGCTCCCAAGCAGCCAGGCCCGTCTCTCTCTACTGCCAGAGAGAGACTCTGTGTGCTTCTGGCCCACTGCCCTCTTATAAGGGCCAGCTGGGCCCTGATTGGGGTGTGGCTGCATCTGTGGCTGGTTCCCCAATCAGCCGAGGCTTTCTTCACAGCCGCAGCCCTCTCCAGGGCTGCTTTCAACCCCTGTTCCTCAGGAGTGGGGCAGCCGTCCCACTACAGGGGGTCACACTCAGAGGCTTTCTATGTGTAGGGTAACCAGATAGCAAATGTAAACAATCGGGATGGGGATGGGGGGTAATAGGTGCCTATATAAGAAAAAGCCCCCAAAATCGGGACTGTCCCTATAAAATCAGGACATCTGGTCACCCTAGCTATGTGAGAGGGGTCACCAATACAAAAGTTTGAGAACCACTGGTCTAGCACAACACAGGCTGAGAGGGGATCTAGTTGTTCTCTATAAATACATCAGGGGTGGGGGGGCAAACACCAAGGTGGGTGAAGAGCTGTTGAAGCTAAAAGACAATGTTGGCACAAGAAGAAATGGGGATAAACTGGCCATGAGTAAATGAAGACTGGAAATGAGAAGGAAGTTTCTAACCATCAGAGGAGGGATGTGATGGTCTGGAACTGCCTCCCACTAGGAGCAGTGTGGGGGGCAAACAACCTAACTCATTTTAAATTGGAGCCTGATAAATTCATGAAGGGGATTATGTGCTGGGTTTGCCAGCAAGAGCAGGGACTGGACTAGATGACCCAGGAGATCCCTTCCCATTCTATGTCCCTATAATCTGAGCGGACACCAGGACCTGGTTTGTTAAAGGGGAAGAATTCTGGATATGTGGTCACCCTAAACCAGGGGTTGGCAACCTTTCAGAAGTGGTGTGCCAAGTCTTCATTTATTCGCGGTAATTTAAGGTTTCACGTGCCAGTAATACATTTTACATTTACAGGGGCCGGAGGATGGAACCCCAGACTGGCAGCGGACTGAGCGGACCGATGGCTGGGATCCCAGGCCGGCAGCAGGCTGATCCACTCAGCCTGCTGCTGGTCTGGGGTTCCATCCTCCAGACCCTGCCAGCCGAGGTCCCCGCTGCCAGCCCCGCTCAGCCCGCTGCCGGCCTGGGGTTCCGTCCATCCAGGCCAGCAGCGGGCTGAGTGGGGCCGGCGGCCGGAACCTCAGGCCAGCAGCAGCATACCACAGTAAATCAGCTTGCGTGCCACCTTTGGCACGTGTCTCATAGGTTGCCGACCCCTGCCCTAAACATTAGTGCAGAACAAAAAATAAGGGAGTACAGTCCCTGGTTTCAGAACCCAGTTTTCTCTAGTACAGTGGTCACCAACCTGTTGATCGTGATTGACTGGACCATCTTGGGGACTCTCCCAGTCAATCGCGATCTCCGGCTGCGGTGGTGCAGCAGGGCTGCCTGCCACTAAGCCAGGCTCCCTGCCTGCCAGGGCCCCACGCCGGCCTCAGAAGTGGCCAGCATGCCCCCACGGCCTGTGTTGGGGGCAGGGGTCTCCACACGCTGCTCCTGCCTGCAAGCACCACCCCCACATCTCCCATTGGCCAGGAACGGGGAACTGTGGCCAATGGGGGCTTTGGGGCGGTGCCTGCAGCGAGGGGCAGTGCACAGCGCCACATGACCCCCTCCACCTCCCCACCCGGGGCTGCAGGGGCACGTTGGCCCCCGGGAGCAGTGTGGGCCTGCGGCAGGCAGGGAGCCTGCCTTAGCCTCGCTGCGCCACTGACCGAGGTAAGTGCCGCCTGGTGGGAGCCAGCACCCCGTACCCCTTCCTGCACCCCTCACTCCCTCCTGCACCCCAAGTCCCTGACCCAGCCCTGAGCCTCCTCCCAGAGCCAGCACCCTGTACCCCCAACCTGCACCCCAACACTGTGCCCAAGCCCTGCCCTCCCTCTCAGAGCCAGCACCCCACACCCCCTCCTGCACCCCAACACTCTGCCCCAGCCTGGAGCCACCTCCTGCATCCAAACACCCTCCCAGAGCTTGCACCCCTCATCCCCTCCTGCAGCCCAAGCCCCTGCCCCAGCCCTGAGGCATGGGAGTAGGGATGCCATATTATCACACCTTCTAGGTTCACTGAACCCCACCAAACATACCACACAGCCGCCTCCTCACACTCCCCCATCACCCACCACTTCAAAACCCAGCCTCTCACCAGAGAAGAGCAGGGCCCACAAATACTGTATCCAGCTCTGCTGGTAGTACTGTATCCAGCAGTACTGTATCCACAAGTACTGTATCCAGCAGCTAGTATCCTCCCACTGGAGCGGGATAGAGAGAGGTACCCACCCACCTGCTACGTCTCTCAGCCACCTCAGTGTCGAGAAGACTTTGTGCTCAGGTAAGCAAAGCACCAGCTGAAAGGCAACAAGCCAGGACCAAGTAAACCCCACACAGGCTCAACACCCAAACACCACAGATGAGTCTTGGCCTGTCTGGGTGGGAGGGTCCCTAATAGGGGTTTTCTCTTCCCATAAATGGCACTGCTGCTGCTGTGGGGTCAGGCTGGGAGGCCCTGCTGTGAAGGTGACTCCCGGGTCTCTGCCTGGCTGGGTGGGGAGGTTGGGAGCTCGCCCTGCTGCTGTCCTGTAGATAAACAGAGGGCTTCGTCCCCAGGGCAGTTACCAGCACTATATCCACACTGTTATTAAAACTGAAGCAGAAGATAGGCAAAACTATATAATGCGCCTGACATGGCACATCTGGCACAACAGCAGGCAGTTTCGCTTATCGGGGCACTACTTTGGCCCATTCCACCAGGGCCGGCTCTAGGATTTTTGCCGCCCAAAGCAAAAACAATTTTGGCCGCCCCCCCCCCCCCCCCGTTCTTTAATTACCCCACCCCCGGCCCCGCCTCAACTCTGCCCCTTCCCCAAATCCCCAGCCCTGCCTCCTCCCCCCAGGCTCTCAAGCCTAGGAAGGAGGGAGGGAGGGAGCGGGAGAAGCGGCGCCTGCGCCGCGGCCACTCGGAGTCTCCCTCCCCTCCCAGGTTTGAGAGCCTGGGAGGGAGGGGGAGACTCCGAGTGGCCGCGGCGCGGGCGCCGCTTCTCCCCCTCCCTCCCAGGCTCTCAAGCCTGGGAGGGAGGGGGAGCAGCGGCGCGCAAAACGGCTGCTTGGGATCTCCCCCTCCCTCCCAGGTTTGAGAGCCTGGGAAAGAGGGGGAGACCCCGAGCCGCCGCGGCATGCGAAACAGCTGATTCGCGCGCCGCTGCTCTCCCTCCCTCCCAGACTTGAGAGCCTGGGAGGGAGGGCGAGTAGCGGCGCGCGAATCAGCTGTTTCGGGCGCCGTGGCAGCAGCAGCGGAGGTGAGCTAGGGCAGCCGGGGCACATTTTTAGGGGCGGCATTCTGGCGCCGGCCATGCCGCCCCTAAAAATGTGCTGCCCCAAGCACCAGCTTGTTTTGCTGGTGCCTAGAGCCGGCCCTGCATTCCACTTACTTTCCCCAATCTCAGTCTCTGCGTACTAGTATGTGTTCCCAGACTTGCATCAGCTCCACGGAGTCTGTCTCTAAGGAGGACTCCTAGCCAATCACTAACCACAACCAGCACTTCCTAGTTTTTAACAGCAGGGAGGTCTTGCCCATTCAAGCCAACACAACCCTGTTCCTTCAACCTGAAGCCAAGGGATAGATACTGTGTGCTCTTCCCAACAACTTTTTCCATTGCAGTGTCTTGTGCTTCCCATAAGTTATTCATCCCACACTCATTGCTTTGTCACATTTGCAAAATAACTGAGAGTTTCTTAGAGCACTAGCATTAACATCTATAACACTGAGCACAGGTGACAAGCAGAACAGTTAAGTGGGGTGATATTTTTGCTACAGGAAAAGACTACTGAGGAAGGTTCTTCATTCATTAGAAGAAAGAATCTTGTTGTCTGCTATCCAGAAAGATCTGCGGGGACAAAACTTCCCCCAGGTCTGGAACCACAGAAAAATCCAATATCACAGTGCAATCATTTGGACCTCAGGCCTTGGGAAAGAGGCAGTCTGGTTCAGTAACTAGAACATAGCTGTGGGAGTCAGGAGACCAGGGTTATAGTCTCTGTCACTTAACTTGAGCAAATCTTTTGTCCTCTGTGCTTCTGATCTGTAAAATGGAGATAATGAAACTTAACTACCTCCCAGAGGTTGTAAATCATAACTAATATTTGTGAAATGCTTTGAGTTTCTTGGCTGCAAGCTGTTGAGTATCATTATTATGGAAAATATAATAGTGTACATATGAAGATCAAGGCCTGCTTTTGAGAAAGTTTGGTACACCCTATGTGCACATGTTTAAAACACTGGTGATGGTCTAGATTCCAAAATTTGCATGTGCATGGGGTTTGTACACACTCAAAAAAAGTTGGGTTTGAGACCCAAGATTTTCAAACATTCAGAACTCTGTTCTCTTGAAAGCAAAGTTTCTCAAACTTAGTGAAGTAGTTTGGACCCCTCAAAAAAGCTGTTTTTAGCTATCCAAATGCAAAAACATAACTGAACAAATTTTTAAAGGCACAAAAAGGTTGTTTTTACTCACACAATTCAAAAGGGAACAAACTAATTTTATTGCAATTTCTCAACATTATTCATATCTGGTATGAAAATTCTAGCCTCAAAGGAAATGGATGAGACTTTTAAGCGAAAAAAACAACAAAAAAACAGCCACATAGATAGTAGAATAGAATAGCACTTTCAAACATATTCTGGTTGTTTCAATACTACAACCATATAATAGAGTAGTGGTCTCCAACCTTTTTATGCCCAAGATCACTTTTTGAATTTAAGGGCAACCCAAGATCTACCTTGCCCCTTCCCCAAAGCCCCGCCCACTCCATCCTCCCCTCTCTCTGTCACTTGCTTACCCAAAGATTCACTTATAGCATATTCTTATTAACTAAACTAAGATTTATTTAAAAAGAAAAGAGAGAGAGATTCAAAGATCATTACACATACAAATATAAATAAAGTTCTTAGGTCAGTTTCATAGGAGAGAGATGGTGAGCTTTAGGGTTGCAAAAAAAATTTTCAGAATAAATTCCATAGGTTATAGTCCAATGTCCAAAATCACGGTGACCCAGACTGAAGCTAGGGACCTAAGTCTTGCGACTCAGACTTCCCCTGATGAAGCGCTCATTTTCACCGGGCTGACTCAGGTGTTGGGGTATAGGAGGGGGTGAGGGCTCTGTCTGGGAGTGAGGACTCTGCAGTGGGGCCAGAAATGAGTTCAGGGTGCGGGAGGGGGGTTCAGGCTGAGGCAGTGGGTTGGGATGCGGGAGGGGGTGAGGGCTCCGGCTGTGGGCATGGGCTCTGGGGTGGGGCCAGGGATGAGGGGTTTTGGGTGCAGGATGGGGCTCTGGAGTGGGGCTGAGGGGTTCAGAGTGTGGGAGGGGGCTGCTGGCTTGTGCAGGGGGTTGGGGTGCAGGTGTGTGTGCAGGCTCCGGCTGGGGGTGGAGGGTCTGGGCTGGGGATAAGGGGTTTGGGATGCAGGAGGGTGTTCTGGGCTGCAACCGAGGGGTTCAGAGGGCGGGAGCGGGGCTGGGGTGCGGGGGGGGGGAGGACTCTGGCTGGCGGGGAGGGCTCTGTGGTGGGGCTGGGGATGAGGGGTTTGGGGTGCAGGAGGGTGCTCTGGGTTGGAACCGAGGGGTTTGGAGGGCGGGAGAGGGATCAGGGCTGGGGCAGGGGGTTAGGGTGGGTGGGTGGGTCAGGGGTGCAGGCTCCGGGTGGCGCTTACCTCAGGCGGTTCTTGGAAGCAGCGGCATCTCCCCACTCCAGCTCCTACGTGGAGGTGCGGCCAGGCGGCTCTGCGCACTGCCCCATCTGCAGGTGCTGCGGAGCTGGCTCTTGGGGTGGGGACAGCAAGCGGAGCTCCCTGACTGACCCTATGCTTAGGAGCTGGAGGGAGGACATGCCGTTGGTTCTGGGAGCTGCGCAGACCCTTAGCCCCGCTGTGCCGCCGACTGGACTTTTAACGACCCGGTCAGCAGTGTTGAGCAGAGCCGCCAGGGTCCCTTTTCGACCGGGCATTCTGGTTAAAAACCAGACACCTGGCAACCCTAGCCAGCTCTGAAGGCCCTTCAGTGTAAGAGAGAGGGGGCAATGGGCCCTGGGCCTTTGTGACTCACTCCTTTCTTCCCCCAGAAGCCCATCACAGCCCAAGTTTATCAGCCTTCATGGAGCTCTGCAAAGCCCACGTTATCTTCAGGCTCATGAAGAAACGGGGGCTGGGTAAGGCTGGGGTGGGATTCTGGGGGTCGACTCACTCCATTCACATTTCTCTTGCCACTGTGTGTCTGAACTTATCTAGAAAGGAAAGACAGGTCTGTTTATTTTAGTGTATTTTTAAAAAAAATCAAGGACACCAAAGCCTGAGCAATAACTATTATTACACAGTATACATTTAAATGAATACACACTGCCCTGCCAGCAGGCTCAGCCCTGCTCTGGGGGGCTTCTTCTGTGAGGGCAGGCAGTTCAGTCTTTATGAGCCATGAGTTCTTGGCCTTGAGTGAGTATGCCAACAAGGGTTTCTTGTCATGAGGAAAAAGCGTATTTTGAAAAGGTGATCACTGGCACGTTTCGAAATCCAAGTGTAGGCTTCGCCCCTTGTAGTTTCAAACTAGCTAACACCTTAAAATGACAGTTTGCCCTGTCTGCAGTAGTATTGAAAATGTGTTAGCTATCACGTTCTCCAACAAACACATTTGTCAAGTATGGACAAGCCCTTAGTGCAGAGTAAGATGGGGAGGATGTGATATAGGAGCTGGAACTGATACCTCCTTAATCTCATTTCATATAGGGGCTACCATTAGGTGGGAATAATCTCTACTGAGTTGGGCTGGATTCATGCTGGCGACTTCTCGGCCAAGGCTCTGTAGTTCAATCCACTTCCTGTCCCCATCAGTGCTAGTGTGACACCTTCAGGAATGATGCTTGTTTGGGGGAAAGGGTGACTTGCCCTATATAGGTGTACAAGGCCTTAGTTAGTAAAAAGGATTGTGAAGTGCACAGGAATGTTACCACCAGTCAGTGGGAGACCTAGGGCTAGGATTCATGGTCTTCCAGCTTGCAATTCTGTGCACTTTTCTGTACACTACAGGGCACCTCTGAGCACTCCTACCAAAACAGTGATGTTTTAAAAGTAGGCTTGGCAGAATTTGATTTTTTTAAATAATTTTGATGGATAATATCTGTCTTAAGCATTTTTTTATCTGTATAGAATTAAATTTTCACACTTGTGGGAAGTTATGTCAGATAATTAATGACAGCAGATGTTTAATGATGATAGATGTTGATATTCAAAAAAGTTAAAGTTTTATAACTATTAAAACACAAATTGTCAACATTATATGTCAAAATATACAAAGTAAATATTCTTAAACCAACAAATACCTGTTTTTACGATTCATTCATTAGTCCATATGTAACAATCTTAATTCACAGTCTAAATCACTGGATTTTGACTACTAAGATCTCAGGTGGCATTTTCATAGTTTGCCTATCTGTACATTTATTTTATTATCGTGGAAATATTTGTACATAGGTTTGCATAGGTTTGTGTGTGTATGGTGAAATTGACATTTACCAGTAAATATCTAAGTCTATTTACAAGTTATGTGGGTAGGTGTGATGGCTCTTCCAAATGCACAAGGACCATGCCACATGATTTGGCATGTCTGGAGGGGAAGCCCACCTACCCACAGAGGCTGGAAGCCTTACCAGGGTGCTGCCTTTTGGTGCTGCTTGGGACTCCAACTTCCACATCTGCCTCTAGTGCCACATTGTCTAATAAACTGTAGGAACAGGAAACTTACCTGCATCCCAGAGCCTCCTGACTGATGGTGAGAGGGTCCGGCAGGGATTGACAGCTGGGGGAATCCAGCACAGTTGAGTGGAATTTTTTTGTTTGCAGCAGTCTCTGGCGTACAGGCTGTAATAGTAACTGCTGTATTCGCAGGAGTAACCTGACGCGGAATCAGGAAGTATAAGTTTCTTATCAACACTTAGCGCTTTCTTACTTATTATTACGAGCCCTTAAAACGACCTGCACAGGGGAAAAGCTAGGCCCTGGGCTCTTGTTTGCTTCTTTACACATCTGAAGAAGAAAGCCTGGAAGGATTCTTCACCAAAGAGTTTATGTACATATCATTGGTTTTTTACATTTGAAATTCTGGTCTGGGGGCGCCCAGATTTCTCTGGGCTTCCTCCCAGCAGAGGAATATGGGGAGAGTGAGCAGTGACACACACATACTGCTCGCTCCCAAAGTTTTCTTGCACCCCCTAGGGGGCTGGGGGGGAGTGAAGAGCAACACCAAGTCCATTCATTCAGGTCATTTTCCCCCACCTGGGCTGTGCTGGAAGGTGAGCATCGGGGGCTGCTGCTTTTTTCTCTCCTCTTACGCAGCCCAGGTCGGGTAAGTGACCTGGATGAAGGGAGCCCAGATGTTGCTCCTCGTTCCCCCCCTCAGATTCCCCTAGGGGTCCATGAGGAGAAGCAGCATTTGAGTGGGGAGCAAGCAGCAATGCCAGCTGCTCCATGCATCCAGGTCAGCTTCCCCACGTGGGTGCAGGAGGGTGGTGCAGGGGTTAGGAGTGTAAGAGGGGGCAGGGGTTAGGGGTACAGGGATTGGGGTGCAGGGATTAGGGACAAAGGGGGAACAGCGCAGGGGTTAGGGGCACAGAAGGGGACAGGGTTGAGCCCACAGGGGCCAGGGGCAATGTGGGGGGGGGTGCCCCGTCCACAGGGGCTAGGAGTGCTGTTTTCTTGAAGGCCAGCCCTGGGCGGGGGAGAAGGGCTCAGAACCAAGGGGACTGGGGAAGTGGCTTGGGACAGGGTGGGGAGGGGGAGAGGAGAGAGGGCCACATCCACATGGGGGGCATCGGGGAGAGAGGCTCGGACCAGGTCCATGCGCGGGGGAGAAGGGGGCCTGGGAAGCGGGTTTGGGTGAGCGGCTCATCCAGCTCCATGCGTGGGGAATATATTCACCCCACTACAGCCGGGCTCTGGCTTCTGGCCTGACCAGGAGGGAAGAGGAGGAGCAGGGCAGCAGGGCCCCGGGAGGCTGGGGGAAGAGAAGAAGCAGAGCAGGGGTGGGGAGGAGGATCAGGGTGGAGGGGAGGGATGGAGTTCCAGCAATCCTGCTGGGGCTGCCAAATTGGCTGGGGCCCTTGGGCATGGGTCCCATTGGCCTATGCGGTAATCCACTGCTGTTGCCAGTTCTTTAGGAGATTCTCTTCCAAGCTCCATCACTGCTCCCTTCCCAGACTCTTGCTCTCAGCAAGGCTAATGAACCGTGACAGGGCATAGAGGCATCAGGGAGGGAAATCATCCATGTGGCTTCCTGCAGCACAGCACTCATGCTATAGCCTTCCCAAAGCCCAGCACCTGTCCAGCATAGCAGCAAACTTCCTGGCTCCATTTCCCAGGGAGTATTATTTCCAACCTCTGCTCCCAGATGGCTTCAAAAAGCACTGGTCAGATGTGCCAGCTGCAGGCCGTAAATAGAGCAGGCTCAGCAGCAGCGGAGTTCCTGAAAGAGGAGCTGGTGCTGGCTCTGTGGGTGTCACTGGACACGCTGCAGCCTCAGCACGATGCAGGCTAAAGGGCACCTCCAGGAGCTCTGGAAAGGCCAAGGGCCGCAGAGTTGCCAGCCCCAAGTGTTCAGCCGTCAGCAAGCAGGCCCCCAAATCATCAGATTTCAGAACGTACTAGATGCTGGGGTTCTTTGCCTTTGGTTCCTGAGCATTTAGGGCTGCCATCCTCAGGCCCCCGCAACTAGGCGGCTAAAAACACACTTGGGAGATTGTAAGGCTTTAGGGTTGGGATAAAATCCCCTAGGTTGGCAGTGTTACGTGGGCTTTTGAACAGGATCTGCACTGAGTATTTTGCAGCCTCTGGCCAGAAAAGGGCTCATACTTGAAGTGCAATCACAGCCACACCCTGCTCCACACCCGGTGTGTGGCACCCAGAGCCATAACCCCCAGCCCCCATAGAGTCATAGAAATGTAGGACTGTAAGGGACATTGGACCATGAGAAGTCAAGTCCTGTCCCCTGTGCTGAGGTAGGGCCAAGTAAACCTGGACCACCCCTGACAGATGGGTGTCTAACCTGCTCTTAAAAGCCTGCAATGAGGGGATGCCGTGACCTCCCTTGGGAGCCTGTTCCAGTGCTGCTATCTGTACAGTTCGAAAAATTTTCCTAATATCTAACCTAAATCTCCCTGGCTGCAGGTTAAGGCCATTACTTCTTGTCCTATTTCCAGTAGTCATGCAAAACAATTGATCACCATCCTCTTTATAACAGCCCTTAACATGTTAACCCCTCTCCCCGCCTTAGTTTTCTTTTCTCAATGGCTGGGTTCAATATCTAGGGGTTTTCTTAACATTACAAAACAGAGATCAGTGAAGTCCCAGTATTCGGGAGTGCGTGCCACTCACAGCCGCCTCTGCCTCTACTTGCAATACTGTATTCTGAGATTTACCAACTTAGCCCAGTAAGTTCTTAGTGGTTTCACTGGGTAATGGGGAAGCACGCTGCTGCTGCAACCTCTCCACTGTCTTTCACTGTAACAGTGACCTCACCCCATGTCTAAGGTTCAGTCCCCTACCCGTGTCATCAGTGATTTCAGCTCTAGTAATCCCTGATCAGAAACAAAGACTCTTACATGAGTGCATAGGTGGCACTTAATGGAGGCCAGGTACTAAGCCTCCCCAAACCTTGTGCCAATGAGTGGAGGCAGTGGCGGATTTGGAGCCCTCTGAAAAATCTCCCGGCACAGGCCCAGAGCTGGAGGAGCTCTCGCTCGCTGCTGTGGCTCTAGAGCCAAGGTGGGGTACAGAGCCTATCTGGTCTTGGGGGAGGGGGGAAGAGGCGAGTGGGGGCAGAACGGGGGCAGGGCCATGGGTGGAACAGTGTGGGGCTGCGGGAGAAGGGGTGGAACCAGGGAGAGGCTCCAGGCTCGGCGCTCCAGCCAGGACAGAGAGCTCTGCTGCAGTCCCAACCCTGGCCGGGGCTGAGCTCTCAGCACCCCCCTCTTGCTGGGACCACGAATGTGGGGGCCTGAGAGCAGCAAGTGGGGGCAGGTCCTTGGCCGGAAGAGGCAGGCAGGGAACTAGCCTCCTCAAGGGGAAGCTTCACCCACCACCAGGGCCAGTGCAAGGAAGTTTCGCGCCCTAGGCGAAACTTCCACCTTGCACCCCCCCCGCCCTGCAGCAGCTCCCCGCCCCCCCTCCGCCCTGAGGCGCCCCCGCTGCAGCTCCCCCCCCCGCCCTGAGGCTCCCTCCCCCGTGGCATCTACCCCCCGCCCCAGGGAGCCGTGCGGCAGCTCCCCACCCCAGCTCACCTCTGCTCTGCCTCCTCCCCGAGCACGCCTCCCCCGCTCTAATTCTCCTCCCCTCCCAGGCTTGCGGCGCCAAACAGCTGATTGGTGCTGCAAGCCTGGGAGGCGGGAGAAGGGGAGCAGCGACGGTGTGCTCGGGGAGGGGGCGTAGCAGAGGTGAGGTGGGGTGGGGAGCCCTGCGTCAGCTCCCCCCCGCCCTGAGGCACCCCGCAGCAACTCCCCACCCCCCCGGCCCGGGGAGCCGTGCGGCAGCTCCCCACCCCAGCTCACCTCTGCTCCGCCTCCTCCCGAGCACGCTGCCCCCGCTCTAATTCTCCTCCCCTCCCAGGCTTGCAGCACCAAACAGCTGATTGGTGCTGCAAGCCTGGGAGGCGGGAGAAGTGGAGCGGCGACCGCGTGCTCGGGGAGGGCGCGTAAGGACGCTGTAAAAAAAATTGGTGGCACTGTTTTTTGGTGCCCCCAAATCTTGTCGCCCTAGGCAACTGCCTAGTTTGCCTAAATGGTAGCACCGGCCCTGCCCACCACCCATGCATCAGCGAGATCAGCTTTATCATTAACACTGTGGAAAGGAAAGTCAAACAGCTTCAAGGACTCCCCATCACCATAGAAGAACACCTGTTAGCATCTGTCTGACTTCTACTTTGATTTGGCAGCACTACCCCCTACTTAGGGAGTGAAGCTATACTTAGGGTGATCCCCTCAATTAAGGCATGGTCAATGAAGTTCTGCTGCCCTTTAGTCATACAATAAGGATAATGGCATTCAAGACTAAAGTGAATTTTAACCCAAAACACCCACACTTGATCACTTTGGCAAAGCAGGTCTGCTGATCACCTAGGCAAAGTTGGGGTGCAAATATGGTCTGAAGTCCTGAAGTCTTTTCCTTCAGTGCATCAGTAGATGTCGGGGAGAGCTCATTCAGACCCTGCTCACATAAACAGGAAAATCCTGGAATCCTCATTCCTGTAAAGCCAGGGCCTCCCCCTTTAGGAGGGAGGGCTGAGTGCCAATAGCCATGTCCCCAGCTCTCCTCAGTGAGTACCTTGCACTAGGAGCGAGGGTTAGGTTTGAGGTTTTTACCCCTTCACATATTTTTCAAGGTGACACCACTTCCTTATGCCAGTAGAGTTAATGTTGTCATGGTAACATGGTGGCATCACACAGCCACCTCCTAGGTACCCCCAGAGTGGGGATGTTTCTGGCACAGCTTGTGTATGGGGAGGTGTGTGTAAGGGAGCATCCTGGCATCAAAATGAACCTCACTGCCCTCCCATTCCATCCCCCTGGTTCAGCCACCAAACTGCAAAATCAGTTGTTCACTGAGTTGGAGTGGCTCTCTCCATGGTGAGTGGGTCGTCAGCATTTCCTGTCTAATGGATCTGTGCCTGTGAGGGGCCCAGTCCGCCCTCCTGATGAGCACGTACTCACAACCCTGCTCTCTTTGGAAGGAGGAACCAGGCAGGCCTCTGCTTTTCTTTCCTGTCTGAAGTCCTGATACGTTTTTACCTTGTGCTGTTCTCTGGTATGAGTATGGGGGGGAGGGGAAAGGACGGAGCTTGCCTGGAGTCCCTGTTCCAAACCATATTCTATAAACAAGGTGCCTCCTGCCATGTGAGTCTCAAAGGCCATGCTTGCCAGGTGCTTCACCTCAGGAACCCATCCAGGATGGATGCCCCAGCCTGACGCAAGGCAGTGAGAAAGGGACTGCTCCAGATGCTCTAGTCTTCAGAGAGGGCAGTTCATCCCCTGCCAGGCCTCTGAGCTGTGCCCCAATAACCATGCCATTAGCTGTGAATGTCCTGCTCCTGCCACCTTGGACGGGCAGTGACTCTGCATGCACAGGCCCAGCTTGAGGGACTTGTCCTTGGAAAGCAGTGTGAATGCTTCCCCAGTGGGTAACACTCAGAAAAACCTGAGCAGAGGCCATGGCAGTCTGCTGCAGCAAGAGCCAGTATTGTTCTGGACACCTCTTTGCAACCATCACTGAACTGGGAAAGGGCAGCAGGAACACTGGACCTGATCTAGAGCTCCCAGACCCTGCCTTCATTTTAATTCCTGGACTGGAGGGTTGGAGAGGTGGGGCCCCTCCCCGGCTGAGGGCTCTGAAGGGTCCGGGGGGGTCTGACAGCTGGTTTCCTTCTCCACAGGCTTGGCGGATGAAGACTGCCTGTGGTACCTGGACAAGAATGGCTCATGGCACCCTGGCTTTGACTGCAACTTCTTCACCTTTTGCTGCGGCAATTGTTACCAGCGCTACTGCTGCATCGACCCCCTGAAGCTCATCACGGAGAGGCAGCAGAAGCACTGCCTTGCTTTCAGGTGAGTGGGGCATAGAGCCTGGCCAGAGCTCCCTGGGACACTGGTCCCACTGAGAACGACTGTGTCCTGGCACAGGGAGGGAGTGTTGATAGGGTTATGGACAGGCAGTTGGAGGCTGAGACTCCTGCCTCCAATTTCAGGAGTTGAAGACACATGCCATCCCCGCCTAGAGTTCGGGTATTGTGGCCTCTGACATCTCTCCTCACTGTGACCAACTCTCTGTCTAGCTGCTTGGCTGCTGGCCCCTAGCCCAGGATCTGGACACCTACCTCCCATAGGTTAAAAATAGCAAAAGCAGCAATGTCTCTTCCTCTCCCTTCCTCCAAGTAGGAGCAGGTGCATGGCTGGGTGTTGATGCATGTGTGTATGAGGAGCTCTGAGAGAAAGGGGTGAGTGCTGCAGGTAGTTCTGGATGTGTTGTTCTGGGAGGTAGCTGCACAGTCTGGGTCGGGCTCCCATGGTAGTTCTGTCTCCTGCACTAATGAATCCCCACTGTTTGTTGATGGTGTTATGGCTGCAGGGGTGTAGCTGTCGTGAGAGGTGGTGATTGCACTGGGGAAGTGACTCTCAAGTGTTGAGGGCTGGTGCTACGGGGCTTTGTCTCTTGGGACAAAGACCTTGCCCTCGGCTTTGTATTGGGTGGGGAGGCAGCACAGAGAGTGGAACCAGGGTACTGTGCTTATGGTGGTCTGTGCGCTGAACAGGTGGGTTGCTGCATTTTGGAGCTTTTCCAGGTCCTGCATTTTCATTCCCAGGTGCAGCAAGTTGTGATAATCAGGTCTGGGCATCACCTTGGCCAGCTCTGCCATGGGGATGTGGGGAGTGGAGTGCAGGTGGGTGCATTTGCTGCTGTGACTCTTTGGGCACCCAGTGGCTTTGAGGAGCCCAGAAGGACCCCCAGGCCACTGACAGATGTAACAACCTGCAGGAGATGCCTTCAATAGCAGGGGGTCAGAGGAGGTGAGTTGTTCAAAGTGCTTCCCACCAGCATCAGCTCTGCATGGGCTGGCCTCTGCTCCTCAGACAGGTGCTGAACTCAGACAGGTGCCGGAAGAGCCGGGGCTGGCTGTCTCTGATGTGGACGGGTGGGGCTGGCCATGTCTGTGACTGCTGCCCTTCAGACCATCCTGTATCCCCTGCTCTCTCTGTGGCTCCGTACAGATGCTGAGTAAAGTGGGGGAAGATTGAGCCCCAGGTGAGGGCCCTGGGGATGGAAGAACTGCCCATAATGACCCTGTGAGTGGATAGAAAAAGGAGGGCATAACAGTTCCCCCCAGGGCTTTATGGAAGCAGGACCATGCTTGCTGATCGGGTAGCCAGTGCTACCAAAGGTGGCTGTTCCTCCCTCCAGCTCTGGTGGATGGCCTCTTCCTGGCAGAGTGCAGGGTGGTCTCTGTCTCTGCCCTGGTGCCTGACAGAGGGAAGCAGAGCACACCAATGCTCTGGCCATGCCCCCTTAGAGCTGTGAGGGGCGGTGCAGAGCCATTACACAGGCCTTGTCTTCTGCAGGGCTTCCCCCCATGCCAGAGGAATTCCCCTGTGCCTGGTTCGCTGTCCTGCTGAAACTGGGATAAATGGGCCACAGTGCAGTGCTGAGTCAGGGACTCTTTGCGGAGTGCTGGTGCCTTGAGTTCCTCCATATGCAAGACAGAGATGAGTATCCAGCGGCAAGTTTGTAACGTGAGCTGCTATTGCAGTGGATCTCTAATGGGTGTGATTACTGAACGCTTGTGGCTAGTGGCCAGGGCACGACTGGAGCATCACCTGCCCATACCCGATGCTTAGGCTCTACCCAGAGTAAGGGGGAAAGATGGCTGAAGGCATGGGGTGAGGACACAAGCACACAGGATGAGCTGATGGGGGTGAGAAGGTTGGTGTGATCAGTAGTGTCGAGTCGACCAACTGGAGGGTGAGGCTGGAGGAGAGGCCACAGGGCTTCTGTCTGGCTCAGTACTGTCTCCTCCTTAGCATTGTGCTCACAACATCTAAATCCCACCGTGCCAGGCTCCTTGGGTTTGATTGTGGGAAGAAGTGGCTGAGATTGGTGCTTGTTCTGATCTCTCCCAGCAGCCAGCCCTGTAGCCAAGTCCTCCCGTCCTCCCCCTGCTCTTGTGAGCTTGGCATTTCTGTTGCTCCCATGCCGTGAGCTGTGGTGACAGGGTAGGATCTGGCAGTGGGAGGGAGCTCTTGGACAGTCCAGTGCAGGGCTTTGAAGATAAGGAGTGAGCCTTGCATTTAGCCCCAATGTTTAGCCAGGAGCCTGTGCAGAGCGGAGCGCAGGTGTGTTGTGTGCTGTGCACACCTGTGCTGTCAAGTAGCTTGGCTGCTGTGTCTTCGTCACTCCTGCTGGGTGCATTGCCCTGTGGCCTGGTGGCCAGGAGCGCGTGGATAGCTACAACCCTGGGGCTCAGGCTGGGGGTCAGGTTGCTCACCAGCCACGTCTGGAAGAGGGCATGGTTTGCAGCCCTCACTGGTTGGCTACCCAGCCATGGTGACAAGCCCAAAAGGTCCCTAAGGCAAGCAAGTGTGTGCGAGTCGCCACAGTGGACAGGCTAGAGGGGGAAGCGAGAGCAGTGGGAGGAGGCTGCCCATTTGGGGATTGGGGTGGAGACTCAGGGAAGGATTTGTGTGAGGGGAGAGGGCCACATGTTAAAGGCCGAGCGAAAGGGGAGGGATGACTGGGGATTCAGGTTGGAGATGGAGGGTGAGAAGGAGCTGAATGAGGGGCTTAGGGAGGAGGGGAGGAGATGAAGGGAGGGAGAGGGGACTTGGCACCTGATAGCACCCAGGACTGAAGATCCCCTGCAGTCTGCGTGGTGTGTGTGTGTGTGTGTGTGTGTGTGCGTGCAGCCAGTGCAGGTGTGTGTGGGAAGGGTGGGGCTGTGTTTGGGGAGGCATCTTGGTTAGTGGCTGTAGTGTTGGGGGAGGGGGCAGCAGCATGTGGCCATTTAGGGGAAGGGAGCACTGGGGCAGGGCTCTGCATGGGGGGCCACCGGTGGTGCATGGCCATGTATGTGGAGGGGGCAGCAGTGTCTGGCTGTGTATGAGAGGGAATGTTCTGTGCATGGCCATTTATGTTGGTGGGCGGGGAGCTATGTATGTGTGGCGGGCGGCAGTGCGTGGCCGTGTATATGGGGGATGCGGTGGTGCATGGCCATATATGTTTGGGGGGATCGCAGTGCATGGCTGTATACACGGGGAGGCATGGCTGTGTATGGGGGGGCCGTGGCGTGTGGCCATGTACATGGTGCGGGGGGGGAATGGTCGTACATGGCCGTGTATGTGGGGGAAGGCAGCGGTGCGTGGTGGGGGTGGCGGGGCATGGCATGCAGTGTGCTCCAGTGCACGGCCCATTCCCATGTAGGTTCAAAATTCCAGTGGCAGTGGGTCTCTCATCCCTGCAGTGGAGCCCTGAGTGGAATGAAGCCCACTGTGCTGAGGTGCAGGGCAGAGACATTAGGGGAGCTCTGCAAAGCCTGCCTTTCTCTTCTCCGTTGTAATCTTTTGGGAGGATTTTGCCTGCTGTTATGATCCAGGTCTCCAGTGACTCATGGCACAGGCAGCCTCTACTCGATCAAAGCACTGCCCAGAACATCAGGTGGAGCATTCCCAGGGTTGGGGAAGGGGTCCCAAGTCCCAGCCACAGGGCTGCCCAGAGGATTCAGGGGGCCTGGGGCAAAGCAATTTCGGGGGCCCCTTCCATAAAAAAAAGTTGCAATACTATAGAATACTATATTCTCGTGGGGGCCCCTGTGGGGCCCGGGGCCTGGGGCAAATTGCCCCATTTGCCCCCCCCCGGGCGGCCCTGCCCAGCCATGCACAAACCCCAAGACCACCCATTAATCCTTTCATCTCCACAGCCTTGGGGAGGGAGGGCAGGGTCCCAGGGTTCATCCCTTGCAGGGAGCTGGATCCATGCAATGCACAGGGATCAGGCGCTGCCTGTGAACTGCACATCTCTCTATGTGCAGCATATAGCCAGCATGTGTCTGTGAAGGATCCACTTGGTCCAGGGAAGGGCAGCATTGGGCACTCGGGACAGTACTTGAGACTGCCCTGTAACCATGTCTGCTTGTGTCCCACAGCCCAAAGACCATCGCTGGCATTGCCTCAGCCGTCGTCCTCTTCGTGGCCATCGTTGCCACCATCATCTGCTGCTTCATGTGCTCCTGCTGCTACCTGTACCAGAGACGGCAGCACATGCGGACACCCTTCCAAGGTAGGGGCTGGCAGCACAACTACCCTCTGTGCAGCCACGGCCTGGGAAGAGCAGGGTGGGCCCAGGAGGGGGGGCAGAGGGGGCACCAGAGGGGGCTCAGGCACAGGAAGTACTTGGTAAATGTTGGTTGGTTTAGTTCTCTTTGACTCTAGGCTGGGGAGAGAGGGGAGGGATGCAATTGAGCTTTTGCGAACAGGGGCTGCTAACAGGGAGTTTCGCAAGGGAGTTTGGAAGGGGAGCAGGAAGGGAGCGTGGGTCCCTTGCCTGTCTATCTTATACCCTTTATTCCCCTTAAAACCTATAGCCCAAACTACATTCAAAACTTCTTGCTTTAAACAACCCCTTCATTAACTAGGAGACAATGCAGGCAGAAGCCCAGCTGCAGAGTGGGAGCTATCCAGTTTATTGCACTGAGTGTAGCACATATGAGTACCTGCCCCATCGGCGGGTGGCGTATGTGTGCATTCGGTGCAAGGAGCTCCTGGCTCTCAGAGACCACGTACGGACTCTGGAGGCAAGGGTGGCAGAACTGGAGGAGCTAAGGGAGGCAGAGAGGTATGTTGATGAGGCTTTCCGGGACACTGTAGAATTGTCCCACCTCTGGTCAGACAGCCCCTGCGCTGTTGAGCAGGATGAAAGGCCCAGGGAAGCAGAGCAGTCAATAGGAGCAGAGGGAAACCTTCCCATAGTTGGGACCCTCCTTCCAGACGGTGCTGGGGTTGCCTCTCGCACTGAGGTTACCTCTCCAGGGGAGAGAACTCCAGTTGCTAGGAAAAGGCAGGTATTAGTATTGGGAGATTCGATCATTAGAAACGTAGATAGCTGGGTTTGTGATGACCGGGAGAACCGTATGGTGACTTGCCTGCCTGGTGCGAAGGTTGCGGATCTCTCGAGGCATCTAGGCAGACTTATGTGTAGTGCTGGGGAGGAGCCGGTGGTCGTGGTACATGTAGGTACCACTGACATAGGGAAGGGTAGGAGAGATGTCCTGGAGGCCAAATTTAGGCTGCTAGGGAAGAGACTGAAATCCAGGACCTCTATGGCGGCATTCTCAGAAATGCTCCCAGTTCCACACGCAGGGCCAGGTAGGCAGGCAGAGCTTCAGAGTCTCAATGCGTGGATGAGACGCTGGTGTAGAGAGGAGGGGTTTACATTCATTAGGAACTGGGGAAACTTCTGGAATGGGGGGAGCCTATACAGGAAGGATGGGCTCCACCTAAACCAAAGTGGAACCAGACTGCTGGCACTAAACATTAAAAAGATTGTAGAGCAGTTTTTAAACTAGGAGATGGGGGAAAGCCGACTGCTGCAGAGGAGCATGTGGCTCGGACAGAGACTTCTCTTAGGGGAGAGTCTAGTGATAGAGAATCTCCAGGTTATAGTCAGGAGCAGAGGATGGAAGAGGATAAAGTAGGGGCCAGATCAGATGATAAACATTCACATAAAAAAGAATCTGATACATCAGAAAAGGGCAGACAAATAAACAGTGACAAGTTTTTAAAGTGCTTGTACACAAATGCTAGAAGTCTAAATAATAAGATGGGTGAACTAGAGTGCCTTGTGATAAAGGAGGATTTTGATATAATAGGCATCACAGAAACCTGGTGGACTGAGAGCAATCAGTGGGACACAATCATTCTGGGATACAAAATATATCAGAAGGACAGAACAGGTCGTGCAGGGGGGGGAGTGGCACTATATGTGAAAGAAAATGTACAATCAAATGAAGTAAAAATCTTAAGCAAATCCACATGTTCCATAGAATCTCTATGGATAGAAATTTCATGCTCTAATAAGAATATAACATTAGGGATCTATTATCGACCACCTGACCAGGACGGTAATAGTGATGATGAAATGCTAAGGGAAATTAGAGAGGCTATCAAAATTAAGAACTCAATAATAGTGGGGGATTTCAATTATCCCCATATTGACTGGGAACATTTCACTTCAGGACGAAATGCAGAGATAAAATTTCTCGATACTTTAAATGACTGCTTCATGGAGCAGCTGGTACGGGAACCCACAAGGGGAGAGGCAACTCTAGATTTAGTCCTGAGTGGAGCGCAGGAGCTGGTCCAAGTGGTAACTATAGCAGGACCGCTTGGAAATAGTAACCATAATACAATAGCGTTCAACATCCCTGTGGTGAGAAGAACATCTCAACAGCCCAACACTGTGGTATTTAATTTCAAAAGGGGGAACTATGCAAAAATGAGGGGGTTAGTTAAATAGAAGTTAAGAGGTACAGTGACTAAAGTGAAATCCCTGCAAGCTGCATGGGCGCTTTTTAAAGACACCATAATAGAGGCCCAACTTCAATGTATACCCCAAATTAAGAAACACAGAAAAAGAACTAAAAAAGAGCCACCGTGGCTTAACACCCATGTAAAAGAAGCAGTCAGAGATAAAAAGACTTCCTTTAAAAAGTGGAAGTCAAATCCTAGTAAGGCAAATAGAAAGGAGCATAAATGCTGCCAAATTAAGTACAAGAATGTAATAAGAAAAGCCAAAGAGGAGTTTGAAGAACGGCTAGCCAAAAACTCCAAAGGTAATAACAAAATGTTTTTTAAGTACATAAGAAGCAGGAAGCCTGCTAAACAACCAGTGGGGCCCTTGATGATCGAGATACAAAAGGAGCGCTTAAAGACGATAAAGTCATTGCGGAGAAACTAATGGATTCTTTGCTTCAAGTCTTCATGGCTGAGGATGTTAGGGAGATTCCCAAACCTGAGCTGGCTTTTGTAGGTGACAAATCTGAGGAACTGTCACGGATTGAAGTGTCACGATAGGAGGTTTTGGAATTAATTGATAAACTTAACATTAACAAGTCACCGGGACCAGATGGCATTCACCCAAGAGTTCTGAAAGAACTCAAATGTGAAGTTGCGGAACTGTTAACTAAGGTTTGTAACCTGTCCTTTAAATCGGCTTCTGTACCCAATGACTGGAAGTTAGCTAATGTAACGCCAGTATTTAAAAAGGGTTCTAGAGGTGATCCCGGCAATTACAGACTGGTAAGTCTAACGTCTGTACCAGGCAAATTAGTCGAAACAATAGTTAAGAATAAAATTGCCCGACACATAGAAAAACATAAACTGTTGAGCAATAGTCAACATGGTTTCTGTAAAGGGAAATCGTGTCTTACTAATCTATTAGAATTCTTTGAAGGGGTCAACAAACATGTGGACAAGGGGGATCCAGTGGACATAGTGTACTTAGATTTCCAGAAAGCCTTTGACAAGGTCTCTCACCAAAGGCTCTTATGTAAATTAAGCTGCCATGGGATAAAAGGGAAGGTTCTTTTATGGATTGAGAACTGGTTAAAAGACAGGGAACAAAGGGTAGGAATTAATAGTAAATTCTCAGAATGGAGAGGGGTAACTAGTGGTGTTCCCCAAGGGTCAGTCCTCGGACCGATCCTATTCAACTTATTCATAAATGATCTGGAGAAAGGGGTAAACAGTGAGGTGGCAAAGTTTGCAGATGATACTAAACTGCTAAAGATAGTTAAGTCCAAAGCAGACTGTGAAGAACTTCAAAAAGATCTCACAAAACTAAGTGATTGGGCAACAAAATGGCAAATGAAATTTAATGTGGATAAATGTAAAGTAATGCACATTGGAAAAAATAACCCCAACTATACATACAATATGATGGGGGCTAATTTAGCTACAACAAGTCAGGAAAAAGATCTTGGAGTCATCGTGGATAGTTCTCTGAAAATGTCCACACAGTGTGCAGAGGCGGTCAAAAAAGCAAACAGGACGTTAGGAATCATTAAAAAGGGGATAGAGAATAAGACTGAGAATATATTATTGCCCTTATATAAATCGATGGTACGCCCTCATCTCGAATACTGCATACAGATGTGTTCTCCTCATCTCAAAAAAGATATACTGGTACTAGAAAAGGTTTAGAAAAGGGCAACTAAAATGATTAAGGGTTTGGAACGGGTCCCATATGAGGAGAGATTAAAGAGGCTAGGACTCTTCAGCTTGGAAAAGAGGAGACTAAGGTCGGATATGATAGAGATATATAAAATCATGAGTGAGGTGGAGAAAGTGGATAAGGAAAAGTTATTTACTTATTCCCATAATACAAGAACTAGGGGTCATCAAATGAAATTAATAGGCAGCAGGTTTAAAACAAATAAAAGGAAGTTCTTCTTCACACAGCGCACAGTCAACTTGTGGAACTCCTTACCTGAGAAGGTTGTGAAGGCTAGGACTATAACAGAGTTTAAAAGAGAACTGGATAAATTCATGGTGGTTAAGTCCATTAATGGCTATTAGCCAGGAGGGTAAGGAATGGTGTCCCTAGCCTCTGTCTGTCAGAGGATGGAGATGGATGGCAGGAGAGAGATCACTTGATCATTGCCTGTTAGGTTCACTCCCTCTGGGGCACCTGGCATTGGCCACTGTCGGTAGACAGGATACTGGGCTAGATGGACCTTTGGTCTGACCCGGTACGGCCTTTCTTATGTTCTTATGTTAATTAGGGTGACTGTAGTGTGTGTCCCCAGGAGGGAGGGAGGGGAGGAAAATATTGACTAGCTGCTCATTAACTGAGCACTGTCCATCCTGTGCACTGAATGCGGTATGGGGAAAAATACAACATCACCATAATATTCAGGTTTCTCCAAGTCCCAAAGCACTTACCGCAGGTCACTTGCACCTCAGATCTCACACCAAAGACAACACTTGTAGCCAATACTATAATATATTAACTAAAGAGTTGATAACTAAGAAAAATAAATGAGAGTTATTTACAAGGTTAAAGCAGGTAAACATACACACACAAATGAGTTACAGTCTTAGGTTCCAAAAGGTAACAGAGGCTGCTGTAATATGTAATATGTAATATGTCCTCTAGGGCTAACCCAGGCTAAGCAGCTGTGGATCCCTTGCTTGTGCTTAGAAATCTTACCCCCACAAAGTCCAAGCAGCAAAGAGATCCAGTTCTTCCTGTCAGGGATTTTTATTCCCTTCCCACAGAGCTCAAGCTGATGGGATGAGTCCTCATGCACAGCTCCTCTTCATTGGCATGGGGGGGAGCAATCAACAAAGTATTTTGTTCTCTGATGTTCCACAACAATTTGTCTGGTGTCTAAATTCCCAACTGTACATATAAAATGATGGGGTCTAAATTAGCTGTTACCATTCAAGAAAGAGATCTTGGAGTCATTGTTGATAGTTCTCTGAAAATATCCACTCAATGTGCAGGGGCAGTCAAAAAAGCGAACAAAATGTTGGGAATCATTAAAAGAAAGGGATAGATAATAAGACAGAAAATATAATTTTGCCTCTGTATAAATCCACAGTACACCCACATCTTGAATACTGCGTGCAGATGTGGTCACCCAATCTCAGAAAAGATATATTGGAATTGGAAAAGGTTCAGAAAAGGATAACAAAAATGATTAGGGGTATGGAACGGCTTCCGTATGGGGAGAGATTTATAAGAATGTGACTTTTCAGCTTGGAAAAGAGAAGAATAAGGGGGGATATGATAGAGGTCTATAAAATCGTGACTGCTGTGGAGAAAGTAAATAAGGAAGTGTTATTTACTCCTCATAACACAAGCACTAGGGGTCACCAAATGAAATTAATAGGCAGCCGATTTAAAACAAACAAAAGGAAGTATTTATTCACACAACACACAGTCAACATGTGGAAATCTTTGCTAGAGGATGTTATGAAGGCCAAGACTATAACAGGGTTCAAAAAAGAACTAGATACATTCATGGAGGATAGGTCCATCAATGGCTATTAGCCAGGATGGGCAGGGATGGTGTCCCTAGCCTCTGTTTGCCAGATGCTGGGAATGGGAGGCAGGGAATGGATCACTTGATGATTACCTGTTCTGTTCATTCCCTCTGGGGCACCTGGCATTGGCCAGTCGGAAGACAGGATACTGGGCTAGATGGACCTTTGGTCTGACCCAGTGTGGCCGTTCTTATGTTCCTATGTTTTTTTGTTGGGCAGGAGATAACACCTCCTGTGGTAAACTAGTATTTCACACTTGGTAATGCTTCTGGTGCTTTTAGAGGTTCAGAGCAAACACTTAAATACTACCTTGTAACCAGGGCCGGCTTTAGGCCGATTCAGCCGATTCAGCTGAATTGGGCCCCGCGCCAAGAGGGCCCCACGCTGCAGCTCTCCACCCCGCCCCCAGCTCACTTCCCCCTCCTCCCCTCCCCTGAACGCTCCGCCCCCTCCCCTGCTTCCTGCGAATCTCTGATTCGCGGGAAGTCTGAAAAGAAGCAGGGGTGGGCCGGCAGCACAACGTAAGCTGGGGTGGTGGGGACGCGAGAAGGGCTCCGGGGAGGCGCCGCCCGTTCCCGCCGAGCACGCAGGCCCCCGCGGCTCGGGTCGGGTCCGGCCTGGCCCGGTTGGCACGGCTCGGGTCGGCTCCGGCCCGGCCCAGTCCCCGCAGCGCGGCTCCGGCCCGGTCCCTGCGGCACGGCGCGGCTCCGGCCCGGCCCGGTCCGGTCCCCACGGCGTGGCTCCAGCCCGGCCCCGGTCCGGTCCCCACGGCGCGGCTCCAGCCTGGCCCCGGCCCGGTCCCCGCGGCACGGCTCCGGCCCGGCCCGGTCCCCGTGGCGCAGCTCCGGCCCGGCCCAGTCCCCGCGGCCTGGCCCGGTCCCCGCGGCGCGGCTCCGGCCCGGCCCGGTCCGCGCGGCCCGGCCCGGTCCCCGCGGCGCGGCTCCGGCCCGGCTCCGGCCCAGTCCCCGCGGCGCGGCTCCGGCCCGGCCCGGTCCGCGCGGCCCGGCCCAGTCCCCACGGCGTGGCTCCGGCCTGGCCCGGTCCGCGCGGCCTGGCCCGGTCCCCGCGGCGCAGCTCTGGCCCGGCCCAGTCCCCGCGGCCTGGCCCGGTCCCCGCGGCGCGGCTCCAGCCTGGCCCCGGCCCCGCGGCGCAGCTCTGGCCCAGCCCCGGCCCGGTCCCCGCAGCGCGGCTCCGGCCCGGTCCCCGCGGTGCGGCTCCGGCGCGGCCCCGGCCCTGGCCCCACGGCGTGGCTCCAGCCCGGCCCCGGCCCGGTCCCCGCGGCGCGGCGCGGCGTGGCTCTGGCCCGGCCCACTCCCCGCGGCCTGGCCCAGTCCCCGCGGCGCGGCTCCGGCCCGGCCCGGTCCCCGTGGCGCAGCTCCGGCCCGGCCCAGTCCCCGCGGCCTGGCCCGGTCCCCGCGGCGCGGCTCCAGCCTGGCCCCGGCCCCGCGGCGCGGCTCTGGCCCAGCCCCGGCCCGGTCCCCACAGCGCGGCTCCGGCCCGGTCCCCGCGGCGCGGCTCCGGCGCGGCCCCGGCCCTGGCCCCGCGGCGCAGCTTCGGCCAAGCCCCGGCCCGGTCCCCGCAGCGCGGCTCCAGCCCGGCCCCCGCGGCGCGGCTCCGGCCCGGCCCCGGCCCAGTCCCCGCGGCGCGGCTGTGGCCCGGCCCGGCCCCGGCTCGGTCCCCGCGGCTCCGGCCCGGCGCGGCCCCGGCCTGGTTCCCGCAGCGCGGCTCCGGCCCGGCCCCGGCCCCGGCCCGGTCCCCACAGCGCGGCTCCGGCCCCAGCCTCGGCCCGGTCCCCGTGGCGCTGCTCGGGTCCAGCCCGGCCCCCGCGGCGCAGCTCCGGATCGGACAGCAAGCCCCGCCCCCAGGAATCGGGCCCCACTCTTGCTAAAGCCGGCCCTGCTTGTAACGTGGATAAGAATACGATTTAGTCACGGGAGGACTTTCCAGGACCTCCAGGACTTCTTCTGGGTCAGGGCTGGAGCTGAGGCTCGCGGAACAGCTGGCCAGTGGCCAGCCCCAGGGCCGCTGGAGCTGGGGGGTGGGGCGTGAGATGGGGTGCAGGGTGGCACGGCACCGAAGCAGCAGACCTGCAGTCAGCCCTGGGGCTGCCAGAGCAATGGCCACCACAGCCAACCCTGGGGCCACCAGAACAATGGTTGGAGGGGCTGGCAAACAGCTGACTGATGGCCAGTCCCAGGACTGCTGGAACAGCAGCTGCTGGAACAGCTGACCGGCAGCCAGCCCCACAGACACGGAACTGCTGCCGCCGGAATGGCGGCTGCAGTCAGCCCGGGACTGCTGGAGCAGCGATCAGGCCGGAGCAGGAGCCCCTGGAACCACTGGCCAGTGGCTAGCTGGGGGGCTGCCGGAGCATAATGGCTGGGAGTGCTGCAGGGATAGCTGACCAGCAGTCAACCCCAAGGCTGCCAAACAGCTGACCAGTAGCCAGCCTCCAGCTGCTGGTGCAGTAGTCCCCGGCCTGCTAGAGCAGCAGCTGGGGTTGGGTCAGCCCTCCTGGGGATGGAGCAGCAGCAGTCAGCCCCTGCTGCAGGAGCAGCAGCATGGCTGGAGCAGATGCAAGCCCCAACCGTGCTCTGTTTGTTCCCCCCCCCCCAGGTATTTTTAGTAAAAGTCAGGGACAGGTTGCAGGCTTCCATGAATTGCCTGCAACCTGTCTCTGACTTCTACTAAAAATACCTGTGACAGAATCTTAAGGTATTATAAGTGAGATTAATGCCAGCAGCAATTTACAAGCATTCCATAAAGTCTAAACACCAAACGCATTTTCATAAACCTAATTCTTACTTTACAAATACTAACAGTCAGGGGAGCCAGACTGGTTTCTAGTTTTGCATTTGTCAGTGCTAGGGGCCTGGCATGAGCTGGCACCTGGCTTGCCAGCATCACAATCCCGGTCCCATTCTCCACTCATCTATATAATAAGATTCCAGGATTGTCACTCTGACATCTAGAGTGTCTGTTGAGTCCGTGTGAAGCAATGGAAAGAGCTCCAGGCCTGGTTGAGGCCGTTTCTTTGTTGAGAATATCACCAGATTTGCAGTCTGTTACCATCCAGTTTTGAAGTTCTCAGCCATATGCCGCATATGATTTTGCGAATTACATCTCAGCAGAGACCAAGAGATGAATGGGCCCATGGGTGGCAGGTGAACCCCAGGTAGGGTGACCAGATGAGAGACTCACAGAGGGGGAGTCGTCGGAGCATAGGAAAAATTGGTGGGGGCTGAGCACCCACCGGCAGCTCCCTGCCCCTCCCCCCACCGCACCAGCTCACCTCCGCTTCCCCTGAGCGGGCTGCGACGTCCTGCTTCTCTCCCCTCCCTCCTAGCACTTGCACCGCCATACAGCTGATTCGCGTAAGCCTGGGAGGGAGGGGGGAGGAGGAGGAATGCGGTGTGCTTGGGGAAGAGGGGGGGCCAAGGCGGGGATTTGGGGAGGGATCCAATGGGGCAGGGATGGGGTGGAGTTGGGGTAGGGCCAGGGCTGAGTTGGGGGCGGGGAGGGCACGAGCTCCCTCTGCCTGTGCGCCGGAGTGCAAAATATTGAGACAATTTGCGTCCCAACCAAACATGGGTCGGTATGCGGGACAAACAAGTATTGGGACAGTCCCGATAAAATCGGTACATCTGGTCACCCTAACCCCAGGCTCGGGGAGGCTAGCCCCCGATCCAGTCCAGCCCAGCCCACCCCACCCCTTCTGCCCAAGGCCCCGCCCCTCCTGCTAGAGGCCAGAACCCCTCTACGCCCTGCGTGGTTGCCAGCTACATCCCACAGTCCCAGGCCACCCACAGCACCAGAGCGCTGGGTGGTTGGGCGGGCAGCACATGCCCCCTGCCCTCCAGCGTACCAGGCGGGTGGCAGGGCCCTCCTCCCCCAGCCCCAGAGCACTGGGCAGGAGGGCGGGCGGCGTGCCCCCCTTCCCTGCAGCCCCAGAGTTCCCTCCCTCCAGCCCCGGAGCACAGGCTGGCCCCCATTAGCCCCAGCATCAGTCTAGGGGCCCCAGCCACGGGTGGCAGAGCCCCCCCGCAGCACAGCACTGGGAAGCAAGAAGGGACCTGGGGGCGGAGCATGGGCGGGGTCACACAAGGCTGTTTGGGGAGGCTCAGCCTTCCCTGCCCTTCAATACCTACTCCTGAGGGCATTCTGTGCCAAAAAATAAAAATTCTGCACACAGTATTTTAAAATTCTGCTAATTTTATTTGTCAAATAAATGTAGAGGCTCCAGCATGGTTTTGGGGACTACAGGCCACTGACCGCACAGAGGTGGGAGATCACTGTGCAGCTCCGGCCCCCCCAGGACATGAACTCAGCAGTGAGGCTGCACCCAATGCTGACACAGTGCAAGGGCCGAGCCTGCCCCAGAAACACCCCAGGGCCCTGTCCCTCCTTGTGGGCAGGCAGGCTCAGCAAGGCATAATCCAAGTGTGGAGGGGCTTAGAGTGGGGGGATCCAGGTGTGGAGTGAAAGAATTCTGTGTTGGGCAATCTGGGTGCGGGCAGCTCAGTGGAGGATCCAGCTGCAGAGGGGATCTGGATGCACAGGGGCTTGTTTGGGGGTGGTGGTTCTGGATGCAATGGTAATGAGACTCTGCACAGGGGTGAAGGTGGTTGGAGCTCAGCAGCGTGGGTCTGGGTATGGGGGGGATAGAGCTTGGCAGGGGGTTCTGGGTATGGGGTGCTCAGTGAGGGGTCCAGATGCGGGGGAAGTGGGTCTCATTGGGATGGAGATCCAGGTGCAGCTGGTTGGGGCTTGGTGGGGTGGGGATCCGGGTGAGGGTGGCTCATTGGGGTGGTTCAGGTGCAGGAGGAGTGGGGCTCATCGTGGGGCTTCTGAGTGTGCGGGAGTGAGGCTTGACGGGAGGGTCTGGGCATGAGGGGGGCTAGATGCATGGGGGCAGATGGGGGTGCAGCTCCCTGTACAGGGATCCCTCCCTGTGCAACTCAGAAGCGATGGGTGCAGGAAGCAGGCGGGGGGGGGGAGTTTGTAGTTTCCTGCAGCCAGGGGAGAAATCTGGGGGTGGGTTTGACCCAGCCCCAGATGCCATTCAGGGAAACAGGAAGTCCCATCCTCCCCATCCCAGCTGGGACTAGCAGCTGAGCCCAGCACAGGTTAGGAGCCACCAGCCCGGTCTTCCCCAGTCCTGCCTCCTGCCCTACTGTGACTTACCTCTCTGCTGACTGCCCTGGGCACCTGAAACACTCCTTGGGAAGGTTGCATGACTACTCTTGTGGCTTCCCTCTGCTTCCCCATCAGAAAGTGATTTTTCTGCGGGGAAGCAAAGAAATCTGCAGGGGACATAAATTCTGTGCATGCGCATTAGCACAGAATTCCCCCAGGAGTAAATACCCGCCGCCCATGAATGGGCCCTGGAGACTAAGTGACCCTCTCCTACCCCCATGACTCGATGGAGGGACATTCGCAGGGGGTGGGGGTGCCTACTGTGCTCCTTCTGTAATTGTTTTATTAGAGCATAAGCTTTCGTGGACTACAGCCCACTTCTTCGGATGCATATAGCTATATGCATCCGAAGAAGTGGGCTGTAGTCCACGAAAGCTTATGCTCTAATAAATTTGTTAGTCTCTAAGGTGCCACAAGTACTCCTGTTCTTCTTTTTGCGGATACAGACTAACACGGCTGTTACTCTGAAACTTGTAATTGTTTTGTGACTCTATCTCTGGGGCTGCCAGCCCAGCACTACTCCCTGCACTGTGGTCACTGTAAAATGTTGGGCTGGAAGGAGGAACTATCTCTACTCTTTGCAGATAGTGAGTTTTAGGGGGTGTACATGGTCCCTGTAGCATCTGAAGCAGGTTCCTGGGGCTCTCAGCAGAGAGGTTCACTCAGGATGTGGGTGTCCAGCCCAGCAGAGCTTGGGATGTCACGGGGCCCCACTGCTCAGGGTAGAGCACGTCCTTTTGAAAGCCCCATGGGAGGTTTGGAGCAGTCACCTCCTCCGTTGGACACCTGGCCTTTGCAGCTCACTTAAACGTTTTGCTGGCCAATCTGGTGGTGAAGCTTGAGTCTGTGGTGCTTGCTAAGGGAGGGTCCAGTCCAGGCAGGAAGCTAGGGCTCTCGGGCCTGGGGATGATGGCAATTTCCCACCCTGGGCATTCTAGCCCCAGTGCACTATGCCGTTTTAGTGCGCTATGGAGCTGCAGGCGTGGAATCATATAATCATAGAATATCAGGGTTGGAAGGGACCACAGGAGGTCATCTAGTCCAACTCCCTGCTCAAAGCAGGACCAATCCCCAGACATATTTTTGCCCCAAAATGGAATGGTCCACAGGAGCTTGATTGTCTCAGGGAGCTGTTTGATGCAGAGTCTCTTACAATGGGGGTGTCTGGGGTGGCCTGGTGGGATCTCTCTGTGGTGGACTCTTGGGGTGGGGGTCTGTTGGAAGTTTGTCAGAGAGCCTGCAGTATTTCGGAGGCTCTGAGGTGCTTTGGGGGCTGGCTTGGAGAAAGCCTGCTGGAGGCGTCTCAAAAGGGGATGGGGAGGGGGTATTCACTGCAGAGTGCCCCTGCTCTGTAGCAGGAGAGTGGCACTGCACACTCTGGGACTTGAAGCGCAAACCTTGTCTTTGTCACGCAGGCCAGGAGATCCCGTTGTCCAGCTACCCAGCTCAGCCACCATTCACTTACCCTGTGGATCCCAAAGCAGGACCTGCACCCCCACAGCCAGGCTATGCCCCCATGGCCATGTATCCGCCCACTGCCCCAGCTGCACAGTATCCGATGTACCCAGCAGGGCCCCCGCTGTACAACCCAGCAGGTAAGAGCAGCAGGAACCACAACACTGCTTGAAGCGCTCTTCTTTACAGAGTTGCGTCCCTCCAAAACTAGGAGCCCTGGGGTCTCCTCTGACACTAATCGCTTAGGGGACAATCTGTATCCTCTGCCCTGAGATTCAGTACTCACAGCCATATTCTCAGAAGGGTTCAGCACCCAGCAGGTTCCATAGGGAGTGGGGGTTCATTGTTCTCGGTCGGGAGGGGAGGGGTTGTTTGTATTCATTGAGATGGAATAAAGGGTCCCAAAGTGTCAAAGGTGTTAACATGACCCTGTCACCATCCAACTTTAACCAGTGTTTACCAAGGTCCAGGGTTTGGTACATAGAGACCTCAGCCTGCTCAGTCCCACACACCAACCCACCATTACACATCTTTTAACACTTCAGTAAAGAGACAGAACAGAAAGGAAACCTGTGAAAGGCTTGTGTTGTAACAGCCTCTCTCATTCCCTGTCCCTTTAGCTGGAGAGTCTTGAAAGAAAAAAGCCCATGTCTGACTCTGACAGTCTTTTAGATGGTATGAGAGTGGGTAATAACCATCTATTTGGGTTAAAGAGAAGTTACTGGGCTGGAGCTGTTGTTGCTGCTGCTGTTAAAGTCTGATCCCGCATCCTAGCAGACAAACCAAGACAAACACAGAGAAGCGGGAAAAGAACAGAACAGGAGAGCTTCTGTCTCTGGGGTCACTTGCTACGACAGTGCTGGAAAACCCCAGGCCCAGCACACGCTCTGATCAGCCACTCTGGCTACTTCTACACGAACACTGCAATTACACATCTGTGGATGGCCTGTGCCAGCTGACGCGGGCTCGTGGGCCTTGGGTTAAGGGGCCGTTTAATTGTGGCGTAGACATTCAGGCTTAGGCTGCAGTCCGAGCCCTGGGACCCTCCCACCTCGCAGGGTCCTAGAGCCAGGGTTCCAGCCTGAGCCCGAATGTCTGTACTGCAGTTACAACCCCTCAGTCTGAGCCCCTTGAGCCTGAGCCAGTACTGATGTCATCAGGCCCCCTCCCCAGCCTGGTCTGGTCAGGACATTTCTCATGGTTAGGCAGGAGAAGATCTGGGATCCGGGGTGGCAGCTGTGACAGTGAAGCTTGCTCCTTCCCCATCTCCTCTTTTTCAGTCCGCCAGTGTTGCAGAAGGCAGATTCCCCTGAAAATCCCTTTTTGAGGACCCCAAAAGGGGTGATGGGTGGAATAGCTCAGCCCCTCAGTATTTTATTTATGGATTTAGCCTGGTTTCCAACATACCAATTGTGGTTAATTGATTTTCCAGTCACACCCTTGTTTACCTGGCATGTTCTTAACACAGTCCTTTATTGGAAGCCCCTTTTGTTTGGATTAATTCTGTCTTCGGTCTCGCCGCTGCATCTTTTCCCATCAGCATTTGTTGTTATCAGTTCTTGGGACAGTTTATGAGCCTTCACTCATGTTTTACAGCTCAGCTTACAATTAGGGTAAATGTATAGGCGCAGTTATCACAACAGAAAGGACGGGAATCTCCATTGTCCTCCATTTGGAGAGGGCAGGGGAGGGAGTCTGTGTGGTTCCCCACAGTGCAGAGGACAGTCTGCATTGTTCTCCACGCGGGGAGGGCAGGGGAGGGCAGTCTGCATAGATCCCGATGTGGGGAGGAGTGATCTGCGTAGTTCCCAATGTGGGGAGGGCGGGGGGTGGTGGTGGTCTGTGTTATTCCCCATGGCACTTGCGTGCTTTGGAAAGCCTTGCCCCATGTGCCCGTGCTCTCGCCAGGGGCTCTCTGGCAGTGCTGTCACTTGCACACTCTTCCCCACTCCTGCTCCCTGGGGCCTGAATTCACACCGCAGCCTGTGAGCTCCACTCGCCCAGGGCTGTGCTGGAGTCCCACTCTTCAGAGCTCATCTGCTTACCCTTGTGTGGAGGCAGCAGCCCCAGGGGGCTTGTCTGTGGGTACCTGATGGCACCAGGTCCATCCCTAGCGAAGGCAAGGCCCTGGCATGTGTTCCCTGGCTAGTTAAATGGTGGTGTGGGCACTCCCCAGCCAAGCACACTCTAGGCTAGTATAGATAGGCCCTTGGTGATAGCATGAAGCTTGCAAAATGACCCTGTGGCTGCGGAGAGAGTGGGATTTTGAGTATGGGGCAGGAGAATGGTCCCCTGACCCTGATCTCCTCCACAGAGAGCAGGTGGCAAGGCCTCCACTCAGTGCCGGAGGGAGAGTGCACTGGGGGCTGGCTTGTAGAACAGTGACAGCCTGTGTGTTCAATGGGCATTCCCTGCAACAGACCCAGAATTGATGGCCCTTGTATACTGAGGGGAGCTGGGCTAGAGCCCAGGCCTTAAGCCCCATAATGCCAGAGCTTGCCCTCAGCTGGCCATAGCAGTAGGTCCCTGAGTGTATTGGCTGGGTGTGCTGCAGCCTCACCCACTCGAGTTATCCCAAAACCCCCAGGGCTGGGGCATGTGGGAGCCGTCTCATCCTGGCACTCGCTGCACTTGGTTCTGCTGAATGACGCTCTCCATCTCTTTCCTCCACAGCACCCCCACCCTATCTCCCACCACAGCCTACCTACCCTGGAGCCTGAGGAGACCCCAGAGAGACTGCAAAGTCAGCGCCTTGTGCCCTGGACTGTGAGCTTATGAGCCCCTGCTGCGGGCTTCTCTGCTGCATTGTGACTCCTGTGAACCTCAGACACCCCGTGCCTGGTCCCAGACTAGCCATTGCCACCTTCTCAGCAAAGCGGTGCAGTACGCCCCCTGCCCTCTCCTGCCTGTTTCACTGAGGGACCATGCCAATTAGGGTCCCCCTGTGGTCCCCTGAGTATGACAAGTGGGTCCCCCCAGGGTGGGCCAAATGGGGTCCCCCTGCAGTCCCTTGGGCATGATAAGTGGGTCTCTCCAGGGCCTATTGAATGGGGTACCCCCACAGTCACCAGGGCATGCCAAGTGGGGTACCCCAGGATGTGCCAAGTGGGGTACTCCTGCAGTCCCTGGGCCATTTCTGAGTGTCACAGCTCTGTCTGGCTTTAGTGAGGGAGGCTGAGTTCTGAGGGACCAAAACACACAACATGAGCACAAAGGAAGCTCTTGTGCAGCCAGACACTGGCTCCTTTGTGGGATGAGTTCCCTCTGCTGAAGCCGCCTCTGCGAAGGCTCCACCTGAGCTCAGCGCTCACAGACACCGGGATCTCAATAGCCCAATTGTGAGGGGGAGCAGTGCCCTGTTGGTGTGACCATGGTGTGACCATGGGCCCCTTGTCCTCCTGGCAGAGGCCAGCCCTTCCAAAGGGGCAGATTAGCCTGAGAACGATTGCCATGGAACCAAGGTCTGGGGGGCTCCTAGGCAGCACCTCCTGTGGCATGGTGCAATTTCTCCAAACCTAGCATGAGAGCCCTGTCCATTTGCAGCTGCAGCAGGACAGGTGCAAGCCGCAGGCACCGGGGCAGGGCAGGGTGCCACTTGGTAGGCACCCACAGTCCTGTTGCTCAGTGGGGCCTGATACGGCTCATTGTTCCCAGTGGGCTCCCTCCCGAAGGAGAAACCTCACATTAGGAGCTGCCATTGCAGCCTGCATGGGGCCGAGCATAGCACACTAACAGCGGATGGCCCCGCATTGCACTTGGGTGTCCAGGATCACTTGCCAAGCCCAGTGGGGCTCCTCTCATGGCCCCTGGATGGCAGGAGGCTCCTGCTTCCATCCGGCATCTGGCCAGCATCATGCAGCTCAGCCCCACAAAGCAAGTGTGACCATTGCTCTCGCAGGTGAGCTGCAGCCCCCATGCTATTGCATTCTCTGTTCACTGGCCAAGGGGGTCCCCGCTCGCACCATGCTGCCCCCAGGGAGCAGTGGCAAGGTTAGGGGTTCACGGGGTCCAGGTGGCTCATGGGAGTAGCGGCAGGGGAGCTTACACTCATGCTTCACAGGAGTCCCCCAGAGCTGGAGTGCGAATTTCCCTGGAGAAACACCATCTCCCCACCCCTGATCAGTGCCATCCTTCCTGACCCTCAGGCTAGAGATCCCACCCCCACTCCATGTATACGGCAGGGCAGAGGGAAACTCTCCGCCTCCTCCCCTGCAGGCCGGGTTGGCTTCCCAGCCTGTCTCTTCCTCTCCTCCTTTCCCTGCTCTACAAGTGGATAAACCTGTGACTGACCATTCCCCAGGCGCATTGGGGTCCCTGGAAATGGGTAACAGAGATCAGTTCTCACCTTGTCTGTAGTGCCAGGGCACTGACTGTAGTCCCTGCCCAGCTGGCCAGAGTCATTTGGGGTCATTGCTCCTCCTAGTTCACTTCAGTACAGTATTTGAGACTGTTTACTGCCCTTTCCCTGGGGGAGACAGGAGGGCCTCTAGGACAGTTGTGCAGCCTGGGGCCATGGCCAGGTCACTGGGAAGCTAGGTGCGCAAGATTTGATCACTGGTCCAGCCTGTCCTGCCCTAGCTCCTGCTCTGTTAAGTCAGACCTGCTGGCCCCTCTGGCCTGTGCCCTGCCACCTCAGACTCAGCCTATCTAGGCTGCTGGCACACCTCTGCCAACAGCTGGTATTTGGTGCTTCAAAGGAAAGCCACCTGGCCAATTGTGCAATACTGCCCTGGGGATTTCCCCTCCCTGATGCCTGCACTGAAGCCCAGATTATGCTTTTCCCCAAGAAGCAGGAGTAAGGCTTGGAGGCAGGATGTGAGCTGCCTCATCACTCTATGTGTGGTGGCCTCCTGCTCCAGCCATGCACCCGCCTCCTGCTGCCCAGTGCCGTGCAGCAGCCACTGCTGCGGTGTCATAGCTGGAATGACAAGTGTGTCCATCAGTGTGCACTAAAAACCTGATTAAACCTGTGCATAGGTAAATGCCTTCTGTGTTCTGGGACTTGAAGAGTGCAGGGTGACGCCTGGCGGGGGCAGGGACCATATTCAGCCTGGCTTTGGGTACCATCAAACATCCCAGCCACTGAGCAAGGAGCAGGGACAGACCCTTGGCCTTCAGGGCCCTCTGGCTGAGGGGAGGAGGCTGCACTATGCGGTGTGACAACAGCTCAGCTAGAAGGGTGAGTTTCCTTTACATAGTCCGTGACAACAAGCCCCCAGGGGGACATAGTCAGTGTCTCTGCCCTCAGCTGCTCAGGAGGCAAATCCCAGCATGAGCATCCCGAGGAGGCAGAGTGCTCCTACACCTGCCTCCCTGTGCACAGGGCATCACCCAGGGCCAAGGGGGGGGGGAGTCAGTATAAATTACCGGGGCCTGGTGGTCTGGAAGGGGGCCTGGGGCCCGGCTTCCCCCCCTCTTGTTGGCCCTGTTTAGCTGGTCCGCCCTTGCTGGGGTGGCCCGAAAAATTTTTTTCACCGGGGCCCGAACTCGCTCTCGGGCCCTGGCGTCACCCCAGCGGGGCTAGGCATGGCACATCAGGGAGTCACCTCTCTTGGGCTCTCCTGTGGTGTAAGTGTGTGTGAGGGTGCTGTCAGGCTCTGGCAGTCAGCCAAGCTCCTGTCCTGCTGTCCCTGGGACTCTGAGCTGGGCAGAAAAGCCCCTTTCCTCCTCCCAAAGCAATGGGGCTGATTCGGGCTGATTCAAACACTTCAGGTTAGTCGTCTCAGGGAGCCCATTGTCTTCTTAACACAGTCACCTTGGGGGGCACAGCAGGATCCCACTGATGCGAGACCGCATAGTGTGGTGGACAGGACACCATAGCACACGAGGGTTCTATTTCCAGCTCTGCCATTGCCTTGTTGTATGACGTTGAGCAAATCTCTATGCCTCTGTTTCCCCATCCCCATTTGTCTTGTCTGTTGAGACTGTAAGCTCTTTGGGGCAGGCCCTGCCACTCACTATAAGAATACAAGAAAGGCCATACTGGGTCAGACCAAAGGTTCATCTAGCCCAGTATCCTGTCTTCTGACAGTAGCTAATGCCAGGTGCCCCAGAGGAAATGACCAGAACAGGTAATCATCAAGTGATCCATCCTCTGTCGCCCATTCCCTGATTCTGGCAAACAGAGGCCAGGGACACCATTCCTGCCCATCCTGGCTAATAGCCATTGATGGATCTATCCTCCATGAACTGTGAACCATGTATCTGTGCAGCACCTGGTACTCTGCAGGGCTCCAGGGGCTACTGACAGATAATAACCCTAGTAGTCACTTATGTGAAAGCAACAAAACCACTTCATACTGAATTTAGCAGATGTGTGTGGGGCTGATACCTGTCTGCCATGTGCCCCCCGTGTATCACACACTCCCAGATGCCAGAGGCAGCAGCATCGAGCTGGCGGTATGTGTGTCTGCACAACTACCCTCTGGGGGATGGGCTTACATCTGCACCACTGCCCCCTGCTTGGATAGGACCGACTTGCTCAAGACGCATCCCCCGCAGTTGGATGAAATGTAGGCTAGCAGTGACTGCATGTTGTCTGACCTCCTGCATATAACGTGGACAATCGAATTTCACCCAGTAAATCCTGCAGTGAGACTTTAACTTGTGGAAGAGGTAGCAGCAGTTCCTCAACTGCACTGATTCTTAAAGATTTTTGTGAAGTGAATGAATGCCATATGGAGCTCACATCCCAGTTAGGGAGCCACTGAGCTAGAGCAGTTCTGTTAGACCAGTGGTTCTCAAACTTTTCTTCTGGTGACCCCTTTCACCTAGCAAGCCTTTGAGTGTGACCCCCCCTTATAAATTAAAAACACTTTTAAAATATATTTAACACCATTATAAATGCTGGAGACAGAGCAGGGTTTGGGGTGGAGGCTGACAGCTCATGACCCCCCATGTAATAACCTTGTGACCCCCTGAGGGGTCCCAACCCCCAGTTTGAGAACCCCTGTGTTAGAAAGATACCCACACTTGATTTAAAAACACCAAGTGAGGAGAATCCACCACAGCTCTAGGTGAGTTGTTCCAAAGATTAATTGCTCTCACTGGTAAAACGTGTGCCTCCTTTACAGCTTCACCTTCCAGCCACTGGCTCTTGGGTCTTTATGTGCTGGGTTGACCAGCCCTCCAGTGTCAGAAATCTCCCCATGTTGGCATTTACAGAAAGCAATCAAGTCACCTCTTAAACTTCTCTTCAGTAAACTAAATAGATAGAGCTCTAACTGTGATGCAGGTTTTCCAGACCTGGAATCGTCCTTGGAGCTCTTTGCTGATCCCTTTCCAATGTTTCAACATCCTTTTTGAAGGGTGAATGCAGTAAGGTCTCCCCAGCACTGTACTGAGATACACCTTCGCTCTCCTGCTCAGTATGCCCATGGACAAATCCCACAGTCATGTGATTCCTTTTAGTCACAGCATTGCTCTGGTGGGTCTGGGTGCTCATGGTCTGCTGGTTTCCACCATGACCCTTAAGCCCTTTGCATTTGTCTAACTTCAGCTTCCAGACACTTAATCTTGTATTGCTTTTGCCTGCTATATTAAAGAGCCCTCTGTCATCAGAAATCTACGGCCCGTGTTGGTTCTTATCGACTGGGATCAACAAAGCCATAGATAGGTGTCTAGGCTCCCTATGCAATAAATGGGGAGAGCTAGGTGCTTTATGGTATGTCTACACTGCAGTTAGACACCCCAGGCTGGCCCCTACCAGCTACTTCAGGCTTACTGGGCTGGGCTAAGGGGCTGTGTAATTGCGGAGCAGATGTTCTGGGACCCCCACCTCGCAGGGTCCTGGAGCCTGGGCCCCAGCCCAAGCCCAAATGCCTACATCACAATGAAACAGCCCCTTTGCCTGAGGCAGCTGGCAGGGGCCAGCTGCGAGTGTCTAACTGTAGTGTAGACATACCCGTAGAATGCCATGCACACAAGCCAGCACACTGGCCACCTATGCTAGCTCCCAGGTGATCTGAGGAGAAGGGGTGTGCTAAGCCCTGCCCCCTCTGGGAGTTTGGCATCTGAGTCCAGGCTGCAGGGAAGCACGTAGCTGTGCCAGCAGTTCTCAGCTAGGAACCAAGGGCGCCAGAACAGGGGGCCAGGGCAAGTGACCGGGGGGATGGGGTGGAGAGGAGTGAGCGGTGGGCAGGGCCTCGGGGGGAAGAGGTGGAATGATGGCAGGAAGAGGCAGAGTGGGTGTGGGGTCTTGGGTGTGAGAGCCAGAGTAGGGGCGGGAAAAGGCAGAGTGGGGGTGGAGCCTTGGGGGAAGAGGCCAAGCAGGAGCGGGGCCTCAGGGCAAAGCACGAGTGGACCATGGATGCGGGGCCACGGTCCAGCCACCAGTGGCTCCCCAGTTCTAGGGAGCTTCCAGTGCTCCTGCCAGGAACCCTCTGCTGGAGCCAGGCATTTCTTGTGGGAATGTGCCAAGTGCCTGCCTCACACCGGAGGAGGAGGCGGCCATCTTAGAACTTTTAGACCAGTGGCTGTAGAAGTCACCTGAGAGGTGTGGGAACTCCCCATTCAAATCCTTTCTCCTTAGGTGGAGGGAGGGAGGTAATTGACCTTGGGTTTCCCACATCCCAGATGAGTGCTCTGATCACTGGACTAACAGTGATCAGCACCACCACCTGCTGCCAGCTTTTGAATGGGGCCCAATCCATTAGGTGGTCTCTGAGCACGCCTCCCTGATCAGGCCCCACAGGAGAGTTAGGTGGAGAAGCAGCTGTCTTCCCGTGGGTCATGGATAGCACCGGGCCTTAGACGGGAGACAGACATCCAGATGCTTAGCCTTAGGCCTGGTCTACACTACAGTTAGGTTGACATAAGGCAACTTTATGTCAACCTAATTATGGCAGTGTACACACTACAGCCTTGCTCCCACCAATGTAAGTGCCCTACTACACCGACATAATGGCATATGGCTTATGTTGGTGTAGTTAGGGCAACACAGTGTCCATGTAGACACTGCGTTACATCAGCTATTGGCTGTCATTGCCAATTTCATGGCTCTATGCTGGAGCCGTGAAATTGACAAGAAAGCCCAAGCCAGTGATGGGCTCCAGCTACCCCCCCATCCCAGCTCCCCTCTCCCAGCCAGGCTGCTGCCCATGCTCCCTGCTGGGAACCCAGCCCCCGAGCTCCCAGCCGGGCTGCTGCCTACTACCCCAGCTCCTTGCTCAGGGAGCCAAGAAGCCTGGGTGGCTGCCCCCAGTGGGTGGCTGAGAAGCCCAGGTGACTGCCCCCTGTTCCCTGTGAACTCCTGGTGGGGAGCTGTGTGGAGCTGAGAGCCATGGCTCTCAACCCCCCCCCACTGCCCCTCTTCAGTCGGGGGAAGCGCTTCTGGTGAGCATGTGCACCACTGACAGAAGGAGGGTAGTGTGGAAATCAGCCACTGCAGTAATTACGTAGGTCGATTAAAGTTTGTAAATATGCCCTGAGGTAGCAGTGCACATGCCCACAGGCAGAAACATAGGTGCCCAGGGAACACTTACCCTGCAAATGTAGGTGCCAAGTTAGTTTAGGTGCCTGTAGGGTTAGGTGGCAGCTGAGTGGGGGTTTTGTAGATCACAGTGGCATCTAAAACTGGGGTTTAGGGCCCAAATACAGAAGGGTATTTAGGCTTCAAACTTCCATTGAAATCAAATACCTTTGTGGATCTGGGCTCTCTTCACTTTCTCTTGGCTAAGTTAAATAGAGTGAACTCCTGGAGTCTCACCGTGAGGCAAGTTTTCCATACCTTTAAAAGGATGAACCAGATGACCTGTGTAATTAGAAGCCTATTAGCCTGAGATTGATCCTGGGTAAAATAATTGTTGATATGGGACTCCATCAGTAAAGATAGAAATATTGGAGCCATACAGTTCTATAGAAAATAGGTCTTGTCAAATGAACTTGATATCATTGTTTGACAAGTTAGTCTGATCGCTAAGGTAATTGGATGGCCTATACTTATAGCTCTGTAAGGCGTATGTCTTAGTACCACACAAGTCAGCAGCATTCAAAATCAATATGGCCCATACTTAATAGATTCAAAAAGTGGCTACTGAGAAATCTCACAGTCCAGTGATTGTTAATGGGGAATCAGCAATTAGTGGGATCCCACAGCCTTTGGGTCTCAGCCCAATGCTAGTCAATATTTGTATCTATGATCTGAAAGAAAATACCGAAATCACTGCAGATAAATTTTATAGAAGACACATTAATGGAGAGGTAAATAGCAATGGAGCCACATTAGTTCTACAGAGCGAGGTGGATCACATGATCAGCTGGGCTCATTTGAACAACATATGATTTCATACAGACAAATGCAAGGCCTTAAATCTAGAAACAGGGAAACGGTATCCTGGAATGCAGTGATTCTGGAAAGACCTTGGGATCCTGGGCCCAACTGACCATGAGCTCCCAGGCCCACGCTGTGGCTAAGAGAGGGTCACATGATTCTTGGCTGGATAAGCAGAGGAATGTAGAGTAGGAGCAGGGAATGGAATTTGGCATTGGTGAGAGCAGGACTGGATACTATGTCCACATTTCTAAAGGGATGTTGACAAATTGGAACGAGTTCAGAGTAGAGCTACAAGAATGATTTAAGGTCAGAAAACTTGCCTTACTGTGAGAGACAGAAGAGCAGACAGTCTATTTCCTGGACTGGAGAAAAGCTTAGGCGTTAACTTGATGGGCTATGAAGGAGCTCCCATGGCTTCACTCCTGCTGTGACCAGGCATTCCCTGTAGATGGCTGCTCACAGGCTGCTGTTAGGTAAGTCTCAGTTCAGTGTCCAGGGAACAGCTGGCCACAGCAAAAAGCTATTGGAGCTTACAGGCCTGGTGCAAAATCAGTCCCAGTTGGCACAGGCCCCCTTGCTGGCAGTCTCAGCAGAGTGAGGGGTAACGTTGCTGTGCCAGGTAAGAAGGGGGAGGCTTAGCATGTCTTGTGCAGTGCAGATTTGGGAGTTTCTAGCGCCTTTCAGCTGTGCCATCCAAGCTGTAAATCACCAAGACCACAATTTTGGGGAAGTTTAGATTTATGGATTCCAAGATGCATGGATCATTGTGATCATCTAGTCTGTAACACAGGCTAGAGAACGGCCCCAAAGAATTCCTAGAGAAGAGCTGTTAGAAAAACATCCCTTCTTGATGTAAACATTGTCAGTGATGGAGAAGCCACCATGCCCCTGCAGCAAACTGTTCCACTGGTTAATTATGCTGTTACAAATGTACACCTATTTCCACCCTGAATTTGTCTAGCTTAAACTTCCAGACACTGGATTGTTCTAGCCCTTCCTCTGCTAGATCAAAGAGCCCATTCATAAATAACTATGTAATTAGCAATTGTAATCAAGTCACCCCTTATGCTCATTGTTAAACTAAATAGATTGAGCTCCTTGAATCTATCAAGTTTGCTGGTCTGTGCTATGCAGGAAGTCAGACTAGATGATCACAGTGGCCCCTTCTGGCATTGGAATCTAGGAAGTAGGCCACTGAGTTAGTGGGGGTGGCTTCTGGGATGCTTGGGGCTTGTGCAGCAGGTTCCCTAGCTGCAAGCACCCACCAGGGCAGTTTCTGCCAGCACAAGGAAAGGGGAGAGCAGGAGGAAGAATAAACCCAGGCCCTGGCTTGGCCAGGCCTGTGGAGGAATAGCTCAGTGGTTTGAGCATTGGCCTGCTAAACCCAGGATTGTGAGTTCAATCCTTGAGGGGGCCATTTAGGGAACTGGGGTAAAAATCTGCCTGGGGATTGGTCCTGATTTGAGGTTAGACTAAATGACCTCCTGAGGTCCCTTCCAACCCTGATATTCTATGATGTGTCAGACAGGCCTGTGTGTGCCTCATGTCTCTTAGGTAGCCTACAGTCCCTTCCATGACAGCAGGGTCCAGGCCAGAATATTGAGGGAACCTGCCTGGTGACCATAGGCAGCTGGGGCTGTAGTGTCAGGCTGAGAGCAAGAGTGAGTCCTGCGGCCTGTCTGTGACCTTGCACAAGAAGTCCCTTTATGTTCATTGCAGCCCAGCCCTGTCCACTGTGTTGGACAACCCAGCCTTGGAGTCTCCCAGGGGAGGAGGCAGGGGCCTTTGCTCTCCATTGCACCCAAAGACACCGCAGGGGCAGTGGAGCAGAATCCTGGTCCCGCCCAGGGCTTTGTGCTCCCTCCACTACTTGCTATTCCGTGTGTCCACCTGGTAGCAGCACAGCCACATGTTACAGATTCCCTGCGGCTGTACCAAAGGATGGGAAGAGGGGATGGCACCAAATAGATGGGCATTGTGCCCCGAGAGAGCAGTGGTGCCCAGGGTTCTCCACTCCCAGCAGGTGAGCAAGTGGGCAAGGGATGGACCCCAGGAGCAGACAGTGGGGGATTCTTGCTCACACCCAGGGCTGAATACAGGATCAAGACACAATCTGCTCCAATGATCAAGGCCCTTGACTCAGTCTTTGTCCTCTTATGACTCACTGTAGCAAATGGGAATGGTCTGTGAGCACTAATGGGGCAGGCTGCCCTATTGCACGGGGGAGGGGACTGGTCCATAGCCAGTCCCCCTGCACTAGCACTAACCCTAGCACCGACATGCAGAGAACTGTGCTGCCCCAGGCACATGGTGCAGCAGCCCAGAGTGCGCACTGGCCACCCACAACAGGAGTTTCATTCCCACAGCTCCAATGTTGCAAACACAGGAATTGCAGAATTTGGGTGACCCCCCAGCTGCCAGCACAGCCACACACACAGGGTGCCAGTGCTACAGGCATTGCCAGCACCTCCAGGACTGACAGGCAACTGGTCCCACTATCCAACAATTCCTCCATGGGCTTGCTGCGTTCTCAGAGCTGCTCGAGAAGGCTTGCCCATTACTGCTTTGCCCAAGTTACCAGCACCCTGCAGTACAAGAGCAGACTGCAGTGGGCCCAGCCAGGGGCTGTGTGTGGTGCAGGCCCAGTGCAGACATGCTACTGCACAGGAGACCCAGCTCCTCGGTCACCAGCGCTCTCCACTCCCCACAGGTGGTGGAACCCATGAGTCCAGCTCAGCAGCTTGGCCCCAGCAGGGCTGGAAGGTGTCACCTTCTCTGGTTCCTGCTAGGGGCAGGAGGCCTGGGCCATGCCAAGTGCCAGCCCTGCAACCCCGTGTGAATTCCCGCTACCACAATAGAGCTAGTGAGGGACCCTGGCTGCCCTGGGCTTCTGGAAGGGCTGAAATGGGTACAGCTACCAGCTAGAAGCAGCCCTGGGGGGAAGGGGAGCCTGAGTCTTACAGCCCAGAGATTGGAGAAGGGGGCTCCATGCTGTCCCAGCCCTCAGGAGCAGGAGATGCTGCTCCCCCACCCCACTGCAGCTCCCAGCTGGAGCTAGGTTTGCCAACAGTCCCTTATTACAAGGGACACACCTGATTTTTTCATCTCTGTAGATGAAAACTTTCATCTCGGGAGTTGCTGATTGCTGCCCAAAGCAGCAAGAAATACCCCCAACTAATGCAGGTGAGTCCTGCTTAGTATTAATATGGGGAGGAGAGGTGGGGCAGGGGGGCTCAGAAAACAGTCCCTTAATTTTGAAATACAATGTTGGCATCCCTGCAGCTGGGGTGGGGGCAGCTCTGCGGGCCAGGGCCTGGTCAAAGCAGGGAGAGTTGAGGCCAGGGATGGAGCGCAGCGGTTGCAGGAGCCGAGCTGTTAGCAGTCCTCTGCCCAGCTCTCTGCCCTGCAGGGTCCCTGGTGGGTGCGAAAGGGGAGGTGTGGCTAAGTGGAGCAGCCCCAAGTGGGCCCCTGGGCTGGCACAGCGCCCTTCAGGCTGCTCCCACTGCAGCCGTTTGCAGAGGATTCAGCTTTGAGCAGGAGCCCTGCTGCACAGTCAGCCGCCCACACAGGACTCCCTGCCAGCTTCCTGCCCCTTCAGCCCTGGTGGGCACAGTACTGCCCCATGCTCCCTGCAGGTGACCCAGCCACCCCAGGCAGTGGGGGATTGGACTGGGGAGGGGTCACCCCCCTTCCTCTAAAGGCTTCTTGGCACCAAGGCAACCAGCCCTAGCTCCTAGTTAGGGCTGATGGGGAAATTTTCCATCCAGTCTTTTCCCCAGATGGAAAATGGGGCTATTTTCTTTCCCTCACAAGGTTTCAGTTTTGTCAAAAAAGTGAAAAATTAAAAAAAAAAAAAAAAAAAAAAAATTGGCCAAAAATTAAGTTTTCAGTGAAAGCTGAAAATGTTTGGTTTGCCAATGAAAATCAAAATTTTCCACTGGGGGCAAGGCCTGTTTTCCAACCACTATTCTCCTAACCCTCAATGAGCAAAAAATGGGCCAGTCAGGTCTTTGAAAAGCCCACTCTGCAGCTGGAGAAACTGAGGCACATAATTAAGCAACTTGGGTAAAGTCAGCCAGCAAGTCTCTGCCAGTGCCAGGAGTTTCTCCTAAGTCCATTGCCTTAATCACAAGACCATCCTCCCCCAACATCTCACCGTGGGGGGGTGGGGGGGGTAGAAGCATTGACCGCGAAGAGGGGACAGTTCTGGCCCAAGACCCAAATTTTAACAGTATTTAGGGGCCTAATACACTGATGTGCCCAGCCCACAGCTCAGCCTCATCAACCCAGATGCTCACAGGTATTTAGGCTCCTAACTTCCATTGATGTCAGTTGAAGTAGGAGCCTAGATACCTTTGTGATCTGGGTATAGTCCCATTACCTTAACCATTGCATTGTAACTCCAGCCAGTTCAGCACCATGCCTGTCAGCATAGCTACACCTAGTACTGGCACCTTCATTGCCAAAAGCATGTGGGTGAGTGACTGTCCACCTCCTCTGGACTACAGGGGGTGTGTGGGGGGTCTCTCCCACTACACACAGTGCTGCCGCTTCAGGCAAGGAGTATGGCAGCTCAGTGAGCCACAGGATCACAAAACAAGCCCAAATCACTTACCAGTAGGGTTTTGGAACTACTCTTGGTACCAGACACTAGGTCTCAGAAGGATGCCCGTGTCAGCTGTTTCATGTTGATCCTACCTCCTGCTCAAAGTTGGCTGTGGACAAAACCCATTCTACAAAGGGGAAATATGACTGATTTGTTAAAAGGTCAGTTTTTAGGTGGCTCCATCTCACAATGTCTATTTTACCAAGAACAGGGCTTGGGGCAGATCTGTCCTGAATGGAAAAATACAGGTGAGTTTTGACAGTAGGAAGTAATTAAGAGCTTGTAAAACAATAGAATAGTGGGAAACATGAACATGTACAATTCCACTGGCTTAGATCCTATTGGGCTGGAGGGGGGTTGAAGGAATTAGCTAACAAACCTCTGACAATTACTGTCCAAGCGTCAGGAGACTGGAACAAGAAAATTCAGTAGCATGTTTCAAAATGGGAAGAAATGCAATCCGGTAAGTCTAAATTTCAGCCTTACCTAAGAAAAAGACATAAGCCACCAAGGATGTAGATCAACATTTTCACTCCTAATTATGTGGTATGATTGAACATGCAACACCTCTCAGTCTCCGTTGAAGCAGATGGCAGTTGCTGGTTCCCAGCCTCTCTGAAAGGGAAGGCTCTTATTGGGGTGCTCAATGGTAGGGTCCCACAGGGGAACATTTTTGCCAACTGACCCATGTTCAGAACAGGAGCAGGAGGAGTACAGACTGTTGGGGAAGATCTCAGATTGTAATGCAGCAAGTACAGAAATAGCTGCATTTAGTGGAGTGTCTGATAGGGTCCCCCAAAGATCTTATAAGCTGGTGAGTGAGCAAGAGCGTCCAACAGGGACTGAAGAAACTGAAGGTGTTGGGTTCTTCTCTATCACTTCCGCACTTCGCTGGGAGGTGGGAGGAAGCCCACTAATCAGCTAAAGATGACAGGATCTGACAATGCCTGGGAAGACAGGGAAATATTACCAAGGGCCCTGGAAAGGCTGCAAACATAATAGCCAATGCCATTTCGCACAGCTTCTGAGCAGAAAGGAAGCAATAGCCTGCCCATGTGCAGGGCTCTGGGGCGCTGCCCCTGCAGTACATCCCTTTTCAGAATGGGCAGCACAGTCCCAGAGGGGGAGAGGCAACAGGGAGGGAAGTCAGAGAAAAGCAACACAACAAAGGAGTTGGAGTGCTGCTTTGGGTTAGATTCTACCACCCCACCCCAGCCTGAGCGAGAGTACCCTACTCCCCTAGTCCCACTGAAGGCTCTGGAACTCTTCCTACGATAGGGATGAGTAGCTCCTGAGTGCGGGCAGCAGTGGGAAAGCACTTACCTGGTCCATGCTGGAAGAGCCCCACAAGGATTTACTGTCAGACCCCTCATGCAGGGGCCTTCCCACCTTTCTGGAGAAACAGCAGGGAAGGACTGGCCCTGCAGCTGTGCATGCTCTCTCCCTGCACTGTGGTGCTGCAGCCCTACTTAAAATCATAGAATATCAGGGTTGGAAGGGACCTCGGGATGTCATCTAGTCCAACCCCCTGCTCAAAGCAGGACCAATTCCCAACTAAATCATCCCAGTCAGGCCTTTGTCAAGCTTGGCCTTAAAAAGCTCTAAGGATGGAGATTCCACCACCTCCCTAGGTAACCCGTTCCAGTGCTTCACCACCCTCCTAGTGAAATAGTTTTTCCTAATATCCAACCTAAACCTCCCCCACTTCAGAACTCAGTGGGGCGCAGCGAGGACACAGGCCAGGCTGCTGCCGTGGAAAAGACTCTGCACTGGCCAGGCATGGCAGCCTAGGCTGTTCACCTCAGAGTGTGCAGCACTTCTTCACCTAGTGATGGGGTGTTCTGGCCCAGGAGGAATGGGATTTAGTGTGAACAGGCATGTTAGTGTCACCCTAAGAGACTGACCCTCCCCCAACAGTTCCCCCATCTCCCCTCAATAGTGCTACAGTTCCGGAAGCACCTGCTGAAATGGGTCACTCATGCAACCAACGGACACTGCTGAACATTTCTGGCTTCATGCCTTCCCGCCCAAGGATCCCCTCCTCCACCTTCCCTTTCCCCCAGCCCTAGTGACAGCCCAGTCTGAGAGGTGGCCACATCCCAGTTCCATGCAGAGCTCTGGGGACTCTTTCGGTGTCAGTGTGACAGGGCAGGGCTGCAGCAGAGGAGACACAGGAGGGACAGGCAGCAGAAGCAGAGAGGGCAGCAAAAGCAGTTAAGTGTTTAGAAAGAAATGCCACGACCATGCCCCAGCTACTCTTACTGGCACGCAGCTCTCTGCACAGGCCCTGCCTGGAACAGATACTGACGGGGGAGCACATGGCCAGTTCAGAGTTTTATTCAAGTAGGGAAAGTGGGAGGGGAAGTGTGGGAGAACCATGTCCCCAACCCCAGATCTCTCTCCCCCTGGCTGAGGGGTGGTTCACGTTTCTGTTCCATGCAGCCCCTCAGCACTTCCCTCCCTGGGAGTGGGAGGTCCTGCCCACCCCCCCGATACCCGCTGCATGATGACCCAGCCTAGTGGCCCCTCACTGCTTGGGGGTCACTTGCTGTCGGAGGTAGAGATCGCGGATCTCACAGAGGCTGCTGCTCACACTGCTGAGGGCCTTGGCGATGATGCGCAGGATGGAGGCAGTTTCCCTGCGGCTTTCCGTGTACTCCCTGCGGAAGGCTCGCATCTCCTGCACCAGCTGCTCATTGGATTGGAGAATCCGCTTCTCCACGGGGCTAAGATGGCCACTCTCCAGCCCCCCCTCCTGCAGCGCCACAGTTACAGGGGTCACGCTCTCACTTGCATTACAATCATTCAGGTGCTCTGCCTCTTGGTCAAAGATAATACTCGTGAAATCTGTGCCCAGGGGCTCCTGCTGCCCTCCCAGCTCGCTGATGGCGAGTTCATTTTGTGAGGGATTCTGCGGGCTCTGGCTCCAGCCTTCACATGGATCGTCCGGCACATGGCCAGCACTCCTGAGGAGCCGCCTCTCTCCTCCCCGCGTCACTTGCTGATGGATGACCTCAGTGGAAGGCGTATGGAATGGTTCTGGCTTCACGTCCACTGGCTCCTCCTTTACTGGCTCCTCCTTCACACCTGCCCCTGGCAAAGAGGATAGATCAGATCAGACTGGAAAGAGAAAGTAGGCAGCAGGCCAGAACCAGGGTAACCAACAGAGGGCAGCTTCTGACCTGGACATTGGCCACCAGGGAAAATATCCGTGCTTTGGCTCTGGATAGCCAGGGTTACGTTTGAACCCCACCCCTACCAAAGCAAGACCAGAAAAACCCTCTGTCTCCCACTCTCCTCCAACAGGAGGGCCGAGGGTCAGCCACAGCACTGTCTTCCAGTCAGTTACCATTAAATAAGGGGGGTAGCCATGTTAGTCTGGATCTGTAAAAAGCGACAAAGAGTCCCGTAGCACCTTATATTTTCATTAAATAAGGGTTTCCAGTCCTCCCAGTTGCAGGGAGAGCCATGTCCCAGGCCTGCCCCCCTCTGCCAATTTCACCCCATGCCAGAACAGGCAGCATTGCACAGTGAAGCCATCTAGGCTACGCAGACAACGACATACATATAGTGGATTTAATTTTTCCCCCCATTCCAATTTTAGTATCTAGTACATTAACTCCCTTGTGAAGCAGCTAGAGGTGCCACCCACTCCCTCCCATACCCAACACAAACCCCACAAAAGCTTGAGACATTTAACAGCAATGTCCTGGGTGGATCGAGAAAACTATTAATCCATAAAGAGATTAGCTGAGGATCGTATACAATTGGCTACCATGGGTGCAAGCCTACAGTAATGGAGATACCACAGAAGAGACTATTCCCCCTTCTCTCCCACTAGTAGCACTGGATGGTGGTTGTGGTGGGAAGGGGCACTTTGGTAAAGGGGTGGGTTAATGGTAGTAGTGGAAGGCTGGTACCCAAGGGGACAGAAGTAGACTGCACTGTGTGGCTTGTGGCAAGGGTAAGGTATGTGCTTGCAGGTGGAGGAGCAGGGAGTGGTACGTACTGTTTGTTAGGTGGCTTAATTTCATTTCCTTGCTTTTGTGTCAGGTACGTTGCGTGTGTAGCAACCTTAACTGCTTACCAGCAGAACTGTGGGTATGAATTTCCTAGCATTTTTTAAGTGGTGTTGTGGGAGTGGAGGATTACACACAAAGGGGGATGGAGGCAGTGGCGTAGCCAGGTGGAGGGAACAGGGGGAGCGATCCAAAAAAAGGCACCACCCACTGCGGCGCTTTCACTCACAGGGCGGTGCTTTTATTCACCTGGCAGCGCTCCCGATCTTCCGCGGCACCTTGGCAGCAGGACCTTCACTCGCTCTGTGGGTCTTTGGCAGCATTTCCTTCAGTGCTGCCGAAGACACCCGGAGCGACTGAGGGCCCGCCACCGAAGACCTGGAGCGCCAGCGGGTGAGTAAAAATTAAAAAGGCGCCAAGATGCTCAGTGGGGGAGCGGCCACAGCCCCGCTTCCCCACAGCTACGCTACTGGATGGAGGAGAAACGAGAGCAGATGATACAGATGTTTGAAGTACAGCTGCTGAGAGAGAATACATTTTAAATCATTCAGCAGCTGCACATGAGCCCTTCTCAGCTGTAGGATAGAATCTGACAGGAAAAACGTCATGGAGTCAGTCAATCTAGTCTGCATGCACTGTGCACGAGCTTTCAGTTATAACGTGAACAGCTAAAACTGTCCTTCCAACACACCTCCATATTCCACGCTGCACCAGCTGTACCCACGACCCACCCCTCTATATTTTGTGGAGCCAGACAGGGCTTATTGAAGAGACAGCATCAACAAAGTACCAAGGAAAAATTTCAACCAGAGCCCGAAAAAAATTTCTCACTAAAATATTTTGAGAGAGAAAAACCCACCACAGCACGACGAAGAACATCCCGGTGGCCTGAAAGTGACTCCATGTGAGCTGTCACACCAATAGCCTGCCCACCTGCTTTTCCAGGAGAGGAAAAAAACCCTCACAAACCTACAACCCCAAAACAGGAACGTGGTCCCATTTTAGAATGTAACCTCAACAATGGAGCTTGACCTGAAAGCACCCTTTGAATTCCCTTCACAAGTGTCAGCTAATTAAGGCCCCATTCATGGAAGTCTTCACTAACATGGAGTCCTATGTGAAGCCCTCATCAAGTCAATGGGCTTATGCAGGATCTGTGCTAAAAGACTGCAGAGTGGCTGCCAAAGATCTTGGGGAGGTAGGGAGGTAGCTACACCATGTCACAGAAAGGCAGAGGGCAGAAAAGCTAAGTGATTTGCTAGGGTTACCATACGTCCGGTTTTTCCCGGACATGTCCGGCTTTTCGGCAATCAAACCCCCGTCCGGGGGGGAATTGCCAAAAAGCCGAACATGTCCGGGAAAATGCCGGCTGGGCACTTCCCCTCCCGCGGCGGCTCTGCTCCTCCCCTGACTCTTCGGCTCTGTTTAAGAGCCGAGCGCTACGGGCTTTGGGCAGCCCCCATACCTCCGGACCCTGTGCCACCAGAGCCCGGGAGGGGAAGTGCCCGGCTGGGGGCGCAGGGTCCAGAGGCATAGGGGCTGCCCAAAGCCCAAGCGCTACCGGCTTCATGGTTTGCCAGGCAGCCTCCAGACCCTGCGCCCCCGGCTGGGCGCTTCCCCTCCCGGGCTCCAGCTGCGCTGGGGAAGCGCCGGCCGGGGGGCGCAGGGTCTGGGGGCTGCCCGGCAAACCGTGAAGCCGGTAGCGCTCAGGCAGCCCTTTTCGCATGGCTGGGAGTGGGAGGGAGGGGGCGGAGTTAGGGAGGGGTTGGGGTGGGGAAGGGGCGGGGCTGGGTGGGAAATGGGCGGGGCCAAGGCCCCATGGAGGGTCCTCTTTTTTAATTTGTTAAATATGGTAACCCTAGATTTGCCCAAGGCCAGAGAAGCAGTAAGGTGCTGTATAGCCAGCTGTAGAGCCAAATTCAGTGCTGGTGTAAACACACCATTCCTCTGGCACTGTTCCTGCATGTGCCAATGCTGAATTTGGCCCATGAGTTACTGTATATGCTCCTCTGCATCTAAGCACTAAAAGTTATTGCGGAAAACTGAGCTGTCTGGATGGGTTTGTCTGACATGGGACCAAGTGGCATTTCTGAAAGAAGTTGCCAGTTCTCACCATCCACAGCCCTTTGGCATTGCCAGCCCTGCAGAGGCCAGAATGGGAAGAGATTTTTCCATGTTAAGGACGGCTCCAAAGCTACACATGCAGAGAGGAGGCCAGGTAAGCTCACTTATCCCTTCATAAGGGAGGGCTAGGGATATTTTAACCCAACCAAGAGGAATACATCGGAGCAGGGTTGGCTCAGAAAACATCAGAGTGCCAAAAGGAAGGGGGGGGGCCAACTGACATCTTAGTGAGCAGTTCTGTATTCAAGAGCTGTGTGGGGCAGTCTGGCATCCCAGCGCCTCAGAACCGCACATTATTGGTGACATGCAAGGGGCTACTTAAAGCACAGACTCGCTGAAGAGCTGGGAGGAACTGAGGAATTATCAGATGGGAGAAAAGCAAGTTTTCCAGAGAAGAAAGGAGCATAACCCAGCCACTCGCTGCTCGGCCAATCTAGTTTCTTTCCCAGGAAGCAATGGGGGCAGGGCAGGGGGTTGCCAGATAAGCTCAGGACCAATCTTCCTCCTCTCCCATTACTAACACTCTAGCACAGGCACTGACTTTCCAAAGTGCTGGGGAGTGCTTTACCCCCAGCTCTGTCTCAGGCCCCACACCCACTTCACCCCTTCCCACCCCGCTCCACCCAGTTCAACCCCATGTCCTCGCTCCTCCCCCTCCCTCTCAGTCTCCTGCACACCATGAAACAGCTGATCGCGGTGGGCGGGAGGCACTGGGGGGAAGCTGATAGCGGGGCTGCCAGTGGGTGCTCATGCAGTCCAGTGACTTCCCTGCTCACCCTCCCACCCACTGGTGCCAGGGACCCAGTCCTGATTCCTGACCGCTTGCCCCCATTCTCCCACTCCTGCCCTTCAACATGCAGATGCGCATGGCCTCTCAGATCATAAAAAGCCATCTTGACCCCAACTCCCCACAAGTTACTGCCCCATCCCCTCACTGAGAGCATGCTGCTACAGCCACTGTCTGAAACTCCTCCCTAATTCCATTCAGTGCCCTTTCAAGCCAGCACCTGCCCCCTGCATTGTCCTGAAATAGCTCCTACACGGTCTCCAACAGTCATTTCCTGGCCTGATTTTGGGGCTGGTGCCCTTCGTGGCCCATTGGCTGCCTTTGACACCATCACCCCATCTCTTCTAAAACAAATCGTCAGCCCAGGGCTTTCATGAGCTAGTCCCTTTCTGGTTCTCCTAGCACCTCTCAGATTGCTCCATCTGTGCCCTCCCTTCTCCCTCCATCTGTCCTTATGCCCACCCACCCACGGCCTCCATCTTGGCCTTGTCTCCGATGTTCTCAGCTGCAAACGTGGCTCTGGCTACTATCTCTATGCTGCTAATAGAGACAAGTGGGTGAGGGAATATCCTTTACTGGACCAAATACTGTTGGTGAGAGAGACAAGCATTCGGGCCACACAGAGCTCTTTTTCAGGCCTGGGGAAAGTACTCTGAGCAGCTAAGGGCAAGGTAGAACACATTGTTTAGCCTAAGTAGTTAACACACATGGTAAGGGACTGTTCAAGTTGAAGTGGCCCGTTAACACCCCTGCAGTCAGAGGCCCCCTCACCCCCCCCCAAAAAGGGGGGGGGTAAATGGGTTACAGATTGTTGTAATAAGCCATAAATCCAGTGTTTGTATTAAGGCCATGGCTACACTACCACTTATGTCAGCAAAACTGATGTCGCTCAGGGGTGTGAATATTCACACCCCTAAGTGACAAATTACACTGGCATAAGCACTAGTCTGCACAGCACTATGTCAGTGGGAGAGCTTCTCCTGCCGACAGAGCTACTGCCGCTCGTTGGGAGTGGGTTAATTATGTCGACAGGAGAGCTCTCACACATCAGCAAAGAGCAGCTGTACGGAGACCTTACAGCAGCGCCGCTGCAGCGGCAGAGCTGCACCGCTGTAGGCTATGTCTACACTAGAGTTTGAGTCCATGATTGTTAGCATCTAGCACAGTTATGAATAGAAGCTCCCAGACTTGTCTTTTGACCGTGTTGTGCAGGCTTCCTTTGAGGATGGGGACTGAGAGATCAGCTAGGCAGAGTTGCTTTGTGAAGTGTTCACCCACAGGTGGTAGAGCATTTTTGTCTCATTTTTCTGCGTGCATTCATTCCAGCATGTAGCGATTATCTCATTTCTCCTATGTAGTTGTTACTGGAGCATTTAGTGTGCACCACATATTATGATAGGCATGTGTAGCACCCATGGATCCTAAAAGATGTGTTGTGGGGGGTATTGATCATAAGTAGCTGTGGAGATATGGCTGCAGGTTTTGCGTCTACTGTTACAGCAGGGTCAGATGCCACTTTGAGTAGGTGTGTCCTGGTCTGTGGGGAGCTTGCTTCTGCTGATGAGCTGATAACTCTCAGACCTACCTTGACTCCAAACATCTCCCTCTGATTCAGACTCCAAGCCCAGAAGGGACCATTGTGATCATTTGGTTTACGGCCTGCGTGATACAGGAAATCAGAACTTCCCCCAAACAATTAGCGGAGCAGCTCTTTAAAAAAAAAACAAACACCCATCTTAATTTAAAAATGGTCAGTGATTGAGAATCCACCATGCCCCTTATTCCAATGGTTAATTTACCAATTACCCTCACTGTTACATTTACACTTTATTTCCAGTCTGCATTTGTCTAACCACAACTTCCAGCTGTTGGATCGTGTTAGACCTTCCTCTGCTAGACTGAAGAGTCCATTTTAAAATATTTTTCCCATGTAGGTACTTACAGACAGTGATCAAGTCACCCTTTGGTGTTCTCTTTGTTAAACTAAATGGATTGGTCCCCTTGAGTTTATCACTATAAGGCTTGTTTCTAATCCTTTAATCATTCTCCCAGATCTTCTCTGAACTTACTTCAATGTATCAGCATCCTCAGGATCATAGAAGAATCGGCTTGGAAGATGACCTCCTGAGGTCTCTAGTACAACCCCCTGCTCAAAGCAGGACCAACCCCAACTAAATAATCCCAGTCAGGGCTTTGTCAAGCTGGGCCTTAAAAACCACTAAGGACGGAGATTCCACCACCTCCCTAGGTAACCCATTCCAGTGCTTCACCACCCTCCTAGTGAAATAGTATTTCCTAATATCCAACCTAGACCTCCCACACTGCAACTTGAGACCATTGCTTCTTGTTGTCTCATCTGCCACCACTGAGAACAGCCCAGCTTCATCCTCTTTGGAACCTCCCTTCAGGTAGTTGAAGGCTGCTATCAAATCCCCCCCTCACTCTTCTCCAGACTAAACAAGCCCAATTCCCTCAGCCTCTCCTCGTAAGTCATGTGCCCCAGATCCCTGATCATTTTCGTTGCCCTCCGCCAGACTCTCTCCAATTTTTCCACATCCTTCTTGTAGTGGGGGGCCCCAAAACTGGATGCAATACTCCAGGTGTGGCCTCATCAGTGCCAAATAGAGGGGAATAATCACTTCCCTCCCCTCGATCTGCTGGAAATGCTCCTACTAATACAGCCCAATATGCTGTTGGCCTTCTTGGCAACAAGAGCACACTGCTGACTCATATCCAGCTTCTCATCCACTGTAATCCCCAGGTCCGTTTCTGCGGAACTGCTGCTTAGCCAGTTGGTCCCCAGCCTGTAGCAGTGCATGGGATTCTTCCGTCCTAAGTGCAGGACTCTGCACTTGTCCTTGTTGAACCTCATCAGATATTTTTTGGCCCAATCCTCCAATTTGTCTAGGCCACTCTGCACCCTATCGCTACCCTCCAGCGTAGCTACTCCCCCCTACCCCCCCCACCCCGAATTTAGTGTCATCCGCAAACTTGCTGAGGGTGCAATCTATCCCATCATCCAGATCATTAATAAAGATGTTGAACAAACCGGCCCAAGACTGACCCCTGGGGCACTTCGCTTGATACGGGTTGCCAACTAGACATCGAACCATTGATCACTACCCTTTGAGCCCTACAATCTAGCCAGCTTTCTATCCACCTTATTGTCCATTCATCCAATCCATACTTCTTGAACCTGCTGGCGAGAATACTGTGGGAGACCGTATCAAAAGCTTTGCTAAAGTCAAGATACCAGGGAGGACACAGGAGTGATCCATAGGCTCTTGCTGAAGCTAAAAATAAAACAGCAAAACTGCAATAGCTTTAAAAAAAAAAAAAAATGTGAGTGCCATGGAGGCAAGAGAGCTTGAAAGAAAGTACTCATGGGGAGGGAGAAATCTGAGAAGCAGCAGTGCTGCAAGAGCCAGAGGAAGGAGTGGGAATAGCAAGACAGATGCGAGTTGGCGGAGTGATATGGCAACAAAGCAGTGTGGTACTGGGCAGCAGCTGCTGAGGTATCATGTTCCCAAGCATGGAGGCAAGGCCCTCCCCACAGCTGTGTGCCAGCCACACCTAGATCACAGTGTTCTGTTCTGGTGCCTTTTGGAAGCAAAGATTTGCTTGTTAAGGCATAGTACAGCTAATCGGGAAATCTGCTTCTATTCCTAGCACTGCCAGACTTTGTGTGTGACCTTGGACAAGTCAGTTCATCCCCACATGCCTCAATTGCCCCCTCTAAAATGGCCACAATACTGTGCTGTGATAGAGGCTTAATCCATTGATGTTGGAGGTGCTTGGATACTCTGATAAGCGCCATAAGCTACAAACAACACCAGAAAGACACTGACCAAACAGAGAAAAGGCACCCAAGCTCTATTAAATGCACCAGCTAGGGTGCGGCCCAAAGGAGAGACTGAGTGTCTACATGTCAAGCTACTGTGCTAAAAAATAGAGTGGAACCACAATGGGCTGAGGGGCTACTGCCCAAGCACCCGCCTAATGTCTCAGACGGGTATGTGCAGCTAGGGGCTCATGCGATGGCAGATACCCTCCATTTCTAGCACACTCCCTTGATCAGAGCTACTGCGAGCATGTCTCCTCAAACCAGGAATCCCCCCCGGGGAAGCATAGCCTACCCTGTCTCTTGTAACATGGCCTCTCTGCTAAAGGATTTGGTAAAAAGCCCCAGGACCATACAGCTCTTGTGTGATCTGCTCTCCGGGGTGCTGGGCGCAGGGACAGGCCGCCGGCTTTGCCAGGCTGCATCACGCAGCTCTTCCAAACTCGAGCAATCTCAAGCCTACATCTCCCCAACCACGACCCCACGGGTTACGCACTCTTGGGCATTAGAGACCTGCCCTGGAACTGCCCTCCAGGCTGGCACCCCACAGACAAGCTGCTGCCGTGCGGCTGGGGGAGAGCCAGCCCCGGGGGTGACCCCCCACTAGCCAGCAGGCGCGGGCTAAACGGGCAGGGGAAGGAAGCCGGGGAGCCCCCTGGCCCACGCAGGGCAGCGGGTCTCCGCGAGCGCTCCTATTATGTACCCCTACAGGGCCGGGCCACAGCTGGGGCAGCCGGGGAAGCGGCCCCAGGTCAGGCAGCGCCGGAGGGACAGGGCCCGGCTCAGGGCGCTGGCGCGGCCGGGCCTCCCTCACTCACCCTGCTGCGCGGGCACCTCGCCGGAGCCGGGCGGCGCGTCCAGCGGGCACACGCCGTGCAGGCCCCATTGCGGGCCGAGCTCGGGCTCGCGGGGCTCGGCGCCGCGGGGCACGGAGTAGCCGCGGGCGTCGGGCGGTGCCTGGCGCTCCTGGCGGTGCCGGGTGATCTTGTCGTTGGCCCGGCGGCGCAGGCCGCGCCAGCGGTTTTTCACCTCGCCGATGTCGCGCTGGTTGCGGCCCGCCGCGTTGATCTTGTTGGTGATGCGCCACCAGATCTTCTGCTTCTCGTAGGCGTTCACGTTGGTGGAGCTGGCCCCGAAGAGCAGCTGCTCATAGCGCAGCACCTCGCTCATCAGGATGTCGATCTCCTGCAGCGTGAAGTTGGGCTTGCGCTTGGGGATGCCGCGCCGGCCAGCCCTGGCCCCGGCCCCGGCCATGCTGCTCGCCGCTGCGCCCGCAGCCCGCGCCTCATGGCTCCGCGGGGCCCCCGGAGCCGCCCATACCGCGCGCGGGCCCGGCGCGGATCTGGCAGCCGGCGGGACTGGCGGGAGGCCGGCCTTTGTCTGCGGCCGGGCGGGGAGCGGAGCGGGGCGGGCCGGGGGAGCGGCTCCTGCGCAGCGCCGCCGCCCCCTGCTGGAGGCTGCGGCCCGGCCGGCCGCGGGGTGGGGCCCGGACTCCCCGGGCCGTCGCCGGGCCTTAGGGCACTGCTTTCTGCCCGGCTGCTGCCTGTTGGGCGCTCCGGGTAAGGGGCTCGCCCGGCCGCGCCGGGGGGAGTGGAAAGTGCCGGGCTGGGGGTTGTTCCGGGGGCGCCACACCGAGCCAAGGAACTAGCCCCGGACTAAGGGACGAGGAGCTTGTGGCTAACCCATGGCTTTCAGGCGGGGTCAGTCTGTGTCCTGTGCTGCCCCCCGCAAACCCTGCAGGGCTGGTGGGATGTCCGGGCAGCTGCTCAGTGCCAGCCCCAGTGGGCTCTCCATACTCGCCTTATGGGGCAACTTGTGGCCCCATTTTGCAGCTAGGGACCCTGAGCCCAAAGAGTCCAGGCTAAACTTGTCAAAAGGGGCCTCTGATGCAGGTAGTGAGGTGCCTTGTTTTCAGGCTGGATATTTTACCTTGGCTGAGTGCCTCGAGCTGCAGCTCAGTGAAGCAGACCCAAGGGCTCTCAGGTTGGCCACCAAAAACTTGAGGCACCCAACATCAACGGCCATTTTTGAAAATATGGACCTTTGTGAGGTGCCTGAGGCCATGCAGTGAATCAGTATCCATCCAATTAGGACACAGTTTGTTCCAGACTGCCAGTCCCATACTTAGTCCAGAATGTCCTGTAGTAGGCAGGTTTCTTAACCTCTTGGAGCCTCTGCCTTTCTATCTGTGAAATGAGGATCATGCTCCTTACTCAACCCACGTAGAAAGTAACGGACATGTAGGCCACTTGTCACAACTTGAATTGCTGAGTAGGGCCTAGGAATTATTGTGGGGCGGGTCTCTGGCCTGTGCTATCCAGGAGGACAGACTAGATGATCACAATGGACCTAGGAATCTATGAGTACCCTCGTATGCCAGTGTTGGGGGAGGAAACTTGAACAGGGAGGGGAAATCAGTGCTGCAGCTGCATACAGCAGGAAGCCATGCTGTGTGCAGGCAGCTTTTAGAACAGCCTATAGCCAAAGAAGGTCTTAGCAGAGCCATTCTTGTCCCATGGGGTTTGTCGCTTCAGGCAATGGGATAGTGCCTACAGTGGGGGGTTGCTTTTACATTGATTTAACAAATCTGCAATGAACAGTTGAGGGATGCATCCAGTTCCCCTTCTTCACTCTTTACTGTCCACTTGATTCCTACCAGACACTCAACTTTGTTTTGTTCTTTGGTAGAAATAAGGTGTTAGATGCATTCTTGTTTGGTAGAGGCCTTTTGATGTCAATGGAATATCCATGCACGTTGGTGCATTGGTCAGATCTTAAATGTCTACAACAGATTGCAAAAGGAATGCAGTTCCAGAGTGCATGATGTTATGTACTTGTTCCATCCATCTTCTCATTGTGGGGCAGGTTGTTGCATTAGAAGATTACTTGGGTGACTAGGATTGGAATGGTCGATCTGTCTGGTGTTATGAAGTGTGTTGATTTTAGAGTGTGGCAGGCTTAAAGATGTACATGTTGAACTCATGCATTTGCCTTTTTAACCTTATTTTGTAGGAAATAACAGCTGGATGTTTTTGTTCTTTGTTAGTTCACAGTAACACTGGAGATGAATTCCTAAGAGAGAGAGAGTTTTATCATCTGATGCTGATTTGTTCTGGTGATTTGTTGTTTGTCTGCACTTTTGGAGGGAGAAAGTTAAGGTTGGGTGAGTGGTGTTGGTTGGGTAGTGCACAGGGCCAAAGGGTCTCAGCACAGGCACTCTAGGTCTGTGCCCAGGGCCCCAGCCCTTGGAAATGTGATTTAAAAAAAAAAAAAGTCTGATGTAAAGTAAGTTTCTAGCTCATAGTTTCAAAGAAAACCTTGAAAATATGAGCAGTGTGTAGCTAACGTACAATGCCTGCCGGAGTCCCTCATAGCCTGGAGCAGTAGCTGTCAGAGGGGTGAATTGCCTCACACCCGTCAACAGGCTGTTAGCTCAAAGACACCCCGCCCCCCTCCAGGAGCTCTGCCAATACCAGCCCAGCAGAGGGCTGTGTCCGGAGCCCAGCCCACCCACATCAGTTACTGTGATAAGTGTTGGGGGCCCTCTGCTGTCACACCGGTCTGCCTGGGGGGCAGGGAGAAGGGAAGGGGACACCTGCTGCCATTCCTCCTGCTCCTGAGGAGATGGGGGCCTGCTGCATTCCTGGGAAGAAGAATGGGTCCCCACACTGCTGTACCTGCCTCTCTGGAAGGGGCACCCTGCTGCCAGCACTCATCTCTCTGGATGAGGGCCCTGATGCAGGGTTGAGCTGCAGGGCTTTGTGTCTTGGGGTGCCTAACACTGTTCCCTCTAATTTTTCCTACGCATGTGTGGAATGAATTTTGTTATGTGCACCAATATGGAGGTGATGTGGCAGGGGTGGGGCCGAGGGGTTCGGCGTGTAGGAGGGGGCTTAAGGCTAGGGCAGAGGGTTGGGGTGCAGGGGGAGGAGGGCTGTGGGTGCGGGCTCTGGGGTGGGGCTGTGAATAAGTGGTTTGGGGTGCAGGCTGCCCTAGGGCTACAGCAGTGAGAGAGGACTCCCCCCAGCTCTCTCTTCCCGCAGCAGCACCTGGGCTCTGGGGGGAGAGGCGCCTCTTCCCACTGCATCGTCTCCGGGGCAGGGGCCATGGGATAGACGCCTCTCCCCCAGCCACCACAAGTCTGGGCTAGGGTTGGGGCCAAGGGAGGGGTGCCTCTCTCCCGGCCACCCCTGGTCCAGCCTGGGGTTAGGCTGGGTTGGGGCCTGTCCCCCCTGCCGCGGCAGGTCAGGGGCTGGGGGTGAGGCATCCCTCCCCGCTGTAGCCCTGAGCGCCTGTGTGGCACTTAATAGGCTGCTGCGCAGCCGCGCAGCTTAGAGGGAACTTAGATGCCTAAGGAGCTGGATTGCCGTAGGCCAGCCCAGAGGAGGCAGTGGTGAAAGAGCCGGAGGAGAACTGGTAGGGTCAGCTAACTTAATGCCAAGCTCTTCAAGCTTTGGTTGGTGTGTTCAGAGTGACCCTCCCTTTGGACTCCACTTCCTAAAACTCCTTTTCATACATTTCTTGTGGGGATGCAATAAACAAAGGCCCAGCTTCAGTGCAGCTAACCCCCCCTTAGAGCTGCCCTAGCTGGCAGACAGGCATGGCTGGCTGTGTCTCAGGGATACCTTGCCCCCCAGATGTCAGCGTTCCTGCAGGGGACAGCAGCAGGGCAGTGAATCTCCCCTTCCCTCCCAGGGAGCGCGTCCAGCCTGGGGGTTGTTCCCAGGACTACTCTGAGGACCTTGAGCTCAGATCTGGGCACGCTCCTGGATCAGCTGGAAGGCTCCAGGTTTCTGGCATCCTCCTAAGTGTCAAGACTTCCCCCACCCTGAGCAGCTGCCTCCAGTGCACCCTACCGCGGGCGGAGAGCTATGAACTATGGAGAGTGTCCTTCTGAGGCCTCGGCAAGGAGGTGGGGGCACAATGTTCAGCCCCCGCAACTGGTTGAGAAACTGTATGTGTGTGACGGGGGGCAGGTTGGCTTAGGGGTTGCCAGTGGGTGGAGGGGGAGCCCAGCCCAGGTTTGCCGTGGTGGGGGGAAGGGAAAGAGGACCTGCCCTTGGAGGCAATGTCATGATGAGACGGTTGGATCTGGACACTTGCTGGCACCTATGTAAATAAGATGAGACACATATGTAAATAGGCACATTAGGGTGCTGATTCATTTGCATAAAGCCACCAGCCATCTGCACTGTAGGCTAGCAGGTGCACGGAAGAGGAAGCCTGTAGCCCTGTGTGAGTTCTTCCTTGCCTTGGCCTTTGCCTGTTTCTCCCCTCCTCTTCCTGGGGGCTGAGGGAGAGGGGCAGCTGGCTTGCAGAGCAGGTTTCTCCACTCTCCCCCTCGCTACACAGTGTGTTTTGAGTGGCTTCTGACAGACCAGCTGGCTATCTCTACTGCAGACACTCCCCTTTGCTCTGAGCTCTGGCTTATCCCAGTGAGAACATTGAGCCCCCAAAGGCGTCAGGGCTTCAGCTGACACTACTTGCCACCTGGCCACCTCATGATAAACTGCCCTGACCCCACACTGGCTGCTGTGACGCCACTCACCCAATTGTTTGCTGCCTCTCCCCTCAGCACCTGCCTGCCTGGCTGTGAAATAACTCTCAGACTCTCCTCTGATCTCCTCTCCTGGCTGGCGTCTCACCACAAGTATGGGCTGACAGGCCAATTCCTGTCATTGTCATTTCTGTGCTTACATGACTCCATCTTCTTCTTGTTCTCCTCCTGTCTTCAGTGTATCAGCTCTTCTGCTTTCTGTGGGAGTCCCGCAGGGCTCCATCCTTGGCTCCCTCCTCTTCTGTCTTTACATCCTCTATAGGGATGATCTCAGCTGCATATGTAGCTTTGACTGTCACCTTTGTGCTTATGATCCTCAGATGCAGCTCCCTGCTCCGGATTAGGCTTGGGATTCTTACATTATAAAGGAGAAGAGTAAGAGGGAACATGCTCTAAGTCTGTAAAATATACTGACTGGTCTAGAGAAGGGACATGAAGAAGTGTCTGTTCTCCCTGTCTCACAACACAGGAACAAGGGGAAAAGTGGGAAATTCCAAACAGAAGAAATAATCTTTCACACAGCATATGATTAGCATGTGGAACTCCTTGCCACAGGATGCTGAAGCCAAGAACTTTCCAAGATTTAACAAGGGATTAGACAGTTATATGGACAACAAGAATAGCCAGAGTTAGAATAGTTAAAAAAATTAAACATTGTAGCAGGGATCAGTCCTCCAGTTTAAGGGCTTATGCCCATCTCTAGCTAGTAGGGTTCAGGATGAGACTCCCCTGTGGTGCAGATTATTCCCCTTCTGCCCAATGCGGGGTTTCTTGCTCCTTTCTCTGAAACAGCTGTTGGTGGCCCCAGTCAGAGACAAAACACTGGACTTGGCAGACCCTGGGTCTAATCCAGTCTGATAATTCCGTTTCCTGTGTTTCCCCAGTTAATGGAAAGCTGGGGCAGGGCGGTGGCTCGTGCAGGGAGTTCTTGACAGGGCCAGGCTCAGAGAGATTTCTAAGGGGAGAAAATGCTATATATTATTTTTATTTTATTTTGATTTAGCATAAGAAACATGCCCGTGCAAGCAGCTACCAATTACAACCCGCTCATCCCTTCACCATTCAGACCTCAGGGGTTCAGGAGTCAAATTAGAGATCGACATTATCCGAAAGAGCCACAGTTGTGTGCATTCATTGTTTCAATTACTATAGTGCTGTATAATCATATTTAAACAGTATGATGGAAAATATGTAGTTTATATGTATGTATATACATATAATGTCAGCGAACCAGCTGAGCGGCGAACAGCAGAGGCTAACAGCAGGAGTTTGCCTGGGAGCTGTCCAAGAGGAGGTACGCTAAGTGCTGCATTAGGGGGGCTGTGTTGGTGAGTATCTGAGTGCCTGCTGCTGGGACAGTTGGTCAGTTTGACCGTGTGCTTGATTGCTTGCTTGCTTGTTTGTTTGAAAAGTGTGAATTGGGAGTGCTTTGTTCCAGGTGGGCCTTGAGTGGGCCTGACTGGTATATAAGGGCAGTCAGCAGCGAACCAGCTGAGCGGCGAACAGCAGGAGTTTGCCTGGGAGCTGTCCAAGAGGAGGTACGCTAAGTGCTGCATTAGGGGGGCTGTGTTGGTGAGTATCTGAGTGCCTGCTGCTGGGACAGTTGGTCAGTTTGACCGTGTGCTTGATTGCTTGCTTGTTTGTTTGAAAAGTGAATTGGGAGTGCTTTGTTCCAGCTGGGCCTTGAGTGGGCCTGACTGGTATATAAGGGCAGTCAGCAGCGAACCAGCTGAGCGGTGAACAGCAGAGGCTAACAGCAGGAGTTTGCCTGGGAGTTCACGTGGGGAGAGCACACTGAGGCTTTCATCTGCAGGTTTCTCCGAGTAGTTCCTGCAACAGTTGAGGAAGCTCCTAAGAGGACGGTGATATGGAAGGTGAGCGATCAGCTGTTGTAACCTGCACAGGTTATGTCATGTTTGTCTTTCTTCCGCAGGACAGAAGTGACTTTGTCTGTACAAAGTGCAAGCTGGTCTCCATATTGGAGGAGAAGGTTCGAGGGCTGGAGAAACAAGTATCGACTCTGCGTTGCATAAGGGAAAATGAAGATTTCCTGGACAGACGTCAGGAGATGCTTCTACGGCCACAATGTTCTGAAGATTCAGAGCAGGCGCAGCAGGGACAGAAGGATTGTGAGGAGGTTTGGCAGCATGTGACCTCCAGAAGAAGAAAGAGGAGCGTCCATGCACCAGCAATGGAGATACAGGTGAGCAATCGTTTCCATGTTCTCTCTACAGGTGCTAATGCGGAGAGTGGACTAGATGGCCCATCTGAGGGAAGGGAGCAGAAGGAGACTCCACCGATTGGAAGGCAAAAGATGCACTGTCCTAGGGATGGGGGTTCCACGACCACCACTCCCAAGAGGAGGAGGAGGGTGGTGGTGGTCGGGGACTCCCTCCTCAGGGGGACTGAGTCATCTATCTGCCGCCCTGACCGGGAAAACCGAGAGGTCTGCTGCTTGCCAGGAGCTAGGATACACGATGTGACGGAGAGACTGCCGAGACTCATCAAGCCCTCGGATCGCTACCCCTTCCTGCTTCTCCACGTGGGCACCAATGATACTGCCAAGAATGACCTTGAGCGGATCACTGCAGACTACGTGGCTCTGGGAAGAAGGATAAAGGAGTTTGAGGCGCAAGTGGTGTTCTCGTCCATCCTCCCTGTGCAAGGGAAAGGCCGGGGTAGAGACCGTCGAATTGTGGAAGTCAACGAATGGCTACGCAGGTGGTGTCGGAGAGAAGGCTTTGGATTCTTCGACCATGGGATGGTGTTCCAAGAAGGAGTGCTAGGCAGAGACGGGCTCCACCTAACGAAGAGAGGGAAGAGCATCTTCGCCAGCAGGCTGGCTAACCTAGTGAGGAGGGCTTTAAACTAGGTTCACCGGGGGAAGGAGACCAAAGCCCTGAGGTAAGTGGGGAAATGGGATCCTGGGAGGAAGCACAAGCAGGAGAGCGCAAGAGGGGAGGACTCCTGTCTCATGCTGAGAAAGAGGGACGATCATTGAGTTATCTTAAGTGCCTATACACAAATGCAAGAAGCCTGGGAAACAAGCAGGGAGAACTGGAAGTCCTGGCACAGTCAGGGAACTATGATGTGATTGGAATAACAGAGACTTGGTGGGATAACTCACATGACTGGAGTACTGTCATGGATGGATATAAACTGTTCAGGAAGGACAGGCAGGGCAGAAAAGGTGGGGGAGTTGCATTGTATGTAAGAGAGGAGTATGACTGCTCAGAGCTCCGGTATGATACTGCAGAAAAACCTGAGAGTCTCTGGATAAAGTTGAGAAGTGGGAGCAACAAGGGTGATGTCGTGGTTGGAGTCTGCTATAGACCACCAGACCAGGGGGATGAGGTGGACGAGGCTTTCTTCTGGCAACTAACAGAAGTTGCTAGATCGCAGGCCCTGGTTCTCATGGGAGACTTTAATCACCCTGATATCTGCTGGGAGAGCAATACAGCGGTGCACAGGCAATCCAGGAAATTTTTGGAAAGCGTAGGGGACAATTTCCTGGTGCAAGTGCTGGAGGAACCAACTAGGGGCAAAGCTTTTCTTGACCTGCTGCTCACAAACAGGGAAGAACTAGTAGGGGAAGCAAAAGTGGATGGGAACCTGGGAGGCAGTGACCATGAGATGGTCGAGTTCAGGATCCTGACACAAGGAAGAAAGGAGAGCAGCAGAATATGGACCCTGGACTTCAGAAAAGCAGACTTTGACTCCCTCAGGGAACAGATGGGCAGGATCCCCTGGGAGAATAACATGAAGGGCAAAGGGGTCCAGGAGAGCTGGCTGTATTTTAAAGAATCCTTATTGAGGTTGCAGGAACAAACCATCCCGATGTGTAGAAAGAATAGTAAATATGGCAGGCGACCAGCTTGGCTAAACAGTGAAATCCTTGCTGATCTTAAACGCAAAAAAGAGGCTTATAAGAAGTGGAAGATTGGACAAATGACCAGGGAGGAGTATAAAAATATTGCTCAGGCGTGCAGGAGTGAAATCAGGAAGGCCAAATCACACTTGGAGTTGCAGTTAGCAAGAGATGTTAAGAGTAACAAGAAGGGTTTCTTCAGGTATGTTAGCAACAAGAAGAAAATCAAGGAAAGTGTGGGCCCCTTACTGAATGAGGGAGGCAACCTAGTGACCGAGGATGTGGAAAAAGCTAATGTACTCAATGATTTTTTTGCCTCTGTCTTCACGCACAAGGTCAGCTCCCAGATTGCTGCACTGGGCAGTACAGCATGGGGAGAAGGTGACCAGCCCTCTGTGGAGAAAGAAGTGGTCCGGGACTATTTAGAAAAACTGGACGTGCACAAGTCCATGGGGCCGGATGCGCTGCATCCGAGGGTGCTAAAGGAGTTGGCGGGTGAGATTGCAGAGCCATTAGCCATTATTTTTGAAAACTCATGGCGATCGGGGGAGGTCCCAGATGACTGGAAAAAGGCTAATGTAGTGCCCATCTTTAAAAAAGGGAAGAAGGAGGATCCGGGGAACTACAGGCCAGTCAGCCTCACCTCAGTCCCTGGAAAAATCATGGAGCAGGTCCTCAAGGAATCAATTATGAAACATTTAGAGGAGAGGAAAGTGATCAGGAACAGTCAGCATGGATTCACGAAGGGGAAGTCGTGCCTGACTAACCTAATTGCCTTCTATGATGAGATAACTGGCTCTGTGGATGAGGGGAAAGCAGTGGATGTGTTATTTCTTGACTTTAGCAAAGCTTTTGATACTGTCTCCCACAGTATTCTTGCCACCAAGTTAAAGAAGTATGGGCTGGATGAATGGACTGTAAGGTGGATAGAAAGCTGGCTAGATCATCGGGCTCAACGGGTAGTGATCAATGGCTCCATGTCTAGTTGGCAGCCGGTTTCAAGTGGAGTGCCCCAAGGGTCGGTCCTGGGGCTGGTTTTGTTTAATATCTTTATTAATGATCTGGAGGATGGTGTGGACTGCACTCTCAGCAAGTTTGCAGATGACACTAAACTAGGAGGCGTGGTAGATACACTAGAGGGTAGGGATCGGATACAGAGGGACCTAGACAAATTAGAGGATTGGGCAGAAAAAAACCTGATGAGGTTCAACAAGGACAAGTGCAGAGTCCTGCACTTAGGACGGAAGAATTCCATGCACTGCTACAGACTAGGGACCGAATGGCTAGGTAGCAGTTCTGCTGAAAAGGACCTAGGGGTCACAGTGGACGAGAAGCTGGATATGAGTCAACAGTGTGCTCTTGTTGCCAAGAAGGCTAACGGCATTTTGGGCTGTATAAGTAGGGGCATTGCCAGCAGATCGAGGAACGTGATCGTTCCCCTTTATTCGACATTGGTGAGGCCTCATCTGGAATACTGTGTCCAGTTTTGGGCCCCACACTACAAGAAGGATGTGGAAAAATTGGAAAGAGTCCAGCGGAGGGCAACAAAAATGATTAGGGGTCTGGAGCACATGACTTATGAGGAGAGGCTGAGAGAACTGGGATTGTTTAGTCTCCAGAAGAGAAGAATGAGGGGGGATTTGATAGCAGCCTTCAACTACCTGAAGGGGGGTTCCAAAGAGGATGGAGCTCGGCTGTTCTCAGTGGTGGTAGATGACAGAACAAGGAGCAATGGTCTCAAGTTGCGGTGGGGGAGGTCCAGGTTGGATATCAGGAAAAACTATTTCACTAGGAGGGTGGTGAAACACTGGAATGCGTTACCTAGGGAGGTGGTGGAGTCTCCTTCCTTGGAGGTTTTTAAGGCCCGGCTTGACAAAGCCCTGGCTGGGATGATTTAGCTGGGAATTGGTCCTGCTTTGAGCAGGGGGTTGGACTAGATGACCTCTTGAGGTCCCTTCCAACTCTGATATTCTATGATTCTATATATTAGGGCTGTCAAATGATTAAAAAATAATCTTAATTAATCGTGAGATTTAAAAAAAACACGATTAATCACAGTTTTAATCACACTGTTAAACAATAATAAAATAACAATTTACATTTATTATAAATATTTTTGGTTTTTCTACATTTTCAAATATATTGATTTCAATTATAACACAGAATACAAAGTGTACAGCTGAGCGGCGAACAGCAGAGGCTAACAGCGGGAGTTTGCCTGGGAGCTGTCCGAGAGGAGGTACGCTAAGTGCTGCATTAGGGGGGCTGTGTTGGTGAGTATCTGAGTGTCTGCTGCTGGGACAGTTGGTCAGTTTGACCGTGTGCTTGATTGCTTGCTTGTTTGTTTGAAAAGTGTGAATTGGGAGTGCTTTGTTCCAGCTGGGCCTTGAGTGGGCCTGACTGGTATATAAGGGCAGTCAGCAGCGAACCAGCTGAGCGGCGAACAGCAGAGGCTAACAGCGGGAGTTTGCCTAGGGAGAGCGCACTGAGGCTTTCATCTGCAGGTTTCTCCGAGTAGTTCCTGCAACAGTTGAGGAAGTTCTTAAGAGGACGGAGATATGGAAGGTGAGCGATCAGCTGTTGTAACCTGCACAGGTTGTGCCATGTTTGTCTTTCTTCCGCAGGACAGAAGCGACTTTGTCTGCACAAAGTGCAAGCTGGTCTCCATATTGGAGGAGAAGGTTCGAGGGCTGGAGAAACAAGTATCAACTCTGCGTTGCATAAGGGAAAATGAAGATTTCCTGGACAGACGTCAGGAGATGCTTCTACGGCCACAATGTTCTGAAGATTCAGAGCAGGTGCAGCAGGGACAGAAGGATTGTGAGGAGGTTTGGCAGCATGTGACCTCCAGAAGAAGAAAGAGGAGCGTCCATGCACCAGCAATGGAGATACAGGTGAGCAATCGTTTCCATGTTCTCTCTACAGGTGCTAATGCGGAGAGTGGACTAGATGGCCCATCTGAGGGAAGGGAGCAGAAGGAGACTCCACCGATTGGAAGGCAAAAGATGCACTGTCCTAGGGATGGGGGTTCCACGACCACCACTCCCAAGAGGAGGAGGAGGGTGGTGGTGGTCAGGGACTCCCTCCTCAGGGGGACTGAGTCATCTATCTGCCGCCCTGACCGGGAAAACCGAGAGGTCTGCTGCTTGCCAGGAGCTAGGATACACGATGTGACGGAGAGACTGCCGAGACTCATCAAGCCCTCGGATCGCTACCCCTTCCTGCTTCTCCACGTGGGCACCAATGATACTGCCAAGAATGACCTTGAGCGGATCACTGCAGACTACGTGGCTCTGGGAAGAAGGATAAAGGAGTTTGAGGCGCAAGTGGTGTTCTCGTCCATCCTCCCTGTGCAAGGAAAAGGCCAGGGTAGAGACCGTCGAATCGTGGAAGTCAACGAATGGCTACGCAGGTGGTGTCGGAGAGAAGGCTTTGGATTCTTCGACCATGGGATGGTGTTCCAAGAAGGAGTGCTAGGCAGAGACGGGCTCCACCTAACGAAGAGAGGGAAGAGCATCTTCGCCAGCAGGCTGGCTAACCTAGTGAGGAGGGCTTTAAACTAGGTTCACCGGGGGAAGGAGACCAAAGCCCTGAGGTAAGTGGGGAAATGGGATCCTGGGAGGAAGCACAAGCAGGAGAGCGCAACAGGGGAGGACTCCTGGCTCATGCTGAGAAAGAGGGACGATCGTTGAGTTATCTTAAGTGCCTATACACAAATGCAAGAAGCCTGGGAAACAAGCAGGGAGAACTGGAAGTCCTGGCACAGTCAGGGAACTATGATGTGATTGGAATAACAGAGACTTGGTGGGATAACTCACATGACTGGAGTACGGTCATGGATGGATATAAACTGTTCAGGAAGGACAGGCAGGGCAGAAAAGGTGGGGGAGTTGCGTTGTATGTAAGAGAGGAGTATGACTGCTCAGAGCTCCGGTATGATACTGCAGAAAAACCTGAGAGTCTCTGGATAAAGTTGAGAAGTGTGAGCAACAAGGGTGATGTCGTGGTTGGAGTCTGCTATAGACCACCAGACCAGGGGGATGAGGTGGACGAGGCTTTCTTCTGGCAACTAGCAGAAGTTGCTAGATCGCAGGCCCTGGTTCTCATGGGAGACTTTAATCACCCTGATATCTGCTGGGAGAGCAATACAGCGGTGCACAGGCAATCCAGGAAATTTTTGGAAAGTGTAGGGGACAATTTCCTGGTGCAAGTGCTGGAGGAACCAACTAGGGGCAAAGCTTTTCTTGACCTGCTGCTCACAAACAGGGAAGAACTAGTAGGGGAAGCAAAAGTGGATGGGAACCTGGGAGGCAGTGACCATGAGATGGTCGAGTTCAGGATCCTGACACAAGGAAGAAAGGAGAGCAGCAGAATACGGACCCTGGACTTCAGAAAAGCAGACTTTGACTCCCTCAGGGAACAGATGGGCAGGATCCCCTGGGAGAATAACATGAAGGGCAAAGGGGTCCAGGAGAGCTGGCTGTATTTTAAAGAATCCTTATTGAGGTTGCAGGAACAAACCATCCCGATGTGTAGAAAGAATAGTAAATATGGCAGGCGACCAGCTTGGCTAAACAGTGAAATCCTTGCTGATCTTAAACGCAAAAAAGAGGCTTATAAGGAGTGGAAGATTGGACAAATGACCAGGGAGGAGTATAAAAATATTGCTCAGGCGTGCAGGAGTGAAATCAGGAAGGCCAAATCACACTTGGAGTTGCAGTTAGCAAGAGATGTTAAGAGTAACAAGAAGGGTTTCTTCAGGTATGTTAGCAACAAGAAGAAAATCAAGGAAAGTGTGGGCCCCTTACTGAATGAGGGAGGCAACCTAGTGACCGAGGATGTGGAAAAAGCTAATGTACTCAATGATTTTTTTGCCTCTGTCTTCACGCACAAGGTCAGCTCCCAGATTGCTGCACTGGGCAGTACAGCATGGGGAGAAGGTGACCAACCCTCTGTGGAGAAAGAAGTGGTTCGGGACTATTTAGAAAAACTGGACGTGCACAAGTCCATGGGGCCGGATGCGCTGCATCCGAGGGTGCTAAAGGAGTTGGCGGGTGAGATTGCAGAGCCATTAGCCATTATTTTTGAAAACTCATGGCGATCGGGGGAGGTCCCAGATGACTGGAAAAAGGCTAATGTAGTGCCCATCTTTAAAAAAGGGAAGAAGGAGGATCCGGGGAACTACAGGCCAGTCAGCCTCACCTCAGTCCCTGGAAAAATCATGGAGCAGGTCCTCAAGGAATCAATTATGAAACATTTAGAGGAGAGGAAAGTGATCAGGAACAGTCAGCATGGATTCACGAAGGGGAAGTCGTGCCTGACTAACCTAATTGCCTTCTATGATGAGATAACTGGCTCTGTGGATGAGGGGAAAGCAGTGGATGTGTTATTTCTTGACTTTAGCAAAGCTTTTGATACTGTCTCCCACAGTATTCTTGCCACCAAGTTAAAGAAGTATGGGCTGGATGAATGGACTGTAAGGTGGATAGAAAGCTGGCTAGATCATCGGGCTCAACGGGTAGTGATCAATGGCTCCATGTCTAGTTGGCAGCCGGTTTCAAGTGGAGTGCCCCAAGGGTCGGTCCTGGGGCCGGTTTTGTTTAATATCTTTATTAATGATCTGGAGGATGGTGTGGACTGCACTCTCAGCAAGTTTGCAGATGACACTAAACTAGGAGGCGTGGTAGATACACTAGAGGGTAGGGATCGGATACAGAGGGACCTAGACAAATTAGAGGATTGGGCAGAAAAAAACCTGATGAGGTTCAACAAGGACAAGTGCAGAGTCCTGCACTTAGGACGGAAGAATCCCATGCACTGCTACAGACTAGGGACCGAATGGCTAGGTAGCAGTTCTGCTGAAAAGGACCTAGGGGTCACAGTGGATATGAAGCTGGATATGAGTCAACAGTGTGCTCTTGTTGCCAAGAAGGCTAACGGCATTTTGGGCTGTATAAGTAGGGGCATTGCCAGCAGATCGAGGAACGTGATCGTTCCCCTTTATTCGACATTGGTGAGGCCTCATCTGGAATACTGTGTCCAGTTTTGGTCCCCACACTACAAGAAGGATGTGGAAAAATTGGAAAGAGTCCAGCGGAGGGCAACAAAAATGATTAGGGGTCTGGAGCACATGACTTATGAGGAGAGGCTGAGAGAACTGGGATTGTTTAGTCTCCAGAAGAGAAGAATGAGGGGGGATTTGATAGCAGCCTTCAACTACCTGAAGGGGGGTTCCAAAGAGGATGGAGCTCGGCTGTTCTCAGTGGTGGCAGATGACAGAACAAGGAGCAATGGTCTCAAGTTGCAGTGGGGGAGGTCCAGGTTGGATATCAGGAAAAACTATTTCACTAGGAGGGTGGTGAAACACTGGAATGCGTTACCTAGGGAGGTGGTGGAGTCTCCTTCCTTGGAGGTTTTTAAGGCCCGGCTTGACAAAGCCCTGGCTGGGATGATTTAGCTGGGAATTGGTCCTGCTTTGAGCAGGGGGTTGGACTAGATGACCTCCTGAGGTCCCTTCCAACTCTGATATTCTATGATTCTATGATTCTATGATTCTACAGTGTTCACAGTATTATTTTTAATTATAAATATTTACACTGTAAAAAGAGAAATAAACTATTTTTCAATTCACCTCATACAAGTACTTTAGTGCAATATCTTTATTGTGAATGTGCAATTTACAAATGTAGAATTATTATTATTTTTTTTACATAACTGCACTCGAAAACAAAACAACGTAAAACCTTAGAGCAGAGGTTCTCCAACTGTGCTCCGCGGACCCTCTATTCAGGTGGTCCACGGATAGTTTCCTCTAAGGTGCACACCTGGTTGGCCACACACAAGAGAATGAAAGGCCACCCACCTAATTAGTGGAGCCGCACAGGCGTGGCTCCACTAATTAGGTGCCTGGACCCTGAAGAAGATGCACGTGTAAGGTAAGGTGGTGGCCTTGGGGGGAATAAGGGGTAGGTGGGAAGGGGCAGTGAGGTGAGGAGAGGGGGTGGGGAAATTTGGGACATCCAGGGCTGTGGCGGCCAGAGAAAGAGGCGACTTTCCCAGCTTGGGGGCTGCGGCTGCTGGGGAGAGATGCCCCTGCTTCCCAGCCCCAGCTCGGGGGCTGCTGCAGCGGGGGAGAGAGGGTACATCCATCGCATTCAAAAAGTAAGACTACTGACATTAAAATATGAGTTGTGTGCTTTTATTTGTAGAACAAAAAAGTTAATTATTAAGGTTTTTTTTATATAGCGCTTTTATCCAAAGCACTTTACAATAGTTAGCTAATGGTACAAACAACATTTGGAAAGATGATTAAGTGGTTTGCTGAGACCCTCAGCAAATTTCAATTGGTCCATGAAAGAAAAAGTTTGAGAACCACTGCCTTAGAGCCTACAAGTTGAAGCATGCAGGAGCATACAAATGTTTGGCATATCTGGCACGTAAATACCTTGCAACACTGGCTACAATAGTGCCATGTCAATGCCTAGTCTCACTTTCAGGTGACGTAAATAAGAAGTGGGCAGCATTATCTCCTGTCAATGTAAACAAACTTGTTTGTCTGAACAAGAAGTAGAATCATAGAATACATTTCTACCTTGATATAACGTGACCCGATATAACACAAATTAGGATATAATGCGGTAAAGCAGTGCACCGGGGTGGGGGCTGCGCACTCTGGTGGATAAAAGCCAGTTCAATATAACACGGTTTCACCTATAATGCGGTAAGATTTTTTGGCTCCCGAGGACAGCATTATATCGAGGTAGAGGTGTATCAGGGTTGGAAGGGACCTCAGGAGGTCATCTAGTCTAACCCCCCTTTTCAAAGCAGGACCAATCCCCAGATTTTTGCCCCAGATCCCTAAATGGCCCCCTCAAGGATTAAACTCACAACCCTGGGTTTAGCAGGCTGAGCTATCCCTCCCCCCAGGACTGAGTGGACTTGTAGGCTATAAAGTTTTACATTGTTTTGTTTCTGAGTGCAGGTATGTTAAAAAAAATAATTCTACACTTTTAAGTTGCACTTTCATGATAAAGGGATTGCACTACAGTACTTGTATACGGTGAATTGAATAATACTATTTCTTTTGTTTATATTTTTACAGTGTAAATATTTGTAATAAAACTAATATAAAGTGAGCACTGCACTTTGTATTCTGTGTTGTAACTGAAATCAATATATTTGAAAATGTAGAAAAACATCTAAAATATTTATAATAAATTTAAATTGGTATTATTATTTAAGTGCGATTAAAACTGTGATAAATCATGATTTTTTAAATAGTTAATTTGTTTGCATTAATTGCATGCATTAAGTGTGATTAATCAACAGCCTATATATGTGTGTGTGTGTATCTATCATATCTAATCTATCTATCTATATAAAATTCTCACAGCAAAATGACTTATCAACTATAATTGGTTAATAACAGTAAAGGCATTCTGATTGGTTAATAACTTAGATGGATTAATAATTCAATCACACAGTGTTTTAATATCACGTGCTGCAAAGAGCTGCAGGAAACACATTAAAGAGCCACTTGCAGCTGGCAAGACTCACTCTATTGTTGGTCTAACAGGAGCATCCCCATCCACCAGAATGTATATCCAGCCAGTGCTTCATTTGTGCCAGGGCTGAGCCCTGGTACATCTAGGATTGGCAGTTCATAGCCCTGGCAGCTCTGAGCTCCAGGTTAGGGTGACCAGACAGAAAATGTGAAAAATCGGGACGGGGGTGGGGAGTAATAGGAATCTATATAAGAAAAAGACTCAAAAATCAGGACTGTCCCTGTAAAATCGGGACATCTGGTCACCCTAGAGCTCCTGGCCAGCATCCAGGGCTGGCCTTACCATGAGGTGAACTGAGCCGGCCGCCTCAGGTGCCAGACTGTGGTGGGGGGCCACTAGGACCCAGAGAGTAGAAAATTGTGTCTGCTGCTGATGCATATGTATTCTCTCTGCTCTAGATGCACAGAGATGGTGGAGTGCTATGCTGAAGGAAGGAGGGCACAAGAGACATAACAGAAAGGCAGGAGAAAAGGTGAGAGGGAATAACAGAAAGCAGCAGGAGCTGCAGGGAGAGAGGAGGAGGAGGAGCCTCTTATGACCTCTCTAGCATCCCCAGGAGCCTGGACTGATTAACACCAGCTTCTCAGGGAGCTTCCTGTTTCCTGCTGCTTCCCTGAACCCACTTGAGGAGAACAGGCAGTCAACTGAAGTAGTAGGAACCAGTTAGGCTTTTAAGACGCTGATATCTTCCCTCACTCAGGCCCTGCTACCAGCCTGCTTATTTGTCCCCTTCAATTGAGTGTTGAGAGCCAATATAGCTGGCACAGAACAGCAGTCATGAGTGAAAGAAGAAAACGCCCCCCTGGTGCAGCATTCAGAAAAAGAAAGAAAGCAAAGGAAGCTTTTCTATCTAAGCAGGAAGGAGCTCTCCTGAGATACATAGATACAAATGTTCACGGTGAGCGTTCCGGCCCCAGTGAGGATGTGAGTGGTGAGGAGATGCCTGATCTTCCAATTAGTCAGAGTGCAGGTGACCTGGCAGCTACTGCAGCATCCATATCTCCATCTCAAATGGATGTAACCATGCACATTCTGAAGAAAAGCGTAGATCAGAGAAGAGTGTGGTGGAGGCGCAAGAAACAGCTGCTGCTGAGTTTAGTTCCTTAAGACTAGATGATCCAGGACAGTGGACCCACTTGAGCAGTAGCCTGAGGGACTTCCTTGTACTGCATGGGCCACAGCAAGTGAAAAACTTCATGTTCCCCAAAGACAATGAAAATAGAAGTTTCCATCCAACATATTACTGGCGTGAAATCCCCAATGGTGACAAAGAGAAGAGGCCATGGCTTATGTACTCAAAAACCCAGAATGCTGCATACTGTTTTTGTTGCAAACTCTTCCAGTCTAATGTTCCAGCCACATTGGGTTCTACAGGAACAAAGGACTGGAAAAATCTGGCTAGAAATCTGGCATGTCATGAGAAGGCAGCAAATCACCAGAGAGGTGGAAAGAGCTTGAGATGAGACTAAGGTTAAAGGCCACCATAGATGATCAACATCAAGAGAAGATTGCATCAGAGTCTCTTTACTGGTAAAATGTTCTGAAAAGGCTCATTGCCATTGTGAGAATGCTTGCTACCCAAAACCTAGCACTTCGTGGCACTTCAGATCAGCTGTATGTGCCAAACAATGGAAACTTCCTTAAAATTGTGGAGCTGATGGCTGAGTTTGATGCTGTACTCCAGGAGCATCTAAGAAGAGTCACCACCCAAGAAATGTACACACACCACTACCTTTGAAAAACAATTCAAAATGAGATCATACAGTTACTAGCAACAAAAGTCAAACAGAAGATTGTGGCAGATCTGAAGTCAGCAAGATATTACTCTGTTATTCTGGACTGCACACCAGACATCAGCCATACGGAACAAATGACTTTAATGGTGCGTTTTGTAACAACAACAGAATCTAGTGAAAATGTCCCTGCAATAGTGACTATCAGAGAGCATTTTCTAGAATTTATTGACATTGATGATACTACAGGAGCTGCTATGACAAATGTGCTTCTTAAAAAGCTGGTGGTAGAATGTGCATTTGGCCGTTTAAAAGGTCGCTGGCGATTGTTACTGACTCGCTCAGACCTCAGCCAAACCAATATCCCCATTGTTATTGCTGCTTGCTGTGTGCTCCACAATCTCTGTGAAAGTAAGGGGGAGATCTTTATGGTGGGGTGGGAGGCTGAGGCAAATCGCCTGGCTGCTAATAATGCGCAGCCAGACACCAGGGCGATTAGAAGAGCACACCAGGAAGCGCTGTGCATCAGAGAAGCTTTGAAAACCAGACTGGCCAGGCTACAGTGTGAAATTTCTGTTTGTTTCTCCTTCATGAAAACCCGCCCCCTTTATTGACTCATTCTCTGTAAGGAACCCACCCTCCCCCTTCTCCCAGCTTGCTTTCAAAGGAAATAAAGTAACTATCGTTTAAAAATAATTTATTCTTTATTAATTGATTATAAAAAGAGGGGGAGAACCCGGGTGGGGTTTGGGAGGAGGATCAGCGGGAAGATTATCTCCGCCTTGGAATCCACGGTCAGAGGTGGGGTAATTGTGGCGGCCCCCCCCCCAGAACTGTATGCAGCTCGGCGTAGAAGCGGCATGTCTGCGGCTCTGACCCGGAGTGACCATTTGCCTCCTTTGTTTTTTGATAGGCTTGTCTGAGCTCCTTGACTTTCACGCGGCACTGATCTGAGTCCCTATTGTGGCCTCTCTCCATCATGCCCTTGGAGATTTTTTCAAAAGTTTTGGCATTTCGTCTTTTCGAACGAAGTTCTGCTAGCACTGAATCCTCTCCCCATATAGCGATCAGATCCAGTACCTCCCATACGGTCCATACGGTCCATGCTGGTGCTCTTTTTCAATTATCGTCCAGCATGGTTACCTGTGCTGATGAGCTATCTGTGGTCACCTGTGCTCTCCACGCTGGGCAAACAGGAAATAAAATTCAAATGTTCGCGGGGCTTTTCCTGTCTACCTGGCCAGTGCATCCGAGTTCAGATTGCTGTCCAGAGTGGTCACAATGGTGCACTGTGGGATAGCTCCCGGAGGCCAATACCATCGAATTGCGGCCACACTAACCCTAATTCGAAATGACAATATCGATTTTGGCGTTACTCCGCTCATCAGGGTGGAGTACAGAAATCAATTTTAAGAGCCCTTTATTTAGAAATAAATGGCTGCGTTGTGTGGATGGGTGCAGGGTTAATTCGATTTAACGCTGCTAAATCCGAATTAAAGTCATAGTGTAGACCAGGCCATAGTTGCCATTCTGGAGGATAATGCTATAACAGGAACTGTTCGTGGGAGAACAGTGGCAGGGGGAAATGGAATCAGCAGAAACATACATAACTTCAAATTTGTGTGTGGCTTAGTGTTGTGGCATGACATACCATTTGAAATACATATTGTAAGCAAGAGACTCCAAGGTGTTGACCTTGATATATCTGGAGCAATGGAACAACTGGACAAACAAAGTTCAATGGCAATCAGTCAGAACTATGCAGTACAAATGGTCAAATTAACATCAAATTGACTGAGCCCCTGTTAAAAAGAAATACTGTGTAGTTGGATTCTTTTTTTTTATCTTCTTAACTTTAAGGCTTTAGGGTTCACACGGGGAGAGGTGACACACACACACTCCCGTATACCTCTCTCACACAGGATGCATTGTGCACCAGGGCCCAGGGAACCTGACTGCAGGGGCTTCAGCGAACCTGGCCAGAGAGGTGGCTCAGCAGGGGAGGGTGCCTAGGGGACAGAGCAGTCCCTGGGGGCAGGACCCAGGGGGTGGGGTGTTGGTGAAGAGGGTGCTAAGCCCTTGCCGGGCGGGGGGCTGCTGTGGAGCCTGCAGGATCAGGGAGTGAATAGGCTGGAGATCACTTCCCCCCATCATTCCACAGCTTAGCTGAGGGTGGAGAGGCTTCTCTGTGCCAGCGCTGTGCTGGGTTTGGCACATGCAGGGCTCGGCTCCTCCTGGCCAGCACCCTGGGCCACAGGGTCTTGGGCTTTCCCGAGATGCTAGCCTAGCCAGAGGCAGTGGGGGAAGGAAGGAGCCTCCTGACCAGGATGTTGGTGAGCTGAGCATGCTGTTCTCCGCACAGCGCTGGGAGCGGGACGTGCCCTTCCGGGGGGGGGGAGGGGATATGGAGGAACACTGGGACTGGGGGAGGGGAGGTGAAGGGACAAAGCAAGGAGAGGATAGGGAGAGGGGGATGATGGGTGGGCAGCAGAGGCAACACATAACTGGCCGCGGCCTGGCACCTTCCTGCACTTGTTGGCTGCTGCAGCTGACAGCTCACAACCAGTGCTATCTGGAAACAGGACAAAGGGCAAAACCCTGCTGGCCGAGAGCTGGCACACAGCAGGGGCTGTGCTGACAGACAGCAGGGGGAGTGGCTGGCCCTGCACACTGCATCTTTGCCCCGCCACCAGCTTTGCACACTTACCCCCATCGTCGGCCACTGGACCCTCCAACTCACCGCTGGTGGGCAGGTGACTGGTGAGCAGGGACCTGGCCAGCATCCGGACCCACCAGAACTGATGGGGGGGACAGAAAATATGGAACAATTTGCCCATTTTTAAGAAAAAGTCGGGACACTTGCAGGAGGGCTTAAATGCAGGATTGTCCCTCTAAAAATGGGACATCTGGTCACCTTACCTCTGGGGTGCTGCAGCCCTCCCTGACTTGAAGTGGTTTCCATCACATCCAGGGTTTACAGTTTGGTTCAATGGCTCTCAGTACCCCCACTATACATATTGTTCCAGCACCTCTGGCCCCCCTCTTCCCCACGAGGCCCTACCCCTGCCTTGTCCCTTCCCCCCAAGGCATTGCCTCTTCACCTCCTCTTCTCTGGAGGGGGGGGGGCTGAAAGCAGCCTCCTGCCCATGTCCCTGCCCCACAGTCCTCCTGCCCAGAGCAGGTGGAGGGACCCAGGCTCCCCACAGCTGCCCGCGCAGCTCTTACCCCAACCTGCTCTGGCCAGGGGGTGGGGCCTCAGAGCCACAACCTGACCATGGTAAGAGCTGCGCGGGCAGCTCTGCAGCGTGGCCCGTCCACGTGCCCTGGGTGGCGGTCCGGGGGGATACTGGCCAGGTGCTGCTTGGGCCCCCGGCACTGCTGGCAGGTGGAGGGTCCGCTGCAGCTCCCCACAGCTGCTTGTGTGGCTCTTACCATGGCCAGGCTGCAGCTGTGAGGCCCCACCCCTTGGCCAGAACTGGCTCAGGATTAGAGCCATGCAGGCAGCTGTGGGGAGCCAGCTTGGACCCTTCACCTCCATCTGCCCTGGAGATGGGACACGGGGGGGAAGAGGAGGGGAAGGGGGGATTCACTGTGGGAAAAAGTGCATGGGCCATGGCCCCTTGGCCCCCCCTGCTCCGGCACCAATGGCAGGAGGGGAGTCTGTCACACTGTCTGATTAAGATGATCTCATCCAAGTGAACTGTACACCTGCAAATAGAGACAATTTACCCAATAGCCAGGATTTTCCATCAAGGAAAACTAAATTCATGTGTGTGCCACTCAGCAGACACTGAACCCCTAATAATCAGTTAATGGCATAGGTGCTGAAACTGGGGGTGCTACTGCACTCCCTGGCTTGATTGTAGTTTAGTTCAATGGCTCTCAGCACCCCCACTATAAAAACTGTTCCAACACCCCTGGTGATGGTGATTTTGAGGGTACAAGGTATGCAGGATTGGGCCCCACATGTGGCCCCTCAAGATGCCCTCTTTTGACAATCCATTTACAACAGCCCAAAAGTAAGAAGAGCTTCTGTAAATCCTTATTTGGAGCTCTGAAGCACCTACCAGATAAACATTCCCATTTTACAGTCCCCTTTGTGTTCAGCTCTTAGCTTAAGTGTTCGGCTTAAGAATCTGATGGGAAGTGTTAGCTTCAAACTATTTTCCATTCTTTTAATTTTTAATTAAATGCTTATTGAAGACTTAGATATCAGGCTGTGTGGAGTGCCTCATGACCGTGAGTGCCTACCTCAGGGCAGACTGTCAGAAAACAGGGCAGACAGCCTAAGCTGATGGTGTGTTCTGTAATGAGATTTCACAAAGCCGGTAACAAGTGTGAACTCCTGGATCGCTGTATCAGTCTTACCATGGAGTCACAGACAGTCCCCCTAGATTCTCCAGTCTACCTTGCCACACAGACAAACTGGACTTTGTGATAAAAGGTCACTTAAAAAATCACACCACATCAGGTTGCTCCCAGTTCCAAGAGACCAGTCACTTACCCCAGATCAGTTGGTTCTCTAGATCTTATGCCAAAGACAATGTTGGCAGCCAATTCTATAGTAAACTAGCTCAAGGTTTATTAGCTAAGAAAAGGAAGTGAGAGCTATTGAAAGGTTAAAGCAGGTAAAATGTGTGCACAGGTGAGTCATGGTTTGTAATTCCAGATGGTGGCAGTGATGTAATAAACTGAACTTAGAATCATATAGGTTAGCAACCAATTAGCAAGTTCTATGTTAGCTAAAAATAAAAGGCAATAATAAAAATATATAAACAAGTGCAAAACCCTGCATAAAGGGTATAAATTTTGGACTTGGACATACTTTGTCTGCTATTACACAGTCGTCACAAAACTAATCATTTGGTTGATTAGGCTAATCAGTATTGCAGCAGTTGATTCCAGTGCTTAGTCTGAAGAAATTCTCTTTATTAGCAATTCATTTGTAGGTAAGTTCCTTCTGCAGGGCTGCTGGAACAATTTGTATAATGGAGGTGCTGAGAACCATTGAACCAAACTGGTGAGGCCACATCTGGAGTATTGTGTCCAGTTTTAGGCCCCACACTACAACAAGGATGTGGACAAATTGGAGAGAGTCCAGCGGAGGGCAACGAAAATGATTAGGGGGCTGGGGCACATGACTTACAAGGAGAGGCTGAGGGTGTCACGGACTCACAAATCGTGCCCACTCTTGGCCCCATGCGATCCGTGGGGGGGGTGCCCCTTTCAGTGAGACAGCCCTTCTCGAGGGTCCACTCTCTCTCGGGGTTAGGCCCTTCCACCTCCCGGAGCCACACCTCTCTGAACCTTAGCACACCTGTTTCTCGCCGTGGGCCCCCTCAGGGAGTCCACTCGCTCTGGATCCCCAGGGCCTCCACCCCCCGAAGGTGCAATCCTGTTTTCTATTCCAGAGTGACTCTCAACCAGCGTAAAACAGGAGGGTTTATTGAGCATTGAACACAGCACAGGAAACTGTCAGGGCTTCAGGCCTGGCCACCCTCAGCACATCCCAGTCTCCCCTGCATCCAGGTGGGCTCTGCCTGGCCCCTCTCTTCAGCCCAAAGTCCCCCTTGCTTCCCAGCTGGGCATCTATCACCGGTCCCAAGCCCCGCCTCTGTCCATTGTCTTCGATCCAGGTAAACAGGGTTGTAAACAGGGTCGTCTGGGCCTCCTCTCCTCTCTTCTGTCCTCTGGCCTCTTCTGGCTGGAACCAGCTGGTCAGGTTACCGGGGTCCTCTCTTTGCAGCCCATTGTCCTCCCACTGACCAGAACTGGCTGCAACTCCTGAGCTGGGCCTCCAGGTCGCCAGGTCACCAGTCGCTGAGGTATCCATCCTCCAGGCCATTGGCTGGGGTCCCAAGTTTCCTCTCCAGTTCTCTGTAACAACAAACTCCCTCTCCCCTCACCTCGTTAAACCAGTAACACCCAGGAAAACTGAGTCCCACCCCCTCTGCATGCAAACCATTGGAAAACAAGAAAATCCCCCACTTTGTCACACAGGGAACTGGGATTGTTTAGTCTGCAGAAGAGAAGAGTGAGGGGGGATTTGATAGCAGCCTTCAACTACCTGAAGGGAGGTTCCAAAGAGGATGGAGCTCGGCTGTTCTCAGTGGTGGCAGATGACAGAACAAGAAGCAATGGTCTCAAGTTGCAGTGTGGGAGGTCTAGGTTGGATATTAGGAAAAGCTATTTCACTAGGAGGGTGGTGAAGCACTGGAATGGGTTACCTAGGGAGGTGGTGGAATCTCCATCCTTAGAGGTTTTTAAGGCCCAGGTTGACAAAGCCCTGACTGGGATGATTAAGTTGGTGTTGGTCCTGCTTTGAGCAGGGGATTGGACTAGATGACCTCCTGAGGTCTCTTCAAACCCTAATCTTCTATGATTCTATGAAACTGTAAACCCTATATATAATGGCAGCCACTTCAAGCCAGGAGGTGCTGCAGCACCCCCCCAATCTGTAGTTCCAACACCTATGTCCTCCTGTGCAAACCCATACATTCTAGATTTAACAACATTACATACCTGCAATGTCTGTCTCAGAATTGGCAAGAAAACATGCTTGATCTCTCACAACACATGCTTTATATAGCCACTAGGAGTCTGCCATAGGAGTTAAAAACATTAATTAATTGTCTCAGAAAGGCATATACCTAAATAGGGTGTGTGCCCCAGGGGAAGTGCCATCTCTTCCTGAGCTCTTCAGCATCTTTTAGGATTAGCAGACTTAGACTCCCTTAGGGAACTGATGGGCAGGATCCCCTGGGAGGCTAATATGAGGGGAAAAGGAGTCTAGCAGAGCTGGGTGTATTTTAAAGAAGTTTTATTGAGGGCACAGGAACAAACCATCCTGAAGTGCAGAAAGAATAGCAAATATGGCAGGCGACCAGCTTGGCTTAACAGTGAAATCTTTGGTGTGCTTAAACTCAAAAAGAAGCTTACAATAAGTGGAAATTTGGACAGATGACTAGGGAGGAGTATAAAAATATTGCTAGAGCATGAAGCGTTGTAATCAGAAAGGGCAAGGCACAATTGGAGTTGCAGCTAGCAAGGGATGTGAAGGGTAACAAGAAGGGTTTCTACTGATATGTTAGCAACAAGAAGAAGGTCAGGGAATGTGTGGGACCCTTACTGAAAGGGGGAGGCAACCTAGTGACAGATGATGAGGAAAAAGCTGACATACTCAATGCTTTTTTTGCCTCGGTCTTCACAGACAAGCTCAGCTCACAGACAAGCTCTGCTGCACTGGGCAGCACAGTATGGGGAGGAGGTGAGCAGCCCTCAGTGGTGAAAGAACAGGTTAAGAACTATTTAGAAAAGCTGGACATGCATAAGGTTTGGGAATCTCCCTCACATCCTTAAGAGTGAAGATAAGAAATGCTGTTATCTTTATTGTATTAGTAAAGGACAGAGGAACTGTATTTAGCCTGCCTGATTGAGGGGATCACCCTACACTGAATCTTACACACTAAGCAAGGGGTAGGGATGCTAAATCCCAGAGAAAGAGTGAAGGCTGAGCTTTTTGCTCTAATCTAGTGCCATGGGTTCTGCCCAAAGAGTCCTAGCCACCATTTGACTCTTTTCTCTCTAGTGTTTAAAGACAGAGCAGATTAGGCTTAACTGAGGGTCTGTGTTTGTGTTCAGTGATTACAAGAGCTGAATCACTAATAAGTAGGTCTAAGGACAGTGGGTAAAGGGATAAAGACCATAGGCATGCGCACGGGGTGTGCCGGGTGTGCCTGGGCACACCCTAATGCAGGGGTGGGCAAATGGCTCCACTCTCCCAGTGCAGCAAGCCGACGGCCCCTCCCCCATCTTCCCGGGCCGCCCCCCCCCCGCGGGTCTCCCCCCTCCCCGGAGCGTCCCTGCCTGAAAGAAAGCAGTGCGGGCCTCTCCCGTGCCTGCTTGTGCTGCTGCTATAGCACATTCCTGCTCAACTGCTGTCTGCTGCCCCAGGGTCCTAGTGCCCCCCATCCCCTAATGGCAGGGCAGGTTGCCCTTACCCTGCCCTTCCGCCCTAGCCCTGAGCCTCTCCAATGCCCCAAACCCCTCAACCCCAGCCCTCATCCCCCCGCACCCTAATCCTCTGCCCCAGCCCTGATCCCCCTCCTGCATCATGAACCCCTCATCCCCCCACACCCTAATCCTCTGCCCCAGCCCTGAACACCCTCCTGCATCATGAACCCCTCATCCTCAGCCCCACAGCCCTCACCCCTGCACCCCCTCCTATCCCCAAACTCCCTCCCAGAGCATGCACCCCCTCCCCCTTCCCACACACCTCCTCCTGCCCCCAAACTCTGTCCCAGAGCCTGCACCCCTCACCCCCTCCTATGCCCCCATCCCCAGCCCAGAGCCTGCACCCAAACTCCATCCCAGAGCCTACACCCCAGACCCCTTCCCCTACCCAAACTCCATCCCAGAGCCTTAGGCAGGTGGGGGGAGGAGTTGAGGGGGAGTTCTGGGCACCACCAAAATTTCTACAAACCTGCCACCCATGCACGGGGCAGCGTGTCTGGCTCTGCGCAGAGCAAAACATGCTGCTAGGAGCCTCATGGTAAGGTGTTCAGGGCCGGGGGGTTGGATAAGGGGTGGGGGCAGTCAGGGGACAGGTAGAGGGTAGAGTCCTAGGGGGGCAGCCAGGGGACAAGGAGCAGGGAGCCTTAGATAAGGGGTGGAGTCCTGGGGGGCAGTTAGGAGCAGGGGTCCCAGGAGGTGGTAGTCAGGGGACAAGGAGCAGGGTGGGTTGGGAGTTCTGAGGGGGACAGTCAGGGGGCGGGAAGTAGGAGGGAGTGGATGGGGGCAGGGGCGGGGCAGGGCAGGGCTCCCTGGGTGCACACCCTAATGAAATGTGCTGCGCACGCCTATGGTAAAGACAGCGATGAAATGAAAGACAGTGCAAAGGCTGTACTGGCACCAAGATTCCCTGCTACCCAGTGAAATCACTAAAGACCTGGGTTAAACAATGGAACCTCAGAATGTGGCATGGTAGAAATAGCAGCAAGAATCCACCAGTAGCAGCAAGGAAAAGCAGCCAGTTTCAGAGGCGTGACTGCAGAGATGTTGTTCAATGTTCTCTCCCTTCTAGGGTGGGAGGTGACCACACCTCTGAACTCTGGGACTTTGCTAACCAAGGACAGCCAACTGTGAGTGGGGTGCAACAGAGGGAGAGGGGAGTGATGTGCTAAAGGGACATTCATTCATCTGACTTTTCCCCTGCAAGGTGGGAAGCTGAGGCAAAGGATACTGCCCAATGCGTTGTGGGGTCGGGATTCCTTATGGTCACATGCTTCTTGAATGTGGTTGTGAAGTTTTCCCAAACTAATGCTGGTTCCCTTTTCCTTTTAATAAAAGCTTTCTGTTGTTATACCCAGACTCACTGCCTGCGAGAGGGGAAGTATTGCCTCTTAGAGGCACCCAGCAGTGGTGTTTAGTTTTCCCAGGTTATTGGGAACCAGTTCTGTTTTGTAACATTAAGAGGAACCTCTAGATCAGTGAGATTCAGACTGAGGCTCACGAGCAGCAAGAGGCTCTTTAATGTGTCTCCTTACAGCACATGATATTAAAGCACTGTGATTTAATTATCTCAGATGAGTGCCCTGACCACTGTCTATTGGCTGTAATTTGGGGGGGCGTCTCCTGAGAAGGGGCAGAGCTTTCTTAGGCAACTACCTCCAGGAGAGGGTTCACAGCTGCGATTCTTGAGTGGAGGGACATGCCTCCTTCCAATCTGTCAGGCACCTAAGGCCCAGCTCAAGGGGAGCATCTGGGCCTGAGTCCCACTGCCTTCTCTGCACGTCTCCCCTGGCTGGCTCAGGCAGTTCCCTGTTCAGCATGCTGGCTTCAATGGTCCCTTTCTTAAATGCCTGACTTTGCCCATGTGTTATATAGGGGCCTGGGCACCTAGCTCAGGGCTGTGAATTCCCTGGGCAGCAGGGCACCTAGGAGCTACGTGTCAAAATGCCCAAGTCCCCTTTGTGAACATAGCACCTAGACTGGCCTCAGTTTCCCATCTGAGAGCATTGCCGTACTTCTCTGGGGTATTGGGAGGACAAATGCATTGAGGTCAGAGGTGCTTAGGTCCTATAGTGACAAGGGCCATGGAAGTCCCTTAGAACGCTGTGCTGCCAGCGGGGTATGGTCTGGCCAGCCGGTGTGTGCAGCCAGCTTCTGCGCTAGCCAGAGCTTCTGCATAGCCATCTCTGTCAGGCCCACGTCGCGGTCACCTAGCCTAGCGCGAAGCTCACACTTCGTAAGTGTGAGGTTTAGCCCCTCACCTTAAAAATGCCCATGAATTCCGAGGCTTTGGCCTCTGTCAGAGGTGCTGAGCACTCCCAGTTCCATCTGCCACCAGCCAGAGCTGCAGGGGCTCAGCCCCTCCAGAAACCAGGCTCAAGTTGGCTCAATTTGGGCTCCCCAAACCAGGGTGTAAATGAGCTGGATTAGGAGTGAGGGAGCAGAGAATTGCCACCACATGAGGGCGCTGCTGCATTCGCCAGCCACAGATGGGCTGCATGCCACACTTACAATTATTTAGATTTTGATGTGATCCAAACGCTACCTAGTTCCCTGCAGTTTCATGTGTGTTCAGACTACTTCTTTGGATCTTGCCTGAAGCTGTTGGATAGTGTTGTGGTGCACTGTTTCAGAGGTTGCCTCATTCCACCCAGAGGTGGCTGCTGTAGGGTGAACGGGACGTGATTTCTGTCTGTACAGTGCTTTGAGATTCTTGTCTTGAAGGGTGTTGTGTGAACATGAGCGTGGCAGAGGAGACGAGAAACACAAAGGATTGCAAACTCAAACTTACCTGGGCTGTGTCTGTGACCACCTACGACCTCCCAGCTGTCTGCCTATGGAGGCTGTGCTCATTACTGTAGGCCTGTAGGCTCCTCTCCTGCATGCTGTAGCCAGGGAGAGCTGATGTCCATCATCGTGGCACTTAGCTGTGGCTAACAAGTGTCCTGGGTTTGCTTAATCAGCCTGTTCAGTGGGTAAAAGCCTTCACCATGGACCTAGCACCAGGGCAGAGTTTGGTGACCATCAGGAGAAGGAGGGCATGAGAGAGGGCAACATGCTTCCTGGAATTCTGGCCAAGTGCCATGGAGCAGGCAGTCGGGATGGCAGGGTGGCATGAGGAGATGTTCAAGGAGTGGTGGGAGGACAGAGAACTCCAGATGAGCATGGGGCAGTTAGTGGAAACGCAGCTGGTGCTGCCAGAGAACACATGGGAACAGGCAACCTTAGTGCCTTGCTTTGTGGAGCATGGAGAACACTGGTTACTGGCAGATGCATTGCGCCCCCTAGGAGAGCCCCCTGCACATCACCACAGGGAACAACCATGGCCTGAGGTACTGCACTTTGTACAGCTCTGCCGGGATGTGTGTCTGCTGCATGGTTTAGTTCAGGGGCGCTTGGTCTAGGTGGGGAGCCGAGAGCCAAAGCACAGCCATTTCCAGGCTGAGCGCTATCCCCCATGCATATACATGTTCCTGGGCCCAAGGAACCTATCTATATCACAATGGCAAAAGAGCTCCCCTCTACCGAGCAGCCCTGCTATTACTCCACAGCTCAGAATTCGTATACAGCCTCCCTTCCCTGCTTCCCACAATATACAGATAGCATAGGAATCCAGATGTGGCATCAGACATCTCGCCCTGCTCTTCCATTTGCCTGCGGCACAGACCACGTTCACTCTGCAGCCACTTAGCTGGTGGTTACTTTGCTCATTGCTCCTGCATGGCTTCATGAGTCAAGGTTGCTGGGCTGGACAATCCCAGGGACGGGACGCTCAGTGATGTCAGTTGGGCAGCTTGGGGAAAAGTCCCTTGCTGCATTTCCAGTAGTTCATAACGTCTGTATATCCTGCCCGCCCCGGACCTCCTCCAGTCCATCCAGTGTTACTGTCTGTAAATCTGCCCCCGTATGCACTAAGGCCTGCAGAACCAGTGAGCCACAGCCCTTCCTATTGCTGTGTTCAGAGGCTAGGTGAGACAGGCACAGATTTGGCATATTGACCTTATCAACTGCCACAATCAGGGAACCCTGACTGCATGAATTCATCTGTTATATTCTGCACAATGCCCACTGTCTCCCTGTGCAGTAGGACATGCTGAATTCCCTGGCAGACATCCATCAGTGACCCACTGCAGATTTACTCACAGACCAGTAGCAATCTAGTGTGGCAAGTTCCCATATTGCTGTGCCACTCCACACTGGTGGCAGCTCTAGTCAAAGTGCTGCAGGTTTGGGTAAGCTTGGGACACAATTCCAGAAACATGACCTTCTGCACCTGGCAGTTCTGGAGGCACTGCTGGCCATCCAGGGTCTCCAGAATGATCCAGTCCCACCATTCAGTGCTTATTGCTTGGACCCCAGATTGTCAATCCACTGAGTGTGGCTGCTTTGAGCATAGATCAAAGAGGAATGGCTCACCAAGCTCAGCACTCCCGTGCCTCTTGGCTGAGTCCAGTCTAGTGTAGCAGGGTCTGGTTTCCTGTCTTAACAACACACAGGAGCACTGCATTCTCCGTCCCTCAGCCATGATGACAATGAGCACAGGCAGAGGTACCTTCTCGGGCTGATGGATATTTGACCCCTGTGACAGGTTGGATCACAGAACCCCCCTTGGGAGCTGCCACCTGATGTGCCAAGACTACCTCTGCTCCTGCTTTCCCTGCCAGCTCGGGCCTCAGCACCTTGTCTTGCTGAGCCAGACACCCCCGTCTGCTCCAACAAAGACCCAGGGTCTGAATTACTTGCCCCGAAGCTGCAGACTTAACTGAAAGCAGCTTACAGGAGTGTTCCTGTTTTTAACACTCAATGCTCAACTCCCAATGGGGTCTAAACCCAAATAAATCCGTTTTACCCTATATAAAGCTTATACAGGGTAAACTCATGAATTGTTTATAACACTGATAGAGAGGTATGCACAGCTGTTTGCCCTACCCCCCGGTATTAATACATACTCTGGGTTAATTAATAAGTAAAAAGTGATTTTATTAAATACAGAAAGTAGGATTTAAGTGATTCCAAGTAGTAACAGACAGAACAAAGTGAATTACTAAGTAAAATAAAATAAAACACGCAAATCTATTTCTAATACAGTAAGAAACTGAATACAGATAAGAGACTCACCAGTTCCAGAATGCTCCCTTTTACAGACTAATCTCCTTTTAGTCTGGGTCCAGCAATCACTCACTCTCCTTGCAATCACTGTCTTTTGTTCCAGTTTCTTTCAGGTATCTTTGGGGTGGAGAGGCTCTCTCTTTAGCCAGCTGAAGACAAAATGGAGGGGTCTCCCACGGGCTTAAACAGACTTTCTCTTGTGGGTGGAGACCCCCTCCTCTCTCCTATGCAAAGTCCAGCTCCAAGATGGAGTTCCGGAGTCACCTGGGCAAGTCACATGTCTATGCATGACTCACAGTTTTTACAGGCAGAAGCCATTGGCCACCTGATATCTTGAATGTGGATTGCAGCATTCCAAGATGCATTGTTCCTTAAGTGCTTCCTGACTGGGCACTTAACTTTGTGAATTCCTTTCTCCAGGAACAGAACCAAATGCTCTACTAAGGTTATTTAGAAATCAAGCCAGTACATGGCCAATATTCATGACTTTGAGTACAAACATGATACATGCATACAAATAGGATTACTAGATTCAGTAGATCATAACCTTTACACAGATACGTTACATGGCATATGTAGCACAGAACATATTCCAGTTATGTCATATATTCATAAGCATATTTCCATAAAGCCTTATGGGGGGCACCGTCACAACCCCTTCTCCTGCAATTCCCTCAGATGCCAGTAAGTATCCTACATTGTGCTGTGAGAATGTCCCTGAAGCCATTTGCTCTGATGTATGCATGGTGTAATGTGCTGCTCTGTGGACACAAGCGTTGCAACGTGCACCGGTGCAAGAGCAACAGTGCGAACACCCTCCATGAACTAGCTGTGCCGAGATAACTGAGCCATTAGACCTGGCTCAGTGTGACTCCTGGGCAGAGACAAGCCCCAAGACTCCCCACAAGAGACAATGAAGTTGCAGTTTTTATCCTGTCTGTGCTGAACAACCTGATGCTTCTGTGGGGAAGGTGAAAAGGAAAAGCTCAGCAGGTTCTGAAGAGAGATGGAGGGAGAGCCGGAAAGAAGCAATCAGGACAAAAGACAGGACAGGCTCCTTGGCCCTGGAGTCCAAGGCTGGCAACCTTAGCACATAACCCCCTTCAGAAATTGATCAAGCCCCATCTCCAAATGAGTTGCATTTGCCTTTTTCATGGCCACACCGCACTGGTGGCTCATAGTCGTCCTGTGACTGAATAATACACCCAGGTGTTTCTCCTCCTTTGTTGTTTCTAACGGATGAGACACCAGTTTATAGAAGAAATTCTTGTTATTAGACCCTAAGTGCACGGTTTATTAAATTTCTATTGCTTCAGTCTTCTAGGTCATCCCGTTCTTCCTGTACAATTTTCCGATCCTCCACAGTATTGATGCTGTCTCCTAACTTTGTGTCGCCAGCAAATTTCATTAGCTCACATCCTACTTTTGTGTCAAGGTCATTAATGAAAAGATTAAATAAGATGGGGCCCAAGACCCATCCTTCAGAAAGTAGATTAGACTGTCAATGAGAAAAGAAACAGGAGATGGACAGGAGCATGTGAGTAGAAGTGAGAGCTTGTGAGAAGCCAACCTGACCAACCTGATTGTCTTCTATGATGAGATACCTGGCTCTGTGGATATGGGGAAAGCAGTGGACGTGATATATTTTGACTTTAGCAAAGCTTTTGGTACGGTCTCCCACAGTATTCTTGCCAGCAAGTTAAAAAAGTATGGATTGGATGAATGGACTATAAGGGGGATTGAAATCTGGCTAGATTGTCAGGCTCAAAGGGTAGTGATCAATGGCTCGATGTCTAGTTGGCAGCCAGTATCAAGCGGAGTGCCCCAGGGGTCAGATCTTTATCAATGATCTAGATGATGGGATGGATTGCACCCTCAGCAAGTTTGCAAATTACACTAAGCTGGGGGGAGAGGTAGATACGCTGGAGGGTAGGGATAGGATACAGAATGACCTAGACAAATTGAAGGATTGGGCCAAAAGAAATCTAATGTGGTTCAACAAGGACAAGTGCAGAGTCCTGAACTTAGGACGGAAGAATCCCATGCACCGCTTCAGGCTGGAGACCGACTGGCTAAGCAGCAGTTCTGCTGGGGATTACAGTGGATGACAAGCTGGATATGAGTCTGCAGTGTGCCCTTGTTGCCAAGAAGGCTAATGGCATATTGGGCTGTATAAGTAGGAGCATTGCCAGCAGATCGAGGGAAGTGATTATTCCCCTCTATTCGACATTGGTGAGGCCACACCTGGAGTATTGCATCCAGTTTTGGGGCCCCCCACTACAAGAAGGGTGTGGAAAAATTGGAGAGAGTCTGGCGGAGGGCAATGAAAATGATCAGGGGTCTGGGGCACATGACTTACGAGGAGAGGCTGAGGGAATTGGGCTTGTTTAGTCTGCAGAAGAGAAGAGTGAGGGGGGATTTGATAGCAGCCTTCAACTACCTAAAGGGAGGTTCCAAAGAGGATGGAGCTCGGCTGTTCTCAGTGGTGGCAGATGACAGAACAAGGAGCAATGGTCTCAAGTTGCAGTGGGGGAGATCTAGGTTTGATATTAGGAAACACTATTTCACTAGGAGGGTGGTGAAGCACTGGAATCGGTTACCTAGGGAGGTGATGGAAACTCCATCCTTAGAGGTTTTTAAGGTCAGGCTTGACAAAGCCCTGGCTGGGATGATTTAGTTGGGGATTGGTCCTGCTTTGAGCAGGGGGTTGGACTTAATAACCTCCTGAGGTCTCTTCTAACCCTAATCTACTATGATTCTAAACCTGTGTAATGGCCCAGGACAGCTGAACTAACGCTGGATGAAGCTACGACTCCTGGCACAGAAAAGTGTCTGTTGCGCTGTTTAGTGAACACTGTCAAGCTGTCCTGCAGGGACATGGGCAGACTAGTCGGAATCAAACCCAAACTGGCTGTGAGTTCTACACTTAGATTTCACCAGCCAATTATGCAGTGCAAACTCCTCAGGTGCTGTAACAGCCTGACCACGGAGTCACAGACACTCCGATCTGTCCTGCCATCCAGGTGAGCTGCCTTTGTATTAAGTGGCCCCTTACACCAATGATCACAGCACTAATCAGGTTACTCCCAGTTCCAAAGGACCTGTCAGTTACCCCAGGTCAATTGCACCTTAGATCTCACACCAAAGACAATGCTTGTGGCCAATCCTATAATAAACTAGCTAATGATTTATTAAAAAGGAAAAGGAAATGAGAGTTATTTACAAGGGTAAAGCAGGTAAACATAGATACAAAAATGAGTTACAATCTTAAATTTCAAAAGGTAATAAAAGCTTCTATAATAAGCAAGATCTATATGTCCAGGCTAAGCAACTGTGAACCCCTTGCTTATGCCTAGAAACCTTGCCCCCCAGAGTCCAAGAAGCACTGAAATCCAGTCCCTTCCTCCTTGTTAGTGTTTTTGTATTCCCTGCCCATCTTCTGCAAGCTCAGGCAATGGCAGGAATTCACTTGCAAGACTCATCTTCCTGGGAGTGGCAGAGTAAACAAAGTCTTTTGTCCTCTTTTAATGTTCCACTCTAGTCCCTCTGGTGTCGCTGGGCCTCCCTTGTGTGGCAAGACATAACTCCTTCTGCTGAAGACCAGCATGTCCCACTGATTCATGTCTCCCTCCTGGCTGGTGGTTCACACCATCACAAAGGCTCACAATGCAAACACTTCAATGTTATCTTACAGTGTGGGATACAGATGTTACAAGTGGGATTAATGCCCCAGCAACTCACAAGAGCTTCATAAAGTCTAAACACCAAACACATTGTTGCCGGCTCAAAGGGCCCGAGGGGGGCAACAGCGGGGTTCGTTGCCCGGTGTGCGCCGCACCAATAGACACACCAGGGGTGGAGAAGCAAACCAAATTTATTCAAGAGCTCTGAATAGGCACTAGGAGACCAACATGTCTCAAATCAAGCGCAGCAAATACAAGCAAGTGTCCCATTTTATATTCCAAGCTGTTTCTGTGCAAGCCTTTGTTCTGTTACTCCCTCTTACCTCTCCTACCCCTCCCTCCTCGAGCAGTTACAGCAGACACACATTGTGGCTTATTAGAACAGTTCCCATTCACCTGCTTATCTTCGGCTTTCACAGGCTAAGACGTAGAGGCTTCTCCCTCCCCCTTCCCCCCGCCTTATCGCTACAAGTTTTGCTAGAAAAGCTGACCATTACATTTCTGCTACAGCATGTAAGCAGTTAGCATGGAAGTAGGTGAGAGTTCACAAGATGGAGTTATTGTGGCTCACCTACACCCAGAGCGCAGGAGTTTCATCGGCACTTATGGCCTTCCACTCCCACCAGTTACCTGGTAGCTATGCCTAGTGACACCAACAACATTGTTAGAATTCTGATACCTATTTGAACAATACTAACAGCCAGGTGAGCCAAACTGATTCCAGCTCTGTACTTGTCAGTATTCAACTAAGGCACTTTGGCAAGAGCTGGCACTTGGTCTGCCAGCATTGCAAACACTACCTGTCTAAGATACGGCTCTGGCCTCCATCACTGTAGTAGCTGGGAGAGCGAGATATTTGGAGTTTGAGGGGTTGTTTAGCTAGAAGAACCCAAACAAATGTGGGGAAAATGGCAACATTTCAAGCAAGGTCATTTTTAAATGCTTCCCTGTGAAAGTGAGCCAGTATTTACTGAAAAATGGTAGAGGAAATTCACGCATCCTCTGAAGGGCTACTGCCAAATGTGGAGATTAACTTCAGTTACTAAAGGCAGGGATTTGAGACCTGCTTTAAGTGGAAAGCACAGCTCAGCTAACCATGGAATCCCCCTGTCTCTGTAATGTATATACCGCAGCTGGAACATCTCTGGGGCCTGCTGGCCTCTGGCCATCCAGGAGAGAGGGGCAGGTACGATGTGGGCCGCAGTGCAAACTCACTCCAGCCTCTTTGCTGAGCCGGCCAGTGGGGTGTCACGCACTGTTCACTGTGATCAGGCATTTGTGCTGAGGACGCCAGTTCCTTAGGAAGTGGGCTGAGATGTCCCTTTTGTCCTGACTCATCACACACAGGCCAGCAAACAGCAGATAGAGACATCCCGCAATCCCTGCTGGCCTGGATTTGCCCTGCTGGCTCCATTGCCCGTTCCCAAGAACCCTGCACGAGGCAATGATGTCACACATCCCTTTGCTGTTCTGCTGTTGGATGGGTTTTGGGGCTCCCACTCCTGGCTCTTCACTAATGCAAATGCCACTCTTAGAGCTGTGAACAGAGACGACGGGAAGGGAGTGAGGATCTGAATAAAGGGTGTGTGTGTGTGTGTGTGTGCACCTCGCTGGCAGGGACCTGGCTACAGTGTAGCTCTAGGCTGCAGTGCAGAGAGGCACTGAATCATGTTCTATAACCAGACTAGAGCATGAGCCATTGCCCAATCTAGGCAGCAGGCACTGTCCTGGCTGGTGAGTAGTAGGAATTTGTATTGGGGAAGGGAGGCTTCAGCACAGCCTAGCTGCTCTTCCCCCCAGAAGTGTCTCATTCCTCCCCATTGCTATGCCATGAACCATGCACCTGAGTGACAGCCTGCCCCTAAACTACTCCTGGGGGAATTCTGCGCCAAAAAATTAAAAGTTCTGCACACAATATTTTTAAATTCTGCAAAATTCTTCATATTTTATTTGTCAGAATAACACAATATAATCACACCTGTTTCAATTATTTTGGTAATTTATTTCAAAATACCTGTTAGCAAGTATGTCTGTAATAATACAGACAATGAAAAAGATTCAGGATTTTTTTTTTTTTTTTTTTTTTGTCAAATAGAATCCTTACTAGGCATATAAATACAGAAATTTGAGTAATTCATTTAAACTACAATACAGAACCGTATTTTCCAACTCCCCCCTCAGAAGCAGTGCAAAGGCTTGTGGGAGTCAGGAGTAACAGAGGAGCTGAGGAAGAGGGATGGAGCCTGGGAGTGAACTTGGAGGATTGTTTGGTGTGGGTGGGAGAAATATGGAAAGGGTGTTTTTGGGGGGGCAGGGAGGAATTGTTAAGGAGTGTCCCCCATGCAGATCCTGTTTGACTCCTAGCCTCTCCCATTCAGTCAGGCACATTTGCCTTTGTTCCCATGTGTCCTTGCTCCCCCTCCCCCTGTCCCCATCTGTCCCTCCACCCGTACTCAGACACCCCTCATGTGTCCCTGCACTCACCCATGTGTCCCTGTGCCCCTTCAGCAATCCCCGCTTCTCTCATGTGGCCCTGCACCCCCTCCGCACTGTCCCCATGTGGCCCTGCACCTCCATTCCCATTCAGCCCCTGCCTCAGTCTGTCCTCTCCCAATAGCCCTTATGACCCCCAGTCTCTGACCTCCCAGCCCAACGCTGGCTGTCCCCCCTATCTCCTGACATGGCCTGACAAGTGCTGCCAGCTTGCCAGCTGGGCAAAAGGTGGAACGGCAGCAACTTTCTGGCAGAAGTTATTTTAGCAACACAATAATTCCCCCAGGAGTACTAAACACGGAGCCCCCAGCGCCGAGGTAAGGGCTCTCAGACAAGCTAGCAGCAATGGGACCTCAGAACAGCTGGCTGGTCTGAAAACCAGGGTGAGACATGGAGAGTTTCTGCTATAGATGTTAGCTAAGAGCTGTTGGTCAAATTGTCACAGATGAGCCCACCAGTTGTTGCCATCTCTAGGGTATGAGAGATTTCACACACACACACGGCAGCAGTCCGGGTCTTCGGTGGCACTTCGGCGGCGGGGGGGTCCGCTCCACGTCTTCTGCAGCACTGAAGTACCCCCCGCTGAAATGCCGCCAAAGACCCCGGAGTGGACCCCCCCCCGCCGCTGAAATGCCGCCGGAGCGAACCGCCGCTGGATGAGCCTAAAGGTGTGGGGCCCTGTTAGGTGCGAGCACGGGGCCCTCTTACCCGCAGGCCCGATTCTGGGGAATCTGTGGAATTGGCCTAAAGCCGGCCCTGATTGGGGGTAGGGCTCGCCCACAACATTTTGGCACCTGAGGCGGGGAGCTCAAATGACGCCCCCTCGCTTGGGCCAAACTTTGAAAGGTCTCAATTCTGCCTTCTTCCTGTCATGGTCCTGCTCTGCTACCTACCCGAATAAAGAACTAACAACTTAAAATGCCTTGTTCAAAAATTTTAAGTAACACTTAATTTTCAAATGCCTGAACAGCAAATGTCACTTTTCTTGTCTGCATAGTAAACACTGGCATTTTTATCTGTTTGAATAATCAAAGTGGTGCTTTCCGTGCCTTCTTGGTTGCAAAGATTTGAACTGCTTCCTGAAGGTCCACAGTCTGGGCCAGCTCATGTTCTACTGAGATGGTTGCAAGGCCAACTAGCCTCTCCTGTGTCATTGTGGAGTGTAGATGTGTTTTTATTAACTTCAGCTTGGAGAAGCTGCGTTCTCCACTGGCAACTGTTACAGGAAGTGTTACACGTATGCGCAGAGCAACAAAAGCATTTGGAAAGAGGGTGATCATCTTATTTGTGCACATATATTCCAGAGCAGCCTCTCCTCTTCTGGCACCCTCTAGTGTATCTACAGACAGCTGCCGAGGCCTGCACTGGGCCTGCACTGGGCTGCCTTATCCTGCGACTCAGCCCTCCAGCCAGATCACTTTAGTCCAACACCAATAGTCTGGCAGTGCTGCACCAGGGCTTCGGACTGACTTCAGGCTTTGTGGGCCTTCCAGCCCTTGGTTCCAGAGGCTTCACATACCTGGCGCATGGGACCCCAGGCCCACCCTTGACCCAGAGGGGACAGGTGACCCCCAGATTTCGGTGAGCTCCGAGCTGCCTTTGCAGGGCTTGCAGGGCTTGCTCTGTCCATCTCATGCTGCACCCATCTGGCACGGTTCCAGCTCACTCGGCCCCTCTCCCTGGCAGCTGGGCCTGGGCGGGGAGTGGAGGGGGTGGGTGGGACAGATCTGCTTCTCCTGCGGGGTGAGGGTGGCTGCTCTGGGTTGCTGCCTCTGTGCAGGGGAGGAGCAGCGGCACAGGAGGCAGCAAACAGGGCTGCTAACAGGGGAGTTTGAGTGGGAGTTTACAGGGGGAGGCGGAAGGGGAGGCAGGAGGGCACGGTGTCCCGTGTGCTGTGTTTCCCCAGGTGCAGTGGGCAGAGACTATAGCAGCCATGAGCCAAGCAGCAGCAAACAGAATGCAGATGGCTGCATGTGGAAGCTGTGGTATGTATATAGTCCTAGCAGGTGAGCCAGAACAGAGGTACGTGTGCATGAAGTGCCGCCTAATAGCGTTACTGGAAGAAAAGATTAAGGGGTTGGAGATACAGGTAGATACCCTGGTGGAGTTTAGATGGGGCTTTGAGCAGCTGATGGAGGACAGGCAAGGAGGGACTGAAGGGGAATGCTCAGGGGTGCAGGTGGAAGCAGAGGTAGAGGACAGTGAGGGGGGAATGTTAGGGGGAGAACAAGGGCAGTGGAAGCATGTGACCGTGAGAAGCAGGCCAAGGAAAAGGAGGGCTAGTGAGGGGGAAATAGAACTCAGGAACAGGTTTGGGTGTTTGGATAACGAGGAGGGGGGGCAGCAGGTGGTGACTGAAGGTGGGAGGGTGAGGAAGAAGAGAAGAGCAGCTAGTCCAATAGAGAGAGGGGAGGAGTTCATAGAATCATAGAATCATAGAATATCAGAGTTGGAAGGGACCTCAAGAGGTCATCTAGTCCAACCCCCTGCTCAAAGCAGGACCAATTCCCAGCTAAATCATCCCAGCCAGGGCTTTGTCAAGCCGGGCCTTAAAAACCTCCAAGGAAGGAGACTCCACCACCTCCCTAGGTAACGCATTCCAGTGTTTCACCACCCTCCTAGTGAAATAGTTTTTCCTGATATCCAACCTGGACCTCCCCCACTGCAACTTGAGACCATTGCTCCTTGTTCTGTCATCTGCCACCACCGAGAACAGCCGAGCTCCATCCTCTTTGGAACCCCCCTTCAGGTAGTTGAAGGCTGCTATCAAACCCCCCCTCATTCTTCTCTTCTGGAGACTAAACAATCCCAGTTCCCTCAGCCTCTCCTTATAAGTCATGTGCTCCAGACCCCTAATCATTTTTGTTGCCCTCCGCTGGACTCTTTCCAATTTTTCCACATCCTTCTTGTAGTGTGGGGACCAAAACTGGACACAGTATTCCAGATGAGGCCTCACCAATGTCGAATAAAGGGGAACGATCACGTTCCTCGATCTGCTGGCAATGCCCCTACTTATACAGCCCAAAATGCCGTTAGCCTTCTTGGCAACAAGAGCACACTGTTGACTCATATCCAGCTTCTCGTCCACTGTGACCCCTTGGTCCTTTTCTGCAGAACTGCTACCTAGCCATTCGGTCCCTAGTCTGTAGCAGTGCATGGGATTCTTCCGTCCTAAGTGCAGGACTCTGCACTTGTCCTTGTTGAACCTCATCAGGTTTTTTTCGGCCCAATCCTCTAATTTGTCTAGGTCCCTCTGTATCCAATCCCTACCCTCTAGTGTATCTACCACGCCTCCTAGTTTAGTGTCATCTGCAAACTTGCTGAGAGTGCAGTCCACACCATCCTCCAGATCATTAATAAAGATATTAAACAAAACCGGCCCCAGGACCGACCCTTGGGGCACTCCGCTTGAAACCGGCTGCCAACTAGACATGGAGCCATTGATCACTACCCGTTGAGCCCGACGATCTAGCCAGCTTTCTATCCACCTTACAGTCCATTCATCCAGCCCATACTTCTTTAACTTGGCGGCAAGAATACTGTGGGAGACCGTATCAAAAGCTTTGCTAAAGTCAAGGAATAACACATCCACTGCTTTCCCCTCATCCACAGAGCCAGTTATCTCATCATAGAAGGCAATTAGGTTAGTCAGGCACGACTTCCCCTTCGTGAATCCATGCTGACTGTTCCTGATCACTTTCCTCTCCTCTAAATGTTTCATAATTGATTCCTTGAGGACCTGCTCCATGATTTTTCCAGGGACTGAGGTGAGGCTGACTGGCCTGTAGTTCCCCGGATCCTCCTTCTTCCCTTTTTTAAAGATGGGCACTACATTAGCCTTTTTCCAGTCATCTGGGACCTCCCCCGATCGCCATGAGTTTTCAAAAATAATGGCTAATGGCTCTGCAATCTCACCCGCCAACTCCTTTAGCACCCTCGGATGCAGCGCATCCGGCCCCATGGACTTGTGCACGTCCAGTTTTTCTAAATAGTCCCGAACTACTTCTTTCTCCACAGAGGGCTGGTCACCTTCTCCCCATGCTGTACTGCCCAGTGCAGCAATCTGGGAGCTGACCTTGTGCGTGAAGACAGAGGCAAAAAAATCATTGAGTACATTAGCTTTTTCCACATCCTCAGTCACTAGGTTGCCTCCCTCATTCAGTAAGGGGCCCACACTTTCCTTGATTTTCTTCTTCTTGCTAACATACCTGTAGAAACCCTTCTTGTTACTCTTAACATCTTGATGTTAAATTGATGGAGACAGCACCAATTCTGGGCCCCCAGAGGATTCAGGAAGGCACAAGGGGGAGTATAAGGGAAGATAGGAACAGACACAGGTTAGGACTAGAGGGATCAGAGAATAGATTAGTAGATCGCACTCTTGCCAGGCGACGGCAGGTGTATGTGATTGGGGACTCTTTACTGAGGAGATTAGATAGACCTGTGACCAGGGCAGACCCAGAAAACAGAAGGGTGTGCTGTCTACCGGGCGCAAAGATACGCGATGTGGACCTGCGGTTGAAAAGGATACTAAAAGGAGCAGGTAAGAACCCCTTGATAATCCTTCATGTAGGAACAAATGACACAGCTAGGTTCTCGTTAGAGAGAATTAAGGGAGATTATGCCAGGCTGGGTAAGACGCTTAAGGAGATAGAGGCTCAGATTATCTTTAGTGGGATTCTGCCTGTTCCTAGAGAAGGGCAGCAAAGGGCTGATAGGATCGTGAGAATAAATAGTTGGCTAAGGGAGTGGTGCTATAAGGAGGGCTTTGGAATGTATGGCCACTGGGAGGCTTTCGGGGACAGACAGCTGTTCTCACGGGATGGACTTCACCTGAGTAGGGAAGGAAATAGACTTCTGGGAGGGAGGCTGGCTCATCTCATCAAAAGAGCTTTAAACTAAGAAGTTGGGGGAGACGGTTGGGAGATGTACAGTTAATCTCCACGCCAGATTCCAACATTGAAAACGCGAGTGATGAGATAAGAGGAGATATAGCCAGGGGGACGGGATTGGACATAAGAAGGAGAGGGAGGATGAACAGTAAGAAGTCTGCAACAAATTGCATTACTAATGGGAGACAGGCTAAACGGTATACGTTAGGATGTTTATACACCAATGCGAGAAGCCTAGGTAACAAAATGGAGGAATTGGAGCTCCTGGTCCGAGAATTAAAACCGGATATCGTAGGAATAACTGAAACGTGGTGGAACGGCAGTCACGACTGGAATACAGGTATGGAAGGGTATGCGCTGTTTAGGAACGACCGGAACAAAGGTAAAGGTGGGGGGGTGGCATTGTATGTCATTAATGAGATAAACTGTAAAGAAATAATAGTTGATGGAATAGATAAGACGGAGTCTGTCTGGGCAATACTCACACTGGGTAAAAGAACTACTAGAGCCTCTCCAGGGATAGTGCTTGGGGTATGCTATAGACCGCCGGGATCGACCCAGGATATGGATAAAGAACTATTTAATGTGTTTAGGGAAGTAAATACTAATAGGAACTGTGTAATTATGGGGGACTTTAACTTCCCAGATATAGATTGGGGAAGAAATGCTAGTAGCAATAATAGGGCTCAGATGTTCCTAGATGTGCTTGCTGATCAATTGCTTCATCAAGTGGTAGCTGAACCGACGAGGGGGGAGGCCATTTTGGATTTGGTTTTGGTGAGTAGTGAGGACCGCGTTGAGGAAGTGGTTGTAGGGGACAACTTGGGCTCCAGTGATCATGTGTTAATTCGGTTTAAACTAAATGGAAGGAGTAACAGAATTAAATCAAAGACTAGGGTTTATAATTTTAAAAAGACTAATTTTAACAAATTAAGAGGACTGGTAAGGGAAGTGGATTGGGCAAACGTATTAATGGATCTAAAGGCAGAAGAAGCCTGGGATTATTTTAAGTTAAAGCTGCATGAGCTGTCGGAGGCCTGTATCCCAAAAAAGGGAAAAAGGTTAGTAAGCAAGAGATTTAGACTGAGCTGGATGAGCGACTGTCTCAAGGGGCAATTAGGAAAAAACAGAAAGCGTACAAAGAGTGGAAGAGGGGAGGGATCAGTAAGGAAATTTACCTTAGTGAGGTCAGAGCATGTAGAGATAGAGTGAGAAAGGCCAAAAGCCGTGTAGAGTTGGACCTCGTGAGGGGAATTAAAAGCAATAGTAAGAGGTTTTACAGCCATATAAATAGGAAGAAAGCAAAGAAAGAAGAAGTGGGACCGCTGAAGACTATAGCTGGAAAGGAGATTAAGGATAATCTAGGCATGGCACAATATCTAAATGAATATTTTGCATCGGTGTTCAATGAGGCCAATGAAGGGATTAGGAATATTAGCAGCATGACAGAGGGGGATACAGGAGGGGGGATTACCGTATCCGAGGTAGAAACCAAACTTGAACAGCTTAATGGGACTAAATCGGGCGGACCAGATGATCTTCATCCAAGAATATTGAAGGAATTGGCGCGAGAAATAGCAGGCCCCTTAGCAATAATTTTTAATGACTCTGTAAACTCAGGGGTTGTTCCGCTGGACTGGAGAATAGCTAATGTGGTTCCTATTTTCAAGAGAGGGAAAAAAAGTGACCCGGGTAACTACAGGCCTGTCAGTTTAACATCTGTAGTGTGCAAGGTCCTGGAGAAAATTCTGAAGGAGAAAGTAGTTGAGGACCTTGAGGTCAACGGCAATTGCGACAAATTACAACATGGTTTTACCAAAGGCAGATCGTGCCAAACCAATCTGATCTCCTTCTTTGAGAAAGTAACGGACTTATTAGATAAGGGAAATGCGGTGGACCTAATATACCTTGATTTCAGTAAAGCGTTTGATACTGTACCGCACGAGGAATTATTGGTTAAACTGGAAAAGATGGGGATCGATATGAAAATCCAGAGGTGGATAAGGAACTGGTTAATGGGGAGACTGCAGCGGGTCGTATTGAAGGGTGAACTGTCAGGTTGGAGGGAGGTCACCAGTGGAGTTCCTCAAGGTTCGGTTTTGGGACCCATTTTATTTAATCTATTTATTACTGACCTCAGAACCAACTGTAGGAGTGGGCTGATAAAGTTTGCGGATGACACAAAGCTGGGAGGTGTTGCCAATTCGGAGGAGGATCGGGATATTCTGCAGGGAGACTTGAATGACCTTGTGAATTGGAGTATCAGAAATAGGATGAAATTTAATAGTGAAAAGTGTAAGGTGATGCATTTAGGGATGACTAACAACAATTTTAGTTACAAGCTGGGGACGCTTCGGTTAGAAGTAACGGAGGAGGAGAAAGACCTCGGGGTCCTTGTAGACCGCAGGATGACTATGAGTCGACAATGTGATGTGGCGGTGAAAAAAGCCAATGCGGTCTTGGGATGCATTAGGCGAGGTATATCTAGTAGGGATAAGGAGGTGCTGCTTCCGTTGTACAAGGCACTGGTGAGACCTCATTTGGAGTACTGTGTGCAGTTCTGGTCTCCCATGTTTAAAAAAGATGAACTCAAACTGGAACGGGTACAGAGAAGGGCCACTAGGATGATCAGAGGAATGGAAAACCTGTCGTTTGAAAGGAGACTCGAGGAGCTCGGGTTGTTTAGCCTGACCAAACGAAGGCTGAGGGGGGATATGATTGCTCTCTTTAAATATATCAGAGGGATAAATGCCAGGGAGGGAGAGGAATTATTCCAGCTCAGTACTAATGTGGACACGAGAACGAATGGATATAAACTGGCCGTGGGGAAGTTTAGGCTTGAAATTAGACGAAGGTTTCTGACCGTCAGAGGGGTGAAATATTGGAACAGCCTTCCGAGGGAAACGGTGGGGGCGAAGGACCTGTCTGGTTTTAAGATTAAGCTAGATAAGTTTATGGAGGGAATGGTTTAATGGGATAACATGATTTTAGTCAAAGGAACAGCGTGCCATGGCAGGTAAATAGTATAATGGCTAATGAGGGTCAGGCTGGAGAATCTTGCCTACGTGCTCGGGGTTTTACTGATCGCCATATTTGGGGTCGGGAAGGAATTTTCCTCTAGGGTAGATTGGCAGAGGCCCTGGAGGTTTTTCGCCTTCCTCCGCAGCATGGGGCAGGGATCGCTAGCTGGAGGATTCTCTGCTAATTGAAGTCTCTAAACCACAGGATTTGGGGACTTCAACAGCAGAGTCAAGGGAAAGGGTAGGGACGGCTTTGTGGCCTGCATCATGCGGGAGGTCAGACCAGATGATCATATTGGTCCCTTCTGACCTTAAAGTCTATGAGTCTAGTGGCCTGTGTGGCAGGTAACTCAGGCCGGGCACAGGGTGGGGGGTCACTGGGGAAGGTGCTGGGAGACAGTTTTCTCTGCTCAGCCCGAGTTGTGGGTAGTGCCCATGCCCCTCCCCTTGCTGAGGTGTCTGTGAGTCCCCCCACCCGGAACTGGCCCGGAGGCACATGCTCCTGACTCCTGAGGCCCCAGACCTGCAGTGGGATTGGCTGTCCTGGCCCAGGTAAGTGGGGCTGAAAGGTTTCTGCAGCCAGAGGATATGCCTGGGGTGGTCATGTGCCCCTCTGCCCATCTTTAAATTGTGCCCCCCCAGTCCCAACATTTACATGTCGCCTCTGGCATGGCTGCTTCCTTGTGTAGCCTGCAGCTTGGCCTGCCCATGGGCTCTTCCCCAGATGACTCCTCTGCAGAACAAACTAATTCTGTGGAACAAGAGAAACAAAAGGCCCCACACCGGGCAACCTGCCACAAGGCAGTGCTGGGGTTTACGAGTTGCTGGTCAGGCGCTGGCCCCCACCCATCCTTCCTTCGCAAGGCGCGTGCCAGGGCCCTCTCCCACACCACTGCAACTACTGACCAAGGGCGGGGGGATTCACCGTCCCTGACAATGGTCAAATCCAGCTGGGATGTTTGTCCACCAGCTCTATGGTAGGAATACTGTGGGGGCAGGTCTCTGGCCTGTGTTACAGGGGGCCACAATGGTCCCTTCTGACCTGGGAATCGCTGCGTCTCGCAAAGCCCGTGGGACTGAATTGGCCTTTCCCCTTGTAATGCCTCTGGCCAGGCTCGACATCTTGCCTAGTTGTAACCCCTATTTGGTCAGTGTGGGGGCTGTCCATAGGTGCTGACTTTTATTTTTCCCTGGGGGTACGCCATCCTCGCTCCATCCCGAGGCCCCACCCTGCTCTGCCCCCTCCCCTAAGGCCCTGCCCTCGCTGTGCCTCTGCCTGTCCCGGCTCCAGCCCATCCCCCGAGGCTCCTGCCCACTCGCCACTCGCCGCTCACCACTCTCCTCCCTCCTCCAGCCGCTGAACAGCTGTGGCTGCTGGGTACTGAGCACCCACTCTTTTTTTCCTTGGGTGCTTGAGCCCCAGAGCACCCACAGAGTCAGCACCCACGTGTCTGTCTGCCCATCATAGGTGGGTGGTCAGTGTCCCTGGGTGGGGTATTGCTGGTGAGTAGTCAGTGTCCTTGGGTTATAACTTTTTCGTGTGGACTGGTACTTAGCCTGATTCACAAGTGTAGGGCCAGGGCTCATTATGCAATATAGTCTGAGCAGCTCTTATGTGAGAACGGCCACACTGAGTCACACCAATGGTCCATCTAGCTCAGTATCCTGAGTGCCGACAGTGGCCTAGGCCAGGTACTTCAGAGGGAATGAACAGAACAGACACGAATTGAGTGGTCCATCCCATCAGCCACACCCAGGTTCTGGCAATTAGTGGCTAGAGACACTCAGAGCAAGGTGTCGCATCCTTGACCATCCTGTCAAATAGCCATTGATGGACCTATCCCCCAGGTACATCTATAGTTCTTTTTTTAACCCCGTCGTAGTGTTGGCCTTCACAACATCCCCTGGCAAAGAGTTCCACATGTTGACTGTGTGTTGTGTGGAGAAGTACTTCCTTTTGTTTGTTTTAAACCTGCTGCCTATTAATGTCATTGGATTACCCCTGATTTGTGTGTTATGTAAGGAATAAATTACACTTCCCTATTTACTTTCTCCACATCATTCACAATTCTATAGACCTCTGTCTTATCCCCCCTTCGTCGTCTCTTTTCCAAGCTGAAAAGTCCCAGTGTTTTTTATCTCTCCTTCCCATGTCTGAGTCCCTTGTGACGGATTCCCATCCTTCTCCGGGATGCACCTGATGTACTGGGGTTTCACTGAGCCCGTTCCACTAGCCTGGGCTCCCTCACCTTGTCCTGCTGCGCTCGCACACACATGCACACACACACACACACACACACACACACATACACTCGCGCACACACCCCCCTGCAGAATGACACCAATACTGAAATCGGTGCTGTATGGGAAGGCTTTCAGCTAGGGAATTGCCCCGCACTCACGTGCACTCTCCCTCTGTAGTGTAAACCCAAAATTGTCTTGTCTTGCGCTGCACAGGAATCTGTACAGCATAAGCTCAGGAAATCCACCCCATCCCTCAGTGTGGGGGAAGATATGCACAGGTTTTTGTGCCCTCCCCCTCCCCCCCGTTACGAATTACACAAACTGGTTTTGGAATAAACAAAAAACAAGTTTATTAACTATAAAAGGTAGATTTTAAGTGATTATAAGGGCTAGCAAACAGAACAAAGCAGATCACTGAGCAAATAAAACAAACACACAAACTAAGTTCAATACACTAAAGAAACTGGCTACAAATAATAATTTCTCACCCTAAAATGTTGTTTTAAGCAGATTGCAGAATTTCTTTGTGTACAGATGGCTCTTGCTTGCAGTTTAAAACTCCAGGTATATCCTTCACAGGCCAGACACCATTCCCAGCCTGGGTTCAGTACTTCCCCCTCCCTTCCCTTTTGTCTTTGTTTCTTTGATGTCTCAAGTAGTCATCTTGGTTGGGGATTCAGTGTAGAACGAACCAAGATTAATTTACTTCCCAGCCTTAAAAAGGATTTGCATATGGTGGGAATCCTTTGTTTCCCAGTTTGACCCCCCCAACCCCCTCTTCATGGAAAAACACTAGAAGTCCAAGATGGTGTCCAGTACCAGGTGACAGGCTGTTTGCATACTGTCTGGTGGGCGTTCCCCAGGTGAAAACACAGTTGTAATTGTTACATTGTCAATATTCCTAACTTCAGATTCAGAAATGATACATGCATACAAATAGGCTAATCATATTCAGTAAATCAGAACCTTTCCAATGATATCTCACATCACCCATCTTGCATAAAATACATCTTACTTATGCCATATTCATATCATAAGCCTATTTCTATGAAGAATACGGGGAGTAATGTCACAACCCTCATACACCACCCAAGGGCCATGCCTCTTAGCATAGACGGCCCTGGTGTGTGACAAAGGACTGGCCAACAGATGCTTTGAGAAGGTTTGGCTGTTGTATGGCTCTCAAATGTGTACCTAGACAAGCCCTTGACAGGATACCACCTTGTGGAAGAGGGGAAAGAGGTGGTCACTTGGTGATATGTAAGAAAACTATTGAGAAAGATGCTGCTGTCATGGAAATAGACGCCAGTGGAGCAAAATCCATGCCATTAACCAGTTGGAGGTGGAATGCTGGGCATGGGCTCAGCTAAGCTAATCAGCGCCCCTGCGTGCAGTGCAGCTTTTGGGGTGTCAGTGTCTCTGGGTAGGGGCTTTGCTCTTACACTATGCCTGGGAGCCACTGTCTTAGTGGACCAGTAGAAAGGCCCAGACATGTATGTTTGCCTAGGGACAGGGAGAGGTTAATCTGGCCCTGACCATGTGCCACCATTGCCCTTCTAGGCTGTTACACTTATGTGCCACAAGGCTCAGGAGATGGGCGCTACCTCCCCCTGCCACCCTAATAGCCAGGCCCCCGTCAGGAGCCTGTGATGTCCAGGCCCCCCTCCCCTCCAGGAGTCTGTGATGGCCAGACCCCACCTCTCCCCCAGGAGTCTCTGATGGCCAGACCTCCTGCCCCCTCACAGGAGTCTGTGATGGCCAGACACTTCCTCCCCTGCAGGAATCTGTGATGATCAGACCCTCTCCCCCCAGGAGCCTCTGATGACCAGGCCCCCCTCCCTCCCAGGAGTCTGTGAGGGCCAGGCCCCCATTCCCGCCAGGAGTCTGTGATGGCCAGGTGCTCCCACCCCCCCAGGAGTCTGTGATGGCAAGATTCCCCCCCTCCACCCCATGACTCTGTGATGGCGAGACCCTCCCCCGCCCAGGAGTTTCTGATGGCCAGGCCCTCCATCCCTTGGGACTCAGGACCCCCCTGCCCCACCGAAGTCCTGTGATGGCCAGGCCCTCCCCATCCCCTGGGTGTGCTGTGACTGTGTCGGGGGCAGCAGGAGGGAGTTGGGCCTTGTTTTCTTTCCTTGTGGGTGCAGTAAGCAAATCCCAGCGCCCTTCCTGGCCTGGAACTGGCTGCCTGCCCACAGTTAGGAAGAACAGAGGAATGAGACTCTGCTTGGGCAGCTCTGTGTACAATGCCCAAATATAGACATTTCGCTGGGTCCCAAGAAGCCAGCTTTGGAACCAGACTCGGCAGCCGGCAGCCGGCAGCATCTGCAGCTAATGTAGGGTATGAGCCTGACACAGCCATCTGCTACAGGTCTCAGCTGAACGAGCAGCGAGGCCTGGCCAGGGAGGGGCCCCTCTGGCCTGGTGCAGCCCTGAGCCGACCTTGCCCAGTGAGCCAACTGGCTATGTGTTTGCACGCACATGCATGGGAGTGTCTGGGTGTAGGTGGTGATGCACATATGTGTTTCTGTGTGCATGTGTACACCCAGGCATGTGTCTGTGCGTACTGGGATGTCCACATGGCAAACTCTTATGTGGCGGTCCTGCCACTTGGCTAGTGGCTAAAGAACTATGGTTCCCACTGGCATTTTGTTAAATGGGGCCTTTTCCATGGTCCCCTCTGAAAACTCCTCTCTTATACGTGAGCTAAGTCCAGAGCCTGAATGGGTAGCAACAGCCTCACTGTGAGTGCTGGAGAATACAAAAGCCCTATAAGGAAGGGTCCTCCCCTCCCCCGCCAGCCCTTTAGGGGCTCATTGGCTAGGGTGAGCCATCCTGGGACTAACCTGTCAGGTGGGGGCGTTGCTGTGGGATGCAGACTCTAGGCCTGGGAGTCAGCGGCCTCCTCCCAGCACAGGGTGGTGACGTGCCCATGCTGATGTTTTGGGCTCAGCCTTTGGTCCCATTGCCAGTGATCACACATGGGCCGTCCCAGTGGGCAGAGGAGTAGCTCTGTAGTAGCTTTGTCCTTGCTTGGAAAGGACCCAGAGGACAGTGTTGGGTGAGTGCTTGTCTGCCTGTAAGGTTCTCTCAGCTGAGGGGTGTGTGTGTGTGTGTGTGTGTGTGTGTGTGTATTGGGCTTGGGTGTGCTCTAAGTGGGTGTGCTGGGTGTGGATGTGCTGGAACAGGTGTGCTGGGAGTGGGTGTGCGCTCTGTGTGGGTGTGCTGGGTGTCTGTGGGTTGTGCGGAGGGGGAGCTAAGCTGTAGCGATGGCTTTGCGCCAGGTTGACACTACAGCCTTGGCTATTCTCTGGCAGATCTCTGAGCTCCAGAGCCAAAGCCCTGTGCTCCTGATGGTCATCGACCCACCTTCGCCCTCCACCCCAGCTGCAGGAGGTTCAGCACCAAATCTCTGCTCCTCCTGGATACTGAAGAAAGGCTGCTACTGCCATGAGGCTCTGTGGGTTGGTCTTCCATTGGCTGTTCGGCTCTGGAAACCTGGACTCATCTGCTGGACTTAGGTTACCAGGGAAAATCAGTTTGGAGTTTATGAAGCTTTGACCCAGCCTCCATGCCTGGCCCTGCCATTCATCAAGTGTATGGAGGGCCCAGCTAGTCTCATTGCTTTTGGGTTTCACCGGAGACTCTCCACTGGGGTCAGTGGTGCGTGTGGCCCTAGGGTGACCAGGTGTCCGGTTTTCGACAGGAACACCCTGTCAAAAAGGGACTCGAGGTATCGGTCAGCACCGCCGACTGGGCCGTTAAAAGTCCGGTTGGTGCTGCAGCGCTAAGGCAGGCTAGTCCCTACCTATCCTGGCACTGTGCTACACGGTGTCCCAGAAGCTGCCAGTAGGTCCGGGTCCTAGGTGTGTGTGGGGGAGGCTATGGGGCTCCATGTGCCGCTGTCCCCGCCCCAAGCACTGGGAACCAGCCAATGGGAGCTTGGGGGGCGGTGCCTCCTGCTCCCCCACCTAGGACCTGGACCTTCTGGCCGCTTCCAGGGACCATGAAGCACAGTGCCAGGAGAGGCAGGCAGCCTGCCTTAGCCCCACTGACTGGGAGACGCCTGAGATAAGCCCACGCCCCAACCTTGAGCCCCAATCCCCAAACCTGGAGCACCCTCCTGCACCCCAAACCCCTCATCCCCAGCCCCCCACCCCAGAGACCACACCCCCTGCCGGGGCTCTCACCCCCTCCCACAGCCCAAATCCCTGCCCCAGCCCGGAGCTCCATCCCGTACCCTGAGTCATAGGTGCCGACTCTGTGGGTGCTCCGGGGCTGCAGCACCCACCGGCAGCTCCCTGCCCCCCGCTCCAGCTCACCTCCGCCTCCGCTCCGCTCCTCCCGAGCGCACCACCACGTCCTGCTTCTCCCCCCTCCCTCCCAGCGTTTGCGCCGCGAAACAGCTGTTACGCTCGGCAAGCCTGGGAGGGAGGGGGGGAATGTGGCATGCTTGTGGGATGAGGCGGGGCCGGGATTTGGGGAGGGATCCAATAGGGGCAGGGAGGGGGTGGAGTTAGGGCGGGGACTTTGGGGTAGGGGTGGAGTCAGGGCAAGGGTGGGGCCAGGGGCACGAGCACGCACCGGAGAAAAAAAAAAAGTTGGCGCCTGTGCCCTGAATCCCTCATTTCATCCCACCCTGGAGCCTGCACCCCCAGTTAGTGCCCTCACCACCTCCCGTATCTCAACCCCTCGCCTCAGCTCAGTGCAAGTGAGTGAGGGTGGGAGAGAGCAAGCCACCGAGGGAAGGGGAATGTAGTGAGTGGGGGTGGGGGGCAGCCTCAGGGCAGGGGCGGAGCTAGGCTGTTCAGTTTTGTGCGGCTAGAAAGTTGGTAACCCTACCCCCAGTTTGCACTGGACAAGCAAGGAGCGACTCAGGCCAGAGCCTCCAATCACTGTCCTTTACTTTGCACTGGTTAGGTGCTTTGCTCTGGCAGGTTTGCCCAGCAGCTCTGGAGTTTCCCAGCCGTTGAGCATTTATCTTAATGTGCCTGAAGCCCTCAGCATCCCCCATTAGGAGAAGGAGTGTCCTGCCAACAACCAGCAGGAGCAGCAGAATTCCCATTTAAACACCTATTTACACAAGGAACAATGTGTTCCCAAATCAGCTGTGTGCATAGATGCAACAGTTCCCTCTGGTGCAAATTCTCCCTGGTGGTTTAATTCCAACCCAGGCCAATCACGTTACCATTAGTGCCACTGGCACACCCGCAGCCTGGGCCCATCTTCACCTGCAGCCAAGGGCAGGAGTCATGTTGCTGCAGCGCTGCCCTGCTCTGGTAAACTCTGCAGCAAGCCCCAGGTGGGCTGTTTTCCCCCAACCCCAGAGCCATCCATATTGATCACAGGCAGTGTTTGGTGAGCTTTATTAGTGACATGGTGGGTGATGTTGTACATGGTGCAAACAGGTTTCACCGTCACAGAGGACAGAGCTGAGAACAGCTGCGGTGTTTGGTTGTAGCTTCACACTTTTCAGTGTATTCTCCACAATGTCCTTCCCTTCCTGCGAGGCAGGATGAAGCCCCCACTGGGTGGTTCTGGGGGAACGTGACTTGGCTTCTGTTTATAAATCAGCATCTCCAGCATTTAAAAAGCCCTTTGCAGACACTAATGAAACGCTGCCCCCCACCCTCCTGAGATGGGCATTAGTCCCTTGTTATACTGAGAGTCACTGAAGCAGCGAGACTACATTACTTTGCTAGGGCTACAGGGAGTCAGCATCAGTGGTGGGTTAGAACTGAGCTGTTCCTGGCTCTGAGGTCTACGCTATTCATTAGCACACACTGCCTGTGCCTCTGAGACAATGGGGCAGGACACTCAGAGCATGGGGTTGGCAGGTAGCTTGTACTCTGTGCAGTAGCAGATCATGCAACATTGTCCCCCACATCTTCAAGATGCTGCTGGCAGTTCTTTTGAGTGGGTTACTCATGAGTATCAGTGGGTGTTGGGCCAGCTCAGTGACTGGGTCTTGCTCTGTCAGGCCACAGGGAGATCAGGGATTGGCGCCTGTTGAGATCCCCCAGACCTGATGTGGGGTCTCAGATGGATGCAGTATCAACATGCTTAGCCTCGGGGGGGTGGGGGGGGGGGGAGAGAAGATAGTTGCTTGTTGTGCTGCTCCGCAGTGCCTTGTTTGGCCAAGCTAGGGTCAGGCCCATCCAGCTGCCGAGCAAGCTTGGGTGGCAGCTCCCAGTGCCAAAGCCTAGCTCAGGTCCTCAACTCTGGAGATCCCTGGTTGATCGCTGGTGTTAGCCAAGAGGGTAGCTGCCACATGAGGCCCTGAAGGAGGCAGGTGTCATGTGTCTGACACTGACATGAGAACTTGGGGTGTTGGTCAGACCTGAAAGCAGAGTGGTTTCATTTCTCATTGGACAGTCTGGCGGGCCATTCGCTCCTCAGGTCATGCTTGGCAGCAAGCAAGTCATGCCTGGAGCAAGTCATGCTTGGCAGCCCGCCTGTGCAGTGTGTGAGAGCCCGAGCTCGCTGCAGCATATTCCCACCATCCGCTGGTAGAACAACTACACCAGCCTTATGTATTTATCCAGCAGCAGGGAGAAGTCAGAACAGAGCCCCTCCAGTGCTGCTCCATAACAGCCAGTGCCCATGGCTGGCATTTTGCTTCCATGGGCCCTACCTGGCTTGCCGTGCTACCGCACCATGCAGCATCTGGGCCCGCACCACGCCTTGAGCCCACTGCGCTCACACTGGCCGTACCAAGCAGCTGCAAAGGCCCAGTCCCTGGCGACCAAGCACAGCAAGGCAGATGGGGCCCCATCTGAGCACACCTGCATATTGATCAACACATTGGCAGGGCTGTGCCTTGGGCTGGCCACGCCTGCTGCCCCCTTTCAGAAACTGGGACTTACAGGACCTGAGATGGCTTTTGGACTTGGGTGCAGCTACAGGCACCAGCAGGTGAGTCAGGCATAGGCGCTGACTCCATGGGTGCTCCAGGGCTGGAGGCTCCAGGGCAGGAGCACCCATGGAAAAAAATTAGTGGGTGCTTAGCACCCACCAGCAACCAGTTCCTCCCCCCACCCAGCACCTCCCGCCCACCTGCTGCCCTGCTGATCAACTCCTCCCCCTTCCTCCTAGCGCCTTCCGCCCACTGCAATCAGCTGTTCCACGGTGTGCAGAAGGTGCTAAGGGGAGTGGGAGGATTGGGGACAGGGTGTACTTGGGGGTGGGGGCAGAACTGGGCAGGAAGGGGTGGGGTGGGGGAAGGGGTGGAGTGGGGCCAGGGCCTGGGGCAGAGCAGGGGTTGAGCACCCCCCAGGGCAAGGAAGAAGCTGGTGCCTGTGGAGTCAGGTGCTACCTTGTGACATTGAGCAGTGGGAGGTTCCCCTCATGCTGATGTGTTATCGCCCCTCAGTTCATCTCACCCAGGCTCAGGAGGGCCACGGATCAGCAGCACGTCAACAGCCTCCTGCTTTCTCATCGCTGGCCATCTGACGGGGCTCTGAGAACAGCCTGGGCCTGGGACAGCGCTCCACTGGGGCCCTGCCCTGTGCTTTGGCAAGAACAGCTCAGGAGGGAATTGCCCCCTCCCCAGAGAGCAGTTCTCAGAGTCAGGGCCCCCTCTCCCTGACAATGGTGGCTTAGGGTACCTGGTCTACTGTGAAAATGACGCAGCCTGCAGCCAAAGGGGATTTAAAGGCACGCAAAGCGATGAGCCCAGAGAATGGGCGTGGACAGGCAGGCAGGCATGGGGCACACAAGAGCAGACCCCAGGGTGTGATTCCCTAAACCTGCCCCGCTACACCGACGCAGACCTCCCCAGCTCCTTAGGCGCAGCCCCCCTCTGCTCCTCTGACACAGACCCTCCCCCCGCTCCTCAGGTGCAGACCCCTCCACCGCTCCTCTGGCACAGACCCCCCCTGCTCCTCTGGCGCAGACCCTCCCCCCACTTCTCAGGCACAGCCCCCCCCCTCCGCTCCTCTGACACAGACCCTCCCCCCGCTCCTCAGGTGCAGACCCCCCCGCTCCTCTGGCACAGACCCTCCCCCCGCTTCTCAGGCACAGCCCCCCCCCTCCGCTCCTCTGACACAGACCTTCCCCCCGCTCCTCAGGTGCAGACCCCCCCTGCTCCTCTGGCACAGACCCCCCCAGTCCCTGAGCCACTGGGGCAGACCTCCCCGCTCTCTCTACTGGTGCAGACTCCCCTGCTTCTGCTCCACCAGCACAGGACCCACCCTCCTGCTGTCCCACCCAGCACAGACCCCACCCTCCTCTGCTCCACTGACAGACACCCCCCTCCACTGGCACACAGGCCCCTCATCCCCACACACTTTTCACTCCACACTGAGTGGTGCACAAGGAGCAACTCTGATCATTAACCCTGAGCCATTTCTTCCAGGGGATTAGGGGCCATTGGAAAGCAGCACTGCAGCTGCAGCTGTTCCTGTGCTAAGGTCAGCAAATCTCCTGGGAGTTCAGAGCCTCCTTGGAAAGTTACAGTCTGTGAAGCCAATAGCGAGACAAATCCAGTTGCCTGCACTCCCGAGAAAAGCAGAGTGTGCGTCAGCCAGGCTGGGCTGCCCCTGAGGTACATGTGCTAGCGCCACCTCTGAACCTGCCCTCCATTGTGCTCAGCTGAAGGGCAGGTGGGTGGGGAGCACGCACAGCCCCACGGCCATTGACAAAGCTGAGCTAGAGCACACACATGTCACATGCAAAGTGAGGGCTCTGGGTATGCTGGGCTACAGCCTGCAAGCCAAGCACATCCTTCCCAGTGCCTCCCTCATGGGCAGCTGGGTCTGAAAACCAGGAGCAGTGTTCTCTCAGCAAAAACCCTGCTTTCTGCTTGCCAGTCCCCACCATGTGTGTCCAGCACTAAGGGCAGCAGCACAGTGACAGCAGGATCAGTCATGTAAAGCATGGCACTAGACAGTGGCTGCACTGAGCCCTGAAGATACTGGGGGGAGGTGACATCTCTGGGCCAGCCCTCTGCAAATTTCAGTTATTTCTTTACACAAAATATCAGCATCAGGTGTATCTCCCCAGCCCCCCGCAACACATTCAGCCAATACTAACTGTCTGTGGTAGTCAGCGTCTCTCCCCTTGCACTGTACGTTCCCTTTTCCTTTTCAGGGCACTGGAGATCCTGAACCCGCAGAGAGGAATGGCAATTCATTTCTCCCCCAAGCATTTTCCTGAGTTTGGCTCTGCATCACTCTAGACAATGTCCCGCTGCCAGTTCTGCCCGACAGACTCCAAGCTGAGAGCAAAGCAAGGCTCTTTGGGGTGCCGGTTGCTGTTTGTGTGCTGTTCTGTATTGGCAGAGCCACGTGGTTCTGGAGATGTGGACCCAGACATTTAGGGACATCCATCCTGCATCTGCTGCACTTGGTAACTACTCACGCTCCAAACTCTGTCAGCAGCAACAGGAACAAACACCCTCCCCCCATTCCTGTAACCCTGCCCCCATCTTGCACTGGCACGTCGCATGCTGGTGCTGGCTAAAAGAAAGAGCTTTAAGATTTTTAAAATTGTAAAAATGAATACCAGGTCTGCCGCACACACTGCATCCAATGACCCCAGGGCCCTTCTCAGGGCTGCCCCCCTCAGTTGGACCCCACAGAGAACACTGCTCCTCCAGCTCTGGGGCAGGCAGGTGGCCACTGCAGAGTCCCCAAGGACTGGTCATGTAAACAGTCATAAGAAAGGCTAATGTCCTATTTTCTGCCACAGGTCTCATCCATGCGGGAGATCCAGCTTCCATGTCCTATTGCAATAGTTTTGGGACCTCCACCTGCCAAGATAAAAGGGTTGGTTACCCTTTGGCACAGGACTGGAACCAGGGGGTTACTGGAATGGGTTGGGCTTGTTTATTTTTAAATGAATTGAGTGTGAGCCAGGTGTTGGATTAGTAGCCATGGGGAGTGACTCTCTCTCCAGTGGGCAGGCAGCAGCGGCAGCTCAGGGCTCTTTTCCCTGTCCCAGCTTGAGAGGGTCGAGGGGAATTCAGTCTCCATGGGCCGTTCAATCTGTGCCTCTCACTGATGCCAGAAAACCAGTTGCAATATGGGCAACTCAGGTGGGGCCAGCAATTCCCCAAGCCACTGCTGAGAGACAGGGCACCCCATTACTATTCACCTGAGTTACCAGCCTTCACACTTGACTCTAACAGGAGATCTCTGGCCTCAAACTGAGCCAGACAGAGCCTGTGGTGTATCACCTGAGCTCAGACATCGGCACTGGGCTGAGATGGCGAAAAAAACAGATGTTCACCCCACTAACACCTGGCTCAGCTGGGTCCCATGGCACATGCCTCTGGGTACTACACTGAGCACATGCCCAGTTATCTGTGGCTGGATTATTAAGGGAGACATTGTAGAAAATCCTCAACCTCAGAGTGTAGAAACGCCCCAGAGACTAAGTGCCCGTGGGACTGGGGAATCTGGGCTCACCCACTGTCGGCTGGTGACTCACAGGAATTTTCAGGCTATTGAGCTCATCTGAAGCCAAATCTTGGTCCCCCAGCAACTGGCCATTGACTTAAATGGGGTGGGACCAGAATTTGGCTGCTGGAAAGAATATAGCAAAACTGCTCAGGAGCCTTCAGCCAGTCGCTTTGGGATTACCGGGCTTTGCCGAGGCAAACGGCGAGAAGATCTAGGGAACTGACTAACGTGCCAGAATTCCATTCCAGAGGTTGGTTCTGATTGGCTAGCACACAGAGGCTCTCCAAAGCAGGTTAGGCCTCCCTTATTCAGTACTCAGGTGACATGAATGTGATGTCCAAATGTGCTTGGACTCAAACGCTGGGGTGGGTGGGGGTGTGGGAGGGAAAGAACCTAAAGCTAGACCTGAAATCTTGGGTCACCCAATGAACCTGGTAATGTTCTGTGGAGATCCCAGCTCCTTGGCCCCTCACTTGCCTTCTTTAGCTGTTTGACATTGCTGGATCGAATGGCCGCCAATAGCTGGTCCCTTGAGTTCTTCTCCTGAGCAGGAAGTGCCTTCTCCACCATCTTCCTCTGGGTGGCTGGAGAGAGAGAATTCCTTATATTTTCATTGATCAGGGGTGGGGCTAGTGGAGGTGGGGGTGGGGGAGGTGCAGCCGGAGGCCCACCCTTCTTAGGAGAACTTTTAGGGGAAGACCACGGGGAAGATTTTGGGGATGACTGTGGCGAAGGCTTGGGGGACCCCTTTAGCAAGCCGCCTGCCTTTGGCACCTCTAGCAGGTCCTTCTTCTCGCTACGTTCCTGAACCTGCTTCTGTTCCTGCAGCCGTTTCTGCCTCTGCTTGTCCATGTTCCTACTCAGCAGGTTTGTGACTGTCATGCGGGGACCTGCCAGTTCAAAATGATAGCCCAGCTTCAGGAGGGTGGTATTCTCCTTCAGTAGCTTGGCTATCTCCATCTCTGTCTTCCCCCCGCAGATGTGTCTCTGGTTATGGAAACGCAGCTCTGTCAGGGTGTTGTTCTGCAGCAGCGCACGGAAGATGGCCAGGATCCCTTTACCTGTGATGTGGTTAGAGTCCAGATTGATACTGGTTAGTGTCTTGTTTGACTTCAACATAATGGCGATGGCAAATGCGACATGGTCATCAGCACGGGTATTGGCCAGTGAAAACACTTTGACCATGGTGTTAAATTCCAAGGCCTCTGTGAAGCGCACCAGGATTTCACCAGTGATGCAGTCGGAGTTATTGACATTGACTTCTGTCATCTCTGGATCATTATTCTTCACTCTTTCTAAGGGCTCATCAAAGATACTGGAGGCTGCTTCTTCCTCTTCCTTGGTCTGGCTTGGGGGGCTATCCACAGGTTTTAAGGAGCTGTTTTCTGGGATCTGTTTAGGCTCTGTCTCTGGTGCTAGAGGAGCCTTTTCCTCAGTGACACCTTTGGAGTCTGTAAGTGATTTCTCCTTACTATCAACCTTTGAGTATTTCTTTAAAGCTGAACACCTTTCTTCTTCTTTACTCTCCTTTTCTCCTCCTTTTCTATTCCTTCCTAGCTCTTTCTTTGGTGCTGCACTCTTCTCTTCTTCCTTTCTGTCCTTTCCTAGCTCTTTCTTTGGTGCTGCACTCTTCTCTTCTTCCTTTCTGTCCTTTCCTATGAGTTTTTTGTCAATGGTCTTGTCTTTGTCCTTGGGGGCCTTTTCTCCTTTGGGTTTTTCATTGCATTTACTCTCTAATTCTTCCTTTCCTTTGTAACTTGTTTTCTGAGCACATTCTCCTTTGTTACGTTCTTTTCCCAGATCAAAGTCTCGTTTCCTGACAAGGTCTTGGGAACGAGCTTCCTTGTCCTTTCCTTCCAGGTTCCTGGGGTCTCTCTTCCTCTCTGCTGGCGTCCCTTCCTAATGAGAAAGAAAATTAGAGAAAGAAACAACAAACTATTAGATACAACTCTGTGATGTTATCTGATTAAAATATGACCATATAGATCATTGTTGCAACCACTATATTTGCAGCAAATATTGTACAAAGATTGTCAAGTGAGGTGTCTATGAAAAGGTCATGATTTGCTGGTTATGATTATGCAATTTGTATGCATATGTCATTTTTGTATGTGAAGTTATAAGTATTGGCTCTATACTTGGATTTCAAATGTTTGTTCCTGGGGGAACACCCAAAGTAATTAGCCAGCACATCTTGAAGGGACTATTCAAATTGAATAACCCATCGAAAGAACATTTAACTGACAATGGACCATGGGAGATGCCCATCTATACTTAATGGAATGTCCTGCTGTGACTAGGCGAAATGCATGGACATGTGACTTCCTTGTGTAACCCCAAACTCCATCTTGTTGCTGTGATTTTCCACAGTAAAAACAATGGGATGCCCTCCACATGGCAAAAGCTATAAAACACCTCCATTTGGTCTTCAATCCTGCTTCTTACCTCTGGAGGAGCTTTGCTACAAACTGAAGCGCTGAACAATGGACTGAATGACTCATCCAAGCTGTGGATGGTTTCAGAGTAGCAGTCATGTTAGTCTGTATCCGCAAAAAGAACAGGAGTACTTGTGGCACCTTAGAGACTAACAAATTTATTAGAGCATAAGCTTTCGTAGGCTACAGCCCACTTCTTCGGATGCATAGAATGGAACATATATTGAGGAGATATATATACACACATATAGAGAGCATGAACAGGTGGGAGTTGTCTTACCAACTCTGAGAGGCCAATTAAGTAAGTGAAAAAAAACTTTTGAAGTGATAATCAAGATAACCCAGTCCAGACAGTTTGATAAGAAGTGTGAGAATACTTACAAGGGGAGATAGATTCAATGTTTGTAATGGCTCAGCCATTCCCAGTCCTTATTCAATCCTAAGCTGATTGTATCTAGTTTGCATATCAATTCCAGCTCAGCAGTCTCTCGTTGGAGTCTGTTTTTGAAGTTTTTCTGTTGTAAGATAGCCACCCACAGGTCTGTCATTGAATGACCAGACAGGTTAAAGTGTTCTCCCACTGGTTTTTGAGTATTATGATTCTTGATGTCAGATTTGTGTCCATTAATTCTTTAATTAATGGACACAAAATACTAAAGCAAAATACTCACCAGCAAACATCACTGAACAAAAACACTGACCCAGGAACCTATCCTTGTAACAAAGCCCGATGCCAACTCTGTCCACATATCTATTAAAGTGACATCATCATAGGACCTAATCACATCAGCCATACCATCAGGGGCTTGTTCACCTGCACATCTACCAATGTGATATATGCCATAATGTGCCAGCAATGCCCCTCTGCCATGTACATTGGCCAAACTGGACAGTCTCTACGCAAAAGAATTAATGGACACAAATCTGACATCAGCGATCATAATACCTTGCCAAGCAAGGTATTGTGTAAGATCATAGTCCTGTGTATATCAGAGACAGTTGATAGCATTCTCAGAAAAGAGAAAGATGGTTTTTGGAAAGGGTGGATGGATGGACCAGATCTTCACTCTACAAAACATAATAGAACAATGCTCAGAATGACAATGGCAACTCTACATAAACTTCATGGATTTTGAGAAGACTTTTGATAGCATTCAGAGGATCAGCCTTTAGCGTATTCTGCAGGCATATGAAATCCCTCTCTGTATAATCAACATAACCAAAAGCTTCTATTCTAACTTTACATGCAATGTTGATCACAGTGAGCTGTTTTGAAGTCAAAACAGGAGTATGTCGGGGTGTATCATGTCTGCAATCCTCTTCAGCATTGCCATCGACTGAGTAATGCAGTGTACAACAGAAGACATGCCAAGAGGCATCAGATGGACACCCTTCTTATCCTTTGAAGACCTGGACTTCACAGATCATCTCGCTCTCCTATCACATACCCAACACCATATACAAGAAAAAATAACCTGACTCAATACATTCAGCTAGCAAATCAGACTGAAAATCAACCGCAATAAGACAGATATCATGACCCTTAATATTGCCTCGCCATCACCAGTATGGATAGAGGATCACATTCTCACCAATGTAGAAACATTCACATACTTGGGCAGCACCATCAGCCAGGATGGTGGAACAAGTCAGGACATCCGGAACAGAATCAGTAAAGCCAGGAACACCTTCAGGAGCTTAAATACAGTCTGGAAATCATCAAAAACACAACACCAAAACCAAACTCAAGATTGATCAGAGCTGCGTTTATACTTTATAGTGCAGAATGCTGGGGAATGAGAAAGTATGATATGTCCAAACTATCTTCATTCCACACAACCTGCCTCAGAAAAATCCTCCCTATCTTTTGGCCCAGAACAATCTCAGACCAAGACCTATTCACACAGTGCAGCCAAGAAGATATGAGCACTATCATTGCCAGGAGGCGCTGGAGTTCGATTGGCCATGTGCTTCGGATGGAAACTGATTCCATCACCAGAGTAGCAATAAGCTGGACACCTGAAGGCAAGCGAAAATGACGACGCCTGAAAACAACATGGTGAAGAGCTGTGGAAGCTGAGCTGAAAAACCTGGGGCACAGCTGGGGAACCATTGAAAGACTTGCCAGAAACAGACAGGAGTGGAGAAGCTTCGTCGCTGCCCCAAACGCCAGAAGATGCTAACTAACTAACTAATATAATTAATACCAAAACAACATGGCTTTCTAGAAATAGATCCTGCCAAACTATCTTTGTTTGAGGAGATGACAAATTTGGTTGATAATAATAGTGTTGATGTAATTTAGTGTTGATGTAATTTACTTACACTTCTGTAAGGTGTTTGATTTGGAACCGCACCACATTTTGATTATAAAACTAGAATGATATCAAATTAACCTGGCACACATTAAATGGATTAAAATCTGGCTAAATCTCAAAATGTAACGGTAAATGGGGAATCATCTTTGAGCAGGTGTGTTTCCAGTGGGGACGGGCAGGGATTGCTTCTTAACCCTTTTAAACATTTTTATCAATGACCTGGAAGAAAACATAAAATCATCACGGCTAAAGTTTGCAGATGACACAAAAATTGGAGGAGTGGTGAATAATGGACAGGGCGGGTCACTGACTCATAGTGATCTGGATCACATGGTAAACTGCGTGCAAGCAAACACTGCATTTTAATAAGGCTAAATGCAAATATATCCATCTAGGAACAAAGAACTTAGGCCATACTTAGAGGCTGGGGGATTCTATCCCAGGAAGCAGTTATTCTGAAAAAGATTTGGGGGTCCCAGTGGATAATCCAGATGAACATGAGCTCCCAGTGCAATGTTGTGGCCAAAAGGGCTAATGCACAAACAGGGGAATCTCCAGTAGGAGTAGAGAGATTATTTTATCTTTGGGTTTGCTAACTGCTGCTGGAATCTTGTGTCCAGTTCAGGTGTCCATGATTCAAGAAGAATGTTGATAAACTGAAGAGCCACAAGAATTATTAAAAGATTAGAAAAGGCGCTCAGTCTATTTAACTTAACAAAGAGAAGGTTAAGATGTGACTTGATTACAGTCTATAAATAGCTACATGGGCAACAAATATTTAGCAATGGACTCTTCAGTCTAGCAGAGAAAGCTATAATATCATTCAATGGCTGGAATTTGAAGCTAGACATTCAGACAGGAAATAGGGCATACATTTTTAACAGTGAAAGTAATTGACCAATAGAACAATTTACTAAAGGTTGTGGTGGATTCTCTATCACTGGCAATTTTTAAATTGAGTTTGGATGTTTTTCTAAAATATCTGTTCTAGGAATTATTTTGGGGAAGTTCTATGGCCTGTATTATACAAGAAATTAGACTAGATTATCACAATGGTCCCTTCTGGCCTGGAACCTATGAAGCTATAAATTCTTGATCTCTATTAGTTCATGTGGCAGTGAGTTCCACAGTCTAATTACACGTGGTGTGAAAATATATTTCCAATTATCAGTTTTGAATTTCCCACCTTTCATTTTAATTGTATCCCCTTGTTCTTCTGTTATGAGAAGGGACAAAAGAAGCTCCCAATCTCCCTTCTCTAGGCTAATCATTTTTTCCTATCCCCATTGCCTTTCTTATGAAACAATCACAAACTTTTCAATCTTTCTTCATAGGAGAATTTTTCCAGGCCTTTGATCATTCTTGTTGCTCTTCTCTGAATGCCTTCTGGTTCTGCAATATCCTGTTGGAGATGGAGAGATCAGTGCTGCAGACAGTATCCAGATGAGGTAGCACTTTTGATTCCTATAATGACATTGATACTTTATGTATTATTCTCCATCCCATTGCTTATGTCTCCTAACATTGTGTTTGCTTCTTTGATGACAGATGGATGTTGAGCCAAAGTCTCATTGAGCTTCTGCAATGACATCCAGGTCCTATTCCTGACATGATACAATTAGAACCTTTTATAAATGTTTCTAAATCCTGGTACAACACGAGTTACCCTCCAAACTTCCATGCTGGAGTGCATGCCTAGAGCAGGGCCTAACAGTGCCCAGCTCCAGCAAGCTAAAGGAACATGGGATTAAGTGGGTGGCTCCCCCACAGCAGTCTGGGACATATTCAGCTGGGAAGATCAACTAGAGTTGTAACATGAGGCTGCCATACCGCTTTTGAATGTATTTATTTTTTCCCAGCCTGTCTTCTTCTGACACCTCATTCTCTGATAGTACCTCATCTTTATTACCAGGAAAGTGTGTTTGTAGTAGGAATCTCCCCAACTTCCTCCACAGGGAAGACTGATGCAAAGAAATCATGCTGCTTCTCACCAATGTCCTTATCTTCCTTAGTTGCTCCTAGTCCTTTTAACCCCTGGTGATCCAGCAGACACACTGTTTTTTTCGCAGGCTTCCTGCTTCTGACACACTTAAAGAATTTCTTGTAATTTCTGTTTATTTTTTGCTCTTCAAAACCCATCTTAGCCTCCCTATTTCCTTGTACATCCTGATGTTGTTTAGGCTCTTTTTCATTGGCTTAATGAGGGTTAGATTTCCACATCCTGGAGGATCTCCATTTGACTCAAATAACCTCTCCCGGTGTGTTTGTTTTCTTGTGGCCTGGGATTTGTCTTCTATTCTTTATGTGCCTCACGGAGACAGTCCACTCAAAGCAAACACCCAGGGCAGCTGTTCCACAGCTCCATGGAACCCCATGATCAGACTGCTTGGTGCTTGCACAGCACCCTAGCATGTGTCACTTGGAGACCACGTTTGGAAGGTGGCTTGGGTTGTTTGTTTGTTGGGTGAATTAACATCCTCCTGTGAATTCTGGGTCTGAGGCCTGTTAGTTTAACCTGCATTGTACTCTCCTGTGATTCACGAAGTGCAAAGGGATTGCTCCTTGGGATCCACTGCAGTTAGTTTGGTTCTGTCTTTGTGCACTAGGTAGCTTATGAGGGGTGGGATCAAATCTGTGTGTCACTCATTGATCCTGGGAGAGTTTCTGCCTCCTCTAAGAGTTCAGAAGGGAACAGTGGGCTGAGCCAGGTGGGAAAGGTTTTCTGTCTGAAGACAAGCAAAGAGGAACATTGCCTTGCACTATAGCTAACAGGGAGCCACCCCCACCACACAGCTAGGTGCTCAGAGCTTTAACTATATGAATTAACCTGGGTCCTCTTGCTGCTCTGGCCCGCAGTCAACATTGTTTCCCTTCTATATAATGGGCCAGCCCGCAGCTCTGAACACCCCTGCCCACAGAGATCTTCAGCTCTGGCTCAGGCCCATCTCCATCCCAACTGTTTCCCTGCTGTGCAATGTGCAGTTTGCAAACCCGGGGTTAAGTGAATTCCACAAAGACAGACGTTTTTCTGTGGAAAAATCTGGCCTGGCTCTAAGTGCGTGTGGAACTGCCCTTGGAGACTACTCGTACTTGGAGCATAAACAGATGCCATTTGGGATGGGAGTTCTGTTTATTTCATTTAGAGACTTCTTGGCTGCTCATCTCAGATCTAAACAAGCAGCAGAAGGGCATACACCAGACTGAGCAACAGCCCCGCAGCAGCTCCTCCTGCCAATTCCATGTGCTCCAGCCTGGAATGCAAACTAGCCACTGCAGCCACCCACCTGGGAGAGGAGATGCTTAGCTGCTCAGGGAGGCAGCCTTGGGGCTTCACCAGCCCACAGCCCAGCTCCTCCTCCTTCTCATTCTGGATGCAGCTGCTGGGAGCAGGCAGCTTGAGCTCACCTTGGGTGGTGGCATTTCCCCTCTCACCAAGGTGAGAGCCCCTTTCTGAGATCTAGGTGGCAACATCTCCAGCTCTGGAACAAAAATGGCTAATCCATGTTGGTTGCTGCCAGACACTTTCTTTGCTTCAAGCAGAAGCAAATGAGGCTCGTTCTGGTCTCCAAATCAGGGATCTCAGCAGCAGGCCCAGGAGTTCTCCTGCAGCCATCGTACACCAATCCTGTCCCAGCTCCCCAGTGAGGGGCACTTGCATGGTAATATGATCCCTTTGCTCCCCTTGGTACCAGCCCCCTCCTCAGTAAATGCTTCTCTTTTGCCTCAGGAATTCCCTTCTCCTGCTCTATCAGTGCCCCATCTCCAACACCACCCTTTGCCAGAGAAACACCTTCCCTTCTCCACAGCAACCCCACTCAGCCTCTCCAGCCTCCCGGTAATGAGCTACCCTTCTATGAACCACTGCTCCTTCAGCCCCTTCCTCTTGGCAGACACCCTGCCTCCTTGGCTTTAGCTACCACCCCATGTCCCCATTATTGAGAGTATCCCCCAGACACTAGGACATCACCCAGTGCCCCAGCCTGTGCCTCGCTGCACAGCACAGTAGGCGTTCCTGTGTCCTGTTACATAAGGTGGAATAAGCCTCAGGCTCATCACACATGTAGATAGCAGGCATGCAAGTGCTGGGACTTCCTCTCGCTGGGAGCATTAGCGCAAGCTCAGTGCAGTCTCAGAGACACTGTTATCCCAGGGAAGCCATAGCCAGGACAGCACCTCATTCCTATTACAACAGTATTTGAGTGGGTGGAAACTCCCTCACTCATTGCACTTCGGTGTGGCATTCTTGCTGGTGTGGTTAACCCACCCCCCTGGACCCTGACATAGCCATACCACCTGGCCCCGCCCCCACTGAGCCCCTAAACTGGGAGGAGTGGTAGATACGCTGGAGGGTAGGGATAGGATACAGAGGGACCTAGACAAATTAGAGGATTGGGCCAAAAGAAACCTGATGAGGTTCAACAAGGACAAGTGCAGAGTCCTGCACTTAGGACGGAAGAATCCCATGCATTGCTACAGACTAGGGATCGAATGGCTAGGAAGCAGTTCTGCAGAAAAGGACCTAGGGGTTACAGTGGATGAGAAGCTGGATATGAGTCAACAGTGTGCCCTTGTTGCCAAGAAGGCTAACGGCATTTTGGACTGTATAAGTAGGGGCATTGCCAGCAGATCGAGGGACGTGATCATTCCCCTCTATTCGATATTGGTGAGGCCTCATCTGGAGTACTGTGTCCAGTTTTGGGCCCCACACTACAAGAAGGATGTGGAAAAATTGGAAAGAGTCCAGCGGAGGGCAACAAAAATGATTAGGGGGTTGGAGCACATGACTTATGAGGAGAGGCTGAGGGAACTGTGATTGTTTAGTCTGCAGAAGAGAAGAATGAGGAGGGATTTGACAGCTGCTTTCAACTACCTGAAAGGGGGTTGGATCTAGAGGATGGATCTAGACTGTTCTCAGTGGTACCTGATGACAGAACAAGGAGTAATGGTCTCAAGTTGCAGTTGGGGAGGTTTAGGTTGGATATTAGGAAAAACTTTTTCACTAGGCAGGTGGTGAAGCACTGGAATGGTTACCTAGGGAGGAGGTGGAATCTCCTTCCTTAGAGGTTTTTAAGGCCCGGCTTGACAAAGCCCTGGCTGGGATTATTTAGTTGGGAATTGGTCCTGCTTTGAGCAGGGGGTTGGACTAGATGACCTCCTGAGGTCCCTTCCAACCCTGATATTCTAGGATTCTATACAGCCATTCCACCTGGCCCTGCCCCCACTGAGCCCCTACACCGCCATACCACCCAGCCCTGCCCCCTCTCAGCCCCTACACAGCCATACCACCTAGCCACATGGGGTATGATGCTGGGAGATACTTTTATGACCCAGTTTATACTATTACATGACCAAGGATACTCTGATCTCATGGGACAGGTTGGACAGAGTTAGCCATTTGCACGTTGGTTGTCTGTCTCTTTGTGTTCACTTTTTTTGTCTTGTGAGCGTCTTGGGACAGGGAGTGTCCCAGTTTGTCTGTACCCCGCACAATGGGTCCCACTCCTCCTCGGGGCTGTTGGCACTACTGAAATATGAATCAATAATAATAGTATTCATGGACGTGGGCGGGGAAGAACATGTGCCCCCCACACTCTGATGTGATCCAAGCAGATGGGCACTGGTAATAGGTGGCATTCTTGGAGTTCCACTCGTCCTCCTGTCTCAAGTAAAAGGAATCCCGTCTCCCCTGATCTTTTCAGCTCTTTATGCAAGTGCCAGCTGCTCACTCCACATGCCAGCTGCTCTGAAAGCTCTTTCTTTCTCACCTCAGCCAGAGCAGCTTGGCACATTGGAGACTCTTGAGTCCCTCCAAGTCCTTCAGGTTCAAATCAGCAATGGTCTGGGCACACCTGGGACCCAAGGACGCCTGGCGCCATATGGCTGAGCAGCAAATAATGAGGACTCCCTGGAGAAAGGGAGGCTGTGAAGGAAGATGTGGGAGAGAAGGAACATGTCCTGCACTGGGAGTGGCACAAAGAAAGAGCAGAAGATAGTTCTCCCCCAAATCTGAAGAGACTCGAGCAAAATAGGACACGGGGCAAGTCGAGGCTTAGCAAATCTGCAATAGAAGCAACAGTTCCTATCGCTTCCAGCACAGTAACACCTAATTGCCATTGTTCTCCATCACATTCCCATTTCTCCAGATACCAGTGCGCATGTTTAACTCCTAGGCCCACTGCAGAGTCGGGTCTGTGGGTTTGCTACAAGTTTCATCTTCACAAAGACTCCAATAAGCATCATCTTGAGTTTCTTTGCTCTGGCAATGGCAGAGCCTCAGGAATTTGTCCTGGGGAGAGCAACAAAATTTCCAAGAGGCATAAACTGGCTGTGAAGTCTCGGTCCTGGCAAAGCTGAGATAATTGGAGTTATGGCTTTGAAAATGATTTTCACATCACTTCTTTAAATTAAAAAATTAAATTAATAGAGATATCCTATCTTCTAGAACTGGAAGGGACCTTGCAAGGTCATGGAGTCCAGCCCCCTGCCTTTACTAGCAGGACCAAATACTGATTTTGTCCCAGATTCCTAAGTGGCCCCCCCCAAGGATTGAACTCACAACCCTAGGTTTAGTAGGCCAATGCTCAAACCACTGAGCTATCCCTCCCCCAAGAGAACTTCTTCTGGAGCTCTCTGAAAGCACTGTTCTTCCCTAATGTCCAAAGCCAAGCACAGCCACCCACAGGGTAATTAGACTTGCTTGAGGGGAGCTGGGGAACAGGGGAAGAAGGAGGCAACCCTAGAGGTTTCAGAGGCCAACTGAAGCAAGAAGAGTCCAGTGCAAAAAAATTTCTCTGGAAACTGGTAATGGTAGTTTGACTGAGGTCTTTAATGTGGCTAAAATATCAGTCAGTCATTCTGGGAGGGAAACATAGCGGTCTAAATATACAGCTCCCAGGAATGCTAATGTTGTGTTAAGCTAAATAGATCCTTGAATCTCTGGCCTGGCCTACACTACAGACCTATAGCGGTATAACCACATCACTCTGGGGTGTGAAAAATCCATCCCCCTGTGATATAGTTACACCAACCTTGCCCCCCCACACACAGACAATGCTATGTTGGCAGGAGAGCTTCTCTCACAGGGTTGAAAAGGACCAGAGGAGATCATCTAGTCCAACCCCCTGTGCAAAGCAGGACCAATCCCCAACTAAATCCCCAAATGGCCCCCTCAAGGATTGAACTCACAACCCAGGGTTTAACAGGCCAATGCTCAAACTACTGAGCTATGCCTCCTCCCTCCACACAACTGCCTCCTCTCTGGGAGGTGGAGTAACTACTCCGATGGAGAAGTTCTTACATCAGCATAGGAGCTTCTTCACTTAAGCACTACAGCAGCGCAGCTTGCCAATGCAGTGTTTTGAATGTAGACCTGCCCCGGCACTCGAAGGCAGGTTTTCTAATCCTTTAATGATTCTCATGGCCCCTCTCCAATTTATCAACATCCTCCTTGAATTGTGGGCACCAGAACAGGACACAGGATTCCAGCAGCGGTGACACCAGTGCCAAATACAGAGGGAAAATCACCCCTCTAACCCTATGTGAGATTCCCCATTACCCCTATGGCCACACCATCGTACTAGGAGCTCCTGGCCCCAGTGCAGTGAGGTGGCTAAGGAAGCAACTACAATCCAAGCAGAAGTAGGGGTGGTGTTATCACTATTGAATACTGCACTAGCAAGATCCTTACTATATGCCGTGTCTAGTTCTTGTGCCCACACTTTTAAAAAAGCCGTTTAGCTACAAAAATTATTCTAGGTCTGGAAAACAGACCTCACAGTGAGAGAATAAACAAACTCAATCTATTTAATTTAACAAGGTCAAAGGATGATTTGCTCACAGACCATCCGGTACCTGGTGGAGAAAAGTTTTCTGACAGTCTAGGGATCTTCAGTCTAACAAGATAAGCTGAGGTGAGACAAATTCAAATTAGAAATAAGGTGCAAATTTTTAACAGTGAGTGTAATTAACCATTGGAACAACTCCCAAGGGCTATGCTGGATACTGTCTCACTTACAGTTTTATATCAGGGCTAGATGTCTTCTTCTAAAATCTATCCTCTAGCTCAGTAGTTTTCAACCTGTGCTCCGCAGACCCTTGTGGGTCCACAGACTATGTCTGAGATTTCCAAAGGGGTCTGCATCTCCATTTAAAATTTTTTACGGGTCCAAAAATGAAAGAAGGTTGAAAAACACTGGACTAACTCATCCAGAAGTGAGGGGCTTGATACAGTAGAGATCACTGGGGGGGGGGGGGATTTGGGGAGTCTCAGGCCATTGGACTAGTTTATCATAATGGCCCCTCCTGCCTCTAAACTCTGTTCAGCTATGCACATCTAGGAACTGAACCCCCCGCTTGCAGCGTAGGCCACTGCCTTAGCCACAAAGCCATTCTTCCCTTGCCTTGTAGCCCTCTCTGCTGCTATACAAGGTGGTTAGTGCTCATGTCAAGCCAAGGAGTCTGACACACTCTGCTTCATTCAGTCACTGAGTTCTCAACAATCAGCCTTGCGGAACACGAGTGACTGCACAGAATGCCAGAGCCTCTTAAAGGTACAGTTCCCCACACAATGTATGCCCCTCCCCCTCTGTTGCACCCTGCCATCTGCTCCATCTCTGCTGCCCTGTTCACACCACATCTGTTTAGGCTTTTCCATAGCGCTCTGACACATTTACTTCTAATAGGTCTAAAAATTAATGACAGTGCAAATCTCCCATCTGAGTGTGTTTCCCTAGTCATCCTGGAGCGCAATTATTAGGGCTAGGGTGACCAGATAGCAAGTGTAAAAAATTGGGACAGGGGGTGTGGGGTAATAGGTGCCTATATAAGAAAAAGCCCCCAAAATTGGCACTGTCCCTATAAAATCAGGACATCTGGTCACCCTAATTAGGGTAGTGTTTTCATACCCAGTGTCAGACCTTTAAAAAGAAGTCTAACAAAAACAGCCGGGTGCTTGGCTGATTAATCACTGGTGTTTTGATGAACTGAAATGACTGCTAGTTTCCTCTAAATAGACTAAAATGAGTATTGCTGTTGCTTGCTGTTGCTTGCACTCCCAAACCCACTCAGATGTTTCCTTAAAAGGAAAAGGAGACTGAGAACTTGTCTGGAATCTGAGCATTAGAAGCTAGTGGTTCCTCCCCAGTACAAACTGCCAGTCTTCTACTGCAAAGTTTGTTTGTCAGAGACAGATGTTTGCAGGGGTTATTAAACAGACATTGTTTAACTCTGGAGATTCACCTGTCGGTCTGTGGTATTTAGCAGAAGATTGGCATGAAGGTGAAGTGCAGCACACTACGTCAATGTTTTTAAATAAAAGAACTAAGGGCTAAAGACCCACATTGCTTCTTCCTGAATCCTGCGGTGGGTCAGCTAATAGAATACAGTGCTATCTTACTGCTCCCTGTCTCTGTGCAGCAACCGCTCTACACTTAGGCCCAGATTCTCAAAGCTATTTTGGTGCCTAACACTCACTGAAATTAATGGCAGTATATTTTTGAGGATCTGGGTCTTAGGCCTGGTCTGCACTACACAGTTAGATCATAGAATCATAGGGTTGGAAGGGACCTCAGGAGGTCATCTAGTCCAACCCCCCTGCTCAAAGCAGGACCAATCCCCAACTAAATCATCCCAGCCAGGACTTTGTCAAGCCTGACCTTAAAAACCTCTAAGGAAGGAGATTCCACCACATCCCTAGGTAACCCATTCCAGTGCTTCACCACCCTCCCAGTGAAAAAGTTTTTCCTAATATCCAACCTAAACCTCCCCCACTGCAACTTGAGACCATTATTCCTTGTTCTGTCATCTGGTACCATTGAGAACAGTCTAGATCCATTTTCTTTGGAACCCCCATTCAGGTAGTTGAAAGCAGCTATCAAATCCCCCCTCATTCTTCTCTTCTGCAGACTAAATAATCCCAGTTCCCTCAGCCTCTCCTCATAAGTCATGTGCTCCAACCCTCTAATCATTTTTGTTGCCCTCCGCTGGACTCTTTCCAATTTTTCACATCCTTCTTGTAGTGTGGGGACCAAAACTGGACACAGTACTCCAGATGCCAAATAGAGGGGAATGATCATGTCCCTCGATCTGCAGGCAATGCTCCTACTTATACAGCCCAAAATGCCATTAGCCTTCTCGGCAACAAGGGCACACTGCTGACTCATATCCAGCTTCTCGTTCACTGTAACCCCTAGGTCCTTTTCTGCAGAACCGCTGCCTAGCCACTTGGTCCCTAGTCTGTAGCAGTGCATGGGATTCTTCCGTCCTAGGTGCAGGACTCTGCACTTGTCCTTGTTGAACCTCATCAGATTTCTTTTGGCCCAATCCTCTAATTTGTCTAGGTCCCTCTGTATCCTATTCCTACCTTCCAGCTTAACTACCACTCCTCCCAGTTTACTGTCATCTGCAAACTTGCTGAGGGTGCAATTCATCCCATCATCCAGATCATTAATAAAGATATTGAACAAAACCAGCCCCAGGACTGACTCCTGGGGCACTCCGCTTGATACCGGCTGCCAACTAGACATGGAGCCATTGATCACTACCCACTGAGCCTGACAATCTAGCCAGCTTTCTATCCGCCTTATAGCTTATGTTGACTTACTTATGTCAGTGTATACACCACAGTCCTGTCCCGTCAATGTAAATGCCCTACTACAGCGACATAATAACTCCACCTCCACGAGAGGCGTAGGGCTTATGTCGGTGTTGCTTAGAGTGACACAGTGTCTGTGTAGACACTGCGTTACTTACATAGGCTTACGGCCTTCTTGTCAATTTCACGTCTCCATACTGGAACCATGAAATTGACAAGAAAACCTGGCAGCTAGAGTCCGGTTGCCCCCGGCTCCCCACTCCCACCCTGACTGCTGCGTGGAGGCTCCCTGAATAGCCTAAGGGGCTGCCCCTCCGATCTCAGCTGGGAGCTGAGAGCCCCGGGAGGGAGCTGCACTCCCGGCGGGGAGCTGCATGGAGCTGAGAGCCAGCAGTTGGTGGAAATGCTTCTGGTGAGCACGCGCACCGTCGACAGAAGGAGGGTAGCACGAACATCAGTAATTACTGCCGTGGCTGTAAGTTGACCTAACGTAAGTCGACTTAGGACTGTAGTGTAGACATGCACATGTTGCATAGGAAGGTTCATAGAATCATAGAATCATAGAATATCAGAGTTGGAAGGGACCTCAAGAGGTCATCTAGTCCAACCCCCTGCTCAAAGCAGGACCAATTCCCAGCTAAATCATCCCAGCCAGGGCTTTGTCAAGCCGGGCCTTAAAAACCTCCAAGGAAGGAGACTCCACCACCTCCCTAGGTAACGCATTCCAGTGTTTCACCACCCTCCTAGTGAAATAGTTTTTCCTGATATCCAACCTGGACCTCCCCCACTGCAACTTGAGACCATTGCTCCTTGTTCTGTCATCTGCCACCACTGAGAACAGCCGAGCTCCATTCTCTTTGGAACCCCCCTTCAGGTAGTTGAAGGCTGCTATCAAATCCCCCCTCATTCTTCTCTTCTGGAGACTAAACAATCCCAGTTCTCTCAGCCTCTCCTCATAAGTCATGTGCTCCAGACCCCTAATCATTTTTGTTGCCCTCCGCTGGACTCTTTCCAATTTTTCCACATCCTTCTTGTAGTGTGGGGACCAAAACTGGACACAGTATTCCAGATGAGGCCTCACCAATGTCGAATAAAGGGGAACGATCACGTTCCTCGATCTGCTGGCAATGCCCCTACTTATACAGCCCAAAATGCCGTTAGCCTTCTTGGCAACAAGAGCACACTGTTGACTCATATCCAGCTTCTCGTCCACTGTGACCCCTAGGTCCTTTTCAGCAGAACTGCTACCTAGCCATTCGGTCCCTAGTCTGTAGCAGTGCATGGGATTCTTCCGTCCTAAGTGCAGGACTCTGCACTTGTCCTTGTTGAACCTCATCAGGTTTTTTTCTGCCCAATCCTCTAATTTGTCTAGGTCCCTCTGTATCCGATCCCTACCCTCTAGTGTATCTACCACGCCTCCTAGTTTAGTGTCATCTGCAAACTTGCTGAGAGTGCAGTCCACACCATCCTCCAGATCATTAATAAAGATATTAAACAAAACCGGCCCCAGGACCGACCCTTGGGGCACTCCACTTGAAACCGGCTGCCAACTAGACATGGAGCCATTGATCACTACCCGTTGAGCCCGATGATCTAGCCAGCTTTCTATCCACCTTACAGTCCATTCCTCCAGCCCATAGAGGCCCACTGGTGGTTCATTACTGTGTGTCAGCAACTCTTGTCAGACACACTCACCACACCTAACAAACGGTTATCATGATCTAGGTGTCACAAAAGATATCACATACAAACTGGTAACACACTGGTCCCAAAAATCATTGCCTGGTGCACATATCAGGGGGAGGGTAAAGAGTTATAAATATGGGCTAGAATTATGTTCTTAAAATGAGTTTGGCAAGCAATGCCTAAGCCAGGCCTGTTGCAGACATAGGAACATAGTTCCACCTGCCTAAATGTGTACAGGGTGTGATCAAAGACAAAGAAGGCATCTTTACATGCAAGGTGAACAAAGCCATCAGGAGAGTGAGTGGGGAAAGAGGAATACTTAACAATCTCAATGGGGGATGGAGACTGCACCCTCAGGGAGCCTTCCTGCCTCTTGAAGCAGGGTCAATGAGCTTTGGGAAGACAGCATGGCATCCACACCCCAGCAAGAGAGAGAAGTTTGGTCTGGGCTGACTTTTCAAAGAATCCATTTCAAGGTTTACTGGACTCTGAAGGCAAGGGATCTGAACCTCAAGTGATAAGCAAGTGAAACAACTGATTGTACACAATAAGACTGTATGATAAAAGTGTACTGAGTGAGGTCTTTTCGGAAAGCCTCTGACACACTGGGGATTGATATCACTGTGAAATGTCTATTTTAAGACTATAGAAGGAATTATGGATACTCACGGAGATCATGTGTTACAGTCTGTGACCAAACACAAGGAGAAACAGACAGAAGGGAAGACAGCTATCGACCTGTCTCCAGTGTCAATTAAGCATCATGGAACCAACACAACGGAAGCTCTATTTACATATGAATCAGCAGCAGGATGGGAAGCCTACAGGAAGGGAAGAACAGCAGGAGGTCCTCCTGCCTCTTGGAACAGGGTCAATGAGCTTTGGGAAAAGCCATTCACGTATCCATCACTAGAAGGGTACCAGGGGCTGGAGCTACTGAAATCACAGAACATTGGGGAGCCTTCAATCAGGGGGCTCTAGAAACTGAGTTTAGGTGAGAAACCTGCTTAGGCAAAGCCTAAGTTGCTGACATTACATTTTAGTCTTTGAAGCGTATTTTTACTTTTGTTTGATTGTTGCCCTTTCTAACTTTATTCCTTACAATTGGTATCATTTAATCCTTTTGTTAAATAAACTTGTTTTACTTTTACTATAAGCCAGTTCAGGCTATGATTGAAATCAGAGTGTTTGTCAAACCCCAATTCACTTAATGTGCTGCAGTGTATTGTCTCTCTACTTGAGCAACAAACTGAATAACTTCTTGGAGTCCTACAGGCATGGGCTGGACACTGCAGGGAGACGTCTCTGGGGAACTCGGGAGCTGGGGATCGCTGTCTGTTACCTGCCAGGCAAGGCTTGGACTGGCAGAGCCCTGAAGAGTTTGCTGGCCAGGCAGACACACTGGGGTGTCAGAGCTGTCTCACAGCTGAGCAGCAGCAACCCTCTCCTTTGCTGAGGTTGAGAGGGGTAGTGCTGTCACTCACAGTTCTAGGACCCCCAGCAGATTGTCACATCTGCAGCCAACTTTGGGGAAATGCAGGAACTGGAAGGGTGTTGGGGTCACTACAAACAGTAACTGGGTGGTGAAAGCCAGGGTGTGGCCTGCATGCTTGTCTGCCAGCTGGTGGTGTCAGGGCTATGAGCCACAGCAGCCCCTTACTGGTCTAGGCTCAATACCAAAGTGTCACAAAGGTGCTGTGACAGTTTCATAGCTTCCTAGGTTCCAAGGTGAGAAGAAGCCATTGTGACATCTAGTCTGAGCTCATGTGTAACAGACCAGAGACCTGCCCCACAAAAATTCCTAGAGCAGAGCTCTGAGAAAAGAGTCATCTCGATTTACAAATTGCCAGGGATAGAGAATGGCTAGCTAAAGAACACCAGTAATGATGTGGATGATAACCTGGATGCTCACATCACACAGCCTTCAGCAAATGGCACCCTACTTAGCCGTCTCAGCACAGGAATCAAAGAGTGACTGGATCATGGAGACAGAAATTCCCCTCTGTGCCTAGAAGTGGTCTCTTCAGGGCAGAGGCAGATATATTGCTGCAGGTGATGTGAGGAATAGTTACATGCTGCCACCTGTGAAGTGCTGGAGGGGACTCTCTTAAAATCCTGCAATCAAACAGAGGGGAAGGCAGGGGTGATTTCCCTGCCTCTCTGTTACATCATCCTGGCAGAGAGCACGGATCCACAGACTTGGTAAAAGTACATCTGAAGAGAATGTTTTGCCTTTGAAATAGACCAGATTACACCAAAGAGCCAGTCTTTTCAAACCGTGTCCTGGGAACGTGTCTGCAGAGCCCCTCCAATCTGCCCCCAGCTGGCACAAGCTGAACACACTGCTCCACTCTCCCTGCACTCTGCTGAGCTTTCCTTGTTCTCAGGGACAAAATGTAAACATTGCCAGGAATTGGCAGCTAAACATAAACTTGTTTGATAAGGGGAGCTGCTTTCCTCCTTGGTTTGGAGAGGAGTTTGGTTTAAATGGGTAAACAAATGAAAAGATTTCCTAGACTTTCCTTCATTCTCTGTAAAGCACATGCACCATGGGACATGGGGTTTATCAGTTAAGGGGAAATTGTTTGTGGGAATCCCTTGTTCAGATATTGGCTGCACATCACTCTAGACACTGTCTAGGGATGTCAAAGTCTGCACCTTTCACCAGTGCTAAATCCTCCTAAAATCTAGTTAATTCATCTTACAGTGTGTAAGTATCCTATCTTTAAAGATGGTGAAACCCAAAAGATCCTATGCTAAACAATTTGGGGTCTTCCAAAAAACAGTCCAACCTGATTGCTAGATTGATTCAGATATGTGTCAGGTGAGTAATATCTTCTCATCAGGCTGTGGCATGGCTGAGTGGCAGAATGAGAACAAGTTGTGAAATCAGAGCTGATCCAGAGTTTTTGGAGACAACTGTGTGTGACGCTGCACCCCATAATGCTTTATGGAAATATGCTTATGAAAGTAAATATGACATAACTGGAATATGTTTTATGCTAGATATGCCATGTAACATCTCTCTGCAAAGGTTATGATCTACTGGATATATTAATCCTATTTGTATGCATGTATCATTTTTGTATTTGAAGTTATGAATATTGGCTATGTACTTGTTTAATTTTAAGTAGCCTCAGTGAAGCAGTTGGTCAGCTTCCTGAGAAAAGACTATTCTCAGTAAGTGCCCAATCAAGAAACACTTAAGCTAACAATGAACTTGGAGATGCCAATCCACATCTGAGCTTTCCCGGGAATGTGGCCTGGCTGGTAAGGAACTCAGTCATGCATGGACATGTGATTCCAAAACTCCATCTTGGAGCTGGATTCTGGATAGGAGAGAGGAGGGGGTCTCTACACAAAAGGGAAAGTCTATTTAAGCCCCTGGGAGATCCCTCCATTTTGTCTTCAGCGGCTCAAGAGAGCCTCTCCACCCCAAAAGGATACCTGAAAGAAATTGGAACAAAGGACAGTAACCACAGGGGTGTGAGTGATTGCTGGACCCAGACTAGAAGGAGGCTAGTCTGTAAAAGAAGCTTACTGGAACATCTCTGAGAGTCAGATTTCATCTGTAATCACTTTCTTACTGTATTAGGTTTAGACTTGTGTGTTTCATTTTATTTTGCTTGGTAATTCACTTTGTTCTTTCTGTTACTAGTGGGAACCACTTAATCCTATTTTCTGTATTTAATAAAATCACTTAATTTATTAATTAATCCAGCTGTATGGGCAAACAGCTGTGCATATCTCTCTATTAGTGTTATAGAGGGTGAACAATTTGAGTTTTTCCTGCATAAGCTTTAGACAAGGTAAAATGGATTTATTTGGGGTTTGGACCCCATTGGGAACTGGGCATCTGGGTGTTGGAAACAGGAACACTTCTTAAGCTGTTTTCAGTTAAGCCTGCAGCCTTTTGGAGAATGTTGTTCAGACCTGGGTCTGTGTTTGTAGCAGGCTAGGGTGTCTGGCACAGCCAGGCAGGGTTCTGAAGTCCCAAGCTGCCAGGGAAAACAGGCTCAGGGGTAGTCTCAACACATCAGTTAGCAGTTCCAAAGGGGTTTTCTGTGACCAACCCATCACACTGTGTTGTTTGCTTAGGGCTGTGTGTGATGGTACCTCCCAAACAGCATCATTTTTCACCATCAGGGCACTAAGCATTGGAAATTATGGACCATCAACTCCTGAGTGATTCAGGGCTCCAGAAACTCCTTGCTAATGTCTTCCAGTGATGGGAGCTTCACTAAACCCTAAAATAGACAGCTCCAAATCCATGTGTCACTTGGGGAAATCTGCTCTCGAGGAAGGCAGTGGAGGACCACATACCATCGAGTCCTCAGAGAAACTGGGAGGCAATTTTCTGCACGTCCAAGCCTTGTCCAGGCACCGAAATTGGACTGATTTAACAACATTGATTTCTAAGTTGAGTTAATTAAATCAGCACAACCTCTTTGAGTGGATGCTCTTAAATTGGGTTAGGAATGGCTGACACCCATTTAGCTTCTTCTATTTGTTACTGAATTACCCTAAATTGATATTTGCCACTCTTAAGGTAGGTTAAGAGCATCCACATGAGACAGGTGCACAACTTTAACTAAATCAATTTAGAAACTGATTTAGTCAAATAAGTGTAGTTTGTGTGTGTAAACTGGACCTCAGTGAAAGATACTTCCTTTTCCTCAAGCTCTCATCAACCAAGGAGCAGGAGTTAGGCCCAGATCCTAAAACATATTTAGGTGACTAGCTCTCATTGATTTATCAGACAGCCCCTTCCCTAACTCACCCAACTGTTATTAAGGGCACTGTCGTCTGCATGGCCACTGGCAGGCAGGAGTTTTATCTTCTCCTGGGAAGATAATCTCCAGAGAGGAGTTTGTGCCTTGCAAGCAAACCTGAATAGCACAGAGACCGTAGGGCAGCCTGGTAAAACCTGAGACAAACATTTGTCCCTCTTCTCCTCCCCACACTGTATTGTTAAAAGCCTTCTACAGCTGACAGAATGTTCCCTGCTGCTCACTGCCTCTGAGCTCTATGGAGGAAAAGTGGGGAACCCACGGAGTGAATGGAAAAGCTTTGTCAGGTCCTGACCACCATCTTGGATTTGCAAGAGAGCAATGGGCAGTGAATCAGGGGTCTCACCAGGGCCTGGAGAGGGCCTGGGGATTTAAAGAGGCAGCTAGCAAGAAACTGAGTGAGATGGGACTCTCCAGAGCAGACCACTATGTGCGCGAAGCTGGTGTCAGTCACTCTAATGAAGGGATTTAATCATAATTACTGCCCGGCAACCAACCAGCCCAGCTGCTTGCCCAAGATGCTTCTGCATGTTCTACAGATGGTACTCAGAAGGCCTGATGAGCACCAGAAGGTCTCAAGATCTACATAACAGCCTCATTTTAGACAGGACCCAGCATAAAGGAAGACAGAATGGGACAAGAATGCTCAGTGAGAACCAAGAGTGCGGAGCAGCCCCACCAGCCCTGGCTGAGGTGGAGATGGAGAGCAGCTGACAAAGGGGAGGAGTCAGGGGAAGGGGACGAAGACTAAAACAAAGGGGAGGAGCAGGAGCCAGCTGTAGGGAAGTGAGTAGCCATGACCAAGGGAAGACGCAGGCCCAGGAAAGCTGATGGTGAGTGGGAGCATCTCTGCCAGAGCCTTCTCCTTCCCACAGAGAACTGAGGGAGGCTGCAAACAAGTCAAGGCAGGTTCTTTGAATTTTCATACACCTGTTATCACAACATCTGGGCAAATGGGAGAGACTAATTAACTCAAACTGTCCACAACTAAGAGGACACACAGCTCCATTCCTTGTGCTCCCCAGCCAAGCATAAATAACCCAGGCATGGGCCATAGTCAACTAAATTCCTGGCAAAAAGTTGTGTCCTTGGCCATATTCTGAAGGTTACTAAACTCTGACTCCCAATGGCCACCAGAGGGAGCAGGATCTAAAGTGGGGCTCTGCTTGCCCCTGAAAATGCACTTTTAGGGACAGCTACTGCAGCAGGTCCTGGAGACAGAGGGGTCTAAAGGCCAGACGAGGATGCCCTTGCTTATACCAAGCAGAGTAGCACCCTAGTCTGAAAACAGTCACGTTATAATCAGGGTGTCTACTAGCAGAATAAAGCAACAGAGGGTCCTGTGGCAAAACAACTGAGGAGAGTTGGCAGTTTTTCAAAGGGACACTATTAAGGGCCCAAAAGCAAGCTATTCCGCTGGTTAGGAAAGATAGAAAATGTGGCAAAAGACCACCTTGGCTTAACCACGAGATCTTGCACGATCTAAAAAATAAAAAGGAGTCGTATAAAAAATGGAAACTAGGACAGATTACAAAGGATGAATATAGGCAAACAACACAGGAATGCAGGGGCAAGATTAGAAAGGCAAAGGCACAAAATGAGCTCAAACTAGCTACGGGAATAAAAGGAAACAAGAAGACTTTTTATCAATACATTAGAAGCAAGAGGAAGACCAAAGACAGGGTAGGCCCACTGCTTAGTGAAGAGGGAGAAACAGTAACAGGAAACTTGGAAATGGCAGAGATGCTTAATGACTTCTTTGTTTCGGTCTTCACCGAGAAGTCTGAAGGAATGCCTAACATAGTGAATGCTAATGGGAAGGGGGTAGGTTTAGCGGATAAAATAAAAAAAGAACAAGTTAAAAATCACTTAGAAAAGTTAGATGCCTGCAAGTCACCCGGGCCTGATGAAATGCATCCTAGAATACTCAAGGAGCTAATAGAGGAGGTATCTGAGCCTCTAGCTATTATCTTTGGAAAGTCATGGGAGACGGGAGAGATTCCAGAAGACTGGAAAAGGGCAAATATAGTGCCCATCTATAAAAAGGGAACTAAAAACAACCCAGGTAACTACAGACCAGTTAGTTTAACTTCTGTGCCAGGGAAGATAATGGAGCAAGTAATTAAGGAAATCATCTGCCAACACTTGGAAGGTGGTAAGGTGATAGGGAATAGCCAGCATGGATTTGTGAAGAACAAATCATGTCAAACCAATCTGATAGCTTTCTTTGATAGGATAACGAGCCTTGTGGATAAGGGTGAAGCGGTGGATGTGGTATACCTAGACTTTAGTAAGGCATTTGATACGGTCTCGCATGATATTCTTATCGATAAACTAGGCAAATACAAATTAGATGGGGCTACTATAAGGTGGGTGCATAACTGGCTGGATAATCGTACTCAGAGAGTTGTTATTAATGGTTCCCAATCCTGCTGGAAAGGCGTAACGAGTGGGGTACCGCAGGGGTCTGTTTTGGGACCGGCTCTGTTCAATATCTTCATCAACGACTTAGATATTGGCATAGAAAGTACGCTTATTAAGTTTGCAGATGATACCAAACTGGGAGGGATTGCAACTACTTTGGAGGACAGGGTCATAATTCAAAATGATCTGGACAAATTGGAGAAATGGGCTGAGTTAAACAGGATGAAGTTTAACAAAGACAAATGCAAAGTGCTCCACTTAGGAAGGAAAAATCAATTTCACACATACAGAATGGGAAAAGACTGTCTAGGAAGGAGTACGGCAGAAAGGGATCTAGGGGTTATAGTGGACCACAAGCTAAATATGAGTCAGTGTGATGCTGTTGCAAAAAAAGCAAACATGATTCTGGGATGCATTAACAGGTGTGTTGTGAGCAAGACACGAGAAGTCATTCTTCCGCTCTACTCTGCTCTGGTTAGGCCTCAGCTGGAGTATTGTGTCCAGTTCTGGGCGCCGCATTTTAAAAAAGATGTGAAGAAACTGGAAAGGGTCCAAAGAAGAGCAACAAGAATGATTAAAGGTCTTGAGAACATGACCTATGAAGGAAGGCTGAAAGAATTGGGTTTGTTTAGTTTGGAAAAGAGAAGACTGAGAGGGGACATGATAGCAGTTTTCAGGTATATAAAAGGGTGTCATAAGGAGGAGGGAGAGAACTTGTTCACCTTAGCCTCTAAGGATAGAACCAGAAACAATGGGTTTAAACTGCAGCAAGGGAGGTCTAGATTGGACATTAGGAAAAAGTTCCTAACTGTCAGGGTGGTTAAACACTGGAACAAATTGCCTAGGGAGGTTGTGGAATCTCCGTCTCTGGAGATATTTAAGGGTAGGTTAGATAAATGTCTACTAGGGATGGTCTAGGCAGTATTTGGTCCTGCCATGCAGGCAGGGGACTGGACTCGATGACCTCTCGAGGTCCCTTCCAGTCCTAGAATCTATGAATCTATGAATCTATGAATTTGAGACTAACAGAAGTACTGGGAGCATAAGCTTTCGTGGGTAAGAACCTCACTTCTTCTTGCATCTGAAGAAGTGAGGTTCTTACCCACGAAAGCTTATGCTCCCAATACTTCTGTTAGTCTCAAAGGTGCCACAGGACCCTCTGTTGCTTTTTACAGATTCAGACTAACACGGCTACCCCTCTGATACTTAGCAGAATAAAGTATGACTCAGTGTGAGCAAAGGGTCCCAATCTGCTCCTAAGGTAGCCAGGTCCTATGGGATATATTTTCCCCACCCCCGAGGAAGTCTGGCACTTCTCTACCTGAGCTCCTCTGACCACATCCATTCTCCAGTGGGGATCTGCCCTCCCTTTGGTCAGCTAAGCCCATTTTCCACATATGCTGAAGACTCTCCCAATGCCTTGGTGCACTGCCTTGCCAACCAGAGATCCTGTCTCTAGAGTTTCCCTAATAAGGCGATTCCCAGACTGCTGCTGACTTACATTTTGGCATATTTACATTTTTTGGCAAGACACAGTGTGACTCTGGCACTGGCAAATTGACATTGGTTTCCAGTGTCAAGCAAGGATGCCATTGCTGTTACAGACCCTGCCTGGCCTCCCACCAACCCTGCATGTACCTAATGCATGAACAGCTTATTTTCTGTTCCTTAGCCATTCCTTTCATTTATGTTAACAAGAGGCACAAACTTATTCCACTTCCCCTCTGGTCAGGCCAAGAGAGTCCACCACCTTTCTCCGCTCCCCAGGCCAATAGTCCTGAAACATGCTCCTACAGAAGTGGAACACTGTTCTCCAGAGACTGACCTTTTCCTGGCCGTAAGTTTAGGGCTAAATTGGCCTTGCTTGCTGAACTGAATGCAGTGAACAGACCTTAAGATTCAGTTCTTTTGTCAAAAATGACATTTTACGAAAATGCTTCATTTCCTTGTGGGTATTGTGAAGCGAGTGCCCAGAGATCCGATTAGGCTGCTGGATGCGTTGCACATGGACAGTTTTGTTTCTATAATAAACTCCATTTTTAGAAGTCTGCAGTCTCCCTTCCACCTGTTTCCCAAACCTGAGCCATTCTTTTTAGGTGACAGATCTGAGGAACTGTCCCAAATTGAGGTATCATTAGAGGAGGTTTCAGAATAAATTAATAAATTAAACAGCAATAAATCACCAGGACCAGATGGTTTTCACCCAAGAGTTCTGAAGGAACTCAAATGTGAAATTGCAGAACTACTAACTGTAGTCTGTAACCTGTCCTTTAAATCAGCTTCTGTACTAAATGACTGGAGGAAAGCTAATGTGACGCCAATTTTTAAAAAGAGCTCCAGAGGTTATCCCAGCAGTTACAGGCCTGTAAGCCTGACTTCAGTTCCAGGCAAACTGGTTGAAACTGTAATAAAGAATAATATTGTCAGACATGTAGATGAACATAATTTGTTGGTGAAGAGTCAACATGGTTTTAGTAAGGGGAAATCATGCCTCACCAATCTACTAGACTTCTTTGAGGTAGTCAACAAGCATGTGGACCAAGGGGATCCAGTGGATAGTGTTCTTAGATTTTCAGAAAGCCTTTGTCAAGGTCCCTCACCAAAGGCTCTTAAGCAAAGTAAGCTGCCATGGGATAAGAGGGAAGGTGCTCTCATGGATTGGTAACTGGTTAAAAGATAGGAAACAAAGGGTAGGTACAAATGGTCAGTTTTCACATTGGAGAGAGGTAAATAGTGGTGTCCCCCAGGGGTATGTTCTGGGACCAGTCCTATTCAACATATTCATAAATAGGGTGACTAGATGTCCCAACAGTCCTGATATTTAGGGCTTTTTCCTATATAGGCTCCTATTACCCCCCCACCCCCGTCCTGATTTTTCATACTTGCTCTCTGGTCACTCTATTCATAAATGATCTGGAAAAAGGGCTAAACAGTGAGATGGCAAAATTTGCAGATGATACAAAATTACTAAAGATAGTTAAGACCCAGGCAGACTGCAAAGAGCTACAAAAGGATCTCTCAAAACTGGGTGACTGGGCAACAAAATGGCAGATGAAATTTAATGTTGATAAATGCAAAGAAAGCATAATCCCAACCATACATATAAAAATATGGGGTCTAGGTTAGCTGTTACCACTCAAGAAAGATCTTGGAGTCATTGTGGATAGTTCTCTGAAAACATCCACTCAATGTGCAGCGGCAGTCAAAAAAACCGAACAGAATGTTGGGAGTCATTAAGAAAGGGATAGATAATAAGACTGAAAATATCATATTGCCTCTATATAAATCCATGGTATGCCCACATCTTGAATACTGCGTGAAGATGTGGTTGCCCCATCTAAAAAAAAATATATATATATATATATTGGAATTGGAAACGATTCAGAAAAGGGCAACAAAAATGATTAGGGGAATGGAATAGTTTCTGTACAAGGAGAGATTAAAAAGACGGGGACTGTTCAGCTTGGGAAAGAGACAACTAAGGGTGGGATATGATAGAGGTCTATAAAATCATGACTGGTATGGAGAAAGTAAATAAGGAAGTGTTATTTACCCCTTCGCATAACACAAGAACCAGGAGGTGACCTGATGAAATTAATAGGCAACAGATTTAAAACAAACAAAAGGAAGTATTTGTTTACACACTGCACAGTCAACCTGTGGAACTTCTTGCCAGAGGATGTTGTGAAGGCCAAGACCATAACAGGCTTTAAAAAAGAACTAGATAAATTAATGGAGGATATGTCCATCAATGGCTATTAGCCAGGATGGGCAGGAATGGTGTCCCTAGCCTCTGTTTGAATGAGCGACAGGGGATGGATCACTTGATGATTACCTGTTCTGTTCATTCCCTCTGGGGCACCTGGTACTGGCCACGGTTGGAAGACAGGATATTGGGCTAGATGGACCTTTGGTCTGACGCAGTAGGGCCAGTCATATGTCCTATCTAATCTGTTGTGGATGTTCTGATTATCCATATTTAAAATGGATATTTCTTTTTGGAAACCTGCTCAAATCTTGGACACATTAATATCTTGAGGCAATGAGTTCCACAGGTTACATATGCATTCTTTAATTACAACTTTTAAATTCGTTACCTTTCAACTTGTATTAGGAGAGTGTAAACAGAAACACCAGATCAACCTTCTCAAATCATTCATTATTTTTTACACTTTCATTGTGTCCCCTCTTATGTGTCGTAGAATATCAGGGTTGGCCCAGGCAGGAGACCAAACTGTGCCTACTGAGCTCTAAGGAGCAACAGAGACTGTGGGTATTCCACCTTCCCACCTCCCATACTGGCCTGTGATGAAAGTAGCTCAATAAGCTGTAACCTTTGCTACCATACTGGGAAAGGGAGGTCATATTGAGGGCCTTAGCGAGCTTCTAAGGCCACTGAATTCGCCAGGAAGCACGGGACCCACCAATACAGGCTTGGAGCTTTGTCACAGAGGATACAGGCAAGGTTTTTTCCTGCTGTAGATTGCAAGGCAATGTCTTGATAGTTTCCACACTCCAACTTATCTCCTTTCTTAAAGATTATAACAATGCTAGCATTTCTCAAGTCTTCTGGAATCTTCTCATACCAGATATGAAGAAAAAGTTTGTGGAGCTTTGTTACCAGTTCTTCACCTCCAAACTTGTAGACTTCAGCTAGTATGCCATCTGGCCCTGCTGCCTTGTTCTTCTTCGTTTGCATAATGGCTTGTGTTACTTCTTCAAGGGGGGGGGGGGGGGTCAGCAAGAGATTCTCTTTCAGGTCATTGATGTCATTGTGCACTGGGATAGAGATTATAAGAAAAGCCTATTTTTCTCCTCCCCCAGTTATGCACCTAAATACCTTGAGGCCCTGGATTTTGGGGACTTCTGAAACTTTTACCCAGAACAGGATACTTAAATAAAGCAGAGTCATCCAAATGAAGGGGCACATGGTCTGTGGGCCAAGAGGTGAGATTTTTGCATCAAATGGAACAAATTGCAGTTATCTTCATCTGGAGAGATGGCCTATGTAGAGTAAAGCTTCTAAAACTGCTGGACTCTGGCTTGTCCCAAGTGTCTTGGCACTTACCAATTCAGCCTGATCTAGCTGGTCGACAACTGGTCCGTTTACATTTCCTCTTTGGTTGGCCCACTGCTGTGCCACCTAAACTCACCTAATTCCTCACCACTTTACAGCACATTCAGAACAGATGGATACAAGTGAAATATTTGGTCCCAGTTCTGGTCACTGCTCAATCTGGCCTGATAATGAGTCAAATGGAAACATGGCTCTTCCCAAAGTATGAAAGTCTTAATCAGAAGTGACCTGATCTTGGTTCTCTCATCAGGAGGGGATATATTCATGGTCCCCTTCATTACCTTATTTTTGCAATTTAGCTATTTCCTAGGGATTCCATGGGTGTTATTTATCCCTATTTGCCACTAAGCTTTTGGTAAAGGTAGTGAGGGAACTGAGAAGGGATCATGTAGTTTCATCATGTGTTATTTCACCATGATGATGTTTTGCCACCATCAATTCACAGTTGGTTTGGAAACATTTGAAAAGAACCCTCTTCATTTGATGCTTCTATCCCCACACTGCACATGTTACCAGGGCCGGCTCCAGACACCAGCTTAACAAGCAGGGGCTTGGGGCGGCCAAGGGAGAGGGGCAGCACCTGCGGCAATTTGGGGGTGGCAGGTCCCTTGCTCCCTCTAGGAGCGAAGGACCTGCCGCTGAACTGCCGCTGCTGATCGCGGCTTTTTTTTTTGCTTGGGGCAGCAGAAATGCTGGAGCCGGCCCTGCATGTTACCATGGGGGAAAATAGAATTGCCCTGAAAATGTCATCTCCTATGAAATACAGAGAGAGGATGCATGCTCCAAAGTGCCCAGTGAGACATGGGGAGAATTGAGTGACAGCTGGTTCAGTGTGACTGCCCCATTCGGAGTTGAGTCAGAGAGGCCATTTTAATGTATGAATGACGTAATAATGCTGAGGGGAAAAGTGATACATAAAGCTACATAATTCCCTTCCTGCTCTACAAGTCAACTTACCAGTTAACCATAAATAGAAAATAAATACAATTCCCTCATCAGTGGGAGCTCAGTCCATATAAATTAAACAATACTGTTTCTCCATGTATTTCACTGCGGTCCTATATAGCTGTCCTTTAGGTAAATATGGAATTAAGATGCTTTTATAGTTTGGTTAGAAATTCAAAGCCATTTTCTCCCTCCATTTGTGCTCTTAGATGGAACTAACATTTTTCAGCTAGGAAGTTTGGTTTTGGAACATCTTAAGATCCTCTGGCCAAACTTTATACTGCAACTCACCCAGTTCCTTTGGAAAACCCTGCAAATGTCCATTTTCCTAATAGTATTAGAAACAATATTTTTATGCCATTGTCTTACACAGAGTTTACATGAAAATGCAGTTCATATCTGTGTACATATCATCCTAATTGTTCCTGCTTTTCATTAAACTGCAAACTTTTCCTATTTCCATAGTTTGGTCCTTTTCCTTTTTAACCAGACCATTGTGCTGTTCCTTTGCTGTCTAGGAGCTCATACCCCTCATTGCGATGCTTGTTAGGTTTCTAAACACAAAGAGCAAACCTTTACTTTGTCTACAATAATTTTAAACTTAAAAAAAATGGGGGTGGGGAGAAAAGAAAAAGGAAAGAACACAAGTAAAGCTTTAATAAAGCTTTTGATATGGTCTCCCACAGTATTCTTGCCAGCAAGTTAAAAAGTATGCATCAGATGAATGGACTATAAGGTGGATAGAAAGCTGGCTAGATCGTCGGGCTCAACGGGTAGTGATCAATGACTCGATGTCTAGTTGGGAGCCAGTATCAAGCGGAGTGCCCCAGGGGTCAGTCCTGGGACCGGTTTTGTTTAACATCTTCATTAATGATCTGCATGATGGAATGGATTGCACCCTCAGCAAGTTCGCAGATGACACTAAGATGCGGGGAGAGGTAGATATGCTGGAGGGTGGGGATAGAGTCCAGAGTGACCTAGACAAATTGGAGGATTGGGCCAAAAGAAATCTGATGATGTTCAACAAGGAAAAGTGCAGAGTCCTGCACTTAGGACGGAAGAATCCCATGCACCGCTACAGGCTGGGGACCAACTGGCTAAGCAGCAGTTCTGCAGAAAAGGACCTGGGGATTACAGTGGACAAGAAGCTGGATATGAGTCAAAAGTGTGCCCTTGTTGCCAAGAAGGCAAACGGCATTTTGGGCTGCATTAGTAGGAGCATTGCCAGCAGATCAAGGAAAGGGATTATTCCCCTCTATTTGGCACATCTGGAGTACTGCATCCAGTTTTGGGCCCCCCACTACAGAAAGGATGTGGACAAATTGGAGAGCGTGTCCAGTGGAGGGCAACGGAAATTATTAGGGGGCTGGGGCACATGACTTATGACGAGAGGCTGAGGATACTGGGCTTATTTAGTCTGCAGAAGACAACAGTGAGAGGGGATTTGATAGCAGCATCTCCATCCTTAGAGGTTTTTAAGGCCTGGCTTGACAAAGCCCTGGTTGGGATGATTTAGTTGGGGTTGGTTCTGCTTTGAGCAGGGGGTTGGACTAGATGACCTTCTGAGGTCCCTTCTAACCCTAATCTTCTATGATTCATGACAGAGAGTACGGGATGTGTGTCTGTTCTGCAACCATCAATAGAATGGCTGAGAACAGAGTCCATGTGTGCCCTTCTCTGTAGTTACAGGGGGAGTGTAAAACTGATCAGCTGCAAATTTTTGCTGCTGGTAAACTCCATTTATGAGCAATTTAATATAATAAAACGTATTCTTCTCTGTTTGATCATCAAGAAGTTAGGTGAACAAAGATGAAATGAGCCCCTCAAAAAACAAACAACCCTCTTTTCTACTAATATAGCCATATAGTGCAAAGTATCTGAAGACACAAACAGCTACTGCAGACAGCTATATATCATGCCTGCAAAGTCTCAAGTGTCTTTCCCCTGTTTTTAAAGAACTGATTGTAGGTTATGATACCCTGCCTATTCCAGAAACTGGAGTGGATTTAATTCCCTATAATTAAAGTTAATAGAGAAAGAACAGGGATTAGTTGTTCTATTCCAGATTGTTAGAGAATGTTTCTCCAAAGGCTTCATTTTGGTGTTTTGTAAAAATTGTTGTAAGAAAGACATATAGGCCCCTGGGATTGAGTGTGGTCACTGCCTGTTCCATCTCCAGCTGCTGTCTGCTGAAATAGCCCCTATCCAGAACAGACACACTTGTCAGTCTGCATTCACTTTTCAGTGCACGTGTGTGTGTGTGTGTGTGTGTGTGTGTGTGTTAGTGGGGGGGATGCATGTCCCACAGCCTCTTCCCCATTCCTGGACTCACAGCAGCATCTGTCCTTCCCCAATTTCACAGAAAGGGGGTGATCCACGTGCAGCCGGGGAGGGTAACCTCGCACACCCCCATGGTCATTGCTACATCCTATTATTGCTTTGAAGACCAGGCTAAATGGTCTAAATGAAGACCCCCCCAGACAGTGAGGTTACAGGAGACTATGACAATGCCCAGAGCAAGGTCTACAGGAGGAGAAGTGTGTGTTGGGGAGTGGGGAGGAAGAGAGATGGTCTCCAGAATCGATGAAGGAATATACCTGGCAAGTCTACAGAAATGGCTGGTAAATGAAGTAGCAGAGTTTACATGCATCAGTGTTAGTCACAAAATCATTAACATGTTTAGAAAATGATACAACCATTTGTTTTCTTCTTTTATGATTTCACTCAAGCCTGCCCCAGCTACTCAAGTCTGGAGCATGTTTTTTCTAAACACTCTCAGGAAAAAATAGCAAGCTCAGGAGTATGCCCATGAAATTTAAGAAACTCTCTCGGATCTCCACAGCTTCCACACAGAGTTAAAGTTTCATAGATTTAGCTTTTGGTGGCATCGTCTTCCAAAGATGACACAAGCATTAATCTGGTATTCAGGACTGCACAGCATGAAGTACTGTACCAGCCCAAGTAACAATTCAGAGAGAGTAGTAGGAACCTTTGGGAGACCTTTATTGGGAACTCAAGTATACGTTTTTGGTGCTATTGACTGCTGCTCTCCAACTGAATATTGTTTTCGTATATCGGTGCCTCTTAGAATTGGTTCCTTGGGGCAATCCAGTCAAAATGAAAGATTTTCAGCCAATATTACACCAGTTAGGGATAACACCCAATGTTTCCATTGCTCTACATTCTCCAACTGTCCTCTGAAAACTAGATGCATCAAATGCAGTACATTTGGAGTACGTAAACTACTTCTGAGATCTCTTTTCAGCAGTTGTTAATACCAAAACACGGCTCGGAAGAGCAAAGTTCTGCCCAGCAGCATTGTTATTTAACAAAAGATAAACTGTATTGCTCCAAAACATAAGGAAATCCTCAAGCATATTGGTTCAGACAAAACCTCCTGTAGGACATGGGACATGTGAGCAATAGGAGGCGCTTGAAGGTTTAATTGCTCTGAAATGGGAGTCTGTCCTCTCTGAACATTAGTGTATGTGAGGACCATTCCCGAAGATTGGGAATAACAGAGGTGTTGGAAAACTCAGCAGAGGCAGCTCAAATTCTCTTTTGGGGAGGGTTCATTTTTTAAGTTTTGTGAGGCTATCTAGTGCTCAGAAATACAGAGACCCATTGCCTTAGGGACAGTCAGCAGCTGCTCTGCACATTTGCCAATTTACCAATACCCTGACTTGCAATACCCACTGCTATTCCACTCCTGGTCCCCCAATGAGCTTCACTCTTGGCTTTCAGAAGCCGCTGCTATTCCAGTGCCAAATCCCAAAGTGCTTACTCAGGGAAAACTCCACTCCTTCTGGCTTATGTTTGGGGCACCTTTTACAGGCTCCATGACTGGAAAGTGGGTTGCTGATCAGAAGTCTCTAATGGTGCAGTTTGGGAGACCCTAGAAGACTACCCCCATAAAACAGTATTTATTTTTGGTACTAGGATAGTGCCCCAATGTGCTAGCACTTTTCACACATAGAAGAAGATGCAGACTCTGCTCAGGCTGGTGTGAAAAGCATGGAGGAGTTGTTGTTGTGAGTGAGGCTGTGGATGGATGGGGACCCTAAAGGAGAAACTAAAATTCCCACTAAGTGTAAAAGGGGCAGAGAGGCAAAGCAAAGAGTCAATCTATTGATGTGGAGGGTGAAGGAAGCACCAAGGCCCATGGGTTTCTGCTGTAAAGGCAAATAGCAAGAGAAGGGGTAGATATACTCCTAGAGAGAGATCCACAATGAGGCTTACGAGCCTACCTGACAGTTTAGGCCTAAGTCCAAAATCAGTACTTGGTCCTGCTAGTAAAGGCAGGGGGCTGGACTCGATGACTTTCCAGTCTGTCCCTTCCAGTTCTATGAGATAGGTATATCTCCATATATTATTTAGACACCATCGAGAGTCACAAAATCCCTGCTCAGCTGCTACCTAGCCTTGAAGGTTCCGATTATGGTTGCCAACTTTCTGATTGAAGAAAACCAAACATCCCCTTCTCTGAGTCCCCACCCACTCCATCCCCCTTCCCTCTGTTGCTCACTCTCCCCCACCCTCGCACACTCATTTTCACCGGGCTGGGCAGGGGTTTGGGGTGCAGGAGTGGGTGAGGGCTCTGGGCTGGGGATGTGGGCTCCAGGGTGGGGCCAGAAATGAGGGGTTCAGGGTGCGGAAGGGGGCTCCAGGCTGGGGCAGGGGGCTGGGGTACAGGAGGGCTCTGGCTGAGGGTGTGGCCTCTGGGGTGAGTCCAGGGATGAGGAGTTTGGGATGCAGGAGTGGACTCTGGGCTGGGGCTGAAGCATTTAGAGTGTGGGAGTGGGTGCGGGCTTCAGGAGGGAGTTTGGGTGCGGGAGGTGGCTCAGGTGCTGGTGCAGGGGATTGAGGTGAGAGAAGGGTAGGGGTGAGGGCTCTGGGGTGGGGTTTGGGATGAGGGGTTTGGGGTGCAGGAGGGGGTTCTGAGCTGGGGCCAAGGGTTTCAGAGTGTGGGAGGGGGCTCAGAGCTGGGGCAGGGGGTTGGGGCACAGGAGGGGATGAGAGGTGCGGGCTCCAGGCACTCCTCACTTCATGCAGCTCCTGGGAAGCAGCTGGCATATCCCTCTGGCTCCTAGGCCTAGGGACAGGCAGGGGGCGTTGCGCACTGCCCCTCATCTCAGGTGCTGCCCCTGCAGCTCCCATCGGCTGCCATTCCTGGCCAATGGGAGCTGCAGAGCTGGTGCTCGGGGCAGGGGGCAGCACGTGGAGCTGTGCTTAGGAGCTGGAGGGACATGCCAGCTGCTTCTGGGAGCTGTGTGGAGCTGGCCGCTGTGGCCAACTGGACTTTTAATGGCTTGGTCAGCTGTGCTGACTGGAGCAGCCAGGGTCCCTTTTCGACTGGGCGTTCCGGTCAAAAATCGGATGCCTGGAAACCCTAGTGCCAATGTTTCTGCCAGTAAGGTTGTGCACAGCCACCTCAGTCAGGATGCCTGGGCGCCTACCTCCTGCCCAAGCTCCAGTGGGATCTTCAAATTAGTTATCCCTCCTCCTCTTGCCTGGGGGCCCAATTCAGAAGGCATGCTCAGAGCCCCAGACAGACTGGGGAAGAGAGAGAAGTAGCAACAGCCTTTGGCCTACTGGTTCATACACTCACCAGGACAAGGGAGACACATGCTCAATTCCCCACTCTGTGGAGCAGGGATTTGAACTTTAGAGCTCTGGCTAATGGACTATGGGATGCTCTCTCTCTCCTGTTGAAGCTGTTCTACTGTATATAAATAATTAAATACACAGGGAGCCAGACAAAGAGTCTATAGCTCAGGGGTTAGACTGCTCAGCTGAGGCACCCAAGTTCAAATCCCTGCTCCCCAGCAGGCAGTGGGCGGAACTGGATCTGCAAGCGTACTCTGCCCACTGAGCTAATGGTTGTATGGGAAGCTTCCTGTCCTGTTTCTTGCAAAAAGCAGCTTGAGGATCGAACCCCAGGAGACGTTTCATAGGAGAAAGCCCCAAGCACAAATAGGTGCATAGCTTCCTTTGAAGGGTGGGGCTTAGCTCACGCCCCTCTGCTTGGCATTTTCATTGGTTAGTTTAGGTGGCTCCCCACTCGGTAGGCAGGCTTTTGAGGATCCCATTCTTACGCTTGTATCTCTCCCCATGCAACTGACCTGGGGGTGTGGATTCCATTGGGAGCAGGGGCCCTAAAGGTTAAACACTGAAGTGCTCAGCATTACGGTACCAAAGTCCCTTTGTTCTAAGCCCTAGAGTCTGAGCCTACAGGCACCCACCCTTTTCTGGAGCAATTCCATTTCTTGCCACCTATCCTCTGCCCCCAGGCCAGCAGCAAGAGTCCAAGGAGTGCCATAGTATCAGCATATAACCCTTCCTAAGCTGCTCATGACAATTGCCAGGAAGGTGGAACAAGCCCTTGGGGCACACCACGGAGCACAGAGAGGTAGGGGTCATTGGTTCCATGCTCCAGCAATGGGAATTCCAGGGTCTCAGGAGAGAAGCCACATGAATCCAATGGCGAGGGCAGCATATACCAAACCAGGTGCTATCCCCTGGGGGTAACCTTATTAACCCAAATATGTCGGCACATGAGTGTCATGTGAGCACACTACTGAGTGGATTAAAAACAACTTTAATAAACCGCACACAGCAGGAGGGCTAAGGGTACAGATCTGGATTTGAAAGAAGTGTGTGTGTACCACCCCGTCACATACACCCCCTTTCCTGTCTATAAAGGACCCAGAGATAGTGTGTGTGCAGAACATAAACAAAGGGGAGAGGGTCTGGCAAATAGTTAGTAGAAATAACTCTAGACAGAACCAGCACGACAACTCTTTACCCAGTTCCTCATGCCCCAAAACGAGAGAGAAGGAGAGACAAGGAAACCCAAAGCACAATTCCTGGTGCTCAATAATACTCTCCCCACAAGAACAAACCCCCCCATATATATGCAGTGATTCCTGCATCGAGCCCATAGCTTGTGATTGGATTAGAGCTTATGTTTTAGAAAGAGACATCTAATCCTGGTTAAAGACTTCCAGCAATGGAGAATCCATCACGTCTCCTTAGATACACTGTGCCAATGGTTAATTACCCTCACCATTAAAAATGTGCGCCACATCTCTAGCCTGCTTCAGCTTCTAGCCATTGGATCTTGTGCTGCCTTTGTCTGCTAGATTATAGAGCCCTCTGCTATTGGAAATCTTCTTGTAGATCCCGGACCTAAATTTCATCTCAATGCCTAGTTTCATGTAAGCCCCCTGATACATGGATCTCTGTGCAGATCTGAGGTTCTGGTAAGTGCTTCTAAAGAGAGACATGTTCCTAAGGCTAATGACTGAACTGGGAGATATTTTCACTCACTAGCAACAGGAAACAAAGGTTCATTAATGCATAACCAAGATGTGGACTTGGCTCTCCAGTGCAGAGAAGCTCACTTCTATTTTGGGTTGTTTATAAACAGCTTCATGGTTACCCAAGTTTGCCCTTTTCACCTCACTCTTCCAAGATTCAGTAGGCATTTGGGGTGTCTGGAGCTAGTCCTCAGAAAAAAATCAGTTCAAGAGATACTTCAAAGGTTAGCAGGGCTGAGTCCCTTTCTGTATGATACTATAGTTTGCTCCTGTATATTTTGCCAGATCCAGGAAAACTGATCAGTTCTTCCCAAACAAGAGCTACAGCAGAGCTAGAATGGTCTCCAAGTGCTTCAAAGAGTTCTCATAAATATTAATACTCTGCTACTAAGAAGAAGGGGGGGGGAGGGGCAGCAGGAAAAGTGCAATGTGTCTACAATCCACACCCACATTGGTAAGTATCATTTTAGCCTAGCAGTCTGGTAAAAATCTCTTTAAAAGATGCATATTTGAGGTATCAGCAAAAATTCTCACCACTGCCTGGGTTAGCATGAACAGCCCTCCTCCTGTAATCCTCGAAAAAGGCACTGCAATGTTAAACAAAACCAGGCAACCTCTGGGGAGGCTGCGAGGCTCTGTATTGTCTGTCATTGGACCCATGAACACCCATGCTGCCTTGCAAAGTTAGCTGCTTAGCAATAATGTCATGCAGCATGAGGTTCTAACATGGAGCTAAAAAGAAAATCCCCTGGATATTTAATATTAGTGTCCCTTTTCTACAATGTTTCGGATTCAGGCACTTTCTATAGTTTAAGGAAGAAAAAAAAACCTGGTCTCATTTCCAGTTACTGGAAACTCAGACCCAATAGATTAGAAACATTTTAAAGATTTTACACGTTTCTAAAGTCATTACAGTCAAAAGAAACTTTACGCCCTTCCCTTGTTGGTCCTCGCCCTGTCCCTTCCTCACCCGTGCTTCCAATTCTGTTTTCTGCTTGTAACATTTTTGCTTGATTTATTTAATCAGGAGCATGAGACCAAATACATGCGGGCTTGTAAAGCACAAAGCTGAAAGCTAAGTGACTTCACCCCCTCCACAAAATGCAATAGTAGCTCCAAATGTACAGCCAAAGATGATGATATAAAATCTATACACAGGGAAAGTGATCTGTGTAGTCACTGGGCATTATTGCCATGGTATTAACTGATGACATGGAGAGCAAATCAGAAAGCTCCAACTGTGTCCTGTATGCTAAAGCTGTCTAACAAAATAATCGTAATTCTGTACATGCCTCCTACATTCTAGAGAGTAATGAAAGTGGCCTGCTTTCAGGGATAGCCACTGTGGTTGCATGAGCTCTCTCCCGATCTGTGTGGCCCACGACAGAGCAGAAGGCACTGAACTGCTAGTGCTGGGACTTGGTCTTTCACAAGTGCTAATCTCCAGTTTCTAACAATGCCAAGACGGGGAGAAAGGGTGGAGGGATATTTTTTGTTTTCCCTCCAGGGGTGGAGGGATATTTTTTGTTTTCCCTCCAGGGGTGGAAATAGAAGTAGTAAGTTAGCTCCACAATATCCAATTACTGCAATGCAATCTATAACTGGGCCAATTTTACCAAAGAGTTTGACGAATAGCCAATATGCTTTGTTTTCCACAGGCTGAGGGTCAACTAAGAGAGAAAGCAGCACCCTCAAGACGCCAGGATCACAGCCCCATCCTTTCAGCCACAGAGCAACTGACCTCACTGTTCTCCTTTAAATCTCTTCTTACTATGCACTTCTACTCTGAAAAGTGAGTCATTCTCACAGTCCTTCCCCTCACCCACTCCACCATAAAGTCCTTCTCCTACAACACACATACCCACACCCCTGGGGTGAATTTCCATAATTTCCAACTTATTTAAAGTTTAATTTTAATGACAACATTCCTAGCTTTCTAGTTTTCGAAAAAAATCACATTTTCCTTCCTCTTCCTTTATATTACAGATACTTTCTCATCTAACTCCAGTTCAGGGTTGGTGTTGCCTGTGAATAAAAACTATGTGCCATCACCATAGATGCCAAATGCAAGAAGTAGCAGAAGCCTTCTTACAATCTATTGAGAACCAGTGCATCTTATGCAGCCTGTTTATTTAGGCTTTCCAAATGACAGCTCTTGAATGCTCACCGTGAACTTGGGTTATCTGCATGCCATTGCAGAATGCTGACTGTCACAAGCCCTTCCTAACATCATTTGGTAGATTCATAGACCATAAAGCCAGAAAACACCATTGTGATCATCTAGTCTGACCTTCTGCATAACACAGGCCAATGGACTGAATTAATTCCTATTTAAACTAGAGCAGATCTTTTAGAAAAAGATCCAGTCTTGATTTTTAAATTGCGAGTGACGGAGAACCCACCACAGCCCTGGGTAAGTTGTTTCAATGGTTAATTACTCTCACTGTTAAAAATTTGCACCTTATTTCTAGACTAATGTCTAGCTTCACCTTCCAGTCAGTGGATTTAGTTAGACCTTTGTCTGCTAGACTGAAGAGCCTGCGGTCGTGAAATTGCTGTTCCCATGTAGGTACCTAGGGCTCCAAAAAGGGACTTAGGCACTGTAATGTGTAACTCCAAGGTGCCTGGCCACCTCACAGAATTCTCAGCCCTGTGTTAGGTGTCCATGCTCCCTATACCATGCGCGGAGAGAGTTAGACATCCAAGAAAGGGATCTCAGAAGCCAACAAGCTGCCTAAGCTGACCAGGAGTGAAATGTATCCAAAAAACAACACACCAAAAAGCCATCCTATTAGAGACCTGGGTTCAAGTCCCTTCTCCAAATCAGGCAGAACAGGGATGTGACCATAGGTCTCCCTGAGCCCAGCTGAGTGCCCTGACTACTAGCATGAGGTGCACACACAATGTCAGCAATGCTTAAGTTGGACTTAGGCACCCGAGGACCTTTGTTGACCTAGACCTTATAGACTGTGATCAAGTCACTCTTTTCTTTTGTTATTGAGATTGAACTCCTACAGTAAGGCAGGGTTTCTAATCCTTTAATCATTCTCATGACTCTTCTCCAGTTTATCAACATCCTTCTTGAATTGTGGGCACCAGAACTGGATACAGGATTCCAGTGGTAGTTTCTCCAAATATATGACCCAAACACAGGGGTAATATAACCTCCCTACTCCTACTCAAGATTCCATTCTTTACACAACTATTTGTTTTATGGTAACAGGAATTCTTCATTTGGCCTGGTTTACATTGCAAAGAGCACATCTCCCATTGCATGCCAGTCAGCAAGTGAGAGAATAAATTTGGACCTGTGGTACTAAGGTGAACTGTACTTAACAACTCACTATCTAGATACTATGGCTGTAAAGTACAGGCTCTGGGAGTGGGCAGAAGTCCATCAACCTACACAGAATGTCCCATATAGATCATTGTGGAAGTCAGTGAGTGCCCTGCTAGAGAAAAACGGCCAGGCCACATCAGAGTGAGACCAAATCTCCCAGCAGTATTCAAACCATAGGGAGTGGGGAGAGAGAAATATTTAACTCTTTGTTTAGATATCAAATATCTCATTTGTTCCTTCTAAATTTGCAATTTTCTTCCCCTTAATATTCTGGCAGCACCCAGAAGCCCCAACCAGAATTGAGGCTCTATTACAACAAATGCCATACAAATACATAAGAAGACAATCCCTGGCTCAAAGGGTTTACAGTCTAGTCTAGGGCTTGCTTACTCAGCTGTGAGCTGGCAGATTCAAGGTGTTCCTGGATAAAGTGGAACAAATAAGAAATTAGAGTCAATACAGACTGTTAAAATGGGTATTTCACATAAGCCTTTACTATGCTAACTCTGTTTATATTCCTCAGTCCTGTCCTCTTACAGCACATATAGTCAGGCCTGGGACATGGAAGCTTGAAGACAAGTAGAGGGACCTATCATTCAGCCTTTTGGGTGCAGCTCCAGTTTGCCATAGCAAAAAAAAAAAAAAAAACCTTGCAAAAAATGGCATATACGAGCCAACATTTCCCCACCCTCCCAAGGTGGAAGCAAATGTTGTGTATTCCTACTCCAGAGGGTAATAAATGTTGCAGAGAAATGGAATTGGCTTCCATCAAAGCTACATACAAGAAGCCACAAGCCAAACTCCTCATCAAGACTGAGAGCAAGCCATTGAAAGATAGAAATTCATAGTAGCTGAGAAACTGATGAGACTTTCCAGGTAGAGAGAAAGAGAAATGAATAGAAAAGAAGCATAAATAAACCCAACTCTAACAAAAAAGTGAACTTCAGTTGAATTATGTTTACAGTAAAAATCACAAACCAAATAGCTTAGTGCAGGGGGTTCTCAAACTGGGGGTTGGGAGGTGTCAGCCACCCCAAACTCCGCTTTGCCTCCAGCATTTATAATGGTGTTAAATATATAAAAAAGTGGTTTTAATTTATAAGGGGGGTCACACTCAGAGGCTTGCTATGTGAAAGGGGTCACCAGTACAAAAGTTTGAGAACCACTGGCTTAGTGCACTGCAACACCTACTTCTGACACTGATTTTCAGAGGGACAGCAAACCCATCTCCCATCTTTTCTGCTATTCCAAGAAATCTTTCAAATATTGGTATATGATGAACTGAAAAGACCGGGGTAGTGGAACTCTCCAAAACCCAAGAGAACAAATGTGGAGAAACACAACTGTGGATTGTTTTAATGCACTGAAATCTTGAGGTATGTTCTGTTGGGAAAAGCTGCCTCCCATAAAAGTCTTGCCAAAGGATGTTAACCTTACATTAATGAGTAGAATACCAGAGTCAAACAGAAATAAATTTCCAGGCAGTAGCAAGGGCTTCTGAATAATGTTGGGATTTCAAGAATTTCCCTGACCCCTTCCCAATGCATCTGCCCATCCCCTGAATAGAAAGGGATGCCATTTAGATTTCTCAGAACCCAGCCATGGAGCATGCCTGCTCACTTCCCTACATGCCAATTGTTCCTAAATGTTAGTTTCCATTCTGTCCCCTAAGCTAGCCTGATGGAGTTCTCGCCAAATGTCCCTGTTTACAACTCAAATACTGGTAGATGTGACTTACGTCCACTGACAGTTCCCGCTGAATAAGTTTCTTCGTCTCCTTTTCACAGTAGTTGAGCATTGCTTCTCGGTTGTATAAGCCAGTTGAGTGCTTGTCAGTTTGGTTTCTCTGCCTGAGTCCCACAGGGATACTTCCATCCGGATCAGCCACATCCAACTCCTTTTCTAGCTCTTCCATCTCCTCTGGAGACAAAGTAGACAATAAGCTATCAATATCTGGATCTTCACTGACTTGCCTTCTGTATTTTGCTACCCTGGACATCTTAGCAGTTTGTAGGTGAAGCACAGCTGTGATGATATGCAAAGCCACAGAGTGGAGGAAAATTAGTTAAATAATAGAAGACCAGAAGTTGCTTCCCCCTCTCCCCACCATTCAGGTGCTGAAGTGTTAAATCTAAGCAGTTCTAACTTACTGCAACCCAGGATAAATTGGTTATAAAGGGAGGACCTGGGTTGGTACAATAGCTGGCCAATTACATTTAACAGCTGTACAGCCTGGTTCAGAAAAACCAATCAGGAAAAGCAGGAGGCGGGCTTTCTGTCTATCAGAGGAGTTTGAAACCTGAGGACATTCCAGGGAATCTGGAAGAGCTGCATGACCAAATTTAGTACTGAACATTTAGCCTTTTAAAGGCAATGGGACAACACATTGAGAAAATATGCAAAAACGCACAAGCTGCTAGGCTGGGGCTTTGAAATTAGGGAGGAAAGAACCAGAGCTGCAGATCTTTAGGATGTGTCCATATGCAACTTCAAGATCTGACCATTAAAGCTACTTCTAACACACAGTTTGCTTCCCCATCACAGGGGTGAAATGTGTAGCTGGAACTCACATTCTGTCAATTCCCAGCTTTCTGCTGAATTTGACAATAGTATGCGGGGAGACCATTATATGCCTGCACAGCATTTAAGAAAGTTTTCATTTTCACAAAATGTTCCCTGTATATATTTACAGTTCCCTGAAATCACTTACAATCTCCCGTCCTTTTAAAGCAAATCTACATTCTTTCATTTGGAAGCGCATACAATTCCTGCATTCCAAAAAAATCCATGAGTACATTGGATATTTCTGGCCATATTTTTTTTTAAATTGCAGATAACTATTGCCTGATTGGTAAGTGTATTGGGTGAGTGTAGCGGGGTGGTCACCCTGCTCTGGCCCTGAAGGGGTTAAAGCAGCCCTGGAGAGGGCTGCAGCTGGGAAAAGGTAGGCTGATGGGAGAAAGCAGCCACAGCTGTGGCCAGCATAATCAGGGCCCGCCCAGCTGGCCCTGATAAGAGGGCTGTGGGCCAGAAGCTAACACACACTCTCTCTTTAGCTTCTTGAGAGAGAGACAGACAGACCGACCTGGCTGCCTGGGAGCTGAGAAGGGTACCTGAGGTGGAGCAGTGCTGGGGAAGGGCAGAGGGAGCTGGGGAGCTCCAGCCAGGAAAAAGCCCAGGCTGCAGGCCTTGCTAAAGGGTCCAAATAGGTACTGAGCCTCCAGAGATAGGCAAAGGCAGTAGGTCCTAATCCCCTTGCCAATGATGAGTGGCTTACAGACTGTAGTCTGCCCCAGGGAGAGGGGGCTAGATGATGACTGGCAGTAGCCACTGAGGCAAGGTGGGTTTAGAGGGTAGGGGTTCCCCTGGGAGGGGAAACCCAGAGCAAGGGGGTACTGTGATGGGCAGAACCCCTGGGCAAAGGGCACCGGGGTCTGGAAGGGACACAGGGGCAGCAGCAGGTGAGACACTGGCCTACGGAGGGCACTCTGGGCTGGAAAGAGCTAATTCCTGTGTTGCCCAGCAGGAGGCACTGTGCTGTGAGTCTCACCCTGCCACAGTGAGCAAGAGCAGGTGTCAAAAAAAGCAAGAGAAACCCACACTGTTTTGAAAGAAGTGAGAAGCTGAGGAGGACGAAGTGGGAAAATGAGTATCTTCCTCTGGAAATGGTACCTGACCAGATCTGCAGCAAGCATACCTGGATGGCTATAAGTTCAGGGAGCTGGCAAAGGTTTGTAATTGACAGTTTTATCTTCACATCATCTTGGCTCTTAATCATATTTTTCTTTTATGGAGGTATTAGCATAGCTCTAAATGGCTTAACTTCCCTATAGTATGTCACTGTGAGTACTTAGTGTATTAAAATATTTGTTCTCAAGTTAACTGCAATTCTGACCCCTTTGTGGCCCCCTTGATGACGCCCCCCCCCACTTAGGTCTCAGGTCTCTAGCTGTCCCCTTTCTCAGAGCAGAGACCCACAACTCTCTTCCTCTAGACCTGCAATCCATCATGATGCTCTCAGCAGTTCAGCAGGACCTGTAGCCCAGTTCTCTCCGGGGCAGTGACAGGGTTAATCAGTGACCAGCCAGACATCAGAAAGCAAAGTACTATTTATTCAGAACAAAACCATTATAGAGAACATCTCTTAAAACAATAAACAGCTTATACACAGCCCAGAGTACCTGGTGCCAGCAAAATATTTCATGTTTGCTCAAGGGCAGGAGTTCTCAACAGTTTGTACTGGTGACCCCTTTCACATAGCAAGCCTCTGAGTGCAACCCCCCTTTAAAACACTTTTTAATGTATTTAACACCATTATAAATGCTGGAGGCAGAGCGGGGTTTGGGGTGGAGGCTGACAGCTTGTGAAACCCCATGTAATAACCTTGTGACCCCCTGAGGGGTCCTGACCCTGTTTGAGAGCCCCTGCTCAAAGGCCTCTCTCCCAGTCTGATGTTCATTTTTTGATCAAGGGGGAGTGGTGACCATTCTCCCAGATCAAGGCTGCCTCTTTATACAGTTTGCTGTTCTTTATTTGCCAGACCTCTTGAACCAGAGCAAACCAGTCTACACAATTTCTCTGGGGTGAAACTTCCAGACTTGTTACCATTTGAGGAGGCATTGGAGTGTGTTGAGCACTTAAAATACCTAGGTAGGATAACTATAATGAACACCAAACATCACTTAGAGATCTGACACAGAATGGGACTTGTGACTGCTGTTCTAGCATTCAATCACATTGGAGAAGCAAAGGTATTACCAGGAAGCGTAAAATTAAATTGCTGCTGTCTCTTGTCTTCAGCATTTTGCTATATGCATGTGAGACATTACGGAAACAGGACATTAAGAGGTTCTCTGCCCTCAAATGGAAATTCCACAGGCGACTGCTGCATGTTAGTAGTAGTTAGCACACGACTAACAAGGAGGTAATTGCCCAAATTCACAGCATAACTGGAGTGATACCTGATCTCATCAAGATGATCCTAGATACGTAGAACCATGGGACTAGAAAGGACCGCAAGGGTCAACTAGTATCAGCCCCTGCCAAGATGCAGGATTTGTTGGGTACGATGAAGAAAACTTGAGCTTGTGGGGCACTTGGATCAGATGAGCGGAGGGAGATGTTGCAGGGACTGGTGCCAATTTTCAGGGGAATGGCAACTGGGATTCAACAATGTGGCTGATTGGCCAGGATGTGGTACCGCGCGCTTCTCAAAGCTGTGTGCAAAATATGGAGGAAGGTTGCTGGCCTCTGACTCCTGTGTATTTTGTTTACTGTACATTGGGATGTGGTGCGTGGCACTAGTAGAGAATGTATGTATTTAACACTCCCCTCTGTGATTTTAGTTCCTCCAGGAGATCGTTTAGCTCCCATTGTATTCCTGGTTCAATCACTAGCCAGTCCACAAAGATACATGTAACATTTATAAATTTAATAAAATAGTCTGAATATTCTGTGCTTCGTAAAAAGCACTGCATCTGTCGCATAAAGGACTTTGTAAACTACATAACCCTAAATATCATACACAAATCAATGTATGTGCATGAAAACATAGGCTAGATACTTAGGAGATACACCAAACACATTCAGAGTATTTTACATACAGGCCTGTTTTCTAGCTGCCCTTTCTTGGGACAGTATCAGATAGGGGTTGGGAAAGTATGACATTCCCCAGGGTGCAACCTGAACTGCTGAGCTGGTAGGTCCCCTTAACTCTCCAGCCCAGGGTGCCTTTTGCAATGCTTTGCTAGTGAACAGCAAACCTCTCCAGGCTCTGATCACTCGCAGCATGCAAAGTCACTCCCAGCTCAGTACATGAATACTATGCCCAGTCATCCATGAATAGCGACAGGGTGATGCTCACGTTCCCCTCAGTCCAAGCCTTGCCTCCCAGAAATATGAGTTTTGTACCATTCAGTAGCTCACTGGACTGTACAAACTCATAAATCAGTCCATCATTCCAACAAAGAGTAATGAATGTGCACCAGCCTTTTTGTCTCACGGGGAGGCTTCCCAAACCCTTCAAACAAACACACTGGTTTAGATAAAACAGTAAAGCAAGTTTATTAACTAGAGAAAGATAGATTTTAAGTGATTTACAGGTGATAATGTGTACAGGTCAGAAGTGGTTACAAAAGAAACAAAAAGATAAAACCACAATCTAATTTCTAAACTTTACTCAGGCTAATAGTTCTAAAAGCAAAATAGGTCGTCTCACCATTAGCTGCAATGTATTTCACAGGATGCTTCTTTTTTCCAGCCTAGGACCACTCCCCTTAGTTCAGTGTTCTTCGGGTATTCCTTGATGTCCTGGGAGGCGGAGTGGGGAGGTAGCCAGAGGCCTTTTCCCCCCTTCTTATATTCTGACCCTTTGTATTGAAAAAGTCTTTGCTGGATAATGGGGTCAGCAGTTCCACTGCATACAAGCTGTCCTTCAGGTGAATTGCAAATACTTTGTTTATACCTTCCACCCCTGCTGGTGGATGTCCAAGTAGGTAATGGCTCTTTAGCACCTTGCTGGTGTACAAGTCTGTCTTTGTCTTTGAGAAAATAGTCTGAGGGTGTTAGCCAGAATTACATCCTATTTCAGTAACCAGGGCCGGCTCCAGGCACCAGACCTCCAAGCATGTGCTTGGGGCGGCACCTGGAGGGGGGGCGGCGCTCACCCGGGGAGAGCGGGGCCGCGGCTGGGCTCGCCGCCCTCCTCCTGGCGCTCCGGCCGGTTGGGGAGAGTGGGGCCGCAGCCGGGCTTGGCACCCTCCCCTGCCGCACTCCCCGCCACGGGGCCGGGGGCGGCGGGAGGCTTTTTTGCCTGGGGCGGCAAAAAAGCCAGAGCTGGCCCTGTCAGTAACAATCATATAGCAAGGTCTCATAGCTCCCTATACAATGTTGATGCACACTGTGACGGTGCCCCCCATAAGGCTTTATGGAATGTGCTTATGAATGTATATATGACATAACTAGAATATGTTTTATGCTACATATGCCATGTAACATATCTCTGTAAAGGCTATGATCTACTGAATCTGTTAATCCTATTTGTATGCATGTATCATTTTTGTACTTGAAGTTAGGAATATTGGCTGTATACTTGCTTGATTTTTAACTAGTCTAGTAGAGCATTTGGTCAGCTTCTTGAGAAAAGTGCAAATTAAGTGCCCAATCAAAAAACACATAAGCTAACAATGAATTTGACTATGCCAATCCACATCTGAGCTTTAACAGGAATGTGGCTTGGCTGATAAAAACTGAGTCATGCATGGACATGTGGCTTGCCCATGTGACTCCAAAACTCCATCTTGGTGCTGGACTTTGCATAGGAGAGAGGAGGGGGATCTCCACCCACAAGAGAGAGAGTCTATTTAAACCCCTGGGAGACCCTTCCATTTTGTCTTCAGCTGGCTAAAGAGAGAGCCTCTCCACCTCCAAGGATACCTGAAAGAAACTGGAACAAAGGACAGTAACTACAGGGGCTGTGAGTGATTGCTGGACCCAGACTAGAAGGAGACTAGTCTGTAAAAGGAAGCTTACTGGAATTGGTGAGGTTTATCTGTATTCAGTTTTCTTAGACATAAACTTGCATGTTTTATTTTATTTTACTTGGTAATTCACTTTGTTCTGTCTGTTATTACTTGGAACCACTTGCATCCTATTTTCTGTATTTAATAAAACCCAGAGTATGTATTAATACGGCGGGGGGAAGCAAACAGCTGTGCATATCTCTCTATCAGTGTTAGAGAGGGCAAACAATTTATGAGTTTACCCTGTATAAGCTTTATACAGGGTAAAATGGATTTATTTGGGGTTTGGACCCCATTGGGAACTGGGTGTCTGAGTGTTAAAGACAGGAATACTTCTGTTAGTAGCTTTCAGTTAAGTCTGCAGCTTTGGGACACGTGGTTCGGACCCTGGGTCTGTGTTGGAGCAGACGGGCATGTCTGGCTCAACAAGACAAGGTGCTGGAGTCCTAAGCTGCCAGGGCAGGAAAGCAGGGGCAGAAGTAGTCTTGGCACATCAGTTGGCAGTTCCCAAGGGGGTTTCTGTGATCCAACCCGTCACCCACACATTTAAACAGGATAATGATGTTCAGTAGATTGAGTTTTCAAATGACACCTCACAAGGCATACTTTGTACAAAACATATCATAACCATATAAAAGTGATGAAAATGAGGTACAGGGAGTCATATGGGGTACAGGGTGTCACAGAAAGTGTGTGCAGGGATCTCTTTCCCACCTTGCATTCCTAAACAGGGGGCAACTCCAATCATACACTTCATGTGAAATCCTGGCCCTTTAAAGTCAATGGGAGTTTTGCCACTGACTTCAATAGAGCCAGTTTTCAGAGTAGCAGCCGTGTTAGTCTGTATCCGCAAAAAGAACAGGAGTACTTGTGGCACCTTAGAGACTAACAAATTTATTAGAGCATAAGCTTTCGTGGACTACAGCCCACTTCTTCGGATGCAATAGCGCCAGGATTTTGCCCCTGGAGCACAATATGCAGGGCAGCCAGAGTGCCACTAGCAATGTAAAACACCACAAAGGATGCATGTCCTGGGATAGCAGAAGCGGGACTCTGGCCTCAACCTCTTCCACATCATCTGGCAGTCTGATGCTAGCACTTGGGGAAGGCATGCTGCATCCTTTTAAATTGTGCAGCAGTTGTCACTCTGTGTGCACCTCTTAGGGCCCCTGGAGACATTCACTCGGACGCTCTTCACCACATGCAGAATGGCTCTAGAAACTGGTATTGGTGTGGTGCTCCTCTGCATTCCTAAAATTCGTCAGAGGTTGAGAGTCACAATCTGTCCCACCTTTTATTACAGATCAGTAGGCCAGAAAGAAAGCAAAGGCCAAGTTGAAGGGCAGTATCTTCTGGGTATCATAATGATTAGTATTATGTTTGGTGTTATTTAACATTTTAACTAATGATTTAGAAGAAGAAAAATAGCACATTAATGAAATTCTCGGTTCGTACTAGAATGGCAGGCACTGTGAACATCAGGAAAGGACTAATGTAGAGGAGCCTAGGCATACATGTACAGGGGAAGTTTAGGAGAAGTGTAAGGATTTGCCCATTTATGGATACTATGAATTTCACCAAGAGAATTCAGTTCAGAGACAGCATCGAGTTGTCAGAGATGAAGACTCAGGATGGGTATGATACCATATGGAAAATAAATTTCCTTCAAGGAAGCTCACATGCCGCAACATATGTTAAGTGAGGTTCTATCAGTCTGTGTATTTATACTGCCTCAAGCAGCTCCAGTGCCCGTGGAGGACGGGATCCCAGACTCCTGACTCCCTCATTCGCCTGCCTGCCTGTCAATCAGGCTGACCTGAAGCATTGGCCCCTCTCCATTGTTCCTGGGGACTGTCAATCTCAGGGTCCTGATTTCCAATCGACCCTTCCCCTTCCTTTTAGAAACTGGGAGCTAGCAACCAAAAAACCCCCACTGAGTTTTACTAAGGGGACAACAGCCCCCTTACACTTTCATGGCCATTCCTTTGACTTTAGCAAAGCTTTTGATACAGTCTCCCATAGTATTCTTGCCAACAAGTTAAAGAAGTATGGGCTGGATGAATGGACTATAAGGTGGATAGAAAGCTGGCTAGATCGTTGTGCTCAATGGGTAGTGATCAATGGCTCCATGTCTAGTTGGCAGCGGAGTGCCCCAAGGGTTGGTCCTGGGGCTGGTTTTGTTCAATATCTTCATTAATGATCTGGAAGATGGCGTGGACTGCACCCTCAGCAAGTTTGCAGATGACACTAAACTGGGAGGAGTGGTAGATACGCTGGAGGATAGGGATAGCATACAGAGGGACCTAGACAAATTAGAGGATTGGGCCAAAAGAAATCTGATGAGGTTCAACAAGGACAAGTGCAGAGTCCTGCACTCAGGACAGAAGAATCCCATGCACTGCTACAAACTAGGGACCGAGTGGCGAGGCAGCAGTTCTGCAGAAAAGGACCTAGGGGTTACAGTGGTCGAGAAACTGTATATGAGTCCACAGGGTGCCCTTGTTGCCAAGAAGGCTAGCGGCATTTGGGGCTGTATAAGTAGGGGCATTGCCAGCAGATCGAGGGACGTGATCATTCCCCTCTATTCGACATTGGTGAGGCCTCATCTGGATTACTGTGTCCAGTTTTGGGCCCCACACTACAAGAAGGATGTGGAAAAATTGGAAAGAGTCCAGCGGAGGGCAACAAAAATTATTAGGAGGCTGGAGCACATGACTTATGAGGAGAGGCTGAGGGAACTGGGATTGTTTAGTCTGCAAAAGAGAAGAATGAGGGGGGATTTGATAGCTGCTTTCAACTACCTGAAAGGGGGTTCCAAAGAGGATGGATCTAGACTGTTCTCAGTGGTACCAGATGACAGAACAAGGAATAATGGTCTCAAGTTGCATTGGAGGAAAAACTTTTTCACTAGGAGGGTGGTGAAGCACTGGAATGGGTTAACTAGGGAGATGGTGGAATCTCCTTCCTTAGAGATTTTTAAGGTCAGGCTTGACGAAGCCCTGGTTGGGATGATTTAGTTGGGGATTGGTCCTGCTTTGAGCAGGGGGTTGGACTAGATGACCTCCTGAGGTCCCTTCCAACCTTGATATTCTATGATTCTATGGCTGTAGTCACTGCAGCTATGGCACTTGGGCAGTGACAGCCAAAAACCTGTGATGTTGGAAGCCATCCTGAGAACTCTCCCTGGAGGCTGAGGTTTATGGATTTGCTTGTTCCCTTAGCATTTAATTTGCCCCAGTCAGTCCACCATTAATTAGAGAAAAGGGTAACAGCTGTCTGAGAACGCGAATCCCATTGTTACCTTGAAAAAAGAAGAACAGGAGTACTCCTGTTCTTCTTTTTGCGGATACAGACTAACACGGCTGCTACTCTGAAACCTGTCATTGTTACCATGGCATTCCCATAGCTCCCAAGTGACTGGCATTGGGTGGATCAGCTCATTATATACCCACAAGTATTAATACAAGAAATGAACTCTATGTTGGAAAGATGTTTCACATTTTAACAGGAGTAGAGACTACACAGCCAGGCTGCAGCTTTGAACTGAACATGGTTCTGCCTTTCCCCTCTTTTTTCCCCCAGGGTCCTGCCTAAATGTAATCCACAGCACCACCTTCTGGAAGCCTTCATTATTGCAGCACAACAATACATTTGAAATAAAGCTACACTTCTACCCCGATATAACGCGAACCAATGTAACACGAATTTGGATATAACGCGGTGTAGCAGTGCTCCGGGGGGGTGGAGAGGGAGCTGTGCACTCTGGCAGATCAAAGCAAGTTCGATATAACACGGTTTCACCTATAACGCGGTAAGATTTTTTGGCTCCCGAGGACAGCGTTATATCGAGGTAGAGATGTACTATCCTCTTCTCAATGAAGACAAATATGAACTTGCTGCATTCAGTGATAAGAATAAATCGTTACGTTTACAAGACTGTCTTTTAACACCTCTGTAAACAGCAAAATAAAGAAGAAAAAGAGGGTTTTTCCCCCATTGTCTCAGTCAATGATTTCCTTGAGCAGTTGATTGCTTTGCTTGCACTGAAAACTCAGTCCTCAGGGGCATCTATTACCTCAGTGGTTTTCAACTTGTGTTCTGCAGATCCCTGGAGGTCTACAGACTATGTCTAAGGGGTCCGCAAAAGATTGTCATTACCACAGAAGGTTTTCACCCTTTAGTCTGCGACTCCCTGGGGATCCACAAACTAGGTCTAAGATTTCCAAAGGGGTCTGTACCTCCATGTGAAATTTTTTAGGGGTGCACAAATGAAAAAAGGTTGAAAACCACTGAGTTATCTGATCCCCAGGCACTCAAAGCACATTGATTAGTGCTGCTTCAGTGCTAGGCCAGAATCACTCTCTGTTGCCCCAAATACAATAGGAGGAATGACTGAGTAGTCCTTGGCTGCTTAGTTAGGGGAAGCTGCTGGGATAAGGGGTGGGAACCACAAAAGTACTTAGGTGCCTAAGGCCTTGGCTACACTGGCAATTCACAGCGCTGCACTTGCTGCGCTCAGGGGTGTGAAAAAACACCCCCCGAGCGCAGCGAGTGCAGTGCTGTAAAGCGCCAGTGTAATCAGTGCCTGCAGTGCTGCACGCTCGCTCGCAGCGCTGCAAGCTATTCCCCTCGGAGAGGTGGAGTACTTGCAGCGCTGCGAGGGAGGTCTCACAGCGCTGGCGGTGCGACTACACTCCCAGTTTTGGCTCCTCTGTGATCCACGTAACTCTTGCCAAACTCAGTCATCTTCTATGTTTTTCACAAAAGTCCATTAGCTCCCTATGTTTCTGCCTCTAGGGGAGGAATCACAGCCACCTCCTGCTCTGTGAATCAGTTGGCAGGGAACCGCAGGTAATCCACCACTCTGGGCTCACAGTGTGTGTGGGGGAGGGGCACCATGGGTAATCCACCACTCTGGGCTCACAGTGTGTGGGGGGGAGGGGCACCACGGGTAATCCACCACTCTGGGCTCACAGTGTGTGGGGGGGAGGGGCACCACGGGTAATCCACCACTCTGGGCTCACAGTGTGTGGGGGGGAGGGGCACCACGGGTAATCCACCACTCTGGGCTCACAGTGTGTGGGGGGGAGGGGCACCACGGGTAATCCACCACTCTGGGCTCACAGTGTGTGGGGGGGAGGGGCACCACGGGTAATCCACCACTCTGGGCTCACAGTGTGTGTGGGGGAGGGGCACCACGGGTAATCCACCACTCTGGGCTCACAGTGTGTGGGGGGGAGGGGCACCACGGGTAATCCACCACTCTGGGCTCACAGTGTGTGTGGGGGAGGGGCACCATGGGTAATCCACCACTCTGGGCTCACAGTGTGTGTGGGGGAGGGGCACCATGGGTAATCCACCACTCTGGGCTCACAGTGTGTGGGGGGGAGGGGCACCATGGGTAATCCACCACTCTGGGCTCACAGTGTGTGGGGGGGAGGGGCACCATGGGTAATCCACCACTCTGGGCTCACAGTGTGTGGGGGGGAGGGGCACCATGGGTAATCCACCACTCTGGGCTCACAGTGTGTGGGGGGGAGGGGCACCATGGGTAATCCACCACTCTGGGCTCACAGTGTGTGGGGGGGAGGGGCACCATGGGTAATCCACCACTCTGGGCTCACAGTGTGTGGGGGGGAGGGGCACCATGGGTAATCCACCACTCTGGGCTCACAGTGTGTGGGGGGGAGGGGCACCATGGGTAATCCACCACTCTGGGCTCACAGTGTGTGGGGGGGAGGGGCACCATGGGTAATCCACCACTCTGGGCTCACAGTGTGTGGGGGGGAGGGGCACCATGGGTAATCCACCACTCTGGGCTCACAGTGTGTGGGGGGGAGGGGCACTACAGACAACACACACACTACCCTGGGGTTACACGGAGTATGTGGGGGCAGCACGGGCAACACCCCACCTGGGCCGATCACCGCGGCTGCCCCCTACAGGCTCCGGCAGCCGCAGCAGGGATCAGATGGTTTGGGGTCAAAGGACGAATACCGCCCACTCCGAATGACAGCGCGCCCGGCCCGCCTTCATGAACCCCATTGGCCAGCATGTCACGGCCGGAGCCAACCGCATTGCCTCAGGGTCACGAGCGAACGTGGAACGTGGCATAGGTCAGTCACGTGACTCATTCGGTTGCCGGCTCGGACTTTGCAGCTGACCCAAGATGGAGGAGTACGCGCGCGAGCCTTGGTGAGCGGTTCTTGGCGGGCTCCTTGCCTGCCGCACGGGCGGCCGCTGTCCCGCCCCTCTGATCTGGGGGTTGTGCCGGTTCGTGGGGCGCTGGGCAGCGCGATGCCGGGCCCGTGGGGCGCTCCCCCAACCGGGGGCTACGTTCGCCGGCCCGTGCCCGGGGCCCGCGCCGTCCGGGAGTGGGCCTGCCGAGCAGCCACCGCGCCGAGTGAGGAGGAGGCACAGGGAAGGCGTGTGGCAGTGCTCGGAGAGCAGAGCGGGTGGTAGCCAGCTGTGCCCGCGCGGGACGGGCTGGGGCTCCTCGTGCCCACAGGCCGGGAGGGCAGCCTGGAGAATAACTGGGGAAATGTTACAACTATGATGCCCTTATAAAAATTAATGGGGCTAATTACACAGCATGATTCCCGTGAGTCAGGTCCGGAGACAGCTGTGGGGTGCTTCGGGGTGATCCACATGACGTTCTGAGAAGCAAGCTGGAGAAATGGTGGTTCACTGAAACCACCGTTAAGCGGATACATAGTTGGTTAAGCAATTGCCAACAAAGTGTCACTATTAATAGAATGATGTCGGATTGGAAGGGGGGGTGTCTCAAGTGAGGTTCAATGGGGATCTGTTTTGGGTTTGGTGCTGGTACCATTTTTATAATGACTTGGCAGTAGGAATCCAGAGCATACTGATCAGGTTTGCAGATGACACAAAGGTTGCTAATACTTTGGAGGACAGAGCTAAAATTCAGAGGGATTGATAAATTGGAGAACTGGGCTATAGACCAGTGGTTCTCAGCCTTTCCAGACTACTGTACTCCTTTCAGGAGTCTGATTTGTCTTGCATACTGCCAAATTTCACTTCACTTAAAAAATATTTGCTTACAAAATCAAACATAAAAATACAGAAGTGTCACAGTGATTTGTTAGTGAATTTGTTAGTCTCTAAGGTGCCACAAGTACTCCTGTTCTTTTTGCGGATACAGACTAACACGGCTGCTACTTTGAAACAGTGATGCTGGGCACTATTACTGAAAAATTGTTTACTTTCTCATTTTTACCATATCATTAGAAAATAAATCGATTGGAATATAAATATTGTGCTTACATTTCGGTGTGATGCTTGAGCTTGTTTTTTTCACTTGTAAGCCTTGTTTGAAGTCCGAGTCCCACCACATGGGGCCCACTGTAGCATGGGTCCCTGAGCAATTGTCCTGCTTGCTGCCCCTGCACTTGCAACCTGTCCTGTGATTCCCCTGGGGACTGCAGCCCCTATATTGAGAAACAGTGATGTAGATGAGTTGAGAACCCTCTGAGTACCCCCAGGGGTACACATACCCCTGGTTGAGAACCACTGCTATAGCCAACCAAATGAAATTTTACAAAAACAAATGTAAGGTGCTACACTTAAGGAAAAAAAAACAAATGCATGAATACTGGAAAACTGTCTTGGCAGCAGCACTGATCACTACCTCAATGTGAGTCAGCAATGGGATGCTGTTGCAAAAAAAGCAAATGCAAATTTAGATTGCTTTAACAGAGGCATAGCATGCAAATCACAGGAGATGATAGTACTGCTCTACTTGGTGCTGGTTAGGCTTCAGCTGGAGGACTGTATCCAATTTTGCTCACAAATGAATAGAAAGGATGTAGGAAAAACTGGATATGTGCATTCGGTGCAAGGAGTTCTTGGCCCTCAGAGACCGTGTACTGGCTTTGGAGACCAAAGTGGCTGAGCTGGAGGAGCTAAGGGAGACAGAGAGGTACATAGATAAGACTTTCCAGAACACTGTGGAACGGTCCCACCCCTGGTCTGACAGCCTCTGTGCTGTTGAGGAGGATGACAGTCTCAGGGAAGGAGAACATCCAAGTGGAGGAGAGGGAAATGATCCTGTAGTTGGGGCCCTCCTTCCAGATGATGTCATGGTATCCTCTTGCACTGAGGATACCTCTCTGGGGGAGGGAACTCCAGTTATTAGAAAGAGATGGGTAATAGGGGGATTTGATCATTAGAAACATAGGTGGGTTTGTGATGACTGGGAGAACCGCATGGTGACTTGCCTGTCTGGTGTGAAGATTGCGGACCTCTTGAGACATCTAGATAGACTTATGTGTGGTGCTGGGGAGGAGCCGGTGGTCATACATGTAGGTACTAATGACATAGGGAAGGAGAGGAGAGAAGTCCTGGAGATTGAAGTTCAGGACCTCCATGGTAGTATTCTCTGAAATGCTTCCAGTTCCAGGCGCAAGGCCAGGTAGACAGCAGAACTACAGGGTCTCAATGCGTGTATGAGATGATGGTGTAGGGAGGAGGAGTTTAGATTTATTAGGAACTGGGGCATCTTTTTGGAAAGGGGGAGCCTATACAGGAAGGATGGGCTCCACCTAAACCAAAATGGAACCAGATTGCTTGCTCTTAAAATTAAAAAGATCATAGAGCAGTTTTTAAATTAGGGGCTGGGGGAAAGCCCAGAGGAGCACGTGGTTCAGACAAAGAAAATCTCCATTAATAGCTTTGCCCCAAAGGGATGTCTATGTCCTAGTAATGAGAGGATGGAGTGTGATAAAATGCAGGTAGGATCTGATGAGAAACAGTTAAATGAAAGAGTCCCATTCAATTACATTATGTAATGGCAGACAGCTGAAAAGTGACAATTTTTTTAAGTGCTTGTAGACAAATGCTAGAAGTCTAAATAATACGAGGCACTCTAGTTCACCCATCTTATTAAGTGAGGATATTGATATAATAGGCATTGCAGAAACTTGCTGGAATGAGGATAATCAATGGGACACAGTAATACCGGGGTACAAAATATTTTGGAAGGGCAGAACAGGTTGTGCTGGTGGGGGAGTAACACTATTTGTGAAAGAAAGCGTGGAATCAAATGAAGTAAAAATCTTAAATGAACCAAACTGTACCATAGAATCTCTATGGATAGCAATTCCATGCTCGAATAATAAGAATATAGCAGTAGGGATATACTACTGACCGCCTGATCAGGATGATGATAGTGACTGTGAAATGCTCAGGGAGATTAGAGAGGCTAGAACAATAAAAAAAAAAACCTCAATAATAACTAATAATAATAATGGAGGATTTCAACTATCCCCAAATTGACTGGATACATGTCACCTCAGGATGGGATGCAGAGAAAGTTTCTTGACATCTTAAAGGACTGCTTCTTGGAGCAGCTAGTCTTGGAACCCACAAGAGGAGAGGTAATTCTTGATTTAGTCCTGAGTGGAGTACAGGATCTGGTGCAAAATGTGAATACAGCTGGACCGCTTGGTAATAGTGACTATAATATAATTAAATTTAACATCCCTGTGGTGGGAAAACACCACAGCAGTCCAACACTAGCATTTAAATTCAGAAAGGGGGACTATACAAAAATGAGGAAGTTAGTTAAACAGAAATTAAAAGGTACCGCACCAAAAGTGAAATTTCTGCAAGCTGCATGGAAACGTTTTAAAGACATCATAATAGACGCTCCACTTAAACGCATATCCCAAATTTAAAAACATAGTAAGAGAATCAAAAAAGTGCCACCGGGGCTAACGAACAAATTAAAAGAAGCAGTGAGAGGCAAAAAGGCCTCCTTTTAAAAAGTGGAAGCTAAATCCTAGTGAGGAAAATAGAAAGGAGCATAGCCTGTCAAGTGAAGTGTAAAAATATAATTAGGAAGGCCAAAAAAGAATTTGAAGAACAGCTAGCCAAAGACTCAAAAAGTAATAGCAAAAAAAAAATTTAAGTACAGGACGCCTGCTAAACAACTGGTGGGGCCACTGGAGGATCAAGATGCTAAAGGAGCACTCAAGGACAATAAGGCTATTGCAGAGAAACTAATTTAATTCTTTGTATCGGTCTTCATGGCTGAGGATGTAAGGGAGATTCCTAAACCTGAGCACTTCTTGTTAGGTGACACATCTGAAGAACTGTCCCAAATTGAGGTGTCATTAGAGGAGGTATTGGAACAAACTGATTAACAATAAGAAGTCACCAGGACCAGATGGTATTCATCCAAGAGTTCTGAAGGAACTCAAATGTTAAATTGCAGAACTAGTAACTGTGTTGGAACCTATCATTTAACTCCGCTTCAGTACCAGATGACTGGAGGATAGCTAATGTGATGTCAATTTTTAAAAAGGGCTCCAGAGGTGATCTTGGCAATTAAAGCCAGTAAGCCTGACCTCAGTACCGGGCAAACTGGTTGAAACTATAGTAAAGAACAGAATTGTCAGACACACAGATGAACATAATTTTTTGGGGAAGAGTCAACATGGTTTCTGTAAAGGGAAATCATGCCTCACCAATCTACTAGAATTCTTTGAGGGGGGTCAACAAGCATGTGGACAAGGGGGATCCAGTGGATATAGTTAGGGCCCTACCAAATTAATGGCCATGAAAAACACGTCATGGACCGTGAAATCTGGTCTTTTGTGTGCTTTTACCCTATACTATACAGATTTCACGGGAAACCAGTGTTTCTCAAATTGAGAGTCCTGACCCAAAAGGGAGTTGCACGTGGATCATAGTATTTCCACGCTTACTTCTGCGCTGCCTTCAGAGCTGGGTGGGCAGAAAGTGGCGGCTGTTGGCCAGGCGTCCAGCTCGGAAGGTGGTGCTCCGCCATCAGTAGTGCAGATGTAAGGGTGGCAATACCATACCATGCCATCCTTACTACTGTGCTGCTGCCTTCAGAGCTTGGCGGCCGAAGAGTGGCGGCTGCTGACTGAGGGCCAAGCTCTGCAGACAGCAGCACAGAAGTAAGGGTGGCAATACCATACCATGCCATCCTTACTCCTGCGCTGCTCCTGGCAGCAGCTCTGGCTTCAAAGCTGGGCTCCCAGCCAGCAGCCGCCACTCTCCAACTACCCAGCTCTCAAGGCAGTGCCGCCGCCAGCAACAATGCAGAAGTAAGGGTAGCAGTACCTACAAGAACCTTGTGACCACCCCACAACTCCTCTTTGAGTTAGGACCCCTACAATTGCAACACCATGAAATTTCAGATTTAAAGAGCTGAAATAATTAAATTCACTATTTTTAAAGTCCCATGACTGTGAAATTGGTAGGGGCCTAGATATAGTGTACTTAGATTTTCAGAAAGCCTTTGACAAAGGTCCCAAACCAAAGGCTCTTAAGCAAAGTAAGCTGTTATGGGATAAGAGGGAAGGTCCTATCATGGATTGGTAACTGGTTAAAAGATAGGAAACAAAGGGTAGGAATCATATGCATCCGAAGAAGTGGGCTGTAGTCCACGAAAGCTTATGCTCTAATAAATTTGTTAGTCTCTAAGGTGCCACAAGTACTCCTGTTCTTCTTAAAGGGTAGGAAGAAATGGTCAGTTTTCAATGTGGAAAGAGGTAAATAGTGGTGTCCCACAGTGGGCTGTATTGGGACCAGTACTATTCAGCATACTCATAAATGACCTGGAAAAAGGGGTAAACAGTGAGGTGACAAAATTTGCAGATGATACAAAATTACTCAAGATAGTTAAGTCCAAAGCAGACTGCGAAGAGCTGCAAAGGGATCTCACAGAATTGGATGGCTGGACAACAAAATGGCAGATGAAATTCAGTGTTGATAAATGCAAAGAAATGCACATTGGAAAACATAACCCCAATTATACATGCAAAATGATGGGGTCTAAATTAGCTGTTGCCACTCAAGAAAGAGATCTTGGAATCATTGTGGATAGTTCTCTGAAAACATCCACTCAGTGTGCAGCGGCAGTCAAAAAAGTGAACAGAATGTTGGGGATCATTAAGAAAGGGATAGATAATAAGACTGAAAATATGATATTGCCTCTATATAAATCCATGGTACGCCCACATCTTGAATACTGTGTGAAGATGTGGTCGCCCCATCTAAAAAAAGATATATTGGAATTAGAAAAGATTCAGAAAAGGGCAACAAAAATGATTAGGGGTATGGAACAGCATCTGTATGAGGAGAGATTAAAAAGACTGGGACTGTTCAGCTTGGAAAAGAGACAACTATGGGGGGGAATATGATAGAAGTCTATAAAATCATGACTGGTGTGGAGAAAGTAAATAAGGAAGTGTTATTTACCCCTTCGCATAACACAAGAACCAGGAGGTGACCTGATGAAATTAATAGGCAACAGATTTAAAACAAACAAAAGGAAGTATTTATTTACACAGTGCACATTCAACCTGTGGAACTCCTAGCCAGAGAATGTTGTGAAGGCCAAGACGATAACAGGGTTTAAAAAAGAACTAGATAAATTCATGGAGGATATGTCCATCAATGGCTATTAGCCAGGATGTGCAGGGATGGTGTCCCTAGCCTCTGTTTGCCAGAAGCTGAGAATGGACGGCAGGGGATGGATCACGTGGTGGTTGCCTGTTCTGTTCATTCCCTCTGGGGCGCCTGGCGTTAGCACCGTCAGAAGATGGGATGCTGGGCTGGATGGACCTTTGTATGGCCATTCTTATCGTTATGAAAGGATCCAGAGGCGAGCAACAAAGATTATCAAAGGGATGGAATGCAAGGGGCCCTCCTTAATTAAATTGGCTCGTTAGCACTGCCCCCCCCCCACACACACTTGGTAAGGCAACTCCCATCTTTTCCATGTGCTGTGTATTTATACCTGCCTACTGTATTTTCCACTCCATGCATCTGAAGAAGTGGGTTTTAGCCCACGAAAGCTTATGCCCAAATAAATTTGTTAACCTCTAAAGTGCCACAAGGACTCCTTGTTGTTTTTGCTGATACCGACTAACATGGCTACCACTCTGAAACCTGTGTGGTATTGTGGAGGTGTAGAGGAGGTTCAGAGAAGGACAGCGAGAATGACTAGGAGCCTTGAAAAACTCATAAGTGAGATTGAAAAGATTGTTCTTGCTCTTTTTACTTTTAGAAAGGATATGATGGAAATATATAAAATGGTCTACAGACAGTAGATTTGGGAGCTTCTGTTTTCTCTGGCTCATAACAGAAGAACAAAGTGACATTCAATGAAACTGAAAGGTGGCAAATTTACACTGGATGTCACTGCTATAGGAAGTCCTTGAATCTAAAAAATCAGAAGTATTCAAAGAGAGGGATTGGATGTGTATATGGATTATGAGACTATATAGAATTGTTATAATTAATAGCTTTGAAGGGTTAGTAAATCTCATCTTGTAGGTCTTAAGCCATTCTCTAACTGTTAGAGATCAGGATGAGACATAATATGGGAGCAGATTCTCACATTTTCCTGATGCAGGGTTCTTACACCTTCCTCTAAAGTTTCTGGTGCTGGCTACTGCTAGAGACAGGATACTGGACTAGATAGATCTTGAGCCTGACCCAGTCTGGTAATTCCTAAATGTCTATTGTAGTGTTCTTCAAGGAAGCATGGTGCATAAGAGAAGAATTTAAATCCGTTTCACCGGGGAGGGTGGGAGAGTTCCATTATAAGGGAGCAAAGGGGAGGGGAAATTTGGCTAGGTGCATGATTGGAGAAAGAGGTTAAATCTTTCTTTGAATTAGAAGATGTTCACCACCATAGGGAGGCAGGTTGTCAAGCTATAGATAAATCGTTGGTTTGTTTTGGTACGATTTCTTGGCCACTAAGTACAGTAGAATCTCATTTATCCAAGCCTCCATTTTCCAGCTCTCCGTATTAACGGAACCAGGCGGCGGGGGCTCAGACTGTCAGCCCTGGGCAGGGTGGGTGGCCCAACTCTCTTGCTGCACAAGAACTAGGGGGTTGTATTTTCAGTTAAGTAGATAAGAAAGGGAAGTAAGTTTTTAATGCTTTTCCAAGAGGGGTCAGCTAGTTTAAAAGTAACTCTGCATCTTTAAATAACAGATAGAAAGCTCTTTGACCATTCTCCTGATTATCTGAGTTTTTCATTATCCAATCTTGCCCCGGTCCCAATTAGATTGGGTAAACGGGGGTCTGCTGTATGTAAATGTGTTGTTGGTCTTGCTGGGAGGTCAGTAAACTAGATGGGACAGATATTGCAGTTGGCAGTATTGTTTCACTCTCATTTTCAAATAACATGGCATTAACTTTGTATGTGAATTGCCAGAAAATCTTAGAGCTTTGTAAGTATTTTGGGAGAGCATGGGTACACAAAGTTAATGTATAATTGAGAAATTATGGTAGTTTTCATGTTCTTTAGCATGGATTTCAGTACTTTAATTTTTTTCTTCCTCCCCCCCCTCCCCCTTAGCCCCTGGCGGATAGTGGATGACTGTGGTGGTGCCTTCACAATGGGAGCCATAGGTGGTGGAATCTTCCAGGCTATCAAAGGGTTCAGAAATTCCCCAATGGTGAGTAAAATAATTTCTTGTAGATAAACTAACAATAGCTTTGCTTCCCTTTCCTTCCAACAGTAAACGTGTGGGAGTGACCTAAGGGGAGGAAATAGCTCAGTGGTTTGAGCATTGGCCTGCTAAACCCAGGATTTGAGAGTTCAATGCTTGAGGGGCCCATTTAGGGATTTGGGGATTTAGTTGGGGGATTGGTCCTGCTTTGAGCAGGGGGTGGGACTGGATGACCTCCTGAGGTCCCTTCCAACCCTGATATTCTATGATTCTATGAAGTACTTGTCCCCAGTCATCGTATTGAGAGGCAGGGCAGAACAGGTTGCAGGCCAGGAGAATAAACCTGGTCAATCGCCCACAATCCACATGGATTCCAGGTCCATCTGTTTAGAAGTCTTGTGCCTCTACACCAGGTCACTGCCTTCTGTATGTTCCCTGTAGCTTATTCAGCTGGTGGCAGCCCCAGGGAAACCTCTTTAAGAGACCTCTTCCTACAGGGGTGCCTAGAAAATCACTGGGATTCACAAAGCCTGGGTTAGTTGCATATGCTTTCTATACAATGAGTGGAGAGAGATAAGCACCTAAGAACGGGATTCACAAAAGCCCGTCCGCTAGGCCAGTGTTTCCCAAACAGTGCATCGTGGGAAGGTTCTAGATGGGTTGCCATGTCCAGGGCCGGATTAAGTTGTCACTGGGCCTTGGCCTAGGCAGACATACACTTCTCCTGGCCTGGGTTTGTGTGTGAGAAGAACAAGCCCACCCTGCACTCACCTTGCAGCAGTGGCTCCTGTCCCTTCCCAGGCATTGTGACCTGGGGTCACAGTGCCACTTAGATTTGATCCAGCTGCCCTTCCTTCATCAGCCAAACTAAGTGGCGCTCTGTCACCCAGCACCAGGTCGCAATGCCGAGAGCAGGGAGCTGGACTGAACCCAGTGGAACAGGAGCTGTCGCTGTGGGGTGAGTGCAGGGCAGGCTTGCTCTCCTGGCCGAAAGCCGTCACCTCCACACTTGGCCAGGATTAGGATCAGTGGCGTAGCCAGGTTCTAAGAGCAGGGGGAGCGAACACATTAAAAAAAGGTGCCACCCCCTGCAAAGCAGCAAAGAAAAAAAAATGGGGGGGGAGGAAGAAAACCCCAAGTCTTGCCACCGAAGACTGAAGAACCCTCCATGCCAAATTACCCACTGCCGAATTGCCGCTGAAGACCCGGAGTGACTGAAGCACCTGCTGCAAATTGCCGCCGAAGACCCAGAGTTGGATTAGTCCTCAGCCAAGCGCAGCCGGAGCCGCAAGGTAGCAGGTGCCCCCCAGTGCCAGGGTGGAGGATGCGTATATGTAATGGTGGTTTGCAAAAAAAAAAAAAAAAAAAAAAGACACACAAGGTTTGGGACCACTGGGTTAGGGGACACACTTAAGAGGTGGCAGATCTCTGTTTAAACCCCTTCTCCTCATCTAGTGTTGGGGGGACTGCTGGTGCACATTGAGTGGATGTTTTCTGAGAATCATCATTTTATATGTATAGTTGGGATTATGTTTTCCAATGTGCATTACTTTGCATTTATCAACACTGAATTTCATCTGCCATTTTGTTGCCCAGTCACTCAGTAGCTCTTCTCAGTCTGCTTTGGACTTAACTATCTTGAGTAATTTTGTATCATCTGCAAATTTTGCCACCTCACTGATTGCCTCGTTTTCCAGATCATTTATGAATATGTTGAACAGCAATGGTGCCAGTACAGATCCCTCGAGGACACCACTATTTACCTCTCTCCATTCTGGAAAGGTTATTGATCTTAAAAGTTAAATTCCTCTCTGTTCCGTGTGGATGCGAAAGTGACACCATCTTTTTCTTTTAAAAAAAAAAACAAAAAAACTCTAGATTTTTATTTATTTATTTATTTATTTTTAAGAGTTTAACATAGTTAATTTTTTTAATTTGCTACACTTTTTGAGTTCTATTAAATTTGGGGATAAAACTGTATTTTCATGTTTTAAAAATATTTTTCTTTTCACTGTTGCTGTGTGAAAGACAAATGAGGAAGACTGATTATACGGGAGAAACAAAAATTCTGTAGGAGAAACAGTAAAACTGACTATAGAAAAATTGCTGTAAAAGTGTACAAAGTAAAACTGAAAAATGAAATATTTTCGCTAATCTCTTTCGTATAGCAATCTTGGGAGTTACTTGTAACAGTAGTAGATGATATATTTTTAGACAGAAGTGTAATAAGTGTCCCTTTAACATTTGCATGGCAGTCTCCCCTAAAAGTAGGTTTCCCTAGCATATGTGGATGAAATTTCCTCTGTTCACTTGTGTGCATTCTGTTGTGCAGCAATTATCTGTTGACATGCTTCCACTCTAAATTTCATTGGTTTTCTGCGTATATACTTTGTGAAGCAATTTAGGATCATTCAGAAGAAAAGGAACTACAGTAGAACGTCAGAGTTATGAACATCTTGGGAATGGAGGTTGTTCGTAACTCTGAAGTGGTTGCAACTCTGAACAAAACATTATGGTTGCTCTTTCAAAAGTTTACTACTGAACATTGACTTAATACAGCTTTGAAACTTTACTATTCAGAAGAAAAATACTGCTTTATTTTTTTTAGTAGTTTACATTTAATGCTGTATTTGCCTTTTTTGTCTTGTCTCTGCTGCTGCCTGATTGTGTACTTCCAGTTCCAAATGAGGGGTGTGGTTAAATGATCAGTTCATAACTCTGGTGTTTGGAACTCTGAGGTTCTACTGTATATAAATGTAAAATACTATCATGTAATGTTTACTTTTTATGTGGTAAAAACATTACTTAGTGTCTTGGTTTAAAAAAAAAAAAAAAAAAAAAAAGTAAAGGAAAAAGTAAATGGTCCAGCAATTAGACTTTACATCATCACAGAAAATTATATATAACTATTTGTGTAGTTTACAGGTGTTATAGTTGCATACTAAATATTAACTGAAAATAAAAATGTCAGAAAGCATTGATAAACTGATGAAGTGGAATTGTTTCTAATTCATATAGTTATGTATAATACAGTATGAAATGGCTGTGTTTTTTATAAATCCCGACAAAAACAGCTTTATAATGAAAGAACTTCCAGATGCTTAGTAATAACTATAACTGGGTCTGAAAGGGTGCAGTTTAATTAGCTGTAAAAATTAAATATGTTTAGTTTTGTTTTATTCTGATTGTCAGCTTTGGTTTATTTTAGGGTGTAAACCACCGGCTGCGGGGAAGTTTGACAGCTATTAAAACCAGAGCACCACAATTGGGAGGTAATTGCAGTCTGTACACTTAAGCCTGTATTCTTAAGCCTTTTTCCAGTTTTAAAAGCGAACTTCAAGGGAACTGAATAGCTCAGGGGATTTGGATGAGATTCAGAACCTCTAAGGACTAGATCCACAAAAGCACCTAACTGCCACTTGAGGCACTTAAGTCAAAATTTAGACCCTCAATACTTCCACTCAATTGCCATCTAACCCTTCAGGTGCCTACATTTCTGCTGGTAGTGTGCACATCTACCTGACACCTAGTTCACACCTAAGCCCCAGTGAGATTTCCAAATTAGGTGTTTGCCCACCTAGCTTGCCTGTGGGGCCCGATCCAGTAGGAGTGCTCAAAGGTCACCTTAGAGCATGCCTAGTGGATTGGGCCAGGGAGAAAGAGAGAGTGACTTTAGAGCCCAGTGATTAGGGAACTCCTCTGGGATATCAAGAGTGAGGTTGAAGTCCCTATTCCAATGAATATTTATTTTATACAAAGTTGACCAGCTTTAACAGGAACCAGAGAGAGAAACCTATCCCAGGATACCCCACAGCCCAGTGATTAGGGCACTCACTTGGGAAGTGAGAGACTGAACTTCAAGACCCGGCTCCTCTCTGGGAATTGTATGCACTGACCACAGAACTATAGGGAATGAGGCGATAGCTGCTGCCACCTCTTCTTCCTCCTTCTGCTTTTTGCTAAAAAGGACTGACCTAGCTTTGATGCCTAACTCTAGGAGCGGGTTCATGGCTGTGAATCTCTCCCTCTGGCCTGGAGTTAGGTGCCTAAGTCCCTTTAAAGGGTGGGGCTTATGCCACACCCTTCCTTGCCATTCATTAATGACTTGGAAATGGAGTGGAGAGGATGCTTATAAAATTTGTGTATGACACCAAGCTAGGAGAAGTTGCTAGCACTTTGGAGAACATGATCTGGTTTTAAGATTAAGTTAGATAAGTTTATGGAGGGAATGGTTTAATGGTAAAACATAGTAGCCAAGGAATACCAAGCAATGGTAGGTAAATAGTATAATGGCTAGCAGGGGTCAGGCTAGAGACTCTTGCCTACATGCTCGGGGTCTTACTGATCGCCATATTTGGGGTCGGGAAGGAATTTTCCTCCAGGGTAGATTGGCTGAGCCTCTGGAGGTTTTTTGCCTTCCTCCGCAGCATGGGGCAGGGATCACTAGCAGGAGGGTCTCTGCCAATTGAAGTCACTAAAACACAGGATTGGGGACTTCAACAGCAGAGTCCAGGGAAGGTGTAGGGACGGTTTTGTGGCCTGCAGCATGCAGGGGGTCAGACCAGATGATCATAATGGTCCCTTCTGACCTTAAAGTCTATGAATCTATGAATCTATTAGAGTTCAAAATTACCTTGACAAACTGGAGAACTCATCTGAAATCAACAAGGTGAAATTCAGTAAAAACAGGTACAAAGTACCACACTACAAAATGGGAAATAACTGATTAGGTGGTCATACTGCTGAAAAGCATCTGGGGGTTATAGTCTGTCATAAATTGAATATGAGTCAACAGTGAGATGCAGTTGTGAAGTTATCATTCTGGTATGTTGTTAACAGGAGTGTTGTATGTAAGACACAGCAGGTAATTGTCCTGCTCTATTTAGCACTGGTGAGGCGTCAGCTGGAATACTGTGTGCCAGTTCTGGCCGCCACATTTTACAAAAGATATGGATAAGTTGGAGAGAGTCCAGAAGAAAGCAACAAACATGATAAAAGATTTAGAAAACTGGACCTGTGAGGAAAGGTTTAAAAAAATTGGGTATGTTTAGACTTGAGAAAAGAAGACCAAGGAGGAACCTGGTAAGTCTTCACATATGTTAAGGGCTGTTATAAAGAAGACAGTGATCACTTCTCCATGGCCTCTGGAGGTAGGAAGAAGTAATGACCTTAATCTGCCGCAAGGGAGAATTAGGTTAAATATTAGGAAAAACTTTCTAACTACAAGGCTAGCTAAGCACTGGACCAGGCTTCCAAGTGAAGTTTTGAAGAACAGATTAGGCAAACCCCTGTCAGGGATGATCTAAGTGTACTTGGTCCTGCCTCAGTTTGGGAGGCTGGACTTAGATGACCTCTCAAGGTCCCTTCTAGCTTTACATTTCTCTGATTTCCTATGGGCTAGTTTAGGCAGTTCCCCACTCAGTTTGTTGGCTTTTGTAAATCCACTTTTTAGGTGCCTAACTCTCCACATGCATTGTATAGGGAGTCTGAGCACCTAAATTGGGGCTATGGATTCCACTAAGTGTCAGGCACCTAAAGTTAGGCACTGCAATGCTGAACCTGAGTCCCCTTTTTGGATCTACCCCTAACTGGTTATCTGACCTACAGTATGTTATTTTTGTAAAAGGAGTCAGAGGTCTCAGTGGACAGCTATCCAAAATCACAACATTATTATCCATAATTGGTCTCTTGGTGGCTGTTTCAAGGATTTAGTCAAAATGAAGTTTTAACAACCCTGTCACCCTTAAAGGTGATTTGGTAATAAGGTATACATGAAGTTATATTCCTTGTCTCGCTGTTGCTATTCTAACAGCAAGTTGTATGTTCTGGGTAATTTTACTTCAAGAAGGAATATTGACTAGATCTTGCAAGAGGAAAAAATTGAAGGAAGAAAATGCATTGATGGCAGCAGACTCCTTGAAGAGCACAGAAATTGGTATTGCATTCTGGAGAAGCTATTGTTGCTGTTCATCGTGCCCTTCTTAAAATAGAGGACTTAAGTCTCCTGTTTTTATTTTCTTGCGTTAAGCTTTTAAGCATGAAAGCACTTTGAAATAAAGATCAGAGGGGTAGCCGTGTTAGTCTGAATCTGTAAAAAGCAACAGAGGGTCCTGTGGCACCTTTGAGACTAACAGAAGTATTGGGAGCATAAGCTTTCATGGGTAAGAACCTCCCTTCTTGCATCTGAAGAAGTGAGGTTCTTACCCATGAAAGCTTATGCTCCCAATACTTCTGTTAGTCTCAAAGGTGCCACAGGACCCTCTGTTGCTTTTGAAATAAAGAGGCTTGCAAGAAAGTATACTCGGTGAGAAGTGCATCTTAACTTCTCTGAACTGAATTTTTAAGGTTTTTTGTTTTTTTGTTTTTTTTTTAAATTTGCCTTTCTAGAAATCTTGCCAGTTGCATTCTGCTGGCAGCTGCCATACAGACTAATATTAATCATGTTTTGGAGATGACAAAAGCAGAAATAAGATACTAAACTGTCATACAGCATTCGTTTATGATTTATGATTTTTATGTATTAGCAGGACTGTTATAAGCAAGACATGAGAAATAGTTCTTCTGCTGTACTCTGCACTGATTAGGCCTCAACTGGAGTATTGTGTCCAGTTCTGAGTGTCACATTTCAGGAATGATGTGGGCCAATTGGAGAAAGTCCAGTGAACAGCAACAAAAATGATTAAAGGTCTAGAAAATATGACCTATGAGGGAAGATTGGAAAAAATTGGATTTGTTTAGTCTGGAGAAGAGAAGACTGGGGGGGGGGGGGGAGATGATAACCGTTTTCAGGTACATAAAAGGTTGTTACAAGGAGGAGGGTGAAAAATTGTTCTCTTTAACCTCTGAGGATAGGATAAGAAGCAGCAAGGGTGGTTTAAGTTGGACATTAGGAAAAACTTCCTAATGGTCAGCACTGGAATAAATTGTCTAGGAAGGTTGTGGAATCTCTGTCATTGGAGATTTTTAAGAGCAGGTTAGACTAATACCTGTCAGGGATGGTCTAGATCAGTGGTCTCCAACCTTTTTACCCTCAAGATCACTTTTTGAATCTAAAGACAACCCAGGATCTACCCTGCCCCTTCTTCGAGGCCCAGCCCCTTCCCCAAAGACCTGCCCCCTCCATCCTCCGCCCACCGTTACTCGCTCTCCCTCACCCTCACTCACTTTCAGGGGGATGGGGTTCGGGAAAGGGTGCGGGCTCTGGGCTGGGGCTGAGGGGTTTGCAGTGCAGGAGGGAGCTCTGGGCTGAGCCTGGGGTAGGGGGTTGGGGTACAGGAGGGAGTAAGGGGTGCAAGCTCTAGGAGGGAGTTTGAGTGCAGGAGTGTTGGGGTACAGGAGGGGGTGCAAGGTGTGGGACCTGGAAGGGAGTTTGGGGGCAGGAAGGGGCAGAATGTTGGAGTGTAGGAGGGGGTATGGAGTACTGTCTCTGGGAAGGGGCTCAGGGATGGGATTTTGGGTCCGGCCTCCCACCGGGCAGCACTTACCTCGGGTGGCTCCCAGTTGGCAGCGGGCACAGCCAGGCTAAGGCAGGCTCCGGGCCTACCCTGGCCCCACACTGCTCCCGGAAGGGGCCAATGTGCCCCTGCGGCCCCTGGGGTGGGAGGGGCACATGCCTCTGTGTGCTGCTCCTCTCTGCAAGCACCGCCCCCCGCAGCTCTCCCAGCCAATGGGAGCTGTGGGGGCGGTGCTTGCAGGCAGGCGCAGCGTGTGGCGGAAGACATCTGTCCCCGCCGGGGCTGCACTGGTCTCTTTTGGGAGCGGCGTGTGGCTAGGGTAGGCAAGGAGTCTGCCTTAATGGCAACCACACTGTGCCACCGGAGATCGCGATTGACTGGGAGATCCTCTAGGATCGACCGGTTGGTGACCACTGGTCTAGATAATACTTACCCTTGCCTTGAGTGCAGGGGATTGGACTAGAAGACCTCTTGAGATCCCTTCCAGTCCTACACTTTTATGATTCTATGATGGTTCCATTGGCAGAAGGAAAAAAAACCTTTAAACTGTTAAATTTATAGTTAAATACTAAAGATCCTCTGATCACACTGCTCTACAGCCAAAATGCTTCTGAAATAAATGTAGTCAAACTTTACTAATTCTGGGTCACTGAGAACGAAAATAATGCTTAAAATTGTTGATTGGCTCTAGTTTTCAAGATATGTTATTGGGTCAGTATATATGACCCTTGACTTGGGAATGGCGGAGGATAAGTGAGTTATAAAAGGAAGGGATCTCAATTTAAACCAGAAATGACTAAAATACATCTTTGACTGGATCTATGAATAAATCTATGACTGGGTTTGGACAGTACTTGCTTTTTAGGCAAAACAATGAATGATGCAATCTGAAGCTGGTATTGCGTCATACGTGATATGAATTGCATCATGTTATTCCTCGAAGTCATGGATGATGCAATCATAACGAAGCTTACATCACTCTGCTGAACAAATTGCCCTATATCAGCTCTAGAAATCATACAGTGTCGTGCTCTCTTATTTGTCAGTGTTTGATTTTGCAAAGGGACACATTTCTGTTTAGCCAAAGTGACCAGAGATGCCTCGTACTTGTGTGAACAGTGCAGATAACTTCTGCTATGTTTGTGATGAAGTGACTTTTGCATCACAAAAGCGCAGTATAACCACTATGGTTAAGAAAGCCTATCACCTTTATTTTGGCTGCAAAATTGGAGATCAGGACGAGGTGGGCCCCACACATATGCTGCAACACTTGCGCAACAAATCTTCGCCAGTGGTTGCACAGGAAAAGGAAATCTATGCCTTTTGCAGTGCCAATGATTTGGAGAAAGCCAACAGATCATACCAGCAATTGTTACTTCTGCATGGTGCCTCCAATTGGGAAAGGTATGTCAAAGAAGAAAAAGTGTACTATGTATTATCCAAACATTCCATCAGCTATACGCCCAGTACCCCACGGAGAAGGCCTGCCGGTTCCTGATGCACCAGAATCATTCTCACTTGAGTCAGACGAGGAAGAGGATGAAACTTCTGGTCCTGAACCATCAATGTCACAGGACCCACATTTTCTCCCATCCTCTTCCTCTGAACCACACCTCATAACACAAGGTGAACTGAATGACTTTGTCAGGGATTTGGAACTATCCAAGAGTAAGGCAGAGCTGTTGGGCTCCAGACTACAGCAGTGGAATCTCCTGACATCTCAAAAATTGTAGACCAGTGTCATTAAGCCAGAATTAGTAGGATGGAAACTCCTTTACAATCACTGATATCACCGGTCTACAATTTTTGAGACATCGTCTGCTTCAGAGATAAAATGTGCTATTTATTATGTATTTTGATGTGCTGAATTCAAATATGACAATTAAAACAACTGATTGGCTACTGTTTCTAAGATATTTAAGTTTTTACATTTTATGTCTATGTATTTTATGTAGATAGTAGAGTGTTAATCATAAATTATAAACCTAGGTCTTTCATGTGTTTATGGTTGCTTTACATATTTCACCTGTCCTGTTTTTGTAACACTTTAAAAATCAGCAAAAGGGTTAAATAAAATTTATTATGAAACAAAAAGCAAAAAACTATTATGTACATAGTTTAGTCCTATTCGGTGTCTACTCGGCACTTCTTGGCTTGTCTCTTGTATTCATTAAATGGAGCATCTCTTGTCACTGTCCAGCAATAGTCTGCAAGCATTGATGGGCTCCATTTGCCCTGATAGCGTTTCTCCATTGTTGCAATGTCCTGGTGAAATCGCTCGCTGTGCTCGTCGCTCACTGCTCCGCAGTTCGGTGGAAAAAAATCTAGATGAGAGTGCAAAAAATGCATCTTTAGTGACATGTTGCAACCAAGGCTTTTGTATGCCTTGAGGAGGTTTTTCACCAACCACCTGTAGTTGTCTGCCTTATTGTATCGGAGAAAATTTATTGCCACTAACTGGAAGGCTTTCCATGCCGTTTTTTCCTTGCCACGCAGTGCATGGTCAAATGCATCATCTCCAAGAAGTTCACGAATCTGAGGACCAACAAAGACACCTTCCTTTATCTTAGCTTCACTTAACCTTGGAAATTTTCCACGGAGGTACTTGAAAGCTGCTTGTGTTTTGTCAATGGCCTTGACAAAGTTCTTCATCAGACCCAGTTTGATGTGTAAGGGTGGTAACAAAATCTTCCTTGATTCAACAAGTGGTGGATGCTGAACACTTTTCCTCCCAGGTTCCAATGACTGTCGGAGTGGCCAATCTTTCTTGATGTAGTGGGACTCTCTTGCACGACTATCCCATTCGCAGAGAAAACAGCAGTACTTTGTGTATCCAGTCTGCAGACCAAGCAAGAGAGCAACAACCTTCAAATCGCCACAAAGCTGCCACTGATGTTGGTCATAGTTTATGCACCTCAAAAGTTGTTTCATGTTGTCATAGGTTTCCTTCATATGGACTGCATGACCAACTGGAATTGATGGCAAAACATTGCCATTATGCAGTAAAACAGCTTTAAGACTCGTCTTCGATGAATCAATGAACAGTCTCCACTCATCTGGATCGTGAACGATGTTGAGGGCTGCCATCACACCATCGATGTTGTTGCAGGCTACAAGATCACCTTCCATGAAGAAGAATGGGACAAGATCCTTTTGACGGTCACGGAACATGGAAACCCTAACATCACCTGCCAGGAGATTCCACTGCTGTAGTCTGGAGTCCAACAGCTCTGCCTTACTCTTGGGTAATTCCAAATCCCTGACAAGGTCATTCAGTTCACCTTGTGTTATGAGGTGTGGTTCAGAGGAGGAGGATGGGAGAAAATGTGGGTCCTGTGACATTGATGGTTCAGGACCAGAAGTTCCATCCTCTTCCTCTTCCTCATCTGACTCAAGTGAGAATGATTCTGGTGCATCAGGAACGGGCAGGCCTTCTCCGTGGGGTATTGGGCATATAGCTGATGGAATGTTTGGATAATGCACAGTACACTTTTTCTTCTTTGACACACCTTTCCCAACTGGAGGCACCATGCAGAAGTAACAATTGCTGGTATGATCTGTTGGCTTTCTCCAAATCATTGGCACTGCAAAAGGCATAGATTTCCTTTTCCTGTGCAACCACTGGTGAAGATTTGTTGCGCAGGTGTTGCAGCATATGTGTGGGGCCCACCTCTTGTCCTGATCTCCAATTTTGCAGCCAAAATAAAGGTGATAGGCTTTCTTAACCATAGTGGTTAACTATGCGCTTAACTGCGCTTTTGTGATGCAAAAGTCACTTCACCACAAACATAGCAGAAGTTATCTGCACTGTTCACACAAGTACGAGGCATCTCTGGTCACTTTGGCTAAACAGAAATGTGTCCCTTTGCAAAATCAAACACTGACAAATAAGAGAGCACGACACTGTATGATTTCTAGAGCTGATATAGGGCAATTTGTTCAGCAGAGTGATGTAAGCTTCGTTATGATTGCATCATCCATGATTTCGAGGAATAACATGATGCAATTCATATAATGTATGACGCAATACCAGCTTCAGATTGCATCATTCATTGTTTTGCCTAAAAAGCAAGTATTGTCCAAACCCAGTCATAGATCTATTCATTGATCCAGTCAAAGATGTATTTTAGTCATTTCTGGTTTAAATTGAGATCCCTTCCTTTTATAACTCACTTATCCTCTGCCATTCCCAAGTCAAGGGTAGTATATACTGACCCAATAACGTATCTTGAAAACTAGAGCCAATCAACAATTTTAAGCATCATTTTCATTCTCAGTGACCCAGAATTAGTAAAGTTTGACTACATTTATTTCAGAAGCATTTTGGCTGTAGAGCAGTGTATTTGGGAGGCATTTTGTTGTCTAACACAAAACAGTAAATATTATTACCCACTTTATTGGGTGAGTAAGGATATTTCCTGAATTTGTTTATGTAATGTTTTAATCTAGTTTTTGTGAGTTTGGGTATATTTTAAGGCTCAAAAGTAAATTTCCTAAAATATTCCAACACAAAACTTTATAATGTGGCTGGAGTATAGCTTTGGTTACTGTGCTTTTAAAATTTTTTTCCCCCCCAAACAGGTAGCTTTGCAGTCTGGGGTGGTCTCTTTTCCATGATTGACTGTAGTATGGTGAAAATGAGGGGTAAAGAAGATCCATGGAACTCAATCACAAGTGGTGCCTTAACTGGAGCCATATTAGCCTCAAGAAGTAAGGAACTGCAATCTGGGGACAATGGGTATTGAAAAGCCTTTATATTTGAAACTATAAATACCACATTTTTGTGTCCGTCAGACATTTTAGTGATAATCAGATAATTAGAAAGAACTTCATTTATCTTTTATGGAACTTTGGAATCCCGTATACCTAAAAAGCAATATTAACCCTTTTTGTTTTCTATTTTTAAGAATCTAGTATGTTATAATTGTCTTGACTGTTTTATCAATAGTGGCATAATACATTCAAAATGGTTATTTAAAGATCTTTTAACATGGTGGATTAGAGTTTACTTTTAAAGTTGCAATACACCATTTAGGCCCAATTCAGGAAGTATTCTCAATAGTCCATGGGACCTAAACATGTTCTTAATGCTCTCCTGAATTGTTCCATTTGTGAAAATTGGAAGTAGAGCAGTTAGACCTTCTCAACAATGTTTTGTTGAGTGTATTAATGTTGACAACACTGTGTAGTTTGAAAGGGTTTTTTGTGGGTCTTAATGGACATTGAAGATCTAATTTTGTGGATGACAAATTAAGCATGGATAGTATTATTTTACATTTGTTTTTATCAATACAATATTCTAAATAGTCTAAAATTTCTTAATGGTAAAAATGGTCTTTAATCTAGATAATAGTTGAGTTAAATACGTCCACGAATGACAACTTGGACTCCATCTAGTAACTGCAGCACAGAATCTGGAGACTAGACACTTTTGTGAAAAGGGATGGACTTAAGCATGTGCTTGAGTTTTTTGATAGGCCACTGCCAATACTATGAGGAAGCATTGTGTAGTGATTAAAGCACAGAACTAGGAGTCAAGATTTGCCACTGATCATCTGTGAAACCTTGGGCAAAATACTTTCTCTTTGCCTTCATATCTCCCTTTGTAGAATGAGGATAACAACACTACAGCACCTTGCACAATGAAGTCCAGGTCCATGACTAGGGCCCTTAGGCACTACTGCAATGCAAATAATAAATAGCACCTAACTCACTAGGGCATTGTGAAGTATTTTGAAGTCTGTGGATGGAAGGTGCTAGAGAAAAGCCAACTAAAATGACTGTACTCTTAAACGGTACTAGTACTATCTTGTTTCATCAGGGACAGGTATGTGTGGTAATGATATCTTTATTTGTAATGTTAATGGTGACAAATCTACTTCATAGTCTGATCACTGGAGTGGTAGTAATTGTATTAAAAGTGATGTATAAATTGCCAATCCTGTACAAAACCGGGTTTTGAAAAGCAATCTGTTTTGTATTTTGACATTTTTAGATGGACCAGTTGCCATGGTTGGGTCAGCTGCTATGGGAGGAATACTTCTAGCTTTAATTGAAGGAGCTGGTATCCTATTAACAAGATTTGCCTCCACACAGTTTCCAAATGGTATGTGTTCTACACTTCAGATTATAGAACCTCAAAATGTTTATAATGCTTTCTCAGAATACAAACACTCAAGTACAACAGTTTATGGGAAATGAAATGGCTAGATTCCTTTTTCAAGTATTGAAATACCAGATTCATTTTCTAGGATGTCTTTAGGATTCTGATTTTCTTCATTCTTTATTTGTCTTTCCAATGTATAGTTGTTATGCAGATTTAAAAATAAATAGGTACTATAGGAGTGAATTTGTCTGTTTACACCCCTTCCTCCAACCTTATCACATTTTGTACCCTTCTCATCTTCCACATTAATTCACACATAGGCAGGTCAGCAGAGCAGATCTCAGTACATAAGTAAACTTTGTCACAAATGTTCATGAGAATGGCTTTTGCCCTCCAGATAATAGTCTCTCTTCTGTGATGCAGTTGGTCAGGTATATTCAGGGACCTGATGAAAAAGAAATGCAGATTAATGTTGTAGGCAGTAATATGATGTGGTGATGCCTCAGAACAATCATCATATTTGGTTATATGGCATACCTAAATCACTGCCACATGTTCATGGGTGAGAATAACAGTTCAATAGTTGTGCAGGCTTTGTAGTAAAACTTTGGCAAATCTGCATTCATTCTTGAGGGCATAAATTGGGACAGTGGTTTTAGTCCTTACTGTTGTGCTGCCCTTGCAGCCTTTAGTCTGCTTCTATTGCAGGGAGTCCCCTCTCTGCCAGTTTCTGGGAGGAATTGCTATGTGGCAGAAAGCCAACTTGTCACACTGCAGCAGATCAGTGGAACTAGTAACACAAGCAGGAACAGCACAGTAGCAGGAATTAAAAACTGTTTTTCCAAATGCTATATGTGGGGTGGGGAGTAGAGAAGTATCCATCCAAGCTCAGGAGGGACCTAACCTTATGTTGGAACACGGTCGGCATTGAGGGTTTTAAGGCACAGTTGTAGTGTTGGACTCTAGGAAGGATGTAGATCAGTTCTGGGACTCCAAAGGGAGGGAGGAGAAGGAATCAGGTATTAATTCAACGAGTAAATTCCAGCGGCATGTGGCAGGTGTCCCCATCCATTTTTGCTGCGTCAGGTCCAAATAGCACATCTATGCTGGTACAAAGTGTAAATGTTGTTTAGTTAACAAGATGTGTGCTTTTCCAAGAACATGAAGGATCATTGTCCCTGATAATTAACATGCAGCATCAAAACATAAATAAGATTAATTTGGGAAACTTTTCCTGTTTGGTTGCAGACTAACATAGACAACAGTTCATGTTCTAAAGGCTCTTTTCTTCTGGAAGGGAGCTAGAAACAAATCATTTTAAGTTAAAGTTTGGGAATGTAATGTGAGGACCCCAAATCTCTTGTTTCAGTGACTGTGGAGAACCGCTTTCCCTGATTATATTCTGATATTGCATGATATTCCAGGCTATCTAATTTACACTTGGTCTCTGCCACCTCATCATTAGGAATATAGCATTCCTAGATATATTTGGCCTGTGTTCTTGTATTTGAATAATTTTCAGAGGAAGGACAGTGTAGTGTTTATAGCAGCAGGACTAGAAGTCTGTTCTCATTTCCGACTTACTGGGTCAAATCAGTTAACCTGTCTGCCTCAGTTGTCTCATCTGTAGAATGGGGATAATACTCAGACAGTTACGGTGCTTAAAGTATTGGGGAAAGGATTATTAACCTTGAAATCTTTTCTCTGTGAAGTTTTCTTTGCAACTATAATAGTGAGAGACTATCTCTTTAAAACAAAATGAAATCTGGTTAATTGAGTTTGTAACCAGTTATTTACATAACTGGCTGTAAACATGGCCTGGATTGATATAAAACATGTTTAATACCTGGCTGGTATCCCTGGGAGTTACATGTGCTGGTCTTGCTAGCACCTGATGATGATGCATGGTTATGTTTCTACAACAAGGTTATAAAGTTTTGCAGTGTAGACAGAACCGTTCATCTGTGCCTGTGTAGTATTTAGTTAAGTTTGCCAGTCTTCCTCCTTCCCAGTTCTCTGTGCAGTAGGACATCCTAGAGTGCACTGATCTCCGTATTGCTGGTTCCACTCTGTGCATGTCCTCTGAGCAGTCTGTCTTCTAATGAGGCAGTCTAGGATAGCTGCCTAGATTTCCTCTCCTTCCGCCCCGCCTCTTCTCTTCCCCCTCTCCCCCCCGAATGCACTGAGATAATGAGATAAACAGGCAAAAATGTTGTTGTGAAAAAAGCTGATGTGTGGACATACCTGTTTGTTGTAACAAAGTCATGGGTACCTTTCACAGCCTGGGTATAAAAACACTGTTGCACATGCAGTGTAGGCTGGATCTATGTAACAGGCCAACCTAAAAATAAAACACAATTTCCCCAGCTTGTTGTTATGGGGGAAGCACAGACTGTTGTATAGATAAATCCCTGAGAAAATCACAATTATTTTTTTTTAAAACCATGGCAGCATCATGGAGCAATGTTTGTAATTTATGGGGTATGCATGGCAGCAAAACGACTTTTCCAGTAGCAGGGAGGCAGAAGTGAGCATCCCTGCTTCCACCTCCCTGCTGAGGCTGCAGCTGCTCATGGGAGTTAGCAGACTGTTCCCATCCTGGTCCTATCCTGGGGAGTGGGGAAAGGGGACAGGGTGAGAGTGTCTCACCATATGCTGCTGTCCAGCCCAGCCTGAGGTAGGAGTTGGCATCTAGCTTGCCCTTCGTTCAACTCTGGACCAGGCCAATTCTGCTGCTTTCTGTTGGAGGGAAGCATCACTGGAAATGTGGCGATTAGGAGCCTCAGCCTGCCCCACAGCAATCGGGCCCAGGGGGGAGACTGTAGCACCAGCTGGCAAGGAATGAGACTGGGAACCATCCCTGCACCCCAATTCTCCTGACTGCGGTCGGCCCTCTCACACACCTGCTTGTGTTCCAAGAGGCGCTGGCACTGGCTTCAGTTGGTGGATGGCTCCTGCACACAGTCTCCCCTGGGCCTGTTGGGGACCACTGTGGGGTGGGCCAGGCTGGAGCTCCTAATCACTGCATTATCAGTGCCACTCCCTCTGTCAGCTGCGGTGTCCTGGGCTTAATCTGAGCACAAAGCAAGCTGAGCTATGATCCCTGCCCTGGGCCAGACTGAACCAGCTGCACTATGCGGTGAGGCTGCTCCTCTTGTTCCTTGGGATAGGACTGGCCCACCACCTCCCTGTCCTCCTCCAGTGTGGGGCAAGGCCTGCTAACCTGCAGTGAACAGCTGCAGTCTCAGTGGGGAGGTGCTAATTTCACTATTTCCATGCAGTCTGTGAAGTTGTGACTTACACAGGCCTTTAGGTATAGTACATTAAGTAAGACACTAATTCCTGGTGACCCGGTATTTCAGCTTCTGTTCAGTGGCATTCTTATTAGTGTCTCCAAATTATCATAAATTTTCCTCTTTGATCCAGAATTGTTTTGTAAATCATGTTTCATAGTGGTAACCGTGTTAATCTGTATCAGCAAAAAGGAGTCCTTGTGGCACCTTAGAAACTAACAAATTTATTTGGGCATAAGCTTTCGTGGGCTAAAACCCATTTCATTGGATGCATGCAGTGGAAAATACAGTAGAAAGATATTATATATATATATATATATACACACACACACAGAGAACATGGAAAAAATGGGTGTTGCCATACCAACTATAACAAGACTAATCAATTAAGGTGGGCTATCATCAGCAGGAGAAAAAAAAAAAAAAACTTTTGTAGTGATAATCAGGATGGCCCATTTCCAACAGTTGACAAGAAGGTGAGAGTAACAGTAGGGGAAAAATTAGCATGGGGAAATAGTTTTTACTTTGTGTAATGACCCATCCATTCCCAGTCTTTATTCAAGTCTAATTTAATGGTGTCCAGTTTGCAAATTAATTCCAATTCTGCAGTTTCTTGTAAATCATGTGAGAGTTATTAGTGAAGGAGCATTATCTGTTTACCTGTCTTACACTGCATGTGTCTAAATAATAAAAACATGTGCATGTAGTGGTCAGAGCCAAGCCCTAGAAGTCAGGGGTCCATAGTAGTATTCATTCAGCTACACTGGCTAACTGATATTGGGCAAAGTGCCTAAATCCCATTGGAAGTCATTGGGATTTAGGCTTCTAAATTTATGCAGGTAATTCTGAAAATCTTTCCTTTCATCTCTCTGTACCGCATGTCTCCCTTCTGTAAATGGGGATGAAAACACATAACCGGCCTTGCACGAGTGAGGCTTTATTTTAGTGGGTAAAGCTCTTTGATTTCATTGAATGAAAGAGACTGTGTACGTGGAAAGCCTTCTTTATTCTTGGTCCTGCTAATCCAGAAAGGATTTATGCAAACAGACAATACTTTGAAAGTGTATCATAATATTTTGTCATAAATCACTGTCCTATTAATCTTCCTTTTGCTTTAATTAATTATTTTCTTCCCTTTAACAGGCCCTCAATTTTCAGATGATCCCTCCCAGTTGCAGCCCTCCCCATTTGGAGATTATAGGCAATATCAATGATTACATTGTTCTACTGTTTCATATTGTACATGTGAACTGTCATTTATAAAATGCTGGAAAACCAAGATACAGAAAACTGGAAGTGTACGGTAGACCTCTTTGTGCAAACTATGGCAAGAGGACACTTAGCACTTTTTCATTGTAAAGATGCACAAGAGAACTTTTAGAATATCATAAATATATTTATTCATCATAGGATTCCATTGTTGTAAAGTTGATATGTCTGACATAACACATTAATGCTTAAGATGAGGACCAAACAGAATGCTGTACTACTTTGGATAAGGAATGAAATGAATTTCTCTGAAGTGTGGTATTAACAAGAGTGCAATTTAGTCACGGAATCCGTGACTTCAGCCAGCACTGGCCGGGAGCTGCAGGGTCTCCTGCCGCCTGTGAAGGCAGGGAGATGCAGGAGCCCCCTGCTGCTCCTGGCCACCACAGGCGGCGCGGGGGATCCCCGCAGCTCCCGTCCATGGCGGGTGGCGTCGGGGATCCCCACAGCTCCCCGCCGCTGCAGTAGCAGGGGGAACCCCTGGAGCTTCTGGCCGCTGTGGGCAACTGGGGGAAACCCCGGCGGCTTGGAGCCACCAGTGGAAGGGGACCCTGGAGCTCCCAGCCCACCTGCAGATGCCTAGGCTCCCAATGTTGTCATGGATATTTTTAGTAAAAGTCAGGGACAGGTCGTGGGCTTCCGTGTTTTTTTTTTTTTTTTTTTTAATTATTGCCCATGACCTGTCCCTGACTTTTACTAAAAATATCCATGACAAAATCTTAGCCTTAGGTATTAACTATTATTTAACCATTAACAATAGAACTTATCCTCTCTCTTCACAATCAGTATCACATTTAGGTCATAATACTGAGCATTTCAGTTTATTTTAAGAAAATTCATTCATCTACATGAGTTCCAATCAACACTCCTGAGGTGAATTTTGGGGAGGATATTGTGTGTTGAGCCAATGAAGAGTAATACATTTTTTGTAACTCTTTGTGCCGCATAAAGTATTTCTTTCCACACAAATTAAATCCCAATTATAAGTAAAATATCTTGCTTATGAAAGGTGCCTGTTCCAGAATTCTCTTTCCTACAGGGCTACTGTGTCTTGATTACTGACCTTACTCTTAGTGTTACTGGTGTGTAATGCTCAAAATACTTCAGAAGGAAAGTTCTGTATTGATGAAAGTGTGCCATTTGCATTAATAAAAAGTTACTGATTTCCTCAGGTGCAGTTGGAAAGAAAATATTTTTCTTGTTTTTGAACATGGGCCGGACTTCAGTGATTTGCATGCTTTTATAATGCATAAAAGTGTTTGCCTTACTCCACTGCTCAAAGATGTGATGGTAGTGTGTTACAGTATGAGACCGCAAGGACTTCATTATTTTTACAAAACTGTTTTACCATACTAGTATATGAAATAGCATAATAAATAATTAAAATGACACTACATCTCTGTGTTGGGTGGGGATGAGAGACTCGATTTTGTGATGCAGTATCCTTGGGTTTTGGAACTTTAGTTACGAATGTTTGAAATGTAGTAGCTTGCACACTGGATCTCTTTCTGTCATTAATGGGAATTAGTGAGGTTTGGCTGTAGCTTATAGCTCATTTGAGCAAGAAAATGTAAATGCATAGTGTCTATAATGCATATTTTTTAAATCTTTCTTGTCTGTGAGCCTGAGCCTTGAAATGGGTCATTTAAAAGGACTGGAACAAATGCAGTACTAAAATAAGCACAGTGTGTTTAGTCAGCCATATCTTCTTTGTGGATTGGTACTAGTAAGTGATCATGCTTGCTTAAATAAAAAAAAGAATGTCAGATAATTACAATGTATCTAAAGATGCTCATGTACAAAATGGGAAAAAATAGTTTATAATAAATATTAGTGCAAATACCAAGTATGTGGAGTGTAAGATATATTCTGAATTTTAAAATCTCCTTCCTCTTTTTAACTGAGTTTTGTGATGATCAGTTGTGCAAAACACATTTATTTTTGATAAAGCAAGACAGAAACTAAAGGTGGACTGAGAACTCATTCCCAAAGTACTGAAGTTTTTTGCTGACTGAGGCCATAGAAAAGATGGTTAACACCTCATGTACCTGCTCCTTAGTGCCTCCTGACAGTAGGTGGTGGAGTATACCACCATCCTTTCTGAAGCAGCATGGCTTCATTCCCATTGGGAACAATGATAGATAATGGCCATCTTTGCAAAGGGTAGCTTGTGACCTTAGTCCCATTGTTAGAGGGCAGTTCTTTGGGAGTTCTCTGAAGATTTTATGTACCCACCTCTGCTGAAGGAGAAACTCCCAGCTATGAAGAATAGGATGGAAGGTTATTTTTGGTCAAACGCTTCATAAATAAACCCAACCAAACTGAAAATCCATGAGACTAGAGCTACTCAACAGGAAGAGGAGGAAAGTGGAGTGAGCTATGCTGTGTGAGTGAGACAAAACTGCCAGCTGACTCTAAAAGCTAACATTTTATAAAATTGACTTCAGGTTGATGTTTCTAATCTGAAATTATATCACATGGTTGAATTCTCTTTGGGTCTCTTGGTTACTGTTCCATATATGAACAATTTAATAATTAAAAAAAGAAACTCAGTCCTAAACTGATGAGTGGAGTTAAGGCAGAGTATATATCAATGTTTCAAAAAAGTCTTACAGGAATTCATGATTTTAAGGCTAGAAGGGACCATGGTGATCTTTTAGTCTGGCCTGCTGCATACAAAGGCCACAGAATTTCACCCCATTATCTCTGTATCGGGCCCATAATTTCTAGTTGAGTTAGTGTATCATTTAGAAAGACATTCAATCTTGATTTAAAATCGAGAAGGGTAACTTTAAGACAGTAGTTGACCACTACAACCCATTTGAGAAGCCATGGTGTGTGATGTGGGAGAAATGGGTTCTCCTCCTGGAGGAGTGTGATGCGGGGATTGGAGAATGAGCACCTGTTCTATATCATGTGAGGCTGTGGCATCCCCCCACCATGCCTGCTCCAAACTGGGCTGTGGTGGGCCAAATAAAATGAGCTGCTGGTAGTTGCCCATTCCTGATGAAAGACTTCAAGTGATGGAAAATCCAGTATATCTTTTGATAATTTGTTGCAATGTTTAACTAGCCTCACTGTTAAAAATTTGCTCCTTATTTCCAGCATGAATTTATTGACCTTCAGCTCAGGTCCCAGAGCAATGAGGGTGCAGCAAGTCATGCTTCACTGCAAACCAGCCTCCCAAGTAATTACCCAGGGCTGCAGGCAGGCTCTGCGCTAGCTAGTTTGGGTCTGTCTGGTCACCATGTGATTGCAGTGTAGACATAGCCTTAGCTACATCAAAGGAACTCATGGTCAGTTTATTGTTCACGGTGACCTGTAAGTCCTTTTAAGAATCACTTAAAGCCCCCCGCCTATCCAGTATGTGTGCCCTATATTCCTTGTTCCTAAATGTATGATCTTGCATGTGGTGGTATTAAAACATCTTTTCTAGAAAAATCCAGCATAAGTGAGTCAGATTGCTCTGTAGAACTGACCTGTATCATTATTTACCCCTCCACCAATTTTTGTGACACCAGCAAACATATACCAGCAATAATTTTATATTTTGTTCCAGACCATTGATAAAGATATGGAATAATGTTGGACCAATGATTGATCACTGTGGGACCCTATTAAAAGCCTCACCCAATGATTGATTCTCTATCAACATTTACTTTTTGCAATGTATCAGATTTTAATCTGTTTAATGTGCACTAAATTGATATGAATAGTCTGATTTTTAACTGGAATGTCATGCAGTCAGATGCCTTACAGAAGACTGCATACATTGTGTCACAGTTACATTTATCTACCAAATTTGTAATCTCATGAAAAACATCAGGGTTGTTTGACAAGTCCCATTTTTGCATAAAACTATGGTGCTTGGCATCAATTATGCTGCCATCCTTTACCTCTTTCCTGAAGGCATCTTCTATGATACTTTCCATGATTTCATTCAGGATGGATGTCAGGCTCACCAGCCTGTAGGTATCTAGATTGTCCCATTTACCATTTTAAAATATTGGCATGAGATTGGGGAATTTCCAGAGGACTGAAAAAATAACCAGTGTTCCAAGATCTATTAAAAATCAACATTGGTGGTTCAGAGAATTTATTGGCCAGTCTTTTCAAACTCTTGGGTGTAGGTTATCCAATCTTGCCTATTTAAATATGTTTGGGATGTGTAATTATCCCAGAAACAAAAATTATAAAGGGAGATTTTAAATTTAAGGTTAAATTTAGGAATCTAAATATGTTAAGGTAGGAAACTGCCTAGCTGAGATATCCATACAATCTCAATTCTACCCTGTGGTTGGTTGGGGGTGTGTGTGTGTGGTGTATACACGCACCCTGGCTCTAATTTATGTCTATGAGTAACCACAATGGATCAAGGCCAAAACAGCAAGGAGGAAGTACTGTCAAATAGTTCTTCAGTAGCAGCCCCCTGTCTATGAACAGTTACAAGCCCTCCAGCAGCAGCTCCTGGAGTGTGTCACACAGCTGAAAGTCTTTGGGGGGCCAGTCTGAGACACTTGGTGCTGGCTTTCAAGAGGATGACCCCACAGGGGAGAAGGGAAGCTCCTTATTGCCATAACTAAAGACTGGGGGGTCTTGCATTGATACCCAAAAAACTGCAGCCAAATCTGAAGGTTTGTGAAGCAGGGATGGTGGGTGTTCCATGGTAATTTGGGGGTGGCTTCCACTTTTGATGGTAAAACAAACTTTTTGAAGGGGACTGCATCTCCCAGCACTATGAATGACTGCTTCTGGGCTCAACACAGCCTAAGAGCTGGGGTCATGAGAGAAGAAATGGTATTGTTGAGACATGCACAGACCAGTAGTGCTTCACCCCCAAGGAATCTTCTGGACTCTGCACAGGCTGAGGCAATGCTAGGAGAAGGGTGTGGCAGTGGCCTTCTCTCCCCCCTAATGAGTTGCTCTTGGAGCACCTGGTGGGCAGAGCATGTCGGGGATTTGCTGATGAAGGGACAAAGGTCAGGAACACAGTAACCTGCTGAGCTGTCTCCATCACACCATGCATTCTTAGATATTTGCTTATCCCACTTGAGTACATCAATTGCTCTGGATGCCCCCTCTCCATGGCCAACCCATCTCACCCTGCTGAAGTAAACACCGAGAGTGATCCCATTTCTGCCAGCAGGACTCAACTGCCCCACTGCCCACACTAACATGAAGACCCTGTGGATGGACAGACAGGGGCAGCCCTGATGCTGAGCAGAGGTGAGGCCATGCTCTGGGGACATATACATGGGACAGCCTTTGCTGCAGAAAATGGAGGTGCCAATACACCCCTGCCACATGCCCAGTGGGAAGCCAGCAGGTCACACCCACTTGGGCATCACTCTACCAGGACTGGAGATTAGCAGTAGATGCACAGGTAAGAAAGAGCACTAGCTTTAAGTGGGGAGATGCAGGAGGTGGATGAGACAAATGCACTGACACTTCTCAAGCAAGCTCCTGCTCCTGGTAGCTATAGCATAGACCAGGCTGAGGTGCTCCTCTAGCTCAGTTACAAGTAGGGCCAGACAAGTGCCCACTCTAGGCCACAGCATGCAATGGTGGTAGAGTGCCAAAAGCTACCAGAATAGAGATGGCCATAGGGCTGAGAGCAGTGTGGGAGGGGATCAGAGTTCACTGAAAGCTAGGGCCCAAGTGGCAAAGCGCCTTCCTTGCCTCCAGCAAAGAAGCTATCTGGCCCATTGGCTAGGGCAGGGTTAGACCATGCCAAGGTGCAGAAGGGCAGGCCAGTTGTGCCCATAGCCTGAGCCCTGCCTCTGGCAGAGGATGTTAGTTAAAAATACCAGTGTATATTGGGGTGGGTGCCAGGTGACCCTGTAGCTTGGGCCGACAGAGGATAGGCCTGTGCCTGAGCAAGCCTGGCCTACAGCTTTGGGGAGCAAAGCAGCTTGTGGGGCCTTATAGATCAGGGCAGGAGGCCCTAGAAAAGTGTCTCCGGAGAAGGGACAGAGTACAGCAGCATGGGAGAACCAGGGCTCCATCACCTGTGGGGGACTGTGGCCTGGCAGCAACCAGCACCCTCTGCACAGCGGCGAGGGCAGCCCAGGGGCTGGGGGACAGTAGTTCAGGGACAAGGGAAAGGATGGGGGGGCAGGGAGACACCCCCCACCCTGGGAGTCACTTATGTACACTACCAGTGCTTCAGGGTAGGAGCCTTGTCTCATGATATCACCCAGTCTGTGCTGTCCTCACTGGTGTGGCTATACAAAGGCATTGCTCACACCTGCAACACGCAGGCTGCATCCTCTCTGTGGAACTCAATGGGGTGACACGGGGTGGAGCAGCCTGATGGACCATGGTCCTGCTCGCAACACTGGCAGAGTCGGGGGTGGAAGGGACATGCTGTACCAGCCTCAAGGTTAGTGCCCCATGTGCAGAGCAGCACTGGGAGAGGCTGTGACTCAGGCAGGCCCAGACTGCCCCATGGTGTAGCTGGGGCTGCATTGGGGCTGTAATGCCCCCAGCCCACCTGTTGGGGCTAAGGTAAACAACACTTGCTCTCATGCAATTAGGTATACAGGAATGGCCAGATGGATCATCCCCAAGGCCCACCTAGCCCAGTGGTCTGTTGCTGCCCAAGGCCAGAACCAGCTACTTCAGAGGAAGGTGTAGGAACCCTGCTGTAGCAAACAGCGTATATTCTGCCACATCTCACCCTCCCGCCCATGAAAGTCTCTGTGTAATCAGATCCATTCAAGACCTGAAGCAGAACATTTTAGCTCAGCCAAAACTTTATTTTTAAAGCAAACTTGTCATTAGCCACATACGTGCCCAAGCTCCCTTTGAGTATTGCTAAATAGTAACTTCCTCTAGCAGTGAGTTCTGCAGTTTAATTACATGCTGTGTAAAAAAAGTATTTCCTTTTATCAGTTTTGAATTTGCATCCTTTTAATTGCATTGACTGTCCCTTTTCCTTATGGTATGAGACAGAGAGAACAGAAGCTCCCATTCTCCCTTCTTTTGACCAGGCATTAGTTTGTATATTTTTAGCATGTCTGCTTCTATTTGTCACCTTTCTACTGTAATAATCCCAGGCTTTTCAACCTCTCTTTGGAGGAGAGTTTTTCTAAGTCCCTCTTCATTCTCCTTGCCTTCCTCTGAACCCCCTCTGCTGCTTCAATATCCTTTCTGAGCTGGGGGACTAGTACCACACACAGTATTTATTTATATAATGGCATAATATTGAGTTGACAAATGGAGAGTGAAGAACTCATGAGTACCACTCAGTACCACCATAACTGGGATCCGGATTGTCTAAATTCGGCCTGCTGTTTGCTGCTTTCGTTTCTCCCCAGGGCTCTCTCAGCGTGCAGGACAACAACAAAGCAGCATTGTTCCCCAGTTCAGAGGCAAATGACCACACCTGGGGTCTCAAGAACAGCCCTCTGCTCACTGCATTGCAGCTACAATGCTGCATACCTACTGAATGGCTGCTCATCTTGTGCTGGCCTGCCTTTCCAGACTCCACACAGCTGACTCCAAAGCTACCGAATGGCTAAAATATGTGTGATGTCTCCCTAAACCCTTTGCAGACTTTTCTTTTACTTATACATTTCTGTTTTAGCGCCTTACTTTATATTGCTGAACCTTTTCCCCTCATTACTGCACCACTTGTGCAGTTGCTACTAATAATGATATTCTCTTTATTACTCTCCATCCTGTTCCTTTTACCGCCTAATATTTTGTGTGCTTCGTTTGGCCACAGCTGCACAGTGAGATGGTGTGTGCAGTGAGGTGTGCACTGGGATGAACCAGTCTTTTTCCTCAAGTGACAGTTAATTTTGGATCTGCTGAAGTGTGTTCATAGCTTCCAAGGCCAGAGGACCTAGCTGGGCATATCTGGGCTGGCCTCCTGTATAACACAGGCCATGGGACTGTCGTGACTTCATTCCTGTTTGAACTTGAACAGAGCTTTTAGAAAAACAGACAATCTTGATTTAAAATTGCCAGTGATGGACAATCCACCATGATCCTTGGTGAGTTGTTCCCATGGTTAATTCCCTCACTGTTAAACATTTGCACCTTCATTCCAGTCTCAATTTGTTTAGCTTCAGTTCCAGCTAGTGGATCGCACTCTTCCTTTGTCTGCTCAAACAGAAGCTCATTATCACATTTTGGGTCCCTGAGAAGGTACCTACAGACTGTGATCCAGTTACCCTTTAGCCTTCATTTGGTTAAACTAAATAGATGGAGCTCCTTGAGTTTCTCACTGTGAGGCAGGTGTTCTAATCCTTTAATCACTCTTGTAGCTCTTCGCTGAACCCTCTGCAATTTATCAACATCCATTCTGATGACACATTTCCCCTTCAGCAGGCATCACCTGAATTTAATCTGCCATCATGTTGCTCATTCACCTAGCTTGGTTCGATCACCCTGGTGTTGCTCATGGCCCTCTAGTCCTGACCGATCTACAGAACTAAATGCTAAATTCATGTAGGTATTGCAGCACGTAACTCCCAGTGCCCTGCTACAGAGTGGAATCCTCACCCCGGAGAGAATTGGGCACCTAAGGAAGGGTCCTCAGAGGCCAGCCAGCCAAGCAGGGTGCATCGGAGCCAGCCAGGGGTGAAATGCAGAGGTATTTGGGTGCCTAACTCCCATTGACAGACAGGCAGGAGGCAGCTCCCTGCACTTGGGATTCTCACCCGTGAACCCTCACCTGGAGTTGAATACCAGGCCAGCCCTTGCCCTACCAGACAACACCCAAAGCATAGGTCTGACTTCTATGTTTGGAGGGGCCAACAGAGCCGCATGAGGGGAGGCAAATCCCACACCTGCCTGAGGCTTGCAGTGCGCCCCCCCCTCCCAAACTACACCTGTGACCCAGACCTTTCTGACACAAAACCACCATGTTATAACCAAGAGCCTGGCGGAGAGGGGACTCACTCAGGCTGGGGGAGAGCTGGCTTCAAGCAGGTGCTCCAAATCTGGCAGAGCAGGAATCTAACTTGGGTCTCCCACAGCCCATGTGAGTGTCCTGACCACTAAACTGGGGCACAGACACCCTCCGGCCATCCCTTGTGACAGACAGCCACCAGGTCTTAGGCATGTTCCCAGAACACCTGCAGGATCAGGCTCTGCTGCTGAGATGGGCAGGTCAACGCGAGTTGAGAATCCTGCTTCGAGGCTGGCAGGGCTGCATTTTCAGCATGAGGGGTCACGTGTTCAGCCATGGGTTGGGTCAGGCCCACCAGTGGAACTTAAGCACCTCAGGGGTTAGGTGGTAGCTCAGTGGTGGTTTTGAGAACCAACTGTCAGAGGGGCTTGAACAAACAATTCAGCACTGAAGTCTCTTTGTGGATCTAGGTGTAAATTCTGTCACCTCACATTTCCACATCATCATTAAGGGTCACATGCTCCCTAACTTCTGCAGGCTGGGTTCTCCACCCATGCCAGGGGCTCCTGACACGCCTCCATTTCTCTCCCTCCCATCCCCCTTTATTTTAGGGACTCCCCGCAACTCCTCCCATCATGCTTTGGGCCCTGTGTGTGGCCACCTCCTTCCTCCCTCCCTCTCATACCAGGGGTCCATACACTCTCTCCCCAGACCAGCGGCTCTGCCCTTCTATTCCCAGGGTTCCCCATTTTCTCCCCCTACGCCAGGGTCTGTATGCACATCCACATTCCTGCCCGGGCATGCTCAGAGAACACCTGTGGGACTGGGGTGGGAAGCCCTAGTCTGAGAATGCTAACAGGGTGGCTTCACAGAGGGCTCTGTGCAGCTCACTAGCTGTAGGGTTGCATTAAGGCCCCAGCAGCAGCTCAGTCATGGGTTTGAGTGGACAGTGTAGACCTGCCCTGAGATGCTAAGCTGCCTAAGTCGATATACCTTATGTTGCTCAGGGGAGTGTAAAAGCCACCCCCCTTCCCCAAGCGAGACAAGTGTCACGCTGTCCACAGGAGCTGCTCCCCCACCAACATAGCTTCTGCTTCTCACCAAGGTGGCATAATAATGCCGTTGGGGGTGCGCTCTCCCCTGGGCACAGGGGGTCTGCACCACATGTCCTGCAGCTGTGCTGATGTAGCGCTGTAGTGTCGACTTGCCCCAAGTAGCTTTGTGGATCTAGCTCTTCCTGCTTCTCATCCACAATGAAGGTGTGTTTTGTGTTAGCTTTTTGAATTCTAGCTTAGCCCTGCTCATTCCACTTACCTTGCCAGGTGTAGTTTATGCTCCTTTTTCATAGAATCATAGATTTTAAGGTCAGAAGGGACCATTATGATCATCTAGTCTGACCTCCTGCACAATGCAGGCCACAGATATTGGCTTCACTGGGGCTAGATTTCCACATTGCAAAGGAGCTCTTGGCTCAGATAACCTCAAGCCCCCTGACCTTTAGCCAGATAGTTTACTTCTTGCCCTGCTGCTTCAGAGACTATCCTATTGTTTCCTTACGTAGCATCTATGCCACATGAAGAATTTTACTTCCTTCATTTTTGAGTTTAGGGCCTTTGCAATGAGCTGTCTCACTGTAGTAGAATTTTCCTTTCTAAAGGTTCTGGCACCGAACCTACAATGCTGAACTGGATAATAGGCCAGGCCACCATTATTTAGTGGCTAAGCTGCTATTACCTCCTGACCCAACCCCTGCGTGTTACTGACAAGTCAGTCTCTCCTGCTGCAAGAAGCAATCGTTGAATGGGTTGAGGAATTTGGAGCTGCTATGCTATTTGAGCAGGTTAGTTGAAGTCCCCCCTTATCACCATTTTGCCAAACTTGCAGTCTCTGCTCTCAGCAGTGTGCTCATGGCCTGGTCCGGACTCACAGCCCAGCAGCAGACCCCCATTGACTTAGCTGCAGGCTCCACACCAGCCTCAGCAGGAGCCACCTTTCCATTCTCACCGTTGGCAGTGCCCGGTGCGGACACCTGACAAACCAGGACACAGAGGCTCCCAGCATGACAATAACTATTGACCTTTTTATTTCAGTCAGCTACAGCAGCTCTACATTCCCCTAAAATACTGTCCTGACCCTCCTGTGTTACCACAAACAGCTCAAAGGCAGACACATTGAAGTGGCACCAAGTCTCTCTTTAAAGCTTAGTATTAAATATTAAATAGTCTCTTATTCCATTTACATTACTGTGTCAAGAAAAAGATAGTTAAAAGGTAAGTTACATGAACCTGTGAACAGCCCCTGTTCATTAGCACTGCAGGCTCTGGGGCCAGTCCTCAGGAAAGCGGCAGGTTACTCCTTCAGATATGGAGGAGACCCAGACCATGGACTAATACATGGGTTTCCTGTCTCTCCAGAACTGGGCTAAAAATGGGGCCACACTTCTGTGCTGGGGAGCAGGCAATCTGCACCCCTGGCTTTCAGAAACAGAATTTCTGCACTAGACAGAAAATCCTAATGTGATTAGAACACTGTGTGGTGGAGGAGGGTTTTTATTCCCCAGGAAGGGCTAATAGTTGAACGTGCTTCTTCCTATTGGACACCATTGGCAATGTCCAGCAAATCACTCGGAGACGGGGCAAGGATTTGGTCATTATGGACTTTGCTGGAGAACATCCTCTTAAAAAAACAAAACAAAAAACCCAAAGAGTTGAGAGTCTTCCTTTGATTTTAGCAAAGAAGTAGTTTAAAAAAGCACTTAGGAAGCTGGTTCTAAAGTCATTAGATGTTCTCAGAGCAGAGAGTCGTCCGTACATCCCCCTTCGAGTCCATAGCGAAATTCTTGCAAGTTTGAGACTCCATAGAAGTGGACAAAGGCTGCAGCCACCACCAGCACGTGGAAGATCTGATGCGACTGGAACTGTGGGAAGGTGAGATAAAGCCCTTAAAAGTTAGACCAGCAAGAAGCCAACAACCACAAAAGGTGAGTCCTGTCCTGAATGGTCAGAGCTCCATGTATATTACAGCATCACAAACCAGGCAGACTGGTCAGGGGTCCTTTCAGTGCCTCTAGTCATGACCTACTGGTTCAACCCATTGCTTATCTGGTAGTTTACATCTCAATGCCAGGAGAAAAAACTCAATACTCAGGATAAAGGGAGATTCTATTTGAAACAGGCCATTTATCTCACCCTATTGGAACTAAAATTGCCTGGGACACAGAGGTACATTCCTCTGCGTATATATGTGTGGAACCACAAGCCAAGCTAAATTGAGGGGAGCGGAGCCAGCTGCCTTCCCTGGAGCTGGAGTGGATGGCAAAGTCAAGTCCCTCTGAAATTAGCCCCCGACAGCAGCTAAGAGCTGCAGGAAGGAACCCACTGGCCTTCGAACTTTCAGTTTGAAATACATACTGGGGCCAAGATATCAGTAGACATGACCTACAATTCTGAAAGAGGGACCTAGATGGTTTGGGCTGCAAAGCCCGCAGACGACCTAGGCAGGGCAACTCCCTGAGCACAGCTGGCTCCACTGCTGAAGCTGTCTGGCTCGCCGAGCTCAGTTTGGGTTCCCCTGGAAAGGCTGGGGCAATGGGAAATCACTTCCCCTGGAAAAGAAACACTACTTCAGCCTCAAAAGGCAATAAGCAAGGGATGTAAGAGGTCCATTTTGAAGAAGCCAATGGGAGGCCACAGACCCAAGGACTGGAGAGCTTTAGGGTCAGTAACAGCACTTGTTACTGGTCCATGGAGACTACAAATCCCCACATGCACTGCTCCAGCCTGATCTAAACAGCAAGGCTGCACTGCATGCTGAGTCCTGGAACCACAGGCTACCCCTGCCTTCTCTTTTGCCCCTCTTGCTCTCTTCACAATCTGCCCTTCATTACCCAGCAGAGCACCACATCCCAGAGCTGTCCCAGATGAGTCTAACCCAGAAGCTCTGGGTCCAGCCCCAGGCTGCGCTCTGGAGTGCATCTAGCACCACTTCTCCTGGCTTTCTCAGCAGGATACCCCTCAAGGAGAAGGCAGGCTCTTTCCATGTCCCCAGCAAAGGCTGTACTCACCCAGATGTCAAACTTGCCAGGAAAGAAGCGCTCTGGGATGCGGGCAGCATACAGCCCTGCTCCTGTTATGTACATCACAGCCATGAGGAAGAACCAGCCCATCTGGCCCACGGTGGTGGCTTTCACAAACCCTTCAGCGATGGTGAAGTGCATGGTGGGCACAACGCCACTCAGCCCCAGCCCCAAAAATACCCCTGGGGGAAAGAGAGAGAGAGAGCCCTCTGTCACGGAGTGTGGAGGGGACACAAGGCCCTGCACCCCCGGCTTCCTGCGATTCACCATGACTCTCAGCCAGCCAGTAAAGCAGAAGGTTTATTTAGACAACAGGGACACAGTCCAAGACAGGTCTTGCAGGCACAGACAACAGGACCCCCTCAGTTAGGTCCATCTTGGGGTCCCAGGGCACCAGAGCCCCCTTGGGAGGTCAGAGCCCCGTCTGCCCCCCAGCCATTCCACCAGCCAGCTCTGAAACTCTCCCCCCACCCTTTGTTCAGTTTCCCGGGCAAAGGTGTCACCTGGCCTCTAACCCCTTCCTGGGTTCTCATGTTACATGCTCAGGTATCTTTCCTCGGCCAGTCTCCCATCCCCCCATGCAGACCATCCTAGCCACACTCCCCTGCCTTCCCAGCCAACACTCCCCACTCAGCATTCAAAGACCACATTAAGAACAGTCCCAGTTCGTCACACCCTCAGCCTTCATTCAAAATACAGCCAAGGCACCTGAGCCGGAGGCTGCCCCGCAGCTCCCACGAGAGCAGAATGCAGGTCTCCTCTAGGCCAGGAGGGAGTTGAGTGCTGGAGAGAGTGGCTGGACTGACCGCTCTGGGATAGATAGCTCCCACATCCCTCCAAGTTGCCACAAAGGCTACCTATGGAGGGAGAAGGGCAGGCCCCTAGGAACTGGGATCAATGACTGACAGACATATCTGCTCTTGATTTGTGCGGAACCTCCCCTTCCCCTCACACACCCCCTATGGGACCTGCACGGAACTCCTCTATGCCCTACGGGCCCCGTGCAAAGCCTCCCTTCCTTCTGCCCCTAGACTCTGATGCGGCTTCTGCTGTCTGAACAGGAGCACTGGCGAAGTGACACTCCTTGGTTGCTCAGGTTGCAGGGCCTGGGGTGACACCCCACCAGTGTCTGGTCCCAGCCAGGCATAGAGCTGTGACCTGTGGGAGCTAGGGGTGCCCCAGCAGTGCTGCCATCAGGGCATCTGAGCAAAGTAGCTTTGTGTGGGTCCCTGTACCATGGAGCCCCAGGCAGCTGCCCTGTTTGCTACCCCCTAACACTGGTCCTGGCTTTTATATGCAGAAAACCAGTTGTTGCACAGGTGGGCCACAGAGTTTTTATAGCATGTCGGGGAAGCCTCATTAAGAGAAAGGTCTAGACTCCCTGCACTAGACGACTTCCATCCACCTCCAGGCCTCAGTGCTAAGCAGGCTGACTAGCCTCCCACTGTGGCCCGATCCTGAACAAGGATCACAAGAACCCTGTGCTGCCTGCAGTCTGTTTCAAGTGAGCCCGAGCCTCCCAGTTCAGGGTGACTCTGACAATGGACGATTCGCGGCACAGCCAGGAGTGGGACAGTCCTGGGGAAAGCAGCCAGGACTCTGGCTGGGGCAGGAAGCACGGGAACATTCATTTAAGGTATATCTAAGTGAAAACTACCTGTGCCTTCTGGACTAGTAAACGTCCAACACTAGCCATCGCTGCCAGGTGGCAGAGCCCTGCATCTGCCCTGTGGCTGTCGGAGGGAAATGTATGTTGCCCTTAACTCTGTAACAGCAGCTCAGGACCGAGGCTGGCCAGATACAGCTGTCACACTGGAATGCTTCAGGCCCTTCTCCTGCTCTTCTCACTAGAGCTGGGTTGTGGAGGCTTGGCTCAGCATACCCAAATCAAGAGCAGATGTGTCTGTCAGTCATTGATCCCAGTTCCTAGGGGGCTGCCACTGCTCCACACCGGCCGACACCAGAATCACACCACAAAAGTGACAGCTCACCCAGGCACTCAGTGGCCTATAAATAAAGGGTGTGATCCTGTTTCCATTGAGGACACTAAATGCTGTGGCCTTAACATCAATGGCACCAGGCTCATGCCACTTGCATTTCCAGGCCAGGACAGTCTACTCAGATCGGCACTCGAAGCCCAACACAGGCTCTCTCCTGGCACATTGCTGTATTGCAAAGCAAAGAAGGTACAGCAGGAAGCTAAAGACAAGGACACCGATGGGAGTTTCCATTGCCAGAGAAATGGTGAAGTGAATCCTTCTGGGAAACTGGTTTGTGCCCACACTGATTGTTAGTTTTTCTATGGGTCCCCAAATGGCTCATGCACTGAAGTTAGCCACTACAGTCCTTTGGGAGGCAGCAGTCTCTTTATCTCCAGTTTACAGATTGAGGAATGAAGTGACCTACCCAGAGGTGGGAAATGAGCTCAGATCTCCTGAGTCCCTGTTAAGTGCCTTAGCCGCAAACCCTTCCTTCAGGCTGTGGGGCTTTCTATGTCACACCCAGTGGGAGTGGCCCCGCCTACACTCAGCATGCTACCGAGTCAACATCCTCTAACGCCAGCTGAGCAGCTTGTGGCTGAATGAAAAGCGTTCCTACCTGCTCTGGTCTGTCTGTGCTTGGGGGTTGCAAACCGGTCCCACTGAGCGACAATGATTGCGGAGATGCCCAGGACACAGACAATGGAGAGGTAGATGAGCCGAGGCTGCGGTGAGCAGTAGAACGAGTAATAGAGCCAGGGGACAAAGCTCCCCATAATCAGCAGTGCTATTCCTGAGTAATCCAATCTAGAACACAGACGCAGAGAGAGAAACCCAGGGGTCAGTTTGGAAGTGCACTCCCCTCACTCTGGCACGTTTACACCCTCAGCTCCCGTTCTCGCAGCCCAACTGCTGGCTCTCCAGCTGTAGCCCTCCAGACTTTGTGACCCTACCTACGTCTGTAGGCCTAGCTAGGGGGAGTGTGACTGGGAAGAACTGTAGCAATGTATTGTGGGCGCTTCTGTTTGCGTCCCAAGTGAGTTTGTGGAGCAGAAGCGTAGGAGGGTGGGTCTGTCTGGGCGGTAAAGGCGTGAGCAGAATTAGGTGTGTCTGTGCAGTTTTCTGACTGTTTAGTGACAGCATGGACAGGACAAGCACTGGCACAACCTCAGTGGGAAGCAGTAGCTCTTAGCCCTTGTTTTCACAGGAATGTTAACAGCTTCTTTCGTCCCCAAGTGCTTGCAAATGATACACATGGGAATCACTTCCCCACTGAAATGCAGCCAGTGCTCGGGTGAAGAGCAGCAGCTGTGTAACATCCCATGGCACATCAAGGCATTTTGGCTAAGGGCACCACAGCAAAGCCTGTTCTAAAGAACAATCTTCTCCCCCACTCCATCCCCCTTCCCCCCCCCCCCACCCCGATCTTAGTGCTGTGCAAAGCAGCACCTGGTAGGTAAATCCCTTTGGCAGACTAGCCTGAGCAAGGTCCGCTCCAAAAGCCTCGCACACTATGTTATTCAATGCCTGGAAGGCTAAGGCTGGGCTAGGTCTCCTCTAGGTCAGCCTGATGCTAGGACACGACCAGGAGTTAGCAGCTGCTGCTGCTGCTGAACACAGTTTTGTGGTTGTTTTGCTGCAGCCGACTCACTTTGAAAACGTCCGGGAGACCTTCTCCGAGTGACAGTAGACGGTGTGGAAAAGCCAGGAAAAGCTGAGGCATAGCACTGCTCCAAGGAAGAACATCCCGAACACCACCTTCTCCTGAAGAGGGGCCATGAAGTACATGTTGGGTCTGAGCATGGTCAGAATCCCCAAGAAGAGGAACAACACAAAACCTGCAGCCAACACACCAAAGAGTCAGTCAGCCAGCAGGAGCCACTTCCAACAACTGCCCAAGGGAGCGCCTGTGCAATGGCAGTGAGCCAGCGTTTCACAGCAGACCTGGGGAAAATCAACACCAAGGGTCTTTGTAATCCCTGCCTGCGCCAGGAGAGAGCAGCACAGAAGGGTCACACTGTTAACAGGGGAACTCGGTAGCTGCCCTGGGAACAAGAAAAGCTGCATAGGGGCTAGTCTGGATCTCCCTGGCAGGGCCTGCAGCAATGTGTTGCTATGCCCAGTGCAACACGCATTCCACTCTGCTGCCTTGGAGGGGCCAAACCCGTTTGGGGGGATAGCAGTGGGGAAGGTCCAGGCTGCCTTACTTATTCTCCAAAGATCCAGTAGCCTCTAGAGAGAGATGTGTGGCACTCCCTGCCACGCTCATCAGTTCTGCTCCTGGGGGAGGGGAGATGAGAGGAGTCGTTTGAGGTGCTCCTTCCCCCAGAGGCCTTAGCAACACTATGTCTTGGGGTCTGGGAGCTTGGGCCTGGGCCCTGCATGCCCCATTTGTGCTGACATTCAACTGCCAGACTGGCCACTGATACAGACACCACTCAGTTCCAGACCATGCTGAGAACACATTGTCCCAGCTGCTCCGGACAGGACGGGCTCACGCATGCAGCCTTTCCCTGCCTGGACCTTCTGGAAGGCCTTGAAGAGCATTCTGTAGCACTGCCAAATGGCTCCAGGACCTGTATTGGAGGATGGGGCCCACTTGGAGATAAAAGCACAAATGATCCAGTCCCCATGGGCAGCAGGGCTCGGCACACCCTCTGGGGACTTGATGGAAGAGCTCATTTTTGCCTCAAACATCTGGAGCCAAGAGGGACCACTGCCTGCAGAGCTAGAAGGCAGATGGCATGTGATGTGGTTAGCATGGCCAGGTGAGTGGTCTGACTTGGAATTGTTTTAACATGGCTTCAGTCTGCACCTGGCCCTCAGTGCTGGTTGACTAGCAGGAATGTTGCTGTTGTGAGCTAATTCATTGCATCTGTGACATACTTTCCTCCCTACAGGAGGAACTGCGAATCTGACCATCATTAGTAGCCCTGGGTACACTGAGCTGCACCTCCAGTCAAAGGCCACGAGCAAAATCTGCCTCTGCCCAGGTTCCCCTGGAAAGGCCCTGACCCTCGTGCTGTCCACCCAGGAGAGCAGACTGTGATGTTGAACTCCATATGATTTTATGAAAATATGCTAATGAGCGTGAATATAATGTAACTGGAATATGCTTCATGCAAAAGGTCTCTTGTAAGGTATCATTACAAAGCTTATAATCTACTGAGTGTGTTCATCCTATTTGTATGTATATATCATTCTTGTATATGAAACTAGAAATATGAAATACAACTCTGAGGTCCTATTGTAATTATGCAAAGTGTGGGCCATTAATGGTGGTTTGAAATCTTGATGGCTCCCATCAACTAGGACAATTGGTTGTAAATGGCTCTGTTTACTTGCAAGCCTTCCTGAGAGTCAGGCCAGGAAGAATGAAGGCTTGGGGTCTCACAGGACATGTGACCATGTCACCTGGTACTGGAATCCATCTTAAACCTGGGGCTTTTCCATTTAGGAGGAGGGGTGGGGACCCAGAGAGACAAAAGATTCCCGCCTTGTGCCAAAGCTATATAAGGGGGTGGAACAGAACAAAGGAGGCTGCAGTCATGAGAAATCCCCTAGCTACCACCTGAGGTGGAACAAGGACTGTACCAGAGAAAGGATTGGGCCCAGACTAGAAAGGAGTCTAATCTGTGAAATAAGCTTATGGGAACATCTCTGAGGATGAGATTTATCTGTAATCAGTTTCTTAATGTAGTAGGCTTAGACTTGCATGGTTTTGTTTTATTTTGCTTGGTAACTTATTTTGTTCTGTCTGTTATTACTTGGAACCACTTAACTCCTACTTTTTTATACTTAATAAAATCACTTTTTGCTTATTACTGAACGCAGAGTTAGTGACTAATACTTGGAGGGAGCAAACAGCTGTGCATATCTCTCTATCAGTGTTATAGAGGGCGGACAATTTATGAGTTTACCCTGTATAAGCTTTATACAGAGTAAAACAGATTTATTTGGGGTTTGGATCCCATTGGGAGCTGGGTGTATGGGTGCTAGAGACAGGAGCACTTCTTAAGCTATTTTCAGTTAAGTCTGCAACTTTTGGGGGATGTGGTTCAGACCTGGGTCTGTGTTTGGCTCAACAAGACAGGGTACTGAAGTCCCAAGCTGGCAGGGAAAACTGGCTCTGAGGTAGTCTCAGCACATCAGGCGGCAGTCCCATGTGGGTTTCTGTGACCCAACCCGTCACACAGATATCACTCGCTGTGCGCTCCCCTCACTTTGCTGAAATGGAGGCTGAGCTGTGCTGCCCAGCAGCACTGATAGGGACACTGTGAGGAGGTCAATGGCAGTTGTGAGCTAGAGGACAGATGTGCTGGCCAGGACCTTTCTGGGAGCTATCGACTGCCTGGCAGTTACATTTACTTGACTGCACCCCTTCCTCGAGCCGGTCCAGCTCTGAGGACACTGGATGAGCACAGCTGAGAACTGACAGATCACCATTGTGCCAGCTGCCAGACAATAAGCTGGTGCCCACCATAACAGGTTCTAGGAGAGCATGAACAGTCTCAGTTGGCCTAAGGGGTCAGATCCCTCTTTGCCTTGTGATGCTAGGGAAAGGGAGTGGCCTGTTCTCCCCACACATGGCCCTCACCCAAAGGTCAAGTGCACCCTGGCAGCAATGACAGCAACATAATCCCTAAAGTGAATCCAACTACTTGTCTGGTGCTCAGCACAGATGCCAAGCCTGGATCCCTGGCCAGACGAAGAGGCTATACACCCTGATGGGACAAGCCCACTCTGACCCTGACAAGGTGTGTTCTGTGCCAGGTGAGGCGAGAGCTTCTGGTTCCTCATTTCTGGCTTCCTAGTGACAGAGCAGTACATCTGAATGGGGGCACCCAACCCGCCACGCAGCACAAAGTGAGGCTCTAGGGAGCACAGAGGGCTCAGCACCAAACAGCTCCCATTCTCCCACTGTGGGGGGGACAGACATTCTTCACTGTTCTCTATGGGAACAGCGCCCACCTTCCCCTTCCGTGAGCCCTGCAGGTCTGTCAGACTGAACACAGATGTGTCTGTTCACAGTGGTTAATCCTCACCAGCGCCCCACAGTAATCCCTATGTCCATCCCCTGAGAGTCCAATGGGTTATCGCTCTGCCAGCTCCACACTCACTCAGTGCATGTAGTGAGAACATGGCTACTTGAGTCCTGTGCAGGACTCCCACCTGCTCCTGCTATTATGGCAGTGGGTCCTTCAGGGATCTACACTAGCCCCACACAGGGCTCAAATGGCTACCACCCCAGCCCAGCGGAGGATCTGGCACAACAGGCCAGGGGAACCCAAGAGTGACCCGGGCCCTGAAATAGTCTACCAACACTGGCCAGTGGAATGATTTGGAGGCAGCATGGGGGCCCGAGCTCCTAGACAGACAGGTTTGCTGCCCTGGCAGTGTATCCAGCCCTTTGGGGAAGACAAAATAACTCCCAGGGGATCTCTCTGCCCCTCTGATTGAGGGCGCAGACATGACAGGCCCATACCAAGCTCCCTTCATCCCCTCGCCGGGGAGGAATTCTCCTCTTCTTCCTGCCCACTAAAGAGAAAGCAGAGGGAGGATGCGGGGAGAACAGGACACCCCGTCCCGCCCTTGACTGTTTATGTGACAGATGACACTGAGTGAAACTTTTCCCCTGGTAAAAGGCATCCACTAGAGTCAGCCTGAGTCCTCTGAGGCCAGGACCTTGGCTTGTGAGGTCTCTGTCCTGAGCAGGGCATGCTTGTGGGGCCACAGCCGTACTCATCAGCCCCAAGGATAGAGCTCCCCCTCAGTCACCTAGTAAGTGAGTCCAGATGTTGCCCGTCTCGGTGTGTATTCGAAAGATGCTCTTGAAGCAGGCTCTGAAGGACGGCATAGGGGGTCTGTGTCCATGCAAGAGGTAATCGTTATCCTTCAGCCAGTCTGGGAGCACATCATAGGGAATCACCCTCCAGCGCCCTTCCCACACCTGCAACACATCAACCCACGCAGGCGGTTACCCTGACTGGCGGCCCCCGGCCAGGCATGGCACCTGCTCCAGAGCCACTCCTATCCCCGTGACTGCTAGCTGTTGTTTCCATGGTGCCCATCGCTGTGAAAGTCAAGCTGAAAACCACACAGAACCAGTCAGTCTCTTCTGTGAGTTAAGTACTGAACTGGCCCAGCCTTCTCTCTTCAGAGGACATTCAAGAGCAAGTTCCGTTGTTGCAAAATTAAATGCTTTGCAAATACCCACAGGATGCCCATAAAGGGCCAAATCCTGCAGAGTGCGGGGCCTTCCCTACACTCAATACCCTGGGACTGACTGAGACCAGCACCCTCAGAATTTGGCCCTTCATCACCTTAACAAGCAAAACGGTCAGCTGAGCCACGACAGGCGACGGGACAGCTCTTACGGGACATTGTGACAAAAACCCCAACGGAATTCATACAGGAGCGCCCTGGGACCACGTTTTCATCCTGGCCCCAGCAATCGCTGCACTAGCCCTTCTCTCCCATGGCTCCACAGGTGTGTGAGTGAGTACAGGAGCTTCTGCTTAGTCCCCAAGGCACACCACAGCAATACTGGACAGGTAGCAGCCAGTGCTCCAGACCCCAGGACAGATCAGAGGGGCCCCGCCGAGCTAGATTAGGGCAGGGGTTTGCACCACACTTGCCCCTGCCAGATATGGATAGCCCTCACTGTCACATGCACTAGATACACCTAGATTGTTCCACCTGTCAGGTCCTTGGCATTCTCCATACAGCACCCGGGGTCACTGCTGGCTGTAGAGGGCTTCTCACGTGCACAGACAGCAAGGACGGGAAGGAGAAACAGCATTTCAGAGGTGCTGCTGTTCACTTTCCATTCCTCTTGGCCTTGCAGTTGAAAATTTGTTAAGCTCTTGGCTCAGGCCCCCTGCCCATGCTAGGGGGAACCCCAGTGCACTGGATGTAGTCACCCACATTCACGGTGTCCTCCTAACAAGGAAGATTAACCCCAATGCAGACCCAGCACAATGCCTCAGACTCTGTCACAGCAGAGGACAGCGGCCCAGAGCCCTGGCAGCTGTCCTCCATCGGCTGCCATGAGCTGACAGTACCTTATACACAAATTCCTCCATCTTTTCCATAGCGTGATGAGCCTGCAGAGGTAGAGTCAGCACGCGAACCACCTCCTCCTCCTCCTCCTCCTCCTCCTGCGGCGCTGTGCATGGCTGCTCCTTGGCCTAAAGGGAGAGATGCCATTATTTGTCACAGGCCACAACCCACCAGAGAGACGGACCATCAAGATGTGGGGAACTTAGAAAACAGCAATATATTCCAACCAAGAGGGGTGTGAACCCTTAGAATATATAGGTGCTGCAGCCCTTCTGAGAGGGGAGAGATGGAAGACTCCCCAGTCACCACTGCTTTTGCATCATGGTACTGTCTTAAACCGCACACAGAAAGGCTAATCCCAGATTCAGTTTTGTTTAGAACAAGGATTAGAATGGAGGAGTTTCCTTCTTTACAGTCCAGGGTGCAGCCTGAAATGGCCACTCTGCTCTAGCCAGGGAAGTGAGCCCAGGAAATAGGCCAGGTACCAGCCGAAGCAGAACCATTAAAGAACACAGGCGGCCCCTTTTCACTGCACACCTAAAGCAGAGGCTGCTGTGAACATGCTGCCCCTATCTATTACTAACAAGTATTAGAAGATACTTGTTAGCTTAGAAGCCACAAAAGCAGGTGAACCAATAAGAATGCTCCTTAGAACTCCTGCAGTGCACCCTGTTCACCTGCAGGCAGTGCTGTCAGCAGGCGTGCAGAGGGTGTTCCTTGGCTGATGCTATGGGGCGAGATTTGTTGAAGGCTGGCTGAGCCCAGTTCACCCTCCTCCCTCCGCAGGGCCGGCTCCAGGGTTTTTGCTGCCCCAAGCAGCCAAAAAAAAAAAAAAGCTGTGATCGCGATCTGCGGCACTTCCACTGCCACTCTACTGCCGCCGCTTCATTCTTCAGCGGCAGTTCGGCGGCAGGTCCTTCCCGCTGAGAGGGACCCGCTGCTGAATTGCCACCGAAGAGCCGGACGTGCAGCCCCCTTCCATGTGCCGCCCCAAGCACCAGCTTGCTACATTGGTGCCTGGAGCCGGCCCTCTCCCTCCACCCCAGAAAACAGGAGCACACTGGGGTGCGAGGGGTTGTTTGCTTATGACAGATTACCTTCTATGCAATGGAATAAGATTTCCAGGACAGATTTTCTGACATGTCATCACTCTGAACAACATAGAGTGGGTGCAAATCCTCACCATTCAGATTCAGTCCATTTTCACCCCCACTGTGCACTGGTGTAAAGGGATGACAAGGGTCAGGGTCTATTGTAGGGAGCCCAAAGCCCCACACTTCCATGCACCATGCTGCTAATGGGATTACAGGCAGATTTCTGGGTTAATCTGCAAGGACAGTGTTGAGAGCCTAAATAACTACGAGTATATCTGTCTGTAACTCTAGGGCGTACAGGGCACATTCAACAGGACTGATTGGAAGCAATTTATAGGAAGAAAAAGCACCGAATGGGTTTGGTTTGCAGATCCCAGCAGCTGCCCCGCTTGGGGACACTCCATTGGATTGTGGCTTACGCTGGCTGCTCCCTGGTCTCCCTTCTCCTCTAGCAGCGGCCCCAGTTCTGCCAGCTCCAAATCGTCTCCTTCTCGGCTGCTGTTGGAAAGTCCATTTCCTTGGCTGGTTGCTGACCCTTTGCGGGACGACATCTGGTCAACACACAAAGGGTCTTGAGTTTCTGTGTTCTTGAACATTCACACTAGGAATAAAAACAAGACAAGTGACATTGCAGGCCTGCCCTCTTCCATTCAAACCCAAATCTGCCACACCAAGTGACCCAACGCTTTACAACTTACTGCCTTGGCCAACACTGATGAGAGCATCTACAAGAGCCAACTCCTCAACTCAGTGCCCATGGTGGCAGCTCTGATGCTTGCAAGGTGCAGCTGTACTCTGGGCATGGACCCATTCAGAGTTCATGAGAACTGGAAAATCCCAACCCCCCTGTGACACCCTGACACCCCAATATTCACCACTGTCATGTAATTAGGATATGTTTTATACAAAGTATGACTTGTGAGGTATCATTCTAAAAGTCTTGATCTGCTAGACATTTAACATCTCATTGTCATATGTGAAGATATGAAGTTTGGCTAGGTATGTGTTACTGAAACACGTTGTGAGGTTGAAAACACCCACAAGCTGCCTTTCAGGTACAACAGTAAAAAGGCCAAACAATGCTAATGGCTTATTGAGGAAATACACACAAGCACAAGGATTACCCCAGGAACTGTGTACAACAGAAAACTCTCAGAGAGAACACTACACAATTGGAACTGTTTGACCCAGGTCACAGCAAAAGAGCTTTCCAGCAAGTGGGAAGAAGATATAAAAGCAGGGCAGTGACATCATGAGGGTACCCCACACTCCCTGCAACAACACACCTGGAAACACCTGAGGGGCAAGGACTGAACTGTGGGAAGTGATGGTCCCAGGCTAGAAGGATCTTTAGCCTGTGAATGAAAGCCTGGGAAAGCCAAGGCAACTTGTGCCTTAAGAATCTGCCAGCCTGTTTATCGCTCAGGGTGAGAATTTGCTAATTTATATCCTACCTATCTAGTGTGTTAAGATCAGTTCGCGTTTTTATTTACTAAGGTAATCTGCTTTGATCTGTTTGCTATCCCTTATAATCACTTAAAATCTATCTTGTGTAGTTAATAAACTTGTTTTTGTTTATTCTGAAACCAGTCTGTGGAATTCATAACTGGGGGGAGCTGTGCATATCTTCCTCCACACTGAGGGAGGGGGCAGATTTCCTGAGTTTACACTGTACAGTTCTCTGTGCAGTGCAAGACAATACAATTTTGGGTTTACACTACAGAGGGGGTGTGCACATGAGTGCTGGGCAATTCCCAAGCTGAGTCCTCCCACACAGAGCTGATCTCAGTGTCTGTGTCTTTCTGCAGCTGGATGTGTACTGGAGGAAGCTTGAGGGCCTGGCTCAGCAGGGCAGTGTATGGGAATCCAGACTGGTAGAACCAGTGGGCCCAGTGATACCCCAGCACATGAGGTAACACCCCAGGGGGAAGCAACCCATAACCCCCAATTTGGAATCTCCTTCTCCCTGGCTTCAGGCCCCTTTATCCCCATTCCAGTCTGCCTTGGTAACAGAAAGCCAAGCTTTAAAAGGAGCCCAGGGAATCTCAACTCCCAGAGGAAGCAAACCCAAGATGGCAGCCACAACCTTCTGTGCTGCATCAACAGTGTCATGGGAGGGTGGGTCTACAAGGGCAGCACCTTTGGAAGTGCACTTGGTTTTCTGGATACCACCACGCTGGACTGGAATTTCTAAACACAACCCGGATGCTGTGACAGGATATGGGCAAAAGCAGAGTTTTCACTGGGAATCTGCCATAAACTAGGATCATCCAAGTGGAACCCCGTAGTCTGAAGAGAGGAGAGGACTTGGGAGTACTCTTTAAATGGGCAATGGAAAATCAGAAGGCAGAGATATTAGATGAGAAGAGAAATGTTCACCAAACCAAAGGAAATACGTTTATCATTATAAGCCACGCGGAGAGACTCAACTACTTCTCCAGAGAGGTGAAGCAAAGCCCATGGTCTAGCAGTTAAAGCAGGAGACCAGAGCCACCAGGATCCCAGCTCTGCCACGGGTTCCCTTGCTGGCTTCCACCAAGTCTCAGTCTCTTGGAACCTTATTTTCCCCCTCTGTAGGACACGGGTGATACTAATATGCCCAATTCATGAGGCATTTAGGGAACAGCGTTTGTACAGCGCTGTGCCTGTGAACATGACTAGAAAAGTGCTAAGTAGCATTGTGGGGACGGAAGGGATGAGGATTTCAGCCTCATTCTATTCACTAGCCAAGATCACTTCACACCACAAAACCAGCATGGTTTGGCACGACTGGCCATTTCTGCTCAGGAGAGGACCAAGAAGCTGGATGCTCAGGGGCTCAAGCTCAGGATGTAGACACAGGGGATGATGGCCTAGCAGCTGTCTATGTCGTTCAGCCCTCACTCATGAGAGCCACCTTAATCACACCGTTGGTATCTGACCCCCCAGGCTACTTTCTTACCTCAGGGTGACAAGCATTCGCCCTCTCTTTCAAACCCCAGGGAAACATATCATGCCACCACCTGCAGCTTATGCAAAGCATCCCACTGTTAGGAATCCATCTTAGGCTACGTCTACACTACTGCGTATGTCGGCAAAACTTACATCGCTCAGGGCTGTGAATATTCCACCCACCCGAGCAACATAAGTTACACTGACATAAATGCCAGTTTGGCCAATTTGGCCCTACATTTTCTTTTGTATAGTGCTGTACATATTGAGAATGCTCAGGAAATAACCCAGTATCGAGTCCCACAAACCCCAGTATCCTAACCCAGCTGCATGATAGTCCCATGTTTCACAAAAGGTTCCATATCTTATTCAGCACAAAACAGTCAATGGATCAGAGCCCAAAACAAAAGGAGACACCAGTCCAGGGACCTGAGTCCATAGGCTGTAATGTGCACAGCTGGCTTATGCATTAATTCTACTCAGCCAGGACAAGTTCTCTCTTTATGGGTGAACAAGATGTTAAGTTTTCCATCATGACAGGAATTGAGCAAGTATGTTTTGTGCTTGGGTCTATATGCCTCCCTGACAGTTTTGCAGCTCATCAGTTGGACAGAGTGAATACACAAACACGGTTTTGTTCTTCTCTCCAGAAACCTTTTCTTTGCTTTGGGGCACAATCCCCTCCTGGACCCTGGAATACCCTGGTTTCTATGAATATACTTGGCTTTTCTAATGTTGAAGCAAAGAGTCAAACCATTAGGAACTGCTGCAAGCACAAGGAGCCAGCCAGCTCTGCTCTATCTCCAACCAATACACAGATCTGAGATTTGGGCAAAGCAACTCTCTGAAGGGCCTTGGTGCCTCAGGTTAGAATTATGAGTCCAAAGGAGACCACCAGACTACACTTAAATACAGCAATGAGTGTTGCAGAAACGCTCTCTCAGCAAAGTCTGGGAGGCCATTCGAACTCTTAAGCATCTTGTCTCCTTATACACAAACAGCTGACACTGCCCAATAATGTAAGTGGAGAAAATAGTAAATTAAGAAAAAATAACCAACTCTGCTATTCCTACACCCTGGAGTACCTGAATGAGCTCTTCTTTCCCTATGCAACACAGTTAGCTGCTGGGCTGGGTCCATTCTCACTCCTTAAGAGTCAGGGGCCAAGACCACACAGAGGCAGACTTAATGGGACTTGCCAGAACTCCATTGAGCAACCTTGTTTGCAGGATTCCCTCTTGCAGGGTCAGGGTCCCCTATCAGGTACATTCAGGCCTTGAAAGATGCTCTTGTCTCCTCCCCAATGAGCAGTGGGAACCCTTCCGTGTGAGTGTAAGGGCTTAACCTATCAATCCTATAGCATTTGAAAATAAAGTTTTTAGTCTTTATGGTTGTGAGGGAAAAAAAAAATCTTTCCAAATACAAAGGATGTAAGGATGTGGCATTGCGCTCTTGAGCCTGCACACAGACGGCTCCAGTGCCTCTCTGGTACTCTTCACTTGACAAGCAGCAGCAGAGTGAAAGTGACAAGACTAATCAATGCTACTAGTCAGAGCCCTGTGCACAGCAATGAAATGTCAAGAGTTGGGTGAATTTCAGTATACTGCTGCCACTAAGGAAAGCAGCAGCAGGCAGCACTGGAGTTAATGGTCAGGGAGAAGGATCCCCAGAAGAGGTGGTGATGGGGCGGGGGAATAGAGTAGTGAAGCTAACTTCACAACCATAGCTGAAGGGGCCAAAGCTTCCAACCTATCAGATTCATATCAGCTTCTGGCTAGTATATAAGACACATGGAGATGTCATTGGAGCTAGGATTCTCACATGGGTATATCCCCAAGATGTCTCTGGTGCCAACCCCTTCCCCTCCTCCCCCCACTCCCATTTCCTGTAGCACTCTCTGGCAGGTAGGTTCAATCCTCTGTTCAGCAGGTGTTCAATAAGATGTTCAGCCCTGGCTGCCTTTGCACCCGGCTGCAATCCCCATGCATTCAGCTGGCCTTTCCGTGACTGCTTTCCCAGAGTGAGGTGTCATTAGAAAAGGTTTTGGAACAAATTAATAAATTAAACAGTAATACGTCACCAGGAGCAGATGATATTCACACTAGAGTTCTGAAGAAACTCAAATAGGAAACTGTAGACCTACTAACTGTGGTGTGTAACCTATCACTTAAATCAGCTTCTTTACCAGATGACTGGAGGATAGCTAAAGTGACGCCAATTTTTGAAAAAGGCTCCAGAGGCGATCCTGGCAATTACAGGCTGGTAAGTCTTATTTCAATACCAGGCAAATTGGTAGAAATTATAGGAAAGAATAGATTTACCAGGCACATAGAGGAACACAGTTTGTTGAGGAAGAATCAACATGGCTTTTGTAAAGGGAAATCATGCCTCACCAATCTCTTAGAATTCTTTGAGGGATTCAACCAGGGCTTTGGAGCGGAGCACAGCTTCAAAGCCCTGGATTCAACAATCATATGGACAAAGGTGAGACAGTTAACGTAAGAACGGCCACACTGGGTCAGACCAAAGGTCCATCTAGCCCAGTATCCTGTCTTCTGACAGTGGCCAATACCAGGTGCCCCAGAGGGAACGAACAGAACAGGTAATCATCAAGTGATCCATCTTCTGCCGCTCATTCCCAGCTTCTGGAAAACAGAAGCTAGGGACACCATCCCAGCCCATCCTGGCAAATGGGCATTGATGGACCTATCCTCCATGAACTTATCTTGTTCTTTTTTGAACCCTGTTATAGTCTTGGCCTTCACAACATCCTCTGGCAAGGAGTTCCACAGGTTGACTGTGCGTTGTGTGAAAAAATACTTCTTTCTGTTTTAAACCTGCTCCCGATTAATTTCATTGGGTGACCTCTAGTTCTTTTGTTATGAGGAGTAAATAACACTTGCTTATTTATTTTCTCCACACAAGTCATGATTTTATAGACCTCTATCATATCCACCCTTAGTCATTTCTTTTCCAAGCTGAAAAGTCCCAGTCTTATTAATCTCTTCTCATATGGAAGCCGTTCCATACCCCATTCTGAACCTTTTCCAATATATCTTTTTTGAGATGGGGCAACCACATCTGCAGGCAGTATTCAAGATATGGGCATACGATAGATTTATATAGAGGCGATATGATATTTTCTATTTTATCTATCCTTTTCTTAATGATTTCCAACATTCTGTTCGCTTTTTTGACTGCTGCTGCATATTGAGTGGATGTTTTCAGAGAACTATCCACAAGGACTCCAAGATCTCTTTCTTTTGAGTGGTAACAGCTAATTTAGACCCCATCATTTTATATGTATAGTTGGGATTATGTTTTCCAATGTGCATTTCTTTGCATTTATTAACACTGAATTTCATCTGCTATTTTGTTGCCCAGTCACCCAGTTTTGAGAGACCCTTTTGTAGCTCTTTGCAGTCTGCTTAGGACTTAACTATCTTGAGTAGTTTTGTATCATTGGCAAATTTTGCCACCTCACTCACTGTTTACCCCTTTTTCCAGATCATTTATGAGTATGTTGAATAGGACTGGTCCCAGAACAGACCCCTGGGGGACACCACTATTTACGTCTCTCCATTCTGAAAACTGAAAATTCTTCCCCTTTGTTTCCTATCTTTTAACCAGTTACCCATCCATGAGGGGACCCTTCCCTCTTATCCCATGACAGCTTACTTTGCTTAAGAGTCTTTGGTGAGGGAACTTGTCAATAGGCTTTCTGAAAATCTAAGTACACTACATCCACTGGTGTCAAGTATCAGCGGGGTAGCCGTGTTAGTCTGGCTCTGTAAAAAGCGACAAAAAGTCTTGTGGCACCTTATAGACCAGTGTTTCCCAAACTTGGGACACCGCTTGTGTAGGGAAAACCCCTGGCGGGCCGGGCTGGTTTGTTTACCTGCTGCGTCCGCAGATTTGGCCAGTCACGGCTCCCACTGGCCACGGTTTGCTGCTCCAGGCCAATGGGAGTTGCTGGAAAACCTTTGACAAGGTTCCTCACCACAGATTCTTAAGCAAAGTAAGCTGTCATGTGATAAGAGGGAAGGTCCTTCCATGGATCAGTCACTGGTTTGAATCATTGGTTTGAGCCAGTATGGCCACTCTTATGTTCTTATGCTTTTTCAAGACATTCCCTTTATTTTTGGTGTCTGACATTGGGCCATCCCCATTCTTTGTGTTGCTGGAAACTGGCTCCATTTGGATGAGGGATGCCTCACATCTTTAGGGGCACTGACTTTGCATTTCTCAGTGTGTTCTCTTTGTAATTTCATTGCATGACACAGATGCCTTTCATGCAATGTAATTGTACCTGTGTCAGTCCCAAGGCAGTTGAGAAATAAGGTGACTGAGGTAATATCTTCTATTGGACCAACTTCTGTCAGTGAGAGAGAAGTTTTATAGCTCTGTTGTGGCTTGAAAGCTTGTCTCTCAACCAACAGAAGTTGGCCCAATAAAAGATATTACTTCCCCCAGCTTGTCTCTGTCATAGATGCCTTTCAGTAAGTGAAATAAAATATGCTGCTCGCGCGCATATAAGACGTTTTTAGATCCTGTTGTTGCTCCACAGATTTTAAAGCGAACTGTTCCCAAGAAAGAACCTATCCCTAAATGGCCTGATGCAACCTATGCGGATCTCCGAAGCAGAGCAGCCGGAGAACTGCTGACGTCCGCAGAGTGCTACCGGGCCTGACGGGGTCCCTGTGCGGCTCGAAAGCGGGTCTCCCTCGCCAGCGGGGAGGGGACCGCGCCGGATTCTCCTGCTTCCACACTCAGACCCGTTTCCACGGCCCAGGGCGGCCAGCGCACTCCGCGGCCGCAGCAATAAGCACGTCCCAGGCCAGAGGTGCCGCTATCTCGGGCACCCAGCCCGCCCGCTGTTAACGGGGGTCCTGCTCAGGGAAGCGGGACGAGGGGTCATTCCAGCTGGGGCAGCCTCGCCCCGGGCAAGTCACGCGCGGCCCGAGGAGAGATCTGGACCGTGGCCTTCAGCACCGAGGAGAGGCAGCCCCCGGGCCAACACCCGCCACAGGCCCGTAGGACGCGTCGGCCCGCGCCCCTCCCCCCACCGCCCGCACTCACCGGCCCCTACATCCCGGGCGGCGGCGGCGGCTCCAGCTGCAGTGGCAATACCGGAAATGGCCCTGGGCTTTACGCCACTTCCGCCGCAGGAATCACCCCTCACCCTATACGCCACGTGACTCAAGGCACCAGCACTTCCGCTGGAAGGGGGGGACGTAAGGCTGCAGTGGTCAAGGCATGAGCTTCCTCCTGAGTGGCCGCAGGTATCCTCTGGGTTGGTGTGATTGGCTGCGTGAGTCACGTGGGCTGTTTCTGCGCCCTGACTGCCGGAGCAGCTTTTGGACGGGTGCGTGCGCTGTGCTGGGAGCTGCTTCCTGGCTCCACCCCGTCCCGCCTCTCGTGGAGCTGCGGGCAGAGTCCCTCAGCCTGGCTCCTCGCGCTGGCTGCCGCGTTTGACTCTCCTGGGGGCGGGGCCGTTGGCGCTTATCCCCCTTCTCCTCCAAGGCCGGACGCAGCGTTCGCGGGCGAGGCCGGGCCTGTACCTGGCAGGGCGGGGCTTGTGGGAGCGCTGGGCCCCAGGCCCGGAGTGAGGCCGGCTCAGAGACTCCCACCTAGACCAGGGCGTGAGACGGGCCCGCGCGGTCAGCTCGTCTGGTTGTGTCTCACCCACACCAGGCAGATGCTCCAGCTGCCTTGTGAAACCCTCTAGCGAAGGAGCTTCCACAGCCTCCCTCTGGTTTGTCCCGTCGCCCTGCTGCTTTGACAGGTGCGTTCCCTGAGGTTTAATCTAATCTGCTGTGCTGTAGTTTGACCCCATCGCTGCTTGTCTTGCCCTCTGTGGCAAGAGAGAACAACTTTTCTCCCTCTTTGTATCTGAAGACCATTATCAGCCCCCCCCCCCCTAATTTCCTCTTTTCCAAACTACACATAGCCAGTGCCTTCAGCCATTGCGCCTATGGCTTCTGTTCATCCCTCTGATCATCTTTGTCACTCACCTCTGGATCCTTTCCAGTTTCTCTACAGCCTTTCTAGACATTGGTGACCAAAACTGGACTCCGTACTCCAGCTGAGGCCTAACCAGCACCGAGTAGAGCGGTACTATCGCCTCCCATGACTTGCACGCTATGCCTCTGTTAATGCAACCTAAAATTGCATTTGCTTTTTTTGCAACAACATCACATTGCTGACTCATGTTGAGGTTGTGATCCACCACAGCTCCCACATCCTTCTCAGCAGTGCTGCTGCCAAGCTGGTTATCCCCCATTTTGTAAGGGTGCATTTTGTTTTTCTTCCCTAAGTGTAGCACCTCACATCTGTCTTTGTTAAATTTAATTTTGTTGTCTATAATCTTGTTCTCCAATTTCTCACATTCCCTCTGAATTTTAGCTCTATCCTCCAAAGTGTTGGCAATCCCCTCCCCAGCCTTATGTCATCTGCAAATTTGACACAGCCAAGTCATTAATAAAAAGATGTTAACACCGGACCCAGAAAGATCCCTGTGGACCCCACATGAGACCTCCCTCCAATATGACATCATTATTTGCAGTTGTTTAACCACTTATGTATCCACTTAATGGTAATTCTGTCCAGTCCACATCTCTCCAGCTTACCTCTCAGAAAGTCACGTGGGACTACGTCAGAAGCCTCGCTGAAGTCCAGGTTTATTATGTCCACTGCATTTCCCCTATCCACCAAACCAGTTACTGTGTCAAAAAAGGAAATTAAGCTGGTTTGGCATGATTTGTTCTTGGTAGACCCAGGCTGGCTGCTAGTGATCACCCCTTCATCCTCCAGGTATTTGCAAATTGAATATTTTATACATTATTCTAGTAAATTCCCAGGTATCGAGGTCAGCCTGACGGGTCTGTAGTTCCCCAGCTCCTCCTTTTTTAAAGATTAGCCCTTCTCCAGTGTTCTGGGATTTCTCCTGTCATCCATGAGTTTGTAATTATTGCCAGTGGCTCTGAGATTTCTTCAGCTAATTCATTCAGTACCCTTGGGCAAACAGAATCCGGCCCCACTAATTTGAATTCATTGGTCAGAAGATCTCTGACCTGTTCTTTACTTATCCCAATCTGCATCCTTTCCCCTTTATTGTCTATGGGAACTTCGGCAGTCATCCGCACATTATTTTTTTGTGAGAAGACTGAAGCAAAGTAGGCATTGAGCAGCTCTGCTTTCCTATCATCTTCTGTTACCAGCTCTCCTTTTCCATTGAGCAGTGAACCAACACCATCCTTGATCTTTCTTTTTTGTCATTCAGAATGCTGTGTACAATTCTGATCACCTGCATTCAAGAGAGATCAATTTAATCTGGAACAGGTGCAGAGAAGAGCAACTAGGATGACCAGGGGAATGGAGAGCCTATGTTATGATAGGAGACTGGAAGAGCCTGGCTTGTTTAGCCTAGCAAAACAAAGCCGAGAGGGATATGCTACTTGCTATAAATATGTTAAGGGATAAAAAGCCGGGAGGAAGAAGCACTACTGAAGCCAAAGGACAATGTTGGTATGAGAACACAAATGGATATAAATTGGCCATGAACAAATTCAGACTGGGAATTAGAAGAAGGTTTCTAACAATCAGAGGGTGAAGGTCTGGGACAGCCTCCCAGTTGGTGGTGTTGGGGTGTAAGAGTGCATGGCCATCCTTCCCTGTCAGTCTTGGAAGGAGGCCACCCTCCGTCACTGTCTCATTCCCAGAAATGCAGTCTGGAAAGGGGGAAATTAGCTGTCTCTTGCACTCAGGCCCTCTGACCTGGGCAGTAATCAGTCTCTGGGGCTCAAGCCCTCAGGCAGGGTGAAGCCCCAAACAGTCTAGGGCTCTGGTAGCAATCCGTCTACGAGCCAAACCCTCAAGCACGGCAGGGCACCAAACAAACGAAACCAAACTGGCCTACAGGCAGAGCCAAGCAAACAGGCAGTCTAGGAGCCCAGGCCCTCAAGCAGGGTGGGGCACCAAACAGTCTATGTGGCTCTGGCTTTCAGGCAGAGCAGAGTAGCTAAGCAGTCTGTTGTTCTAGCATTGGCAGAAAGCAGGCAAATTCAGGCCTTTTGGCCTGTGGTGGGGAGGCTGCCACCCAGGGGTGGGGTTGGCATGAGGGAGTAGGGGTCCCAGGCTCACCCTACTAACTGGGTCCCACTCCAGGGCCCTAACAGTGGTGAAGTGTTCCACCCCTGGGTCAGTGGGGATCCAGCTGCAACACACTGACCTGGATGTAGGCAGCAATGCAGCCAGACTAGAGTCAGCTGTCCCTGGACTCCTTCCTCCCCTCCCCTCGGGGTGTACCTGGATCCTGGGGTTGTCCTCCATCTCTCTGGGGTACACTGCTAGTGGCAGTCCCAGCAGCTTCTCTGCATCTGGGGTGTCTGGCAGCTTTAGTAGGTCTGCAAGTCTTTGGCTCAGCAGAGGTTCTCTTCAGGCCATTCCAGCAGCAGATGGAGAGCATATGTCTCCCTCAGCATCTCCAACCTAACTGAGCTGCACAGTCTTTCGTACTTCTTGTCTTGCTCCTATGCTTTTGGTGGGGTGGGTGTGTGGCCTTCCTGGCTCTGCTCACCAGGGGTGGGCAGGAATGCTTCCCTGTCAATGTTGGAAGGAGACCACACCCCCTCACTGCAGGGGGCAAACTATTAGTTTTAAGACAGTGCTGAACAAATTAGTGAGTGCAATTGTATGACAGGGTTGTTTGTGGTGATGGGGGGCAGGGCTCAACAGCCCCGGGGCTCTCTTCCAGTTTATGTCTGGTGTTCCTAATGCTCACATGTCAGGGTTTCAGCAGTGGTCAGGAAAGGATTCCCTGCCCTCAGTGTTTTTTGGGAGAGTTTTTTTTTTTTTTTTAATCTCCTTTCTCTGAAGCATCAGGGTTGGCCGTGGCTGGACATGGGACACTGGGTGGGGTGAGTCAGGGCTCTGAGGTAGCACCAAGCAGTCTCTCTCTCAGGTACTTGGCCAGCTGGTTCTTGCTCACATGCTCAGGGTCTAACTGATCGCCATATGTGGGGTTAGGAAGGAATTTAACCCATGGTCAGAATGACAGTGACCCTGGGGGGTTTTCATCTTCCCCTGCAGTGTGTGGATGCGGGTCACTTGCCAGGATTAACTGGGTATATCTCATTTAATCATTTCTCTGCCATTGCAGGGGCCTCGAGCACTGGTGCACCTCGGTGCCTCCTATTCTCTGCCTGTGGCATGTAATAATCTAGTCTCCTGTGGGCTGTAATACTTTGGTCTCATTTCGTTTCGTGTGCGAGTGCTGAGTGGTGTTGGTGACCTGTTATATACAGGAGCTCAGACTAGGTGATCTAGTGGCCACTTCTGGCCTTAAACTCTATGACAATGACTCTAAAAGACTCCTGCCCTAGGAGTCACCTACTGGGTTCTGGTCCTTTCTCTTGTCATTTATAAATCGTGCACAGTCTTGCCATTCAGCACTCCAGCATTCAAAAGCAGCAGTCACACCCCAAAAATCATGTGATTTTAAAAAAAAAAAAAAAAAAAAAAAAAAAAGTCAACACTGTGGTCTGTTTGCTCTCTGCTTTTTGAGCCTTTAGGGTTCCTGGTTTTCGGCTTTCCTCCACAACCAGGAAGGCTAGAAATGTACTTTCATTTTTCAGTGAAAGCTAGAATTCCCACCTGACTGAAAGAGCTGGGGCTTTGAGAAAAAACACCAAATATCACAACACTCATGATAATATCACATGAGCTGGCAACACTGGTGCCACCCTCACAGGCAAAAACATAAAGCCAGCCCATAACAGGAACTGATAGTCTTAGCTTCAGTGAACTCTAGCCTCAACCCAATCATAGGCAAAAGCCTCAGACATGATGGACTGTATGTTATCTTGAAGGTCAGTAGCCTCAGAGGAATGGGGGGAGGTTTGAGCATTGGCCTGCTAAACCCAGAGTTGTGAGTTCAATCCTTGAGGGGGCCATTTTAGGGAACTGGGGTAAAAATCTGTCTGGGGATTGGCCCTGCTTTGAGCAGGGGGTTGGACTAGATGACCTCCTGAGGTCCCTTCCAACCCTGATATTCTATGAATCTTCCAGAATGTAGGGTCTTCTACTGAATTCCAGTATTGCCAAGATCAGGAGCTCAGAATCATGGTTTTTGGCTGATGTTCTGATTTTGGAACTCCCCTCCCCCGACGTGTGTGTGATGATTAGTCTTTTACCAGCTCTTGCACATTTTTAACAAGGTGATTTTGGCCCCAGCTGAGAGCAGGGCTTCATTATGCTTGACTTTGTACAAACACTTGTGAAGTGGGTGTTGAGGCGGGTAAGGAGAGAGAGCCCCTGACCTGAACTCACAATTTAGTGTAACACATAGTGGTGAGTTTCTGATGTGGGAGCTAGATACCTATCTCATTTTATGCAGGGGCCACCACATATTTGATAGATGGGAACAATTTTTAATCCCTGCTGAGGTGAGCAGGTTCCAAACTCGTGATCTACAGGTGACAGGCTCTGTAGCTCATCTGAAGAAGTGAGGTTTTTACTCACGAAAGCTTATGCCCAAATAAATCTGTTAGTCTTTAAGGTGCCACCAGACTCCTTGTTGTTTTTGTAGCTCATTAGCAATGCGCTTAGCAGAAACCAATGCAAAAGCTAGGATTTGGTCTCTGGGCAGGTAGTTTAGTACACGTTCTATTAGGCTATAGGGAGTTGTCTGGGGGAGTGTCTCAGGCTGGTTTTGCTTTCCAAAATAATATGAGGGCTGGAGCTTTTAATGTCATTGTGAGAGTGGCTGCAGCATGGACCAACATCACATTATTTGCAAGAGTCAGCAGCACCGGCATTCTGAATTCCCTACATTCCTCCCTCCAGCCCAGGAGAAACTTAAAGGGCTCTTCCAATCCCCACTCCAGAAACACAGGGCACAATCCAACCCTCAGTAAACTCTTCAGACAGCATTTTCAAACCTAAAGTCAGGCCCCTAAACCAATGTTGTCAACCCCCAGCATTCAAAAAGCATTAGTCAGGCTCCCAAAATTGTGAGATTTAAGAAAAAATTTTCAAGATTTTCTCTGCAATCCTGAGATCTAGAAACTTTTTAAAATGAAAGCTGAGATCTCACAAATCTGTTGATTCCAGCAGCTGGGCTTTAAGGAAAAAATCAAATACCACAAGATTTGTTATGAAATCATGAGAGTTTATGGTACTGTGCTATCCCCATTTGGTCATCAGTGATCATCTGATCCAAGGAGTCTAATAGAGCTCTGCTTCATTTGTTGCCTGAGTTCTAACCAATCAGCTTTGCATTACATAACAACCACTTCCAACTAGCTCTTGCCAGAGCCTGTTAAAGGTACAGTTCCCCGCATCTTCTCCTGCCAAACATTAATTAACATTCCACATTAGCATAGATAGGAAGATATAGGAGGTGGGGTAATATTGTATAGCAATAATGAAGTAGACTATAGAGAAATTAGATGTGGATAAAACAATTGGTTTGGGTCAAAATCACCCAGGGGAAGGCTTGTAAAAGAGGTTCTGTTGAGGGGAGTGTTTAGAGATTTGATCTAGACCATTAGGGTTGGATTTGGATATGGATAGCAATCTCTGTAATAATATTAGAGAGAGAAAATACTGTGAGAAATTGTGTCATTGTGGGAGACTAACTTCCCAGGTAGAATAAGTACCAATACTAGTACCTAGCTCTTATCTATTAGGACAGCGGTTCTCAAACTGGGGTCCACAGACCCCTGGGGGTCCGTGAGGGTACTCCAGGGGATCCACAAGTCATGTCTGGGACTGCTGGCCCCGCTAATCAACTCCTCCCTGTCCCTCCCAGTGCCTCCTGCATGCCGTAGAAAAGCTGGGAGGGAGGGAGAGGAGCAGGGATGGGGCACACTCGGGGGAGGGGGTGGGAAGAGGAGGGGCAGAGAGGGGGTGGGAAGAGGTGGGACAGGGCCTAGGGGGAAGGGGTGGAGTGGGGGTTGAGCACCCCCAGGGAAAATTAGAAGTCAGCTTGGGGGGTCCACAAAATTTTTTAAAATCAAAATGGGGGTCCTCCGGTTGCCAAAGTTTGAGAACCGCTGTATTAGGAGATCTTCTCATCTACAGATAAGCATTCATGATACTTGCAGAGGAAACTGGTTTGTTTATTTACCCCAACTTAAAGGGCCAAACTGTGAGCAGCTGCAAGACATGATCCTACTCTCTCAGCAATCATAGAGGAAAAGGGAGTGTAATTTACCACTTCACATAACACAAGAACTAGGGGTCATCCAATAACATTAATAGGCAGCAGGTTTAAAACAAACAAAAGGAAGTACTTCTTCACACAATGCACGGTCAACCTGTGGAATTCATTGCCAGGGAACATTGTGGAGGCCAAAAGTATAACTGGGTTCAAAAAAGAATTAGATAAGTTCACAGAGGATGGGTCCACCAATAGCTATTAGCCAAGATGCTCAGGGATGCAACTGCATGCTCTGGGTGTCCCTAAACACCTCTGTTTGCCAGAAGCTGGGACTGGACGACGGGGGATGGATCACTCAATAAATTGCCCTGCTCTGTTCATTCCCTCTGAAGCATCTGGCACCAGCTACTGTCAGAGACAGGATACTGGGCTAATTGGACCATTGGTCTGACCCAGTATGGCCGTTCGTAGGTCCCCACTCTTTCACTTTTATGCACTGAAAAAGCAGTGAATGGGAACCAATTTGATGCACTGAAATGCATTTCCACTGGAGGGCAATTATCAAGTTATCCATCCCCTGTCATCCAGTCCCAGCACCTGGCAGTCAGAGACTTAGGGATACTCTGAGCAAGGGGTTGCATCCCTGACCATCTTGGCTAATAGCCATTGATGGATCTATCCTCCAGGAACTGATCTAATTCTTTTTTGAACCCAGTTATACTGGGACAATCTGGCACAAACCAATTCAAGGCAACTGGCAATAGAATGAGAGCTCGCATATCTCCTTGCTGGACCTGGAAGACCTGATCCTACATGTGAGTCTTTCCTGCTCCATTCCAGGGATTAAAATTTTTTTTTTTTTTTTTTTTTAGCAATTTTAAAACCATAGATGTGACCAGTTTTCTTTCTAAAGGAGCCAGTCAGGATGGTCTCCTAGGCCTGCTCATTCTGATGGACAAAGAAGAGTTAGTTGCTAACCTAAAAATTACTGGTTGTAGGTACCGGTGATCATGATCTGGTTACATTACCTCGTGCAAAGAAAATGTGGCACCAACCAGTAAGATGTATATTTGTAACTTTAAAAGGGCTTAAAGCAGTTGTTGGCACAACTGATTGGGAACGTAAATTTAAAGTGGGAAGTGTTAATGAAAACTGGGAATTGTTCCAGGATATCAGACTGGATGCCTGAAAAGCCACAATTCCACAGACACAAAAAAAGTTACATTGAACAAGAAGCCATCCTGGTTTGAAGCAGGTGGAAGCAGTGATTAAACTTAAACAAATAATATAATAAAGAATAGAAAAAAAAGGGGAAGTAAATGGCCATGAATACAAGTCACAAGTTAAAAAATGTAGCCAACTGATAAGGGAAGCCAAAAGAATCACTGAAATGTCAATGGCCAATAAGGTTAAAGACAATAAGAAGATTTTAACATACTAGGAACAAAAAAGCCTACATCCGTTATAATTCAATTACTAGATGCAGATAGTAAAATCATAAATAGTGATGCAGAAAAGAGAGAAATGTTCAATAGGGATTTCTGTTCTATGGTTGGAATGAAGCAGGGGGAATGTATCTATCCCACATGATGCTGTGGGTGGAATAGAAAGTTAATCTGTATCAAAGGAGGATGAGGCATCATCTGCTAAAATTAAACACTTTTAAACCACAACTTACACCCAAGAGTCTTAAAGGAAGTCTTAAAGCTGAGGAACTTTCTGAAACACGAATGTTAATTTTTAATAAATCTTGAAAATCTGGGGAAATGCCAAAGGACTGGAGGACTTCCAATGTAGTTTCAATATTAAAAAAAAAAAACTTAAAAGGGATGACCCAGGGAACTATAGACCCAGTAGCCTGACATCCATTACAGGTAAAATTGTGGAATGGTTAATATGGGGCTCTTACCAACAAAGAATTAGAGAATAAAAATATAATGAATGCTGGTGAGCAATGAGTATGGTTTCATGGAAGGTAGATCTCGTCAAGCAAATCTGGTATCTTTTCTGACAGGCTTACAAGTCTAGTACAGTCAACTGTGTTTACACAATACACTTGGATTCTCCCAGGCATTTGCCTTGGTACCCCATGACATTACAATTAATAAGCTTGCATTATATGGATTTAGAGGGCACACACTACATGGATTGAAAACAGGCTCATTGGCAGATCTCAGAATGTAGAGGGTCAGTCCTGGGGCCAGTTTTGTTTAATATCTTTATTAATGATCTGGAGGATGGTGTGCACTGCACTCTCAGCAAGTTTGCAGATGACACTAAACTGGGAGGCGTGGTAGATACACTAGAGGGTAGGGATCGGATACAGAGGGACCTAGACAAATTAGAGAATTGGGCCGAAAAAAACCTGATGTGGTTCAACAAGGACAAGTGCAGAGTCCTGCACTTAGGACAGAAGAATCCTATGCACTGCTATAGACTAGGGACCGAATGGCTAGGTAGCAGTTCTGCAGAAAAAGACCTAGGGGTCACAGTGGATGAGAAACTGGATATGAGTCAACAGTGTGCTCTTGTTGCCAAGAAGGCTAACGGCATTTTGGGCTGTATAAGTAGGGGCATTGCCAGCAGATCGAGGAACGTGATCGTTCCCCTTTATTCGACATTGGTGAGGCCTCATCTGGAGTACTGTGTCCAGTTTTGGGCCCCACACTACAAGAAGGATGTGGAAAAATTGGAAAGAGTCCAGCGGAGGGCAACAAAAATGATTAGGGGTCTGGAGCACATGACTTATGAGGAGAGGCTGAGGGAACTGGGATTGTTTAGTCTCCAGAAGAGAAGAATGAGGGGGGATTTGATAGCTGCTTTCAACTACCTGAGGGAAGGTTCCAAAGAGGATGGAGCTCGGCTGTTCTCAGTGGTGGCAGATGACAGAACAAGGAGCAATGGTCTCAAGTTGCAGTGGGAGAGGTCTAGGTTGGATGTTAGGAAACACTATTTCACTAGGAGGGTGGTGAAGCACTGGAATGGGTTACCTGGGGAGGTGGTGGAATCTCCTTCCTTGGAGGTTTTTAAGGCCCGGCTTGACAAAGCCCTTGCTGGGATGATTTAGTTGGGAATTGGTCCTGCTTTGAGCAGGGGGTTGGACTAGATGACCTTCTGAGGTCCCTTCCAACCCTGATAGTCTATGATTCTATGAACCTATAGATATCAGTGAGAGGGGCTGTTTTTACCAGAGTCCGCCAGTGATCAGTTCTTGGCCCAACACTATTCAATATCGGTATCAATGACCTAGACAAGGCTATAAAACCTTTGCTGGGGATGTGTGCAGATGACAAAGATTGGTGGGGTGGCAAATAAGGAGGAGGACAGGTTACTGTTACAGAGTGATCTGAATCACCCGGTTAAATGGTCACAATCCTATAAAAGGCATTTTATCACAGCATGGCGGGGCTTGTACCTCAACGGCCTCTCTACGCCCACATCTGTGTTCTTAACCCCTCTGTAGTTAGCACAGTGTGACCCAAGGGCCAGAGTCCATCTACTTCCCCTTCCCTAGTAGGATAATGCAGCCTAGTGGCCGAAGTCCATGTGATACACCCTTAGGGCAGCACAGCCCAATGGCCAGAGTCCATCTAATTCCCCTTTTCTGGTGGGATAATGCAGCCTAGCAGCTGAAATTCAACCAACTCACTGTGTGGGGCCATCCTCTTTCAAAGGTGGGTGGCCGAGATAGGGGGACCCAGTCTTGCCCCCTATCCCCGACCCGGAGTGCTGTTGGTGGCGAGTTCTCCTCACCAGTGGTCCAGCGGGGATCCTCCTGAAGCACACCGGCCTGAACAGTCTTAGCACCGTTTCCCTTTAAGGACTCCCTGGGTCACTTCCTACCCCTTCCTCAGATTCAACCTGATCCACAGCATCCTCTGCTTCCCCTCTGCAGTGCATCTGGATGTGACTGGTCTGCGTCCTGGTGTGTAGGCCACTCTTCTGTTGGAGAGAGTGCCATGCCTCCTTCCCCTCCAGCAGTCCACCCTGACTAGGGTGATCAGATCACCCAAGTCAAATATCGGGACGCGGGGGGGGGGGGGGGGGGGGGGCCCAAAAAAAAAAACAACCCTTCCTCCGCAAGCGCTGGAGGGAGGCCCGGGAGACTCAGGGGAAGCGCGGGGCCGGGGTGAGTAAGAGTCCGGCCTGGTCCCTTGCAGGCAGGACTCAGTTGGGTGGTAGGGAGAGGAGGGGGGCGGCCCGCGGTGCCAGGCGGCGGCTGTTCTCACCCCCGGGCAGCGGGACTCGGGAGCAGCCGCTGCTGCAGCTCCCACTGCTGCGGGGGAGGAAGTGGCCATGGCGCTTGGCGGCTGCGGCTCTGGCGCCCCCGAACCCCCCGAGCCGGGACCTGCTGCGGGAACCCAGCAGCGCGCACGCTGCGCCCAGCCCCTGGCCAGTCGTGTCTGGGCTGCCCAGCTGGTGCTATCCCGCGGCGGCCCCGGAGCGGGGGCAGCAGGCCCCAGCCCCCCCATCCCGCTCGGGTCCCGCAGGGGAACGAACGGGGCTGGGCTGCCGATGCCTCCGCCCCGGGGCCGCCGCGGGATAGCACCAGCTGGGCAGCAGCCCAGACGCGACTGGCCAGGGGCTGGGCCCAGCGTGCGCGCTGCTGGGTCCCTGCAGCAGGCCCCGGTTCGGGGGCGCCTGAGCCGCAGCCGCAGAGCGCCATGGCCGCTTCCTCCCCCGCGGCAGTGGGAGCTGCAGCAGCGGCTGCTCCCAACTCCCGTGTCCCGCTGCCCGGGGGGGAGAACAACAGCCGCCGCCTGGCACCGTGGGCTGCCCCCCTCCTCTCCCTACCACCCAACTGAGTCCTGCCTGCACTGGGCCAGGCCGGACTCTTACTCACCCTGGCCCCGCGCTCCCTCTGAGTCTCCCGGACCTCCCTCCAGCGCTTGCGGAGGGAGGAGGAATGGTGAGCCCGGGGAAGAGGCGGGGATTCGGGGAGGGAGCCAATCTGGGGAGGAGGGCGTGGAGTCGGGGGGGGGGGCGGGGTTGCGAGCACTTCCGGGCTCCAGGCTCCAGCGCATTTCCTTGTTTGTCCAGTGTCCCGACCGCACGTCGGTCGGGACGCGGGACAAATGAGGAAATATCGGGACAGTCCCGATAAAATCGGGACATCTGGTCACCCTAACCCTGATTGAGCAGCTCTGCAGGTTTTATACCTGACTTTCAGGTGGAGCATGCGCAGCAGAGCCTCAGGGGTGGAGCATCTTCTGCTAGGAGGGAAGGATTAACCCCTGCCGTACCAGTGCGGGGCCAATCCATCTCATTACACACAGCCAAATGCAAGGTAATACTTGGGGAACAGAGAATTGACATTATACTTAGAGGAGGGGGACCTCTGTCTTGGGAAGCAGTGACTCAGAGAAGGACTTAGGGCTCATCAGAGATATTTGCCTCAACCTGAGCTTTCAGTGCAATACTGTGGGAAAAAGGGCTAATCCTTGCCTGTATAAAACAGGGACTATCAAGTGGAAGATGGGAAGATACACAGCATTGGGTAGACGATTACTAGAACACTGTATCCACTGCTGTGGCCACCCCCCCAAGAAGAATATGGAAATGCTGGAGATATGTCAGAGGAGGGCTACAAAAATGATGCAGGATCTGAAAAACAGGTCTTACGATATGAGTTCAGCTTGTTCAGTATGTCGAAGAGACGACTGAGAGGTGACGTGCTCTCTGTGTCTAGTTCCTTATCTGTGGGAAAGAGATTTGAGAGTAGGGGGATTTTCAGCCTTGCTGGCAAATGCAGCTCAAGGCTGAAATTAGACAAATTCATCCTTGAAATGAGGGTGAATAAATGTTGGACAGCTTCCCTGGGAGGGGGTGCACTCACCATCCCTTGGAATCTTTGCAAGGAGGTTAGGTATATTTCCAAAAGACATGTTTCCATCCAGCTTTTGGGAGAGGTTCTGTGGCCTGGGGGGGTGGGGGGGGTGTCAAGCTGGATAGTCAGCATGGTCCCTTCTAGCCTATGAATTGCTCTGCTCTCCCTTTCCTTCCTGGGCCCTGGGGAGAACAGAATCGCCTGCATTTTCCTCAGCAGGGTAGAGCTTTGAAATACTCAACAAAACTATGTAAAATGGGGAGGGATTCCGGTGAATAGTCTGGGTAAGGCAGAAATACCGCCCTGGAAAGGAAGCAAACATAAAAAGCCTCCAATAAGAGGATCAAATAAATTTGTTATACACTGGTGCCACCTTGTGGATATCTATGGAAGTGGCAGAGAACCTGCAAGAACAGAAATCTGAGAGCTATTTGGAAAGAGTCTGATAGAAATTAGAGGGTTGCCCCTCCTCCAACAGACCCCTGTGGTCACTGGAGGCCTCCAAGTTTTGCTGGCCCCACAAAGGAAGTGGCAGAATCCAGAAGTGCTCCTAACACCTGGACCAGCCATGAGGTGAGATTCCCCCCAGTTCCAAGTACCAGGACTGAGAAATGACGCTGGCACTCCTTGGAGGGACTGTATTTCTGTGTGTCCTTGGACAGAGGTAACTGGCGGGTCCCTTGTCCATGCTGCACTCTTTGTGGGGTGACCTCAAGGAGCTTTATTTGGGGTTTTAACTAAGAAGTGCCATATGCGTGTTCCTCCTTTGTGAGTACATTGGCCTATGAGAACCTCAGACAATAACTCCTGTAAGCAATTGCTTGTGATGTTTTAAACTCATCCCTTTCAAACCAAGCCCCAGAAATAGCAGGAACCCCGGCCTGGAGCCATGAAGGGACGTATGTTACAATATTGAGTGTCTTGGTGCCTGGAAAATCACATAACGCCAAGAGTGCAAGTCGGGCGGCACTCTCCAGTACCTGTATCTGCAAGAGGTTACTAGCCGGTACAAAATACAGGAAAGACGTGGGGCCAATCCTCCCCCCGCCCCCTGCCGGAGCACACTACTCCTGTGTTCTATGCCTTAAAGGAGCAGAATGCGGCTAGGGAGGGCATTCGTTCTTGTGGCTTTAATAGCACAATACATATGCTAACAAACTTAAACAGAAGCTTTTCTTAAGTTTGTTAGCATATGTATTGTGCTATTTTACGTTGGTCCTCAAGAGGGGAGGGGTGGGGACGGAAGGTGTTTAAATAAAACAGTGTTTTTTATTCTGTTTCTCCCCATTGGTCTGAATTATCCATGACATTCATACTGCATCACATCAAGTACAAATCATTAGAGGAATGCCTCTGTTTGCACTGACCAGAGGATGTTTGGATTCTGACGTCAGCCCAGTTCTGTAACCTGACAGGAATCAGTGGTATCCGTCCCCAGTGTAAACACAGAATTCTTCTTTGCAGCCAAACTAGTCTAACATGCATTTTGTTAACTGGAACTGGAGCAGCAAAAAAAGAAAACAAATGCCTCATTTTTCAGCTTTGTGCGTGAGAGAACTACAAGTGAAGATTCTGTGGCTCAGTGGTTAGGGCATCCATCCACCTGGGAGGTGGGAGCCTGGACAGGACTCACTAAAGGCTTGGGACAGTGGAGGAGGTAGGTGAAATCCAGGCATTTTCTGAGCCCTGCGTATCACAGTCACCAGCCAAATGCAGAACAAACAGAGTGGAGGATCCAGTTTCCAGATTGTACAACATTGGTGAACTGAGTTGGCTTTTCCCTGACCTTGACTGGAAGGTGTAAGAAGGAAAACACCTGGTACCTGGGGAGGCCTCTAACTCCAACCCTACTTTGGTCATTCAGCGTCTGACCCAGAGGGACCCTGGCCGCTGCTTGAGGTCTGTTTCCTGGGCTGGAGGCCTTGCCTTGGTACTGCACTGGGCATTTCAGCATCTCCAACCCATATTAGCTATGCCAATGCCAGATCAGAGCCTTGGGTCCTTCAGGCTGCTATAGTGCGAGAAATGGAGAGAGCAGCAACTGGACTGCCCAGTTAGGAGAGATGCACAGAATAGAGTTCATCTTGGGGCTCCAAATCTGAGCCAAGTGCTGGTGCTGGATGTGCCAATTGTGAGCTGTTTAATAACTGAAAGGCTGACATGGAATTTGATTGATAAAGAATTAAAGGCTAGAAATATAATCACTGCCAGTCACCAGGGATTGTTTTGGAAAGTAGATCTCGTCCAACATACCTGATTTCCTCCTTTGGTAAGATAACTGCAAAGATGTAATACACTTAGATGTTGTCAGGCATTTGACTTAGTTCTACATGACATTCTGATGAAAAAATTAGCACCATATAATATCAATAGAGCACACATTGAATGGATTAAGAACTGGCTGACAGATCTCAAAAAGGAGTTGGGGAACCCTCCTCAAATCGGGATGTTTCTGGTGGGGCTCTGCAGGGATTGTTTTAGGCCTGAAGCTAGTCACATTTTTATCAATGAGCTGGAAGTAACTATAAAACCACTGCAGATAAAATTTGCAGATGACACAAAGATAGGTTGAGTTAGGGTTACCATATTTGAACTTTCAAAAAAGAGGACACTCCACGGGGCGGGGGTAGCCCCACCCCCTAGCCACTCCCTCCCACTTCCCGCCCCCGACTGCCCCCCACAGAACCCCCAACCCCCCACCGCGCCTTGTCCCCGGATCACTCCCTCCCGAGACCCCTGTCCCTAACCGTCCCCTGGGACCCCACCCAAGCCTCCCTTCTTCTTGTCCCTGACTGCCCCCTCCTGAGATCCCCCCACCCTAACTGCCCTCCTAGGATCCCACTCCCTACCTGTCCCCTGACTGTTCTGACTCCTATCCACACCCCCGCCAGATCCCTGGGACTCCCATGCCTATCCAACTACTCCCTGTTCCTGAATGCCCCCCCAAACCCCCAACCCATCTAACCCCCCCGCTCCCTGTCCCTTGAGTGCCCCAACCCCTCTCCACATCTCTGCCCCCTGACACCCCCCCCAGAACCCCCGACCCATCTAACCCCCCCCCGGTCCTTGCCCTGACCCATCCAACCCCCCCCCACACACACATACTCCCTGTCTCCTGACTTCCCTCCCGGGATCCCATGTCCCTTCTCCAACTCCCCGGCCCCCACAACTATGAAAGCTAAAAACTTGCCTTTAAATAAAAAAAAAAAAAAAAAAAAAGCTGAGATTGTCACATAATCCCATAACTTCAGAAGCTGGGACTTTGAGAAAAACACCAAACATAGCAAGACTGGCAATAAAATTGTGATTAGTGGCAAAACTGAATTATTTGTGCTCTTATATGCTACCAATCACAGTGCTCCTTCAGCTCCTTTATGCTAGAATTCATTCATTTGTAAAGCAAAGTCTAGGCTGGTATTTTGCATTTATCACAGCACTTGTTTATTAGAGATAGATTGTGCCCTTAGGCATAGCTGTGAATAAGGGTCTTTGCACTAAAAAGCTGCACCATCCCAGGAACATCCCAGGGAGGAAGTGTGATTCAGAGAATCACAATTCCCCCACATGCATGCACTCCCCTCTTGCTCCAAGACAGTGGCGTAGCCAGCTTCTAAGAGGAGGGGGAGCAAACATAAAAAAGGCGCCCCCCCCTTGGCTCCTCCTCCGGCCGCACTGCCCCCCCCCATGGCTCTTCCGGCCCTGCCGTGTCACTCCCCGCTCCTCCGGCCTTGCCCGCTGCCCCCCATGGCTTACGGCCGCGCTGCGGGCTGCCAGCCTGCGCCCCCCCTCGCTCCTCCAGCCGTGCTGTGGGCCGCATGCCGTGCCCCCCATGCTCCTCCAGCCACGCCCGCTGCCCCCCCATGGCTGCGGGCTGCGCTGCGGGCTGCCAGCCTGTACCCCCCCTTGCTCCTCTGGCCGCTTTTGGCTGCTTCCCCTGCACCCCGCTAACTACGCTACTGCTCCAAGGGGAGGGGGAAAGGGAGTTATTTACCTCACCTTTGCAAGGTTGCAGTTGACTTCCCCATGTACGTTTAGCTTAGAGCAGCGTGTCTGGGGCCTGGTCTACACTATGACTTTAATTCGGATTTAGCAGCGTTAAATCGAATTAACCCTGCACCCATCCACACAACGAAGCCATTTATTTCGAAATAAAGGGCTCTTAAAATCGATTTCTGTACTCCACCCCGATGAGCAGAGTAGCGCCAAAATCGATATTGTCATTTCGAATTAGGGTTAGTGTGGCCGCAATTCGATGGTATTGGCCTCTGGGAGCTATCCCACAGTGCACCATTGTGACCACTCTGGACAGCAATCTGAACTCGGATACACTGGCCAGGTAGACAGGAAAAGGCATGCGAACATTTGAATTTTATTTCCTGTTTGCCCAGTGTGGGGAGCACAGGTGACCACAGAGAGCTCATCAGCACAGGTAACCATGCAGGCCGATAATCGAAAAAGAGCACCAGCATGGACCGTATGGGAGGTTCTGGATCTGATCGCTATATGGGGGGAGGATTCAGTGCTAGCAGAACTTCGTTCGAAAAGACAAAATGCCAAAACTTTTGAAAAAATCTCCAAGGGCATGATGGAGAGAGGCCACAATAGGGACTCAGATCAGTGCTGCGTGAAAGTCAAGGAGCTCAGACAAGCCTATCAAAAAACAAAGGAGACAAACGGTCGCTCCGGGTCAGAGCCACGGACATGCCGCTTCTACGCCGAGCTGCATGCAGTTCTAGGGGGGGCCGCCACCACTACCCCAACTCTGACCGTGGATTCCAAGGCGGGGATAATCTTATCAGCTACACCTGAGGATTCTGCGGACGGGGAAGAGGAGGAGGAGGACGAGCTTGCAGAGAGCACCTAGCACTCCGTTCTCCCCAACAGCCAGGATCTTTTTCTCAGCCTGACTGAAGTACCCTCCCAATCCTCTAAAGCCAGTATCCAAGACCATGACCCCATGGAAGGGACCTCAGATGAGTTTACCTTTTAAAATATAACACTTGTTTTAAAAGCAAGCGTTTTTTAATGATTACTTTGCCCTGAGGACTTGGGATGCATTCATGGCCAGTACAGCTACTGGAAAAGTCTGTTAACATGTCTGGGGATGGAGCAGAAATCCTTCAGGGACATCTCCATGAAGCTCTCCTGGAGGTACTCCAAAAGCCTTGCCACAAGGTTTCTGGGCAGTGCAGCCTTATTCCGTCCTCCATGGTAGGACACTTGACCACGCCATGCTTGCAGCAAGTAATCTGGTATCATTGCATGACAAAGCCTGGCAGCATACGGTCCCGGTGTTTGCTGGCATTCAAGCAACATCCGTTCTTTATCTCGCTGTGTAATCCTCAGGAGAGTGATATCGCTCATGGTAACCTGGTTGAAATATGGGAATTTAATTAAGGGGACAGAGGTGGCCGTTCCTACTGGGCTGTTTGCCTGTGGCTGAAAAGAAATCCTTCCCTGCAGTTAGCCAAGCGCGGGGGAGGGGGGGGGATTGGCCCAGAGCTTTTCGCGTTTGGCTAGCAGGGATCTTCCCTGATACCAGCCACACGGTGGGGGGAGGGGTAAAGCGATCATCCAGAGAATTGGATTGTGGGGGGGATTAGTTTGTTTTCTGCTGCTGAAGGTTAACAGGAAAACCGCAGCACACAACGGGCTTTGCTTGGTATGTGGGAAAGGAGGGCACAGAAGCCGAAAGACAATGGCTTACCATGGCCACATGCAAGCCGAATTCTGTTGCCCGGACCTGCGTCTGTGATCTCTAGCAGCAAAGCCACAGGCGCTCAATATTAAGAGGCAAAATGCGACCTTGCACAGAAATCACATGTGCTATGTAATGTGAATAGTGTTGGTCACCGTGAAAGAGTATAAGCATTGTTCTGCAAAATGTATCTTTTTAAAAAATTCTCTCCTTTTTTCCCTCCCTCCAGTAGCTGCAAATTTTTCAAGCCTCCCTTCTCCGTCCCAAAGGCTATCTCAGATAAGGTGTCGTAAAAAGAAGACGTGAGACGAGATGTTCGCAGAAATCATGGAATCCACCCACAGTGAAAGAGCTCATCTGAATGAGTGGAAGGACATGGTTTCAAAGTATAGGAAAGAAGCCAGTGAACGTGAGGACAGGAGGGACCAACGTGAGGACAGGAGGGACAATGTGAGGACAGAAGGGACCAACGTGAGGAGAGGAGAGATGCTCGAGATGAGAGGTGGCGGCAGGAAGATCAGAGGAGGCAGGATGCAATGCTGGGGCTGCTGCGTGAGCAAACAGACATGCTCCGGCATCTTGGATACTGGCTTTGGAAGGTTGGGAGCTTCAGGAACGGCAGCAGGATAACAGTGTGCCGCTACAGCCCCTGTATAACCCCCCTCTCCCCTCACCATGTTCCATAGCCTCCTCACCCAGACGTGTAAGCCTAAGCAGAAGGCTGTCATTTTTTTAACCTTTTTTTAGTGGCCTTTTCCTTCCCGCCATTCCTCCTCCCAAACCCCACCCGGGTTCTCTGCCTCTTTTTATAATCAATTAATAAAGAATAAATGATTTTTAAATGATAGTGACTTTATTTCCTTTGAAAGCAAGCTGGGGGAAGGGGGAGGATGGGTTCCTTACAGAGAATGAGTCAATAAAGGGGGCGGGTTTTCATGAAGGAGAAACAAACAGAAATTTCACACTGTAGCCTGGCCAGTCTGGTTTTCAAAGCTTCTCTGATGCACAGCGCTTCCTGGTGTGCTCTTCTAATCGCCCTGGTGTCTGGCTGCGCATTATTAGCAGCCAGGCGATTTGCCTCAGCCTCCCACCCCACCATAAAGGTCTCCCCCTTACTTTCACAGAGATTGTGGAGCACACAGCAAGCAGAAATAACAATGGGGATATTGGTTTGGCTGAGGTCTGAGTGAGTCAGTAACGATCACCAGCGACCTTTTAAACGGCCAAATGCACATTCTACCACCATTCTGCACTTGCTCAGCCTGTAGTTGAACAGCTCCAGACTCCTGTCCAGGCTGCCTGTGTATGGCTTCATGAGCCATGGCATTAAGGGGTAGGCTGGGTCCCCAAGAATAACTATTGGCATTTCAACATCCCCAACGGTTATTTTCTGGTCCGGGAAGTAAGTCCCTTGCTGCAGCCATTTAAACAGAGTAGTGTTCCTGAAGACGCAAGCATCATGAACCCTTCCCGGCCAGCCCACGTTGATGTTGGTGAAACGTCCCTTGTGATCCACAAGTGCTTGAAAAGTACCCCTTGCGGTTTATGTACTGGGTACCCTGGTGCTCCGGTGCCAAGATAGGGATATGGGTTCCATCTATTGCCCCACCACAGTTAGGGAATCCCATTGCAGCAAAGCCATCCACTATGACCTGCACATTTCCCAGAGTCACTACCTTTTGTAGCAGCACCTCAATGATTGCTTTGGCTACTTGCATCACAGCAGCCCCCACAGTAGATTTGCCTACTCCAAATTGATGCCCGACTGACCGGTAGCTGTCTGGCATTGCAAGCTTCCACAGGGCTAACGCCACTCGCTTCTCAACTGTGAGGGCTCCTCTCATTTTGGTATTCTGGCATTTCAGGGCAGGGGACAGCAAGTCACAAAGTTCCATGAAAGTGCCCTTACGCATGCGAAAGTTTCGCAGCCACTGGGAATCGTCCCACACCTGCAACACTATGCAGTCCCACCAGTCTGTGCTTGTTTCCCGGGCCCAGAATTGGCATTCCATGGATAGAACCTGCCCCATTAACAACATGATCTCCAAAGCACCGGGGCCCGTGGTTTGAGAGAATTCTGTGTCCATGTCCATGTCCTCAACATGCTTGTCACTGCGCTGCCATCGCCACCGCCTCCTCGCCTCGTTTTTCTGGTCCTGGCTCAGCATAAACTGCACAAGAACATGTGAGGTGTTTACAATGTTCATGACTGCTGTCTTGAGCTGAGCGGGCTCCATGCTTGTATGGAGTCTGCAGTGTTCACCCAGGAAAAAAGGCGCGAAATGGTTGTCTGCCGTTGCTTTCATGGAGGGAGGGGTGAGGCTGTACTCAGAACCACCTGCGACAATGTTTTTTGCCCCATCAGGCACTGGGATCTCAACCCAGAATTCCAATGGGCGGGGGAGACTGCGGGAACTATGGAATAGCTATGGGATAGCTACCCACAGTGCAACGCTCCAGAAATCGACGCTAGCCCCGGTACATGGACGCACACCCCCGAATTAATGTGCTTAGTGTGGCCGCATACATTTGACTTTATACAATCTGTTTCCAAAATTCAAATTATATAAATTCGGATTAATCCCGTAGTGTAGACATACCCTGGCTGAGCGCCCAGCTCTGCCTGGCGCTGCCGGCAAAATGATCTGAAGCTGCGGGGGCGGGGGGGAGCGGGGGAGGGGCTTTGGCGACCGCTGCCAGCCCCGCTCCCTCACGGAGCGCGCAGCCCCCCCAGCGCTGCTGGCGCAGCGATCTGAGGCTGCAGGGGAGGGGGGGGGAGCCAAGGAGGGGCTTTGGCTGCTGGAGAGGCCCCAATCCGAGCAGCTCAGTCCAGCCCGGCCCCGCTGTCAGTGGCTTTTCGGTCTTTAAATAGCCGCCCAGGGGGAAATCCCGGACATTTTTAGATGTTTACAAATTCCCCCTGGACGGCTATTTAAAGACCAAAAAACCGGACATGTCCGGGGAAATCCGGACGTATGGTAACCCTAGGTGGAGTGGCAAATGATGAGGACAGGGCAGTCCTGGAGAGCAACCTGGTTCCACAGGCACTGACTTTCCAATGTGCGGGGGGGTGCTCAACCCCCGGCTCTGACCCCAACCTCACTCCACCCCTTCTCCGGCCCTGCCTCTTCCCACCCAGTTCTGTTCCCTTCCCCAAGTCCGCCACGTCCTCGCTCCTCCCCACTCCCTCCCAGCCTCGTGCACGCCGCGAACAGCTGTTCGCGGCGGGCGGGAGGCACAGGGAGGGAGGGAGAGGTGCTGATCCACGGGGCCTGCTGCGGGGCGTGGAGGGGAGCTGATGGAGGGCTATTGGTGGGTGCTCAGCACTGGATCACTTGGTAAGCTGGGCCCAACAAATCCAACAAAATGGGTTTTAATATAGCCAAATGCAAAGTTTTACCTCTAGGAACAAGGAAAACAGTCCATGCCAACAGAATGGGGGCCTGTATCCCCGAATGGTTTAGGAGTCAGAGTGGACAAGTAGCTGAACATGAGCTCCCAGTGTGATGTTGTGGCAAAAAGGGTTAATGTGCTCCTTGGCTCTAAAAGTAGGGGAGGAGTGAGTAGGAGCAAGGAGGTGGTTTTCCCTCTGTACGTGGCACTGGGGAGAGTGACACTGGAATACTGCATCCAGTTCTGGTGCCCACATTTTAAAAGAGGGGGAGGGATAGCTCAGTGGTTAGAGCATTGGCCTGCTAGACCCAGGGTTGTGAGTTCCCTCCTTGAGGGGGCCACTTTGGGATCTGGGACAAAATCAGTATTTGGTCCTGCTAGTGAAGGCAGGGGGCTGGACGTGATGACCTTTCAGTTTTATGAGATAGGTATATCTCTATATAAAAAAAAAGTATGTTGAAAAATTGGAGATGCGCAGAAAGGAGCCACAAAAATGATCAAGTGCTGGAGAAAATGCCCTTCAGAGAGAGAGAGTTAAAATGCACAATCTGTTTAGCTATCAAAAAGAAGAATGAGAGGTGGCTTGATTACAGTGTCTAAGGACCTCCACAAGGAGAAGACACTGGGTACTCCGGGCAATTTGATCTCACAGAGAAAGGCAGAACAAGAGAACCACTGTTTGTAAGCTGAAGCCAGCCAAATTCCAATTAGAAATAAGGCCCCACCAGCGAGGGTGATTAAACCTGATCATTCATCAGTGATCTACAACCCATCCTGACAATGATCCCTCACTTTCACAGACCTTGGGAGGCAGGCCAGTCCTTGCCCACAGACAACCTGCCAACCTTAAGCATATTCTCACCAGCAACCACGCACCGCACCATAACAACTCTAACTCAGGAACCAACCCATGCAACAAACCTCGATGCCAACTCTGCCCACATATCTACACCAGCAACACCATCACAGGACCTAACCAGATCAGCTACAACATCACCGGCTCATTCACCTGCACGTCCACCAATGTTATATATGCCATCATATGCCAGCAATGCCCCTCTGCTATGTACATTGGCCAAACTGGACAGTCACTACGCAAGAGGATAAATGGACACAAGTCAGATATCAGGAATGGCAATATACAAAAACCTGTAGGAGAACACTTCAACCTCCCTGGCCACACAATAGCAGATGTAAAGGTAGCCATCTTACAGCAAAAAAACTTCAGGACCAGACTCCAAAGAGAAACTGCTGAGCTCCAGTTCATTTGCAAATTTGACACCATCAGATCAGGATTAAACAAAGACTGTGAATGGCTATCCAACTACAGAAGCAGTTTCTCCTCCCTTGGTGTTCACACCTCAACTGCTAGCAGAGCACCTCACCCTCCCTGATTGAACTAACCTCGTTATCTCCACACTGATTTATACCTGCCTCTGGAGATTTCCATTACTTGCATCTGAAGAAGTGAGGTTCTTACCCACGAAAGCTTATGCTCCCAATACTTCTGTTAGTCTCAAAGGTGCCACAGGACCCTCTGTTGCTTTTTACAGATTCAGACTAACACGGCTACCCCTCTGATAGTAGAATCATAGAATATCAGGGTTGGAAGGGACCTCAGGAGATCATCTAGTCCAACCCCCTGCTCAAAGCAGGACCAATTCCCAACTAAATCATCCCAGCCAGGGCTTTGTCAAGCCAGGCCTTAAAAACCTCCAAGGAAGGAGATTCCACCACCTCCCTAGGTAATGCATTCCAGTGCTTCACCACCCTCCTAGTGAAATAGTGTTTCCTAATATCCAACTTAGACCTCCTTGCTCCTTGTTCTGTCATCTGCCACCACTGAGAACAGCCGAGCTCCATCCTCTTTGGAACCCCCCTTCAGGTAGTTGAAAGCAGCTATCAAATCCCCCCTCATTCTCCTCTTCTGGAGACTAAACAATTCCAGTTCCCTCAGCCTCTCCTCATAAGTCATGTGTTCCAGACCCCTAATCATTTTTGTTGCCCTCCGCTGGACTCTTTCCAATATTTCCACATCCTTCTTGTAGTGTGGGGCCCAAAACTGGACACAGTACTCCAGATGAGGCCTCACCAATGTCGAATAAAGGGGAATGATCACGTTCCTCGATCTGCTGGCAATGCCCCTACTTATACAGCCCAAAATGCCATTAGCCTTCTTGGCAACAAGAGCACACTGTTGACTCATATCTAGCTTCTCGTCCACTGTGACCCCTAGGTCCTTTTCTGCAGAACTGCTACCTAACCATTCGGTCCCTAGTCCGTAGCAGTGCATAGGATTCTTCCGTCCTAAGTGCAGGAATCTGCACTTGTCCTCGTTGAACCTCATCAGTTTTTTTCTGGCCCAATCCTCTAATTTGTCTAGGTCCCTCTGTCTCTGATCCCTACCCTCCAGCGTATCTACCACGCCTCCCAGTTTAGTGTCATCTGCAAACTTGCTGAGAGTGCAGTCCACACCATCCTCCAGATCATTAATAAAGATATTAAACAAAACTGGCCCCAGGACCAACCCTTGGGGCACTCCGCTTGAAACCGGCTGCCAACTAGACATGGAGCCATTGATCACTACCCGTTGAGCCCGACGATCTAGCCAGCTTTCTATCCACCTTACAGTCCATTCATCCAGCCCATACTTCTTTAACTTGCAGGCAAGACTACTGTGGGAGACCGTATCGAAAGCTTTGCTAAATTCAAGGAATAACACATCCACTGCTTTCCCCTCATCCACAGAGCCAGTTATCTCATCATAGAAGGCAATTAGGTTAGTTAGGCACGACTTCCCCTTGGTGAATCCATGTTAACTGTTCCTGATCACTTTCCTCTCCTCTAAGTGTTTCATAATTGATTCCTTGAGGACCTGCTCCATGATTTTTCCAGGGACTGAGGTGAGGCTGACTGGCCTGTAGTTCCCCGGATCCTCCTTCTTCCCTTTTTTAAAGATGGGCACTACATTAGCCTTTTTCCAGTCATCTGGGACCTCCCCCGATTGCCATGAGTTTTCAAAGATGATGGCCAATGCCTCCGTAATCACATCCGCCAACTCCGTTAGCACCCTCGGATGCAGCGCATCCGGCCCCATGGATTTGTGCTCATCCAGTTTTTCTAAATAGTCCCAAACCACTTCTTTCTCCACGGAGGGCTGATCACCACCTCCCCATACTGTGCTGCCCAGTCCAGCAGTCTGGGAGCTGACCTTGTTTGTGAAGACAGAGGCAAAAAAAGCATTGAATACATTAGCTTTTTCCACATCCCCTGTCACTAGGTTGCCTCCCTCATTCAGGAAGGGGCCCACACTTTCCTTGACTTTCTTCTTGTTGCTAACATACCTGAAGAAACCCTTCTTGTTACTCTTAACATCTCTTGCTAGCTGCAACTCCAAGTGCGATTTGGCCTTCCTGCTTTCACTCTTGCATGCCTGAGCGATATTTTTATACTCCTCCCTGGTCATTTGTCCAATCTTCCACTTCTTGTAAGCTTCTTTTTTGTGTTTAAGGTCAGCAAGGATTTCACTGTTAAGCCAAGCTGGTTGCCTGCCATATTTACTATTCTTTCTACACATCGGGATGGTTTATTCCTGCAACCGCAATAAGGATTCTTTAAAATACAGCCAGCTCTCCTGGACCCCTTTGCCCTTCATGTTATTCTCCCAGGGGATCCTGCCCATCTGTTCCCTGAGGGAGTCAAAGTTTGCTTTTCTGAAGTCCAGGGTCCGTATTCTGCTGCTCTCCTTTCTTTCTTGTGCCAGGATCCCGAACTCGACCATCTCATGGTCACTGCCTCCCAGGTTCCCATCCACTTTTGCTTCCCCTACTAATTCTTCCCTGTTTGTGAGCAGCAGGTCAAGAAAAGCTCTGCCCCTAGTTGGTTCCTCCAGCACTTGCACCGGAAATTGTCCCCTACACTTTCCAAAAACTCCCTGGATTGTCTGTGCACCACTCTATTGCTCTCCCAGCAGATATCAGAGTGATTAAAATCTCCCATGAGAACCAGGGCCTGCGATCTAGCAACTTGTTAGTTGCCGGAAGAAAGCCTCATCCACCTCATCTCCCTGGTCTGGTGCTCTATAGCAGACTCCGACCACGACATCACCCTTGTTGCTCACACTTCTCAACTTTATCCAGAGACTCTCAGGTTTTTCTGCAGTTTCATATCGGAGCTCTGAGCAGTCATAGTCCTCTCTTATATACAGCGCAACTCCCCCACCTTTTCTGCCCTGCTTGTCCTTCCTGAACAGTTTATATCCATCCATGACAGTACTCCAGTCATGTGAGTTATCCCACCAAGTCTCTGTTATTCCAATCGCATCATAGTTCCATGACGGTGCCAGGACTTCCAGTTCTCCCTACTTGTTTTCCAGGCTTCTTGCATTTGTGTATAGGCACTTAAGATAACTCACTGATTGTCTCCCTTTCTCAGTACGAGACAGGAGTCCTCCCCTCTTACGCTCTCCTGCTCATGCTTCCTCCCAGGATCCCATTTCCCCACTTACCTCAGGGCTTTGGTCTCCTTCCCCCAGTGAACCTAGTTTAAAGTCCTCCTCACTAGGTTAGCCAGCCTGCTTGCGAAGATGCTCTTCCCTCTCTTTGTTAGGTGGAGCCCGTCTCTGCCTAGCACGCCTCCTTCTTGGAACACCATCCCATGGTCGAAGAATCCAAAGCCTTCTCTCCAACACCACCTGCGTAGCCATTCGTTGACTTCCACGATTTGACGGTCTCTACCCAGGCCTTTTCCTTGCACAGGGAGGATGGACGAGAACACCATTTGCGCCTCAAACTCCTTTATCCTTCTTCCCAGAGCCACGTAGTCTGCAGTGATCCACTCAAGGTCATTCTTGGCAGTATCATTGGTACTCACGTGGAGAAGCAAGAAGGGGTAGCGATCCGAGAGCTTGATGAGTCTCAGCAGTCTCTCCGTCACATTGTGTATCCTAGCTCCTGGCAAGCAGCAGACCTCTCTGTTTTCCCGGTCAGGGCGGCAGATAGATGACTCAGTCCCTCCGAGGAGGGAGTCCCCGACCACCACCACCCTCCTCCTCCTCTTGGGAGTGGTGGTTGTGGAACCCTCATCCCTAGGACAGTGCATCTTTTGCCTTCCAATCGGTGGAGTTTCCTTCTGCTCCCTTCCTTCAGATGGGACATCTAGTCCACTCTCCGCATTAGTACCTGTAGAGAGAACATGGAAACGATTGCTCACCTGTATCTCCATTGCTGGTACATGGAAACGCTCCTCTTTCTCCTTCTGGAGGTCACATGCTGCCAAACTTCTTCACCATCCTTCTGTCCCTGCTGTGCCTGCTCTGAATCTTCAGAACATCGTGGCTGTAGAAGCATCTCCTGACGTCTGTCCAGGAAATCTTCATTTTCCCTTATGCAACGCAGAGTCGATACTCGTTTATCCAGACCTCAAACCTTCTCTTCCAATATGGAGACCAGCTTGCACTTTGTACAGACAAAGTCGCTTCTGTCCTGTGGAAGAAAGACAAACATGGCATAACCTGTGCAGGTTACAACAGCTGATCGCTCACCTTCCATATCACCTTCCTCTTAAGAGCTTCCTCAGCTGTTGCAGTAACTACTCAGAGAAACCTGCAGATAAAAGCCTCAGTGAGTTCTCCCCAGGCAAACTCCCTCTGTTAGCCTCTGTTGTTCGCCGCTCAGCTGGTTCGCTGCTGACTGCCCTTATATACCAGTCAGGCCCACTCAAGGCCCACCTGGAACAAAGCACTCCCAATTCACACTTTTCAAACAAACAAGCAAGCAATCAAGCACATGGTCAAACTGACAAACTGTCCAGGCAACAGACACTCAGATACTCACCAACACAGCCTCCCTAATGCAGCACTTAGCATACCTCCTCTTGGACAGATCCCAGGCAAACTCCCTCTGTTAGCCTCTGCTGTTCGCCGCTCATCTGGTTCGCTGCTGACTGCCCATGGGGTCATTTTGACCCAAGTGTTCTTTCAACACCGACAGTCAGGCCCTCCCTGAGGCAAACGTCATGGCCAGATGGTGCAGGGGTGTAGATGTCCCGCAGGCATAGGACAAGGCATGTGGGAGGGGAGTGGGGAAGGGGAGTTGTGATAAATGAAGGGGGGGAGCTCCCTTTTATGGACACCGAGCCAGTAAGTAGCTATATCTCTCTTAGTAACTGTTCTCTAATTGCTCTACCTGTAAAGGGTTAAAAAGTCTCATTGCTAAGCATAAGTAAAAGGAAGTAATTGGGCACCTGGCCAAAAGAGCCAATGGGAAGGCTAGAACTTTTTAAAATTGAGAGAAGACTCCCCTTTTGTCTGTCTGTGGTTGTTCTCCCAGGGAGAGGCGGACAGGGCAGCAGCTATGCTGTAAGAAGCTTGGGCCAGGTATGAAAAAATCATCAATATCATACCTAGAAACTACTCAAGTAAAACCCTAGATATGTAAGTAGATCAGGAAATCTCTAGAAAGACGCTATTAGGTTTATCCCTTTTATTTCTTTATAGCTTGTGGATTCCTCTGTGCTAACCCCAGGTGCTTTTGTTTCGTTTGCAACCTTTAAGTTGGACCTCAAGAAAGCTATTCTTGGTGCTTAATGCTTGTAGTTGCTCTTTTAAAATTTAGCAATAGCCTGAGTCCCCACTATTTTCTTTCTTTTTTTAAAATAAAATTTACCTTTTTAAGAATATAATTGGATTTTTGTATCTTAAAGAGGTTTGTGCACATATTGTTGGCAACAGCTGATTTCCTGTTTTTTCTTTATCAGCTCTTCCCTGGAGGGGGTGGTGGTGAAAGGGCTTGAGGGTACCCCACAGGAAGGAATTCCCAACTGTGCCTTCCTGGTCTCTCAAAGGGGTTCTGCACTTGGGTGGTGGCAGCATCTATCAATCCAAGGTCAGAGAAAAGTTGTAACCTTGGGAATAATACAAGCCTGGAATGGCCAGTATTAATTTTTAGAATCCTTGTGAGCCCCCACTTTCTGCACTCAAAGTGCCAGAGTGGGGAATCAACCTTGACATGGTGGCAGAGCGGTGGGATCATTTTTAATCAGAGGCACAGACCTCAGGATTTTTAAAGGACACATTTTTCCTTTTGGCAGCCTGCAAAGCAAGGGAGTTTTTTTCTTTCCTTTGCTGCCTGAGGGGGAACAGGCACGCAAAGGGTTCAGCCTGCAAACCCAGGGAGTCCAACAAGCAGGGTTTTTTTTCTAGCTTCGTGGCAACAAAATAGCTAGGCTATAGTAGGGCAGCCCTGTGTATGAGGTTGCGGTCAGGCACTGAAACCCTAGAGCAGGGGTAGGCAACCTATGGCACGCGTGCCGAAGGCAGCACACGAGCTGATTTCCAGTGGCACTCACACTTCCCGGGTCCTGGCCACCGGTCCGGGGGACTCTGCGTTTTAATTTAATTTTAAATGAAGCTTCTTAAACATTTTATAAACCTTATTTACTTTACATACAACAATAGTTTCGTTATATATTATAGACTTATAGAAAGAGACCTTCTAAAAACGTTAAAATGTATTACTGGCACACGAAACCTTATATTAGAGTGAATAAATGAAGACTTGGCACACCACTCCTGAAAGGTTGCCGACCCCTGCCCTAGAGCAACCAGTCTTCCCAAAGCGGCTCGCCACGGAGAAGACAGGCCCAGATAAAGCCTAGACATCCAGCTCCATGACAGAAATGCAGGGAGGGGATGGGGGACCAGAGATTTCCCCAGAGGGAATGATCAGCCCTCCCCAACCCAAGATCCAGGTGCCAAGATGGAGGGATGCCCTTAACCCAGACCGAGTTCTAACTGCGGAAGACAGGAATTTCTTCCTACAAATGAAGCGCTTGGAGGCGGAAGCAGAGGCGAAGTGCTTGGAGGCCAAAATGGAAGCGAAGCGCTTAGAAGCAGAGACAGAGCTGAAACGCTTAGAGCTGGAAAGGGCTAAACTGGGTCAACCAGGTAGCTCTAACAGTCCTCCTCCAGGTACTGCTCCCCATTCCAAGAAATTCCCCGCATACAAGGTAGGCGATGATACAGAGGCCTTCTTAGAAAATTTTGAAAGGGCTTGGCTTGGGTACAACATCCCTACAGACCAGTGTATGGTGGAGCTGAGGCCACAACTCAGTGAACCCTTAGCAGAGGTGGCAGCTGGAATGCCTAAAGAACACATGAACGAGTACGAACTTTTTAAACCAAAGGGCAGAATTAGAATGGGGCTAATGCCCAAGCATGCCCGTCGGTGGTTCAGAGCCCTAAGGTGGAAACCAGACGTGGCATTTTCCCGACATGCCTACCACATTGTAAAAAATTGGGATGCCTGGATATCAGGAGTAAACATTAAGTTTCTGGAAGATCTGTCTCTCCTAATACAAATGGAGCAGTTTCTAGAAGGTGTTCCTGAGGAAATAGAAAGGTACATCCTAGATGGGAAGCCCAAAACTGTAATTGAGGTGGGGGAGATTGGAGCCAAATGGGTGGAGGTGGCAGAGAAGAAGAAATCTGGTAGCAGTTGGTGGGGATACCAGAATGGGCAACCTGAGACGACACTCCACCATTGGAGTCAGCCCAAGGCCCCACTTCAAAAGGAGGATCCCTCCACACAGCCAGGGAGACCCCAGATGCCCTCTCGTCCCACCACCCCACTCTCCAACCACCCACCTCACCCCAGCCCACAGTCAGCTGGGCAATGCTTTAAATGTAATGAACTGGGGCATGTGAAGGAGCACAAGCGGACTGCAACTCATCACCCCGGGATCCCACCGAGAGCCTTCAGGCCTAGATGCCTCACAAATATCTCCAGAGTGAAGGGAAACTGTGAGTGTGGGCAGGAGGAAGATTACTGTGTGGAGAGACACAGGAGCACAGGTGTCAGCTATCAACCAATCCCTGGTGGACTCCAAATTCATCAACCCAGAGGCCCAAGTAACAGTACAACTCTTTAAGGCCAACTCTTTTAACTTGCCTACAGCCAAGTTGCCTCTCGAGTACAAGGGCTGGTCAGGAATATGGACTTTTCAGTCTATGAAAATTATGCCATTCCCATGCTGCTGGGAGAAGATTTAGCCAACCATGTGAGGCTAACAAAACGGGTGGGGATGGTCACCCACAGCCAGGCTAAACAGACCTCCACACCTAACTCCTGAGCCTCCTACAGGGACCCAGTCTGTGTCCCCTGATACCACAGGCCCGGGGACCTAGCCAGAGGTGGTGGAACCAGACCCTAGACCAGACTCTATGGCAGCAGTGGTAGATCCAGTTCCTGGGACCCAGCCTGAACCAGCCCAAGGATTGGAACTGGCGGATCAGTCAGTACCAGAGCCTGTGCGTGCCACCCCATCAGTGTCAGGGGAGCCAGCACCAAAAGGCACCACAGAGACTACACCTACAGCAGCAGCTAAACCGGCGCAAGAAGCTCAACCGGAGCCTGAAATACAACCTAGTGCACCAGCCGAGAGTGAACATAAGAACATAAGAAAGGCCGTACCGGGTCAGACCAAAGGTCCATCTAGCCCAGTATCCTGTCTACCGACAGTGGCCAATGCCAGGTGCCCCAGAGGGAATGAACCTAACAGGCAATGATCAAGTGATCTCTCTCCTACCATCCATCTCCACCCTCTGACAGACAGAGGCTAGGGACACCATTCCTTACCCGTCCTGACTAATAGCCATTAATGGACTTAACCATCATGAATTTATCCAGTTCTCTTTTAAACTCTGTTATAGTCCTAGTCTTCACAACCTCCTCAGGTAGTGAGTTCCACAAGTTGACTGTGCGCTGCGTGAAGAAGAACTTCCTTTTATTTGTTTTAAACCTGCTGCCTATTAATTTCATTTGATGACCCCTCGTTCTTGTATTATGGGAATAAGTAAATAACTTTTCCTTATCCACTTTCTCCACATCACTCATGATTTTATATACCTCTATCATATCCCCCCTTAGTCTCCTCTTTTCCAAGCTGAAGAGTCCTAGCCTCTTTAATCTCTCCTCATATGGGACCCGTTCCAAACCCTTAATCATTTTAGTTGCCCTTTTCTGAACCTTTTCTAGTGCCAGTATATCTTTTTTGAGATGAGGAGACCACATCTGTATGCAGTATTCGAGATGAGGGCGTACCATCGATTTATATAAGGGCAATAATATATTCTCAGTCTTATTCTCTATCCCCTTTTTAATGATTCCTAACGTCCTGTTTGCTTTTTTGACCGCCTCTGCACACTGCGTGGACATTTTCAGAGAACTATCCACGATGACTCCAAGATCTTTTTCCTGACTTGTGGTAGCTAAATTAGCCCCAATCATATTGTATGTATAGTTGGGGTTATTTTTTCCAATGTGCATTACTTTACATTTATCCACATTAAATTTCATTTGCCATTTTGTTGCCCAATCACTTAGTTTTGTGAGATCTTTTTGAAGTTCTTCACAGTCTGCTTTGGACTTAACTATCTTTAGCAGTTTAGTATCATCTGCAAACTTTGCCACCTCACTGTTTACCCCTTTCTCCAGATCATTTATGAATAAGTTGAATAGGATCAGTCCGAGGACTGACCCTTGGGGAACACCACTAGTTACCCCTCTCCATTCTGAGAATTTATCATTAATTCCTACCCTTTGTTCCCTGTCTTTTAACCATTTCTCAATCCATGAAAGGACCTTCCCTCTTATCCCATGGCAGCTTAATTTACATAAGAGCCTTTGGTGAGGGACCTTGTCAAAGGCTTTCTGGAAATCTAAGTACACTATGTCCACTGGATCCCCCTTGTCCACATGTTTGTTGACCCCTTCAAAGAATTCTAATAGATTAGTAAAACACGATTTCCCTTTACAGAAACCATGTTGACTATTGCTCAACAGTTTATGTTTTTCTATGTGTCGGACAATTTTATTCTTAACTATTGTTTCGACTAATTTGCCCGGTACTGACGTTAGACTTACCGGTCTGTAATTGCTGGGATCACCTCTAGAGCTCTTTTTAAATATTGGCGTTACATTAGCTAACTTCCAGTCACTGGGTACAGAAGCCAATTTAAAGGACAGGTTACAAACCTTAGTTAACAGTTCCGCAACTTCACATTTGAGTTCTTTCAGAACTCTTGGGTGAATGCCATCTGGTCCCAGTGACTTGCTAATGTTAAGTTTATCAATTAATTCCAAAACCTCCTCTCGTGACACTTCAATCCGTGACAGTTCCTCAGATTTGTCACCTACAAAAGCCAGCTCAGGTTTGGGAATCTCCCTAACATCCTCAGCTGTGAAGACTGAAGCAAAGAATCCATTTAGTTTCTCCCCAATGACTTTATCGTCTTTAAGTGCTCCTTTTGTATCTCAATCATCAAGGGGCCCCACTGGTTGTTTAGCAGGCTTCCTGCTTCTGATGTACTTAAAAAACATTTTGTTATTACCTTTGGAGTTTTTGGCTAGCCGTTCTTCAAACTCCTCTTTGGCTTTTCTTATTACATTCTTGCACTTAATTTGGCAGCGTTTATGCTCCTTTCTATTTGCCTCACTAGGATTTGACTTCCACTTTTTAAAGGAAGTCTTTTTATCTCTCACTGTTTCTTTTACATGGTTGTTAAGCCACGGTGGCTCTTTTTTAGTTCTTTTACTGTGATTCTTAATTTGGGGTATACATTTAAGTTGGGCCTCTATTATGATGTCTTTAAAAAGCGCCCATGCAGCTTGCAGGGATTTCACTTTAGTCACTGTACCTTTTAACTTCTGTTTAACTAACCCCCTCATTTTTGCATAGTTCCCCCTTTTGAAATTAAATACCACAGTGTTGGGCTGTTGAGATGTTCTTCCCACCACAGGGATGTTGAATGCTATTGTATTATGGTCACTATTTCCAAGCAGTCCTGCTATAGTTACCGCTTGGACCAGCTCCTGCGCTCCACTCAGGACTAAATCTAGTTTTGCCTCTCCCCTTGTGGGTTCCCGTACCAGCTGCTCCATGAAGCTGTCATTTAAAGTATCGAGAAATTTTATCTCTGCATTTCATCCTGAAGTGAAATGTTCCCAGTCAATATGGGGATAATTGAAATCCCCCACTATTATTGAGTTCTTAATTTTGATAGCCTCTCTAATTTCCCTTAGCATTTCATCATCACTATCACTGTCCTGGTCAGGTGGTCGATAATAGATCCCTAATGTTATATTCTTATTAGAGCATGAAATTTCTATCCATAGAGATTCTATGGAACATGCGGATTTGCTTAAGATTTTTACTTCATTTGATTGTACATTTTCTTTCACATATAGTGCCACTCCCCCCCCCGCACGACCTGTTCTGTCCTTCCGATATATTTTGTACCCTGGAATGATTGTGTCCCATTGATTGCTCTCAGTCCACCAGGTTTCTGTGATGCCTATTATATCAAAATCCTCCTTTATCACAAGGCACTCTAGTTCACCCATCTTATTATTTAGACTTCTAGCATTTGTGTACAAGCACTTTAAAAACTTGCCACTGTTTATTTGTCTGCCCTTTTCTGATGTATCAGATTCTTTTTTATGTGAATGTTTATCGTCTGATCTGGCCCCTACTTTATCCTCTTCCATCCTCTACTCCTGACTATAACCTGGAGATTTTCTATCATTAGACTCTCCCCTAAGAGAAGTCTCTGTCCAATCCACATGCTCTTCTGCAGCAGTCGGCTTTCCCCCATCTCCTAGTTTAAAAACTGCTCTACAACCTTTTTAATGTTGAGTGCCAGCAGTCTGGTTCCACTTTGGTTTAGGTGGAGCCCATCCTTCCTGTATAGGCTCCCCCCATTCCAGAAGTTTCCCCAGTTCCTAATGAATGTAAACCCCTCCTCTCTACACCATCATCTCATCAACGCATTGAGACTCTGCAGCTCTGCCTGCCTACCTGGCCCTGCGCATGGAACTGGAAGCATTTCTGAGAATGCCACCATAGAGGTCCTGGATTTCAGTCTCTTCCCTAGCAGCCTAAATTTGGCCTCCAGGACATCTTTCCTACCCTTCCCTATGTCATTGGTACCTACATGTACCACGACCACCGGCTCCTCCCCAGCACTACACATAAGTCTGTCTAGATGCCTCGAGAGATCCGCAACCTTCGCACCAGGCAGGCAAGTCACCATACGGTTCTCCCGGTCATCACAAACCCAGCTATCTACGTTTCTAATGATCGAATCTCCCAATACTAATACCTGTCTTTTCCTAGCAACTGGAGTTCCCTCCCCTGGAGAGGTAACCTCAGTGCGAGAGGCAACCCCAGCACTGTCTGGAAGGAGGATCCCAACTATGGGAAGGTTTCCCTCTGCTCCCGTTGACTGCTCTGCTTCCGTGGGCCTTTCATCCTCCTCAACAGCGCAGGGGCTGTCTGACCGGAGGTGGGACAATTCTACAGTGTCCCGGAAAACCTCATCAACATACCTCTCTGCCTCCCTTAGCTCCTCCAGTTCCGCCACCCTTGCCTTCAGAGTCCGTACGTGGTCTCTGAGGGCCAGGAGCTCCTTGCATCGAATGCACACATATGCCACCCGCCCAGGGGGCAGGTAATCAAACATGCTACACTCAGTGCAATAAACTGGATAGCCCCCACTCTGCAGCTGGGCTTCTGCCTGCATTGTCTCCTAGTTAATGAAGGGGTTGTTTAAAGCAAGAAGTTTTGAATGTAGTTTGGGCTATAGGTTTTAAGGGGAATAAAGGGTATAAGATAGAACAGGCAAGGGACCCGCGCTTTCTTCCTGCTCCCCTTCCAAACTCCCTTGCAAAACTCCCTGTTAACAGCCCCTGTTCGCAAAAGCTCCCTGGTCACTTGTGCGCTGCTTTATAAAGCCCTGGCCTGGGTGAATGCCCCGCCCACTGATTAAGGCTCAGCCAATTACCAGAGGCTTCTAGCCTTCAGACCTTCCTTTGAAGCTCACAGCTTCCAACTGCCAGCCACAGCACACGGTCCTTCAAACAACCAACCAAACAAACAGACTGACAAACACAAGCTCAGCACACAGCAAGTAACCCCCAAACACAAACACACACTACAGACAGTCACTTACTCCAAGGGTCCTGTATTTGCTCCTCCTTCACCTGGAGAACTCCCTTGCGAAACTCCCTGTTAGCAGCCCCTGGTTCACAGTCGATGGAGACACCCCCATCACCTGCATCGCTTCCAGTGGGACCAAGTCCAAGTCCACAACCCAGCAAGGAACTAATGTCTCCAGCATCAAGGGAGCAGTTCCAGACAGAGGAGGAAGCAGATGAAAGCCTCAAGGGAACTTGGATGGTGACATGGAGTGACCCACCGCCTCTCAGGTCTACTAATAGGTCCAGGTTTGTTGTAGAAGAAGGACTCTTATACAAGGAAGCCCTTTCTGGTGGGCACAAGGAGGACTGGCATCCTCAGAGACAGTTGGTAGTTCCAACTAAGTATAGGAAAAAGCTCTTGAGCTTAGCCCACGATCACCCTAGTGGCCATGTTGGGATGAATAGGACCAAAGACCGTTTGGGAAAGTCATTCCACTGGGAGGGAATGGGCGAGGAGGTTTCTACCTATGAGGTGTGTCTTGTGAGGTGTGCCAGAGGGTGGGAAAGCCCCAAGACCAGGTCAAGGCCCTCTCCAGCCACTCCCCATAATTGAGGTTCCATTTCAGCATGTAGCTGTGGATAGTCTGGGTCCTTTCCCAAAGAAGACACCCAGAGGAAAGCTGTACATACTGATTGGGACGTTCCCCTCTGGTGTTATCTGGACCAGTGATCTGCTAAGTCACTCCAATCCTTGACTCTGGGAGCCAGCCTTACCCTGCTCTGCTTTGAGAACCCCCACTCCTGGGCTGTTCACGCATAGCTCTGGCATGTAAGCCGCTCCTTGGATTGTGCAACCGAATGACACTAGCCAATATCTCCGGTCCCAGACACAACCCAAGGAACCTCCGTCTTGCAGTGCCCGGTTATGCCCACTGGATGCTGCAAGTTTATGAGAGTTCGTCAATTTAACAAAGAAATTGATATATATCAGGCTTGTTATCCCAAGGGGAGCCTCTGACACGCTTCAAACCAAAGGCACTGCTTCAGGTACAATAAACAAACAAATTTATTAACTATAAAGATAAATTTTAAGTGATTATAAGTCAAAACATAACAAGTCAGATTTGGTCAAACGAAATAAAAGCAGAACGCATTCTAAGCTGATATTAACACTTTCAATGCCCTTACAAACTTAGATGCTTCTCACCACAGGCTGGCTGTTTGCTCTTTAGCCAGACTCTCCCCTTTGATCAGCGATTCAGTCGCTTGGTGTGGTGTCTGTAGATGTAGGTGGAAGAGAGAGGAAGAGCATGGCAAACATCTCTTTCTTTTATCATGACCTTTCCTCCCTCTTGGCTTTGGCCCCCTCCCCCTTCAGAGTAAGGTGAGCATTACCGAGTCTCTCCAAGCAAGGTTGAGCAATTCCCTTGGTGTGGCCTCATGCAGGTGAGTCATTGCATTGTAACTCCCTTGTTGGACAATGGCTGTTGATGGATTATTTGACACCCCGCCCAGGCTGTTGCCTCTGTGCAGCTAATATCTAACTGATTTCCCAACTTACAGCATGCTTTAGTGACCACCATACAACACAATTCTCATAACTTCATATGCATTAATGATATACATATATGGATAGAGAAATGACTTTCAGCAGATCATAACCTTTCCCCGATACCTTACAAGGAATTCTTTATATGTAAGATCACGATGATATGAAAATGAGGAATATGGGGGTTACAGAATGCTCCCCGAAGGTATAGAATGTGACACTGATCTTAATGGATTTTGCTACCCGATGGCCAGAAGCAGTAGCTCTAAGCAACACCAGGGCTAAAAGCATGAGCCAGGCATTGGCAGACATTTTTGCCAGGGTAGGTTGGCCCTCAGACATCCTTACGGATTTGAGAACTAACTTCCTGGCAGGGACCATGAAACATCTTTGGAAATATCATGGGGAGAACCACTTGGTTGCCACCCCTTACCACTATCAAATGAATGGCCTAGTGGAGAAGTTTAATGGAACTTTGGGGGCCATGATACATAAATTCCTGAATAAGCACTCCAGTGATTGGGACCTAGTGTTGCAGAAGTTGCTCTTTGCCTACAGGGCTGTACCACATCCCAGTTTGGGGTTTTCACCCTTTGAACTCATTTATGGCCACGAAGTTAAGGGGTCATTACAGTTGGTGAAACAGCAATGGGAGGGGGTTATATCTTCTCCAGGAACTAACATTTTGGACTTTGTAACCAACTTGCAAAACACCCTCAAAGACTCTCTAGCCCTTGCTCAAGAAAACCTACAGGATGCTCAACAAGAGCAAAAGGTCTGGTATGATAAACATGCCAGAGAGCGTTCCTTCAGCATAGGTGACCAAGTCATGGTCCTAAAAGTGCTCCAGGTCAAAAAGACGGAAGTGTTGTGGGAGGGGCCATATATGGTCCGAGAGCGCCTGGGAGCTATTAATCACCTCATAGTGTTCCCAGACCCCACCCTAAAACCTAAAGTATACCTGTGACGTTGTGCAGTCTATATGGTTTTATAAAAATATAAGATAAAAATATAAGTGAATGTAATGTAACTGGGATATGCTTCGTGCAAAAGGTCTCTTGTAAGGTATCATTACAAAGCTCATAATCTACTGAGTGTGATCATCCTATTTGTAGAAATTTACCACTCTAGTATCTAAAACTAGAAATATAAAACATAACTCTGAGGGCCTATTGTAATTATGTAAACTGTGAGCCATTAAGGATGGTTTGGAATCTTGATGACTCCCATTGTCTGCAGATGGCCATATTTACCTGTGAGTCTTCCTGTATGTGTGTGTGCTGGCAAGTGAGTAATGAAGTCTTGCAGTGACATGTGATCATGTCACCTGAACTGGAATCCATCTTTAACCTGGTGCTTTTCCAGTGAGGGGGGAATGGAAACCCAGAGGGACAAAGGGTTCTCGCCTTATGCAAAAGATATATAAAGGGGTGGAAGAGAACAGAGAGGGGGAGGAGCCATCATGAAGAATCCCCTAGCTACCACCTGAGCTGCAACAAGAGCTGTACCAGGGGAAAGAATTGTGCCCAGGCCTGGAAGGTGTCCAGTCTGAGAAAAAACTTACTGAAGCATCTCTGAGGGTGAGATTATCTGTATTCAGTTTGATTAGGCATAGATTTGCGCATTTTATTTTATTTTGCTTGGTGACTTACTTTGTTCTGTCTGTTACTACTTTGAACCACTTAAATCCTACTGTCTGTATTCAATAAAATCACTTTTTATTTAGTAATTTACTCAGAGTATGTATTAATACCTGGGGGAGCAAACAGCTGTGCATATCTCTCTATCAGTGTTATAGAGGGCGAACAATTTATGAGTTTGCCCTGCATAAGCTTTATGCAGGGTAAAACGGATTTATCTGGGTTTAGACCCCATTGGGAGTTGGGCATCTGAGTGCTAAAGACAAGCACACTACTGTGAGCTGTTTTCAGGTAAACTTGCAGCTTTGGGACAAGTGATTCAGACCCTGGATCTGTGTCTGGAGCCAGACAGGAGTGGCTGGCTCAGCAAGACAGGGTGCTGGAGTCCTGAGCTGGCAAGGAAAACAGAAGCAGGGGTAGTCTTTGCACATCGGGTGGCAGCTCCCAAGGGGGTTTCTGTGATCCAACCCGTCACAATACCATGTTAATTCGCTAAAGCCCTTTTATTCCCAAGAAATCAAGATTATCCAGTTTATAGCCCAGGAGACAGATGACGCTGAGTGGCCTGAAGGAATCTACTATGAAGGGAAAAGCAACAGTGGCGTAGAAGAGGTGAGCCTTGGGCGTAAGCAGTGACAGCAAATCCAGGAGCTGTGCACCAGCTTCATGCCAACGTTTCAGCCACCTCAGGACAGACAGAATGGGCGTACCACTCTGTTGACATAGGTGATGCTCGCCCGATGAGAGCCCAACCCTACTGGATGGCTCCTCAAGCCAAAACCGCAATAGAAAGGGAGATCAAGGACATGTTACAGATGGGTGTAATCCGCCCCTCTGAGAGTGCATGGGCCTCTCCAGTGGTTCTGGTTCCCTAACCAGACGGGAAAATCTGCTATTGTGTGGACTACCATAAGCTAAATGCTGTAATTCGCCCAAAGAACTATCCAATGCCACACACAGATGAGCTATTGGAGAAACTGGGACCTGCCCAATTCATGTCCACCTTAGACTTAACTAAGGGGTACTGGGAAGTGCCGCTAGATGACCCAGCCAAGGAAAGGTCAGCCTTCATCACACATGTAGGGCTGTATGAATTTAATGTGCTCCCTTTCAGACTGTGAAATGCACCCGCCACCTTCCAGAGACTGGTAGATAACCTTCTGGCTGGATTTGGGGAATTTGCAGTCGCCTACCTTGAACACCTGGAACACCTCCAAGCTGTCTTCCAGCACATAAGGGAGGCAGGATTAACCGTTAAGGCCAAAAAGTGTCAAATAGGCCTAAACAGGGTAATGTACCTTGGACACCAGGTGGGTCAAGGAACTATCAACCCCCTTCAGGCTAAAGTAAATGCTATCCAAAATTGGCCTGTCCCTAAGTCAAAGAAACAGGTCCAATCCTTCTTGGGCTTGGCCAGGTATTACAGACAATTTGTACCACACTACAGCCACACTATTTACCTCTCTCCATTCTGAAAACTGACTATTTATTCCTAACCTTAACTGGTTACTGATCTGTGAAAGGATATTCCCTCATGGATCAGGAGGAAAGATAGGCAGTATAGCAGGAGACCTGTCTTAAGGTCTTCAATTATCTGAAACTCAAAAAAAAGAGTCCTAGAAAAAGTGGAAACTTATTTTAGGTCAAATTACAAAGGATTAATATGAACAAATAACACAAGTATGTAGGGACAAAATTAGAAAGGCCAAGGCACAAAAAGATATCCAACTAGCTAGAGACATGAAGGGTAACAAGAAAACATTCTACAAATACATTAGAAGCAAGAGGAAGACCAAGGACAGGGTAGGCCTGTTATTCAATGACGGGGGGAAACGATTAAAGAAAATGTGGAAATGGCAGAATTGCTAAATTACCTTTTTGTTTCAGTTTTCACCAGAAAGGTTAGCAGTGATTGGACATCTAACATAGTGAATGCCAGTGAAAATGAGGTAGGATCAGAGGCTAAAACAGAGAAAGAATAAGTTAAAAATTACTTAAGTTAGATATCTTTAAGTCATCAGGACCTGATGTAATACATCCTAGAATACTCAAGGAGTTGACTGAGGAGATATCTGAGCCATTAGCAATTGTCTTTGAAAAGTCATGGAAGACCAGAGAGATTCCAGAGGACTGGAAAAGGGCAAATCTAGTGCCAATCTATAAAAAGGGAAATAAGGGAAACCTGGGGAATTACCGACCAGTCAGCTTAACTTCAATACTCAGAAAGATAATGGAGCAAATAATTAAGCAATCAATTTACAAACTCCTAGAAGATAATAAGGTGATAAGCATGGATTTGTCAAGAAAAAATTGTGTCAAACCAACCTGATAGCTTTCTTTGACATGGTAACAAGCCTTGTGGCTAGGGAGAAGCAGTAGCTGTGGTATATATTGACTTTAGTAAGGCTTTTGATAATGTCTCCCATAACCTTCTCATAAAAAAACTAGAGAAATACCACCTAGTCGGAGCTACTATAAGGTGGGTTCAGATCTGGTTGGAAAACCATTCTTAGAGAATAGTTATCAGTGGTTCACAGTCATGCTGGAAGGGCATAACTAGTGGGGTCCCACAGGGATCAGTTCTGTGTCCAATTCTGTTCAATATCTTCATCAATAATTTAGATAATGGCTGGGAGGGGTTGTACGTGCTTTGGAGAATAGGATTAAAATTCAAAATGATCTGGACAAACTGGAGAAATGGTCTGAGATAAATAGGATGAAATTCAATAAGGACAAATGCAAAGTACTCCACTTAGGAAGGAACAATCAGTTGCATACATACAAAATGGGAAATGACTGCCTAGGAAGGAGTACTGCAAAAAGGGATCTGGGGGTCATAGTGGATCACAAGTTAAATATGAGTCAACAGTGTAACACTGTTGCAAAAACATAATTCTGGGATGTATTAGCAGGAGTGTTGTAAGCAAGACACAAGATGTAATTTTTCCATTCTACTCCGCACTGATTAGGCCTCAAATGGAGTATTGTGTCCAGTTCTGGGCATCACATTTTAGGAAAGACGTGGACAAATTGGAGAAAGTCCAGAGAAGAGCAACAAAAATGATTAAAGGTCTAGCAAACATGACCTATAAGGGAAGATTGAAAAAATTGGGTTTGTTTAGACTGGAGAAGAGAAGACTAAGAGGGGACATGATAGTTTTTAAGTACATAGAAGGTTGTTACAAGAAGGAGGGAGAAAAATTGTTCTTCTTAACCTCTGAGGATAGGACAAGAAGCAATGGGCTTAAACTGCAGCAAGGGCGGTTTAGGTTGGACATTAGGAAAAACTTCCTAACTGTCAGAGTGGTTAAGCACTGGAATAAATTGCCTAGGGAAGTGGTGGAATCTCTGTCATTGGAGATTTTTAAGAGCCAGTTAGACAAACACCTGTCAGGGATGGTCTAAATAATACTTAGCCCCGTCTTGAGTGCAGAGGACTGGATTAGATGACCTCTCGAGGTTACTTCCAGTTCTATGATTCCATGACTGCTTATTTAAGAGTCTTTGGTGAGGGAACTTGTCAAAAGCTTTCTGAAACTTTAAGTACATTATATGCACTGGATCGCTGTAGTCCACATGTTTGTTGACCCCACTCAACTAATTCTAAAAGATTAGTGTGGCATGATTTCCCTTTACAAAAGCCATGTTAACTCTTTCCCACATGTTATGTTCATCTCTGTGTCTGGTAATTCTGTTCTTTACTACAGTTTCAACCAATTTGCCTGGTATTGAAATTAGGCTTACCAGCCTGTAATTGCCAGCATCTCCGCTGGAGCCTGTTTTAAAAATCAGTGCTACTTGAGTTATCTTCCAGTCATCTGGTACAGAGGCTGATTTAAACTGAGGAGATGCAGCTCCGTGGAAGGGCAGGGGGCAGGGTTGGGGGTGGTGCAGCCATGCCAGAGGAGCTGCTGGCGTGGGGCCACTGGCTCCTCCTGTGTCTTTCCGGTACACCGTACAGGCTATAAATTTATTGCTGGTACGGCATACTGTACTGTACTTGCACTGTTGACTATATGTTACATGCAATGGTTAGTAGTTCTGCAATTTCATATTTGAGTTCCTGGTAACTTATTACTATTTAATTTATCAATTTGTTCCAAAAGCTCCTCTACTGACACCTCAAACTGGGACAGTTCCTTAAATTTGTCACCTAAAAAGAATGGCTCAGGTGTGGGAATCTCCCTCACATCCTCTGCAGTGAAGACCGACAAAAGAATTAATGTAGCTTCTCCACAATGGCCTTGTCTTCCTTGAGTGCTCCCTTAGCACCTTGATCTTACAGTCGCCCCACTGGTTGTTTGGCAGGCTTCCTGCTTCTGATGTACTTAAAAAAAAATTGCTGTTAGTTTTTGTGTCTTTGCTAGTTGCTCTTCAAATTCTCTTTTGGCTTGCCTAATTATACTTTTACACTTAACTTGCTGGACTATATGTTCCTTTCTATTTTCCTCAGTAGTATTTGTCTTCCAATTTTTAAAGGATGCTGCCAATGGGAGTGCAGAGCTGGTGCTCAGGGTGGGGGCAGCGCAGAGCCCCGTGGCTCCCCCAGCTAGGAGCCGGACCTGCTGGGTGCTTCCGGGGTGCAGCGCAGGGTCAGGACAGGTAGGGACCAGCCTGCCTTAGCCCCACAGCACGACCAGACTTTTAAGGGCTCTGTCGGCAGTGCTGACCGGAGCTGCCAGGGTCCCTTTTCAACCGGGTGTTCCGGTCGACAACCAGAGACCTGGCAACCCTACTCTGCCCAGTCTGATCACTCCCAGCCCCTCCTGAGGGACACTGTACCACAGCTCCGTGCATCTCCCTCCAGGGAGGAGTGGAAGAGAATCATACTGGGTCCTGGGAGTGAGGGTGCTGGGAGAAAGTGGTGTGAGCACCAGCCAGCACAGCAGCTGCCCCGCACTGCCCAGTTCTAGCTTCCAGCCTCTGACCTGCATAGGGGGTGGGGGAAGGAGGTGGTGCCATGGAGATGAGTGGGGTGAGGAGCGGCACAGCCCCCACAATTTTCCTCTAGTCTATCTCAGCCTACCTCAGCCCCCGCAGTGGGAAGAGGCTGTCACTGCCACTGCTGGCCACTGGGTGGCACTGCTCTTCTATGGGAAACACACTCTATGCATTACCCTGACTGGCCAGCAGGCAGGGGCAATGTTTGCGGGGCCCAGGGGCACCTGAATAGAGGGAGCCACGGCCCCATCACTTTTTACCTGCATTAAGGGCGAGCAATGGGATGAAGAGGAGCGAGCTGGGGGCGGGGCCTTGGGGGAATGGGTGGAGTGGGGGCGGGGTCACAGTTCAGGGGGGCTGGTATGCTTTAGGGGCTCTTCATAAACAAGGCCTCTGAGCTCTGGACCAGTTCCTCTCTGCAGGCTCTGTGTGTGTGTGGGGGGGGTGATTCCTACCTGTGTCCCCACTGATCAGCTTGGGCCCCTCAGTATGATACTGGCTTTCCTTTAGCTTGGCCTAGCTCCAGATATTGTTGGTCATGGAATCCTCCAGCCCTTGTTTAAATCTCCCAGGGCCCTCTCAGAGGATTCAGGGGGCCTGGAGCAAAGCAATTTTGGAGGCCCCTTCCATAAAAAAAAGTTGCAATACTATAGTAACATGTATTTGGAAATGTAAAAAATAACCAGTGAAATACATTCAAAAATTAATTTTAATAATTTGAAAATACACTAAATACATTATTTAAAAACATTAAATGCTTTAATGGTATGTATACATTTGCAATTACATAATGGGCTGTTGCTGGGTGATGGTGATGGTTGGTGCCAATGGGCTGTCGCTGCCTGTGGGTGGCGCTGCTGTTGCCCAGGGCTGGGTGGGGAGCTGGGCTCTGGGTTGGGGGGTGCCCAGCTCACAGGGGCTGGACTCAGGGCTGTGGGGAGATGGGGTCAGGGGGGTGTCCGGCTCAGAGGGGCTGGGCTCGGAGCTGGGGGTCAGGGCTGTGGGGAGCATGGGGTCGGGGGGTGCCCGGCTCAGAGGGGCTGTGCTCAGAGCTGGGGATCAGGGCTGTGGGGGGCATGGGGTCAGGGGGTGCCCGGCTCAGAGGGGCTGTGCTCAGAGCTGGGGGTTGGGGCTGTGGGGGAGGGTCAGGGGGGGTCCGGCTCAGAGGGGCTGGGCTCGGAGCTGGGGGTCAGGGCGGCGGGGGGTGGGGTCAGGGGGGTGTCCTGCTCAGAAGGGTTTACCATGCTACTTACTCCCGTCTTCCCCCATCCCCCGGCGCCTCAGCGCGCCGTGTCCAGGAGCGGCACTGGACAGTGCTGCAGCGGCGTGGCTCCATGGGACCTGAGCTCCCACCGCTCGGCCCGGAGCTCGGAGCCCCGCCCCCTTACCACGCGTCTCTGAGCAGGTGGAGCCCAGGCCACGCGGCTGCAGCACTGTCCCAAACCGACTCATGCCATGCAAGGAAGGCTTTCGTCGTATTAGTTCTGAATGTGCCTAGTCTCCCCGTGTCCCCACTTGTCCTCCTGGATGGATGCTGCTCTCAGCTCACTCTGCTCTCATGTGACTCCGTTACACTTCTGGAGGCCTTGGGGGAATTGAACACTCCTTGAAATGTCTTTACGTATATTGACCCTGTCTGGGGACTAGCTAGATTCTCCTACCCCAGAGTTCAGTCCAACCACATTTGAAGAGAGACCCTAGTTCCCACCAGCAGCGAATATACTAGTCCCGTGACCTGCACAGCCCCGGCAGACCACAGCAGGGTAAGGCTCTGCCATTCACAATCTTGCTATGTTCTGTATCTTTGCACTTAGTGCTCTTGTGTGTTCTACAGGGTTACCTAGGCCTTTAAGACTGGGATAATGGATGGGGGAATGGGGCTGCAGGCCAGGGATGAGATGTCAGATCTGTGGGTGGGGGGTCCACTCAAGAGTGGAATAGCTGTGGGGGCAAGCTCCAGTCTGAGCTAGCCGAGGGGGTGCAGGTCAGGAGTAAGATGCGTTGACAGAGCTGGCTGGGAAAGTTGATGCAGCGCTTGTGTTTTGCTCTATTCTTGGCTCTGGTCAGTGGACTCTCAGCATCAGGCCTTACAATGAAAAACAGAAGGGACCTTGTGAAACTGAGCTGGCGGGGTACAGCAAAGACGTCAGCAAATTCTTGGAGTAACTATGCTCTCACTATGAGCACCCTGTGACGCTCCCGGCATGAGTATTTGCATCCCCCTGACTTCTGTTTGTCTCACTTTTTTTCATTTGAAACCGCTTCCCATCCTGGGTTTGGTAGATTTTCCAAAGCACTCAACTCCCAGCTGCTCCCAGGGGCAGATTTTCCACCCTACTCCGCACCCATCATGCACCCACCATGCTGAGTTCTTCTGAAACTCAGGCCCCTGAGGGTGGGTGCTGATCCCTTCTGCAAAGTCTATCCACAATTGCTCCTTTAGTCTGTTTGAGGGGGCATTGTGCACCCTACTTCCTATGATTGCTTTGATCAGGGATGGGTAATGACCCATCTGCAGCTGCCAACACCATTTCCAGACCCCCAGTGAATCAGCCCCTCTCTCTGGTGCCCAGCCACAGACTGAGACGTCTCTTTGCCTGCAGTCCTTCCCCAGACATAAAAACTGACTGGTGGAATGTGCCTGAGTTTCTGTTGCTCCGCCCCGGCCTGCTGGCGTGAGTCTGGCTGGCTGCTTGGCAAGGCACCTCCCTTGGGCACACCCCCCTGAAAGCTGCTGCCCAGGTTACCCTTGCTGTGCTGTTGCTCCTGGTTTGAGGAGATGTGGGGCTGAGAGGGGGGTCTCATTCTGGCACCACTGGCACTGCATGTGGCCAGGAAGCGCCATTGCTTCGCCCTCCAGATAGCTGGGAACAGGAGCTCTCCAGCCTTCTAATCAGTCCACAATGGACTAGATCTTTCATTCCACACTGTGTAAATCCCCCCCCCCTCTCATTTCAACTGCCCCCACCGCCCCGAGGGTCTCTGTCTTGAGGCTCACCTTTTGCTGTCTCTTTGGCTTAGCTCTTTAGGTCAGGTGATCTCCGGGGATGCCTGTGCCAGGACTGCGACCCACACCATTGCCAGCGTGCAGGGCGAGCACCAGCTCAGTCAGATCGCGCTCAACCCTGCCCACACCATGCTCTATGGTGCCGCCGGGAACTCCATCCGCATCTGGGAGCTCAACAGGTTGGTGCGGTGCCGGGGCCCAGATGGGGCTAGCTCAGGCCCCCAGGTGAGGGCAGCTCTTGTGGGGAGGGAGACGGGTGCTGCGTAGGCAGAGGGAGCAGCTGTTATGTGCTGGGCGGGGGCCTGCTCCCTCCCGGCTGGAAGCTCTGTTATTGAGGCAGGGGCAGATTTGGCCTAGGATCATTGGCCTCAGTGCCAAGGCTCTTCAGAGCCATAATCCCGGTGGAGGAGGAGCAGGAGCAGGAGGGTGGCCTTTAGCATAGACAAGGTGAAGGGCCACAGCTAGGATTGGCACTGGGGGCAGCTGCCCTGGCACAAACCCCGAGCAGCTTCCCTTGAGGTGCCCCTGCCGGCTCCTCTCCCTGTGTGGCAGGGAGAGCAGGCGGGGGCTGTGTTGTACTGTAGCAGTGTGTGTGTGCACGTGCAGTCTTTTTTCATTTGGGGGGGTATCATTTCGGGGGGTTCTTTTGGTTAAGCTACCTCACAGTCTGAGCCAGTTTTAAAAATGATTTTGAAACTTGAATTTGTCCTGGAAACGCACAGTCTGCTGATACCTGCGTTGCTGAACTGCTCGGGTCCTGAGGGCTTGTCCTGCCTTAGCGTTGCAGTGTGACATACCGCACTTTGCTCTGCTTGAAAAATGCTCCCCTTAGCCTTTAAAAAAGGGCCCGTGGTTCTTGAAGGCCCAACTTAACACGTTAAAGGGGCCTGACCTCCAGACAGGGGGTGCTCAGAGCTTTCTCTTTAAGGGGTCATGGGCTGGGCCCCTGAAACAACTAGCTGCTCTTGAAAATCATGACCCTGACTCTTACATGGGGACCCTGTCTGCAGGTTGTCAAGAGGAGTCCGAATGCCACCCTGAGCCAGCGTGGGCCGGGCGGACATCGGAATGACACTCGAGCCCACAATAATCCGGCTGCGAGGCCAGAAGGGCCCGGGCCAACCCCCCAGCCACCTGTTCTTGAAAGCACTGACGTAGCCTGATGCTGATTCAGCTGAAGCTGGGAAGTGGAGCCCTCTGAGATTTAGTGAAATCGGTGTGCGTCCCCCTGACCCTCCTGGTCCTGACACTGGCTGTGGCCACCTGGGAATGGCTCCTTGTCTGGAATCATGCAGTGACCGATTTTACCATGATCTGGCTGCACTTAACCCTAATTTAACAAGAGCCTCCTGTGGCATCATATTCAGGATCCATGGGAGAGCAGGGGTATGGCGTTTCCCCTAAGCTCATATTGTACACAGCTTGTGTTTGGCTGAAACGGCCCCTATCAGGGTCTCTTTCCCAGCCACCGGGTTAATGTCCATCTCTTTCTGAATCCAAATGCCCTCGGGCCAAATTCTCAGCTGGTGAAAATGGTCACAGCTTCATGTATGGAGCGAGGATGGTTTACACCAGCTGAGGATCTGCTCCCTGGACTTTTAGCCACAAAACTATCCTTCCTCTTAACCAGGGAACAAATCCTGGAACAGCCCCAGCTGAAAGCACAATCCCGCTTAATTGTGGGAATAAGGGGCAGCCTTGTAATGTACAATCAAAGGGGAAGCATATGCCTCTAAACTATATATGCTGCACCCCTTCTGCAGGCCATAACTCAAAGCACACCCCCTGATGTACCCCTGCTGTTGTTGGTAGCTGGGTGCGTTAGCCTCTTGGAAGAACTAAGGAGTCATGTTTGTTCCTTGGCTTCAAAATCTGTCTGCTAGTGATTGCACGTGATTGTGCTTTCAGGCAGCAGCACAGGCAAAAGGACAGCAGAAATCAAGAGATCCCTTTGGGTACAGTCATCCTGATGTTACCATGTAAGGTGGGGAGATGGGGAACAAATGCCTCCATGCAGGGGCAGTGGGTGACAGTAACCGTGACAGTGTGTGAGCTGGGAGAGTTTAATTGGGTGCGTCTATTATGGGAAGCAGGTAACAAGGCAGGACAGTGAGGGCTCAGGAGATAAATTCACCCCCACGAGTCTCCTTGGTGTTGGCACCAGCGCCCGGTGGGGGGTTGTAGCCCAGTAACTCAGGGGCTGAAAGGAGCCCAAGGTGGATGCAGGCCTGGGAACTCCAGTGAGCTGTGTCTCCCTAGCCCTGATTCTGATCCTGCCCTGTCACTGCAGTGTCTGTGGGGCCGCGAGAGTCAGGCCCATAGACACACACTCATTTATGGATGTGTAACCTAGACCCTTACAAATGGCATCTGCATCTGACCACCAACCTCTCCCCACCCTGCTCCCACCTCGTCTCTCTCCATCCCCCTTTCTGGCCCTGAAACCATCCAAGACTAGACAGGCCAGTGGCTGCCTTCCCCTATGCACTGCACATGAAGGGGGTTTGAATTCAGGGAGTGGCTGCACTGGCCTTCGGTGGGAGGGACAGGTCAGCGCAGGTAGCCCTCAAGGCCGCTGCAGCAATAGCGCCTCCTGCAGACTGATGGTGAAATTGACCAGTGGGGAGATGTAAGTTAAAGTCTGAGCTGCCTGGAATGGCTGTGGGCACTGCATGTACCTCTAGTGTGGCAACCAGGGGCCCTGTTCCCTCACCTACTGTCGGTGCAGCCCCTGCTCATGCAGCTCTCCAGGGGGGCCAGGCCCAGGCCCTAACGGACAATGGAGACAATTGAACTCGCGGAAGCTGCACTATTTGCTCTGCTTTCTCTCTAGACTCCTGCCAGGCTCTCCCCACCTCCCCCCGCCCCCCAACTCCTCCACCCTTGTCTTCTCCCGGCTGGGGCCGTGCAGCTCCGTTCGCAGCACTGGCTGTGGTACCCTCCTGGAGCTGGGACTCACTCCGCCCTATCTGCTACCGTTTGTGCTACAGGGGCAGGGCTGACTAAGGTCTAGCACCCCACGGCTCACCCCTTTCAGGCCCCCGATTAGCTGTTAGCACCGCAGAGCCAGAATGCTAGCCCCGTTCCCTCTAATCACTGATGATAGGGCACAGTGTCCAGTTCGGAAGCCGACTCCTTTAGCCCCCAAAGCCTTGGGGGAAGCCTGTGGTTCCGACAGGTCCCATCCCTCATACTCCTCAGGACACAGTAGTAACCCCCCTTCTGAGGGCCTTGTTCTGCAGCCCTTCTGTTGGGCAGGGCCGTGCGCCTGCAGTGGGGGACTTCGCTTGGCAGTGCTCCCCAGTATAAGGGTTACAGACCTGGAGCTGCCTGGAGCTGCTCTACTTGGAAGGTGGATTCTCATGAGCAATAGGGCTGTGTCCTGCTTCCTTCCTGGTCCTTTACACTCAGCCCTTCCACCCCCTCGCACTGCCGGACGCATTCCCACCATGCCTCCTGCTGACTCCCGTTTCAGGTACGATTCCCCCAAACAGAGCTAGGGTCAGATTTCTTTCATATGGTCAGCATCTCCCCTTCCCTTCTCGCCCCTTTCAGCCCTAACAACAAAGTCCCTTGCTTTAATGTTCCTGGGCAAAGCTTCTCTCCTGGGGGAGCTGGGTTGCGAGACCCAGGGGAGTAGGACGAACGGCCTTCATCAGTGGTCTCGTGCCTCTGCAAAGGCAGTGGGCCATTGGCACTGGGACTGACCCAGAGCAGGGATCCTTCCACCCCTCCCTGCCATGCCCCTAAGTTCCACCAGGAGATTCTTCTGGTGCCCAGCCCTGCAACTCCTAGCTGTATTAGTCCAGGGGCTCCTCCACCTTTCACTACAGCACTGCTTTACCCTGGGATGATGCCTGGCCTTTGGTGTAGTCGTCTTTGTGATTTCTCCCCCCCCCCCCCCCCCGCCCGGCACAGGAAGGAGCACTGCTTTACATTGAGGTTCTTTTGGTGATAGGATAGTAAACTTACCCCTGCCCTGCATTTTGAGGGTGAACAGCTATGTAGGGAACCTCAGACGGTAGAGATGGAGCAGACCTAACACTGGTTACTTAGTCTAGCCCTCACCCTGTGTCTATACTGTACAAGTGTTGCAAACAGCAGGTGCCTTTTCTTGCCCTGAGATGTTTTTGGAGATGTCAATGCTTGCTGAGGCTTTTCTCTCTGTATGGGTTGTGGGACCCAGCGGCGTGGTCTGTGTTCTGTGTATAGGACAAGGGGTGTATAGATTTTATCCCTTGATGTATTAGTGTAAATGGGGTCATTTAAGCCTCATGCTGTACATGTTTTTTTCCAATGGACATGTCTGTTTCTTGCATTGTCTTAATAAATAAACATATCAAAATGAAATTGAGGATTGGGGCTGCTCTGTATGAGGAGAGATTGCACACGGCAGGGCAGGTGGCCGATGGGGAAGAAGCCAGAGTCTGGGGTGCTGGAAGAGCCTCCTCCGTAGACATCACGTGTTTCATCCTGCTCAGGCAGGCTCACAAAGCCCCAAAGGAGGGGGGGTGGCTTTTAGCGGAGCAGGGGCAGCCGGTGACTGGGGTCTACCTAGCACACATCCTTCTGATCATGCGGGTGAAGGTCTGTAGGTTGCAACCGGAAGGGGGTTGGTCCCTGAAGGAATCTAGGATCAGGATGGTCTGAAAAGCCAGGCAGCGGACTGAGGACTTGCTGTCCTGCTGCAAGCCTTTGAGGAGTATGATTGAAAATAAGGAAGCAGAGGTCAGAGCCATGGTGCTCAGGAGAGTCTCAGCAGACCAGGCCAGCGCTGTATGTCTCGGCCCACGACAAGGAGTCAACAGGCTGGGATGGCGGGAGGCAGCAAACTAGTGGGAACAACCAGCAACCCTCACTAAACATCCCCATCACATCTCCAGACACAGTCAAGAAATCATAATGAACCCCATTCACTCATTATTTATAGGACTCTCCCATCACTACAGTATCTGAGCACCTCAACCCTGCCTGTATTTACCTGTAACCCACACACCTTCTGGGTGTGGTGTTCTGTCCTCTCTACTGACACTGAGACCACTTAGAGAGATAAAATGAGTCTGCTACAGCCTTAGCTAAGAGCCATTCACTAAGCTCCACAGGTCCCAGGTTCGATCCTGCCTGCTGAGGAGCGGGGTCTGTCGGCGTTACAAGTGGGGGCTTGTGTGGGATCGAACCTGGGATCTCGGGAGCTTAGTGCATGACCTAAAAGCCAACTGGCTCTTAGCTAAGGCCGTAGAGCAGACTCTCTCCCCCCCTCACTCACTCACTTACTTGGCTCAGTGCCACTAGATGGGACAGAACAACACACCCAGAAGGTGTGTGGTTACATACCCTCACCCTGCCCCCCCAGCAGGGCTGGCTCCAGGCACCAGCTGACCAAGCACGTGCTTGGGGCGGCACCTTGGGCAGGGGCGGCGCTCAGGTTTTTATTTATTTATTTGTTGGGCTGGCGTGGCGCGGCGCTGGGGGGGGGCTGGCGCTCGGAGGAGGGGCGGGGGTTGGCGTGGCGTTGGGGGGGTGGGGGCTGGCGCTCGGAGGAGGGGTGGGGGCTGGTGCGGCGCGGTGCTGGGGGAGCGGGGGCTGGCGCTTGGAGGAGGGGCGGGGATTGGCGCGGCGTGGCGCTGAGGGGGTGGGGGCTGGCGCTCAGAGGAGGGGCGGGGGTTGGCGCGGCACTGGGGGGGCGGGGGCTGGCGCTTGGAGGAGGAGCGGGGGTTGGCGCGGCGCGGCGCTGGGGGGGTGGGGGCTGGCGCTCGGAGGAGGGGCAGGGGTTGGCGCGGCGCTGGGGGCTAGGGGGCTGGCACTTGGAGGAGGGGCGGGGGTTGGCGTGGCACGGTGCTGGGGGGGTGGGGGTTGGTGCTCGGAGGAGGGGCGGGGTTGGCACAGCGCGGCGCTGGGAGGGCAGGGGCTGGCGCTTGGAGGAGGCGCGGGGGTTGGCGCGGCGCGGCGCTGGGGGGGCGGGGGCTGGCGCTTGGAGGAGGAGCGGGGGTTGGCGCGGCGTGGCGCTGGGGAGGCGGGGGCTGGCGCTCGGAGGAGGGGGGGGCTGGCGCGGCGCGGCGCTGGGGGGGTGGGGGCTGGCGCTCAGAGGAGAGGCGGGGCTGGCGCGACGCGGCGCTGGGGGGGTGGGGGCTGGCGCTCGGAGGAGGGGCAGGGGCTGGCGCAGTGCTCGGAGAGGGCGTGGCTTCAGGCGGCGTGGCGTTCTGGGGGGCGGGGATTCAGGTGGCGTGGTGCTGGGGGGGGGCGGGGATTTCGGCGGCACTAGGGTGGGGGTACGGCGGCGCGGCACTCTTCTTTTTTGCGTGGGGCAGCAAAAAAGTTAGAGCCGGCCCTGCCCCCCAGTGCACAGATGGGCACTTAGGCCCAGGGAGGGGGAGATCCACAAAGGGGGCTCAGGTGTTGTTAGGCTGTGCCTAACTGTAGGTGCCCTCCTGCTGCCACCCAGGCTCCCTGGAGGCCAGCCTGCTGAGCCACCCTCGGAAATGCCAAGGAGAGGGCATGCGCTAAGCCCGGCCTGCCCAGGAAGCTCAGCCCTTATCTAGCTCCAGTTGGGAGGCCCAGCTGTGAACCTGCTCAGGGAGTGAGGAGACTGAGCAATGTCACCCCCCGATTTTCCCCAACAAGTGAGGAGACGCTGGCCCAAGGGTCTGAGCATGCAGCAGGGAGGTGGGAGATCAGATGTCACCTTGGCCTAATTTGGAGCAGTGGCTTGAACCCAGGTGTCTCAGGTCATGATTGACTCCTCCAACCACTGGGCTAGTGAGTGCAAAGGGGGGAGACAGCACCCCACCTTGGCTGTGTTTTGGGGGGACCCAATTGTCTGCAAAGGAGAAGCAGCTGAGGCCCATTTTGGGGATCTACCAGGCCGCAGGCTCTGAGGTCAGGACTCAGGTGCCTGGGCACATGCCTACACATGCAGGCACCTACAGGGTGAAGGGGCAGCTGAAACAGACCAGAGTTCCTGAAGATGCAGGCGTCATGTACCTTTCCCGGGCATCCCACGTTGATGTTGGTGAAACGTCCCTTGTGATCACCAGTGCTTGCAGCACCATTGAAAAGTACCCCTTGCAGTTTATGTACTCACTGCCTTGGTGCTCCAGTGCCAACATAGGGATATGGGTTCCATCTATCGCCCCACCACAGTTAGGGAATCCCATTGCAGCAAAGCCATCCACTATGACCTGCACATTTCCCAGAGTCACTACCCTTGATATCAGCAGCTCTTTGATTGCACTGGCTACTTGAATCACAGCAGCCCCCACAGTAGATTTGCCCACTCCAAATTGATGCCCGACTGACCGGTAGCTGTCTGGCGTTGCAAGCTTCCACAGGGCTATCACCACTCACTTCTCAACTGTGAGGGTTGCTCTCATCTTGGTATTCTTGCACTTCAGGGCAGGGGAAAGCAAGTCACGAAGTTCCATGAAAGTGCCCTTACGCATGCGAAAATTTCACAGCCACTGGGAATTGTCCCAGACACAGGGCCGGCTCCAGGCACCAGCCTGGCAAGCAGGTGCTTGGGGCGGCCACTCTGGAGAGGGGCGGCGCCTCCAGCTATTCGGCGGCAATTCGGCAGACGGTCCCTCACTCCCGCTCGGAGCGAAGGACCTCCCGCCAAATTGCCGCTGCAGATTGCAATCGTGGCTTTTTTTCTTTTTTTTTTGTCTGCTTGGGGCGGCCAAAACCCTAGAGCCGACCCTGCCCAGACATGCAACACTATGCGGTCCCACCAGTCTGTGCTTGTTTCCCGGGCCCAGAATCGGCGTTCCATGGCATGAACCCTCCCCATTAACACCATGATGTCCACATTGCTGGGGCCCGTACTTTGAGAGAAGTCTGTGTCCATATCCTCATCACTCTCGTCACCGCGCTGCCATTGCCTCCTTGCCTGGTTTTGCTTTTGCAGGTTCTGGTTCTGCATAAACTGCAGGATAATGAGCGTGGTGTTTACAGTGCTCATAATTGCGGTGGTGATCTGAGCGGGCTCCATGCTTGCCGTGCTATGGCGTCTGCGCTGAAAAAATGCGCGAAACGATTGTCTGCCGTAGGGAGGGGTGACTTGGCTTACAGGGAATTAAAATCAACAAAGGAGGTGGGTTTGCATCAAGGAGAAACACACAACTGTCCACTCAAGGATTGAACTCAAAACCCTGGATTTAGCCGGCTAATGCTCAAACCACTGAGCTATCCCTTCCCCCACTATCCAAGGAGGGAGAGGGAGTGGGAGCAAATGAATACAAAACAAATCTGGTCTCTTTCTTGTTTTGATCCACTCCATCTCTCTTATACATCTTAGGCTAGCAGCAGACAGTGCAGTATGACTGCTAGCCATCATCGTCTCCTGGCTGCTTGCCAGAAGATGGTACAGTACAACTGCAGGCAGGACTGAATCTCCATGAGATGAAACTTAAAATGAGAATGACCTGGAGTCACTCCCATTTATGTCCTCACCGAGGTCGGCTAAAAGAGCACCCAGGAGCATGATGACGATGGCTACCAGTCGTAATGCACCGTCTGCTGCCAAAAGGCAATGAGCTGCTGCTGTGTAGCAATGCAGCCCCACGTCTGGCAGTGTTGTGGTCCACTAGGCATAGCTACCAAGTAACTCGGGAGAGTGGAAGGCCAAAAGTGCAGATGAAGCTCTTTTGCTCTGGGTCTGTGAACCACAGTGACTCCATCTTGGGAACTCTCACCTACTTCTGTGCTAACTGCTTACATGCTCTGAAGCAGGCTGAAGCAGAAATGTAATGTCAGCTTTTTAGCAGATGGCTGCAGTTTCACTCACACTAGCAGAAATAATAGAGATAAGAAGCGGGGTAGTTAGCTTGCAGGCGTCTAATCCAAGGTCGCAAAGACTGGGAAAGTTTTCTCACAAGCTTATGTAGAGTTTATTGTAACAGTTGTCTGGAAGGGAGGAACAGCCAGACAAAGAAATGTATGCAAACAGTTTAGAGTATAAAAGGTAAAATTTGTTTGTATTTGTTGCACTTGATTTGAGACATGCTGGTCTCCTAGTGCCATTTCAGAGCTCTGAAATAAACTTGGCTTGCTTTCTCCCCTCGGTGTCTTTATTGGTGCCAAGCACACCGGGCAATGAACCCCTGTTTGCCATCTCGAGGCCCAGTTCTGGGCAGGCAACAGCAGCACCCAGGAGACGTATGGTGACGGTGAGCTGAGCGGGCTCCATGCTTGCCGTGGTATGGTGTCTGCACGGGTAACCCAGGAAATAAGGCTCGAAAGGATTGTCACGGGGGGGGGGGGGGGGAGAGGGTGTCCTGACGACATGTACCCAGAACCACCCGCAACAATGTTTTTGACCCATCAGGCATTGGGAGCTCAACCCAGAATTCCAATGGGCGGCAGAGACTGCAGGAACTGTGGGATAGCTACCACAGTGCAACGCTCCAGAAGTCGACACTAGCCTCAGTACTGTGGACACACTCTGCCGAGTTAATGGTCTTAATGGTCTTGGAGTGGGGACACACACAATCGACTGTGTAAAATCGGTTTCTAAAAAATCGACTTCTATAAATTCGACCTAATTTCATAGTGTAGACATACCCTCACAGATGAATCCTGGGGGTGCTTGGCTCCTGGCCCCGCTGGGTACTGACATGCCTGGTGCCCCAGGGCCTTATCACCAGTCCATTCCCAGGCTTGGCATGGCAGTACATTTCCTTCCCAGTCGCTGTCCCCTGGTATTAAGCAAGAGACTCCGTGCTGGGGATGTGTACCTGGGAGCACACGGCCCCTGAGAACAGACAGGCCAGGCTGCGGGGTGAGGGCTCCCAGAGAGAAATGGCAGGAGGGGAATGCTGGGAACTCCCAGGCCGTCTTCAGCTAGAGCATGAGGGCGCCCCGGCATCCCAGAGAGCATGAATCTAGCTTCAGATCAGCCTTTGTTCCCCTCCCCCCCCCCCCGTACTCTGTGCTAGATGGGTTGGTCTACTAGAGGGACGAAAGTGTCGATTAGGAGTTCCTGGCTTATCCAATGTCAGTTTCCAGCTCTTGTAAAAAACCGGTGACTTCCCTTACACAGGAGCTGGCGTTCTTCAGGCTGTGCTGTGCCTGTAGACGTTCCACTGTAGGGGCGTGTGCACCCAGGGCACATGAGTCACAGACGTTTGCCAGCAGTACCACGGAGCGGTGCCTGTGCCCCCGCTCTCCCCATGCACTCAGGCACGGGCATCAAAAGGGCACATCCACCACCTCCCTCTCAAGTCCTTCACACCTGCGTGCTGCCAGATGAACATCCCCATTTCTACTGAGACCTCAGGGACAAGGTTTATATGAACCAGCTGGGGTTGATTCCCCGCCCTCGTGTTGCACCCCTACGGCTAGCTGGGGATCCAAACTGCCACTCACTGGTTTGAGCCCCTGCCTAGCCAGGCCCTGTTCTCTCCCCTAAGGCAGTTGCTGACCCTGAACCCCTGCAGGCAGCCATGACACACAGGAGCTTGGGGCTCGAGAGAAGGGCTATCGCCGGCTGAATAATCCCTGCCTATAGGGTGGGGATCGAGGCCACTTTGCCAGAATTGGGTCTCTGAGCAAAGCCCCTCTACTACCTGCCTGTGTCCTAATCGCCAGGACAGTGGCCAATCCCACCTTCAGGTCAGGTTCCAGCATCAGGCCCTGTCGATACCCACAGCGTGTTGCACCCAGCGTGCGCTGATAGACTCTGGAATATCCAGTAAGTTCACAGACACTGGAAACTGCCTAACACCAGGCAGGGGGGCTGGGAGATGTGTAGGGTACAGAGCACAGCGCACCTAATGTCAGGCAGAGGGGCTGTGAGATGTGTAGGGTACAGAGCACAGCACCCCCTAACACCAGGCACCCCCTGGGAGACGGGGGATGTGTAGGGTACAGAGCACAGTGCCCCCTAACACTGGGCAGAGGGGCTGGGAGATGGGGATGTGTAGGGTACAGAGCACAGTGCCTCTAACACCTGGCAGGGGGCCTGGAAGCTGGGGGAATATGCAGGATACAGAGCACAGCACCCCCTAACGTTGGGCAGGTCTGCCTGTGCTGTAATCCCAGCCTGGCACAGCAGTGCAGACAGACCCTCGCAAGCCCCAGCTACACTAGGAAATGATGCCCCCAGAAAAGAGCTGCCAGCAATGGCTTCCACCTGAGCCCTTATTCTCCCAGCTCAGTCACACCCCCGAAGCAGTGCTGCAATGATTTGGACCCATCTACTCCAAAGGCCAAACTAGTTTAGAGGGAGCCTGCACCAGAGTTAAACTGGGATTATGACTCTTTTTGTGGTTTTCCATTAAGGCTTGAAGGACTTGGGGTTTCATTTTCTCCTGCATGGTGTCTTCTGAGAGCTGAAGGCTGGTTGTATCTGGCTTTGCTGGAGCCCTCAGACCTTTCACCACTGCACAGACGCCACACAAGGGCCATAAACCTACTGTCTTGTGCTGTTTCCCTTTAACACCACTGTCGGGACACGGCTGCTGATGGTGACGGTCAGCCGCAGGCGATCTTTGGACGGATCCCTTCGCTTCCCTACCATGGTGTGAACTGTTCCTTGGAGTTCAAAATCCACTAACTCCCTGTGTCCTGCACATTAGAAAGAGGCAGGAGCCTGGTGCTTTCACCTTTAGTACCTACCCTCCCCCGTTTGCTGCTCTCTTAGGGAAAGCTCTGAGCTCTCCAAGGACCATGCATGAGCATGAGCATGAGCTGAATTGAGCAGGGCAGTGGGAGCTGGGATGCCTGGGTGCCGCTGACTCGGGCTGTGCCTGTTTTCTGATCTGTAAGATGAGGAGTAATAACCCATCCCACAGGGCATTAATCTCAGGTTTGGAAGGCAATTGGGAGCCAGAGCCACAGCGAGGCCTGAGCATTATTAGTGATTCACAGCCCCTGCAGCCATTTGCACGTAGAAATCAGCACAGTGATAAGCAGTGAAACCTGAGTCTGAAGGCAGCTCCCATGTCCCCACCCAGCTCAGGGAGTCACACACACCCCGGGAGTTTACTTAAATAATTTGTATTTATTGATCATGCTCTTTTTTGACATGACACCGGAGAACAACGACCGTGCGTCAGCTGTTTCATCGAACAACGTGGCGACACCACAGGGTGAGTGGGAGGGTAAGAGACAGCTTTAAGGTACACAGAAATCAAAACTTTCTCCGTCTAGGCAGCACAGAGAACCGGGACAGGCTCCGGTGAAGCAGGGTGAGTATAGTGGATAATCCCCTACTGATAAACCCGGCCACTGGGCAGATGGTCCCCGCTCCCACTCCTTAGCCAGGATCTGCAGAGTCCCTCGGCTTTGGACCCTGCTTGCGGTTTTGATCCGCACTGCTCTGTGCACCAGCACTGGCCAGAGCCTGCAGTGCAGCGACGGCTCCTCAGAGCTTCCAGCACCAGGACCCCAGGTAAGGGGCACAGGGGCGGGACTAACATGGATGGAGAGCTCCTATCCCCCATAGACCAGCCCCACCATGAGTGCTCTGGGACAGGGCCTGGGCCCCCCAAGACATTCGCTCTGCCCAGGGTGCCATCAGCTAGGCCAGTGGCTAGGGTATGGCTGCTGGAATTGGCTGACAGCCCCTCATGGGTCAAAATGGGAGCAGCCTGCTGTGACCGGCGCTCTGGGGGAACAAGTCCAGCTGACCCAAGAGCCCTGGAGGGAGTTGGGTGAGGACTGTCCCCTGGGCTGGGTGGGCATGTGGGGAGGAGCAAGGGGACGGGAATGGACGGAGGAGGGGAGCACCTCACCCATACGGGCCCAGGCAGTGATTATGACCAGAGTTAAGAGGGGAGGGAGCTGAGCTTTGCCCCAGCATGGTGGGCTGCTCCCAGGAGCCACTGGGAGCAGGGAACCTCCCACCCATACGCGACGCCCTGATCTTTCATCATGGCAGTGAGATGGGCATGGTGCCAGGGCTCCCTAGCCGTATTGGCTACATGGGACCCGAATGCAGAGGGGAGTCACAAGGGCACAGAGTCCAGGGGCCTGTTCCTAGGGCATGGTGGGCAGCGCTGACTGACTCTGCTCCCGACAGCTTTGGCCCCTGCCGCGTACAGCCAGCCCCTCCCCAGTGAAGGGGTCACTTCCCACCCATAAAAACTTCACTTCAAGGGGACCTGTGGGGCTGAGCTCCTCACCGACCCCAGCAGAGCAGGTAGGGCCTCCCTTCCCCACAGCCATCACGGGATTGGGGGCACATGGTCTGGATCTGTTCCATGGGGGCCAGCGATGGTTCCTCCCACAACCCCGGGACACTGGCAACATCCCTCTCGGTAGTCCAGGAGGCTAGAACAGAGGTGGCAGGGGAGGAGCCCGTCAGATCTAGGACCCCTCTGGGTAATGCCATACGGACTCGACCACAGAGCACTCTGCAAGCCCACAGCCGGGACCTGATGCACGGGAGCAGAGCAGGCGGGGAGTGGGTGGCGCCGTGGTGGCTAAGCAGGCGATGGGGACAGCCATGAAGCAGCGCGTCGGGGAGGACGGTTCTGCAGCCTGACGCACACAGACAAAATTGGGCACCAGGCACAGGCAACTGGCGCCTCGCTCCCTACTGCTGCCGGGGAGCTTCCGGGGTCTCCCAAGGGAACTGCCCCCGAGAGACTAGGCTGGCTGTGACTGCCCTGACTGGGCGGTTCCCAGGAGCTAGACGGTTAATAAAGATGCCCAGGGCCCTCCCTTGCAGCTGACAGAGAAATGCTCAGACTGACACCAGATGCGTACGGAGTTAAAAATACCTCTGGCCCTGCCCCCTGGCCTTCCCCCCCATGCCAACCCAGGGCAGGACCCGCAGGCCGGGCACAGGCCCAAGCCACTCACCTGGGGCTGAGGCTTCAGGCATCACAGTTTGAGGAATTTGGAGGGTGGATCCTCCTTTATTTAAAAAGACTGTGGCCCAGGCAGCCCTATAGAGCACAGCCGCGTGGGGTAGGGGGCACGGCTGCGGCAGGCTGGAGTACTGGGCAAGGGCAAAGCCTAGCTCTCAGCCACCTGCCCTCATGGCTACAGCTCCAGCCACAGAACTCACTGGACTGACAATCTCAAGGCCACACCTTTCCCGGCATAACACAAGCCACGCTGAGAGTGGCACCTGCCCAGAGCACCATGCTCCAGCCACCCCCCACACGCGCACCCTACCAAGAGAGAGGGGCGCCAGCCCTCAACGCGTACCAGAGCACGTGTGCGTTCATGCCAGCACACTAGTGCCTCCAAGCCTCTCACCGAGCTTGTGCAGTTGCACGCCAACCCCCTTGTGTCTCCTCTCCCCATGGTGCCAGGATCCACGCTCCTGGCCTGCCACCCAGCTCCCTCTGCACTAGTGCCTCCAAACGGCCCCACAGACCCTCACGCTAGAGTCCAGCAGGAGTTAAAAAAAAAATAGGCAGAACAAACAAACCCAAAAGAAAACTAACAACCCAAAGCAACCAACTAAAACAGCCCCAGCCCGTTCCCAAGGGCAGCCACTAAGGAAAGAGAACGAGCCCCTTCTTCAGGGAAACACCAAGCAAAGGGGAATGCAGCGAACCCAACGCCTGGGAACGGACAGGATCCCCAGGGCCAGGAGCGCAGATGCTACGAAAGGCAGCAGGGGATTCTCATGCGCCAGGCCAGCCCCCCGGGGGGAGAGCACCTGGGGGGGAATGCCCAGACCAGTGTCCTTCACTGCGTGCCCAGGCTGGAGCTCATGATCAGGGAGTCCTCTTCCTGGATGGTCTCCAGCTCTGCCGTCTGCACGGCCTGTGTGATGAGCGTCAGCTCCTGGCACAGCGTTTCAAAGCGGTAGCTCACCCGGATGTCCGGCACGTTGGTGCGTCTGATGTCGTTCCCCTCAGACCCTTCCTTCAGGTAATTGGGTCCCAGCCAGTAGCTCTTCACCTGGGAAAGAGGGCGGAGACAGATGGTCAGGAGGTCTCAGGATGGAACTTTCAGCATGCTGGATCACATGCTGGCTGCTGAAATGCAGTCACCTCTGGGGTGGGGAGCAGCAGTCATATAACAGAGCATAGCAATGCTATGCAACAGTCACGGCTGGGGAGTGAACAAGACTCCCAACAGACGGGAGGATTCATGGAGCAGGCATGGAATAGCCAGAGCTGGAATCTGGCCAACGGCTCTGTAACAGTCACTAAAGGTCCCAGCCTCTGGTTTGTGTCTCGCCTGAAAGCCAGTGCAGCTCCGGAAGCAGAGAGCCCCTGGCACCGCGCTGCGGCACTGACTCTGACAGAAGCAGCGTGTGCTGCTCGACAGGACCTCCCCTCCAGCACCACAGTTCCCTCTGCGGCAGTGCAGGAGACGGGGTGTGGGCGGGGTACAGAGCCAGCGCCCCTATCGCCAGGCGGTGGGGATGGGAGATGAGGGGTGTAGGGTACAGAGCACAGCGCCCCCTAACGCCAGGCTGGGGGCAGGAACTTGCTGAGGTTCCTCAGCGTGGCCTGCACAGTATTGAGCGGCCCAGGCTTTGAATGCGTGCTGGGCTCTCGGAGCAGAAGGGGCCCTGCTGGGGGGTGAGGGACCCCAGCGTTACCTTGTGGGAGAAGCCGCTCATGAGCACGCTGTTGCGAGCAAGTTCGCACATGTCGCAGGAGCTGAGCTTCCACACCTGCGTGGCGATGCTGTACTCCTCCATCAGGGGCTCCTGCAACGGCATGGCCGTGTCAGACCGGCCCACGCTGCCCCCCCCAGCAGCCAGCTCCCTGGAGCAGCCTCTCACCCCATACCCACCTGCAGCTGGGCAGGAGAGCGTGGGAGGGGGGGCTGCTGATCGCTGTGGCCAACAGCTGGCATGGGCGGCACCCCGGCATGCTTCCTCCACACTGCCCTGCCCTGTGAGCCCCTGCCCGGGGCCCCTCCAGGGCTGAGGGGCAGCAGCTCAGTCCCTGGCCTCTCTGCTGGGGCTGGTGGCCCACTTAGCACCAGCGGTGACCGGGCCCTGAAAGGGAAACCGCAATGCAGACGCTTCCCACGAGGGGGCAGCAGGAGGGCTCCTCGTGCCCAAAGATGAGGTTGGTGAGCACAGCCGGTTGCAGGCGGGGAGAGTTCTGCACCCACCTCCACCCCACACGCCTCTCCTCGGGGGCCTCGGCACGTGCATCTCCTGTTTGCACGCACTGCGTGGCCTGCACAACCGAGCCCAGCGGCCAGGAGACTGGGGGGAGTCCTGACCCTGAATGGGCCCACAATGGAGGGGAAAGGGCAGCGATAGTCCCAGCTTCCCTGGCATTTCACCCACCGGGGACTGGCACTGGAGCCAGAGGAATCCCGGTCTGGGGGCAGGGCACAGTCCCCCAGCTGGCTGGAGCTGGACTTGTTGCCAAAGGCAGGGCAGACAGAAATCTGGGAACGAGTTGGGGGCCTGGGAGCAGCGTCTCCCCCATCACAGCACAGGGAGCTGCTTGCAGCCAGGCCCCCTCCAGCCTGACTGGGGCCTGAACCAAAACCCAGGTCAGCTCCCCACCTCTCCCCCAGACTCAGCGCGCGGCCCAGTCTCTGCTCTCACTGCAGCACCTGCAGGAGTCCCTTAGCCCTGCCGCAGAAAGGTGCGATTTCACCAGCTGGGCCGGCTTACATTAAAGCAACATCGCTGGGGACCTCTGGCTTCCCCTCCAGCAGCTGCAACAAAACCTACGCCCTGCTTTAAACACCCCGACCTCCCCCAGTGCCCGGCCCTGTCTGCACGCCCATGCCGGAGCCGGCAGAGAGCTGTGGGGTCCAGTCAGCAGCGCCGCCACTGCTCTAGGACACAAAACAGGGGCCCCAGCCCATTCCCTGGCAGGAAGGGTCCCCTCACCTCTTTCACCCTAGGGATGAATCCTTGTGCCACTTCCAACCCCTCCCGAGTCTTGGTGTCACAGCCTACAGGCACACCAAGGCTGGTCTCATGCCCCCAGCTACCACCCTGGGCCAAGCTAGACACATGCAGCTCTTTCCATCTTTCCCCAAAGGTCAGTGTCTTCCACCCCCCAATCGTTGGCTGCTGCTCTCCTCCCAGTCCCTCCGCAGGCTGCTGGTGTCTCCCTGAGTGCTACACAGGGCCCCCAGATGGCGCTTTGCAGAGCTGCCTGGGGCAGCTGGGGTCTCAGCCCTGCGCGCCGCGACTCGCTCACCTTGGTGAAGTGGAACTGCAGGGGGTCATCAGTGGAGAGCGAGACCATCAGGCCGCGGGACAGATACTCGGGCAATGGGTTGCGGTGGTAGCTCAGGAAGAGACTGTTGTTGCTGAGCGGGGACATGGCGATGCCAATCTGGGCTAGGTAGTAGAGGTACTGCAGCACAGGCGCCTGGCCAGGACGAGCCGGGAGACAGCGTGGTTAACAGGATCCCTTCAGAACCCGACTTTTCCCCACCCCACCTCGGAGCCCCAGGATCAGACCCCCCATGGTGGCTAGGAAGCTCTCCCGCTGGCATGCTAGAATTCCAGGGCTGTCCCTCTGTCCTGGCACTTGTAGGACCCTAACCAAGCTAAGTTCTCTTAACGTGCCCATCACCATGGTATCCGGGCTCCCCACCAGCCAAGGGCCTTCTCCAAGACCTGCCATGATGGAGATGCAGCCATCTCAGCCCCCTGCCTGCTCCTGTCCCGTGCTCTGCTGGTGTGTCAGGGTCGCCGGTTGCTCGGTACCCGACAGAACCAACTGCCAAGTTCCCCCTGGGCGCAGCTCTCTGGGTTCTTACCTTGCGGAGCAGCAGCCCGTGCGAGATGTTCTCCGACAGCATGAAGGCTGACACCAGGTGGTGGATTGGGCCCGCCTCCCCACAGTGAGGGCGCAGGACAAAGGTGTGGAAGCCCCTCTTCCTGCAGAGAGGTTGCCAAAGGCAGGTCAGCGACTGGTCACTGCCTGTGGTGGGCACGGACCCACAGCACGTGAGCCAGGGAGCCACGGGGGCAGGGGATGCCGGGAACCGCGCCACCTGAACGCAACCACCAGGAGCGGGCTCTCCTGGATAGGGAATCCCCAGACAGACCCTGCACTCTAAAAGGTGTCCGACACCCTGCTGTGTAATGCCCCAGCCACAAGGGGGCACTCCACAGCCAAAATGGTGTAACGGACAGCCCCCTGGCAGGACACGAACAGCTGGATTAGCAATGTCCTCCATGGGTCCCTGCAACCTGCCCAGAATTGCCAGGTGACCCCCCCAGTGCCATGGGGATGGGCCAGGCGGGGCGAGAGGGCTCCCTCTACCTGCACAGATGACTCCTCCCCCCTCGGGGGGTCTCCTACCTGCGCAGGTGGTTCAGCACCGTCATGTTGGCGTACATGTAGTACAGGTAGTACGAGTAGGGCGGATTGTCTTCTTCAACCCAGGTCCCGGGCAGGGGGCTGTCCTGGTTGAAGATGCGATGCTCTGGCTTGGATTCGTCATCCACGCTGTCAAAGCCATCCACCTGCCGTGGGGAGGGGAGCGTGAGAAGCCGGAGGAGAAGCGCACGGCTCAGGGCAGGAGGACCCACGGCTCCTTCCCAAGGCACCCCTACTGGAGGCAGTACTGTCCCCTCCTGGGTGACTACAGACCCCACACCCCAGCTGGCCGAAGAAGGACTGATGTGCCCAGGTCAGGGGCAGGGCACCACAGAAGCAGGAGCTTGATGGATTTCAGATCTGGCATGTTACCCTCCCCAAGAAGGCCCCTGTCACCCCACAGAAGCACTCAACTATGCCACACACATGGGCCTGTGCCGGCCATTCCCTGCTCGCCCTGCCATCCCCAGCTCAATCCAACCCAGTCCCCAAGCCCTGTGGGTGGCACGCACGTGCTCCAGGAAGAGGTGTAGCTCTGGGTGGCTGGCAGGATGGATGGTGGCTTCGAAGAGGGGCAGGAAAATATTCTCCAGCATCTCCTGAAAGTTGGCCAGCTGCTTCTTGGTGCGGTACACATCGCTGTGAGAGACAGAGAGGGCCCCCACCCGAGGGCAGGCTCAAACCGGGACTCCTCCCCACCATGGCCAGCTCGGCAGCTCGCTTCTTGGGACCAGATCCTGCTCCCGAATTCAATGGGGCTAGTCCTGATTTACACAGGGCAGGGCATCAGGCCACTAGCCCTGGGCCAATGGTCGTAGGATTCTTCTAGACCCTGGAGCCTGATTCCTCCTCTCTCTGCCCCACACTCAGTTGTCAGTTCCCACCCTTCCAGGCTCCCTCATCCTGCTGCCTCCCCCAGTCCCATCCATTCCTCTGCTTGGTTCACCCAGCTCCTGAGCCCTGGAACCAGGCTTCCCAATGAGCCTGACGCCTGCCTGGAGATGCAGGATGGCTCCCCCTCCAGCTGGATCCCCTCCCACTTGGGTCAGGACACTGCCCCACTAGGGAGCTCCTGGACTGTCCAGGTTTAGCCAAGCCCAGGCCCCAGAGCAGGGCTACTGGAATACAAAGAATCATCGTTGTCATCCTTGGTTGGAAGGGTCGGTCCCTGGCACGAAGCCCACATGACCAGCTCTGTCTGGAGGCCCCCCCCCCGCTGCTCCAGCCCTGCAGACAGAGACTACTCACAAGAGGCGTGGCACCTGCACCAGCCAACGCACGTTGTTGGAATGCACCTTGTGGCTCACGGCCCACTTGGCCAGCTTGTCCCACTCGTCCCGTGACCGGCCGTATATGGAGAGCCGCAGCTCCGCATTCTGATACTTGCTCTCCTCCAGGTCAGACATCACCTCCTGCGGAGAGGGCAACAGGCACGTTCGCCGCGAGAAGTGCCCTCCCAGCCAGAGGGCTGGCTCGGGAAACGCACACCTTGGCTCGTGAGACATGAGGAGACACACGCACATGTGACACAGGGAGACACACATGCTTGTGCACGCCTCAGCTTGCAAAACAGCGATGCAAGTGTGCGCCTGGCCTTGCAACGCGGACGTCTGCACATTTTGCCTCCCAAATCAAAGGCATGCGTGGGCACGCTACAGTGATGTAAGACCCCCAAGTGCCGCTCGTGAAACACGAGACTCTTACACACACACACACACACACACAGGCTTCACTGGGGAGACAGCCAGCCCCAAATTGGGCACATCCTATATGCCCTTCACCCTCCGCGTGCACACATTTTCACCCCCAGGAGGTTCTCTTCTCTGGATCCCGCACTCCCCGCTCCCTCAAACAGTCTCTGTTTAGCTCTGTTTCCACCCTGAGACCCCCATCTCTACACTGCTGTTCCCCGACACCCGGCTTTGCAAACTTGTCAACAAGACTGAGCAGCCCGGACACTAAATCCACTCACTGTTCACCAGCAGGATCAAGCAAGAGACAGAAGGAGGCACTGTTGCCAGGCTGCACTAGCCCTTGGTGACCCTGCCCCCATGACAGAATTGGCCTTTGGCTTCCTTCCTAGGCTGCCTGCTCAGGGGGGCTTGGCAGGTGAAGGCAAGCGGGGTCGGTCTCCGCAGCAGGGTGGCAAAGATGCCAGGGCCCGGAGGATGCCCCTTCTGGGAGCACAGGCCCAGAGGAGGCTCTCACCTTGATGATGTGAGCGAAGTACTTTCCCGAGACCTGGTTGTCCGTCTTGATGAAGATCTCGCGCAGGATGGACTCCCCGATGGGGTTGTACTTGGTGTTGAACTTGTCAAAGCGGTGGAAGGTGTTACGGTCCTGCCGCCGGGGCAGAGGGACACGTCAGCGCACAGGCAGCCAGGAGAGGAGCACGTGCAGTCCCAGCCCAGTGACCCCACTGTCCCTCCCTGGCTCCCACCAGAGCAAGTCTTCAAAGACCCATCCTCTGAGTGCCCATCCCATGGCAAGGGCGAGCATCCCCTGCCTCCAGCACCTTCTCCCCCAGACCTGACATCTTTTCCTCCGAGGGGGCCCCAGCTGCCCAGGTCTCACAGAGAGGATCCATCATTCAGCTCAGCAAAGGCCATGGGGCTGAGCCTCAGCCGCAGGACGTCCCTGCAGGCCAGTGCTGGGACAGCGGGGGATCTGGCCTGAGCAGGCATGGGGTGCGGGAGCCATCAGGAGCCGGGTCCCTTGGGGAGCACAGTGGGGCAGGTTCTACCCAGAATGGGTTTGCTTTCCTGTGCTGCATCTTTTCCCGACATCCCAGGTGGGAGCCACAGTCCTGCCCAGAGCAAAGGAGGCCATCCCCAGAGGGCAGCAGAGCTGGAGCACCTCCCTAGGGCAGCGTACCGCATGGACGTCCAGTGTATCCACGCTGAGGTCATAGGCCGTGAGGTTCATGGTCTCGAAGACCTCCTTCAGGGTCTGCTCCTTGCCCTTCTCCACGTGCACGATCTCGTCCAGGTGCTTCTTCATGGTGCGCTTGATGAAGCGCAGCAGGTGCTTCTGGTTCATGCAGGATGAGGCGTGGATGTGCGTGTCCACCTGTGCGGGGGGAGGGACACACGTGACCAAGGCCCAGGGCCCAAGACCCCAGCCCTCCCACAAGCATGGGCCGGGAGCAGGAGCCCTTGACCACTAGGTTGGAACCCAAGTCGAGGTCAGCAGGACCTGAAAGCCGTCACTGCCTGATGGGTCTCAGTCTCAGTGGGAAGGTGCTCATGGCCTCAGCACAGCAGAGAGGACAGGAACCGACTGGGCCACAGGGGCTGATGCAGGTGGTCCCTGCAAGCTGGGAGGAGCTGGCAGTGCTGCTGCCCAAGCCAGGGGACAGAGGACCTCCCTCCCTAGGGCAATCAGACCAGCGAGGAATTTGCTTGGCTGCATGGGATGATGCCTCAGGGAACACAGGGCTGGGGTAGGCTCCGGCCCTGATAGTACCTTGCGGATGTTGTAGAAGTCCCGGTGGGGGACCTTCTTCTGAGCCGCCAGCTCCTTCATCTCGTTGAGTAGGACGTGCATCTGGAACTTGGAGCTCAGGTACTGCAGCCGCCGGTAGCAGAAGGATTTTCTGGACAAGGGAACAGGTGATGGATCTGGGGTCTCTGTTCACAAGCCCCTGGGCCTAAACCCCCTTCACTGCAGGGCAGTGGTTGCCTAGTGAGTAGAGCAGTGGACTAGGACCCAGGAGCCCTGGGTTTGACCCCTGGCTCTGCCACTCTGTGGCCTTGGTGTTATTAACTGCAACTCTCGGGCTGTAGTCTGAAGAGGGGGCATCTTGTACTGCCTGCAGCCTGAGGCTGGACCAGTCCCATTCACACACGAAGTGGCCCTTGGTTCAACTCTGTAGCTGTAACGGTGCAGCAGCCAGCCCAACAGAGGGGCCAGGCAGCTTCATGGGTGGGAGCAGCTGCCTAAGCTGTGCAGCCCCAGAGAAGCGGGCAGGAAGGGAAGCTGCTCTGCTTACATGGGGCCATTGATGATCAGAGCCATCAAGACATTCATGTCGGCGATGAACTCTTGCAGGTCGGGGTACGGCAGGTCCAGCTCTGTGCTCCTGTGGGAGGAGACAGCACAGGGTCGGTCACACCGACATGGCATGCACAGTCATGGGGGCAGGGAAAGGGAGCAGCTCAGGACAGGGCACCCAGGTGGCATGTGGGAGACCCAAGGTCAAGTCCCTGCTCCAGAAACTATTTACAAGGTGGCCAAGCTCCAGAGGAGAGACAGAGAAAGCCCCACCCAGAGTACCCCATAGCTCCATGGCTAGGGCACTGCCCTGCAATTCAGATCTCTTTCACAAGGGCAGGGGAGTTAATCCAGTGCCCCAGGCCCCATTCACAGGGGTTGTTTCCAACCATCTCCCCAAACCCTCAAGCCATTTCAAGTGGTAGTGTTATTTGTCACCTTCCCTCCCAGCCCCCATTGGGTAGTGTTGCTGGAGGCTGTTAAGCAGCAGCTACACCCACCCCAGAGGTGGCTGCCCTTAGATGCTAAGTGAAGTGACAGTTCATAGTGCTCCCTGGGATCTTTCGATGCAATGTAATAAAAAACCTCCTCTGAATAATATTATTCCTCCCACGAGAGGCAGTGCCGCTCGGTTGTTAGAGCCTGGGCTAAGACCAGGGGCTGGGCTCTGTCCCTGGCTCTCTGTGTGACCTGAGGAAAGCCGGCCAGCAAGGCTTGCAGAAGTGGGGTGAATGAGAGGAAGAAACCCCAAAGAGATGGCCAGGGAAGGCCACCCTGCTGGCCCCAGGTTAGCCCCAGGAAGGCAGAAGGCAAAGGGCACTTGGTATCCAGACACAAAAGGGGCACTGCACGTGCCACGCAATGCAGTGCCTCGGAGAGCCTGCTGGGAAGGGATGGGATTGGGCCCCATGGGCAGGACTCTCATTCCACGTGCCCCAAAGAGGCTGCTTCTCCAGTACAGACCTGGCTCCTTTCAGACCCCGCAGCCCTTGCTCCTCGCCGTGCCAGGCACCCAGGTTACACCTGGGTTCATGCCCAGAAGCCCTCCCACCTGTGCTTCCCCCTCCCTCACCTGTCCACGACATCGCGCTTGGTGTAGACGTGGATCACGCCGCTGACCATCCTGAGGCCGAAGCCCAGGTCGGCCGGCATGGCCTCAGGGAGGCAGGTCTCGTAGGGGTGCTGGTCTGTGAATGGGGGGTGCACAGGAGCATCTGCAAACAGGAGGAGCAGCAGCGCAGGGAGCGTTCATACTGGGTTGGGGTCTGGACAGCACCTAGCGCTAACCTGGGACTAGGTCCCTCGTGGAGCCCCAGGACAAGGCATCAGAGTCTTCGGCAAAGGCGGGGGGGCCTGAGAGCAGGACTCCCCAGTCCAGATATGTCACTCGCCTGCTCAATGCCGCCCCCTCCCCCCCGGGACTCCCTCCATCTCGCAATCCAGACTTTTGCCCCTTCCCCCACCAGGGACCCTCCTCCCTCAGGGCCCCCCATCCGACTCCCCTCACACAATGCCCCCTCCGACCACCCCCTTTGAATGAACGGGGGTAGGGAGAGCATGACCAGGATGCAAGTGCCAGCAGGTGGGGAAGGGGCGGGTCACCCAGTGAGACGAAAGCTAGCTCGACACCCTGCTCCCCCACTCCTGGGCAGGATTGTTCCAAGGCAGTGGTCCCCAACCTTTTTAGTCTGGCGGGCGCCAGACGACCAAGCGGCAACATCAATAGGCGTCTCTGCCGAAATGCTGCCAAGCAGCGTCATCCAGAGGCGTCGCCGCCGAAATGCCGCTGAAAATCAGCAGCATTTCGGCAGCGACGCCTCTGGATGACGCTGCTTCTCGGCAGCATTTTGGCTGATGCTCGTCCGCCGCCAGTACACGGGCGCACTTAGATGCCCCAGTGGGTGCCATGGCGCCTGCGGGCACCGCGTTGGGGACCCCTGTTCCAAGGGATGAGGCTTCTTCCCCTCTCCCCCACTCCTCCAGGAGTCCATTCTGCAGCCTCATGGGAACGGATCTACGGAGCCCTGCTCAGCTCCCCACCAGCCCACCGTCTCCTAGCCATCCATCGTGCTCCCACCCTGAGGCACCTCGGGGTTTACCCTGCCACTCATTGCTCCTCTGCCCACCGCAGCCCTGGCCTCACCTGCAGCCACGGGGGTCTCTGGGATCTCCTCATAGAACCGGGTCTCCAGCGGTTTCCCAGAGAGCTCCTCCAAGAAGCGGGCGGTGGTCTTGCAGAAGCTCTGCAGGGAGAGCCCCATGTACTTCTCCCGGATGAACAGTGCCTTCACCACGCTCTTGGCTGCATCTAGCAGGTCTGTGAAAGGCACCTGGAGGGCAAAGAGGAGACACGGGCTCTAGCCAGGGTCAGGCCCACGGCTTGGAACCAGCCTGGGCAGGTTTCCATGGATGAACATGATCCATGCCCCAAACTGAGGTCTGGGAGGATCCATCCTATGGGGCATGAGGAAAGATGTGAATGCCAGTGCTTTAAGGGGCTAGAATAGGGCCTGAGTTTTCCCCATGGGGAGGAGGGAAAATCTTGCTCATATGTAAAGGGTTAAAAAATGATCAGCAGGTTTGGGATCTGGAAGCAGGTTTTCTTCAGTAATATCCTGCAGCAGCAAGTTCTGCAGGTTAACATACCTGGTGGATTTAAAATAATATTTTAAAAAGGATGAAACTCTTACTATGTTATAATGTTATCTTTTAATTTCACTGATCTCTCTCTCTCTCTCTCTCTCTCACACACACACACACACACACACACACACACACACACACACACGTCCTTGTCAAGGATTTTCGGAACTACCAGACCCAACTGGTCACCTCTTCATTTCCTATCTTAGGGTTTTCCTCGGCCACCCTAGACAGAAGCCATCAGCCTCCCTACTGCAGGAGTCGTGCTGGGATGCGGTGCCTCCCCCTGCCTGGGTCCCTTCCTTGGATCCTGGTGCTGAGCCAGCCTGGGAGGATGTACAGGAGCTGTGGCCTGAAAATGAACTCTCTTCTTCGGGCCTCAACCAAGGAGATGAGAGGGGGCTAAGGATCCCGCGGATGGGAGACTTGAGGGCAGAGAGGAAAGAGGGCGTGTTTCCACATCCTCAGCTCCAATCACCATCTACTCTTCTCCTGTAGCAGGGGAGCCTGCTGAAGGCGTAAGACCAAAGCCTGCCTGGCCCAGGAGACATCAGTCCCAGCCCTAGGCCAGCAGCAAGTGGGAGAGAGACGTGCAGGGGGAGCTCTCTTCCCCTCCCCCAAGACGCCGCTCCACTCCTTGTATTATTGCAGCCTGCTGGGCACAAACGCCCACTCCGTCTCTGCTGCACGTGAGGATTTGTGTACAGCCACATCCTCCCAAGTGTGTAACACACCCACACAGAGGGAAACGCTGCCGCCGCATCTATCGCTGGCTGGGGAGTCATCTGGACGGGCACCAGGAATCTTGTGAATGAGCAGGAAGGCGCGTGGCTGAGGCTGCAACGGCGACGCTGCCTTGGCAGTTTAACGTTCCCATCATGGATGTGTGTGCAAGTGAGTGATCTCCACACAGAGAGCGTACATGTTATAGACACGCTGCGGAGAGCCAGGCGATCTCCCACGCAGAAAGCGTACACATTACAGACGCGCTGCTTGGCGTGCGTGCGATCTCCCATGCTGAGAGCGTACACGTTATAGACACACTGCCGGGTGATCTCCCACACAAAGAGCGTATATGTTATAAACACGCTGCTGGACAGGCGTGCGAGCTCCCACGTGGAGAGTGTACACATTACAGTCATGCTGCCGGGGTGCGGCCGATCTCCCACGCTGAGAGCGTACATGTTATAGACGTGCTGCTGGATAGGCATGCGATCTCCCACACAGAGAGCGTACATGTTACAGATGCGCTGCCAGACAGGCGTGCGATCTCCCTTGCAAAGACTGTGTACGTTATAGACGTGCCGCCAGAAGATGTTCTGGCCCCTGGGGCTTTGCAGACTCTCCCTGGATGCTCTAACTTCCTATCTGCTGTCCTTTTCAGCTCGCTGTCCACGTTTTCTGCCTGGCACGTTCAGAGGCAGATCGAGCCCACAGCCAACAAGCCAAAGGTGATGGGAGATGAGGAATTAGAGGATCAGGAAGAGAAACAGGAATCACGCAGTCCTGCAGGATGCTGAGTAGCGGAGGGATTGTACTGGCTACACAAATCACAATACATTGCTCTTTTCTACCCACGGTGCCTGTGCTTTACCAGCATTAGTACATTGAGCCTCGCAGGGGAGGAGGGGGAAAGGGCTAGAGAAAGGCCAAGGCAATAGGCCCACTAGCCGTTTCACTTCCTGGAGCGTACCATTGCAAAGTCACTTAGGGTCCATCTACACAGTAAGCAGCGAGTCTCAGAGCTCAGGTCCACGGGCTTGGGTCCACGGGGTTCACACTCCAGTGCTAAAACTGTTAGGATATAGATATTCAGGCCTGTCTGTAAAGGCCTATACTTTAAGAATTTAGGTGTATTCTTATCACTTAGCTAGTTATAGAGGTATAAAAGAGAATCAAAATCACTGTCTGTGAAAGGGCCTTCTCGTACTGTGACAGTCTGAGGCTCTGTTCTTAGGCTAAGGCCTTTGGCGAAGGAGCAGAGGCAGCCATAAGCTGAGAAGTGAACGGTCACATCCTCACATTCCAAACTAGTCACATGGAAATAAGGTGCTATTGGGCTGTTAGGAACACAATTCTGCCCTGATATTCCTATCACCTCCAGAGAAAGGAAGATGTAAAAGCAAACTTAGGTTGATAGTTTTCTGTCTGGTAAGAACTCACTTATCAATAGCTGGGATGTAAAATTCTCACTTCTGTATTGTTTTGTATGTTTATTTGCATGGTCTCTGTCTGGTTCTGTAATTGTTTCTGTCTGCTGTATAATTAATTTTGTTAGGTGTAAACCAATTAAGGTGGTGGGATATAATTGATTAAATAACCATGTTACAGTATGTTAGGATTGGTTAGTTAAATTTCAGTAAAATGATTGGTTAAGGTATAGCTAAGCAGAACTCAAGTTTTACTATATAGTCTGCAGTCAATCAGGAAGTAAGGGGGGAATGGGAACAGGAAATGGGGGTGGGGAAATTGGAATCATGTTTTGCTAAGGTGGGAATGGGAACAGGGATGGCTCTGTGGTGTCAGAGCTGGGAAGGGGGACACTGAGGAAGGAAACTGGAATCCTGCTTGCTGGAAGTTCACCCCAATAAACATTGAATTGTTTGCGTCTTTGGACTTCGGGTATTGTTGCTCTCTGTTCATGCGAGAAGGACCAGGGAAGTGAGAGGGTGAAGGAATAAGCCCCCTAACAAAAACTAGCTGTGTAGACATTTGGGCTGGCGCTCAGGCTCTGAAACCCACCCTCCTCCCTAGGCTTCAGAGCCCAAATCTCTACCCAGATGCTTTAGGGCAATAGCGTGGGCCCGGCGAACCCTGCCGACCGGGACTCTGATGCACTGGCACGGGCTGCTGCTCGCCATGTAAACACACCCTAAGACCACAGGGCTGCATGGCCTGGCGAGCTCCTGTTACTAGTGTGTGCACACGTGCACGCGCTTGCACGCATAGGATCTGATCCAAAGACCACAGAAATTAAAGGCTCCTGGGTCCAGATCCTCAAAGGTATTTAGGCATCTGATTCCATTGGGGAGTTACCTAAATTCCTCTGAGGATCCAGGCCCTGCTGACTCCAGCGGGTGTTAGAACAGGCTCACAGTGGGCTGGGTTTCTAGAGACATTGTCCAGATGAAAATCATGGGCCAGATCCTGAGCTGGTGGTCAGTCAGTGGAGCGACACCAATTTCCACCAGCGGAGAAGCCAACCCCTCATAGTTTAAAACTTCCTCTTGCTCCTAACAATGCTTTATAGAGGATTCGAGTGTCACCTGCTTATTTACATTTGCTATCAGTTTTCTCTTTGCATTTCCCTCCCTAGATCAATCAGCTTTGCTCTCTGATCCTCATGGGCTGTAGTCAGGTTTCCTGTCCTGCCTGCTACGGGTTAAATTATGCACAAATAACCTCTCACCTTTTAAATACAGGAACACATCCAATCTAGAGCAGGTTTGGTAAAGCCCGTTACGGTGGGGGCCAGGTCCCTTTCCGCAATACTAACAGGCTAATAAAGGAGCAATGAATTCTCCCAGCCATGTGATGAAAGCAGCTGGCACTGTACAGGTCAGAACTCCTTAGCCAAATCACACTGCTGCACAGCGATATGCCGCGGAAGGGAAGATGCTCGGACAATGAGTAGCCATTGCTATTTCAGTAAGGAGAACTGTGCTAGGAACTACTTTTAGATTCACCTTGATCCAGTGGGAAAGGGGACAGGGAGAGAGAAGAATGGGCCACATCCTCAACTGATGTAAACTGGCATCACTCTGTTGATTCCAATGGGGCTGTGCCAATTTACATCAGCTAGGGATGTGGCCCAGGGATTGGTGGCCCCAAATGGGGTTCAAGAGGTTCCCACAAGGATCTCACTGGATCCTGCTGGTTCTGGAGAGGGGAGGGTCAGCCCCTGGCTCGAATACTCAGGGGCAGATGTACTGCCCATCACCCAAGACGAGGGGATTTGGGGATAGATGCTGTGGCCCAGCCCTCGAGACCGGGTACAGCGAGGTGCCCAGTGACATGGGCAGAGGTGTCTCAGGGCACGTCCATACCACAAGGGAAGATGTCACTGTGGCACGGGCCGGCATACCTGCACTACCTGCACCAGCTGGATTAGCGCTAACAGCGCAGCGAGGACATGGTGGTGCGGGCTATCCACCAGTAAAAGCCCACCACAGAAAAGCGTACCTCAAAGAGGAGAGGGGGACTGGCGGGCTCAGGGAGACCAGAGAATGCAACACAGCACACAGGGGGTGTCAGTTCCAATCCCACCCCAGGTCCCTGTAGCCAGCCAATCCCTATCACAAGGAGCCTTTCCCCTCTAGGGTGCACTGGCTCTGATCCAGCCCCAAGTCATAGAATCATAGCATCTCAGGGTTGGAAGGGATCTCAGGAGGTCATCTAGTCCAACCCCCTGCTCAAAGCAGGACCAATCCCCAACTAAATCATCCCAGCCAGGGCTTTGTCAAGCCTAACCTTAAAAACCTCTAAGGAAGGAGATTCCACCATCTCCCTAGGTAACCCATTCCAGTGCTTCACCACCCTCCTAGTGAAAAAGTTTTCCTAATATCCAACCTAGACCTCCCCCACTGCAACTTGAGACTATTACTCTTTGTTCTGTCATCTGGTACCACTGAGAACAGTCTAGATCCATCCTCTTTGGAACCTCCTTTCAGGTAGTTGAAAGCAGCTATCAAATCCCCCCTCATTCTTCTCTTCTGCAGACTAAATAATCCCAGTTCCCTCAGCCTCTCCTCATAAGTCATGTGCTCCAGCCCCCTAATCATTTTTGTTGCCCTCCATTGGGCTTTCCAATTTTTCCACATCCTTCTTGTAGTGTGGGGCCCAAAACTGGATGCAATACTCCAGATGAGGCCTCACCAATGCCGCATAGAGGGGAACGATCACGTCCCTCGATCTGCTGGCAATGCCCCTACTTCTACAGCCCAAAATGCCGTTAGTCTTCTTGGCAACAAGGGCACACTGTTGACTCATATCCAGCTTCTCGTCCACTGTAACCCCTAGGTCCTTTTCTGCAGAACTGCTGTCTAGCCACTCGGTCCCTAGTCTGTAGCAGTGCATGGGATTCTTCCGTCCTAAGTGCAGGACTCTGCACTTGTCCTTGTTGAACCTCATCAGATTTCTTTTGGCCCAATCCTCTAATTTGTCTAGGTCCCTCTGTATCCTATCCCTACCCTCTAGCCTATCTACCACTCCTCCCAGTTTAGTGTCAAGTCAGAGGGGAGTGACTGGCTCCTGGGGTCTTTGAGAGAGAGGGAGGGTAACCCAAGTAACCCTTAGTTCCCACTCCACGCAGGCAGCCCCTTGTGCCAGGCAAACTCACCCCACATGTCTCTTCCCCAGAGATGGTGACCCTCTGGAACTCTCTCTCCAGCAGCACATCCCTCTCCTTGGGGAGATGATCCACCAGGTCCTCGTTCTGCTCCTTATATAGCCTGGGGGAGGGACGGGGGAAGAGATGGGTCAGGGGTCAATGGCAGGTGTCTGGCCCTGGCCATGCCCCAGCTCCCCGTCACTTCCACAGCCCGTGGCGCTATCCAGAGACAGACACACAGCACAGGGAGACGTGCAAACACAGACTCGGCCCACACTGTGTGGGGACAGCTGGGCAGGGGGAGCTCCCCTGGGATCTCAGCAGCCACACAGCAGCAATGATGTGCCCACTGTGACCCAGTAACCAGATTCACAGCTCAGCCGCTCTGTGCACCGGGGGGGCTGGTGCTCAGCTGAAGAGAGAAGTCAATCCCCAGCTGAGTGCCACCTCCTGGGCAGCAGTTTGTAGCGAAGATGGCACTCAAGAAGGTCCCATTCACCGGGCATCAGAGCTCAGCTTGGCTGTTGGAGGTTGGGTTACTGGGAACCTGGCACTGGACTGAGAGCCCTGCCCGGGCAGCTCAGCCCAGGAATGCACGAGCAACGAAGGGGACATAAACAAACTCCAACAGAGACAAGAGGCAGTGCCAGCACCGTCCGTGGCATCTGAAAGCAAAGGCAGGTGGGAAAGGGAGCTCAGAGCGAGGGAGAGTGCCCAGCAGGACGAGCGATCCAGCCAGCACCAGCTCTCCAGCCTGGCCTCCCTGAGGCAGGGACTTTCCCTAGAGGGCACAGGAGCAAAACCCACCCCACTGCACCAGCAGGCCTGGCTGCTGCTAGAGCTGTAGGATCACCAGCTTTCATCACAGGGATGCCAGCTCCGCCTGCCATCCCCACCCTAGAGAACAGGCCCTGCTTAGCCGCTCCCCAAAAGGGACACCCCACTCCTCCAACTCACACCCCTTCTCCTCTAACTGCGTCCCTTCTTCCCCACCCCTAGAGGAAGCGCCCTGCTTAGCGGCTCCCCAGAAGGATATGCATGGCCCCATCCCTTCCTCTTCCGTTCCCCCATCCACGCCTGGCTACCTGCAGAGCCTCCAGTACACACCATCACTCAGGAATGGGAGGGGGGTTCAGGAAAGCCCCCAGGTTGGCTCCTTTGGCACCAGCTACTGCAGGAGGGTCCTGAGCTCATTTGTGATGTCCCCCACAATCCTGGTGGATCCCCTACAGCAGGGGTAGGCAACCTATGGCACGTGTGCCAAAGGCGGCACGCGAGCTGATTTTCAGTGGCACTCACACTGCCCGGGTCCTGGCCACAGGTCCGGGGGGCTCTGCATTTTAATGTAATTTTAAATGAAGCTTCTTAAACATTTTAAAAACCTTATTTACTTTACATACAACAATCATTTAGTTATATATTATAGACTTATAAAAAGAGACCTCCTAAAAACGTTAACATGTATTACTGGCACGCAAAACCTTAAATTAAAGTGAATAAATGAAGACTCAGCACATCAATTCTGAAAGGTTGCCGACCCCTGCCCTAGAGAATGCTGCTCCCCAGCCGGGCTGGGATCCGGTGGAGCCCCAGCCCCCAGGGCGCTCCCAGCTCACCCCAAGTTGCTGGCAGAGGGGGAAAAGCCAGACACTCACTGTAAGTCAGCAGCACTGTCAATTTTCAAGAAGTCCTGTTTGGCTCTTAGTAAAATGTCGGGTTCTAGTCTGAGGACAAACGGGAAGCAGAGGCAGAGGCAGGGGCAGACGGATGGATGGATGGAGACAGACAGGGAGGAGAGAGGAAGAAAGAAAACACGGGTGTTAATACAGAAACCAACACCAGGCACCACAGACCAAGTGAAACTCACCGGGATGGGAAAGGGGACCCCAGAGCGAAGAGACCCAAGACAGTCCGGGGCACCTGGGGGACCAGAGAAGGACCAGGGCTGGGGGACCCAGGAGAGCCAAAGCAACCCGAGAACCCAGCCCCTCCTCCCCCAAACTCCGCCCAGCTCTGTTCTTTGGGGTGCTGCTGATCCTGAGGCCCGAGCCAGGCAGGAGAGACAGAGCCTGCTCTGCCTGACAGACGGGGTGGGGACAGCGTGTTCAGCTAACCCCCTGCACAAACACCCGCTCCAGCCAGAGGCTCACCCTGCTGCTGGGTTGCCCATAAGCTGCCCTGCTGGACTCCATGGCAGCAGACCCAGCCTGTAGACCGAGCAGGTGGGTCTAAGAACAATCCTGAGGGCCCTGGGGGTGTATGAGTGCTCCTGGCTGGGGTGCAGTGAGTTTCTCAGGCCCCTGACCAGCCACAGCTCACAGTTGGCCCTGAAGGGACCCTCCCCCCTTGTCTAATCCCAGTTCCCTGGTGGAACTGGTTAGCCATTAATTCAATGATACTCCCTCTGCTCTGCCCCAAGCGGGGCATAATGGGGTCAGGACCTAGAGAAACTTGGGGAGATGGGGACAGAGCAGGGGCATCGCCTTACTTCACGTCCTGGCTGATCTGCCGCTCCAGCCGCTGGCGCCTCTCCTCCAGCTGCTCAATGGGGCTGTCCTCGGGGAACTCGTAGGGGGCGCTACGCATGTCGCTCTCCACCAGCGAGCGGGAGAACAGCTCCTGGGGGCAAAGCAGCACAGGACAAGCCGTGAAGGGAGCTGCCAGCACAGCCTTCAAATCATCCCCGCCCGGCACGCCGTGGCCGATCGCTGGCATGCAGCAGCGTGATGAGTTCCTCCCATCCTCAGCTGGTGCAGGGAAGCCACCGGAGGCTCCCAGGGGTCGCCAGATTTCCCAGCAGCAGGGCAGACAGTCCGCAAAAGGTGGGGAAGGAATTAGATGAGCAAGCAGAGATTGCCTGGCTCAGAGCAATGGGAACTGGCCACAGGAGAGCAGCTCGAAGCCAAGGCAGGCCAGCACTGACTGGGAGCCTCAGTGCAGGAGCCGGGGAATGAATGTCTGTCTGTTGGCAGAAGAGCCACAGGTAGCCCCTCTACCCCAAAAAGTGGCCTCTCTGGAGTGGGGCAACACGGAGAAAGGCACCAGCTGCTGCTGCCGCCCCTTCAGAGCCCAGGGCTGCCAATCCAGCGTGGGTCACAGGCTGGCACTAAACCTGCTCAGGACGCTTGTTCAAAGCAGAGAGGAGTCGGTGTGGTTTGCCTGGGAGGCTCAATACACACGGAGGGGATGGGGGTGGGGCAGGGCCTGATCAGACAGCTCTCAGCATTCCCTCCTCCTCCCCCATGTGCGGCCTGCCCAGCCCAGCTGCCTCAGGCTCCAGGCTCCTGACAGGATAATTGATCCCTCTCAATCAGATGATGATAAATCTGCCCCCGGGAGTCAGGGTGTTGCTGATCAATGGCTTTTAGTGCCCTGGCCATGAGGTGTAGAGCCCCAGGGACGTGCCTCAGCAGATTCCTGGCCCAGTGTCAGGACCTGGCGGCGAGGGAGCGTGGTCAGTGATCGATGCCACGAGACCGCCTGCTTAGGGACATGTCTCCCCACTGAGAGCACCCTGAGGCTGCCGCGCCATGCCCTGAGCAGAGAGAAATGCAGCTCCAGGCTGAGTCGGGCCTGCTCTGCAGGGATCTCCCTGGTGCCTCAGAAATGCTTTGGGGCGGGGAGATGCCGGGCTCCTTGGGACACACTCGGCCTCATCCAGAAAGGAGATGGGCAGATATTGGCTGGAGCACTAACAAGGCTCACAGGCCGATCATTTCCGTTAAAGCGTAAGGTCTCCAAGGACACATCAAAGACCAGCGCAGTGTCCAAGCTGGAGCAATCCTCAGGCTGGCCAGCCAGGAGCCCACAGACCTGGAGCTGCTGCCTTCCCCTGCTTCCTTACTGCTGTCTTCCCGGGGCAGCCACTAGCACCAGAGCCCTCAGTCACAGCAACATCCACAGAGGCCAGCGGCCCCGCAGTTTGCAAACATCCCGCAAAGAGCCCTAGGTCTAACTCTCCTTTTAAACAGCCAGATGACGTCTGCCTGCACTGGCTCCATTCAGGAGGGAGAGGGGTCCAGGCTGTGAGCACCGCCTCACGCTCCGCCACTGTTTCCCAGAAGCCATTGGGGTCAAGGCGACTGTTTGGCTGAGCCAGCATGGGGCTAGAGGGCTCTGACGTGCCCGAGGGGCTCGTACCAAACATTCCTGACAGGAGACGGGCAGAAATGTCCCAACAGCTCGTGGCTGCTGAGGAGTCACCCACCGTTCTGAAAACCTGATCCGTCAGGCTGAGCACTGGCAAACTCAATGCACCGAGACACTGGGAGACAGAGGCTGAGGGAAAGTGGGCTCCTGCTCATTCCACTGATTTGGGGATCCCTCCCTGGCTTTGCTTTAAGGGGACTACAAATTGGAGACAGTGGGATGGAAGGGAAAAGAAAGAGAACACAAAAAGATGATAGATGGAGGTGTATAGGGATGGATAGACAGAAAGGCCTGTAGAATGGGGTGGAATGGATGGCTGGACCTGGAGAATAGGGTGGGATAGATGGATGGATGGGTGGGTGGGAAGGCCTGGAGAATGGGGTGGGGTGGATGACAGAGGGATAGATGAATGGATGAGTGTGCATGGGATGGGAGAGGGAGAGATGCATGGGATGGGATGGGTGGATGGATAAATAGATGGGGAGTTTGCATGAGATGGAACAGGATGGACAGACAGCTACCTCAGCGATTTCCTTGTACTTGCCATCCATGGAGGTGCGCAGGTCAACAGGGAAGTGCTTCAGGCAATGCAGAGTCCCTGGCAGAGAGTGGGCAGACTGCAGTGATCGAGGCCCCAGCCCACCATGGATCTCTGTGGAAACACAGTTCAGACCAGTCAGCCAGGGAAGGGAGACTGTGGGCTGCACGGCCCAGCGAGCAGCAGACGCCAGCCACCCAAAGGGGCAGACTTTAGCCAGAGTTTAAAAAAAAAAAGGGGGGGGGGGAAGTGGAGGAAAAATACATTTAACAATAGGGGGGAAAAGAACCAACACCGGAGTTAGCACAGTGGGGATCAGCGAAGAGGGTGTCTGTGTTTGTACAGCACCTGGCACAGTAGGATCCCCGTCACAGCTTCTAAGCACTACTGTAATAATAGATAACCGATAGTGCTACAACACTGCCCAGTTCCCTTTGATCCTTTGCCTGCTGTCACTGCAATTCAGTCTCTTATCGGTGTAATGTGGGCTTCCATTCCCATCACCATGGCATCTGGGCACCTTCCACATCAAATCAATAGCACCAGCGAAGCCCCTAGCAGATGTCATGGAGTCTCTGGCATGCCTCCCTATTTTGGGGTAACAGCTCGGCTGGGGTAAGGATGGGATTTTATTTCTTTGTTTCAGGGTTTGGTTTGGTTTGGTTTCTTTGCTGGGGTGGATGGGGGGAGGGGAGGAGGCATTTAGGTCAATGGGGGGTCAATAACAATGGTACTACCCTTCACTTCCTTAGCATTTTCAGGCCTCAATGCACTTCACAGCCACTCAGCGGGCGAGAAAGAGAGAGGGAAGTCTCATCCTCATTTTACAGCTGGGAAAACTGAGGCACGGAGTGACTTGCTCCAGATCACACAGCAAAGGAGAACCCAGGAGGCCTGATTCCTAGTCCCTCACTCTGACCTCCCATGTGAGGCAGCAATTCAGACATCTAAAGCATCCAGGCTGAGGTGTGTGAGTGAGCAACAAAGCACCCAGAAATATCTCAGCACATGCTGTCCCCTGCCCCGTTGTCAGAGGAGCTGGTGCTTTTCCTAAAGCCATTCCCTTCCCTCAGCAGTAAACAGCAGGACGGTTCCAGGGCACTGGATAGCTCAGAGGATTGGCAGTTCAGACACCATGGTAATAGAGGCTATATAAAAACCTAAGACAGAGGGGTAATAGGAGAAGGAGGCTCTCACTGCTGGGCTGCTGCTCCAAATCCAGTCCAGCCTGGCAGGAATGGGACAATGTTATCTTCTAATGGCTGGGTTAGTGGCCAGAATGAAATGGGTGGTGGGTCTTGGCCCAGCCCCTAGGGAGAATAGACGCCCACAGCACATTAACCAGCACTAACCGTCCCCATGCTGACAATGGTCGTTTACAGGCTGCAATAGCAATCAGCACCAGGATCGCAGCATCTATTTAACCTCACAGCCTCCTCAAGCTAGTTCAGCGTCGCTCCTGTCTCACAAATGGAGAGCCCGAGGCAGAGGGCCACATTCTCCAGTGCTCCGCTCCCAGTTAGGGACGTCAATACGGGTGAGTGTACTGAGTTCCTGTGAGGGATGGGTCCTTTGGAAACCACTGGCTAGAGCGGAGAGGTGACTGGCCCAAGGTCACACAAGGACTCTGTGGCAGAGGCAGGAATAGGGCCCAGGGCCAGACCACTGCCAAATCCACCAGACCATCTAACATCTCCCAGAGAGGCCAGGAACTGAGCGGCGCACTGAGAGCGAACTCCCCTCTCTTCCCTACAGCTGGTCCCACCAGGTCACAGTTTAGATCTTGTGGAGGAGGAAGCTTGTCTTGTGAGGTCTATTTTGGGCCTACGCCAGACCTTCAGCCCCCAGGGCTGTTGAGCTGGCACTGAGCTCACTGAAAGGGTCTCTGGAGAGAATGCGAGTGTAACAAGAATAACGTGGTCTCTATTCTGCTACCCAGGAGAGGTCCAGGGAGAGAACTCTCTCCTGTCTCAGCCTGTCCGAATGAATATAAACCCAGCGGTCAGCTCACACCAGGGGAAAGCAGGCACAGGACCACAGAGAAACCTGAGGGTCTGTTTTAATGGGTGAACTGGCTAAAACTCCCTGGCCTTGGGATTTCCTGGGAATAGAAGTCACCTCCCCTGAGATAGCACAGCCACCTCTAGCTCCCACTCCACAGGCAGAGAGGGCAGTGCAGAGGAAAGCTATACACAATTCCAGACAGGAAGGTTTTCTCACCCATCCCCCTACTCCTAATCTACAGCGCTGTGTTAATTAGCCAGGTGTGCTGTTGCTAGGCAGTGGGATGCTGAGCTCCATCGGCTAATGGGCTGATCTCATGGATCAAACCCTAAATTCCTTGAACATGAAGGTGCCAAACGTCAGGCACGCAGCACAGGGAGAAGGAACGGATAATACTAGTGCAGCAGCGGCCAGGTGCTGGCTTCCTCACGTGACTGCTGCCACTTGGGGTTCATCATCACTACCCGCCGTATCAGCGGGTAGCAATCGATTTATCTGGGATCGATATATCGCATCTCGTTAAGACGAGATATATCGATCCCCGAACGCACTCACCGTCAACTCCGGAGCTCCACCAGAGCGAGTGGCGGTAGCGCAGTCAATGGGGGAGCTGCGGCCATCGATCCCATGCCGTCTGGACCCCAGGTAATTCTATCCAAGATACTTCGACTTCAGCTACGCTATTCGTGTAGCTGAAGTTGCGTATCTTGGATCGATTCTCCCCCCCCCCCGCCCCCCCGCCGCCAGTGTAGACCAGCCCTTGGAATCACATGCCCACTTGCAAAAGGCAGAAGGACTGTCACACAACAGAGTAAGAAAAACAGCACAGTATCCCCAAGGAAAGGAATGGGAACCCCATCACCTGAGACTGGCCAGAGCCCTACCGGAGAGGCTGTCCCAGGTTCCCCATTGGAGCCTCCTCTTTCTTTCCAATCTCTCACTAGAGGGCCAGACAAGTGGGAGAGAAGTGTATTACTTCTTTTCCACCCTCACCTGAGAGCCTCCTGACTGCTGAGGTGGCTCTGCTATTTTCCCTGTGGCCAGTGAGGTGTAGGTGGGGGGAGCAGGGGACATGAGAGACAGCTACTGTTCTATTCTACCCAGCCCTCAGCTGATCCACTCCAGTACCTGCCTCTGCTCAGAGCTTCCCCAAACAGCAGCACAGAATGACCCTGATTCTCCCCCTGCATAGGACTCTGAAGGGCAGTTATGGAACTGACCAACATCTTGTTAATTTCACCCTGCAGCTGGTAGGCAAAGTTCTGAGCAGGGGCAGAGAAGCTGGAGCCTTCCACCTCTATCCGTGCATCCATGTTCCACTCAAGAGGGGTTTATTCCATAGCTAGAAGCAAAACACACACACACACACAAAATGAAAGCTTAAATTCTACAGAAGTTGGTTTCTTCTCCAAGCTCTCTGGGGAAACTCCTACTCACGGATGAGGCGCGGATTAATTTGCACTCCAACGCTGCTGGGGAGCTTCTCAAAGGATGTTTAACTGCTAAACAGAGAAGATGGATGGGAGGGAGTTAAGAAAAAAAGTCAACACAATATGCAGAAGTGTGCAGGGAGAGACGCTGCTACTGGGAAGAGATTCCCTCCCCTCCCCGCCCCTGTCAAACTGAGGAATCCACACCTACAGCAGGGGGTGCTGTGCTCTGAGGGCAACATCTTTCAGATACAAATTGAAGCTGAAATCCCGGCTGACTGGAGCTCCATTGCCCTTCCCACCTTCTGAGTTTCAACTCTTCTTCATTTCCTGTCCTCAGCAGCTGTGTAACATTGCCCTGCACCGTGAAACAGCTGCTGTGAGCCACCCAAGAGGTGGCTGCATTACAGCGCCGCGGAAGGCGGGGAGCAATTCTAGTGTATACTGCGTGTCAAGTACTGTGGGGTCCTTGGGGAAGGAAGGTGCTGCTATTAGCATGCAGGCAATAGCCCGCGTCCCCCTTGGCTACTGGCTCACTGTGTCTCACTCTGAAGCCAGGGACACTTCTTACCCCTCTTAACTACCCAGTGGGTTTTGAAACCACTGCACTCATTTAGCAAGTCTGGATGGGGAGACGAGGACCGGTTTAATCCCTTTGAAGTTACTCACCTCCTGAGATCACCGCTCTGGATATAAGTCAGGTCTCATTGGGAAACTAGGCTCTCTCATGCCAAAAGGCTGAGCCCTTAGACACATTAACCCCTTTGTGCCTGGACTCTGCTTCATAACAAGGTTATCACTCAATGGAGGTGTATTTACTGCATGGGGCAGCCCTGACGATGCCCATTTTGGGCTGCCGAAGGGGTTAAATCAGACCTCCAACACAGAATGCTCCCTGGGCTTCAGCTGAATGCTGGCCGGGGTGGGTGAGGGGTGTTTGCGAAGGACCCCACTGGAGCTCTCCTTTCAGGCCCCATGGCTAAGCCCTGGCACTGGCTGAAAGGAAAAGCTCCTTTTCCAGCTGTCAATGGCCTCACGTGTCTCCTAATGGTCTCCATGCACCGCGCACACCATCAATTCATTAGGTGAAGCAGTTGGTGCTGGGCAGCCACAACAGGGCCAGCCCCAAGGACAGGGTTCGGCTAATCCAAGCCAATGAGGGCCAGGCTCTCCGGACCCCCAGCAGCCCCTGGCTCTGCCTCCCAGGGCAATGGCAGGTGAACAGTGCCTGCGTCAGGCTGCGAGCGCCCACTTGGGAAGCCCAGTGAGAGCAAATGTGTCGTTAGCCAATGAGTGTGCCACTGGGCCAGGTAGGGGCTGCAGCTCAGCAAGCCTCCAGGCAAGGGCCTCCAGATCCACCTGGACTCCCTCAAATTACCACCATCAGTCTTTGGGGATCCCAAATCCTAGTGCAGCCACCTCGCCTGGGAGGCCCTGCAGTGCTGCAGCAGAGCCTAAGCTGTGTCAGCAGCCCAAACTCCTTCCCCCCGCGATGGCTCCAAACACACCTGAATGCTCCTGCACTGCTCCCTCTTCCCTCAGCCAGTCCTGCCCTCTGCAGCTGCATCTCCCCACCCGTGCTCCCCTCTCCCGACCTCCATCGGGGGTGTGTGTGTGAGAGGAGCTGCCTTTGCTGAGCACCTCCAGAGTCCTTCGGCCCTCATGGCTGCGGGGTGCAGGCCTCCCCCAGCCCAGACCTGTTCCACGCAAGAAACGCCCCTGGCTTCCAGCAGCCAATGCTGCTGGGTCTGTCAGCTGCTGCCTGCTCCATCCCCACCCCTTGGGAAGGACAGGCTGCCCCCACCACCCTCCAAAAATAATTGTCCAGCTCCAGAAGCCTGACACCACCCATGCAATGACACTGGTCCCCACATGGGACTTACTGCCCCTGCAAATACCCCACTCCTAGACCCCAGCCCCCCACCCTCGCCCCTTTGCCAATATTGCTGGGTCTGCTAGAAGGGCTTCCTCCCCAGCATCCACGGCACAGTGCTCCCGCATGGCTTCATCTCCCATCCCTCCTCACACCTGGTACCCCCCAAAACCTGCAGGCTCCTCTGCTCAGACGCAACCCAGAGCTGCGACGTCAGGGCCTCTCTGAGCCACTGCTTCCCAACAGAGCATCCCATCGTCTCCTACCTGAGCACGGCTCACGGGGGACAGCCCCAGGGGGCTGATCAGGCGCGGCTGCAGCAAGTGCGGGCCCCAGGGGGAGCCTTGCACAGACGAGGGGCGATAGGCTGGACACGGCTCTGGCCGTGGCTGCTGCCGGCGTTTCACAGCCTCCTCCGTGCAGCTGCAATCCCACAGGATTCCAGCTCTGAAGCCGGCTTGGGCTGTACCAACCGTAGCCACGCGCTGGGGGGCGGAGACCAGAAATATTTCAGCCCCGTACAAGAGGCAGACAAAGCCCTGAGACATCATCTCCTGAGGCGGCGGAAGAACTGGATCATGAACTGGGCACAGAGCCAGCACGCAGGGCCAGGCTCACCCACAAGGTAGCATCAATGCCCAAGGAGCCCTCCTGCCAGCGCCAAGGTTGCTGCCCTGAGCCCACGGCACCAGCTCAGCCCATCTATCACCAGCCCAGCAGCACCCAGCGCCGGAGCATTTGGCTCAGCCTGTGCGGCTCTGTGTCCCCATTTGGCCAAGGCTACCCAGGCGGGAGGGCTGGGTCAGGCCTCGGCCAGAGCCAGGCCTGGCGCACAAGAACATGCTACTCCAGCGCAGACTCACATGCCGGCCTGAGCATCTCTCTTCCAGTGGTGGGTGTGCAACTCACTGCATGATCTGACCCTCAAACCCTACCTGTAGCCAGAGCAAAGAGCCAGGAGTCTTGACTCCCAGCTCCTTTGCTCTGATGCACTAGACCCCACTACTCTCCCTGATGTGGGAGCGGTATCCAGGAGTCCTGGCTCCCAGCCCCCCCACCATTAGACTCCACTCCCCTCCCAAGTCAGAAGAAGGCAAAGTCTGACCTCACTGGCTCTCCCCTGCCTCTGGTGGGCTTGGAGTTACTGAGGGAAGTGGTGGACAAGCCAAGGGCAGGGCTAGGGTGAGGAAGGAGATTAAATCTCACTCTGGTTGGGTGGTTTAATGCTCTCCTTGCAGGGCTGAGACCCAGCAGCTGAAGGGGGTGGGGGCTACTGCTGGGTGAGCCTAGGGTGACCAGATGTCCTGATTTTATAGGGACAGTCCCGATTTTGGGGTCTTTTTCTTATATAGGCTCCTATTACCCCCCACTCCCATCCCGGTTTTTCACATTTGCTGTCTGGTCACCCTAGGTGAGCCTGGCTACCAGGGCTGGCTCTTGGTGCTGCAGCCCCGGATCAATGAGACACTCACACTGACCTAGAAGGAGCAGCTGCTTCCTCCCTCCCTGTGGAGGGAATGGATGTGCCCAGCCCACACTCCCCATCCCCGAGATGGAAAGCTACAGAGGAGCTAGTGACAGGCCTTTCATTACACAGCTCCGCGCTCACCCACAGCCAGGCTGGACTCCAGCCTAGGGCGGCATCTTCCCTCCCCGATGGCAAGAGGGAGGCCTCAGGGGCGCCCCAATGACACAGCACCCCCCCACTGCCTGCTCCCAGCACCTGGCAACAGCTCCTAAGCCTGGCTGGACCCCCCACCTGTTACAGCCAGGAAAGAATGGAGGCTCAGCTCCGGGGAGCTCAGGCTCAGCTGATGGGAGTCTCAGGTGCTCAGCATTTGGCTCTAATTTAGCATCTGTTGGGCCAAGCAGGGGGCAGGGTATTGGTGAGACATGGCTGGGCTGGGATCAGATGATCCACCCAATATACAGGGCAAGTAAATATCAGGACAGATTCATCCCTTCGCTCTCTGCACCCTGAGTGGGGTCTGAACGCTCTAGATCAGGCTGCACTTGGCCTCAGGCCCTGCCTTTAGGTATGTCCCTCAAGCATGCCACTGTTGCTTGCTTATTAACAAGACAGCGGGGAGGGGAGGCAGCCAGGGCTGGGAGAGCGGGAGGTGGCAGCCATGCCAAGATACTGCCCTTAGGTCAGGGGACCTGACACCCCTGACAATGACATCAAAATGACATTATCATTTTGTGCGAAAAGATGCTATTAAAATAATACTCTGCCCTTCTCTTAACTACTGCAAGGCTCTCACATGGCTTCATAAACATTCATTCATTGCAGCCTTCACTGGGAGGTAGGCAAGTCACTGAACACATGGGGAAACTGAGGCAGACGTGCCAGAAAGAATGGGCAGCCCTGAGGAAGCACCAGCTGGGATAACCCCAGGCTCAGCACCTGTGAGGTGAGATTAGTGCCTCACATCCTGGCAAACAAGTCTGGCCATCGGCATTGGGGTGCAACAAATGAGTCACAGATGGGAGTTCCCCCTCCCCTCCCCACCCTGGCAGCCACGCCCCAGCTCTAGCCATATCTTCACAGAACAAACACAGGTCTGGGGGGACCCTGATAGCTGGAAGCGGGTGGCAGCCACTGCTAACACAGCTTCCCCAATGTATTTGGGGTGCCCAGCTGGGGACACCATAAAGGGCCCAGGTGTCCCAGGGAGTGAGCACCGGAGTTGCAGGTGTTTAGCTTTTGTGACAATCAGGCCCTTTTCTGGTGACTGCAGTTGGGCTCCCAGCTCCTGAGGCCCTCCGGACCCAGCACCGCCGTTTGGAGCCCTGACTGGGACTGCGTCGCTGCAATCGCGGCCTCGGCTCTGCTCCCAGGTGGCTGGTTTATTTCCTACTCCATGCAGGGGATTAAAGACAACAGCTTCTGTCCCCAGAGACGGAACAGGCTGGCGCTGAGGAGCAGCTTGCCTGGAGCCTAGCCTCAGGGCCGCAGCGCACCACCAGCAAAGGGGCGTACCACAAATCCTACGCCTCTCTGCTGCACCAGGAGCCCTCGGATGCCAGCTCCTCCCTCTCACTCCAACCTAGAGCTGAACCCTGCTCCCATTCTGACCCTGTTAGCGTCCTCGAGCCAAATCCATCTCCTTATGAGAGTCACCTTGGGGCACCTTCCAAGCCCTCCTTTCCAGAAGGGTTCCCCTGATGGGAGACGCCCACTCTCCCTCCCCACCCCAGTCCCCCTGCGCTATTCCCCTCTTCCTCTCTCAGCAGATTCTTTCGCTGGCCTCTGGGCCCAGCCTGCAGGGGCCCCAAGCTCCAGAGCGGCTGCTTGCAGCACACATGTAAATCCTCCCCTGCGAAAGAGCATGGGGAAGGAGCCCCCTTAAGCAACCCAGCTGCAACCTCCTGCAACAGCCCCTTGCACAAAGTCTGGTTCCTCAAAGGCCGCTCTGCAATGCTCCGACTCAGGGAGTCAGAATTATCCCCTTCCTGCCTCCTATCCATGCTACAGTTGACACTGTTCTAGCAACAACCAGGAAGGCTCCATGTATATTTTGCCTTTCTACAGGGTCTTTCAGCCAGTGGTCCCACAGCCATTTACAAAGAAGAGCCAGTGAAGCCATCCCCATGGCACAGACGGGGAAACTGAGGCCCAGAGGAGGGACGTGACTTGCTCAACATCCCAAGATTGAATCCCACCTTGCCTCAGAAAAGGGCTAGAGGGGACAAGGGGGGCAGCTGTGAACTATTGTAGCTTTCACAGCTGGGGATGGGGAGAATATCCAATAATCCCCCCAATCCTAAAAGAACTAAAATCTAGTCCCCTTTCAGGTGCAGTCAGCCGTTGCCCTTAACACCTCTGCTGGCGGCCAGGGCTGTAGCTGCATTTCTACAGTCCAAATCCTATACAGCTAATTACCCCTCCCCTTCCAGACCACTGGGCGGCTAGGCCATAGGAAAAAGAACAAGGAGTCTTTGTGGCATCTTAGAGATGAACAAATTTATTTGAGCATAAGTTTTCGTGGGCTAAAAGCCACTTCAACCCACTTATGCTCAAATAAATGTGTTAGTCTGTAAGGTGCCATAAGGACTCCTCGTTCTTTTTGCTGATACAGACTAACACAGCTACCACTCTGAAACTGAGGTCATAGAAGACTATCCTGGAGCAGGGAAGCCTGAGGAGGTCTTTTCCAGCCCTAGAGTCAGTGGAAAAACATTGGCCAAGTAAATGGCTGCAAGCGGAACTGAAGTGTGATCATCAAACTTTCACTGCCCACTTCACAAACAAACCAGGACCTGACCCCAGGTCTTAATGTTCTGTCTCCCTTTGGCAGCATTGCAAGTGACATTGTCAGATAGACTTTTTTTTTCATTTTCCAATTGTTTTCTTCCTCGATAACATCATCATTGGGAGGTAGGCAAGTCACTAAACACATGGAGAAACTGAGGCACAGATGAGCGACTCACCCAGTCACACCGCAAGCCAGTGACAGAGCCGGGAGTCCTGGATTCCAGTTCCTTGTTACTAACTGTTGGGCTGCACTGCCTATGTAGCTACTAACATGCCCTCCTGACAGGGAGAAAAACCTTCTAACACAGAAGCGTAGCAATAGGCCAATCAAGTCAAAAGGCTTATTGTACCAGAGCAAGTTCACCACAGGCCTTTCAGTAGGGTCCCCATGCACCGTGTGTGTAAGATATGAGATTTCCCCACAGGCTGATCTGGGATAGCTAGAATTGCCTGTGATGGGTTTATGGGACACTTGAAAGCATCTCTGCAGCATTCGGGTATCACAGGCTGTGACTAGCCCACACCCTATCCACTAGTAGTCACAAGACCATCTGCCCAATTATTCCCACTTCCCTTGTGCCATCATTTATACCAGTGCAACATAAGCATGAATCAGAACAGTAATGTTCTACACCCAGTGTCTGCATGAGCTGTAGGGCAACCAAGAATCAGGTCCCTGGGTTCAACTCCTGGCCCTGCTCCAAACTACCTGTGTGTCCTAGGGTGAATTGCTTCCCCATTCCTCAGTTTCCCTACCGGGAAAACAAGGGAGCAGTGCTACTTGCCTACTATTTGCATAGTGCTTTGAGATCTGCATCTGAGAAGTGGATAAGTGCTAAACATTCTTATGGATACAGGATTCAAGTCCCAGAAACCCCAGGACGTCTTCTCATGGGAGCTTCCCATCGGCACCTTTAACCCAAGCTGGCAAGCAGGTAGCTGTGATATTAGTGTGCTCCTGCTCTCGGGAGCCCACGCTTTCTAGAACGCTGGCAGCATCTGATTAACAGTTCCTGGAATAATTACCATCTAGCGGGGTTCGCTTACTGGGAATGCGGCAAAGAATTCTCTACTAATCCAGGCTGTGTCAGTAACCAATGGCCTTAACCCTTCGTAAAATGCCTTTGCCTAAGGCATTGTATACCTCAAAGGGCAGTCATTGTCCTAGGGGGAGGGCTGGCATCTCTGACCAGTGGGCAACAGTGCAGCTCCCATCCCCTCATACCTGGCCCCCCTAATGTACTCCCTGCTGCATCTTCCCCTACCCCACCCTGCCTCAGATCTCATGCTGGGAAGCAGCAGTGCAGTGAAGGGAGGGGAGGTGATGGAATCTGGCAAGGAGCAATGCTTGCCAGAGACTGCAGTATGGCAGGTGGGTGGCAGGGAAGGGATCTCAGGGGAGCACAGGGAGGAAGCAGGACAAGGAGATGCTCGGCTTGGAGGTGGAGGAGGGTCAGATTTAGGGTCCTGAAGGGTGAATTGGCCCCAAGAAGCCTGTATTTAAGAACAACCACAAATGTGGGGCTAGACCCCACCATCTGCTCATCAGAAACCAGCAGGCTCCCTGGGCCCTGGCTGTGCAGGCCCTGCTCAAACCCACACTTCCCCAGGCTGGGGTGGGCGAAGGGCAGAGTCCAGGCAGCAGGTGACACAGCTCTACTGCTACGTCCTTGGGGAGCAGGGGCCACAGATCCACGCAGCAATGCATGGGAACAAATAGCACCTGGGCACTGACTCTCCGGGAACCCTGCCGGCTAATATCAAATGGGTGCCCCAAGGACCTGGGTCAGTGATCAGCCCTCACCCCATCTTCTCAGTTACCCTGAAGCTCATGTGACTTCTGCCCAAGCCCAGCATCCCTGGGCTGCAGGCCTCAGCTTCACACTGAGGTGTAGCCAAGCTGGAATCCTCTGGGGGTGTGTCTACACTGCAATTGGACACCCAGCTAAAGGGCTGTTTAACTGTAGTGTAGACACAGGACCACTTCACAGGGTCCTAGAGCCCGGGCTCCAGCCCAAGCCTAAACATCTACAATCCAGCAAGCCTGAGTCAGCTGTCTGTCTGCAGGATGCCTCCCACAGCCCATGGGACTCGCAGCACCCACCTCAGCTATCTGCATGAGGCAAAGTGTGTCCTTGGCAGTAGGCTCTCCACAGCGTGAGCAGTGCCCTGTCATTACCAGCTCTGACTCCCGGAACCAGCTGCATCACACAGAGATGCTGATTTCACAGCCTTCCTCATCTCACACCCTAGAGGGATGGTGCAACCCAGTGACTCTTCCTCTGCTGGAATCCTGTCTGCCCTGACCTCCTCCTCCTCTAGTCGGCCTCTCCACTCCCTTGGCCCAGGTGGCTCTGCCTTGCGGGAGCCATGTGGGTTCTGTAACCTGACCTCCCCATGGGAAGGAGCTCACAGCGGGGAATGCAGTGACGTGCCTCACCAAGCACTGTCGAGCTGGGGCCCGCCAGACAGGTTACTAAGGAGTCTGCTATCCATTTCAGGAATTATAATTGCAGGCAAGAAAAACAAGGTATTGAGCCACATGCAGAATTGCACACCCCTTTATCCCCATGTGTCCAGGGCACACAGCACATACACACACACACACGCAGGTTAGCATCAGGGTGTCCATCCGACACAGCCACACAAATACACACTTCCCCAAGTACACAGCATGCTTATCAGCATCAGCTGGGCTTCTAGGCTCTATGGTAACACGGATGATAAATAAATGAATAAGAATAATGTGTCCATGCAACACAGCTCCATGAGTGCACAACACAACACCCACACGCAGATTAGCTAGGTGCATTATGGGCTTTTCCCTCCCCGCCTGCCTCTGACACATCAGGGTACCAGCTGCTTAGATGCTCAGAAACAACAGTGCCCAAGACTGATATAGGACAGTGAATAGATGGCACAGTGGCCAGATCCAGTATTAAGCGGGATTCCATCTAATCTAGTATGGCATTTGCTGTGGGGCACATGCACCCACACCTGACGAGCCGGGTGCACAGCACCCCCAAAGGTGTCAGGGACCCACCCAACATTCACAGCCCCCCTAGAGGTCAAGTTTTGAAGTCTGTGCTTAAGTGGCATGATTCTCACACCACAAGATACAAGCAGCCCCCACTGACTAGAACAGGCATCACTAGTATCCTGTGGCCAGAGAACAGGGCCCCGGGTTACCTGGCCTGCAGAGCTGACATCAAAGCCAGTGACCAGGTCCCCCAAGGCTTGGCATCTCTGCAGCAACCTGCCTTTGCATGCTGGGGGACCTAGAATACAGTGGAGGGAGAATGTTGTGTGGCCCTCAAAGGGGGCTGTGTTCCAGGCCTGGGAGATGACCCCAAATTTTGGTTTGGTCCATGCATTCTGTGCCCACAGATCCATGCCCCCCTCCCCCAGACCAGCTAGGGCACACAGGGACATAACAACATGTGGCTCTTGACACAAGGAAGAAAGGAGAGCAGCAGAATACGGACCCTGGACTTCAGAAAAGCAGACTTTGACTCCCTCAGGGAACAGATGGGCAGGATCCCCTGGGAGAATAACATGAAGGGCAAAGGGGTCCAGGAGAGCTGGCTGTATTTTAAAGAATCCTTATTGAGGTTGCAGGAACAAACCATCCCGATGTGTAGAAAGAATAGTAAATATGGCAGGCGACCAGCTTGGCTAAACAGTGAAATCCTTGCTGATCTTAAACGCAAAAAAGAGGCTTATAAGGAGTGGAAGATTGGACAAATGACCAGGGAGGAGTATAAAAATATTGCTCAGGCGTGCAGGAGTGAAATCAGGAAGGCCAAATCACACTTGGAGTTGCAGTTAGCAAGAGATGTTAAGAGTAACAAGAAGGGTTTCTTCAGGTATGTTAGCAACAAGAAGAAAATCAAGGAAAGTGTGGGCCCCTTACTGAATGAGGGAGGCAACCTAGTGACCGAGGATGTGGAAAAAGCTAATGTACTCAATGATTTTTTTGCCTCTGTCTTCACGCACAAGGTCAGCTCCCAGATTGCTGCACTGGGCAGTACAGCATGGGGAGAAGGTGACCAACCCTCTGTGGAGAAAGAAGTGGTTCGGGACTATTTAGAAAAACTGGACGTGCACAAGTCCATGGGGCCGGATGCGCTGCATCCGAGGGTGCTAAAGGAGTTGGCGGGTGAGATTGCAGAGCCATTAGCCATTATTTTTGAAAACTCATGGCGATCGGGGGAGGTCCCAGATGACTGGAAAAAGGCTAATGTAGTGCCCATCTTTAAAAAAGGGAAGAAGGAGGATCCGGGGAACTACAGGCCAGTCAGCCTCACCTCAGTCCCTGGAAAAATCATGGAGCAGGTCCTCAAGGAATCAATTATGAAACATTTAGAGGAGAGGAAAGTGATCAGGAACAGTCAGCATGGATTCACGAAGGGGAAGTCGTGCCTGACTAACCTAATTGCCTTCTATGATGAGATAACTGGCTCTGTGGATGAGGGGAAAGCAGTGGATGTGTTATTTCTTGACTTTAGCAAAGCTTTTGATACTGTCTCCCACAGTATTCTTGCCACCAAGTTAAAGAAGTATGGGCTGGATGAATGGACTGTAAGGTGGATAGAAAGCTGGCTAGATCATCGGGCTCAACGGGTAGTGATCAATGGCTCCATGTCTAGTTGGCAGCCGGTTTCAAGTGGAGTGCCCCAAGGGTCGGCCCTGGGGCCGGTTTTGTTTAATATCTTTATTAATGATCTGGAGGATGGTGTGGACTGCACTCTCAGCAAGTTTGCAGATGACACTAAACTAGGAGGCGTGGTAGATACACTAGAGGGTAGGGATCGGATACAGAGGGACCTAGACAAATTAGAGGATTGGGCAGAAAAAAACCTGATGAGGTTCAACAAGGACAAGTGCAGAGTCCTGCACTTAGGACGGAAGAATCCCATGCACTGCTACAGACTAGGGACCGAATGGCTAGGTAGCAGTTCTGCTGAAAAGGACCTAGGGGTCACAGTGGATATGAAGCTGGATATGAGTCAACAGTGTGCTCTTGTTGCCAAGAAGGCTAACGGCATTTTGGGCTGTATAAGTAGGGGCATTGCCAGCAGATCGAGGAACGTGATCGTTCCCCTTTATTCGACATTGGTGAGGCCTCATCTGGAATACTGTGTCCAGTTTTGGTCCCCACACTACAAGAAGGATGTGGAAAAATTGGAAAGAGTCCAGCGGAGGGCAACAAAAATGATTAGGGGTCTGGAGCACATGACTTATGAGGAGAGGCTGAGAGAACTGGGATTGTTTAGTCTCCAGAAGAGAAGAATGAGGGGGGATTTGATAGCAGCCTTCAACTACCTGAAGGGGGGTTCCAAAGAGGACGGAGCTCAGCTGTTCTCAGTGGTGGCAGATGACAGAACAAGGAGCAATGGTCTCAAGTTGCAGTGGGGGAGGTCCAGGTTGGATATCAGGAAAAACTATTTCACTAGGAGGGTGGTGAAACACTGGAATGCGTTACCTAGGGAGGTGGTGGAGTCTCCTTCCTTGGAGGTTTTTAAGGCCCAGCTTGACAAAGCCCTGGCTGGGATGATTTAGCTGGGAATTGGTCCTGCTTTGAGCAGGGGGTTGGACTAGATGACCTCTTGAGGTCCCTTCCAACTCTGATATTCTATGATTCTATGATTCTCTTCCACAGCAGCTTTCAGCCTGGGATCTCAAAGCACTCGCTGAAGGCAGGCGAGGAGCATCACCCCATTTCACAAATGGGGAAACTGCCACTAACTCATTGGGGGTGGCTCAAAGCTAGGAACGGAAAGAACCGAGGCACCCCAGACCCCAGCTCTAACGATGACAACACACTCCTCCTCAGAGCCAGGCAGGGAACCCAGGCACCCCAGCTCTAACCACTAAAGTCACTGCCTTCTCCTGCTCGCTCCCCCCGCATGCAGTGCCACATGTCCATGGTACACACTCGCGTGCACAGCTCCCGGCCTCACCCTCGCGTGCAAGGCGGGGTGCGGGGGTCCCCTTTTCCTCCCCCCAGCCCGATCCATCCCTTGCCTTTGCCACCGCTGCTCCCCTCCCCGCAGCAGCGCCCCCAGCCAGACGCCCGTGATCACCAGCATCCCGCACAGCGGCGCCGCCTGGGCCCACATGGACACGAGGGGAACCAGCGACCCCCGCCCCCGGGGCTCCTGGGCGCGGGGCGAGCGGAGAGCCCCGGCCCCCGCGCGGAACAAAGGCAGCGCCACCCGCGGGCTTGGGGGCCGGCCGGAGCTCACCTGCGGCGCTGGGGGCCTGCAGGCTGCCCCGCTTCTGGAAGGGGTGCTTGCCCCGGGGGGCCGCGGCGCCCGCTGACATTTCGCTTCCGTGCGGCGCCGGGGACTCGGAGCTAAGGAGCCGGCGGCGGCCGGGGGCTCTTCCTGTAGCAGAGTCCAAGAGCTTGCGCGGCCCGCTCGGCCCCTCCCCTGGTTGATGATTGATGCAGCGAGCTCGGGGCTGGACCGAAGTCCCAGGCTGCCTGCCCTGGTGGCAAACCCGCGCGCCTCAGGCCCCGGGGACCGAGAAAGAGCGACCCCCTGCTCCCAGGCGAAGGGGCAGGGAGGTGCATGGGCTGGAGCAATGCATGGATAGAAATGGGGGGGGGGCACTGGTACTGGAACTAGGGGTGCTGAAGTAGTAATAACAGACACCAAATACAGGGTTTCCATCAGCAGCACCCTTGGGTGGCTCCTCCTAGCTTCCCCAACCAGGCCTGTCTAATCACAGCTGTTTCCAGACCCCCTGAGGCCAGGGGTCCCTGTAGCCCAGTCTCCGGTCTTTGCCAGAAGCCAGGGCCAGCAGCTTCAGAGGAGAGGAGAAAGAACCCTGCAAGGGGCAGTTATGGAATATGGGGGCTCCTGGCACAAGATGGAGCAGACAGACCTGCCTCCCACCCCACCCTGGTGCCTGCCCACCTCCATAAACACATGCCTCAGGGGTGTATCTGTGCCCACAGTGGCACTTACAGGCAGATCTACCCTCTCACCTCTGCATTTAGACAGGGATTGAAGCAGGAGAGGAGCAATCCAGGCCCCCCTGCCAGGGGTCTCCCACAGAACAGGCACCAGGTGATGATCCCATGCTGTGCTGCACAGCATGTTTCCTCTGAGGATCCTGGTGTACTCCACAGCCATTGCGCTTTCCAACCCACCCTGCTAGGCTCCGTTCCCTGGGGAAGCAGAAAGATCACATGCAGCAGTACATCGGTATCAGAGCCAGAATCGGAACCCAGTCGTCCTGCCACCTCCACCCCCTGCGCTAACCACAGAGTCGCACTCCCATCCTGATCTGCAGGACAGGCAAAGATTTACACTGCTTTACGTTCTACTTTCCCCCAAACAGTATTTTCAGAGGGCGTCAGTCCTGTCCCACACATTCTGCTCCGAGCAGTGCTAGAACAAGAGTCATGAAAAGGGGATCCACTGTGGAATTGGAACAGCACAGCTGGGACAGGTCCTCCCCACCTGCATTATCATCAGTAAAAAATACTCTGAAAAAGGCAGCATGGCCTAGTGGAGAGAGCACTGGACTAGGAGTTAAATTGCTGACTCTGCTGCTGGGTGACCTTGGGCAACACTTCACCAATTTCTGCCTCAGTCCCCACCCCCACACACACTTTTTCTGTCATATCTATTTAGACCAGAGGTCCCCCAAGTGTGTGGCACACTCCCCTAAAGGGGTGCAGAGGAAAGTCTGGGGGAGTGCAGCGGGACCCAGGTCAGACCCCACAAGGGTACGGGGGGAGTGCCACCTATCCCTTCTCCACCCCCAGCTGTGCTCCAGTCCCGCTCACAGCTGCATCCCCAGCCTCAGTGCAGCTCCATTAATGGCCCTGCACCAGCCCCAAGCCTCACTGCTGGCCGCAGGTCCCCACCGCAGCCCAGCTGCAGCTCCGCCCCCAGCCCTAGACCCACCCCCAGCTGCAGCCCCCTTATCTCTGTCCAAGTGGGTGTGGACAGGGGCAAGGAGGGGTGCGATCCTTAAAAGTTTGGGGACCACTGATTTAGACTGTCGGCTCTTTGGGGCAAGCAAGGACTGTCTGTTGCTGTGTGTGTGCTCTGCATCTGGCACCACCTGTGACACAGACATGCCCGGGCAGATATATTACCTCTGGGTCTGACCATCCTCTCGCTATTTCACTGAAGGGGATCGGGTGTCGAGCACTACCTGATTTCTGGGTTATTGCAGGATGTTTGTATGGGAGAAAGTTTTAGAGCATGTAACCTGCAGGGTGCTGGGTTTCAGGCCTGTTGAAATGAAATTTGTCACCTGAGGTGAGGCGGGTCTCAGGGCAAACTCAATCAACAACACTGAGAACAATGGACATCAGGGGAGCCAGCCCTGTGTTTATCCTGGACCAGGTACAAGCTTGAAGCTTTACAGAGATAAAAGAACCCCAAGAAATGTCTCTGAACAGGGAACCTCTGGGGGAAGAGACAGTCTGTAACTGTGCTGGAGATGAAGAGCCCCAGTGGTTATCCATTATGGAGGAGACACTCTGCCAGCTGGAGCATCTTATGAAAGGTGGATCTCAGCTTTGTGAACTGAACAAGCACTGAGCATTGGTTAAGGAATACCTTATTCCAGGAAAGGGACTTGTTAGTTGTTAATACATGTGGACTGCACGTTACCTTTTCCTTTTACCTCATGTGTCCTTTTATTTGAATCTTTAACTCAAGCTCTGTTAAATAAACCCATTTGGTTCTACACATCTAAGTGCTGTGAGCTAAGGAGAGTACTGAGCTGAGGAGCAGCTGGGGAACCGGGCATCCTGCATCCAAGGAGGCAGTGGATCGATGTGCCTTGCGGGTATCCAGAAGGCAAAGGAATCGGGCTCTCAAGTGTAAAAGAGTGGGATATGTTAATTGCTAGCCCGCTGACAGAGTGGGGCTCAGGGAACCCAGAGCCCACAGCCCACTGCTTGCGGTACCAGTAGCCACCAGAACTGGGAGATTTTCCCCTGGTGGGCACAGACAAGGCTCTTACCCCCTGTAAGCAGAGGGCAGTGATTTGCCCCAGACACCTCAGGTCACCCCAAAAAGCGTCACACTGCTCTCACAGAAATAACAATAAAAGGAAGAATCCGGAGCTCCGTCTAGATGCTGATTCTGGCTCCAGCCTGGGGCTTGGAGATTTCACAACAGCTGGTTGTGTCACCTTTGGCTTGGGGAATTGCCAGTAGCTAGGCTCTGCTCAGCTGCACTAGGAACCTTGGTGCCCCAGGGGAAAATGTTTCTATTTGCACATGTCAGAAACGAAAACCTTAGCAGCCCTTGTGTTAAACCCCGAGCAGGGGTGGAGTCAGGCCAGGGCCTTTGGCTGGAGCAAAAATGGCCTGCGATTTCCAACCAGCTGCAGGAGAATTGCAGATTATTCCCAGCGAAGTGTGATTGAGGAGCAGGAAACGTGACACACAAACCCCTGGGTACTGGGCAGCCCCCTACCCTTGCCCCGGGTGAGAGCCCTGCCCCCCGGCTGCCTGTAATGTCCCTGCACGTTATGCTGCATAGCGTGTGTAGTAAACACCAGCTGTGCCTCCAAAGGGAACCGTTACCGCATGGGTTGAGCTGGATCCAAACCAAGGCGTCAGTGGGATTAACACGGCCCCTCCCCCCCCCCCGCACAGACCCTTTCCCTGCCCCCGCCCCTCCCCCCAGGGCCTAGGATGTTAGCGCCTCAATTCTTAACCGGGGAGCTGCAGATAACCGGGGGGAGGGGAGGTGGTCAGCGAACAAGCGAGGCGGAAAGACAAAGAGGAACCAAACAATCAGCCTTTGTGCTACAGGAGCCGAGCGCCGGATCTTCCTCCAGGGGGGAGCCCGACCGCAGCCCGGCCCCCGCAGCAGCGCCCCCACGGGCTGCAAAGCCGCCGCTGGGCTCTGCAACCTATGCGCCCTGCATGGGAGGGGATCGAGCAGCAGCGAGCCCGGTGAGCAGAGAGAGACAGGGAGGGAGGGCGGATCATCTCGTCGATTAAGAGAGGGTGAAGGGGGGGCACCAATGGCAGCTTCAGAGTAACACAGAGCGGAAAGGGAAGTAAAGCGGGGGTGGGGGAGACAGTGATACAGAAGCTCCCAGCCCCCGCCCTGCTCTCTCCCAGCCCGGGTACCCCTCGCCCTACCTGAGGCCATGCTGATCCTGCCCTGTCGCTGCCCGGGAGGCAGGAGGCTAGCAGGGGCAGGCTGCCTGGGAAGCAGCGGATGAGCCTCCCACTGCGTGGGGAGAAGAAAGCAGGCTTTGTGTTAAATCTAGGAATGGAGCAAGGCCCGGACTAAATGCTCCTGCTGGTAGAAAATACATGAGACAGGCTGTCCCAGCCAGGGTGCTCTGCCTGCCCTGGAATCCTGCCAGGGGAGGCTCTGGGCTACTGCTGGAGGCCAGTTTACTGCAGGCAGGACCCCCTCCCACCCCTCCAGCTGTAGCTCTGTCTGTGCCTGGAACTTTAGCTCTAATGCTAAGCAGGGGAGCTAAAGGAGAATCTCCATTAGCTATTAGCAGTATAGTGCTTATGACCCCCAGCTGAGCAGTTCTGAATCCATCCAGCAGAGAACAGCGGTGACACACCAGTGAGCTCATTATGCTACAGACATTAATAGCAGGATCTTGCAATTTTCAGCCCCCTCCCCCCATGAGTAATTCTTGGCCTCCCCAAATGCCCCTCCCCTACATCATTGCAGGGCCCTATTCAGAGTTGCCATTCTTCTCTCAGGGGTGACACCACTGTCTTCAGTAGAGTTTCACCAGGCAGTAATTTTGGCCCCCTGTTGTTTAAACCCCTTCATGGACTCACTCCAGCCCACCTCCCAGACCTGGGGCCAGATCCTCAGCTGTGGTAAATGGATGTGACTTCATCAGCATCAATATGACTAGAGCGGCCAAGGCCGGCCCTAGACTAAATGGCACCCCAGGCGAGGAACATCTTACACACACACACTCCTCCGCAGTCTTAGAAGTCATCATACATTATGTGTTAAGCAGGGCAAAAAAAGTAACAGTATTTCTTTTATATTGTTGTGTAGACAGGGGTTCGATAGGGATCTCTGGCATCTCATTAAATATGTCCTTTATTAGTCACTATTTACACCAAGTCTTAAAACACAAGTACACTTTTAGAATTGCACAATCAAACAAGGTTCATACAATACCATAGCGGGGCTCTCACTTCATGTCTCTTCATTCTTACATCTCACTATGGGCTGGCGACACCCTGCCCCTTATCTACCCGTGGTGTTCTAGGAGGTTCAAGGAAAATGTAGTTCTCGAAGTCTGGAAGGTTCCATGAGATTCTACATTCTAGGAGGTTAGTGACAAATGACTCCACCTATGGAACACCTGAAACATGTCACCTCAAACCTTCTCTTTTCCCTTTTGTCGCTAAAAACAAAATCAGCCGCCCGAGCCCAGCACCCCCTGGGTTGCCTGCCCCTAAATCCAAGCTCCTCCTCTCTCCTACTCCTGTGCTGGCCCCTCTCCTCTCTATGCTCCCATACAGTCTCCCCAGCACCGATGCAAGAGTCTCCAACTCTGCAGCTAACTGTCACCTGGAGCAAGAGCCATCTGGACTCTGCTCTGCAGCTCCTGGCCCTGTCTCTGCACTGGGTTCATTTCAGATCTTCACTGGACACATCTTTTCTGCCCCCCCCCCCCCCATTTCCTATTACTGATCAACAAGAAAGTTGAGGTTCTGGGGGGGGGGGAATAAATAAACAATAAAAAGTCCTGCCCCCCAGAGCCGGCTTTAGGACCTGCAGGGCCCGATTCAAATACCTGGCAGCGGTCCGGGTCTTCGGCAGCACTTCGGCGGCTCCACGTCTTCCGCGGCACTAAAGGACCCCCTGCCGCCAAAATGCCGCCGAAGACCCCAGAGCGGACCGCCGCTGGGTGAGCCTAAGGCGCGGTGCCCTCTTACCTGCGGGGCCCGATTCCGGGGAATCGCGGGAATCGGCCTAAAGCTGGCCCTGCTGCCCCCTCACCCGCAGAATCCATTTCCAGTTGTTCTTTGGTTTCTCCTGCTTTCGGCTAGAGCTGCTGAGCAGGAGATGCAGAGGGCGTTGGGGGACAGTAACGGGCATAGTCTGTATGTGACAGGGAGTGATCACCTGGTAGCAGAGGGGAGAGCATGTGTTGGGAGCAAGGAGGCTGGCAAGGATGAGGAGGTGAGTGGGGAAGGGAGGAAGCAGTGATGAAGGGAAGGGGTTGGCTCCCCCTCCTGGCCGTGGATCCAGGGTGCGGGCTCTGCATTCAGTGGCCCCAGGTAATCCCAGGCACCAGCCTCTTGCACCCGTTGAGTCACTCCCACTGGGACCCAAATCCCAGGGCCAGCACCACATACCGAGTTCCACCGTGTCCAGGATCTGCCCCCAGGGACTGCGCAGGGGTAGGGGTGGGGAGGAGATGGAGACCAGCTTACTTTGAGCTCCTCCCCTCAGGCAGCTCTGGAGGGGGTCGAGGGGGGGCAGAGTGAAGCCCTACACCTCTCCTGCCCCAGCAGCTGAACCCATGCGGCTGTTCCCATTCAGCTCCAAGGAGGCAACCACAGATCTCCCTCCCTGCAGTGTGGCTATTGTGGGTACTGGGATGGGCGGGCCGAGGCCTGCCCAGAACTAATGCTCTGTCTGCCCCCTTGGCGGAGGACGAGGAACCCCTGAACCCAGGCCACAAATGAATTTGTGGTGCAACAAATGAAAAACCAGGACTGGGAGCAGGGTCAAAGGTTAAAAATCAGGGCCCCAGAAGAGGGTACCAAGCAGAGAACCCCGAGAGCGCCCACCACTGCTCAAAGGTGTCAGTGGATGCCTCCCAGAAGAGGCATGATTGGACAAGGGCCCGGAAACAGGCCCAGATCACCCCCCATCCAGCTTCCTCCTCCTGGACTGATGGGTGGCTATCTTGGCCAGCACCAGGAGGAGGCAGATGAGGTGGTCTTACAACTTTGTGGGGCCATGGATGGGGTGTGCATAGATGAGGCAGGGCGGGGAAAAGTGCAGCCAGATTCTCAGTGAGGTCCTGGAGAAGCCAGAAAAGGGGCTGCAGCCTGGCACACTGCATAGATGTGTGCCAGGGTCTCTCTCTTGTCACAGAAGGGACGGGTGTCAGGGGATTCTGTGAACCATGCCAGACATATGCCCATGCTCATGGCTCCATGGAGGAGCCGCCAGCTAATACCCCCAATGGGCTGTGGAGCTAGGGTGGAACTTAGACTGTCACACTAGAGCATTGCCAGCAGATCGAGGGACATGATCATTCCCCTCTATTCGACATTGGTGAGGCCTCATCTGGAGTACTGTGTCCAGTTTTGGGCCCCACACTACAAGAAGGATATGGAAAAATTGGAAAGAGTCCAGTGGAGGGCAACAAAAATGATTAGGGGGCTGGAGCACATGACTTATGAGGAGAGGCTGAGGGAACTGGGATTGTTTAATCTGCAGAAGAGAAGAATGAGGGGGGATTTGATAGCTGCTTTCAACTACCTGAAAGGAGGTTCCAAAGTGGATGGATCTAGACTGTTCTCAGTGGTACCTGATGACAGAACAAGGAGTAATGGTCTCAAGTTGCAGTTGGGGAGGTTTAGGTTGGATATTAGGAAAAATTTTTTCACTAGGAGGGTGGTGAAGCACTGGAATGGGTTACCTAGGGAGGTGGTGGAATCTCCTTCCTTAGAGGTTTTTAAGGTCAGGCTTGACAAAGCCCTGGCTGGGATGATTTAGTTGAGAATTGGTCCTGCTTTGAGCAGGGAGTTGGACTAGATGACCTCCTGAGGTCCCTTCCAACCCTGATATTCTATGATTCCACCCTCCACAGATGGCAGCTCCTCCTGCCACTCAGTGTCGGGGTGAGAAACAAGGGAAAGGAAGTGGATGGTATGAAACATGAGCATGTAAGGATGTTCCCTGGGTGCAGTTCAGAGATGGACCAGCTGGATGGCATTTAGCCAACTCAGGGAGTGTGTCAGGGGCAACTGGGGAGGCTTGCAGGGTGTGATACTTCGAGGTTCAACCCAGACCAGTAAGGGGTTGTGTCACCACCTGCCCTGCAACTCTGGATGCCTTAAATGCTACTCTGCCATGGCTCACAGCTCTGACACCAACAGCCAGCCTACAGGCATGTAGGTCACACCCTGGTTCCCATCTGTCTTGGTGACTCCTGTCAGGTTGACCCCAACATCCTCCTAGTCCCAAATTTCCCAAAGCCATCTGCCAATGTAACAGTCTGCTTGGGTTCCCTGGCTTGGAGTTACAGTGTTACCCCTCTCAGCCTCAGCAAGTGGGAGTTCTGCTATTGCTAAGCTGTGTGCCAACTTCCTGACCGGAACAAGAGCTCTGTGTAGCTCAAAGCTTGTCTCTCCTACAAGCAGAAGTTGGGCCAATAAAGTGTCCAGCCCTTGCCTGTAGCACTCCCAGGATTTATTCAGTTTGCTGCTTCTGTAAAGAGACAATATAATTTAACTGAAGCTTGACAAACACTCTGATTTCAATCACAGCCTGAACAGGCTTATAGTAATAGTAAAACAAGTGTATTTAACAGCAGGACATAGGATTATGTGATACCAAGTGTAGGGAATAAAGACAGAAGGGTTCACAAGCAAACAAAAGTAAAAATAGGCTTCTAAGACTAAAACTTAATTTCAGCACGTTACCATCTTTGCCTACAATCCTTCCCCTTGGTTGAAGGCTCAGATGTTCTGTGATCTCAAGAGCTCCGGCCCCTGGAATCCCCCAAGTGATGGATACCTGAATGGCTCTCTGTTTCTGCTTATACCTCCCAAAGCTCATTGACCCTGTTCCAAGAGGCTGGAAGGGCTTCCTGCGGTTCTTCCCTTCCTGTGGGCTTTCCATGCCCCTGCTGTTTCATATGTAAATGGGGCTTCCATTGTTTTGATTCCATAAGGCTTAATTTACACTGGAGACAATTAGCTGCCGACCCTCCTATCTGAGAGAAAACCCCGTGTCTGGTCACCGACTTTAAAGTGTAATATCGATGAGTATCCATTTATCCTACTATAGTATTAATGCAGACTAGTGTATTACAGGCTTTCCTAAAACAGCTCACTCAATACATTTCTATCACACAGTAATGTTGTATACAATCTGTTGATTCAATACTTATCATTTGCGGGTCAGACACCCTGTCTTTAGAGCCCAGTAAACCTTTGAAATGGATTCCTCTGAAGTGTATCCCCAGATACAGTTTTTTGCTCCTTCTGGGGTGTAGATGCTGTGTTGGCTCCACCCTGCTTGATAGCTTTGTTTACCTTATATGTAAATATACTTCATTGTCTCTGCCTGAGACCAGCCTGGTTAGACAAGCAAATACACATTGTGACGGGTTGGATCACAGAAACCCCCTTGGGAGCTGCCACCCGATGTGCAAAGACTACCCCTGCTTCTGTTTACCCTGCCAGCTCAGGACTCCAGCACCCTGTCTTGCTGAGCCAGCCACTCCTGTCTGGCTCTAACACAGATCCAGGGTCTGAATCTCCTGTCCCAAAGCTGCAAGTTTACCTGAAAACAGCTCACAGTAGTGTGCTTGTCTTTAGCACTCAGATGCCCAACTCCCAATGGGGTCCAAACCCAGATAAATCCGTTTTACCCTGCATAAAGCTTATGCAGGGCAAACTCATAAATTGTTCGCCCTCTATAACACTGATAGAGAGATATGCACAGTTGTTTGCTCCCCCAGGTATTAATACATACTCTGAGTAAATTACTAAATAAAAAGTGATTTTATTAAATACAGAGAGTAGGATTTAAGTGGTTCAAAGTAGTAACAGACAGAACAAAGTAAGTCACCAAGCAAAATAAAATAAAATGCGCAAATCTATGCCTAATCAAACTAAATACAGATAATCTCACCCTCAGAGATGCTTCAGTAAGTTTTTCTCAGACTGGACATCTTCCAGGCCTGGGCACAATTCTTTCCCCTGGTACAGCTCTTGTTGCAGCTCAGGTGGTAGCTAGGGGATTCTTCATGATGGCTCCTCCCCCTCTCTGTTCTCTTCCCCCCTTTATATATCTTTTGCTTAAGGCGGGAACCCTTTGTCCCTCTGGGTTTCCACCCCCCCTCACTGGAAAAGTGTGACGAACTGGGCCTGTTCTCACTGTGGTCTGTGAATGCTGACAGGGGAGTGTGGCTGGGATAGTCTGCATTGGAGGATGGGAGACTGCCCGAGGGCGCATACCTGAGTGTGTAACATGAGAACCCAGGAAGGGGTTGAAGGCCAGGTGACTCCTTAGCCTGGGAAACTGAACAAAGGCTGTGGGAGGGGTCGCTGGAGGCAGGTGGCTGGAAGCGAGCTGGAGAGATGGCTGGGAGGCAGAGATGGCTCTGACCCCCCCAAAGGGGGGTGGGCTGGGATGCCCTGGGACCCCAAGCTGGACTTAACTGAGGGGGATCCTGTTGTCTGTGCCTGCAAGACCTGTCTTGGACTGTATTCCTGTCATCCAAATAAACCTTCTGCTTTACTGGCTGGCTGAGAGTCATGGTGAATCGCAGGGAGCCGGGGGTGCAGGGCCCTGAGTCCCCCAATACTCCGTGACAAAAAGCACCAGGTTAAAGATGGATTCCAGTTTAGGTGACATGATCACATGTCACTGCAAGACTTCATTACTCTCTTGCCAGCACACACATATACAGGAAGACTCACAGGTAAATACAGCCATCTGCAGACAATGGGAGTCATCAAGATTCCAAACCATCATGAATGGTCCACACTTTACACAATTACAATAGGCCCTCAGAGTTACATTTTATATTTCTAGTTTTAGATACAAGAGTGGTACATTTATACAAATCAGATGATCATACTCAGTAGATTATAAGCTTTGTAATGATACCTTACAAGAGACCTTTTGCATGAAGCATATCCCAGTTACGTTACATTCACTTATTACCGTATTTTCTCTAAAACTATCTCAGTTACATTATATTGACTTATTATCAAGTTTTTATAAAACCATATAGACTGCACAACGTCACACACATTCCTTTGTCTAAGGCAGCCTTGGCTTATGCATTGCTTGCGAAACACGTTTTAAGAACATAATCCTAGTACATATCCATAACTCTTTGTACACCCCCCTTACAGACATCATGCAAGAATATTAGTAATCAGTGAGATATGAGTTTTTCAATCACATACGACATGCCACCTTTTAGGTATATATCATGGCAAAAGTGTGTTAGGTGTAGTGAGTGTGGGGTCAGGCCTGACAGAGTTGCTGACACAGAATAGTGAACCATCAATGGGTCTGTGTGTCACACAGGGCAGGGGTCTGATGAGGAGCTCAGGAGCGCTAGAGGTGGGCAGGGAGCGCCCTCCTGCAGGATGCGCTCGAGAACAGTGAGAGAAGCAGGGGACAAGGCCGCCCTCACCTCCGGCGCACACAACGGGGATCCACAAAGCCTGCAAACCCATGTGCTGGCCAAGCACCATGGGCTCTACCCAGTCCCACCATAGTCCAGGAAGTCTTCGATTCTGGTGGCACCAGCCAGGACCAGCCTCCAGCACACCCAGAGGGACACCATCCACTGCATACAAGGGTGTGCGCTGTGTAGGATTTCTCGTAGGAGACCTTCCCCCTCGGTGGTCACTGCGGCCGTGCTCACTGAGAGTAGCTTCCAGGTCCTGGCAGACAAACAGTGGCTCAGATAGGTCCCAGGGAAGACCTGTCGGGTGGAGATAAAAGAGCTGCCGGTCATATCGGAGTACCCTCCATGCCGGACTATGAGCGCCATAAAGAAGGTTCTGCAGGGCCGGACGGCTGAACGGGTGCACCTGACTGTGAATATAGGCCCAGGGGGAGGCTCAGGACACCCACAGAGAGAAACCCAGTACACTCCTGGCCAGAAAAACTCCAGGATCTTCTTCTGGAGGCTGGCCAGGGTCCCCGGGGGTGGGATCAAGGTGTGAACCCATGCTAGAGCATGGACAGGACTAGCTGGCTGATCACCAGTACCCACCACCAAAGGGAAAAGCACCCGAGCACCACCATCCACCTCCATAGACAGCCTGGACTCCTGAGCAATCCAACTCCCCTCAGCGTGGCTGCCATGATCCATCCCTCCCCTGCACAGAGGATACTGTGACCTGCCCCCTCCTGCCATGAAGGGTTTATGGTGCTGCTCTTTGGGGCTTCACCCACAGAAACCTCCAGCCCCCAGAGCAAGGAGGAGGCGGTCCCAGGGGAACCCCGCTAGGGATCACAGGTTCAGCTGCAGGCGCCACATCACCCAGATGATACTGACAAACAGCAGGCAGTCAGAGAAGAGCAAGGGAGAGCTGGCAGGTGGGGAGAAACTAAAAGAGCCCAAACCTCCCAGCTGAGCCAAGCACCTGCTCTGATCTACCAGATTGGTCACCAGCCTGCCATGGGGCATTTAAAACAACTGGAGGGAATAACCCTGCATTGGTTTAATAGGGGGTTCCATCCCCGTGTGCTGTTCCCTGTGGTGCAGAAGGCTGGTCCCAGCTGCCAGCGGCTCCAGATGTCAAGCTGATTGCCTGGCAGCATCTCCCAGCAGCTGCCAGCTCCGCCCAGAATCGCAGCTCATGGACTGATGAGACTTTGCTCAGGAGATTAGAGCCATGCATGAAATGGGCTCCAGGGGGCAGCCCCGTGTCACCTGATCTCTGAACCCAGCAGGGGTTCTACTCCGCTCTAACCTACCGCACCGCAATTCTCTCCTGCGGGGCTGGATGCCACCTTGCTGTTGGGCCTGTTATAAAATAATCCAAGTCACATGATTCATAGTGAAGTAATGGGGACGCCTGTATAGCTGCAAATTCCCCACTCAGACCTCGTGGTGCTGGGGCTCTGCCGGTGTGAACAGCCTCTTGCCATTAAACAGCTGTTCAATGTGGGATCCCTGAACTGTCCCTCCTGCGACAGACCCATGGAAATCTGGAGCTGTGCGAGTTTCAGAAGGGGCAGGGATCATGGGCCCTTGCTGTGCTGAGAGCCAAGCCTCCAGCACTGCCGAACTGCTCCATGGCTAACAGGTAACCCCCTGCCTACGCAACGGGAAACTGCAAGCATGCTGGATCTGCAAGCAGCAGAGAGCGTGAGCTGCAGGGGAATGGCAATACTGGGGAGCCTGGGTGATTAGAAGGAAAAGCCAGCCTTTTAAGAGACACGTGTGCCAAGACAGTCCAACCGTAGCAGGGTCACTACTTGGTCAGATGTTCCAGATCCCTGCTGGTGTAAATCAGTAGAACTCCATCAGCTTCCCTAGTTTATTCCAGCAAAGGCTCCTGACCCCAAGCACCATCCAGGAACTGAAGAACATGGGGAGCGTGAGTCCGTAGAGGGTGCTCTTCCCAGCTGGTGCTGAATCAGTGCTCTAGGAAAGCGCTCACAAGCGACGTGCTGCTGGCGGTGCCGTCTTTCAGATGAGACGCAGAGCCAGGGCTCTGTCCACCACACGTGTGATGAAAGGTTTCTGGGCTCTTGTCCTAATAAATTCCATCCTGCATAACTATTTCCTAGGGATCGTAGGTATTTATCTGGCCCCCCTCATTACAACCTCTGAGCCCCTCACACCTTTCACGGAGTTCTCCTGTGCAGCCTGGCAGCTCACCGACGGGGAACTGAGGCACAGAGAAGTTAAGATCTGGTCTACACCTAAAACTTGGATCAACCTAGCTATGTTGCTCAGGGCTGTAAAAAATTTCATGCCCTGTGAGACATAGTTAGGTTGACCTAACGCCCGCTGTAGACACTAGGTCAATGGAAGAATTTTTCTCTTAATCTAGCTGCTGCCTCTTGGAGAGGTGGATGTGAAGCCTCCTGGGGGTACTCAAGGCTGTGAGGATCTCGCCACCACCTGCCCCTTAGTATGAGGAAGCCTTGTCTGTGCCTGCTGGGAGTCAACTCCACAGGCCACGGGCAACACAAGCCCAGCCCTCTAAGGTCACACAGGTCCCACCATCACTCCACAGATTAGCGACAGGCACACACCAGCCCTCGAGTCCTCCGAGCGTCTACCTGGAGTGTCCCATCCCGATGCTCAGAGTATTCACTGATCTGCTGCTTCCAAAGACAGAGAACAACCCAATGCACCAGGTCCACCACAGGTCACCGCCCTGCTCAACACACAGTGTTTAGATTTGTTTATAGTGAAACCAAGTGTAAGATCATTTAACAAAACTCAGAGATTCTAGTAGTAGCGTTGGAAACAAATGGTTACAGATAAAATAAAATCCTAACACCCATTCTAGAGCACAGACTTAATTAACAAGGTGCTCTCCTGTCTAATAACATGTTGATCACCAAAAATCCTTCCAGCACTTAGGGTGACCAGGCAGCAAGTGTGAAAAATCGGGACAGGGGGGGGGGGGGTAATAGGAGTCTATATAAGAAAAAGACCCAAAAATTGGGACTGTCCCTATAAAATCGGGACATCTTTACAGCCAGTTGCTTTATAGGCTTCTTTCAGGAGTTTGCCTCCTTGGTGAAGGATTCAATGTCTCTTTGCACTCCGAGCTATACCACCATAACAATCCTTCGGATGCATTCATGAACAGAACATCCCCAGCTGTTTGGTTCTACCTGTAGATTTCCTCTCTTGTCAATTTTGCAATCTCTCAATTGGCACTGGGCTCTGTGTGCAAACAGCCATTCGGTGTGAGGCAGACGATGCACACATGGCCAGACAGGGAGTTAGGTATCAGTTACCTCCTGCCTGAAAGGAATGTCTCCGATGGACTTCACCACCTGGTGACCTGCCTTAACACCAGGACCTTAACAACATAGTGTTCAGTAGAGATACAACACCTTAACTAGTAACAGAGGGTCCTGTGGCACCTTTAAGACTAACAGAAGTATTGGGAGCATAAGCTTTCGTGGGTAAGAACCTCACCTTAACTATTCTCCATGCAGACATTTCACAACGATTTTGATGCCCCAGGGCTACTGGCTCTCATGCCACTCTTTGGTGAACTATTATGCAGTTATCTGGCCATGGGGATCCCTGTACAATCTTATGCATCCCCTATTCCCTCTGCCTCTTGGCATCAGGCGGTCACTGGGTCACAGTGGATTACCTACATCAACAGGAAAACCACTTCCGTTGATGTGGGAAGCACAGACATACTGGAGCATAGACATACCCTAAGTGATTTGGCCAAGGTCCCGGAGGGATTCTGTGCAGACCAAGGAATTGACCCTGGGTCTGCAGAGTCCCCAGGCAGCATCCTAAGCACAGGGCCATCAATCCCACTGCAATTCTAACCCTGTTTACAAAGAGTTGCACATGCCTGTGGCATTGTGTAAAAAATGAATCCAGCACTGATCTAGCATACATCAGGTACACGTCACAAAGCAACAAAGCTGGGAAACCATGTTCCTTATTAGAGATAGGGAAACTGAGGCACAGAAAGATGGACCAACTTTGCCATTGACCTGCTGTGTGATTTTGGGCGAGCCAGAAACAGAACCGCAGAGCTCAGGTCACCTGATTCTCAGCCCACTACTCTATAATATTTCCATACAGGATTTGCTTTCCTCTCATCCTATAGTGTTATAGTGCACCGTTAAAATACTGATGTGCCACTCAGGAGGTGGCTGCATTACAACGGTGGATTAAATCTTCTTGATAGATTGGTAAGGCTATCTACATCACCTAGGATCTGGGGCTTATAGTGGATCACAACCTGAATATGATGCAGTTATGAAAAAGGCAAATATCATTCTGGGATGTATGAACAGGAATGTCATATGTAAGACACCGGAGGTAATTGTCCTGCACTAGTGAGACTTCAGCTGGAGTCCTGTGTCCAGTTCTGGGTGCCATACGTGAGAAACGTGGATAAACTGGAGAGTCCAGAGAAGAGCAATCAAAACAGTAAAAGGTTTAGAAAATCTGGCCCATGAGGAAAGGTAAAAAAGCTGGGTCCATTTAGTCTCGAGAAAAAAAAGACAGGAGGGAGGACTTGATAAGTGTCTTCAAATACATTAAGGGCTGTTATAAAGAGGCTGGTGATCAGTTGTTCTCTTTGTCCACTGGAGGTAGGACAAATAGTAATGGACTTTATCTGCAGCCAGGGAGATTGAGGTTAGATATTAGGGGAAACTGTCTAACTTCCTGGGTAGTTAAGTGCTGGAACAAGCTCCCAAGGGAGGTCACGACATCCCCATTATTAGAGGTTTTTAAGAACAGGAAGGACACACACCTGCCAGGGACGGTCTAGGTTTACTTGGGGACTAGATGCTCTCTCAAGGGCCCTTCAAATCCTGATCCTATCTGTGTGCCTATACCTCATAAGGATGCTATCAGGCAAAGGAAATGCTTCAAATGCCCAGTGGTAAGCAGCACCCAGGAGAGGGAGGGATGGATGTGCATAGGAAAGATTCTAGGTCAGTTAAATATGTGCTAATAATAAGGGTCTGTTGTGGAAACAGAAAAACAAATCCTTAGGCCGAAGCCAGAGTGAAGGGGTCTGTAAGCAAAGGCGAAGAGCGTTACACTGTAGGGTTATGGCAAGGGTCAGAGATTCATGTCTCTGCTTGCCCGCCTGGCTTTCACTGTCCCTCGCTTTAGGTCTCTACCTCACTCTGCCCCATTCACCCCTCAGCTCCTCACACTTCTCTTTCCCTTTGGGACCTGGGATCCACATCTCAGCATTAGAAGTGGAGTGATAATGGGAAGTGCTGGTGTTAAATTCTGCCCCTTGCTCATACCAGCCCAGCCCCACTGCAAGCATAGCACATGGCCTGTGGAGCACAAGGGACGTGCTTGTGTGTGTGTGTACACGTTTGTGCAAGGCTGTGAGCATGCGGGAGTGCTTGTGCACAGCAGGGGGTCCTTTCTTAGCCACCAGTGCCGGCTGAGGGCAAAGCCATCCAAGAGAAAGGCCCCTGGGCAAGCAGGCTCTCATCATGAAAGAAACAGGCTGCTGGGGCCATTAGTCCAGAGCAGGCCAGTCCTAGAGGTAAAGGCAGCACTTAGCTCCCACACCTGGACAGGGGCTGTGCTTCAGCCTACAACTGAGTCACTTCAGCCAAGTGCCCTAAGGAAAGGATTGTTCAGGCTGAATGAGGCTGCCCCTTGGTGTCTGTACCAACCATGGGTTGTGGATCAGCCTGTGCCATCCCCCTTCATTTCTCTCCCTCCCCCCCCATCTCTACCTCTCCCTTTCTTTCCTCATTCTCAGCAGCTCCCCTTATCCACCCTCTCCAGGGCTTTCCTGTTAATCCCTCAAGGGCTGAGTGAGGGGGATTGGCCCGCAGCTTTTATAACTCCTCAGCTGGTGAAGGATGTGGGCTTGACAGCAGCGTGGGGAGAGGGGCGGCCAGGCCCGTCTCCACAGACAAGGCCCCCTGCAGCATCGCACCTCACCCTGCCCAGTAGGGCTGCATTCGGCCTTTGGCCTCTATGCTGAGCCTGCCAGCCAGGGGACTGGACGCAGCAATGGAGGGATGGGTGCCTGCCCGCCAGGAGACGGGCTCAGACACACCAATGCATTTCACTGAGGCCACCAGAAGGCAACGTCTTTTAGGCATGACTGCCCCAGGCTGTATTTGAATTAGCAACCTAGCAGCCACATTCCACTGAGCCAGCCTCTCCTTGGAAGAGCCAGCTCCACCAGTCCCCCTTGAGATGCTTCTTTAAACCTCCCCCCATGGCTCTTCTTAACCTCATTCCCTTGGCCCACTTCTGCTCTTGCCCCACCCCCCGCTTGCACCTTTTGCCTCCCCCTCACAGCCCTGTGTCTCCTCTCCAGTGCTTTAGCTGGAGCCTCCCGAAAAGTCCCAGGGAGACAGAGCAGCTGTCATTCCAGGGGGTGGATTTCAGCCCAGGGCTTAGGGACCTTTCCCAGGCGATTGCTCTGCAAAGTCACCCTAATCTGTGGCAAGCAAAGGGGCTATTTTTAGAAAGCCTCCAAGCAAAGGGAATTCCACAAACTCAGTCTGGTGGCTCCTTCCTGCCATGCACCCACTGTTAGAGCATTTCTAGGGGAAACCTACAAGGGGATCATTAAAGATGATCATTTTCAGGTGACTGCAAAGCTTGGGGCTATAAATAAGCCATGCAAAGTGGCCAGCTCAGCACTGGGCGAACATGGCACACACATCAAAGAGTGTCAGGGAGCAGATCTCAGGGCAGGGCGGAACATGCTGCTCCATCGCCTCCCCCCTCTGGGAAAGAAAGGTCACTAGTGCATGCAGTCCCCATAGAGCGCCTGGTGCCCACATGTCCTGTGACTGCCGTGGGGGAGAGGAGAGAGCCAGCAGTGCTGCATCGACCCCTGGGCTCAGCCATTCTGCTCCTCCACAGGTGGGCCCTGCAGACTGGAAGGCCAGTCACAGCCTGCTATGGCCATTGTGGGATCCAGCTGGTGAAGGAGGACGACAAGATGGGTCAGGACTTACCTTGGCGGTGCTAGTCTCCAGCTACTGGCGAAAGCAGAAGGAAGAGTTAATGCCCCTCTCTCCAGGCAGGATCTGGAAGTGGGGCGAGATGCCTTTCCCCTGCCTATTTTCTCCCAGTCAGATCCGCACCCAGGCTGGGGTTCAGAGCTCCAGGCATCCAAAGTTCCAAGCACCTGCCAGCCAACCTTGAGGCGTCTCCCCAGGGACTCAGTTCAGAACTGCCACCCATCCTCCCCCGCCACATCCTGATTTGAACCGTTTGAAGACTAGTCAGTTCCCAGCCAGATTTTCACTGAGAAAAAGGCACATTCTCATGGCCTTTTGAGCAGCCACTCAGCCAGTCATGCCCCTGCTGGGCATCTGGCACTGGTTCCCAACCCCTCTTGAAGAGGGAGCCCATGGGTAGACAGCTGGCACCAAGAGGTCAGGCTAAGGGTGGGTATGAACTGGCACAGAGTCTGCCAGGTAGCTGTGTGAGGTGGGCAGGCAGCATGAGTCTGTGCCCACTGGCGATGGGACCTTCAGGGCAGTGGGAAGGTTCATAGAATCATAGAATATCAGGGTTGGAAGGGACCTCAAGAGGTCATCTAGTCCAACCCCTTGCTCAAAGCAGGACCAATTCCCAACTAAATCATCCCAGCCAGGGCTTTGTCAAGACGGGCCTTAAAAACCTCCAAGGAAGGAGATTCCACCACCTCCCTAGGTAACACATTCCAGTGTTTCACCACCCTCCTAGTGAAATAGTTTTTCCTAATATCCAACCGGGACCTCCCCCACTGCAACTTGAGACCATTGCTCCTTGTTCTGTCATCTGCCACCACTGAGAACAGCTGAGCTCCATCCTCTTTGGATCCCCCCCTCAGGTAGTTGAAGGCTGCTATCAAATCCCCCCTCATTCTTCTCTTCTGGAGCCTAAACAATCCCAGCTCCCTCAGCCTCTCCTCATAAGTCATGTGCTCCAGACCCCTAATCATTTTTGTTGCCCTCCGTTTGACTCCTTCCAATTTTTCCACATCCTTCTTGTAGTGTGGGGACCAAAACTGGACACAGTATTCCAGATGAGGCCTCACCAATGTTGAATAAAGGGGAACGATCACGTTCCTCGATCTGCTGGCAATGCCCTTACTTATACAGCCCAAAATGCCGTTAGCCTTCTTGGCAACAAGCGCACACTGTTGACTCATATCCAGCTTCTCGTCCGCTGTGACCCCTAGGTCCTTTTCTGCAGAACTGCTGCCTAGCCATTCGGTCCCTAGTCTGTAGCAGTGCATGGGATTCTTCCGTCCTAAGTGCAGGACTCTGCACTTGTCCTTGTTGAACCTCATCAGGTTTTTTTTGGCCCAATCCTCTAATTTGTCTAGGTCCCTCTGTATCCAATCCCTACCCTCTAGTGTATCTACCACGCCTCCTAGTTTAGTGTCATCTGCAAACTTGCTGAGAGTGCAGTCAACACCATCCTCCAGATCATTAATAAAGATATTAAACAAAACCGGCCCCAGGACCGACCCTTGGGGCACTCCGCTTGAAACCGACTGCCACCTAGACAGGGAGCCATTGATCACTACCCGTTGAGCCCGACGATCTAGCCAGCTTTCTATCCACCTTACAGTCCATTCATCCAGCCCATACTTCTTTAACTTGGCGGAAAGAATACTGTGGGAGACCGTATCAAAAGCTTTGCTCAAGTCAAGGAATAACACATCCACTGCTTTCCCCTCATCCACAGAGCCAGTTATTTCATCATAGAAGGCAATTAGGTTAGTCAGGCACGACTTCCCCTTCATGAATCCATGCTGACTGTTCCTGATCACTTTCCCCTCCTCTAAGTGTTTCATAATTGATTCCTTGAGGACCTGCTCCATGATTTTTCCAGGGACTGAGGTGAGGCTGACTGGCCTGTAGTTCCCCAGATCCTCCTTCTTCCCTTTTTTAAAGATGGGCACTACATTAGCCTTTTTCCAGTCATCTGGGACCTCCCCTGATCGCCATGAGTGAGTTTTCAAATGGTTCTCATGGAGAAAATGTGAGCAACCCTATTAAAGGGTTAACAGCCAGGGAAAGCAAGGGGGAACCTATGACTGGCTGCAGCCCCTGCTGCCAGAGCGATGGGGTCATCTCTACTGCATGGGCTGAACTGGTCATTACCCACAGCAGCAAATACCCAGAAGGAGAGCGAGGCTGGGAGGGGTGTTTGCCTAGCATTGCAAAATCTTGGGATGTGCGAGGCGGCAGCTCCTCAGATGAGAGCGGGAAGTGTTGATGCTGCATCCGGGGGGAGGCTTCTCCTAGGGCCTCAGTGCAGACCCCCACCACTCACAGCTACTCCCTATCGTGGTGCAGTCCTTCTGCCCTCCCCCAACCGAGCCCCACCAAGACAGTCCTTCCTCTTGCCATCCCATGCCGGAGGAGGTGTGGGTTGCCCCAGGCCAGCCCCAGAAGGGCACATGTTCCCAGTGACCTCAGCTCAGCTTGGATGGATGTGAAAGGTTTGGTATTTTAATTGGTCACATCTACTGGCACCGCTCCATTAGCAGCGGGTTTATTAGAAGTGTTTGGAGACTTGCATGCTTCCCAGGGTGCTTGGGAATCTTTGACCACTCACTGCATTGTCCCTTCTGGAGTCTTTCACAACAGGGCCTTTGTTTCCTATTTAACACACAGCAAAAGAGAGAACAAGCTGCCACAACCTGGCCCAGTCCCCGTCTGTGGGTGGATACCAGCCTCTTGTGAGCTGATTCAATTGCTGGATTGCTCCTGGTCTACACTACGGGTTTAGGTCGAATTTAGCAGCGTTAAATCGAATTAAGCCTGGACACGTCCACACGACGAAGCCCTTTCTTTCGACTTAAAGGGTCCTTTAAACCGGTTTCTTTACACCACCTCCGACGAGGGGATTAGCGATAAAATCGGCCTTTGCGGGTCGGAATTGGGGTAGTGTGGACGGAATTCGACGTTATTGGCCTCCGGGAGCTATCCCACAGTGCTTCATTGTGACCGCTCTGGACAGCGCTCTCAACTCAGATGCACTGACCAGGTAGACAGGAAAAGACCCGCGAACGTTTGAATTTCATTTCCTGTTTGCTCAGCGTGGAGAGCACAGGTGACCACGCAGAGCTCATCAGCACAGGTAACCGTGATGGAGTCCCAGGATCGCAAAAGAGCTCCAGCATGGACCGAACGGGAGGTACGGGATCTGCTCGCCATATGGGGAGATGAATCAGTGCTAGCTGAACTCCGTAGCAGTAAAAGAAATGGCAAAGTATTAGAAAAGGTCTCCAAGGCCATGAAGGACCGAGGCCATAACAGGGACACACAGCAGTGCCGCGTGAAAATTAAGGAGCTACGGCAAGCTTACCACAAAGCCAGAGAAGCAAACGGAAGGTCCGGGGCAGAGCCGCAAACTTGCCGCTTCTACGCGGAGCTGCATGCCATTCTAGGGGGTGCAGCCACCACTACCCCAACCGTGTGCTATGACTCCGTCAATGGAGAAACACACAGGGAAGACGGTTCGGGGAACGAGGAAGATGAGGATGGAGGTACTATAGGTAGCTCACAGCAGCAAGGAAGCGGAGAAACCGGTTTCCCCAACAGCCAGGATATGTTTGTGACCCTGGACCTGGAACCAGTAACCCCCGAACTCACCCAAGACCCTCAGGGCACACAGGAGACCTCTGGTGAGTGTACCTTTGTAAATATTTGTAAACATTACACATGGTTTAAAAGCAAGCATGTTTAATGATTAATTTGCCCTGGCAATCGCGGCCAGTACATCTACTGGAAAAGTCTGTTAACGTGTATGGGGATGGAGCGGAAATCCTCCAGGGACATCTCCAGAAAGCTCTCCTTCATGTACTCCAGGCCAGTAGCACATAGTCTGGAATCATTGCATAACAAAGCATGGCAGTGTATGGTCCCGGTGTTTGCTGGCATGCAGACAATATCCATTCCTTATCTCTCTTTGTTATCCTCAGGAGAGTGATATCATTCACGGTCACCTGGTTGAAATGGGGTGATTTTATTAAGGGGACATTCAGAGGTGCCCGTTCCTGCTCTTCTGAACAGAAATGTTCCCCGCTGTTAACCACGCGGTGGGGGGAGGGGTGAAGTGATCATCCCAGAGAATCGTGTGTGGGGGGAGGGGTGGGGGGGTTTACTTGGGTTTGTGCCGCATGTTAACCGGGAAACCGCAGCCCCTCCTTTTGCATTGAAAACCCATTTTAAATGGCCAACCCAATTCATCCTTGATATGGGAAATGCGCTGCTGTTTGAAACCTTTCCCGCATGTTAAGAAGGTTAAAAAAGCCAAAACACTGTGGCCTACCATGGCTGCCTGCAAGCCGAAATATGTTGCCTGGGGCACTGCGTGAGTGATCTCTCATACCAAACCGGCAGGCAGAGGAAAAATGCGACCTTGTAATGAAAGAGTGTACCCATTGTTCTCTAAAATGTGTATTTTTTAAACCACCTCTCCCTTCTCCTCCACCAGCTGCAAATGTTTCTCCTTCGCAGAGGCTAGTGAACATTAGAAAGAGAAAACGTAGGACGCGGGACGATATGTTCACGGAGCTGCAGATATCCTCCCACGCTGATAGAGCACAGCAGAATGCGTGGAGGCAGTCAATGTCGGACATGAGAAAAGCACAATATGAACGAGAGGAGAGGTGGCGGGCTGAATGGCGGGATGAAAAGAGCAAGTGGCAGGCTGAAGACGATAGGTGGCGTCAGCTTGCAGACAGACGGCAAGAGTCAATGCTCCGTCTGCTGGAGCATCAAACTGATATGCTCGAGCGTATGGTTGAGCTGCAGGAAAGGCAGCAGGAGCAGAGACCGCCGCTACAGCCCCTGTTTAACCAACAGCCCTCCTCCCTAAGTTCCATAGCCTCCTCACCCAGACACCCAAGAACACGGTGGGGGGGCCTCCGGCCACCCAGTCACTCCACCCCAGATGATCACCCAAGCATCAGAAGGCTGGCCTTCAATAAGACTTAAAGTTTTAAAATGCAGTGTGTCCTTTTCCATCCCTCCTCCCCCACCCATCCCAGGCTACCTTGGCAATTATCCCCCTACTTCTGTAAGGAACTAATAAAGAATGCATGAATGTGAAAAAACAATGACTTTATTGCCTCTGCAAGCGGTACTCGAATTGGGGAGGGGAGGGTGGGGTGGGGTGGTTGGGTTACAGGGAAGTAGAGTGAACCGGGTCGGGGGGGGGGGGGGTGGAGGGTTCATCAAGGAGAAACAAACAGAAGTTTCACACAGTAGCCTGGCCAGTCACAAAACTCGTTTTCAAAGCTTCTCTGATGCGCACCGCGCCCTGCTGTGCTCCTCTAACCGCCCTGGTGTCTGGCTGCGCGTAATCAGTGGCCAGGCGAGTTGCCTCAACCTCCCACCCCGCCATAAAGGTCTCCCCCTTACTCTCACAGATATTGTGGAGCGCACAGCAAGCAGCAATAACAATGGGGATATTCTTTTCGCTGAGGTCTGAGCGAGTCAGTAAGCTGCGCCAGCGCGCTTTTAAACGTCCAAATGCACATTCCACCACCATTCGGCACTTGCTCAGCCTGTAGTTGAACAGGTCCTGACTACTGTCCAGGCTGCCTGTGTACGGCTTCATGAGCCATGGCATTAAGGGGTAGGCTGGGTCCCCAAGGATCACGATAGGCATTTCAACATCCCCAACGGTTACTTTCTGGTCCGGGAAGAAAGTCCCTTCCTCCAGCTTTCGAAACAGACCAGAGTTTCTGAAGACGCAAGCATCATGTACCTTTCCCGGCCATCCCACGTTGATGTTGGTGAAACGTCCCTTGTGATCCACCAGGGCTTGCAGCAGCATTGAAAAGTACCCCTTGCGGTTTACGTAGTTGGTGGCTTGGTGCTCCGGTGACAAGATAGGGATATGGGTTCCGTCTATGGCCCCGCCACAGTTTGGGAATCCCATTTCAGCAAAACCATCCACTATGGCCTGCACGTTGCCCAGAGTCACTACCCTTGATATCACCAGGTCTTTCATTGCCCTGGCAAATTGGATCACAGCAGCCCCCACCGTAGATTTGCCCACTCCAAATTGATTCCCGACTGACCGGTAGCTGTCTGGCGTTGCAAGCTTCCACAGGGCTATCGCCACTCGCTTCTCAACTGTGAGGGCTGCTCTCATCTTGGTATCCTGGCGTTTCAGGGGAGGGGAAAGCAAGTCACAAAGTTCCATGAAAGTGGCTTTACGCATGCGAAAGTTTCGCAGCCACTGGGAATCGTCCCACACCTGCAGCACGATGCGGTCCCACCAGTCTGTGCTTGTTTCCCGGGCCCAGAATCGGCGTTCCACGGCATGAACCTGCCCCAGTGACACCATGATTTCCACATTGCTGGGGGCTGTGCCTTGTGAGAGGTCTATGTCCATGTCAATTTCCTCATCACTCTCTTCGCCGCGCTGCAATTGCCTCCTCGGCTGGTCCGGGTTTCGCCTTGGCATGTCCTGGCTCTGCATATACTCCAGGACAATGCGCGTGGTGTTCATAGTGCTCATAATTGCCGTGGTGATCTGAGCGGGCTCCATGATCCCAGTGCTAGCTATGGCGCCTGGTCAGAAAAAAGGCGCGAAACTAGTATCTGACGGACTAGGGGAAGGAGGGAGGGCGGGCCGAGTGACGACATGGCGTACAGGTACAGGGAATTAAAATCAAGAAAGGTGGCTGTGCATCAGGGAGAAACACAAACAACTGTCACACAGAATGGTCCCCCCAAAGATTAAACTGAAAACCCTGGGCTTAGCAGGCCGTTGATTTCACAGAGGAAGGGGAAGCAAATGAATATAGAACAAATCTATTTTTTACATCTTAAGCTGGCAGCCGACGGTGCAGCATGAGTGATAGCCTCTGCAGTACGATGACGACGGATACCAGTCATAATATACCATCGTCTACGAAAAGGCAAGGGGCTGCTGCTGTGTAGCAATGCAGCCCCACGTCTGCCAGCCCCACGTCTGCCAGCACCCAGATCGCCCTCGGCCTCTTCTGGGTGCTTAGCAGACAATACTGGGCAATTGGCAGAAAATAGTATACTACGACTGATAGCCATCATCATCGAGATAGTAGCATGTCTGCCCAGGTGCCCATGATTGACAGCCACTGCAGTATGACGACAACGGATACCAGTCATAATATATCATCTCCTACCAAAGGGCAAGGGGCTGGTGCAATGCAGCCCTACAGCTGCCAGCCCCACAGCTATTACTCATGCTACACCGTCTACCGCCAAAAGGCGGTTAGCAGCTGCTGCTGTGTAGCAATGCAGTCCCACGTCTGCCGGCACCCAGAGGACATATGGTGACGGTGAGCTCAGCTGAGCTGAGTGGGCTCCATGCTTGCCGTGGTATGTTGTCTGCACAGGTAACCCAGGTAAAAAGGCGCGAATCTATTGTCTGCCGTTGCTGTGACCATGGGGGAGGGGCCTGACGACATGTACCCAGAACCTCCCGCGACACTGTTTTGCATCATCCGGGCATTGGGATCTCAACCCAGAATTCCAATGGGCAGCGGAGACTGCGGGAACTGTGGGATAGCTGTGGGATAGCTACCCATAGTGCAATGCTCCGGAAGTCGACGCTAGCCTCGGTACTGTGGACGCGGTCCGCCGACTAGAGCACTTAGAGCATTTTATGTGGGGACACACACAATCGGCTGTATACAACCGATTTCTATAAAACCGGCTTCTATAAATTCGAACTAATTTCGTAGTGTAGACATACCCTAAGGCCCTAGATCAGGGTAGAGCTGGGTCATGGCTCCTAGCCTAGGTCTTTAAGACCACTCAAGTGCAGCTCCTGTGTCTTCCTCTTTATCTTCAGACATGGGGCTCTACAGCTCAGCTGCCTTAAACACCCACAACCAGCAACTCAGCCTTCCCAAGCCCCCACGCTCCATCAGAATCCACCTGGCTGTGGGCTCTCTGAGCTTCTTGATTAACCCCCTCCAGATACAACCTGGCAGACAATCAAGAAATATAGGGATTAGTAAAGGAATTTCTTAATCACAGTCACTTTTACTCTTAAGAAAGCACAAGAGAGTTACAGATCTTTGCAAAATAACAAACAGTACATACACACACATTCTTCTCTCTTGTGAGGTCTGATCACCATCTCAGACTAGGCAGAGTCCCTCCTGCCTCCTCTAGCCTGGTCTTCTGGCACGTAGCAGCAGACAGCTCCCTGACTCAGCAAGGCCCCTCTTACCACACTCTCTTCCTTTTCCCCCCTGGGAAATTCTAGCTCCATCCTACAGTCAGGCTTCTGTGAAGAGAGTCCATTATCCCTAGCAACGGGCTAGTACTTGAGAGACAATCAAAGCTGATAGCCTTAGAGTGCTCCTTGATGGCTGTAGTAGGGTGGTCACCAGCTCCTACCTTAAAAGGCTTAAAACAGCTGTGGGAGAGGGCTGTGGCAGGGAAGGAAAAGTGGGGCTGATTGGGGAAAGCAGCCTCAGGTGGGGGCCATGCCCCAATCAGGCCAAGGCTGGCTTAATGAGGGCCCAGCTGGTCCTTATAAGAGGGCTGGGGCCAGAAACCAGAGATAGACTCTCTAGCTTTGAGAGGGAGGGATCTGACTGCAGGGAGCTGAGAGAAGGTATCTGGAGTGAAGCAGGGCTGGGGGGAAGGCCAAGGGAGCTGGGGAGCTCTGGCCTGGAAACCCCCCCCAGGCTCCAGTCTAGTGGAAGGCCAGTTAGGTACTGGGTTTGCAGGGGACAGCCCATGGATAGGCACAGGCAGCAGGTCCAAACACCCCTTGCCTGTGATGAGTGGCTTTTACACTACAGTCTGCCCCAGTGAGCGGGGGGCTAGATGGTGACTGGTAGTAACCCATGACTGAGGCAAGGTGAGGATAGAGGGTTGTGGGTTCCCCTGGATGGGGAGACCCTGAGACTGGGGGGGTATTGCCAGGGGGCAGCACCCCAAAGACAAGGGGCACTGGGTCCTGGGAGGGACACTGACTTGCAGAGGGTGCTCTGGAGGATAGATATGCTAATTCCCTGAGATGACCAGCAAGAGGTGCCGCAGTGGCGAGTTGTGCACCCCAACAATGGCTTTTCAGCCAGTCATTCAACCAGGTGTCAAGCGCCTAATGCCACTTGGAGGTTCTAATCCAACATGGAGGTTACACTAGGAAATGAAAGTCACAGTCCAAGATGGTGATTGCCATGCAAAATGGAGGTTACAATTTGATGTAGACATAGCTCTTGGCATCACCACTCAGGGACAGATGTAGGGGGTCACTGGTGAAACAAGAGGCTCACTTCAGCTCATCTTCTCTTGCATAGGAGCTCAGGGAAAGAGCTGTGGGCCATAATCCAAAGCCCCTTGGCATCAGTGTGTTTTGGATCATGGCTAAGGCTCTGTTTTAGTCACAGATATTTTTAGTAAAAGTCATGGACAGGTCACAGGCAATAAATACAATTCACAGCTGGTGACCTGTTCATGACTTGTACTATGTGCCCTGACTAACTCTTGGGAGTGCTGAGGTGCTCATGGAGGGGCCATAAGTGCTGAAAGGGTGGGGAGGAAGGCTGCAGGTGCTGGGGAGGACTGGCTCAGAGTGGTGCCAGAAGTGCTCAGGAGGAGGAGTGGCCCGTGGGAGTGCCAGGAGCCCTCTGGGAGGGAGCAGCCCAGGACTCCTGTTGGTGCTGGCGGGGGAGTTGGTGGGTCTGGCAGGCTTCCTACCCAGCTTCTCCAAAGTGGCAACATGTCCCTTCCTAAGCTCCTAGCTCCACGCACTGCCACCTCTGCAGCTCCCATTGGCAGGGCTGGCTCTAGGCACCAGCAAAGCAAGCAGGTGCTTGGGGCGGCAAATTTGCAGGGGTGCAAGAATCCAGAGTGAGAGCTGAGAATCAACAGGGAGCCCTGGGAGCTGTAGTTCCTTGGTTAGCTCCCTGCCTATAGAGCCAGCCCTGGAGCAGGGAAAGAACTACATTTCCCAGCATTCCCTTGGCCGCAATTAACAGGAAAGGGAGGGGGAAAGAGTGTAGACCTGAAACCTCATGCTGCAGCTTGCTGTACACGGTAGGAACAGAGCCAGCTTTAGGTTTTTTGCCGCCCCCCACCTCAGCCCTGGGCTCACCCTGCACCCCTGTGTTGCCCCAGCCCTGGACTCTCCCCTGCCCACACCCCCTGCTGCCCCAGCTGTGGCCCCCACCTGCACCCCCTGCTGCCCCAGCCCTGGGTTCTCCCCCCACCCGCATCTCCTGCCACCCCAGCCCTGGGCCCCCACCCGCACCCCCTGCTGCCCCAGCCCTGGGCTCTCGCCCCACCCGCACCTCCTGCCACCCCAGCCCTGGGCTCTTCCCCCCACCTGCACCTCCTGTTGCCCCAGCTTGGGTTCTTCCTCCCCCCGCACCCCCTGCTGCCCCAGCCCTGGGCTCTCCCCCAAAGAAAGAATTGGGTGGACTAAATGGACATTGCACCTCTCTATCTGAAGCCTAGCAAGGCAGGTACGTGGATCCCACTAGAATTTAAAATGAAAAGTAAGGGAGGGGAGGCTCTACTAGACTGGGCAGCTTTAGATACAGTACCAGGAACGTAGGAGGATTTACACTTCTGAGCCATGGAAGCAGAAATTGACTTTTCTTTTCTAGATTTAGCTAATATTCAGAAAGGGAATCCAGCACCTGCCTTCCAGATTTGAACACCCTCAAAATTCAGGAGTGCTCAAGCTCAATTTGGGCAGCTGTTACTTCATTTCCCCCAAATCAAATATACTGATCCACTGTAACTTGCTGTAGGAAAAAGTAGAATAAATTGAGCAAGAAATGCTTCCCAGTGTGATTAGGACTGGAATTGCTATTTTCAACAGCCATTGCTTTTTTTTATTATTATTATTTTTAAGTTTTAGTTTTATTTGTTTAAAAGGAAGACAGTGATATTGCATTGGCAAATTCCCCATAGAAACAAAGAATGGAACAAAAGAATAATAAAGGCACCTCAACTTTTCCTCATTTATGTAGGACAGTCTTATAATATGCATCCAGATAGCCTTCAATCACACAAAAATTGTTCCACTCTACTGCAGTTCTGTAACCATATGGGAACCAATCCTGTCTGTGTTTTGTGCACATCCAAAATTCCTGCTGAATGACCCGCCCTGGGAGCGAGTTACCAGTGACCCAGGGCTGAGGCGGCAGGAGGGTGCGGGGAGGGGCAGCCAAAATTTTTGTTGCTTGGAGCAGCAAAAAACCTAGAGCCGGCCCTGCCCATTGGCCAGGAACCATGGGACTCAGTGGGGGTGTGACCCCAGGAACAGGTTCCACTCCCTACCCCAGCAGCTGAATTCCAGACTGAGTTGCAGAAGGATCCCTCCTTGGAGAAGTTGAGGGAATTTGCTGGCCACAGCACTGCAAACCCCCTTGGGGAAGGCTGCAGGAAAAGATTACTGTGGGAGAAGGAATTCCTGTACTGGGAATGGGCTCCCCAAGGGGAAGTAGAACTGAGGGGAATCAGGAGGCAGCTGGTAGTGCCCCAGAAGTACCGCCACAGGCTATTGTACCTGGCCCACGATGTCCTTCTCTCAGGACACCAGGGGATCCAGTGCACCAGGCAGCAGCTGCTGCAGAACTTTTACTGGCCCGGAGTCTGTGACCCTTGCCAGACGGTGGAGAAGGCCCGGGATAAGGGTGAAGCTCCCTTGAGACTCCTGCCCACCATAGAGGTACCTTTCCAGAAGGTGGCTATGGACATAGTGGGGCCCCTCAGCAAGGCGACCTGGTCAGGGAAGAAATACATTCTGGTGGTGATGGATTTCGCCACCCGCTACCCAGAGGTGGTGGCTCTGTCCTCCACCAAGGCAGACATCGTGGCAGACGTGCTAGCCAACCATCTTCAGCAGAGTGGGGTCCCCAGCGAGGTCCTTACCGACCAGGGGTCCAATTTCATGTCAGCCCTGCTCCGGGGCTTGTGGGAGAAATATGGGGTCTGGCCCACCTGGGCTTCTGCATATCACCCCCAGTCCAACAAGCTGGAGGAGAGATTTTATGGAACCCTGAGGATGATGCTAAGGACTTTTATGGATCAGTATCCACAGGACTGGGACAAGTACCTGCCCCACCTGTGGTACAGGGAAGTGCTCCAGGAATCCACAGGGTTCTTCCTTTTTGAGCTGCTGTATGGGAGGAGAGTGAGGGGACCCCGGACCTGGTAAAGGACGATTGGGAGGAGAAGGGGTAAGACCCCCTGGTGGATCTCTTCCCTGAGATGGGAGCCAATCCTCCCATCAGGTGCCCCCCCGTTCAGAGTTACTGGGAAAACTGCCCAGAGCCTGGAGAGAGAGGTCAAGGACATGCTGGCTTTAGAGGTGATCCAGCCGTTCAACAGCCCATGGGCTTCACCTGTGGTGCTGGTCCCCAAGAAGGACAGGTCGATCCAGTTCTGTGTGGACTATCGGAAGCTTAATGCCGTCACAGTGTCTGATGCCTACCCCATGCCTAGGCCTGGTGAGATTCTAGACAAGCTTGGGAGGGCTCATTACCTCTCTACTATGGATCTCACCAAAGGTGACTGGCAGGTGCCTTTGGACCTAAATGCCAGGCTGAAATCTGCCTTCACCACCCCTTTGGGGCTCTTTGAGTTCCCGGTCCTGCCTTTTGACCTCAAGGGGACGTCGGCCACCTCCCAGCGCCAGGTGGATCGGTTACTGAGGGGGATGGAGAAGTTGGCCCTGGCATACACAGATATCTGTCTTTAGCCAGACCTGGGAGGAACACACGTCCCAGGTGAAGAGGGTGCTGGGCTGCCTCAAGGAGGCAGAACTGATGGCAAAAGCTGGAAAGTGAAAGGTTGGGGTGGCAGAGGTGTTGTCCCTGTGCCACAAGGTGGGGAGCAGCTGCCCAAGCCCAGAGCCGACCAAGGTGGAGACGATCAGAGGTTGGCCCGTTCCCCAGACCAAGAAACAGATCCAGGCCTTTATTGGGATGGCAGGGTACTACCAGAGGTTTGTACCCCACTTCAGCTCCCTAGCTGCCCCATCCCTGAGCTATGTAAGAAGGGGAAGCCAGACGAGGTGGTCTGGAATGAGCAGTGCCAGAGGGCTCTCTGTATACTGAAGGAGGCTCTAATCCAGGTCCTGGTAAATCTGGTTAACCCAGACTTTGCCAAGCCCTTTACAGTGTTCACCGATGCAGGGCTGGGTGCGGTGCTGATGCAAGCCGATGCTAATGGAGAGAGATGTCCCATCGGGTACCTGAGCAAGAAGCAGCTGCCCCGGGAGCAGAACTATGCTGCCTGGCCATAGTGCAGGACCTTAAAAAGCTGCAGTCGTACCTATTTGGGCAGCACTTTACCGTGTACAACGACCACTCTCCTCTGACGTGGCTGCATCAAATGAAAGAGGCTGATGCCAAGCTGCTGGTGACAGACACCTGGCCATAATCCAAAGCCCCTTGGCATCAGTGTGTTTTGGATCATGGCTAAGGCTCCGTTTTAGTCACAGATATTTTTAGTAAAAGTCATGGACAGGTCACGGGCAATAAACAAAATTCACAGCTTGTGACTTGTTCATGACTTGTACTATATACCCCGACTAAATCTTGGGAGTGCCGCAGGTGCTCGTGGAGGGGCCGCAAGTGCTGGAGGGAAGGTGGCCCGGGGAGCGCTGCAGGTGCACGGGGGAGGCCGCAGTGCTGGGGAGAACTGGGGGTGCCATGAGTGTTCGGGGCAGGGGGGGGACAGCCCAGGACCCCACTGGTGCTGCGGGGAGGGGGAGAGGGCAGTTGCTGGGTCTGGCAGGCTCCCTACCAAGCTTCTCTGAAGTGGCAACATGTCCCTCTCTAAGCTCTTAGCTCCATGTGCTGCCAGCTCCTATTGGCCAGGAACTACGACCAATGGGAGCTGTGGTAGAGATGCCTGTGGGTGGAGTCGGTGCACAGAGGTAGGAGCTGAGGGAGGAACATATTGCTGCTTGTAGGACAGCCCCCAAGGTAAGCGCTGCCCAGAGCCCTCACCCCCTCCTGCACCCCAAACCCCAGCCCTGAGTGCCCCCCCCAACTCCTCCTCCTGCTGCTGCTGGGGTGGAGGGGGGCGGTGGCCCGCGACTGCCCTGGCAGCAGCTGGTGTGACTGGCCCAGGGGCTGCCTGAGCTGTTCGGGCAGCCCCAGAGCAGGGCCAGCTCTAGGTCACCTCTGAGTGCCACCCCTGGAATTGTGCCGCCCCAAGCACGTGCTTGATTTGCTGGTGCCTAGAGCCGGTCCTGTCCCGGAGCCAGCCGCTACAGAAGTCATGGATTCCATGACTTCCGTGACAAACTTGCAGCCTTAATCATGACCCATAAAAGTGTTTGCTTGGGAGGCTGAGATACATGGGGAGAGGAAGATGGGCTCCAGATTTTCAGATTCCTTTCTGATCACGTTGTAACAAGAAGGCAAAACAGGCCAGTCCCTAGCTCTTGAGGGAAAGGCCCTGCTGACTGGGACTGTGTTTCTCTGCTCTATCATTCCACCAACGTCCAAACGGGTTCCTTCTTTCCTCGGCCACGTATTCCAACAGAGGACAAAATAACAGTTTAAGATCAGGATAGAAGTTGTAGCTCCTAGGCCGGAAAGGAGGCTGTCAAAGGACAACGCAAACAGCATGGGAAACTTGCAAAGAGATCTAGGAACGTTACAATATAGACATCATCTCAGGCATTCCTGACATCTGGTCAAGTGCTGGGGGATGGACTAGATGATCCCTTTATGTCCCTTCTAACTCTACAGTTCTGTGGTTCTATGTTCTCATCCAGCGGTGTATGATGGAAGGGCGGAGAAGTGATGTTGTAGATCAAAAGTATTTACAGTGGCAACGAGAAATGGAGAGTGTGATAATGAAATACCCTAGACTAATACAAGGAATAAGGGAGCAAGGATAATGGGCATCTGCCCCAGAGCCCCAGGAATGGGGGGAAATAGCAGCAAAGTATTCCTAGACCAGCACTAGCTACTGTACTACAGTCACAAGGGGTTAATTACCTAGCTGTCTGCTGGGTAGGAGACTTGCCAAACATGCATAATCAAAGTGGCTCCTAAGTTACATACAAGACAACTTTATGACGCAGAGAGTAGAGACCCTAAGCCAACCATCTCAGCTCTACTTCACCCTGCTAGGTGGGCCTGAGTGAGAAGAATAAGGCAGGTTGGTACCTGTGACTGTGAGCTACCTGGATGATTTAGTTGGCGTTGGTCCTGCTTTGAACAGGGGATTGGACTAGATGACCTCCTGAGGTCCCTTCCAACCCTGATATTCTATGATTCTACCTGAATTCATCACTGTATGGAACAGGCTCACCTACGTCCTCTGTAGGAGGGGGGTTTGATTTCAGGAAAGAAAATTTTTGGGAACTGAGAACTCCAGCGCTCAGGCTGAACAGGGAGAAGGGGGGAAATTACTTACCCTGTGTCTTAAAGACGCTCTTCAGTGGGAGATGGAGCTGTGGCACTGTAGGGGAGGATATACTTTCTTTCAAGGACCTTTCAGATTGGGTCAGGTGCATGAGAGTCTCCCATGCCCCCAGCCAGAGCCCTGAGACCCCCCGGTCCCCCTCTGCAGCTGGAGCCCCGAGCCCCCCTTTGCTCCACAGCCTGAGCCCCACTCCCCCCTCTGCAGCCAGAGCTCTGAGACCTTCTGCCCCACCCCCAAGGCCCTCTGCCCTGTAGCCTGAGCCCCAAGACCCCCCTCCACGGTTGGAGCCCTGAGACCCCCCACCACCCGGCCAGATGAGCCCTGGGCTGTCCAGTGCCCCTGCAGCCATGCCTCCCCTCCAGAAACCCCAAGCTGCTCCATGAAAATTCAAAAGCTCTTCTCTTCTCTCTTCTGGAAGAAGAACCTGAGCTTTTGCTATGCCCCATGCAGATTCTGGGGCAGCTGAGGAGGCGGTATTTGCTACTCAGCTTCCTGGGTTCATCAGTATTCTCTCTGGAGTTCAAGAAGGAGATTACTAATGAATCCCAGAAGCTGAAAAGCACATACCATCACCTCAGCAGCCCCAGAACCTGCATGGGGCATAATAAAAAGCAAAAATTTCCCCCGCCAAACCCGCAACTAGGGTCCCGCGGCAGCAGCTTCGCTAGGAGAGGCAGAGCCTCCCCGCCCTATTATACCCCCTGCCTATGACTGTACCTTTAATTTCTGTTTCACTAACTTCCTCATTTTGTGTAGTTCCCCTTTCTGAAATTAAATGCTACAGTGTTGAGCTGCTGTGGTGTTTTCCCCACCACGGGGATGTTAAATTTAATTACATTATGGTCACTATTATCAAGCGGTCCAGCTATATTCACCTCTTGCACCAGATCCTACGCTCCACTCAGGACTGAATCAAGAATTGCCTTTCATCTCGTGGGTTCCAGGAGTAGCTGTTCCAAGAAGCAGTCATTTAAGGTTATCGCTGCATCCTGTCCTGAGGTGACATGTACCGAGTCAATATGGGGATAGTTGAAATCCCCCCATTATTATTGAGTTTTTTATTTTAATAGCCTCTCTAATCTCCCTGAGCATTTCACAGTCACTATCATCATCCTGATCAGGCGGCCTGTAATATATCCCTACTGTTATATTCTTATTCTTTGAGCATGGAATTATATCCATAGAGATTCTATGGTACAGTTTGGTTCATTTAAGATTTTTACTTCATTTGATTCCATGCTTTCTTTCATATATAGTGTTACTCCCCCACCAGCAGAACCTGTTCTCTCCTTCCGATATATTTTGTACCCTGGTATTACCGTGTCCCATTGATTATCCTCATTCCACCAAAATTCTGTGATGCCTATTATATCAATCTCCTCATTTAATACGAGGCACTCTAGTTTACCCATCTTATTATTTAGACTTCTAGCATTTGTATATAAGCACTTTAAGAATTTGTCACTTTTTAGCACTGTCTGCCATTATATGATGTAATTGACCAGGACAATTGACTGCAGATGGATCTGTTTTACTTGTAAGTTTTCCTGTATACGTGTGCGCTGGCAAGTGGGTAATGAAGTGTTACAGTGACATGTAATCATGTCACCTGAGCTGGAATCCATCTTTAACCTGGTGCTTTTCCATTGAGAAGGAGGGGGTGGGAACCCAGAGAGGGACAAAGGATTCCCGCCTTGTGCAAAAGATATATAAGTGGGTGAAACAGAACAAAGGGAAGCAGCCATCATGAGTAGGGTGACCAGATGTCACGATTTTATCGGGACTGTCCCGATATTTGCTTATTTGTCCCGTGTCCTGACCTACCTTCAGTTGGGACGCGAATTGTCCTGATATTTTGCCTCCGCTCACAGGCGGAGCAGAGCCCGGAGGGGGCTGGCGCCCCCCATGACTCCACCCCCTCCTTCCCCCATTGGATCCCTCCCCAAATCCCCGCCATGGCCCCGTGCCCCCAGCCCCGCTCCCTCACTGCCCCACTGGATCCCTCTCCAAATCCCCGCCCTGGCCCCGCCTCTTCCCCAAGCATGCTGCATTCCTTCTCCTCCCCCCTCCCTCCCAGGCTTGCGCTGATCAGCTGTATGGTGGCGCAAGCGCTGGAGGGAGGTGGGAGGTGGAGATGGAGTGGAGGCAAGCTGGTGGGGGGGGCGGGGCATGGCGCTCTGGTGGCCGTTTTTTTTTTTTTTGCTCTGCCCCCCCCCCCGTCCTGATATTTCACCTGTGTGATCTAGTCACCCTAATCATGAGAAATCCCCTAGCTACCACCTGAGCTGGAACAAGGGCTATACCAGGGGAAAGGATTGTGCCCAGACTAGGAAGGCATCCTGTCTGTGAAAGAAACTTATTGAAACATCTCTCAGGGTGAGATTTTATCTGTATTCAGTTTTATTACTGTATTAGACTTAGATTTGCGTGTTTTATTTTATTTTACTTGGTAATTCACTTTGTTCTGTCTGTTACTACTTGGAACCACTTAAATCCTACTTTCTATATTTAATAAAATCACTTTTTACTTATTAATTAACCCAGAGTATGTATTAATACCTGTTTGAGTGGGGCAAACAGCTGTGCATATCTCTCTATCAGTGTTATAGAGGGCGAACAGTTTATGAGTTTACCCTGTATAAGCCTTATACAGGGTAAAACGGATTTATTTGGGGTTAGACCCCATTGGGAGTTGGGCATCTGAGTGTTAAAGACAGGAACACTTCTGTAAGTTGCTTTCAGTTAAGTCTGCAGCTTTGGGGCACGTGATTCAGACCCTGGGTCTGTGTTGGAACAGATGGGCGTGTCTGGCTCAACAAGACAGGGTGCTGGATTCCCAGGCTGGCAGGGAAAGCAGGGGCAGAAGTAGTCTTGGCACATCAGTTGGCAGTTCCCAAGGGCGGTTCTGTGATCCAACCCGTCACACTAATAAATTAAACAGTAATAAGTCACCAGGACCAGATGGTATTGACCCAAGAGTTCTGAAGGAACTCAGATGTGATACTAACGGTGGTATGTAACCTATCATTTAAATCAGCTTTTGTACCAGATGACTGGAGGATAGCTAATGTGACGCCAATTTTTAAAAAAGGCTGCAGAGGTGATCCTGGCAATTACAGGCCAGTAAGCCTAACTTCTGTACCAGGCAAATTGGTTGAAACTCTAGTAAAGAACAAATTTATCAGACACATAGACGAACACGATTTGTTAGGATTTGTCAACATGGTTTTTGTAAAGGGAAATCATGCCTCACCAATCTAGTAGAATTCTTTGCGGGAGTCAACAAGCATGTGGACAAAGGGGTGTAACCGTGCCTTAGTGGGTCACAACTGAGGATGCCATATTCAGGATAAACTGCTGAGAAATAGGGCGCAAACAACTCAAAACTCATGGTTATTCTTTTATAAGATATACCAAACCAGCCACAAAAGTAAACTCCTGTTTCACCACACTGGCTAACAAGAAAACATAAAGGCAGTTTCCTAAGGCATTCCAGTTCTTATATCACCACCAAAAACACTGGATTCAGAGGTAAGTTGTTCTTTACAACCAGTCTCATCAAATAATAGGTTCTTCTGATCCCAAAGGACCAGCCACACACCCAGGTCAATATATAACTTAGATCTTAGCCAAAAATCACGCTAATGCCAATCCTTTAGTATCTAAAATCTAAAGGTTTATTTATAAAAAAGAAAGAAAGAAAGGTGAGAGTTAAAATTGGTTAAAGGAATCAATTACATACAATAATGGCATAGGTCTTGGTTCAGGCTTGTAGCAGTGATGGAATAAACTGCTGGCTTAAGTCAAGTCTCTGGAGTACATCCACTACTTGGATGGGTCATTCAGTCCTTTATTCAGAGCTTCAGTTTGTAGCAAAGTTCCTCCAGAGGTAAGAAGTAGGATTGAAAACAAAATGGAGGGGTTTCCAGGGCCTTTTATAGCTTTTGCCATGTGGAGGGCATTCCATTGTTCTTACTGCGGAAAATTACAGCAACAAGATGGAGTTTGGAGTCACATGGGCAAGTCCCATGTCCATGCATTTTGCCTCAGTCATTGCAGGAAGCCATTACCTACACACCAGACAGCACGTTTACATGACAGTCTATTCAGTGTAGATGGGCATCTCCCATGGTACATTGTCAACCAAGTGTTTCTTGATGAGCCACTTAATTTGAATAGTCCCTCCAAGATGTGCTGGGCGTTACCTTGTGGGCGTTACCTCAGGAGCAAACATTTGAAATCCAAGTATAGAGCCAATACTTATAACTTCATATACAAAAATGATACATGCATACAAATAGCATAATCATAACCAGCAATTCATAACCTTTTCATAGACACTTCACTTGACAACCTTTTTACAATATTTGCTGCAAATATATAACAGTGGTTGCAACAATGATCTATATGGTCATATTTTAATTAGATAACATCACAGGGGGATCCAGTGGATATAGTGTACTTAGATTTTCATAAAGCCTTTGAAAAGGTCCCTCACCAAAGGCTCCTAAGTTAAGTAAGTTGTCATGGGATAACAGGGAAGGTCCTCTTATGGATTGGTAACTGGTAACAAACATAGCAGGAAACAAAGGGTAGGAACAAATGGTCAGTTTTCAGAATGAAGAGAGGTAAATAGTGGTGTCCCCCAGGGGTCTGTACTGCCCTGCCTCTTCTGTTTGAGGCCCCGCCACCGCTTGCTGCTCTCACCCCCCCCATGGCCTTGGGCTGGGCAGCGGGGGCCAGAGAGCTTGGTCAGGGCCATGGAGGGCAGGGGGCTGAGAGCTCGACCCTGGCTAGGGTCAAGCTCTTAGCCTGGGCGGGGACCATGAAGCTCTTGGCCCTGGCCAGAACTCCCAGCCTGGAGCGCCTCCCGCATTCCACCCGCAGCCCCGCCCATGATCCCACCCCATTCCACCTCTTGCCCCAAGGCCCCATCCCCCACTTACTCCTCCCGCTGCGGCCCCGAGACCGGAAAAGCTCCACAGCTGGGAGCAAGAACTCCTCCAGCACCAAGGCTGTGGTTGAGGGAAATTTTTCCAGGGGCTGCAAATTGACCTGGGCTCCTGGGCACGGGCCCCATGGAGTAATCCGCCACTGCCCCCCTCCTGGCGGCGAGAGGTTTGGGGAGGCTTAACCTCCCCTAGCCTCCATTATGTGCCGCCCATGCCCTGAAGCGCTGACCACCACAGGCGAGCAGGAAGCCCCTGCAGCTCTCAGTCACTGCAGGTGGCAGTGGGACCCAGAGCTCCCAGCTTCTGGCCCCAGAGCTTTGAGCTGGGCCGGTGCTACCATTTAGGCAAACTAGGCGGTTGCCTAGGGCGCCAAGATTTGGGGGCGCCAAAAAGCATTGCCCCCAATTTTTTTTTTACAGTGTTCCTACGCTCCCTCTCCAAGCACGTCATCGCTGCTCCGCTTCTTCTGCCTCCCAGGCTTGCAGCGCCAATCAGCTGTTTGGCGCCGCAAGCCTGGGAGGAGAATTAGAGTGGGGGCGGTGTGCTCAGGGAGGAGGCAGAGCAGAGGTGAGCTGGGGTGGGGAGCTACCGCACGGCTCCCCGGGGGGGGAGCTGCCATGGCGGGGGTGCCTCAGGGCAGGGGGGGGAGGAGTTGCCGCAGGGAGGTGCCGGAGGGGGGGAGTGGGGAGCTGCCGCAGGGCACGGGGGGGCACAAGATGGAAGTTTCGCCTAGGGCGCGAAACTTCCTTGCACCGGCCCTGGCTTTGAGTCACCGCTGGGGTCCCCGCAGCTCCCAGCCACAGTGGCGATGGATCCTGGACTCCGCCCCCCTCCCGCAACAGGGCTTGGGCTCTAATCCCACCATCAGCCCCATTTTGTCACAGTTATTTTTAGTAAAAGTGAGGGACAGGCCACAGGCTTCCATGATTTTTTTTTTTTTAATTGCCTGTGACCTGTTCATGACTTTTACTAAAAGTAACTATGACAAAATCTTAACCTGGACAATGACCATGGGAGGGAAAAAGCAAAAGCTGTATTGTTTTTTTCCAGCAGCCTTCTGATTTTTAACCCTCCCAACTCCAGTCTGATCATTTCAGAGTGAAAATGGTCACACAGAAATGCAGGGCTTATCCCCTAGCTGCTGTTCCCTAACCCCCGCTAGCCCCTCAGTGCGGGGAGCTGCCATTCTAGCCCTCTTTGCACCGCTCCCCTAGTAAGCTCCTCCCTCCCTTCCCTTGATCCCACTGCCTCCCAGTCTTTCTTGGCTCCCACATTTTCCCTCTGCCCCCCTCAGTCTCCTTCTCTTCCCTCTCCCACATTCCTCATTGTCTGCACACGGGGGGTGGTTGGACTGATTCCAAACCCACGAAGCCTGTGTAGAATCTTTCAGTTGATTTCAATGGGCATTGGCGAACAGTGTGTGGCTAGCCTTCGTTAAGGGCCTGCCTGCCTTCAATCCCCGTGAAAGTACTAGCAGCTGGAGGGGAGGCAGCATGGCATGCAGAAGACCTAGGTACTATTCCCAGCTTTGCCACTGGTCTGCTGGGTGATCTTGGGTGAGTAGCTTCCTTGCTTCGTGCCTCAGTTTCCCCATCTGTAAAATAGGGATAATGATACCAACTTCCTTAGTAAAGTGCTTTGAGATCTACTCGTGAAAAGCATTAGGTAAGAACAAAGCATTATTAGTATTCTAGATAAGGGGAAAAGTGCGCAAAGGAAAATGAAAATGTACGGTGAGCCCCAGGAAAACATTACAGACACTGGCAATTCTGCCAACACTTCTGGGGAAGCTCAGGCTACTAAAAACCATGGAAAACCAGAACATTTCTGTTCAGTTTCCAATCATTACCCCTCTTCCGCTGTTTTAAACACAACTAGAGGTGAGCAAAATTGAGCATTGCCGTGCCTTGGGAAATTCCAACAGCTCTACATTTGTTTTCATTCCAATTGGGACAAAAAAGTTGAAATTTTGGAATTTTTCACTGGACAGAAAAAAAATTGTTTTGACATTTTCAATTGAAATGAAACATTTTGACGTTCCAAAAATCAAAATGTTTCCTTTAGGCTTGTTGAAATGACCTGAACACTTCATTTCAGGTCATTTCAACATTAAATTGCATTTTCCCATTGTGGCACATTGTCTCATGGGAGTTACAGTTTGGGAGCCACATGCCCCTATTTTCCCTTATAGGTCAGGCTCCTTGGCTGGAATACAACTCCCATGATGCACCACACAGAGTTTAGTCAGAGGGAAAATCATATTGCATGATGGGAAATGTGGTTCTCTAGGGAGCTCAGCCTATAGGAGAGACTTGAGGGCTGAACTACAAATCCCATAAGGCATTGCAGTGATAGGCAAGTGAAGTTTAATGTTGTATTCAACTGATATGAAACAAAATTATTGGGTCAGTGCAATAAAACAAAATATTCTGATTTGGGTTTAACCAACCCAAAATGAAATATTTCCATTTAAATTTCCCCAATCGAAAAAACATAGAAAATTTTCGGCAAAATTGAGAATTTTTCACATAGAAAATTTTGACTTTGTGGAAACTGCATTTTCCATTGGAAAATACCTTTGGCAGAAAAGTCCCAACTAGCTCTAAAGAAAACCTAAACTTTGGGTCTAAAGTACTCTAGTTGACAGTTTAAATATGAATGGCTTGTTTAGCCTAACCAAAAGAAGGCTGAGGGGAGATATGACTGCTCTTTATAAATATATCAGAGTGATAAATATTAGGGAGGGAGAGGAATTATTTAAGCTTAGTACCAATGTGGACACAAGAACAAATGGATATAAACTGGACATTAGGAAGTTTAGACTTGAAATTAGACGAAGGTTTCTAACCATTAGAGGAGTGAAGTTCTGGAACAGCCTTCCAAGGGGAGTAGTGGGGGCAAAAGACATATCTGGCTTCAAGACTAAGCTTGATAAGTCTATGGAGGGGATGGTATGGTGGGATAGCCTAATTTTGGCAATTAATTGATCTTTGACTATTAGCAGATAAATATGCCCAATGGTCTGTGATGGGATGTTAGATGGGGCGGGATCTGAGTTACCACAGAGAATTCTTTCCTGGGTGCTGGCTGGTGAGTCTTGCCCACATGCTTAACTGATTGCCATATTTGGGGTCGGGAAGGAATTTTCCTCCAGGGCAGATTGGCAGAGGCCCTGGAGGTTTTTTGCCTTCCTCTGCAGCGTGGAGCACGGGTCACTTGCTGGAGGATTCTCTGCACCTTGAGGTCTTTAAGCCACGATTTGAGGACTTCAATAACTCAGGCATAGGTTAGGGATTTGTTACAGGAGTGGGTGGGTGAGATTCTGTGGCCTGCGTTGTGCAGGTCAGACTAGATGATCATAATGGTCCCTTCTGACTTTAAAGTCTATGAGTCTATGAATGGGCTGGAATGCAAAAGGGAAATCCTGCTGTGCCAATACAGATTTATTTTATAATTTTTATTTTTTTTTAAATTAAGGGAGATATCCCATCTCCTAGAACCGGAAGGGACCTTGAAAGGTCATCAAGTCCAGTCCCCTGCCTTCACTAGCAGGACCAATTTTTTGCCCCTCATCCCTAAATGGCCCCCTCAAGGATTGAACTTACAACCCTGGGTTTAGCAGGCCAATGCTCAAACCACTGAGCTATCCCTCAATAAATAAATTTACTTTATTTAGGCCCAGGTTTCCAGAAACAATATCTGGCACCCACCGTGAGACCCCCTGCAGTGATGTGATTTGCAGAGGCTAGGTATTTGGCAATGGCTGAGCCCTTTTAAGGCATCTTGAACTGGGCACTAAAAATTTGAGACACCCCGCATCACTAGTCACTTGTGAATATCTTGGCCTTAATTACTTTTTTTGGTACTTGGCAGCCTACGTGCCACCAAAGCATGTACATTACACACAGGAGATTCACTCCCACATGGTGGTTCTAGTCAGTGTGTAGGAGCAGGATTTTATAATGTCCCATGAGAATTAATGTATGATTTGATTTCATCCTGTCAGCCACCCTTTTTGAATAGCAGAAAGAAATGACAGACCAGAACAATCCTTATGTCTGATTATGGTAACCCTTTTGTTTTAGGATAAGTTATAATCGCTACTATGGTTTCCTATATGTATTACAAATTAGGCACTCTAGTTAAATATACATTTCTTTGTTTTAAGGTTTTAGTAAATAAGAGACAGGATTTTGTATTGTATCTATGTTAAGGAGATTAGAGGAATGTTGAGGGCCTGAAGCCCCAATGTGAATTGTTTTAGTTATAAGATTTAGCAAGGCTTGATTTACAATGTATTCTGCTGAATATACAATACTGCTGTCTGTATACCTTTGAAGGTTTCTGTAAGAGATTGTTTGTGTGAATGAGGAATGCATGCATCAGGAAAAGATAAGGTGTGAAAGCCATCACAAATGTCCACATGGTCAAGAGAAGTGAGAGACTTAAAAAAGACCACGTTTCAGAGTAGCAGCCGTGTTAGTCTGTATCCGCAAAAAGAACAGGAGTACTTGTGGCACCTTAGAGACTAACAAATTTATTAGAGCATAAGCTTTCGTGGGCTACAGCATCCGAAGAAGTGGGCTACTTCTTCGGATGCTGTAGCCCACGAAAGCTTATGCTCTAATAAATTTGTTAGTCTCTAAGGTGCCACAAGTACTCCTGTTCTTTTTAAAAAGACCAGGAGACAATCAGAAAACATTCATTGTACCCGATGCTAAACATGTTAGCAGCATTGACGACCTCAGAAGTGAGGCAGGCACCCCCAAAGGCGAGACAACAAATAGGAGATAACGATGGGAAGCGGGACAATAACCATCAAATGATAATACAATTTAAGGATTAATGATTACAGGATGACATTGCAAAATGCATGGACTCAAATGGGAATTTACAACTATAAAGCCGGGGTGTTTTGCCATGGAACTCTGGGTTCAGTCCTGCAAAGCCTCAGAGCATCGGATCGTGACCGACAAGAGCCCAGCTCCACACTTGTGCTCAATCTAACTGGCCATTAGATTGATTCGAGCTACAACAGACTGGTAACTATAAACATCACTGCAGGAGAGAGAGAGAGAGAGAGAGAGAGTGTGTTTTCAATAAATGCTGCGTATTTGCCTTCCTCTATAAAGAGCCCGTGTGCTTTGTATGAGCATAACAAGTGTAACTCAAGAAACTGACTGAAAATAAAACAAGCCTCAAACTGTTCCTTGAAATCCCTGTCAAGGCTGGATCCCCACTTTGAACTTTAGGGTACAAATGTAGGGGCCTGCATGAAAACTTCTAAGCTTAACTACCAGCTTAGCTCTGGTTCTGCTGCCACCATTTCAATGGATTCCATTCCTGGGAAACCTTGAAAAACCTTCACCAATTCCCTGGTGAATACAGATCCAAACCCCTTGGATTTTAAAACAAGGAGAAATTAACCATTCCCCCTCCTTCCTCCCACCAACTCCTGGTGAATACAGTTCCAACCCCCCTGGGATCTACAACAGGGAGAAATTAACCATCCCCCCTCCTTCCTCCCACCAACTCCTGGTGAATCAAGATCCAAACCCCTTGGATCTTAAAACAAGGAAAAATCAATCAGGTTCTAAAAAGAAAGCTTTTAATTAAAGAAAAAGGTAAAAATCATCTCTGTAAAATCAGTATGGAAATTAACCTTACAGGGTAATCAAACTTAAAGAGCTCAGAGGACTCCCCTCTAGTCTCAGGTTCAAAGTACAGCAAACAAAGATAAACACTTTAGTAAAAGGTACATTTACAAGTTGAGAAAACAAAGGAAAACTAACACGCCTTGCCTGGCTATTTACTTACAAGTTTGAAATAGGAGAGACTTGTTTAGAAAGATGTGGAGAACCTGGATTGATGTCTGGTCCCTCTCAGTCCCGAGAACGAACACACTCCCAAACAAAGAACACAAACAACAACCTTCCTCCCCCAAGATTTGAAAGTATCTTGTCCCCTTATTGGTCCTTTAGGTCAGATGCCAGCCAGGTTACCTGAGCTTGTTAACCCTTTACAGGGAAAAGGATTTTGGAGTCTCTGGCCAGGAGGGATTTTATAGTACTGTACACAGGACAGCTGTTACCCTTCCCTTTATAGTTATGACACAAGTGTAACTCAAGAAACTGACTGAAAATAAAACAAGCCTCAAACTGTTCCTTGAAATCCCCTGCTTGTGCTTTGGCAGAGCATGAGGGGCAGACAAGGCCAGTGGTTAGGGCACTAGGATAGGAGACCAAGGGACAATTCCCTGCTTTGCCACAGATGCCTTGTGTGACCTTGGGCAAGTCCTTTGCTCCCTCTTGGCCTCAGGTCCAATCTGTTCAATAGGATAACAGCCCTGCTCTCCCTCCTAGGGGTTGTAGTGCTTTCTCCACCAGTGACAATTTTTAACTCAGGATGGGATGTTTTTCTCAAAGATGGGCTCTATTTGGGGGCAGGTCTCTGGCCTGTATTATACAGGATGTCAGACTGGATGGTCCCAGTGGTCCCAGAATGGCACTAGGGGCCAGATAAGTACTAGAGATAGAAGCTGGCTCCACAGGCAGAGACCTGTGACTGAGGCTGCCCTGTCACTAGGCCTGGAGAAAGCAAACACAATCCACTGGTCAGTGTGTTATGGGTCCCCCTGTGTGTGTCTGTTACAGCTTCAGGCTTTCAGCTCTGGCGGTCATCCAACCCTAAGAACTAGTAGCAAACGATGGAGCAAGAAATGGCCATGATGGGACACAAATTTAAATTCTTCTCAGGGCATCCTCTCTCCTTTTGCTCACTTCTCCCCAACAGCTCCCCACGGATCTACCATCAGGCATGCCGGGTTTGGAGAGACCAGGGAGAGGATTTGTCTGAGCATCCTGCACTAGCCTCTGGAGTGAGCCCCAGGGCTTCTAAGCTTGAGTAGTGACCTTGGGGCATTGGCCAAGGTGTCAGACTAGCCATCTAGGAGAAATACCAACTTCTCTGGGGACAGGGGACAGGCAATAGATTGGGAATGTGCCAGAGGGGAACGGCTGAGAACTCACCAGATTAATCTGTAGCATCAGCAGGAGAAAGGTGTAGTGAGCAAGTGGCTCAGGAGAGAGGATAAGAAAGATGCTGTAACACTGTGGGGGGTGGGGAAGGGTAGCTTGCTGTGAACTTTCCTGGCACCCACCTAGCAGGCATCACCCGAAGGCTGGGAGCAGAGATCTCCTGATCCTTCTAGAGGCAGGCCCACCAAGACGCAGGAGGGGAGGGATTTGGCTGCAGCAGGGAGAGGAGGAGGAGGAGGATTTGGTTAGCAAAGCTAACCCTTTAAAGAGCTTAAGTGGCAGGATAGAGGAGCCTGATTAGCCAGCGTAGTCCTTCTCCTGGCATCGAGGGATTAAGAGCACTTGTTACCTGCCTCATCCTTCAGAGCAGCCAGTGCCACAAGGAAGAAAACAAAAGGAGATCCAGTTCCGTTTTTCCTCACTCTCACCCCGCACTGTCCAAACTGCTGGGAGGACAGGAACCATGAGGCCAGCAGTATGCTAGAGAAACCAGATCTATTAACCCTTGGCATGCCTCCCCATTCCTGCAGAGCAGAACACTCCATGGCATCACAGTCTGACATCTGAGCCCCGCAGACCCCAGCTGGCATGGACCCAAACTTGGCTTCCTTCCCTCCCTGACTGCACCCCGCAGCAGGCATGGGTCAGAAATCACAAAAGCCATCAGGCTTCATCTTGCCTAATAGAAGTTGAGAGGCCAGGCCTGAGGTCAACTGCACAGAACCCTGTGCAAGCAGAGGACAGGGCGCTCGCACTGGAAACTACGTCCGCTCTAAACCCTGCACCTGTGGAGTGGCTCCTGGAAATGGATCCCTTCTCTCCCATGCTGGATGAAAGCTCTGCAGGTGCCAAGGGCCCACAGCAAGTGTCTTTCACATGGATGTGCATTGTCCTAATTCATTCAAGAGCAGCTTGTTTTTTTGGGGGTGGGGAGATGGAGCTCCCATTGGCTCCCTTTTGGATGGGGCAGGTTGACTAGTAGGCGAGTTCCAGGCTGCCCCATTGAATGCAGTCTGACAAGCAGAGGGAGTTTCTAATTGGCCGAGTAAGGCAAGGAGGACCCACAGTTCACAAGCAGAACATATGTTTGTGTATAAATGTTCACAAAGTAACTAATCCAGAATAACTGGGTCCACATGGCCAGCTTTAACCTATGCCCCTTGGAATCAGTGTGCCCACACAGCACTGAGTTTTTTCAGAATAAGCGCACAGCATTCTGACAGCATTGTCCTGCTCCCGGGGTCTATGAATTCTGGAATTTTTCTCACAGCGCATTGTGGGATACCCACTTGGGGGTCCCATGATTCCCATGATTCACTTGTCTTTCATCAGCCAGCCTGGAGGGGACTGTGCTGGACACGGTGATCCTGGCAATCATTAATATACAGCGGCTGCTGCACTTGTATTTGCAACTGCAGAGCCAGATGGTTTGGTTTTGGGAGATGCCGTTGGGCTGCTGAGCCAGTTTGGGAAAGGGAGGAAGAGGAGGATGAAGTCAAGCAGCTACTTGTGACTGAACTTTTCCTGGAGCAGCTTCACTCGGGGAACTGCTGTTTCTGGGCTTGGCCAACTAGCCCTGACTGCAGGATGGGACAGTGCTGCAGATCTGGGATGACCACCAAGGGCAGAATTTCAGGACGACAAAGGCCACTTTCTTAAAGATCTGTGCAGAAGCTCACCCTGGAGTGGCAGTGGTGGCAAACCAACAGGAGAGCTCCCCGTGGTGTGAAAAAGTGTGTGGCCATCGCCATCTTGTAGCTTGCCATCCCTGGTCAGTAGCTCACCAATTTGGGGTTAGTAGATCAACCATCAGGATTCTTCTCATGGCAAAGCGCACTGTGGTGTGTGCTGCTAAAAGAGCAGGCTGATGCCTGGGTCAGATAGCTTGGCAATGCACAGGAGGTTATGGATGGATCTGCACAGTTGCGGTTCCAAAATTGTATTGGCGCCATAGATGGGACCCACATGTGCCCATTCTTTGAGCCCCACACAAGGCCTCAGAGTTCATCAACAGAAAGGGGGATTTCTCCAGGGTGCTCCAAGGCCTTGGCTGATCACCGTGGCAGGTTTGCCAATATTAAAGTGGGGTGGTCTGGAAAGGGCCATGGTCCCTTTAGCCTGTTTCCTGTAATGAGAAAGAGAAACTTTGCTCCCAGGGCCACTCTGGACATCAACGGTTCTGTGATTCCTGTCATTCTGGGAGACCCAGCTCACCCTCTGCTTCCCTGACTGACCACCCCTTTTCCCGTGCACTTGGACTGGAGAAAAGAGCTGTCTCACTCTCTCTGGAGCAGCTGCAGAATGACAATGGGGTGTGCATTTGGCAAGCTGAAAGGGAAACAGAGGAGTCTGGTGGCAAGAGATGGAGGCTGCTGAGCAGTATCTGCCTGGTGGGATGGCTGGTTGCTGAGTCAGGCACAATCTGTGCAAGCCCAGTGTGGAGCCTCACTAATGGCGGAGAGGTGAAGGGGCAGAGACTTTTGGAATGTTAGGAACAGCTGGAGAGGTAGTGTCTGCCAATTACAGCAAAGTGTCAGGGCCCAGGGTGAAATGGTGACATGAACGTTGATTACACACTGTGTCAGGCTGGGCATAATGACTTTACGAAATGGACGTTTGTCGGGCTTTTATTAGGCTTTGTGCATCAATTTTATGACTGTGCCATATGTGTAGTTTTATACACATGGACTGAACCTGTGTCAATAAGAAACTTCCGTGAACTTCAAACAGTGCAAATAATACAATCTCTATTGGGCAGAACACAGTGCAACCATAAAACCAGTGAAACATAAAACACAAGTTGGAAGTGCAGGGTAAACAGCAATGCACACCTGGCACACATTTCTAAGGTGTTGAGTGCATGCATTTGTGCTGTTCAAGGCACCAGTGTCTATAAGTGCAGAATGTGACTGTTGTCCTTACCTTGCGATGCAGAATGGCAAGGGAAGAAACCATCCCTGGTACTGTAGTTGCAGGAGTGAATGTGGGAGCCCAGGATCCACTGTTTTCATTGTCATGGGCTGTGGCGTGGGGAAGGAACTGACTCTAGCTGGAACTTGGAGAAGGGTACTGCTACTCCCAGCATGCATTGCTGGTGTGGGCTCCAGGTCTAGTTGGCAGCCGGTTTCAAGCGAAGTGCCCCAAGGGTCGGTCCTGGGGCCGGTTTTGTTTAATATCTTTATTAATGATCTGGAGGATGGTGTGGACTGCACTCTCAGCAAGTTTGCAGATGACACTAAACTAGGAGGCGTGGTAGATACACTAGAGGGTAGGGATCGGATACAGAGGGACCTAGACAAATTAGAGGATTGGGCCAAAAAAAACCTTATGAGGTTCAACAAGGACAAGTGCAGAGTCCTGCACTTAGGACGGAAGAATCCCATGCACTGCTACAGACTAGGGACCAAATGGCTAGGTAGCAGTTCTGCAGAAAAGGACCTAGGGGTCACAGTGGACGAGAAGCTGGATACGAGTCAACAGTGTGCTCTTGTTGCCAAGAAGGCTAACGGCATTTTGGGTTGTATAAGTAGGGGCATTGCCAGCAGATCGAGGAACGTGATCATTCCCCTTTATTCAACATTGGTGAGGCCTCATCTGGAATACTGTGTCCAGTTTTGGTCCCCACACTACAAGAAGGATGTGGAAAAATTGGAAAGAGTCCAGCGGAGGGCAACAAAAATGATTAGGGGTCTGGAGCACATGACTTATGAGGAGAGGCTGAGGGAACTGGGATTGTTTAGTCTCCAGAAGAGAAGAATGAGGGGGGATTAGATAGCAGCCTTCAACTACCTGAAGGGGGGTTCCAAAGAGAATGGAGCTCGGCTGTTCTCAATGGTGGCAGATGACAGAACAAGGAGCAATGGTCTCAAGTTGCAGTGGGGGAGGTCCAGGTTGGATATTAGGAAACACTATTTCACTGGGAGGGTGGTGAAGCACTGGAATGCGTTACCTAGGGAGGTGGTGGAGTCTCCTTCCTTGGAGGTTTTTAAGGCCCGGCTTGACAAGCCCTGGCTGGGATGATTTAGTTGGGAATTGGTCCTGCTTTGAGCAGGGGGTTGGACTAGATGACTTCTTGAGGTCCCTTCCAACCCTGATATTCTATGATTCTATGACATGGCTGGGTTGAGATTGTGAACTATGCACCAAAATGTTCTCCAGCAGGACCATCTGCTTGTGTCAGTTCCAGGAGCTGTTCTTGCATGTCCCTGTCTCTCTCACAGCTGTCCCTTGTCAATTCTCTATCCTTCTCTGCGAGGAGACCTTTTCTCTACATCCGTGCCTTCTTAACCCTCTTCTGAGATGCAGACACAAGGTCCCCAAACATCTCATCTCTGGTCTTCCTTTTGCTGCCCTGAAAATTTGTTGGGCAGTTAGAGGTTGAAAACACTCCTGGCCGGTGTTTGGGGGGCGTGGAGGGACGCCAGGTGCAGGAGCTGCAAAATAGAACAAGTAGTTATTGTACTAATTCCAGTCTTCATGGCAACAATGAGAAAATGTTGCTGTCTCTTCAGTTTTGGAATACCACTCCTGTCGTCTCTCCCAGCCTAGGGTGGGCTTGGAGATGGTAAGACATTTGCCACCTCCCCTCCCCGTCAGATAGGACCCCAAACCAATCCTGGGTCGCTGGTAGGCAGTGGGGTCGGGGCTTGGGGTTGGATGGTAAGGCTAAGGGGTGGCAGCAGGGGACAGGTTACTAACTTCATGTGCATCTCTGATTCTCAGATTGCAAGGCCAGAGGAACCTCTGTGATCATCCAACCTGACCCCTGTAGAACACAGGCCAAAAGAACTGCCCCAAAAGAATTCCTAGAGCTGATCTGTTAGAAAACATCCCGTCTTGATTTAAAATTATCAGTGATGGAGAATCCACCGTGACCCTTGGTCAGTTGTTCCAATGGCTAATTACCCTCCCTGTTAAAATGTATGTCTTATTTCCAATCGGAATTTGTTTAGCCTCAACATCCAGCCCTTGTGTCAGGTTAGACCTTTCTCTGCTAGATCAGTTGGGCAGCAGGTTACTAATTACATTTTTGAAGCCTGTCCCTACTTTGGAGGACGTTGCCCTGAGGCATGCCACAAAGAGACAGAGAAGGCACTAGGCAGGCCAGCACGATATGCAGCGGCGCTAGTCACTAGAATGGTCCCCTGCATAAGTTGCTACTTGTGCAGGCAGCCCTGAAAAGGCTGTGCTGCCTGGTAATGTGAGTGCCAAAACACACTGTCTTTGCCTTAAAGTCTCTAACAGCTGCAGACCAGAACAAAATGCACGGCAAAATAAACAGACCTCTGCAGGAATTATTCTGAACCCAAGGGGTTAACAATGCCAAGAGTCTGAGCTAGCCCAGTGCCCTGTCATCTCTATGCATTTTAAACTGTCTCACTTTGGGAGATATACTTCATCAAACGCTACAGTCGCAGAAAGCTCAGAGCACCACTCAAAGTTGGAAGCAAAGGGCCATTTTATATTGATTTCTCTCTTTCCGCATTTGCCGTTTCAATAAACAAGCCTGCATTACAATGCATTAGATTTTTAACCCCCGTGGTGCGCCAGCCAGGTATAGGGAGCAGTGGCTGCACAGGTCGGAGAGGGAAGTTTTTGATATTTCAGAGAAATACACAGTGCGTAGGTCACAGTCTACCAGTGCCATTTTGAGTACGTGGGGGTGGGGCCAACGGAGCGGGAGAGGGACAGGGGAGGGTGAGTGCTCGGTTGGCCGATGGCTGAGGGAGATTTACATTTCAGAGAAATAAACACTGCAGAGCTTAAATTCTCCACCATGGATCATGCTATTATGAGCAGGGGAAAGGGGAAGGAGAGGACGATAAAATCTGAGCAGGTTCAGGCTCCTAGCTCACAACTGCCCAAAACGGCCGCAGCCACTGAGTCCTGGAACAAAAGTTGTTTAACACCCTGTAAAAGAGCCCCCCGCATTTTTTTCCCCAATGGTGGGAGTCCGTGGCCATGCCCATTGTCCTTGCAAGAGGAACCCCGCCCTTTGCGACTCTTCTTGTGTCTCTTCTGCTGGGGGAATCGAAAGGAAAATAAACGTTCCAGTGCCCCCAAGAATAACTTCTTCCCGGAGCCAAGTCACATGGAAAAGCTCAGCAGCGTCGTCTTACTCCAGGGCTGTCTGCATGGTGCTGTTCTAGGAGTCCTTCTGGCTGGGTAGCTGAATCAGGCTCACTACCCTGGGAGTTCGCGGCACTCCCTGTAGGGCTGGGGTGGAGATCTCCTGGATGGGAATTCCCCCTGTGGCTTTGGGAGTCGTTCAGGGTGATCTCTCCCCTGCCCCCGATCAGTTGACACTGACCCAGGTCGGTAGTCAGGATGGCTTTGGCGATCAACTGTAGTACTGCAGAAACATGGTGGAGAAGGCTGTCCCAAACTGGGCTATATGTAAAAAGAAGAACAGGAGTACTTGTGGCACCTTCTCTCTCATCCAAATTAGCCATGGCGTACTGCCCACGTGGAAGGAGTAAGTGAGCCATTAATCTCTGAAAGGTCGCCACTGCCCCTGCCACCCAAACGGCATTGTTGGAAAATTGTTGGTGCAGTCCAAAGGGCGTGGCAAACACGGTCTTTTCCCTGGATCCTGGCGTCAAAGGGGATCTGCCAACCCCAGGGGGCGGGGAGGGAGCGCCACCTAGCCTCATTCTGCCCCGAGACCAGCTCCGACCCCAGCCACAGCTCTGCTCCAACCAGGGCCGGCTCTAGGCACCAGCTTCTCAAGCAGGTGCTTGGGGTGGCCACTCCGGAGAGGGGCAGCACATCCAGGTATTTGGCGGCAATTCGGCGGACGGTCCCTCACTCCGCCTGGGAGCAAAGGACCTCCCGCCGAATTGCCGCCGCAGATCGCGATCACGGCTTTTTTTTATTTGTTTGTTTTTGTTTTGGCTGCTTGGGGCGGCCAAAACCCTGGAGCCGGCCCTGGCTCCAACACCAAAGTAGTTCTGCCTCATTCCCTCTCCACCTCTAGCCCCACTCCACTCCATCCCCTGCTCTGCCCCCAGACCAGCTCCGCCCTCAGCCACAGCTCCACTCCGCCCCCTGCTCTGTCCCCAGACCAGCTCCGCCCCCAGCCGCGGCTCCACTCCGCCCCCTGCTCTGTCCCCAGACCAGCTCCGCCCCCAGCCGCAGCTCTATTCTGCCCCCTGCTCTGCCAACAGACCACCTCCGCCTCAGCCATAGCTCCACTCCACCCCCTGCTCCGCCCCCAGCCGCAGCTCCACTCCAACCCCTGCTCTGCCCCCAGACCAGCTCCGCCCTCAGCCATAGCTCCACTCCACCCCTGCTCCGCCCCCAGCCACAGCTCTATTCTGCCCCCTGCTCTTCCAACAGACCAGCTCCACCCCCAGCCGGAGCTCCACTCTGCTCCCTGCTCTGCCAACAGACCAGCTCCGCCCCTACCCCAGCTCCTCCCCCACCCACCATTCTGCCCTCAACTCCACCGCTAAGATAACTGTGCAGTAATGGAGGTGGGTGCAGAAGAGCAACATCCTGGCTCAGGCATATGGCAGACAAATGCAGGCCTCTTGACCTAAGGTGGGAAGACTGCCACCTCAGGAGTTGGGTTGGCAGCAGGGGTTGGGAGAGCCGGGCCCACCCTACTCCACTGGGACAGCAGGGATCCCACCACAACACACTGACTCGGGTTCTGACAGCAAAACTGGTTTCCCTGGGCTACTTCCTGGGAGAGGGGTTCCGTAGTCATGGGGTCCTCCGTTTCATCGGGGTATTCGGCCGCCGGCATTCCGGGTTGCTCCTCTCCACTCTCAGCTTCCTCAGGGGTCAGGGTGCTCCTCACCTGGGTAGCAGGGCCCAGGGTCTGCAGCAGGCTTGAGATATCTATCTCCTTCCCTGGCTCAGGCTCAACTGAGCTAGTAGCCCCATGCCCAACTTTTATACTTCCTGTCCCACCCCTTAGCTTCCAGCAGGAGGGTCGGGCTGGGCCTGGCTCCGCCCACCAGGGCTCAGAGAGCAGCTCCTCCCTCTCTGGCTCAGTGGGAGGCCACTCTACCTCACTACATGGCCTCTTGGGGGCCTCCAATGCTGTCCACAGAACAACAGGGTGCCTCCCCTTGGCAAAAATCTGGTCCAGCTTGTGATAGGAAGGGCAGGGGCTGGGACCATTCCAGAGGCTTGGTTGTCCTTTCCTGTGGAGTGGCACTGGAACCTGTCCTGGGAGTGACCCCTGTCCATCACTGGATTCGATACAGACTCGTGTATCTTGGTATTCTGAGGGTAGCTACTAAGGCAGGACTAGGCCATCTCCCCAGCTCATAAGGAAATCCATGATCTCTGCACGGCTCCCTGGGGATCCATGGCTGCTGCACCACTGAGAGGGATATGTGACTCTGACAGTGTATACACCTGGATGGAACACAGGTGGCTGCATGCCAGTGTTTAAACGGAGGTGACATCCAGTCAATATGATGCCAGAGTAGTAGAAGGTATGCAGGTAAAAAGACAGACCAATCCAGGTACAAAGCAGTGCAGTGTGGGATAGCAATGGGAGGACTGCCAGAGGCAGAACTGTTCATTCAAAATACAGATATGTCCACACGGACCTGTGCTGGACTAACTCATCTCAAAATGGACTCAATCCACTTGCACAATGGATTAGCCAATTTGCAAAAAGTGGCCAGATAATTAAAAACAAAAAGAAAAGAAAGACAGAGATTGTGTTAGATGGACACTGGCCATTTTAGTCCAAAACAATAGTTAATGTGGGGGGAAAAAACCCACAACCTGTGTAGAGAAGCTCTTGGCATTTGTTTGGCTGTTAGTATGTTTCTAACGTGATAATATTTGAATGCTGCATCTGACCAATTCCAAAATTTCAGAAAATGGAATTTCATGGGCAGAACTGTGCAGATTTTGGTGAAAACTCAATAACTGGAAGGGGAAAAAATGGGGAACACATGGAGCCCTGGCATCTGGTTAGCAGACCCAGCATTTCAACCACTTCTGCCATCATCATCCCAGATCAAAGAACCAGTTGATGTTGCCACCTTCCAGCACAACCCCTGCTAGCCAGGTCAGCTCTGCCCATCCTCCCAAGAGACTTTAACATGTGACCCCTTGAATTATTTATCTCCTAGATAGAAATAAGACGAGGGGAATGAAGGGGCATAGGAGTGCACACAGAGCCTCTGGCTGGGGGTGGGAAATGGAGGACCCTGGTATGGGGGAAGTGGGGCACACAGAGCTACTGGCATATGAAGGAGAGGGAAGGGGGGCACAGAGTCCCTGCCATGGTGGGAAAGTGAGGAATGGAGGACATGGGAGGAAAGGGGAATGAGGGGGGCACATAGAGCCGCTGGCATGGGGCAGGGGTGGGAGGAGTCCCTGAAATAGAGAGGGCTGGGAGAATGGCACCCAAAGAATCTGTGGGGAGAATGGAGGGGAGCCAGGAGCCCCTGGGGTGGGCAAGGAGCTCAGCTGACAGAAGCTATGAAGTGTGCAAACGTCTAATTAGCCAACGATCAATGAATTTTTAATGCACCCATTGCCGTGGTACTGGGGTCTCAGCTGCTAGGATGCTAGCTGTCCCTCTCGGCTGCTATTTAAACAGCCTCTTCCAGATCTGGAAGAACAGAAAGGAGAAGGCTGGTTTACGCAGCAAGCCCTGGCTGCCATTTTTCATCTAGAGCTCTCCAGCTCTATGCGGCTGGCCTGGAGCCCCCCAAGTCACACACCATAGGGCCCCTGCAGCAGCGGGATTTCTTCCCTTGTGTGCTTGCAGGATGGGAGTCGCTCTCTCTTTCCCTCTTACATAATGACCCTCTCCGCCCCGCCCGCAGCCTCGTCCAGTGTTCTCATTTCCCAGGCATTAATCTTTGCCATCTTGGGCTAATCTAATTGGATTTCCCAGGTCACATGGTGAGATAAAAAGTCCCCAATCCGTAGGACAGAAATTGGGTTATCCATAGGGAATTAAGGTAAAGAGCAGAGAGAGAGAGAGAGAGAGGGAGAGGGGCAAGGTGAAGGGCTCCCATGCTGCCTTCGTAGCAGTCTCTAGCCGGCAGCCATCCTGCGTGGAACTCCAGAGCCAGGCTGCGGCGTGCGGCCCTTCTCTAGGGCCGTGAAGGGTCGGGCATAGATATATTTTTTTTCTCTCTCTCTCTCCCCACCCCGTAAAGGGTGAGTGACCCAGGGTGAAGAGCTGGAAGAGACAGAGGAGCTAGAGGAGTTAGAGGAACTAGAGGAGGAGGACGACGACGAGATGGGGAGTGGAGCGAGCGCTGAAGATAAAGAACTGGCCAAAAGGTCCAAGGAGTTGGAGAAGAAACTCCAGGAAGATGCAGACAAGGAGGCGAAGACGGTCAAACTGCTGCTGTTAGGTAAGCATGGGAGCTGGGCAACGCTGCAGCTTGGCTGGGGCACCTTCAGCTCCTAGGGTGGATCCAGAAATGAGTGGGCAGGGAAGCGGTTCTGTACCACTCAGAGCTGGTCTCCATGCATGTAATAAATGTACAGTCTGTGGTGAATGGCCCAACAGGGGATCCTGGTGATTCAGGATGAATGCAGGGTAGGAGGGGGATGGTTAGCCTGTGCCAACCCAGCCTTCAGTTCTGAGTTGGCTAAGCGGAGCCCGGGATGAAGGCAACCCTCAGAGGAGACATGGTGATGCCAAGCTAGGAGAGGTGGGGCAAGAAAGGCAAAACTGGGGTTATTGTTGCAGGGCCTGAGGACAATCAGTTTATGCGAAGGGATTAGAAAGTGGCAGTATCTGCTGGTGGCCAAGTGATGGGAGACAGAAGAAAGAGAAGAGGGAGCATGAAATGCAGTGCAGGACCAAGGCAGTTGGGCTTGGGCTGGCCGTTTCAGTCCATGTTGGGTTTAGAGATATGGTCACCCTGAGTTTTTTGTTGTTGTTTTTCTCATTTTTTTTCCAACTGAGAGGAGGATCTGTTCCTAAGTAGCACCAGATGGGCTCTCATTAGCTTGACGACTTCCTAACTGAAGCGATTAGCCGGGACACAGAGATTTCTCAGCCAATCGGATGTGACAAGAGGTCACAAACACCCGCTTGAGAAAAGCCTGGGTGTAGGGGGCAGCACCTCAGTAGGGATTAAAATCTATTTGTAATTTTCCAGAAGGGGCGGTGGTGGAGGGGTGGGGGGAATAGGAATGCTGTGGCTAGTGTCAGCACTTGGTAACTACATACGTGGGTCTTTCAGCATTGGGAGGAGGGGGGGCTTTGGATTGATTTGGTGACTCACCAAGGGCCACATGTGAAAAGGGAATTGATCAGAGTCATTTTTCTGGCCAAAAAACGACAAGCAAAGATGTATATGTAATGTTTCACTTCACAAGAGAGTTTAGTGGCTGAAGCACAGGACAGAGGATCAGGATACCTGGGTTCTAGCCCCAACTCTGCTGCAGCCTCACAGTTTGACCCACAGAGGCCCCAGCTGTCAAACAGGATGGCAGTACTATCCCTACCCCCATGTGTACTGTGTGTGAGGTGTAAGGTCTGGATCTGGCAGCGAGGCTACTCTGGTGAGAAAGGCGTTGCAGGATCAAACCGCAGCTCATTAACACTGATGAAGCGCTTTGAGATCTCTGGCCTAGAGAAAGGCAGAGGGTGATGATGATTGGGTCCGTTACCTGCTTGTTGGTAGAAAACCCACGGTGCTCCATGAGCAGTGTGAAGAGAAAGGGATGGACTTTATTTCTGAGCACATTGATTTTACCTGACTACTAAAAGCCTCAGTTTAGCCTAATATCCGAGTTGCAGAAGGGCCTGTGCTCTGAGTCAGCATTACTGAGTCACTAGCCAGAGACTTTACAAGCCTGCTGATCTGCAAGCTGGAGTGAATGGGGCGATCCTACTCCTGGACTGGGTGCCTCTCTCAGCCCTTTTACGGGCACTAGAACATGAGCTGAGTACTGAAAACAGCAGAATGCTGGGGCAGTTCTCACTGTCAGCCCGGCACTGCTGAGGGAAGGGAGCCTGCTAGGGAGATGCCAAGGACACACACGGTTTAGTCCTTCTAAAGCTGTGATGGAGCTGGAGTCTCCGGCCTGCTCTCATTCTCCTACAGCGTCCCCTCTCCGGTTCCCTGGGCTCCAGCTCAGAGCACAGCTTCCTTTGGGCCTGTGCTGCCCAGGTGAAGCTGCTGCTCACTCTGGCATGTGGCAAAATCTGGGGCACCCAAATCTTATACGTGTGCATGTAAAGTCAGCAAGGAGGGGCCCTGCTTGGTCACAGCAGGGGCCCAAGTGTCTTCTTCAAGGCAGCTGCAGGGAAGCATGAGGGATGGATAGGTTCCAGGGAGGACCTATCCAGAAGGTAGGGAGCAGGTGCGAGGGTGAAGGTTAGGCCAGTGGATGGTCATGGGTGGGGGAAACCCCCAGTGACACGTGCCTCCAACCAATCCCCGCTTAGTGTCACAATCAGCAAGGGTAATTCACCACCACCTCTTCCAATCAAGATCAGATGTCTCCTAAAAGAAAGGCTCCTGCTCACATCGAAGAGATGGGATCGATACAGCAATATCTGGCTGAGGTCTCTGGCCTGGGCATGGCAGCAGCTCAGACTAGATGTGCACAATGGTCTGGGGGGGCCACCAGGTTGCACCATTCCAGCCCAGGAACTGGTCACTGGGGGTCAATCCTGGTCTGCAGCTCAGGGTGCCCTAAGCCACCCTCTGTGATTCCTACGCTCGCTCCCCGTGCCTGGAGAGAACTCCAAGCCTGTGCCAGAACCGCAGCAATGTGAAGGCAGCAGAATAAACCCTTGCTCCAGAGGGTGACTGGGGGGGGTTATAGGAAAGATGCCACCTGAGCGGAGAACTGAGATTCAGGCTAGAAGCCCCTGCTGGAAACCCAGCCTGCCACCCATCTCCTGGGAGAGGAGAGAGGCCAGCAGAGCCCGTCTTAGCCCAGAGCCACCCTTCGCAGGTCCTGGGGCTAATGCTCCCCGGAGTTCTAGGTTACAACATGACTGCCTTGCCGCTCGCACTGCAGGGGCAGGAAGCCTACGCCTGACGCTGCGCAGCACCAAAAGGTTCATCCAGGTGACGGCAGGGAGGCTGGGATCAGCGCGATTAGGCCCTAATTCTAAGCAGCTTCCTGGTTTGGAATAAGCTGCTTAAAGTGATGAGATGAGGCGACGCCTGGCGCTTGCAGACGAGAACCGAAGGGCAGGCAACGAGAACGGAGGCGGGAGAGCGAGAGGGGGAGGCTAAGAAAAGCAAAGCCCGGGGCTGGGCTGGGCGTGCCCAAGGGCTGAGGCCATGTTAGCGTGCAGGGAATCCCAGCTCCAGGCTGAGTCCAGGCCCACTGACATGGTCCTTTCTACGGTACCCTGCTGGGGCACAGTATGATGGTCCCAGCATGACAGACACATGGGCCAGGCTTGCTGTGTAGGGTTCCACTGTGGGGGGCTTATGGCGTAACTAGGTCCCCCGACCCAGTAGCAATGACAGGTCCTTCATGCCGACGGCAGCCGTGGGCATGAGACTCGAGTGTCCCGCACAGCAGCTAGCTTTGAGCACTGCTGATGGGCTCTGGAGGGAGGGATCTCCAGCCTTCCTGGGCCAGGGAAATGAATCGAGCCAGGGGGGAGCCTCTGAGGAATAAAAAGGGGGCATGAGCAAGGCACAGGAGGTCTCCCTCGGTCTGAGAAAGCTGTTCAGGCCCTGCTGACTGCAGGGGTATATAACCAGGGGTTCCCCTGATCCACCAGACCAGCAAAGCCCAGTACTGAGAGGAGCAGGTGGGACAGGAGCCAGAGCAGAGGGGCTCAGTGACAATGCACTAGATAGTCTGCAGGCGGGTTGGGTGGATGGAGGGTGGGGGTTGCAAACTCAGGCAAGGGGGTGTGGAAGGATGATGGACGCTGCAGGATATTGCTCTGGCGGATGTATCCTGGATGTGTGGCATAGCGAAGGCTCTGAATACCAGGCAGCCAGGCAAGAGGGTTCATTGGGGCAGGAGAGTTGTGGAGGTTAGATACCCTTATCGAGCTACAGGGCTGGAAGGGACCTCAACAGAGCACCTAATCTATCCTCCTGTGCCGAGGCAGGCCCACCCCAACGGGTGTAACCTATTTTTAAGCCTGCCCCCCCGGCCTCCCAAGCCCATCTGTTCCAGCGCTGAACTTGCCTTACAGGTAGAAAGTTATTCCTAAAACATCCAACCTAAGCCTCCCTGGCTACCCAGTAAGTGGCTTGCTACTTGTCCTGCCCTTGGTGGCCATGGAGAGCAATTGATCGCTGGCCCCTGTGTAACCACCTTTACATGCTATGTTTCTCCCTCAGCCTTCTCATCTCTAGACCACACGTGCCCAGTTCTTTCCTCATCCCCTACCCTGCAGGGCACAAGATGGTTTGAACCCTGGGCAGGGGGGTCAGGTTTGGGCTGGAAGCGCCTGTCCCAGCTTCCACAGGGTGAGGACTCGGTAACTGGGAGATGAGCTGGGGTGCAGCTGGCTGGCACGGAGCCTCCAATGAACAGCACACGTGCTGGTGAACAGCACCAGTAAGGGAAGCGCCTCCAGGGGTGGCTGCTGAAGGGGAGAAGCCAGGTGGTTATGTAAAAGCAGGCTCAGTCCCTGGTTCCTAGACAGCCAGTTTGACCACTCCCTCAAAACAAGGCCATTCCCTGGGTTGGGCTCTTGATGAGCTCTTGGGAACCCAGGGCCCGGATCAACTGACCTGTTTGATCCACATTAATATGCCACTAAATAACCCCGCACTAGAGAAATCCATCCATGCTAAAGTGTCTGAGGGGCCAACCCCAGAGAAAAGCGCATGGGGGAAAGGAGTGAAGAGCAGGATAGATGCTGCATACGGAGTGCTGCGTATCCAGGTCCTTACGCTCGTCCCAGTGCTGTAGGATCCGAATGCCCCAGAGCTATGGTCCCCTCTAAGGTGTACATGTCTCTCTCTTTCTGGATGCTGGCACTCAAATGTTTCCTCCGGCTCTTTTCCAGGTGCCGGGGAGTCAGGCAAGAGCACAATCGTCAAACAGATGAAGTGAGTACTGTGGTAGGGCTAAAGGTCGGTTGCCCAGAACACAGCCCAAGGCGGTTTCCTTCTAAGAGCCTAATCTAGGCATGAATGTAGCGTGATTAACCCCTGCGCTGCTGCTGGGCCAGGCTGCCTGCCCGCTGGCAATAGCTTAGCAAGATTAATAAAAAGGGATTAAACAACTAAATAAAAATAGCATTTGCAGTTATGCTAGCTAGGAGGAAAAGGTGCCCAGTTCTTCTGTTTCGAGGCACGAACTGATCATCAGCTGGGGTCTCTTCATGTGTCATCTCAGTAACAAGTGATGGGTGGGGATGGAAGTTTCATTTCTCCCACGCACCTGCTACAGCCCACTCTCAGGACAAGGAGATTGGCCTAGACAGACAGTGGATCTAGCATCTCAGCACCCATGCCCTGTGGAACATCCCAGGGAGTGGATGGAGTGCGGGTACATCCCATGTGAGCTGTTGGCATGTGGAGTACTGGTGGCAAGTTGATGGCCAGCCATACCAAACAGCAGGCTGCAAGTCTCCAGGCACAAGGGAGTAGGAAACCACCACACCCCCTTTGTGCGTTGCTCCTTGCTGTGCTGGGTCTCTGATGTAAGCCTCGTGGGGCAGGGAACACAAACCATCATGGAATTACACAGGGAGCAATTGAGATCTACGTGTCAGCAGAGTCCAGTCGCAGAAGGTCCCATGTGATCTGACCTTCCCCTATGAATCTGAGGTTCTGTCACAGGCAGAGCCATGCGTGGTCAGCCCAGGAGCCAGCGAGCTAATCTGTGCCATGGGTCTCAGACCGCTTTCCTTTCAAAGCTGGTACCTTGGTCTTCATTGAGCCAGCCGATGGAGGGCGTTTCCTCGTTGCATCTGGACTTGGCTGCCAGGCACCTGCGTAGATCACAATGGGCCTAATTGTGAGCCGGGCTGCACGCCAGCACAGGGGTAGATAGGGGTGTAAGGAGCTCCCTTTCTCCCCTGCATGGGGTGACACATTGTCAGACACTGCTAGCAGATGCCACTCAGGCTGCTCCCCCACCCAATACTGAGCAGTGGTGTGGTTCCTCAGCTCCGCACCCCACTCCAGCCAGCACCAAGGGGAAAGTCAGCTATGCCAGGAAAACAGCAGGTATTCAAGCTGGCACATTTCAGTCCCTGCACTGCCTCCTTCGGGCTGGAGGGCAAGGTGCCAATGTCTGTGCTGCAGGGAGAGGCCTGCCAGGGAAGCAAGGCTGTGATCCCTGCTAAAGACTGTGTTTCATTCCCCTCCCCCTGCAGGATTATCCACCAAGATGGTTACACGCAAGAAGAGTGCCTGGAATTCAAGTCCATCATCTACGGCAACGTGCTGCAGTCAATCCTGGCCATCATCCGAGCGATGTCCACGCTGGGGATAGATTACGTCGAACCAGGACGAGGGGTCAGTATGCTGCCCCTGCCACCACTGGAACATCTGTCTGGCCCCTGGACAGGGGAAGGCAGGTGGGGAGGGGGTCCCCACGTGTTCATCTGTTCGAGTGCTTGCAATTCCCAGTTATATGCAGGAGTCCTGGGAGAGGCTGTAGGGTAGCCTGGGATGCAGGATGCTGTTCTTGGGTTGGAGAGGAAGTTTGTTCCTTCTGAGCCCCGGGGTGGAGATGGGTTCACTGGTGTTCACTTGAGCGAGCTAGCGCGTAAAGAATAGCAGTGTGGACGCTGCAGCTCGAGCGAAAGCTCAGGATAGCTGTGTGAGTCCAAGCCCACCTGACCCCCTGGGTCTGAGCTCAGGGGACTAGTCCAAGCCCGCGCCCAAACTGCAACATCCATACTGCTATTTTTAGCACACTTGCTCAAGTCTGTCTACTGGGATTGGGAGGCTGTGGTGTAGACATACCCTGTGTGTCTCATTCACTCCTGCTAGCGCATGCTAGAAGCCAAGCATTCCCAGCTGCTCCTTACAACAGCAGATAAATATTTTAATAGACGCCACTGCCACTCGGTGGGCAAGTGGCAGTCGTCTGGTTCCCAGGTGATGTAGATTGGAAGGGAAGGGCAAGACCTCCAAGTGTGGGAAAGAGGAGCTGTGGGGAAGGAGAGTCCAGAGAGGAGGGTCCTGCTCCTTTCATTATTCACAGAGGAATAAGGAGTTTGGTTTCCCGTTCCTTCAGGAACCACACTGCTATGGGTGTGTTGCCATCTACTGGTTAAGGAAAGCATTCTGGGAGTAACTGGAGTTCCCCACTCCAGGGCCTGGCCAGACAGGATTCTGGGCATGTTTCCCCACATTCTCTGGGGAAGCTGTTCTTGAAAATCAGCGGGGTTGGGTGGGGGTAGAATTAGGGTTACCATATTTCAACAAGCAAAAAAGAGGATGGGAGGAGCCCCGCCCTAGCCCCGCCCCTGCCCCTCCCACTTCCCGCCCCCCCAGAACCCCCAACCCTCCCCCCGTTCCTTGTCCCCTGACTGCCCCCTCCTGGGACCCCTGCCCCTAACTGCCCCCCGGGACTCCACTCCCTATCTAAGCCTCCTTGCCTCTTGTCCCCTGACTGCCCCAACCCTTATCCACACCCCCACCCCCAGACAGACCCCTGGGACTCCCACGCCCCATCCAACCACTCCCCACCCCCTGACAGCCCCCCCCAGAACTCCCAACCCATCTAAACCCCTCTGCTCCCTGTCCCCTGACTGCTCCGATCCCTCTCCACACTCCTGCCCCCTGACAGCCCCCCCAGAACTCCCAACCCATCTAAACCCCTCTGCTCCCTGTCCCCTGACTGCTCCGATCCCTCTCCCCACTCCTGCCCCCTGACAGCTCCCCCCCAGAACTCCCAGCCCCCTACCCCCCGCTCCTTGTCCCCTGACTGCCCCCTCCTGGGACCCCTGCTCCTAACTGCCCTCCAGAACCCCACCCCCTACCTAAGACTCCCTGTTCCTTGTCCCCTAACTGCCCCCTCCTAAGACCCCCCCCCAACTGCCCCCCAGGACCCTACCCCCTACCTGTACCCTGACTGCCCAAAACTTTCTCCACTCCCCTCCAAAAGCCCCCACCCGTTTCTTGACTGCCCCATCCAGAACCTCCCTGTCCCTTCTCCTGCCCCCCCTTACCCTGCTGCTCAGAACAGGGTGTTGGGCTCTGTGCCAGCCGGACACATGGCTGAGCTCCCCAGCACAACACAAAACCCGGTCCCTGGCCCTGCACAGGGCTGCCGGAGCGGGCTGCAGGAGGAGGAGCTGCCGGCCGGCTCAGAATGCAGGGAGGGGGGGGTGGGAGGAGGAAGCTGCTCCGGAGTCCAGCCCGGGACTTTCCTGCAGCCCTCCCAGCCGCTCGCTCTGCTCTGCCAGGGGAGGGGGAAATCCCGGACATTGTGAGTGCTTTACAAATTCCCCCCGGACGCTATTTTTAGCACACAAAAGGAGGACATGTCCGGGTAAATCCGGACGAATGGTAACCCTAGGTAGAATTTAAATTTCAAAATCCACATTAAAATCCCACAAAACCTTACCCTGATCAGATGGGCCCAAAGCAGGTCTGCCATTCGTGCCCGTCTCTGGCCCCAGCCTGCTCACCGTCTGTCTTTTACAGGATGATGGGCGGCAGCTGTGCAACTTGGCAGATTCCATCGAGGAGGGCACCATGCCCCCAGAACTAGTGGACTGTATAAAAAAGCTGTGGAAAGATGCAGGAGTCCAGGCCTGTTTTGACAGAGCAGCTGAGTACCAGCTCAACGACTCCGCTTCCTAGTAAGTCTGTCCCTATGGCCCAGTCATTAGGAAAAGCAACTGCCAGATGGCAAGATCCTCCAGGGATGGACACGAACTTATTGGGACACAGAGGGTTCATCCATCATTGGGACTTAGTACCGTGAATCTTCCCCTTTGCTGGTGCTGAAGTGACTGATGTCTTTATGGAGCAGGTACCACCACCACCCCCCCTCACTGCCATGTAAAAAAACTTGAGGACTCAGCTTTTCACCAGCAGCCAAGGGGAAGGGAAGGAGAAATTCCAGGTGAAAGGGCCAATCTGTTCCCTTTGAAGCCAGTGGAAATTTTAGCACTGAGTCCAAGGAGAGCCTTGTCCGTCAAGGGAAGGGTACATGCCCCTTAAAGGACTTTCGAAAACAAGCAAGACAGACCAGAATGGCTTTGAAGCATCAAGTTGCATGCACTCTCATAATTCACTATGTAACAAGCGAGGTCCTCTGTGCTCCCACTTAGCCCAGAACGGCTCCATGTGAGATACAGAACAGAGGGGATTATCCCCCATGGCCAAGTGCTGTGTCAGACAAAGCCCCTAAATACCACTGACATGCGACTATCACTGCCTGCTGCGGTGGGGCTGCCCGCCCCTCGTTACCAGCCTAGTTCCTGTACCCTTAATTGATGCCACATGCCAGGGTATTTCAGGCATCTGAGCACCAATCTGCCTCATGTTCTATTACAGGCTGCACTATCTAAGGACAATGAGGTATTTCAGGCTCTGACTTTCTGTAGCCTCAGGGCCAAATGCTGCTTTTGCTCCCAGCAGCATAAATCCACTGAAGACAGTGGTTACTCCAGACACATGCTGGTGTCAACACCATCACAATTTGTCCCTTCAGGTTAGATGAACATAGTTTTCAAGGGCCCAGAGCCATGATGGCCTGGCACAACAGCTGCAGAGCAGAGGCATGGGCACATTACAGGGAATGCTGCAGGGAACACAACTTCATTGTTTCATTCTGTTGATCCAAACATGGCCATTCTCTGACTTCATAAACCCCGGCCTGCCACGCAGCTCCCTCGTAGGCTGCAGCAGCTGCACAGTCCCATTCAACAGCATGATGGAGGAGCTGTGGATGCTGGAACTTAAGGTTACGGGCTTTCCAGACCACAGCACTAACAGAGCTGCTCCACCACCTCCCCCAGCAGGGTCCACCTGTCTATCTGCCTCCATCTGTCATCTCTTGTCTTATTGTTAGATTGTTAGTTCTTTGGGCCATAGCAGACCCTGCTTGTTCAGCACCTGGCCCAACGGGGTCATGGTCCATGCTCCTAGGTGCTGCTGCAATGCAGGTAAGAAGGCTATGTGCACACTTTGACCCTGGTTAGTCATGAACTGAAATTTTCTTGCTCTACAGTTGGGCTAGAAGGACATCTCCTCCCCTCAGGCTAGCGGAATCGCTTGGACCTTCCCACTGTCCTCTCCTACGATTGCTAGCTCACTGATAACACCTTACCCCAGACCTCCTTCCCCATGCCCGATAGCTATATGCCCTGTCCCTTAGGACTGCTCCCAACAGCTCTCTGCATTCCTGCCTAGCTACCTGAACCAGCTGGATCGGATCACAGCCCCCGATTACCTCCCCAACGAACAGGATGTACTACGATCTCGAGTGAAGACCACGGGGATCATAGAGACCAAGTTCGCTGTCAAAGATCTTAACTTCAGGTGAGTGCATATGCACTTGTTTACCTCTCCCCTTTGGTGGCATCACTGACCCAGGTATCCTGGCCAAATTCCAGCCAGGATAATGCCATTTATTTCAGTTGGCTGGGAGAGCCTGCCTCACATCCTATCCTAAACGGCTGAGTTTCTTGGCTGGTGTAAATCTGCAGAGCGCCATTGTGCTGTCAGTTTACACCAGGTAAGGATCTGGCCCTCTGCACTCATGTAAACAGCTGCCACATTCCAACCCGGCGGGGGCTGGATTTCTGTGATGGGTGCTAGGACTGCCTGTGTGTTCAGTGCTCTGGGTGGGAAGGGGCTATCTAACAACAGCAGAATTATTCCCTCCACAGGATGTTTGACGTGGGAGGACAGCGGTCAGAGCGCAAAAAGTGGATCCACTGCTTCGAAGGCGTGACCTGCATTATCTTCTGTGGAGCCCTCAGCGCCTATGACATGGTGCTAGTAGAGGATGATGAAGTGGTATGTTCTCTCTCTTATCCCTATCTGCTGATGGCACTGTGACCACTGCTCCTCTGCCACCAGAGCACAGCTGGGTGGCTGCTTCCCCCTTTTTCAGAGCACCAGGAAACGGAAAAAACTCCTAGCTCATCTGGGCGACATCTGGGAGCCACCGCCCAGATTTTAAGAAAATAGCATCTCCCTAGCACAGAGAGCGTCAAGGAGAGGGGTGAGCACCAACTCTTGCTTGGTATGAAGTGCCTGTATTGCCTCCGGCAGGCAACAGAGCCATGAATATCCTTGAATGGCAGCTCGCAGTTTACATTGTGCTGCTCTGACACAAATCCAGGAAGCAAAATAGCACTTGCCTGACATCAGATTAACCTATATCTGAAAATAAATGCTGCCTTCCAGCCAGTGCAGCTAGCACCTAAAGCTAATTCATGTAGCACAGAGACATCCCGTGGCTGGTTGAGGCAAAGGCTCTTTCAGGGGGGCTGCCCAACAGCTTGCCCGTCAAGAGGGCATGAGAAATCAATAGGAGAAGGATGATGGGCTTGTGGTTAAAGCACGAGGTATGAGAGCTGGATACTGTTCCCAGCTCTGTTCCCTGTGTGACCTTAGACAGATAACAGACGCCTGGATTTTCAGAAGTACCCGCACTCCTGGCTGATTTCAATAGGCGTGGTGGGTGGTTGGCCCCTCTGGAAAAAACACTCAATTGTTCTGCAGCTTCTGCCTCTGTCAGTGAGGGATCATAGCACCGACCTTTCAAGGTTAGCATGGGGCTGAATTCAATGGAACATCTGGAATGGCGTTCTCATCCTCAGCCCTATCTCCCTGCTGCAGAGCAATTGCAGAATGTTGGCACATCGGTGTCAGAACCTGTAAACTAGGAAGCGAAGGTGGAAAGTTCAGAGGAGAAATCGGGAATGGCTCAGATGTGAGCCACGAGCATGGAAACCTGCTTCACAGCAAGAAACTAAAGACGCTCAGTCTGTTTAATTTGCCCGAGAGAAGGTTAAGAGGTGACTTGAACCCAGCCCAGAAGCTCCTGAGCAAGGAGATTTCCAATGGCAGAGACTCTTTAATCTAGCAGACAAAGGCAGACTGAGACCCAACGGCTAGACACATGCAGACTAGATAGAAGGTGCATATTTTTAGCAGCCAGGATGTTTAATCGTTAGAACAACCCACCTGGGCACGTGCTGGCGTGGGGGGCTTGGAGACTAAGCACTGCATTTGGAGAGCTGGGTAAGAATGGGATTCACAGAACCCAGCAACCTGAGCAGGGAGCTACCCAAGCCAGCCAGTAGAAGAGCAGGGGCCTGGCATTGCCTCAGTGATCTAACTCCAGGGGGTTGGGGTGCCATCCCCAATAGGCAGAACACTCACCTGACATATAGGAGATCCAGCTTTGAATCCTCACTCTAATCCGGAGCAGGAACTTGGACCCACATCATCCATCTCCCAGCTATGTGCCCTGAGGGGGTGTGTTCCAGGGCAGGTCTCTCTCGACCTCTCCTGCTGAAGCTGTCCCACTTTGTCTGAAACACTTAAATTGCCCTTGGAGCAGGGACGGGACCCTGGGTCTCCCAGGAGGTGCACTAACCCCTGGGCTACAGTCGCTCTCTCTCTGGACCAGTGACTGTTTCAATATCGCACACAAAGAACAGCTTCGCCAGAAGAAATGGAGACCCCTGCCCCAGAGTACGCCAGAGCCTGGCAGTCAGGGCACTTAGCTGAGGTGGGGGAGATTCAAGTTCATGTCCCTGCTCTGAACCAAGCAGAGGGGGATTCAAACCTAGGCCTTCCAGCTGAGTGCTCGAACCACTGAGCGATTGAGTACAGGGTGAACCCACACCATGTATTGTGTGGGTTAGCGTGCTCCAAGCATGTCCATAGGAATGGGCACAGCAAGCGAGACAGGTGGGGTAACACCTCGTTTGAGGATCGGACCAGGCAGCTCAGCAGTCTCAGGAATTAGCGGCTTTGCACATGTCCACCAGTGGAAGCTGTGGTGCCAAGGAATTTAGGCACATTCAGGGTTAAGCTGCAGGTGAGCAGGGGGTTGAGGATCTAAATTCCTTTATGGATCTAGCCTGGAGTCTTTAAATCAAAATTGGGTGTCTCTTCCTAAAAGCTCTGCGCTAGCTCAGTCACAAGCTATGGGCTGGGTGCAGGAATCCCTGGGTGGGCTTCTCGGGCCTGTGCTGTGCAGGTCAGACTAGATGATCTCTTTTGTTTTTAAAACCTATGTAGCTATGTAGGAGCTAGAAAAAGGACAACAGCCAAACAGCATGGCCAAGACTGCAGCTTTGAGAAACCCCAGGAGAATTACCACATCCTGTGTGGGGACAGTACAGGTGAAATCCTGGCCCCGCTAACGTCAATGACAAAGCTCCCGTTGACTTCACGGGGCTAGGATTCCCCCTCAGTCAGTGGTTGCCCTGGCTGTTGAAAGTCAGATGTCAGCGTAGGGAGGAATTGAGTCTTATGACAATTAAACCCATAGGAAGTGATGCAACTCTAATGAACGTACGTGAATCAGAGAGGCAGCAATGGCTTGCAGAACTAGCAAGCTGCAGCTGAACAGTTGTGCCCATAGCTGAAGAAATCCCTTAGAACAGTTTGCAGTTTTACCATGAAAAGCTATTCATAACTCTGCTGCTTAGATGTGCAGTTTCATAACTGATGGATGGAAAAATCATTGTCCATTCACCCACTGCTTGCTTGCTTTGTGTAGCAATGCAGGGGAAGGCAGCCACAGATGGGCCCGATCCACCCCACCACTCTGAACCTGGCTCCCAACTGCAGCTGGAGCCCCATCTCCAAGGGGCACCCTCATTACACTGGGAAGCTGAGACTGAAAAAGATTTGTCCACCACAAACCCTGATCAGCTGCACTTGACCGCCCAGTGCGATGCTGTGGCCAAAAAGGCTAATGCGATCCTGGGGTGCATAAACAGGGGAATCTCGAGTAGGAGCAGAGAGGTTATTTTCCCTCCGTATTTGGCACTGGTGGGACCGGTGCTGGAACCCTGTGTCCAGTTCTGGAGTTCACAATTCAAAGAGGAGGTTGATAAATTGGTGAGGGGTCAGAGAAGAGTCACAAGAAAGATTGAAGGGTTAGAAAATGTGCTTTATAATGACAGACTCAAGGAGCTCTATTTAGTCTAACAAAGAGAAGGTGAAGGGGTGACTTGATCACAGTCTAGAAATACCAGTTTGGGGAACAAATATTTAATAACGGGCTCTTCACTCTACACGAGCCAGTGGCTGGAAGTTGAAGCTTGACAAATTCAGGCTGGAAATAAGGCATAACATTTTAACAGTGCAAGTAATTAACCATTGGCACAACTGACCAAGGGTCATGGTGGATTCTCCATCACTGACCATTTTTGAATCACCAATGGGCTGTTTGTCTAACAGCTCTGCTCTAGGAATGATTTGGGGCAGGTCTCTGGCCTGTGCCCTACAGGGCGTCAGACTAGCCGATCACGATGTTCCCCCCTGGCTGTGGAATCTATGAGTTTGTCGCCCAAGCAGTTCCCTTGCCCTTCAGGGCCTGCACATGGCCCACCCTTAAGGCCCACTAGATTTGAGGTGGGGGAACACTACAGGCCCTGCTGGGCCCTCATCTGCACATGTGGAACTTCTACTAAGATCAGTAAACGGAGGCAGAGTTGAGCCTTTGTGAGCTAGCATGGAGCATTTATTACAAGAAGAGCCAGACTGGATCAGACCAAGGGTCCATCTAGTCCAGTATCCTGTCTTCCGACAGTGGCCAGAGTTTAAGGGGGAGTGCACAGAACAAGGCAGTTGGAGAGATCCACCCCTCTTTCCCTTCTGGCGCTCAGAGGCTAGGGCCACCTAGAGGATGGAGTTGCATCCCTTGACCATCTTGGCTAATAGCCATGTACTTATTTAACTCTTTTTTGAGCCCAGCTGGCTGTTTCTATGGGTTTCTATGAACACCAGACACAGTGTTCACGGTACCTTCAAGATCTCTTTCTTGAGTAATTACAAGTAATTTGGAACCCATCATTATATGCGTGTAGTTGGGATTATTTTTTCCCCAATGTACATTACTTTGCACTTACCAATGTTGAATTTAATCTGTCATTTTGTTGTCCAGTCACACAGTTTTGTGAGCTCCCCTTGTAACTGTTCGCAGGCAGCCGTAGACTTAAAATAATTTTGTATAATCTGCAAATTTTGCCACTTCACTGTTCACCCTCTTTTCCAGATCATTACTTAATATGTTGAATAGTACAAGTCCCATTACAGATCCTTGGGGGACCTCACTGTTTACCTCTCTCCTCTGTGAAAACTGATCATTTATTCCTACCCTTTGTTTCCTGTCTTTTAACCAGTTACTGCTCTATGAGGACCTTCCCTATAATCTCACGACTACTTAGTTTGCTTAAGAGCCTTTGGTCAGGGACCTTGTCAAAGGCTTTCTGAAAATCCAAGTACCCTATATCCTCTGGATCACCCTTGTCCACATGCTTGTTGACTCCCTCAAAGAATTTTAATAGACTGGTGAGGCTTAATTTCCCTTTACAAAAGCTGTAATGACTGTTCCCCAACAAATCATATTCACCTGTGTGTCTGATAACTCTGCTCTTTACTGTAGTTTCTACCACTTTGCCCAGTACTGAGTTAGTTTTATCAGCCTGTAATTGCCAGGATTGCCTCTGGAGCCTTTTTAAAAATCGGTGTTACATTAAATCATCCTCTCTACCGGATGACTGGAGGATAGCTAAGCGACAGGTTACATACTTCAGTTAGTAGCTCTGCAGCTTCATATTCGAGCTCCTTCAGAACTCGTGGGTGAATCCCATCTGGATCTGGTGACTTATTACTGTTTAGTTTGTCAATTTGTTCCAAATCTCCTCTGTCAACACCTCACTGTGGGACAATGCCTGAGGTCTGTCATTCAAACAGGGCCCAAAGGGGACGGAGAAGCATATTCTGGTTTTGGTTTATAACGGATGAAGCAAGAGCAGAGAGCCTTTCTAAATCAGCTCACTACCACTCTTAGGATGATTTGTATTTCAGTAGCACCTAGCAGCCCCAACCAAGACCAGGGTCCCCATGGTGCTACATGCTGCACAGACCGACAGTAGAGACAGCCCCTGGCCCAAAGTGCTGACCCTTTGAACAGGCAAACAGCATGCTGGAATCAACAGATCATCCTCCCCCTTGCACAGGTGGGGGCCTAAAACACCAGAGAGATTGAGACCTGCCCACATTCACATAGGGAGGGAGTGCAGGGCAGAGCACAGAACAGAACCCACATCTCCTCAGTTGCAGTCCAGTTCCTTAGCCCCAGCGTCTGATACTCCAGGTCCATCAGACACTGGTGATCTAATGCCCCCCCAGCAGGGAGAGGGTTTTATCCATCTCTGACTGCTGGGATCCCACAGAGTATCCATCCAGGTCAGCTTGCTCTGGGATTTCCTTAAAGAGAAGACAAGAAGAGAGAGCACGAGCTCTAGTATCCAGGCTCGTTCCTGCAGTGCCAGCCATTTGGCTCCCACAGGCCAATCCAAGGGCTGGTGGACTTTCACAGCAGCTCCCCCCTAACATGATGCTCAGCCTCCAGCTTCCTCAACCAAGAGTTTCTCCAGAGCCCCCATTTCATGTACAAACAGGATCAAGAGGAAATCGGAGCAGTGCAGCCTGTGGGGAATGTTTCGGATGCCACTAGTCAGGCAGGGCGCTGGCTCCAGAGGGGCGCTCAGCCTCTCCTTCAACCACACAGAAGGCGAAGAGCAGAGAAAGCTGGCCATAAGGAGGCAGAAAACAGTAACAAGATGCCTCTGGTATTGTCTGCCCCTGCTAGGAGCAGCCCTCTGAGGGAAGCCAGCTCATTAACACACCAGCAGCCCTCCCGCATGCAGATAGTTGTCCTTCAAACAGGGCACCTGCTTCTCTTCCTCCCTCGAGATGGATTCATGCAGAAGGGCTCCCTGGCCCTGCGGGTTATTAAAACAAACTGCTTTGGAGGAGATTTGCAAATCAGAGACCATGTTCTACATGGTCTCTGATTTGCAAATCTCCTCCAAAGCACTTTGTGGAGAACATGTTCTCTGATTTGCAAATCTCCTCCAAAGCACTTTGTGGAGAGTTCTCTTCTCAGTAGACAAGAGACTATGGACAGGGGAGACTGAACTCCTCCCTCTCTTCGGTTGGATTCAGAAGGGACAAACCAGGGGGCATCATTTTAGACTGTTTCACAAGATGCTGGAAAAAGTCCCTACTCTGGTACCCTTCTAGACAGGCAAGGGGCATGAGGGAGACTGCACAGTCAAGCCCTTAGGAGTGGGAAGGAGAGCAAGGAGGAAGGAAGGCCTAGTAGATAGGGCAGGGGAAATCTGGCTTCAGTTGTCACCTCAAAGTTTCTTGTGTGACCTTGGGCAAGTCACCTGATCTACCCTATGGCTCAGTTTCCTCTATACAGTGGGGATAGGACTTCTCTGCCTCCGGGGTGTGTTTTGATCCATTAACATTTGGGAGGTGCTCATACTACCAGGGGGTAGAATTGGAGGCGGCTTGTGATAGTCCCATAGCAGAGATTTGGGCCAGCGTGTACTAGGACTATCTTCCTTGAGAAAACTCTCTCAGCTGACTTGCTAACCCAGAGGTTAAGAGAACGATCTTGCTTTGTGGAGGGCACTGTAGTGATCAGAGAGGGTGATTTCTGAAGGGCCTGCCTATCCTAAAGCACCTGCAACTCTTCTTGTGGCTGCTGCAGGAAGACCCATAGGCGATGGCTCATTAGAGAGACAGAGCACATACTCACTGCCATCTCCCACAGCATTCCAAGAACTAGCCATTATTTTAGTAATGGGGTCTCAGGTCAGTTATTTAGACAGTGACTTCTCACATCTGATTCTTCCCCACACACAGAGCCTGCCTTGCAGTAATGAGGAATCTGGCATTAGCATTTTGTCAGTAGGAGGTGAGGGTGCAGAGTGACAGAAATCCTTCATTCTGGACTCCCCAGTAGCTGCTGTGACAACCCATAGAAACAGCCAGCTGCCTACGGTGTGGCAACAGAAAGAAGTAGGGCTACCACACTACCTGGCTTTGAGGAGCAGGAACATGAGGATTCTCAAGGCAAAAAGAATCCTCCAACAACTCTAACCAAGCAGTTCGAGACTTCCTTATTGTTGGCCATAGAAACCACCCACAACCTTCTCTTTGGCAACACGTGTGCTTGTTACAGCAAAAGAACAGGAGAGTTTGCAAAAGACAAAAGGTAAATCAACTTGCTGAAATGCAGTTGGTTTGGCTGCTGGTTTCCAGCTGCTGTATCTGTACTCTCCCCCTCGCTGCTGGGAATACTTTAAGTTCAGCAACAGTAAATCTCTCCTTAATGCTTTCTTGTGTCTCAAGAGAGCTTTATTAGTGGTATTACGGTAGCAGGTGGAAGGCCTTGTGATGGACCTGGGCCCCACTGTGCTTGGCACAGAACAGTCTCTGCTTGAACGAGCTTACAGTCGAGTGAATTTGTTCCCCTGGTACTTTCAGTCATGGCATCATCTGAAAATTGGAGCCCTGTTGAAATTGCAAAAAAGCCATCATGGAAGGATGCTGATTTGCTTTGTTTAAAATCCAGCTGGTCTAAAGCTTCTGGCCAACCATAGAGTCCTTACTTGGGCTACAACAAACAGGAAACATCACGGCTTTATGACCTGCAAAGGTTTCACCATTGTAACAGCAGAAAGTCCTGCCCTCACCTTTACAGCTGCAAAAACTGTGGAGATCAAAAAGCAAGTACAATTAGCAGCAACGCAGGCAATGGCTGGTGTAGAGCTTCAGCCTGTTTGAGGAACAAGCTTGAGTAGGAATCGGGACTTGCAGATGTTAACAAGCCACAGAAACTTGAGTGGGGGAGAGCTTTCAGAATGTTAGACCAAGCAAGGACCTGCCCACCCCTACTTTCTGAAACCAGAACGAGTAGGGTCTTTACAACACACCCACCTCTGAAATTTCTTTACAAGTGATGTGGTCTTTTTGTCTTCAGAACCGCATGCATGAGTCCCTGCATCTGTTCAACAGTATATGCAACCACAAGTTCTTTGCTGCCACCTCCATTATTCTGTTCCTCAACAAGAAGGACCTCTTTGAGGAAAAGATCAAGAAAGTCCACCTCAGCATTTGCTTCCCAGATTACGATGGTGAGTTGGTCTAAAAACTTTACCTTCCCCCTTTGTTCTAGTGTTTAGGCCCAAATTATCCTCACCCAAGTCTAAAAAAAAAAAAAAAATCAAACCAGATTAATGGGTGGGAAGAAGTGAGTGGCACAAAAGCCACAAAGGGATAGAAAATGGTTCTCTTGGGAAAAGTCATTAGGCTCAAGCTAGGCCTCTGCAGCTAGGAAAAGGAGAGGATCTGTATTAAGCATTACCACCGTGGGATGATTTGGTAGGAATAAGGGGGTGGTTCAGCCTTGAGTCATAACCTCAAGGAAAGGTCTGCTTGCTCTTCAGCTTTTGTGTAGAAAGCACATCACTGCCCAGGGCTGTCACTCCAGTCCTGTTCTTTAACATGCATTTAATTCTCTCAAAACATGGCAAAGGATCACATTTCCTCTGCTGGCCACAGATCCAGCCTAATCAACAAGGGCTTTGAGGAGTTTCTAATTAGTGCAGTCTTCCTAATCAGCAACACTTAGCAGCAGAGTTATTTCCTTCCCCCAAATAGGTCCCAATACATTTGAAGATGCAGGAAATTACATCAAGAATCAGTTCCTTGATCTCAACATGCGAAAAGATGTGAAAGAAATCTACAGTCATATGACCTGTGCCACAGACACACAGAACGTTAAATTTGTGTTCGACGCAGTCACGGATGTCATCATCAAAGAGAATCTCAAGGACTGTGGTCTCTTCTAGAACTCCAACTTTTGCAGGTACTGTAACTTCAAGCAGAGAACTAAACGCCTATTGTAAGTCACAATTTAGTCACTTTACTACCAAACTGGCATTGTGAGGGATAGGAGACAACTGGTCTGACTCCTCACGATAGTTCAGGCCCTACCAAATTCACAGCTGTGAAAAACATGTCATGAACCGTGAAATCACGGTTTTGTTTAATATCTTTATTAATGATCTGGAGGATGGTGTGGACTGCACTCTCAGCAAGTTTGCAGATGACACTAAACTAGGAGGCGTGGTAGATACACTAGAGGGTAGGGATCGGATACAGAGGGACCTAGACAAATTAGAGGATTGGGCAGAAAAAAACCTGATGAGGTTCAACAAGGACAAGTGCAGAGTCTTGCACTTGGGACGGAAGAATCCCATGCACTGCTACAGACTAGGGACCGAATGGCTAGGTAGCAGTTCTGCTGAAAAGGACCTAGGGGTCACAGTGGATAAGAAGCTGGATATGAGTCAACAGTGTGCTCTTGTTGCCAAGAAGGCTAACGGCCTTTTGGGCTGTATAAGTAGGGGCATTGCCAGCAGATCGAGGAACGTGATCGTTCCCCTTTATTCGACATTGGTGAGGCCTCATCTGGAATACTGTGTCCAGTTTTGGTCCCCACACTACAAGAAGGATGTGGAAAAATTGGAAAGAGTCCAGCGGAGGGCAACAAAAATGATTAGGGGTCTGGAGCACATGACTTATGAGGAGAGGCTGAGAGAACTGGGATTGTTTAGTCTCCAGAAGAGAAGAATGAGGGGGGATTTGATAGCAGCCTTCAACTACCTGAAGGGGGGTTCCAAAGAGGATGGAGCTCGGCTGTTCTCAGTGGTGGCAGATGACAGAACAAGGAGCAATGGTCTCAAGTTGCAGTGGGGGAGGTCCAGGTTGGATATCAGGAAAAACTATTTCACTAGGAGGGTGGTGAAACACTGGAATGCGTTACCTAGGGAGGTGGTGGAGTCTCCTTCCTTGGAGGTTTTTAAGGCCCGGCTTGACAAAGCCCTGGCTGGGATGATTTAGCTGGGAATTGGTCCTGCTTTGAGCAGGGGGTTGGACTAGATGACCTCTTGAGGTCCCTTCCAACTCTGATATTCTATGATTCTATGATCAGATCTCCCCTGTGGAATCTGGCTATTGTAGAGGGGACCAGATTTCACAGTGCAGGGTGGCTGGAGAGCAGCGGCTGCTGGCCAAGAGCCCAGCTTTGAAGGCAGAGCTGCCACTACCAGCTGTGCAGAAGTGACCGTGTCATGATATGGCATTGCCACCCTTACTTCTGTGCTGCTGCTGGCAGGGACGCTGCCTTCAGAGCTGGGCGCCTGACCAGCAGCTGCCCTCTGGCTGCCCAGCTCTGAAGGCAGCAGCACAGAAGTAAGGGTGTCAATACCTTGACCCTCCTACAGTAGCCGTGTGACACCCCCCCCACACACACACGCGACCCCGTTTCAGGTCAGGACCCCCCAGTTACAATACTGTGAAATTTCAGATTTAAATATCTGAAACTGAAAATTATTTTTAAAATCCTATGAATATGGAATTGACCAAAATGGACCGTGAATTTGGTAGGGCCCTACTGATAGAGCAGATTTTCCAGAGCGCTCGGCACTTTTTGCCCTTGTAAGCAGCTGTATTACCACTAAACCACTGGTTCTCAACCTTTTCCCCTCCCCCATCTTGGCAGTATCCTCCTCCTCCTCCTTCATAGTATGGGAATGGCAGGGTGATTGCGAGCACTAGCCATCCTCTTGAAGAGCCCATGAAACAAACTACTTAAACCCTGCTAGTCCCAGCAGTGGTTGATTTCCCTACTCAGCGTGTAGAAGGGGTTTTAGCTGAATCTGGTATGCCAAAGTGGGTTAGAGGGTCCATTTGGGTAGTAAAGTATCGTTTTAAGGTACTGTATTACAAAATTGTTCAGCCTTGTCCGTGAAGATATGGTGCCTATTGTAATACAGGCCTGGCCCTGCGAGTCAGGCAAGATCAGGGCATTACACTGTCACACAGTATCCGTGCTAGTCTGAGGCAGTCTTATAACCTGGTCCATAAGTTATCACTGCTCAGGAAAACTGGTCCCGAATCCTGCTCGCACTAGAGCTTAAACAGAACCTAGCATGAGTAGCATGCTAGTGTGGGCAGGGCTCAGGAAATGAGTTATGCGCAGTGTTCAGCTTTACACAGCCTTTTCGCTATAGCCACCATGCTGTTTTTAACAAACATGAATGTTAGTTAAAGTTTATGAGGATGTACACTTGTACCAACTGCCCAGAAAATCTCTGAAGCATTCTCTGCCCACCCCCTACCTTCAAAACATCCAGCCAGCATCCTCCAACAGTTTGTTTCCCAGGGAGCAAAATGAGCAATCTTGGAGCTTTCACTCTCCATGCACATGCATAGGAAAGCAGGGAAATTAAAGGCTTCTCTGCAGGCATAAAGTAGCTTGCAGAAGGGCAGAGGGACAAAAACCACTTTGATTTCACCTCTGCATTGTTCGCTGCAAAACAAAACAACTTTCCAATCAGAGCACACATGCAGGAACGCCCACTTTAAGCATAAAGGAGGATATTGTGTCATGGCAGTAGCTTGGAGGGTTTTAGTACTGTATTGGGGTTACAAACACCAATGAACGCAGCTCTTCTAGTAGCGGTTGATTACATGGAGAATAATTGTTGTAAACTTTACCACCACCATTGTATTTTCACACTTTGTTTGCTACTGAGTCAGATTCTCATTTAGATCAAGGCATGTTTATACAGCTCTGGTGTTCGCATAAATCAGAATCTGGCCCTCAATATTGATATTCTGCAGGCATTTATGCAATGGATTTATGCATTGCATTTTAATTCTCTTAAAATGTCTTCCTAATTTTAAAGTTGTAGAAGTATTTATCTTCCTTTTCTCTCCCTTGACACCTCCCTCAAGAAAAGAAAATGACTTCCACTTAGCATCACTGTTCTGCAGAGCAGAGCCAGAGGACTAAGCAAAAATTACTCTGAGTCCACACTAACACCTGCCCAGCACACGGCTGCACACCTCCAAGAACAAACCATCCAGCGAGGCTAAACTTACTGCAGCCCAGCTGTCTTCCAGGGTAATTTCCTCATTTTTAATAAAATAGTTTCTCTGCAGTCTGTGTGTGCTTTAAAACTGCTGCTTACAAGAGATCCAATGTGATCTGAACCCAAAGAGCAAGTAGTCATCAGGACACCAAATGGATAACTAATACTGAAGTTTCACATCTCTGCACGTAAAAAATGTATTACAAACCTACATGGAAAAGGTGAAAGCAATGTTTTGTGGAATCCTAGAGAAAACCACCCCTCAATTATATTTTGTGGAAATAAAAAAAAAATTCCATAAGTAGTGTGAACTGAAAGGTATTGCTGAAAGTGGACAATGGAATGGATTTAATTTTAACTCAAACGTATCTAATCCCTCTTTCCTTGTTTTAGAAACTAACCAGTTTACCAGTTGTAAATAAGCCCCCAAGAATTATGTGAAATTTTCAAACCTTCCATTGGAAAAATTAACATTTGCAGTTCCCTGCAACTGGTGCAATTTGTCCCCACAGCCTTAAGTAGCCGATTGACTATTTCTGGTATCCAACTCTCTCTCTGTATTAGATAGCCTGGAAGGCTTATGAGTCTAGACCTGTTCTCTCTCTATCCATACAGTGTAGCAGTACTGATCCCAGCTCACTGGGTACCTGCGGCTGCTGAGACTTTTGCACATGCCGTCTCATTGATGTGTACTGTAGAAGATCACAGGACAGTGAGAGACAGCGTTGAATTTATTAGAGTTTGGCAAACATTTCACATCTAGAAGGGGGGGGGAGAACAGGTCAGATACGAAGAGGAAATGGTTACTTGAAAAGATTCTCATTCTGCTATTTAGAGCTGTATCTGCTCTCATTTGTAAATAAGTCTATGCTATTACTGTAGACAAGAAGGTTTCTTGTATCTTCTCAACATGTACTGCAGAGAATCATGTATATGGCTTCAACTAAACTGTAGTAAAACCAAAATAAAGAAATGTGCATGGAATGGCTGGCTGTCATTTGTTCTGGGCTAGCTTTTTGTGTTCTGGGCTAGCTGGTTTTAAAATGATGATTCCTCAAAGCACAAGTTCTTGATTCTGAAAACATGAACCACAGTAGAGCTCAGAAGCAGCAGCCATACTGGCCCTTGTCCTGTAGCAGCTGCACACACAGACCTCCCACTGCAGCCAACAAGAGCTCCATGTGCACAGTGGCCACAGAGTCAAGCCAAGTGACTAGTCTGGCCATGCTGTGGAACTTCCAGTCAGTGCTGCCTTGGCTGGTTGCGTGGGTGCCATTTGCAGTCAAGTTTCCCCCGACCTCACTTCACCTTTAATAGTCTGAGGCTGCAAAGTGCTGAGCACCCTTGGTCTCACTGAAAGAAGAAATAAGTATTTATAGGCACAGCCCCTTGCAGGATCAGGCCCTAACTCCAGCTTTAACAGTTCCTTCGGGTGGCACGATGTTGACATACAATGTTACTGGAAGGGTCAGCATGCATGTATGCTTTAAGAACAGAGTGAGCTACTCCTGGCATCACTGTGATGCTGTAATGAATCCTACAAGGTTTGGTTAAAAGGAAAGTGTGAGATATACACTGACAGTTGAAGGGGATTTCCAGATTAAAACGAGTCGTTTACAACTACTGAATGCTGCCACTTGTTGGGAATGTTATGCAAGGCACAGAGTATGGGTTAATGACCAGCTGAGGTTCTTCCCCTGGAGTTTGAAGTGCTAGCAGGGTAGTGGTGCTGTACTTCCAGGCAAACATTCTTCAAGCTGACACATATCCACCTATTGTAACAGATTGGCTTTGGACATTATTTTTTCCATTGCATTCAAGTGAGGAACTAGGACTCTAGCAAGAGACTTGCCATCAGATGTGATGTAGATGTGATGAGCGACATAGGATGTCTGCTGATCTCTATCCAAGCCACTGGCAGCAGAAGACAGCCCTGTACAAGCCACCAGTAGGTCTAGAGGTCCTGTAATCAAAAGTTAGTAGCTCTTGCTTAGTCCCATCTTATTCACTACTAGCTGCGCATCTCATTTTTGCAAACAGACCAATGTGGACAGAGCACATAATATGGGAGCACATTTCCAGAAATAGTTGGAATAAACTAGAGAAAAAGGCTAAACTGTTTACTCACCATTTTAATACTGCCAACAACTATAACAGGTTGAAACTGTACACATGACAAATTGGGAAAAGTCTCATAATGCAATGGTTTCAGCAAAGGAATGCACTGACTTGTTAAGAATATTACTACAGTAAAAACAAATGGCAAACAGGAATTTGGCACCACATTTACAAAGTAAAGGCATGCTGTCAATACAGTTTAGAAGTCTGAACAGAAAAGGCCACGGTAAAATGCAGAACAAGGTGCATCTTTTACAAGATTCCCCACTGCTTTAGATCAAGAAAAAAACAAACATACAAGGATCTAAGTGGTTGATTTAGTAGCTTTGTAGCAGCACGTATGCTCCATCCAGTTTGGAATTTAGCAAATTTGTCCCTTCAGATGGAAGCATTCCTAGGTAAATTTTCACCCAAGAAGCAGTCTTTAAAGCTTACTACCCCAGTACAAATCTCAGTAATCTGGTGACCAGCATAGCCCAGATAAACCCCAACCACAAGTTAAGACGTGTTATCCTGCTGCAGAAACCTCCACTACCTCTTTTAAAAACCTTAAGGTATTTGTAGCAGGATGGTAACAAGTTACACATCAGAAGAAACTGAAGCTATAGTCATAAGAGTTCTATGGATCTTTTAAATAATTGCAGAAATATTAAACTGACCATACCAAGCATTAAAAACAAAGAGTTCCTACTAAGAGGAATACTTTCTGCATGATCTGGTCACATCATGTGCATAGTTAAGTGATTTTTTGTTTTTTAAAACAAGATTCATTTGCAAATAAAGAAATAAAATTTAGTAAAGTTATATAGTTTTCTTGATGGAAAAAAAATCTTAAAAACAAACTAGTGGTGGCTTGTTAATCAAAGAAAGAGAAAAGCTACATACTGAAGTTCTGGAATCCAGCACCTCAATTTCACAACAGCTGTACACATTTGAGATTATGCAATCCAACTGCTGCCTGAATGATCAAATCACACTTAACAGTTGTTCCATTTTGAGATCTTTAACTTCAACATCCCATATCAATAAAAAGGTCCTAATACAGAAGATTGTGCTAAGGAATGCAAGAATTTTGCATGCTGTTTTCATTCCCTTGGTCCTGTTCATGCTTGCAGCTGTCCGTGAGGCAGCAAAGAAAACAGTCTACTTCTCAAAACGCCACGTCTTAAAAACTGAAAGAAGAACACTGTTAGCAAAAGCACATTCCAGCCCCACATTGAGTTGTCAGTGTAATACTAGAACTCAAAGCAGTTAGATAGCTCAGTGTTACCTTCCTCCTTAATAGAGTCCACATTCCTTCAGGTTGTTTTTAATGATAACATCTGTAACGGCATCAAACACAAACTGCACGTTCTTTGTGTCAGTGGCACAGGTGAAGTGGGTGTAAATCTCCTTGGTGTCTTTTCTTCGGTTCAGATCTTCAAACTGACACTGAATGTATGCAGCTGCCTCCTCATAGGTATTAGAGCCTGGAAAATAGGACACCTGACTTTAGCCAGCAGCTTGCAGGAGACAGCTTGATTCAAATCTTTCAAGCAGAAGTTAAGCTTCTTGCAACCACATGCTTTAGCAAGCTACAACCTTATCTTTAGCCCCTTTGTGTCAATGGTCACTAGTACTTAATACCAGTACAGCTTCACCCGCTAGATTAAACTACTAAATTGAAGTAGGGGATGAAATAAGTGACAGGTATGAATGGAGGCCCCACCAGTTGGGCTAGGACTAGACATAACCCCAAGAGGGTCAAACTTGAGGGCAGATGTGGGTCTGACCTTTAAAAGACTAGGCATAGAGGGATAGATTAGGGAGAACGACCTGCCTGCACACCATTTGGATTAGGGAGGTGACTGCAAAGGGTACTCTAGTGGAGGAATTGGGGACTTTCGTTGCTAGGGCAAATGAATGCTCTAGCATTTACCCAGATTCCTTTTATAGTGTCTCCAGAATTTCCATTGAGCTGAAACGCAGTTATCCTTACACCACCCTTTGCATCTCACAAAGGGACCCAGCTTCGGGGAGCACATGAACTGGTCAGATATCTGTTCTATCCATACTCCAAGCCATATGAAAATGTGGACCAGGGTTCCACATGGAGCCAAAGCCGCTCAGAAGAGAACCAGTGCTGACCATGTCCCAGATGGGCTAGCCCTTGCCTCTTCTGAACACCTTTAAATCATTAGATGTGTACTGGCCCAGCACAAGACAGAGCCCTCTCCTTGCCTGTATAGTCATTCCCGTCCTCTGGACTTCCAAGGAAAAACAGGCTCAAGTGAGTTTGGATTTCCTGAGCATTTTAACTGCCTGGCTCTGGGAGACACCTTCATTCTATTTCTTCATTCCTGTTAGCCCAGCTCACCTGTGTACTCTGGGTAGCAGATTGTTAATGGGCTCCTCTTAATCTTTTCCTCAAACAGGTCTTTCTTGTTCAGGAAGAGAATGATTGACGTGTCTGTAAACCATTTGTTGTTACAAATGCTGTCAAACAGTTTCATACTCTCATGCATTCGGTTCTGAAAAGTAATTAAAAAAAATTATGCATCATTCTAGCAGTAAGTTGGGAGGAGGGTTTTTCTTTGATGAGCTTTAGAACAAAGCTACTAGTGTTCAAAATGTGACATGTCACTGCTGTGCAACCACACAAATGTTAGTGGTGCTACATCAGGCAGTGGTCAGGTAATTCTGCACTGTGCTAGACCCTGATCAGAGGTCTGTCCAGGAAAGGTTGAAACTCCCCAGGTCTTAAATTTTCCTCAGCATTTCCCCACCCCATAATCTTTCTCAGATTGTCAGGGAGGCACGGGTTCCGAAGATAGCATGTATTTGTAGTGGTTGTCACAGCAGCCAATAGGTCCCGGAGAAAAATCTCACTTCCTACAGTAACTACGAGGAGTCCGGTGGCACCTTAAAGACTAACAGATTTATTTGGGCATACGCTTTTGTGGGTAAAAAACCACTTCAGGTGCACCTGAAGTGAGGTTTTTTACCCACGAAAGCTTATGCCCAAATAAATCTGTTAGTCTTTAAGGTGCCACCGGACTCCTTGTTATTTTTGTGGATACAGACTAACACGGCTACCCCCTGGATACTTAACTTCCTACAGTGTTTGTTATTATGTGCTCTTGTAGAGGAAGAGGCTAGAGGCTGCTCTTGAGAAGCTCATTCCCTGCATAGTGCTATTGACATATGACTTAGGGGAAACACACTACTAGCACAGAACAAGATATGGTTAGAGTCCCATAAACTTGGATACAAAGTCTGTCGGGCAGCTTGAAGCTAACTTCCACGTGTTAGTAACGACAGTGACATACCATTTCTTCATCTTCTGCAAGGACAAGGTCATAATCACTGAGGGCTACACAAAATATGATCGCTGTCACGCCTTCAAAGCAGTGGATCCATTTCTTTCGTTCTGATCGCTGGCCACCAACATCAAACATCCTGGAAGAATGAAGGGAAAGTGGCTCAGATGTCATGCAGCACTCACCTTCCTACTCGCAGGAAATTGCAAAGAAAACTTTTCAAAGTACTTTCAGCAAGCAGATTGCAAGGGAAATGTAGAGATACAAAGCCTTTCCATCGATAAGGCCAGAAGAAACTAAAATCCTCCAATTTAGGGGATTTTAATTATTTTTTCTAATGAACTCAAGGTTTTAATTTAAAATATGAAGGTTCTATGCCTCCCAGTTGGAAATAACCCTCAACAGTATCTCGAGTGGAAAGAATAGGACCTGCTGCTTCACTTTGGCACTCTTCCTTGTTTGTTATCTCACATTCCCTGCAGCAGTAACCCATTGGTTCACTGGATGCAAAGCACCCACACTGCATAGGTCAGTTCTTCCAATTACCTCTGCTTGGTTCTGAGGTAACATGACCTGGACCTACTATTGGGATGCTGATGGAACATTTAAGAAATTGAGTGTTGCAGCAGTTTAATTAATGAGCTACAGGGGTTTGAAAGTTTGGGGCAAAACATTCCTAAATTTTGCTGGAAGATTCTGGCTATAAAACAAAAATATGCAAGTTTATTCGAAAGTTACAATGCCCTCCTCTCCAAAGTGTTTTGAAGAGAGGCAGTATTCTCTGCTGGTTTCCCACAATCATTAATTAAATTGGGTCAGATACAAGTCAATATCCAAGAGGTACAAAACCAAAATCCAAGTTGACAATCAGAGAAAACAGGCAGTCAGACAAAGAGAGGGACTATTCAGCGTCTGCCAACAGGAACACAATTTAATGATTCTGATCAAAAGGGCTAGAATTGTGGCTCAGCAACTCCATGCTTTTATTTAAAACACGCTATCCCAGTGGACTACACTAGGAAAGAGGGAATTTTGTATAAAGATACAGGTTATTTAGTTTGTAAAGTTCTCCATTACCTTCAGTGTTATTGCAAAGATATCTGAAAAAAGAACAGTGCCTCTCAACCTCACTTCTCCAAGTTGATCCTGAATTCACAGTCATGCCTTTAAAACATCTCAGTCCAGTAGGGAAGCACAGTCCCAGATTCAACATTGTGACTTCATTGCAGGATGAAAGGAAGATACAGTAGGTTGCAAGAGAGAAGACTGCTGCTTTGCGTTTAAAATCTATTTAAGCATTTCCCTAAGCAGGCCCCATCCCTTTGAAATGAGATGCCTTGTGTCTCAGTTACTATCAATGCCCAATTAGTCTAAGCAGGCCTTGTTAGCCCTGTATAAGCCAGTCTCCTAAAGGGAGGTATGAATGCTCAGCCTTAATGATTTAATTAAAATATATATATTTAGCAATATAACAACTCTCTCTACCCAAGCCCATATGATCTGAAATTGCCTCTTAGCCAAGATTTGGCTGGTCCCTTCTACGCTCATCATGTATCTACTCTCACATCTATATCCCATTCATATGGATACACAGAGGGATATAGTCATGATTGTAGGCCCCAACAGGAAGTTGGGTGAGGGTTGCAGTGCCTTAGATAACATCTACTGCACAGTAGATAGAGAAAGTTTCCAGCTATCTTCCCTATTCACAGAAATGGTGAAAATAAAAGTCTGCTACGTTGACCTCAGTTTCCCAGGAGTCAGAAACAAGTGGCTTTTTTAAAAAAAACACTGCACAGCATAGCAATGTTAATCCCTGTACATAGTGAGGGAAGAAGACAAGTTTCCCCTGAGCTCACCAATAGCCATAAAAATAGCTCTGATGCAAAGTATGCAAGCATTTTCTGTTATTAAGTCACCGGTTAGACAGCTCAGAAGCCAAGGTGCCACTATATCCCCAAGAAGTGTGCACTGAGTCAGATTTCATACACAAGTGTTTAGATTGTTCCTATGTCCCATTCAAACCTCGTTACACAGAAGGATCAAAATCATAGCTGGCAAATTAATGCTTATTTAAAGACCTTATGTAACTAAAACTTGACAACAGCATTCCAGACAGGGAAGAACCTGGTCCATAATACAAACAGCAGTTTCCTAGGACAATGTTACACAGCACTAATGTCTACCACTTAGAATTCTAGCTTGTGTGTCAATGAACACGCTCAGAATCCAAAGCAAGAGTTAGCTAGAAGAGTAAATAGGAAGCTGGGGAAGCCTGTGCTAACTCTACCCTTTCCCCCCCTACAACAGCTGGTATGGAGGATAAAGAAGGAACTCTGATTCATCATACTTAAAGGGACACTGTCAAGGTTAGGCTCAGTATCTGTGCCACTTCAAAAGGTTTTACTTGTATTACAATAGACGGCAAGTCCCTGCCCCTGCACTCTTGCACAATAAAGGCAGCCATTTTTGCCAACACTTATGCATGCCCCCTGCTGTTTTGCAGCAGGGTTAGTCAGCACTATTATATCTCAAGTTTTGCTAACAATGCCATGCAGGCCAGTCAGAGCCAAATTAATTTCAGCTCCCTTAAAAACACAGGAAAACAATGCACTGCAAATGACAGGAGACCAAGGCTATAGGGAAGGGCTCTTATCTTATCAAATGAAGGGGTTAAATGCAAACTAAAACCAGTAGCCAACAGTGTCCTTTTAGTAGTTTTTGATCCTGTAAACAAGCATTCAGTACCTGTGTTTGCGATTCCAACAGAAAAGCAGCTGAAAAGAACAAAAGAATGTAAATAAAAAGTCAGCAGTCCCCCAAGTGAGCAACTCCAGTAAGAACAGAGTAATTAACGACAAAGGGGATCTAGTCACAATTTACTTAAAGTGCTGAATGAGAACAAGGCTCCACAATAAGGGAAAACTGGATACCAACCATCACCAAGCACCAGTGCACTCAGAAGAAAGCAATGCAATCTGCAGGGAGGAATGACATCCTGCAGTAGCCTGCACCATACTCACTTGAAGTACAGGTCCTTGAAGGTGAAGTGAGTTTCCACAATGCCTGTAGTCTTCACTCTGGTCCGCAGAACGTCTTGCTGAGTTGGAATGTAGGTCTGCTGGGATATTCTATCCAAGTCATTTAGGTAGCTAAACCAAAGAGACAATCCAAGACATGTTTTTTTTAGTCTGCTTCCTTCCTATGAATCTTTTATAAACTGCAGAAGAAAGTCATGGTGAAGTGCATTAGTTCTGTTAGCACAGCCCAGACCTCCAACACACACCTCTATTCTAGGGTTTCCTATAGCCGTTTACTATCCAGGCTAACATAGCATCGGTCAGTAACAGATGGTGCTCAGCTAGACATAAGCTCAAGCTGGGCTATAGAATAAGAGTGTGGAAGACAGAGTGCAGAAACAATGATCACAGAATTCCCATTGTAATTAATACCTTTTGCTAAAGAAATTCGCCTGGAGGCCTCCAAAGACTAACACTAACGTACCAGAAGAGAAGTGAATAAAGCCCAGTTTTCTGCTCATTGTAAAGGGTAAAAGGCAGAATGTGGCAAAACAGTAAGCCATGTTCATAGCTCTATCCAAAACATGACAAATCCAGCCACCCACTCAGGCAAAAGCAAGCAGGAATCTTTCCTTGACAACTTGGGGACCCTTACCCACTAATGTCTGGAGAACAAACTCTCAATCTCTAGCTATTATGGGGCAAAAATACTTGTGACCTGATGCACTTCTGCCTTCCTGTGCCTCCAGGCCCTCTGAGTCCAGAATTCTGAACTGCCCAAGGCCCAACTCTTTGCTCAAGCAACCCGCTCATATAGCTGGGCTATGCACCGGAGCTCCCCAGAGGCTGCTGGGCGGAATCCTTTCCTCTCTGCAGCATCACAGCCACTCTGCAGCAGCGTATCTACTGAGACCACCTTCAACTCCCAGCTTCATACAAACATCCCCTTTAGAGCTCCAAGGCATGTAATGGGTGCATCTTTTCAAGTCTGGTCCCACAAATCCTGCTCCTGCCTTTCATCCATTTCAGAGAAGGCGTTAACCACAAGCTCCTCTATCTTTGGCAACCTCAGAGTAATCTATAACTGTGGGTTTTGAACTAGCAGGCTTTAGCCTTTGCCCCCACTTCTAGCCCTGCCAGTTCTTGGACTATTTGTAGATAAATTTTCTGGCTAGACCCTCCCTCCTCCCCCCATTGGATAATTTGTCACAGTTTGGTTCTACACCGTCCTTCTTTCCACTCAGTAGCATAAACAGACAAGTTGCCAACTAGTTCAAAGAGTAAACTTCTCAGCCGTCTACAAGATACCCTATTCTGTGCCCTTGCATATTTTTAATGAGGTTTTAGAAAAACTATATAACTGCATTTGGTGTAGGTAGTGTTACCTTTAACAGACTTGTGATTAAAGTGTATTTCTGCTGGGAAATAGAGATCCTGGGAATTTCTAGTCCAGATTAGCTTAACACCACAGGAAAATGTAACTGCTAATCACACACACCAGAACGCAGCTAATTTAACAGCAAAGCACAAATGGAAAAGCAGTTACACAAACCAGACAGCAGAGCCAAGTGAATTAAGTAACAGCACTGGCAATAAGTATTAAACTTTAAACAAGCTGTGTCCCGTTGGTAGAAGAATGCAAGTGCTACCTCAAGAGCTGGCACCGTAACAGCTTGGCTCTGATAACAAGCATGTGACTAACTAGTAAATTATTTAAACAGATGCTCTGCTTCCTCAATTAGCACACTTGTAATCTACTCACTACATTGTCAGGTTTTAGCACAAGACCTATTGGAAGTAAAACTGGTTTCGTTCTCTCATTAGCTCTTTCTACAGCAGATGGAGGAGTTAAATAACTTCAGTCAATATCTACCACCAAATGAATTGAGAAATCCCACACATATGCTTACAACACAAAGCTACTTTAGTCCAGTAAGCACCTTGTTTCCATTAGTGTTTGAAGTGTGACTTACAATGATCAGACAAACCTGGTCCAACTGATTGGGGAGAGAATCTACAAAATACTACATTAAGAGTCCATGAAAGATCTTAACCAAGTCATTCGAAAAAGGTGGAAATGAACAATGCTACAGGCCAATACTCATCTGAACCTCCCTGGTCGGCAGAAATGCATTTTAAAATGATCAGAACACTGGCAGCATCAAAAGGACCCTCCTGACACCAGGAAGTAAGCCTTCGCTCTTCAGTTTTCCCCTTACGCACATAGCGACAAAAGCTCCCTCATCGCACTTCCTTATCTGGCATCAGCTGCCCATGACTTGACAGATGTGGTTTGCTCTGTGTGGGAAGTGGCTGCAGCCACACCCATGCAGCACTGTCCTGCAAAGAAGTGCTTTCTACAGAGGAAAGCTGCAGAATCCTAGTCAGTTACAACCTGCAACTAGATCTGTGTGCGCATGGCTTCTGTATAGCACACCATGTAAAAGCGGTCAGCCTGAAAAAAAAAAAAAAAAAAAGTAGAAATGCAAGAAGAGAAAGTGGGGGACAAGAGAATGATGCTGAGACCACACTAGGAGACTTTAATATTAATAATCCAGTTTTCCCACTACTATGTGGGTAAAAGTTAAGACAAACTAAGACAAGACAAATTTATCTACCATTCAAAGAACAGATGTGTTTATCCCAATATGAGAGTCTTTCTATATCCTACCTGGTTTAACAACATTCCCGCACGAAAACAAGCTTCCTCCAAAGAGAGGATGTGGGGTAGGGAGCAAATGTTTGTGTCAAAAGTAGTGAAGAAGTTATCTAACAAGGTGCGGGAAAACCTTGGGCGCCCAGGTTAGATAATTTCTTCACTATTTTTGACACAAACATTTGCTCCCTACCCCACATCCTCTCTTTGGAGGAAGCTTGTTTTCATGCTTCAACTATCCCCTATAAAACTGGACGTCCTAAAATTAAGATTTCAACTACAGAGGGGGTGAAATTTTCATAATTAAGCCCAGGACTTGGCTCACCATTGAGGTTTCCCAGGAGAACTCATACTAGTTTTGGGGATGCTCCCCAATGCTCGCATGTCCAGAGATTTATAGCTCCAACTTGAAATCAAATAAAATCTGGCAGCTTCAGGTTACTCTGAATCCAAAATTCAGGAGGAACCTCACGGTACAAAGCAGAACATTGATTTCTCACAGAGCTGCTCAGGAGACAGGCAGGTTTTGGCAGACGACGTCAATGAGTTGGACAGGATTCAGTTGGTGACTACAATAGGCTCTACCTCCTCCGCATGTTCACATGAGCACCAGGGTGGTATTTTCCTAACAATGCAGTCATGTTTCCTTTAACTACTGGGAAGAACGGTTACAAGGCCAAACAAACAGCTAAAAGCTCAAAGTTTCATACAAAGCATTTATTATGGACGAGGCTGTAGGATACTGAGTAGTGACAACTTGAGCTAAGGGAGGAGTTGTCATTAACATATCTCTAGGGAAAAGCAGAGAACACAGAAGACTGCCTTCTGACTCCACACTGAGGAGAGGATATAAGAGGGCATGAAATTCCCATGACAGTATTCAGATAGTTCTGTATTTGGGACCACTGAACTACAAGCTTTCTAGAAAGGCTGTACCAAAAGGCCAACACCCATAAGATACGAGAACCAGGGAGGTACAATATCTTTCAGTGCCTGGCTAGAAGCTCTTCTTCACAGAAGTCCTAGATATTGCTCTAGTTATAGCTCTTCTTACTCACAACCAAAGAATATCCATTCATCCCTTCCTATGCAGCCCTCGGGAGCCAGTCCTTCCTGAACTGAAGATAATGTTCAGGGAAAACAGCCCCATGACAAAGTTCTGATGAGCCAGGCATTGCGATAGGAGATTGAATTCCCTGTATGCAGAAATAGGCTGTGCCTTCCCTGCTGTGGTTAGCTGAAGTTAGGGAGCTGTTGTGGCTAGGTAAAAGTAGAAATGGATGCACCAAACTCAACATGACTTTCAGCACCCCCAATGAAGGGAAGGACAGATTTTATTTAATTAGTTTTGTCAAACTGAATATGTCCCTTCAACTACCAGGCCCAGCTGGGAAGGGGTCAGGAGATCCCTATAAAGGGCTGGGACAGCTCAGGTGAGAGGAGCTGCAGGAGGGAGGAAGGGTTCCTGAAGTACGCCCTGCAGCAGGGGGAACAAAGGGAAGGTGTGTTCTCCTTTCAGCACCAAGGTAGAAAGCCCCTGGGAGTTGGGTGGAGGATCTGCTTTTGTTTCACCTACATTTTCTGTATAAAGAATAAAACTGCTTGGAAAAAAAAGATGATTTGATGTGGCAGCGAGTCCTTCCTAGGAAGGTAAGGTGCATGAGTGAGGGGAAGCCGAGGCAGCGAATAGCCTGGCGCCCAACCAGGTAAGGCGATGCTTCGATGGCCCTTTACACAATACAAAGTCCATTGTACACGAAATACAACAGCACAAATGGAAAGGTAGGAACGTGCGATTACCAACCACCTCTGAAAAGCCTGGGTTAAGTGACTTGCCCAGCATCACATAGGGACTCTGACACAGCGGGGGATACAATCCAGTTCCCCAGAGCAGCATTCGACTGCTTTACCCAGGAGCCCATCCTTTCTCTTCCTGCAATCCTGTCTCATTCACTACACATCTTCCAACTTCTGCAACAACTGAAGCAGAGGGCATTACAGACAACACCCACCTTTTGCTGGACAGATTGATCCTGTAAACTGAATGAGACTGAAGTGTAGAAAATACCATGTGATCACATAATTAGATTGCACCATAATGCATATGCACAATGAGGCTGGATTCAGACTGCACAGGTAATCTTAATTCCAGCATTTCCCAACTTTGGGGTGATTAACTTTGCAACATTAGCATTCATTTCTTGTAATTTTTCTGTGTAATTTCCTAGTGGTTTTTTTTGTTTGTTTTTTAAATGAAAGAACAGAAATTCCATCATGTGGGATCATACTGACACCCACAGAGGTCATTGGCAGGGTTGGAACCATTAGATCCACCACACAGACTTCTGACACTTGACAGCTGGACTAAACTGTCATCCGCTAATCCGACCAGCCCTAGAGAAGAATGGGACACTGCCATTTAGAAGGTTTCCAGATATTTACTGATAGCAGATGAATGGTGAGACTCAGGAGGGGAGTGTGCTCCAGTGGGCACAGACTCTTCAGCTCATTTCCTTTCCTCCCACCCCATCCCAGCCCTGTCCTCTAGTTCTGTCTCTTCCCCACCTCAGCCAATCCTACTACTCCCCACACCTCGGCTCCTCAGCCAATTTGTGTCCTCCTCCCCTCCCCCCCGCAATCTCCCTACCCAGACTTCTCATCTACTCTCAAAGTAGTCATCACCCTCCCAGCTCCTTGTCCTGCCCTCTTTGCCCAGCCAATCCCAGTTGACCTCAGCAACCTGGCTCCTCATCAGATCAGTGTCATCTCCTTTCCCCTTCTCCCCAAAAAACACACTTCTTCCCCTCCCTCTCAGTTCCAGTCACTTCTAATCACCACCCCCCTCGGCGACTCAATCTCAGTGTCTCCCCCGCCCCCACCTGAACATACCGACTCACTTCCCTTGCCTTCATCATGTCTTTCCCTTCACCCTAATTCCAAGTCTACATCCACCCTACTTCTTTGTCCCAACCTACTTCCCTGCCATCCCACCACCCCACAAATCCAGCTCTAGCCTTTGAATCAGGCAGCTTCTTCCATGGTACACTGGCCCTGAAGAGGAGGTCAATGAGAGCACAGGAGAGAGAGGCTCCCTGCTCACAGGACCAAAACATGATCCCCAGCAGCCCAAAACTGCAACTGCAGGGAAACTTCTACTCAGCATGGACAGAATCTTCAGGGAATTTGGCTGCCAGAAAGGAGTCTCTAGTGAGCATGTGCAAACTGCAATTTTTCAAAGGCTTATAATTTGGTGGATTTTCGATGGATTTTCACAGGGCTGGCAAAAGCCACATCCCTGGCACAAAGGCTAGACCCCTGCCAAATTTTAAAATCCCTGCAAAAAGCAAGGGGGCAGTAGAGTTTTCCAAAGAAAAGGTCACCAAAATTCCAGACACCCAGCATGGAAAACTTAAACCCAAACAGTTAAAGTTTGGCAAAGTTGTAAGCAACCGAAAACAGGTTCTCATAATGGGAAGCGTCAGGGCTGCCAGAATGAGCTAAAATATAGAACTACCCCTTTTGCCTGAAATTGTTTCCCATCTGGTACAACACCAGAAGAAACCAGGTAAAAGTTACTAAAATGAAGAACTGCACGAAAATGTATTTTCCTATACTGGTTTTAGGACCTCACATTTAAACGCTGTTCATTACATATTTGGTAGCTTAATTATGAGTCTAGTTTCCAGGAAATACTAATCCTTACATTAATACTGAGGCGATCTCAAATCATCTTCCAGATAAGCTACAACTTGTCTCACTACACTGACGTTTACAAACAGACTAAGCTACTTTTACACTGGGAAGGCAAACCGACAAAGTTAATTTATTCATGACATTAGAAATACAAGTAAGTTTTTCATGTGATAAGGGGAAGACAGCAATAAATTCTATAATGGAGGCAGTTGATCCCTTTCCTTTTCATTGCAACATCTATTTTGATCAGCTGGAGCATGGAGCCACAGAATCATCGACATGTAGGACTGGAAGAGCTCTCAACAGAGCAGGCGACTGGACTAGGTGACCTGAGGCAGGACTAAGTATTTAGAGCCAATCCCCTCCTGTCCCAGCATATCCCATCCTGCCAATCTACCCATCTTAGGTAAACACTTCCTGAAGCGTGAATTGTACCCCCATTAAGTGTTTTCTGACTGTCCTTTAGAGGAGCACCTCGGCACTGGAAGTACCCATTGCTGTGCCCACAACAGTCATAAGTCGTGTGATTGCTACACAAAACACTGCCAGTAAAGGTCTCTTACTAGGATGCCGAGTCATTAAGTTGATACTCTCTTGATCTGCTGAAGCAGGCTTGGACCCCAGCATCTCGCCATAATCGTTTAATCACTCCAGCTAGCTCAGGAGTCATCACTCCTTCCTCAGCACTTCCAGCCAACACAAACAACTGACGGGCATCGTCCTGCAGGAAGAGGGTGAAAGGAAGATTCAGTCATACTCCATACTTAACACCACTACAAGCTAAAATGAGCCTTCACCACCACAAACGCTTGCAGTTGCACCAGTGATAGGTTCGTGACGGGCATAGCTAGATTCCCCTCCCCGTTCCGTCTACTCACTCTGTTAAATCAATATTCCTCCTTCAACCAGAAACACATGGACCGAGCAAGAGGCAAACTGCCCAAGAGCACCTGGTTTCAGGCAAGCAGGATGTGTTAATCAGAGGGAGGTGGTGGTCATCTGTGGCATACAGCATGCCCATAGCACCGTGAACCCTCTCTTCTGAGAGGAGGATCATAGTTCCAACTTAACAGGCAATGTTTAACGTTTTTAATGAGGTACATGGGGCAATATGAACCTTCAGCATTACATCTTGTGCATGGCACATCTCCTCAGAAGTGCTGCTGGCTTTCAAAAGAATACCAGTCCTGTACAACACGCTACAGAAGGAATTAAAGCTTTTCCTGTCTAAAACTACAATTTACTGTTTATTAGAGGCCATACTGTATAATACCCCAGCAGGGAAAAATCCAGCATCAAAAGCAAATACTGGGTGATTAAAGGTTTTAGAGCTTTGAAGAATTGCCATCTCTCTTAAGGACTGTCAAAAGAAAGAGGAATTCCAATTTCTTATTGGGAACATTTCACAGGGAGGAAGGATAGGGACCGCTCAGGATTCCAGTGTTTGTTTGCATTGGATTACATGAAAACACTTGTCAGAAAATTTAATATAGGCTCTCGTTTTTCAATAGGGAAATTATCAGCCAGATTTGCAACTGAGAAATAGGCTGACCTACTTTGAAGTTTCTGTGATGATGCAACTTGTATCAGTTCTATTTAAGGGGTAATGTTGCAAGGCCCTTTTACTCTCCCAGCAAGTCCCCCAACTTGAAGAGCCGGTCTGCTCCCAATACTTACTTTCTCCTGAAATCAGTCCTTAGAATGCTGCTGCAGGGCATAGAGTTAACAAAGAACCAAGGTAGCCTGTAGGGTAATACCCTTAGAGTTGGCACCTGGGCATGTCACTGCAGAGTTAGTCCAACTGATCAATATCTGGCCTGGGTTTATGCAACCACACTGCAAATCCCTACCCGAGTTAGAGCCTTCCCTGGTGCAGCACTTTTCTGTGTCTCGCTAGGACAGCTGGGGACATATCCCAGGGCTCTATGGGCTGCAGTACACTGAGCTGCTCTAGGATTCTTTCCCAGTAAGTTGTGGGAGGAACTGCCTGTCCTTCTGGGCACATAGGAGAACTGTACGAAGGCACTGGAGGACTATCAGCACTTGAGTGCTTTAGCCTGGATCACCCCTGCAAAATGGACAGGATACCAGCCATAGTGAAAGCAGAACCAGGGCTCTAACCTCACTCCCAGCCATGCCAGCTAGCCCAGGCTGAAAGCACAACTGGACTAAGGAGAGAGGCTTGTGTTTGTGGACAGGGACATCCTGGGGGCTTTATCCCACAATTACACTATTTACTTCCTGCTCTTTTGTATTTGTGCCACCTTTTCAAGTGTCTCCTGGGATTTCCTTCATTTGGTCTCATTCTTTCTTGACTTTTGTGGGGGGGAGAAAGCAGAGAAGAAATGCCAGCAAGTTTGCTAGATAGGAGGGACTCAGAGGGGGGAAATTTTAGTGATATCACGGAGGAGGAAACCATATAATTTGGAAAGGAGAAAGTCAGAGTTATCTTTGTGATGCTCTTAATCATTTTTAAGTTGTGAAAACTCATTAGAATCTGATTTAGATTAAAAATTTAAAGGGGCATAACTTTCTGAAATACTACTGAACACTGATGCAGGAGGCCACATATTTTAAATTAATCCATAAGAGTCTTTTGTTAAAAATGTAGTAACCTGAGCTGAATCCAAGTATTTTGTATTAGAAATAAGTTCAAAAAGTTGTCACGGGCTCCTTTCTGTATCTGCAATAAGATACTCCATGCAGGGTGTTACTAATACTTTATAGATTATCAGATATATTCCACTACTGCTATCTTGTGGCTTAAAAATATTTCCACCACATGTTCCATGGACTGAACTTCAGATCTTCATTAACATGATCTACATTACAGAAGCAAGCTAAAGGAAATGAGTGAAATACTCACTGCTCTGGCAACTTCCCCAAAGTCTATCTTTAGCCTTCCCATGGCTCTTATTATTGCAATGATAGACTGAATAGTATTGCTGTAGACAACCACTTTATACTGTTTGCATTCTTCCTCTGAATAGCCATCCTCATGGATGATCCTGAAACAAAAACAAGCCATAATCACAAGCGAAATCAGGACGACAATGTTGATTTCTTATTTCATCTAATACAGAAATGCAATTTATACCAATTTAAATATTTAGGCTTCTACTTACTTCATCTGCTTCACAATGGTGCTTTTACCAGACTCTCCTGCACCTGAAAAGTACATACAAACTCATGTTAGTTTTAACTTCAAATTAAAACTAAGAGCCAAAGTGAGATGTAGCCCCACATCTAGATGTTGATTGGGATTAAAGTGAAGAACTTAATTGTGCAAACTCAATAGTTAAACATCTCCACAACAGCTATTCCCCGCAGTGATCCACCTCTGACAGTGGCTCCCTGGAGAGACCAGACACCAGTACACAATGCTCAGTTTGTATTCTCAGCTTGTTTATGAATGCTGACAACCAAGTGCTCACCTGTTCACAGAACAAGGAAGGTTACACTTCTGAATTTCCAAAGTGCTGACTACTTATTTACTCTCCATCTTCCAGGCAGATAGGACTATAAAATGGGGGGGAGGGTAGGAGGGAGGGCGAAGGTACTTCAGTTTGTACACCGGCCGATCCATCACCTCTTCCTGCAATACACTAATGATCTCCTAAGGCAGTGCTCCCATTACGCACATGAATTTGAAGGATACAGAGCAGTGTAAGTAACAGGCATTAACACTTTGAACTGCTAAGATACCATTCAGCCAATGATCTCATAGCACTTTATGACAGTAAGCTTCAACCACCTAGTGAGGTAGATCGCTATCTTACTATTTTAAAGGTGAGGAAGCCTGGGACAGAGGTTAAGTGATGACCTAGGTGTCTCAGCAAATTGGCAGCAGAGGCTCCTAGGCCCCTGCTCTAGCCATCTAAGTATTAGTCAATAGTTTCCCAGGTGCAAATGGCACACCAAGGAAGTTCAAGATTTTCACCATGGCAAAATATTCCTGCACCTTCCCATTATGTACAGAACATGAGACAGCAAAGTTTGAAATGTTTGTATTCACTTTCATTTCCCACGCCAATCTGGGCCATAGGTTTCAAGCAGCGTGATCTTCTGTGATTCAGAAGCCAATATGCACAAGACGACTATACTCTGACTTTACTACACTTGGTCTTGAGGATAATTCCTAGCAGTGCAAGTGGGCAAGAAGAGAAAAAAAACTGCTGCACCAAGGGAAATCAGATGGCAAACAGCCGCCACAGTAATATTCCAACGTGCTAACTTGCATTTACACATTGTCTAATCTTAAAATCAATGCCTAGGTTCACTTTGTTTGCTAGTTCTGAAACATCAAAATGATGGATCATAAGCAAGATGTGATAGAAACCCAGTCTACTGACAAGTTCCAGCATCCCCACCTTCTGCACCAGCGATCTGTCTTCCTGGAAGTGGAAGAGTCTACTGAAGCCCAGATTCTATTCTGTGGCAGTTTATGGAAACCTAACCTAAAATAGCAATAACACTGTTTGTTGTAATGATAGGATAGGACTGAACTAAAGAATTCCTTACATGTCAGATCATAATCTTGTTTTGCATAAAGCAGTCACAAGCAAGGAAGGCTTTTCCCCATTTTAGGACAGCAGTCTTGGAAACTTTTAGGACAGAAGGTTCCAAAGATAATGAGAAGTGAAAGTTTGCCTCAGGATGATCTTCTTGGCTAGATACCAGGCCTCCCAGCTGTACCATTTGGCATACACCCCTCCTCAAGAATGTGTCTTCGTGTGGAATCATTTTGCTGATTACATAACGGTGAAGACGACTCACCTTCCCAGAAGTTCACAGATCCAGCCCAGAGTCGTCTTAACTATTTGCCTCTAGAATGTTCTACATTTAGATACTTTGCTTTTCATTTTGGAGCATCCCACAGTGCTTTACAAGTGACACACACCCTGCAGAAAGGCAGCCCCCTGGAGAGTGGACGTGATAACCAACTCTCAGAGCAAAGAGCACAGAAGTGGAGTTGCAGGTAAGCTTTAGACAAACATTCTGGAGCAAACAATACTTTTCAATAAAAAGTGCTAACGGTTCTAATTTTCACACAGAGAAAACAGGACATCAGTTTAAGGTCTCATCTAAAAGAAGCACTCAGTAAACTAGAATTCTATTATCCACAGAAGGCTGAAGAGAAGCCTGCCTAAGTTTGGACTTGTGGCTCATGGGGTTCTCAGTATTTTAAGACTGATTATACGACCCAACCTCCTGTTTGCTTCTAGCATAAGTATGCCAGAGCATCTGGTCTCTAGAATCTTGGTAATTATGTCAAGTGAAATCTGGGCTTTTATATATGTTCTTGTCACTATCGATATAGCAGAAGCTTCTAATGCTTCCCCTGGGAGGCATGTCCTCCAGAATAAAGTTCCAAATTTTTTTTGCTAGATTCAAATAGAGATAAAGAGGACAGCCATTGATAGAGAAACTGCTGAATTCAAGTTTAGTTATTACATCCTTAAGATGTCAGGAAATTTGAACTCCCAGGGAGAACCATGAACAAGGTTTGAAAGAGTCACTTGGTACATTCCGTCTGTTCTTGGTACTTGATGTCACATGCTGCCGGAGAAAAAAGGAAATCTGCAGCTTGGATTTCTGAAGATTAGAGAGGTGACTTTGTTATAACAACTTTTGTATAACAGATAAAAATTACTTTGTATTGAATTTTACAGATGTGTTTCAACTTTGCTGAACTTTTTCCAGTTCCTTTATAATTTTGAACAGTTTTTTTAAACCAGGATAAAATGTTGGGCTAGTATGGAAGAGAATTAAGAGTACTTGCATGAGAACGTTAAGTCTCAAGGTACAAATGGCGATTAGTTAGAGAGAAATGGAAAGAGCAAACATACAACTACCTGATTTTCTAAACACTTACGCAATAGCCAAATACAAGCAGCTATTCGTTAGTTATGGAAATATTGTGCAAACTTGAACAGGGAAAACTGTTGTCGCCCTGGAAGCAGGATAACAGACAATAACTATGCCAGAAATTGAATTGGACAATACCTGCAGTCTTTCTAGAGGATAATAAAAATTATATTTTTTCTGCCATGTTTGCCCTGGCAACAGGACAAACTGAAATTTATCCCTGGATTCAACCACTTTATTAAAGTCTACCATAGGTAATATAATAGCAATTTGTTACAAAATTAAGTTTCCCATTATCTGCCAGGGTAACTTTATACTCAAGTTTGTATTTCCCAATTGTAGTTTAGATTGTTTTGGACTGAACAAGTGGTCACAGTATTGCTTGAAAACCTTTGGTGGCTGAACACAGTAGGTACAGACCAGCTTCTACATGCCTCAGTGTATTTGACAGTAGATTGATTCAGTGCCTAAAGCTTTAATTAATGGTGTTTACAATTACCAAGAGGAAGAATGGCTCTTGTGGTGAAGGCACTGAGCTTCCAGAGATCTGGCTCAATCTGCAGTTCTGCTACAGAGCTCATGTGTCTGTAGGCAAGTCGCTTCATCTTTGTGCCTCAGTTCCCCACCTGCAAAATGGGCATACCACTTCTTTTTCCCCACTCTTTGGGTGACTAGTTTATCTATTACTATGCACTTACACAGTGCCTTGCACAACAGAGCCTCTAGGTACCTCTGTAATACAAAACCACGGAGTTTCAAAGGGTAAGCCTTAATCCATACGGTAGTTCAGGTACATGCGTTCTTTACGAGTTCTGCTATTGAGCACATATGTTGATTTAATCAGATTTACTGCCTGAGGCCATCCCAAGTTAGAGTGTAAACTCCCTAAAATGCTCAGAGCTGATTGGAAGATGCTACTTGTTTACCTGCCTCAGAATGCCCATCCGGATAGTAATGCTGATAGCTGTCCCACAAGACAGAAAGTTTGCTTCCAAGGCAGCATGGGTAGTACAATCAGACTCAATTAGTCATTAGTCTGGGGGTGAGGGGAAATGCTGACTTTAGATGTATTTCATCATGAGCAGCTCTGTTCTGTTGAGGCAAAGTACCAGTAATGAGTTGTCAGCTGTTCTGTCTTTGACCCAACCCAAGGCATGAAGTAATGAAAGGCAGCTCAATATTTTAAACAGTATTTCATGTGGCTCAGCCTCATTCATTACTTACACATCAAATACTGAGATACTTCCGGTTCAGTCTCAGACAGTACAGGATATCTATCTGGATCCTGCTGCTAAGGCAAACAATAAATGGCAAACAATGGGAACAGAAAGAGGACTTTACACCGGGTCTCAAAGAATGTTTGTTCTCTCCAAGGATTATGAGCAGACATCTGCCACAAAAGATACTGCAAGACTGAAAAGCACTGAGGCTAATGAAACACTTAAAAACTTCAGCTTTCACAGATGACTTTAGTAATGCTCCTTTAAGAATCAATGTGATTTTTCCTTACAAAAATATCTTCCATTTAGTAAGCTAGCTCTCTTGTTCTCTTCCCTCTGTACTGCCAAAATGGCTGCCCATCATTTCTGAGCAGTGTGCATTTCAACAGAGATGACGTCAGGAATGTCTATTTCTCTGAGAACTTTGCTGTGTTTCTTCCACTGCTCCTCATGCTTTCAATAAAGAAAAATATTTAAGGTTAAGCCTAAGAATTTAGTGGTTCCAATATTCTATATATTCCCTTTTGGAATTTTCACACTGGGAGCAAGGGGACACACAGATTCATTTTATTTTGACAGTGATCCTCTAAATTCCCCTTACAAATAGAGGGGATATTTGAAGAATAGCTTCAATGTATTTTGAGCAGCAGTGTATACAGTTTCATATATATAAAAAAAAAAAAAAAAAAAAAAAAAAAAAAAAAAAAAGACTATCCCCATCACAAAAACTTCTGGTAGCTGGAATTCTCATGCAGATTCAAATGATGCATTCTCAAATGACACTCATTTCTCATTGCTATGTTTGCTATTAAGTTTCCTCAATTTATCTTAAAGTTATCTATTTCTGCAACACAGTCAATACTGAATGTGTGATACCGGTTATTTCACTGACAAAGTGTCATAAAATTACACTATCAGTAACTTCACTATAGGGCCAAGTAGTAGGCTGTAATGATATTCTAATTAAAAAAATAATGTATATTTCCTTTTGTTTAAATCTTTCCCTCTCATCCACCAAGTCAGCCCCAATGTATCTTAAAAGGGCGAAAAAAAAAAAAAAAAAAAAAGTGGTCCTCAAACTGTATCAGATGAGAGCATCTGTCATCTGCTTCCTTCTAAAAAAGTAGTCAGAGAAAACATTTTAGGCCATCTGGTCCTCTCCACCTGCCAGGGGCAGCAGGATTGTCTCCTACAGCACACTAGGTCAGCCAGTCTAGCTTCAAATTTCACAAGTGACTGGGCTTCTACCACCTTCTCTGGGATACTGTTCCCCCGAAGGAGTCTTTCCTGATATTGAGTCCAAGTTCTCCCTCTCAATTTCACCTCTCAGCACCTGTAACAGCCACTCTGTGCCAAGTATCACAATAACCATTCTAAACCTGCCCTCAAGACAACCTTCCAGACCCCTAGTGATTTTTTGCCCTGTGCGCTCCTTCCAATGTGGCAGTCCAGTCTTCCTGGTAATGAGATGTCCAGCACCAGATGCTATACTGCAGGTGCATAAAGAGGGCCTATTTGTGCTCAGCTTTATAACTTGTATTTCTGTACAGGCCATTTCAGGTTTCTCTCTCACTTTGAATATCTGTGCTTTAGATTGTTCTTCTCTCCCCTACAACCCCAACCAAGATGTATTAGCTTGCATTTTACCAACTTAATTACATTTTCCACATACGTTTCCAATCTCGCTAGGTCCCGGTGTTATTTTTGTTTCCAGGGGCATTCACAACTCCTCCTAGTTAGATATCTGCAAAGATTAGCATACCTCTCACATTTCAATCTTCCTTCTTTTTCCAGATCACTTAGAAGTGGACTCAATTCTGTACCAAGACTGTCCCAACCAATAAACTGATTACTTTATTTATTGCTTTCAGCCAGCTTCAGTCATTATGATGTATATTCTGTTTAAACATGACTTGAAAAACTTAATCCTAAAGTACAAGATAACGGTCTGGTCTACACTGGGGGTGTGGAGGGGGGAGGAAATCAATCTAAGATATGCAACTTCAGCTACGTGAATAGCGTAGCTGAAGTCGAAGTATCTTAGATCGATTTACCTTGAGTCCTCACGGCACGGGATCGACGGCCGCGGCTCCCCCGTCGACTCCGCTACCGCCACTCGCTCCGGTGGAGTTCCGGAGTCGACGGGGAGCACGTTCGGGGATTGATATATTGTGTCTCGTTAAGACGCGATATATCGATCCCTGATAAATCGATCGCTACCTGCCAATATGGTGGGTAGTCTGGATGTACCCAACCACCTCTAAATTATTAACAAAGTAGGAATTTAAATACAACAGAAAAAAAACACTTTTCCACTGTGATTTTTCATGACAAATATCAGTTTTCCAAGTAGGCTAGTGTGATTGGATAACATTACATCGGATGTTCTTGTGGGTCCTGCATGCATCCTCTTACTTAGGGATAAGAAGCAGATCCTGACCAGATGTAAAAATTATAAAGCTTTCAAAGGCTTAGAGCTCAGGAAATAAGAGTCCGTATTTTACTGGGCTCAAAAATAACTGGAATTCAGAAGCATTATTTAGACATTTTCACTAGCAAAAATATACGTGAGGCTGTTCCTTTTGCTTTGATTAGAACAGCTACCCAGAAGATCGCATTTCAGCATGAGAAATCTAAGCTGACTCTGGTTAACCAATTTCAGAGCAGGGATGATGTAATTACGTGGAGAATAGAAGTCTCAATTCCCTTCTTCAAAATTAGCAGTATGAGGACAATGAACCCCAGGGCTCTGTTCGCATCTATGCAAAAGTACAAAGAAGAGGTGATTGAAAAATGAGACAGAACTCAATTTAACAATGGGGGGGGGGAACACAGGTTCACATCAAAGGGTAACTTGTTTAGAACCAGTGTCATCACTGCTAGGTTATCAGGTAATCAGGAAGCCCATGACAGAATTGCTTTAGCTCCCTATGGAAACCAGGCCAAAACCTGGGGTGCTCCCACAGGCAGACATCCATTCCACCTCTACCCACAAAAAACCCAAGAGCTTGCACCAAGGTCTTTAATGGGATATTTTATACATGGTCAACTATTAGAATTTGTATTGTAGGGCTTCTTTCACCATTATGCTGAGGGGTAGAACAGCAAGTCTACCTCTAGTTACCACATTTCTTTAACAGCTATTTAAGGGCATGTCTATACTGCAATTAAAAACCCATGGCTGTCCCATGCCAGCTGACTCGGGCAGGCTCGTGGGGCTTGAGCTAAGAGGCTGTTTAACTGCAGTGTAGATATCCAGGTTCTAGGACCCTGCAAAGTGGGATGGTCCCAGACCACGGGCTTCAGCCCAAGCCCGTACATCTACATCATAATTAAACAGGCCTGCAGCCCAAGCCAGCAGGCATGGGCCAGCTGCAGGTATCTAATTGCAGTGTAGATATACCCATAGAGGCTAAACAAAGGCCCATGCACAGAATTCCCATCGGCTTCAGGGGGGAGCACTATACACTGCAGCTTGGTGGTCAGCCCCATATTAGTAATAGCATCAGTAGACGCATTTATGCAAAGGGGGACATTATTAACCAACCACTTCCTTAAAGGAAGCCAGATGCCTTTCTGAAACATGAAGAAAAATCCAACCCTCACAAGAAGCCAAAATTGATCAGTAAACTGCCAAGAAACCGCTTTGGATAGCAATTAGATGATTGGGTGTTCCAATATTCTGGGTATAGAAAACTAAATGAATGCAATAGTATCAAAAATATTTGAAACCACCCCATTGTGTTGGACCAGAAATTAAATATGCCTTTTAGACACTTTCACTTTTTACCCAGTAAACATTATTGCTTTGGAAGCAGTGACCGATCACTAGTCTAAAATCCTTGTTTGGGAACCAACTCAAGACTGCATTAACCTGGGCTGCGAAAGGGAGTGGGCAAAGCTGGACAGGGTTGAAAAATTTCTACAGAGAAATCTGGTCCTTGTTCAGACCACTTTCTCCTAGAAGCTGCAAAAACACCTGTGAGTGGATTGGCAGCAGGGGGGTAGACTTTTTAAAAAGTCAATGGCATCATTTTTCCTCTAAGGCCCATAGGTGAGAAACAGCTTATTTGATTCGCCTCAAATTATGCCAAATTCTCCTGCTTTGGACACAGGCCACACGCATGATCTGAAATGCACAATTTTTCTTCTGGTATGCTAACAGAGACCAAAGTCAGCCTTATATTGCTGTAACAAGATTTCCAATAACTCTGGAGAGTCTAATGTGTGTCTTTCTATAGTATCTGGAGAAAAATTACAAGTGCGAAGTGGGAGTGACTTAACATCCCTTTGGGTCTGATGACTTATCTCCCTTTCTTATCCCTTATTCAATGTTTCTCCCAAGCAAGTGAACTTGAATACTTCCCTTCAAACACAGAAAGGCTTACACTTTCCAGTACACTACTTTCCTGGTTTAAAATACCCAAAATACTTGAAGGTTTAAAAGCAGCATTCTTTCCTCTAAATCAGGGATTGACAACCTTTGGCACGCAGCCTGCCTGGGTAAGCACCCTGGTGGGCCGGGCCAGTTTGTTTACCTGCTGCGTCCGCAGGTTTGCCGCTCCAGGCGGATGAGGGCGGTGGGAAGCGGCGGCCAGCACATCCCTCGCCCTGCGCCACTTCCCACAGCCCCAACTGGCCTGGGGCAGTGAACCACGGCCAGTGGGAGACACGATCGGCCAAACCTGCGGACACGGCAGGTAAACAAACTGGCCCGGCCCACCAGGGTGCTTACCCTGGCGAGCCGGGGGCCAAAGGTTGCCAATCCCTGCTCTTAATCAACTACAGCATTTAGAATCAGTGTGACTTGCAATAGACTCTTCCGTGACAAAACTAGAAACCATATGCTACTGCTGCTAAAGCAGACAAGGTTGAGGGCAGAGGAAGTGAGGCCATCAGGAGGAGAGTAAAGCAGGTCAGACAACCAGTCCTACTGTCAAATAGGAAAGGGGCTAATCAGATAGTTTGAGAGAGTGGCCAGCACCCACACTGCTCCATTAAAAGCTGAGGCTGTTAGGAAGGAAGTTAATCATAATAATATGACAGGATGCATTCATCACACCACTATCTCTCTAAGTCAGATAGGATCTCAAGTCAGAGGCCAAAGGCAAAAATATTACATCCACCCAGTACGGCATAACAAGACACTACCTCCTCTTCTGTAAAAGTGTTAGGTTAAAAAATCGCCCCATGCAAACAGTTTATCTGCACCAAAAGTTAGTAATAGGGTAGATGCACAATCATGTGTGTTTATTTCTGCAGGAAACAGATTTATTTTTCAGAGATAGGAAATTAAAATACAATAATTTAAGTTCATATAACACCGATTGAAAATTCACAGCATCCAAGTAATTAGAGTTAATATTAGGCACAGAAGTTAAATATAGCAATAGGTCATCCAATCCATCTCAATTTTAATTGCACAAGCCAGGTTATGGGACCATTACACTGTATCTGTATCAAAGACATTAAAGTTAACATTCAAAATACTGTTAATTTTAAATGCCCAAAAGTCAAAAGTTTCATAGTACTGTTTTATTAACCTACTTTTTACTTAAGGGATTGAATGTGTAACAACTGCCTCAAGGCTTTTGAAATTATACTTGAGAGGGTGCCCTGCAAGAAAACTTGGAAGTACTTGACATAGTTAGTGTGTCTTGTACTTGAGCGCAATGGTCATGCCTGCCAATCAATCAATAAATAAACAAACTAAGTAGAACAAGAGCTAATTTGCCCATGCCAGCATAAAAACAGGCTAGAAACTTATTTAAGAGTTCCATATAATACTATTTCACAAATGAGGTCACTTTAAGGCAGGATGGCCAACAGGAAGCTGAAAAATGCTGAATTCAAAGATATAGATAAAATTTACACTTTGTATGTGGTGAAAAATATTACATCTTGTGACCTTTCATAATGTTTAAGTAAAATCCAAAGCAGCCTTTCAAAAAAGGATCCAGACATATCAGGACATTACAGATTAGGAAACTTGATTTAGCAATTAGAAACTATTAGGGTTGACTAGACAACCTACTCTCTAATTAAAAGTCACTGAAAGAAATATTGATATATGGAATTATCAACATTATAAATAGATTTTTAGATAAAAACTGCAGAACAAGAAACTAATTATGTGGGGGGAGGGAGGTGTCTAAACAAGATGTATTAATTATCCTTAATTCAAATCTAACAGTCTTTTGTGGAATGCTTTAACCAACTCTCGGAACTGGGTCAGAACAGTCATTCCCAGATTCAGCTATAAAAGCACTAAAAGTTGTAGCCTAGACTCAGGTTTCAACATGGTTACGGGGATGAAGTAAGGTCTCAGCTGCATTACAACTTGTTGGCCATGTTGTAATGGGGTTAAGGAACAATTGTGTTGTAATCAGTTCAGCTTTATAGTTTTACAGTTAGACAGGGTCTCCGATGCGGATATTCTTCCATGATTCTCTGAGGATCTTATTCTACTCTAAAGCTCTACATCACAGTAAAGTTGCTTATTCCCTTTATAGCCTATGAGCATATCAGCAAAAACAGGATATTTGATTATGCCGGAAGGCTCTCTGCATTCAAAAAACTATGTGCAATAATATTTAAATTGCAGCATTCATCACTGAAGCAGTTTGAACTTGTTACTAACCATCACTAGCTACAAAACCGTAATGATTAGTTATGGGCAGCAAGATGATGGAATCCAACAGAAAGTAATAGAAAATAGATAAAACTTGATTTATAGCAGAATTGTTAGTTTCCACACTACACATGAATATTGACAATGGAGCACATCTCTAGCACACAAAATTAGCCCCAAATGCAAAGAATGGCCTTCACAAACCTGACAGATTGCTCAAAGCCTTATTATAGACTCAGACTCTAAGGTCAGAAGGGACCATTATGATCATCTAGTCTGACCTCCCGCATGATGCAGGCCACAAAAGCTGACCCACCCACTCCTGGAAGAATTCTCTCCCTTGACTCAGCTGCTGAAGTCCCCAAATCATGATTTAAAGACTTCAAATCACTGAGAATCCTCCAGCAAGCGACCCCTGCCCCATGCTGCGGAGGAAGGCGAAAAACCTCCAGGGCCTCTGCCAATCTACCCTGGAGGAAAATTCCTTCCTGACCCCAAATATGGCGCTCAGCTGAACCCTGAGCATGCGGGCAAGATTCTCTAGCCAGACCCTCTGGAAAAAAGTTCTCTGTAGTAACTTTTATTACTCAAGTGCGCGGGATTTCAGGGCCTTGTCCACACCAGGGTTTGCTCGAATTCCAGCCATCAATGGCCAACTGGTGTAAATTCCACCAGTGCAAATACTAGCTGTACCTATCTCTACTAGGGGCTTGCACCAGCGCAACTACATCCATGGTCGATAACAGAGCAAATCCATAAGATCGCAAAAGCTCAGCAGGGTCTCATTTCCTCTCCAGAGAGGGATTTTTTAATACAACTAAAGCATTATAGACCACTTCTATGCATCTTGAACTATGCATACTACCACCACCATCCTTGCCTTTTTGTTTTGTAGTTGTTTTTACAGCACTTCACACTGCAGCCTTAGTTTAAGCTAATTAAACCAACATTACCAACATGGAACACAAGACACCTATTGATACTAGTCATGAAAAGCACTAAACAGATTGCTTGACAAAAGGTCAAATAAACACATCTCCCAGGTAAACTGCTTTAGCTGCCTCTTTCTCACCTACACAGGTTTACCTCAAGCCCTGCTGTCAAACTTAAATATGCAGGAGAATGAAAGGGACTAAAATGTTGCAGCATTCCTGAGTCAATCTTTTAGCTGGAAGTACTTCAAACATCTACTCCATCACATGACTAAAGTCTTCCTCTTAATGTCCTTTCACAAAGGCTTTTTTCTATTGAATGACATAAGAACTAAGTTGAAAATATTCATTCTTGAAGTAACTTAAACACATCATATGTAGTAATCACACACACTCATCCTCTGACAGCCAGATCAAATAAGGCAGTTCTTCTCAATCTTTTCAGGGTGGCAACCCCTTATCTGAAGTAAAAAAAAAAAAATTCACAAGCCCCTTACCATTTACAGTACTATAAAAACAGAGTAAAAAAGTATCAACATCAATGCATTGCTAAGCCTATATAATTTGTGTCTGTTATAAGAACAGACAGAATACTTGATCTTAAAAAGGTAACAGGGCGTGGGGTGAAAAGGAGGGAGATTTTCTTCACTTTAGGCTATGTCTACGGTAGCACTTATGCTGGCAACATTTTTGTCACTTAGGGGTGTTAAAAAAAACAAAATAAAAAAATACACATACCCCTGAGTGACATATGTTTTGCTGGCATAAGCGCTCGCATGCACAGCGCTACGGCGGCAGGAAACTCTCTCCTGCTGACATAAAACCAGCTCAATGAGTGGCGGTAGCAATTATGTCAACAGGAGAGCGCTCTCCCATCAGCATAATGTGGCTACATGAGCACTCTTACAGCAGCCCAGCTGTATTGGTACAGTTGTGCCACTGTAAGCTTGTAAGTGTAGACATGGCCACAGACTAACGAAGCATTCATGCTTGTGAACCCCTCCCCTCCCCCCCCATTGTCTTTCATGAGCCAACCTGGGGGTTGTGACCAGTTTAACCACTGAAATAAGATTAGAAATCAGATGCACACTACTGCTAGTTTCAATACTGGAAACAGCAGAAAGTTATGACATTAAAAATTGAGGAAGTTGGATGTAACAGGAATGTCCCCATTCTGCTTCTTATGAAATGGGACATAGCAAAGTCACTATAGAACAGAATGTGTAACAACAATTTGTAAATATTTAAATTGTAGACACTTTTGAAATCCTTATGAGATTGCTTTTGAATCATACATATACGAGGAATATAAAATGCTTTCTGCCAGGGGATTAACTTGGTAGTGACTTGTTTAACTTACAGAAAAGAGGACTTGTCTTTGGGGCACCCGTTTCTAGTTGGACAAAACTTGTTTGATGCTATGCGTCGAAGATTAAAGGAACAAGCATGCCCAGAAAGCTTTTGAGGGGCAGGATATATAGATCCACCAATGGTTAAGCAGTACTTTATAAATTGTTTGTCCTCAGCTATTAATATGATAACGACGCCAAAAATGTCTCTCTTCCACACAAATGGTTTACGGATGACCTAAGACACAAGAAGCAAGAGAGAAGACTGCAAAGCACCATGGCACAAGTCTCATTCCAAAGCTCACAGACTTCACCACATTTTTATTCTTATGCCATAAAGTCTGACAGTGGATTTACTCTGATTGGCAGATAGCCTGATGGATCAGGGTCGTCTCCTGAACCTCTAGAAAATTAAAGCCTTTCACTTTGTGATGACTGATTAAATGTTTTGTAGGTAAATACTTCAGCTCTTTGGCGGGGGGGGGGGGGAGGGGGGGAAAAAGCAGAGGGAGTATAGAATAGGAGGGCAATATGGAGGGGACATGACGATTCCCTGTGTCACCCAATGAAGTTCTGGAAGTGTAAGAAGAACTTGTAATTCATGAATCAGAATGCCTTAGACAAGCCTCCTCACAATCTGGGTTGAGATTTAGGTACTGTATAGAAACCCAACTTGTATTAGATGACCTTGTTACATTAGTGCACTGTCTGCCCTCCAGTTTTAGGCAGAGTTTGAGAATTTTGCCCTATGAAACCCTAGATGTCCTGTTTTTGAGATACTGTCCAGAGCTGATCAGCTGTGGCACTAAAACACTTGACTTCCTAGTTTACAAGGAAGTAGTGGCAAGGCATTTTCAATGAATGGCCCTCACCCTTGGAGTTCATCCTCCAGCCCTTTGGTCAGAAATAGTGTGACGGAGCAGGGAGCGGGGCAGATTTGACCTGGGAATGTTGCAGGGGGATTGCAGTGAGGAGAGGGGACTTCCCTTGAAGGAAGCTACCTGAGCTGTAACCTGAGCCAGGAACGGGGGTGGGGAGAATTAACACCTTCTGCCCGGGAGACTGAACAAAGGAGAGGAGCAGCGGGAGGAGTTTGGAGTTTAGTTTCGGTTTGGGCTGGGTGGTGCAACGCAGGGAACCCCAAGCTGGGGTCTAAGCTCCCTGAACCTCCCAGAGGGACCTAATTGAGGGGGTCTGGTCGTACCTACACGCTCTGCTTGAGACTGTGTTCCTGTCCTTAAATAAACCTTCTGCTTTACTGGCTGGTTGAGAGTCGCAGTGAATCTCGGGAAGAGGGGTGCAGGGCCCTGACTCCCCCACACCCCGCAACAACTGGTGGCAGCGGCGGGATCTACTGCACCCCGTGGACGGCGCTTCCTGCAGTAAGTGACTGGGGAGCAGTAAAACGAAGGGGGATTGACGGGGACCAGGCGTGCTGAAGAGTGAGAGAGAGACGGTTATTACCCCGGGAGTGTGTGACCAGCGAGAAGGACTTTTGCAGTAACAGGGTCCCCCGGGGGGATCGCAGCGAGTGGTCCCAGGGGCGGAGGAGTCTGCAGCTCGACCCTGGCAGAGAGGTGGTGACCTCGAGAAGGGCTGGCACACTAGGGGTCTCCCTGGGAACTGTGGGGAGCTGTGAGCACACCGGCCGGTGAGTGGCCAGCAGGAAGATGTATGCCAAGCGGCTAAAGAGCGACCTGGTGGAGCTGTGCAAGCAGAGGGGGCTGTGCATTGGGAGGCTCACCAAAGAACAGCTCATTGCCCAGCTGGAGGCGGAAGATCGCGCGAATGAACTGATCCCTGGGTCTCAGGGAAGCAGCCTGGCAAATGCAGCGCAGGCACCAGTGTCTGTCCCAGCTGGGAGTGGTCAGCCGGCTGCTGAGGGCTTCCCGAGACCCCTCCCTCCTATGCCTAGGGGAAGGGTGGGGAGGAGCCCAGCAAATACCGAGGGCGCCGTGACCCCCCCGGCCAGCAGGGGAGCCTCCCGGCGAAGCTCGCCGGCCAGCAGAGGATCCTCCCGGCGACGTTCGGCATCCGGGGAGCGGAATTGGCTGGAATGGGAGAAAGAGCTAAAACTGAGAGAGCTGGAGGATCGTGAACAACAGAGACAGCATGAAGAGAGACAGCATCAGCATGAAGAGAGACAGAGACAGCATGAACTGGAACTGGCGAGACTGAGGGGCAGCGAACCCCCGGCTGCGGTGAGTGAGGGGGGACCCAGGACTGCACGGAGCTTTGATAAGTGCATCCTGGCCCCACGCAAGGAGGGGGAGGACATGGATGACTTCCTGGAGGCCTTTGAGACGGCCTGCGAGCTGCACCGGGTTGATCCCGCGGACAGACTCCGGGTCCTTACCCCCTTACTGGACCCCAAAGCTGTGGCATTGTACCGCCAACTGGGAGAGGCAGAGAAAGGGGACTACGAACTATTCAAAAAGGCCCTGCTACGTGAGTTTGGGCTGACTCCTGAAATGTACCGGGAAAGGTTCCGGAGTCAAGATAAAACCCCTGAGATCTCATATCTGCAACTAGCCGCCCGAATGGAAAGATACGCCAGCAAGTGGGCTGGTGGGGCCCAGACGAAGGAGGACCTGATTAAACTGCTGGTACTGGAGCAACTGTATGAGCGGTGCCCATCCGACCTGAGGCTGTGGTTGGTGGACAGAAAGCCAGAGAACCCGCGACACGCAGGGCAGCTGGCTGATGAGTTTGTAAAGAGCCGGTCAGGGGGTGGCAGGGAGGAGCCCCAAAGGAACATGCCCGCCGCGATGCAGAGAGAGAGTCACCCTGGGACCTCCCAAAGGGGGAATATGGGGAATCCCCTCCCACGGGGAATGCCCAGCATCAGGGACAACCGACCGGCTCGAGGGGACCCACGGGACATGAGCTGCTATTACTGCGGCCGAAGAGGCCACGTTCGGGCCCAGTGCCCCAAGCTCAAGGACAGACTGAGCAGACCGAACCTGCACCGGGTTAACTTGGTAGAGGCCCAGACGGATGAGGGGCAGGCTTCTCACGCAAGAGGGGCTGGCAGCTTATCAACTGCTCCAGAGAGAGAAGGGCCCCAGGCCAGCTTCTCTGGGGGGCCAGATGCTCCGGATTCAAAGTTCTCCGTTTACAGGGTTGGCGCGGGGCTGTCCCTGCGGAGCGAGTGCCTTGTCCCCCTGGAGGTGGATGGGAAGAAAGTTTATGGATACTGGGACACGGGCGCAGAGGTGACACTGGCCCGGCCCGAGGTGGTGGCCCCAGATCGGGTGGTGCCCAACACCTTCCTGACCCTGACCGGGGTGGGCGGGACCCCATTCAAGGTTCCCGTAGCGAGGGTACACCTGAAATGGGGGGCCAAGGAGGGCCCCAAGGACGTGGGAGTGCACCACCATTTGCCCACTGAGGTGTTGATGGGGGGGGACCTAGAGGACTGGCCAAGCAGCCCCCAGACCGCCTTAGTCGTGACCCGTAGCCAGAGCCGGCGAGGGGCACTACGCCCTGACCTTGGGAAGGATGTCCCACCGGAGGCACCGAACCCTTCCCGGGTGGGGAGGGAACACCCAAGGACAGGCCTCGGGGTGGCTGGGGCTTCCGACCCAGCCGACGAGAGGGAGCAGGTCCCCATCCCTTCCCCAGCCACCGAGTTCCAGGCCAAGTTGCAGAAGGACCCCTCCCTGCGGAAGCTAAGGGGCCTGGCTGACCTCAGTGTGGTACAGACCATGAGGAGAGGATGCAAGGAGAGGTTCCTGTGGGAGAAGGGGTTCCTGTACCGAGAATGGGCTCCCCCAGGGGAAGTGGAGTCGTGGGGGATCAGGAGGCAGCTGGTGGTTCCCCAGAAGTTTCACCACAAGCTACTGTACCTGGCCCATGACATCCCTCTCGCAGGGCACCAGGGGATCCGGCGCACCAGACAGAGGCTGCTACAGAACTTTTACTGGCCTGGGGTCTTCACCAACGTCAGGCAGTACTGCCGATCCTGTGACCCCTGCCAGAGGGTGGGGAAGGCCCGGGATAAGGGGAAGGCAGCATTGAGACCTTTGCCCATCATAGAGGAGCCTTTCCAGAAGGTGGCCATGGACATAGTGGGACCTCTCAGCAAGACGACCCGGTCTGGGAAGAAATACATCCTGGTGGTGGTAGATTTCGCCACCCGCTACCCCGAGGCAGTGCCCTTATCGTCCATTGAAGCAGACACTGTGGCAGATGCGCTGCTGACCATTTTCAGCCGAGTGGGGTTCCCCAAGGAAGTCTTGACGGACCAAGGGTCCAACTTCATGTCGGCCCTACTCCGGTGCTTGTGGGAGAGATGTGGGGTCCGGCACAACTGGGCCTCAGCATATCACCCCCAATCCAACGGGCTGGTGGAGAGGTTCAATGGGACGCTAAAAATGATGCTGAAAACATTTATGAATCAGCACCCGCAGGACTGGGACAAGTACTTACCTCACCTGCTGTTTGCGTACAGGGAAGTACCCCAGGAGTCTACCGGGTTTTCGCCTTTCGAACTGCTATATGGAAGGCGGGTAAGGGGGCCCCTGGACCTGATGAGAGACGAATGGGAGGGGAAGGCCACTCCTGACGGAGAGTCGGTGGTGGAGTATGTCCTGACCTTCCGGGAACGACTTGCCGAGCTCATGGGCCTGGCCAGGGAGAATCTGGCCAGAGCCCAGAGGAAGCAGAAGGTCTGGTATGACCGCACAGCACGGGCCCGCGCCTTCGCCTCTGGGGATCAGGTGATGGTCCTCATCCCCGTGAGGAAAAACAAACTCCAGGCCGCTTGGGAAGGGCCCTTCAAGGTTGTCAAGCAACTAAACGAGGTAAACTATGTGGTGGAGCTGTCGAACCGGGCACACCACCACCGGGTGTACCATGTGAATATGATGAATCCATATTATGTCGGGGGGGATATGGTGTTGGCCGTGTGTGGACATTGGGAGGGGCAGGGAGATGACCCTTTAGTAGATCTATTCCCTGGGACAAGAGTTGGCTTCCCCCTGGAAGCAATTCCCCTCTCTGATCGGCTAACCCCTGCCCAGCGAGCTGAGATCGGAGGGGTGCTGCATCTGTACCAACAGCTGTTTTCCAGCCAGCCTGGACGCACTAATCTGACTGTCCACCGGGTGCAGACAGGATCGCACCCGCCTATAAAATGCTCCCCCTTCCGAGCCACAGGGAAAACTGCTCAGGACCTGGAAAGAGAGGTCAGTGACATGCTGGCTTTGGGGGTGATCCAGCCGTCTTCCAGCCCTTGGGCCTCGCCGGTGGTGCTGGTCCCCAAAAAGGACGGGTCGATCCGGTTCTGTGTGGACTATCGGAAGCTCAATGCCATCACTGTAGCCGATGCCTACCCCATGCCCAGGTCAGACGAGCTCCTAGACAAGCTGGGAGGTGCTCGGTACCTTACCACCATGGATCTTACAAAGGGCTATTGGCAAGTGCCGCTGGATGCAGATGCCAGGCTGAAATCGGCCTTTGTCACCCCTCTGGGGCTCTATGAGTTCCTGACCCTGCCCTTCAGCCTCAAGGGAGCGCCGGCCACCTTCCAGCGCCTGGTGGATCAGCTACTGAGGGGGATGGAGAGTTTTGCCGTGGCGTATATCGATGACATCTGTGTCTTTAGCCAGACCTGGGAGGACCACATATCCCAGGTTAGACAAGTGCTGGACCGACTCCAGAAGGCTGGGCTGACCGTAAAACCGGAGAAGTGCAAGGTGGGGATGGCTGAGGTATCCTACCTAGGCCACCGGGTGGGAAGCGGCTGCCTAAAGCCGGAACCAGCCAAAGTGGAGGTGATCAGAGACTGGCCCGCTCCTCAAACCAAAAAGCAGGTCCAAGCCTTTATTGGGATGGCAGGGTACTATCGGAGGTTCGTGCCCCACTTTAGCGCCATAGCCGCCCCCATCACTGAGCTGTGCAAGAAGGGGAAGCCAGACAAAGTGGTCTGGACTGAGGAGTGCCAGGAGGCTCTCCGGGCGCTGAAGGAGGCTCTGGTCAGTGGCCCAGTTCTGGCAAACCCAGACTTTGACAAGCCCTTTATGGTGTTCACTGACGCCTCCGACACAGGACTGGGGGCGGTGTTAATGCAGGAGGATGAAAAGGGGGAGAGACACCCCATCGTGTACCTGAGCAAGAAGTTGCTACCCCGGGAGCAGAACTACGCGGCCATCGAGAAGGAATGCCTGGCCATGGTGTGGGCCCTCAAGAAACTAGAGCCATATCTCTTTGGGCGTCACTTCACCGTGCACACCGACCACTCTCCCCTGACCTGGCTGCACCAGATGAAAGGAGCCAACGCCAAGCTCCTGAGATGGAGCCTGCTCCTGCAGGATTATGACATGGACGTGGTCCATGTGAAGGGACGTGACAACCTGATAGCGGATGCATTGTCCCGGAGAGGGAGCCCTGAACTTCCCCAGGTCACTGGTCAGAGTGACCCCGCTCAGTTCAGTCTCGAAGGGGGGAGAGATGTGACGGAGCAGGGAGTGGGGCAGATTTGACCTGGGAATGTTGCAGGGGGATTGCAGTGAGGAGAGGGGACTTCCCTTGAAGGAAGCTACCTGAGCTGTAACCTGAGCCAGGAACGGGGGTGGGGAGAATTAACACCTTCTGCCCGGGAGACTGAACAAAGGAGAGGAGCAGCGGGAGGAGTTTGGAGTTTAGTTTCGGTTTGGGCTGGGTGGTGCAACGCAGGGAACCCCAAGCTGGGGTCTAAGCTCCCTGAACCTCCCAGAGGGACCTAATTGAGGGGGTCTGGTCGTACCTACACGCTCTGCTTGAGACTGTGTTCCTGTCCTTAAATAAACCTTCTGCTTTACTGGCTGGTTGAGAGTCGCAGTGAATCTCGGGAAGAGGGGTGCAGGGCCCTGACTCCCCCACACCCCGCAACAAATAGCCAAAACTTGTTGACCTTCATGGCACAACACAAAGCCTATTATCTTGAGCTCAGGGAAGGGCTAAGAAATAACTGGTGGATCAGGTCGCTAGAGAAGGTGGGGGGTGTTCTTTGTAGACTGTCTCTTGGGTTAACTGGTTACGTAGATCAGGGTTGTTTAGGATGGGCTTCGGTTTCAATTTTGTATGGATTGCGTTTTTGAATTATGTTCAAGTACCATAGAACTAGGGAGTGATAAAAAAAGACTGGTAAAAATGCATGTTATGCATGAACAGTTCAAACAGGGGAAAGATGCGTCGGAAAAGATGCCATCTAGCAGAATGTTCCTGTAGCGGGGTGGTTATCCGCTCCTGCCCTGAGGGGTTTAAAACAGCCCTGGAGGAGGGCTGTGGAAGGGCAAGATGCCTGGGCTGATTTGGAGGGCCAGCTGGCCCTCAGCTGGCCCTGTAAAGGCTTGAGCCAGGAACTCACTCTCTCTCTTCTCTCCCCCCCCCCTTCAGAGAGAGAAGGGCCTGGCTGCAGGAAGCTTAACCAGGTATCTGGAGTGGAGCAGGGCTGGGGAAAGGCCAAGGGAGCCGGGGAGCTCCGGCCTAGGAAAGTCCCAGGCTGCAGGCCTGGTAAGGCCTATTAGGTATGGTGTTGCAGGGGGCAGCCCACAGGTAGGCAGAAGCAGCAGGTCCAAATCCCTTTGCCTATGATGAGTGGCTGATACTGCAGTCTCCCTCAGTGAACAGAGGCTAGATGGAGACTGGGCAGTAGCCAAGACTGAGGTGAAGTGGGGATAGTGGGTGGGGGTTCCCCTGGGAGGGGGAGACACAGAACTGTGGGGTACTGCCAGGGGGCAGCACCCAGAGAAAGGAGCACTGGAGTCCTGGGAAGGACATGGGGCCAGTGGCAAGGCGCATTACCGGCCTGCAGGGGGCGCTCCAGGACACTGGAAGAGCTAATTCCCGGAAGAGACCAGCAGGAGGCACCGCCGGGTGAGTCTGCGCCAGGTTACAGTTCCTAACAGAGGAGTGATACTGACTGGATTCAACAACAGAACTGCCTTCTACAGCCAATAATGTATTTGTCACTTGATATGATGAACTTTTTTTTTAAAAAAAAGCAGCGATACAGTAAATTTATACCATATGGCATAACTTACAGCTAAGCCCCTTCATTTTCAGTTTAAACTCATTTTTACCGAAAATTTCCCAGGTTTTACAAAAAGTATTATTCATTTTTTTCCAATTTTCACCCTACTTTTGTATATTCAAATATTAAAAAAAAATTGTTGTATTAGGAAAATATAATACAGTGCCTGAGATCCGCATTACAGTAATACACTAGTCTGTGCATATATGCAAAGCTGCCTGTTGAAGGAAGGTTATGATTAGACTAGAAGATACACACAACAAACAGGCAGCACGCACGCAAGCTCTGAAGTGCCTGCACAGCTGAAAGTACGGATGAATCTCATGTCCACCACATCCACATTTCAAGCTGTTAGCAGATAACGGTTTAAAGATCTGACACACTAAAACGTGAAGAAAACAATCTGTATTGGAATACGTTTCAGAACACAAGGAATTATTCAAAAGTTTTAAAAACACAAAAAAAGGAGAAAAGGCCGAAGTTGAGTGTATGCGCTGCAAATGGTATGGCCCAATTATTAAATGTAAATATTTATAGAAGTATTAGACTAAGTCTACGACAGTAAACTGTTTATTCAACTGAAAAGTTGTGTTTGGGGATTAGAGATGCATTGTTTTCTTAAACTCAGAGGTGGCATTGTGTATAAAGTTCCGTTTCAGTTTCTGCAGCAAACCACATTGATGAACGGAATTCAAAGAATTAATCTCCTGAATACTTTTCCAGTCTTTCTATCCACCAAAATAAACAGATATTTACCCCCCAAAATAAATAGTTTTGCGCATGCATTTTCACCCGTTTTTGTTGTGGTAATACACACTGAAATTCCCAGGAAAAATTAAATAAAACAAACTGAAAACGATGGGCCCTACTTACAGCACTGGTAAGAGTTAAACTGAGTAGGCAAAAATCATACAATTTCCATACCCTCCCACACTTTGCTGCTCACCATAACAGGAAAATCCCACAGAATTATACATTAGCTAAATTGCATGTCTGTTCCTGCACAGTAGCATTTTCCTGGAGGCACTGGTAACAAACCAATAGAAAGGAAGGAGTACTGTCTAGAGTAGAGGTCTGAGCGAGAATTCCTGGGTTCTATTCCCTGCTCTCCCACAGCCTCCCATATGCTCAGAGATTGACCTGCTGCCGACAGTAGATGTCAACAATGTTTTCTATAATGTTGCTGAAGACCAGTATCTACCACCAGTTAAAGCCATTTTCAGCACTGGTTCAAAGAGACCCATTAACAGCAGTCAGCAACAGGACAATTACCTAGTGCAGACAAGGTCTTGTGTGATCTTGGTCAAGTCACTACTCTCTTCTTACGTTTCCTTTTGTCTAAAATTGGTCTAACACAGGGGTCAGCAACCTTTCAGAAGTGGTGTGTCGAGTCTTCATTTATTCACTTTAATTTAAGGTTTCGCATGCCAGTAATACATTTAAACGTTTTTTAGAAGATCTCTTTCTATAAGTCTATAATATATAACAACTATTGCTGTCTGTAAAGTAAATAAGGTTTTTAAAATGTTTAAGAAACTTCATTTAAAATTAAATTAAAATGCAGAGCCCCCTGGTCTGGTGGCCAAGACCCGGGCAGTGTGAGTGCCACTGAAAATCAGCTCACATGCCGCCTTCAGCACATGCCATAGGTTGCCAACCCCTGGTGTAACACTTTGCTACCTAACAGGCAGGGTTGTGAAACAAGTATTATTTGTAAAGTAAAGTAATCTGACACCCTTGTATGAAAGGTGCTACAGAAATGCAAATATGGTTATATAATTCACCAGGTTACACTGATGACCCAAGAGCCGCCATGAAAGGGATTAGTGAGCAAGACTAGACAACTTAGCATCCTATTTTTCCTTCCACTTCTGGGCTGCTCTCAATAAGGGTAAAACCAAATCAACAGCAAAAAAGAACAGTAGAAACCCAGAGGAACAAAAAAAGCCTGTAGTAACAGGATGTGTAGCTGAAATAAGGCTAGTCCAAAAATTGGAGAATCTCTCTCTTTAAAAGGGGCGGGGAAGAAGTCAAATGCAGTTAGAATCCTGAGATATGGTGTCACCCACATGTTGAACGATGTAGCGATTTAGAAGTGTCATAATATTGAAGATTCTGTTAAAAGGCTGAGGCAGGGGAAAATGACTAGACCTTGCCTATGTGAGCTTTCCCAACCTACGTAATTCTGCAGAGAAGTGCAAAACTAGGCCACTTATTTGAATAGATGCTGGGAAGATTTATATGGAGTCTTCTCACCTTCAAAGTATTCCTGAATTTTAAAAAGAGGATTACAGAGTGGGTTTGGACTTTACGTAAAGCAATACATTTCTTCTAAACTACTCTGCATCAGCATTGAGTGGCTTGCTCCAGTTATTAAACACTCCAAAGGTCTCTTACAATTTAACAAAGTGAGCTACCTTGCTTCAAATCAAGACATTTTTATATTAATTTTTGAAAGAAAAATGCTATCTCAAACTATTTAAAATTCACGTGCTATTTGTCTAGCTTTTTGAAATGTTAATGAAATGACTAAAGCATGCATTTTATCCTAGCAATTGATTGTTGTTTTTGCTGTATATTACCAAATACATAGAGAGCAAACATCTTCGTAAAATCCTTTAATTCAGAGACCTTACTAAGCTAGGATTTTTTTTTTAAATGAGTTATATGCAGACATTTTCAAAAGCACAAATGGCCGTTAATTGGCCTAACAGCCACTGAAAGACAATAATAGTTAGGTGCATAACCACAATTCATGCTTTTGAAAAGTCTCTCCCACTCTGCGTGAACATTGCTACTTGTTTTGATTTGTACAGCTTTTCTGTATATTACTTAGGCCTCTTATGTATAGGCATAAATGCTGACACCTCTGCAAATTCCTTTCAAAGTGGCATTTCAGTGTTAGCTGCATTCCAGCATCATGGCACATAAAAAACCCCATGTACACAGTATCAAAAAGGTTACTAATCCCATTCAAAGTCCCTTCTCTACAGATTTTGCAACTCCTACTTAGAGAATTTTTTCACTTGACACAAAGGAACAAACCCTCAAGGAAGAAGACCTATCACCACATATAGCCAATCAAAATCTTTTCTATGCACACAAAGGACCAAGAACTTCAGTGCCTCAACACAGTACACACAGGTGAAAACAAGTTAAGCAATACACATGTTGCTCTCAGGATTCCCATGGCTGTCTCCCCTTAGGAAACCAGAAATCTTAGTGTAACATTTCCCACACAAATGAGAGAAGCTCACTAGTATATGTACTTCTAAGTACGTCAATACCCACGCTAGAGCGATATCATGTCTCTAACTAAAATTGTAAACTTCAAACAACTGATGATGAAATACAGACATCAGCTAATCCACCTTCCACCCCAATAAATGCAAGGTTATTCCTCACACTTTATTCTTTAGCTCATTTTAAATGACTCAAGAAATGGGACTGCCACTGTTTCACTTGGGAGTCTATTACGATTTGACAGATTTCGCTATTCAGCAATTTCCCCCAATAGACAATCCTTAATTTTCATTTGCTTCCTTTTATCTCAGGATTCTTCATTATACCCCATGCACAAGCCTCCAATAGGGTTAATAAAAACAGAGAACATGGCAATTTATTTGTAGCCTCAAAATATTAATCTGTTCAAAGAACTATACTGAAAAAACACAAGTCAGCAATCTCCAATAAGTAAATACTGGATTGCAGACAAATATTCTTGCAGCACATTAAAATGTTAACGTCAGAAAAGTGACCCTATGTAAAAATAGCATCTCCTTACTCAGAGGATATGCTTCCTGCACATGTCCAGAGCTCTGACTTTGGTGACAATAAAACATTATACTTCACTCCTGCAAGCACTGCAGAGACCAGTTAGGCCACGTCTACACTATGGACCTTACTGCGGCACAGCTGTGCCACTGTAAGATCTCATGTAGCCATTCTATGCCGGCGGGGGAGAAAGCTCTCCTGCCAGCATAATTAAAACATCCCCAATGAGCAGCATTAGCTATGTTGACAGAAGACGCTCTCCAGGCAACATAGCACTGTCCACACCGGCACTTTTGTTGGTGAAAGTTATGTTGGTCAGGGAGATGTTTTTTTCACACCCCCGACTGACCGAAGTTTTGCCGACAAAAGCCATAGCATAGCCATAGCCTTAGTCATGAAAGGAGCCGAATTCTATTTTGACTGAGGCATCGAGCTACTATCACAACGGTTGGTGAACCTAGTCTGACCACCAGCTGCCAGGTACTAGCCCTTTTGCTTGTGAAAAGGAGCCGCTCTCACCTGGAGAAGGGGCACACACAAGGCCACTTCCAGAGAGTCACGTTCAGAGCACACCCACACGAAGGATCAATGCCCGATTCTGAAGCCCTCTCTCCGCAACAGCAAACTGAGCTGCCAAGTCCCCCCGCCCCTGACTGCACAGAGAGCTATTCCCGGCCAGCAGCGCCGCTGGGGGCTTCCGGGGGGGGGGGGGGAGCCCCGCGCCACCGCCCATCCCAGCAGGGGCAGCCAGGGGGAGGCCCTGGAGCCATTCAGTCCTGGATGAGCTTGCAGGTCTACCGCCCCTAACCGGGAGCGGGGGAGGGCAACCAGCCCCGGGTAGCTCGTTCGACCGACCGGCCGGCCGCAGTCCGAGCGCTGTGCGCGGCCAGGGAGCTGGCGCGGTGGCGCCCCCCCCCCCTTCAGGACGGCGCGGCGCCCCTCCCCCTCCCGCAGGGACAGGATCCGGCCCGAGCCCCCCGCCTCGCCGGCCCCTCCTCACCGAGCAGTAGCAGCTTCACCTCCTTGGACGCCTTCTCGCCGTCCTCCCGTAGGTTGCGGTCGATCATCTTGCTCCGCTCCACCGCCGCCTTGTCCTCGGCGCTCAGCGTGCAGCCCATGGCGGAGCCGGGCCGCACCGCGCGGGGCTCTAGGGGTCGGCGGGGCTCCGGGACGCGCTACTCGCTCTCCTCAGCCCGGCTACCCAAGAGCGGCTGTATGTGAGGCGGAGCCGGATATCCGCTCCGGGGCCTCCTGCCCGCTAGCCGAGTCTGGGAGCGCGGCGCACCCTGGGAAATGTAGTTCTGCACACACACCCATCAGGCTCAGCCCATGGGCCTAGAGCGTTGCATGCTGGGATCTATCCGGAGACGCCCCCGCCGCATTGCATATTGGGACTTGTAGTCTTATGTGCTGAAGGGCACCATCGCATGGCAGAGCTTAAGAGTCGGGGAGGAGCAGAGCCGCCGCGCCTGGAGGCTCTGCTCCTCTTTGGCTCTGTTTAAGAGCCGGGCTGCCCGATAGCTACCGGCTTTGGGCAGCCCCCGTGCCTCCAGACCCTGCGCCGCCAGCCAGGCACTTCCCCGCCCGGGCTCCGGTGGCGCAGGGTCCGGAGGCACGGGGGCTGCCCGAAGCCAGTAGCGCACACGGAGCCGAAGAGGAGCAGAGCCTCCAGCCGCGGCGACTCTGCGTAACTTACACTGTGTAAGTTACACAGAACCGAAGAGTAGGGTTACCATCCGTCCGTATTTCCCCGGACATGTCCGGCTTTTGTGTCTCTAAATAGCCGTCCGGGAGGAATTGGTAACAAGGTTAAAATGTCCGGGGTTTTTTTCTCCCTCGCCTCCCTCCCTCCCTTCCATGCAGAGTGTGGCTGCTGATTGGGCGGCTAGACCAATTGACCCACTCCCATTGGCCTCCAGCAGCTAGAGCCCACCCCTGCTCCCCCCTCCCTCTCTCTGTAGTCCTGTGTAACACACAAACAGACCCACGTGGAGCCAGAATGGTAAGAGGAGTCGGGGGGGGGGGGCAGTCCCCAGCCTCCACCTGCCATCCCCCCTCTGCACATCCCCCCCCTCCGTGGGTCCCCCCTCCCTGTCTGCCTCTCCCTTGTCTGCGTGTACTGCCAGAGCTAGCAGCAACTGCTGTCTGCTGCCCCCGGGTCCTAGTGCCCCCATCCACTAATGGGAAGACAGGCTGCCCTTACCCTGCCCTTCCACCCTAGCCCTGAGCCTCTCCAACACCCCAAACCCCCCAGCCCTCATCCCCACACACCCTAATCCTCTGCTCCATCCCTGAGCCCCCTCCTGCATCATGAACCCCTCATCCCCAGACCCACAGCCCTCACCCCTGCATCCCCTCCTATCCCCAAACTCCCTCCCAATCCCCCTCCCCCTTCCCACACCCCCCCTCCTGCCCTCAAACTTCCTCCCAAAGCCTGCACCCCCTCCCTTTGCACCGCCTCTCACCCCCAAACTCCATCCCAGAGCCTGCACCCCTCACTCCCTCCTGCACACCCACCCCCTACCCCAGCCCGGAGCCTGCACCCAGCACCCAAACTCTATCCCAGAACCTGCACCCCTCCTGCACCCTAATCCCCAGCCCAGGACCTGCACCCCAGACCTCCAACCCCCCTCCCAGAGCCTTAGGCAGGTGGGGTGGGGGGTTCTGGGCACCACCAAAATTTCTACAACCCTGCCACCCATGCGAGTGGATAAGGGGGCAGGTAGGGTCCTGGGGGCAGGCAGTTAGGGTAGGGGGTTCTCAGCAGGGGGCAGTCAGGGGACAAGAAGCAGGGGGGGTTGGGGTTCTGAGGGGAGCAGTCAGGGGGTGGGAAGTGGGAGGGAGTGGATGGGGCGGGGCTAGGGCGGGGCTTCCCCCCCCCAGTGTCCTCTTTTTTGTTTGTGGAAATATGGTAACCCTACGAAGAGGAGCAGAGCCTCCAGCCACAGCGGCTCTGCTCCTCTTCCGCTCTGTGTAACTTACACAGTGTAAGTTACGCAGAGCCACCGCGGCTGGAGGCTCTGCTCCTCTTCGGCTCTGTTTAAGAGCCGGGCTGCCCGAGCGCTACCGGCCTCCGGACCCTGCGCCGCCGGAGCCCGGGAGGGAAAGTGCCCGGCTGGGGGCGCAGGGTCTGGAGGCACAGGGGCTGCCCGAAGCCCGAGCGCTACTGGCTTCACGGTTTGCCGGGCAGCCTCCAGACCCTGCGCCCCCGGCTGGGCGCTTCCCCTCCCAGGCTCCAGCTGCGCTGGGGAAGCACTGGCTGGGGGCGCAGGGTCTGGGGGCTGCCCGGCAAACCCTGAAGCCGGTAGCACTGGGGCAGCCCTTTCCCCCTGGCTGGGAGTGGAAGGGAGGAGGGGGCGGAGTTAGGGTGGAGAAGGGGCGGAGTTGGGTGGGGCTAGGGGGTGGGGAAATGGGCGGGGCCAGGGCCCATGGAGGGTCCTCTTTTTTTATTTAGGAGGTATGGTAACCCTATATTTTTTCTAAAAGCTCTGATCTAGGAATTATTTGGGGGCAGTTCTCCGGCCTGTGTTATACAGGAGGTCAGATGAGACAATCACAGTGATCCCTTCTGGCCTTGGAATCTATGAAGTCTCCAGCTACACAGCTGGCAAGGGATATGCATTAGCCCTTTTACATGAGGCGCCAACATGAGCTATGGACTGAACACAAAGTAGGGCTCTGAGCTACAAAACATCATCTGCTGCTTGCTCTTTGTCTGCCCAGCTCATTGTGCTCCTCACTTGTTTCCCTTTGGAGTGTGTGACAAGGGTATACAAACCCCACACTGGTAAGGAAGGGGGTAAGCAGGTGCTCAGGGCCCAGATGGCCCAGGATTAGTGCAAGCCAACTTAGTAGGCAGTGGAGGTTAAGTGACCTATGCCCTGAGCTTGTCGGATGGAATACACCAGGGGCCCTGCTGCCTGTGACTCTGTAGAGACTTTCCCAGACCAAGGAGAGACTCAGGAGGTCAGAGACTTCACCTTTGATTTCAGTTATTTGATGAAAAAAACAACAAGGATCTAAAACCTATCCTGGAGGACAATCCCTCACTCTCACAGACCTTTGGAGACAGGCCAGTCCTCGCTTACAGACAGCCCCCCAACCTGAAGCAAATACTCACCAGCAACTACACACCACACCACGAAACACTAACACAGGAACCAATCCCTGCAACAAACCCTGTTACCAACTCTGTCCGCATATCTATTCAAAGGACACCATCATAGGACCTAACCACATCAGCCACACCATCAGGGGCTCGTTCACCTGCATATCTACCAATGCGATATATATCCCATCTTGTGCCCCTCTGCCATATATATTGGTCAAACTGGACAGTCTCTACACAAAAGAACAAATGGACACAAATCAGACATCAAGAATTGTAACATTCAAAAACCAGTAGGAGAGCACTTCAATCTCCCTGGACACTCAATGACAGACTTAAAAGTGGCCATTCTTCAACAACAAAACTTCAAAAACAGACTTCAATGAGAAACTGCAGAACTGGAATTAATTTGCAAACTTGACACCATCAAATTAGGCCTGACTAAAAACTGGGAGTGGCTGGGTCACTACAAAAAGTAATTTTCCCTCTGTTGATACTCACACCTTCTTGTCAACTGTTGGGAATGGGCCACATCCACCCTGATTGAATTGGCCGTGTTAGCACTGACCCCCCACTTGGTAAGGCAACTCCCATCTTTTCATGTGCTGTATATTTATACCTCCCTACTGTATTTTTAACTCCATGCATCTGATAAAGTGGGATATAGCCCACGAAAGCTTATGCCCAAATAAATTTGTTAGTCTCCAAGGTGCCACAAGGACTCCTTGTTGTTTTTGCTGATTCCGACTAACACAGCTACCCCTCTGAAACCAGATATTTGATGGTTATTGTTGTATCATTGGGAAATGGGACTGGTGAGGAAGCGACCCAGGGAGGCAGCAGAGTAGCACTTTGGGCACAGGACTTAGCTGCCGCCCTGGATTGGAACCTGGTGAAGAGGGCTGGCATGGCCTGGGTTCCCCTGCCAACACCAAGGTCGGGGGAATGAAGCGGACATAAACCCTCCCCATGAACAGGGAAGAATCTGAGCAAAGGAAGACCCTGAAGGCCCATCTCCTAACCTACGGTGCTACTCCATTGCAGGATTCTATGTGCCCTGAAAAGGGTGAACAGAAAGGAGTGACCAAGCTGGATCGGGCGGCACAAGATAGGCAGACTACTGCAGGGCCAGAGCAGCTGTCCTGGGGCTGCCACGAGGGGGCTTTTTCGCCTTTGTGCTGGGCCCAGCCTCCCAACAGCACCAGGGGCTGATGGCACATTGGCTGCTATGCAGGACCCCATTTGTGGCAGTCTAGCTAAGCTCCTATAGGGTACCCCTCACGGCCAGATCCTTACCAACAGTGAAGAGGGAGCAGGCTGTAAGTGCATCTGGAGGACTCAGGGGTGGCAGTGGAGACCATGTGCCCAGAGAAGGTACAATTGTCTTCTCCCACTTTTAAACTTGTAGAGGGTTCAGGTAACATGCTGCAGATGTTACATCTTGGAGGGACTCTTATATTTTTGGTATGAATTTGATGCCCAGCCTGAAAGCTCTTGGCAATGGGCTCCTCAATGCCCTGGCAGTTTCAAGACATGCTACTCTCCCACAGTGCCCCCTGCTCACATGTCTCAGACCTAACCAGGGCCGGCTCTAGGCACCAGCGTTCCAAGCATGTGCTTGGGGCGGCCCTTTTCAAGGAGCGGCATTCCGGCCCTTTGCGGGCGGCTCTTTTCAAGGGGCAGCACTCCATCCTTTTTTTTTTGCTTGGGGCAGCAAAAAACCTGGAGCCGGCCCTGGTCCTAACCCAAAGGACACCCTCCAAAGGTGTATTCAGTCTCTATTAAGTCCTTGGTGGCTGTGCCGAGGTTGCCACCCACTAGTGCCAAGCCTAGTGCCAACTTTTGTGATGAAGACGCCTGTCTGTGGGGAGCCAGCCTGAGATTCACCAAACTCACCTCTCCTGGGGAAAAGAATCACCCTGCGATAGCAGCACCTCTGAGTCACTGCCAATGGGTGCATTCCAGTCAGTGACCTTGAGGCGAACGGCTCTTTGTTACCCACCCCCAAGTCACGTGCTCACCCAAGCAAGGAGCCCAATGCCCCTTGCCAATAGCTAGCACTGATGGAGTATGCCCACCAAACTAGGATGGCAAGAACATCTAACTCTTCCCCAGCCCTGATGTATAAACCCACCCAACTCCGCATTAGGGGACAGAACGCAGCCCCTGTCTCTTCCCCAGACAGGGGGACTCTTGCAGCTGCTCCCAGAACAGCCATCAAACACAAGAAATATTGTGGCTGCCACTGGCCTTCCCCAATCTGTTCACCAAATAAAAAGAAGTCACCAAAAAGGGCATTCTACTGCCCTCTTGTGCCTGTTACTCTCCATAACACCCAGCACCGTTGGAAGAAAACCCCAAGCCGGTCTCTGGATTCCATCAGAGGCAAGGGGGGTGTGTGTGTGTGTGCCGTTCAGGGGTGCACCAACAATGGGCCTGGTGCATCGCTGGTGTAACTGGATGGGAGCTGGGAGTGCGCAGCCCCTCTGATAACCAGGCATTTGTGTAGAGGCTTAACCATAGACCCACCGGTTTGGCCGTGGCCAGTAAAATCCCAGCCCAGGAGGGGCCTATTGGCTGGGGATGCGTGTGCCAGGTGGAGTGCTGTGGGAGGCCTTCAGTTCAAGTAGCCAGGGAGAGAGCGGAAGGAGAGAGCTGGAGGCTGCAGGAGAGTTGGGGAGGTTGGGAGAGGGAAGGAACTTAACCTGTGTTTGCACCTTGTCAGTACCGGAAGGGGGTTAGGCAGCATATGGAGCAACAACCATGTGTGAAGGACTGGGGGGGAGGGGTGTTTAGTTTTAACCTTTGACCTGATGCTGGCCCACCCTGTGCTTCAGCAAAGTGGAGGTAAGTGGCTCAGGGGTCAGCCCTGACATCCCTTTTGCTCCTGCAGGCTCAGTAATGAAGTGGTTAACTCCCATTTCCTCCCTGATTCAGAAAACTGCCAGCAGCCCTGTAGTGGGAGGTGGGTTTCAAATGCATTTTACACCCAAGGGGGCAATGCCAGCCCTGGCTTACACCCTCCCGAGCCTCACTGAACTCAGTCGGACACAGCCCGGGGGTGCTGCAGGGCTTGCGGGACTGGCCATGGGCTTGTATCCAGTAGGTTCCAGTCTGTGGGCTAGTGAAATGCATTGGGGGGCTCAGGGACCCTCCCTGTGGCACTCGGCAGTCTCAGACCTGGCCGGACTCCCCCTCACTCCATGGTAGGGAGGTGCTGAGGGCCAGGAGTGGTGGGGGTCTTGCTCTTGCTGCTCCTGCTCTAGGAATGAGCAAAACTCCAGTCCCCAAGGCAGGAATATCACATGGCGAGATGGGGATGGAGAGTGAGCTGTGGCCACGCAGGGCTCAGGCAGGCTGTCAGAGTAGCTAGGAAAGCCAGGGACCAAATGACTGTGCAGTTGGAGCTCCCCCTATATTACAGGAGCCAACCCTTCCTTCGTGTCTGAGCCAGGATCCCCAGGGGAGGAGGAAAGGGCAGAGGATCTAAACTCCTCAGCCATCCCAAGAGAAGCTGCTCCATCCAGATTCGAGAGAGGCCAGCATCTCTCCCTTGCACCTGCAGAGCCTGGTGCTGGCGTGGCTCCCATGTCCCTTCTCCGTTACCCATAGAGCAGCTTATCGCACCGATTGCAAGACACAAGCTGCTCTGCCCTGCCCAGGTGTGGGGGAAGTGCTCTTCAAAGCAGAGCTATTTCTGGAGGCTCCAGGCTCCAAGGGATGAGCGCGTGAGCCAGCGCGCACAGGGAGGCTCTGAAGAGTGTGAAAGGTTAGAGCTGCTGGATCCTGCAGGAGAACAAGAGGGTGGTGGGGAGGATGGACTGTGCAGGAGGTGCTGGGAGTGTGTGCATGAGATCACGTGCGTATGTGTACAGTGCCTGGGCTGGTGCATCCAGAGCCATGCTCCATTCAGGAAGGACTCACTCGTATGTGGGGTGGCTCGGCCTGCAGGCCCTAGAGAGACTCCCCAGGAGGGATCCCAAGAGCAGGGTTGCCAGGACATTTGATCTATCACAAGGCAGTTGGGGTTCAGCTTTCTGGCTGCAAACACCGTGCTCGCTGAGTGCATTCCCAGCCAGGGGGCCTGATCCCAGAGGGGAGGAACTGAGCCAGGTGCCTCAGAGCCTGCCATGCACCACAGTGCCTTGAGGCTCAGAACCTGACCATGTACCAGGGCCAGAGGCACCTTCTACCAGAGAGACCCAGCAAGGCTAGCCTGGGGAGGAGAACAAAAGGCTCCAGGGGTGTATGTGGAACACATGGGACTCAGGCCCCCCAGATGGAGCTGCCCCCACCCCCGCGTGAGGCCCCCTTAGCAAAAATGTGCAAAGATTGGTTTTTGAAAAGGCCACTTGCCCAGGCTGCAGCCAACAACAGGAGATGAAAGCTGCATCCCTCAGACGTCTTCCTCCTCTGGGATCCCCAGCTGGGCATGGAGGGCTTCTGCTGGCAGTGCGTCTGCTGGTGCAACACAGTCACAACTCAAGCCCTGCAGCTCCCTAGAGTTATTATTCATCATACAGTGAAACAAGGAGGCCTTGAGCGAGGCAACAGCCCCATCGTGCTGGGTGCTGCACATACAGCCCCTGCCTCAAACAGCATGGACGGGGGGGGAAGGGCGCAGAAGAGTGAGCCAGTAGCAGAGCCATGGCTAGAACACAGCTGTCCTGCATCCCCGGCCTGGGCTGCCTCTCACAGTGTCTCTGTCTGTCTGCACTATCCGCTGTCACAATCATTCGCACCAGCCCAATGCCTGTTTCCTGGGGATCTCAAAGCACTTCACACTCATTAGCACCCATGTCACTCCTGGGTGCTAGACCAACTGGCTGAATCGCACACCACTCTGGGGAGGAGTGTAAATGAGTCATAAAGTTCTTAGGGTGATGGCACTCCAGGCCAGAGGGGACCCCCACATCACTGTCCAACCGCCTGTATCACAGCCCAATGCCCAAAGTGAGACCCAGCTATTACAGCCGAGGCCCCTGTAGTGGCACTGCCCATTGTTACAAAGACACAGAGAGGGCCATGACTCACCCAGAGAGACTCAGGCAGCGTTCCCCTGCTCTAACCACTAGACACTACTGCCTTCCCTCATGATTATCCTGTTTGTGGCTATTGGACACTGGCTACCAAGCGTGCAGATGCCAGTTGCCAAACTCCCCTTCCGAAGGCAGGACCTAGCTCCTAGGTGCCCTGTGAGTCACAGCCCCCAGATTCCCTGAACAACGAGTGCTTGGGGAGGGAGCCTCAGAAACTAGCACGCTGAGCGGGGAGCTGCCTAAGCCAGCTGACATGCAGAGGGGAGGGGCAGGGCTTAAGCCCAGATTCACACTTCCAATTCATCTGGGCCTTGGGTGCTTGACGGAGGAGCCCCTCTCTGCTCCAGATCCCCAGCTGGAGCTCCCTCCGGGAGTTAAACATGCCAGCAAGTCAAGCCTTTCTTAGGAATAAGCAGAGACCCCACCCCGTTCCAGCCTGGGCACTCACCTGTCTTCAAGTCTCGTCTCTGCTTGATTGGAAGCTGGGACTTGAGCCCAATTTAGGTCTGCCAGCTGGCTGGTGAGTGCCCCAATCCTCAGGGTACACTGGGCGGGGGCTGTCTGCTGCTCCACTGAGTATAAATAGTGTTCACTGGGCCAGAGACTGACAGTAGAGCCTAGTGGTTCAGGCCCTTAGCTAGGCTGGGGAAGGGTCTGGGTCAAGTGCCTGCAGGTGAGCTAAGTGGGGAATGCCTAGTCTGAGAATCCTGCCAGGGCTCTGAGCAGCTCATTCGCTGTGGGATAGTGCCAGGACTCGGGCAGGTCTGTGCATGCCTACGGAGGCGCCTAAGTCCCTTTGTGAATCTGGGCGAAGGGCTGCAGCTCTTCCTCTGCCCTGGTGCTCTAGCCCCTGGCACATTTCAGTAAGGTAGTCTCAGGGGAGCCCAGCAGCCTGCCTGAGTCCCACTGCTCCAGGAAGAGCAAGGGCCAGAGCTCACAGCCCACTAGCAGCCCTCTGCCCGCCAGGGTCCTGCACATAGGCGGCTAGGTGAATGGATGAGGAGGCAGGACTCCTGAGTCCCATTCTCAGCTCTGCTATGAGCTCACTGTCACGTCACCAATTCTGTGTCTTCGCTGCCCCAGCTGTAACGGGGCCGGTACTAGCACTCACCCACCTCTGTGACGTGCTTTGAGATCTCTGGAGAAACGGCCCCAGTTGACAGAGTGCTCCTTGCTCTGCCAGCCTGCTCTACCCAAGCATTGCATCTGAGTTCAGGCTCCGAGCCTGTGGCGAGGCAGGTCAGTATCCTCATCCCTGGTCCACAAAGGAGGAAACTGAGGCATGGAGCAGTCTTGAGCCTAATTTTCTCAGGTGCTGAGCACCCAAAGCTCGAATGGGGGTCAAGGGGAGCTGCTGGGCACTCAGTACCATGGGACAACCAGACTGCTTCCTTAAGTGCCTCAATGTGGATTTGGGAATCTAGCTTCATGCCCACTTGGGGGGCTCTTGGCATGTTACGGACCCAAGGTCACATGGGGCACAGAATGCAATTCACCTGACTCCGGATTTGTGACCAGAGCCCTGTGCTGAAATCACTGACCCTGCCCTGTCCTGAGCTCAGCTACAGCTGACAAGGCCAGGAGAGAGAGAGACTAGTTTCCATTAGAGCAAGACCCACCTGGCCACAGCTAAAAGCCCCATTGGAGCAGGATGACATTCCTGGCGTCCTGTTCAGGACCCTTTGTTCTGAGCGGCAGGGCTCAGAGCCCACCAGGTCCCACGCAGGCAGGGAGCCATGTTTCATAATAAAGAGTTTTATTTGGTGCTCCAGGTTGAAACCGTCCAACATGAACATCCTCGAGAGTCCTAGTCCTCGGGAAGCGGTGACGGAGCTCAGACGGTTCTGCTCAGCTGGGTGTGCTGGCTCACCAGCTTAGCGCACAGGACCCGCCTGGAGAGAGCGCTCCCAGCCAGAGCGAGCCCCTGCAGGCTCTGAGATCAGGATACCCCCCAGCTGAGGTTAGTGCATAATCCCATGGCAAAGGTGGCTGGGCCTCTTCTCCTGGCTATTTCCCATTCTCCAGCCCAGCTGGGAAAGGCTTGCTGATTACATGGGGCTCTGTCCCCGTTCTGTCCATGCCCCAGGGCAGTTTTGCCAGGGATCCCAGCAGGCTGAGGCTGGTTGACTGAGCAGATCTTTGTTCATGGGCTGAGATGTGAATGCCATTCTCCTCTCTGGCTCTCAAGAGCTGAGATGAGACAAAACCAGAACCCCTCTCCCCTCCCCCTGCCCCATTGCTCTGCACTGAATTGCCTGGGGGCGGGGTCAAATAAATAGGACCGGGATTGGAACTGCTCCCTTGTTCGGCAAGCCCAAAGTTTGACCACTGAGGTCTTGCCAGACTCAAACCCTCCCCCACCCCCATTTTGTTTGACAGAGAGGGGCAAGGCCAGACCCAAGCAGAGAAGGTGTTTGGATAAATGCAGCTTGGATCCCACCTCGCCCCTACCTTGGGCCGTGTGATGGGCAAAGGCTCAGGTTCAGCCTGGCTCTGATTACGGTTCCTAAGTCTCTGCCAGTGATCAAAGATCCCATGAGGGGACCAACCAGCGGGGATGACTTAGCCCTGCGGCTGCCCCACTCACGCGTCACATGGGCTCCTTGCGTTAGAGTCCCCTCTGCCACAGGCAGACAGACCAGAGGGGGCGGTTCTGGAAGGGAAAAGATGATTAATGTCAATACAAACAAATCACTATCCCTGTTCCCTTCCCCCTACCCAGCGCCCGGGACAGCCTGCCCTGGGGCACGGCTTCCCATCTAGCAGCAGCTCTGTTCTCTGGGGCGAAGGCTGTATCTGGTGTCTGAGCTGGGCCATGCATGGGCGGGGGCTCCCCTTGGGTTCAAGGGCAGGGGATCCAATCCCAGGCCATGGAGCAGCACTGCGGGACAGGGTGGGAGAAGAGTGCGGGTTGGGGGGAGCCTAGGGCCCAGCACTTGAGGTGCTGGGGAGTGGGGAAGAGACCCACAGCCCACCTCCTGCTGGGCAGGTGTCATCAGTCCAGCAGCACTTTGGAGGAGCTTGAGACAGAGCAAGGAGCCTGGGCCAAGCTGGGGAGGGGTTGCTGGAAGACCACGGGATAGGGAGGGAGATTGTGCTGGAGCCTGCGCTAGGTTCAGGGCATGCCTGGTGGGAGGCTGTGTTGGAGTCTGGGGGCTGGGTGGGAGGAGATGGGGCTGGCTCCTAGGAAACCCTTGTCTCATGGCCTGATCAAAGGTCACTAGTTCAGCTACATTCCCTTGAACGGGTTCGCCTGAGTCTCCACCTGCTCCTTCCACAGACACGTGGCTCCGCTGTGCCTTGTCCAAGGCCCAGCCAGGAACGTCCTGGCCCAAGCTTGTGCTCTCCCTCCTCCCCGAAGGGATCTCAGTGGAGTCAAATCAGGGAAGCGGCATGGTGGCGGGGATCCCAGCGGTCTCCCTTTTCCTACTGAGATTAGGGTGGCGAGGTGCTCAGTTTTCGACCAGAAAGTCCAGTAGAAAAGGGGACCTGACGGTGTCCAGTCAGAACTACTGACTGGACACCCAAAGTCTGGTTACTGTGGGCGGGGGAGGCACTGGGTCATCACCTGCACCAGCCCCTACTCAGCCGGGGCCGCCTCCTACCTGTGTCGCAGGTGGCTGAAGCTCCCATTCTGAAGCTTAAGGTCAGGCTTGACAAAGCCCTGGCTGGGATGATTTAGTTGGGGATTGGTCCTGCTTTGAGCAGGGGGCTGGACTAGATGACCTCCTGAGGTCCCTTCCAACCCTGATCTTCTATTCTATTCCGGGCTCTGCAGGCGAGTCCCTCCTGACCCTTGGGGAGGCGGGGGGAAGGTGGGAGGGGAAAAGCAGTGAGCGATGGAAGGGAGGGAGAAAGAGGAGGGAATGGGGGCAGAGGAGGGCAGGGGCAGGGTTTGGGGGGAAGAGGCAGAGCAGGGGTGGGGCCTTGGGGGGAAGAGGCAGGGCAGGGGAGGTTCTGGCATTCCTGCTGGAGTGTCCATTTTTAAAATATGACCAAGGTGGTAATCTTAACTGGGATGGAGGTAGGTTCACGCAGTTAAGAACATAACATAAGAATGGCCATACTGGGTCAGACCAAAGGTCCATCCAGCCCAGTATCCTGTCTGCCGACAGTGGCCAATGCCAGAGGGAGTGAACTTAACAGGCAATGATCAAGTGATCTCTTTCCTGCCATCCATCTCCACCCTCTGATGAACAGAGGCTAGGGACACGACACAGTTGAAGGGTAGGAATCAGATCATAAAGGGTTTAGAGGATATTGAATTAGAGATAAAAAAATCAATAAAAAATCAATGCTCTTTTCATAGACTCATAGAAACATAGAGCTGGAAGGGACCTCGAGAGATCAGCTAGTCCAGCCCCTCACATCTGAGCCAGGGCCTTTTGGAAACTTACAAGGGACAAATAGGAAATTCCAGGGAATTTTTAACCCAAGAGGCTGTTTCTGCTCCAAGTGGAAAAGGGACAAATCATAGAAATGCTACGATATTGATCTTAGCCAGCCAAAATGACTCAGCCACCAGAACCAGCTGCTTGTCAGCGTGGGTGCTCAGGTGGAGGGAGGACGCGTCAGTCGCCACGGTTGTGTTTATTAGGAAATCATGCCCTGTCGACAGCTGGGGGTTCTGCATTATTCCACACATCAGAAAGACTAGGTTGTCAAGTGCAAAGGTCTGCTACAGCTCGGGCTTGGGCACGGCCTGAATATAGCTGTCGGAGACCATGATGTGCTGGTCGAGGAACTCCGAGGTCTCCTCTGCAATCTGCCCGGGGATTCGGAAATCGACGCCGGGCGGCTCCCTTTTGGGAGAGGGGTGGGCAAGAACGTTCCTGCTCTCTGTGTTGCAGCCTGTCCCCTGCAGGAACTGCAAGAAGTTCTCCTCGATGGAGCCTTCGCGGCTGGGCAGCCGGAGGTCCTCCTCTGGCGGCTGCTTGAAGAAGCATGTGAGGTGCCTGCTGAGCTCCCCGCGGATCTGCCGGTTGAGGCACCCGTAAAAGAAAGGGTTGGAAGTGAAGCAAAAGTAGCCAATCCAGGTGACTACACTCTCCACCTGCCGGCCAGGGAAGGACTGAGAGCTCAGAGCCGAATAGAGATGGAAGGAGAAATAGGGCATCCAGCAGAAGAGGAACTGCCCTCCAACTGCTAGGAGAATGATAGCAGCCTTCCCACCCCCAAACGTCCTCTGAGGGGTAGTCCGAGGGGCACCCGAGCTGGTCACCATGGTGGACCTGCTACTGAGGGATTCTGATCGCTGCCGCGGTGTATCCATCCAGGTGGGGAGTGGGCCATGGTGCATGGCAGCCACCCTGGCCACCTTGAACATGCTACAGTAGACCACTAGGATGATCAGGACAGGCAGGAGGAAGTAGAAGATGGCAAAGAAAACCACAAAGAACTTGCAGTAGGAGCTCTGGCTCCACTGCAGTGAGCAGCTCCGGCCACTGTAGGCTGGGGAGGTGCTGAAACGATCCAGGGAGAGCCAGCCCAGGACAGGGATGACGGACATGACCACTGCCTTGATCCACACCCCCACCAGGACGCAGACCACCAGGCCAACGGTCATCTTGACCTCATAGCGCATGGGGTGCACCACATAGTAGTAGCGCTCCACGTTGATGGCCGAGATGGAGAGGATGCACATGCTGATGAAGCAGACACTCAGGAAGAGGTAGACACGGCACATGGCCTCGCCGAAGATGGTGCTGTTGAAGAAGGCGGAGCTGGACAGCATGGCCAGAGGCATGAGGGTCAGGGCTGCCAAGAGGTCCACCAGACAGAGGTGGAAAACAAAGACAAACTTCCTCAGTGCTGGTGTCTTGATGATGACGGTCATCACGGCCACATTGCCTACAATGGCCGTCAGGTCAATCAAGAGCATGAAGAAGAGCCCAATGGATTCTGAGGCCACGTCCCTGGTCTTGGTGTCTAGGGTGGAATTGGGATGCATGGTGCTCTGGGACATATGGAGCAGTCTTCCAGGCCTGGAGGAATTCCACACCCACTGTGTAGGGAGTGAAGGCTCCATGGAGACTGGTGTCGACGCCCACGGCACCTCCCCTCACAGGTCCATCATCCATCCTATTCTGGGTCCCCTAGAGTAATCAAAGAGAATTAGCCAGTGGAGAGGGAGCAATCCCAGTCCACAGACTCACATTCTGGCTGGCTCCTTCACCAGCTGCCAAGCCCCAGAGGACAAGTCCATGCTCCAAGGGCATTTACACTTCCCGATGCCGCTGGGTTACACTGGCCATCCTGCTGCTCAGCTGCACCGAATTTCGCACCCTTGTCTCTGTCCTGCTGGATTGTGCTTGGGTGAGTGATGCCTTCTGGTCCAGAAAGGCCATGGGATTGCAGATGGGGCTGTGCGCTGGCTAAGGGTCTCCCACCTGTTTTCAGCCCTCCTGGTATCTCATCTTGCTGCTCGCTTTTCCGCAGCAAAGCTTAGCACCTACAAAGAAATGTAATTCCACGTTAATCACTGCATCGGCTAAGCCGAGAGCCAGGGCCAAACCCTGGGCTTGTGGTGACAATGGGAATTTTGCTGAAAGGACGGACACACTGGAGCACATGCGTACACTCAAGCATGTTCGTAAGTGCTTTGCTGAATCAGGGACGCAGATCTGAGTACACACCGAGGACAGTGGTCAGGTTCTGCCCCCCAGGGTCCTATCTGATGCTGCTAATCCATGAAACCACTTTGAGTTTGGGAGGATTCCAGCCCCTCTGCTGCTCCAAGGGCTCCTCCCAGCTTTGGACCCTGGTTTCCAACTCCAGGGGTATCTCCTAAGATCCCAAAATGGATGGGGTAAACCCTTTATCATTATTAGGGAATGGGCGAGATTTTCCCAGGGCGGGTGGGGGGGCATATTGCCCCATGTCTGCCTATTACTGTGGGTTTCCTGCACCCAGGACCAGCTCCAGGTTTTTTGCCGCCCCAAGCAAAAAAAAAAAAAAAAAAAATCTGGAGTGCCAAGTGCCGCCTCAAAAAACAACAACACAAAACCTGGAGTGCCGCCGCTGAAGCAAAGGTGCTACCCCAAAGGGCCGGAATGCCACCCCTTGAAAAGTGCCGCCCCAACCCCATGCTTGGAACGCTGGTGCCTATAGCCGGCCCTGCCTGCACCTTCCTCTGAAGCAACTGGTGCTGGTCACTGTCCCAGAAAGGATCCTGGACTAGATGGGCCCTCGGTCTGATCCAGTCTGGTGATCCCCAGGTCCCTACATTTCTTTCACCTCACCAGCGGGGCCTGCTGACTCTGCAACAATGTCATGGGAGTTTCGGGTTCTTTCAGGATTCTCCACCAACCCGTCGCACTGGGAGCCCCAGGGCTGCCTCGGAATAGTGCGTGGCTGTTCCATACCCCAGATCCCAGGAAAGGCAGAGGAAGGTTGAGCTATGCTCACCCACAGAAAGAAACCATCCACAGAGGGCCAGTGGCGTTTCCAGCTCATGGTGGCTGATGCCCCATCAACCTCCTCCGGCCATCCCCACCTCCCTGCTCTCAGCTAGCCCTGAAATTGTCCAAGATTCTCAGCTGGTGTAATCAGCACCACTCCACTGAAGGGCCATAGCTCTATATTGATCACTGGAGCAAAGTGGATTTACACCAGGTCCTAGCCCTGTGGCTCCAGCTCTCACTGGTGGCTGTGCCGGCTGGGTCTGCGCCTGAGCTCGCCAGATCTCGTCCAAGGGGCCTGTATGTTTCAGAGTGCTTGGGATTCCCTGGTGTATGAGCCTTCAGTGTATTGCCAGGGGTCTGTGATGTTGGGGATGTTCAGCGTATTCTAGGGGATCTCCTGTTTCTTAGGCATCCATTATATTTGAGAGGTAGCCTCATTATTGGGGGCGTAGGGTGTTCCATACCCCTTGCCTACCATTCTCAGGGAAGCAGTGAATCTTGGGAGTCCCCCATTATCAGAGGTCTAGCATATTTCATGGGCTTGTGTATGTCAGTGGGTTCCCGTTCCTGGCCATCCCAGCGTTTGGGAGTTTCCTGTCACTCAGAAACTGGCTGGTGTTGTCCTCGCACAGGGAGTGGAAGTGTCCCCTGTGGAGCCTCCGCCCAGTTTACAAAGTATACCAGAAAAATAACCTCCCTGAAAGGACAGGAGTTGGGATTGTTCCCCTATCAGATGGTAAACTAGTACCTTACAATCACACAGCACCTTCCATCCCAAGGGAATGCCAAAGTATTTCACAGGCTTTAGCTAGGTAGGAATCACTTTGCTCACAGTTGAAATGCAAACACTTCTGGAGTGGAGCACAGCAGCTGTTTAACATCACACCACAACACTGCCCCGTTGCTGAGCACAGAGAGTGAAGAAGACCATATCCACTTGAAACTACAAGGGGAATTTAGGCCATCCGAATGTAATTACCTAACCTGGAATTTGGCCAGGACATCAGGTTCACATCCTTACTTTTGGGAGAAAGCACTCTAAGATCTTTCATGCTCACAACAGAGATCAGAGCCCATTTTCTGAGAGGTATAAAACCCCACAGGACTCAGGGGATCCGATTCTTCAGTGCCCCATACTTGATACAGTTATTTCTACCAGTGCATCTTGCTGCTAGAGCTTCATAAATGAGCCTCAGTATCACTGAGAATCACAGTGCTGGGCACCTTACACATCTCTGTAATAAGTATGGCTTACTTGCATGCTACCCCTCTGAATATAACAGCAGTTCCTATCAATGGGTCATATGGGATAATCCTGTTATAGCAGGAGTTCTCCAAACCCAGCATCAGACTCTGCCTCACTTTCCCCTTAGTGTCAGTCATTCATCAGCTCCCAGTGCTGTCAGGTCACTAGTGACTTAGCCCTCCAGCTAAGCCCACCTCTTCTGGGTTCAACTTCAAGTCCACTGTAAACCCTAAACCCCAGGACTTATTCCCTCCACCTGGGAAGGTGGACTGGGCCCCAGCTTCACATCTACACAAACTGCTACAGTGGCACAAGCACAACAGTGTAGCCACTCACTTCAGCCATGAGAGGGGCTTGCCAGCTGGAGTAGGAATCCACCTCCCTGAGAGGCGAGAGCGGATGAATTCTTCTGTTGCCCTACTACTGTCTACACTGGGGGTCAGGTCAGCTGACTACATCACTCGGGGGGGGGGGTGGGGGGGGAGATTTTTCCCACCCTGGGTAACTTAGCCGGATCAACTTAACTTTTTAGTGTAGACCAGGCCTTGAAGAGCCACCTCACCCTGTGACACCAGCATCAGGGTATATCTACACTATGGAGGCCAGACTGCCATAATCCCATAGCATAGCCGCAGCCTATGCTGCCGGAAGGGGGATTTCTGTGACTCAGGAACGCCACCTCTCTGAACAAAGTTAGCTATGTCAATGGAGACCCTCTTCCACCGACGGAGCTGTATCTGCACTGGGGCTTTAGTTGGCATAGCTCCCATGCTCAGGGGTGGGTTTTTCACATCCCTGATCAATGTAGTGATGCAATACAACTTGTCAGCATGCACCCAACCTAAAATAGTGCACCAGGCACATGCAGCTTGATGAAATTAGCCAAAATGGAAAAAAAAAAAAAAAACGAACATCAATGCCTGGTCTAAACTTAACACTGATTGACATAGTGACTTTGCTCAGGGGTGTGGAAAACCCTCCAGTCTAGATGTGGCTAGGTCGGCAGGAGAATGCTTCCATCCATGTAGCTACCGCCACTTGGAAAGGTGAATTTTCTACAGTGATGGGAAAACCACTTCCGTTGCCGTAGGAACCATCTACACCACAGTGCTACAGTGTCATAGCTATGTCACCGCAGCACCAGTAGCGTAGACATGGGCTAAGCCTCAAGCTTAGAAGGGAACTTATTGCCACCAGCTGTGGAAACGCATGTGACTCCAAAGGGTCTGGGGAGAGCCAGTTGAAGGAACTTTGATGGAATCATATTCCCTGGGAAAATGCACTTCCATTGAAATTGAAACACTCTGTGAAATCTGGTCAATTTTGCTGCAATTTTATTGGGTAGGGGGAGTTGCAGCAATGTTGCAATGTTCCATTTTGACATTTTTAGAACAAAACATTTCAATATTTTGTTTTTAAATAACTTTTCATTTTCGCTGATTTTGGTTGGTACGATATTCTAACATCACACAAAGTTGAAAAAAAAATCGAAGCACAAGGGACTGAAAATGAATTTCTTTTCAGAATTTTCCTGAGTGGAGAATTTCAAAATGTTCAGTTTTCACTCGGATTCAGAATGAAGCCAGATTTTGAAATCTCAAAATCCTTTGCAGCACAGAACTCCCATTCTCCACACAGATCTAGTTCTGGGTGCTCAGATGGCAGCTTCAGCAGAGCTATGTATCCTGAATCTAATGGTGTGGGAGAGCTCAGACATACCAGATCCTCAGCTGGTGATCATTGGCTTTGCTCCATAGACTCCAATGGAACTAAGGCTGAAGATCTGGCCCTAAATTTGATTCCTAAACACGGAATTGCTCTGATGGAAAACTCCCCAACAGGTGAAGTAGTGGTTAATGGATCTGCTGAAAGCAGCACCTGGGGAGGAGGGCACCTACAGGGAAAGAACAGACAGGGCAACATTTCAGCAAACAGCAACAACATTTGCAGCCGTCTGAATAGTTAGATATTGACCACTGATGGAATTCAGTAGAGTAACTCCTTGCTTAACGCTGTAGTTATGTTCCTGAAAAATGCTACTTTAAGTGAAGCAATGTTAAGCGAATCCAATTTCCCTTTAAGAACTAATGTAAATGGGGGGGTTAGGTTCCAGGGAATTTTTTTTCACCAGACAAAAGACATTATATATGTATCCTGTATAAGTTTTAAATAATTTTAAACAAACAATTTAATACTGTATCACCAATGATGATTGTGAAGCTTGGTTGAGGCAGGGGCAGGGTCGGGGCATGGGGGCTTGCCCTGCTCCGCCCACCCAGTGCTCTTGCCGGGGAGTGGGGTTGGGGCGCTGGGGCTTGTCCCACTCCGCCCACCTGGCATTCCAGACAGGGAGCGGGGTTGGGGCATGGGGGCTGGCCCTCTTCCGCCCGCCTGGCACTCCTGCCGGGGAGTGGGGACAGGGGCTTGCCCACTCCCAGGCTGGAACACCGGGTGGGTGGAACGGGGCAAGCCCCCGCACCCTGACACCGCTCCCTGGCAGGAGCGCTGGGCGGGTGGAGCAGGGTGAGCCAAACTACCTTATAACAGAACATTTCACGACTTCAAATGAGTATGTTCTGTAATAGATCAGCAACCTAATAACGAAACAATGTTAACCAGGACGACTTTAAGTGAGGAGTTACTGTAATACAGCTGTTACCGGCTCAGAAATCTGCTGATCAGTCAAGCATCCCTAAATGGGGAAACAGCAACGCACTGCCTGGCTTGCACCGTAGGACTGACTTGGAAAAAAGGATGGTTGGATACTGTACAATTAATGTTATTGCCGATTAAAAATGTCAGGCCTAATTCTCAGCAACATAAGTCTTCCCAGTACTACTCTGGCAGTGGGAAGGGATCTGAAATTGGGAGTAATTTACTCTTACTGCAATGTAAAGGGGCTAGAGCATAAATGAGAAGTAGGGCACAGCACCCGCTAACAGTAGGCTGAAGAATTGGGGTCAGCCCTGACTCAGAGGGAAGAGCGCCCCCATTGATTCACCCACAGTACTTCTAGCAGCAACACAACACCTAGCACCATACTGTGGCATTGGGGTCAGCACGGACTCCACTCATAATGCTGCTTACCGTCCATTGCCCCCAAGGGCCATGCTGGAGCAGTGGAGTTAGCCCCCTACTGAATGACTCACCTAGCCCAGCCGTGTTTAGTTCACAACAGTAAATGGGATCTCAGCACAAATGGGCCTTTGCAGTTTCCTACTGGGGCTGCAGGCACCCAGTGCTGGCATTTGCAGGGTCTAGCTGGCACAAAGCAGGGAGTAAGGGGAAGTGCATGCAATCCAGATCAAAAAGACTGCGAGGCAGCTCTACCTTTGTGTGATTCACGCTGGGAGCTTCTCCCCCAGTCCATGTAGCCACCCACGACAACGGAGGACGTCCACCAGCCCTCAAGAGCCCGTTCCCCCCCAGAGGAGCAGCATGGTAGTAAATGGGCGACTCTGTCACCAAGCACCTTTCCTAGCAGATGAAACCTGTTCAAATTCAGCAAATCTCTCCCCCGCCCGACCCACCCGACACTGGTGCATGTTCCTGAGGCATAGTGCTGTGGGACAGGCAAGGCAAAGGCACTGGGATAATAACACTGGGGAATGCTCAGCCCTAGCCGGAGCAGGTGCAACTACAGCGAACTCACTGGAGTCACACCCACAGGCACTGTGGCTGTAGCGGTACTGATTGGGATCAGAGGTCTATCAGTTCTTGTGCTTCAGGGTGCCAGCTGATTGCCAGTTGGGGGTCAGGAAGAACCCCCTTCTGGGGGAATGGTATTACAACATTATCCTTCATCTGCAGCATCTGGTGTTGGGCACCATGAGATGCAGGGTACAGGGCGAGATGGCTGGCTGGTGTGTTCTGTGTTCTCTTTCCCCTGCCCACCCCCAGCTCCCTCCACTCTCACTGCTCCGATCTTGGTCCCGATCAGCCCCTGAACACAGGATGCTTTACTCGCCCAGGCCCCTAGGCAGGCTGCTCTCTACCCAGCGGATGCCCACCGTGATGCTGTGCCCAGTTCGCATGAGCCAACCTGATCAATCCAAGGGTGACCCTCCTTCCCTGTTCCTGCCCAGGCTGCCCCCACAGCCTCCCACTGGACCCTTCACTTCTGTCCACGTGCCCTTCCCCTTGCAGGGGCAGGATTCTTACCCTGTGCTTTCCACCTGCGCAGCGAGCCCCAGCATCCTGCCAGCAGGCCCCGGCCAGGGGCGGAAGGGAAGAGAGCCAGGCTAGGCGAGCAGAGTGAAATCCAGCCTGGCCCTGCTCATTCCTTCGCCCTGGTGCTGCTGAACTGGCTTCCAGCGTGAACCTCTGAAGGGCTGCCTCCGCCCAGCTCAGGTCCTCGCCCCTCCATTAAAATGGATTCTGGAGTCCCGGGTGGCCAGAGCTCGGGTGCCCAGCTCCGGTTCTGCTCCAGCTCCTTGAGGTTTCAGTCAGGAGACTCGACTTGGCTCTGTGCGTTTCTCCCATCGACCGAGACACTCCAGATACCTGGGGATGCAGAGAGAAATGCTGCAGCCTAGCCGGACCCAGCCCTCTCCTGTCCCCAATCCAGGCATCAGCTCCTACCTTTCCCTGTGCAGCTTGCCAGAGTACTGGGGACCTCTCAGCTGATGCTCCTCCACTGGAGATGATGCACAGAGCCACTGCAGTGAAGGGTGAGAGGCAGCCGGCAGCTTGGAGATCATCAAGATTTCTGGGTCCTAAAGGCCTCCTTATTTGCAGTTTGATATACCTGGTCCTGCCCCTGTCCACGGCTCACACCAGGGATAAGGAGTGCAGGTCAAGGCCTTGCCTGCAAAGCATCCAGCCTCCTTCTAATGCCAGGCCAGCCCCACAGCGTTCCCAAGAGAGTCAGAACCATTGCCTTTAACAGCTTCCTCCAGGCTGCGTCCGGCTTCTGCCAGCAGTGCCTGCACCAGGAACAGCATGTCCTAGCACTGGGCTGGGGGCAGAGCATGAAACACACCCCCACTGATGGCCCAGTGTGCCCAGTGCTCTCTAATGCCATTGCAGAGGTGGGGCGTGCCCAGGTGACGGAGGACAGCACTTCCAGGAGCAGATACCCCTACTACCACGTTGGGCAATGGAACATGCCCAGACCATGAAGGTCAGAAACTCCAGCAGCACAGCTGACTCCTCTGAACCCAAACCACACACGAACGATTTAAAAATGGCAATAGCATGATCCAATGGGTAGGGCACAGGCCTAGGAGTCAGGACTCCTGGGTTCTAGTCCTGGCTGGGCCACATATACCCTGCAAGTTGCGTTCCCCACTCACTCTCTCTCTGTGCCTCAGTTTCCTCCTGTGTAACAAAGGAGCAATGATACTTGCCCTCCTTCATAAAGCTGATTGCTAGAGAAGACAGGTGTATTGTTACCTCTCCTGTGTAAGGGACGGGACCACAGGTGAGGTGCCATGGGGATTACACAGCCCTGGTGGCCCAGCCCAGGGGCAGACACAGTGTAGCTGGGGTAGGTGAAGCTTTAGTGGGTGAGAGAGGCATTTCCATCGGGAATCTGTATGTCGTGTAGGGACAGCCTGGAAGAAGGCACAAAGCCCAGGGGGTGAAGGACACAAGGGAATCAGAAGGGAAGGGTTGGGGCTGAAACGATGAGCAGCGTCAGGGTCAGGAGCAACCTCCAGGAGAGGGGGAAGATGGGTAGTGACCCCCCAAGGAGCGGGGGATGGGGGCAGCAGAAAGGGCCCTGTCTGGAATGGAGTGGAGGAGGCAGAGAGGGGAGTGGGGAAGGCCAGTGAGGTGCAGCAGGATTGAGTTGAGAATGGGAGCGGTCTGATGTCTCAGCAGCAGCATTGGGGAGTGAGGGAGGAGTCTGGGACTGGGGGCTAGATGGTGACAGGGAAAGGGGGAGAGTGTTTGGGGGCAAGGCACTGTGTATGAGTCTAACCCTTGAGGGCCAAGGGCCCTGGTTTCCAGCCAGGGAACACCCAGCTTGGGCAGCAACTGTGGGCTAGTGGACTAAGCATGGGGCTGGGGACTAGGACTCCTGGGTTATTGTTTGTAGTAGCCTCACAGCCATGCCATGCCTAGGGGCTCCAGCCGAGATCAGGACCCCAGCGTGCCAGGCACTGCCCAGACACACAGAGTCGGAGACAGTCTTACTTTGAAGAGCCCACAAGCTGACAAGGAGGGAGAAAGGAATTAGCCCCATGTTACAGAAGGGGAATTAAGCCTGGGGAGTGGAAGGCCTAGGTTCTGAAAGGGATTTTAGGTAGCACAGCACCTAACTCCTCGACACCCTGCTGCTCAGGGGAATCTACCCACAGCCTCACATCCGACACATGGGGAGAGTCAAGTGGCTCGGAAAGGCATTTGCAGAAGCCAGCCAGCCATGGTGAAATGCTGACGGGGTGGGACTTAAAGCCTCTATTCGTATAGGGACTTAGTGCCTAACTCCCCTTGGTCTGGGCCTTAGGTACCCTAGTGACAGGGTGGTGCCTACCTCGCTCAGGCTTCCCAGCCCTGACCCCTCTCCTGGTCCTGAACTCTCTCTTCTAACCGTGGCCCAAAGTCTCCTGGGGAACCTGTGGTAGAGGCAGGAATTGAACCAAGCTCTCCCGAGTCCCAGGCTGCTGGATTAATGATGGGACCATCCGACCTCTGCTTCCCAGCTCAGCTACTGCCTCTCTGGGCACCCTGCGCAGGTCATGTCCCCTCCCCTTGCCTCAGTTTCCCCTAGGAATTAAAGATGAATCTGCAATTAAAGATTATGTCATGCGCTGAAACCTCCAGGCATACGTCCAACCAAAACTGGCAACCTTCTCTGTAGCATGGAGCCGACAATGCACAGGATTAGCAGCAGCTCTGGGAAAGGCACATGGAAATGGAGAAACGATGCAGATTAAACCATTCAGAGAATAAACTCTCTGGTTCCTCCAACCTCTCCCAGGGCACCCTGGCAGCTGGGCAGGGGCACCCAGCACAGGTGTGTCTCCTCCTGCCCGGAGCTGCAGCTGGCAGCTGCTCCTGAAGGGCAAAGTATCTGGTCCTGCTTAGCTTCCTTCATGGCACTAGCATGACTTTTTTTAGCATCTACTTCTCCCCTGGAAACTGTAGGCTGCTTCGTGGCATCTCCCCCAACACAGCCAGTAACATGACCCCAGCAAGCAGACTGGTCATCATTTCAGCCTGGTCTTTTATTCATTTTAATAGGTTTGGGGGCTTATGCTGCTGCTTTTCATCTGTTCCCTCTTTGCCACTGCACGAGGCTAGCACCAGTGAGACTACAGCTGTGAGCTCCCTCATAGCAGGGCCCTGGCAGGACCAGCCAGGACCTCAGGGCTGTGATCTTCCTCCCAGCAGTGTCCTCAGCTCTGCCAGTGCTCAACCATCTCCCTTGCAGCACTGGCCCTGACTAGCTGGCTAGGCCACTAGCAGCCACGGTCAGAACAAGAGAGAAGGCCGAGCATGGCAAATCCTTTGTAGCTGCCTGCGTTGGCTGCACGGGCTCCTCGGCTGCTGAGTAGCAGCTTGGAGAAGGTAATGCATATTCAGGCTGCAGCCACCGCTGGTCACGTGCACCTATTGCTAGGTTACAAGAACCCAAAAATAAATCCTTCCAAACTAGATTAGAAACAGAGGGACCTCAAATGACCTGTGTTCCCAGCACCGTAGTAGGGGAGCGAGTGCTGCTAGCAGCAGGGATATTAATGAGTGGCAGAGGGGGAGACACGGGGAAGATCCCTGATGGGAAAGGAGGGCTCGTCCTTCCCAGCTCTCCCTGGACAAAACAAGGGGGCTGCTCCTCCCTAGGCAGCTGCTGACCTTCAGCCCCAAGTCTTCATGCACAGCTGAGGATGCTGGGCTGCTTTGATCAGGGCTGGCCAGCTGGGGTACAAAGGACCAGCGCTAACCGGGCTCACAACTGGGAAACCATCTTCGGCTGCAAATCAGTCACGGACCCTTCTACAGACCATCTGCCTGCCCCCCTCCAGACGGAGAGACCCAGGCAGCCCCATACCTAGCCCACCCAGCACAGTATGGCCCTGCAGGATTCCAGCCAGTTACCCGTACCGCCAGGAACAGCTGCATACCGACCTGAATGCACTTGATGTGTCAGTGGACCAGATCCCCAGCTGGTGTAAATCGGCATAACTCCATTGGCATCAGTGGGCCAAAACACCCACTGATGTAAATAGCTGCATTGGAGTCAGTGGGCCAGACTCCCCTCTGGTGCCAATCCCCGTGTCTGCACCGGGTCAGCCCTGCTACTCTGATGTGCATGGCTGAGGGTCTGACAGGCAAATAACACAAGGTCATGGACGCAGGCCACTTCGCTGCTAGGATAAGGTGTGAGGACATGGTAATTGTGCTGTTCTGACCTGGGTCACTGGCCAGACCCAGCACCAGTAAATCCGGGAAGTCAGTCTGCATGGTGCTTTAACCAAGTTAGCCGAACTTTTTTAAACATGGGTTCAGGCTATGACTGAATTAATAGGGGGCTTGAATCCCTCCTCACTCACCCCGGTGCGAATCAAGAGTCACCCCACTGGGCTTGATTCCCCCCCTCACTGACACTGGTGTGAATCAAGAGTCACTCCACTGGGCCTGCTTCCCCCTCACTCACGCCGGAGTGAATCAGGAGTCATCCCACTGGGCCTGATTCTCCTCTCACTCCGATGTGAATCAGGAGTCACTAAGTGAAGCCAGAAGCAGGTTGATACAGAACAGTATATGCTGCACCAGAAATACCTAGGGTATTTGGGATACTGTATAAATGAGTAATGCAGGAGCCTGAATTTGGGAGTACAAGCCGTGGAACGAAGAACATCTCCTGAATCCATTCCAGAATGGAGATGAACCTAGGCAGCGATCCATCCATCCGGCTGGCTCGAGTCACTGCACCCTCTCAGAGTGATCTTCTACCTCGACCTGGAGAGCCCCCCCAGACCAGACACTGTGGCGAGTGAGACGGCTCCACGACTCTCCATGATGCTGGGACACCGACTGTTGTTGGCAGAGATACCAGTAACACTGATTGAGGAGCATCTTTGTAAGGGCCTGATAGTTTGATAAAGCCCTGGGACACTGTGATATTGCGCCTTGCTATGTTTGCTTCAAGCAAGACTCTCTTGCTTCCATTTGGGTGTGGAGATCATTAGTGACTGAGCCATAGCTAGGGACAAGAGGTTCCTTTAACCACAAGCCACTAGTGCCCCCTGATAAGCAGCCAGGGACTGTGGGGCAGTGAGATGTCAGACTCTATCTGTGCACAACAAGAAACAATGCTCAGGCAGTGTCTGTGCCCAACAAGGCCTGGAGAGTTGGTGTAACCAATCTAGGCACCTGGTGGATGTCATGGAGGCAGGAATGCTGCAGACAGTTGAGTAAACCGAAGCAGCTGAAAGAACCAGGCCAGGCTTTGGAGCGGCTCTTCCCAGAGGGGCTCGGCCTGGGAGGCTGTTGTGGCCTGAGTTGGCAAAAGTGCAGTGGAGTCCACTGTGAGTGTCGGAGCTTTGCAATGAGCAGAGATGTCCATCTGATGGCCCAGGACCTCCGCTGGTGGGTCGGGCCCACAAATGTTATGGACGCCCTAGCGATCCCCAAGCTACTGGGAGGGCAGAGAGGACAATGCAAACCCAGAGAGACGCTGCAATGCAGGCATCCTTTCCTAGCTCAACTCACCCACAGAGCAACGTCAATAAATAGAACAAGAGCCACCCAGCACAGATGAGGAGGAGGCAGCTGCTCTCGAGGATGAGCTATGTCCTTAAATGGCCGCGTCTCACCCAAGTGCCGCAGGCTGACACAGGAGGTGTCAGACGGCATCTCAACCTAAGGGAGCCGCAAGGGCTTGGATGAGAACACACCTGGCTGACAACGAAGGGTGGAACAGACCCAGGCAGGATGCAATCCTTCAGGAGACCCAGGGGCTTACGTACTCAGGGCCAGCTCCTCAGCTGGTGTAAATCAGCTTAACTCTATTGATATTGATGGCGCCATCTTCATTTATATCAGCGTGATTCTGGCCCTGGCCCATACTGCCCCCTCCTGGCCAAGCAGGCACTGCCAACATTCCTTGCCTCTGTTTTCTTCCCCAAGATGGGTCTTCTTGGCTCTCCCCACACTGGTCAGGGTTGGGCATGTGGCTTAGCTGTCCAGCTAAGGCACCAACAAACTCCACACCTTCTGAGGTCACCTACCCAGAGTCCCAGCAAACAAAAAGGTTCTTCTGCCCTTTGGGGGTAGCTCTTCAGCCCACCCTCTGAGCCCTGTTCTCACCCCCTTTCTGGGCTCTTTTTGAGAGGCTTTTTCTGCTCTAGTATGGAGCACCAGGCTGGTTCCTCTGGAGTGCCTGGCCTCCTGCAGATCCTGGCTGAGAGCCTTCCACAGGAGCGAGCAGCCACCCAGCCATTCCATACCCCACACTGATGTCTCCTCTCCCTTTTATACAGCCCAGGTGACCATGCAGCTAGTTCCTGACCCCCTTAGTCCCACCCCATCAGGCTGGGAAGCAGAAGTGTCATTTCAGAACAATTCAGGGAGGCGGGAAGTTGTGTCAGTGCATAGAATATGCTATGGGATTACATTAGCACAATCAATTTCAAATACTTAAAGAATAAGAAGACATAGGTAACAGCATGGATTTATCAAGAACAAATCATGTCAAACCAACCTGATAGCTTTCTTTGATGGGTAACAAGCCTTGTGGATGGGGGGGAAGTGGTAGATGTGGTATATCTTGACTTTAGTTAGGCTTTTGGTACTATCTTGCATGACCTTCTCATAAACAAACTAGGGAAATACAACCTAGATGGAGCTAATATAAGGTGGGTGCATAGTTGGCTGTAAAATCATTCCCAGAGAGTAGTTATCAGTAGTTCACAGTCAAACTGGAAGGGCATATCAAGTAGTGTCCCGCAGGGATCCGGTTCTGTTCAATATCTTCATTAATTATTTAGATAATGGCACAGAACGAACACTTATAAAGTTTGTGGATGATACCAAGCTGGGAGGGGTTGTAACTGCTTTGGAAGTTAGGATTAAAATTCTAAATGATCTGGACAAACTGGAGACATGGTCTGAAGTAAATAGGATGAAATTCAATAAGGACAAATGCAAAGTACTCCACTTAGCAAAGAACAATGAGTTGCTCACAAACTAAATATGAATCAGGAACACTGCTGCAAAAAAAGCAAACATCATTCTGGGATGTATTAGCAGGAGTGTTGTAAGCAAGACACGAGAAGTAATTCTTCCACTCTACTCCGCGCTGATTAGGCTTCAACTGGAGTATTGTGTCCAGTTCTGGGCATCACATTTCAGGAAAGATGTGGACAAATTGGAGGAAGTCAAGAGAAGAGCAACAAAAATGATTAAAGTCTAGAAACATGATCTGAGGGAAGATTGAAAAAATTGGGTTTGTTTAGTCTGGAGAAGAGAAGACTGAGAGGGGACATGATAACAGTTTTCAAGTACATAAGAGGTTGTTACAAGGAGGAGGGAGAAGAATTATTCTTCTTAACCTATGAGGATAGGACAAGAAGTGATGGGCTTAAATTGCAGCAAGGGTGGCTTAGGTTAGACATTAGGAAAAACTTCCTAACTGTCAGGGTGGTTAAGCACTGGAACAAATTGCCCAGGGAGGTTGTGGAATCTCCATCATTGGAGATTACGAGCAGGTTAGACAAACGCTTGTCAGGGATGGTCTAGATAATACTTAGTCCTGCCATGAGTGCAGGGGGCTGGACTAGATGACCTTGTGACACTCTGCACCCCATATTCCCCATAGTCATATGATTATGATATGGCTATAATATAATTATGATGCAGCTTGTACAAAATATATCATGTGAGGTGTCAATGGAAAAGTTATGGTTTGCTGAATATGATTATCATGTGTGTATGCATTTGTGAAAGTCAAGACAATAACACAGTTCAAAAAAGAACTAGATAAATTCATGGAGGATAGGTCCATCAATGGCTATTTGCCTGGATGGGCAGGGATGGCGTCCCTAGCCTCTGTTTGCCAGAAGCTGGGAATGAGCGTCAGGGGATGGATCACTTGATGATTACTTGTTCTGTTCATTCCCTCTGGGGCACCTGGCATTGGCCATTGTTGGAAGACAGGCTAGATGGACCTTTGGTCTGACCTAGTATGTCTGTTCTTATGTTCTTATCATTTTTGTATCTGGAGTTATAAATATTGACTACACATCTATATTTCAAATGTGTTTGCTCCTGGGTAACACCCACAAAGTAGTTTACATCCAGTCTAGCCAGCACATTGTGAGGGGGCTACCCAAGGTAATGGATCATCAGCAAAAACAATGGGCCACGGGAAAAGTTGAGCCTCACCTGATAAGCTTTCCTGTGGACACTTCAGCCAAAATATAGGTAATGGCTGCTATGACTCATCCAAGCATGCAAGGACATGTGACTAAGTCATGTGATATTTGGACTCCATTTTGGTGCCTGTACTTTTCCACAAACTGTGCTGGGGGCTTTGTTTGGGACAATGAAGTTTCTTCCACATGGAAGAAGCTATAAAAAGGGGAAATGACATCATCGCTGGACCTCAATCCCTCTATAACACAACACCTGAAAATACCGGAGGACCAAAGACTGAACTGGGGAAGGGCAGGACAGAAGAATTCCTGTCTGTATATGCAAAAGTTGCAACCTGCTTGTAGCTAACAGGGTGAGACACTGCTTTGTGATTCAAATCCTATCTAATTTATAAAGCTTGGATTGAATGTTTTGTTTATTTCTTAGGTAATCTGCTTATATATGTACGCTCACTACTTATAATCACTTTACAATTTTCAGTAGTTAATAAATCTGCTTTATATTTTTACCTAAAACAGTGTGTTTTGCTTGAAGTGCTTGGAGGAATCTGCTCAGGAACAAAAACTGCTGCATTGTCCTCTCCACATGGAGGGAGGGATGGACTGGGTAATAAACCCAGTGGTCAGGCTTTTGATCAGGACAAGATGGTACAGCTCTGGGGTCCTACGCTAGGGAGAAGCCTTCATGTAACTGCAGCTGGGTGTGTCCCTGCCTGTGGGAATGTCTGTGGGAGAGCAGGACGGAGAGCAGACTGCAGCTTGTCACAGCAGCACAGTTAGGGCTTGTCTTCACTACCCGCCGGATTGGCGGGTAGCAATCGATCTATTGGGGATCGACTTATCGCGTCTAGTGAAGACGTGATAAAATCGATCCCCGATGGCTCTGCCGTCGATTCCAGAAATCCACCGCGGCAAGAGGCGGAAGCAGAGTCGATGGCAGCTCGGCAGCGGTCGACTCGCCGCCGTCCTCACAGCCAGGTAAGTCGACCTAAAATACGCAGCTTCAGCTACGCTAGTCATGTAGCTGAAGTTGCGTATCTTATAGGGTTACCATACGTCCTCTTTTTCCCGGACATGTCCGGCTTTTCGTCAGTCAAACCCCCGTCCGGGGGGAATTGCCAAAAAGCCAAACATGTCCGGGAAAATGGCGGCTCTGTTTAAGAGCCGGGCTGCCTGAACGCTACCGGCTTCGGGCAGCCCCGTGCCTGCAGACCCTGCGCCACCGGAGCCCGGGAGGGGAAGTGCCCGGCTGGGGGCGCAGGGTCTGGAGGCACGGGGCTGCCCGAAGCCGGTAGCGCTCGGGCAGCCCGGTTCTTAAACAGAGCCTCCAGCGGCTGGGGCTCTGTGTAACTGACACTGTGTCAGTTACACACAGCCCCGGCGGCTGGAGGCTCCAGCCGCCCCTGCTCTATTTAAGAGCCGGGCTGCCCAAGCGCTACCGGCTTCGGGCAGCCCCGTGCCTCCAGATCCTGCGCCCCCAGCCGGGCACTTCCCGTCCCGGGCTCCGGCGGCGCAGGGTCTCCAGGCACGGGGCTGCCCGAAGCCGGTAGCTCTGGGGCAACCCGGCTCTTAAACAGAGCCTCCAGCGGCTGGGGCTCTGTGTAACTGACACTGTGTCAGTTACACACAGCCCCGGCGGCTGGAGGCTCCAGCCGACCCCGCTCTATTTAAGAGCCGGGCTGCCCAAGCGCTACCGGCTTCGGGCAGCCCCGTGCCTCCAGACCCTGCGCCGCCGGAGCCCGGGACGGGAAGTGCCCGGCTGGGGGTGCAGGATCTGGAGGCACGGGGCTGCCCGAAGCCGGTAGCGCTCGGGCAGCCCAGCTCTTAAACAGAGCGGGGGCGGCTGGAGCCTCCAGCCCCCGGGGCTCTGTGTAACTGATCCAGTGTCAGTTACACAGAGCCAAAGAGGAGCAAAGCCTCCAGCCCCCTGGGCTGTGTGTAACTGACACAGAGGCTCTGTTTAAGAACCGGGCTGCCCGAGAGCTACCGGCTTCAGGCAGCCCCCTTGCCTCCGGACCCTGCGCCGCCAGCCAGGCACTTCCCCTCCCGGGCTCCGGCGGCGCAGGGTCCGGAGGCACGGGGGCTGCCCGAAGCCGGTAGCGCTGGGGCAGCCCGGCTCTTAGAGCCTAAGAGGAGCAGAGCCTCCAGCTGCGGGGGCTCTGCTCCTCTTCGGCTCTGTGTAACTTATACAGTGTAAGTTACGCAGAGCCGCCGGAGCCCCGGAGGGGAAGTGCCCGGCTGGGGGCGCAGGGTCCGGAGGCATAGGGGCTGCCCAAAGCCAGAGCGCTACCAGCTTCACGGTTTGCTGGACAGCCTCCAGACCCTGCGCGCTGGGGCTCCAGCTGCGCTGGGGAAGCGCCGGCCGGGGGCACAGGGTCTGGGGGCTGCCCGGCAAACCGTGAAGCTGGTAGCACTGGGGCAGCCCTTTCCCCCTGGCTGGGAGTGGGAGGGAGGAGGGGGCGGAGTTAGGGTGGGGGAAGGGGCGGAGTTGGGGCGGGGCTAGGGATGGGGAAATGGGCGGGGCCATGGCCCGTGGAGGGTCCTCTTTTTTTATTTATGAGATATGGTAACCCTAGTATCTTAGGTCGACACCCCCCCCTCCCCCGGTACTGTAGACCTAGCCTGAGAGAGGGAGCCCAGGTCGCTTTGCCAGAGGACTCAGTGGTACCCCAGTTTCAGGTTGCACCCTAGGGAAACCTGTCACAGACCTCTAGAGGTCCCTTCCAGTCCTAAGATTCTATGATTATATCTTGCAAGTCTGAGGGGTGGAGGGAGAGTGGAAGACATAATGGAGTGTACAGACCTATGAAACATTGGCAGGGAGCAAACCAAGGTCCGGGTGGGAGAGACTCTTCCCCTTGCCCCATAGCAAATGAGGCCCCTGTTTGGAAGCATCTATTTAATTATGGCACAGAGGGGGCTGGCCCATTTCCCTTTAAAGGGGCTGGTCACCCTGCACCAGTCCTCCCACCCTGCAGCCATCCTATCCCCAAGGCAGGTGCTACATCATCTCCCTATTATTTCCTCTGCTGAGCCCAGACAGGCTGCTTTCCTCTCGGCCAGCCCTCTGGCCCCTCTCTCAGCTGGGCACTTTCTGTGCTGGAGAGCTGGTTGGGCATACCTTCTCTGTGCTGGAGAGCTGGAACCTCTCCACCACCTCTTTCAGCATCATTTCTTCCTCCCTGCCCCTGTTCTCCTCTTTGCCTGGGAGGGCATATGGCCTGGCTTCCCCCACAGCAGCTAGCTTCACCTCACAACCTCGCTGCACTGTCTGGTACCATCAGCTCCAGCCTGTGCAGGGCCCTCTCTTACGCAGCCTGGTCTCCTCTAGGTCTCTTTTTAGCTGCTGTTTGTTTCTGAGTGCCTCCTGCAACTCCCTTTTGTACCTGTCCCTCACAGCAACTAGACTCGTAATGGCCACGGTCTCCAATACCACGGAGGCTTGGCCACTGCACTGGGAGCTGGTACTGCCAAGGCTGCAGAGCCTGTCGTTTCTATTCCCCCCTTGTTCGACCCTTGCCCAGCACAGCCCAGGGAACTCCTTCCACAGGCCAGCGACCCTGGCTCGCTGATCAGTAAAGCTGTTTCTCTCAACCTCCACCTGCCTCAGATGGCTTTCCAGATGCAGGCCCGGTCCACATGCCAGACCTGTCAGCATAGCTAAGTCACCACCCCTGAGTGATGCAGTTACACTGACCGAGCTCCTGGTATAGACAGCACTATGTGGGCAGGAGGGCTTCTCCCATCGACAGAACTACTGCTTCTCGGGGAGGTGGAGAACCCATGCTGAGTGGAGAAGCTCTCCCATCGGCATTGGTAGCATCTTCACTAAGAGCTGCAGCGGTGTAGCTACATCAGTGCGTGTGCAAACAAGCCCTCAGCCTCTGCAGCTAGAACTCGGCCAGCTTCCTGTTCCTGGGGCCCTGCCTGTCCCCAGGCTAACATCTTTGCCCCCCGAGTCAAGTTCTTGGTGGGACAGAGCCTTCTAATATGCCCAGTCTTCCCAGATCCGCAGCATCCGCCCCCAGGGACTTGCCCTCTCTCAAGGGGCAGAACCTCCTTATGTGCCCCAATTTTCTGCACTTGAAGCACCCAAAGCTATTGCCAGAGGATGTTGTGAAGGCCAACACTATAACGGGGTTCAAGAAAGAACTAGATAAGTTCATGGAGGATAGATCTATCAATGGCTACTAGCCAGGATGGACAGGGATGGTGTCCCTAGCCTCTGTTTGCCAGAATCAGGGAATGGGCGACAGGGGATGGATCACTTGGCAATTACCTGTTCTGGTCATTCCCTCTGGGGCACCTGGCATTGGCCACTGTCGGAAGACAGGATACATCCACAGCTTGATGGGTCATTCAGTCCTTTGTTTAGAGCTTCAGTTTGTAGAAAGGTTTCAGTGGTAGCCGTGTTAGTCTGTATCAGCAAAAAAAAATGAGGAGTTCTTGTGGCACCTTAGAGACTAACAAATTTATTTGGGCATAAGCTTTCGTGAACAAGATCAATTGGAGGAGTGGTGTTAATATAAATGGAGAACGATTATCTTATCTCAGATTTGTGGACGACATCGTACTAATTGCCGAAAGCAGCAACCAACTGCAGAGCATGCTACGAAGACTCGACAAGAAAAGCAGTCAGGTCAGTCTGAAAATGAACCATTGCAAAACGAAATACATGCGATCAGACGTCTTACAAAAAGCCTGAATAATGGTAACAGGAGAAGAAATTGAAGAAGTGGAACAGTACATATATTTGGGCCAAGAAGTTAATATGCGCCAAGACATGAACGGAGAACTCTCGCGAAGGATTCGGGCAGGATGGTGTGCGTTTAATTCCATCAAGGACGTCCTCAAAGGAAAAATCAACAAGACCACATGTACAAATATCTTCAATTCAACAGTGCTGCCAGCCATGCTGTATGGCAGTGAAACGTGGGCACTGACGAAGAGAGAACAGCGGCTGTCGGTAGCTGAAAGGGCAATGAAACGAGCTATGTTGGGAATTTCCCTTCTGGATCATATTCCAAATGAAATGATTAGAGAACGCAGCAGTGTGAAAGATATTGTCGTGGAAAACAGATATAATAAGATACGATGGGCGGGCCACATAGCATGATTCACAGACAATAGGTGGACCGCAATCATTACTGAGTGGTACCCGCGAGAAAAGAAAAGACCACCTGGTCGGCCTTCAAGAAGATTGGAAGATGACATCGTTAAACATTTTGGATGAACATGGAGAAGAAAGGCAAGAATGGGAGAAGAATGGCAGATGTGATGTGATCGGTGCAGTCTTAACGACAGCTGAAGACTGATTGATCCAGGTGATAAGCTTTTGTGGGCTAGAACCCACTTCATCAGATGTATGAAGTGAAAAATACAGGAGCAGGTATAAATACATGAAAGGATGGGGGTTGCTTTACCAAGTGTTAGGCCAGTCTAACAAGATAAATCAAGTAACAGCAGGATACCAAGGGAGGAAAAATAACTTCTGAAGTGGTAAGAGAATGGCCCATTACCGACAGTTAACAAGAAGGTGTGAGTAACAGTAGGGAGAAATTAGTATTGGGGAAATTAAGTTTAGGTTTTGTGATGACCCAACCACTCCCAGTCTTTATTCAGGCCTAATCTGATGGTATCCAGGTTGCAAATTAATTCCAGTTCTGCAGCTTCACGTTGGAGTCTGTTTTTGAAGTTTTTTTGTTGAAGAATTGACACTTTGAGGTCTGTTATTGAGTGACCAGAGAGACTGAAGTGTTCTCCTACTGGTTTTTGAATGTTATGATTCCTGATGTCAGATTTGTGTCATTTATTCTTTTGCGTAGAGACTGTCCAGTTTGGCCAATGTACATGGCAGAGGAGCATTGCTGGCACATGATGGCATATATCACATTGGTAGATGTGCAGGTGAACGAGCCTCAGATGGTGTGGCTGATGTGGTTAGGTCCTATGATGGTATCCCTTGAATAGACAGAGTTAGCACCGGGGTTTGCAGCAGGGTTTGGTTCCTGGGTTGGTGTTTTTGTTGTGTGGTGTGTAGTTGCTGGTGAGTATTCGCTTCAGGTTGGGGGGCTGTCTGTAAGCGAGGACTGGCCTGTCCCCAAGGTCTGTGAGAGTGACGGATCGTCCTTCAGGATAGGTTGTAGATCCTTGATGATGCGCTGGAGAGGTTTTAGTTGGCGGCTGTAGGTGATGGCTAGTGGCGTTCTGTTACTTTCTTTGTTGGGCCTGTCTTGTAGTAGGTGACTTCTCGGTACACTTCCGGCTCTGTCAATCTGTTTCTTCACTTCACCAGATGGGTATTGCAGTTTTAAGAATGCTTGATAGAGATTCTGTAGGAGTTTGTCTCTGTCTGAGGGATCGGAGCAAATGCGGTTGTATCTTAGAGCTTGGCTGTAGACAATGGATCATGTGATGTGGTCTGGATGAAAGCTGGAGGCATGTAGGTAAGTATAGAGGTCACTAGGTTTCCAGTATAGGGTGGTGTTTATGTGACCATCACTTATTAGCACAGTAGTGTCTAGGAAGTGGACCTCTTGTGTGGACTGGTCCAGGGTGAGGTTGATGGTAGGGTGGAAATCGTTGAAATCTTGGTGGAATTCCTCAAGGGCCTCCTTTCCATGGGTCCAGATGATGAAGATGTCATCAATGTAGCGCAAGTAGAGTAGGGGCGTAAGGGGACGAGAGCTGAGGAAGCGATGTTCTAAGTCAGCCATAAAAATGTTGGCATACTGTGGGGCCATGTGGGTACCCATAGCAGGCCCGCTGACTTGAAGGTATAAATTGTCCCCAAATCTGAAATAGTTATGGGTGAGGACAAAGTCACAAAGTTCAGCTACCAGGTGTGCCGTGATGGTATCGGGGGTGCTATTCCTGATGGCTTGTAGTCCATCTTTGTGTGGAACATTGGTGTAGAGGGCTTCTACATCCATAGTGGCCAGGATGGTGTTTTCTGGAAGATCACCAAAGGATTGTCGTTTCCTCGGGAAGTCAGTAGTGTCTCGAAGATAGCTGGGAGTGCTGAGTGCTGGTAGTGTAGGGCTTGAGGAGAGAGTCTACATAGTCAGATAAACCTCTATCAGGGTGCCAATGCCTGAGATGATGGGGCATCCAGGATTCCCAGGTTTATGGATTTTGGGTAGCAGGTAGAATACCCCTGGTTGGGGCTCTAAGGGTGTGTCAGTGTAGATTTGTTCCTGTGCTTCTTTAGGGAGTTTCTTGAGCAGATGGTGTAGTTTCTTTTGTAAAAAGTGACAAAGAGTCCTGTGGCACCTTACAGACTAACAAACGTATTGGAGCATAAGCTTTCGTGAGTGAATACTCACTTCGTCAGATAGACTCATAGACTCATAGACTTCAAGGTCAGAAGGGACCATTATGATCATCTGGTCTGACCCCCTGCATGCTGCAGGCCACATGACCCTTCCCTGGACTCTGCCATTGAAGTCCCCAATCCTGTGTTTTAGTGACCTCAATCGGCAGAGACCCTCCTGCTAGTGATCCCTGCCCCATGCTGCGGAGGAAGGCGAAAAACCTCCAGAGGCTCAGCCAATCTACCCTGGAGGAAAATTCCTTCCCGACCCCAAATATGGTGATCAGTACTACCCCGAGCATGTAGGCAAGAGTCTCTAGCCTGGCCCTTGTTGGCCATTATGCTATTTACGTACCATTGCTTGGTTTTCCTCGGCTACTATGTTTAACCATTAAACCATTCCCTCCATAAACTTATCTAACTTAATCTTAAAACCAGACAGGTCCGTCGCCCCCACCGTTTCCCTCGGAAGGCCGTTCCAATATTTCACCCCTCTGACGGTCAGAAACCTTCGTCTAACATGGCTACATAGTAATCCTCAGTGGGGTCAGAGGATAATGGCCTGTAGAATGTGGTGTCAGAGAGAGAACTGGAATTAATTTGCAAACTGGACACCATCAGATTAGGACTGAATAAAGACTGGGAGTGGTTGGGTCATTACAAAACCTAAACTTAATTTCCCCAATACTAATTTCTCCCTACTGTTACTCACACCTTCTTGTCAACTGTCTGTAATGGGCCACTCTCTTACCACTTCAAAAGTTATTTTTCCTCCCTTGGTATCCTGCTGTTAATTGATTTATCTTGTTAGACTGACCTCACACTTGGTACAGTAACCCCCATCCTTTCATGTATTTATACCTGTAGTTTGACCCCATTGCCTCTTGTCCTGCCCTCTGTGGCAAGAGAGAACAACTTTTCTCCATCTTTTTTATGGCAGCTTTTCAAGTATCTGAAGACCGTTATCAAGTCCTCCCTTAATCTCCTCTTTTGCAAACTAAACACGCAGTTCCTTCAGCCTTTGCTCATAGGACTTGCATTCCATCCATGGGTGGCGCATGAATCATCAGCCGGGGGAAGCTAGCCCTCAGCCCCGCCCCTTTCACCCATGCCATGTCGCCCCCCGCTGGAGCCCAGAGGCGGCCCCCCCCCAAGCGCCAGGAGGGCGGGCAGCACAACCCCAGCCCCGGAGCGATGGGAGGGCAGGCGGTGCGGCCCTAGTCCCCAGAGCGCCAGGAGGGCGGGCGGCGTGGCCCAACCCGGGGCCACACGACAGGGAGACTGGAGCTGCGGCGAGCGGCAAGCGGGGGAGGGATCTGGAGGCAGAGTGTGGGCGGGGCCACGCCTGGCTGTTTGGGGAGGCACAGCCTCCCCAGCCTATGATACCCACCGCCCATGATTCCATCCTTTGATAATTTTTTTCACTCGCCTCTGGATCCTTTCCAGTTTCTCTACATCCTTTCTACACAGCGATGACCAAACTGGACACAGTCCTCCAGATGAGGCCTAACCAATGCTGAGCAGAGCGGTACTATCACTGCCTGTGACTTGCCATACATCTCATCCTGGGAGGCTGAGCCGGGCTATTCTCCCCATTGTGCGGAGGGGAAATCAGCCCCACATGCTTAGAGGCACTTAGGCCCATTGATTTCAATGAGAGTTAGGCACCTGAGGATCTGAGCCTAAGGGTACATCTGCCCTGAGTGGAACAAAGGCAGCTGGCCCATGTCAGGTGACTTGGACTCTGGCTGCACGGCTATAGCACTGCAATGGAGACGCTCGGGCTCAGACTGGAGCCTGGCCTCTGAGCCCCCTCCCCATCCCATAGAGTCCCAGAGCTCAGGCTCCAACCCAAGCATCCACACCGCAGTTCGATAGCGCTATAGCCCAAGCCCCACGAGCCTGAGACAGCCGACCTGGGCCAGCTGCTGGTGTTGTGTTGTGTTGTAGATATACCCTAAGTGACGTGCCCAAGGTCACGCAAGGAGTGTGCAGCAGGGCATGGAACTGAATGCAGGTTTCCAGAGCCCTGTAACCACTGGGTCACCCTTCATCCAGGCTGTCAGGGACGCAAAAAGGAAATTCCAAGGCAAACGCCGGTGGTTAAAGCAGCCTTTCTATAACAGGACCAAATCCACTCCCCTACCATGCTTCAGATAATAGCACGATACCATTATAAAATGTTACCCAGCTTAAAGTGATTTAACCGGCTTCAGCTGAGGTTTGCCCACCTGCTCCAAGAATCCATTCCTGCCAGTGTAAATGCCGGTGAAGGAGTTGGCTTAACAACACTGAAGCCGGGGTGATATTGTGCCAGGGTAGGAATCTTGGGGGAACACGAGAACAGACAGACAACCATTTTCCTAACAGGGGCAAGTCTTCTGCTGGGCATTCCACCTTGCATATGCAGCACTGTGCCACAGGGGGGCAGCATTACTGCAGCTTCAGCACCCCCGGCACGCTTTATTTCAGTGGGCACCAGGCCGCAGGCCACGTCTGGGGCACAGGGTGCAAGGGGGTTCTGGGACTGGGGGCAGATTTCCCCCCAACACACTGCGGGAGAGTCTGTTGAAGCCACAAGAATCTGCCTCAGTCAGTTTCATGCTACCGACCTGTGCCCCCAGTGCTGGGCCCTGTGCTGGGAGAGTTGTCCCTGCTGTGTGAGAAGGGTCCGTAGTGTCTAAACCGAAGCCCTGCACTAGCCAGTAGGGGTCACTGCAGAGGGATGCAGAGGTTTCCTAGATTCCAGGACCAGAGGGAACAATGTCATCATCTCGTCCAACCTCCCGCATATCACAGGCCAGGGAACTGCCCCCAGTCATTCCCAGAGCTGAGCTTTGAGACAAACAGCTCATCTGGTCAGTGAGGGAGAACCCACCATGACCCTTGGTCAGCTCTCAGGATTGATCGCTATCATTTGGGGACAATATATACCTTCAAGTCAGCGGCACTGCTATGGGTACCCGCATGGCCCCACAATATGCCAACATTTTTATGGCTGACTTAGAACAACGCTTCCTTAGCTCTCGTCCCCTAACGCCCCTACTCTACTTGCGCTACATTGATGACATCTTCATCATCTGGACCCATGGAAAAGAAGCCCTTGAGGAATTTCACCATGATTTCAATAATTTCCATCCCACCATCAACCTCAGCCTAGATCAATCCACACAAGCGGTCCATTTCCTGGACACTACTGTGCTAATAAGCGATGGTCACATCAATACCACCCTATACCGGAAACCTACTGACCGCTACACTTACCTACATGCCTCCAGCTTCCATCCAGGACACACCACACGATCCATTGTCTACAGCCAAGCTCTAAGATATAACCGCATTTGCTCCAATCCCTCGGATAGAGACAAGCACCTACAAGATCTCTATCAAGCATTCTTAAAACTACAATACCCACCTGCTGAAGTGAAAAAACAGATTGACAGAGCCAGACGAGTACCCAGAAGTCACCTCCTACAAGACAGGCCCAACAAAGAAAATAACAGAACACCACTAGCTGTCACCTTCAGCCCCCAACTAAAACCTCTCCAGCGCATCATCAGAGATCTACAACCTATCCTGAAAGATGATCCTTTACTCTCACAGATCTTGGGAGACAGACCTGTCCTCGCTTACAGACAACCCCCCAACCTAAAGCAAATACTCACCAGCAACCACACATCACTGAACAAAACCACTAACCCAGGAACCTATCCTTGTAACAAACCCCGATGCCAACTCTGTCCACATATCTATTCAAGTGACATCATCATAGGACCTAATCACATCAGCCATACCATCAGGGGCTCGTTCACCTGCACATCTACCAATGTGATCTATGCCATCATGTGCCAGCAATGCCCCTCTGCCATGTACATTGGCCAAACCGGACAGTCTCTACGCAAAAGAATTAATGGACACAAATCTGACATCAGGAATCAAAATACTCAAAAACCAGTGGGAGAACACTTTAACCTGTCTGGTCATTCAGTGACAGACCTGCGGGTGGCTATATTACAACAGAAAAACTTCAAAAACAGACTCCAAAGAGAGACTGCAGAGCTAGAATTGATATGCAAACTAGACACAATCAACTCCGGTTTGAATAAGGACTGGGAATGGCTGAGCCATTACAAACGTTGACTATCTCCCCTTGTAAGTACTCTCACACTTCTTATCACACTGTCTGTACTCGGCTAGCTTGATTATCACTTCAAAAGTTTTTTTTTTTTTTTTCTTAATTAATTGGCCTCTCAGAGTTGGTAAGACAACTCCCACCTGTTTATGCTCTCTGTATGTGTGTATATATATCTCCTCATTATATGTTCCATTCTATATGCATCCGAAGAAGTGGGCTGTAGTCCACGAAAGCTTATGCTCTAATAAATTTGTTAGTCTCTAAGGTGCCACAAGTACTCCTGTTCTTCTTTTTGCGGATACAGACTAACACGGCTGTTACTCTGAAACTGTTAGAAATGTACACCTGATACGACTGGCACCGTCACCTCACTGGGGGCGCTCTGGGGCTGGCAGGACTGAGGTAGGGAATGGGGAGCTGGATTCTGGCTCACCCCAGGTATTGGCGTCGGGCCTTTGTTGCAACAGGCACAGCTAACAGCAATGCCTGACTCACCACGTGGCCCTGTGGTCGGCTCCCAGTGCTGGGGGAGAGCAGGAAGGAGATGCAGTGCATAGGCACCAACTCCATGGGAGCTCTGGGGCCGGAGCACCCATGGAAAAAAAATAGTGTGTGCTCAGCACCCACCAGCCACCCGCCGATCAACTGTTTGGTGGTGGGCGGAAGGCGCTGGGAGGAGGGGTGGAGTGGGGGCGGGAAGAGGTGGAGTGAGGGCGGGGCACGCTCGGGAAGGGGGTGGATCGGGGACAGGAAGATACAGGGCAAGGGCGGGGCCTCAGGGGAGGAGGTGGAGTGGGGGCAGGAAGAGGCGTGGTGAGGGTGGGGCCTTGGGGGGAGGGGACAGAGTGGCAGTGGGGCCTTGGGGTGGAGCCGGGGGGAGCACCCTGCCAGAAAGAAGAAAGTCGGCGCCTGTGCTGTGGTGTAAGCCAGGAGCTGCAGCCCAGCTCCCCGGGGCGGATGGGGGAGCTAGGACCCTGTGGTCTGTTCCCAAGCAGTCAGTGAGCAACTGATTCTCCCAGATAGGGCGACCAGACAGCAAGTGTGAAAAATCGGGACGGGTGGGGGGTAATAAGAGCCTATATGAGAAAAAGACCCCAAAATCGGGACTGTCCCTATAAAATTGGGACATCTGGTCACCCTACTCCCATAGGGCTGCACCCAAAGTCCCTTTGGAGTCAATGGAGAGATTCCCACTCACGCCCGTGACCTTTGTAGCTGCAACTCTACCGCAGTCTTGGCACGAAGGCCAGCAGCTAAATCCTCGCCTGTGCGAGCCCCGCGAGCAGCCTCGGTAGCACCAGGGGCTTGTAGGTGGGCAGCGGGCAGAGTAACTTACCTGCCCAGTGATACACACAGCAAGAGCTAAAGCTGCTGCCTAGCTGCAAAGTTCAGATCCAAATGCCATTACGGGCTGGGCCGGGGCTGGCTTTGGCCGTCACAGTTGGAGGAGCAGCTGCACACTTTGGATTGGAGTGTGAACTTTCCCCAAGCTTGGGCCAGATGCTGGGTCAGACTCCTCTAGAAGTGCTCTGGAAATGACCTGGCTTGTAGTGACCGACCGCTGTAGCCAGGCTAGAGGCACAAGAGCATTTGAGCGCCAGAGTGGTCAGCACAGAGAAACAGCCAGAGCTTGGCTTATATTAACCCTGTAAAGGGGTTCCCATCGGGGGGGGGGGGGGGGCACAGAGCTGTACTACAGCCCTGAGCTGCACTACGTTGCTGGCATAATCTGCAGGGCTGGTGGGGACACAAGATATTTCCCTGTGGCCTGCATCCCCCTCCCCCTGGTGATGGATCCCTGGATCCACAGATGGACAAGGAGCAGCACAGCTTGGAGAGCCAGTCCCCCCAACCTCCTGCACGGGCGGAGGTTCGGTGCCATCTGCAGGCAAAGCTGGAGCCCAGTTCAGTGAGCATAGGCAGCGAGTTATATGGGCCCATGGTGCCCGTGCTCCACCAATATTCAGGAATGTGGGCCCAGCTCCCCAATGTTCGGACTTATATTTTCAGAGCTGTCCCGTCCATAGGGTGGACTGCCACGGGCCCCGCACTTCAGGGGGACTCAGGGTCCATGGTGGCCTCGGGGACTAGCGGGGGGCCTGGTGCTGGCAGCAGCGAGTGACCCGGCCCCACCCTGCCTCTTCCCGCCCCTTAGGGTGACCAGACAGCAAATGTGAAAAATCGGGACAGGTGGTGGGGGGTAATAGGAGCCCATATAAGAAAAAGACCCCAAAATCGGGACTGTCCCTATAAAATCAGGACATCTGGTCACCCTACCACCCCTTCTCCACCTCCACCCCTCCCCCATTCCACCCCTTCATCCAAGCCCCTGCCCTGCCTCTTTCCGGCTTTTGCCCCCTCCCCCAAGCAACACCGGGAGCTGGCAGGGCAGGATGGAGTGTGTCATAAATATAAAGGGAAGGGTAACAGCTGTCCTGTGTACAGTACTATAAAATCCCTCCTGGCCAGAGACTCCAAAATCCTTTCCCCTGTAAAGGGTTAAGAAGCTCAGGTAACCTGGCTGGCATCTGACCCAAAGGACCAATAAGGGGACAAGATACTTTCAAATCTTGCGGAGGAGAAGGCTTTTGTTTGTGCTCTTTGTTTGGGAGTTTGTTCGCTCTTGGGACTGAGAGGGACCAGACATCAATCCAGGTTCTCCACATCTTTCTAAACAAGTCTCTCCTATTTCAAACTTGTAAGTAAATAGCCAGGCAAGGCGTGTTAGTTTTCCTTTGTTTTCTCAACTTGTAAATGTACCTTTTACTAAAGTGTTTATCTTTGTTTGCTATACTTTGAACCTAAGACTAGAGGGGAGTCCTCTGAGCTCTTTAAGTTTGATTACCCTGTAAAGTTATTTTCCATACTGATTTTACAGAGATGATTTTTACCTTTTTCTTTAATTAAAAGCCTTCTTTTTGAGAACCTGATTGATTTTTCCTTGTTTTAGATCCCAGGGGATTGGAACTGTATTCACCAGGAGTTGGTGAAAGGAAGGAGGGGGGATGGTTCATTTCTCCCTGCTTTAAGATCCAAGGGGTTTGGATCTGTATTCACCAGGGAATTGGTGAAAAGTTTTCAAGGCTTCCCAGGGAAGGGACTCCACTTGGGAATGGTGGCAGCGGACCAGATCTAAGCTGGTAGTTAAGGTTAGAAGTTTTCATGCAGGCCCCCACATTTGTACCCTAAAATTCAGAGTGGGGAAGCAGCCTTGACAGAGTGGGACAGGCTGGGGCCTAGTCGCACACTGCTGCTGGCACCAGGCCCCCCGCTAACCTCCTAGGCCACCCTAGACCCCGGGTCCCCCTGAAGTGTGGGGCCCCCCTAAGCATGGGGCCCGGGGCAGTTGCCCCAATCCGTCCTATGGACGGAACGACTCTGCTTGGACCCATTCTGGGCACCACCAAAAATTATACAAACCTGGCGTCCATGTCAGTGACTGATTGCTAACCACAGGAGGTACAGCACCAAGCGCGCTGTGCCCTACTGGCACTGCTTAGCTGACAGCTCCTGGCTCCCGCAGCTGGAAAGCAGGAGCTGCTCACTGATGCTTGTGCCATCAAAAGCCAAAGAAAGCCCAGCTCCTCTGTTCAAGCCTCCAGCCTCAGGGCTGCGGGGGAAAGGAGACAGCTACAGACTGAGGGTGATCAGCATTAGATCCGGCTGCCTGGCAGAGGGTGAACAGGCATAGCAACTGCAGAAATCCCATAGCAGACACGCTCTGCTGTGACTGCTTCTCCCAGGGCCAGAGGGCAGGAACCAGATCCTTCCCTCGGGGACACAATGCTATCAAACACCCCAGCAGCCCTGCTTTAGTGGGACATCCCCCAGTCCTGGCACTTATGGGGCTACGCCTCTTTGGCTGAGTTGCTCTGTGCTGCAGAGCCTGCAGGGGGCACTCTTGCGACAGCTCCAGGCTCACAGCAGCTTGCACAGGGTCAGCAGATGACATGTCCCCTGCATGAGCCAGCCGCTGGGTGTTTACTGAGCAACTGACATCCAGAGGGGTCTCCATCTGTGCAGGGCACAGCCCTGTCATGCATGACAGGTCCCCAGCCACGTGCTGTGAGGGCGCAGCAGGAGCCTGGGCCCACCGGGGGTGTAGCTGTGCTGACATCCTGACTGCAGGGAGCAGATTGCACTGGGATGAGAGCTGATGGTTTCGTGCTGGCCTGGGCTGGTAGATCAGGGGAAGGGGCAGGTGTGTTGGGGTGTGGGGGAGAACTGACCAGCAGCCCCAGAGAATAGTTATCCCCAGTAGAGGGAGGACTGGGTGGAGGGATAGCTCAGTGGTTTGAGCATTGGCTTTCTCCAATGGGATTATTTAGGGGGCATTTAGGGATCTAGGGCAAATTTCAGTCTGGGGATTAGTCCTGCTTTGAGCAGGGGGTTGGACTAGATGACCTCTGAGGTCCCTTCCAACCCTGATATTCTATGACTGTGCTGTGCCACACTGCCTGGCTCCTTTTCCTGGGCTCTTATTCACAACATGCAGAGTCCATGTCTTTTACTCATGGGCACTTTGAGAGTCCACTCACTGCAGAACACAGCGCAGCCCTCCCCCCAACTTTATCTGCCATGCCCAGCTCACCTCTGGGCTCTCCCCTATACGTCCTCTTGCTGCCCAGTATAGATCCTCCCCAAATGGCACTAATGACCTCACCAATCGCCTCCATTTCAGCTTAATTCATTCCAATTAATCCTGTCATCTTCTCTGCGACAGAACTGCCTCAGTGACCAGGGTGCTCCTGCCAGCACTCTGTCACAGACCCCCCCCCCCCCGAGGGGGACAAGAGCACAGTCTCCATGGCCCTCAGGCTGCCAACGAGGGGCCCTGACAGCCAGGAACTGGACTGAGACTCCCCCCAAACAGCCATCAGATGGAACCAGCGCCCTAGCAGGGAAAGGCCCCAACTCCCTTGAGCCAGCCACCCTGCATGAGGGGGCCTTGTTCCTCTCTGAGTCCCATGCTCCCAACCAGCCTGCTGCACTACTGGGGGGCTGCTGCATCCATGTGTATTACAGTGCTGTGCCGGGATGTGCACCAGTGCCCCTGGGGGCAGCGTGCATGTGGGAGGGCATCGCCCCCTAAGTATCTGCAGGTGGGGAACAGGGGAGGCAGAGGATATGTGGGTGGAGCACGTCCTTTGCTCCAGCCAGGTAGCATGGGCTGCTTTGCCATCTGCAGCTCTGGGCCCTTTCCCACCCCAGCCAGCTATACAGCTTCCCAGCCCACATGCTACTGGCCAATCCAGGGGCACACTCTGCCCCTCTATGCTGCCCCTGTGCTTGGATCACAGTGGGTCTCACTCCAGTTCTCTCTCACATCCCCTTTGCTCTTAGAATAATAGAATCATAGACTATCAGGGTTGGAAGGGACCTCAGGAGGTCATCTAGTCCAACCCCCTGCTCAAAGCACGACCAATTCCCAATTAAATAATCCCAGCCAGGGCTTTGTCAAGTCTGACCTTAAAAACCTCTAAGGAAGGACGTTCCACCTCCTCCCTAGGTAACCCATTCCAGTGCTTCACCACCCTCCTGGTGAAAAAGTTTTCCTAATATCCAATCTAAACCTCCCCCACTACAACTTGAGACCATTGCTCCTTGTTCTGTCATCTGGAGAACAGTCCAGATCCATCCTCTTTGGAACCCCCTTTCAGGTAGTTGAAAGCAGCTATCAAATCCCGCCTCATTCTTCTCTTCTTCAGACTAAACAATCCCAATTCCCTCAGCCTCTCCTTATAAGTCATGTGCTCCAGACCCCTAATCATTTTTGTTGCCCTCTGCTGGACTCTTTCCAATTTTTCCACATCCTTCTTGTAGTGTGGGGCCCAAAACTGGACACAGTTCTCCAGATGAGGCCTCACCAATGTCGAATAGAGGGGAATGATCACATCCCTCAACCTGCTGCCAATGCCCCTACTTATACAGCCCAAAATGCCGTTAGCCTTCTTGGCAACAAGGGCACACTGTTAACTCATATCTAGCTTCTCGTCCACTGTAACCCCTAGGTCCTTTTCTGCAGAACTGCTTCCTAGCCAGTCGGTCCCTAGTCTGTAACAGTGAATGGGATTCTTCCGTCCTAAGTGCAGGACTCTGCACTTGTCCTTGTTGAACCTCATCAGGTTTCTTTTGGTCCAATCCTCTAATTTGTCTAGGTCCCTCTGTATCCTATCCCTACCCTCTAGCGTATTTACCACTCCTCCCAGTTTAGTGTCATCTGCAAACTTGCTGAGAGTGCAATCCATGCCATCCTCCAGATCATTAATGAAGATTTTGAACAAAACCGTCCCCAGGACCGACCCTTGGGGCACTCCGCTTGATACCAGCTGCCAACTAGACATGGAGCCACTGATCACTACCCGTTGAGCCCGACGATCTAGCCAGCTTTCTATCCACATTATAGTCCATTCATCCAGCCCATACTTCTTCCACTTGCTGGCAAGAATACTGTGGGAGACTGTATCAAAAGCTTTGCTAAAGTCAAGGAATAACACATCCACTGTTTTCCCCTCATCCACAGAGCCAGTTATCTCCTCATAGAAGGCAATTAGGTTAGTCAGGCATGACTTGCCCTTGATGAACCCATGCTGACTGTTCCTGATCACTTTCCTCTCCTCTAAGTGCTTCAGAATTGATTCCCTGAGGACCTGCTCCATGATTTTTCCAGGGACTGAGGTGAGGCTGACTGGCCTGTAGTTCCCCGGATCCTCCTTCTTCCCTTTTTTAAAGATGGGCACTTCATTAGCCTTTTTCCAGTCATCCAGGACCTCCCCCGATCGCCATGAGTTTTCAAAGATAGTAGCCAATGGCTCTGCAATCATATCTGCCAACTCCTTTAGCACCCTCAGATGAAGCGCATCCGGCCCCATGGACTTGTGCTCGTCCAGTTTTTCTAAATAGTCCTGAACCACTTCTTTCTCCACAGAAGGCTGGTCACCTCCTCCCCATACTGTGCTGCCCAGTGCAGTAGTCTGGGAGCTGACCTTGTTTGTGAAGACAGAGGCAAAAAAAGCATTGAGTACATTAGCTTTTTCCACATCCTCTGTCACTAAGTTGCCTCCCTCATTCAGTAAGGGGCTCACACTTTCCTTGATTTTCTTCTTGTTGCTAACATACCTGAAGAAACTCTTCTTGTTACTCTTCCTGGTCTGTTCTGTCTGTGTTCTAGTACTGAGCTCATCACCATGTATCTGAGTGCCTTCCAGCCATGTATGACGCATGACTGACCTCTGCCACCTGTCTGTCCTCTGCTCCTCGTCCCAGGTGGAGAGATGTGTGATGGGGAGTGCCTGGGGGGCTGGGGAATGTTTTTAGAATATGGATGCACATGGACAAACGCACACGGACACACACACACGGACACACACATGCGTTGCTCTGTGTTTGTGGTAGAGAAGGCAGGTCAAAGAAAGGTGCCGTGCACTAGGAGTGGGAGCTGGGCTGGCTCCCGGGGAAGCTCATTCCACAGTTTGGGGACAGCCCTCGAAAGCACTGGCTCCCACCCAGCCAAGTTTTGCTCTGATTGTGGCGAGTTCGCTGACCAGCGGAGCAGAGCTGGTGGCCAAGGTTTGTACCCTGGAGTTGTGGGCTCTAGCCTCTCATACATACCCCAGGCCCAGGATCTCCCTTGAAGGACTGAGCCCTTGACCTTGTCTGCTGTTCTCTGCGATGCCGGCAGAGTGAGCGGAGGCCAGGTTGGAGGTGCGTGTGGTAGCCTGTGTTGCTGAGGAGACGCTGCGGCATTTTGTATCAGTTGACAAAAAGGTGTGAGTAACAGTAGGGAGAAATTAGTATTGGGGAAATTAAGTTTAGGTTTTGTAATGACCCAACCACTCCCAGTCTTTATTCAGGCCTAATCTGATGGTGTCCAGTTTGCAAATGAATTCCAGTTCTGCAGCTTCACGTTGGAGTCTGTTTTTGAAGTTGTTTTTTGTTGAAGAATTGCCACTTTTAAGTCTGTTATTGAGTAACCAGGGAGATTGAAGTGCTTTCCTACTGATGTCAGATTTGTGTCCATTTATTCTTTTGCATAGAGACTGTCCAGTTTGGCCAATGTACATGGCAGAGGGGCATTGCTGGCACATGATGGCATATATCACATTGGTAGATGTGCAGGTGAATGAGCCTCAGATGGTGTGGCTGATGTGGTTAGGTCCTATGATGGTGTCCCTTAAATAGATATAGAATCATAGAATCATAGAATATCAGAGTTGGAAGGGACCTCAAGAGGTCATCTAATCCAACCCCCTGCTCAAAGCAGGACCAATTCCCAGCTAAATCATCCCAGCCAGGGCTTTGTCAAGCCGGGCCTTAAAAACCTCCAAGGAAGGAGACTCCACCACCTCCCTAGGTAACGCATTCCAGTGTTTCACCACCCTCCTAGTGAAATAGTTTTTCCTGATATCCAACCTGGACCTCCCCCACCGCAACTTGAGACCATTGCTCCTTGTTCTGTCATCTGCCACCACTGAGAACAGCCGAGCTCCATCCTCTTTGGAACCCCCCTTCAGGTAGTTGAAGGCTGCTATCAAATCCCCCCTCATTCTTCTCTTCTGGAGACTAAACAATCCCAGTTCTCTCAGCCTCTCCTCATAAGTCATGTGCTCCAGACCCCTAATCATTTTTGTTGCCCTCCGCTGGACTCTTTCCAATTTTTCCACATCCTTCTTGTAGTGTGGGGCCCAAAACTGGACACAGTATTCCAGATGAGGCCTCACCAATGTCGAATAAAGGGGAACGATCACGTTCCTCGATCTGCTGGCAATGCCCCTACTTATACAGCCCAAAATGCCGTTAGCCTTCTTGGCAACAAGAGCACACTGTTGACTCATATCCAGCTTCTCGTCCACTGTGACCCCTAGGTCCTTTTCAGCAGAACTGCTACCTAGCCATTCGGTCCCTAGTCTGTAGCAGTGCATGGGATTCTTCCGTCCTAAGTGCAGGACTCTGCACTTGTCCTTGTTGAACCTCATCAGGTTTTTTTCTGCCCAATCCTCTAATTTGTCTAGGTCCCTCTGTATCCGATCCCTACCCTCTAGTGTATCTACCACGCCTCCTAGTTTAGTGTCATCTGCAAACTTGCTGAGAGTGCAGTCCACACCATCCTCCAGATCATTAAATGATCTAGAGATATGTGGACAGAGTTAGCACTGCGGTTTGTAGCAGGGGTTGGTTCCTGGGTTAGTGTTTCTGTGGTGTGGTGTGTAGTTGCTGTTGAGTATTTGCTTCAGGTTGGGGGGCTGCCTGTAGGCAAGGACTGTATTTACACCTGCTCCTGTATTTTTCACTTCATGCATCTGATGAAGTGGGTTTTAGCCCATGAAAGCTTATGCCCAAATAAATTTGTTAGTCTCTAAGGTGCTACAAGGACTCCTTGTTGTTTTTGCTGATACCGACTAACACGACTACCACTCTGAAACCTGTCACCCTTGCTAATGGTTGCAGTGAATCTGTAGCCAAGGCGCACAGTTACCTGCAGTCCGTGTTTACAGAAAGCTCCCATTCCCTAGGGCTGGTACCTGCATGTGTTGCTGGCTTTCTGCAAACACAGCTGCTCCGTTGCTGATGTAGGAGCTGGGCTCTCTTTCCGCTGGGAAAAAGCCAAGCTAGATTTTCCAAAGAGCTCCGGACCAGATTTTTCAAATGCTCAGTGTCCACAACTGAGGCTGGATTTTCCACAGAGATCATCTCCCCACTAGGTACCTGAATAAAGGCCAGATTCTCCAAAGCCCACAGGGCCCAGCGCGCATCCAGCATGCTGAGCTCTCCTGGCCATTAATTTGGTGATGGAGAAAGCAGGGATAGTGGAAGAGAAAAGGGAGAAAGCCAGCTAAATAGGAGCTGCAAAGTTCTTTTGCAAAGCTGAGCTCTGGGCCTAGCATGGCATGTGTTAGAGTTGCCAACTTTCTAATCTCACAAAACCGAACACCCTAGCCCTGCCCTTTCCCCAAGGCCCTGCCACTGCCCCGCCCTTTCTCTGAGGCCAATTCACTCCATCCTCCCTCCCCCCATTCACATTCATCAGGCTCGGGCAGGACGCTGGGGTGCAGAAGGGGGTGAGTGCTCCAGCATGGGATGCGGGCTCCAGGGTGGGGCCAGAAATGAGGGATTCAGGATGTGGGAGGGGGCTCAGGGCTGGGGCAGAGGGTTGGGGTGCAGGAGGGGTTGAGGGCTCCAGCTGGGGGTGCGAGCTCTGGGATGGGGCTGAGGGGTTCAAAGTGCAGGAGGGGGCTCAGGGCTGGGACAGGGGGTTGGGGTGCGGCTCTGGCTGGGGATGTAGGCATCGGGGTGGGGCCAGGGATGAGGGGTTTGGGGTGCAGAAGGGGGCTCAGGACTGGGGGTTGGGGTAAGGGGGGATGGGCTCCAGGAGGGAGTTTGGGTGTGGGAGGAGGCTCTGGGCTGGGGCAGAGGGTTGGGGTGCAGGAGGGGGTGAGGCTCCAGGAGGGAGTTTGGGTGTGGGAGGGGCTTCCGATCTGGGGCAGGGAGTTGGAGCACGAGAGGGGGTTTGGGTGCAGGCTCCAGGTGGCACTTACCTTAGGCAGCTCTGGGAAGGGGCTGGCATGTCCAGCTCCTAAGTGGAGGGGCCAGGGTGCTCTGTGCGCTGCCCCTGCCTGCCTCCCGGCCAGTGGGAGCTGCAAAGCCAGCACCGGGGGTGGGGGCAGCGTGTGGAACCCCTGTGGCCGCCCCTACGCCTAGAAGCCACCGGGACATGCCAGCAGCTTCCCGGGACATGCGCGGAGCCAGGGCAAACAGGGAGCCTGCCTTAGCCCTGCTGCGCCAACTGGACTTTTAACGGCCTGGTCAGTAGTGCTGATCAGAGCCACCAGGGTCCCTTTTCGACCAGGCGTTCTGGTTGTAAACTGGACACCCAGCATCCCTACATGTGCTGGGGTTCCCCGTTCCCCAACAATCCCAGCCCCAGAGCCTGTCTCTCTCCTGCCCATGTGCAGCACCACCTTCCCTTCCCCTCACCTCTTTGTGTGAGTCTTACTAATGATTTTGAATCGGGGCCTGGCTGCTGCTAGCCGGAGGAGCCTTGCAGGTACCTGGAGAGTAGGGTTACCATACGTCCGGATTTTCCCGGACATGTCCGGCTTTTTGGGCTCTAAATCCCCATCCGGGGGGAAATCCCAAAAAGCCACACATGTCCGGGAAAATCGGGCCGGGCCGGCGGTGCGGTGCCGGGCCGGGCCAGGGGCTCGGGGGCCGGGCCGGGGGCTCGGGGGCCGGGCCGGCGGAGCGGTGCCGGGCTGGGCCGGGAGCTCGGGCGCCAGGCCGGCGGAGCGGTGCCGGGCCGGGGGCCGGGCCGGCGGAGCGGTGCCGGGGGTCGGGCCAGTGGAGCGGTGCCGGGGGCTCGGGGGCCGGGCCGGCGGAGCGGGGCCGGGGGCTCAGGGGCCGGGCCGGCGGAGCGGTGCCGGGCCGGGGGCTCGGGGGCCGGGCCGGGCCGGCGGTGCGGGGCCGGGCCGGGGGCTCTGGGGACGGGCCGGCGGTGCGGGGCCGGGCCGGGCCGGGGGCTCGGGGGACGGGCCGGCGGTGCGGGGCCAGGCCGGGGACCGGCAGTGCTGGGCGGGCCGGGGGTGCTCGGCACCCCAGGGCCCGAGCCAACCCAGCTGGAGACGCCGGAGGGGCCAGACTGGGCTGTGCCTCCTCCCCCCACACCCCCCTTACCTGCTTCAGGCTTCCCGCGAATCAAATGTTCACGGGAAGCAGGGGAGGGGGCGGAGACTTTGGGGAAGGGGTGGAGTTGGGGCGGGGCCGGGGGCGGGGCCAGGGCCCCGTGGAGTGTCCTCCTTTTGGAGGCACAAAATATGGTAACCCTACTGGAGAGCCACACAGGCCAAGTGGGTTCGCCACTGGGGCTCACTGTGGGCAGCTCAGCTAGCTACAGGCAGGGCCGGCTGTAGGCATCAGCAAAGCAAGCAGGTGCTTGGGGCGACAAATTTGCAGGGGCACAAGAATCCAGAGTGAGAGCTGAGAACCAACAGGAAGCCCTGGGAGCTGTAGTTCCTTGGTTAGCTCCCTGCCTATAGAGCCAGCCCTGGAGCAGGGAAAGAACTACATTTCCCAGCATTCCTTTGGCCACAATTAACAGGAAAGGGAGGGGGAAGGAGTGTAGAACTGAAACCTCATGCTGCAGTTTGCTGTAAATGGTAGGAACAGAGCCAGCTCTATGTTTTTTGCCGCCCCCCACCGCAGCCCTGGGCTCCTCCCGCACCCCTGTGTTGCCCCAGCCCTGGACTCTCCCCTGCCCACACCCCCTGCTGCCCCAGCTGTGGCCCCCACCTGCACCCCCCTGCAGCCCCAGCCCTGGGTTCTCCCCGCACCTGCATCTCCTGCCACCCCAGCCCTGGGCTCTACCCCCGACACACACACCCCCCGTGCTGCCCCAGCCCTGGGCTCTTCCCCCCACCTGCACCTCCTGTTACCCCAGCCTGGGTTCTTCCCCCCCCCCCGCACCTCCTGCTGCCCCAGCCCTGGGCTCTCCCCCAAAGAAAGAATTGGGTGGACTAAATGGACATTGCACCTCTCTATCTGAAGCCTAGCAAGGCAGGTACGTGGATCCCACTAGAATTTAAAATGAAAAGTAAGGGAGGGGAGGCTCTACTAGACTGGGCAGCTTTAGATACAGTACCAGGAACGTAGGAGGATTTACACTTCTGAGCCATGGAAGCAGAAATTGACTTTTCTTTTCTAGATTTAGCTAATATTCAGAAAGGGAATCCAGCACCTGCCTTCCAGATTTGAACACCCTCAAAATTCAGGAGTGCTCAAGCTCAATTTGGGCAGCTGTTACTTCATTTCCCCCAAATCAAATATACTGATCCACTGTAACTTGCTGTAGGAAAAAGTAGAATAAATTGAGCAAGAAATGCTTCCCAGTGTGATTAGGACTGGAATTGCTATTTTCAACAGCCATTGCTTTTTTTTATTATTATTATTTTTAAGTTTTAGTTTTATTTGTTTAAAAGGAAGACAGTGATATTGCATTGGCAAATTCCCCATAGAAACAAAGAATGGAAGAAAAGAATAATAAAGGCACCTCAACTTTTTCTCATTTATGTAGGACAGTCTTATAATATGCATCCAGATAGCCTTCAATCACACAAAAATTGTTCCACTCTACTGCAGTTCTGTAACCATATGGGAACCAATCCTGTCTGTGTTCTGTGCACATCCAAAATTCCTGCTGAATGACCCGCCCTGGGAGTGAGTTACCAGTGACCCAGGGCTGGGGCGGCAGGAGGGTGCGGGGGGGGCAGCCAAAATTTTTTTTGCTTGGAGCAGCAAAAAACCTAGAGCCGGCCCTGGCTACAGGTCCCTGCTCTCCAGTGCTACCTACAATGGGAGGAGGGCCTGTAAGAACTGACTCAAGTGCTCCATGAGCTTCCAAATCTGCGGCGCACCCCTGGCCAGTGCTGGGCCAGGGAGCGCTTTCTGCAGATACTAGATCATGGCTGTGTGATCATGGCTCAATCCCTGGGAAGGTTCCTTGCCACCCCTGCAGACACCGGCCTCCTTACTACTCCTGCTTCAGTGCCTGATCCCGCTCCCATTCCACGACGTGGAACCAGATGGGCTTCACAGGGCATGAGGAAGAGCCCAGGTTTATAGAGGTGGTACTAGCTAGTGATTAGAGCAGCAGAGCTGGGAGTGAGGACTCCTGGGTTCTATTCCCAGCTGTGGGAGGGAAGTGGGGTCTAGTGGTTAGAGCAGTGGGGGCTGGGTGTCAGGACTCCTGGGTTCTATTCCTAGCTGTGGGAGGGGAGAGGGGACTAGTGGCTATAATAAAGGAAGGAGCTGGTAGTCAGGACACCATCCGACCTTGGGCAGTTCACTGCCCCACTCTTGGCCTCAGTTTCCCCATTTGGATATGGGGGTGATACTGATGTGATAAGAGGGTTAACTAGCTAATGGCCAGGATTCCCAGCCAGAAGGTGCCAGAGGAGGACACAGCGTTGGTGTTTATGGAGAGGGTACGTCACCATCGGCTATGCATATGGCTCTGAACCCTGTGCCAGCTGAGAACACCCACAGTCTGCAGCACATCCCCAGAGCAAGCGCTGCACCCCACCACCCCATCCTGCTCAGAAAAGCCAGCCAGGGAGAGAGACAGAAACAAGGCCCCTCAGGGTTCAGAGAGAGGGAACCTGCCCCTGCAATTTATCCAGAAACAAAACCTCTCCACCCAGTGCTCTGTGCAACCACCCACCAGGGGAGGGGTTTGAAACTGGGTCCTGCAGGGTCTCATTTCCCTGAGCCTGCCCCACACTCCGGCCACCTCTCAGAGCTTGATTCTCTGCCCCACTTCTTCTACTCCCCTACCTGCAGCCCCCACTCCATTCCTCTGCATGATTCCCCCCATGCCACGCCTGTCCCTCCATCGCACCTCTACCATGTCACTGCTCTCTGGGCCCAATTCACTGTACACCCCCCTCGCTCCTCCCATGAGCCCATCCCTACCCCTGGTTTCCATAGCTTCCATCCTGTTGCTGCCCACGGAGCACGCTGGCACCAGCACTGCAACTGATCATTAAATAACAAGCTGTGCGGCTGTTCTCAGGCACGGCTTTAAACAGAGCTCGGGAGCAGCTCTTGCAGTAATCAGATTTCGACGGGCCTGGCTCTCTGAAATGCCAAACACCTGGTGCTCCAGCTGGCCCTTAAGCCCCCTTGGCACCATTCCCACCCCACCGCTGCCTGTGTGCAAACGGGCAAGCGCCGCAGCAAAGAAAGGGCCAGATCCTTAGCTGGTGTAAATGGGCTAGGCTCCAGGTTGCGCTTACCTCAGGCAGCTCTGAGAAGGGTCTGGCATGTCCAGCTCCTAGGTGCAGGGGGCCACATGTAAATGGGCCAGATCCTTAGCTGGTGTAAATGGGAGTAGCTCCATTGCCATCAACAGAGCGGCACCCATTTACACCTGCTGAATATCTGGCCCAAAGTGTCTTCCTGCTGGGGGACCTTGGGTGAGTCACTTCACCGCTCTGTGCCTCAGTTTCCCTATCTGTATAATGAATCTGACCTCCTTTGTAAAGGGCCTGTAGGCTGATCAAAAATGCTATATAAAAGCTAGGCATTATTAGTGTTTGCTCACTGATTGTAAAGTCACCCAAACTATTTCCATTAGGGAAGGATACAGTGTGGTCTGTTCTGAGGGAGTGTGGTCTAGTAACTAGAGCCCTAGTCCCAGCTTTGCCTCTGAGTGACTTCACTTCCCCTTTCTGTGCTTCAGTTTCACCAGGATAGCTGGGTTCTAGTCCTGGCTCTGCCCACTGGCCCACTGGGTGACCCTCGACAAGGCTCTGGGCCTCAGTTTCCCCATCTGTGAAATGGGGATAGTGATACTGGCCTCCTTTGTAAAAGGCTTTGAGATCTATGGATAAGAAAGCTAAATAGGAGTTAGGTGGTGGTGGGCTAGAGAAGCAGAACTACTGTGAGCTTTGATTTGCACCCAGGATTTGCACCCTAGTTCCAAAGAGCAGGGAAAGGAAAGCAAATCCCTGTTCAGTGTGGTTTGGCCCATCTACATTAGTTGACTGTAGTTACACCACTACAGCGGGCTGCTGAAAGTGCAGACTTGAGCACACCCACTCTTGGACACACCATCTGCTGGTGGACAGGCTGGGCTTGGTCATCTCACAAGCATCAGGATAGACCTAGCTCCAATCACCCCGTGCCGCTTCCTGGCTGAACCACCACAGGACAGTTAATTAATGATGGCCAGATACTGCCAGCTAACAATGGGCCAAGTCATAGAATCATAGAATCATAGAATATCAGAGTTGGAAGGGACCTCAAGAGGTCATCTAGTCCAACCCCCTGCTCAAAGCAGGACCAATTCCCAGCTAAATCATCCCAGCCAGGGCTTTGTCAAGCCGGGCCTTAAAAACCTCCAAGGAAGGAGACTCCACCACCTCCCTAGGTAACGCATTCCAGTGTTTCACCACCCTCCTAGTGAAATAGTTTTTCCTGATATCCAACCTGGACCTCCCCCACTGCAACTTGTGTCGGTATCAAACTCTGATTCAGACCATTTCCCAAAATAATCCTTTGTTCCTAGAGCATCTTTGACCCAAGGACATTAAGAAACATTCTGTACATTGGTGACTGTGGCCCCACACCTCTGGTGCCCCATCGGGATTGGTATCCCTGTTTTACAAATGGGGAAACTGAGGCACGTGAAAGTGAGATGGCTTTCCCCGGGTTCTGTTCTCTACCTGTTCTTATACCACATTCGTCACTGCTGTGTCTGAGCATTACGTGACATGACGACCCAGCTGTCACGCACTCGTTTTCTCTCCTCTCCCCAGGGGGAGAAGTGTGGATTGAAGCATCTCCACTGGATAGGGTGCTGGGGTGGGGCGTTTGTTTTTTAGATACACTTGTTGCTCTGTATTGATGCAAGAAGAGGGAGGTCAGAGAAACATGCCTCACACTTGGAGCGGAGGTGGGGAGGTTTGGGATGGCCCTTTGTTCTGGGTGGTTCGTTCCACAGCCTGGGAATGGCCCCCAAGGAAGCTGTGTCTCCTGCACAGACGAGCTTTACCTCCATTGTGGAGAGTTCAGTTGGGCCAGAGGAGCAGAGTTGTCAACTGTGGTCTGTGTCCTGGAGCTGTAGATACTCTGGACCCAGGCCACGGAGCGCCTTGAACAGAGACCATGAACTGGATTTATATTCAATGGCACACCAGCGTAGGGAGCAGAGGACAGGTGTGATGTACTCACGGCAGCCCCAGGCTGCTGAGAAGATGCCTTGCAATGTTCTGTACCCGTTGGAGTTCCTCAAGCGCTGAAGGCTTCATGCCCAGGTCTGTCACACCGCTGTACTCCAGCCAAGAAGTAACGACAGCATGAATCATTGAGGTCGGTCGTCATCCACCAGGGGAGAGTGGGACAGTCTCCTAGCAGCTGGAGATGACAGAAAGCAGATGTTGCTACAGGAGAGCTCAGCGTCAGCAAGGAACCCTAGGGTCCCCCTACCTGGGGACCGAACTGATAATGGTGGCTGGGCCGACTGAGTCAGTGACAAGAACGGAGAACAGCTTCCTGAGGCTCGGTCCTGGCCTTTAACCACTAGACCACGCTCTCTCTCCCCACCCCCCAGAGAAGATTTTACAAATCTGACTGAATTCTTACCAGCAATCATTGACTGGAACATGTGTGAACCCAGCCTTCTCCTGCACTGTCACGGTTACATATCAGCTTTGAGAAACGGACGTCGGGGTTTGGTTGGTTCCTGCCACTATCCCATCAATAATTCAATATGTTCTCAGATCGGGCTCCAGAGCACAACCCCGGATCTGCTATTAATTCCTAGTGTCCCCCAGAGACACGCTGTAGTCAGGGCTGCCCTTCTGTTTGCTTGTTTCCTTTGAGAAGGTGCGGGGGGTGGGAGAGGGGATAGCCTCAGAGACTCAGCTACAGGCCTTAGCCACAAGGAACCTCCAGCAGCACAACGCCCCCTAGCAGCGAGTTGGGGCATGGACTTGATACCGACAGAGCAAAGAGCACTTCCCACAGAGTGGGTCATCAGCTCCAATTCCTACAGCACCATGCCCCTTTGCACCGTGCTGGGGCACGGAACTCACTGGTCACCAACACAGCTGTAATACAGTTCCTCAGAGGAAGTCTGTGCATGTTTGTGGATCTCTGTAACTCACACTCAGGGCTCAGTAATGCTGACGGAGGTAAGGTTACTAAATAGTTTCCATTCTAAGCCCCTAGTTTGGAATTTTCCAATGCTTCTGGGTTGAAATTTCCCAAAAAAGATCATGAGGGCTATGATGATTTGCACTGCAGTAGGTCCTACAGGACCCAATCAGGGTTCTTGGCCCCATTGTGCAAGGTGCTGTAGATACATATAACAAAGAGATGGACCCAGCCTCAAAGAACCTTTTATCCTTGTGTCATATTGAAGCCCTTGGTAGAAGCAGCATGGAGACATCACTTGTTATGGAAATTGTAAAGAATAAGAATCCCAGCGAGAAAGGAAGGATGGCCCAGTGGCTAGGGTGCTAGCCTAGGACACGGAGATGTAGGTTCAAGTCCCTGCTCTACCACAGACTGTGTGATGCTGGTAGGTCACTTAGTCCCAGGATCTCCACTGGCATTTACAGCAGGGGTCACACTCGGCTTCTCTATCCTGTTGGCAGAGGAGGTACAGAAGGCTAGGCCACCCTAGAGCAGTTCTTCTGGCTCAGCTGGAGGGGTAAGCACCAAGTCCGTGTGATCCAGGGAAAAGACATATACACGTGGATCTGGGGCACAAAGCCTGCCACTGCACCTCCCCAAACTTCTATTATGAGAGCTCAAGGAGGCCTCTCCTGAGGGACACCATAATAGGTCCATTATCCTGTCTATGGACCCAGCCACTAGAGGGCAACATCTCTCTCTCTCTGGCACACCCACAACGTCAGTACAGTACATCTCCCTTGCTGTCAGCCCTCTCTCCCTGCCATCTGCAGATAGAAGGCTCCTGTTCTAACTCCCACCCTCTCCCAGCATGGATCCACCTTTGGGAAATGGGCCCATGAATTATTCTGGGTGAGCAGAGGACATTTGTAAGCCTTGTAGCCCTCCTACAGACAATCCTCTTTCTTAGGTGCCTGGCTGGTGGGTCTGGCTCACATGTTCAAAGCATAACTGATTGCCAGGTTTGGGGTTGGGAAGGAATTTTCCCCAAGGTCCTGCCAATGTGACCTTCCTCTGCTTCCTAGGGCATGGATTATCTGCTGGGACCATCTGGGCATCTCTCAATTCCCTGCCATTGCAAGGGCCTTGGTGGCAGCTCGATCTCTCCTGCTCTCTGCCTGTGGCCAGGTTTGTCTCCTGAGAAGAGAAATGCTTTGGACTAACCCAAGTTACTGGGCTCCATAGAGGGGCACCTGGGCGCGATTCAATGGCTGGTGCTACACAGGAGCTCAGACTGGTCCCTTCTGGCCTAGCACTATGAAATCCCAACTGCCCTTCTCACCGCTGGGGTGGGGGGGTGATTATCTCAAAGGCAGTAGTACCTACTGGTGAGATCATAAGATCTGACAGCTCACTGAGTCTCCTCCGTCCCAGATCATAGCCCCGGTGCTGGAAAACCTAACCCTCACCTCATGAGAGCTGTCATCTTCATTCAAGCCAGCTCCCTGCTCGGAGGAGCGGTGTTGTCTCAGCTTCCCCCCATGTCCGTTGCCAGCACGCAGTAATCTGAAACGCAGAGAAGAACCTACCAGCTGTCTCCCTCCGCCCACCTGCACCACACTGCAGTCTCAGCCACCCATTCTCTCCAGGGAGATCACCGCCTGCCATCTGCTACAGCCAGCAGGGTTTCAAAAACCACCCACCCCCAGGAGTAGAATCCGGAGTGCACTGGGGTCCTCCGGCCAAACTCTGTGAGGCATCAACTCTCCAAGAGGAGTGCTGCACCGGCCCATGCCGCCAGCACACAGGGCTTTCCCTGGCTTCTTTGGGCACCTACCCCCAGCCATGGCCAGCAGGATGGTTCTACCCCGCACTCGGAGAACCCCAGGAGAGCTGAACTCCCATGCAGTGGGGGACGGGGCGTGCCGTTAAACATATATTCCAAGGAATGAACCATCTCCTTCAAATAGTCCATGCTGACCCTCATGTGTAGGGAGAGCTCCAAGGAGCCAGGTTACATGCTCACTAACACAGGAAGCTGACAAGCCGCCTAGGAGGGGCCAGATCCAAATTTCACAAGCGTGACATATCACCCACCCAACAGCAAAGCCAAGCACTGCATGGGCTGTGGTGAATAGCTCCGCGCTCCCCCTTAGATGGGGTCCCACCAGTCAGAGCAGCTGCAGGGAAAGATCCCCCTGCTGGAGCTGTTCTGCAGATACACAGAGGACTCAGGGTGAGAGGTGGGGCTCCCTGAAGCCAATGGGAGTTTTGTCCTGTTCAAACGGGGCCAGAATGTCCCCTCAGCCACCAGGGGGCTTGGTCGGGCATCTCTGGCCAGCTCTCACATCCACTAGCCAGTGAAGGAAGAGAAAGAAAAACAGCTAGCACCAGCCCTGAGCTGATGGCTGCAAACTCTGAGACCTGCACACACAAAGGCTCGGGCCCATTCTCCTCTCACCCCACAGGCAGGGCCGCCCAGATGAGGGGCAAAAGGGGCAGTTTGCCCCAGGCCCCTGTCTCATAGGGCTCCCAAACCCAGCAGTGTTATGACCTGACACATGGGGCCATAGAAATGCTCAGGTTCAGCCCCATGGCCCTCGGAGCGGGGTGCTGCGACCCCGTGCACCATATCGCAAGGTCCGGGGTGGTGAGCCAGGCCCAGCCCTGTGGGACAGCAGCTGCCACTGCGGGGCGAGTGTGGGGCAGGCTCACTCTCCACCCCCACCACCCTGGGGCCTCCCCTAAGTGGTTTTTTTTTTGGAAGAGTCGGGGGGTTGGGTTCAGATTTTGCCCTGGGCCTCCAAAACCTCTGTGCAGCCCCGTCCACAGAAACTCCATTGACTTCAACATAGCTACCCCGGACTACAGCACAGCCAGTGAGAGGGGACAGGTCACTCCTGACTTACACCAGGGGGAGGGAAAGGGGAATCAGGCCCAGTGGGATCACTCCTGATTTACACCAGGGGGAGGGAAAGGGGAATCAGGCCCAGTGGGATCACTCCTGATTTAGACCCACATCAGTAGCATCGAACTCATTGACTTTAGTGACAGCACAAGTTGAACTGCGCCTGCCGCTCTTGGCTCCGAGTCCCTGCAGCCACGGCTCTGGCTCCCCGCACGTTGGCTGAAGCCCCGTCGTCCTCTATCCATGCAGCAGATTTCGGCTCCTTGCACACTGGCCAGGCCGTAGGGACTGGCCCTCCCTGCCTCTGGGTGATACACAGGGGCCGCACCGAGAACGGTTACATGCACCCTTTGGAGGGCCTGCGGCTGGCCGGGGTTTCAGAGCCAGGCTCTGCCGGCTGATGGGGAAGAACCATTAGGAATAAAACATGGTGAAGACGGCTCTGTGACAGAAGGAGCATGGTCTAATGCTTAGCGTGGGGGAGCCTGAGTATTTATGGGCTTACGCACACCCAGAGCCTTGCTTAGCCACTGGGAGTCAGAAAACCTCATTTCTGCTCTTGAGTCTGACCCCATCCCATGCCTCAGTTTCCCCATCTGTCAAATGGGGTCAATGGGCATGGCCGCCCTCTGTAAAATGCTTTGCCGTCTATCGGCAATAATAGCTCAGCATTACTGGTATTAAAATAGCTGAACACTCTCCACTGTGAGAGCTGGGTGATGAATGCAGAGCGCCCCGAAGGAGGAGGGAGATAGTGCTTGGTCCATCCGAACCACTCATATGAGCGGTGCTGACTGGGGCCCACCTTTCATAGTATATTACCTCCAAAAGCGACATTAAAAGAAGCCTAAGGGTGCAAAGCCAGGCATTCAAAGGTTAGGGAATGCCAGAATTCAGGTTGCCTGAGATTTTTCAAAGACTTATACCTCGGCCAGATTTGGGCAGATTTTCCCCAGGATGGCCGCGGCTCGGATGCGGATACACTTTTTTGTATCCACACAGGGCTCTACCTGGCAGGTCCTCCCCAGGAATGTTCTTCACCTCTTGCTCTTCCCAGTGGCTCTCAGCAGCAGCAATCCCCAGCAGCCCTTCCCTGCACCTCTCACAGCTACCCCTTTCCTGATTTCCCCCCATTCATATGGCCAGGTGTCTTCTCTTCAGCTCCAGCTGAGAGGCAGCTGATGAGTCATGGGTACATTGGACTACCCCTCCACTCCCCTTAAAGGGGCCGGTCACCCTGGGACAAAGTGAAAACAAGATCTTGTAATGGGACGTGTCGGACAACCTTAATAAAAGGCAGGCCTCGTACCCCCCATGCCTCCCTCCCGCCCCCTCCTTGCCGGAATTCACTCATAGCTGCCTTAGCCCCGCTGTGCAATGGGAGCACCTGAACCTCAGCTGACAAAAGGCTCTTCCTTGAAAAGAATCTTTATCCACTGACTATCAGCCAAAAGCTCCAGCGTCCCTCCCCATGCAGATCTCTCCCCGCTCCCCTGACACACTCTCACTTCAACATGTGGCCTCGCTCGCTTCCCTATCACAGTGTCAAGCCTCTGGGGTGTGATTGTCAAGTTGCAGGGATCCATCCATCAGCGTTGTTGTCAGTTCACCCAGGACAAGCGACCTTCCCCTGGACGCCGAGCTAGCCCCAGTGACACGCCCTGCGGTTCTTGCCTCCTAAACGTACCCTGGTTTGCACAGACAACAGCTTTCTCTGCTGGGCTACTCCGTGCCACTAACACTGCTGGGGCCAAGGAGCCATCTACATTCGGCTCCCAACAGTGCTAGCCCCAGGGGAGCTTCATGCTATTAGCAATGGGGAGGTTTTAAAGCTTTAACTCACCAGTTTGATCCCCTCCAAGTTGGTGACAATCGAACCCCATTGCTGGGATAGTTTGGATCCAGATCTGGTTCACCCAAACCCCTTGGCTAAATGGTCCAGGGATCACCACCTGATGGCCATTCAGAGGCTCACGTGAAGTGAGTTTTCTGGGTCTCCAACTAGTGCTTTGTGGACAGGTGTCCCAGTCACAAAGGGTACTACCTCCCTCCCTCCGAGGTATGACCCACGTCCAGGCTGCTTGGCCTTCTGTCCCGCTCTGGTGGTGGCAGGGCCATGTATCAAGCTGCTGAGCTTTATACAGGCTGGGCTGACAGAGGTGTATCTTTCAGCTCAGGTAGTGGCAGCTCATGTGTTTAGAACCAGAAGTCCCAGGTTCAGTTCTTACTGCTGTCAATGTACCTGGGCTGCGGCAGGGCAGAGGCAGTCTGAGTGCTGTTGTCACTGTTCACTGCCGCTGGTGCCAGCAACACTGTGATAAGCACTTTCCAACAGAACACCAGCCCTGGCCTCTGCTCCAAAGAGACTACAACCTAACCTAGACTCAGCTGCCATCTTGTCCTTGGAATGGTGATCCCTGGGGCAGGGTGAGCTCCACCAGCTGGAAATGCAAACTGAGAGTCAGGCGGGTGATCCTCCATCTCTTGGAGTCTATAATCTGCAATCGGACGGCTCTGCAAGCCCTGCTCTAGCTCGGCGACAAGCTCTGGGTTGGATGCAGGAACCCCTGGGGGCCGGGCTCTGGCCTGCACTATGCACTATGTCCTGTGCCTCCCTGAGAATCACAGCGTGGGGCTCACGGCAGCCTTGCAGGGGCCTGCCGCAGCCTTTAAAGGAGAGCTCTGTCTTTGCAGATCAAAGCAAGGCATGTTGCTTTAAGAGGTCCCCCCTCCCCCAGCTGCATCCCTCTATTAGCTTTGACCTTCATTCAGCATGCATCCTTGCCTTCCAAAAACAAGTCAGCATGAGCTGTCAGCCCGGGCTCAGGTCCCCACAGCCACCCCCATGGCCTTTTCTTCTCATTTATGCTACTTTGCAGCCTGTACCCGCGATGGGGGGAATTCCGGGCTGCAGATGCAGCAGGCTTGGGCCCAGGCATGATGCTCTGTTCCTTGGCTCTGCCCTCGCCCCCACAGCTTTGCTCTCTTGACAGCTTTCCTCACAGCTCTGCCAGCACTTCCCGCCTGGCCAGGTTGCCCAACCCCCCGGAGGCTGGGTTTCCCAGCAGCTGCAGCTGGTAGATCGTTTGAAGCCCAGGCATCCCCCCATCCCAGCTGGGAGCACAGCCCTTGCAGCTCTCTGAGGGAGGGCAGCCTAGCTCGGGGAATGGGGCCCAGCACAGCATTTCTGGGTGGGCAGCATGCTTAGCTTGGCTGAATTACTGTTTATTAGTTAGGGTTACCATATTCAAACATTTAAAAAAGAGGACACTCCACGGGGCCCCGGCCCAACCCCAACTCCGCCCTTCCCTGCCCCCAGCCCCGCCCCTTCTCCGCCCCCATTCCAACCCCTTCCCCAAAGTCCCTGCCCCAACTTTGCCCCCTCCTCTGAGCACCCCGCATTCCCCCTCCTCCCTCCCGATCTGATCTAGGTTGGGGGTTGCTAAGTGCTTCCCTGCTCCCCACTCGCCCCACAGCCCCTATGCCCTTGCCTGCCCTGCTTCTCCTCACCCTGCAGCCTCTGCACCCCCCCGCCCCTGCAGCCTCTGTGCCCCTCTGCTCCCCACTCGCCCTGCAGCCTCTGTGCCCCCCCACCCCTGCAGCCTCTGTGCCCCCTGCTCCCCACTCGCCCTGCAGCCTCTGCGCCCCCCCGCTCCCCACTTGCCCTGCAGCCTCTGCACCCCCCGCCCCTGCAGCCTCTGCGCCCCCTGCCTTGCCTGCCCTGCCCCTGCAGCCTCTACACACACACACACCCTGCCGCCTGCCCTGCTCCCCCCCGCTCACCCGGGAGAGGGAGAAATGCAGGCTTCACGTGGAATCAAACACAGCCGCACTGCTCTGTGGGGGAGGAGGGGAAGGGGGAGGGACTCTGGCTGCTAGAGGCCCTAGTGGCTGTGAGCGGCTTTCAATCAGGCCAGGCGTCCAATCAGCCGCGCCGCACTCCGCATGAGGGGAAGGGGGAAATCCCGGACATTTCTACTTGATTAGAAATCCCCCCCGGACGGCCATTTAACGCTGAAAAACCCGGACAGATGGTAACCCTATATTAGTAGTGCAGCAATCACACGCAGGAGGCCTCCGTAAGGGATCAGGGCCCTGTTGTGCCATGTGGCTCCCAGTTCCCCAAGACAAAAGAGAGGATCAGGGTAGGGGCAGTCGGGCCCTGTTTAGTTTCCCTTTCACGAGTGTGAACCCAGGGGAGCCCACCTCCCCGCTCTGAAGATCACAGCGGAAGTCACCTTTGACCTGCTCTGCTGAGAAACAACATGCTCAGCCCCTGTGGCTTGCAGCAGCAGCTGGGGAGAGGTGAGGTGAGCAGAGCTGGGATGGACCCTAATGCCCCTTGCCAGGGCTGGAGACTCTGTTTAATTAGCAGGGCTGGCTCCAGGCACCAGCGCAGCAAACTGGTGCTTGGGGAGGCACATCCGGGTCGGAGGGAAGGACCGGCCACAGAATTGCTGCTGAAGAATGAAGCGGCGCAGTAGAATAGCCGCTGAAGTGCTGCTGATCACGGCTTTTCTTTTCTTTCTTCTCTTCGCAGCTTGGGGCGGCAAAAAAGCGGTCCTGTTCATTAGAATCCAGTAACTGGCACTAATCAGCCCCTGAGCTCATGATGTCATAGCTGGGTGACATCTGGCTAGCTCACCCCCTCAGCTCTGGTGGCTCAAGTTCCTGTACTGGGCTTTGTCAGCGTCTCTTGTGGTGCTGGGTGTTTGCGCCTGGGCACAGTTGTGTGTTAACAATGCTGCGGCTACCTGGGAGGAAGGAGAGCAGTAGCCAGTGTGGCACAGCTGAGCCTTACTGGGGGCGGGTGGGTGCTGGTCTTCAGTGGCCAGACCTCCAGCTCTGCAGTCCCCTCCTGATAGTATGGCAAGGCTGTATTTTACCCTCTGGGCTAATGGGAGAGGGGATGTGGGAGTCAGGGAGAGAAGGGGTTAATGGGGAGGGGATGTGGCCTAGTGGTTAGAGCAGGGGATGTGGGAGTCAGGGCTGCAGGATTCACTCCCCTTGTGTGACCTTGGCCAAGTCCCAGGACTTTCCCATGCCTTAGATGGGCCCAGGACAACTCTCGGGGTGTTACCGGGTGGGGTGAATATGGAGCACTGAGTTATTATTTCACAGAGCAGGTCTGACCCAAACACCGGATCTGAACGCCGCCCGTGGACATTAGCAGTGCCAGGTTCTGAGCCAGAGACTGCAGCTCGGGCCCATCTCTACCAATCTTGGCGGAGTGGAATCACCATTCATTGAATTCAGGGTTAATGCATATGCTACCACTCACCAGCCCCAGCCCTGCCCAGCAGAGAGACGAGCCTGGACTCCATCCTCCTGCTGGGAGCCGAGTGTGGAGCGCAGTCTCCTAGTCCATCCACTGGTAGCTGGCTTTACACTGCTACCTGGAGAGCCTCCTTGACACAGGGTGACCTGTCCACAGGACCCCTGGGTTCTCCATGTAAAACAAATCAGCCTGATGAGAGCAGGGGACACTGGAAGGAAAGAGCCCTCCCACCCTACACACTTGTTAAATGTTCACCATTCACCCTCTGGATGTGCTCTCTCCTGGCGTCGTCCTGGGCTCAGTCAGTAAGGGAGCATCTTCCCCTGCAGAGAAAACCCAGTCCTGCCTCTATGTTTATAGCAATTCTGGGCTCCATCTGCACTGATCAGCTGACGGATCCTCTTCCTAAGCGTCCTTCATCCCTCCTACGCCTTCCCTGGGAAGGCAAATGGAAGCCCAGCCCCTCAAGAAGGGATGAGTGGGTGGGAGCGGGGGAGGCATGGTAAATGTTAGCTGGGATGGATGATTGCTGATTGCTGTTGGGAAAGGAGAAAGGAAGCAGGCGAGAGGGTGGGGTGCTTGGCTTCAGCCATCACCTGCACAAGTGCTGAGCGCCCAGAGGGCACCCCAGCCATTCTGTTTGCCCAGCGTATGTCAGCAGGGAGACTGACAGCTGTGTTTGCTAAAGTGGCTCAGTGCCAGGGTGGATGTGCAGGCCCCACAACAAGAGAGTGAACAAAGTGGGGAGGAGAACGAACATTATCAAGAGCTGCTAGGGCTCCTTGGAACTCGCAGCATGGTCTGGTGGTTAGAGAAGAGGAACCGGCAGTCAGAAGTCAGGGAGGGAAGTGTTTTCTATTGGTTCAAGCAGGGCACAGGGGGTCAGCACCCCAGGATCTGTCCTCAGCTCTGTCACTGTGGGCTAGCTCCACAAAGGGATCAAGGCATCCACCTGCCTCTGCCAAACATTAAAATCCTCGCCCCCCCGTTCAGCTCCTGCCTCACCTCTCAGGGCTAATTTCTACAGCACCATCCACGACTTTCCAGCTGGTGGCGCACACCCAAAGCTGCTCAGAGCCTCACCTGGCGCAGGACCCTCAGGCCACACGTCCCCGCACCTGTGCGGCCTGACCCTGGGGGTGGTTTTGGAGGCCACCTCCTGAATCTGGCTCCACACCAGCAGGGCTGCAGGAGGAGGCTGTGCTTAGAGCACCCCCAGGGGATGCAGATGGCCTAGATTCAGCTCTCCCCTCTGCCTGACCCGGAGCAGGGACTTACATCCTGGTTTCCATCTAATCCCGGGATTATGGGGGGCTGCTGCTGCCTCCTTTTTTATATGTGATTTTGAGCAGGGGCTGACCCGCCTCGGCGCTGACTCCAAGAGCGGGTTCGCGACTGAGCATCCCAAGTAGAGATAGGTGCCTAACTCCCATTGGGGCAGGGCTTAGCCCCCCCTCCCCCTCCTGGGCATGTCCTCTTGGCTGGTTTAGGCGGTTCTCCACTCAGCGGGCTGGCATCTGGGAATCCATCCCATAGGCACCAGGCTCTCCTCCATGTTGTACCGGGAGCCTGGGGACACCTATCGTTAGGCGCGGCAACGCTCAGCCTGTGTCCCCACTGTGGCCTTGGGCAAATTACTTCACCTCCCTGAGTGTCAGCGTCCCCCCAGCAGAGAGATCCCACCGGGGTGGTGAGGCTAGATTCCGGTGAGAGCCGAGGGAGGGAGGACAGAGTATTGGTACTGCGGGACAAGGGCAGAGCTGGGTCTGCAGGGCTGTCTTGCCAGCATGGCCTGTGTCTTTAAAGGGTTCACCCATCCTCCAAGGGTGGCAACAAGTGCCCACCAATCACACACCAGCTCTTCTCTGGGCAGCCGGGTGACGCTGTGGTGAGAGGGTGTGAGGAGTGCAGATCCGGGGTGGCCAGGAGGTGTGCCAGCATTGAACAACCTCCAGCCCTGTCCGCCCCCTGGGCCAGGCAGTCTTGAGCAGTCTCAGCCAGCAGTCCAGCATGTACTAACCAGCTCCTGCATGGGTCACTGGGCCGAGCCAGTGTCTGCACTCTGCAGGGAAAGCTCTGGCGCCTGGACAGTTCTTAACAGCTTCTAGTTCTGATACAGCGCTTTTCATCATAGATCTCAGAGTCCTTCACAGGAGGGTCGGTACCATTGTCCCCATTTTATAGGTGGGTAAACTGAGGCATGGAGCAGGGAAGCGACTTGTCACCAGCAGGCCAGAGTCAGGAATAGAAGGCAGGGCTTTCACCTCCCAGTCCACTAGGTCACACCACCTCCCAATGAATTCAATGTACAATCACCCCAGCAGCATTCAGTACTAATATACACACTAAAGGTACCCCCGCTAGCCAGCGGCCTTCAGTACCCAGTGCTAACAATAGACCTCAGTCAGCAGACAATCAAAATGGAAAATCCTCTCATCCACATCATCCTTCCCAAAAATGATAGGAGGCTGCTGGGTGACCTTGGGCAAGACACTGCCCTTCTCTCTCTACCTCAGTTTCCCCATCTCTAAAGTGGGGGTAATGCTAGTGCTCTGTTTTGAGCTCTCCAGCTGAAAAATGCTATCTGAGAGCTAGGTGCTATTAATGAATCATGTTGGGAGAGCATCAGAGTTGGGCTGTTTTACACCAAGGGCTGGGGAGCAAGTTCCAGACTTTTGGTGGTGCCATGGGGGATGCACACCCACTTCCCTAGACAGCGCGGTCGCTCTGGTCGCTGCCGGTAGCCACCACAGCAGAACTGCCAAGAGCCAGATTCCAGAGCCTTCTGCAGCCCAGAAAATGAGAACTCGGGCTCTGCAGCCAAGGCAATGGGCTACGCTCAAATCTGCCTTTTTTGTGGAGAGATGCCAGCTGCTTCCAGCAGCCCTGATCTGTCTCCAGGAAGGCTCAAAGAAGTCAGAGCCGCAAAGTGTTCTTATCTCAGCAGCAACATCTGCCAGTGGGCCTGGATTTTGGTTTTTAACCCTGGAGTTTGTAGCAGCCACTCTCTGGTCTCCAGCTCTAAGGTCTAGGGACTCACATACTCTACAGAGAACAAACCCATTGGACACAACACACCTCCAGAGAAGGGCAAAATGGTGCAGGAAAGAGCAGCATTGCCCACTGGCACAGTCACATCTCACATGGAAGAGGGCAATGGGGCTCCAGAGCAGGACAATCAGTCACATGGCGAGATCTCCTGTTGGTGTCAATCCCTGAGCCCACACTGACTTCAGGGCAAGGAGTGCAGCAAGACCAGCAATGTCAGGAGGTCTCTCTGCGCTGCACCATGCACCTTCTGCGACCTCTTCCAGATTCTCAGTGTGCAGGTTACACCAGTGTAGGTTTCTTTACACCCCCCACCACACTGCTGAGTGGGCGTAAGTAGCTCTGGGGGATCTAGACTGGCTTAAGGTCATTACTAATTTTGACCTTTGTTTTCCCTATTTTTCGCCAGAGCCGTACCAGAAGCTGACTGGGATCACATGACTGAAAAGTAAGTTATTGAATTGAACAGCGTTAATGGCGGTGAGCCTGGGAGCCAGATATGGGCCCCTCCCCCCTGCACAGAGATACATAGGCACCTAAGTGACGGGTTTAAGCATCGGAACCCCACTGTGCTCCACAAAACTCCCTCTGAACCTTGTAGGTGCCTAAACTCACTTGTGCATGGCTGGCTCTCTCCAGGTGTCCAGATGTCTGTCTCCCACCTAAGCCCCAGGGCGAGCCACACTGGGGAAGATGGGCCTTCCGCTGCCTAATGCAGATCCCCGTGGGGTAGGCAGCCTCAGGGCACAGCCCCCAGAGCAGGGCTCAGGCAGTATCTGGCAGGAGGAGGTGCCACGCACCCACCCCACCCTTATAACTTTTAACCCAGTGGTTAGAGCCAATTTGGACAGTGATTTCCTGTCTCTCAAGGGATGGATGCCCTAACCAGTGAGCTATGGGATCTTCTGATGCAGGGTCCCTCAGTTTCTCCTGTTGACACCATTCCCCTGGGGATAAATAATGAAAGAGCCCTTGGAGCAGGTGGACTAGCCCCGGGTCTCCCCAACCACCATGCTACAGAGTCATTCCCACTTGTCTCTTCTCTGGCCCAATGCCTAGTTACGTAGCTAGCCACAGTGGAACAGTCAGCAGGCCAGACAGAGCACCATAGGCAGTGACTCCGTGGGTGCTCTGGGGCTGGGGCACCCACAGAAAAAAAATAGTGGGTGCTCAGCACCCACTGGCAGCCCCATGGATCAGCTCCTCCCCCTTAGCGGTGATCAGCTGTTCAGCAGTCTACAGGAGGCACAAGGAAAGGGGTGGAGCCTGGGGCACAGCAGGGGTCCAGCACCCACAGGGAAATCACAAAGTCAGCCCCTCCGCAGAGCACACATGAGAATGGCTCATCCCAGTGGGTAGAGCAGCCATCTGAGAAGAGGGAAACCCAGGATCCAGCCTCCTTGAGTTAATCCACTATCATTATTTAGCCAGTGGAACAGGAGAGACTGAAGGAGCCCTACCTCCGAATATCCCCTAGCCCAGTGGCTAGCACACCTATCCCTAGAGGTCGGAGACCCTGGTGCCAATCGTTTCTTTCCCCCTAGCAGCATGGGAACTTGAACCTGGGTCGCCATCCTCCCAGTTGAGTGCTCTAACATGGGGCTAAGAGTTAGAAGGTAGGTGGCAGCAGCGGCTCCTCTGGTCATTTTGTGTAGAGCGAGGCAGGCGCCTAACTCACTGCAGGAAGAAATGACGTAGGTGCCTGGAGCAGCCTGAGCTGGGTGGCAGGTTCCCCTTTGTAGATTGTGTAAGCACAGCTAGGTGCTGTCCTGCAGCCCAGCCATAGGCACCTATCTCCTAAAGAGGGGCAGGGCTCTCCTTGGTAGGAGAGCCCTGTGTGGATACAAATGTGTACCCGCGGATGTGGGTATCCGCAGACATAAATCGGTATCCACAGAACCAGACGGCTCTCCCGGGAACTGCAGTGGCGAAAGGAACAGAACATAGGGCTGCTGCTCCCAGGAGCCAGCGCCCAGAGCCAGCAGCTCCTCTGGTGCAGCTGTACTGGCCCCAGCCCCACCCCTGTCCCTTCCACGCAGTGTCTGCATCTTCTGTCTGGGGACGTGCACACTGCTTGAACACAAGAGTGCCGGTGAGCCTGGTGCTCCACTGCCTGCCCCAGTGGATGGGGTTGGTACAGCCACACTGGAGGAGCTGCCAGCGTCGCCACTGCAGTTCCCAGAAGAGTCCTGCGGTTCCACGGATACCGATTTATATCCACAGATATCCGCATTCGCGGGTATAAATTTGTATTCACGTAGTGCTCTACTTCTCGGTATCACCCACTGGCTACCTAAAGCAGCTCCCTGTCCCGTGGGTCCCATTCCAAGCGCCTAGCTCTCCCATTCATTGCTTCAGAGCCTGGGCACCTGACTCAAGGTCTGTGGATCGCAGTGTTGTTCTGGTGAATTTCTAGGTGCCTAAAAGTTAGATGTTGTGACCAGCAGGGCTGGCGCAACCCATTAGGCGACATAGGCGGTCGCCTAGGGCACTACAATTTGGGGGGCGGCGACCGCGGTGGTACCTTCCGCCGCCTCTGTGGGGGGGCGGCATTTGGGGTGGGACCTTCTGCTGCCTAGGGCAGCAGAAAAGCTGGTGGCGCTCCTGGTGACCAGTGCTGAATTTGGAATGAAAGAGGTGCCGAAGCTCAAGAAATTCTTTTACATTCATAACTGATGCAGCAAGCCCAGAGGTGCTGGGGGGGGGCGGGGGGCTCAACCCTGGCACAAATTAAGTTCTGGTTGTGACACTTCTGGGAAGGCCTTGCTGCAACTCATCTCAGAAGGTCATCTAGTCCAACCCCCTGCTCAAAGCAGGACCAATCCCCAGACAGATTTTTGTCTCAGATTCCTAAGTGGCCCCTTCAAGGATTGGGCTCACAACCCTGGGGTTAGCAGGCCAATGCTCAAACTACTGAGCTATCCCTCCACCAACTGCTAGCTAATGCTCGTGGGGTCTCCTCTATTTCATGGAAGAACTCCTGGTCTGTGGCGGTCAGGTTGCTGGCACCTCTTTGATCTGTCCTCTCCTTCCAGCCTGGGAGCTTTGCAGCTGGGCCTGTCAACCTGGCTGGAGTTGTTGCTCCAACAGAGACTTAACCTCCGTCTACAAGGAACCCACCAGTGCTGCTTTAGTTCCTTTAGTGAAACCTCCAGGTCTTGTTTTAAATTCTTTTGTGTCATCTCCAGCTCCTATTTCAAGTCTGATGTGAAAGCCCATTGGCCATTTCTCATTTCTGCAAGCACCTCCATTAGGTGTTCCCCCTGGGCTCAACAGAACAACCAGCTCACAACCTCTCCCCGTGGAAACCGGGTTCTGCTCCTCACCTCAGCATGGCCCCTTTTTAATCTCACTGGGTCGTCAAAGTTTGGGGCCCTGAGGATGTGCCAACTGGAAGCAGCAATTGATGGAGTCTGGTACTGACTTTGCTGGAATCTGGTTTATTTACAAGGAACGTACCACAGCCCATGTCTCTGAACGCAGAAGAAATCAAGAACCAAAGGAGCCAACATCAGAGCCCAAAAGCTCTCTCTGGCTTTTCCCAGGGTCACACTGTGCTGATAGGCTCCTGCTGTGCTTTCCTGCCTCTCCCTCCCTGACTGGGCCTTGTCTGTTCTCAGTTTCTGTGATCTCTCTTCACATACACACACACACCCCTCTGCCCAAAGCAATACTAAGCCAAAAGCTCTTGGGCAGGTTCACTCCCACTTTTCATCTTCAGTGGGGTCTTATTCGGACCCGCATCTCCTCAACGGTTTGATCTCGAGCTCTGCGCAAAACAAACGAAAAACCCCAAAATAAAAACAAAAAACACCTAGAAACTTGTTGAAAAAATGGCTATTTTTTTCTCCTGGGTTTCTCCTGGGTTCCACAACCCAAATGACACCCAAATTGAGTTCCTTCCCTGCACCCTTCCGAGGCACACCAAATTTCAAAGGAAATCTACTAAGTGCCTCGATTTCAGAGGTTAGAAGAGGTTGAACTTTAACTAGAAGTTGTGATGCTGCCACGCTGCTATAAAATACACACTTTAGTAAGTTCAAACAGGAATAATTTCAGGGCAGTTCTCTGGCCTGCGTGCCTCAGGAGATAATGCTAGATGATCACAATGTTCCCTTCTGACTCCAAAGACACCATCTGACTAGGAGTGGCAGTGTGAAACCTGAGGAAGAGCTCTTTGAAAGCTTGTCTCTTTCATGAGCAGAAGTTGGTCCAATAGAAGATATCACCTCACCCACTTTGTCTCGCTAAGAAAACCAAGTAAGTTACAGATTGGAACAAAAATTGGAACAAGGAAATCAAACATAAGGGTTGGCCTCTGAGAACAGGTCATGTCTACGCTTCAGAACAGAAGGAGTAGTTTGAGTTTTGGAAGCAAGTCAAGGGTTATGGCTGGTCCAACTCAAAAGAGAAAGGGCATAACTTTGCACCTTCAGCTCCCCAACGCATGCAAGTGACTCTCCATTAGGATTACTTCAGCCCTTGTGCTGTACCAAAGCATCATGTTCCTGATCGCTGAGGATCTGGATTAACAAGTGCTGGTGATCTGCTGATCTGGGGGGGAAATGGTCAGGGATGCAACCCCATGCTCTGGGTGTCCCTAGCCTGTGGTTGCCAGAAGCTGGGAATGGGCGACAGGGGATGGATCACTTGAAGTTGCTGTGTTCATTGCCTCTGAAGCACCTGGCACCAGGTCCCTGTCGGAAGACTAGATGAACCCTGACCCAATATGGCCGTTCTTATGTTAACTCAACATACTGAATATTCACATTGCATAGCACATAGGGGCCGAATCACAGATCGGGGCCTTCTCATGCCAGGCGCTGTTCACGTGTATAACAAAGAGATGGCCCCTGCCCCAAAGAGCTGACAGATAAGGGCATCATTATGAGTTAATGGTCTGAATTCAGCCAAGCTTCATGGAACCTGCAGGAGAAGGTGGGAGCTGGGGCATGCAGCTCTGACCAGGACTGCTCCCTGCTCAACAGCTCCAAGAGGAAAAGTGACAATACACTCATTCAATGAAACTCAAGCATTCTTCATCAGAACAAACTCCCATTGGCTGATTCTGACGGGCATGTGGCTGATTAACCCTTCTGTGATTCCCCACCGTCAGCTGGCTCCACCTCACATCAGAGGATGAAGTTGAGAGGGACGGTCCTGATCCCAGGTGAACAATCCCTGATTAGGGGAAGAACTGCCGAGTCCTCACACTAGATGGGCCCCAGCGTGAACCATTTCTACAATGCTCCAGGCATCGGGCCCAGCTCTTCAAGGTGTCAGTGTAACCCTGTTCACAGGCAGTGTCCTGAGCTTTGGTGTCTGCTCCCTGTGGGTGGAGGCAGTGTGCTCAGCTCCCAGCGTGGAGAGGGAGCTTGAACTGTGGTCAGCTGGCCAGGGCTGCGCTGGCTGCAGGAGAACTGCAGGTCTGCCCCTGCCACAGCACCGGCCACTGCAGCAGGGACAGGGCCTCGCTGCCTCTGCAGGGGTTGAGCGGCAGCACCGCAAAGCAAAAGGGGACTGTGTGGCTTGTTGAGACTCAGTCTAACCCCATCTCCTGCTGCCTGTTATCCCTGACTAGCCCCCACTGAACGGGGTTGTCCCGGGAGCTCTACTCACCACTGGAGCATGGGGATTAGCTCTGCCAGGTGCATGCTCCATTTCTCTCTCTCTCCCTTGGGACTCAACTGCTCCAGCTTCATGGCTTGGCCCACCAGCCAGCTCACCGTATTTTTCCCCTTCTGCCCAAAGTCTCTCCATACCCAACTGTCTCAGGCAATTTTCCAATTCACTGCCCCTCAATGGTGTCACTTCCCCAGTAGCTGGTAGGGGAACCCGGCCTTGCCATCGTCTCCAGGTTCCAGCCCAGGGACCCTACAACCAGTGGCCAAGGTCTGCACTGTCCTGCACCTTGCTGCTGTTTCCATGGACTGCTTCCTACACTGCCTCTATCAGGCTGCTTCTCCACCCGCTCCAGGTATACTCTTCCCTTCAGCCCAGCTCCCTTCTCTCCAGAGCCTCAGAGAGAGGGACTGCAGCCCCCTTCTGCCCTCAGCTACCCGGCATTATACCAGCCAGCCTGTGTCTGTCCTGGTCAGTGTCATCATGAATTAGTCTTCATGCTTTCTGGCTCCTCCAGGTGCAGCCTAGGTGGTTAATTGGCCCACCTGGCCACCTTAACAAGGGCAGGTGCGGAGTGAACACAGACAAATGGCCGTGTTGTAAAGCTGCTGAAGCTTAGAGGGGCAGAACACAGATGGACACACACTTCCCCCCACAAACACGGGCACCACACACATAGCTACACCTTCTCCCACACACAGACAGGCCGAAAGACATGCACCCAAACTCCCACACAATGACAAATCCACCTACAGACAGAGCCAGGCCCTGCCCCTCTTGGAGAGGCTCTGGTAGAAGGGATCTTAGGCCAGAGAATGACCCTGAAAGAATCCCCAGAGCAGAGCTTTGAGAAAAACAGCCAGTCTGGATTGAACAATTTCCCAGGGATGACGAATCCACCATGAGTCTTGGAAAGTTGCTCCAGTAGTTAAGTAAAATTCACTGTTATTTCCGCCTTATTTCCAATCTGAATGTCTGTGGCTTCCACTTCCAACCACTGGATCTTGTTATGCCTTTGTCTGCCAGACTGTCCAGGACAGAGGGGCTAACTCAGCCTCGGTGCGCCCAGACTTAGAGATTTAACTGGATGCAGGGCTGGCTCCAGGCACCAGCTTAACAAGCAGGTGCTTGGGGCAGCCAAGGGAAAGGGGCGGCACCTGCGGCAATTCGGGGGCGGCAGGTCCCTCACTCCCTCTAGGAGCAAAGGACCTGCCGCTGAACTGCCGCTGCCGATCGCGGCTTTTTTTTTTTTTTTTTTTGCTTGGGGCAGCAGAAATGCTGGAGCCGGCCCTGACTGGGTGAGTGACCTTTTGGAGCCAGCCAGCTCCTTGGGGGCACAGAGGGTGGTAGACAGGGTCCCACTCCAGGGCCCCATGTACATATCCTCTTGTACTCTTTAGGGCTCAGACACCTCTGATCCCCAATGGGAGAGGAAAGTGGTGGTGGTCAATGGAAAGACATTCCTGAGGTGGAGACATTCCTGGGACAGAGAGAACTCTTGTCAGACTGTGTGTGGTGCAAGCCCATTAAATGGTGAGGTGATGAGTCACTTGAGTGAAGGTCTCAAATATGAAGCCATTTACCCTGCCTATGGCTCAGATCCCTGCACAGATTGGGGTGGCTAGTAGCTGGGGTCCTCCAAGATACCAGCACTGATGTCCTTTTGGGAAATGACTGTATCTCTCTGAGTAATGGCCCAGGATTTGAATCCAGGGAGTCTGCAGGCTGAGGATACAGGTCATGTCAGAGAACATGCAAATGGCCAGGTTGGCGATTTTTCCCCTGGCTGGTAACCTAAAAGAAGAGCTGCTACGTTCAAGACACCTGACCCACCAGAGCCCGAGATATGCTGAGTTAGGATCATATGCTGAAGGGATAGGGTGACCATATATGTCCTGTTTTGGCTGGGACAGTCCCTTTTTTAAGCACTGTCCTGGCCGTCCTGACTTTTTTGACAAAAGTGGGTATCACGGACTCCCAGGTTGTGCCCACTCTTGGCCCCGTACGGTCCCTGGGAGGAATCCCCTTCAGTGAGACAGCCCTTCTTGGGGGTCCACTCTTTCTTGGGGGTTAAGCCCCTCCACCTCCTGGAACCGCACCTCTCTGAGCCTTAGCACGCCTGTCTCTCACCGTGAGCCCCCTCAGGGAGTCCACTCACTCTGGACAAGGGTGACCAGATGTCCCGATTTTATAGGGACAGTCCCAATTTTTGGGTCTTTTTCTTATATAGGCTCCTATTACCCCCCACCCCCATCCTGATTTTTCACACTTGCTGTCTGGTCACTTGCACGCCCCTCTCCTGCCATAGAATCATAGAAGATTAGGGTTGGAAGAGACCTCAGGAGGTAATCTAGTCCAATCCCTGCTCAAAGCAGGACCAACACCAACTAAATCATCCCAGCCAGGGCTTTGTCAAGCTGGGCCTTAAAAACCTCTAAGGATGGAGATTCCACCACCTCCCTAGGCAACCCATTCCAGTGCTTCACCATCCTCCTAGTGAAATAGTTTTTCCTAATATCCAATCTAGACCTCCCCCACTGCAACTTGAGACCATTGCTCCTTGTTCTGTCATCTGCCACCACTGAGAACAGCTGAGTTCCATCCTCCTTGGAACCTTCCCTCAGGTAGTTGAAGGCTGCTATCAAATCCTGCCTCACTCTTCTCTTCTGCAGACTAAATAACCCCAGTTCCCTCAGCCTCTCCTCATAAGTCATGTGCCCCAGCCTCCTAATCATTTTCGTTGCTCTCCACTGGACTCTCTCCAATTTGTCCACATCCCTTCTATAGTGGGGGGCCCAAAACTGGACACAATACTCCAGGTGTCCCCTCACCAGTGCCAAATAGAGGGGAATAATCACTTCCCTCGATCTGCTGGCAATGATCCTACTAACACAGCCCCAATATGCCGTTGGCCTTCTTGGCAACAAGAGCACACTGCTGACTCATATCCAGCTTCTCATCCACTGTAATTCCCAGGTCCTTTTCTGCAGAACTGCTGCTTAGCCATTCAGTCCCTAGTCTGTAGCAGTGCATGGGATTCTTCCATCCTCAATGTAGAACTCTGCACTTGTCCTTGTTGAACCTCATCAGATTTCTTTTGGCCCAATCCTCTAATTTGTCTAGGACCCTCTGTATCCGATCCCTACCCTCCAGCGTATCTACCTCTCCCCCCAGTTTAGTGTCATCTGCAAACTTGCTGAGGGTGCAGTCCACACCATCCTCCGGATCATTAATGAAGATATTGAACAAAACCGGCCCCCAGGACCGACCCTTGGGGCACTCCTCTTGATACCGGCTGCCAACTAGACATCAAGCAGTTGATCACTACCCTCTGAGCCCGACGATCTAGCCAGTTTTCTATTTCTATCCACCTTATAGTTCATGCCCACACTGTCCTGCCCACACTGATTCCCTCCCAGCACTCTGTGTTCATGTGCCCTTGCAACACCACTTAATCACAGGGACTTTCACTCTCTGGACCCTGGCCAGAGGTAGCAGATCTTCCACCTACAGAATCCAAATGAAGGGGGAGATTATGGAGAGGGGGAGGAGAGAAACACAATAAATCTCCTCCCTTGTAATCTGTTATCTTGATCTCCTTTCACTTCTGCAGTTAATCTACTCGCTAATCTCCACCCACTGTGCTGGGGTCCCTCCCTGGCCCACCAGCCCCATGTGCTAAGTCTGTGTCCCCCCGCCAGCACCGCAGGAAAGGGAAACTAGGGAGTGATGTGGCTTTGGCACTGGGACAGCGACTGCTCCCAGATGAGCATGCAGAGAAGGGGCAGCACCACTGGGCATGGGAGGGAGAAGGCAAGAGATGGGTGCACAGGCGGTAGAATCTGGGCCTGGGTTTTAAAGTCCTGATGTTCAGACTTGGGGGCTGGATCCTTTCCTCCCCCCAGCACTCTATTAATTAGCTGCATGACGTCAGACCAGCCTGGCTCTTGGCTCTGAAATGCTGAATTCAGCTGAAGGGGCCAGGGAGGCAGGACACCCTTCCCACAGCTTCCCCCACCCCTAGCCTGGGATTCCACAGCCTGGGTTCTCCCTCTTTACTGAGGCCTCCCAGCCAACACAGGTACACTGGGGGGCAAATTAACCCCTTATCTACCCTGTCCCGGGGTCTTTTGGCCAGGACAGGAGATGGGGGTGCCTCCGCTTTGAGTGGCCCCAGGGTGCAGGTGAAGGGAATGATACTAGCTCAGCTCTAAGCCTGGGTGATTTTGAGTGAGATGGCTGAGAATCCACCACCCTGCAGGCACCCTCCGCAACGCTGCGGCATCCCAGCTGCATGGCAGAGCCTCTAACTCCCGCCAGGCAGTGATCAGGGAAATCATTATTGCGCCGTTATTTATTCCAGGCACTAATCAGAAGCCCACAAATAACGTAATAGAGAGAAAAACAGAGGCCAGGTCCCAGGGGTGCTCGGTGCTTGGAATGTTTGCAGCCCATGTACTTGCAGAACAGCGCAAAGGCAGAGTAAAGGAGATCCAGCCAGGGCTGGCTCTGAAGATAATATACATGATTGTACTCAGCCTTTGAAGATGACACTCCCTGTGCTTCCCCTCCAATGGGGAGGGATTCTCATCTCATTCTGTTCTGCTTCACTGCAGCCAAAGCACCACAGCCAAAGCCAGCTTTAGAAGAGAATGCCATTGATTCGGCTGTATAGAGGGGTGACCTTGGGCCAGAGACGCAGGGAGAGAAAGCGAGAGATAGGGGAGCAGGGAAGAGAAGAAGGAAAGAGATTGTATAAACTAGAGGGAGAAAGAGATGGGGGGCAAGTGATGGATGAGTGGGCGGGAGGGTGAAGAGATTAAGAGAGGGAGGAAAAGGAAAATAGAAAGAGGGAGAAAGGAAGGAAGGAAGGAAAAGTAGCAGAGGGAAAGGAGGGAGGTGGAGACACTGATGAAGGAGAGAAGAGGGAAAAGTCAGGGAAGGAGAAACATAAACTCAAGGGAGAGAAAGAAGGAAGGAGAGGAGACTGCGCAGGGAGAAAGAGACAGGGAAAGGGACAGAGGGGTGATAATTGGAGAGAGGCTGGGGGACAGGAGATGCTGAGGTGATTCTTTCAGACACTGTGAGGCTGGGCATAAGGAGAGCTCTGAATTCAGCCGGGCACTACAGTACAAGTGCCAGTGATACCATTCATAGCCACACTTAGCACTTGCTGTCCACAGGGCTCCTAATGCTGCACCAGTGGTCCATCTAGTATCTCCAGCTAGTAATAGGGAAACTGAGGCACTGGGACGTGACGGGACCTGGCCAAGGTCACACAGCGAGCCTGAAATAGAGCCCAAATCTCCTGAGGCCTACCTCCATGTCCTATCCACTGGACCACACCGCTTCTATTTTGGGACTAGTTTAGCCTGAGGAACAAACATCACTCTGGGAACCCGCTGGGATGCAGCAGAAGTTGCAGAGCTGGAGCAGGGCCAGCCAAGGAGCTGATGGGACCAGGTGGAGACAGAGCTCTGGTGTGAAACCCAGCAGCCAGAAGGGGCAGGGACTAGCAGAGGATCTTTCTGTCCTAAAATGTCACACTGCGACTGCACCAGGTTAGCTCCACCAGTGGTGATAATAGTGAGATCCTTAGAGCCCACCAGTGTCTGCCATGCTCAGTTTTCTCTTCCTGCTCTCAGCAGGTCTGAAACCTTCTGGAATGGGTAATAAGGAAGAGTTGGGGGTTGCTGGGTTTGTGGGTGGTGAAGAAGAAGTTCAGGGGATTGTACGTTCTTTGCATTTTGTCTGGCGAGCTTCCCACCTTCATCCAAACATCTGATTCAGATTTTGATCCCTGTTTATTTGTCTTCATTTCCCTTCCCTCTAATTTTGGATCAAAAAATTGCACAAATGTTTGCATCTAAAAATATGCCTGGGAGCCAAGGATACAAGTAACTTACGTAAGACAGCAAGAGAGAGGGCTGATGCAAGGGAAGGTCATTCCTGGAACAAGCAGGTGGGGGAGGGGGAAGGACATGACTTGCTGAGTGAAGGTTAAAGTCCTCTAGCTGTGCTCTCATGAGATTGCTGCTTGTTCTCAGACTCCCAGCATCTGGAGCCTGACGGTTTCTGTTCCATCCACACACATGGGCTGGACCTTCATTCCAAGCCAGCACAGCCTGGCTCTCTCAGGTGGGAGCTGGACTAGCTCCGCTGAGGTGCAGGGCAGGGTGGGGCCATGACTGGTGTCAGACATTATCATCTTCCTCCTTGCTGCCTGCCAGGCTGTTAGTTTGCTAGGCTGGGATGGCTGGAGGACCAGGCCAGGCTCTACATTGTCCAGAGCACAAGGGACCCAGGGCAGGACAATCAACTAGCCCCTCCTTGGGGTGGGTTCAGGGCGAGACGTTCACAACCCATGAAGGCTGATGGGTGCCCATAGTTCAGCTGTGGGGGTGGGGAAAGGAGTCACCACATGAGAGAGAGAGAGAGAGAGAGATGAATGTGGTGTATGGGGATAGATAGATAGATAGATAGATAGATTAGATAGATAATGGTGTGTGTGGGGAGAGAGATGCAGTGTATGGGGATGGATAGATAGAGAGACAGACAGACAGATGGATAGTATGTCTTGTGCACCATACATGTCTGTGTAGGTGAGTGTTAGTGTGTATTTGTACTAATGGGTCTGCCTGTGTATGTGCCTATATATGTGGCCAGTCTCCACCCCTCACTTGTTAAATTTTCTAACAAGCCCCTTTGTGCCAGGATCGGCTCAGGCTCAGGCTTTTTTGCTGCCCCAAGGAAAAATAAAATAAAAAAAGCCGTGATCAGCGGCACTTCTGCGGCAGCTCAACTGCGCCGCTTCATTCGTTGGCGGCAATTCCGCGACGGGTCCTTCGGTCCGAGAGGGACTGAGGGACCCACCGCCAAATTGCCGCCGAAGACCCGGACATGCTGCCCCTTCCCATTGGCCACTCCAAGCACCTGCTTTGTTCGCTGGTGCCTGGAGCCAGCCTTGCTTTGTGCTTCCCCCCAGGCTGCCCCTCCCACTGGGGTGGAGCTCCCTGTAAGCACCCACAAAACTCCTTCATTCTTCTCCTTCATGTCCCTACGCACACTCTCTTTTGCTGTGAGGGCTTCAAAACAACTTGACCACACCTAGGCATCTGGTGTGCTGAAAACACAGCCTGTCATGCTGGCCAATCCTGTCTCACTGTTTTCTTGTACGCCCCTTTTGGTTTGCCTGTGTCCAGCTGTTGTCTCTTATCTGATACTTAGGTTGTGCGCTCCCGGAGGCAGGGACCGTCTTTTTGTTCTGTGTTTGTACCGCGCCTGACACAATGGATACTGGGACATGAGTGGGGCTCCTAGACCAGTGGGGCCACAAATAGGTTTCAGGAGGTCCGTCAAGCAGGGCCACCATTAGACTTGCTGGGGCCCAGGGCAGAAAGCTGAAGCCCCACCGCCTGGGGCTGAAGCCAAAGCCTGAGCAACTTAGCTCTGCGGTGCCCCCTGTGGCGTGGGGCCCAGGCAATTGTTCTACTTGCTATCCCCTAACAGTGACCCTGGCTTTTAGATGCAGAAAAACAGTTGTTGTGGCACAGACGGGCTGTGGAATTTTTGTAGCATGTTGCGGGGGGGCCTCAGAAAGAAAAAGGTTGAGAACCTCTGTCCTAGACACTACTGTAATAATAATAAATGCACTCTGTGTGCGTGTCATTTATGTAGTGGGTGTGTTTACTGTTTATATCTGTGAGTGTATGTTCTGTGTGTATGATGGATGGATGTAAGCGTTATGCAGGCATATATATGTGTGTGTGTGTGTGTGTATATATATATATAATCTGTATAGGTGTATTGCCTGTCTGTACATATGGTGTAGCTGTGTGCATGTCTGTGAGTATATTGTGGCTGCATAGATGTGTGAGGTGTATCAGTATTTATGTGTAATTACTCCTGGGGGAATTCTGTGCCACTGCACGTGTGCAGAATTCATGTCCACTGCAGATTTCTTTGCTTCCTCGCAGAAAAATTGCTTTCTGACAAGGAAGCAAAGGGAAGCTGCAAGAGCAGTCCCACTCCCTAGCTGCGCAGGTACATCATTTCAGGCACCTGGGGCAGCTGACAGAGAGGTAAATCACCATGGGGCTGGGGACGCTCCAGCCAGCGGCTCCTACCCTAAGCTGGGATCAGCTGCTAGTCCCAGCTGGGGTGGAAGCAGGAGAGGACGGGACTTCCTTTTCCCCTGCAAGGAGTGGCTGGGACTGTGTCATACCCATCCCCAGAAACCTCCCCCAGCTGCAGGGAGCTCAGCATCCTCCCCTGCTTCCTGTCTCTATCACTCCTCAACTACAGGGGGAGGGGTCACTGTACAGGGAGCTGATCCCTCATCTGCCCAACCCCCATGCATCCAGACCTCCCATACCCAGACATCCCTGCCAACCCACACCCAGAACTCCCCTAGCCCTCCTTATCTGAACCCCACCCCACTGAACCTCAACACTTGCCTCCAGACCTCCACCCCGCACCCAAACCAACACTTACTGAGCTCCCTGCACTCAAATCCTCACCCTGATGCCCCACCCCCTGCGCCACCCTGAGCCCCCACATCCAGATCCCCATGCCACTGATCCCCAACTAGCTGCACCTTGGCCCCCACTCCACCAAGCCCCACTCTCTAGCAGCCAGACCCTTCCACTGAGCCCAACCAGCTTCACCTGGAAGCCCCTGCAGAGTCCAATTGCCCCTGCACCTGGAACCTCCCCAACAAACCTCTGTGCATCCAGATCCCCCAACACTGAGCTGCCTGCACCCAGATTGTCCCACACAGAATCCTCTCACCCCACACCTGAATCCCCTTCACACTGAGCCCCTCCACACTTGGATTCTGCCTGGTTGAGCCTACCTGCCCTACACCTGGTGCGCCTGGCACACAGGGGCAGGGCTCCAGGGTGTTTCTGGGGTAGGCCCAGGCCTTGTGCTTTGTCAGGGTTGGGTGCAGTCTCACCGCTGAGTCTGTGTCCTGGGGCAGGAGAGGCTGCAGGGTGATCTTCCACCTTTGTGCAGCCAATGGCCTGTGCTCCCCACTGCCATGCTGAAGCCTCTGCATTTATTTATAGACAACTAAAACTTGCAGAATTTTAAAATATTGTGCGCAGAATTTTTTATTTTTTGGCACAGAATGCCCTCAGGAGTAGTGTATACATATATAGTGGGTGTGGGTGTGTGTAATGGGGGGTGTATATTTGTGGTGCAGGTATGTATTTTGTGTGCATATGTATGTGGTGTGAGGCTGTGTGCATATATATGTCGGGGGGGGGGGGTCCTTCCTTCCCTCCCGGGGTCTTTCCTTCCCTCCCTCTCCACTTTCCCCACACACAGCAAAGGGCACAATTCTCTCCCTCTTTTGCCCACAACCCCTGCCTTCCTACGGTTCCATCATGCCCCCAGGGCTCCTTAGACATTCCCTTCAGTCCGTTGCCCAGGTAGCCCTCCAGCAGCAGCTGCTGCTGTCACTGCCTGGTGCATTTATCCCTGTACCCGCTTCCACTGGCCAGAATTTAACACCTGACACTGTAGCCAAGGGAGGGCAGTACAAGGAGAGAGGGGCTGTTTTTAGCGGCATTTCCCTGTATCCGGCCTGCATTTCATTGGCAGTGTGACATTGGCAGATCACATCATGCCAGAGTGTTTTCAGTTCAATTCACTTGTGTATAAATCAAAGTGATTGTTAAATGTATCAGAGTGTATTTGGGGTGTTAACTTCATGAAAGCTTATGGGATGTTACTGGCATTGTTTTTACTTAACCTGTTATAAAGTAATGGCAAACATTTCCATTATGTGTACGCCAATAACTAACTAACCCCTCAGGGAAGCCATGTGGAATGCCAGTGAGGGATTTTAACAGAAAAGTGCTAATTTCAAAGCCAGTGGTTATTGTGTGTGATGATCGGAGGCAGAGGTGAAAGTAAGTTGGTCCGGTCCGGTCCGGCATACTGGCAAGAGCTGGTGCGCCGTACTGGACCGGCTTCCCCAGGCCAGCGATTTAAAGGGCTTGGGGCTCCCAGCAGTGTCCAGAGCCCCGGGCCTTTTAAATTGCTGCCCGAGCCCTGCTGCCAGAGCCTTGGAGTAGCGGTAGTGGGACTTCAGGGGTGATTTAAAGGGCCCAGGGTGCTGCCGGATTTAAAGGCCCTGCCTCTTCCACTTGAGGCAATACCCCTTCCAGTTGAGGCCCCACACCCAGCTCAGGACTCCGGCATACCGGTAAGTCCTTTAAGTTACTCTCATCCCTGATCAGAGGTCAAAGACTCCAAGTGCATTCCTCACTCTCCATCATCAGAAGAAGAGTCCACGTAAGTAAAGACACAGTCGGCTTGTTTTCTGTGAGAAAAAGCTATAAATATGGATTCAAGGAAAGATCTTTCATCTCTGGCCTGTTTGGACTCTCACAGGGAAGTGCATCAGAGGCAAAGCGGAGATCCCCAGCGACAATCTGGGTACCCAAAAAAGACTTTGGGGAAATTGGCAGTTTATTACATCACTGCCACCATTTGGAATTACAAACTGTGATTCATCTGTGCATATATTTTACCTACTTTAACCTCTCAGTAACTCATTTCCTTTTCTTAGCTAATAAACCTTTAGTTAGTTTACTATACAATTGACTGCCAGCATTGTTTTTGGTGTAAGATCTAGAGTACCACCAACTGATCTGGAGTAAGTGACTGGTCTCTTGGGTCTGGGATCAGTCTGATGTGTGATTTTTGGTGTAAGTGACTTGTCGCGGGGCAAGTACCACCCCATCATTCTTGCAGGGGGTGGTCCGGGCATGGTAGCCCTGTGATTGAATCAATATGGCTGCCCTTAGCCTCAAGGCTGCGTGGCCGGATGTTTGGAGTTAATAGGACTCCCCTTGGCTGCAGGGAAACGCGGACCAATGGCCAGAGTCCATAGGAGGGGGCAACCCATAGGAGAGTCCACCTGCCAAAGAGGGATGGCCAGGGTAGGAGGACCCAGACCCTTCCTGCTCTATCGGGTCCCAGCCCAGGGATAGGGAATGGGTTTGCCACTAAGTCGGTGGGGAATCCGCCTGAAACACACCGACTGCTGCTGGGATTCTGGCTAGTCCCTCCCTGAGCTACTTCTTACCATGACTCCTATAGTTGAAGTCTGGGCATCTTTGGAGTCCCCGGGCTCCTCGGGCAGTGCTGCTCCTGGTGACGGCGATCTCCCTGAGGCATCTGCCGGTGTCTGGGCACCTGGCTGGGTCTCGGCACCTCCTGCTCCCGCGGTCCAGGATTCCTGCTGCTTCTTGGCTGGAGCCAGTGAGGTGCTTCCTCCCTCCTCTGTGTCAGTCCTGACCTAAGTTCCCTTGAAGCGGCGCAGCCGCATGGCCACACAGCAGCATATTTAGCGCCGCACAGGCACACAGGGCTGCATGGGGAGAGATTCCTCTCCTCCTGCCCTGGACCCAACCCAGCCTGGCCCAGACCTGCCATGGCCGGGGAAGAGGTGCCCCTCCCCCAGCCCCAACCCAGCCCCAGCCCAGACCTGCCATGGCAATTGGAGAGGCACCCCTCCCCTCCCCCAGCTCAGGTGCTGCTGTGGGGAGAGAGAGCTGGGGGGAGTCCTCTCTCCCTGCCATAGCCCCGGGGCAGCCTGCACCCCAAACCCCTCATCTCCAGCCCCACCCCAGAGCCTGCACCCCCAGCCTGACCCCTCACCCCCCTGTACCCCAACCCTCTGCCTCATCCCGAGCCCCCTCCCACCCTCCGAACCCCTCAGCCCCATCCCCACCATATGAACTTTGTTATGTGCACCAATATGGAGCTGATGTGTCACACATCACCTCCATATCGGTGCACATAACAAAATTCATTCAGATATCCTTTCAGCAACAGCAGTTTCACATGGCTACAATGTAGCCATGGTGGCATGTCAAATGGACATCCATCTTGAATGGTCCCTTGCAGGTCTTTGTGCTGCAGCAAGAGTTAGTATGGGACAAGTGCTTAAATCCCTCAAAACTGCATCTTCCAACTTCATTTGTGGTTGGCCTCATGATCTACTTTCTTCAACCTCCGCTCTATAAGCTTTCTGTAAAGGCATACCTTCCTCAGCACACTGGACATAACTCCAACACTGCAATCATCTTGCTTTCAACTGATGCAAGACTGCAACTTGCCGGGATCGTCCATGTATTTTCTAGTTCATGACAAAAGCAAACCAATGGATGTTAAGAATATGCTGTAACTTTTGACACTGAAAGCTGTTTAGTTTCCTTCTTTGGCTATTTTTGGTTCTGCTCCATAGAACTGTTTTCATCGTTACTGTATTGCACATGTGTGTCTTTTGTCACACAGACATCCTGCCACCCAAACAAAGGCCTTTGAAAACACTGAAATGCTACTGATGCAAGACTGATCCGACAAACCTCCTGCTGTCCACCAACTAGCCAAACAGATAAAACTATTCACCATTCAATGCCTTTGATATCTGCATGCAGTGCTGGCAGGTTGTTCTGTCCCATTTTACAGCAGGCGTGCATAGCTTGCATTTTATCACCATTGATCTTAAGTTACAGAGATTCTACAGTTTTTCACAGCTCATCCAGCATTAGCTGTAGTTTGTCAGTGGCTCTCCCAGTGAGGCAAAATCATCCGCATGTTTGAGATCCTCTAAATTTGATGAATCTTTATATTTCACACCACCTACTTTGGCCTCCATCAGCTTTCTCACTGGTTAGTCTATTAGAACATTCAATAATGAAGGTGAGAAAATGCACCCCGGCGTACTCCTGATTCTACTGAAAACCAGTCTGGAAGCTGTGGACGCTGACTCCGCTCAGCATACCACGATACAGTTTCTTCACTAGGCACACTGAGTCCTAAGGCACTCCATACTGAGGTACCAGTATCCAGAGGGCAGGCTGATACACTGAGTCAAAAGCAGCTCCTCTCTCAGGAGGAACTCTACTGGCCTGATTCTTCTTGTATTGATCCTGCTGTAAATCAGGAGTAACTCCTCTCTCTATTAGGTGACTCACCATAGGCACAAACTTTCCCTTTTCCCTGAGGGTTCTCCATCCCCACTCCATCCCAAAGCCCTGCCCCCCCTCCACCCCTCCCCAAGACCCCACTTCTTCCTGCCCCTGCTCTGCCCCCTCCCCAAGGCCCCTGCCTGCCCACCATTCGTTGCTCTCCATCCTCCCCCAAGCCACCAAACAGCTGATTGGTGGCGGCACCAAACAGCTGTGTCTGGTGGGTGTTGAGCACCCACTATTTTTTTGACATGGGTGCTCCAGCCCTGGAGCACCCATGGAGTCTGTACCTATGTGACCCACCAGTCGCAAACCTGGGTCTGCAGGGTTTATAGGAGCAGCCGTGCTCCAACCCTCCATCTGATAGCCTGCATACCTGGAACACCTGAAGCCCAGCTCCTGTTTGAGGCTCCGCCCCTGCAGTCCTATTGGTGGAGTCCCAGAGCAGATGATTGGCCTACTAGCCCTACTTAAGCCAACAGCAGGAACAGGAAGCTGTCCACACTGTTCTGGAGTGTGTGCCCCATGCCCAATTTCCTGGCATCTGATTTGTTGTTCTCACCTCCAGTTTGTCTCCTATTTCTGACCTCCTGGTACCCTGACCCAGCTGACTCCTGTCTCACGACCACGGCCTCTGGCTACTAGGTCTGTCTGCCCAGAACCCCACTGTGACACTTACAGTGTCTGAGCATTTCACAGTCCTGAATATATATATCCTCACATACCCCTGTGGGGCAGGGCTGGGCTGTTAGTCTCATTGTACAGATGGAAACTGAGGCAAGAGAAGCTAAGAGTATTGTCCAAGGTAACACAGTAAGCCTATGGCAGAGTTGTAACTTGAACTCACATCCACCATGTACCAGTCTAGTACCCTACTCATTGGGCCATCCTTGTGCTATTTCACAGTCCCCAGTCATGTGCCAGGCCCCTCATGATACAAGGCCCCCTGCAATTCCACTGGGTGGTCTTCTCCTCTCATCCCCTGGTGTAAATGAGGGTCACCCACTGGGTGACACCAGTGTACAGTTGGTGTTAGTGAGATCAGAACTAGACCTCTTGGTTCCACCTTAGGAGAAGTGTGGCTTGGAAGATGGGGCAGGGGCAGAGCCTGATTCAGTTTGAGCCCCAGGGTCAGGGTGAGGGCTCTCTGTTCATGGCACACGTCCGCAGCTGCCCCTGGTTTGCTTGTTAGCACACTGCCTGCTACTGCAAGTGCTGGTGCGACCTTCCAGTCATTAGAGCCAGGAGGATTGCAAGGCTGAACTGGGAGCACACACAAGCCAGGCTTCAGCAATTATTTTTAATGTGGTTCAACTCTCCATGCTCTTTAGCAGGGTATCCACTTCAATTATCCATCAGTTGGTGCTCATTTAAGAGGATTATTTCACTGCATGCACCATCACCGCACTGGGCAGCACACACTTGCATTTATCTACTTAACAGCTTTAGCCAGTCCTGGGTCAGCCAATTGCCATCTCTTGCTGTCAGCCCTGCATGATTCGGTCTCTTTTAATTCCTTAATCAGACATTCTGGAGCTAAAGTCTTCCAAGGACATCAAAAATTTGCGTAGACTGCCATTCTGGGAAGAAGCCTGCCACAGATACATGCCAATGCCTCCTTATCACATCTTTGGGAGCCCAGGGGTCACTAGGGCAAGGATAATTATTATATAGATCGTCATGACCCTCCATAGGCACCAACTTTTCCTTTTCTCTGGGGGTGCTCCACCCCCACTCCACCCCAAGGCTGTGCCCCATTCCGCCCCCGCCCTTGTTACACCTCTTCCCACCCTGGCTCTGCCCCCTCCCCAAGGGACCAGGGTACAGTGACGTTCGGAGTTAGCATTTAAATGCACAGAAGTTAAGGTATTAGAGGCTCATGGTCACACCAGGCATCTCTCAGCACACCCCTCCCCCCAATTGGGATATCTCAGCCAAGATTGTCCAAGTAACTAGTGATTTGGGGGGCATCAATTTTTGGATGCCCAACTTGAGATGCCTTAAGGGGCCTGGTTTTCAGACAGTGCTGAGCACCTGCCTTCTGAACACCAGCCCTTTCCTGTGTCTCAAGATCCATCCATCCATCCATCCCTCTCCCTCTCCCCCCACATCCACCCATTTATCTATTGCACAGTGTGGCAGAGTTACCGTTGCTGTGACAATCTCACATTCATTCATTTACTCGGATGTCAAAGGTGTTACTCTAGCTTTACACTAGGGTAAGTGACAGTAGAATTTGGTCCAGTAACTTTGCAATTCCTGGCTTTTGCGCATTAAAATAATTTACAAAATAATCACTGTTATTGTCATTTTTGCATTGGTTTCAAAGAGAGAAAAGAAAGCTGATGAATGACATAGTGAAGGGAACCCATGTAGCATAGACATAGACAGAGATTCAGATAGAGCCAAGTTGGAGTGCATGTGAATTCCCAGCTGGGTGAGAGGGAGCATGGGCCACTGGTTAGTGCTCAGGATTAAGAGTCAGGAAACGCGTGGTCTATTCCCAATTCTAACTCTCTGTGACCTTCGGTAGGTCACTTCCTAAATCTGTATCTGTTTCCCCATCTGTGTAATGGTAATAATACTACTGAAGCACCTGTGATGCTTAGAGAGCAGAAAGAGAGTCAGGAGTCCTGCGTTCTATTTAGTTTCTGCCACATGCTCCACATGTCACCTTGGACAAAGCATTCTCCCCCCACACACACTCCCATGCACCTGTGAAATGGGATAGTTGACGTAAACTCTTCGGGGCAGGGACCGTCTCTTCCTCCGTGTCTGTGCTTCAAGGTACTCTGGTAATACAAATGATAAATAATAATTGTCACAATTCCCTGCAATGTCCCTTCCAGGGCTGCCGGGGGAGGGGGCCAAGTGGGGCAATTTGCCCCAGGCCCCACAGTGGCCCCCACGAGAATATAATATTCTATAGTATTGCAACTTTTTTTTATGGAAGGGGGCCCCGAAATTGCTTTGCCCCAGGCCCCCTGAATCCTCTGGGCAGCCCTGGTTCCTTCTCCAAGCATGCACAAACCTCAGTCACTCTCTGACCTGCAGAGGGGGCATGTGTGACGTTCCCCTCTGGTGTTATCCGGACTGGTGATTTGCTAGGTCACTCCAATCCTTGACTCTGGGAGCCAGCCTTACCCTGCTCTGCTGTGAGAACCCCCACTCCTGGGCTGTTCACACACAGCCTCTGGCATTTAAGCTGCTCCTTGGATTGTGCAGCCGAATGACACTAGCCAATATCTCCGGTCCCAGACACAACCCTAGGAACCTCCATCTTGCAGTGTCCAGTTATGCCCGCTGAACACTGCAAGCTTATATGAGTTCGTCAATTTAATAAAGAAATTGATATGTACCAGGCTTGTTATCCCAAATGGCATCTCTGACACGCTTCAAACCAAACGCACTGCTTCCGGTAGAATAAACAAACAGATTTATTAACTATAAAGATAGATTTTAAGTGATTATAAGCCAAAGCATAACAAGTCAGATTTGGTCAAATAAAATAAAAACAAAACGCATTCTAAGCTGATCTTAACACTTTCAGTGTCTTTACAAACTTGGATGCTTCTCACCACAGGCTGGCTGGTTGCTTTTCAGCCAGGCTCTCCACTTTGATCAGCGATTCAGTCGCTTGGTGGTGGTGATGTCTGTAGATGTAGGTGGAAGAGAGAGGAAGAGCATGGCAAACATCTCTCCCTTTTATCATGTCCTTTCTTCCCTCTTGGCTTTGCCCCCCCACTTCAGAGTCAGGTAAGCATTACCTCATTGCAGTCCCAAACTGACCAAAGGAAGGGCGGTGACTCACTCGAGAGTCTAACAGATTCTTTTGTTGCTGCCTAGGCCAACGTCCTTTGTTCCTGTGAGGCTGGGCTGGGTTTGTCCCATACCTATCCTGATGAGGTGTGAACTGCCTCTCTGCTTTTGGAGAGTTTTTGCCTGGGTTTATTTTAAGCCATGAGGATACATTTTCAGCCTCATAACTATATACATGAAATTATAACCTATAACGTTACTGCAACAATTACTATAGCATCACTATAACAACAATGATCATGAGCCTTCCAAAGACACATGACAAACTTTGCATTGGATACCACATAATCATTTTACAAGGATGAACATGGGAGTGCTGGGCGTTCCCCCGAGGTACAGAGTGTCACAGAATGAACTACAAACATTGGATTTATGATCCAGTATGGCAGGAGGCAGGATACTGGACTAGATAGCCAGCCCAGTTTCACATGCGAATTTGCATCCACCCAAGAAGACCAGACCAGACTTTTCAGAATGTCAAAGAAAGACTTGGCCTTGGCTGAAGATTCGGGCTGGTTCTTGTTTTCTCTGACCCTGTTCAGCCACCCCTGAGCCTTGCACAGATATTTATATCATTCTGCTCCATCCAATTCTATCTGGATTCAATGGGTCAGATTGTGCCCTCAACTGCTCATCAAAGTCAAAGGGGTTTCCACTGCTGTCCCTGAGAGAGTTTAGCCCAACATGTCTCCATTGACTCACCCATGATTTGTAGCCATTCTTCCCGAGCTCTCTGCTGAGAGGGAGAGAGGATTAATGCTGTGTTTGTGGGCATCTGTGTTGGGAAAGATCCAGTCCCATAAGTGACATGAAAATTTAAAGGCACTAATAATTTATGACCTTTAGCAATTTCCTTGATGTCTCAGTTAAAAGTAACTTTGGAAACCACAACTAAGATGAAAAGTTGGCTGCTTCCATGGCTTGCCTTTGGGTAGTAGAAAAGAAGTGAATATTGCATGTCTGTCTCCCCTCCAGCCTGCAGAGCAAACTGCAGAGCACACACACTGGGCTACACGAGGCCCCAAGGGGCAGGAGACCACCACAAAGGCACCGGAGATAACACAAAGGCAAACCTCAAAGTATTCTAAGGGTTGGGACTTGTAAGAACCCAAATGTTTACAGGCTTTTTGAGCTCTCTGGGTCTGCACACAGCACTGGGCTAGCTATGCCACTATCCTGCCTCCTGCTGTAAGGAGTCAGACCAATGGTCCATCTAGTCTCCTCCATATGCAGACTGGCCTCATCCAGTATCTTGCCTATTGCAATAACTGATGCTTCAAAAGAGGGTAAAATATGCGGGGGGGGGGGGGGGGGAGGGGACTATGTCCATTTTGGATGCACAGACACTGCAGGGGGAAGAGGGTGATGTGAACCCGGCCCTGAAAAATTGGTGCTGTTCCCGGGCATTGGGGTCCTACTGCCCATGTGGGATCTACAATGGGAATAAACCCTATAATGCCTACCCCTCAGTCTGGGCCAGCCTTCTAGTACCAGCATAATGGAGCCCTGCTACCAGGAACCTCCCCCTCCCCCCGTTTGCACTTAAAGCTACATAAGCAAACAAAAGTTTCAGAACTAGGGCTGGATTGTTTTTCCCAGGAGAAATTTCAACCAAACCAAAAATATATTTGTTTTAGTCAATAAAATTATTTGATATTTTTCTGACTTTTTAAAAAAACTAAAATATTTTGGTTTAAAATAGAAATATTTCAGGTTTTGGATAAAAATTATCTTTTTTTCCAAAATGGACATTTTTGTGAAAATGTTTTTAATCCGAAAAGCCATTTTCTGTTGCAATTTTTTCTCCAGTGGGGAATTCTCCATTAGCTCGATTACAATCCCATCTAGACGCATGCACACACCCCTCTGACCCATCTCCTTACCTGGTGCCCACCCCCTCCCCACCCTTTCCCACCATCTTCCCCTTGTTCTCCTGCTCTCCATGTGCTATTGTGCCATGTCTAATCTAGACGGGAAGGTGCTGTGAATCTGCCAGCGCGTTAGACTAAAGAATAAGATCTGGCTCAATCAATAGTATCTGGCATTGTGAATGCTTATCCCTGGGCACAATGCGGCCTGTCGCTGGCAGTTGGGTGACCACGCATCTCTTATTTTTAAGATGCATGAAATGTATTCAGACTGGTAAGTACATTAGGTTGACGCTGGTGACAATGGCAATGTGTACTGTCTCGAGGGCAGTAGATATGTACAAGTGAGAGAAAAATTCATGCTCTGCGAAGGGACATGGTGTTGTCCCTTATTTTTCGTGTGGTTTTCCCTTATTTCCCTCCAACACAGGAGGCCACCCACCCTCCGGGGCTGTAAGCACTGCATGTCCAGGAGCCAGCCCAGAGTTTGCACTGTGATTTCCCTTTTGAATACTCTTCTAATTATAAACTATAGAGGGGCCTGATTCAGCAGCGTGCTGAGCAGCCTCCGTCCCGCAAGGAGATCACAGCCCGGGCCTGGCCCTATTTCCCCCCCGCCGCCCATTGCTCCTGCAGCAGCGGGGTTGGATGTCCCTGCTGGCAGCCAGCACGTCACAGGTTAAAAGCCAGCGACGATTCATTGGGCTAGTGCGGCGCAGCCCCAGCCAATGCCTGGCCGCGGTGCGCCGGGAGCGGCTGGTGACTGGTTCGCACCGCCCCCCCGAATAATACAATCATAATAATGCTAATAAGGCGCCTGTGCCCGTCAAGGCGGAGGAGGATCCGAGAACCGGAACCTTTGCGAAGCCAGGCGGGCGCGGAGCATCCAGGAGCAGCCCCCAGCCCCCCTCCAGCCGGGTCCGAGCCAGGGTTGCTGCAGCGTCGGGGCTTCCCTGGCTCGCTCCCTCCCAGGGCTTCCCGGCCGGCCGCTGCGCGAGGAGCCCGGCCCCGCTCCCGGCTGCGGCGGGTGGCGATGAGCGCGGCTCGGGACGGGCAGCGCTGGTCCGGCCCCCCGGCCAGCCAGCCCCCCGCGCGGTGACAGCCTCCCCCCAGCATCCGGGGCCGGCGCTCCCCGCGCTCGCTGCGCCCCAGGCTCCTTCCCCCGCTGCGCGGCGCCGTCCGAGGAGCAGGCCGGGGGCTGCCCTCGCAGGGCGGCGCGGGGGGCTCGCTCGGCCCCGGTCCCGGGAGACGCGAGGATGGGCTGAGCACCGCGGGGGCCTCTCCCCGGACTTGGGGGACCCGCGGCCCGGCCAACACCCGTCCTGCTAGTAGAGGGAGCGGTGGCGCCGCCTGCCCGGCCCGGGGCTCGGCGCAGAGCAGCGAGGCGGGAAGAGACGGACTCCGCAGGGCCAGGCTTAGCTCCCGCCCGGCCCGATCCCCCAACCGCAGCGGTGATTCCGGGCGCGCTGCAGCCGGGCAGCCCATGGCAAAGAGCAGGTGGATGCGAGCATGACTCGGGTGATTAATATTCCAGCAGCGTGCCAAGCTTTCCTCGCTCGCTGCACCAAATCCTAGCAGCCTCCGAGCCAGCACCAGCATCGCCGCTGCACCAATGGTTCCCGGCCCTGCGGCTCTCTGCGCCTGGCACCTGGCCCTGCCTCGCTGAGCGTTACCATGTGGCTTTGGTACTTAGCGCCTGGTCAACGCCTGGGGCTGAGCTGCGGGAGAGTCTGGCTCCTGGTCCTCTTGCTGCTGGGTTGTGACCTTGCCCGGGAAGGGGGGTCGGTCCTGAACTGCCCCCCAAAATGCGTGTGTGCTAGCAACATCATCAGCTGCTCCAAGCTGGGCCTCGGAATCATCCCCACTAAGCTGCCTCGCTTCACAGCCATCCTGGACCTCAGCCACAACAACCTGACCCGCCTGCGGGCGGACTGGACCCCCGCCCGCCTCCCCCACCTCCACTCCCTGCTGCTCAACCACAACGCCCTGGGATTCATCTCCACCGAGGCCTTCTGCCACGTCCCGCACCTGCGGTACCTGGACCTCTCCTCCAACAGCATCAAGGCGCTGGAGGAGTTCCTCTTCAGCCAGCTGCAGGAGCTGGAGGTGCTGCTGCTCTACAACAACCAGATTGCCCAGATGGACCGCAGCGCTTTCGATGACATGGCCAGGCTGCAGAAACTCTACCTGAGCCAGAACCAAATCTCCCGCTTCCCCATGGAGCTGGTGAAGGACCGGGCCAAGCTGCCCGACCTAGCCCTGCTGGACCTTTCTGCCAACAAAATCAAGGGCCTGCCAGTCGCGGCCCTGAAAGGCCTCCCTGCCTGGATGAAAAACGGCCTCTACCTCCACAGCAACCCGCTGAGCTGTGACTGCGGGCTGTACGAGCTCTTCACGCACTGGCACGCACGCCAGCTCAGCTCGGTGGTGGACTTCCGGGAGGAGCTGGTGTGCAGCCTGCCCCTGGCCAAGCGCAGTGTCAGCATCTTCACCCTCAACAGCCAGGACTCCCTCAACTGCAGCGAGTTCAAGGAGCAGATGCTGGAGGCCTACCTGGGGGACACGGTGACCATCGATTGCGACACCAAGGTCCGGGGGGCGACCACCAGGGAGTGGGTGACCCCAAACAACAGGCGCTTCCCGGAGGAGACCGCCAACAGCACCATGACAGTGCTGGGCAATGGCAGCCTGCAGATCCGCCTCATCCGGGTGGAGGACATGGGCACGTACACCTGCTATGCAGTCAGCCAGGCCTTCAATGAGACCCTCTATGTGGACGTGATGGTCCACAACTTCACCCAGCACGGAACTCACGACACGCTGAACACTGCCTACACCACACTGGTGGGCTGCATCCTCAGCGTCATTCTGGTGCTCATCTACCTGTACCTGACACCGTGCCGCTGCTGCTGCCGTGGCAACGAGAAGCTGGCCGCCCAACCAGAGGACAGCATCAACTCCTCCATGCTCAGCACCACGCCCAACCACAACCCCGAGGTGGCCGTTCGCAAGGGAAGCCTCAGACACCTCGCGGCTTCCGGCCCCATGCAAGGCCAGAACGGTAAGGTCAAACCCAACAGCACGCCAGAGCAGGCGGCCAGAAGGGCCCAGAAGGCCCCCAGGAAAATGTCAGACCCGGACTCTGTCAGCTCTGTCTTCTCGGACACGCCCATCGTAGTGTAGGTGTACGGAAGACGCGGAGAGGTGGGAATGTTGGAGAGCGAGTGGACAAGGACAGGTAGTGACCCTCCCCTAGAGTGCAGCTGGCCAGCGGGGCAGGGGCTGGGCCCAGCAGTGGGGTGATGGGTCTCCATGCACATGGCACAACGCTGCTGCCAGGCGCTGCCTCCCGCTGTGCAGCACTGATCTTGCCAGCACCCCAATGAACATTGTCCTCCCATCAGCAGAGCCCAAGCGGCAAGCAGAGCCCGGCAGTCCACTCCCTGCAGCCGCCCCCAGCCCTTGACGAGGAACTCCAGCCAGAGCTTTGCAGAGTCCCACCAAGAAATGAAACATGCAGCAGGGATATGGCGCCAGTGCCCCGCAGAGCTGAGAAGGTGGGGCAGGGGGTTGCTGCTGAAAGAGCCCATGCTGCAATGCTGGGGCAATCCTTCCTTACTGTTCAAGGGACATCCCAGGTCTGTTTCTGACTACCTTGGCACGAAACCATGCTCATCTCTGAGGTGTCCCAGCACCACAACCTTGGCCTGTATCCGCCATTTGAAGGTCACCTTCTGCTTTATAGCTTGGCCACTGAAAGCCTTGACATCCGTTGGGGACCAGCGTGTGGGAGCAGGGGGTCTCTCTTCTGCTACCAAACAGCCTCTTGCTAGATACCCCCTTTTAGAACTAAGGCAACCCAAAGATTTTCAGCTCCATCAGGATGAAAGCGGGAACTTAGGACACAGTGGGGCATGATCAACACCAGCTGGTCCCCCAGTGAGCTCTCTGGCTGACAGCCTAATGATCAGATTCCCATTCCTAATTACAATGATACATCAAGGCACAAGCTGGGTTTCCGGGACAGCTATTCGCATTGCAGAACATCAGCAACCCCTTGGCAGGCTGTGCCGTGGCTGCCAGGGAGGCACTGCGCCTCTACCCGTTCTGTACGGCGCTCGTGTGGGCTGTCCCAGCGAGCCAAGGGGCTGCGTGCTCCAGGGATGTTAGGAAGGGGAGCTGGTAATGGGGTCTGCTGAAGGCAGCAGGCAGAGCACAGGATCCCTGCAGGGAAGGGGGGTTGGGAACTGTGATCAGACATAGCAGCACTTCCGAGCAGACATGGGGGGTGGGGCCCCCAAAATATGCTCCTGCTCCTTCTACATCCCCCCCCCCCTTAAGCCTCCCCCACCCCCATGATCCAGGTGGCTTTTCTCTCTGCCCAGCTACAAATTGATTCCATCCTATATTTCCTTTTCCCTTTTCCTGTCACCTGGGAGAGTCTGGGCCCTCCCCAGTGGGGGCAGAAGAGCAGACTGTCCCCTTGCAGTGGTCCCTTTGCCTGCCCCCATATGAGGGGGACAGAGATGTGGTCTTGACATGGACATCCCAGCTCTGAGCCTGCTAGCAACAAACTCACCCAGCACAGGCCAGCTGGAGGTAGGGTTTGGTCTGTGCACCAGGTACAGCTAGAGGACTCTGCGTTAAGCAGGCGCTATCCGTAGAGGAGATAGCATTCCCCCTTTCCCTCAGACGAGGGGGGGTCCCAGAGGGAGGGTGCTGCTGGACATGAAGGTAGGGGGAGCTAATCAGATGCCCATGGCTGTCTGGATGTTACCTTGTGGGGATCCCACCCAGCCTACAGCTGGTTCTCAAGCCGTCCGTTCTACTAGTGGCTCTCTTAGCTTCAGGGAGCAGGGGGTGAACAAAGGTGGGCAAGAGCAGCCCAGAGAGATTGGGGTAGAGGGAAGCCTGCACTGATCTCTCTGGCCATGAATAGCATCATCAGCAAAGAGTGGCGAGCTCCATGGTACATTGCAGTGGACTCTCCCTGGAGCCCTAGATATCTTCTTCACTGCCCCAGCTGGCATCGCCCTGGGGGTTGTCCGAGCCTGCGAGGGGCCCAAGGTGATGGCTGGCACAAGCAGAAGGAGCACGAGGCACCATCTCCTCCATCACACTCATCAGCCCGAGAACGGGGCTCAGCTCTGGGACTCATCTAAATGCTTTTCCTGGCATGTTATTGTGAAGCATGAGTCCTCCAAGAGAAGCATGCGATCCAGGTGAGACCAGCCTGCAAGCCACACAGCAGGGAGCTCGGGGGGAGGGGGCAGAGCAAGGGGAGGGTATGTGTGAAAGGGATTGTGCCGGGAGGGGAGGGGGGAGGAGGAAGGGGCGATTTGGCCCTGATGGGCTGGTTTTGTGCGACTGAGATTCAATCCTGGCACCTGTGGAACCACAAGGCTGCCTAGCTGCCCCTCCCCCCCCCACCCGTGCAGTCACTTCCCCTCCGCATCCCCCCCAAAAGCCCTGCTATCTTGCAGCCTCATTGTGAGCTCCCCGAATACCACAGCCACCTGGGTGCTAGGCAGGGAGCGCCCCGGGCAGGCTGAGGCAGCTGCAGGAACGGGGGGAGGGAACAGGGAGACCTGACTCAGGGGAGGTCAGTGCCCTCCACACACTGGTTCCCATGTCTGCCTGGCCCTCCCTGGAGTGACACGCGTACGCTGTCGCACACAGCTTTCCCCCTCCCCCCTCTCCCCCCGTACAATCGCATCTGTGCAAGGGCATCCAGCCCAGTTCACGTGCTCAGCGGGCGGACCTGTGGGCTGGTGTGTGGCTTGGCACACAGGGCCGAGCAGCTGTGCTGTGTGCATGGGGCTATTGTGAGCGTGGAGCTCGAAGGGGGCCGAGTGACTCTGCCGGCTCGTGTCTGGGAGAGGTCAGAGATGGGGAGTGAGACTGAGCACATGGGTACCTTGCTAGGGGTGTGTGCATGTCTCCGTGTGGATGAGTGCACAAGTGTGCATGGGGGTGTTGCATACCTGTGTGTGTATGGATGCATGTGTGTGCTTGAGAGCACACACAAGTATGCATGGGGGTGTACGTGTGTGTGCACATTCTCACTCACACACACACACACACACACCCCATTCAAAGACCCAGCCTCCAAACACTGCTGCTCCCCTCCCAGCTTGCCTGCCAGAAGCTGTGGGCGCCTCTGCATGTGACAGGAAGCAAAGGGGATGAGATCCCCTAAGGCCCGGGGAGCACAGCCCACTGTCCAGACCTATGGCCAGAGCTGCCAGGAAGAGCTATGCCTAGCTCTCCAGCAGCCCCTTCAAGAGCCAGACTGCCCGAGAGAGCAGTTCAGGGCTGCAGGGCGAGTGAGGCTGCTGGCTGGGCTCGTGTCTTGCACTGCCCCCTGACTTGCTGAGAGCCCTACCCATGGGCCAGGACACAACTCAGCCCCATGGAGAGACCCCCATGTAGGGGCTGTGCCACTGCCCAGTTGGGAGACGCCAGGGACAGCAGGGTTAGAGAACTGAAAAGCTCCCTGTGGTGCTGCTCCCGGGAACAGAAAGGCAGGGGCAGAAGCAGAGAGCGGGAGCCCTGGGTTCCGTGCGCCAGCTTGTGTGCTGGGCTGTCCCACAGGCTGTGTGCTGTGGCCTTGCGAGGGGATGCGGGGGGATGTTGCCTTACTAGAATGTGCATTAGGGAGCCATTGGTGAGCCCCAGCAGGGCCCGATAGGCAAACCCTAGATGCTTGATGGTGCAGCCTGCTCTGAGCTCCTCACCATGGCTGTGTGCCTTGACAGGGCCATGCAGAAGGATGCAGAAGGGAAGAAAGGACTGCTCTGGGCAGTCAGATCTCCAGTGCCCTGTATCCTATTCCCCTCCCCCTGAGCTGGCCAGTCCACCAGATCAGAGCCAGTGCCCCAGAGAGGGAAAAGGCCCAAGAGCCTATTCCCCACCCCCAAGCCAGCCAGTGTCTGTTGCATCTGACCAGAAGATTGTGTCCCCATAGCCTGAGCTCCAACCTCAGTAGCCCCTTGGTGAGCAGCTAGAGCCTTGCCTGCTTTCATGGCACCGGATGACACTGTGCATCATCAATCGTTCCTAAGGCCTTTCCTCCCTTTAGTCCTGCGCAGGCAGAAGGGGAAGCCCCCCACTCTCTTTCCCATTGTAAATAAACAAGTGGCTGGAAGATTCACCCACTGGCCGCACAACTACCTGCACAGAAAGAGGGGCCTGGGGAACAGGTCTGGGCAACCCCCCGGCCTGTGTCTGCCACACAGGGAAGGCTGACAGGATCCTACTGGAAACAGGCAAATGAAGCCCACCAAGAGCATGGGAGAGCTCTCCTCCCCCCATCCCTGCCACATCCCAGGAGATATAGCCCCCAAAAAGACAGGACTGAGATCACGGCATGCAAGACTGGCCACCCTTGCACTTACTAATCAATGGGCAGATTCTAGAAGGTGCTGAGCACCTTCAACTCCATCGCCCAACACCATGAAGGATCAGGCCCCTGATCTGGATGCCTCTCTCTGCTAGTGCCCGACAGCTGATGCTAGAGAGGCAGGACACCCCTTCCCCATGTCCAGGGGTCCACCCTGTGAGGGTATTGATGGAGGGGCACCCCTCCCCCAAGCATCCTCGCAGCTCTGCCTCAATACACCGCTTGATACCAGGAACAGGGGCTTGGGGGCAGCCAGGAACGGAGTGGTGATGCTGGGTCACCGCTCAGAGGAAGGAAGCTGGAGAGGGAAACCCACAGGGCAGGGCGGGGGCCCAGCATGCTGAACAGAGAGCCTGTACCCTAAAGGGGTCCCTGGCAGTGGACAGGAGCCCCCAGGAGGGTTAAGGGAGAGCAGAGAGGGGGCAGGAGAAGCTCTGGTTCCACGGGGTGGGGGGGGGAAGTGTGTGTCTGTGTGTCTATGTCTGTGAGTGCGCAGAGGGAGGTGTCCCAGTTAACCGCTGTGTCTGGGGAGCCTCCAGGCTAGGTCAGAGGTGGCTGCTCTGCTCCCACCAGGCTAGGGCCAGACAGCTCCAGGCAGAGCCTGGCCACTCCTGCCCCACTCTGTGGGCTTGCAGGCCCCATGAATGTTATTCTGCCCTGCACGGGATGTGCATTCTGTTCTCCATTTCAGCCAGAGCCGCCAGGCCCGCAGTGCACACGGGCTGCAGCTCTCTCTGGTAGGCTGTGCTCTGACGCATAGACATAGGCGAAAATAAACATGTTTTAAGGTTCTGCATTCGCAGGCTCGTCTGGTTTTTCACTGGCCTGGTGAGTAATGACAGGATGTTTCCAGGAGGTGGAGAGAGGCCTGAGACAACGGACATGCTCACCTAGACAGGGCTATGGTGGGGACTTCAGCCATCAGGGCAGCTCTAGAATAAAGGTGGCGCCTTGATGGAACAGGGCCTGGGGTTAGGTGCCCCAGGTCAGGTCATGGTTCCCAGCAGGGCTGCTTTGGGGCATCCCACTGTAGACAAGGCTGCGGCTGGGAGGGAGGAAGGCCAGCAGCAGCAGGACTCCAGCTGGTACAGGCATGCGCTGCTGTAGGTGGCTCTCTAGCTCACCTTGGCAGGCACTAGGGTTTCCGCAGCACCCACGTGTTCCCAGTGGGGAATGAACAATGGGAGAGATCAATGTCCAAGTTGGCCATCAATGTTGGGAGCGTTGGCCATCTCGGGCAGGGTAAGCTGCGGTGAGTAAGCCATGCTGGGAAGCCGCCAGAGGACAGTGCTGTGGGGTTATTGAGGGGGAATGTGACCCAGCCCCAGTGGGAAGCAGTCACAACAGTCATTCAGTGACAGCATGGCTAGGTGTAGATGTGGCGGTCTAACATGGCATTTGGTGATCTGGCACTGCTGGGGGCTGGTGTGGAGGATACAAACTCCATGATAGACCCCTGGTGTCAGTGACACAGGGTAACCAACCATTAAAGGTCTGACCTGGTGCCAAAGGCCCGTGGGCTGAAAGGATTCACTGGGAAGGGGAGCAAACCGTTTAGCAGTTTTAACCCTTCTGCCAGGTGCTGTCTGGAGCAAAAAGGACCGGGTTCTATTTTCTAGGGGTTCCTTTTAAAGACTTAAATAGCACTGACTTCAGCCCCCACCCAGAAACCTGGGAGACTGTCTATACCCCCCTGGGAGTCCTTGATGGGCAATGCTTCCCTGCCTGCAAGCGCTGAGTCCAGGGGTCTAAAACAAATAGAACTTTATGGGGGTGGGGAGTAGGGGACAACTGGCTGAACTTGGGAAAACCAGCAATTAACAAACTCTAGCAGGTAAGCCTCCCCCACCCTTTAACAAGAGTCTCACCCTTACTCCTCTGGCCGCTGTGACTGGCTGATGTGTTTCCCCAGCTCCCTGCTCACCATTAGCTGCCCTGGAGAAGTCCAAGGATGCTAGCAGGCTGATGCAGCCTGGGCTGCTCTGGGGGCGCTGTCTCCTGACCTGGATGGGGTGATTTGGGCAGGGAGGCTGCTGCTTTCTGTACAGCCAGAGCCACCTCAGCATTGCACCAGCTGCTGTCTCGCATCTCAGCTCAGCTCTCTAGAAAAGAATCCATGTCTCCAGCCCTCGATGCAGTCCTCCCCCGAGACAGGCACTCTGCACACTGCCCCACTGTCTCTCTCCCTTTAGCTCTCTGCCCATACTGCAGTCCTGGGCAGGGTGACTCCAGGCACGCTTGCTGCTGCTCTCTTGTCCTCACATCTCCCAGCAGTGTCAGTTGCATTCTATTGCCCTCAAACTCACAACGTACCTGGATTTCCACCAAAACACCCCAAATTGCCACATAACTAAAATGCCAGCAAGGCTGGGCCCATTCAGTCCATTCCCGCTGCTCTCCACTAGAGGCTGACAGAAAGCTCCCTCCCCCACAGCGCCCCTGCCCAGCTGGAGTGTGTGGGTCATTTGGGACTGCTCTACTACTACTCACCAACAGGGGTCAATAGTGAGCACTCGGCTCTCTGAGGCTTCAGGCCACAGGATTTATTGTGGTACTTGCCTCTCTTCAAACATGGTCTCACCAGAGTAAGGAGCAGGGTCGGCTGACACACACACACCACACACAGGTCCCAAACACTCACCACATGCACACTGCACAAACATCAACCCTGCAAACACCTCACACACCCCAAGCCATGCACACCCCAGCCTCGTTGGCTACTGGCAGATGCCCAAGAGAGAGGCACAGAACAAGCACGGTGGTTCTGCAATCCCACCTTCCTGTCCTACCGTGTGTAAAGGTACCTTATACACACACACACCCCTGTACAAAGTGCAGCTCTGCTGGCCCAGAAGATCTGGTGCATAAGGGCTGGCCTAGATGGAAGCCAAAGCAGAATTTGGCCGTAGGCTTGCAGAATTTAACTTGAACCTTTAAAAGCGAAAGGCTAATGCAGCAAAACTGATGACTGCATCATACAGACTGAGAGCTATGCCTGCCGGAGGGCTAGACATGACTGGGTGGGGGCTGGGAGTGTGATGCATGGAAGGACCCCGCTGCTTCTGTCTGCACGTTTCTGAGAGGGCTGTGCATTCATCACAAAGGTGCCAATAGGCCCGTCAGGGTAAATGTTCCCCTTTCCCACTGCGCTGACAGGAGTGATTGATCTGAGCTGACAGCAGCTCGGCCCATTCAAAGGGCGGCTCGTGCTCGTGGCTGGGAGACGCCAGCGGCTCAGGAGACAGCGTATGGTGCTGGAAGGTAAAATCTTTTCTAGTCATTAATGCCAAGAAATGTCAAAGGCGATGGAGTCACTGGTGCCGACTGACGGGAGCACTGTGTATGGAGAAAACACTGCAGCCTGCTGGGACACATGCTCTCTGCCAGACCCCTCTGTACACCGCAGCTAATGATGGCTCTGTGGCCATTCCGGTAGTGCTGGGCCAGCTTGTTCCCCTGGATGTGACCTCAGTGACCACTGCACTGGACACCAGCATTTGTTTGTGGGTCTGTGCACGAGGGGAGCTCTGAGACCTGGCTTCCATCCCTGCCACTTTGGGAGGCTATTCCACAGCCTAATGGCTATCCACCATTAAGAGATTTCTTGTAATACTCTGCTTTCTTCATTTCCTCCAGGCCCTCCTAGCAATTCCCCCATGTGCCTCTGCTTCCTTGATGTTTAGCCCATGCAAATACCTGCAGCATGCTATCATGTCTCCCCCAGGGCCTGATTTGCAGAGATGCAGCGTGCTCACAACTCCAGTGGAAGCTAATGGGAACTGATGGCAAATCAAGCTCTTAGCCAAGCTAGATCTGTTTAGCTCCTTCCATTCTCACAGTGAGAAAACCCCTCCAGCCCTCTACTCATTTCTTTGGCTCTTCTCTGAATTTTTCCCCTATGTGCTGACGGTTTTCTAGTAGTGAGGTGTCCAGCGCTGACCCCTGGCCCTCAGTCTCTGTGTGTGCACGTGACTGTGAGGCTGCCCACTCTAGGTGTGAACCCTGATCTGTTAGGGGACAGGGTGGGTCTCTCCACCAGCTCAGTCATAAAAATGATGCTTCCCAGAGAAGAACAGACGGTGCCAGCTGCTTTTTAAACCCTGTCCTGGCCGTCACGACTTTTTTGCCAAAATGGGCATTTATCTCATTTGTTCTTACCAAGTTGATCAGTTGGTAAGAGCAAACAGGACAAATGCCCAGTTTTGCCAAAAAAAGTGGGATGCAGAGGAACATGCAGGGGGTGGGGAGTTAGTGGCAATGCCAGCTCTGTGCAGTGGGGGAGGCAGGGCTCGGACGAAAAACTCTGCCAGCCCTTTGGGGGGGGGGCGGGACTTGGGTGAGCAACTCAGGCCAACCCTGCATGCGGAGAGGGCTCGGGACAGCTCCACATGGTGCCCTATTTTCCCTTGGGGAAATATGGTCACCCTAGAGCTGCTTGGAACTGGCAGGAACAGCAGCTGCAGGGGAAAGCCAGCAGTGGGGGGCTGGGAAGAGAATGCACACCCACATGGGGGACCGTCACACCTGGGCACGTTCACCCTCTGAAAAGAGCAAGTTCAGCCCCTGCCAATTCCCTGTAATTTACTAAGGAGGAACCCCTCACATCCCCTCCCCCTCCCCAGGTGAGCCTTGGAGAAAGGTGGAGCTGACCTTGGAGAAAGGCAGCGCATCAGCCACATCCACCTGAGTGCCCTGAGCTAGTCTTGCCCACCGCTGTGGTACACAGGCTTCCAGATTTAAAAATGAGCCCCCTGTCTGGCTGTGGCTCAGAGAGGAGTCCCAGGAATCTTCCAAATCATCCAGCCCATATGCAATCACATTTTTCACATCTCTAGCCTCTGACTTGGCTAGCCACGATTGCTCCTCACAGCTCTCGGGCAGGAGAGGGAAGTCGTATTATCCCTATTTAATAGACAGGAGCATTAAGGGACCTGGACATGAAATGGCCAATTTCTCACAGAGCGGCGGTGGAAAAGCCAGGAATAAAACCCAGTAGACCTCACTCCCAATCTCTTGGCCCCATTCTCCTTCCAGGGCTGGGAGTAGAACCCAGGGTTCCTAATCCCCAGTCCTTCTGCTCTAATCATTACACAACATCTGCTATCTGCCACTCCCTCCTGTGTTAAAGCAGAGCCTGTGCTATGAAAGCAGCTCTCCCTTGGGCAGCTCCACAGTTAGCATCCCTTTCACCAAGCCCCTGGAGTTAATACATTATCAGGCTTCTCCAGAGACCCTTCAAGCAAAGAGAGAGACGTTGCTGAGAGACGCATACTAGACACATTGGGCTCCTTCCTCCTGGCCCTGGCAGCCGAACACTATTATAGCCATTATAGCACCCAGGAGCCTGCGGGGGCACAAACAGAATGACAAAGGCAATGCCCCAAAGATGGAGCTCTCCAATGAGCAGCATTCCCATCCCATGGCTGCTGGAATCACTGTCTGTGCCCTGCCTGCTAATACAGTCAGCACTCAAGCCAGGTAACAGTTCTACCTTTGGAGACCAACGCTGGGTTTGCACCCCTCCTTGCACCCATTTCCAGGTCTGGTGCATTGCAGCTTGGTGGCATGGGAGCTGCAGGATCTGGGGCCCATAGGGCCAATGCTGCTCGGTGGCTTGGGTGCAGCACAGTGATACAGCTGCTCTAGAGGAGCACAGACCTCCCTTTCCTTGCTACTGCTCATGGGAAGGTTCTGAGACTCTCTCTCCAGAGTGCCAACCAAATCCTGGGCAGCAGCAGTGCTGATCTCGGGGCACCCTGGCGAGCTAAGGGCCCTGTGTGAGCTGCTCTGTGGAGTGGATGAATAGGTAGGCAGCATTGTATCCCTGTTGCAGAAATCCACTCAGCTCTGGCAGGTATTAGAAGGGCTTTGCGCCAGCCCCATATGAAGGGGATAATACCTTTTAGCAATGATATTAATGCCTAATTTATCCTCTCTGGGCAAGGGTTTTTATGCTGCTGCTGCTCCTGCAGGCCCGGTAGACTCTGCAGAGGTTCCCATTTCCCTTCCTCTTGGGAACTAAAAAGCATCTTCCCTCCCCCAAGGCCTGTGGTCAGAAAGGGGCAATAGGTACTCTTCTGTGCCGGGTTTTAGGGGTGGATTCTTTTTCTCTCTGTCACAGTCATGATTGCTTCCGAAACAGCAGCTGGGGAGAGGGAGCAGCCCTGGCTAAGCAGCCTGCCCTCCTGCAGGGCCTAGGGCTAAAATGAGCCACAGGCATGGGGCTTCCCCCTGCCAGAGGTGTCACAAAGTCACTGCACCTGCAAAGTCTCTTGCGATGATGTTACCTGGGCCCCACGAATGACTTCGGAGCCAGGCACACAGGACTAGGATCGCTGCCCTCCCCACCCCCCCAGCGCATGCGCACGCAGACACACAGAGCCAGAAGGAGCCCAGTAGCTCAGTGCTCTCCCTTCTCCAGCATTTCAGGGGACCTCGCCATATCTGGCATCCTCTGGCTTTCAGATGGACCCAGACCACTGTGCTTTGCACGGGTTCTGCCTCAAATCGCAACCTTCCCCACACCTGGGGCCTCAAGGTAGGCAACCCCGCCTCCCACTGATTTTGGCTGGATCTGGGAGTGCCCAGCACCACAGAGAGACAGGTCCCCTGGCTTGGGCCCCACGGCTTAGAAATGGTGGCCTGTGTATTCAGTGACCCTGCTGGGGTCAGGCACCCACGTGGGATAGGTGGCCCCGGGGCAGGTTAGCAGAAGGCAAGGCCAGAGGAAGGAGTGCAGAGGAGTTGAAGCCTCTAGGCACACATCAGAAGAGGAGCTGTTCCAGGCTTAAGTGGGAGGTGGGAAACCAACTGCAGAGTGCAAGGGGGAGCAGGGGCAGAGAAGGGCATGCAGGGAGAAGCTGAAGGAGGCACCTGGGCAGGGGAGGATGCCACGGAGAGCCTGGGAGGCTAGGGTGAGGAGCTGGAGCTGACATGGAAGAAGGTACAGGTGAGGCCCAGGGCTGGTGATGTGATATGGTGGGAGTGGCAGGGCAGGACGGGCATGTGAAGGGAGAAGAGGAAGCTGCAGTAGTCCAAGCGGGAGGTGGCAAAGGCCTGGAGAAGGCTTTGGCAGTATGGGTGGGGTGGATTTGGGAGCCCAGATACAGTGGGGAAGGAGCCAAGCGAGAGGATGCCTGTGACCGTGCAGGGGCAGGCTAGTAGGGTTGCAGCCCAAATGCCTGGCATGAGATGCTGACCTGTTGTAGCAGGCACCCACCCATGAGGCAGGACCAAGCCATGGCAGAGACAGCCGGAGGCTGGGGGCAGATGTGCACGCACACAGAATTATTCTGGTTAGCAGGCTGTCAAAGCCAGCCTGTCCTGCCTGCAAAGCTGACTCCTGCAGAGTTGGATTGTGCCCTTGCCATCTCGTCCACTTTGCCCCCCAGCACAGAAGTGGCTCAAGGCGCTGCCATGCCAGCAAGGAGCCCTAACTGCACTGAATTTGAGCCCAGGAGAAGTTACATCGCTCAGGACCTGTGCTGAATGCACCCTCCTCCCAATGCTTCTCTGGCCTAATCGTGCACCCGGCAGAGCTGCCCCAAACAGGATGTGGTTTGCCTCAGAATCATGATTAACTACACGGCAGCGCATCACCCCCAAAGCCTCCCGTTCACAAGGCACTTCCGGCTGGAGGTCTGAGCCTGCTCGGGGCAGCGATGGGATGCTGAGTGGATCAGCACCAGGCAAGATACCCCACCCCACATGGGGATTACTAGAGACCCTGGCCCCACGTTAATGAACTGCAGACGTGTGGCTGCCAAGCTGCGCCTGCCCTACGGCAGAGCGAGGCCTAAGGGAAGGCCTGTTCCATGGCTCCTCAACCTCACCCCTCCCTTCCATCCTCTGCCTTGTGCTCTGAACACTAGTGCAGCAGGTGTGCAAACAGCTTGAGCTCCCTGCAGCACCAGACCTTAACCCCCATGCAGCCTCTGCTCACATGAGCTCTGGAATACAGCAACCCCACCCCCAAAGGTCCTCCAGCATCAGGGGCTGCAGAATTTCCCCCGGTGACGATATAACGCGAAGAGAAGCCAGGCCACCTCGATGGCACCGCGGCAGCTAGCACAGGCTCCTCTCGCTACTGCTTCCCCTACGGAAGCTACCACATTTCTCCTGTCCAAAGATCCCCTCCACACACTCTAATCATCTGGCTGGACCTGCAAGCTGGCATCTGGCTCTGTGCTGGAGCTCCTGGGGCAGTTCTGTTCTCAGAATATCCAGACGCCCTCCCAAGCTGAGAAGCAGACACCAGCTGCTGCAGCCTGAGAGAGAAAGGGATGCAGGGAGGGAGAACCCTGGAAGTTTCCTCTGTTAGGAATTCCCCTCCCAGCACTCCATGCCACTCTCCCCTTTGGTGACCAAGTCCCTGGCCCATTGTCTTGTTTCCTAGGAAACTTGTCTGGAGCTTCCCCCCCCAACCTACTTCTGCTCCTGTTCTGCCTGTACATCAACCAGCCGCTGCTCCCAGCCTGAAGTGCGCAGCACGCCAGAGCTGTCACAGACATAACATCATCTGGCAGCAACACCACCTTCATCCTTGCTGGGGTTTCAAATGCTCCTCCTGGATGGGAAACTTGAAAGGATGCTGTCAGCTAGGTGCAGGTGCCACACTTAGATGTGGGGTGTGGGGGAGGGAGATAAATAGAAAAGAGAACGGTTTGCAAAACCCAACACAAAGACATCTGTGCACCAGCTCGCTCTAGGGGAGAAACCGATGTAAACATCCCCCCTCACCCCCCGGGGATGAGCACCCAGCAAGAATGCGGAGGTGAAACTGATCAGCCCAGATTCAGCGTCTGCGCTGAGTGATCAAAGCTGATTCATAGATTCCAAGGCCAGAAGCAACCGTTGGGATCATCTAGTCTGACCCGCTGTATTACACAGGGCAGAGAACTGCCCCAGAATCATTTCTAGAGCAGAGCTTGAGAAAAACATCCTGTCTTGATTTACAAATGGTCAGTAATGGAGCATCCACCATGACCCTTGGTCAGTTGTTCCAATGGTTAATCACCCTCCCTGTTAAAAATTTACACCTATCCCCACTCTGAATTTCTCTAGCTTTAACTTCCAACCATTGGATCCTGCCATACCTTTCTCTGCTGGACTGAAGAAGCCTTTTTAAAATATTTATTACCTTCTCTTTGTTAAGCTAAATAGATTGTGCTCCTGGAGTCTATCACTCTAAGGCAGGTTTTCTAATCCTTTCATCATTCCCATGGCTCTTCTCTGACCCCTCTCTTCTTGAATTCGGGACACCAGACCTGGACACGGGATTCCAGCAGCAGTCACACCAGTGCCAAATACAGAGGTAAAATAACCTCTTTATTCTCCCAAAATAATCTCTCCTCCCCTACTAAAAATTCCCCCATTTTTACATCCCACAATCACATTAACCCTTTTGGCCACAGTGTCATGTTCAGCTGATTATCAACCATGACCCCCAAATCTTTTTCAGTGTCACCGTTTCCCAGGATCGAGCCCCCCATCCTGTAAGTGTGGCCTATGTTCTTTGTGCCCAGGTGGAGACACTTACATTTAGCCATATTAAAACACATTGTTAGGTTGTTCCCAAGCGATCCAGGTTGCTCTGTCACAGTGCCCTGTCCACTTCATTATTTACAACGCCCCCAATCTTTGTGTCATCTGCAAACTTTACCAGTGGTGGTTTTATGTTTTCTTCCAGGTACTGATAAAAATGTTGACTAGTGAAGGGCCAAGAACTGATCCCTGTGGGACCCCACTGGAAACATGGAATGTGGTGGGCTGAATGAGGGGCCTTACAGTCCTAGCCTTTGCTTCTTGCAGCCATGGGGCTGGGAGGGCAAAAGTGCCTTCCTGGTTCCAGGGTAGTCTGGGGACTGATATGGGTCATGGCAGGGGCACCATCACCCTGGGTCATGGCATAATTTAGGGCAGCCTGGGGGTCCTCTCTATTTTATGTAAACCATGCCAGACTGCTCAGAATCCTGACAGATCCAGCTGTGCACCCTCTCTCCCACATCACGTGCACCTGCCTGGGTCCATCTGTATGGAGGCACCTCCACGTACACTTTCCCTCACACTCCAGCATATATACACCACTCACAAGACTCTGCACATATACACTCGTGCACCACCACCCCTGCACATATGCACCTATGCCACACACATAGGTACCCCTGCACAGAGACCCCTGGGCACACACACGTGCACTAGTCCATATTTCTGCTACCAGGTTCCTAATAAAACTGGCTCCCTGGCCAAAGAAGGGAACTCGCTCCAGCCCACCCTGGGGAAAAGGCTGCTCCTGACCTCATTCCCTTTCACTCCCGCACCCCGGGCTCCCCCAAACACTCCAATTACAGAATGATGTGGGACTGCGAGCAGAGTCTTTGTGGCTGCCATGGGAGGCAGCAGTGCCCAGGGCTGCTCCAGCTGCTGCGTGTCCAGACGCTGGCTGGGAGGCAGGTAACCTCAGGGCAAGACAGACACCCGAGATGGCAGCTGGACCCCAGCAAAGCTCTGCCTGGGAGAAATGGGGACAGGCATGCTAGATGATGTTCCAACAGCCAGGCTGAGAAACAGCGCAAGGCTGGATCATGGGCTGAGCCTGCGACGTACAACCCCCAAAACCCCTCAGTGCAGGGGAGACTGACTAAAAGGCCTGGTGTATTCTGGAGGAGTCCGGAGCACTAGAGGGCACTTGGCAGGGCAGCTAGCAGTGGAGGCGGGGCCAGCTGACATGTTCCAGGAAAAGTGCAAACAGGGCCATTTCACAGCACTGGGTGAAGATCAGATGGGGTATAAAAGGACATGGGTCTGGCTGTTAAGGCACTAGATGGGTTGGGCTGGGTCCACACCCTGGGTGATCTTGGGCAAGTCACTGAATCCCAGGGCTCCAACTCCTGCTTGTATGGTGTATCCCTTTCTCTCCCCTTCCGTCTGCTCTGTTTAGTGCCTCCATTCCTCCTCTTCCTATGCATTTGTAACGGATCTAGCACAAGGTGGCCCTGTTCCCGGTCGGGACCACGAGACACAGCTGTAACACCCATTGTAATGGGTCAAACAGAGGAGCTTCCATCACTGCCTCACAGCCCCCAAGATCACCTCTCTGGAGGCTGCATGAAGAAGGGGGAGTTGAAACAAGCATGTTACCCTCTGCATGAGCAGTCACTAGAGAGGGCTTAACTCAGTGGCACAGCAACAGCGTGAAGGGGGGCATCCCCTCTCTGGACTCCAGGGAGACTCCGTGGGGCTGGGCAGGGGCTGGAGGGCAATGGGCTCCTTACAATGGAACAGCAGAGGGATTCCACCACTAGAGGCCTGGGCCCAGAACTCAAGTCGCAAGGAGGATGGGATCAGAGGCGCTGTTTTGAGTAGGAGTGCGGTCGGTGCTCCTGTATACTCTATGCAGGGGATGAAAGCGACTCGGAGCCTTCTAACAACAGGAGCAAATCCCAGCGCCCCGCAGGAGATGAGCCAGGCCATGTCTCGGGCTGCTGAGTGAAAGAGGGAGCCAGAGATCAAATGCTGCGTGGTCCCGAGGGGCAGCACTTTCCCTGAGAGCTGAAAAGAGCAGGCCAAGCAGCGCTGTTCACTTGCCTGATAGGCCCTGCCAAACTCCATTGTCTGCATGTCTGTCAAAGCTGGCGTTTGGGGCCAAACCTCAGTCTGCTGGGCTCAGCGGCCAAACGGCAGGCACACTGTGGGAGGGGGGGAGGGGCAAAGGGGGGCACCACCCCATGCTGCCCGGCCGGGGGAACTGCCAGCACTAACACCCGGGACTCTGCAGGACTGACTTTGACAATTTAACTATGAGAGGAGGGGAAGGAGGTGAGAGAGACCCTGGGAATAACAAAACTTCCCCATCCCACAGGGGTCTGCAAGGGTCAATATAGTAATGATTGTTACTACTCAGACATTACAGTACCATGGCCCAGATCAGTCCCATAGATCAATTGATCCCAATGTGCTGGGGGCAGGGAGAGAGGCTGAGTTGCACCCCAGGGAGGGATGTTTTCTCAGGAGTGATCCAGGACCAGTGCTTGGGCAATGCATTCTAGGCCTAAAGCAGACATACCGGCCAGTGAAGCATTACTAGCCTTGGCTTGTTGCAAGATACGGGACTTCACAATCATACCATCTTGTCCTTCCCCACTACCCCCGGGGGTATGTCGACCTTTGTATCTGTTACCAATCCCTGGGTCTAGTGGGGGGGAATCTGGCACTGGCCTAAGGTCAAACATAGCTAGTCCCAGCATGGCACAATTTTCATCCCCCAACAACCAGAGCAGCCACACAAGCAAGGCCCTGGGAAACCAGATCGGACAGTACAGGAGGGTCGACAGTTGGAGAGAGGGGACATGGGTCCCTCAGCTAATCCTCATCTTCCCTCCTTGGCTGGCTGGATGCTGCCGTTAGGGTGACCTCTGGCTGACTTTGTTTTATGAATTATTTAATCACTTCCCCACCCCACCCCCAACATCTGTAAGGCCAACTTCCAAGCTCCTGATGGGCCCGGCCCCGTGACAGCGACACAGGCAGAGCCCTTGGGTGCCAGCCCTGAGCGTCAGGAGCCGGAGCTGGTGCTCTCGGGTGGGGGAGAAAGGGGCCCATGGTGTGGGGGAAGGAGAGGCGAGCTTGGCAGAACTGCAGCCCTGGGTTTCCCTCCAGCTATCTTAGCGGAGCTGCCGCCGCGCAGGAATACATCAGCTTTCGCCCACCCTGTTCCAGACCCAGCAGCCGCTCCCGGCAACTGGAGCAGGAGGCTTCAGGGGCGAGACTGACGAGCTTGCAATGGCCGAGCCGCGAAATACCCAGGCGAGCTCTGGCGGCTCTCCCTCCAGGAAGCCTTTGCAAACAGCTCCCCCGTGCGGGCAAACATCACACCAAGCTCCCCGGCCCTGGTCCGTGCGGCTGACAGCGACGCCGCACTTCCTCGGGGCAGCTGGGCCTCCATCCCAGGCGCGTGCAGGCCGGGCCGCCTTCGGAACCCCCAGCTCACCAGCACGGATCACTGGCCGGCGAAGTGCCGGAGGCACAGGGCTTTGCTGTGGCGTAAGGACGAGACTGTGATAATGTATCAAGCCCCTGTGATGCAAGGACGGAGGGGCCAGGGTAGTGCAGAGCCTGACATTTTAAGAGATCCCAGGTTCAATTCCCTGCCCTGCTGCAGACGGCCAGGGCAAACTTGGGCAAGTCACTTACGTCCCTATCTGTGCAAAAGCACAAAGAAACGATGGGAGTAACAGGACTGCCCACCTCACAGGGAGTTGTGCAGTGTGAGGTGCTCACACTCCAGCAATAGGGACCATGTAAGTATTAGAAACAGCCCATCTGGTCACCATGTTGTCTTAGCCATCCCCTGGGACCCACTAGCTTTCCCCCGCTTCACGGGCGGGGCAGAAGCTGATTTTCCTCTTCTCCCTGCCATCCTGGTGCCCATCAGAGGGGGCATGGGCAGACACCTCCACACGGCCATTCTAGATCCTCAGTGCCACCCGCTGGGCCTTCTCTTCCCTTCCATCTCAGGCCCGGCCCAGTCATTTGAGCAGCAGGATTGAAATCAGGAGATCTGGGTTAGCTGTAGGATCTTGGGCAAGTGTTGTTCCTTTTCTGTATCTCAATTTGCCCTGCTGTAAAATGGCAATAAAAATAACCCGGGGGGGGGGGGGGGGGTATGAGAAATAAGTGATTAGTGGCTGTGACATGCTTGAGAGCCTCTGATGCCAGGTGCCATACAAGGTGCAGTGCTGCTCACTCTTCACTCAGACCCACTGGCTCTGCAGCAGCTGCATGGTGCCTGGGCACTCCTGCCCTGGAGAAATGAATGAGGGCAGATCACTTCCTGCCAACACTCTGCCTGTCTCGAGCCCACCCCCACTAGTGTTCAGGTCGCCCAGGGCTTAGGCAGTTCAGTTAGCCCCCATCAGCCTTGCGAGTCAGGGAAGTGTTCCCCACATTTTACAGATGGGAAACTCTGGCACAGAGGGGTGACGTGTTTGTCCATGGTCACGTGTCAACAGCAGAATGGGGAAAGGAGCCAGATTTGACTTTTAGGCCTCGGCTTCAGCTTCAGCCACTATCTTGTCTCATCCTACATGTCCCATCCCAGATAACACACACAAATGGCTGAGCTTCAAGCTCACAGCACCACGAGCCCTCAGTGCCTCACAGGCAGTGTCATGGCACTCCAGTACCACCCTGCCAGCAATGCCACATGCCATCTGCATACACCACAAACAGAGCACACATTGGGCATGGTTGGGATTGACTGAGGTTTCATTGTTACACACAAGAATTACATTCCATGACTGGGCCCCAATTACTGCAGGGCTGCGTTTTCAACATACAACACAGGCTAAGAGCGCACACAAATGCACCAGCCATATAGATGCCAAACACTTCTTACCCGTTACAATGCTATTTGAAATGCAGAGGACAGACAATGACAGCAATAGAAGGGTGAAGAGCCCTCTGCCACAGCATGATCTAAAGTAACCTGGAGACTGAGATAATGGAAAATGAACCATTTGTGCCCTAGTTTACCTTGACCCTCTTCCACTGGAGTTATTGTGTTTCAAACAGAATCCAAATCCTGCTCTGTCTCTCCCTCCCACCCCATGCTGCTGACGAACTTCTCTGTGTGCCTTTTAGACACGTCTAATTAGATGGACTATTTTCTCTTACCCATCCCCAGCGTCACCCCCTCCCCCCGAAGCTGGCAATCACAAGGGCAGAATGCTGGCTTGCTCAGCAAGCTGGAATCAAAGTTTGAACAGCAAAACCCAGCAGGTGTGGGATGTGATCAGAGAGGCCCAGAGAGCCTTCGCTCCATCTGCACCCCTCCCAATCCGTCTGCCCTAGCAACCTTCAGTCCAACGCAGCCGCTCATCTGTCTGCTCTCCCTCAGGCTACAGTGCTTCTGGTTTATTTCCACTCCTGCTATGATCTATAACAAGATGTGCCATAATGAGGTCTATGGAGTCAGATACGGTGATGCTTGCTGCATGCCAGCATGGTGTGCCAGACAATGGGCTACTGTACAAACCCCAACCGTACCTGGCCCATCTCTGCGAACAGCAGCTGCTGATGGAAACTGTTTGGCAGAGAACAAGGTCCTGGGCTGCAGCTCTCCTAAGAAGTTCTCTCTGAGGCCTGGTCTACACTACGGGTTTAGGTCGACTTTAGCAGCGTTAAACCGAATTAAGCCTGGACACGTCCACACAACGAGGCCCTTTCTTTCGAATTAAAGGGCCCTTTAAACCGGTTTCTTTACACCACCTCCGACGAGGGGATTAGCGATAAAACCGGCCTTTGCGGGTCGGAATTGGGGTAGTGTGGACGGAATTCGATGTTATTGGCCTCCGGGAGCTATCCCACAGTGCTTCATTGTGACCGCTCTGGACAGCGCTCTCAACTCAGATGCACTGACCAGGTAGACAGGAAAAGACCCGCGAAGGTTTGAATTTCATTTCCTGTTTGCCCAGCGTGGAGAGCACAGGTGACCACGCAGAGCTCATCAGCACAGGTAACCGTCATGGAGTCCTCCCAGGATCGCAAAAGAGCTCCAGCATGGACCGAACGGGAGGTACGAGATCTGCTCGCCATATGGGGAGATGAAGCAGTGATAGCTGAACTCCGTAGCAGTAAAAGAAATGGAAAAGTATTAGAAAAGATCTCCAAGGCCATGAAGGACCGAGGCCATAACAGGGACACACAGCAGTGCCGCGTGAAAATTAAGGAGCTAAGGCAAGCCTACCACAAAGCCAGAGAAGCAAACGGAAGGTCCGGGGCAGAGCCGCAAACTTGCCGCTACTACGCGGAGCTGCATGCGATCCTAGGGGGTGCAGCCACCACTACCCCAACCGTGTGCTATGACTCTCTCACTGGAGAAACACACAGGGAAGACGGTTCGGGGAACGAGGAAGATGACGATGGAGGTACTGTAGGTAGCTCACAGCAGCAAGGAAGCGGAGAAACCGGTTTCCCCAACAGCCAGGATATGTTTGTGACCCTGGACCTGGAACCAGTAACCCCCAAACTCACCCAAGACCCTCAGGGCACACAGGAGACCTCTGGTGAGTGTAACTTTGTAAATATTTGTAAACATTACAAAAAAAAAGCAAGCAAGCAAGTCTGTTAACGTGTATGGGGATGGGGCGGAAATCCTCCAGGGACATCTCCAGAAAGCTCTCCTGGTTGAAATGGGGTGATTTTATTAAGGGGGACATTCAGAGGCGCCCGTTCCTGCTCTTCTGACCAGAAATGTTCCCCGCTGTTAACCACGCGGTGGGGGGGAGGGGTGAAGTGATCATCCCAGAGAATCGTGTGTGTGTGTGTGGGGGGGGTGGTTTACTTGTGTTTGTGCCGCATGTTAACCGGGAAACCGCAGCCCCCTCCTTTTACATTGAAACCCCATTTTAAATGGACAACCCAATTCATCCTTGATATGGGAAATGCGCTGCTGTTTGCAACCTTTCCCGCATGTTAAGAAGGTTAAAAAAGCCAAAACACTGTGGCCTACGATGGCTGCCTGCAAGCCGAAATATGCGACCTTGTAATGAAAGAGTGTACCCATTGTTCCCTAAAATGTGTCTTTTATAACCACCTCTCCCTTCTCCTCCACCAGCTGCAAATGTTTCTCCTTCGCAGAGGCTCGTGAACATTAGAAAGAGAAAACGTAAGACGAGGGACGAGATGTTCACGGAGCTGCAGATGTCCGCCCAGGCTGATAGAGCACAGCAGAATGCGTGGAGGCAGTCAATGACGGAGATGAGAAAAGCCCAATATGAACGAGAGGAGAGGTGGCGGGCTGAATCGCGGGAAGAACAGAGCAAGTGGCGGGCTGAAGACGATAGGTGGCGTCAGCTTGCAGACAGACGGCAAGAGGCAATGCTCCGTCTGCTGGAGCATCAAAGTGATATGCTCGAGCGTATGGTTGAGTTGCAGGAAAGGCAGCAGGAGCAGAGACCGCCGCTACAGCCCCTGTGTAACCAACAGCCCTCCTCCCCAAGTTCCATAGCCTCCTCACCCAGACGCCCAAGAACACGGTGGGGGGGCCTCCGTCCACCCAGTCACTCCACCCCAGATGATCGCCAAAGCATCAGAAGGCTGGCCTTCAATAAGAGTTAAAGTTTTAAAATGCAGTGTGTCCTTTTCCATCCCTCCTCCCCCACCCATCCCAGGCTACCTTGGCAATTATCCCCCTACCTCTGTAAGGAACTAATAAAGAATGCATGAATGTGAAAAAACAATGACTTTATTGCCTCTGCAAGGGGGAGGGGAGGGTGGGGTGGGGTGGTTGGTTTACAGGGAAGTAGAGTGAACCGGGTCGGGGGGGGGGGTTGGAGGGTTCATCAAGGAGAAACAAACAGAAGTTTCACACAGTAGCCTGGCCAGTCACAAAACTCGTTTTCAAAGCTTCTCTGATGCGCACCGCGCCCTGCTGTGCTCCTCTAACCGCCCTGGTGTCTGGCTGCGCGTAATCAGCGGCCAGGCGAGTTGCCTCAACCTCCCACCCCGCCATAAAGGTCTCCCCCTTACTCTCACAGATATTGTGGAGCGCACAGCAAGCAGCAATAACAACAGGGATATTCTTTTCGCTGAGGTCTGAGCGAGTCAGTAAGCTGCGCCAGCGCGCTTTTAAACGTCCAAATGCACATTCCACCACCATTCGGCACTTGCTCAGCCTGTAGTTGAACAGGTCCTGACTCCTGTCCAGGCTGCCTGTGTACGGCTTCATGAGCCATGGCATTAAGGGGTAGGCTGGGTCCCCAAGGATCACGATAGGCATTTCAACATCCCCAATGGTCACTTTCTGGTCCGGGAAGAAAGTCCCTTCCTCCAGCTTTCGAAACAGAGCAGAGTTCCTGAAGACGCGAGCATCATGTACCTTTCCCGGCCATCCCACGTTGATGTTGGTGAAACGTCCCTTGTGATCCACCAGGGCTTGCAGCAGCATTGAAAAGTACCCCTTGCGGTTTACGTAGTCGGTGGCTTGGTGCTCCGGTGACAAGATAGGGATATGGGTTCCGTCTATGGCCCCGCCACAGTTTGGGAATCCCATTTCAGCAAAACCATCCACTATTGACTGCACGTTGCCCAGAGTCACTACCCTTGCTATCACCAGGTCTTTCATTGCCCTGGCAAATTGGATCACAGCAGCCCCCACCGTAGATTTGCCCACTCCAAATTGATTCCCGACTGACCGGTAGCTGTCTGGCGTTGCAAGCTTCCACAGGGCTATCGCCACTCGCTTCTCAACTGTGAGGGCTGCTCTCATCTTGGTATTCTGGCGCTTCAGGGCAGGGGAAAGCAAGTCACAAAGTTCCATGAAAGTGGCCTTACGCATGCGAAAGTTTCGCAGCCACTGGGAATCGTCCCATACCTGCAGCACGATGCGATCCCACCAGTCTGTGCTTGTTTCCCGGGCCCAGAATCGGCGTTCCACGGTATCAACCTGCCCCAGTGACACCATGATTTCCACATTGCTGGGGCCTGTGCCTTGTGAGAGGTCTATGGCCATGTCAATTTCCTCATCACTCTCGTCGCCGTGCTGCAATCGCCTCCTCGCCTGGTCCGGGTTTCGCCTTGGCATGTTCTGGCTCTGCATATACTCCAGGACAATGCGCGTGGTGTTCATAGTGCTCATAATTGCCGCGGTGATCTGAGCGGGCTCCATGATCCCAGTGCTAGCTATGGCGCCTGGTCAGAAAAAAGGCGCGAAAGTAGTATCTGATGGACCAGGAGAAGGAGGGCGGGAGGGAGGGAGGGAGGGAGGGAGGGCCAAGTGACGACATGGCGTACAGGTACAGGAACAGGGAGAAACACAAACAACTGTCACACAGAATGGTCCCCCCAAAGATTAAACTGGAAACCCTGGGCTTAGCAGGCCATTGATTTCACGGAGGAAGGGGAAGCAAATGAACACAGAATAAATCTATTTTTTACATCTTAAGGTGGCAGCCGACGCTGCAGCATGAGTGACAGCCATACCAGTATGATGATGATGGGTACCAATCATAATATACCATCATCTGCCAAAAGGCAAGGGGCTGCTGCTGTGTAGCAATGCAGCCCCATGTCTGCCAGCCCCACGTCCGCCAGCACCCAGCATCGCCCTCGGCCTCTTCTGGGTGCTTAGCAGACAATATTGGGCAATTGGCAGAAAATAGTACATTATGACTGGTAACCGTCATCATCGAGACAGTAGCATGTCTGCCCAGGTGGCCATGATTGACAGCCACTCCAGTACGACGACGACGGGTACCAGTCATAATATACCATCGCCTGGAAGGGGCTGGTGCAATGCAGCCCTACGGCTGCCAGCCCCACGGCTATCACTCATGCTACACCGTCTACTGCCAAAAGGCAGTTAGCAGCTGCTGCTGTGTAGCAATGCAGTCCCACGTCTGCCGGCACCCAGAGGACATATGGTGACGGTGAGCTCAGCTGTGCTGAGCGGGCTCCATGTTGTCTGCACAGGTAACCCAGGTAACCCAGGTAAAAAGGCGCGAATCTATTGTCTGCCGTTGCTGTGACGGGGGAGGGAGGGGCCTGACGACATGTACCCAGAACCGCCCGCGACACTGTTTTGCATCATCCGGGCATTGGGATCTCAACCCAGAATTCAAAGAAAAGGCGTGAACCGCTTCGCGGCTCGAGCTGTGGCGCAAACGTAGTATCTGACGGCCTAGGGGAAGGAGGGAGGGGGGCCGAGTGACGACATGGCGTACAGGCACAGGGAATTAAAATAAAGAACGGTGGCTGTGCATCAGGGAGAGACACAAACAACTGTCACAGACTGGTCCCCCCCAAAGATTAAACTGAAAACCCTGGGTTTAGCAGGCCGTTGATTTGACGGACGGAGGGGGAAGCAAATGAATACAGAGAAAATCTATTTTTTACATCTTAAGACGACGGTGCAGCGTGACTGATAGCCCTCGGCATCTTTCTGGGTGCTTGGCAGCAAATACGGGGCGGTGTATGACGATGGTCTTCAGGCCTATTGCACGAGCTGCTGCTCAGGGAAGACTCTGCTAATGTGCGATGACCCGACTTGTAATAGGCCGGCTAACAGTCATAATACACCATTTACTGCCAAAAGGCAAGCCCCACGGCTGCCAGCACCCAGATCGCCGATGAAGGCTACCAGTCTACTGCACCGTCTACCGCCAAAAGGCAGTTAGCAGCTGCTGCTGTGTAGCAATGCAGTCCCACGTCTGCCGGCACCAAGAGGATATATGGTGACGGTGAGCTCAGCTGTGCTGAGCGGGCTCCATGTTGTCTGCACAGGTAACCCAGGTAACCCAGATAAAAAGGCGCGAATCTATTGTCTGCCGTTGCTGTGACGGGGGAGGGAGGGGCCTGACGACATGTACCCAGAACCGCCCGCGACACTGTTTTGCATCATCCGGGCATTGGGATCTCAACCCAGAATTCCAAGGGGCGGCGGAGACTGCGGGAACTGTGGGATAGCTGTGGGATAGCTACCCATAGTGCAATGCTCCGGAAGTCGACGCTAGCCTCGTACTGTGGACGCGGTCTGCCGACTAGAGCACCTAGAGCATTTTATTGTGTGGACATACACAATCGGCTGTATACAACCGATTTCAATAAAACCGGCTTCTATAAATTCGAACTAATTTCGTAGTGTAGACATACCCTGAGAAAGCAGCAGCTTTATACAGGTTTCCATTCCAACACAAAGCAGGGACAGTTCGGTATTTGTATAGTGCCCAGAGGCCCTCCCCGAGGTAAGCGCCGCATTGTGCGAGGTGCTACAGACATGTAGGGCACAATCCTGGTGCGTGGCCTTGCACTAAGGAAAAGCCCAGTCCAGATTCTGACTGGTTTGGTCGGCAATGCTGCAGGGAGACAGCCGGGTCGGGTTCTCCAGCTCCCATGCAGTGGCAAGTTCCTTCCACTGGCTCTCAGCTGGAGTGCAGCTGTACATACACGTTTCACGTCCCCAGCACCCAAAGCCTGAGTTCACGGGGTGGGGTGGGCATGGCTGTCCCATGTCACACCGGGAAGCACCCAGCATGTGGAAGGCTCCATATAACCAGAAAGGAACGTGGCTGTCAGCATTCAGGATTGAATCATAGAATATCAGGGTTGGAAGGGACCTCAGGAGGTCATCTAGTCCAACCCTCTGCTCAAAGCAGGACCAACCCCCACTAAATCATCCCAGCCAGGGCGTTGTCAAGCCTAACGTTAAAAACCTCTACGGAAGGAGATTCCACCACTTCCCTAGGTTCCCTAGCATTCCAGTGCTTCACCACCCTCCTAGTGAAAAAGTTTTTCCTAATATCCAACATAAACCTCCCCCACTACAACTTGAGACCATTACTCCTTGTTCTGTCATCTGGTACCACTGAGAACAGTCTAGATCCATCCTCTTTGGAACCCCCTTTCAGGTAGTTGAAAGCAGCTATCAAATTCCCCCTCATTCTTCTCTTCTGCAGACTAAATAACCCCAGTTCCCTCAGCCTCTCCTTATAAGTCATGTGTTCCAGCCCCCTAATCATTTTTGTTGCCCTCCGCTGGACTCTTTCCAATTTTTTCACATCCTTCTTGTAGTGTGGGGCCCAAAACTGGACACAGTACTCCAGATGAGGCTTCAATGTTGAATTGTACTTCATTAGTTCCCTGAGATGGAAGACATTCCCACCGCCAAGCGGCAGGCAAAGCCAATGCCTTTAGCCCACAGGGCAGGGACTTGGCCCAGCTTTTTGGACCCATAACACAACAGAGAGAGGGGATTCAGTTGGGTTAAACAAGCCAGAACCACTCAGAAAGCAGCTAAAAGGAGGAATGTCCTGAGCTTGGGAAGTGCAAGGATTGCTCCTGCCAGCTTCACAAGGTTAATCCAGAGTGACACTGCAGGTGGAGTTTCAGAAAGAGGAGTGAGTCCTCGGGGAGGGGAAGGATAGCTGGCAACCAAACCCTGAGTGCACAAAAGAATCTGCACGCTTTTTCATTTTCCAGTCGAGTGGGACTGAGCAGAAGACGGCACAAGGGTTTCAGCAGCACGTTCACAGCAAGAGCCATCAAAGGGTATCACAGCCCTTCCATGGGTCTCCACCCCGCTAGCACATCTGCCTTGCCCCTGCTGCCACCCCCACCCATGCAGTGATAGTCTGCTCATTGCATGTGTCCCCACACTAGCATAGTAGCTGATCCTCAGGAAGGATAGCAGCCTAGCAGAGCTACTCTTTAGCCAGGGCTGCGGTGCTGAGGGTCCCAAGTGAAAACTCCACTGGTGATGCATACAGGGAGGTGTGGGGGGCATGACATTGGACATTCTGTTGGTGCAGTGCCAGCTAGTTAGCACCTCAGGCTCCTGTTCTCTGCTGTGGTCCTTCACCCCCTCCACAACTGCCCCACCCCAACAACTATTCACGAAAGAAGGGGCTAAATGTGTGATTTAACCAAGCACTCCGTCCAAACAGGGGCCTCTCCCCAGAGCTGTGCAGGTTCCTTGGATGCCGGTGAGACAGCAGCGGAGGAAAGGGAAGAGGGTGAACAGGCAGCACCCCCAAAAGGAAAATGCAATGCAAGCCAGTGGGACACTTTCCCTGAGATACTGGAGACAGACGCCAGCCGCAAGTCCTGCCATTGAAATGGTTAAACATGGGAACAGTGTGAGTCCATCAGCTCCCACCCCAAACATGGACCTAGGAGCTTTGCTGCTGACTAAGGCTACGTCTACACTATGGGGACTATAGCAACACAGCTCCATCACCGCAGCAATGCCAGCACACACCCGCAGTGTCAATGCAGCCTGCAGACGGAAGGGGCTTTTCCATTGGCATAGGAACACCACCTACCCCAGTGATGGTAGCTAGCCTGATGAAAAACTGCTTCTGTCACCCCAGCTGTGTCAACATCGGGGGTGCGGTCAGCACAGCCATGGCGCTCGCAAGCTCTGGAACTATGCTGACCTAAATTTTCAGTGGAGCCCAGGTCCAAAGCCCAAGTCATTGCGAGTTACGAAGCCCCCACAGCTAGTAAACCTACCCCTGGGCTACACCTGCAAAGCCATCCCCAGCCCATGAAAACCCCAGGGACACTGCAAACTTGGTTCTTTCCCATTATAACCCGCTGAGCTAACCCATGGCCTCTGCCCCAAAGTGACACGCAGATACAGACCTGCCACTGCAGCAGGGGACAATCAAGAGCAGAAGTCAAGTGCTGCAACTGGCCTTTGAAACAGCCGCTTCTCTGAGGGGGCTTCACAGGACGTGGAGGGTGCCAAGCAACCACCTCCCCAGGATCCCCCCACCCCATCCTTGGCTAAAGTTAACTCAGTGTTTGTCAAAGAGACCATGCAGAGCCAAGACCTTTGCTTACCCACTGGATGGGTACAGCCTGGGCAGCAATAGTGCAAGTTTCCACACCCAATGCCACCTGTCTATGGTGCTACCCTCACCATAGGATCTAGGTGCTTACCCGCATACATCAGGCATAGCTAGACCACCAACTCATTTCACACAGGCCCATTTCACACCCCACATTGGCGAGAATCCAGGCAAAAGGCCCCATATCCTTCCAACTGCTCCCTCAGCCTGCTGGGCCCTTGGGGGGGGGGGCCCAACTATCACAAAATCCAACCCTCCTGCCTAGGAAAAGCCTGGGGCTCTGTGAGGTCCTGCATGGGACAGGGCTGGGGGGCATCACAGGGGGAGAGGGCAACGGGAAGCCCAGAGTAACATTAGGAACAATAATTAATCCAGTTTGAAGAGAACCTGGGACCTATTGCACCCAGGAGCTCTTCTGCCTCATTTACAATCCCAGCAGCCCTAGGGGTTGAACAACAAGCAGAGATGGCCAGTGGAGTTCTGCCTGCAAAGATGGGCCAGGGCTTTGCACCCAAAAGCAAAGGAACTCATCCAGGGGCAGGACCAGCTGAGCTGCAGTGCTAAGGGGCAGGGACTCCAGTGTGAGCCAGGAGCTTGAAATCGAGCCCTGGGTCCAAAACCTGAACAAAAAGACATTAAGTGTATCTTAGCTGTGATCCGCCAGCTCAGGACCTACGCCCACAGGGCAGCTCTGCTCAAAACACAAGGGGAAATGCTCATTAGTACAGGGAGTGAAGGGACTAGCCACAATGCACCCGTGCACTGTGGAACGAAGGCAGAAGGGCAGGCAGGAGCTCAGACCCGGGGGGGTGGGCAGGCTGGAATTCAGACCGGGGGGGGGCGGTCGGGGGGAGAAGAGAGGGGGATGGGCAGGTGGGAGCTCAGACCTGGGGTGGGAAGAGGCACAAGGAGAAGGGGAGGCCGGAGTTCAGACACGCACCCTTTTCTTCGGTAAGTGAACGCCCGTGGTCTGGTTCATGATCAACAGGGTAGGGTAGAAGGGCAGTGCCAGGCAGAAATACCAAGCTACCCCTTTGATCTGTGCTTGGAACCAGTCAGAGCAAATCCCGAGGACTACAGTGAAGGTGGCCAGCAGACACACAACCAGGCCACATGTGACATGGTACAGCCTCAGCCGTGCCACAGAGGAGATCCTCAGCAGCTGGGGGAAGCGCAGGCTAAGCCCGCACAGAGCCTGCCCGCAGGTGGCAGCCAGAGTCAGGACTCCCAGGAGGCTATGCCAGGAAACCAAGTGCGGGTGCTCGCTCCGATTCTTGCTGGAGATGATGAAGGCCAGGCCCAGCGTGGCAGCCACAACCACTAGCGTCTGCGCGGTCCAGTGCAGCCACACTTTCACCTGGCGGGAGCAAAGGCAGAACGGCGAGTTCTCGGGCGAGAAGAGCAGGATGGCTTCGGGTAGGCAGAGGCAGAACTGGGGACACAGGAGACCATTAGCAACACAAGGCCCGGCTGCCCCCCACCCTGCCCAGCAGGAACACTGGCCAAGGACCCTGAGTGGGACAGCACGTTAGCCCAGAGACAGAAGAGCACAAGGGGCCTTTAGGGGTAGAAGGAAAAGTTCACACTTCCAGCCATGAGCCACTACCGTGGGTAGAGTCATGAGATCGCCACCACCAGTGACGAGAGGGCTCAGCGTACATAAGGGGGGACTGGGAAACTTGGCCTTGTCCCTGTGAGTTAGTTCAATCCTAGCAAATCATGCACACTCCTGCTCCCATCATCAGCGTCAGGGCTTTGCAGGGCAGGTCGACGCTGACGCAGCGTTAGCATGTCACATGCGGACGCTACACCCACCTCCAGCCTCTTTCCAGGGGTTGTTTTGAATCTAAAAAGCCCCCTATTGCATATTCCTGGGGACTTTCGAGACCTTCCTCCCACTCCAGTGGAGCTCAGGTGGGATACGCTCCTGCAGCCCCCATGTTTCTATTCTGCGGGGTGGGGGGAGATAAAGGTCAGAAGCAGGGCATTCCAGGCTCGAATACGTGTCCCACTTTTTATTATTATTTTTAAACCTTCAGGGCATGTTGCAGGATCCAGCTATTCCCTAAGGCCTGTCATGGGAAGAGGGTTTTCTCGGGGGTTAGAATTTGCCTTTTCGTTGTTTTCATTTAGCTATGCTTTTAAACTAGTGTAAATGTGTTTGATAAACTGGCCACCAGTTACAATTTTCCAGTCAAAATAAATAATTCTCATCTATTTCATATATAGTGGAAACCATCTTTAACTCCTGGCAGTGTAAGAGGATCTTGCCTCCCACTGTACATTCAGAATTCCCAGATACACTTCTCTTACTGATGTTCACAAGCTTCCCACTCTGCTCCAAACGAGATCCCTTCACCCCTGAACCCTCGCTCTCAGCCATTGGCACAGCAGCTTTCACTCCAAACTGACACTGAACCACATCTGGAATCAGCCATTTGCGCAGGGCTAAGAACTACTGTTTGGGGGCATCTTGCCAATCAGGAGAGCACCTACTTTAAAGATGTGGGGAATAAATTCATTGTTGACACCAGATCAAATGCTCTAAAGTCTGCGCTTCTCTCCAACCACCACATCCACCGACTGAAACACTGGAAACCAGACCTCGGGAGTGAATGGGAGCCAGCTAGGACACGCAAGTACTCAGGAAGATAGCACTTGCTGCAATGGATCATGGGCTGAATCCGACAAGGACAAATGAGTGCATGCTGCTAAGGGTGGCTCCATCTGCACGAGTGGGACCCCAGGGGAGGGAAGCCAGAGCTACCTGCTAACGTCTCCAAAAGCAAACCAAAGCAGCTATAAACCCGGGGACATTTCTAGTAGATAAACAGAAAAAAAAAATAAACTTACCGCTATAGACATAAAGACAGGGTGCCAAGAAAACAGACCTGGAAAGGAAAGAGTCAACACTTCGGGTTGGGGCAACACTTAGCACTAAACAGGAAATGATGCTTCATTCACCCATTCTGTACCGGAGCACTTCTTATCACCATTACATTTCCTCTCCCCTGGCTGTGGAGCCTGATGGGGACAATCAAGCATGGAGGGTGCACTGAACTATCTGGTGCTCTGGTCTGAATCCTGTTTTCCTGATGGATTTGGGAAGGCCTGTGGAATACAGCATTTCAGTCCCTTTCTCCCCACCCCCACCCCCACCCTTGGCAATGTTTATTTCTATCCTTGGAGAGAATATCCCTTCTCAGAATTAATCAGTGGTTCTTAAAAACGACTGCGTGTTCAAACTGAGCGGAAGCCAAGATGAGTGCAGCCTTTTAAACAATGTTACATTGACCAGAGTCTTTGCACTGCAGCTTTTCCCAGATACATCCCATTTCACACTCAACTTCTCCTGCCCTCCCCACCCCCCCCCCCACATGGACCCAGGGCCGGCTCTGGCTTTTTTGCCACCCTAGGCAAAAAAGCCACCCGCCGCCCCCCCCCGCCAGCGCGGCAGGGGAGGGCGGCGAGCCCTCCACGGCTCTGCTCTCCCCGGCGGCCAGAGCGCCGGGAGGAGGGCGGAGAGCCCCCGGCAGCCAGAGCGCCGGGAGGAGGGCGGAGAGCCCAGCTGGGGCTCTCCACTCTCCCCGGCGGCCAGAGTGCCGGGAGCAGGGCGGGGAACCCCCGGTGGCCGGAGCGCCGCGGGGAGGGCGGCGAGCCCAGTCGCGGCCCCGCTCTCGGGCAGGAGCGCCCCGCCCCGCCGCGCCGCCCCCCTCCAGGCGCCGCCCCAAGCACATGCTTGGTGGGCTGGTGCCTGGAGCCGGCCCTGCATGGCCCTTTTCTAACAGCAGAGAGTTGACCCAAACACAGGGAATGCTGAAACTGACATGCTGGGAAACTTCATAGATGCTGAAAAACTAAGTGGTCCATAATTTCACACTTCCTCTTTCTCCTCCCACTCTCCGCTAGGTCCCTCCGCACTTTAAAAGCCAGTGTCACCCATCTTCGTGAAAAGGAGCGACTGACAACACCGTGGAGAGCAAGAAATAAAACTGCTGGCTCCTGCTCTCCAGCCCCTGGCTCCCTCTCCCAGGGGCGAGAGGAGACATGCACATGGGTAATGCTGGGACAGGAAGGGCTCTGGCCAGTCCCAGGAAGGACGACACCCCATTTCAGAGACCCAGGACAGGGAGGATGTTCTCCACAGTGGAAGAGGGGTCCGGAAGGGGGTTGGGAACTGACTCAGTGCAGACCCCAATGCCCCAACACGGGGGCACTGTACTATAGGGAGCAGGGTGGAGGCTTGGGAGAGGGTGCTCAGTTGCTCTGTAGCCCACTTACCAGTAATTACTAAGAGGGAACCCCTGACTCTGGCCCTGCGTTCCCCGCCCTCAGCCTACTGCATCCCTAAAGCCCCATCACTTCCTCTCCCACCACACCTCCTCTGGCCCCTGCACCCTCCATCGCCCCCCATCCAGCTTCACCCCAACACTCACCTGGGCCCACCCAGCCTCCCGCCCAGTTCATGCCTCCCCTCCCCTGGCTCCACACTCCATCCCTGCCCCTCCACAAACCCCCATCAGCCCCCTCCCCAGACCAGCCTCCCCTACCCCCCTTAACCCTTTCTCCAGCCAGCCCCTCCACTGACCTCCTCAAGTCCCTGCCCCCCTCAAGTCCCTCCCCAAACCATGCCTCCCCTACCCCAGCCTCCGCCCCTTAACCCTTCTCCCCTCAGCCCCCACCCCACTTACTGGTGCCGGGTCGGGAGAGCAGCAGTAGGAAGAGGGTGAGGCCCAGCGCCACCAGGTGCGCCAGGAGCCCGGTGCCACGCCGCAGCCAGCGGGAGACGCGGGACTCAGGGGACCCGGCCTGCATGGCAGGACCGGGGGCGGCCCCCGCCCCAACGACACCAGCCTGCGAGGGGTGGGGAGGGGCCGAGGGCGTGAGACGTGGCCGGAGGGGAGAGGGAGGGGTGGAGCTAGAGGGGGGGGAGAGGGAGGAGTGGATGGGAGAGGGCGGGGTTAAAGGGGGCAGAGGGAAGAGGGAGGGGCCAGAGGGGTGGAGCTAGAGGGATCCAGGGGGGCTGGAGGGAGGATCTGGAGAACTGAAATCCTACTGGTGGAGCCACTCTTTCTCCCAAGAGCCTTGACCCTAGACCACCTCCCTTTGGGTTCATGGGGCGCAGCCCATCTTCTAGGAGGGCAGTCAGCCTGGAGGCCAAAGCCCCATCGCCCCTTTGGGCTGGCATCGCTCTGGGGCCGGTTCCCTGCTGTGCCGGCTGGCAGCCAACATAGGCCAGGACCCCAAAGGGGGCAGCTCCATAGGTGTTTAAGACCCACGCCCACACCCCAGCAGTATGAATTCAGCCTTCCCACACAGGGACATCACCCAGGGCTCCTGGGCTGCCCCGTGTCCTGTGGGCACACTCTGCTGCCCTATGGCTAGCAGAATGAGGCTGGGGAAACTCCACAAAGAGGGATCTGGTCACAGACACTTGGAGGAATGGATGTTGAGGGCTTTTTCTAAACCACTGCCCTGCCTGCCCATTCTTGGGCAAGGATCAACTGACTGCTTCCTGCAAGCCTGCTCCAGACAGGCCTTTCCTCACTCCCACAGCAGAAGGACTGCTGTTCTCATGCGCAGGGCTGGCAGCGCTGCCTACCATTCAGGTTGCTGGACGTTTCCCATTATAAAAGGCTATTTTCAGTTGCTTATAACTTTGCCAAACTTTAACCAATTGGGCTGAAATTTTCCATGCTGGGTGTCTGCTCCAAGCTGATTTTTGTGGGGGATGAGGGAGGATTTCAGACAAAACAGTTCAGCTGCTTCTGAGATGAAGGCTAGTGAAAAATACCTTGTTTTTCCCACGTTAAAAAATTCTGAGCCTCTTTTTGGAAAGCTCTAGCACCTCCCTGCTTTGGGACAGGGACTTGAAGTTTGACAGGGTGTTAGAAATGTGCCTTTTGCCATCCCTGGAGAAATCTGCCCATATTTGGCCAAGTTATGAGCATCTGAAAAACTGCGGTTTGCACATGCTCAGCTGAGACTTCGATTTTTGCAGCTCAGTTCTCCAAAGATTCTGGCTGCACTGGGTCCACTCCAGGCTGGGCCTCACAAGCACTTTCCCTGCACGTGCAGTTCTGGGTTGCTGTGGGTCATGCCAAGGCCCAGCCAGGGTGCCCGAACTGAGAGCCAGGAGCCAGTCTCCTGTGCTCTCAGTGACCCCCCCTGGCTGGGTCCAGGCAGCTTGGAGGAGGAAGCTGCCTGATATGAACGCAGAGGGAACGAGAGCGAGAACTGTGAGCTGGGGCTGGGGAGAGCAGATTGAGGCTATGTCTACGCTGCACACCAGCGTCGGCAGCGTCTAGGGGACGTGTAGCGACACACTACAGTGAAAAGCAGGCTGCGTCCACACTGCAGTGTGTAGCTAAACATGTCAGTGAAAGGCTGGCAGGGCAGGCAGTGGGGGAAGGCTCCAGTAGCTGGGAGACAGCAGGACACAACATGGCTAAAAACAGCAGGACAGACTGGGAGGCGCGGCTTGGGCCAAACAGAGACGTGTATTACTGTAGTGCCCAGGAGCCCTAGTTATGGACCATTGTGCTAGGTGCTGTACAAACATTAGCCTGAGGCAACTAAGTCGCCACTGCCAGGCACCCAGTCCCAGCCTGTTTAAAGAAGAGTTATAAGCTGAAGAGGGTCTCTATCCAAACCGCCTGTCTGGGCTCTCCTTGGAATGCCAGCCCTGCAGCCTTTCCCCAGGATCTCATCATCGAGTTACAGATCCAACACTAACCAGCTTTCTTGGAAGAGGGGAAAAAAAGGCAGCTGGACAAAGGACCTGGACTGGGGGTCAGGAGCCTTGGGCCTATTCCCAGCTTTGCCACTTGGCTGCTGGATGACCTTGGGCAAGTCACTTTTACTCTCTATGTGCCTGTTTTTCTTCCCACCCTTTGTCTAGTTGAGATTGGGGCAGGGACTGTCTCTAACCATGGATTTGTACAATGCCCAGCCTATCGGGGCCTTGAGCCATTAGCCCAATACAACAAATAATTCATAATAATAGACTTGGGGGGTTGGACCAGCACAGCATTGGCCAAGCAGCAGATATGATTCTCAGCCACACCACAACTGGCTCAAGCCACCCTTCTGGTCCTAAGGACAGTGCAAGGTAGTAATCTTCACAAACGAAGACATGAGCTGGAGGAGAGTTAGACAAGAACATGGGTGCCGGTTCAGGGCTGTCCCGTCGGGGTGGGGTATTCCTGTCTATCACACAACCACTTCACTGGGTGCCAGTTGCTGAGCAGGGTTAGAACAGGAACGGGGCACTGAGATAGAAATCGGGCCAGGCATAATGAACACCAGAGGGAATCAGAAAAACAGAGGCCTCATGAATTAGCCCAAGACATTGCACTAAAGGACCGGCATGAACACTGCATGATCCTGACATAAGCCCCGTTCCGGAGCAGCGAAAACGCTTGCGTCACCAAGCACAGCTTTGGGAGAAGGGAAGTGCCTACACGTCAGGGCACTGCCAGCAGGGGGAGCCACCCATGCACCAGGCATATGTCAGGGCACTAGCAGCAATGAGCGATGACATGCACACCAGGGCACGGCCTGCAGAGGGATCTTACCCCCACATGTAGCTGGCTGGAAAATCCGCTTCCTGGCCCTGCCAGGAGGGGGCGCCTGCCCCTCCCACCCCCCCCCCCACGCTGAACGCCACAGGCCAAACCACCCTTTCAATACTGATTTTTCTTTTTTTAAAAAAGAAACAAAAACAGCAATAATAATTCTTATAAATATCCCAGGCCGGCTGTGTGGCTGCCTCCTCGGTCCAGTCCATCCACTTCAAACCTCCTCCCAGGTGTGGATTGGGTTTGCGTCTGGATTTTTTTTTCCCCCTTGGGATTTTGTTCGTTCAGGTTTTTTTAGCAGCAACAGAACAGGAAAAGAGTCTTGAGGTATTTTTATAGAGTTTTTTTTTTTCTTTTAAAAAAAATAATATAAAGTTATAAAAAGCAGTGGCCTCTGAATCCGACCCAGGGCCTCCCAGTCCTCAGGACCGATGGCTCCGTCTGCATCGCACAGGCACTTGCTTGTTAATGCGCTTTCGACTGCAAGGAGACAAGAGGACAGGGGGTCAGCACAGCGGAACAAAGGAGCAGAACAGACGAGCGCGGAGGGCCAATGTTCCCCCGCCGCAGGGGCTCAGGGACTAGGGCGACTTGTCAGGAGCCCAAGGGCTGTGTCTAATTGGCGTCTACTTATAATAAAAGCACACTCTTGTGTTTGCATCTGAATAGCTGAATAAGAGCTCTCAGTGCCAGAGCCCTTCAGAGAAGTGCAGCATGCCCTGTGCTGCTGGAAATGCCATCGTGTGGCCCTTGTTAAGATCAGCAACTTCCCAGCGAATGTGCCTCCTCCCATAAAATGGTGATTCCCTCCCCGGCAAACTTCCCCAGGGACCTGAGAATCCAGCTGCATCTTTGTTGCACATCATCAGTAATAAAGGTTCGACAGGCCAAGTTAAGTGACCCCTAGTGGGTTTTCACAGAGGTCACTGACTGATTCTGTTAATGCACAAAAAGGAACAGACTCTTTCCGGTGGCCGGGCTGGCCCCACAGGTCTAACAGGAATAGACTCTACCCTGCAGGGCTAATGGGAGTCACAAGCAGTAGAAACATAATGACACCAAGAAGCCAGCAGCTGTGATGCACACAGCCAGAAAGCAGGTCGGCTGAGTACAGGGGGGATGTTTCACCTTTCAGAGCAGATCAGCACATCAAAGCTCACAACCCCTGAGAAGCAGGTCAAGATCATTCTCCCCATTTTATGGACGGGGAAACTGAGGCCCAGAGAGGGGAAGCAATTCACCCAGCGAGTCTGGGGCAGAGGTGGGAACAGAACTGTTTCTTGGCAGAGTTCAGAAACTGATCAGCCGTGTTCTCACCCCACAGACCGGGGGTACTGGTCATGTACCCGTCCCACACCAGTCATGACCTACATGCCTCCCGTTAGGAGAGGCCACAATCCTTCCCAACAGCCAGGACCATTCTCTGCAGTGCTGTGAGCTCCCGCAAGGCAAGGCCTCTGCCTCAGTTCCACAGCACCTCCTACTGGGAAAAGCATGTCCTGCTGGCTGTCCTCAGCCTGAGCCCCTGCTTGGAGGGAGTAGCTGTGGGCACTCCCCCCAGCCAACTCCCAACAGCGCCAACCGCTGGGGATGTGACACCTCCGAAGAGTGCTTGGAATACAGACCACTTTGCACGTAACCATAATCCTATTAACCCGTCTCATGCTGGGGACCTGTACTGTCTGGTGGCCAGGGGATGAGCTGCCAGCTGTCTGGGCTTCAAGGAGCCTGCTTGCCAGGCAGTGCCCCAGGGAAGGGCTCTCATCCTGTGGCAGCTACTCTCTGTGTCCGCTCTGCTCAGACCTCTGCAGCCTGGTCCAGCCCCGCAGAGCTCAGAAGGGCCCCATGAACCACGGGGTCCATCTGGGAAGGCGCTGCAGACCCCAGGACGCAGCCACGAGGATGGGGAGGGGGACTTTGGGAAAAGAACTGCTATGGAGTGGTGGGGACGACAGAGCAGCAGGGGGAGACCCAGAGGCCCACTGCATTGTTGATGGGCAGGGCAGGAAGATCAGCCCGCTGTGGGGGTGCACAGTGGTGGGGAGTGGTGGTGGTGGTGGGGGGGGGGGGGGAACACGTACCTTCAGTGCGTTCCGCTTCTCCTCGAAGCCCAGAGAGGCAACGGCCTTCTTCCTCCGCACAGCGCAGCCTGAGTCGGAGGCAGCGGCGGGGTGCTTGGCCTTCACCGGCCTGCAGTAGGTGGCCGCGTTCTTGCGCTTCTTGGCCTCCTCGTCCGAGAGGCAGTTGGCCTGCAGTGCTTTCGGCCCGTTCAGGGGGGAGCCCCGGTTCTCCAGTTGGGAGGCTTTGACTTGAGGGTGGCCGGGAGCCCTGCAGTCCAGGTGGCCGGCCCGCTTGACTCTGGAGCCTGGTGAGATGGCACCGTTGAGGGAGGCGGCAGAGGGGGAGCCCAGGGAGGGTTTGGTCTTTGCAGGCGGGTGGGGGACCTGGCAGCTGGCCACCTTGCCCTTGCCCGGGTCCAGGAGGCAGGTCCGTTTGTATGGGGGGCCAGTGGCGGCGCCCAGAGGCTGCTTGCGCTTTCGGGCCGAGGCCTCTGGCTCCCCGCCACCCGCTGGCTCCTTGGCTTTGGAGGACTTGCTGGCCTTGGTGGAAGGCAACTTGCTGAAGGATGGCGAGGGGGTATTGGCCGGGAGCGGGGAGGTGATGGACTGGCTCCCTCCCGTGCAGTCTGACTGGCTGCAGGCGGCCGCGGCGTGGGGCGAGCCCACCGTGTAGCTCAGGCTGAGGTGGCCGCGGCTCTCCCTGGCAGCCGTTGCTGTACAGGACAAGGAGGTCCTCCCGGGGGCGCCGTGGGGAAGGCTGCACGCCAGCGAGGAGCTGCCGATCTGGGAAGTGCTGGATGTGGAGGAGCCCGGGCCGGCGGGCGATGGGGCTGGGTGCAGCTGGGGGTCAGCAGCTGGAGGGATCTTCCTGGTGAGGCCAATGAAGCGGAATCAGAAAGGTAGGGGGAGAGGCTGCTGCTTATTTAAACGACACCCACAAATCCCACCCCCCAGCCTCTCCCCCATCTGATCCCGGCTGTCCCCCACTCATCTCTCCCACCTGCCCTTCCCCCATCTGTTCCCAGACCATGTCCTGCATCCCCACCTCCTGCCCTTCCCCCATCTGATCTGCAGCGCCTGCCAGCCCCCTCCCACATCCGATCCCAGGCTGTCTCCCAGCACTCCCCACCCCCCTGCCCTGCCCCATCCAATCTCTGGCCTCTCCCACATCCAATCTGAGGCATTCTCCCCCCACACCCCATCCACCTGCCCTTCTCCTATCCAATCCCGGGCTGTCTCCAACAACTGCCAGCCCCTTCACCCATCAGATCCCAGGCTGCCTCCCCCACACCCCACCCACCTGCCCTTTCCCCATCCAACCCCAGGCTGTCGCTTCCCCCATCTGATCCCAGGCCATGTCCCACCTCACCCCTGGCCCCATCACCCTTCCAATCCCAAGATGCCTCCTCCTCTAGTCCCCACCATCTCCTCCCTACTCTGACCCCCATCCTCCCTGGGCTCTTTCCTCCCCGTCTGATCCCCGGCTGTCTCTCTCATGCACCTGTCTATCAGGGCCATGCATCAAGCCCTGTGCTCCAGCCCCCCCTGCTGGAGGAAGCCGGGACTTAGCATCACTGCAGGTGGTGGGGATTTGGGGGTGTGGGTTAGGAACAGGCCAGGGAGGTGTTAACCAGCGCGATAAATGTTAATAGGAATTATTTACGTTCCTGGCAAAGCACTTTATAAGGATCCTGCTCTTAATATTCCCTGCCGCTGAGATCTCAAAGCACATTCTGAACGCTAGCCCAGCCTCGGCTCCCCCAACAGACTGGGGATGTTACCCCTGTTATACAGATGGGGAAACTGAGGCACAAAGCAGTAAACGGGCTGGCTCAGGTTACTCAGTAAGTCAGTGACTGAGCTACAAATAGAACGCAGGTATCCTGGCTCCCCAGTGCCTGCTGTAACCTCTTAACATGCTACCACTCTACTTGGGGTTCCGCTCCCAATGGCCATCATCTCTCGCTCCCCCAGATGCTCTGAAGGGCATGGAGGGACCCCACCAGCCGCTCCCACTGCAGGCAGAAGGGAAGGGGGGCAGGGGCAGGCATTACCGTACAGACTGAAATAGAAGCCACCCTCTAAATTTAGCAAGGCTGAAAGGAACAAAAGTGATTGACACATCAGCTGACCTCCCTTCCTGAAAACTGCCTCCTCAGTGCTTCCTGGGGTCCCCCAAGGCTTCCTCTGCAGCCTGCCTCGGTTACAATAATGGGGTCACGACACCCCCTCATGCATGTAGGGTGAGCTTCCCCCATGAACGGCTGGAGATCTTACCATGCGTTTTCTCTGCCCACACACGTCTGCATGGGCTTCCCAAAAGACTGAAGGTCAATCGCACCCAATGCCACCCCGGTTCTAGGCCGAAGATGGGAGGCAGAGGTGCTGATGCTCACCCCACCCTTTGGAAGCTGGCTGAGGAGGGGAGTGGCTGGACTGGGAACTGCCAACTGTCTAGCCCAGTGCTCAGCTGTCCCCACCACAGGGGAAGGCAATCCCCACAGGAGCTGAGCAGGGGCAGGTGCCACTCGGGCAGTCTCTTATCTCAACATGTGAGCCGGGAACGATTTCCTCCCACATTCCCAGGCACCCCACCCCCACCGCCTGGGCTAGGCGCAGATACACCCGCCCCACCCTGGCCCAGGCGCTGCCTCCCCCAGCAGGACACTCACTTCCACATGTGTGAGCTGAGGTGTCTCTCCAACATGGAGCTGAGGGCTGAGCAGAACCGGTCCAGCCGTCGGTTGAACACGTAACACCCAGGGCTGACCAAGCGGCTTCCGAAGGTGCAGAACTGGTTGGGATTAAGAGAGGAAGGGGAGAGAGCCATCAGGGAGGCCGAGACCCCTGTAAACCACATAGCAGCACCCTGCTGTGGGTCAGGAGCCCAGCCCATAGCATGGCAGAGAGGACGGACTGTCGGCTGGATCCCCAATCCCCTATCTCCTTCCCCGCCCCAAATGTGGCAACTCTGCACGGGTGCCAGCTGGATTCTGAGATCCAAGCACCTCTGTCGGAGCAGGATGCTGACAAACTGGCCTGAGAATCACTAGACAGGTCATTGTCCCCAGTGCCACCAGGGGGCACTGGTCTCTGCACAGAGAGGGGCAGAGACTCACCCCACCTCATGCCAAGCACTCACCGCCTGAGGCCGTGGTGGCTGTGTTGCATAATGACAGTCCAGCCTGTGGGATTCCTCGGCCATGTCGTCCTCGCTCTCGTCACTCGATACCCGGCTACTGCCCTTGGGCACAGGGAAGGGGTAGAGCCCGGGGTCTCTGTCGCCACAGGTCGTGGACGGCTCCTCCAGGTCGCTCTCTGAGGAAACCCTGGACCTGAACCCAATGAGAGGCAGAGGAGTGAGAACTGTCGTCTCTGGGGGCCTACAGGTTAAAGCTGCAGAGGGATGGGGTTAGGCTGGGGGGATCTATGTGCCAGAGGCACTGCTGGAAAGGGCAGACAGTCCCCACTGGGGCCTGGTTCTGCTAGGATCCCTGCACGGGGAAGGTGGGAGAGGCCAGCCCCAGAGAGGCGCCTGCACAGCACCCCCTCCTACGCTAGGGCGAGTGAGTCTGCCTGGATTGACACACACAGATGGTTGCTGGAGGCAAACCCGAGGTTCACTGCTGCTGCGTTACCTGGGAAGTGCACAGTGGGAGTGGGGCTGCTTTGCGCGGCAAGGGGAAGTGCTGGGTAGAACCAACGAGGTCTGCGCCCCGAAGGAGGCTTCCTGGGAGAGTCGGTCGGGGAGCGCTTCCTTCCTCACCGGGCTCTTCTCCTTGGGGGACTCCCCCTTCCTGGAACTGGCCTTCAGCTCTGCCACCAAGACATCAAAGTCCTTCGCCCGGCCCTGCACCTCACGGCGCTGGTGCACGGAGTGAATCTGTGACGAGGGCAGGAGGGGAGAGCATTACAGCCCCGGCTCACCATAGGATGCCATCAGACCCACCATAGGAACCCCCCCTAGTGCCTAGAAGCTCGCAGGAGCTACAGACCCTCTTACTAATTCAGCTAGTGGAGATTCTCCTGGGCCTCCCGGGGGAGAGGCCTGTGTTTGGAGCAGAGGCCCGAGACTCCACGTTTCCCTGTCTGCATGCATGCCACTGAGCCGTGAGATGAAGCGGTGTCTCTAGTCCATGGGGGCCTCCTAGAGCCAGTCAGCACTACATCTCCCACCCCCTCTCCTCCAACAGGCTAGACAAGTGGCTCTCAACCCTTGACCTGTGGGCTGCTTGCTTCCCCATCAGCACACAGCTGCGGCCCATGTGACATTCTCAGGGCCATACAGGTAGTATATAAATTGTGTGGATGTGGCCCACATAACAGAGAGCTGCACGTGCGGCCCATAATGGTAAATAGTTTGAGAACCACTGGATTAGACCTTCACAAGGTGGCACTTTATAGCCATGCAACAGCAAACGCTTCTCTTCCCCAGTGGGCATGTCAGTCTGGAGCCTCCTGCAGAGCCCTTCAACCTCCAGCTGGGCTGTAGGGGGACAGGCACTCACCCTGCCTCCTACTGTTCTACCAGGAAACAATCTCACACATGACAGTACCTTGCAGGTCACACATGACAGTACCTTGCAGGTCAGCAGCCGGGTGCAGATCTTTTTGGTGTCAGGATTCACAACTCCACACTGCCTGTTCAAATCACACTCCTTCCCTGCAGGGCAGAAAGACAGAGCTGAGATGCACAAGGGGAAAGCATGGACAGGGCCTGGCTGGATCCCGAGCTCGCCCTGCTCTTTAGAGTCTTTGCCAAACTTCCTAAGATCCCTGCGTTTGGCCTGGAGCTTTGGTTGACTGTTGGAACAAGCTTTTGTGCCAGGAGGTTCTCGCCATTTCAAAAGGGAAAATCTTGCTTCTTGCCTCTATTTAATGGGGTGCTGTCATCACCAACTTTCATGCTCTTTGCCATGGGGCGGAGCTCAGATACAACTGCAGCAGGTGCTATATAAAACCTTCCCCCTGAGAAATGAGGCCCAGTTCTTAGGATCTGTTATTACAAAGCAAGGTGGGGTTTGGGGCTTACTGAACGGGGCATGAATGGAAAGGTTTTCATGGGCTTGCCAGGGTGGATTGAAACGTCCCAAACCACAACTAAAGCAGAGTTGGGCGAGCGCAGGAGATGCAAAGACGTGCAACGGGATCTCTGAACACTGCGAACAGCTCCTTCGGCCTCACAATCTCCAGTGTTAGTCTCATTGTCCAGATGGGGAAACTGAGGCACTGAGCATTTAAGTGACTTGCCCAAGTCTGCACAGTGGGTGGGTGGCAGGGGACTAGGACACAGATGGCCTGACTCCCAGTTCTAGGTTTGAGGCACTGGCCCAGGCTCTCTCTCATGGGACCCAGCGGACAGCCTCCTAGCTGCGTGCAGCTCTTTAGGGCTATATAGGTACTAGATGAGTCCCAGGATCTGGCTGGTGGCCTTCTCAATTTTCCTGGGCTCCAATCAGGGGAGCGCTCCTTGGGCTGGGAAAGGAGTGGCTCAGCTGGTGTGTGTGTGGCAGGAGAGAAAAGGAGATGCCAGGATCCCTGCTCTCGCCATGGGGCAGAGAAGAGCCCACCCCCACACACACCTCCCCGCTCAAGGAGAGAGGCTGAATTGAGCCGCTAAGAGATCACGGCTGTCAGCCAGCACTGAGCCACAGAGCTGTGTCATCGCACAGGGCTGCTGAGTCGCCACCACCCAAACGCCCTATCCAGCTGTCACCTTGGCCTGATTCAGCATCACCCCCACCGGGCAGCGAAGGAGGAACAGCAGGACTCACGCGCCATCTTCTTGTGGGATTTGGGAGGCGGTTTGCTGGTGCCCGGCTCCTTCTCCCCTGAGGCAGAGGTGCTCTCTGGTTTCCTGTCCAGACCATCGGCGGGCACAACGGAGTCGACTCCTGCCTTGGCTGGCACAAGCGGCTCTTTGGGCAACACTGCCAGGGACAGCTTCCCCATGGGCTCTTTGGAGCTGGCAGGTGGCTGCCCGGGGACAGAAGCAGCAGCAGCAGCCTTCGGGGGCACCTTGATGCCGTGTCCATCCGGCTTGGGAAGGCTGGAAATCTTCTCCAAGTTCACCACCGGCATAAACAAACTGGAAGGAGAAGGGACAGGCTCCGAGAGCTCAGCCAGGAAATGCGCTAGCGACAGCTGCAAACCTCCCCGGCAGCAGAGGGTGACTGAGGCCCGTCTGGGCCAGGTCCCAGCCCCCGAGCCACATCCTGGGGTAGGTGCTCTGGGCTTGTGAGACCTGGACTCTGGGCTACCCTTCTGAGCCCCTGGACTGGTCCTGCTGCCCACCAGCCTTGTGGTCGCGTGTGCTCCGGCCTGCTACGTACCTCGGGCTACCCCTGTGTCGCACACAGACGCCAGTCCAACCGGCCACGGTGGCTGGGCTGAATGGGAGGTGCAAGCACTGGCAGGGGCCGGGGCTGGCTGAGCTAGTGCAGGGCCCTCATTTCCTTGTGCCTCTCCTCTGAGGGGATCATCGGGCTGGGACTGTCATCCCTCCCGAGCACAGTCCAGACGAGCGACCCCCGGCACGCACAGAGGGAGACGACACCCTGCTCTGGAAATGCCTCCATCCACTGAGGCCCAGGCAGCCAGGGGCAAAGGCGCGGTCTCCATTGAGACCCTGCCGCACAGCCGAAGCAGCGCATCTCCCGAGCCCAACAAAGTGGGGTGGGGCTCCCCCTTCCCCAGCACATCCCCCTTCATCCCCCTCCCCACGTCAGAGCCAGCTGGGGTTTCCCTGCGGCCCCTCCCCCCACGTCAGAGTCCAGTGGGGCTCCCCCTAACCCCCTCCACCCATATCAGAGTGGGGCTCTCAGTCCCCTACTGCCCCTCCCCCCATGTCTCTCTCCATCGCCCCCCTTCCTCCTCCCCACACAGGAGAGCAGGGTCACCCTCCCCGGAGTGGGGCTGCCCCCCAACCCCTCTCACATCAGAAGAGCATAGGCTCACCCCACACCCACATGAGAGTGGAGCCAGGCTCCCCTCAACCCCTCTGTGTCGAGCCCACCCCACCCCCCATGTGAGAGCAGGCTCCCCCTTTGCCCCGTCCCACTCACCAGAGATTGTCTTTCTGTGCCTTGTCTGGCCTCTCGGGCGGATGCTGGGCCCGGCTGCGGGAGTTCTGCGACTTCTCCCGTGAGGCCTTGGCGCTGCCATGGCCCCCGCAGGCAGGGGGCTGCCCGTTGACCGCATGGCACTTCTGGGTGTTGGCAGATACCTGCGCCCGGGCGTAGAGCTTGCTGAGAGGTCCGTGACGTCTTTCTGGAGGGGAGGGGGAAGCTCTGTCAGTGACACACACACAAGTGGCCCTGCCCATCAAAGGAGGGGGACAGCCCTCACTGCTCTCCAACGCCCCGGGGGAAAGGGGCTGCAAACATGCCCCAAGGCACCAAGGGCTGCCTGAGTCTGCAGCCAGGCCGGCCCCACAGGAACGGCCCCATTCATCTCAGCGTGTCGTTCACTCTGAAGGCTAATGATGACAACTGAAACAGCAACAGTCATGTCACTGCTGATCATTTTAACAGAACCATCCAGCTGGCCTGGGAGCCTGGACAATGCCGCTTTTCCCATCTCCAGCCAGCTTGTCTGAATTGAACAGCAGTGCTGGCTAAGAACCCAGGAGTCCTGGCTCCCGGGCCTGTGGTCAGCCCAACAGGCAACCCCCTCACTTTAGCAGCCTGATCTGCCTTGTACATCACCTTTGCTTGCAAAACCCTGTGTTTGGGAGCCGGCCCAATAGACCCCAGCGGGTCCAACATGTGTCAACAGCTATCAGACCCTTCGACGCCCCAGTGCGGTGGCAGCTGTCCCGAACAGGCTGCTCCACTCCACCTCCCTGCAGGCCCCCGGAGAACCATGCCCAGCACCAGAACCTGGGAGCCACCCAACCAGGCCAGACAGAGCAGCCAGGCATCCCTTGCTCTGCCCACCCCAGGAACATGGCTCCCGATGCTGCTCTTTCCCACCCCCCCATCCTTTCCAGGATGCCGAAGGTAGCTCCTCCACGCTCTCTCGCCCTGCCGCTGATTGCTGGGGGCCTCCCAGCAGCAGGCAGCTCCTGCCGTGGAGGAGAGGGTGGGATTGTGCCAGGTGCGGGGGGGGGGGCAGAGGACGACGGCTGGGATGGGAAACAAGCTGCCAGCTCATAACTCAGGGATGCTTTTTGAAGGTCCCCTAAGAAAGCGTTTCCCAAATGATGGGTCCTGACCCACCAGCGAGTCATGGGAAGGATCTAAGTGCGTTACCAGGCCCTAGGCAAACATACATTTCTCACATTCCAGAGAGCAATCCCGCCCCACTCTCTCCCCATAGCGGCAGCTCCTGTCCCGTGGGGCCGGGTCTGGCTTGCCACAGGCATTGTAGCCTAGCACGGGGGTCACAGCGTCACTCAGGTTTGGCCCGGCTGCCCCTCTCTCATGGGCATGCACCAGTTCGCAATACCACTCACTCAAGCGTGGCCTGGCCACCCCGCATCATGATGGCCAGGCCAAACCTGTGTGGCGTTGCAACCCCCTACACCCAGTCATGATGCCCAGAGCAGGGAGCCAGGCCCAGCCCCACAACAGGGAGTGCGGGGGGCTCCTCTCCTAGACCTTCACCCCCCAGGGCTGCCCCTCCGCACCAGGCAGCATTAGGGCTGCGGGGCCAGGACGAAGGGTGCATAAATGTTGCAAAACCAGACCAAGTGCAGCCAGTGGGGGACCTGGGTGGCCTGCAGCTTCCTGCACAGCCCCACCCTGCTGCCTCTGCAGCATTTCTCTCCCCACTGCAGACGGAGGAGGCAGAGCCTTCCCTCTGGACCCCTGCGCCCCAGGCTCAATCTAGAACACAGCGGCTGTGGCCGGGACACCAGCGGAGTCGTCATTCCAGAGCCGCTCCGAGGTCGGTGCCTAGAGAACGCGGGGGAGGAGAATAGAACCAGGGTCCCCATTCCCGGCTGGCCTCAGAAGGGGCCCGGCTGCTGACCTCACCCCAGACAGTCAATCGGCTTACCGCAGTGCTTCTGAAAGGCTTGAGGCTTGACCACTTGGCTACAGTGGTTACACACCACCAGGTAGAACTCGTCGTGGGCTGGGCAGTGCCCAAAGATAGACATGTCTGCCAGGGCAAGAGACAGCAGTAAGGGAGAGGCCACGAAGGGCCCCCTGCGGCCTGGTGGGGCTGTGGCTGCCCAGGCCAAGAGACACGCCTAAGGAAATCCACCTTTTGTACCCAATGCAAATGGACAGTCACGTCCCCCCTCCCTAAAGGGAGACTACAGGGGCTCCAGCTCAAACCCAGCCCAGCTCAGCGCTGCTGCCAGCCAATGGCTGTTCATGGCCTGTGTGAAATGAGCATGGTGGGTCTCAGATTTCAGTGGACACAGAGCAGCTGCCGCCACCACGAGTGGGACCCCCTCCAGGCAGTTTCAGCAGAAGCCAAAGGTCAAATGGGTCATGGAGCCTGACCTCCCCACTCAGCCCTGGAGAAGGCCCCTCAGAGCAAGGCTGGCACGGAGGAGGGGCAGCTGCCACCCGTGCGGATGCTGGGGCTACGGGCACCTTGGTGTCCAGTTTATGGGTGCGCTGCACAGACGATCCAGAGACAAGGGCCTCACGAGGGGCTCCAAAACCTCTGCATCTCAAGCCTTAAACTGGGGGACAGCCTGTGGCCCTCACGTTGCCCCTGCCCCAAGATCAACTGGGCCAAAGCAACTAACTTAGGGCTATACGGTATGCTGGGTTTCTGGGGCTCATCCACTTGGATTGCAGGGCTGCCTGGTGTGAGGCTAGGGGGGATTATAGAGCACTGGGCCGGCTTTCAATGTCTGCGGGAGCCTCCCTCGCAGCAAGCAAGATCAAGGCCCTGGGCTGCCAGGTGAAGCTGGGGAACAGTCAGGCCAGGAATGCTGGAGCTACACCAACCTTGCAAGGGATGTGGGGGTCCCAGAAGAGCATAGCCCCCAACAGCCATGTTCTGTGCTTGGGCTCCAGGCCAGCTCTGCAGAGCTCCACAGAGCGCGAGGCCAGAGAGGCACAGCCTGGGCTCAAGTCTGCCCTGCGTTTGCTCTGTGCAGTGAAGCCCATTTGTACCCAAAGGGGACGTGGTTTGTGCAGCTAGGAGCAGGAGCGGATCCTGCTGCGTTGGCTATTTAGTAGCTCTCTCCTCTGAGAGGGCCGGACAGCGTTGGACTGGTCTGAACGGCCCAGGTGAAGGGAAGTGATGCTGACAGCCTCAACCCATGAGCAGGGCCACAAAGTTACCTGCTGATGCCAAATTCACAACAGCTCCTGTGCTAACCACCCCCAACCCCCGGCTCTCACAGATAACAAGAGCCTTGGCCAAAGGAACAGATCATGCCCACTACTGAACCAGGCAGCTCCCTGAGCTGGAAGAAGCCGGACGAGCTCTTACCTTCCTTAATGAGTGTCATCGCATCCACTTTCTTGCTTCCGTTCTTGCTGCTCTCCTCCACCTCAGACCCTGCTAGAGACAATCAGCCCCATCAGCAACAGTCAGGACCCTTCCCCAAACCCCATAACCCAGAAGCCGAAAGAGCCTGCTCCCTACAGGCTGATGGGGGGGGGTGTTAATTGTTTGCAAAGTGGGAGGATGGCAGGTCGCCAAGCTGCCAACAGACTGAGGAGCCCTAAGAATCAGTCAGTTAACAAGGTGCAGGGCCTCGGTCTCAGGGAATCTCCCGCTTGGCCTCCCTGAATCAAGCAGGACATGCAAACAGCGCCATCAATGGACTGTTTGCCACATGACAGGTGGGGGTGGAACCAGGATACGGCCCCTGGGCAGAGAAGGGGTCTTTGTCTGGGTCTGTGAAAGGCCTTTAGCACAGCTCCTTTTCCTGCGAAGCATGACAACCTCTCTGCTCGCCCTAGTGGATCCTGCAGGACTCAAGGTTGTCTACATGGGGAAGTTATTCCAAGGGCAGTACTATTCCAGAAGAGCTCCCTTTGGGGACACTCTTATTCCGACTTTTTCCAGGTTGGTAGAACTCTTCCGGAGGGCTCACTCTTTCCCTGCTGACCATCTCGGCAGCCAATGTGCTCAGCCAGGGCTGCTGGAGATCAGAGTCACTAATTTGTCCCCAGCACCATTCTCCAGGGCTTAGCCCAGACCTGCTCGAAGAGTCCCGAGCTGTTGGACTGCCCCCACCACCCCTGGGACATGATCCCCCAGCCAAGTGGATCTGCAGAGGGTAGGGGGGATCCAGCAGATTCCACGTGTTGGGACATTTTCCTTTCCTTGAGCTCATAGATTCCAAGGTCAGAAGGGAGCATATGAAAATCCAGGCTGACACCCGGCATAGTGCAGGCCAGAGACCTGCCCCCAAACCACCCCTACAGCAGAGTTCTTAGAGAGCCATCCCGTCTTGATTTCCAAATTGCCAGTGATGGAGAACCCACCCTGACCCATGTTATCACTCCCAGGTCTACCCCTGTGCACTGAGGGACGGGAAGAATGGGCAGCAGCCACAAGGAAAGGTAAATGGATAGGGGCCAACAGCTGGGAAGGAAGGCGGAGAGGATCAGAGGTAGAACAGCAGAAAGAGGGGACACGTCTCCTGGGCACGAATAGCTTCCCACCACTCCCTCCTCCCATTCCGGTCCCCATGAACACCTTGGGGTTGTGCCACAGACCAGCCACTTGAGCAGCACGGCCCCCACCCTGCCAAGCACACACAACGGGGTGCAAGGGGCAAACACGCCAGCTCCAGGATTCCAAACATCCCTTCGAATCAGCCCCATGGTACTGTCTGAATGCCACCTGCAACAGGGCTGGCTGGGAATTTCTGGTGGGGGAGGGAGCTGGGGCTAATTTAAATTCTTTAGGGGCAGAAAGAGAATCCACTGCGGATGCTCATGTTGGAGCTGATGCACCTGGTTGTTGCAGCTCCAAAACTGGTGGTCATGTGGCTAAAGCACCAGACTGAGACTCAGGAGACCTGGGTCACTCCCCTGTTCCCCAAAGACTCCCTGTGTGATTCTGAGCGACTCACTTAATGGCTCCATGCCTCAGTTCTCCCCTGTTAGATGGGGCAGACGGTTCTTCCATTCTCCCATCCTTTGTCTAGCTGGGCTAGGTCGGCTGTACGCACGTCAGGGCAAGAACTGCCTCTTAGTGTATGTCCAGGCAGCCCCCAGCGCACAGGGTCCTGACCATCTCTGGGCCTCTGCATGCTACTGTACTACACACAAACAACAGGAGTCACAATCCTCTCCCCACCACTGTGCCCTTCTCTAGCTCGTTTCACCCAGGCATCCCCACACAACGAAACCTCAGTAAGCCCCATGGGAAACTGGGCCTGAAGAGGCTAATCTGCCCACGATCACACAACGGCAGAGCCAGGTTCAGAAGTCCTGACATCCTGCTTTCTTCACTCCACCATGCTCCCTCTGCATCCGATAACCGGACACCACAGCCTGCACTCGCCTGCGCAGGACGCACCCACTGTAGACAGACCTCAAAACACAGACCGACTCTCACCAACCAGCGGTTCGCGGGATGGGGCTGTGTTTTGATGCAGGCATCAATGAGGCAGTAAAGCATTCACCCTTCTCCCGGCACTGTCATTTCTTTCTGGCACTAAACCCAGACGACGCTTTTTAAAAAATAGATTTGAAAATAATCCTAGAAATTAAAGCCAACCAGAGCAAATCCATAGCCCAATCTCAGGGGGAAATGCCAACAGGCTCCCAGCAACGAACAGCCTCGGAGAAGGGAAACTGCATCTATTTATAAAGCAACAACTTGCAAAAAGTTCCATGGATGTTAAACGCCACAGTGTGAGTAAGTTCAGGCCAGCCAGGACAAACCCACTGCAGGGAGATTCCTGCACTGCACCCAGCGGGAGGAGAGATTAGATAAAAACTAACAAGGCTTTCTCCAGCTCTCATTGCTGTACCATTTTCAATCTACAAGCAAAGAACTTAGCCGACAGCATGAACTTGTCTGCAAAGGGAATTTGCTTCACAGCCCAGCTATAAATCCCTGAAAACACAGGAGTCATTATGCAAACTCTGCCGGAGCCCTAAGTAGATCAGGAAGCACGATGCTCTAACTACATCTAGTGCAAGGGAAAGATAATGGAGGGGGAAGGGACACCGCTCCACAGTGTAAGAAGCGTCACCAGGGACAGCTCCACCGGCCTCCGCTCCCCCACTTCCAGGGCCTTTCCAGAGTCCAGCGTCAGACTGTGTTGGAGAAATCAAATGATCCCCCCCCAAAATGGTGATGCTTCTGAACGATTCCTGGGATTTCAAGGGCAAAAGTCTCAAGAGACAGCTATCAGCTCCATCCCCCTGGGGAAAGAGGGCAGAGGGCGGGAGTGAGGGGTGAGAGCAACATGGAAGTGAAGAGCAGCATGGGAGGAAAGAGGGCTAAGAGGGATGGTGAAGTAGCTGGAGCAAGTGGAACAGATGCAGGATGCAGGGGTTGAGGGTGCAGAGGTCCAGGCTGAGGGGAGTAGGGGTGGGAGCAGGATGGGGGCATGGCAGGAGGAGATCAGGCTTGGTAAGGCTCAGGGACCAGGTTCAGGGAGGGCAAAGGTCAGGATCCTGGTACAAGGGGAACATGATCAAGTTCAGGTCTGCTGGGGAATCCAGTGGAGGAGAAGATCCCGGGAGGGTCAGCTCAGAGGACCATGAGAGACTCTGGGGTGGGGCTGGGAGATCAGTTTCAGGGCATACCATGTTGGGGGTTCAAATGTCAGGGATAATGTGGGGGGTCAGGGAAAAATCAGGGTGCATGAGATGGAGGAGGACCAGATTCAGGGATTCAAATGAAAAGTTCAGGGGGTGACAGGGCAGGGAGAGGAGACATCAGGAGCAAGGAGCCATGAGGGCATGGGTTTGTGAGGAATTGAGGTTGGTGTGGAGTCACAAGTGATAGGTGGGGGGGAAGAATAGCTCAGTGGTTTGAGCCTTGGCCTGCTAAACCCAGCGTTGTGAGTTCAGTCTTTGAGGGGGCCATTTAGGGATCTGGGGCAAAATCAGTACTTGGTCCTGCTAGTGAAGGCAGGGGGCTGGACTCAATGACCTTTCGGGGTCCCTTCCCGCTGTATGAGATAGGTATAGCTCCATATATTATTATTATATTATATTATTAGATGACCTCCTGAGGTCCCTTCCTACCCTGATATTCTATGGTGCAAGGGACAGCTGGGCAATCGGAGGACAGGCATCACAGAGGATCGGGGGGCTAGGGAGCTGAGGACAAGTATCATGGTGGGATCTGCTGGGCAGGAAATGGTGAGAAGGATCTCCGTGCATCTGAAAAAGTGGGCTTTTTACACACGAAAGTTTATGCCCCAATAAATCTGTTAGTCTTTAAGGTGCCACTGGACTCCTCATTGTTTTTAGGGATCACAGGGTGAATCTGCTTTCAGGGGCTACAGAGAAGGTCAGGCAAGTAGGGATCACAGAGAGCATCCAGTGTGATCAGGAATCCATGTGGTCAGGATCCAGAGAAAGGATCAGGGCTCTCAAGGATCGTAGCAGGATTTAGTGGATCAAGATTCAGAGATCCTGAGGGATCCTGTGAGATCTGGGATCAGGGGGTGCCCAGGATGGACATAACGGATCAAAGGGGATCCGGCAGGGTTGGGGATCACAGCATGCACATAACAGATCTCACACACCGTGCTAAGCACATACAAAAGGGATTAATGATCGCAGGGGATCCAGTGGGGTCAGGAAATGATACGTGCTCAGAACACACATCATGGATCATGGGTGATCCGTGGGGTCAGGGATCACAGGGTGCTTTGGACACACACACAGGATCGCAGGGCCTGGTGGTGTTGGGGGCTGTAGTTGATCCACAAGGGATCCAGTGGGGTCCGGGGACTGCGGGGTGCTCAGCATCCCATAAGGGATCCGGGGGATCCCGCGAGCTCAGAGATCCAGGGTGCTCAGGATCCCGGGGATCGGTGATGCGGGGGAATCCCGCGGCGCTAGGACCCGGCGGCGCAGGAGGCGAAGGCGGCGCTAGGACCCCGCGGCTCCTTTGTTCGGGGCCGGCGGCCGGGCGGGGGTGAGGAGCCGTACGGCGGCGGCGGCTGCCCCGCTCCCCGCCCTGGCCCCCCCGCCTCGCCGGCCCGGCGCCGGTCGGCGCGCGCGGCCCCTCACCTGGCTCGGCGGGCGGCCCTGCCCTCTCCACCCAGGCGCTCCAGCTCTGCCCCGCGAAGTCATCGAGGCTCGGCAGCCGCCGATCCACAGCGGCCATTGCTGCCGCCGCCGCCGCGCGTCCACGCACCGCCATCACCGCCGCGGGAGCGCGCGCCCCCCGCCGCCCTCCCGGGGCGGCCCACGCGCAGGCGCGCCGCGCATCCTGGGAAGTGTAGTCCTCTGCGCCCGGGGCTGGGGGGCACGGCCCCGACGGGGGAGGGCGGCTCTGCGCAGGCGCGCAGCTGCGGGCACCACACAGCCGCCACCCCGCGGAGACTGGGGGTTGCTGGCTTCGGGGCCGGGACGCCTGGGTTCTCTCCATGCCCTCTGTGGGGGGGGGCACTGGGAGCCGGGACGCCTGGGTTCCCTCTCTGCCCTCGGGGGGAGGGGCACTGGGAGCCTGGATGCCTGGGTTCTAGCTCTGCCCTCGAGGGGAGGGGCACTGGGAGCTCGGACGCCAGGCTTCTGTTTAAGGTTGACCAGATAGCAACTGTGAAAAATCAGGGCATGGGGTGTGGGAAACAGGCACGTATATAAGGAAAAGCCCCGAATATTGGGACTGTCCCTATAAAATCAGGACAGCTGGTCACCCTATTCTGTGTCCAGCTCTGCCTGGGCTCCCTCCACTGGAGGGAGTTTCACCCTCAACATTTCTACAGCACAAAAGTTATCTAGAGAGTCGTAATAGCCTCTGGGGTTTCCATAGGGCCTTACATAGCACAAGGATCACTGATGCTGTACAGACTGTTTCTACTGGGGGGGAGGGAGTGATTCCTCACCTACCTCTGAAGTGCAGGGGGTTATGGCACAGCTAGGATAACCAGATGTCCCGATTTTATAGGGACAGTCCCGATTTTGGGGTCTTTTTCTTATATAGGCTCCTATTACTCCCCACCCCCGTCCCGATTTTTCACATTTGCTGTCTGGTCATCCTAGGCACAGAGCACAGCAGCTGTCTAACACTGCAGAGCAACACATAAGAATGGACAGAGTGGGTCAGACCAATAGCCCATCTGGCCCAGTATCTATCTAGCTCTTTTCTGAATGCAGTTATACTTTTGGCCTTCACAAAATCCCCTGGCAAAGAGTTTCACAGGTTGACTGTGTGTTGTGTGAAAAAATACTTCCTTTTGTTTGTTTTAAACCTGCTGCCTATGAATTTCATTGGATGACCCCTGGTTCTTGTGTTATGAGGAATAAATAACACTTCCCTGTTCACTTTCTCCACACCAGTGATGATTTTATAGATTTCTAACATATCCCCCCTTAGTCATCTCTTTTCCAAACTGAAGTCACAGTCATTTTAATCTTGCCTCATATGGAAGCTGTTTTCCACATCCCTAATCATTTTTGTTGCCGTTCTCTGTACTTTTTCCAGTTCTAATATACCTTTTTTGAGATGGGGTGATCAGAACTGCATGCACTGTTCAAGGTGTGAGAGTACCATGGATTTATATAGTGACATCATGATATTTACTATCTTGTTATTATGGCCCTACCAAATTCATGGCCATGAAAAACACATCATGGACCATGAAATCTGTATAAGTTTTACCCTAGATTATACAAATTTCATGGGGGAGAACAGCATTTCTCAGATTGGGGGTCTTGACCCAAAAGGGAGTTGTGGGGGGCTCACAAGGTTATTTTAGGGGGGCCGTGGTATTGCCACCCTTACTTCTGCACTGCCTTCAGAGCTGGGCAGCTGGAGAGCGGTGGCTGTTGTCCAGGAGCCCAGCTCTGAAGGTAGCGCCCCACCAGCAGCAGCGCAGAACTAAGGGTGGCAATACCATATGCCATTCTTACTTCTGCGCTGCTGCTGGCGGTGGCGCTGCCTTCAGAGCTGGGCTCCCAGACAACAGCTGCTGCTCTCCAGCTGCTCAGCTCTGAAGGCAGCGCCACCACCAGCAGCAGTGCAGTAAGGGTAGCAGTACCACAACCCCCCAACAATAACCTTGCGACCCCCTCCCACACACACAACTCCTTTTTGGATTAGGACCCCTACAATTACAACACTGTGAAATTTCAGATTTAAATATCTGAAATCATGAAATTTACAATTTTTAAAATCCGATGACCATGAACTTGACCAAAATGGACCATGAATTTGGTAGGGCCCTACTTGTTATCTATCCCTTTCCTAATTCTGTTTGCTTTTTTGACTGCCGCTGCACATTGAGTGGATGTTTTCAGAGAACTATCCATGATGATGCCAATATCTCTTTCTTGAGTAGTAACAGTTAATTTAGACCCCATCATTTTATATGTATAGTTAGGATTATGGTTTCCAATGTGCATTACTTTGTATTCATCAACATTGAATTTCATCTGCCATTTTCTTGCCCAGTTTTGTGAGATCCCTTTGTAACTCTTCGCAGTCTGCTTTGGCCTTAATTGTCTCAAGTAATTTTGAATCATCTGCAAACTTTGCCACCTCACTGTTTACATTTTTTCTAGATCACTTATGAATATATCAAACAACACTGGTTCCAGTATAGATCCTTGGGGAACGCTACTATTTACCTCTCCACTGCAAAAACTGACTGTTTATTCCTACTCTTTGTTTCCTGCTATTTTTGTTACCAGTTACTGGTCCAGGAGAGGATCTTCCCTCTTATCCCATGACTGCTGACTTTGCTTATGAACCTTTGGGGAGGGACCTTGTCAAGGCTTTCTAAAACTCCAAGTATACTATATCTACTGGACCTCCTTCATCCACATGCTTGTTGACCCCCTCAAAGAATTCTAATGGATTGGTGAGACACGATTTCCCTTTGCAAAAGCTGTTTTGACTCTTCCCCAACAAATCACGTTCATCTACTTGTGTGATAATTCTGTTCTTTACTAAAGTTTCAACCAATTTGCCTGGTACTGAAATTAGGCTTATCAGCCTCTAATTGCTGGGATCACCTGTGGAGTCTTTTTAAAAAATTGGCATCACATTAGCTATCCTCCAGTCATCTGGTGCAGAGGCTGATTTAAGCGATAGGTTACATACCACAGTTAATTCTGCAATTTCATATTTGAGTTCCTTCTGGGCCTGGAGACTTACTGTTTAATGTATCAATTTGTTCCAAAACCGAATCTATTGACACCTCAATCTGAGACAGTTCCTCAGATTTGTCACCTAAAAAGAATGGCTCAGGTTTGGGAACCTCCCTCACATCTTACGCAGTGAAGACCGATTCAAAGAATTCATTTAGTTTCCCTGCAGAGGCCTTATCATCCTTGATCTTCCAGTGCCCACTTCTGATGTACTTAAACATTTTTTTGCTGTTAGTTTTTGAGTCTTTTGCTAGTTGCTCTTCAAATTCTTTTTGCCCTGCCTAATTATACTTCTACACTTGGCTGGCCAAAGTTTATGCTCCTTTCTGTTTTCCTCAGTAGAAAACACCACCCAACAGGTTCGGACAGGAAGTGAAGAAGTATCCTGTATCACTGAAAACTGCCAGGGGGAATTGAGGGAGGCAGAAGGTAATGACCCGAGATACAGGGTCTAGCAGTAACCATCCATCAGGATACTGGGGTGACAGAACCGCTGCAGCCTCACCCCACCGCCTAGGATGAGGCCGTAAGAAGCCTGCACCAATATGCCTGAGAAACTCCAGCAGAGCTGGCCTGACTCTCCTGTCATGGTGACAGAGACTCCCTGGGGTCAGCGAGGACTGCAGCCAAGGGGGCCCGCTGGGGCCCTGAAAGCTTTTGTCTGTTACAGTGCCTGTGCTGATCCATTTCTCCCCCTTCCACATGGAAATCAATACAGCCAGCCAGCCGGCATCCGCCAGCCCAGCCTGCAGAATGAGTTCATCCATCACTTTTGCTCCTTTTCTAATGAATATTTTCTCTCCTATAAGGGCTGTTGCTAAGTCTCCAAACGGCGATATTTCTCCGGAATCTGTCACTCCTCTTAGCAGGCTGTGGTGGGGCTGTAATCACAGTGTCCAGATCCTCCTTCCCCCAGAACCCTGCCCCTTCCCATCAGATTACAGAGATAAAAGTCAGTCTCACTGGGGTTCTGCCCACCTGCTTTAGTTCAGCATTTGGTCTGAAGGCCTGGAGAGGATTCAGGCTCTGGGAATACGCCTAGGGGTTGGAAATCTCAGGGCTGGGGGGGAGAAAGGGCCCCACTGCAGCACTGGGGGTACCAGGTTAAACTAAGGACATGTCTACATGAACAGCAGTGCATGGCCCAGCTCTACCAATGCAGCTGCGCTGCTGCAGCGCATCCAGTTAAGACACTCTATGCCAATGGGGGAGAGCTCTCCCCTTGGCATAATAAAACCACTTCCACGAACGGCAGAAGCAACTCTCCTGCTGGCATAGCGCTGTGCACACGAGCACTTGTCGGTGTAACGTATATCGCTCGGGGGGTGATTTATTCACCCTCCTGGGTGACATAAGTTCTGCTGACATAGGCTGTAGTGCAGACATAGCCTAAGACAGTGGGAGCTGTGCAGAGACCAGATTCTCCTAGCTGTAATCACAGCCTCTTGCATCATTAGCACTTTGCATAGTTCATTATCCTGCACAGCTCAGGGCTGGTCTACACTGGCAACGCTAAAGCGCTGCCACGGCAGTGCTTTAACGTGCCTTGTGTGGTCGCGGAGCAGCAGCGCTTTAAAAAAAATGCCTCCACGAAGGTTCATTTCCTCTGTGTTCAAAGATGAGCCTCTTAAGCACTAGTAATTGAGGGAGATTTGGGGTGTTGTTGCACTAGAACCCTAGTAGATCAGGCAGAGAGCGAGGGCCATTGCAAATGCCCTTAAAATGAATCCACATGGCAGTCACTGACTGCAGAGTCCCTACTGCACATGGAGCCAAGGCTGTAAGGCCCAACTCTCACTGGTTGCAGGGCAGCAACCTACACCAGCACTGAATACGATTTAGAGGGAGGAATTTGGGTGTGAGCCCTGAGCCTTGTTTGGAAGGATGCTCCACAAGAAAGCCGCTGTGCTTTTAGCACTCAATTTCCACAGGAGACCGCATCCCCTTCTTTAGCACTGCCACACCCATCCCCTCTGTGTCTAGCACCCTTTCATCCTGGCTTCAGCCTAACACTACACCCAAAGATCCTGGCAACAAAGAGCTTGGGCCAGTTTCTGATCTAAATTACACTGGTGTAAATCCAAAGTGACTCTGTCCAAGTCGGTGGAGTTCCTGTGGATTTTTTCCAGTATAACCTAGATCACAATCCAGCTGCTCCTCTTTCTAGGTGCCATGTACACTGCTGAGATGTACATAGTAACATGATGAAGCAATGACCATCCCACCCTCACAGCCTTTTCCCTTGGTGCTCACGCTGAGCCGTGGGGCGCCCTGAGGCTGGGATCAGCCCAGAAGCATTTTCTCCCATGTTTTCAAAGGCAGGGAAGCATTTTGCCCTGCCTGATTGGCACTTGCCTGTGGGCAAAGAATGGTGCAGCAGCTTGTTGGGGCTAATATGACCCCAACCTATCTGCCTCGTGGGATTTGCTCTGCCCTTAACAGATGGTGATTTTCCCTTTCTGGGGCGTTCCTGGTTGTATGGTTCTGCTAACATGATTGGTCAGACATAACAATCAAAGCAAGGGCTTTCCCCCCTTGATCCTTGGGACATGTTGTGATGGGTGAGATGGCAGTGTATTCCCAGGCCAGGTCAGTGGGGATGGTGCGACTCTGGCATACGGGTGGCTATGGCTGCGTACAATATGCCCTCCCTGCCTGGATGCTATGGGCAATAGAACAAGTGGCGTTCAGGGGGTAGAGTCAGCGGGGAGACACTGATCAGAGATGCAGAGATGACACTGCTGCAACAAATAGCAAAGCTGTATTAGGTTACCTAAGCACCTGCCCTGGAGGCGAGTGCAGGCATGTTCCCTTGGGGCAAGGGAGGCAGCCAGCCCAGCAGCATACCCACCCCTTCCCTGGAGTAATGCAGGGCCCATCACAGGTATGGCCACTGCACTCCACCCCACCCTGGGAGATGTGGGGGCCACAGGCTATCATCAGCACCTGCTGCTGAGTGGATGTCAAGCTGGGTCCTAGCTGCTGATGCAAACATGGCTTTGTGTCCTCAGTGGCCTAGTGCCAGCACCTCCCAAGCCGCTGGGTGGAACAAGGTCTGAATTTGCTCTCCTCCGATTCAGGGGGGAGAGAGAGAGAGCCAAGTGCAGGCAACAGCTTGCTTGTGCTAACAACTCCCCTTTCAGGAGTTTGAACCCACGGCCCTCAGATCCAACAGCACAGGCCTGCAGCTCTCCAGCTAGGGGAGCATCGGCTGGCAGTAATAGAAGGCTGTTATCTATCTGGACTAGCTCCTCAAGGCTCACCACACGTTGCAAGCGTGACGGCTGTAGGAGCCGAGAAGTGGCTTGCTAGTACCGTGACACAAAGCAGGGTAGAGAGCGGCTGTTGGAGATGGGTGGGGAGCGCAAAGGAAACCGGCCCGGAGTGGCACCTTGTTGTAGCAAACCCTCACGGCACTTTTATTCAGAGTCATAACAACAAGCACCAGAAAACCATGCAATGTAATCCCGGGCCGGGCCTGGCCAGGGGAGGCCGAAGGGGCTGCTGGAAAGCAGCCAGTCAGTGCCAGGGCACACACAGCAGAGCTCGGGATTGGGCCACTGCCCCCCTTCTCAACTCCTGCTGCAATTGGTTGCTTTAACAGTGTCCAAAAGGGTTAAAGAGCAATTGCCTCCTCCCCCGCCCCGTGACCCCTCTCCCTGCAGAGTCACACACATTCAGGGCCCTTTGCTGGCACCAGGCCTACCTCCACCTCCAGTCAAGAGATTCTACAGGAAAACGCAAAGCCAGCACAGCTAAGGTTGGTCCCTCCCGCTCCGCCTAACCCCAGGATCCCTCCTCTGGGATCTCTGTCATGGGGCAGGGCCCAGTGAGGAGAGCACATCTCTGGCCTGGAGCCTGCCGCCTGAGCTGGGCAGGGGTTATCCATGCAGGAGGACTGCAGGCTGCCATTGGAGCTGCTCCTAGTGCTGGGCAAAGGGGCAGGTGCCAACCTTAGCACCAAAGCAAAAAAAAAAAACAAGTAATATTTTCTCTCTCCCCTTTCAAATAAATAAACACAGACAGAACACAACAAGCCTCACAGTCGAAATGGTTCCCAGTCCCCGCTTCCCCCCCGAGGGCTGAGGTTACAAAATGCAGAGAAGTGCCCTCTCCTTCCCCTCAGGTTCTGGAGCCATTATTACTAATTAACTGATAAGCAAAATAAAGACCAGGCCATTCCACCGCTGGACTCTTGGAAGATCTGAGCAGCCTCAGTCCCTGCGGTGGCTTATCCACAAAGAGGCCAGACCCTCAGCTAGCGTAAAGCAGCGTCACTTCCTGACTTTAACGGAGCCTAGCAGCTGAGGATTGGCTTCAACTATCCCCCCAAATTAGGAAACAGGGACACAGGCAAAGCAGAAGGAACCAAATGCGGTGGTGGCGCTTTGGTGGGTTGGTTGTCCTGGTACCCTCAGAGCCACCATGGGAGCGTAGAAGTTATCAGACCAGTGGTCCGCCTAGTCTGGGATCCAGCACCAGCTGCTTCAGAGGAAGGTGCAAGAAAACCCATACTGGACAATTAAAGAATAGCCTGGCCACAGGGGAAGCTTCTTCCTGACCCTTGGCTGCTAGTGGTGGTTTATGCCCAGAAACATGAGGGTTTATACCTACCTCTAGGAACTCAAGGACAGGAGAAGTCAGCTGAGGGCCGGCTGGACTGGAAGCCTGGGTGGGGAAGGGGAAGGGGAAGCCGTCCAGCAACAGATTGGTCGATTCTCTTGTCCTGCAGGGCATCCCGTGGCCACAATAAGGATCAGAGCATGTGGCACTGGGGCTGTGATGCAGGGAACTGGGTATCGCAGCTGTGTGGGGCTCAGTCCCCTGCGGTTCTGGGGCAGAGACACCAGAGGGCTCCCTACAACTGGCCAGAGCCTGGCTGCTGTAGAGAGGCGAGAGGTGCTGGCGAGGGGAAATGTACAAAATATGCAGGAATTGGGTCTTTGCTGAACAGAAGGTCCCCAGCTAACAAAGCACCATTAACACCAGTCTCTCCTTCAGCAGAAGGGAGGCACCCCCATCGTGGGGGCGGAGGAGGAGAGGGAGAGAGTAAGACCAGAAGAGTCAGCGAGGAGCCTGGATTCCCCGGGCCCCTGAACCAAAGCTCTCGCCTGTCTCTAGGGGAGGCAGTGAGCCCTTTGCAACAGAGCAATGCCCTGAGGCTCAGAGGGGTTTACAGAGTTCAGGGCACTCAGGCACCTGCTGAACAAGCCCCTTCTCCGAGAACAAAGCAGGGCTGTCTTTGGGACCAGGGATGCTACGCTACCATTCTGCCCAGCGGCTCCGGTAGCACAGAGCACCTTGGGGGGTCAGAGATTACAATGCCAACGGGCTCGGGGCCAGCTGCCTAGTGCCCCAGTGGCCGGGGGGATGATAGTACTGTTCAGGGGTTCTGTCACCAATCAGTGTTGCCGGGCTCCAGGGACAGGACTAGTAGGAGCAGCTGGTGTAGTGCCAGTGGGGTAAGGGGACAGCATTACTACTGCAGGCAAGGAGACTGACGATGATCTGAACACTCTGTTTGGACAAAGCTTCCCTTCTGCTTGTGCCGGTGTCAGCACAGCTCAGCCCTGGGTCCTTCCGCCTAGGACCTAAGGTCATGAACTCGGCTAGTGGATCCTCCACTAGGCTGCGAGAAAAGTCTCCTAGGAGCCAAGCAAAGCTCTCTGGCTCAGGGCACTGGAGAGGGTCAGTCCCCTGCTGCTGCCCCTCGGGGAGCTGATGGAGCAGACACTCACATACACTCGGAGGTTTTATAAGGAGGGATCGGAGGAATCTGGGGCTGCTCCTCAGCTGTAGGACATGGAGGGGACGAGCACCAAGAGCTGCTAAAAGGGCTGCCTTGGGCAGAGGAACGATCTGGAGATCTGAGTAAGGAATCGCCCACCCCCTGCATTGCCCGTGTGTGCGATCAGAGATGGGAAAGCTCTCCTAGAGCACTGTCCGGCAAAGGCAGGATCACACCCCCGTGTCAAGTTGCAGTTACACTAGATTATCTGGCCTAATGCGTGGTCTCCCACTGAGCCAAACTGGAGTTCAAGAGCAGCTGAAAACCCTCCATCAGCTTCCTCCAGGACATACCCAATGCTGCAGGCAGAAGGGAAGAGGAGAAATATACCGGCCTTCTCCTCCCAGGAGCAAGAAACAGCATATTCTCCACCTTCCCTTTCTGCATCTTAGTCTGTCTCCCTTGTTCCTAGTCAAGTAGGGGATAGGTCTGAGACAGCCTCTGCCTTTCCATGGTTGGGCAGTAGGGGGTGCTCTTGCATGAGGGGTGGTCCTGTAGTGCCCCAGTCTCAGGTCTCCCCAGAGCATCCACTCTCACCTGCAAGTGACTCCATACCCCATCTTGTGGCTTCTAAACTCCTGATTGGTTTAGGCTCATCACAGCAACTGTGAAGAGCAATTCCACACAGTCGCAGGCTCGGGGGCCAGGAACGCAGAATCAAATAAATTACACTTATTAACAAAATTAATAAACCCTGCTACCAGAACCTTGGAGTCTGCAACGAGTTATGTATACCTGGGACCGAGCCAGGACTCCCGCCTGCCAGTCACTCATAGGCGGGCATCCCAGAATGCTCAGGAGAGATGCCAACATGAAGATGGAGCTTGCACAGAACGCAGTCCCACAGCGCTGGGATGAAGGCATGTATGTGACAAGGTACCGGCTGTCCAGGATGGGAGGAGGTCTCGAGGGGGGCGGGCAGGCTGAGAGGGTCTTTATTGCTTGTCGATGGCTCCCTGTTCAGCAGAGTTCTCCTTGTTGGTGGTCTGCGCATGCCATGAGGTCTCTTTAAACACAAACCAGCAGTTTCCAGCCCACAGGATAAAATTGATGAAGCCAAAGAGCTAGGGGAGAGTCAGAGAGAGCAAAGGCACAATTACCATCAATGCACTCACAGCAAGGCCTCCCAGCCTCAGGCGGGTGCGTGCGTCCGGCCGTGCACACCCTGCTACTGGGTGGAATCAGAATGGCTCGGCTATCTGCTGCATGGCCCCCCGGTGGCTCAAAGGATATAAGGCTGCCTACTGCTACAGCTCACAGAGGCCTAGAGGCTATGCAGACTTGGCAAAATCCCCTCAACTCTTCAACTGCTGCCTCTGCCCCTGTTCCGGTGCTGAAGAAGTAGCCAAGTCACTCAGAGCGCACACATTCACTCCCAATGACTGCCTCTCAGGGCAATTCACTCAGTACAGAGACAGCACCCAATGCACCACTGACACCAGGGTGTCTGAGCAGTTCCTGGCACCCTGACTGCCCTTGGTGCACTGGTTAAGCTACAGCACCATGTGGCCATCCATCTCCCCTAGGTGCAGGCAGTCCATGTACAGAGGCCGATGGGCCTGGTCCAGCTCTGGCTCACAGAGCTGTGTGCTGGAGCTCAGCCAGTAGCAGCTCATAGTCCCTGGATCAAACCCCAGTGCTGATAACGCCTCCTACCCCACCCAGGGCATGGCATAGCCCAAGAGGAGTCTCCACCAGCGCTCTACTCCAGTTTTGTGGTCACAGGCTTTGCAGCTTGTGGACCAAATGCTGAGCTGGTGTAAATGGGCCGTTCATTTCAACAGAGCACAGCCCATTTACACCAGGTGTAAATCTGGCCGAATGGGTCCCCTGCCCCCTTTGCCTGCACACAGCTGTGGTGCTGGCTTCGCTGCGGGCTCTTACCACGGAGATGTTGGCCAGCCCCATGGCTGGCGTGGCCCCGGCGTTGCACACCGCCTGCTTGAGATGGCACACGGACATGGCGGCGATGAGACTGGACGGCCGCGTGGCCCCCTTCACATCTGACAGGCCTTTGCCCCAGGCTGCAGCTGCCACCAGCCAGAAGAAGGTGAAGGAGACGCTCACGCAGAAATCCTGGGGGCGGAAGGAAGGAAACGTCATGCTGGTTCTGGCACTGTGCGCAGCAGGGCTCCTCTCACTCTCCCCAGCCCCAGGCATGGAGATGGGAACGCTATTCTGGCTCCAGGACCTCCAGCCCACCTGGCCTATGCTGCCTCCCAACATCACCTGCCCAGGGACCAACCCCCCAGCTCTGCCCCAGCCCCTCTGGCTGGCAGACTAGGGCAGACTCCAAAAGATCTAGGCCCAATGCTCCAGAAAGGCCCCTAAATTCCCCGGAGGGTCCCACAAGTGTCCCAGCCCCTCCCCTGATCTTTGATAAGCAAAGGGGTTTAGGACCGCCTGGCTTGCACTTCACAGCTTCAGTCTGCCCTTGCTGCCTGCATCTAATGCCTCCCTTTCTTGACCTGAAGCCCCAGGCACCAAACAGACATCCTGCTACATCCCAGCGCAGGACTTGCAGCCTTCATCTGCGAGCCCCAGCTCTGAAACTGCCTTCAGCCTTCGCACCTAGCACCCAGAGCTGAAGGCTCAATCACTTGGCTGCTGACCCTGTCTGGGATTAGGGGGAAGGTGCCTGCTATGGGTCAGCTCCGTGACAGCACCACAGGGAGAGAGCTCCCAGGCTGGAAGGGGTTGCGGGGACAGAATGATAGCTCGGTGGTGGCGGAAGCCCTCAGATGCTCAGCTCTGCCTTCCCAGACTTCCCTTCCCGAGAAATGGGAAGTGACTTGCCCAAGGCCCCATGGCGAGTCAGTGGAGGAGCCAGAAATCAGACCCAGGAAACCTAACTCCCAGCCCTGTGCTCTGGCACAGGTTCTTTAGAGCAAGCCCTGCAGCTGTAAGAGCCACCAAACAAACCCCAGCCCTGGGGGCTACAGCAGGGATCTCACCGCAAAGGGAAGCCTCTTGTTCTCTGTGTAAAGGGAGTGAAATCGCAGGTAGATCACCAGGGCTGCCATACTGTAGAGGAAGGAGAAGACTCCCAGGGTCACGAAGAACTCGGAGGGGGCCGAGAAGTCCCCCATGAGATGCAGAGTCCTTTTAGTGGTGTTGCCCTCGCAGACAGGCATCTCAAAGGGAATCCTGGATAACCTGCCCACAGAGAAAGGGGTGGGGAGAGAGACGCATTTAGCAGGGAGGAAGGTGAGACCTCCATCGGCCCTCTTGGGTAAAAGGAGCCAGCCTATCTGAAGGCTGGGATTGGTGGGCAGAGCCTTGGAAGGCCTACCCCCTCAGATGGGGTGGACTGAGTATGGGGGACAAAAGCCAACAGGATTGGTGGTGCAGGTCATGGGATAAAACCAGCGATGCAGAGGGAGACACTGAGCAGAGAACCCTACAGAGCACCTGCTGCCCAGCAGTCCAAGGAGTTAGTGGATGGCACCCATAGAAACCCTGCCTGGATGTGTGAATGGACAAGGGCCTGAAAAAAGGTCTCATAGTCACAGAGAAACCCCTGTCCTACTTCTTCCTCCTGGACAGATGGACAGCTGTCTTGGCCTGTCTCTGCAGGAGGTTGATAGTGTGGTCTTGGGGCTGGGGGGTCATGGGCGGGAGTTACCCACAGAGCAAGGACAGCACGGGCAGTGGCAGGGTAAGATCCCCACACTTCAGCCTACCAACATGCCTCATCCCTTCTGGGGCTTGACCTACACCAGTAGCCCTGCCCATGGCTGTATAAATGCCGGTGTCTGGTCTACACTTGTGCTACCCCTGGATGATTTGATAGTGTAGACATACTCTAGGAGTGAGTTCAGATTCCACAGCAGTCAGTCCTTGGCCACTCTGTCTATCTGGGTTTCCATAAGGTTGCCCACCACCATGGTATCCAACCACCTCTCTGCTAAGGCTACCAGCAGTGGGGCTGATTCATGCCAGTAACAGAAAGGATTTTGTGACTTGTCACTTCAGTTCTGGTATGACACCCACCCACTCATTTCACCCAGGCTGCTAAGATCCATCAGATGGCACCAGCATTCCAATTCTGTACGCTCTGATTAGACTGCACCCTGCCCAGACAGTGAGATCTCCTTTGTCCATGGCAGTCAAGCCCCATACATAAACAGGTAACTTTCTGTCACCACCTTCCGACGCTGAATATGACACAGCCACCGAGGGGTGAAAAACTTTCTGGCCCAATCATCCCACCCACCAAGTTTGACTTTAAAGGAAAAGAGGGATTTTCTCTTCGACCCGATCCTCTCCCTTCACTCTCATGCAGCTGAATACAACAGCACCAGCCTAGTACCCAAGAACTACAGCTGGAAACTACAGCTGGAAACTACAGCTGGAACTAGAGCCAGGTCAGAACAGGTCTAAATGAGCAACGCTCCACTTCGCTCGGCCTGTGTACCTCAGGATGGAGGATGAGGATCTGACCTGGACAGTGAAACTGAGCAGCCTGCTTTCCATTCAGTGAAATGTATCAAGCAAACAGGGACTGTCAAAAGGGGGACATGTTCGCTAGATGCTTAAAACTCTCCCTGTGTTCATCATCTCAGGGTGTGAGTTTGGTGACGCGCCCTTAGCAGACTGGGATGAGAACTCTACTCTTCCATCTTGTGTTCGGAGCTGGGCAGGAGTCTTGCATATGTTGGAGGTCCCTAGAGGAGCTCTGATGGTGCGAGCACTTGTTAAGGAGGAACGGAGATATGCCCAAGGCCTCACCACGCCTTCTTGCCACCTGTCCCTATTGAGCAGGGACAGTCACTGTTATTTCAGTAGCACAGTTCTCCATTTCCCCCCTCTCTGAGCCTCCTAGCAGTGCTCCTAGTCAGATGCATTTCAGTTCAGATCAGAGGTGTGCCTCTATTTATAGCTATCAAATGTTGGCAGGCAGGCCGAGATGTGTGGATAGATATAGCCATGTTCACACTTTTCATACGTTTAGCTTCACAGGCTGGATTTCAATCTAATTCTGGCCTCTTTTCTGCTCACCCGAAAGGCCTTTTTGCTGATCCCTAACAAACGGGACTATTCCTGTGCTCGCTTTGACTTCCTTGCTGCTTGACAACCTTTCTGGCTTTGGGGTGGCTGAGGGATTAACAAATGCCAGCCATAATGGAACAGACCATTGGCTCATCAATGCCAGTACCCAGCAGTGGCCTATACCTGAAACATGAGCTGAAATCTGCAGCAACTTGCCTCCTGACCTCAGCAGCAATCAGGAATGGGGGTGATGGATCCTGCAGTATATTCCCTCTCCCTACTGCACCTCCAAACAGGTGACTGGGGGATATTTTCCAAGGCCTGCTGCCCCTTTTGCAAGTTTACAGCCAATGGAGTAAAGGAACAGCTGTGCAGGATGGGGGGAGGAGCGGGTGATGATGTATGAACACTGTATGTGACCTGGTTGTTGGCTATGGTGGGTTGTTGGGACATTCACTGTCTCTGTACGAGTTGGTTTAGTTTAATAGTAGGACTGACTAGGAAAAAGTAGGAAGGCAACACAATGGCTGCAGATAAGCAACCAGACACTCATTAAAAGAAGATGCCTGAGCTATTTGCTGTGAAGTTGCTATTTCCAGGCTCCAGCCAAGTTACAAGACTTGCTCTGCCAGTACTGGGAGCCAACCAACGAAACAGAAATCAAACAGTTAAAAAGTCTCTCTCTCCCTTGTCAGGGAGGGGCAGATAGACACAGACACCTATTTGAGGGAACTGAAGAAATCAGGCCTTCTAGACTTCCTAGGGAGTGGTGGACCTTAGTTAAGAGATATGAGTGCAGACTGTTTCTTGTTTAATCTTTCTCTCATGTTATGCCTAGGCTCCTACTGTTAAGGCTAAACAATGCTTTGGTGTAAGAAGGCTCTCTGGTTCTTTGTACTAACCACTGCTCACAAGCTCCCGAAGGGATGACCCACTGGTGCTGAACCCACTCGGACCTGTCGGGGTAAGCACGGTAGATACACAAGGTGCTGAAGCACAGGGCCCAGTTTAAGAGTGAGAGAATCATGTAATTCCACCCCCAGGGAAGTAAAGGCATGAGGCCTGACACCTGAAGGGGCACATTCAGCGACACCAGCGAGGGGGTCAGGCGTGCAGCCAGTCTATAGCATAGCACTCAGAATTCACAGATGTGACATTGACACCTGTGAGCTACAAGGGGTTAAAGCAGTCACCTCTGAATTATGACGGTTTTCTCCATACACCCACATTAGCTGATTAAGGAGGATCTCAGAGCCCTCCAACCTACAGAGAATTGAGCAGAGAAACTGCTTGACTGAACAGATCAATGGTTTATTTAGCATCTCATCTCTTAATAGTGACCAGTGCAAGATGCTTTAAGAAAAATACCTTGTTTTAAATGCCGTACCGGGGGGCAGGGCAGGGGGAAGAAGAATTTCTTCCTGACCCAGCTGGTGATCAGCATATGCCCTGAAGCATGAGGACTAAAAGCCCTTCCGGTTATTATCAGAGCTACTATAACTGAAGGTGCTGATCTTATTCATACAAATATCTAATCATTCTTTGAAGCTTTGCTATGCTATTTGCCTCAGATAATAGTGGCACGAATTCCTCTCTTGTGGGAACTGATACCGGGTCTGTTCATGCATTCACCCATACAATGCAGCCTGAAGATATCCAAAAGGTTTCACCTCAGTCATACAGCCTCCCTAGCTTGTCTTGGGCAAAAGATTCCCTATGCTCTGGGGTCTGTGTTTGAAATGCTCTCCTGGATGAAGAGCAAAGGGCTCAGAACAGATCTGTCCATAATGGACTGGCTCTCCCTTGGGTATTCTGTCTCCAGGATATGCTCCCAGTACTTCTGTTAGTCTCAAAGGTGCCACAGGACCCTCTGTTGCTTTTTACAGATTCAGACTAACACGGCTACCCCTCTGATACTGTCTCCAGGAGATGCTCAGAGAGGATACACCTTTAAATACGATGCAGTCAAAGCTATTCAAGCATTGATTAACCCTGCTTTCAAGGTCCCTACGTCACCTAGCAGAGGGCCGAGAAGATGGGCCCATACAGAACACTGCATTCCTGAGTAAATCCCCAGTGAGTGGGTGTCTATGTTACTGGACAAAACATGTTTCAGGGGAGAAAGAAAAAAATATAATAAACAAAACACACGACCTGCAGGCACTCACGTGAGAAAGCATGGCCCAACTCTAGCCTGAGGAGCGGGGTCTGCTCTGCTGAGGCGAGAGGAGATCTGGGCTGGGCTGAGGGGGTGGTTTCTCCATTGGCCATAACCTTATTTACATCTTGTGGCCTGACTGCAGCTCCCTTTTCTACACAAAGGGAGTTTTTCAAACATTGCTAACCCCAGCTCAGCTCCACCGGCAGCAGCAATGCTGGGAGCCTTAGGGAGACAGCTGGCACCATTTTAAGCACCATTTACTCCTCAGAGCAGGTCTAAGACATGCTGATGTCAAAGGACGCAGCTCCACTGACTTCAGTGGAGACAGATCCTCAGTTGGTGTGAATCGGTCTGAGTTACAGTGCTTCAGTGGCCATAGGAGCCTTGCGTAGACAGGGCTTCGGTAGAGCATGGAGAAGGCTGGTAGCTCCTCTCGCTGGCTCTCCCCACTTGTTTATTTAAAAATGCCTTGTTCTCTTTGCAACTAAGCTGGCATAGGAACCAACTTCCCTGCCACACCATAGGATCAGGCAGTGTCCATCTTGTGCCCACTTGCCCCCACTCTTCAGGCATCCAAAGGTCATTTCTTTGGATCCGTTCCTTCGCGGCTTCCTATTTGCAGTTAGTTTGGGGGTAATTAAGATCTATACCAGCCTGCCCTCTCCCCTTCCTTTGCCCACACCCATTGCAGAAGGGGATTTCAAAACCCAAAGGAGAGCCCAAATGGGAGTCATTTTTCAATAGGAGCAGTTAAACAGCCACCCTTCAACTCCCAGACTAAGTTCAATCTGTTTAGGTAGCATTAAAATTAAAGAAAAACCTGCAGTGAGAGTCCTGTTCTGTAAGAAATATCATGCAGCAGTGAGTTCCACTGGTTAACAATACATTGCCTCAAAAAGTATTTCCGTTTTGAAAATGGTAATAAAAGCAAGTCAGAGTGTACTCGTTTGGGAAAAGCACTCATCTGGGAAGCTGGGGGTAGGATATGGGTTCTGGTGCCTTCACAGACCTCTCTCCATTGAGTCAAGTATTGTTGTCAGGACAGTCTGTCTATTCAGATGGATTGATTACCATCTCCAGTGGCATGTAATTCTGGAGAGGAAGCATCCTCTGGGTTAGTCCCAGCAAAGTCCCCCATTACCTGAAAGGGTATCCAAACTGGACAGAGATGGCAGTCATCTCTTTCAGGTCATCATTGCATTTCACAGTAGCCCCTGTCTCCCCACTGAAAGAGCCGCAAGATCCAAAGGCAAAAATGGCGAAGAGCTGGAAGAGAAAAGCAAAAGGTTTTGGAGTCAGAGGGACTCCAGCTGGTGACAGTGAACTAACAACATGCAACAGGCTCTTCTTGGCTCACCACGCCTCCTGAAATTTACAAGATAGCCTCAGTGTTCACAGGTAAATAGTCCTGCGTTTATTTGGGGCATCATCACAATATAACAATGGCGGATCCACACATCATCATCAAGGCAACATCCTCAACAGTTGCAATGTAATGCCATGGTCATATGATATCCCTGTCACCTGGTGCAAGGACCCAGCAGAAAACCCAGTCAGCAAGGTCTTTTCCTTGAGTGATAATGTTTGTAACAAGAAATCAGAACAGGCCGACGCAAGCAAAACATGGAGAACCAGAACCCAGGGCTTCTGAGCACCCCTGTCTCCCAAGCAACTGCTCTTAGAGCACTCCCCTGAGCAGCAGTGCAAGGGGAGGAAAGAGCGGAGCTGGAGTCAATCTCTTCCTCACAGAAGACCAGGCAGTGCTATGACCCAGACAGAGACGGAAGCTGTCTCCGTAGTCCATTCTGGCTAAGGCCCAGTAAGGGGGACAGTCAGTGCCAACTGGGATGGAGGTTCTGTGATATGGAATTGAGCTGAGACCACCACTGGAGAGCCATCACCAGAGCTCTCAGTCATTGCTCCCCTGACCGGGAGCTGGCGAAGCTGGCAGCCTAGCAGTGAAAGTTCTCTAGATCCCAGGAATCGTCTGAGCCAGCCTCTCTTCCCAGTTCGGTTGGTTGGGATTCTACTTGCTATGTTGCATACGAACTCAGTACATACCTTCCTCAGAGAGAACCAGACACGTTTGCAGGGACAATGAGAGGTGCGATCTCAGACTACAACCTCTCTCAGGATGCATGTTCCCCGCCACTGTTATGTGCCCCCAGACTGGTGCTCTCATTTCAGCAGAACTACAGCAGTTTACAGCAGCTGTGGAGCAGGCCCATTGATTCCTACTGAAGACAGAGATGAGGCCCAGAGCAGGGAAGTGACTTGCCCAGGAGCACAAAGGCAGGTAGTAGCAGTGCTGGAAATAGAACCCCAGTGTCTTAACTCCCTGCCCCCGGCTCTAGCAGATCCCAGCACCTCCCAGCTGCACCAGCCCCAGGGAAGGGAACAACAGCACTGCCAGGATGACTCCTATAACTCTCCTTTCTAACAAGGCCTTTTGCAGGTTCCGGGGCTGAGGGGGGTCAGCACAGGAAGAAACCCTAATGGGCAACATGCCAGGTTGGCAGAGGTATTTACACAGCATCCGTTTCTGCTTTGCACCACACCCACCTCCAACTACTAGCTGCTCTAAGAATCACTTAGAAACCAGTAGGTAAGGGCAGAGAATAGCTGCAGCGACTGACATAGGCATCATGGCTTAAAGACAGCAAGAGCTGTCCCACTGCTGGAGACAATGGGACTGATGCCTCCCCCTGGGGCACCTCATGGCACCCGGGGCTCTGCTCACAAAGAAGACACTGTGCCGCACGGGCAGACAGGCCCCACTGACTGCAGCACAGCATCAGGACACCTGAGCGCACAAGGCAGTGAACACGTCACTGGCTCATTAAGCTTCCCCGTTCCAAAGATCTGTCACACCAGCGCTTCCTGTGGGGGCTCCATGGGGTCTGATCCCCACCACTGAACAGCTGACAGCATTAGTAACCGTCCAGCACAGCTGATAGACAGCCCACGCTCTCAGTGATTCCTCCTCCCTGCTGAGCTCCTCTGTTCCATCCCTACCCATCTGTGCCAGCAACACAGGCTGGCCAGGCACCATCCCAAAGATCTCTTCTTACTGGCTCCTTTCCCCACATCGCTCACTGGCCCCCAGTGAGCAGGCCAGCTTGTGTGCACTCCATGAGGCTCTCTGCACTCGCTTGGCAGAGGGAGGTGCACAATGGGCTTGGGGGTGTGTGGAAGGGAACTGCCACAGGCAGAGAAGGGACCTGGATGCTGTCCCACGAGACCTAAAGCTGCACACGGTTCTTCCCCACCCCATTGGCCTCAGTGGGGATTACCTGCCCATGCGGATGGTTGAGCAGGCTCCTTGGTATCTTTGGAAGAGTTTCACCGCAGGGCCACCTGTGCCCTAAAGCCCAGAATCAGCAGTTCAGAAACCTCCCGGAGAATCTTGTGTTTCCAGAACGGCTGATGTGGAGACATGCAGGCAGGTGGCATGGGCAGAAGCAGAGAATCCCTTAAAAGAAAAATCTGTGTTTTCACAAGAACCTCAAACTTCCAGCCTCATTGCAAGATGCAGCCCAATACCCGAATGTCTCTCTCAGAACTGTGAAGCTGAGGGCCTGAGCCTCCGGTAGGATCTTTTTCCTTTAAAGCACCTTTTAATTCGCTTTCTGGGGCTGATGATGGTCAAGGGCCTTTATGCCTCTAAACCAAAATCAGTTTTCAATTACAGGACCAATAAACTGATGTCTTGTTTTCTTTGCCTCCCCGCCCCCTGTAATGAGAGTAATTCATCCATGCAGGAAACGGTTACGAGTCTCAAATGACATTTCCTGTTCTTGGTTCTGAGTTGAATTTCTCTTTCTCTTCCACTGGCATGGTGGGGGAAAGATGAATGTGGCTTCTGAATAGTTTTCTGGTAACTCATGCAGAAACACTCAGCTCTGGTTAAGTTCATGCACCCTGAACTCTGGCTCCCATGAGCGACAGGAAGAGAAAACAACTCTCTGTGTGTGTGTGTACGGGAAGGAGAATGAAAACATAGGCTGAACAGACTGAAGGGTTCCCACTTCAGTCCTTTATAGATGATCTATGTAACCAAATCCTGAACAGACAGAGAATCACAGCAGTCAGGGCAGAGGAGGACTTGTATCGCCTTGTCCATTCTCAGCCAGTGCGGGACTGTTCCGTTCTGTATAGTCCCAAGTACTTTGCCCAGCCTAATTTTAAATGTGTCTCCCACCATTTTACTTGAGACTTTATACCACAAAGAACTCTTTGAGCCAGATGCTCAAAGGTATTTAGGCTCCTAACTTCCACTGACAGCGTAAATACCTTTGAGGATCTTGGCCTTTGTTACCCCTTGTTTTCCTGCATTCAGCTTAAGTTTCTTTGTTCAGTGTTAGAGTGTTCCTCCTAGTTATGCCCCTTCGAACCGCTCTGTATAATTTCTTTCCCTCCCTGGGATTTAAACCCTTTTGCTACTATTGGTTGGAGGCCTGATTCTGCAGCATGCTGAAGCACTTTCCATTCCAATTGATTTCCATGAGAATTCCGGATACTCAGCACCTCTCAGATGTGGCTAAGTGAGAAGCGAGGCCAATGTTTGAGAGACCGGCCACTGATTTTGGATGCCTCTATTTCAGGGTGTTTGACTTGAGACATGTTGAATTTTCAGAGGTGCTGCGCACTAGCAGCTCCCGTTGACTTTAGTCGGGACTGCAGGCACTCAGCACCTCTGAAAATCCGGCTCCCAGTGTCTCAGGTTAGGCTTCCAAAAACAGAGGGATCCAAAACCGGAGCTACTTTGGGAAGGTGTGAGCCTAGAGGTGTGCACCCAAAGTAAACAGAGTCACAAACAGCTTCTCAGAGGATGTGTGGGTGAGGGGCTGGGATGTGGGGCGGGACAAGCAATGTGGGTCTATTCCTAGCCCTGCCAGTGACCTTGGGCAAATCACCTCCCCTGTCTGGTTCACTCTCCCCAGCTGTAAAACAGGGGTCATGACACTCCCTTATCTTTGTGAAGTGATTTCCGGATGAAGAGAGCTACAGGCGAGCCGAATGCTGAATACATGGCACACCATATACCAAGTACAGGCTCCCCTGGATCCTGGCAGATCAAGAGTGTGACCTGCCCACCACGAACACTTGCTGAACAGTTCCGTCACTACATGGAGGCATGAAACAAATGCAGTACCCTTGATGTGCCATGAGATACGCTAGTGCTGCAGTTCCTCATTCAGACAGAAGGCCTTTTAAACAGTTCCCTTTCCAAACTTTATAATCATAATTGGTGGTATTCAGAACACCAACACTGCATTCTTCTATGGCCTGATTACTTCACAATGGCCTTGGCGAAACGCTGCTGAGAAGGGGGTGCATATCTTCACTGGATGGATGGGTATGTTGAGGCTCATGGGGGGTGAAATGACTTGCCCAAGATCACATGAGAGTCAGTAGGAATAGAACCCAGGAGTCCTGGCTCTCAGCATCCTGCCCTAGACAACAGTTCTTTCCTTTAACAATGTCAGTACATATAAAGCTCTCTTGACAATGCCTTACACATTCAGAGTGGAGCCTGACTCCGACCTATAAAACAGTGGTTCTCAAACTTCTGTATTGGTGACCCCTTTCACATAGCAAGCCTCTGAGTGTGACCCCCTCCTTATAAATTAAAAAACACCTTTTTGTGTATTTAACACCATTATAAATGCTGGAGGCAAAGCAGGGTTTGGGATGGAGGCTGGCAGCTCGTGAGCCCCCATGTAATAACCTCACAACCCCCTGGGGGGTCCCAACCCCATTTGAGAACCCCTGCTATAAAACAATTGTAACTTTGCCCTGGGAACACAGGTTCTTTCAACAGTGCTGTAGCAGACAATTCCAGCTATTACCACCTGATTCGGTGATCGGAGAAAGTGGCAGAAGGCTGTTCTATAACAGATCTATTCCGAGAGGGGATGGGGGTTCCCACACACTCAGCCCCAAGTACTGGGGTCCAAATATGTGCAGGACTCCAATCTCTCCCACGGGAGGCAGGAGAGGAGAGTTCAAGTGAGCTGGGGGACCGCGGAGGCCTGGTATGTGCAGGATCAGAGCTCTGGAAAGGTTAAACCACTGCAGCCAGCTTTCCCCCCCCCCCCCCCCAGAGTGAAACGTGAGCAGGGCTAAGGCCAGTTCCCATACCCCTCCCCATAAACGCAGGCCTTCCTTGCACATAGAAGGGCTGCCTGGGAGGGGCACCGCATGCCCAGCTCCTTCCCTCCTCTAACCCTACCCTACCCCATACCCCACTCACCAAGAACTCGCCCCCGAAAAGAGCACCCCCCCCCCAGTGCAGCCAGCCAGCGAGCGCTGCGTTGCTTTGCGGGAACGTCACTCACTGGTACCGAAATAGAAAGAGCCTCTATAGCAAACTCACCCACTGCAGCACCTTAATGAAGCCCAGGGGCTCCTCCAGGCGGCCCCAGCGCAGCCCGAAGAGCCGCCGGCCCTGCAGGGGAGAGACAAGGGCGGGGAGCCACGGTCAGCCAAGCCCCGGGAGGAGTAGGGAGAGGCAGAGAAAGGGGACAGGAGAGGGAGTGGGCGGTACCTGCTGCCCGGGCTCCTTGTCGCCAGCCGAGGCGGTGGGCTCGGACATGTTCAGGCTGCGGACAGGGCTGGCCGATGCGTGTGTCGCCAGGCGGAACGCACCCTTTCAGGGCGATGGGCTGCGGGGAGGAGGGCTGGGGGTGAGCCCAGGCGCAGAGGGGGCTGTCCGGGGGGCGCTGCTCCGGGGCTGCCGCCGGCGGCTGCTGCCTCCTGCGCTTCGCCCTGCACAAACCCGCGATTCAAACTTCTGTCAAACTCGCAGCGAAACTTCGCGGAGTCACGTGGAGACCAAAACCCAGCCCCCGCCTGTCCCTATGCTGGGGGCACCGGCGCCCCCTGTCCGCAGCCGCGGCACTGCCGGAGTGTCCGGGACATTGCCAGGCTGGGGGGCTGACGCCAGGAGCACGCGGCTAAGGATGGGGGGTGGGGTCCCTTGCCCTAAATTCCCCCGATAACTAATGAAAATCAGGGACAGGCACGAACCCATGAGCTAGGATGAACCATTTTCTCTAATGCACAATAATTAATAATCGATTATTAGTGAATTTAGCGTAGCAAACCAGGCTGGTTTAACCAGCATGAATAGCCACCCCGAATAGATACAAGCAGCGCCATGGTTCTGTCTCTCCCCACCTCTCCTAGGGGCTGGGCACTAAAGCAAACACATGGTAAAGTTTCCCCACCGACCCCCAGGTAGTTTGCAAGTGCATTTGTCACCCTCAAGCCCCTTGTGCACATACTCACCTGGTGCTGGACACACAGGAATTCTAAATTCATTAATACCAGTTAGCAGTACTTTCCAGCTTTCCTGTATCGCTCATCTAGCTGCCTGCTACATGCCTACCCTACCACTGCAGTCTGAGCACCTTCGAAGTTCCAGAGGAGGGTCTCCGGTGCCTTTACCTAGGGCCAAACGCTAGCTCTGCCATTGTTCAGGTTCAGGAGCCCTTACTGTTTAAAGGACAACTCTTCTAAATGCTCTAAAATCTGCATGCTTACTCGCATTGCCTTGTAATTTGGCGTGCTTCGTGGGACCGCAGGGTAGAATCAACTGCTCCAAAATTGGGCTCATTTGAGAATGGGGTTCCCAAGATACAGCACACCCCTACACAAAAGTATTTCTTAAGGTTGACACATTCTGCCATTTTTTGCTCAGACCTGGGGCTCAAAATGATCTCAGGATCAACATTCATCCCAGCTAGTGCATGGCATTCACAGCCCCTTTGGGGAAGCAATATTGAAAACATTATTCAAAAAAGGAGTTAAACTCACTGGATAGGCGAGAACCTAACACTCACATGCTGAACAGATTACAGTGCACATGTGAAGAAAGACTAGCCAAGAGAGCTGCTAGCCTTCATATAGCCTCAGGGAGCATGGCCATTGAAAACTGACTAACATGCAGGCACTTTAAGTTTGAAATCTACTCTTATCAGAAATCTCAGAGTGAAATTCACATCTCTCCAGGGTTGTTCCTTTGTTTTTTAATCATTATTATTGTTTTGGAGAAATGTAATCTGAGCAGATCAGATAATTCAGAAGGCACTCAAACTATGTGAATGGTTGGTGGAGGGAAGCAGGAACTAGAGGCAGAAGAGTGGGTGGGAAAAGGGGTTTGGGTCTGCAGGAAGGGAGAAGGCTAAATGGGAATGGGCAGGAGGAGAGGAGAATGGGGGAGGAAGGGATAGTAAAGAAGAAACGCACCACTTTCCTCTCACAGGCTTAAAGTTACTGTAACCACCACATGATAAAACTCTCAAAAAATGTAGGATATAGACCACATCTGTGATTTCTCTCAGCAACTATACACTGCAAACATTTAAAAGAATGATCATTATCTTCAATGCACTATAAAAAAGTGTACACATATGGGAGTGGAGAAGAGCACTTAGGACTCACACAGCAACTATGGCCTACTGGAGAGACCACTGGACTGGGACTATTCCTGTCACTTCACCTTTCTGTTCCTCAGTTTCCCCATCTGTAAAATAGGGATAATGATGTAAAATGCTTTCAGATCTACTGATGAAAAGTGCTATATAAGAGCTAGGTATAATTATTACCTAGCCACAGAAGCATACCAACTACAAACCTACCTGATAACTACAACTACCAAAAGACTCCTACAACAAACACTTCTCTTTCTATTAAAAAAACCTAGCAAATTCACTGACAAAAACATCATTCATACAGAGTTCATATTGCTCTTTAGGCCTTCCAGAACATCGAGTTCAGCAAAACTCAAACCTCTCAAAACCAGTAACTCAAGAATTAAGGTATTTGAAGCATAAACTTCTGAAAACCAGGAAATACAGGCTTTGAGGCACATGTCCACATAACCTTAATGCTACCCTCCTTGAGTGATGATGAGTATGCCCATAACAGCCATATTTGTACTCTATTTGTACTCTGCCTTTGCAGATAGTGCATATCATTCAAGGAATAAGGGCACATGACAGCTGTAGCACAGAGTCAAGCACCTTCTCTTTGCTAAGGCAAAACTTGAGTTTAGGTGAGCAGTGCTGATCAGGAGCGTTACCTACAACTGTTCTACACTCAAACGCCAAGCCTACTCCCCAGAAACAACCCCATACTTGTTAAGTTTTACAGCCCTTTCACTTCCTTTTACAATCCATTCACCTGTACTCCCAGGAGTCCATCTAACACCGTATTTTCAGTTATCCATCATTAAACCCACAGACCACTCTCATATTCCTCCTTTCTGCTTACAATCCCATGACAAGAAGACCCTTGTGCACTACTGCTGACATAACCTATAGAACTGTGTGCTGACATGGGGTATACTGGATCCCTTAAGGCAGTGGTTCTCAACCAGGGGAATGGGGCCCCCTGGGGGGGTCTATGAGCAGGTTTCAGAGGGGCTGCCAAGCAGGGCCGGCATTAGATTTGCTGGGGACCAGAGCAGAAAGCTGAAGGCCCACCGCATGGGGCTGAAGCCCGGGGCCCTGAGCCCTGCCACCCAGGGTTGAAGCTGAAGCTGAAGCCTGATCAATGTAGCTTTGCAGGGCCCCGTATGCCATGGGGCCTGGGCAGTTGCCGTGCTTGCTACCCCCTAATGCTGCCCCTGGCTTTTATATGCAGAAAACCAGTTGTTCTGGCAGAGGCAGGCCATGGAGTTTTTATAGTTTGTTGGCAGAGTCTCAGAGAGAAAAAGATTGAGAACCCCTGCCTTAAGGTACACATGCACCTCTTTCCTTTTGTCACACACACGGGGGTGGGCGGAGCTTAGGCCTCCCTGATCTCCTCATTTCACAATCAGAGCTCAGTCAAGTTGCTCCAACTAATGCTTCCACCATTCAGTACAGCTACACTTCAAACAGGGAATGCAGCTGTAGGCCAAACAGGTAATTCCCAGTGGCTTTTGCCAGCTCCAAGGGGGCAGAGTTAAGGTTGTGTTGGTGTATACCTAAACTCTTCATTTCCTGGGTTTCAGTAGGGTGACCAGACAGCAAATGTGAAAAATCGGGACAGGGGGTGGGGGGTAATAGGAGCCTATATAAGAAAAAGACCCAAAAATCGGGACTGTCCCTATAAAATCGGGACATCTGGTCACCCTAGGTTTCAGAGGGTTGAGTGTCACTGAACTTGACATTCTGGAACCCAGCTACCTGAATGTGACGCTCTGTACCTCGGGGGAAGACCCTGAAACCCCATGTTCATCCTTATAATATGATTATGTGGTATGCAATGCAAAGTTGGTCATGTCAGGTGTCTTTGGAAGGCTCATTGATGCACTAAGCATTGTTGTTACAGTGATGTTATAGGCTGTAATTTAATGTATATAGTTATGAGGCTGAAAATGTGTCCTCGTGGCTTAAAACAAGCCCAGGCAAAACACTCCAGGAGCAGAGGGGCAGTTCACACCTCATCAGGGCATGTATGGGACAAACCCAGCCCAGCCTCACTGGCCTAGGCAGCAACAAAGGATCTCTTGGACTCTCGAGTGAGTCACCCCACTTCCCTTGGTCAGTTTGGGACTACGATGAAGTAATGCTCACCTGACCCCGAAGGGGGGGGGGGGCAAAGCCAAGAGGGAAGAAAGAACATGATAAAAGGGAGAGACGTTTGCCATGCTCTTCCTCTCTCTTCCACCTCTATCTACAGACATCACCACCAAGTGACTGAAGCGCTGAGAGAAAGGGGAGAGCCTGGCTGAAGGGCAATCAGCCAGCCTGTGGTGAGAAGCATCTAAGTTTGTAAGGACACTGAAAGTGTTAAGATCAGCTTAGAATGAGTTTTGCTTTTATTTCATTTGACCAAATCTGACTTGTTATGCTTTGACTTATAATCACTTAAAATCTATCTTTTGTAATTAATACATTTGTTTGTTTATTCTACCTGAAGCAGTGCATTTGGTTTGAAGCATGTCAGAGACTCCCTTTGGGATAACAAGCCTGGTACATATCAATTTCTTTGTTAAATTGACAAACTCATATAAGCTTACAGCATCCAGCCGGCATAACTGGACACTGCAAAATGGAGGTTCCTAGGGTTGTGTCTGGGACTGGAGATATTGGCTAGTGTCATTCGGTTGCACAATCCAAGCAGCAGTTGGCCAAAAGTGCTCACTCACGTAGCTGGGAGCGGCTTACATGCCAGAGGCTGTGCATGAACAGCCCAGGAGTGGGGGTTCTCACAGCAGAGCAGGGTAAGGCTGGCTCCCAGAGTCGAGGATTGGAGTGACCTAGGAGATCACCGGTCCAGATAACACCAGGGGAATGTCTCCCTGAACTCTGTGTTAACAAAGTTTTTTGTCAGTGAATTAACAAATGAACCCTCTTGTCTATATATTCTTACCTCCCTGAGTGGGGTCAGGACCATTTTTATCCCTGTTTTTACACATGAGGAAACTGAGACAGGAAGGGAGGAAATGACTTGCCCAACATCACTCAGCAAATCTGTACAGCCAAGAACAGTCAGGCAGGGCCACCCAGAGGATTCAGGGGGCCTGGGGCAAAGCAATTTCGAGGGCCCCTTCCATAAAAAAAAAGTTGCAATACTATAGAATACTATATTCTCATGGGGGCAAATTGCCACATTTCCCTCCCCCCTCCCCCCCCCGGGCGGCCTTGCAGTCAGGTGCCCTGATACTATGGGGATGGGCATGGAAGCCAAATTAGAGAGACCAGTAGTACTCAGGCTCTTCCATACTAGGACACATGTTACCTCAGAAAATATTTTCAAGATGCTCCTCCCATTTATCCATAAAGAAAGCATGGATGGGTGTGACCCCATCAAACCTGTTTGTGAGCTCCTGGTTAATAACCCATTTAGCACCCCTAGCTCTGCTGCTTCCCAGGTCCCTGATTTAATCACTATACCTTGCTTCCTTTTTTGCTTATTTCCCAGTTCCATGATTTATGCTGGCGATCCAACTGTCTTCTACATATGAATATGCTGCACAGGGGCCTAGAACGTCATGGAGTTTTGCCAGCCTTGTTTCTCTGGTGCGCTGTTCTCCTCCCCCATGGAATGACAGGGGGTTGCCCCCTCTAATGGCAGGTCACTATGCCCCAGTTCATTGAACACCAGAAGGTTTCTTCTGTACCAGCAGAGAATCCCATGGCCTGCAGTCCCTACTGAGCCTACCTTGGCACTGCTGGGGTGGTGGGCACCTCTTGGCCATTCTTCTCCCCAGTCTAGAGGCTTTGTTGTCTCCCAGGTTGGTGGATCTGAACTTGTTCCCTCACTAGTAACAGATCTGGCTGATAGGCACAGTCAGACCAGAGCTGGTTAGAGAAAGAGAGAGACAGATGAGAATAAAGGATTGACTCTAGTGCTTGTGCAGACCCAGCAACAGGAAGCTATGCTACCATGGGATAGGAAATGGAGGTCACAAAGGGTGGAGGCTAGTAGTGGTTTCTTTATGTGCCAGTTGCAGTGTCCCTGTTCCTACTTGACTGTGGAGCTGACAGCTTCTGCTGTTTGCCCCAGAATCCATCTCGCCTGTTGCTAGGAAAGGCTGTTCTAAGCCAAGCCCAGCTCTTTGTCTTTAATTCAAGAATGTCATCATCCCCTTAAGGCTTGTCGAAGCTTCCCTTTGTGAGCTGGGGAAGCCTAGCATGGCATAATGGGTTAGCCTCAGAGTGAAATGCAGGGCCAGTACAAGCCAGGGCTATGCATCACTTAAGTCTTCAAAATAGTCTGGCTGTCGGCACAGGGGTGACTTCCTAGGTTTTCAGAAACAGACCTTCACTAATGCAATGCCATCCTCCCCAAAGCAGATCCAGCCTCCCCGAGGCCCTGTGCCTCTACACCAGGGGTTCTCAAACTGGGGTTGCACATATTTATGTGGGAGTCCCGAGCTGCCCAGCTGTGAAGGCTGCGTTGCTGCCAGCAGCGGTGCAGAAGTAAGCAATGGGTGGCAATGGGACGCTAAGTCTGCTGTGAAAAGCGATACTGACAAAGTTTCTTCGCATGCTCCAGTATTAAACAGTAACAATTTTAAAAAATAACTTTTCTGCTTATAACAATAATTTGATAAAAATGTGTGTAGTCTTAATTTAAAAGAGAAAAGGTAAATTAATTTTAAAACCATAAAGTTATAACTCTAGCATTTAAACTAGTGTTAAATATAAAAAATGTGTTTTTAATTTTTAAGGGGAAGGGGGGGTCACACTCAGAGGCTTGCTGTGTGAAAGGGGTCAGCAGGGCGAGTGTAAGGATGTTTCACGCCCTAGGTGAAACTTCCACCTTGCGCCCCACCTCTCCCGAGCCCTGTGGCAGCTCTCCGTCCCCCTGCCCCCACCATAAGGTGCCTGCCCCGCAGCAGCTCCCCCCCTCCGCCCTGAGGCGCCCGCCCGCGGCAGCTCCCCCCAGCCCGGGAAGCCGTGCGGCAGCTCCCCGCTCCAGCTCACCTCTGCTCCGCCTCCTCCCCAAACACACTGTCGCTGCTCCACTTCTCCCGCCTCCCAGGCTTGAGGCGCCAATCAGCTGTTTGGCGCTGCAAGCCTGGGAGGAAGAGAAGCAGAGCGGGACGGCGTGCTCAGGGGAGGAGGCAGAGCAGAGGTAAGCTGGGGCGGGGAGTTCCCCTGCATGCCGCCCCCCCCTCCTTACTTGCTGCAGGAGGCCCTCCCTGCGCCCCCCTGCCCCAGCTCCCTCCGCCTAAATGCCGACAACAACCGGGACGGCTGAAGATCCAGCCGCCGCCGAAGGACCCAAAATGCCGCCCCCCAAATGCTAGCACCCTAGACGACTGCCTAGGTCTCCTAATGGGTTGTACCGGCCCTGGACCATGTCCTTCAAATATTGGCAAAGCTCCTTGTACAACTCTGGCACGCTGCAGGTCTTGAATGGAGTCTGCAGGGTTTCCGGTTGACTGTCGCTGCTCTGATACCACCCAGCAGCTCACTGTTAATAAACTGACCAGGAGAGACCATGAAACCCAAAGTTATATCAGGGAGGGTTCCTCTGGGATTGACTGGAAGAACACTGTGTACAGGAGCGCCACCAGCTTTTCTGCTGCCCTAGGCGGCGGAAGGTCCCGCCCCGAAATGCTGTCCCCCACAGAGGCGGCGGAAGGTCCTGCCGCCGAAATACTGCTGCGGTCACTGCCCCCCAAATTGTAGTGTCCTAGGCAACCGCCTAGGTCGCCTAATGGGTTGCACCAGCCCTGGGGGTCAGCAATACAAAAAGTTTGAAAACCACTGTTCTACACCGACTCTTAGACCCCTCTGGTCATCTCCTGGCTAAAGAGCAACATGGGTCCAATAGAACACTCCCCTGTCAATATGCACTCTCAGAGGTTCTTCTAAAGGAAGCCCCATGCAGGGCCAGCTCCAGGCACCAGCGAATGAAGCAGGTGTCTGGGGCGGCCAATAGAAAGGGGCGGCACTCCATCCGTTGCTGGGGTAGCACGTCCGGGTCTTCACCGGCAAATTGGCGGCTTATCAAGCTCTCCACGTTACTCTTCGGTGGCAGTTCGGTGGTGGGTCCTTCATTCCATCTCTTTTTCTTCGGCGGCACTTTGGTGGGAGCTCAATTGGGCTTTTTTCTATTTTTTTTCCCGCCACTTGGGGCATCAAAAAAGCTGGAGCTGGCCCTGGCCCCATGGCATGGAGAAGTGCAGCGCCTGCATTAATTGATGGTAGCATTAACTGAAGTGGGATTATGGTGACATGAAAGATTAAATTAGATTTTGCATGGGGGACGAGGCATGGGGAGGGTTCATTTCCTACCCCTGCCATCTCCTCAGCTGCAAATCCAAATTCTTGCAATGGGGCTTCGCCAAAGCCTGAGGTATTGGGAACAATACAATGCCACAAAGACAACAGTTCCCCTTCCCATAGCCTCTCAGAAAAGGCTTTTCCCCCTCTTCCTGCTGATACAATCTAGCCCATGGGGATTTGCACACAAATGGATTTGAACATGTGGCTGCAAATTAGTAAAATCCAATGAGACATACAAAGGAAAAATTAAAACCAGCTAGAATTAGATTCCCCCCAATCAGTGAGACTTGGCAGATCTGTGCTTAGTCTGTCTCAGAGAGTCCCTTTCTTACTGATGATGTAGAATAACTTCCCCTATCTGCCGCACAGAAAAGGCCTGGCTTATTTGTTTAAATCTATATCTGAGATCTGATTTGTTAAAAAGTTAGGGACAGGAAGTGAAAAGCAGAGATCTACAGAGATTTGCGGAAATGATTTCACAAAATCCAGGATCTGAAATTTAAAAGGCAATTAGAGCCAGTGATCTCCAATGTTCAACTTTAGCTACCTTGGGTGAAATCCTGGCCCTATTGAAATCAATGGCAAACTCCCATTTACTTTGATGGGGTGGGTGAGGCTTTCATCCTATGAACCTAATTTTCAGAGCTGCCCAAGCTCCACAACTCCAGATGAAGTCAGTAAGAGCTGTGCGAACCCAGCATGAATGAAAATCCGTCTCTAAGTGTCAAGCTGGGCTCCCAAAAATGATGCACCCAAAATGAGAGGCCGCTTTTGCAAGTGTGGGCCTTAATGTCATGATTTCTGAGCCAACCAATCATTTGCTGTCTCCAGCAGTGCCTAGATTCCATACAGTGATGGGCACTTCCTAAATACTATCGATATTTGTTTCTGCTTGCTATTTCCCTCTTCCACTTTCCCCAAAGTGTGACTGTGGTGAGGGGGTGGAGCCAACGGGATATGAGGAAGCAGCTGGGATAGTGGAGTTCAGAAATTGCAGTTGCAATTGCTGGTGGGAGGAGGGGAAAGATTAAAAAAACAGGCAGCTGGTATCAGCGTCCCAGTGGAGCAGCTGTTTTAAAATGAAGTAGGAGCTCTCCAAAGGGTGACATCAATGGAGTTTCCTAGCAAGGGGAAGAAGGTGATCAGAGAGAGGAGAGTCAGAGAAGACATTGAGAAAGGGCATGGAGTCATGAAGTGGGAGTGAGGTGGTCTCAGATTCGCTTTGGGGACTGAATGTTATTCTCTCATTAATTAAATCTTCAGATTAGTCCACTGTGTATTACTGGGAAATACAAAATAACTTGGAACTTCCAGGTGATGCTATCATTTGTGCATATTTCCTCCTTAAAAAGCAGAGAGCAATTCAAACTAGTGAAAACAACGAGGAGTCCTTGTGGCACCTTAGAGACTAACAATTTTATTTGGGCATAAGCTTTCGTGGGCTAGAACCCACTTCATCGGATGCATGAAGTGAAAAAAACAGGAGCAGGTATAAATACATGAAAGGATGGGGGTTGCTTTACCAAGTGTGAGGTCAGTCTAAGGAGATAAATCAATTAACAGCAGGATACCAAGGGAGGAAAAATAACTTTTGAAGTGGTAAGAGAATGGCCCATTACAGACAGTTGACAAGAAGGTGTGAGTAACAGTAGGGAGAAATTAGTGTTGGGGAAATTAAGTTTAGGTTTTGTAATGACCCAACCACTCCCAGTCTTTATTCAGGCCTAGTCTGATGGTGTCCAGTTTGCAAATTAATTCCAATTCTGCAGCTTCACGTTGGAGTCTGTTTTTGAAGTTTTTTTGTTGAAGAATTGCCACTTTGAGGTCTGTTATTGAGTGACCAGAGAGACTGAAGTGTTCTCCTACTGGTTTTTGAATGTTATGATTCCTGATGTCAGATTTGTGTCCATTTATTCTTTTGCGTAGAGAGTGTCTGGTTTAGCCAATGTACATGCTAGAGGGGCATTGCTGGCACATGATGGCATATATCACATTGGTAGATGTGCAGGTGACTGACCCGCTGATGTGGTTAGGTCCTATGATGGTGTCCCTTGAATAGATATGTGGACAGAGTTGGCACTGGGTTTGTAGGAGGGTATGGTTCCTGGGTTGGTGTTTTTGTTGTGTGGTGTGTAGTTGCTGGTGAGAGTTTGCTTCAGGTTGGGGGGCTGTCTAGTGAGTGAACAGATCTCTAAACACGCTCTAAATTAGCTGTTCTGTACATAATAATAGGATGATCTGAAGGCCTGATCTCTCACCATGTGCTGGGAATCTCACTCTGATCTCTCTTGTTGGTGTAAAACTGGTGCAAGTGAGAGGTTAGTCCAAGTCCTGAATCCCAAACCCTTCTCGAGAGGGTAAACTATCCAAGCCAGGCAAGTGCAAAATTCATATGTTCATTAGGTAGAAAGGTCTCTGAATCTATAATGGAGTTGTATTATATATCGTATAAGTGGTAATATTGCACAATCATTCCACAAGTGTGCTTATATTTAACTAGCTCTGTGTCTTTGCTCCTGCTTTTAAATCCATTGCATAAAAAATAGGGCTTAATATTTTGGCATGATAATTAAATAATTATCACAGCATCCGACCTCCCCCCTTCCTCCCCACACATTTGTTACAGCCATCTGTGTGGGAGGCATAAGGCTAGCTTTGAATGCAGATGGCTTCCACACTGTAGCCAAGTGGAATGGCAAAAGGTTGCATCTGTACACCACATGGGCAGTTAAAGTACATTTGGTTTTATGAAATACTGATGTTGTCTAGACTAATCTATCTATGGAGGCTTTATACCACACTCATCATCTTGATATCTGAGCACCTGGGATGTAGTTATAGTTTCTTAGCCATAAAATTTCCATGTATGCAAAGGTGGACATGTGCATCTGTCATATACAGTATTTTGGAATATACTGTTTCACTAGCAGCTTTCGAATAGCTAAGCAGATGAAGCTAGGATCTTCAAGAAGGTAAGGTGTCTACTAGTTTTGAGCTGGCATGAATCAAGTGGGGAGGGTGGGCTCAGCAGTCTATACAAGCAGAAACTGATGATAGGGAAAGAGGCTTTTTATGAAGTTCTCTTGCTATATAGACGGCACAGCTGGGGGTGAAACAGAACTTAAAAGCCTCGATGGTGCTGCCAGGAGTAAGGAATTGAGTCTTTGATCAAATCAGACGGCTCACTCTCTATAGCTTAACCAATGTCACCTTAGAGCATTAAACTCATCCAAGCTGGGAATGTGGTCTAGTGGGTAGAGCAGCACTCTGGCAATAGGAGTCCTGGGTTCTACCCCCAATGTGGTCTAGTGGTTAGAGCAGGGAACTTGGAGTTAAGATTTTTGGGTTCTCTTCCTGAATCTTGCTCTCTGACTTCATGCAAGTCCCTTCCCTTCTCTGCACCTCAGTTTACCCCATTTGTAAAATGGTGACAATAATAATAATAGACTCATACTCATAGACTTTAAGGTCAGAAGGGACCGTTATGATCATGTAGTCTGACCTCCTGCACAATGCAGGCCACAGAATCGCATCCACCCACTCCTGTAACAAACCTCTAACCTATGCCTGAGTTATTGAAGTCCTCAAATCGTGATTTAAAGACCTCAAGGTGCAGAGAATCCTCCAGCAAGTGACCCGTGCCCCATGCTGCAGAGGAAGGTGAAAAACCTCCAGGGCCTCTGCCAATCTGCCCTGAAGGAAAATTCCTTCCCGACCCCAAAAATGGCGATCAGCTAAACCCTGAGCATGTGGGCAAGACTCACCAGCCAGCACCCAGGAAAGAATTCTCTGTAGTAACTCAGATCCCACCCCATCTAACATCGCATCACAGACCATTGGGCATATTTACCTGCTAATAATCAAAGATCAATTAATTGCCAAAATTAGGCTACCCCATCATACCATCCCCTCCATAAACTTATCAAGCTTAGTCTTGAAGCCAGATATGTCTTTTGCCCCCACTACTCCCCTTGGAAGGCTGTTACAGAACTTCACTCCTCTAATGGTTAGAAACCTTCATCTAATTTCAAGTCTAAACTTCCTAATGTCCAGTTTATATCCATTTGTTCTTGTGTCCACATTGGTACTAAGCTTAAATAATTCCTCTCCCTCCCTGATATTTATCCCTCTGATATATTTATAAAGAGCAATCATATCTCCCCTCAGCCTTCTTTTGATTAGGCTAAACAAGCCAAGCTCTTTGAGTCTCCTTTTATAAGACAGGTTTTCCATTCCTCAGATCATCCTAGTAGCCCTTCTCTGTACCTGTTCCAGTTTGAATTCATCCTTCTTAAACATGGGAGACCAGAACTGCACACAATATTCCAGATGAGGTCTCACCAGTGCCTTGTATAACGGTACTAACACCTCCTTATCTCTACTGGAAATACCTCGCCTGATGCATCCTAAGACCGCATTAGCTTTTTTAACGGCCATATCACATTGGCTGTGTGATGAACTGGGACTGTTCTTAATGCGGTATGTGATCTTTGAATGCTGAGTGGGGAGTGTTGGCCTTGGAAGGTTGCAGGGGAGTGTGGCTAGGATGGTCTGCATTGGGGGATGGGAGACTGGCCGTGAGGGAGAATACCTGAGCATGTAACATGAGAACCCAGGAAGGAGTTAGAGGCCAGGTGACACCTCTGCCCAGGAAACTGAACAAAGGCTGGGGGAAGGGATGCTGGAGGAAGTGGAGGTTGGTCAGGAGTTGGCTGGTAATGGAGGAGAGCCCAGACTGGGCTCTGACCCCCCCAACGGGGCTGTGGTGCCCCTGGGACCCCAAGATGGACCAAATTGAGGGGCTCCTGTTGTCTGTGCCTGCAAGACCTGTCTTGGACTGTGTTCCTGTCGTCTAAATAAACCTTCTGCTTTACTGGCTGGCTGAGAGTCATGGTGAATCCAAGGAAGCCGGGGGTGCAGGGCCTTGTGTCCCCCCACACTCCGTGACAGGCTGCTCATAGTCATCCTGTGATCAACCAATACTCCGAGGTCCTTCTCCTCCTCTGTTACTTCCAACTGATGTGTCCCCAATTTATAACCAAAATTCCTGTTATTAATCCCTAAATGCATGATCTTGCACTTTTCACTATTAAATTTCATCCTATTACTATTACTCCAGTTTACAAGGTCATCCAGATCTTCCTGTATGATATCCCGGTCCTTCTCTGTATTAGCAATACCTCCCAGCTTTGTGTCATCCGCAGACTTTATTAGCACATTCCCACTTGACCTCAATGTCCTTAACTACTTTCTCCTTCAAAATTTTTCCCAAGACCTTGCATATGACAGATGTCAAACTAACGGGCCTATAGTTACTCGGATCACTTTTTTTCCCTTTCTTAAAAATAGGAACTATGTTAACAATTCTCCAGTCATACGGTACAACCCCTGAGTTTACTGATTCATTAAAAATTCTTGCTAATGGGCTTGCAATTTCATGTGCCAGTTCCTTTAATATTCTTGGATGAAGATTATCTGGGCCCCCCAATTTAGTCCCATTAAGCTGTTCAAGTTTGGCTTCTACCTCAGATGCGGTAATATCTACCTCCATATCCTCATTTGTCATCCTACCATTATCCCTAAGCTCCTCATTAGCCTTATTAAACACTGAGACAAAATATTTATAATGGAGGGGTGGGGGGAAATGAATAAATAAATATTCGTGAAGTACTGTGATGCCCTTTTTAAACAATAACAAAAAGATAGACAAAAAATGACTATGAAGAACAAGTGGGTAGCCAAAATAAAACCAATCATTCAGGGCCAGATCCTCCAATTCTGGCATTCCCTAATCTCCCATTGAAGCATTGTATTGGAATTGGAAAAGGTTCAGAAAAGGGCAACAAAAATTATTAGGGTTATGGAACGGCTTCCATATGAGAAGAGATTAATAAGACTGGGACCTTTCAGCTTGGAAAAGAGACAACAAAGGGGGGATATGATAGAAGTCTATAAAATCATGACTCATGTGGAGAAAGTAAATAAGAAAGCGTTATTTACTCCTTCGCATAACAAAAAAACAAGGGGTGACCTGATTAAATTAATAGGCAGCAGGTTTAAAACAAACAAAAAAGGAAGCATTTCTTCACACAACGCACAGTCAACCTGTGGAACTCCTTGCCAGAGGATGTTGTGAAGGCCAAGACTATAACAGGGTTCAAAAAAGAACAAGATAAGTTCATGGCTAGTAATGGCTATTAGCCAGGATGGGCAGGGATGGTATCCCTAGCCTCTGTTTGCCAGACGCTGGGAATGGGCAACAGGGGATGGATCACTTGATGACTACCTATTCTGTTCATTCCCTTTGGGGCACATGGCTTTGGCCACTGTCGGAAGACAGGGTACAGGACTAGATGGACCTTTGGTCTGACCCAGTCTGGCTGTTCTTATGAGAATGTTGGGTGCATGAAGAATACACAATCAGGCCCTTAATATTAAATATGGCTTAGTGTGTGGTCCAGCTGAATTTGGGTCTGGAGGGTAATAAATAAATATTTATAGGAAGGTTTCGGTGACAAGGTTAGAATCAGCATGTCTCCACTGTTTTTAAATAACTTTGTCTTGTTTAAAAGTTCGGGAATGCAGATTTACTCAGTAGTTATTACTAGTGGAGGTAGTGGTCTGAGGATCATATGTGTAAGGGCCTGATTCAAAGTCCACTGAAGTCAATGAGAGTCTTTCTATTGACTTAAGTTGGGCTTTGGATCAGACATGATGAAATAAATGTCATTTCACAAACAAGTGTGACAACAAAAGCAACATCCAGATACAACATATAAATCTACCTTCCGCTGTGTCTGGGGCAGGGGGATGAGATCAGAATGTTGCAACATAAACACGTGTAAACGATAGATACGCTGTTTCTGAGTAGATGAGATCAAGCATAATATCTTGAGAGTGAAGGCTACATGCATCCCTCATTCACAGGAAGCCATGTTTAGGCGCTTCATAATATCTGACAGCTGGCTCATCCGCTTATTCCAAGTGACTCCTATTGTGTGTCAGTAAAATTAACCCCTATGCGGATGATGATAATGGTCCCTTCTGGCTTTAAATCCATTGATTCCCATTTAAGCAGGGTTACTGTAGCAGGGTGGTCACCCGCTCCTGGTCTGAAAGGGGTTAAAAGCCAGCCCTTGGAGAGGGCTGGGGCTGGGAGCCTTAGGCTGGGCTGACTGGGGAGGCAGCCTCAGCTGTGGCCACGTCCCGAACAGACCCAGCTGGCCCTATAAAGGCCAGGGAAGCCAGGAGCAGACACACAGTCTCCTCTAGCTGTGGAGGGAGATGGACCTGGCTGCTGGGGAGCTACAGAAGGTACCTGGAGTGGAGCAGGGCTGGGGGAAGGCCAAGGAAGCTGGGGAGCTCTGGCCTGGAAACCCCCCTGGCTGTGGCCTAATATAAGGCCAAACAGGTACTGGGGTTGCAGGGGCCAGCCCAAGGCTAGGCAGAGGCAGCAGGTCCAAACCCAACCTTGCCTGTGATGAGTAGGCTTATACTGCAATCTGCCCCAGGGAGCAGGGGCTAGTTGGTGACTGGCAGTAGCCTATGACTGAGGTGAGCTGGGGATAGTGGGTGGGGTTCCCTGGGGAGGGGAGACCCTGAGAGTGAGGGGTTAGTGGCAGGGGGCAGCACCCCAGATAATGGGCCACTGGAGTCCTGGAAGGGATGTGGGGGCCCAGTGGCAATGGGACACCGACCTGCAGAGGGTGCTCCAAGGCTGGAAAATGAGCTAATTCCCAGGACACCAACAGGAGGCGCCGCAGGGGTGAGTCCCGCACCGTTACAGTTGCCTACATGGGATTTAGGGTAGGTCTTCACTACGGGGGGGGTCGATTTAATATACGCAAATTCAGCTACGCGAATAGCGTAGCTGAATTTGACCTATCGGAGCCGACTTACCCCGCTGTGAGGACGGCGGCAAAATCGACCTCCGCGGCTCCCTGTCGATGGCGCTTACTCCCACCTCTGCTGGTGGAGTAAGAGCGTCAATTCGGGGATCGATTGTCGCGTCCCGACGAGACGCGATAATTCAATCCCCGAGAGATCGATTTCTACCCGCCAATTCAGGCGGGTAGTGTAGACCTAGCCTTAGGGGGGTGTAAACTTTGTGCTATGGTAAATTTCATGCTGTGTGAAGTGTCAGCACCATATAACTCCAAACAGTTACTTAGCGAATAGTATGTTCTATTCCTATAGAACCTTCTGTCCAAAGATCTCCAGGCTCTATAAGCTTCACAATTCCCTGATAAGGTAAGTCTTACAGATGGGCAAACAGAGGCACAAAAATGTGAAGTGAATCAGCAGTATCATACAACAAATCAGTGGCAGAGCCAGGATAAGTCTTTGTTTTAAAACTCTCCTCCCATAATTTAAAAGATACTTCCTATGTATGGCGTACCATAAAGAATTGAGAATTTTCTCAGCCAGCCAGAGTGCAGGGATGCCATGTAGTAACTAGCACATAATTGCACCCTTACTTCTCAATTATGTAGTTCCCAGGAGTCTGAGTGGCAGAGAGATTCTGATTCTAATTATGTCACACTTATTTTTCAGTAGTCATGCAGCATGGAAATCCTTGTAGTAGTCCTCTGCTAATCAGAGTACAGGTATTTGGGGAACACCTATACCTGTATTTTTCAATAACTATCTATCTGGGTGGTTCTGGTCACAAATGAACCATCTGAACAGACCAACAGAACATGCCAGTGCCCATTCTGGCACCGATGGCAACATGCAGCCAAAACCTTCCTCACCTCATCACCTCTGCAGGGTTTGTTACCCCCCACTTACTGTGTCACATCTAGAATTTTAATCACCCACTCTTTGTGGTGGGACTTACTATGTCCCTGAGAAGCATCCAGGATCTTTCTATGAGCCAGAAAATAATACTGTGATTATACTCAGACTATGCAAATCCTTGTATTCTGATTGGCTACTGCCTTCCATACAACACAATCAGAGCCCTGAGGTGATAGGATGAAAGCCCATTGCAATAATAAGTAAATGCATAAAGCTGTGTCGAATTAACTTATTAATAACTGTATTCTGGACCAAAAAGTTCTGAGGCCAAAGGCTACTCCAGGATCCAGTTTTCACGTCTACAACAGGAAGCAATCATATCAGAGAGTCATAGATTTGAAGGCCAGAAGAGACTATTATGATCTAGTCTGCCTTGCTACACAACACAGGCTAGAGAATTTCAGCAGATAGATCCTGCATCTAGCCCAATAACTTCTGGCTGGGCTGGAACAGATCTATTAGGACATCCTATTTGATCCAAAGACTCAAATGATAGAGAAACCACCACATCTGTAGGTCAGTTGTTACCAGTTTGAATTTGTCTAGCTTCAGCTTCCAGCCACTGGTTCTTGTCATGTCTTTGTTGGTTAGATTAAAGAGTCCTCTACTCCTCCTCATGTAGGGACTTGCAGATTGTGATCCAGTCACCTCCCAGGCTTCTTATTAAAGCTTTCTGTTCTGTGTCAAACTCCTTAGGAAATTCTGAGTTCTAATCCTAATTGGGCCACTTGCTGTGTGACCTTGTTGGTCATAGTTAAGGCTACATTTTAGTCACGGGTATTTTTAGTAAAACTCATGGACAGGTCATGGGCAGTAAACAAAAATTCACGGCCTGTGACCTGTCCATGACTTTTACTATATACCTCTAACTAAAACTTGGGCTGGGGGGCTGGGGGTGCTCTGGGGAGGGCAGCCCGGGACCCCTGTGGTGAGGGGGAGGGGCGGTCAGGCTCCCTACCTGGCTCCAAGTAGCATGTCCCTGCAGCTCCTAGAGGGAGGGGCAACAAGGGGGGGCTTTGCATGCTGCTCCAGCCACAAGCACCGGCTCCGCAGCTCCCATTGGCCGGGAACTGCAGCCAATTGGAGCTGTGGAGGTGGTACCTGAAGGTGCGAGCAGCGCGCAGAGCCCCCTGGCTCCTCCGCCTAGGAGCTGCAGGGACATGCCAGTGGGAGCTGGGGAGCTCCCCCATGCTGAGGTGAACACTGCCCCACACCCCAACTTCCTGCCTCAAGCCGCCTCCCACACACCTAAACTGCTGCTGTCAGCTCAGGGGCTGCCTGGCCGCTGCAGAAGTCACGGAGGTCACAGAAAGTCATGGAATCCGTGACTTCTGTGAAGATACACAGCCTTAATCGTAGTGACTTGTCCATTTTCCTATGGGGCCACTGATTTTTTTGGGTGCCCACCTGAGGTATTTTTCCCTGATTTTTTGGAGGGGCTGAGTATCCCCAACTCCAAATGAAGTCAATCAAAATTGTTCCTACTCATGCCAAGGCTGACTTTGGCTCTAGAAGTTTCCCCTTGTTTTGTCAGCTGGGTGAAATGAGAGATGCTGAGGCAGCCATGTTTGTTGTGGGCACCCACATGACTGATATATTTCCAAGGCAGTAATCAGAGTTCTGGGACTTGCCTTTAGCAGACGCTACCATCCAAAGTTTAATAGCAGCACATCCCTGCACTCTGCCTGGCTGTGTTCATTCCATGTCAGTATAGCAGCCACACATCTGAACAGTAACTAGCTAACCACTCATCTTCTTTAAGGAACGATAAGCAGATCAGGAACTGGTGTTTCAGTGCTGGTGCCTTTCTGGATGCATTTCAGATTGACTCATTAATAGATGCAGTCTCAAGACACCAACTAAGCACAAGCAGAGCACAGATTGCCTTTACTTTCCCTCACAATTGGCAATCATCATTAGAAAAGCCTTTATCTATATCTGGTCTGGTTGCTGTCTCAGAAATTCAGCCACAGGCAGTGAGGCTATGAATCCAAAACTCCAGTTGGTGATCTGGTCTCTGGATTCAGCTCAGTTTCTGAAATGTTTCTGCTTACTGTGGGGTGAAAGCCACCCCTGTGCAGAGGGCCATCAGAAGGGCTAGCATATGTAAAGTCTTCTTTTGAGGGCATAAGTAGGATTTAAATAATGATACATAGACCTTGCATTGGTCCTCTGCCTAGGGTTGAATGTCACTCTGGTTGCTTGATCCATCTAAGGTCAAGCTTATATAACCCCCATTCCTGTAATATGCAAGCACTTTATAATCTTTATCTTTATAGCATCCCTTGTGAGGTATAGAAGTGACATTTTACAATGGGGAAACTGAGGCACAGAGTGGGTAAGTAACTTGCCCGTGGTAAGACAGGAAGTCTCTGGCAGAGCAGGAACTCTAAAGGCCTGCCACACCCTATGCTTTAGGACAAAGTGCTGGACTATATCCTTCCTCAAACATAGTAGGTGTCCCACCAACCCACTTTCTGACCAGGTGCAGGCTTTATACCAGGATAGTGGGCTAAGCAGTGCATAGGGACTATCAACATTCCTAGAAGCTACAGGGTCAAAGTCCAGCGCAAATAACTCATTCCTTCCAACGGAGTTATGCTGAGTTTTAGATGAGACCTTTGATTCTCTGGCCTTGTCTGCTCTGTGTGGGTGACAATAATATATTGCACTGATTGGAAGAATAGGGGATTGGCCTGACAGCCTCAATTAAAATTTCCTCTTCCTCTTCTGGGGTGCTGTGTACTGGCTGGCGGTGGTTCTCCACACTAGAGATGGCTGTAGGATTGCCAACTTTCTAATCGCACAAAACTAAATGCCCTTGTCCTGAGGCCCCGTCCCTTCTCTGAGGCCCTGCCTCCTGCTCACTCCATCCCCCCTCCCTCTGTCGCTCGCTCTCCCCCATCCTCACTCACTTTCATAAGGCTGGGGCGGGGGTTTGGCTGTGGAAGGGGGTGAAGGCTCTGGCTGGGGGTGCAGGCTCTGGGGTATGGCCGGGGATAAGGGGTTTGGGGTGCAAGAGGGGGCTGGGGCATGGGGTCAGGGTGTAGGAGGGGGTGCAGGTTCCAGGAGGGGGTTGGGTGAGAGAGTGGGTTCTGACCTGGGGCAGGGGGTTGGGATGCAGGATGGGGTTCAGGGTGCGGGCTCCGGCCTGGTGGCATTTACCTCAGGCAACTCCCTCCTAAGTGGAGGGGCGAGGGGGCTCTGCGCACTGCCCATTCCTGCAGATGCTGCCCCCGCAGCTCCCATTGGCCGCTTCTGGGAACCACGCGGAGCCAAGGCAGGCAGGGAGCCTGCCTTAGCCCCACTGCACTGCTGACCCAACTTTTACTGGCCCAGTCAGTGGTGCTGACCAGAGTCGCCAGTGTCCCTTTTCGACCAGGCCAAAAACCGGATGCCTGGCAACCCTAGATGGCTGCTTTTCAGTGGTGTATGTACATGATTTGTACAGTGCTTTGAGATGAATGGCACCATATTAAACCTGCTTGTTCTTATCAGCAGGTTTCGCCAACAATACTATGTAGTGAGAAATAAGACTCTCATCTTCCCAACTTTCTTTTTTATGAAGGCAATTTTTAACAGGCATAAGCTGTGAAAGAAAAGATTATCAGGCTCCCTAAATAGCAGTTCCATCCTGTCTCACTGCTTGCAGTACCTTCTCCTAAGTCTTGTTTACACTGGGAAATTTACCTGCTATTGATAGTGGTACAGCAGAACTGGTGCTGAACACAGTTTAACTGCCAGCATAAACAGGATTAAATATTGTTCAGTTATATCTACTGAGGAAGTCCAGGGTCAGCAAGAGGTTAATTTCCTAGTGTAGACAAACCTGCTGCAGCTAAGCTCTGAAAGTGGGGCTATGACAGCTCTTCTGTCTGCTGGATTTTGGCTGAGTTGTCTGTCGACTGCTAACAGCTCTCTTCATATAAGAAGAATCATTGCAAAGAGGAGATCTGGATGGTGCAGGGAATGGTTAGCAGACTCTGCCAGTTTGAATCCAGCTAAACTTGTTACTTCAAAGCAGTGGGGATAACTTGCCTATGTTATGGGCCTTCTCCCTTGGCTAGGCCTTCTACCCCATAATATTTATGGCAAACTCACTCTGTGAGGATTGTGAAGAATCCAGAAGGTGCAGAGTAGGAGTCTTGGGTTGTCTCATTCAGTGTCCCTACAGCATCCTTCCTGAAGTGGAGATGAGGATGCAGTTGGTTCTTATGCTGCTGCCATTGTTCAGGCCTGGATAATGGGAAAGTGAACTCAAAACTTTCATCAATTAGTGGGGTGACATGAAAGGAAAATCATGTTCTTCTGGGGTTCTATCTAGTGGATGAAATGTCCCACACGCTGGCTGATCTGGTGCCCCTTCTTGCTGGTTGTAAGTCTATAACCTCCCAAAGGTAGCTTTGGAATACCACAAGCGCTGATCACTGAAATGGAAGGTGCAGCTAGCCAGAGATCTAGGTGGATGTTAACAGGGTCTGGGCTACTCTAATTGATGCTACGTCCCAGGCAGGCCCTCAGCCTAGCCCAGAATTTAGGAGGTGTATAAGTACTTGCTGCACCTCCTGAGGTATGGCTCCTGAGAGGCATGGCTCAGAATCTAGCTCAACATTTGGAATGTGCTGAGATTTTTGTCCTATTCCAGATAGTTTTTGTAGATGGCTTTGTTTTGAAGCCAGATTCAGTTCAGTATTAATATCTAGATGCAGCATCCCCAAGGCAGAAAGTGCTGGAGGTGAGAAGGCTGCTGTCAGCAACCAAGTCATGGGCAGTCTAGCCTAATGGTTGGAGCAACAGTCCAGCCTACTATTTAGAGCTGAATCCAGCCGGGGAGAGTCCTGGAGTGAAGTCAAAGGTCAGAGCCAAGAGTCAGAAGCCAACACCTAAGCCAAACAGTAAGCTGGAGTCACAGTCAAGAGGTGTAGCCGAGGATCAGAGTGGGGTGCTGAGGCAAAAGCAGGTACTAGTTGGAATTAGGGCAGGGCTAGAGAGAGAGACGGGGCCAAGGGCAGCTGCAGGCAAGGAGCACATTGAGCACCTACTGGAGTGCTGCTGCTACTACTACTGACCTTAAGTATCAGCATGCTGACTCCTACTGCCAATCAGGTGGCTCAGTCAGACCGCTTCTATCAGGGCCAGCTAGACTCATTAGGTTGTCAGGAGAATGGCTCAGCTGCAGGCCCCTGACAGTATCCCCCTTCAAGATGCCTCCTAGAGGCCATTGGACCTGGTTTCAGGGGGTATTTCTGGTCAAAGATACATGAGTTCTGGGGCCTAGATGTTTTCTACCAGCTCCCATGATCACTCTTCTGATCCATAACCCTCCCAATCCACCAGATAATAGGGTTTGCCTCAAACTTGTTTGAAGTCTAGGATCTCATGGACCTCCTACTCCTCTTGGCCCAGGACATCTATGGGAGGTGGGGTTGGTGCAGAGCAGCCAGGACAGGAATTTCTCTCCTAGGGTTTGAGAAGGGACACATAAAAAACTGAGTGGACCTTCAAGGATTCTGGCAACTGGAGCCTAAATGCTACAGGGTTTATTTGTTCTGTGATCTTAAATAGGTCAAAAACTGGTGGTCCAGTTTGGCTGAGGGATGGGTGGATTTGAAGTGTTTGGAGGTCAGCCAGACAGTCAGTGTGGCTTGGTGATTTTGCTCTGCATGATGTTTGTATACCTGCTTGGCAGCTTCCAGGTGTTCAGTACGCTCTTGATGGACCCAATGAACATGGGCAACTAGATCTGCTGTGGCGGACTGCAGAGGCTGTAGGTGTGGCTGAATGAAAGCAAGGGTGAAAACCATAGTTTGCATAGAAAGGATTATGTTGAGTGGATGCATGGGTGCAGCTGTTGTAGGCAAACTCTGTGTATAGCTGGAAAGTGACCCAATCATCTGGACAAGAATTGAGAAAACAATGGAGGTTTTGTTCGAGGGCCTGTCCAACTGTTCTGTCAGCCCCTTTTTCTGTGGGTGATAGGCTGGGGAGGTAAGCAGTTCCATTCCCAAGAGTTTGCACCAGAAATGGGAAGTGAATTGTGGACCTCCATCTGAGACTCTTCCAGTCAACATCCCATGGAGCTGAAAAATATAATGTAGAAAGGGTGGCATGGCTGGTTGGTTGGGAGAGAACAAATGGAAATGAAATGCACCATATTAGTGAGGAGCTCAATGGGGACAAGGGTGACAGTGCAATCCTGGGAGCGAGGTAACTCTAAAGTGAAATTCAAGAATACCAAGGAACCATCTTTTACACCTTGAGTCGGGGATGGCCCTCTGGGATGTAAAAGATACCTTCCGTGATAAAGTAGGCCCTCCTTCAAATGAAACCCCAAACTGGACAGAATACTAGGAGCATTTAGGGTCTGACAGATCTTAGTAGCCTGGAGGTCTTGGGGAAGCAGGGGCATCACGTCTCTGTGTGTTGTCCCTCTAATAAAATTAGATGGGCATAAAATGGTAGCTAAGGGAGACATGTCTTGAAGCATCTGCCTCTGGTGAAGAGCTTGGCAAGATCTGGGTGTACACAAATTCTTTAGCTGATCAGCTGCACAGTTTGCATCTACTGACCAGAAGAAGTGGACCCCCTTTTGGAGAAGCACGGTTATCAGGGTTACTAAGTGAGAGAATCCTTTGATAAAATGCATGTAGAAACTGGCAAAACTGAGAAACCCCTGATCACCTCCTATATCCTTCAGGGTATTCCACCCAGAGAGGGCAGAAACCTTTTGGGTGACCATTGTTAGCTCTTTGGGGCAAATGATATACCTGAGGAACTCAACTGTGCCTTTGGCGAACTCGCATTTCTCCAGTGAAGCATAGAGATGGCTTAGGTGGAACCTCTTGAGAACATGGCATACATGTTGCTTGTGCAGGGTCTGGTTTTCAGAAAAAAAAAAAACAAGAATATCATCCAAATAAATAACCACAAACCAGTCCAATATGTCCCAGAAGATATTGTTGATAAAATGCTGAAATGTCACCGCAGCATAACAAATCCAAAAGGCATAACTAGATATACAAAATGTCCATATCGAGTGAAGAAAACAGTCTTTCACTCATCACCCTCGCTGATTCAGACCAGGTTGTAGGCCCCATGAAGGTCCAACAATAAAAATATTGGCTGAGTGGACTCAGAGTTCATTAATAAGTGGAAGGAGGTAGCAATTTCAGACTGTCACTTTGTTCAGAGCTCAGTAGTCAATGCAGAGACTCAAGGAATCATCCTTGTTCACCCTGAAGAAGATTGGAGCATGACAAGGTATCAGTTCTCTTTTTATCGAAAACATTAGCATAATTCCAATATTTCACCAGGATTCCTAAAGCTACTGAAGGGGTCACAGGAATAGCAACAGTTGCCCTCAGAGTATCTCCTGCGGTCTCTGAATTCACAAGATCACAGGGCATTTCTGGTCCAGAACATGGTTTGGGGAGGCAAAGCTGACAACAAAGTCTTGATGTGAAGCGTATCGTTCCTGGACCCCAGCAGATGAGTGGATCATGGGTGGCAAGCTAAGGATGACGGGGGAGTGAGGTTTACAGATCAGACCAAACTGTAGAACCTCCCTGGTATTCTGGAGCATGGTAACAATCAAGGGCACCATTTAATGGGTAACCAGGCTGGAGGAGAGGGGAGAATCCATCAAGAGACTCCACCAAACCAGCGTTGCTCTTGTGCTGAGATGGAATATTGTGAATCTGGGCAAAGTCTAAGTCCATGAAATTGTTGGAGGGCCCCGAGTCTGAGTGCCCTCAGCTCTACCCTCTGCCATGGTGGGATGCTGTAGCCATAGTGGCAGTTGGAGGGTGATGGCATGGTGTCCATTCATAGCAAAGGTACCAATAAACACAGGGCGGTTAAGATTCTGGAGTAAGGAGGGGAACACAGTCTCAGTCCAGACCCTCTTATTGAGGCTGAGGCATGGAGCCCGATTTTGACCAGAGCATCCCATGTCATAGTGTCCAGATTCCGCACAGTACAGGCATAAGCCTGAAGCATGACACCAGCCCTTCACAATGTCAGAGAGGCAAAGCCAAACTGGCTGATCTGCCTGGGCTCCTGTGATGAGAATGTGGAACATGCCAGGAACTTGACTCTCTCCCCAGGCAGCGTTCAGTCAGGCAGTTGTCAATGCTGACACACAGCTTGACCAACACGTCCAGGACAGACAGCAGCTCCACCCATGCCAGCTCATCCTTGATTTCCTTGCTTACGGCATGTCAGAAGCAGTAGCACTGCATTGCCTCCTTCCATTCAGCATCTGCTGCTGGGCGCTGGAACTCTGCGGCAAACATAGTGACTGACCTGTTTCCCTGATGCAGCCCGAAGTGCATTCTTGGAAGACTGCACACAATTTGGATAGTCAAACACAATCACCATGGCTCAGATGAACTCTTCAAATTACCCCATTAGGGGGTTAGAAGTCTCTAGGACAGGAGATGCCCAGGCCAGGGCCTACACACTTAGTAGGCTAATACAAAGTCCTACTCAGGTCTGGTCAACACAGAATGATTGGGGCCATAGCATGAACAGGAGCTGGCACGGGTTCATGAAACTACAGAACTTTCCAAGATCCACACCAAACTTATTCAGCACTGGAATCTCTGGCTCCCTAGAAGCTGGGGCAGCAAACACCGGTGGGATGGCTGGAGCCTGTAGGACTGCAATTTGTACCTGCAGGACCATAACCTGAGCCTGTGGGGTTTGCAGAATTGCCACAATGTCCTGCAGGGCTGCCTTTATGGAATCCATCTGAAGGGCAGTCCGGCCCCTTGCCTACCCTTGTTCAGTCTTCTGGGCTGCTCAAACTCTCAATGACTGAGTTGCAGGCAGGTTAGCCTAATGGTTGGAGCAACAGTCCAGCCTACCAGATAAAGCTGAATTCAGCTGGGACGGGGTGCTGGAGTGAAGCCAAAAGTGAGAGCCACGAGTCAGAAGCCAAACCCTAAGCCCAAGAGTAAGCCGAAGGCATAGCCAAGAATTGGAGCCAGAAGCCAAAGCTGAAGGATTAGCTAGAGTCACAGTCAAGAGGCATAGCCGAGGATCAGAGACGAGACTCAGAAGCTAGGATGGTGTGGGGTGCTGGGCCAGGAGCAGGACTGCAGAAAGGGACAGGACCAAGTGCAGCCACAGGCAAGGAGCACGCGGAGCAGCCACTAGAATGTTGCTACTACTGAGCTTAAGTAGCAGCCTGCTGACTCCTGCAGCCTATCAGGTGGCTCAGTCAATCAGACAACTACTATCAGGGCCAACTGCGCTCAGTTTGTCAGGAGACTGGCTTTGCTGCAGGCTGGCCCCTGACAGCTGCATTGCTGCGAAGGGACCTCAGCCTTAACATGACAGATTCCCTTTTAAACATCAGAGTCTCTATTCGCTTTCAAAATCTTGCCCAACAGATTCTAGGAATCCAGCAAGATTGTCATTTTCCTCTTCTTATGGCAACAGCAGCAACCTAATGTAAGTGTAGACATGGTATTCTAGGGCCTTGATTTTAACTCACATTGCCTGGTTTTCTCTAATGAGGTCTTGCCTAGTCGATCACATTGAAACATAATGGCAACTGTGTATAACGTCTAATCATTGCCTTCTGCTGGACAGGATCAGAACTGTTCAACTATGCATTTACTAGGCTGAAAGATTGAATAGTTTATGAAGCTTTTCCCTTATCTCACATGTTAGGGGGCCTTTGTTTTTGGAGCAGAAAGATTTGAGTTCTAACACTGCTGAACCAGTAAAGGGGCTACAGTGCACCATATAATGACAAATGTGAAGAGCTGGACGGCCACTGATTTATTGCAAGCCATAAAGTCCTTCTCAACTTTCAACCTGTGTCTAAATACCAGGGGTCTCAAACACGCGGCCCGCGGAGTTATTTCCTGTGGCTTGCCATAGCTCCCCTCACCCCCCGCCTGTGCCCCCCCCCGAGCGTGCCACGTCCCCACTCCTCTGCCCACCTCCCAGCGCTTCCCGCCGCCAAACAGCTGTTTGGCGGCACTCAGGACTTTCCAGGAGGGAGGGGGGAGGAGTGGGGATTGCATGCTCAGGGGAGGAGGTGGAGAAGAGGCGGGGCTGGGGCAGGGATTTGGGGAAGGAGTTGGGATAGGGGCAGGGAGGGAACAGAGTTGGGGTGGGGACTTTGGGGAAGGGGCTGGAATGGGGGCGGGGAAGGGGTGGGAAGAGATGGGGCAGGGGCGGGGCCTCATGGAAGGGGTGGAGTGGGGGCGGGACCGGGGGAAGAAGTGGGGGCTTTTGTATCTTTGTATGGAAAGGTGTCAGTGATGTGGCCCTCGCACCAATATACTAGTCCTCATGTGGCCCTCATGGTGATTTGAGTTTGAGATCCCTGTTCTATATCCTGCCATCCCTACTATTTATTATCCCGCTCTAGCACTGTATCTAAAACTATAGTGGCTGGTTGCTTAAATTTCACCCAATTATGTTTGCAGAATACAACACATCTGTATAGTGTACAATACATTGTAGGGAAAAATTCTTGCATTGGCTGGGCGTGGGGGATTGAGGCTAGATAATCTCAGGGGCCTTTTCCATCTCAAACATGTCTGTGTGATTGTTGCATTGCCGGGCACTTTGCAGATGCAGGCAGACGGTCCTGTCATGCAGGAGATACTCCACTGGCTTTGGAAGTGCTAAGTCTCTGCTGAGATAAACCCCGCTGGTTGGATTTACCCCTTCCCCTTTGTTGTGACGGTGAGACACAACAAAATAACTACTTTGGGAAGGCAATGATGCCTCAGATAAACACCCGGGGATGGATTTCCATTCAAAGGCATCTTCCTGCCTCAAGTCCAACTGTTCCCCTGTTCCTGATCCTCTGTAGCTTTATAAATAAAATAACACAAGCTGAGAGTGGTGCAAACTGCTGGTGTAGACATATGAAACTCCTTAGCAGAAGGCGTGAGCAAATATTTTTTTCATCATCACAGTTACCTCTAACTATAATATTTAAATATATCAAATTATAATATTCTAATTATATGTAAAACACCAAGGACAGATTCACTGAAGCTAGCTTAGAAAGGTGCAAATGACAGCTCCCTGCACCAACCTGCACCTCCTCCCCCAGCCCTGGGAGGAATTTACCCACTGGGTTAATTCCACCCATCACTGCAGTTTTGATTCCAGCCAGGGGCTCCAAAGGATCTTTGCTTGCAGAGGCTATTTCTGTGCATCCCTCGGGTCCCTTGCACATGTCCCCTTCCCAACCAAGACTGCTCATGCTTTGGGTTACAATGGAGAAGGGGAGGTTGGGGCCACTTTCTGCCATGGCAATCTCCTCCCCAATGGATTTGCCATTGACTTTGGGGACCCTACGCCTGCATTTGTGTTGACAAAATCTAGCATAAATCTGAGTTGAATCTGGCCCCAAAAGTACAGTCCACAGCAGTGTCCCCTCTAATTTTTCCCACGCATGTGTGGAATGAATTTTGTTATGTGCACCAATATGGAGGTGATGTGTGACACATTCATGTGAACAAAATTCATGTGGCGGGGGTGGAGCCAAGTGGTTTGGCATGTAGGAGGGGGCTCAAGTCTAAGGCAGAGGGTTGGGGTGCAGGGGGATGAGGACCGCGGCTGGGGGCGTGGGCTCTGGAGCGGGGCTGAGGATTAGGGGTTTGGGAGGCAGGACTCCCCCCAGCTCTCTCTCCCTACAGCAGCACCTGGTCTGGGTGGGGAGAGGCGCCTCTTCCCGCTGTGGCATCTCCGGGGCTGGGCCGCGGAAGAGGTGCCTCTCCCCGGCCGCGGCAGGGCCAGGCCAGGCTGGTGCTTGAGGAGGGGCACCTCTTCCCCAACCGCAGCAGGTCCGTCTGCAGTCTGGGCTGCCGGTGACAGTCTGCAGCTTCGGGCTCCCCAGGGGAGCCCAAAGTGGCGGACCATCCGTCACCAGCAACAGTGGCTGTGTCTGGGGGCTCCTTTCCATCCCCTCCTCCCCCCCACCCCCCTCACTGGCAGGCAGCTGGCGGCTGCTGTCTGTCAGTGACAGACGGAGGGGGTGGAGAGAGGAGCCCTCAGAGGAGCGAGTGGGCGGAGGGTGGGGAGGAGAGAAGCCCTGGGCCAATGGGCCTAGAGCAGTAGTTCCCAAACTTTAACAACCTGCGAACCCCTTTCACTAAAATGTCAAGTCTCGTGAACCCCCTCCTAAAAATGAACATTTCCATGGATTTTCTCCCTTACCTCAGCATAAATTACAAAAGCATTGATCTTGGACATATAAAACTTGTTTTTATGACATGCTTATTACACACTATTAATTATTATTTATCATTACAGTATTTTTATTATGTTATGAAAATGACAACATTCTTCCAAGATCTCACTTCTGTAGCTTGTATCACTTTTGATTAAGCCTGTTATAAGACAAGGCTCCTATCAGAGGTGCCAGTAGAAAAAAGGGGTGAGGGAGCAAAGCCCCCATGCACCACAGGGACTGGGGGGGGCACTGCCAGAAAAGTGAGGGGCCCAGGGAGGCCACCGGAAAAAAAGGGCAGGGATCCACAGGGAGGCGTGCTGATGTGGGGGCGTCATGTGACCCTCATCACCCCCCATACTGGCGCCTCTGGCTCCTATGTTTCATCAAAGAGTATCAGATGTGAAACAGCATGAAGGTATTTAAGAAGCCAACTCAAAGAGTTCCTCCTACACAAGCATTCAGGTCTTGAGCAGTTCAGGCAAACAACGCACGTTACAACAAAGCTTAAACTTGTTCTTCATAATAATTTAAAAACAACAGTAGCAGCCTATTTAATTTTAAAAACAGCAAAAAAAAAATCCACCTCCCTTTCTATTTCGTAAAAGGAGACTTGAAGTTTAAATCTCCTCAGCGTGATAGATATGCTTGCTTTGAACTGCTTAGCTCTTGGATGTCCCCAAGGCTCCGGGCTGCTGGCCCGTGCTGCCCAGGGTCCTTATGGATAGTTCTGTCCGCCATTAGGGAATTTTTTCCTGAGAACCCCTTGTAACATTTTGTGAACCCCCAGGGGTTCACGAACTCCAGTTTGGGAACCACTGGCCTAGAGGAATCCGAGAGGAGAGAACAGGATGGGCCACCAGGACCCCTGCTGAGCGTGGGCCTGCCGCCATTATAAACCTGGTACTGTCCGGACTGGTTTAGGGCCAGGGGAGGGGCATCACTCCCTGCCGCAGCAGGGCTGGAACTGGAGGAGGGGCATCTCTCCTGCCACAGCCCTGAGTGCCTGCGCAGCGCTTAATAGGCTGCTGTGTGGCCGCGCGGCCATGCAGCTTAGAGGGAACTTAGGTCCACAGTACCACATACAAAAATAATCAGGAGTAAAAGGAGAAGAGTCCTCAGGATAGTCCAGACTTAAAGGGGAAGGGAGATTTTATGTCTAGCATTAAAGATCATGGACTAAGACCCCCTGAAAATAAGAGAAGATGCTGACTCAATTGTGCTGGAGGGCCCTGGTATAACACAAGCCATAAGTAGGGCCCTACCAAATTCATGACCATGAAAAACCTGTCATGGACTGTGAAATCTGATCTACCACTGTGAAATCTGGCTATTGTAGGGGAGGGGGTGGATTGGGGCTCCTACTGTGCACTGAGCTTCAACTGCTAGTTCTGGACAGGCTGGGGAGGGACAGGACTTCCTCTTCCCTTGCTCGGGCCATTCCCGGGGCTGGGTCAGACCCACCTCCAGGAACCTTCCCCAGCTGCAGGAAGCTCCAGAGCTCTGAAGGCAGCACCACTGCAAGCAGCAGCGCAGAAGTAAGGGTGGCAATACTATACAATGGCAGCCTCACTTCTGTGCTGCTGCTGGTAGCAGCGCTGCCTTCAGATCTGGGCAGCTGGAGAGCGGTGGCTGCTGGCTGGGCACCAGCAACAGTGTAGAAGTGAGAGTCACATCATATGGTGGGGTCATCACTTTTGGAGGGACAGCTTTACGGGTGGGTGAGTGGGCGACTGCCCAGGGCCACTTGGTCAGGGGGGCGCTGTCATCCTCCCTACACACACAGCCAGCCCAAGGCCCCTTTAACCCATGTACTCAGAGTGTGGGAGGGGCAGGGATGCCCAGCTGGGGGCTCCTACCATGCACCAGGCTCCTGCCCTCCCTAGCTGGGCTGGGACTTCCTCTTAGCCTGCACAGGCTGCTCCCAGGAATCTACCCCGATTGTAGGAAGCTCCGCGGCTACTGGCTGGGAGCCAGGGCCGGCTCCAGGCACCAGCGCAGCAAGCAGGTGCTTGGGGCAGCCAACGGAGAAGGGCGGCAGGTCCGGCTTTTTGACGGTAATTCGGCAGCGGGTCCCTCAGTCCCTCTCGGAGGGAAGGACCTGCTGTCGCATTGCCACTGAAGAATGAAGCCGATCGTGGCTTTCCCCCCTCTTCCCCCCCACCCGCCACTTGGGGCGGCATAAATGCTGGAGCCGGCCCTGCTGGGAGCCCAGCTCTGAAGGTAGCATCACTGACAGCAGCAGCCCAGCCAGGACTAGCAGCTGGAGCCTAGCGCATGGTAGGAGCCACCAGCTGGGGCGCCCCAGCCCTGTCCCTCCCCAGCTCTGGATCCAGCTCTCAGGAGTTAAAGGGGCCTTGGACTGGCTATGGGGGAAGCGGGGAACCATGGCACCCTGCTGATCATAGGGCTTTGGGCAGTCACCCACATCACCCACCCATAAGGCTGGCTCTGTCCCCTCCAAAAGTGACGACCTCCCCCCCCAATACCATGCCACCCTCACTTCTGTGCTGCTGCTGGCGGTGGTGCTGCCTTCAGAGCTGGGTGCATGGCCAGCTGCGGTCCTCTGGCCAGCCAGCTCTGAAGGCAGCAATGCAGAAATAAGGGTGGCAATACCTCAACCCCCATACAATAGCCTTGCAATCCCACCATGACACTCTTTTGGGTTGAGACCCCCACCGTTACAATAGTGTGAAATTTCAGATTTAAATATTTGAAACAGTGAAATGACCATTTTTAAAAAATCCTATGACTGTGAAATTGACCAAAATGGATCATGAATTTGATAGGGCCTTAGCCATGAGTTAACATCTCATAGGTGTAAAGTCCAGGGACTTGTACGTACGTTCAGGAGAAGATGATTTCACAAGTGGATTTCAGTTTTCAATCAGTTTCTAAACCATTAAACCTATAATGTTTACTGAGTGTTTGCAAAGCAGCAAGTCTGAGATTTATAGAGGTCTGAAGGTGGTTTACCAGCAGTGCTGGTAATTCAGAGTTTGTGATTTGTACTTCATTATTTATTCTGTACAGCATCACAGATGTCCATAAAGGCTACCCCTCCTCCTTTCTTAATGATGAATCTTTGCGCTAAATTCTAGTGAACATCTCACTCTTGACTGGTTTGGAGCAGTCCACAAGGAGTTTGGAGCAATCCAAGCTCTGCAGATGGGAGATTAGATGTGGAGCAGCCAAGGTGCTACGGTGGGAGAGGTGAAGATGGTGGGACGAGTGTGTCCCCAGGTGGTAAGGTGTTAGGACATAAAGCTGTGTGGTCTGGAATCCACAGCACCTGAGAAACCAGTGTGAGTTAGAACATGAGGCCAGTTTTGTGTGTACAGATCAACCTGCACAGTGTGAGGAGTCAGTGTGCACAATAGAAGAGGGTGAGTACAGCAGCAGGCAGTGCCTATATACTGGTGTAGCTGCACAGTGGTGTAGCTGCAGCAATGTTTTCATGGATGCTGGTGTTTGTGGTACAGTTGCAATATTGCCAATCTCAAGCATGCAAAAATCATGACTGGGGCCCCCTAAAATCACGATTAATGTAAAAATCATGATTTTTAAAAAAATATTGTAAAAAATAATACATTTTTTCTTTTCCTTTTAGAGCTGCTAGGGTGCATTCACTTTGTGATTTGAAGATTTTTGCTGCAACAAGGGGGGGGAGAATCCTTTTTTAAAATGAAAGCTGGGAGTCTCGTGCAATCTCCTGATCTCTGCAGGTGGGGTTTTAACAAAAAAACACAACCGTTGTGAGACTTGTCATGAAGTCACCAGTTGTGCCCAGTGACCAACCAACCAGTAGTGAGTGGTGGGGGCAGATGTTACTGCCACCCTGGTCTGGTTACGCTGGACCTGGTGCCCCACTGGGAGCAGGAGCAACAGAACTCAGGACTTGCTGGCTTTAGCCCCTTCTACTGCACCTGCCCCATCTCCTCCCTGCTGGGCCCACTCCTCCCACATCCCGCCTCTTTCTCCCTGCTGGGCCCAGCCTCCCTCGAGCGGCCTGTGCCGTCCGCCCCTCCCCCCTTATTACCATCTGGGTTCTTCCCCCATCGGAAGGATTGAAAAGGGGGGCGGGATCCCCATACGCCTTAGACCCTGGCAACCAGCAGCCAATCAAGGCTTGGCAAGGTAGCTTTTGACCAATAGCAGAGAGGCAAGACTGGATCCCGCCTCGGATGCCTATTGGCGAGGGCACGGTGACGTGTCAGGGTGCTTCACCAATTGGGTAGCGGTAGGGGTGGGGCTGCGCAGGCGCAGTGCGGAGCCGGTTGCTGACAGGGCCGCTCGCTGCAGGTATCGGGCCTGGTGTGGGACTTGGATCCGGACTCGGCGTTTCCCTGTCTCGCACGCACCGGCCTTCAGCCCCGCGCCCGTCGCTGCCATGTTCCTCACCCGCTCCGAATACGACAGGTGAGCGAGCGAGGGCGGGCCCGCGCGGGCCTCGGCCCAGGCCCAGGATCTGCCTCGTCATGGAGCTTGGCCGGGCCTGGGGCCGGGTCACGCCGGGGGCGGCCCAGCCTCCGAGACCCCTCCACAGCCCCTCCCGCTGAGCCTCTCTCAGCCTCGCCGTGGTGTCCCCGGAGTGCGGCGGATCCCCTTAGCGTCCCGCCCCCCCGCCTGAGGGATCGACCCCCCAGGCCCTGCCCCCCTGTCTGGGGATCGACCCCCCCCCCATCGCCCGCCCCTCTTACTAGGGAAATCGGCCCCCATGAGCCTCCCAATTCCGTTTTCTTTTTCCTCCCCCAGCTTTCCAACTGTCTCTTGGTGGGGAAATCCCCCCTTCCAGACCCTGGCCTTGGGCCTCTTCCCTGGTGCTGTCAGTGGGGATGAGAATGAGGCATGCTTCCAATGATTCCCCTTGGTTGTTCCCATTACCTTCCTCTTGGCCCTGAACTGGGCCTCCTTAGTGGGGGAGTACAGACCCCACTACATCATCACTCTGGAAGGGTCTGTAGACTACACCTCTGATTAACAGCAAGCTGGTGGTGGCCCACATTTGGAGGTCCTGGGCAATGGGAAAGAATGTCTCAGTCTTAATGTCTCTGAAGTAGGAAACTTGGGGTTTGTCTATACTGGCATTTTACACCCCTCTGAGCGCTGTAAAGTGCCAGTGCACCAGCGCTGGGAGCTACTCCCCTCATGGGGGTGATTTTTTTTATAGCGCTGGGAGAGCTCTCTCCTAGTGCTATACCACGACTACACAAGCCACGTTAAAGCGCTAAAGTCAAAGGAACGCTATCAGATTATTCCACTACAGTATTTTCCTTTTCCACTCATGGCACCCAACTCTCCCTGAAGTCTCTTGTGATTAAATACCAAAAGTGCTGCAGTATGGCTAAAAGTCTGATGTAAAGCAGCAGTAACCAAGTGGAGTCCAAGTTAGCAAGACCATTTTGGCTCTGTCCACACTACAATTACAGGTGGCTGTAGGCTTCATTACAAGAAACAGGCATATTGGAGAGAGGTAGTTGTAGGGTAGTTGGAGCCTTGTCCCTAATTCAACATATTGTGCCTTTGTATTGTAGTTTAACTGCTGTTCTCAAACACTTGGGCCCTGTCTATGCCATGGCTCAATCTGCTTTAAATATGGTGGTTGTTAGCAAAGTGTTCCCTGATCTGAATAGATGAGGCCTACTCATGTTAGGCCTCCTACTGTCTGGCTTGCAACTTCAGAACTATAGTGTAGGCAGGGCCTAAGAAGCAGGCTGGGTTAGTCACAGAGTGACTCTGAGTTTTTAGGCTTTTGGTTTCATTTTTAGTTGGACTGAACGCTATGTTTTGCATGGTTATAAAACTGCCATCAAAGCAAATAAATAAAAACTACTCTCAGAAAGTTTGGGTGACTATGTAATCATGAGCTAAGCTTTTGTGGGGATCTGACAAATGTGAATTTGCATATGCACCTTTGCACTTTCAATGTATTTGGAATGTTCAAATAATAACTTTTAAATTAAAAACATAGCTAATTGTTCCTCATACAGTTACAAATCCTAATACAAACTTGCAATTGTATTCCCAAACTATTGCAATATATACTGATATGCAGCAAAGTCACTGAGTACAAAAACAACACAGGAATATAGAAATCATGGTGAGACAGTTTTTCATTGATTTGAGACTTATTGCTGAGAAAAATGCAAAGTTAATTAACTTTGATAAAGGGCTGAGTTGCAGCTAATACTTCTATCTTTTTATGGTTTTGTTGTGTATATATAATTCAGATGTATAAGGTCCTGATCCTGCAAGGAAACTTGTGTGGGCTGAGCCCCACTGAAGTCACTGAGGCTTTGTGCATTTGCAGATCCGCCCACAGAGCCCCATGCAGGTGCGAGAGTCTCTCCATATGGAACTCATTGCAGATTTGAGGCCTCAGGGTAGATCCTTTTGCGAGGTAGGGTATAATCCAGAATTCTGTTGCAGCAAATAAAAATAAAAATCTGAGTGACCCTGAAAGAGAGTTAGCAGGAAAATATTTACATCTTCTTTGATGTACTGTAACAATACTATATACATCTCACATTTCTATATCATTAAAACACTGTGGGGAAAATAGCTTTATGTGCTGCAGGGCAACTTCGGACTGGCAGTGTGGTGGGGGTAGTTAGGAAGAGAGTAGCCTCAAAATGTAGCTTGTTGCTGCTGTTGCGAGTTGTCTTGGTTTCCCATCGAGCTATTTCTTCCCATCTGAAGTCTCTTCAGTTGTCAGCAGCTTGATCATTCTACCCTCTTCAATATCTCTTTTGGGGGTGGGAACCAGTATCTATTTTGCCCATCCCTTGCATGATGATCATCTTCATGGGAGCAGCTGGGGGGCTCATTCAACAGCAATTCCTAATGTAAGTTTGCCTGCAAATTGTGGATCCAGAGCAAGATTGAACAGGCACACAGCCCTTCTAGCTCTAGATTTTGGGCAGTTGGTGGGACAAGGCTGCTTGGATTCCTTCTCAAGCATTCGCAGGAGTGTCTCTTCTTTCTCTCCCCCTTTCCACATATCAATATGGCACTTCCTTCTCCTTCCCAGTCCCCCACAAAGGTTTAAATAGATATTCCCTTCATCCCTTTCCACCAATAGGTTCATTTCTTTAGTGTGGTGTTGCTCCTCTTTCTAACAGCCCAACCCAAAATACCAATTAAGTCTCTTTTATGAAGAAGGGATATATGCAGTATTGCTAGAGTAGTCTAAGATTTTTTGTGGGTAGCGGTGGTGGCATGGAATGAGTTCCTGGCATATGCCAGTGGCTGTCTGTGCCCTGGGCACCAGTATCTGGACCAGTCAGCTGGGGCACTGTGCTGTACTGAGTATGAGGCTTCATACAGTTATATTTAAAATGAAACTGTCTTCCAATGTAAGGCAGAAGTCACGTGTTAAGAAATCTCCCAGAGTCCCCACAGATTTCTGGATGCTAGTGGGGCATTTGGTGGTGGCATTGCATTCAAATAGGCTACATCTGCACTACAGAACTTACAGTGGTGCAGCTGCACGGATGCAGCGCTTGTGGTGGAGACACTCTAAGCCAATGTTTTTCAAAGTATAGGTCAGGCCCTGGGTCACCTTGCTGATTCAAATTATAATGATTGTTGCTGTGCAGCAGCTCTAAAGGGACCTGGAGAGGAGAGAGAAAGGGGGTGGGTGGGAACTGGGGAGGGGAGCAAGTTGGGGCTTGCAGGGCTGCTGTGGACATCTCCCCTGGCCCTCTGGAGCTTGCTGCTGCTGGCCGGAAGAGAGGGACCCTTCCCCTAGAGCTCGGTGCAGAGCCTTCCCCCGGAGCTGCTGGCAGGGGGGACAGAGGCCCCTCCCCCGGATCTAGCTGCTGCCGGTGGGGAGAGGGCTGGGGGGAGTCCTCTGGCCCCACCCCAGAGCCCGCATCCCCAGCCAGTGCCCTCACCCCCCCCCCTGCATCCCAACCCTCTGCCCCAGCCCTGAGCCCCCTCCAGCACCCTGAACCCCTCAACCCCAGCTCCACCCTAGAGCCCTCACCCCCACATGCCACCCTCTGCCCTACCCTGGGCCACCTCCCACACTCCTTACGATAGGCTTACTAAGGCTAGTGTCTAGTGTTAGTTATATAAAGTGGGTTAAGCTGGAATGTTTTGCAATATTATGATTTTATGAAAACTCTAGTCAAAAGATATAATTATGTTGGGTTACGGGCTTCAACAATTTTCTTCAAATGGGTCATGAGGAAAAAAGTTTGAAAACGATTGCTCTAAGCCAACGGGGGAGAGATCTCCTGTCGGGTTGTTAACTCCTGCCTCCGCAAGAGGTGGTAGCTCTTTAGGTGGGAAAAACTTGTGCTAAATATAAGCAAGGCAATAGCTTTTCTGAGCCAATAGAAGCATATACTGTTTAGAGTCCAGTGGCTATTCTAGCATCTGCTTGTGGAAGATCCCTTGAAGCATTTCTCCCTACATTTATAATTGGACCCACTGGAATTCTAGGGCATCTGCTGCTGCTTTGTCCAGTCCCTGTTGCTTTTTCACTCCTTCCTCTTTTTAAAACTTGTGGATCTACATCCCTCTAGTCAATATCTGCCATGTTGGTGTTCGCTTTCTGAATATACAGGTGGCATGCTGCTGGATGAGGAATGTACCTCTATAACTTATCCAGTCACTGACTTTAATGCACTCCTGCATTACCAGCTGACTTGACTTAGTGCCATTATGTCCCTCTGTGGAGTTGAAACAGGAACTATTTTCTCTGATGTTTGTCCTTATGTTTTTGGCCTTTTCTCTAGCTCTGATTTTGTTTTCTTCATTGCAGGGGTGTGAATACCTTTTCTCCAGAGGGACGGTTGTTCCAGGTGGAATATGCCATCGAGGCTATTAAGGTATTGCAAACCTCAGCCATTGTTGATACATTGCAATCTGTAGCCCAAATGCTTCTAATTGTGATTGGGTTTAGTCACTAAGGATGGGAGAGCTCTTAAGAAAAGTCCCGTTGTTCATTTCAGTAGTTGACATGCTTCATTTGAAGTGAGGACTGAACCAGTGCCCTATCATTATTTATTGTTCCCTTTTTGTACACACACACCTGGTGGAGCTCTTGTGTGCATACAGTGATGCTGGTTAATAGCAATCCTGATGAAATATTGCAGTTGAGAGCCAATCCCGTTCCATTGATGTTCATGGGCTTTGGATACTGGCAACAGGCATGCCACTTATTAACAACTTTTTCTGGAGGAAAGACCCCAGCTGCAGGCAGGTTTGCAGGGCTACAGCAAGGAAAGGAAGCGCTTGAGGCTGCATAGTACGTCTCTATGCTGTGTCTTGCACTAGCACTAGTGCCTGGGCTCAGCACGTCCAGTGCTTCCTTCTCTGGCTGCAGGCCCACAAACCTGCCTGTGACCAGGAACTACCATCCACATCCATAGTGGCCTGGGGTGCCCACGTCCCTGGCACTATGGGCTGGAAGGGGAGGCTGTGGGCTGGGCAGCGATAGGGAAGGAGACTGCAGCCCAGATGCTGGGGTTTTCCATGGAGAGCGTAGGTGCTGAGGTCCAACAAGGCTGCACAATACCTCTCCCTGCACTTTCCTGGCTATGTCCTGTCCTGGCACCGGGGGGCTCGGGCTGTCCTAGTGCTTGTTCCCTGGCTGCAGCCCTTCTGCTTATTGGCAACTTCTGGACAGCAGCAATTTTTACTGGGAACCAAGAGGTTGCTAATAAGCAAAATCCATTGTATAATCAATTGAATTGAATGTCAGTTAACACTTAGGAACACCACAGCCTGGAGTGGGGGAATGGGAAAGACCTCTTCCCCAAAACTACACAGTCAGCAAAAGTTTGGGGAAACTACTGAATGCTAACATACTGCCAAATGTTGTTAGATGGGGGGTCCCAGCCACCTGAGATTATTAAAGATCCCATGGCATTTTTGAGACTTGGTGTTAGCTCCAACGTACAAACCAAATTCTAATTTGAGTAATTACATTCTACCTCCTTAAATGCCTCCCTATAGCTTCAATTAAAAATATTCACTTGATGCCCTGAATCTTCTTGAGCTAATGGAGCATTGCATTCTGGGATGTATAGCTTCCACATACTGCCTCTCTCAAAGATTACCATTTTATAACTACACTATTCTATGTTAACTAGGTGACCTTTATTTTCTTGGCTAATTGCCAAAGTAACCTGGGGTTTGTGAAGTTTGGCAGCACCTGTTTATAATGGTTGGGAATGTTCTTTCTGTTGCAAGTGATGCAGTTGTCTCATTGCACATGCACAAGATGTGTTTTAAATGAATTGAGAGATGGAGGTGTATTTTTTTCTAATATGTAAAGAAACCAACAGTTTCTCCCCAAATTTGATGCAGAGGGTTTTAGTGTAAGTGGCGTTGAAGAAAGAAACCTTTTTGTATAGGTTCCTCGATGGCCTCTATTTAGGGATTAATGTTAAGGGTCCCCGTAGATAAATATCTTCTCTGTTACTATTGCCCACTCAAACACTTTGGCCACAAGGAGCAGGCAAGGTGCAACTATTCATTTTCATCGAGTTTTTGGAAGCAAGAACTCTTAAATGCATCCTTGTCAGTGTGCTGATGCATTCATATTGCTCAGAAAATACATACAATAAAGCTGAAATCTAATCCATAGGATAAACTTGCTTGTCTTTATTGTCAGTTCCACCAATAAGCCTGGAAATGAATTAAATTTATGCCACTCAAATATTGCCTTTAAAATGTTTGGTACATTATTCCATGTATCGGGAATACAGGGAGGTCCTTCAGTTTACAGGGAACTAAATTGGGGCAGTTGGTAATACAATCTTTGCAGTACCTCGAACAATAATATTTTGTTTCGTAATTACAGCCGAAGCTTTGAATATGGTTCAGGCAAGATATATACTTAATAAGGGATCCAGGTGGTTCAGTCATTGAGAAACGTGCAGATGAATATGATGCGACTTCCAGAATTAGGGAATTCTTGTGTGCATTTGACAGTGGCATGATTTAGGGCTTGTCTACATGGGGAAATTTACTAATATAGTTATACAAGTAAACTTCCTTGTGTAGACAAGCTCTTAGAGTTATGAGCAGGCAACTGATAGCCAAGTATTTAATCCCAGTTCTAATGCTCTGTGTGGCCTTTGTTGGTCACCTCACTTCATTATACCCATTTCCCTATCTCTAAGAGGAGTGTAATACTTAATTATGTCGGAGGGGAGTTGAGGATGCAGTAATTAAGGCATGAAAAGCGGTATGTGGTGTGAGTGCGAAGTACCTCTCTTTCACTTGTACACTTGGTGAAGACTCCTAACTAAATTCTGCAGATGGTAGGGGATTTCACAGCAAAGGAAAGAATAAAAGTGACTAAACTAATAAAATTAATCTGCAAATATTAGTTATATCCTGTTTTAAGGCCTCCATGGAAATCAATGCATCTAACTTTAATTTTGTTCTGCAAAAGAAAATTCACAAGGCTCTTTTTAATCTGTAAAATTAAAAAAAATCGGAGAGATTATGGTATAGCTCAGGGAAGAGATTAACTACTAATCTGCAAGAGGGTTTCTGGATCTTGATGAACTTTCAAACTGCACATCCTGAACAGTTTAACTTTCTCTGGTTCCCAGATCAAATTCTGACCTCTTAGTTTAGCTCTCACTGTGCATTATCCTGTATTTGTTGTGAAGGTACATAATTGTAGATACATTAGTGCAGTGGTTCTCAAACTTCATAGCACCACAACTCCCTTCTGACAAAAGAAATTACTACACAACCCCAGGAGGGGGACCGAAACCTGAGCCCTGCCACCCCAGCCGGGGGAGGGGAGCAAAGCCCAAGCCCCGCCCCAGGCAGGGGGCCTGTAATCTGATTTCTGTTGCTCAGGGCTGAAACTGAAGCCTGAGCCCTGCTGCCCAGGGCTGAAGCCCTCGGGCTTTGGCCCCAGGCCCCAGCAAGTATAATGCCAGCCCTGGCAATCGCATTAAAACGGGGTTGCAACCCACTGTGGGGTCCTGACCCACAGTTTAGAACCCCTGCATTAGTATATGCAGAATCTGTTTCTGCTACTGATGTTGTAGTACAGTAATGGCATCATTCTGGGGGGGGTAGCGATATTACAAATGATGTAGGTCAAGATGAGCATCCTCATTTTGTGTAGATTAGATACCAAAGTGTAGGCGCCCTAGTGATGTTGTAGATTATGTATGATGGTGATAACTGTGTGTGTGTTCTTAGCTTGGCTCCACAGCCATTGGGATTCAGACATCAGAAGGTGTTTGCCTGGCAGTGGAGAAGAGAATCACCTCCTCACTTATGGAACCCAGCAGTATTGAGAAAATCGTAGAAATAGATTCTCATATAGGTAAGAGTAATGCAGGTTTGTTCCTTCTCATGATAAGGCCTGTTGCATCCTTCCAGCCCTGGACGTGTAATGAAAGCCTCTCCTCCAGAAGAGTTTCATGAGAGACTTGTCTTGAAACATGGCTTCTGAAATCAGCTCTCAGGCCCTCACGTGGCTTTCTTGGGTGGGAACGAACAAGCAACTCCCAGCAAATACTGGGTGCCGGTTACTGGTTTTCCAGGCTCCAGGCCAGCAGGACATAGTTGCAGGAGCAGGAAGCAGCAGCTGAAATGCTCCTCCTCTTTGACCCCCCTAATGAAAGCTCATCCCCAAATTTAGATCTGGGCAGGCAGGGAATTATTGCAATGTAAAGGTTTGATCCCAGGCCAGCATCTGTGCTGGGAGCTCACTGATTGGATCACTAATGTTAGCCTGTTCCTCTGTGCTCAAGGCAGCTTACTCTGGCTGCAGAGGGCCCAAGGAAGACTGATTGCCAAATATGTCAGCTTAAAAAAATTAGAGCTCTCCAAAGCACTACTCTTGTAAGTGATGAGAATTGGTGTGGGCTGTGCTGCTTGTGAAGAGACAGGTTTTTTTCTGGGAATCTAGCCTTTCTCCTCTGCTTTCTTATAGTACAGCCCTTTCCACAGCTACCAGCAGCCATGTGGTATTACAGGTTGAACAAATCTATTTATTTATAGCCGCTTATTTCAGCCAGCTTATAGTGAGGTGAAGATTCACTGATGCGGCACCTCCTGCTGGTCGTCCTGGGAATTAGCTCTTCCATCCTGGAGCGCCCTCTGCAGGCCAGAGTCTTGCCTGCCGCTGGCCCCTGTGTCCCTCCTGGACCCTGGTGCCCCTCTATGTCAGGGGTTCTGCCCGCAGCAGTAACCCACAATCTGGGTCTCCCTACCCAGGTGAACCCCCCAACACTCTATCCCCACCTTGCTTCAGTGGCTACTACCATTCACCATCTAGCCCCTGCTCACTGGGGCAGACTGCAGTCTATAAACCACCCATCATCGGCAAGGGGGGGGTTGGGCCTCTGCCTATTCCCAGGCTACACTTCTGTAGCCCCAGTACCTTTCCTGGCCTTTAGCAAGGCCTGCAGCCTGGGGGGTTTTCAGGCTGGAGCTCCCCAGCTTCTCTGGCCTTCCCCCAACCCCACTTCACTCTAGGTACCCTGCTCAGCTCCCAGGTAGCCAGGTTCTTCTCTCTCTACAGCTAGAGGGAAACTCTCTCTGAGCTCCTGGCTCACAGTCCTTTTATAGGGCCAGCTGTAGCCTGATTGGGGCGTGGCTCTTTCCCCACTCAGCCTAGCCTTTCACAGCTGCAGCCCTCTCCAGGGCTGCTTTTAACCCCTCTTCTTCAGGAGTGGGCAGCCACCCCACTACACAGCCACAAATGTGCAACTTTCTGTGGGTATATCAAATACTGTCAGGAAGAAAGGTGACTCTTAAAATACTTAGATTTTTGGTCAATAGCTCCACAGGTCCTCCCATTCCAACCCTTCACTCTCACATGTGTAGTAGGTCCCCAGCCTGAATTCTGGCTGCTTTGTGCTACCCAGCCACTAATTAATTCACCCTTACATTATGCCACCTGTGTTCAGGAAGCTGGTGGCTCCCTGTGGAGCCTGATTGCTGTCTCAGACCTCTTACTGTGCCAGTGCCAGCTAATAGAGAAGCAGCCAGCCCTCTTTTCAGGGGAGGATAACTTTATTCTTTCCAGTGGGTTTGGCTAGTGTCTTGGATACGCTTCCAAGGTTCCAGATTCGGTTCCTTTGTCAATTCATTGCAGTGGTGTTTTTTTTGCCCTGATAAGCCATAGCTTTAGCCATCTAGCTGAGTAGTAGACCCTCACCTGTCTCACAATTCTATTTGCATCCAGTGCTTCACTTTCTGACCTAAACTATTGTATAGTGTTACTGAATGCTGTTACACAGCAGCCACATTTGGCCCAGTGGGTGAAGGAGTACTTATGTCACCCCACTACAGTGCTTTGGGGATTTGGGGGACAAAAGTGGTAGATAACTTAATAAATGAAGTTATTTGTCACACTCTCTCACCTTTGTTTCAGGCTGTGCCATGAGCGGATTAATAGCTGATGCAAAGACTTTAATTGATAAAGCAAGAGTGGAGACACAGGTAAAGCTTCCTCTGTTATTTCCCCCTCTGCAAAACAATGACCTGATTCTGAGAATAGATTATTTTTGTGGCCAATTGGATGGTCCCGGCACTTGCAGACCTGGGTAGCAAAGAGAAACAATGCTGAGCAGGAGGAGAAACTTGGAGCCAAGCCCAGCAGCTGAAATTTCACAGGTGTTTGGCAGAACTGACTCTCACTCTCACTTGTTGTTTGTTTTGGTCTTTTTAGTAGTGAGAGCTTGGTATGAAGAAGGAACTGCATTAAATTCTGTTGTAGAGGGGCTTTTCCTGGGGGACTCACAGCTGGTATGGGTGGATAAAGGCACATCAGCACTGCTCCTCCCCTTTTGGAGTAACATGAATCCTTCTCTCCTTTCAGCTGAGTGTAGTTCTAAGATGCCCTGACTTTGCAATCACCCTGTTAGTGGCCCAGGATCTCAGGCTTCCCTAAGGGGGCAGCAAACTAGTAAAGGGACCAATCCACTACTTCTGAAAGAAGCCCTCATGACTTGGTATTATTTCCAAATTACTGGGTTTTTCCCATCCCAAACCAGGCCACGAAGATACCCTTCTTCTGAGAGGCCCATGTCACAGACACACGTCCTTTAGCTTGGGATGTCACTTCTGAGCAATACAGAACGTTCCTTGCATTATCTCCATCTTATAATTGAATGTACTGCCCTTGTAATGCTCCAAGCCCCTGCCAGGTCAGGGAATGGAACTGGAGTCCCGAAGCTGGGAATGGGTGACAGGGGATGGATCACTCGGTGATTACCTGTTCTGTTCATTCCCTTTGGGGCACCTGGCATTGGCCACTGTCAGAAGACAGGGTACAGGGCTAGATGGACCTTTGGTCTGACGCAGTATGGCCGTTCTTATGAGTCTTCCGTATGGCAGCATCACAAAGCTACATGGCAGGCCCATTATCTTTGAGACTCTTTTATTCCATCAGAGCATTGGCTTGTGTATGTGTCCTGTCGAGGATCACGTGCAAGAACTGGCTTTTGGAAAGGGATGGGTAGTTCAAGCCCTTGTATTATCTTCTCCTAGAATCACTGGTTTACATACAATGAAATCATGACAGTAGAGAGTGTGACGCAGGCCGTATCCAACCTAGCCCTGCAGTTTGGAGAGGAGGATGCTGATCCTGGTGCTATGGTAAGTAGGTGCTGGCACAGGACATTTTCTGAGTGTAAAACCATTGGATTTCCTCTGCCTTAACAGTACTGGTCTCTCTCAACCCTCCTGTGGTTTTGTTACAGTCTCGTCCATTTGGTGTAGCACTGTTGTTCGGAGGAGTCGATGAAAAAGGACCCCAACTGTAAGTTCAACTCTCTCACTGATTCATGCTCTTCTTGGGAAGAGGTGGGGCTTCTACCTGAAGCAGCACAAGATAGTCTTATTAGACAAAAAATAGGGAATTGCATAGAAATCAACATCTTGGACTTATCTCAGTATGTGTCTGGGATGCAACAAGCTGCAGTGGTTGCCTGTTCAGTTTTGAACAGAATATGATGCTTGCAGTAAATCCTGATTTTAAGTCTTATTTTATTCTCAACTTTTTTTAAGTGAGAAGGGGAGATCTTTCTTACCTTCCCCAGAGAACTAGCAGAACCACTCGTAACATAATATCTGGAGTCTGCTATACCATTCCTTAGGGAGGGGGTGGGAGCACTTGTAACCAGAAACTCAATGTGCTTCCAAGATCCAGACCTTCCTGGAGTGGTGGGGGTGTGGAAACTCCATGAATGCAGTGGGAGGAACAGCTCAGCCAGAAGAATCTCTAGCTGAAGGTCTGTCTTTCTGGGTAACCATGGCCTCAGTCCCTATCAGAATAATGAAAAATCCTGTTCATGTGAAATGCTTCCGCTAGGGTTGCGAATGATAGTGACAGAAAGGGGTGCAACTCTAATTTTAGTTTGGATACCCTCATTGTCTGTTGGGTTTGGCATTTGCTTCAGGGCATTTCTTGACCCTTCAGCCCCTTTGGAATCTTGGTCTGAATTTCCTCTTGCCCTCCAAATGCCAGCAGGAGTTACCTGCTGCTGGTGTGTCTTGTCTCAGCAACCCCTCAAATCTGCCATACAGGATGATGCTGGCTTTAGCCATGTATCATGTACCCTGAGCCTCTGCCTCAGGATGTCAGGCAAGCTGCCACTCTCTAAATTTCACCCGAAGAGTCCTTAGCTTCCAGCTGTAAAATGGGCTCTGCAGAGAACGTTTCATTATTGTGAATCTTCTGGGGAAATCCTTTGCAATGCAATGGCATAAGACACTCTTATCTGTATTCCTGGCAGGTTTCACATGGACCCTTCTGGGACATTTGTGCAGTGCGATGCCAAAGCAATTGGGTCTGCCTCAGAAGGTGCACAGAGCTCCCTGCAAGAGGTTTATCACAAGGTAATGGAATGAGTTCAGAATTACACCTGCTGATTAGCTAGCTGATGTTTGCAGTGCCCTGGGAAGTAGGTATTACCCCCACTTTGTGGGTGGGGAAACTAGGTACAGGGGCTAAATCCAGAAGGGTAGTACCAGAACACCCCAATACCAAGTTATGGTATAAACACACTCCCCAAAGATGATACGGACACACTGACCCCTCCTAAGGATAAGGTCAGGATGACAGCGTGATGGATAGAGATGTTTTGATCGAACCAACAGGTACAAGTTAAAGGGTGGTAACTAACCATGGTCAGAGAGGCAATATGTAACTTGTTTGTATCGGTGTATAAAAGAGGGGTTGCCGAGGGGGTGTGTCTGTCTGGACTAGAAGGGAGCAGAAGGTCATAACTGCTCACTGAGCTGCGGCCATTGTAATGGATATACATGTGTTGGGTGTCCCCATAGAACGGGTTCTCACAACAAATATTTTGGTGGCCTCAGAGTGTGGCCACCAACTCTTGCTGGTGGCTGCTCTGACAAACCAGGTTCTCTGTCCCTGCCTCCCACAACCCTTCAGTGTGAGCCTGCCTCAGGCAGGTGGGTCGGGAACTCACCAGCCATTTGCGGAGTCCCAGGCTCCCTTTGCCTTGCCCGGGCAGGAGCGGGGGAGCTGCCCAGGGGAGCACCCCAGCAACCGAACACTGCAGCCACCTCTGGCGCCACGCACACCAGCCCCATGTGTCTCCAGAGCCGCTGCCCGGAGCCCCTGAGGAGTGCAGGGCGCAGATCCCTTCTGGCGGCACCAGCACAAACACCAAGGCAGTGCATCTCTGCTTTTGGTAACAGCTATTCAGGAGCAAAATCTGGATGCTGCAGGTAAAGGCCATTGCTTTGCCGCGCTTCACCCCCCCCCGCCCCCCACTCCATCTATGCTTTCGAGGCTGTTGTGGCTGAAAAAAAATCCGCTTGTGGCAGCATTTGAGAAACGCTGCTATAGAGTCTCCTGGGCACTAGGACCGTGCTTCGTAAACAATAAACCTGGCAGAACGCCTTTGCCACTGAACCGAGTCTGTGATCTTCTTGGGACGTTAACCCATACCGCAGACCTTGATCGATCTGGTCGGAGCCAGTACAGTACAACACACATGCAGCCAACAACTGATAACAGGTAGTCATCCATTCTTGGGTATCACATAAATCACTGGCTCTGGACATTGGCTCATGGGGGGGGACGGGGGACGGGGGACTCACATGTTAGAACATGAAGACATCTGTGACTACGGAGGCCAATTTTTCAGAATTGTTAAAACATATACGCAGTAATTTAGTTATTACCGTGCCTGAACTACATTCCTCACTACTGCAGTGTTGGTAATATACATAATTTGGCGACGTTTTGATTTGCTGCCAAATAGCTTGATATGATATTTTGGAGCAGGATAGAGGGAGGACACGACTTTTGGAGAGGATGTGATTTTCTTTTTTCAGAGGACTGGTTAGAGGGGTGTGCATGAGAAGCTAAGCAATGAAACTGAGTGGCTAACTTTTTTGTGGTTTGTTTTATTTAACAGTCAATGACACTGAAAGAAGCAATCAAGTCATCCCTCATCATCCTAAAGCAAGTTATGGAGGAGAAACTGAATGCAACTAACATTGAGGTACGTGCTGCTGTACTGTTCTTCCTTGTATAAATGCTGTAGGAGCTTTCAGCATTTGGACTACAAGAAAAGTCTATCCTGTTTATATTCTCTGCTTCCCTGGTCCAAGTCTCTGTGGTTGCACTGCAAGTGTGTCCCCTTATGGTGTCTCACCTGATACTAAGTCAGGGTTGGTTTTAGATATTTGTCAAAATAGCAATGACTGGGGTGAGGGAACTTTAAAACAAGGGCCAATCTGCAACTCTTAAGCTTCAATCTCTTCCTGAGGTGGTGATTCTTGTCTGTTTCAACATCTATATATTTCTAATGTGCTCATTGCCACAATATCAGTGTGTTGCCACATAACTCCGTGTGGCATACTTGAAGTAAGAATGAAATCCTCAATCTTTCTCTTGATGTGGGCTCTTGGGAAAGTATTGTTGTGCTCTTCTGCCCTGCTAATTGGAGAATGCTTGTCTGAGTGCTTATCTGAATTCTGCAACACTCCCTGAATGTGGTTAGACTTGACTTTGTATTGCTCTCCAAAACCTTGAAGTGGGAGGCCCTGCTGAGAGCACTGACACAAGATCTCAAGAGTTGCCAGAGTGGACATGTCATGCCAGCTGGGCAATTTTTTTAGGGTTTCCCACTGCCATCCTTTCTTGGCACTTCCAAGGAATGAAAATTATACAGCTTCAGGACTTGCTATTCTTAGTCTTGTGTCAGTGCAAAAATCCCTGTTAGATAACAAGACCAAAGAGATGGGTTTCCCAGACTTCAAATCTCTGGGAAAGAATATGTAGAGTCTGTTAACCTCCACTTCCCAGTGATGAGCAGCAGCCTTACCAAATGTAATTTGGTTCAGACATGCTAATGCTTTTTTGGGGGGGGGGCAAATAAAAATAATTGTTTCCCTCTTGGTAAAGGGTAGGTGAATAGATTTTTTTTTTTTTTTTTTTTTTTTTTTTTTTAAAGCAAGGCTGGTGTATAACATTTGTTTCTATTTCTGCCAGTTTACAAGATAACTGAACCTTAAAATCATGTCATTCTGACTAGTAACTTGCTCTTCTGTCTCTTCAGTTACTGATGTGATTTCAACAGCTGCTCTGTCTAACTGGTAACTTTCAAGCTGAAACTAATAGGCACACACTCTAATTTTGGGTGCCTCTGATTTTGACTGACCACCCTGAGATGTCTGGGGCCTGACCTCTCAGAGTTGTGAGCTGCAGGTGCCTTAGCTCTGGCAGTCTGCGAAAGATCAGTTGCTGAAATTATAATGGATTTGAGGTGGGGAAGCGAAGCAAGATGATGGTCAGAATGATGTGATTTTACATTTTTGTATGCACAACCTACTAAAGCACAGAAATACTTTGGGTCCAGTATAAATGCTCTGAAGTCCAGTAAACTTCCCTAAGCACTGTTACTGAACAGTACCAGCAATAGGAGAGAAGTCTAATGACAGCATTAGATACTAGCACCCGTTTGAGCAACAAAAGCTACTAGCAATAGGCATCTGACGCTAGCTGTGCCGCTTGTGTCTAATATTAAATGCTGCTAGTGAGCCCTTCTGAGATGATAAACTGAGCTGTCCTGGAGAGGAGAGATGGAAGAGGACATGCCAGGTTTGCACACTCAGAGCACAATCTTGTGCCATCCCCAGAAATGTTCCAATTAGCAAGGACTATGTCATGAGCATTTTAACAGGGTAGCCAGCCCCTTAAATGAAATTGGGCTCAGCTCTCCTTTTTCAGTCCAGGTGTGTTCTAGTTAAGTGTAATGAGGGTAAGGCTGCCCCAGGAGTTATAAACAAGAGCTCAGAATCCTGAGGTACAGTTTAGAATGGAAGAGAGTCCAGAGGCTTGAGAGTAAGGAGCTCAGAGGAAGAGCAGAGCTGGGCTGAGAGCTCAGGGAGGAGATGCCCCTGAAGCCAGATCAGGCTGAGGAAAGCAGAAGGCAAGAAGGCAGTCGGAGGTGGGGCACCTACAAACTTCCCCAGGCCAGAGAGTGCTGAAGGCTGAGAGCAGCAGAGGGTGATGCCTGTGAACTGGAGAGCTGAAGCTGGAAGGCCAGAGAGGGCTGAAGGGACAGATGGGTGAGCCTGCTGATGTCTCAGGCAAGAGCTGGAACTATACCTGAAAAGGAACAAGGGTGGAGAGAATCCCCAGCTAGGGGCACTGAGCTGGGGCATGTTGAGAAATGCCAGAGCTGTACTTGGTGTTGGACTGTTGGGACGAATGTGCTATTTGGACTGTGCTGGGGGCATCTTGGTTTATGGTAGGTAGCGGGACTTCTGGAAATAAACTAAAACTGCAGAAATGGCTACTTATGTATTCCAAAGGCTGTACTGAGTTTATTTGAGGAATAGAGGGAAACTGAAGCAGGGGGCCACTTGCAGGGCTGCCATGAGGCTACAGTGGGGTGCCCAGTAAGGGGCCACACATTTACAAGCATGTTTGCTCATTATTACTATCTTACAAATCAGTATCTTGGTCAGTAAAGCTTTCTTCTGGATGAGTGACTTGTAGTACGCATCCGAAGAAGTGGGCTGTAGCCCACGAAAGCTTATGCTCTAATAAATTTGTTAGTCTCTAAGGTGCCACAAGTACTCCTGTTCTTTTTGTAGTACAGTGTGTGACGCAATCAATGCAGAGTAATGTATACAGTATACTTATGTCAGGTCCTCATTTAACAGGGCTTAGCTGTCCTCAGCATAGCTCTGTATGCGTTGAGGAATCACTATCAGGTTTAAGTGTGAGAATAGTGTGCTGAGGATTAAAGGGGCACTGTAGACTGAAATCACCCTTCTAGTTGAGAATGTTTGACTTAGTTACTATATCTGAAAGGCTAGAAGGCAAACTGAAGAGAGAGTTAAGGTTTGGGGTTGTTTTTTACATTTGACAACATTGTGTTTGGGTTTTTTTCACATAGAAGTGGGGTGTAGAAAAACAACATGAAAATGTGGTAAAGGAACAGTTAAAAATATACGTTGACAGCAGGGCTCAAGAGCCAGTGCAGCACCCGAAACGTCTCTCAATTCGCTTTTTCAATGTGACAGTTTCCCTTTATTTAACCTCTTTACAGACAAGTCTTTAAAATCTAGAGCAGTGGTTCTCATGCTTGGGGCCCCGTCAGCACACAGCTGCAGCCCATGTGACATCCTCAGGGCCATACAGGTAGTATATGTTGTGTGGCTGTGGCCCATATAACACACACACAGCGGCATGTACAGCCCACGGTGGTAAATAGGTTGCGAACCACTGGCCTAGAGTTTGGACAAATTTGAGTCGTTCATTAGTGTCTTTGAATAGTGCTTTGGGGGCATGGGTAGAGTCGTGCTTAAAGGGTTACCCAGTCACAGTGGGTCCAGTATCTCAGGCCAAAACTATCAAAAGCAGTTAGTGATTTTAGGTGCCCAACATGAGACTCCTTAAACAGCTGTCTTTCAGAAAGTGCCAAGCGCCTGCCATCTGAAAGCCAGGCCTGGTTAAGATGTCCCATATTGGACACTCAGAACACTCGTCATTTAGAAAATGTTGGCCTTAAAAGTTCTTGACCTATTTTTATACTCTTCACTTTGTACATCTTTGACGTTCTTTGCTCCCCTGGTGGTGTCTGTGGGTGACCACAAAGCAGCGCCAGTGAGGCTCAATGGAAGCTCCAGGACATGCACTTCTGTGCCCAGTCCTTCCTCTTCCATTGATGTGTGGCAGCAGCATACTCCCCATTCCCTAGAAAGTGAAGACTTCTGCCCCACTTCCAGAACTCGGTACATTCCAGGGTGGTCCAAGGAATGAAGGTTCTGTGCCACACACGCTAGCAGCCACAGGTGCTCCCGAGGGCCCCTTGTCAGCTGCCACTGCTTCTGTTCTTTACTGCTATCTTCCCATGTCAGCCCCATTAAATGGCTCTTCAAATGTTCTGTTGCTCATTTCCTAATTTCTTCTTAATATTTTGGTGCTTGGTCCATGAAGGTTCCAGGCAGTCTGCCCTAGAAACTGAATTCCTCTGATCCAAACAGCAAACAAAACCAAACAGACATCACCAAGGGGAAGTCATGCCTGACTAACCTAATTGCCTTCTATGATGAGATAACTGGCTCTGTGGATGAGGGGAAAGCAGTGGATGTGTTGTTCCTTGACTTTAGCAAAACTTTTGATTCGGTCTCCCACAGTATTCTTGCCGCCAAGTTAAAGAAGTATGGGCTGGATGAACGGACTGTAAGGTGGATAGAAAGCTGGCTAGATCGTCGGGCTCAACGGGTAGTGATCAATGGCTCCATGTCTAGTTGGGAGCCGGTTTCAAGCGGAGTGCCCCAAGGGTTGGTCCTGGGGCCAGTTTTGTTTAATATCTTTATTAATGATCTGGAGGATGGTGTGGACTGCACACTCAGCAAGTGTGCAGATGACACTAAACTGGGAGGCGTGGTAGATACCCTGGAGGGTAGGGATCAGATACAGAGGGACCTAGACAAATTTGAGGATTGGGCCAAAAAAAACCTGATGAGGTTCAATAAGGACAAGTGCAGAGTCCTGCACTTAGGATGGAAGAATCCTATGCACTGCTACAGACTAGGGACTGAATGGCTAGGTAGCAGTTCTGCAGAAAAGGACCTAGGGGTCACAGTGGATGAAAAGCTGGATATGAGTCAACAGTGTGCTCTTGTTGCCAAGAAGGCTAATGGCATTTTGGGCTGTATAAGTAGAGGCATTGCCAGCAGATCGAGGGACGTGATCATTCCCCTCTATTTGACATTGGTGAGGCCTCATCTGGAGTACTGTGTCCAGTTTTGGGCCCCACACTACAAGAAGGATGTGGAAATATTGGAAAGAGTCCAGCAAAGGGCAACAAAAATGATTAGGGGGCTGGAGCACAGACTTATGAGGAGAGGCTGAGGGAACTGGGATTGTTTAGTCTGCAGAAGAGAAGAATGAGGGGGGATTTGATAGCTGCTTTCAACTACCTGAAGGGACGTTCCAAAGAGGATGGAGCTCGGCTGTCCTCAGTGGTGGCAGATGACAGAACAAGGAGCAATGGTCTCAAGTTGCAGTGGGGGAGGTCTAGGTTGGATATTAGGAAACACTATTTCACTAGGAGAGTGGTGAAGCACTGGAATGCGTTACCTAGGGAGGTGGTGGAATCTCCTTCCTTGGAGGTTTTTAAGGCCCGGCTTGACAAAGCCCTGGCTGGGATAATTTAGTTGGGAATTGGTCCTGTTTTGAGCAGGGAGTTGGACTAGATGACCTCCTGAGGTCCCTTCCAACCCTGATATTCTATGATCAGAAAATCCATGCCCTGCCTTGATAATGTGCCTCTGTCCTGTTCTCCTGGGGTCACTTCCAGGAGAGTGAACTCCCTCTCAGCCCACGTCCCCTTGAATCCCTGGCCCTTTTGCTATCTCCATGTGAGCCACCGAACAACTGATTGATAAATGGCAGTGACTTATGTTCGCTACTGACCAGGTCTGTATTTGAAGTAATGACTTAGATGCAAATTGCCTCTTTGGTTACCAATTTCCCAAAGATACTCAAGCTCAGTATTAACAAATTGTTCCCTAATGATTTGAGTTGTTATAGCCTCATTTTTAGAATGCCTGTGTAACAGGACAGGGCTTGTAACCCTGGTTGTTATAGAAGAGGGCAGCTGGCTCCCTAAACATCAAAAGATGTTTGCCTGGGTCTGATTAGAAATGGGACTGGGCTGAACTGCAGCTTGTCTCTCCCCCCCGCCCTTGAGTGTCTGCTGAAGAATTAGTGCTAACCGGTCTCTCCCTGCAGCTGAATCTGAGCGTTCCCAGTAGATGTTTCCTTGAGCTGCTGCTACTATGAGGAGATTGAGTCAATTAGAAGCTATTTCTGCGGCAGGCAGCTATTTTTGGGAATCAAAGAACATGTTACAGGCTGGAACGATCTTGCTGGGCTGGCGGATCAGGCAACCGAGAAGGAACAGCTGCTCCATCTCTGGCAGTTTCTCTGTTCCATGCCCTATGCTGTCATTTCCTCACGTATGCAGGCAAACAGTTACACTGAATCCTTTCTTCTTCTCCTTCCAGCTTGCAACGGTGGAGCCCGGAATGAAGTTTCACATGTATACGAAAGAAGAGCTTGAAGAAGTCATCAAGGATATCTGAAAAACACGGAGATTGAGAGAGAGACTCCCTTAAAAGCCTCATTCCCTGGTCTAAGTGAACTGAAAGAAGTCAGTTTGCTTTGAGTGCCCGTGATTTTATTTCCAGCAGCGTTATGTGCTTGCTCTTTGTAGAAGGCTCTAATGGTTTTTTTTACAGGTTCTGTACATAAACAATCTACAATAAGAAAATGAGAATAAATCCTTTTGTTACTCTATCTTGATTCTCTTCTAATGAAGTTCTGGGGTGGGGGGAGATGCGGAGCAGATATAGAATGACCTCTGCTGTTAAACTGCTGCAAGGTAAGCCCTGCATCTAATGTATATTCTGCAATCCGGCATCCCTAATAAAGCTGCTCTCCCTGCCCTGCTATGCACACTGCTTTTCTGAACAGTATTGTCTGGTGTTCCCAGACATGGCACGACCTCCAGCACCCACTCTGGGGACGACGATCCTTTCTGGCAACTCCAATGGCAAAGCTCCCTCTTGTGGAGAATGCTGTAGCATACTATCTAATGAAACATCTGCTCCAATGTCACTTATCTGAGGCCTGGTCTACACTAAGAGTTTAGATCGAATTTAGCAGCGTTAAATTGAATTAAGCCTGGACACGTTCACACAGCTAAGTCCCTTTTTTCGACTTAAATGGCCCTTTAAACCAGTTTCTTTACTCCACCTCCGACGAGGGGATTAGCGATAAAATCGGCCTTAGCGGGTCGGAATTGGGGTAGTGTGAACGGAATTCGACATTATTGGCCTCCGGGAGCTATCCCACAGTGCTTCATTCTGACCGCTCTGGACAGCACTCTCAACTCTGATGCACTGACCAAGTAGACAGGAAAAGCCCCGCGAATGTTTGAATTTCATTTCCTGTTTGCCCAGCGTGGAGAGCACAGGTGACCACGCAGAGCTCATCAGCACAGGTAACCATGATGGAGTCCCAGGATCGCAAAAGAGCTCCATCATGGACCGAACGGGAGGTACGGGATCTGCTCGCCATATGGGGAGATGAATCAGTGCTAGCTGAACTCTGTAGCAGTAAACGAAATGGCAAAATATTAGAAAAGATCTCAAAGGCCATGAAGGACAGAGGCCATAACAGGGACGCACAGCAGTGCCGCGTGAAAATTAAGGAGCTAAGGCAAGCCTACCACAAAGCCAGAGAGGCAAACGGAAGGTCCGGGGCAGAGCTGCAAACATGCCGCTTCTATGCGGAGCTGCATGCCATGCTAGGGGGTGCAGCCACCACTACCCAACCGTGTGCTTTGACTCCTTCAATGGAGAAACACACAGGGAAGAGGGTTCGGGGTACGAGGAAGATGAGGATGAAGATAATGTAGATAGCTCACAGCAGCAAGGAAGCGGAGAAACCGGTTTCCCCAACAGCCAGGATATGTTTATCACCCTGGACCTGGAACCAGTAACTCCCGAACTCACCCAAGGCGTGCTCCCAGACCCTGAGGGCACACAGGGGACCTCTGGTGAGTGTACCTTTGTAAATATTACACATGGTTTAAAAGCAAGCGTGTTTAATGATTAATTTGCCCTAGCAATCACGGCCAGTACAGCTACTGGAAAAGTCTGTTACGTGTATGGGGATGGAGCGGAAATCCTCCAGGGACATCTCCAGAAAGCTCTCCTTCATGTACTCCCAAAGCCTTTGCAAAAGGTTTCTGGGGAGGGCTGCCTTATCCCGTCCGCCATGGTAGGACACTTTACCACACCAGGCCAGTAGCACGTAGTTTGGAATCATTGCATAACAAAGCATGGCAGCGTATGGTCCCGGTGTTTGCTGGCATGCAGACAACATCCATTCCTTATCGCTCTCTGTTATCCTCAGGAGAGTGATATCATTCACGGTCACCTGGTTGAAATGGGGCGACTTTATTAAGGGGACATTCAGAGATGCCTGTTCCTGCTCTGCTGAACAGAAATGTTCCCCGCTGTTAGCCACGCGGTGGGGGGGAGGGGTGAAGTGATCATCCCAGAGAATTGGGTGTGGGGGAAGAGGGGGGTTAGTTGGGTTTGTGCTGCATGTTAACCCGGGAACCGCAGTCCCTCCTTTTACATTGCAAACCCATTTTAAATGGCCAACCCAACGGGTGCTTGGTATGGGAAATGAGGATGCTACTGTTTGAAACCATTCCCACATGTTAAGAAAGTTAAAAAAGCCAAAAGACTGGCATACCATGGCTGCCTGCAAGCCGAAATCTGTTGCCTGGCACTGCGTGAGTGATCTCTCTTACCAAACCGGCAGGCCCTCAATATAAGAGGAAAAATGCGACCTTGTAACGAAAGCACATGTGCTGTGTAATGTGAACAGCAAAATTTAACGTGAAAGAGTGTACCCATTGTTCTCTAAAATGTCGTTTGTGTTTTTTTAACCACCTCTCCCTTCTCCACACCAGCTGCAAATGTTTCTCCTTCACAGAGGCTAGTGAAGATTAGAAGGAGAAAACGGCGGACTCGGGATGATATGTTCATGGAGCTCCAGATGTCCTCCCACGCTGACAGAACACAGCAGAATGTGTGGAGGCAGTCAATGTCAGACTACAGAAAAGCACAATATGAACGAGAGGAGAGGTGGCGGGCTGAATCATGGGATGAACAGAGCAAGTGGCGGGCTGAAGATGATAGGTGGCGTCAGGTTGCAGACAGAAGGCAAGAGTCAATGCTCCGGCTGCTGGAGCATCAAACTGATATGCTCCAGCGTATGGTTGAGCTGCAGGAAAGGCACCAGGAGCAGAGACCGCTGCTACAGCCCCTGTGTAACCAACAGCCCTCCTCCCCAAGTTCCATAGCTTCCTCACCCAGACGCCCAAGAACACGGTGGGGGGGCCTCCGGCCACCCAGTCACTCCACCCCAGATGATTGCCCGAGCATCAGAAGGCTGGCCTTCAATAAGAGTTAAAGTTTTAAACTGCAGTGTGTCCTTTTCCTTCCCTCCTCCCCCACCCATCCCAGGCTACCTTTGGTAATTATCCCCCTAGTTGTGTGATGAATTAATAAAGAATGCATGAATGTGAAGTAACAATGACTTTATTGCCTCTGCAAGCGGTGCTCGAGGGCGGGAGGGGAGGATGGGGTGGTTGGTTTACAGGGAAGTAGAGTGAACCGGGTTGGGGGGAGGGGCAGAGGGTTCATCAAGGAGAAACAAACAGAAGTTTCACACTGTGGCCTGGCCAATCACAAAACTCGTTTTCAAAGCTTCTCTGATGTGCACCGCGTCCTGCTGTGCTCTTCTAACTGCCCTGGGGTCTGGCTGCGCGTAATCAGCGGCTAGGCGATTTGCTTCAACCTCCCACCCCGCCATAAATGTGTCCCCCTTACTCTCACAGATATTGTGGAGCGCACAGCAAGCAGCAATAACAATGGGGATATTCTTTTCGCTGAGGTCTGAGCGAGTCAGTAAGCTGCGCCAGCGCGCTTTTAAATGTCCAAATACACATTCCACCACCATTCGGCACTTGCTCAGCCTGTAGTTGAACAGGTCCTGACTACTGTCCAGGCTGTCTTTGTACGGCTTCATGAACCATGGCATTAAGGGGTAGGCTGGGTCCCCAAGGATCACGATAGGCATTTCAACATCCCCAATGGTTATTTTCTGGTCCCTTCCTCCAGCTTCCGAAACAGACCAGAGTGCCTGAAGATGCGAGCATCAGGTACCTTTCCTGGCCATCCCACATTGATGTTGGTGAAACGTCCCTTGTGATCCACCGGGGCTTGCAGCAGCATTGAAAAGTACCCCTTGCGGTTTATGTACTCGGTGGCTTGGTGCCACCATCGCCCCACCACAGTTTGGGAATCCCATTGCAGCAAAGCCATCCACTATGGCCTGCATGTTTCCCAGAGTCACTACTCTTGATATCAGCAGGTCTTTGATTGCCCTGGCAACTTGGATCACAGCAGCCCCCACAGTAGATTTGCCCACTCCAAATTGATTCCCGACTGACCGGTAGCTGTCTGGCGTTGCAAGCTTCCACAGGGCTATCGGCACTCGCTTCTCAACTGTGAGGGCTGCTCTCATCCTGGTATTCTGGCGCCTCAGGGCAGGGGAAAGCAAGTCACAAAGTTCCATGGAAGCGCCCTTACGCATGCGAAAGTTTCGCAGCCACTGGGAATCGTCCCACACATGCAACACGATGCGGTCCCACCAGTCTATGCTTGTTTCCCGGGCCCAGAATCGGCGTTCCATGGCATGAACCTGCCTCAGTAACACCATAATTTGCACATTGCTGGGGCCTGTTCCTTGTGAGAGGTCTATGTCCACATCAATTTCCTCATCGCTCTCGTTGCCGCACTGCAATCGCCTCCTCGGCTGGTCCTGGTTTTGCTTTGGCATGTCCTGGCTCTGCATATACTCCAGGACAATGCGCGTGGTGTTCATAGTGCTCATAATTGCCGCGGTGATCTGAGCGGGCTCCATGATCCCAGTGCTATGGCGTCTGGTCTGAAAAAAGGCGCGAAACTAGTATCTGACGGAGGGAGGGAGGGAGGGGCGAGTGACGACCTGGCGTACAGGTATAGGGAATTAAAATCAACAAAGGTGGCTGTGCATCAGGGAGAAACACAAACAACTGTCACACAGAATGGCCCCTCCAAAGATTGAACTCAAAACCCTGGGTTTAGCAGGCTGTTGATTTCACGGAGGGAGGGGGAAGCAAATGAATACAAAACAAATCTATTTTTTACATCTTAAGCTGGCAGACGACAGTGTAGCATGACTGATAGCCCTCGGCATCTTCTGGGTGCTTGGCAGAAAATAGCATACTACGACTGATAGCCATCATCATCATTGGGAAGGCAGTACGACGACAATGGATACCAGTCATAATATACCATCTTCTACCAAAAGGCAAGGGGCTGCTGCTGTGTAGCAATGCAGCCCCACGTCTGCCAGCACCCAGATAGCTGATGAAGGCTACCAGTCATACTGCACTGTCTACTGCCAAAAGGCAATTAGCTGCTGCTGTGTAGCAATGCAGTACCACGTCTGCTGGCACCCAGATGACATATGGTGACGGTGAGCTGAGCTGAGCGGGCTCCATGCTTGGCGTGGTATGTTGTCTGCACAGGTAACCCAGGTAAAAAGTTGCGAATCGATTGTCTGCCGTTGCTCTGACGGAGGGGGAGGGGCCTGATGATATGTACCCAGAACCCCCCGTGACACTGTTTTGCATCATTCAAGCATTGGGATCTCAACCCAGAATTCCAATGGGTGGCGGAGACTGCAGGAACTGTGGGATAGCCACCCATAGTGCAACGCTCCGGAAGTCGACGCTAGCCTCGGTACTGTGGATGCGGTCCACCGACTTAATGCACTTAGAGCATTTTATGTGGGGACACACACAATCGGCTGTATACAACTGATTTCTATAAAACCGGCTTCTATAAATTCGACCTAATTTTGTAGTGTAGACATACCCCGAGACAGATCCCCCTTTGTGTATCCAGTGCATCAAAAAGACCCCCTGCTCATCCAGATTCATCTCGCCCATTCTCCTTCATATGTCCAAGTCTTGCCTGTAGTTTTGACTTCTGTTGAAGGTTGTGAAATCAATAACTGGATTTTACATTCTTTCTTAACAGGAGCCTTAAAAGTAGGACCAAAGAGCATGGTAGGATACTTATACCCTTAACTGGAAATGAATTTTAATGTACCAAAGTCCTGTGACTTTATTTTCATAGTTAATTTTTAGAGAGTGACTCTTTTTCCAGATGTGTAATTGCTTTGAGATGTATGGGTGCAGTATTGTCCTGTTAACAATCAGCCTAGTGTCATTTATCTCTAGTGATTCTCATTTAGATCAGTGTCCTTTTTGCTTATCTAGTGTGAATCTTATCCCATTACTTGTCTCTCTTTTGTTCCCAGTTGAGTAACGCACAGCATTAGTTTCTCTAACCAGAGGAGCTGTAACTTTTACTGCACGATCTGGGTACTGGGGATTGAGATCAATGTGTGCTGGATTGTTAAAAGTAAAAGGAAGTTCTGCTTAATCATCAAACCAAAAAAGTTTGTTCCTGTGAAATCAAGGTCTTATTTTACTAATGCTATTTCAGAATTTAGGAAATTAGCTACATGGTGGTTCCTGCCAGTAGAGACCTATGACTACATTTCTGTTGAGTGGGTGGCTCTTTAAACTCTTGCATACGATTGAGGGTGGAGCTACCTGAAGTTTCACCTTGTCTTTCTTATTTTGAAAAATTAAACAGTTTAATAAATGAAGAAATTAGAACTTTTTTTTTTGTGAAATAAGCAACCGAGGTAGCATTTTTTAATACAGGCATTGAGAGACTCTGAGTAGTGCAGAGAAGATAAAACTTGCTCTGGCAAATGGGAATGCTTAAGACATCGATTTCTGCAGAATTTACTGAAACAGAAAACTAGTATTCTTACGCCTCTGAAAAAAACCCTTCCACTGCGAATCTGAAGTAGAAGCTGTTTCTGTCTCCAGCATTAATTTCATAGTTGCTTTTAGCTTTTTCAAGCAGCAGCATGAAATTGACAAGCCTGATAAGTTTCACTGTTGCTATTCCTTATCTTGTGGAAGTCTGAACACCAAGAATTGGGTCAGTTTTCTTTTGCTGTTGCTTGGGAATGGTCTGAGCAGCAGCAAAGGGAGGCAAGGGGGCTGTTAAAGCCAGGAGGAAGACCTCATAGTGGAGGCTGGGTAAGATTAGAATAGCAGAGCCCTCCACTGCCTTCCGGAAGGCTAGGCAGAGGGAAAACTCAGCCTTCCAGCTGCTAGGAGCATGAAAGTTTCAAATCAAACACCAGTAGACACATAACGTGACCCCAAAGCAATGTCCAGAAAGCATCCTTATAGGAATCCCAGCATCATCTCTTTCTAGTAGCAAGAGGGGGAGGCTGGACTTTACCAGCCAATTGTCTGTGGACCTTAAAAAAAAAAAAATACAAAAAAACCAGTCATACTGGGTCAGACCAATGGACCATCTAGCCAAGTATCCTGTCTTCTGACCATGCCCAGTGCCAGATGCTTCAGAGGGAATGAGCAGAACAGGGCAATTTCTCCACACCAGTCATGATTTTATAGATCCCTATCATATCCCTCCTTAGTTATCACTTTTCTAACTTGAACAGTTCCAGTCTGTTTAAGTTCTCCTTGTATGGAAGCTATTCCATAACCCTAATCATTTTTATTGCTTTGTACCTGTACCTACTGTTCATGGAGGCTCTCTCATATCCGGTACTAGAGTAATTGTATGTTGGATTCTCTCATTGCTTTGATGGACAAGTGTTCAGCTGGTGTTGACTTAAGCGCTGCGTTTATTTGGTTTTACGGCTTCGCTCATGGGAAGCGAGTTTGATCCTGGATTTGCAAATACGGTTGCATGTCTTGCGAGTGTAGTGGCTGTTGAGGGGAGAGTTTGAAGCATTGGTCTTCTGACTTGCTCTCTTCTCCTGCAGAGAGCTCTCACTCTACTTCTCTAAAGTAGAGAGAGAGCCTCATGGCACTGACCTCTTCATCTAGGTCTGTCCAGTGCAACAAGTTCCTATGTTTCAGTGTCTAGCATGCTTTGAGGTGTCTTTATATCGAAGGATAGGTTGACCCTTAGAGTGGGTTCCTGTGCTCTATTGGCAGCAGAGCACCGCTTTTGGTATATAGGAAACCTCCATGCAGACCAGGTGCCAAAACCAGCAAAGCTGAACCTGGATGAGCATGCTCTCAGTGGCAGAGATTTGACACCTCTCAAGGACTTAAGTGTCGGGGCTCCTGTCCTGCTCCTTGATGTTGCAGATGGATCTTAGGCAGCGAAAGTGGACGCTCTCCACTTGTTTGATATGGCATTGGTACAATGTCCATGTGTCGCAGCCATGGAGGAGTTGGCTGCGTACAACAGCGTGGTAGATTATCTTGGTTCTGAGGTAGACTCCATGCTCCCTTTGGAGGAGCCTGTGGGTGAGCCTGCCAAATGCCAAGTTTCCTTCACCAGGTGATGAGTGATCTCCTAATCCAACACGGCATTGCTGGAAAGTGTGCTACCCAGGTAGCAGAATTTCCTGCCTGAGTTGAAGGGTGTATTGTTAATTGTGACAATGGGATCATTGTGCTCATGATGCCAGTGGTCTGGTGCTGGCAGGTACAGGCTGATTGTAAAACCAAAGCATTTTAAGGCATAGGCAAAGCAGTTCACGGTAAGCTGATTGTCCTTGGGCGTGTGTGCAATGAGGGCACAGTTGTCAGCAAACAGGAGCTGTCCTAATAGTTGTTTGATGCGGGCCCTGAATCACTGTAGATTGAATAGACCCATCCTCCACCCCCATCCAATCTGAACTGGATGTGTACTTCTCCCTCCATCAAAGTCCTGGAATGCGAACAAGAGCATGGCTGAAAAGACAATGGGAGCCATTCTGCACCCTTGTTTGGTGCCATTGGTGACAGGGAAGGCTTCTGATGAGTCACCACACTCCATCACCCTGGCCATTGTGCCACCGTGAAATGAGCAGACGTTAGCAATCACCTTCTCTGTGCAGCCAAATTTAAGAAGGCGTTTCCATAGGCCCTCGTGATTCACCATGTTGAAGGCCTTGGTCAAGTCAGCAAACACTATGTACAGGTCCTTGTTTTGTTCACGGGCCTTCTCTTGTGTTTGCCAGGCTGAAAAAATAATGTCCATGGTGCCACAGCCAGCACCAAAGCCACACTGTGACGGAGTCAAGTAGGTGAGAGACAAGCCTGTTGAGGACAAGCTGAGCAAGGATCAGACAGCAGTGAGATTCTGCGATAGTTGACACAGCTAGATGTGCTTCCCTTCCTCTTGTAGAGATGGACTATGAAAGCATCCTTATACTCCTGTCGCACCATACCCTGTTCCTATAGAACCTTGAAAAGGCTGGTGGGTTTCCTGATTAGGTGAGCACCTCCACTTTTGTACACTTCAGGTTGACGCGACGCTATCAGGGCGTGGTGACTTGCCTGTGGACAGCTGCCTTTAACTTAGCCTAAAGAAAGGTACATGGGCAGCTCCTCCAGGCCAGGACACTGCGGGAGTGAGTCAATGGCATTGTCAGACATAATTCAAGAGACAATCAACGTACTTTGCCCAGCGAGGAAAGAATATTGCCTTTGTCTGTGAGCAACCGGTTACCGTTGGCTGTGAGGACAGCGACTGTACCACTGGATTTTGGGCCATACACAGCACGGAGACCTTCATAGAAAGTCTTCATGTCATGCTTGTCAGCAGCTTCCTGCAGTTCTAGAGCCTTCTGCTCCCACCACTGGTTCTTCATCAGGTTTGCAGGGTTTGGCCTGATGCTACCAGGCCTTCCTTGCTGATTTCTTATCCAAAATGTAGGATTTGTGTGTGGTGTGCATAGTCTCCTCTAGCCGGTCTATTTTATGGTCACTCTCATTGAACCAGTCTTGGTGTTTCTGCCTTACAAAGCCAAGAACCTTGGATGTAACATATCTGAGCTTCTGCCTGGTTGCATCAATGTCTGTGGAGTTCTCTGGGAACTCAGCTAACGCAGTCTCTGGTGTCTGTTCCAACTTTGCTTGTTTCCTGGGGTATTTCATGGCAGCTCATTGATCTTCTTTGGTGGTTTGTGGTGTCTTCTAGGGCACTCTGAGAAGTGTATCAACATGCTTCTCACAAGCTGATGGTCTGACCAGCATTCGGCTCTTCTAACAGCGTGGGTGACGTGCACATCTTTAATGTCTTTAAACCGTACAATTATGTAATCCATCATGTGCCTGTTTTGATCTGGGATGCATCCATATTGTCTTGGCATGTTGGAAGACTGTGTTGGTAATAGGGTGACCAGACGTCCCGATTTTATCGGGACTGTCCCGATATTTCCTTGTTTGTCCCGACGTGCGGTCGGGACACTGGACAAACAAGGAAATGTGCCGGAGCCTGGAGCCCGGAAGTGCTCGCACCCCTCCCCCGCCCCGACTCCACCCTCTCCTCCCCCGATTGGCTCCCTCCCCGAATCCCCGCCTCTTCCCCGGGCTCACCATTCCTCCTCCCTCCACAAGCGCTGGAGGGAGGCCCGGGAGACTCAGAGGAAGCGCGGGGCCGGGGTGAGTAAGAGTCCGGCCTGGCCCCGAGCAGGAACGACTCAGTTGGGTGGTAGGGAGAGGAGGGGGGCGGCCCGTGGGGCCAGGCGGCGGCTGTTCTCCCCCCCTGGGCAGCGGGACTCGGGAGCAGCCGCTGCTGTAGCTCCCACTGCCGCGGGGGGAGGAAGCGGCCATGGCGCTCGGCAGCTGCGGCGCCCCTGAACCTGGGCCTGCTGCGGGGACCCAGCAGCGCACACGCTGGGCCCAGCCCCTGGCCAGTTGCGTCTGGGCTGCTGCCGCAGCTGGTACTATCCCCGGGGCGGAGGCATCGGCAGCCCAGCCCCGTTTGTTCCTCTGCGGGACCCGAGCGGGACTTGGGGGCTGGGGCCTGCTGCCCCCACTCCGGGGTCGCCGCGGGATAGTACCAGCTGGGCAGCAGCCCAGACGCGACTGGCCAGGGGCTGGGCGCAGTGTGCGCGCTGCTGGGTCCCCGCAGCAGGCCCGGGTTCGGGGGCGCCAGAGCCGCAGCCGCCAAGCGCCATGGCCGCTTCCTCCCCCGCGGCAGTGGGAGCTGCAGCAGCGGCTGCTCCCGAGTCCCGCTGCCTGGGGGGGAGAACAGCCGCTGCCTGGCACCGCGGGCCGCCCCCCTCCTCTCCCTACCACCCAACTGAGTTCCTGCCTGCTCGGGACCAGGCCGGACTCTTACTCACCCTGGCCCCGCGCTTCCCCTGAGTCTCCCGGGCCTCCCTCCAGCGCTTGCGGAGGAAGGGTGATTTTTTGTTTGCCCCCCCACCCCACCCCCGCGTCCCGATATTTGACTTGGGTGATCTGGTCACCCTACTTGGTAATGGTGAGATTGAGCTCGGCACACTTGGGCAGAAGTAGTTGGCTGCTGGAGTTTGACCTTCCACTGCTGTGATGGCCTAGCACTCTATTCCCCATGTCAGAACTGGCTCCCACACGAGCATTAAAGTCTCCAAAAAGGCCTGCTCTGTCACCTCAGGAGGATATGAGCTCCATATCTGCCCTAGTCTGTGGAGAATGACCATTGCCGTAAGGCTACCTGTGTGCAGAGTTGTGATTAAGGACTGCCAGCAGCATCCTCTGCCTGTCCCCATCACCACAGCATTTGAATGAGTTTGGCTGAACAACCAACACTATGAATGGGTTTAAGTGAGAGAGGCTTGCGCAGAGCCTTTCCCATGCTCACCCAAGCAGCTGTTGCTGCGCTGGTGCAATAAATGCCACAAGCATGGCAGCTGTCGTGCGTGCAAGATTTGTATTCGGAGTTGTCTTTCTCCTAGGTGAGCTGCCGAGCTGAGCTGAAAAGCCTCATCTACCATAAGCATAGTGATTGGCCAATGACTACTTATACCACACTAGTTGCCCTTATATGCCATCACAAGGTATGTGCTTCATTGACCTGAGTATTATAATCCCTGACGCTTACTAAAATCTACGGATGAAAAGTAAGTCTCAGCTCCATTTTACAGATGGGGAAAATGAGGTACAGAAGTGAAGTGACTTGCCCCAGCTCACAGCCAGTGGCAGAGCCAGGAATAGAATCTAGGTCTTTTGACTCCCGATCCCACTCTGCCTCCGTGCATATTCCTCATGGGCCTTGTTGGCAGACCTATAATCTCAAAGGTCAGTGCCACTGAAACTTGCCCATTAAAAAGAAATGTGGGATTCAGATATCTGGAGGTCAATGCTAGTGTTTCCATGGCTTGGATTAATATGATGCACAGCAGCACGTTGCCTTTATAGCACCATTCTTCTCTGGTTCTCAACTGTTGTACAATTAGTCATGGTACCTGACCAGAAGAATCCTGCTGTTCCAGGAGATGGTGCTGTTCCTTTGACTTTCCTTTTCTAGGAAACAAAATACAATAAACACATCTTCCCTGGGTGAGACTCAAAACAAAGAAATGTCCTTTATATCCTATCCTAATCACCTGTTTACTGGTACCAACTATCATGTAATCCTGCCATGGTATTCTAACTAAATCAAGGCTTTGTGTGCTGATCTCTGATCCCTCAGTTCTAGGGAGAAACACTTGAAGTTGTTGCAAGTCAGCCAACAAGTCAAATACAAGTAGGGCATCTTGGAATAATAGATTTTGCTCTCTTGCCACATCCCACTCAAATGAGTTTCATCTGGGCTCTTTTTGATGCCTTCCTACAGTACTACTCAGGTGATATGCAATGCCTGTTTAGGCAGTTGTAGAAATGTCAGATATTTGTCCTTATATTTTTCAAACATGAAATCCAAATGAATGCATGGAAAAATAGCATCTGTGGAGGGGATGAGACTGATCTAAAATTAATCTCTTTTCTTGCCTGCAGTCCCCCTCTCATTTGCTAAGGAGCATGGAATGAGAACAAAATGAGTCAGAAACTTCTGATTTTTTAATCTATTTGCCTGCTGACTTAATCTGTGGCTTTGGGCAAAGCAAAGTCACTTAACCTGTCTTCTACATATCTGCCAAAGTGAGATAAGCTATCTCGCTTCCGCATAGTTATGAGGCATAGTCACAGTAAAGCTTTCAAGATGGTGAGTGTTATACAGTTGGGTTAGGAACTTTCTCCTTTACAGATATTCAGATTAAGGGAAGGCGCAAACTCCATACCTGCCTTGGGCTGAAGGGGGAGCTTTTATCTCTTTGATTCCAGTGGTGGTTTCTGAATGGTCTTACTTTCCCCATGACCCCTGCCATGGAGTTGGAGCTTAATTTGTTACAAAACTGCTCTTTACCATCAAAAAGCACTTAAAGTTTCACTGTGCGGGGATGGAGCTGCACTCTTCAAACAGCAGCATTGCACTGTGGGAGCTGGGGTTTGGTCTCCTTGCTAGGATTCTGAGACTGCGTATGTGTGTGGCCATGGTCCAACTACCTTGCATAATATTTTAAATGTGGATTTGTAAGGGCATAATTATAGCCCAGAATGAAAAACATTTCAGGATGTTTATGCTAGAAGAGGGCTTATAAAGCATTGAAGAGAAACCAGTTAAACGTGCAGGTCCATTCACTGATGGAGGAGGCAGAGAAGCTGAACATCTTTTCCATCCTACCTACTAAAAGTATCTTTTTACATTGCTTCTATGAAGTGCTATATTGCATCCTCATCTCTTACTCCATCTAATTCAAACTCATTGTTTTACTAATCTCGCACCTCATATCATTTGTGCTCTCATGTCCCCTTTCTCACTAGGTTTGTTTTTCTCCATCTTCTTATTGTACTGATCCTTTTGCCTCCTGTTTTTGGCTTCATGTCTCTGTCACACTACGTGCCTAGGCCTGGATCAGTCGCCAAGCTCCCTCTCTCTCTCTCCCTTTCAGTCTAATTCTCCAGCAATTTCTTCTCAGACGTCCCTAAGATCCCTGCAATGTCTTGTCTTGTTATAGAGGGTGAAGTCCACTGGCGAAGGGCATGTGTCGTAAAGCATCAGGTGAATTTGGGATTCTAGATGATTTATGTTTTCCAACCTTTGCAAGCAGCCATCTGTTTAATCATACTAAATCCTCACCTGTAACTAGAAGCTGCTTTCCACTCATGCCATGGTGTCACTGGGGGTTCGAGCCCATCCTGGGTTGGAATTGGGGGTTACTATTGTTCTTGCCCAATTTACCATGGCTTTGCATTGCTCAGTGGGCCAACTACCCCTAGCACTGCTACCATGAAGCACTCAAAAAGCTTGAGATGTGATTTTTAAACCAAAGACTTTAAAAATACATTTTAAAAAAAAACGGACCTTCTGATTTTTAAGCCTTGAGAGTATGCTCTGGATCCCGCTTTCAACTTTGTCCAAAGGCAGGATGGTTAGAAACTTTTAAAACTACTTGATTGAGTCTCACACATTTACCTGGACTTCCGCTGGAGCTGTAAGAAAAACACGGTCAGGTGAATGATAATAAAGCTAGCCCTGCTGGCAGGCTCCATCTAAGTCTATTATTAATGTAGAATCCTAGAATATCAGGGTTGGAAGGGACGTCATCTAGTCCAACCCACTGCTCAAAGCAGGACTAATCCCCAGAACAGATTTTTACCCCAGTTCCCTCAATGGCCTCCTCAAGGATTGAGCTCACAACCCTAGGTTTAGCAGGCCAATACTTAAACCACTAAACCTGTATGGATTGTGGGGGGGGGGGGGAGCTTGTAACCCAGGATGGCTGGGTTCTGGTCTCAGCTATGGGGCCCGGATCGAGTAGGGTGTAAGGGGTTGTACGCGTGGGGTAGTGGTGGGAGCGCGGAGAGACCATGCTTCCTAAGGGCCCTGCGCCTTTAAATGCTCTGGGGAGCGGGACTTGCAGACACAACATTTCCAGGTTGCAAAATAGTGTCTGTTAAATTCAACCAATTAAAAAAACAACAACCTGCTCTGCGCATCCACTAGCCAATCAGAGAACGGTCGCGGGGTAGATTAGGATTGAGGGGAAATAAGATTAACGGTGTGTCTAGCCAATCACTTTATGCGAGGTCAGCCAATGAGCGAGGCGTTTCTGGAAGAAGGTGGTGCTTGGGATGCATGATTGACAAGGAAGGAACCTAATCAGAAGGTAAAGGGTCTGGTCAGGTTTGGCCCATGTTACTTTGCTAGGGGGACGGTGCGAGTGCTTACTAGGTAGAGATGGACAGCTCATGAAGCCAATTAGAATTGTGAGGCTCGCGCGGCCACACGAACGGGGAAAGAGCTCTCAGGGAGGGCGGGACTGGTTTCCTGGAACGGAGATTGGCGTTTCCTTTAACCAATGAGAATGGCAGATGGGTGCGTGCTGCCCAATGGGGTGGCTATAGGCGGGGCGCGGCGAAGCCGGGGTCCGGGCGCTGGCAGGGGCTAGGTTGGTTAGAGGCGATGGGGCTGCGGGAGGTTGCGTTGTGGGGGATCCTGCTGCTGCTGTCGCCGGGACCCGACTGGCTGGAGGGAGCCCGCGGCGGGCCGCTGCGGAGGCGGCGGGCGGTGGAGCTGGGCTGCGGGGAGCTGCGCGGGTTCGAGCCCATCCTGGGCAACAACACCTACCAGGTGCGGGGCCGGGACCCGGGGCGGACAGACAGACCCCGGTCGCGGGGGTGGGACAGACCGACCGACAGATCCCCTTCCCCCCTGCCGCCGCTGATGGTCTTGCCGTGCCCAGAATTGCCCTATGCCAGCCATGCCTGCCTGGTTTTGGGGGGGGCTCCCAAGCTGTCTTAGTCTTTGCCTCCTAGCAGAGCCCCAAGGACAGCAATTCGCCTTCCCCCTCTTGCAGGGAGGGACGCCTTGTCTTGGGCCCCGGGAGTGCTAAAGCTGGCCCTCCCACCTTGTTTTCTAGCACTAGTTGCCAGTGCCTTCAAGAAATCTCTGCATACAATAGGTATTGGGGCGGGGGGCGGCTGGTCTTTGCCTGCAGTGCACAGCCAGGAGCCGAGGGGATTAAGTTTGTATAGAGCAGGTTCCTGCCACGTGAATGTCAATTATGGCAAATGTCAATGTGACCTTTGGTAAGTCACTTCCTAGGTTGGTGCCTCTGTTTCCCCATCTGCTGAATGGGGATAATGGAACCCATTTTGCCTGGAGTTATTTAGAGAGTTATCTTTAATATCCGAGCACTTGGTTTACCTGCATGTGTCAGCGAAGGGCAGAATCTTAATGGCGCTATTGCAGGCCCACAGAGAACCCTTTAACGTTGTGTTAAACACCTCGGTGTGCCTTCACCTGAACAGCATTGTAACTTCTCCCTGACTTTCAAAGTGAGACTGAAAACTGGTCACTCTGCTGATGCTCCCGTGAGATTGTCAAGCATCTGAGGCGCTGAGTCTTGTTGCACCTTGGTGCATCTTTGGAACACTGCAGCAGGTGTTGAATGATATGTCTCTAAAAAAACCCTCCCCAGTCATCTGTTAGCCACAATTCACTGACTTGGTAGAGTGCAATGGCTCCAAAGATTGCACCTGTATGTGTACTGCAGGAACCTGTGCTCCACTGACAATGAGCATAGGGGCATATAATAAAAACTGTAACAGGCCCTTAACTATAGCAGGGCAATTCAGAGCTGCTGTTGCATTAATAATCTGCTGTAGAAAATCCTATTATTTTGTTCCTTCTGTATCTCTTCTGCCTCTCCCTATTCCCTTTATGGCTTTAGCAGATGTTTGTTTCACTCTTGTTGTTTTTCTTTGTGGTTTAATTCTGTACCTGAGATGTATGTACAGTTTTGGGGATCCCCTGAGAGGCAGAACTGTGTCTGGCAGGCTTATCCCCCTTTCCTCTGGGATGGGGTCTTTTAGCTGGGTAGAGTCTGAGTTAACATTTGTGGCAGTGGCTTCTCTTTCTGCATTTTTATATTTTAAACTTTTAAGTAATAGCTGAGATGTTATTCCCACAGAAGATGTGGTGTGCCAGCACTTCACCTGAATGCAGTAGCTTCTTATTACAGTGATTGAAAGAATGAGGTGGAAGATTAAGGAGATGCTGCCAGGTTTGGTAGACCTAAAATCTAATGTCCTGGTTATTTCCCATTTGCAAGGACAGCTTAAACTTCAGTCACCTACCCCCACAAAAGCTAAATGGGTTAGTCTTCTCTCTCCTAGTACAGGCCTCCCCAAAACACTGCCCCCTGCCCAGCCACTTTACCAGTTGCTTACTAGCCAGGGGCTGGTAGAAAAAAGGAGATCTTAACCCCAGAAAGATCTAGAGCTACTGCACTGGAAGCCCCAGCTGCCTTCTGCTTTTGTGTAAATACTCTGTTTTATTGTTACCTCATGCTCCCAACTCCCCCCATCCTGCTTGCTTGTGGCATCCTGCCTGACACCTAGATTGTAACTCTGTGGGGGAGGGAGTGTCGTCGTAGTTACTTATCTGTCCAGCACTTAGCACAATGGAATCCTGGTCTTTGATGGGGGTTCCTGGTTGCTACTATAATATAGCAACTGGGAAGGGTCCTGGGACTCTTCTTATTGTACTATCACACCCATACACACACATGCACCCCTACGCCTGCCTCAAATAGGTGAGCTTCCTGACTGCTTGGAAGGGCAGAGGTTTCCTCTACTCATCCCACAGAGCCCCTGGGCTGCAGCAAGCCGGGGAGGGAGTGTGACTATTATTCCTCTTCTCCCCCAGGAGCAGCTCCAGTGTCTGCCTCTGCTTTTAGCTTTCCAAATTAGCAGGTGCTGGGAGAAAGAGACAGATTCTAAGGCCAGAATTGATGATCCTGGTCAGTTTTGCCTACTGGCCACAGCATTCTCAGTGCTATTGTTAATCTCAACTGCTCTTGTTAATTTCATGCTTTTGCTTGGCAAAGCTATGAGCAGAAGCAGAGGCATTGTCTGCAGACTTGGGAACATAGGCATTGCATTGATTTACATGGAATTCATATTTGGGAAGGTTTTCTTTGCAGTCATAAGTACCAAAACCTTAGATTCTGTAGCAAAGCCTGTCACTCACTAGTAAACTGACTTGCCTTGGGTAATTGGGTTTTAAGCCCATTTCATGCAATCATAGAATATATGGGTTGGAAGGGACTTCAGAAGGTCATCTAGTCCAACCCCCTGCTCAAAGCAGGACCAACCCCAGACAGATTTTTGCCCCAGATCCCTAAGCGGCCCCCTCAAGGATTGAACTCACAACCCCAGGTTTAGCAGGCTGATGCTCAAACCACTGAGCTATCCCTTCCCCCCATGTCTAGCAGCCTCTTCTGTACCTGATGTAGGATAAAAAGTTGGGATTCATTTGCTTACTCTTCCTGACATGTTGGAGGTATTTAGTCCCAGTGTAATGTTACATTGTCTGTGGGTGCTTTATCCTGCCTTTGTGGTGGATGGGCCCTATGGTATAATAGTATTCTGCAGTGTATCTGCTGTCATCCTATTGTGTATGGAGTTGAGACTTAAAAACCTCTGGCTTCCTTCCAGGGATCGCAAAGCCCTTTACTAACACTGAGTTTAGCATCCCAACCTCCCTGTAACACAGGCAGTTTTGTCCCATTTTACAGTTGAGAAATTGAGGCTTAGAGAGGGCTAGTGTCTTGCCCAAAGCCAGTATATGACAGAGCTGAGAACAGAGCCCATATATCCTGATTCCTGTTTTTTTGTCTTAACCCACAATCCCATCCTCTCTCTCCTTCAGCGCATAGCTTCTGTGGGCATGTAAAAAGCACTTAGTGTCTAAAAGAAACAGGCTGTGTCAGAAATCAGTGTTGGTGAATAACATGGTGTCTCAGCACAGAGAAGAATATGAGCATTTGTTTGCTAGGACTGGCAGTGTTTTGTCCTAGACATCTGCGATAGAACAGATCGTGTCTGCTGGAGACAAGAGAGCAAGCCATAGCTCTTACGTTTTTATTATGGGCCTCTGGACTCCTGAAGAGGGAGTGAAATCTGGTATCTTCTTACACAGCTCTCAGCCTGTTTTTGTTTAGTTTGCTCTCCCCAAGCCCTTGAAGCTCCTCTCCTCCCAGAGTCTCTGCTTTATGCTTGAGGGGCCCAACATCTCAGCTATGACTGTGTGTGTGTCTGTGGGGAATATAGTCTGTTCTCCATTCCCCATGGAGGGGAAAGGATCTGTCAATCTTCAGTCCAGGGAGGCCTGGCTGGAGCAACTGAAGTGCTGCTCCCTAGTTGGCCAAATCAGATGACACGAGACACTCCTTCCATCCCCTCCTTGCACAGGCCAGCTAAGGTAACTTCCCAAACCCTCTGCCAATTGCTGCCTGGGTAAACAGCTCTGTCTCACAGCAACGCTTCTTCCTGGGATTCTCGCTATACTGGGATGTCAGTTCCAAAGCTTCCAAGCAGCCGTAGGGGTGAGGAGAGGGCCAGTGGGTTTAATTCTGTTGGTTGCTGGGGTTTCCTTCTCTGATCAGATGCTGAAATGTGTGCCCACACGTGACTGCCTCCTGAAGGGTTTGAAAACTTCCTAGCTCAGGAGTACATCTGCAAATCCAGGGTGAGGGTGAGGCTAGCATCAGCCAGTGTGCTCTCCTGCCTTAGCCGCCAAGTTAATGCATAGCACCTGCCAGCTGGCTTGTGGAATAATAGCAACTCCTCCTCCCTTTGCAGGCATTTCCTCTGGGTTAAACATGCCATATGGGCAGACCTGTTTGGGTCTGAAGTGTTTTGTTGCCGTCTATGTAAGAGGCAGTGTGGCCTAGGGGGCTACGCATGGGACGGCGAGACAGCAGCTCTGGGGTTTCCATTCTAGCTCGGACACTACATTGGTTTATGCCTTGTGTAAGCCAACTGAAAGTGTTGCAAAAAAAAACCCACTGCTTGCAATGCTTCTACCTTACTACACTTCCATGTCTAAACACAACAGTATTTGGGGGCAGTAAGGGAGTGACGCTTGAGCTTCTCTGAAAGCTGTGGCCCGGACATCATAGAAGGGAGCTGTGCTGCATGCTGATGCATCGCAATGGTTTTGTCAGAAACCATGTGGCTGTGGGGACAAGTGAGATGGCCAGTCGCTTCATGCCATTGCTGTCCCTGGAGCAACACTGAGTAAAGCTGCTTAGCCTCTGCGCCTCAGTTTCTCTACTGTAAAATGGGAGGCTACCTCTACCATTAGGGAGGGATATGGAAAAATCATTGATGCTTGACAAGCAATTTGAAAATAGAAAGTGTTAAACAGCTGGGGAATGTTAAACTAGAGGGGAAGTTCTCAGAGCGATTTGTCCTGGATTTGGGACGCTTTCTGCCTGCAATCTCTTACCTACTCGGTGGTATTTTGGGTTGCTCGTTGGCAACCTGGCAAACAGCTTTTCTCTGAAATAAAACAATTCTTTCCCTCTAAACAGGTTGAGGTCCCAGTTCAATGTGAAGAAAAGGGACTTGCTGGCAGCAGAAGTGGGCCCTGCTCCAGCTCTGCTCATGCTTGAGGACATTTCATTTATTTTGTGTTCAGAGCAGCAATCGCCCAAGCGTTTCCCAGCAGAGCCTGAATTTCCAGTTTATAGAGACTGTGTTGACCAGCGGCACAAATGCTGCTCTGACGGTGGGAAAGTGGGAGAACTCTCTGCTGTTCTGCTTGGCCCCTGCTGCACTGTCAGCCTTTTGCACTCTTGTCTGAGTTTGAGCCATGCAGGGCTGGGTGGCGTTTTCTGCCCCACTGCCTCTTGGTTTGGGAATACACGATGCTGTGATGAGAGGCTGGGAAAGTCAAGTTCTGAACTCCTCTGGTTTCCAGTGAGGGATGTTGTTTTGCATGATCAAGGGCTGCAGATGCAACCAGCCACGCTTGCTGTGTAATTAAGCTGAAGAGGTGGCTTTGCTGAGTGCCGGACCTCTTCAATGGCAAGGGACAGGGCACCTGGATAAGGAAAGGCTTAAAATAAAATTCGTAGCATTCCGCCTTCTCCTTATCGACCTCCCAAATGGAATTTAAACAGGTGGTAATGAATACCCAGCAGGGATGTAGTGCTCCCATTCTGACGCTTCCAGAGTGCTTTGTAGAAATTGCGTTGGCTGCTTCTGGGGTGAAGCCCAGCAGCTGCCAAACAGCCACGCTGCTCCACGGTTTGGGAAAGCAATGGAGAACCTTGTATCTAACAATGTAGTGGGTGCTGGGATTGGATGAGAACACTGAGGTTAAAGATTCTACTCTTGAGGAAAAGAACTTGGGGGTCTCTTGTGACCATAGGTAGTCAGGCCCTTGCATTTAGATCTTTCCAGAGAGGAAGGATGGTCCAGTGGTTAGGGCTCTGGCCTAGGACTTGAGAGACCTGGGTCCGATTCCCAGCTCTGCCACAGACTCCCTGTGTGAGCTGGGGCAAGTCACTTAGCCTCACTTTGTGCTCAGTTCCTCATCTGTGCAATGGGGATAATAATCACTGAGGAAGATTGGAAGGTGCCCAGATAATGGCAGTGGGGCCATCTAGGTACCTTGGATATCGTATCAGAAAAATGGCTCCTATAGCATCTGGATTTTCATCAAGGATGTTTCTTATCCAGCTACAGCACAATCTGAGCCCGTGGGGTAGATGTGGGCTGTGGTTAGACGGACAGGGTCCTCTAGATTCAGACTGATCCAGTAGGTCAGCCTGGTGAGTTTCGTTGGCTGTTGGCAGGTCTCGGGCATTACTATCCCCTGTATTACTGTACTGGATATACTCTACTGCCCCCCGTCCTGTATTTTGCATTTCAGGAGCTGGGTGGCTTGTTTATGTGTAGGGGAACATCATGTCTCCCAGGTGACTGGGTGGAAAGCTGCTTCTCTCTCTAGATGTATTGCACAGTCTCCTGTTAGCACATGTGGCGTGGGCGTGCTGGGATATATGTCAGAATGTGGCTGTGTAGCTTTCAGAAAACCCTTAAACCTTGGCAGAGCGCTGAGTAATGGTGATGCCAGACTGCAGAAGCTGGGAACAGATGCTAATCTCAGAGTCTCAGAATCCCGGTGTGCTGACAGCTGCATTTCAAAGCATGATCCCTGTCAAGATTCCGGGTCAGGAAGGACAGAAGAGGGGCTCTTCTCTTCCAAAAAGCAAATCTTAGCTCAGTCATTGGACACTTGAGACCCCTGTGCTCTCTGCCAGATCTACCTTCCTGCTGCGCTGATGGAGGGGGCCTGATGTGTCAAAGGCTCTTCATAAAAGGTCGCAGTGACATAAGTAACCTATACTTCGCACGGTTTGGTTCACCATAGGGGTGACTTTTTTTCCCTCTGCCCTTCCCAGGGAAGGGGTCAAGGTCCCGCCCGTTCAACCACTGCTCCAGGATTTGATGGCATCGATATATGCTGAACCTGAACCCAGCCTAGCTCTCCACATGGTGTGATTTGTTGCCTCCTGCGCTAATACGCACTGTCTGCTCGTGCTCAAGCGTATTGCAAAGGCCTCCGATGCCTGCTGGGCTTTTCTCTCCTACCACAAATGAGGATTTAAAGTCTTTGCACCGCTGATCGTTTACTGGAGGAAGTGAGCACTGTCAAGGCACAGAGCGGAGAGTACCTGACAGATCTCGTCCATGCCTAGCGTTTAGTGCTAGATGGATGCTCTCTAGTTGATCCCCAAGTTCCTATCAGCCTTGGAATCTGTGACCGAGTGAGCCACGTGAGGACTTGTCTACACTGGCACTTTACAGCGCTGCAACTTTCTCGCTCAGGTGTGTGAAAAAACACCCCCCTGAGCGCAGCAAGTTTCAGCGCTGTAAAGCGCCTGTGTAAACAGTGCCCCAGCGCTGGGAGCTGCGTCCCTGGTGGAAGTGGGTTTTTAGAGCTCTGGGAGAGCTCTCTCCCAGCACTGCGCTGTTAAAGCGCTGCCAATGTAGACTAGCCCTGAGTTCCCCTGTTCCCTCAGCTGTGATCTGAGGGAAGGGATGCTTGGGCTGCATGTGTGCCGGCATACAATCCCCATCCTCGGACGGGATGAGTACACATGGCTGCTCTACGCCAGCTGGCCCTGTGGGAGCAGCCGGGGCCCGTGCTGGGTGCTTACCATTGTCCCAGCTTGTCTCCCAGGAAAGAAACAAGGGAAAGGTTGGCTGGTAGGGGCGGGGGGGGGGGAAATGGGTGGGAAGGAGTGAAAACTGGGTTAATGTTTTCTTAATATGGATACTTGGCATTTCTGTAGTGCTGGTCACTGAAGGATCTCAAAGCAGCTTGAACATCAGTGACTATCTCTCCTTTTGAGATCCTTTCTAGAGATTGGGGAGAGCTGAAAATAGGGCCCAGGAGTCCTTATTCCCAGTCCCATTCTCCAGTCTGCACAGGGATGTGGTAGGGTCACAGGAAGTGGTGCTGCAGTCCGAAGGGGCACTCTAATACTGGAGCTTTCCTGGACTGCTCCCTCGGCTGTTCCTGAGGATAGCTCCATTTTCACTGGGGGCTTTTCCCCTTGGCTCAGCCTCCTCGTCCAGTGGGGGAGCTGTCGGACACAAGTCGTTAACCTTTCCTGTGACAAGTGGAAGCGATGGGCATTCTCACGGCTTTGGAAAATGTCCCTATTTCACTAGATGTCGTATTTGACGTTGTGGGTTGTGAAGATGCACAGCACATCTGGGCCTTTATTTTTAGCTATGCTCTTATGAACATAATAGGGTCAAGTCCTCTCTAATAAGATGTGAAATATTAAACACAAGGGCATTTTTCATACTAGTTTTGCCAGAGATTCTCTTCAAGCTTCTACACACGAAATCGTTCCCCGCACACGTGGCATGCTTAGCCAGAGCATGCTACTGATGCCTCCTAAGCAGCACGGCTCAGGCTCCTGTCACTGTAATCTCCGTCTCTAAGCACTGTTGATAATAGAAGAGCTGATCAAATGGACACTTCCGCTTTTTTAAAAAAGCACAACAAAGCCTGTCTGTCTGTCTGTAACCCCTGTGTGTCCTGGTCAGTTCCCAACTGATGTGGCTAGCTCCTAGCTTAGCGGTTTGCAAACGTTAGCAACCCGAAGACCCCCATTTTGATTTCAAAATTTTCATGGACCCCCAAGTCAGCTTCTGTTTTTCCCCAGGGGTGCTCAACTCCCACTCAGCCCCAGGCCCCACCTCTTCCCCCAAGGCCCCACCTCTTCCCACTCCTGCTCCACCCCTGCCACTCCTCTTCCCTGCCTCTGCCCTCCCCTGAGCACGCCCTGTCCCTACTCCTCCTGTTCCCTCCCAGTGCATCCTGCACACTGCGGAACAGCTGTCCAGCAGCGTGCAGGAGGCGCTGGGAGGGAAGGGGAAGGAGTTGATCAGTGGGGCTGGCGGCCCCGGACATGACTCGCAGACCCCCAGAGGTCCACGGACCCTAGTTTGAGAACTGCTGTCCTAGCTCCCTAAAGCCTTCCTCTAATTGCAGTTGGATTGCACGACCTTTTATGCCTTGACCTCTGCCTTTTCTCTGGTGCTGTTGTGTGAGCTCTGCATGGCAGGGGCTGTTTGTGTGGTGCTTAGCAAAATGAGATGCTGATGTTGGTTGAGTTCTCCAGATGCTACCGTAATGCAAATAATAAAAAAACGTCTGCCATGTTCCATCCCAAAGGTGGCTGCATTTCAGTGCCCTGGGAAGAGATCTCTTCATGCCCCTTACCTGTACACTGTTGTGTTGAAGCTTAGCTGTTAAACACTCTGTGATCACTTATAAAGTGCAAAGTAGCTTTCCTTCTGCCTCCCTGAGGGAGGGATAGTCAGTGCTGAGGGGAAATACATTTGAGTTGCCAGCATCTGTGCTAAGGAGCTATGTGAGTAAGCAAGTTTTGACTGCTTAAGAAGAGTGTCTATCCTGCTTCTAGTCAAGTAAGCCCTGAATCCGCCCACTAGCCTTCTAGCATGGTGATGTTCCTGGGTATGCCAGCCTCTCTCATGCAGACAGCTCCTCCTGCATTTAGACAGCAAACTCTGTTGCCACCTTTGTGCTGCTGCAGATGCCACTCCTAGAGTTCCTAGTTCAGCACCTGCACCCCTGCCGTGGGCCCAAACGTCTTCTCATAGGAGGTGGGAGGGCTGCTATCCACAGAGCCCCTTCTATCTGTAAGAACTTATTGCAATGTACCTGTGATTAAATGCTAAGCCCATCTTTTCCATTTCTGCATGAAGAGGAGCCGTTAAAATCATCCTTTATTAACAGAGACTGAGCAGCGGGGGCTACGCTACCATGAAGCTTGGCTACTGATGGACTGGTAGGCCAAAAGCACGAGGTCTTTTACACTGCTGTATAGCAGAGTGGCCTCCTGTCTGTCACATGGCTGATTTGATGGCCTCATAGCATGAGGCCTGGCGAAATTAAAGCACAGCTTAGTTCCTAGAGAAGCAGAATCTTCCCGATCTCGCTTGGCTGAAATGGAGGTGGGTTTAGAAAACCTGTTGGGATTGTTGGGTGAGTGAGCCATGTGCCATGGGAGTGACTCAGTGCTCTCAGCAGAAACGTTCCCCTTCTTGCGTCAAAGCAGAATCTTTATGTAACTGTTCCCTCCTGGGAGGAGGGGAGCGAGGAGGTGGATTTGCCTGGGGTTGGGGATGGCTAGGACAGTAATGCAAAGTCCACCTCCGTGTTTGGAGGTGGCTGGTAGCGGGCAGTTTTTTGCCAACCATTTGTAAATTTCCCCCGTGGGTTTCCTCACACTCGAAGCCCCTGTGTTGTCTGGATTACATTCACTTGGGCATGTCTGTAACCTCCGCTGGTATCCCCCATCCTATCTGTCATGCAAGCAGATAATTTACATTTTTTCCATTTTTCAAATGAGATGCTAATAGGCGTCTCTCAGATAAATCTGATAATGCTGCATTGGCTCCCGGGGGGAGAGGCACAGCTGCCCTGACTTCTCTTCCCCTTTCTGCAGCTCACAGGTTCTGCTCTTTGTCTGCACTGTACCATACCCACCACTCTGACACCGACGTGTCGCTGTATGCCATGTATGTCATTTCCTCTTTCCTTCCTTTGCTTGGAAAGTCCCTCTGCCTCCCCCTCTCATCCAGAACTTTCCTCCTTCACCTGCCTCGTGCGGCTGGTGTAGGCTGCTGCCAATCCCTGGCTGTGGCAAGTCCCACCTGTGTCTCCATGCCTCTCTCCTTGTCTGCTGAAAATCCCTCCCCTGTCTCCCAAAGTCCCAGTTCCCTGTACTCAAGCACATCATCAGCCACTTCCTGCACACTCCAAACGGTGAGACTGCATCAAACTCCACACTTGTTTTTGGGTCCATTTCAGAGTCACCCAGGCTAGTGACTCTCCAAGGGCTCGCTCCAGCCCACTTCTTGGATTTTCTGTCTACTCCTCTCCTTGTTTGTATAGCATCAGCTCTCTGGTCCTTCATGCCATCCTCATTCTTGGTGCAAGAGCCTTCTCCACGGCCTCCCTGTCTCCTTTTGTCTTCCTTCTGATCTCCCCAGGAGCCTGCCTTTTGCACAGGTCTGGCATAGCTCAGTAACCGTGTTGGCACCCCCCCACCCCTGCACTACTGAGGCCACAAGGTGCCCATGGCTGTGAAGAAACAGCATTCTGCACTCTCCCCCAGGTATTCCCTGGGTCTCTGCTTCCCTCCGGCAAAGGTAACTGGACACTTGGGGTTGAAACTGGTAGTGCTTCCCCTGTCGCAGTCAAGGTATTCAGGGCCTCTCACAACAGAGCATTACAAGGTCCCAGGTGTATTTCCATGGTGACTGTCTGGCCATCTCCCAGGTCTTGCCTGTAGAATGCTGGGATTCCTGTTCTCAGATGCACACGTATATCAGAGTCACTGCTCTGGGAGGGGGAAAGGTTTCTCTGCCTGCAACCCAGATCTCGGTTTATGTCCTGTCCAGCTCAGCCATTGATCTAGGATTTTTATGGTGAAAGTGCTGGCTAAGCTGTAACATGGAGAGCCTCAAAATGTAGTGAGATTGTGAACAGATTATGAGGCAACCTTTGAGACTGCAGGGCAGGGCACTGATGGCATTCATGGTTTTGCTCAGGGGACTGTTTGCATTGCCAGGTTCCTCCTTGGCACTAACACGGCGCTAGCTAGCCAAATCCCAGTATCGCTGCTCTGCTGGCTTCGTCTCTCTCGTATCCCTCTGGGCTCTTCAGGCCAGGTCCAGTTTGTCTCCTTGCTTAATGGGAGCGTTCTGTGCACCTTTTGCTGTGGTCCTGCCTGGCACGCAGTAGGAGCTGTGGAAAATATTATCTGGAGACAGATGCCTTTGCAGGGTGGCAGGGCTGCGCTGTTTACTCTAGTGCTCGTGATAAAGTGCACAGCCCAGTTTTACTGCTCTGCAAGGCCAAACGAACGCACCAGAGTGTTTCTTGTCGGCATGGTGCTGCTCTTACGGGTGACTAGTTATGTCCAACGGGAGAAGAGTCCAGCTCTGCTTAACTTTCAGCCATTACTGGCCCTCTGGGTGGGGATCCTTCTCGATGCCAACTGGCTGCTGGGGAGCTCCCTGATACGAGAGGCGTTGTTAACTCATGAGGGTGTGAGATCTGGGAGCAGTCTGTGCTGCTCACTCTTGTGTTCTCCCAGGACTGGATTAGAAACAGTCGCAGGCCTCATGATGACACTTGTGGGGCTCTGGCTCCTGGTTTAGCAATGAAGCCCCATTAGGTGAGGGTGACCACACCGGGCAAGCATCTGCACTTCAGCAGAACCAAAAGTGAAATCGGCTTCCCCTAGCAGAGCTTCTGTTGTGCACGTGTGTTCAAGGGCAGACACAAGGGGAACCTGACTACGCTTTTTCCGTATTACAATAACTCACTGATGAGTATCAAGTGCTAAGGGGAAAAGCCCCAGGCCCCTGCAAAGCTTTGGGGTAGAGACAAGATGGCTCTGTAGTTCAAACGTGAGCATGTCAGCCCCTTGGAGAGGTGGTCAGTGGGGGTTGAACTTAGCACCTTTGACCCACAAAGCTTGAGTTCTGCTTCGCTCTGCCTGCCCAGCACAAGCCGCCCAGTGTTCCCTGAACTACCGAAGGGGCAAGATGGTATTGAGAGAGAGGACTCGGGACACCTGCCCATGAGATCTGCCAAGGAGACAAACTCTGAGTTGTCACACGTAGGGTGTGTGGCAAGAATCCACTGGGCATTTCAGCAACATCCCATGTAAGGGGATGTGTGGGGGTCAGTGAAGGAAGCCACCTGAGGGAGCATGAAGCTGGGGAAAAAGCCCCTGCTGGGGTGTCTCCTGGCTTTACTGGTTCAGCAATAGACTGCACAGGAAATCCCTAGCGACCTGTGGTGAGAGTGGGGGGAAATGCCAGTGAGCCAGACAAATCTTGGCTGGCAGCTGGGTGGTTATTACTGCCTTGGGATGGTGTGTGTAACTGGGAGGTACTCCACCATGCAGATCAAATTCCTCCTGATCCTCTCCCCTCTGGTGACAGAAGGTAGAGGGGCTTGTTGCCTGATCTGGGGTGTGGAGTGCAGAAGTTTGGATGTGACTCCAATCTTTTTCCTTGCAGTATGTCTTTGATGACTTCAGCGGCACTGTATCACTCTCCTGGGTTGGAGACAGCACTGGAGTAAGTAGTGCATTTGATCTGAACGGGCTTTAAAAGGTAACCCTTCTAAATGACGGGGCAGCAGTGGGGGTGGGTAAGCCGGAGAGGCAGCTGGGAAGCACAACTTCACTTCCTGGAAGCAGTGTTCACCTTGAGCACAAGCATTCCTGAGTATTGGACACTCCCAGTGTTCTGCGCGCCCAGACATTTAATCCTGCCTGGGAAGGTCCCCAGTGGGGGCTGGTCTAACACTCCAGCTAGATCACTGTAGAAGCCACTATAGTTAAAATGGCACGAATCTACATAACCTACAGCAGGGGTGCAGTTATGCTGGTAGAACAGTGCTTAAACTGGTATCGCTTATTTAGGTCCAGTTCCCGGAATGAGCTACGCCGATAGAACACCTTTATCCTGATGTGTCTGTGCCACCCCGGAGGGTTGCATTGCTTTTAACTATCTGTTTCCAAGCGAATTTGTTAAATCAGTACAAACCTGCATGTAGACCAGCCCGAGATCCCTTCTACAGAGGCTGCTGGAGGCCACGGCTGCCATCATGCCAGCAGGGTCCGCTGCTCATTGGCTGCTGTATCTAACTCTGTCTTGCTCCGGGGGGCCCAACATTTAAATACATAGAAATAAAAATAAACATTTTAAAATTAACAACCCCCCCATCTAAACTCTACCACACACCCCCTCCCCTCTGGAGAGAGGAGAAACCGCAGGCAGCAGACATTGGTGGAAGATACCCAGGGGTGATGGCAGCACAAGGGTTGATACAGATTAGAATGGGAGCATTGTATTGTATGACCCTGACGGGCTGGGGGAGCTGCACCCTTTTGCTCTGGTAAGAAATGACCAGCAGGCCAATGGGGCTCATTCCTCTTGAACTAGGGATGGAGGGTTTACGCTGCCCCATTGTTAGCCTTGGGGGTGGGGCAGGGATAGGTGCTGCCTCTTCCTTCATTTGCTGCTCTGAGAGACGGCCCGTGGCCCATTGGTGCTAAATCCATCTTGAAGTCCCAGCATCTCCGAGAGCCCAGCTTCCAAAATAGATGCCTTATTTGCAGTGTGAATTGGAAGTTGAAGCTAGACAAATTCAGACTGGAAATAAGGTGTAAATTTGTAATGGTGAGAGAACTGACCGAGGGGCATGGTGGATTCTCCGTCACTGCCCATCTTTAAATCCAGATGGGAAGTTTGTCTAAAAGATGGGCTCTAGGAATGATTGTGGGGCAGGTCTCTGGCCTGGGTTATGCAGGAGGTCAGACTGGATGATCACAGTGGTCCTAAGTTCCCCAGGGCTGTGCAGGCGCGCAGCCACAGGGGCCTATACTGGAGAGGAGAGAGGTAGGGGGCGTGCAGGGCTGCGGTGGGGGGAGGCGCCTCTCCCCCAGCCATGGGCTGCTGTGGCAAGAGAGGGCTGGGGGGAGTCCTTTCTCCCCAGGGCAGCCTGCACCCCAAATCCCTCATCACTGGCCCCAGCCCAGAGCCTGCACACCCCAACCCTCTGCCCCAGCCCTGAGCCCCAGAGCCTGCACCCCCAGCCAGAGCCCTCACTTCCCCACACCCCAACTTTCTGCCCTATCCCTGGCCCCACCCCAGAGCCTTCACCTCCAGCCAGAGTCCTCACCCCTTCCCGCATCCCAACCCTCTGCCCCAGCCCTGAGCCCCAGAGCCCTCACCTCCTGCATCCCAACCCTCTGCCCCAGAGCCTGCACCCCCCAGCAGGAGCCCTCACTCCCCCACATCCCAGCCCTTTGCCCCAGCCTTGAGCCCCCTCCCATACCCCAAACCCCTCGGCCCCATACCCCAAACCCCTCGGCCCCACCCCCGCCACTCATCACCTCCATATTGGTGCACAGAACAAAATTCATTCTGCACATGGATGTAAAAAATTAGCGGGAACATTGCAGTGGTCCCTTCAGGCTTTGGGATCTATGGATGCTCCTGGCATTTGAGGAGTGGAATGGTGCTGAGCCGTGCTCTTGTGTGACTGATGCCCATTAGAAGTGTCTGAACATGGAGCAAGTGAGCTGCTGCTAGGAAACCTTCACAGCCAGGACTGCTCGCTGAGCAGCTGCCATTGGAGGGTTTGTCTGTAGAGCTATCGCAAGGCGGCTGCTCCTCCAACCCCTGGAATTGACCCTCTAAATTACAGCTCCAGGCAGGGCAGGGCTCTGCTGTCTTTATCAGGCAGGGCAACCTACACTCCTGTGGGCTCCTGCAGGAAAGAACTGCTGAGGCAGCCAACCTCCCTCACCCTCATCAGACGGCCGCTGTGTCCCAGACAAGGCTGGTTCTCGCAGAGCAGCTTGGAGGCTCAAGCCCCTATCTGAAGTTCTTGGCTCAAGCCCTGGCAGAGTTGGCTCAGCTCCTCTGCCACCCCTACGTGTGGGCCTGCTGGGCAGGACCTTACATCCCAAAGTCTTGTCTGGGCTGTGGACATCAAAGATCCCTTGGCCCTTCTCATGGGAGGAATGGTTTGTCCTAAAGCCTGGCCAAACCCTTCCTCCCCAATCAGTGTTGTGCATTGTGCTGTCCGTAGCTTGGTGCCTTCCACCCTAGAAGTGGCTGCATGTTGGGAGGTGAAGGTGCCGTATACCCCTATAAGACCATCCATGGATACTAGCTCATGGCATTTGCTGCCTTAAAGACATTGGGATTGGCTGTTTCTTGAGGAAAGGTGGGTTGAGCCAATAACCTGCCCCTGGATTTGGCTAGAGGCCAGATGACTGTCTGATAGCCTGCGATTTGGGGGTACCTCCCCAGCAGACTCGTTTCCTGCCCTGGCAAATACAAACCTTTTTGGCCAGCGAGTCCCTGTCTTGTTAAAGCCGTTCTCCCTGGGAGAAGCCACATGAGAGGGGTAAGAGTGGGGTGGAGGGTTGGTCAAAGCACTAACTGACTGTCCTGAGGTGGGTATTTAAGGGGCTGTCAAACCCCTTCTCAGGGTCAGTAAATCCAGTGGAGGGGGTGAGCTGAGGGCTGCACTCGCAGGCTGCCTCGGGGAGGGGCTGCTAGTGAGCGCTCCCCAAGATTGATGCTCTGGTCTTTTCTTTGGCCAGGTTATTCTTGTCCTGACCACATTCAAGTTACCGCTGCTGTTTGTGAGTTTCAAGCAGTCCAAACTCTACAGGAGGTGAGGCCCCCAGTGCCTGATGCATGCAGCTGATTTGATTAACTCAGTGAATTGGCGAGCTGCATCGTCTGGCTATCTGACCTGATGCTGCAGCTCGCTCTCTCGCTCGCGGGAGGCCAGCCGTAAGCGTGGCGTAGCCACTGGGGGAGGAGTTGGAGGGAGGCTGAGCTGCCAGCAGGCTCAGGCAGCCTCCTGGGGTGTGGTGTGGGAGGCAGGGCTTCTAAACTGGTCACCTCAGCTGACGGGTGCTGGGCTGCCGTACAGGAATGGGAGATGCCTCGAGTGGGAATAATTGCCAAGGGCTTGGGCGTATCTTGCCTCTTCCTCTGATGTGCCTGGGAGAGTGTGAGGAATGCAAAGAAACTCTGCCCAGCCCAATGGGGTGGGCGTGCTGCAGGGTGACAAGAACAGCTCTGGGCTGCTCTGGGAATCTGGGTGTTCAGTCGCTGAGACTGTTTTCATACCAGTGAGGAGCTAGCACTCGGTGAACCTGGCGCATGGTGCCCGGTCACTCACTTCCCTCTACCAAATCATGCCCTGGTTCCGCATGGGCACGAGTGACCAGTACCCACAGCTTCCCAGACTCCTCTGCACTGATGCAAAGGATTGTGGGGCTCATTGGAGACTGGAATATCCTCAGTCCTGGGTAAACACCTTTTTTGGGGGGGAGGAGCCTTGTAGGCCAGAGCTGAGCAATACGGGACTGGCTTGGTTGTCTTGTGACTCCCTTTTGGGCCAGTCCTGGGTGATTGGAACTCTTGCAGGTTGGCTCCTCCCTAGCGCGAGTGTTGGAAAAGCAGCCACTTGCCATGGAATGCTTCCGTTCTTTGTCTGCTGGCTGCACTGAGCAGCTGCTCTGAGGTGCCCAGCGCATTCCTTCTTTGAGGCTCTCTAATCCCAGTAGTTGTCCCTGAAGCATCTGTGACACCTTGTCCCCTGTGCTGCATCCCATCTCCTAGACCAGGGACTCTCAACCTTTCTCTGTCTGAGGCTCCCCTGACGTGCTATAAAAACTCCATGGCCCACCTGTGCCTCAACAACTGGTTTTCTGCATATAAAAGCCAGGCCAGTATTAGAGGGTAACAAGCAGGGCAATTGCCCAGGGCCCCACGCCACAGGAGCCCCCGCGAAGCTATGTTGCTCAGACTTCTGCTTCAGCCCTGGGTGGTGGGGCTCAGGGCCCCAGGCTTCAGGCCCATGTGGTGGGACTTCGGCTTTCTGCCCTGGGCCCCAGCGAGTCTAACACTGGTGCCGCTTGGCAGACCCCCTGAAACCTGCTCACAGCCCCCCAGGAGGCCCCAGACCCCTGCTTGAGAACCACTGCTCTAGAAGAGTCATTATCTACTTTCTTCCCTCTCAGCGAGGACTATGGAAAAACTTTCATAGACATCACAAAGCTCATTAACCACACCTTCATCCGGACGGAGCTTGGGATGGCCATCGGCCCAGAGAACTCGGGGAAGGTAGGAGACAGCTGCTGATGTGCTCTTGGACAGCATGCACTCCCTGGAACTGCTCCTGAGTCAGGGATGGAGCTGGCCTTCATGAAGGCTGCATTCATGCTGCATAGCAATGCACTTCTGTTCATTGAAATGCACCTCTCCACATGGCAGTGCTGACTGGTGTTCAGAGGAGAGGTGGTGGTGTGCTCCTGGGTACTGCTCCCAACACTCCACTTAACTGCTGGGAGACTGAGGGGAAGTCACGTCACAGCTCTGTGCCTCGGTATCCCTGTCTGTAGAACGGGGATAGTGCCTATCTCTCTGGGCTTAGCCAGAGCCTGTGAAGCCCTTGGAGCCCCACTGCCAGGAAGTGCAGGTTCTGATCCCATTGCCGGGATATGGGGCCTGAGTGAGCCACACAAAACCCATTTGTATTGGAGCAGGTCAGTACAGCCGGTGCGGGGGATGCGGCTGAGGCTGACTGTCGCGGTGAAGGCAAGTGCACCCTCGCTGACCTGGTCTCCCTCTTGCGCCTTGTCTAGGTGATTCTGACGGGGGACATGCCTGTGCCTGGAGGGACTCATGGAGGAAAGATCTTTAGATCGTCTGATTATGCTAAGAACTTTGCTCAGACAGATCTCCCCTTTCAGCCCCAGAGTCAGGTCATATACCACCCGCAGAACTCCGACAGCCTGCTGGTCCTCAGCACCGAAGTAAGAGACACGACGCATCCCACTCCCTCTCGTCTCTGCTTTCTTACAGAGCACACTGGCAGCTATGTGAGATGTCCTGGAGTGAGTTCTGTAGTGACACCTGGTGGGGTCGGGTGGTAGCATCCCACAAGGGGAAGAATGACAAATCATAGCTGCTGTGTCCTTTAGCCCTTTAGGATTCTGGGGGATGAACTTCTATTCCTGAGTCTGAAACATACAGTGGGTACTTTCCAGGGAGTGTTATGTGGCCTTGTATTTAGAAGCCCTGATGTGTGTTCCATTTCAGAGGGTTGGCTCTGCCTTTTTTTAGGCCAGATGCTATTTGAAGTGTTAGAGGTAACACAGCCAGTAACCAGCAATCTTGTCTGACTACTGAACTTTTCAGAACAGCCTCTGGGTGTCCAGGAACTTTGGGGAGAAGTGGGAAGAAATCCACAAAGCTGTTTGTCTGGCAAAATGGTGAGTAGCCAAATGGTAACTCGGCGTCCACTGCTCTAAGCTCTCCCGCCAAAGGAAAGCAGGAGCTGCTCAACACTGCTTGTGGCACTTCCATCAACTCTCCTGCACTCTTTTTCTGTCCCCTCTCTCTTCCCATAGAGGAAGCTCAACAGCATGAGGGGCTCATGCCACTCATGTTTAATACATTTTGATTTAGAAATAAGTGTCCCATCCCTCTGGGGGCTGGGGAGCCTTCCCTACCATAATGCTGTGTCCTGGACTCAGATTTTTCCATCAGGAGGAGCAGCAAACTGCTCTCTGAGGGTTGGGAAAGCATGGACTGAGTGTTCCCTCAATGGAAGGCTCCACTCTTTTCACATGGAGTGTCTAGAACTCTTCACATAGCCACGGGCCTCTGGCTGGACTCATCTAGAAACCTGCCTGACTGGCATCGCCTAACTGCCTGCTCTGGAGCCTCCCCGTACCCTGGCCAGCCACCCTTCCTTACTAGGGTTATCTGAGTGTCTTTGTTCATCACACACTTCATTTAGACCTTTGGCCGTCTGATAAATACTCCGGTTCCTGCTTGGCTGCTTCACGTCTCTAATGTGTGTATAAACTACTGTGCCTGTGCTGTACCCGCTCATGTCAGATTCTGCCTATGGATGCCCACAATCCTCCTTCTTGGCTGCTACAGAGGGAGGGAGGGCACTTAGAAGGTGAGAGGACCTTGGATTTTTGGAGTTGATTCCCAGTTTGCTTAGGCCTGGTCTACACTACGAGTTTAGGTCGAATTTAGCAGCGTTAAATCAAATTAAGCCTGGACACGTTCACACGGCTAAGTCCCTTTTTTCGACTTAAAGGGCCCTTTAAACCAGTTTCTTTACTCCACCTCCGACGAGGGGATTAGCGATAAAATCGGCCTTAGCGGGTCGGAATTGGGGTAGTGTGAACGGAATTCAACGTTATTGGCCTCCGGGAGCTATCCCACAGTGCTTCATTGTGACCGCTCTGGACAGCACTCTCAACTCAGATGCACTGACCAGGTAGACAGGAAAAGCCCCGCAAATGTTTGAATTTCATTTCCTGTTTGCCCAGCGTGGAGAGCACAGGTGACCACGCAGAGCTCATCAGCACAGGTAACCATGATGGAGTCCCAGGATCGCAAAAGAGCTCCATCATGGACCGAACGGGAGGTACGGGATCTGCTCGCCATATGGGGAGATGAATCAGTGCTAGCTGAACTCTGTAGCAGTAAACGAAATGGCAAAATATTAGAAAAGATCTCAAAGGCCATGAAGGACAGAGGCCATAACAGGGACGCACAGCAGTGCCGCGTGAAAATTAAGGAGCTAAGGCAAGCCTACCACAAAGCCAGAGAGGCAAACGGAAGGTCCGGGGCAGAGCTGCAAACATGCTGCTTCTATGCGGAGCTGCATGCCATGCTAGGGGGTGCAGCCACCACTACCCAACCGTGTGCTTTGACTCCTTCAATGGAGAAACACACAAGGAAGAGGGTTCGGGGTACAAGGAAGATGAGGATGAAGATAATGTACATAGCTCACAGCAGCAAGGAAGCGGAGAAATCGGTTTCCCCAACAGCCAGGATATGTTTATCACCCTGGACCTGGAACCAGTAACTCCCGAACTCACCCAAGGCGTGCTCCCAGACCCTGAGGGCACACAGGGGACCTCTGGTGAGTGTACCTTTGTAAATATTACACATGGTTTAAAAGCAAGCGTGTTTAATGATTAATGATTAATTTGCCCTAGCAATCACGGCCAGTACAGCTACTGGAAAAGTCTGTTACGTGTATGGGGATGGAGCGGAAATCCTCCAGGGACATCTCCAGAAAGCTCTCCTTCATGTACTCCCAAAGCCTTTGCAAAAGGTTTCTGGGGAGGGCTGCCTTATCCCGTCCGCCATGGTAGGACACTTTACCACACCAGGCCAGTAGCACGTAGTTTGGAATCATTGCATAACAAAGCATGGCAGCGTATGGTCCCGGTGTTTGCTGGCATGCAGACAACATCCATTCCTTATCACTCTCTGTTATCCTCAGGAGAGTGATATCATTCACGGTCACCTGGTTGAAATGGGGCGACTTTATTAAGGGGACATTCAGAGGTGCCCGTTCCTGCTCTGCTGAACAGAAATGTTCTCCGCTGTTAGCCACGCGGTGGGGGGAGGGGTGAAGTGATCATCCCGGAGGAGGGGGGTTAGTTGGGTTTGTGCTGCATGTTAACCCGGAAACCGCAGCCCCTCCTTTTACATTGCAAACCCATTTTAAATGGCCAACCCAACGGGTGCTTGGTATGGGAAATGAGGATGCTACTGTTTGAAACCATTCCCACATGTTAAGAAGGTTAAAAAAGCCAAAAGACTGCGGCTTACCATGGCTGCCTTCAAGCCGAAATCTGTTGCCTGGCACTGTGTGAGTGATCTCTCACACCAAACCGGCAGGCCCTCAATATAAGAGGAAAAATGCGACCTTGTAACGAAAGCACATGTGCTGTGTAATGTGAACAGCAAAATTTAACGTGGAAGAGAGTACCCATTGTTCTCTAAAATGTGTCTTTTTTTTAACCACCTCTCCCTTCTCCTCCACCAGCTGCAAATGTTTTCCTTCACAGAGGCTAGTGAAGATTAGAAGGAGAAAACGGCGGACTTGGGATGATATGTTCTCGAAGCTCCAGATGCCCTCCCACGCTGACAGAGCACAGCAGAATGCGTGGAGGCAGTCAATGTCAGACTACAGAAAAGCACAATATGAATGAGAGGAGAGGTGGCGGGCTGAATCATGGGATGAACAGAGCAAGTGGCGGGCTGAAGATGATAGGTGGCGTCAGCTTGCAGCCAGAAGGCAAGAGTTGATGCTCCGGCTGCTGGAGCATCAAACTGATATGCTCCAGCGTATGGTTGAGTTGCAGGAAAGGCAGCAGGAGCAGAGACCGCCGCTACAGCCCCTGTGTAACCAACAGCCCTCCTCCCTAAGTTCCATAGCCTCCTCACCCACACACCCAAGAACACGGTGGGGGGGCCTCCAGCCACCCAGTCACTCCACCCCAGATGATTGCCCGAGCATCAGAAGTCTGGCCTTCAATAAGAGTTAAAGTTTTAAACTGCAGTGTGTCCTTTTCCTTCCCTCCTCCCCCACCCATCCCGGGCTACCTTGGCAATTATCCCCCTAGTTGTGTGATGAATTAATAAAGAATGCATGAATGTGAAGTAACAATGACTTTATTGCCTTTGCAAGCGGTGCTCGAGGGGAGGAGGGGAGGGTGGGGTGGTTGGTTTACAGGGAAGTAGAGTGACCCGGGTGGGGGGGCGGGGCGGAGGGTTCATCAAGGAGAAACAAACAGAAGTTTCACACTGTGGCCTGGCCAGTCACAAAACTCGTTTTCAAAGCTTCTCTGATGCGCACCGCGCCCTGCTGTGCTGTTCTAACCGCCCTGGTGTCTGGCTGCGCGTAATCAGTGGCCAGGCGATTTGCCTCAACCTCCCACCCTGCCATAAATGTCTCCCCCTTACTCTCACAGAAATTGTGGAGCGCACAGCAAGCAGCAATAACAATGGGGATATTCTTTTCGCTGAGGTCTGAGCGAGTCAGTAAGCTGCGCCAGCGCGCTTTTAAACGTCCAAATGCACATTCCACCACCATTTGGCACTTGCTCAGCCTGTAGTTGAACAGGTCCTGACTACTGTCCAGGCTGTCTGTGTACGGCTTCATGAGCCATGGCATTAAGGGGTAGGCTGGTTCCCCAAGGATCACGATAGGCATTTCAACATCCCCAACGGTTATTTTCTGGTCCCTTCCTCCAGCTTCCGAAACATACCAGAGTGCCTGAAGACGCGAGCATCATGTACCTTTCCCGGCCATCCCACGTTGATGTTGGTGAAACGTCCCTTGTGATCCAGGGCTTGCAGCAACATTGAAAAGTACCCCTTGCGGTTTATGTACTCGATGGCTTGGTGCTCCAGTGACAAGATAGACAGAACCCATATCCCTATCACCCCACCACAGTTTGGGAATCCCATTGCAGCAAAGCCATCCACGATGGCCTGCACGTTTCCCAGGGTCACTACCCTTGATATCACCAGATCTTTGATTGCCCTGACAACTTGGATCAAAGCAGCCCCCACAGTAGATTTGCCCACTCCAAGTTGATTCCCGACTGACCGGTAGCTGTCTGGCGTTGCAAGCTTCCACAGGGCTATCGCCACTCGCTTCTCAACTGTGAGGGCTGCTCTCATCCTGGTATTCTGGCGCTTCAGGGCAGGGGAAAGCAAGTCACAAAGTTCCATGAAAGCGCCCTTACGCATGCGAAAGTTTCACAGCCACTGGGAATCGTCCCATACCTGCAACACGATGCGGTCCCACCAGTCCGTGCTTGTTTCCCGGGCCCAGAATCGGTGTTCCATGGCATGAACCTGCCCCAGTAACACCATGATTTGCACATTGCTGGGGCCTGTTCCTTGTGAGAGGTCTATGTCCATGTCAACTTCCTCATCACTCTCGTCGCTGCACTGCAATCGTGCTCATAATTGCCGCGGTGATCTGAGCGGGCTCCATGATCCCAGTGCTATGGCATCTGGTCTGAAAAAAGGCGCAAAACTAGTATCTGACAGACGGAGGGAGGGAGGGGCGAGTGACGATATGGCATACAGGTATAGGGAATTAAAATCAACAATGGTGGCTGTGCATCAGGGAGAAACTCCAACAACTGTCACACAGAATGGCCCCCCCAAAGATTGAACTCAAAACCCTGGGATTAGCAGGCCGTTGATTTCACGGAGGGAGGGGGAAGAAAATGAATACAGAACAAATCTATTTTTTACATCTTAAGCTGGCAGGCGACGGTGCAGCATGACTGATAGCCCTCGGCATCTTCTGGGCGCTTGGCAGAAAAGAGCATACTACGACTGATAGCCATCATCGTCATTGGGAAGGCAGTACGACAACGACGGATACCAGTCGTAATATACCATCTTCTACCAAAAGGCAGGGAGCTGCTGCTGTGTAGCAATGCAGCCCTACGTCTGCCAGCCCCACGTCTGCCAGCACCCAGATCGCCGATGAAGGCTACCAGACATACTGCACCGTCTACTGCCAAAAGGCAATTAGCTGTTGCTGTGTAGCAGTGCAGTACCACGTCTGCCGGCACCAAGATGACATATAGTGACCAGGGCCGGCTCTAGCTTTTTTGCTGCCCCAAGCAGCAAAAAAAAGCGCCGCCCCCCGCAGCCGAGGGCCGCGCCGCCCCCCTGCCGAGCGCCGCCAGAACCTCCCCCCAGAGCGCCGCCCCCCCCCCCCAGTGCTGTGCCGCCGGAGCCCGCCCCCTGCCGAGCACCACTGGAACCCCCCTCCAGCGCCGCGCCCGCGCTGCCCCCCCCACTGAGCGCCGCATGCCGGATGAGCACCGAGCCCCGCCAGAACCCCCCCCCCCCCGAGCGCCGAGCCCCGCGCTGCCCCCCCCCGCCGAGCGTCGCGCCGCCGGAGCCCCCCCCCCTTCCGAGCGCCGCCGGAGCCCGCCCCCCGCCGACTGCTGCACTGCCGGAGTGCTCCTCCCTCCCCGCGGAATGCCGCGCCGCGCTCCCCCCCGCCGCCCCTTACCAGGTGCCGCCCCAAGCATGTGTTTGGGTGCCTGGAGCCGGCCCTGATAGTGACAGTGAGCTGAGCTGAGAAGAGCAGGCTCCATGCTTGGCGTGGTATGTTGTCTGCACAGGTAACCCAGGTAAAAAGGTGCGAATCGATTGTCTGCCGTTGCTCTGACGGAGGGGGAGGGGCCTGACGACATGTACTCAGAACCCCCCGCGACACTGTTTTGCATCATTCAGGCATTGGGATCTCAACCCAGAATTCCAATGGGCGGCGGAGACTGCGGGAACTATGGGATAGCTACCCATAGTGCAATGCTCCGGAAGTCGACGCTAGCCTCAGTACTGTGGACGCGGTCCGCCGACTTAATGCACTTAGAGCATTTTATGTGGGGACACACACAATCAGCTGTATACAACCGATTTCTATAAAACCGGCTTCTATAAATTCGACCTAATTTCGTAGTGTAGACATACCCTTAGTCTCTCTGGATTTTGAACCCCTTGGAGTCAGCAATGCCACTCAGCATTCTGGTCCTAGATACCAAGGTGACACGTGCATCCGATAGCTTTCAGTTCAAACTGGAACAGTTTAGGAACCATGGGCTTGGGTGCCATGAGTTTGCTGGGTCTCAGCCCTGCTTCTGGTAGGTAGAAGCTTCGTCACAAACTTACTTGTATCTAGTCAAACTAGTCCTTCAGTGACTACCTGGACAGGGCCAGTGTGTGCGGTATGGATGCTATCTGGTTGCAGTTCACAAACCCCTTGGATGCTCCCCAGACTTTTGAGTAAAAGGACCCACGCTTCTGTGAAAGGCCCTGTAGCAGTCCTCACTGGTGCATTTGTTGTAGAATCCCAGTATACCACTGGGATAGAAGCTGTCCCTGCTCAAGGAGTCTGGCTTCACCTGTGTCCCCATGTTGTGTAAAATTATGGGTATGTCTACAGTGCAATCGGGGGTGTGACTGCTGCCTATGTGGGCATGCCTGCGCTGGTTTTAATATAACTAGTGCAGCTAAAAGGAGCAGAGAAGACATGCTGGCAGGGACTCTGGCAACGTGTTCTGGGTGTGCTTGTATAGCCTGCGCCGGTGTATGTGCTGCTGCATCTTCATGGCTATTTGAGCAATGCTAGTTAGAAGAAAGCTAGCACAGATCTGCCTACCCAAGCTGCAGTTACACCTCTAACTGCAGTGTAGGCAGCCAGACACAGCTGTTGATCCGCTTTTCTTATATCCGCTTTCTAAGCACTCTTTTTTTTTTTTCCCCCCCTCCTGTCTGTTTCTAGGGGCCCTGACACCACCATCTTCTTCACCACCTACCTGAATGACTCCTGCAGTAAGTACTCCCTGGTTCCAACTAATAGTTGTGCAGTATCAGAGAATCAAAGCCACTTTGTGTGTGTGTGTGTGTGTGTGTGAAGCCAGAGACTTCACAAGCCTTTTCCCTTCAGCTCCATGGTCTGAAAACACTTTAATAAATCATCAGCTGTTAGCAATTGACTCATTAGCCCAAGGAGCTAGGGACAGGCCAGTGAATGGTCCTGAGCTCAAATGCTCTGGAGATTGTATAAAGCTAATCAGTGGCTATTTTAACATGCGATTCTGAAACCTGTCAACTGTGTGTGTCCCCCTCCTGCCAGGCACCATACAAGGTGACTTAGATGCCTGGATTTACAGGTTAAACAATTTATGTAAATTACATCTCCAGTCTGTTTAAATGTAGCAGTCCCACAGGTCAGAATTCTCCAAGTGCTCGCCAGTGATCACGAAAGCATGATGCCATAATACCCTCACAAAACTCTAAGCAAACCGATGGGTTTGATGCTGGGGAGTGGGTGAGGGAGAACGGAGGCTGACAGTGCTCATGCTACAGCTCCTTAGTGTGTTGTGGGAGAGTTTGGGTGTCGAGAAGTGAGGTGAGATGGATGTCTGGGGGGAGATCATGCTCTCCTTAGGGCTTCTCAGAGACTTAATCACTGCCAGCTTGAGAAATGATTGTGGGTGATGTCGGAGCGCAGATGAATCCGTCCTGTTCCAGGGCTGCGAGCACAGAAGGTGGAAAGGAAGCTGAACAGGCCTGTGTTGTGAAGTAGAGCCAGGGTTGTCTGAGGTTTCAGGGGCAGCCTGGTGTGTCCTTTAGCCACTGGGCAGGCTCAGGCTAAGCTGCTGATGGCAGGATGTCGGCACTTTCAGGGTGGCAGTCTGTGACAGACAATCTAGGAGCCTTTAGAGTTGACTGACGCTTCAGAATGAGGTTCTGCCCAGTGTGTGTGAGGGGCTGGGTGAGAAACTGCTGTGGTGAGGCAGGAACAGACTTTAAGGGGGATCAGCACTTCCCAACCCCGGGGTTTGTCTATACTTAAAACACTGAAGCGGTTCAGTGAAGATGCTACTGATGCCGATGGGAGAGCTTCTCCTGCCAGCGTGGGTACTTCAGCTCCTCAAGAGGCAATAGCTAGGCCGCCAGAGAATTCTCCCATTGATCTAGCCCTGTCTACACTGGGGGTTTAACTACTTTGTTCAGGGGGTGTGGATTTTTCACACCCTTGAGTGACGTAGTTATACCAACCTCACCTCAGTGTCCCCTCCTCTACTGCAGCAATATTCATTCTCATTTCCTTCTCTTAAGAAACTGATCTTGGGTTTTTGGAGCTAAAGAAAACCAATGACTTTGGCAAAAGCTTCAAGACCATAGGAAACAAAATCTACTCGTTTGGCCTAGGAGGTCGCTTCCTGTTTACTTCCGTGGTGACGGAGCAGGTAGGAGATTTGCTTTACTCCTTTCCGTCTGGCTTCCATATGGCTCTGCAAGTCCACGGAGTCGCCGCCTTTTTTTGTTTCCATGTGGGAGGCCATGGCCCAGGTTTGGATAGATGTCCTGGTTTGGATTTGTGGGTGCAGGGCCTGTGTGAATGTGATTGTGCCTTAAGGGGATGGGAACAGGCAGGGGCATAAATGAGCATGTGGCTGTCCAGAGTTGTTCATCCGATTCCTGTGTCCTGATCTAGTACCGGGACTGTTCTCGCTCCTGCTTCTCTTCCCTGTCATCCTCTCTGATCTGTCTAGGCCCCCGGAGCATAGGCACTGATGAACACTTGAGTACTATAGCCATTGGTGGTGCATAAAGGTTGTGCTTGCCTTCCAGGGCAATACGAGGAGGATCCATGTCTCGACTGACCAAGGGGAGACCTGGAATATGGCCCAGCTTCCATCTGTGGGTCAGGAGCAGTTCTTCTCCATCCTGGCAGCTAACGAGGACATGGTGTTCATGCATGTGGATGACCCTGGAGGTGAGTGATAGAGGGCAGGTGGGCGATGCATGCCTGAATAGATCCAAATGTCAGTTCCAATGCTTCATCCAACTGGAGCTGATTGTAAATCTCTGCTCAAGAGAACACTGTAGTCTTCTGATTGCAAACCCTAGGAAATGCAAAGCCAAGCTGACAATTCACGTAACTCCCCTGCCCGTATGTTCTAAGTACAGAAACAACTGTAACTTTGCCCTGTTCTGCACTGACCTGCCTTGTGTACTCACTGCACCTTCCATGTAGGAGACAGCATTCTGAAGGAGAGTCCAGCAAGGACTCTAATTCCTGGTAGCCCATGGCTGTGGGAATACCATAGCCACATACATACACTATGGTTTTGTACGTTGCGTGTCTGAGATGCATGTGGTTTCCACGCTACCCTGCACCCCATCAATTAAGTTGCCTAAGTTTTGGTCCACAACTTAAGTTTGTTCCCTTAGAAGTATTCGCCCAGGGGTAGGCAACCTCTGGCACGTGTACCGAAGGCGGCACGCAAGCTGATTTTCAGTGGCACTCACTCTGCCTGGGTTCTGGCCACCGGTCTGGGAGGCTCTGCATTTTAATTTAATTTTTAAACGAAGCTTCTTAAACATTTTAAAAACCTTATTTATTTTAAATACAACAATAGTTTAGTTATATATTGTAGACTTCTAGAAAGAGACCTTCTAAAAACGTTAAAATATATTACTGGCACGCAAAACCTTAAATTAGAGTGAATAAATGAAGACTCGGCACACCACTCCTGAAAGGTTGCCGACCCTGTAATTAGCCCTTTATCTGTGCCAAATCTTTCACTGTGGTACTTACGGCATTTGAAAAATCTGTCCTTTGACTCTTATGGTCCTGAGTCCAGCCTGCTTTGATGAAGAGAAGTGCATCAGTCTCCTTTATTTCCTCTGCAGTTGTTCATTGTCTTGGAGGGTAAGAGCAGCTTGTAGTGATGGAAAGACAAGTGCCCTTCAATTTAAATTCCCCAGTGCAAACTAGGAGCAAGACCAAAGCACACCAGTTAGATCACAAGTCAGTTTTCAGAGTCACTGATGCAGTCAACAAGTTTGTTGCTGGAAAGTAGGAGTGCCTTGTGAGTAGTGATACAAGGGCAGAGTTAAGGTTACCTGGCTAGCCTTAACTCTGACTTTCCAGGCTTTCTAATGCTTGTGGAGTGTTCCAAACAGTGTGACATTCTTTCAGAGGCTTTTCCTGGGAGTAACTGATCTTTACAGTCTTAACCCTGACTGAAATATTTTGCTAGGGAATATTCTTTAAGACTTCAGCAGATGGCCCTGCTCCTTCTCAGACCAGTCCCTTTGTGGAGTCTTCCTTTCAAAGACTGGACACCCCATGTAGCTCCCTGCCCTTAAATTATCCCCCCAAATCCCTTCCCAGCAAACTCCTCCATGGCACCAGGCTTCCAGAGCAGCAGACTAACCCAAATTTCTGCTTTCTAGGCTGCATGCTTTGAGAGTTAATGACCGCCCAGAGTTACGCTGAGTGTAATCCTCACTTCTGCACCACTGTCTGGCTTCAGACTTGCCAGGAAAGCTGTCCCCGGCACATGATCATGCCTGTGACATTTCAGTTGCACTGGTTTTGGTTTGGTAAAGCTAAGGGGTTCGGGATCAGTACTGGGCTTTGGACAGAGGGAGACCTTTGCTCAGATGGCCTTGTTACCAGAGTACTGTCATTGGTTTATCCTCACACCCCTGTGGGGCAGGGCTGTTATCCCTGTTGTACAAATGAGGAACTGAAGCCAGAGAGACTGAGTGACTTGCCTGGGGTGCCGCATACACATGGTCTGTGATCAAGCCCAGAGTCCCTGTCTGGCACCCTAACTGCTGAGCCATCGTTCCTGGCAAAGCAGAGGGTGAAAGTGCTGTCTCCAAGGCCAGCTGTAAGTAGAAGCAAAGAATTTGGCATCTGGCAACATCACACCACATGAGCACTGGAGTTCATGGGCCATCTTTGCTTCTCCTCTGGGACTTGCTGATTCTCTCTGCCCCCGCCACCCCCGCCATGTGAACTAGGGATAAATTGCTGATGCAATGCTGCGTCAGCACTGGCAGCATAAGGTGTGACTCTGGCATGTGGAGGCTTGAGTCCGGGTGTGACCAGGAAACTTCCCTGGCCTGGTAACCTCTTTCACAATTATACTGTGGGCGCTATCTGATTGCCCAGCTGTGTCTGATTGCTCCTCTTCCAGAGCTGTATCATCTGTCTGTCTTGCAGATACTGGGTGTGGCACAATTTACACCTCAGACGATCGAGGCCTCATCTACTCCAAGTCCCTCGAACGGCATCTCTATACTGGCATTGGGAGTGAAACTGACTTCACCAATGTGACCTCACTGCGGGGCGTCTATATCACCAGCGTGCTCTCTGAAGGCAAGCGCTCGCTCTTGGGGGATGGGCTGCACCCAGCAGGAGGCTGCGGTAGAGCAAACTCCTCAGCCCTGGCACTGGGGAAGGGCCCGGGCTAAAGCTTCAGTCGAGGCAGAACCTTTCTCTTGAATGCCCCTCCCTGTTCCTGGGGGGCGCGATTCTCCTGGGGTCTGCACCGAGGCCCAGGAAGGATGGGGTGTATCTCTGCTGTCCTTTGCCTGCTCCTGTTTGAGTCCAACCCTTACGCTGTCTGTGGGGCTCGCTCGGGCCTGGCTTACAGGACTGGATAGCGTGCAGTCCTTGCTCATGTGAGTAGCCCCATTGAAGTCAGTGGGCCCAGTCCTGCTCCCATTGATGCTGGTGGGCCTGCTCACAGGAGTAAAGTAGCGGCTGGCCCCTGGGTGCAAAACAACTTTCAGTCCAACACCCTTTCTCTGCTCACGTGTGAGTCTCCTGCGGGGCTGGAAATGGCCACATTTGGGTTCAACCCGGAGGTCTTCAGGGAAGAGCCTGGGCTGGCTTCCAAAAGCCTCGACAGATTTATTCTGGCTGGGGCAGGGGGCGAGACCTAGACCTTTCTATACACAGGACTCTACTAATTGAGCTTGAAAGCATCAGGTTGTTGGCAGAGCCCTGCTGGGGTTCTGTGCTGCTCAGCAAGCTATGGCACTAGGCAGGCACACCTGGGGGCGTCGCTGGGAGGAAACACAGCACTCTCACTGGCGTGTCTGGATTTGCAGTTGAACCGGGGCAGTGATGTACAAAGGGAGGCGAGTAGTCTATGGCAGTATGAGCCAATATGGTGAACGGCACTAACTGTGCCATGCAGGTCCATTCTGCCTTCTAAGGCAGAGCCAGGAGGGAACTTAATAACGATTAAAAAAATCCTTGAAACTTGCATGTTCCTTCTTTGTCTGCAAGGATGGTTCTTTGCCTCTGCTGTCTCCTGGACAGCCTGCTGGTGTAACTGGGGAGCTTTCTAATTGCCCATTACTGAACTACTAGGCTGAACCAATCCTTGGGGTCCTACTAGGCTTGAAGTCCTGAACTGGAACAGTCTCAGTGCAGTGATTGCAGCTGGAGAGAAACTGCCTCGGTGCAGTCTAGCAGGAGCTCTCTACACTGGGAAAACATGCAGCAGAAATATACATGGGTCAGCTGCCAGGGAGAAATCGACTCGTCTCCTTCTGCTGCAGCCAGGCTGCCTGTTTCATGGGGGTGGGATGTCTGCTAGATGGACCAAGACAGACTGTATTGCTGTCTTCAACGGGAGGGCTGAGTTGGAGTGAGCTGAGTGGAATACAAAACACTGAGGGTTTCACACAAAGTGTTTCCCCCTCCCCCCATCCCCCCCCAGACCGTTCCATCCAGTCGGTGATCACGTTCGACCAAGGTGGCGAGTGGCTGCCACTGAGGACGCCTGTCAACGCAAAGTGTAACTCCACAGCAAAGAACAAGGAGGAGGTTTGTCTGTCTGGGATCCCAGGGCAGCCAGGCTCGGGTGTGGGGCACTGCCATGTGTCGGGACGCGGGCAGGGCAGACTTGGCCCCATAGTTCATTTTTTGTAAGCAATCTTTTATTTAAGACCACTGCATCTTCCCATGCGCGAGTCCAAGGGGACCTATTCCCGTGGCAGGGCTAGCGGCCAGAGACTGCAGCATCAGGCCTGTGTGCGACGACTGTCTGCTCAGTTTATTTGCATCCTGCAGCGTGAGTGAGATGCGTAATAAAGTAAACTTCAATAGCGACACCAGCCAAGACTTAACAATGTGTTAATCCAGGCTATTATGGGGTATCTTTGGGGACAGACGGCTGCCTTTCCTGTGTGGTTGGTCTGTGCCTCGCACAATATGGAAATGGCAGAAGCAGGTAAAGGTAAAGAAGCAGGTAAAGGTCCCTGGCTCTACATTAATTGAGTGGCCCAGGGTGGGCACAAACCTGAGCTGGGCTTTGCTGAGATGCTGGTGGGAACATGCCAGGAAGACACCCCCCTCTCCCCCCAATGTGTCGTCTTGTCTCCTAACCTGGATTTTCTGGTGTTGTTCACAGTGTAGCCTTTACATCTATGCATTGTACGGCATCTCCCTGAATCACAATGTGCCCATGCTGCCTCTGTCCGAGCCCAATGTGGTGGGAATAGTCATCGCTCACGGTAACGAACCCGACTGCTATCAACACAGGGAGAGGGCAAGTGGAGGGGTTATGTGGGTGGGGCAGAGGGGACTCTCAGGATCCATCCTCTGGGCCTTGGGCTGGCAAGTGACAGGTTTAATCCATTTGGGTTGAGTTGCTCGTTCCTACAGAGCAAGGCTGGGGGGCAGGGGAAGGTCAGAGGAAATAAGTCTGTCTGCCCCCGAGGAAGGGACACTTCCTGGACTTGCTCTAACCCCCGTGGTGTTGGGCCCTGTGTTGCAGGCAGCGTGGGGGATGCCATCTCTGTGGTGAGCCCAGACGTTTACATATCTGATGATGGGGGCTACACCTGGGCACGGGTGCTGGAAGGACCCCATCACTACGCCATCCTGGACTCCGGGGGCATCATCGTAGCCATTGAGCACAGCCTCGAGCCGATCAATGTGATTAAGTAAGCCTGAGCTCCACTTGCTAAAGGGGATGGGGGTGGGTCTGTTCTCCGGTTCCGGGAGGCTCTGGTGAGCTGTAAGCGGAGCTCTGTCCATATAGATTGGTGCTGAGGGAGAAACTAGGCTGCTGTCAGTGTTGGGATTTCCCCTCCCTCCCTTGTTCTGCAGCTGCTCAAAGGATGTTCTAGGGGAGTGGGGCTGTTCAGAGGGGAAGGAGCCCTCTCCTTTGGGCAGATACTGCTTTGTGCCTAGCGCTCTGTTGGTAAGCTCCCCCTTCTGGGCCTTCACTCCTGTGCACAAGCGAAGCTGCGCGGCCTGTGCTGTCTTTCCACACCTCCTCACCTTTGAACGTAATGGGGTCACAGAAGGTTCCACCTGGTCTCTCCTTGATTGTGACCCCAGCTCCTCACTGTAAGCCTTTTCTGTCTAGGTTCTCGACAGATGAAGGCCAGTGCTGGCACAAGTATACTTTCTCCAAGGAGCCCATTTACTTCACCGGTCTGGCGTCGGAGCCAGGAGCCAGATCTATGAACGTCAGCCTCTGGGGCTACAGAGACTCTGTCTTGCCCCGCAAATGGGTCTCCTACACCATTGACTTCAGTCATCTCCTCAGCAGGAACTGTGAGCTTCTCTTGCTTCCTTCCTTTCCATACAGAGATGGGGGTGCGGAAGGGCTGAGGGGCAAAGTGGGGGAGCAATCTGAATAGATGAGTATGGACGCGGTAGGACTGAGGGTTACAGACTGGATACAGAATGCTCCCATAACAGTGGAACATATTCTCCAGAGAGGCTACTGTAGAGTGACTGTGCCTCTCTGCTGTAGACTGCACACATCCCACTGCTGCTCCCTTTCACATCTGGGCTTGCTTGTGGGATTTCATGCAGGAATCCAAATTAAGCTGCAGCAATTGGAATCCCCCGACCCCAGATTTCCTACGGTTTGGTCCTATCTAGAATCATAGGGTTAGAAGAGACCGCAAAGGTCAGCCAATCCAACCCCCTGCCAAGATGCAGGACTTGTGTCTAACCCAGGGGTGGGCAAACTATGGCCTGGGGGCCGCATCCAGCCCTTCAGATGCTTTAATCTGGCCCTTGAGCTCCTGCCGAGGAGCAGGGTCTGGGGCTTGCCCTGCTCCATACGTGCCGTGGCTCTGCACGGCTCCCGGAAGCAGCGGCATGTGTGTTCCTCCCCCGCCCCCCGACTCCTACGCGTAGGGGCTGCCAGGGGACTCCACATGCTGCCCCTACCCCAAGCGCCGCCCCCACATCTCCCATTGGCCGACAACCATGGCCAATGGAAGCTGCAGGGGCGGTACCTGTGGACGGGGCAGCGTGCAGAGCTGCCTGGCCAAGCCGCCGCGTAGGGGCTGGAGGGGGGACATGCCGCTGCTTCCGGGAGGAGCTTGAGGTAAGTGCCACCCGGAGCCTGCCCCCCGATCCTCCCCCAGCGCCCCAACCCCCTTCCCCAGCCTTTATCCCCCTCCCGCACCCTGAACTCCTCATTTCTGGCCCCACCCCAGAGCCCGCATCCCCAGCCGGAGCCATCATCCCCTCCCGCACCCCAACCCCCAATTTCTTGAGCATTCATGGCCCACCATACAATTTCCATACATTAAAAGATGTGGCCCTTGGTCCAAAAAGTTTGCCCACCTGGTCTAACCCATCTCAGACAGATGGCTCCAGCCTCCTTTTGAAAACCTCCAGTGAAGGAGCTTCCACAAGCTCCCTAGGCATCTGTCCCATTACCTCGTTGTTTTTATGGTTAGGGAGCTTTTCCTGAGGTTTAATCTAAATCTGCTGTGCTGTAGTTTGACTCCATCACCTCTTGTCCTGCCCTCTATGGCCAGAAAGAACAACTTTTCTCCATCTTTTTATGGCAGCCTTTCAAGTATCTGAAGACCGTTATCATGTCCCCGCTTAATCTCCTCTTTTCCAAACTAAACATAGCCAGTTCCTTCAGCCTTTACTCATATGGCTTGTGTTCCATCCCTCTGATCATCTTTGTCACTGGCCTCTGGATCCTTTCCAGTTTCTCTACATCCTTTCTAGACATTGGTGACCAAAACTGGACTCCGTACTCCAGCTGAGGCCTAAGCAGCGCCGAGTAGAGCGGTACTATCATAGAATCATAGAATATCAGAGTTGGAAGGGACCTCAGGAGGCCATCTAGTCCAACCCCCTGCTCAAAGCAGGACCAATCCCCAACTAAATCATCCCAGCCAGGGCTTTGTCAAGCCGGGCCTTAAAAACCTCCAAGAATGGAGATTCCACCACCTCCCTAGGTAACCCATTCCAGTGCTTCACCACCCTCCTAGTGAAAAAGTTTTTCCTAATATCCAACCTAAACATCCCCCACTGCAACTTGAGACCATTACTCCTTGTTCTGTCATGTGGTACCACTGAGAACAGTCTAGATCCATCCTCTTTGGAACCCCCTTTCAGGTAGTTGAAAGCAGCTATCAAATCCCCCCTCATTCTTCTCTTCTGCAGACTAAACAATCCCAGTTCCCTCAGCCTCTCCTCATAAATCATGTGTTCCAGCCCCCTAATCATTTTTGTTGCCCTCCGCTGGACTCTTTCCAATTTTTCCACATCCTTCTTGTAGTGTGCAGCCCAAAACTGGACACAGTACTCCAGATGAGGCCTCACCAATGCCGAATAGAGGGGAATGATCACGTCCCTTGGTCAGCTGGCAATGCCCCTACTTATACAGCCCAAAATGCCGTTAGCCTTCTTGGCAACAAGGGCACACTGCTGACTCATATCCAGCTTCTCGTACTGTAACCCCTAGGTCCTTTTCTGCAGAACTGCTGCCTAGCCATTCGGTCCCTAGTCTGTAGCAGTGCATGGGATTCTTCCGTCCTAAGTGCAGGACTCTGCACTTGTCCTTGTTGAACCTCATCAGATTTCTTTTTGGCCCGATCCTCTAATTTGTCTAGGTCCCTCTGTATCCTATACCTACCCTCCAGTGTATCTACCATTCCTCCCAGTTTAGTGTCATCTGCAAACTTGCTGAGGGTGCAATCCACGCCATCCTCCAGATCATTAATGAAGATTTTGAACAAAACCGGCCCCAGGACTGACCCTTGGGGCACTCCGCTTGATACCAGCTGCCAACTAGACATGGAGCCATTGATTACTACCCGTTGAGCCCAACAATCTAGCCAGCTTTCTATCCACCTTATAGTCCATTCATCCAGCCCATACTTCTTTAACTTGCTGGCAAGAATACTGTGGGAGACTGTATCAAAAGCTTTGCTAAAGTCAAGGAATAATACGTCCACTGCTTTCCGCTCATCCACAGAGCCAGTTATTTTGTCATAGAAGGCAATTAGGTTAGTCAGGCATGACTTGCCCTTGGTGAATCCATGCTGACTGTTCCTGATCACTTTCCTCTCCTCGAAGTGCTTCAGAATTGATTCCTTGAGGACCTGCTCCATGATTTTTCCAGGGACTGAGGTGAGGCTGACTGGCCTGTAGTTCCCCGGATCCTCCTCCTTCCCTTTTTTAAAGATGGGCACTACATTAGCCTTTTTCCAGTCATCTGGGACCTCCCCCAATCACCATGAGTTTTCAAAGCTAATGGCCAATGGCTCTGCAATCACATCCGCCAACTCCTTTAGCACCCTCGGATGCAGTGCATGGGGACTATCGCCTCCCATGACTTGCATGCTATACCTCTGTTAATGCAACCTAAAATTGCATTTGCTTTTTTTGCGACAGCATCACATTGCTGACTCGTGTTGAGGTTGTGATTCACCATAGCTCCCAGAGCCTTCTCAGCAATGCTGCTGCCAAGCCGGTTATCCCCCATTCTGTATCTGTGCATTTTTTTTTTCTTTCCTAAGTGTAGCACCTCACATATGTCTTTGGTGAATTTCATTTTGTTGTCTATAACCTTGTTCTCCAATTTATCACATTCCCTCTGAATTTTAGTTCTATCCTCCAAAGTGTTTGCAACCCCCCTTGTCTCTCTCTCTTCACCCCCACCCCCCGCCAGTTTTGTATTATCTGCAAACTTGATCTATTCCTACATCTAGGTCATTAATAAAAAAGATGTTTAAACAACACCGGACCCAAAACAGATCCCTGTGGAACCCCACTTGAGACCTCCCTCCAATCTGACATCATTCCATTAATAGTTACTCTTTGTTTGCCGTTCTTTTAACCAATTATGTATCCACTTAATAGTAATTCCATCAAGCCCACATTTCTCCAGCTTACCTCTCAGAATGTCACGTGGGACTTGTCAAAATCCTTGGTGAAGTCCAGGTATATTATGTCCACCGCACTACCCCATCCACCAAACCAGTTATCCTGTCAAAGAAGGAAATCAAGCTGGTTTGGCATGATTTGTTTTTGGTAAACCCAGGCTGGCTGCTAGTGATCACCTCTTCATCCTCCAGGTATTTGGAAATGGAATGTTTTATACGTTGCTCTAGTAGCTTCCCAGGTATCGAAGTCAGGCTGACTGATCTATAGTTCCCCAGTTCCTTCTTTTCCCCCTTTTAAAAGATGGGCACAATGTTCGCCCTTCTCCAGTCTTCTGGGGCCTCTCCTGTCATCCATGAGTTTACAAATACTATTGCCATTGGCTCTGCGATTTCTTCAGCTAATTCCTTCACCGCCGTGGGGATGAATAGCATCCGGCCCTGCTGACTTGAATTCATGCAAATTGGTCAGAAGATCTCGGACGTGTTCTTTACTTATCCCAATCTGCAGCCCTTCCCCTTTGTGGTCTGTCATAACTTTGTTAGTTGTCCGGTCACATGTTATTTTTTTGTGAGAAGACTGAAGCAAAATAGGCATTGAGCAGCTCTGCCTTCTTATCATCTGTTACCAGCTCCATTGAGCAGTGGGACCACACTATCCCCGATCTGTCTTTTTAGTCTGACGTATTTGTAGAACCTTCCTTGTTGTCGCTAATGTTTCTTGCCAGTTTTAACTTCTTCCTTGCCTGGGTTTTCCTGATTTTTGTCCCTACACACTCGTGCTATTCCCATGTCTACTCCTTAGTGACATGCCCCTCCCCCCATTTCCTGGATGTCCCTTTTGGTTTGTAGATAGCTAAAAAGCTCCTTGTGCAGCCCCAACATAGGCTGCTGCTACAGATGGGGCAGTGCCTGTGCTGTGACTCCCTTGCTGTAGAATTGTGCTCCAGCACAGAGCGGTCATTTAGAGCTTTTTGTTTCTGTGGCAAAACCCGTGAACAGAGTGTGGAATTCTGCAGTGTCTGCTTGAGTCTGCAAACAGCCATGAGACTAGCTCTGGGTGTGAACACTGGAACCTACAGCTGACTGCTGGAAGTGTCGTCATTAGAATCATAGAATATCAGGGTTGGAAGGGACCTCAGGAGGTCATCTAGTCCAACCCTCTGCTCAAAGCAGGACCAATCCCCAGACAGATTTTTTGCCCCAGATCCCTAAATGGCCCCCTCAAGGATTGAACTCACAACCCTGGGTTTAGCAGGCCAATGCTCAAACCACTGAGCTATCCCTCCCCCTGCATTAACCACTGTACGGCTAGTCACTGCAGGAACATTGAGGCAGTGTGCTTAATCTGCCCTCCCAAACTGCTCCCACACCTCCCCCGGGATCAAAAGCCCCAATTACCAGTGACTAGCACCTCCAGCTTCACCCCGACCACTTCCGTGATGCAATTAGTGGCTGAGAATGCAGGGGCAGCATACAACGGAACTTGCTCTTCACCCACTTCTGCGCTGCCCTCCTTCAGTAAAAGCCTTCACTCCCGAAGCGTGACCAAAGCTGTGCTGAGCCCCAGGAGTCTGGGCACAGCCTTGGGTGTCAGCTTAGTGTGGAGAACATGTAGGGGGCTTTGTTCTAATGGGCCCGCCTCTTGCTAGTGGTTAGAGCAGGCGGCTGGGCAAGTTGTCGTATGACCTCGGGCAAGGCCCAGACCCCTGGTTCCCAAGCTGCAAGGATGCTGCACAGCCCCACTGAGAGCCTCTGCTGGACACTGCCATGGTAACATCTTGGGGACTTAGTTGTCCTGAGGGTTGTGTAAATGAGAGGAGCCCACTGGCAGCAAATGACTCCACCGGGCAGTCAAAGCCCTGCGGGTGTTGCTAGGGTTTTTCAGGGCAGAGTTTAGCATTGATGGAAAGGAATGTGGTTGATGCTGGCTAGAGCAGGTGGTGTAAAATCCCTCCCCCTTCTCCCAGTGCCCCCAGGTATTACCCATTACTGCCTCTCCTGTGGGCGGGCAGACTGTCCTGCTTCATTGTGCCCGATTCTGTAGGCGATTGGGCTGCAATGGCCACACTCCTTTTCTTGTTTTCAGCCCCATGACCTGTAGCTCTGGGGTTGGCAGCTGTTGCCTAGGGTCAGTTCCTGTCTTCTCAATTACATCGTCTTGTGCCTGGAGTCTGATCACCTTTCTCCTCTCGTAGGTGAGGACAAAGACTATACTATCTGGCTGGCTCACTCCAGCGAGCCTGGCAGCCGCACTGATGGCTGTGTTCTGGGCTATAAGGAGCAGTACCTGCGTCTCCGCAAGTCATCTGTCTGTCAGAATGGCCGGGATTACGTGACGATGAAGCAGCCATCTGTCTGCCCGTGCACGCTGGAGGACTACCTCTGGTATGGCAAGCAAAGGCTTGCTCCCCTTGCATGGCGAGGGGTCTGGCATAGTTGGGCAAGGGGTGATATCTATCTGCTAAGGTTACTAGAGTGGCACTGCATCAGGTGGCACTCTCGTCTGGGGCTCAGGTGGTGGCATAGGAGCTGCCTTTGCGTAGGACCCGCTTGCGTGGATCATCTAGCCCGGTAGGCATGTAGGGTTTGTCATACCGGCTCAGAGCATCACCCAGCGAGTCAGGGATCCCACTCCTAGTGCCTGGTGAAGGCAGACCTGCTCAGAGTGCACCACACATGGTGCCATGCTGTAACTAGGGGGTGGGGGGACCGCTAACCAGACACTGACTTCCCTACGGTGCAAGTGGGCGTGCCAAGATCTGACCTACAGCCTAGCACAGCATGTATCCGCTTGGCTAGAAGAGTCCACGTCAGGTGGTCCAGGACTGTCTGTGTGATAGCGCTCTAGCGGGCTAGGTGAAGTTCACCCCTGAGCCATCACTCAGTGTGTCTCTCACACCCGTCTCTGCTTTTTATCCTTGCACTGCAGCGATTTTGGCTATTTCCGCCCTGAAAACCAGTCTGTCTGCGTGGAGCAGCCGGAGCTGAAGGGCCATGACCTGGAGTTCTGTCTCTATGGCAGGCAGGAGCTGCTGACGACTAGAGGGTAAAGTGTTTTTTTTAACAGGGATTCGCTCAGCAAACACTGGCCCCAGATAGGGGCAGGAGCAGCATGGCAGGGACTCCTGGGAGCAGGGGGATAGATCTTGCTGCTACCAGTGGGTAGGGCTACAGGGTGGGAATTAGGAGGACCTGGGTTCTGTGCCAGGCTGTGTCACCAATTTCCCCTCTGGGCAGTGATGGTACTTCTCAGCTTTGCCCCATGGCTTTGGGACAAGTGCTGCTGTAGCATACTCAAGTGGGAAACTGCCCTTCTGGTCCTTGGAGGCCAGTGCTGGGCACACAGAATGGATGTGGATACCCCTGCTGCTGGCCCTGTGCTGTTTGTGGGGGCAGTTGATCATGGAGCCAGACCTCAAGGGAGCCTACCCAGCTTTAGGAGGCCGTTCCTCTGGCCCCCTGGCAGGATGCGGCTGGAGATCTCCCAGCAGGTCTGGGCGTAGCTTTTGGATCCTGGCTAGGAAACCACATTGCTCTGCACACTTTCTGCCCCTCCCAGGGTGGGGGTGGGGGGTTTGATATCTCCAGGAATGGCCAGGCAATCTCTGAGCTGGCCTGGGAAGCTCCCTCCTGATCATCAGGCCCTGCAGGCGCTTTCTTCCCTGACATTCCAGGTATCGTAAGATCCCGGGAGACAAATGTAGCGGTGGGAAGAGTCCGAGCCGTGAGGTGACGGACCTGAAGAGGAAATGCACAAGCAACTTGTTGACCCCCAGCCAGCTGGTAGGTGATAGCAAACGTGTGGGGAGCCAGCCAATACCAGGGCGTGAAGTGCTTGGGATCCTTGGGCTGTGAGGTTCTTGTACAACTGCCAGGAACTGGAGCAGTCTTGGTTTAAATTTCATGTTTTGTGGATGTAGCAAAGCTTCCTTTCTCTCTCTCTCTCTCTCTCTGCAGTCCTCTGCCTCCAGCTCTGCTCCCATAATCCTGGCTGTCGTGGGCGTGATGCTCCTCACCATCATAGCTGGAGTCCTGATCATTAAGAAATACGTCTGTGGGGGCAGGTGAGGTTTGGGAGGGGTTTCACACGCAGTCGCTCTGGCTGAAGTATTACACATCTCATAGATTTTAAGGCCAGAAGGGGCCATCGTGATCATCTAGTCTGACCTCCTGCATGTCACAGGCCACAAAACCTCACCCAGCCACTCCTGTAACAGACCCCTAACCTCTGGCTGAGTTACTGACGTGTTCAAATCATGCTTTAAAGCCATCAAGTTACAGAGAATCCACCATTGACACTAGTTTAAACCTGCAAGTGACCCGTGCCCCATGCTGCAGAGGAAGGTGAAAAAACCCCAGGGTCTCTGCCAATCTGAGCTGGGGGAAAATTCCCTCCCAACCCGAAATCTGGTGATTAGCTAGACCCTGAGCATGTGGGCAAGACCCAGCAGCCAGACACCTGGGAAGGAATTCTCTGTAGTAACTTGGAGCCCTTCCCATCTAGTGTTCCGTCACTGGGATTTTTGCTACTGGCTGTCGCTGCTTGGCCACATGCCATCGTAGGCCGTCTCATTGCACCATCCCCTCTATAAACTTATCAAGGTCAGGCTTGAAGCCAGTTAGGTTTTCTGCCCCCTCAGCAGATACGTCCATGCTGCAATCTAAGGTGTACGTGCAGCACCCTGGCCAAAAGTAGCAGTGTAGCCCAGTGGCACAGCTTCAGCACAGGCTGTCCGAGATCCCGGGCACCTGCTCGTGTTGCTCAGACTGCGGCATAGGCATATCCTGACATGGCTGTGAAATCTCCCAGCTCAGTTAAGTGAAGGTCATTGATGGTTAGCAGCTCCTGTATCCTCCCCACAGTCACTAACCATTCCACTGCATAGTATGGTGTTGTACTTAAAGTACTGCACAGGATCTTTTCAAGGGGAATAAGGCAAAACGCCACATTTATTAGTAATACATGTATTCATTAACACTGTATTATATGCATATGATATATATTACACTCATGTGCGCACGCACACACACACACACACACACAAGCACACTCCGTCTTGTTGTTACCAATTAGTTGCTCCCCTTAACTGCACTGGCCAGGTGAGTTAGATGGGGGAGGGGGATGGAGCTGGGCTTCTGCCGATCCGGATCCATGCTCCCATGTTGACAAGACGAGAACCGGGGTCCTCTGCAAGACACCTCACTTTTATAGCAGCTTCCCTCTCATGCAAATCTGTACCAGATTCAAAATCTGTGTCTCTGTCCATTGGTCCTTTGTGCTGCTTCCTTCTGGGGGTTGTCCCAATGCTGCAAAGAGGGTGTTTCCAAAAGAAGGTGCTTGCTTCTAACCCGTCAGTATGTCTGCTTGTCTTTAATGAGCCCACTTGACACGTTTTATTGTCCTTGGGTCTGGCTCCCAGCCCCTCTCCAATGGTTGAGGCTGTCTGGAGGTGCTGCCTTCCATGCCTTGCTCATCCACACTTCATTCATTCAACAGGGCAATTGATTAAGAGTCGGGGGAATCTTGTTCTACTGCTAGCAAAAAGACATTTTTCTTCTATCTTATTCTGTCCTTAGGGGCTATAATATTATATCAAGGGCAATGCAAAGTTTCTACATGAGGCTTTGATACAAAGTCTCCATATACCAAGGCTCACCAGTACAAGGTTTCTATATGAGGCTTTGATACAAAGTTTCATGAAAACAGAGGTCACACGTGGGTAGACCCACCACAAGGTTATATAAAGAGGCACAATGTAAATTCCACTGCATAGTACGGGGCATCTTAAAGATCTGGAAGTCTTCCCCCAGCGCTGGCTGCCGTCCTTCCCAAGCTCCTAGGGCATTAGAAGGTCTTGCTGTTTGACATGCCAGAGGTGCAATAGACAGCGTGGCATGTCCCTGACTCCCATGTCTGCTCCACCCCCAGGTTCCTGGTCCATCGCTATTCCGTCCTGCAGCAGCACGCAGAGGCGAACGGGGTGGAAGGGGTTGAAGCTCTGGATGCAGCCAGCCCTGCTAATAAAGGGGGCTACCATGACGATTCTGACGAGGTAGGTGATTGGAGGGTGATGCAGATGCAGCAGAGAGCAGCACCTGAGAATGGCATGTCCTCCTCGGTGTCCTGGGGAACCAGAGCTTGAGTTGGATGCTGGAAGGATGGGGTTAAGAATGGCTGCTGCTCCCGTGCTGGGAGGGGACTGAATGTCAGGGCCATCTGAAACTGCTCCTTTGTTTGAGCAGTCCTAGTGGAGTGCAGACCACAGCCACCAGCAAAGGGAGAGTAGGGCTGGCGCTGGAGAACCTGCCTCCCACTCAGTGTCATCCCCAAGCTGCAGAAGGCCAGGCCGGTCGGGGCTGAACTTCCGGGGTTGGCCTGCTTGCAGAATGAAGGCCCTGAGCCGGGCCGGGGAGCAGCTCCAGCCGAAGGAGCCTTTGGGGGGCGGGTGGGCAGGCCAGTGGGTTCTGAATGGGGCAGCTGGTGAGCTGCAAACAGGCCTGGAATGTCTTCAGCGGCTTGGAGAACACTTGATCTTGGGTCTCCCACTCAGCCTTGGCGGGGCGGACTAGTTCCCAAGCGTCTCTGAAAGTCACTCCCGCGTGGGCTGAATGGCCTCCGTGAAATAAGTCAGTCCCAGTCCCGTTCCTAGGTGGTCTGTCTGAGAGAATAGTGCAGCAGGCCCCCTGTGCCAGCAGGCTGAGCCCCGGACACTGCCCCCACCCCCATGTACTTAGCCTTCTGGGCCAGGAACCGCATGGCGCATATGAGAAGCTTGCACTGCGGTGGGGCCTGTCTTGTCGATAACAGGACTTCAGTCCTGGGGCTGTTAGGCAGAGGAGTGGGCTTGTGCTGTCCTGGTGGCACCATCATCCTAGCTATCACACAGGCTGAGACCTTCACGTAGTGCTGAGTTCCCAGTGGCCCCATGGCTTCCTGAGCATGGGGGGACGGCAGCAGGTGTGGTGTCCCGTTCTCTCCCATTCCCAGGGCAGGAGGGGAGTGATCCTGGGCTGGGATCTGACCGAGATGGGGGAGGCTCTGGCGCTGTCTGCCCTGAAGGGTGAGCACTCATGTTCTCTCCTCAGGACCTCCTGGAGTAGGGGCACGTCGCTGCTTGCTGGCACTGGACAAGTGGGTTTGGACGCTGCCACAGATCTGCAGAACAGCAAACGCCTCCTCCAGCCCACGTTTCTCCGCAGTGGCTGCCTGACCCCTTTCCGAGGGACTCCACGCTCCTGTCACTTCCCTTGAGATTGTCCAGAGCCAGCAGCGCTGCTGACCTGGGGAGGAGACAGGGAGCTGCTGCAGCGACCTGGTGGCCCAGAGGCCGGGGAGTGGGGGACGTGGGCGTAATTTAACTTTATTTTAATGAGATTTCTTTCCAGCTGGTTGTTTTTTAAGGAAGACTAAATAGGAAGGTGGAACCAGCATTTCACTGAGCACTAATCATGACGAAGGTGCAATTCACCCTGCTGCAGAGAGAAGGCTCTTAACTCCAGCGTCACCCCTCGGGGGGCTCATCTCTGCCTTGGCATGACCTCGGCTGGGCGAAGCTGCTGGTGGCGCTGGCCTATCCCCACCACTTCACCTAGCATGGGCAGGCCTCGGGGCCCCCGCCAGGACGGCATGTCGCTTAGCCAGCACTCTGCAGGGCCACGGGCTAAAACGGAGGAGCGGGGAGTGCCTTTGATTTCATCGTAGGAGAAGTGATTGGATGGAACCAGCGCGGCGCATCAAGTGGAGTTCATCTCTGCGCCAGAAGTAACTGCTGGGACTGGCCCTTGTGGAACCAAAGCACTGAACTGGGAAAGCACCATGTCTGCAAACACCGGCAGCAGCAGCAGGAGGGGAGGGAAAGGGGTTATTTTTAGTTCTAGGAATAAGTGCAACAGAAAACTCAGTAGGAATAAATCTCCTGCTTCTTGGTGTGTTCTTCGGGATGGTGAGAAGCATGTTCCAGGTGGAAATGTCAGTGCTCTGGCGAAGAGCCCATGGCTTCGCTTAAGGGGGCAGAAGAGAGAGGCTCCTAGTTTTCGAACATCCACCTGTTTTCCCCCCTAAAGCAATAGGAGACCAGCTGCTTGGTAGCTCCTAGAGCTGCTGTTGATGTGGCCAGGATCCTCAGTGCCCCACCCTTCCCAGTGGTAACACCTTTGAGTGTGATATCGCCTGACAAACAGCAGTAAGCTGCTGCTCTAGGCGCATTTCCCCTCGGCTGAGTACACTGCAATGTGTCCATGTCCCTTTTTAAATGTCTAGTTGTCCTCTGCAATAGATGCTGCCCTGCTGATTGCGGAGGGGGTGTCTAGGCCAATGCCTGGCTGGCCTTTGCACTTGGAGGACTGGGTGATAAAAAGTGAACATACAGAACAGTCTCTCAGATATAACTGGTTTCAGAGTAGCAGCCGTGTTAGTCTGTATCCGCAAAAAGAAGAACAGGAGTACTAGTGGCACCTTAGAGACTAACAAATTTATTAGAGCATAAGCTTTCGTGGACTACAGCCCACTTCTTCGGATGCTTATAGAATGGAACATATATTGAGGAGATATATATACACACATACAGAGAGCATAAACAGGTGGGAGTTGTCTTACCAACTCTGAGAGGCCAATTAATTAAGAGAAAAAAAACTTTTTTCAGGGGGAAAAAAAACTTTTTTCTCTTAATTAATTGGCCTCTCAGAGTTGGTAAGACAACTCCCACCTGTTTATGCTCTCTGTATGTGTGTATATATATCTCCTCAATATATGTTCCATTCTATATGCATCCGAAGAAGTGGGCTGTAGTCCACGAAAGCTTATGCTCTAATAAATTTGTTAGTCTCTAAGGTGCCACAAGTACTCCTGTTCTTCTTTTTTCAGATATAACTGGTGTTTGTTCTCCAGGGCTGGGTCCTAGCGGGCTGCCATTCGTCCGGTGTGTTGTTAGGCACCAGCGTAGGCCAAGATGCAAGGAACACAGTTCAACCCCAGGCACGCGGGAGACAGAAGTCTCAAGAACTGGTATTTTTCAAACTTGGCTTATTTGATCTGAGACGGCTTGCCTGGAATTGTCCATCTCACTGTCCCATTAGCAGCTTCCCCTTGACTTAACTCTTCTTTGACACTTTAAACCCATTTATTGTGACTCTTAACGTTGCTAAGTCCCAGCCTTGTCAGGGCTCAGTGTTGCAGCACCAGCTGACTTAGGAGCATAATGTCATTTTCAAGAGTGCTTGGGCTCTGTCTACACTGCCTGGGTTAGCGGAACTCGAGCCGGCAGACGTAGGGCTTGAGCATCTACACTCATCTGTAACCCTACGTTCGGAAGTCTTGAACCCTGAAATTTGGCCCACAGGATGGTGGGTGCTTTCTGCAGACTCCCAGAGTGTGAGCCCCGTGGAGCTGCATCTACACTGCAAAGCAATAGGGCTTGAACCCTGGGTCCTGGCTTGACTCAGGCTCATATGCTCAACCCTGTGGGATCCTGGATCGCTGGGTCCAAATCCTGTGTTAGTATGATTTGTGTGTAGACGAAAGGGGTGGGGGGTTAGGCTTGAGCCTGAGTTCGAACCCTGGGCTTACATTGCAGTGTAGACATACCCTTAGGCTCCCGAGTCTCACTGAAAGACACTAGGACTTAGGCTCCTAAGTCAGTTAAGTTTTGCAACAAGGAGTGGAGCAGCCCTTAAATACCTTCACAAAAATCTGGCTGTAGCTACCGAACCCCTGTTACACTGGGGCTTTCCTTTAAAAATGTACAGGAAGAGCCATGCTGTTCCTGTGGCCACTAGAAGGCGCAGTTTCCCCAGATACAGCTGGAAAGCTGCTCTCCGAAGCTGTGCTGTTTTGGAGTAGCCTATTGCAAGGGAGCGAATGTGATCTGGCTAAGATAGAGGCTGCTTGGTGGTGAAGGCAGATCTGGGTGCCTTTTCCTAGGCAACACATTGCCAAACTCTACCCTGGTCCCCTCAGTATCCAGCAGGTGTTTACGCAGCTGGTCATGTAGAATAGGAATGAAGTAGCTTAGCCTGTTTGCCTGGAGAGTTTCTGGTTCCCAGACTTGGTTTAGCAAAATTTCTTTTTAAAGAATGAGCTTTTGAGGAGCTTTCCTTTAGAATTTGACTAGCAGCCAAATAGCCGCAGCTGGCCAAAGCGCCAGGAGAAGCTCCGGGTCCACATTCCTCACCAGCTGGGACCAGAGGCTGAAGAATAAATGAAAGGCGGCTGCTCTGTCTCTGGGAGTCTCCTGCAGACTGTCTCAAGCACTGCACAGCACAGCCATCTGGGGCAGAATCAGACGTCCACGGCTCTTAATCCTAGAGCGGTCACTGGAGCTCCAGACGGCAGCCTGTGATGGGAAACAGCAGCAGAGCATTTGGGGGATGGGACGGTCAGATGCATGAATGTAAAACTGGCTACACTTTCTCAGGCTCTTGATACCAGCCTGTTCTGAAGGCAAATCCTCGTTTACAGGCTGTCGAGGAAGCTGGTAAACCGTGGGTCTCTTTTGCACACCCTCTGCCCCATTTCCTGCCCCCAAACCCAGCAGCCTTGATGTTCGCTCTGCACACGGTAGAGCATCTGCCCCCCAGGAAGCTCGCGCACCAAGGGGGTCAACGCATCCCTGGGGAGAGACAAATGTCATTGTTCTGGTGAGCAACGGTGCATTTCCCCATGGACCTGGGCCGTGCAACGGCAGCCCTCCTCTCCCTGAGCAAAGAACGCTGATGCTGCTGCATCCCGGTCCCTGCAGAATGGTGGCTGCCTGAGCACTGCCCTGGGGCTGCTATCGCGTGGCATTGAGCACCAATGCTTCCCCAATACCCTTGGCTTACTAGCGTGCCTGCAGGGCAGATCAACACAGGGATGCTGTGCCACGTGCCCTGCCCAGGATATGTCACCACGTAACTAAAGCCAGAGCCCCTGCCCTGCCATGTAGAGTATCTGAGGGGTCCAGGCCAAGGGCGGGTCCAGGGGACGGGATGAAGGGGTGTGGCTGGGGTATAACTGTACTAGAGAGACAAGGGGGGGAGGGGATCTTTTATTGGACCAGCGTCTGTTGGTGAGAGAAGTCAGGGCTAGGGAATGACTTTGTACTGGGATTTTTCTGTATATTTGCAATATTTGGGTTAGAAATAAAAACCAAATGGACTTTGTGTTACCTGCTCTGTGGGCTGCCTTACTGTGCGAGCGGGAGGGGTTGGCTCCTGCTAGACTCCTCTAAAGCGCCCTCTCCCACCTGCCCCAGCGACAGGCCTTAGCAGACCCCTGGGCACTGTAACAAACACGAGGTGCTTTCTCCTGGGCCCAGCTCCCCCACCAGTTTCTGAACGCGCCTAGCCACCATAACACTGTAGGGGCGGGGTCAGGGGATAGCAGCACAATCAATCTGTTAGCCATGTGCCCCTCTTAATGGCTCCAGTAAGTCTGTTATTCGGGTGGCCACTGCTTAATTCCCTGCTTAATGCACTTGTCTGGGAACACACTGTCAGTAAAATGTACAGTCGATTAGTCCTATTGAATCTCCATCTTACCAGTGGCAGGAAAACTCCCCTCCCTTTGCTCACATGATCCTTCTGCCCTGCAGAGAGAGGTGGGCTTCCATGTCTGGCATCCGTAAGGGGAGCTGCATGAAAGCAGTGTGGGCTTGCCCTTGGGGCGGGTAGCCTGGGAGCAGCAGGACATTTGGGGTGCTGTGCTGCGGGCCAAGGCCACTAGTGCTGGAGGCGTTGGGGGATTGTTGGGAGTCTGAGGAGGGCTCAGACCAAAGCAGGTGGCTATTGGGTGAGTGTAGAGGCCAGAACTGATCCAACCCACCCCTCCCCTTCCAGGGTCTAACTCAGGAGCCCACAGCACGACTCCCCAGGGTGGTTTGTCCCTAGGCACCTCCCCAGGGCTTTTGAAAGGAAAAGCTACTTTAGTGCTTTGAAAACCTATTGACAGAACGGCTCAGTGTGTAGCCACTGTACAAACCACGGCCCCCGTGTGCTATAGAAAGCCAGTTCCATAACAGGCGTGGTCAGCATGCAAACCGGCGTGCTCTGCCGCTGAGCTGCCATTTGTTACTGTCACGCCTAGGAGACCTGCTCCTGGGTGGGATCCCCCGTGGTAGGTGAACAAAAAGACTGTCCCTGCCCTAAGGCACTGATGATCCTGTACTGTGTGCACTAGATACCTACGGGCTCTTTTAGAACCTGTTTGTATTGTGGTAGCTGCCTGGGATATGTCTACACTGTGGCTGGGCACAAGCTTCCCAGCCTGGGTTGGCAGACTAGTGCTAGCAGGCAGTGGCGGAGGCCAGCTCCCTGGATCTGAGCTCCGGGAGAGATGGAGCAGGACCCCATGGTGCTAGGTGCTGTACAAATGTTACCAATCTGGTTCTTGTTTTCTCAGCATTCATTGAGCTACTCTGGCACCCAGTGAGGCTGGGGATGTGGGCTCCCAGCACGTGCTTTAGGAAGAACAGCCTTGCAAGGCTTGGGAGTTCAGTGACTCTTCTGGCCAGTGCTACCTAGGGAAACGATCCCTGTAATTCAGGGTCTCTAACTGAGCACCCCAGAGCCTAGCAGGATCGAGGGGTTCCCAGCTGAAGTTAACATCAAATGGGAAAGAAGACGTAACTTCTTGAGGGTGATTAACTGCAGGAGCAGCATAGGCAGGGATGGGGTCACTGGGAGCATTGCTGGAGTCTGTAAATGGGGGTGGGGGGGGACACTAGTTCAACAAGTCACTAGGCTGCTCAAGGATCTCGTCTGTAGGGAAGAACAATTCCTCCAGTGCAGGAGCGGCTGGGTGACTGGCTCTGCAGGAGGTCAGACCGGCCCATCAGCATAGTCCCTGCTGGCCTTAATTCAGTGAGAATTAGGCCTTGCATTGGACAGAGAGACTTCAAAGCCAGGTGCTTAGCTCCTGCTGATGTAACCACAGCGCTTGCTTATCAGACCTTGCCATCTGCATTACTTTGACACAGACTTCACACTGGCAGTGGAATCAAGCGTGTTCTGCTCTGTGCCTCCCCATCCCAGCCAGTCTCTCTGCTGTCTCGTGCCCTGTTGGGCGGTACCATGATTGGGAACAGCCGAGGCAGCACTCTAGGCTGGTGTTTGTTCCATTCTCTGCTCCAAGTTGTGCCGTCCCACTGGCAATTGGCGTGGGGTGGGCAGCAAGATCCTTGCAATCAATTCCCCTCCCTCCTCACAGCTGCTCCCGGGCTCTGCACACCCAGAAATCAATCTGAGCAGCCTGGACTTGTGAAAACGCTTCCCCTGAGCCAGGCAGTAGAGTAACACCTTTCCCAACATGAGGCTGCTCGCCTTTCCCTGGCTGTGGAGGTGAGAGCTTTTAATAAGCACTGTGGGGCCTCTTGCCGATCTGTGCTAACGATGGACGGTGTTTGGAGGCTTTAATGATGTCTTTAGGGCCTTGGTGAATGCAAACACCAGCTTAATGAACCAGACGGTCTGCCAGTAAATCTTTCTGGCTGGAATTAGCAGATTGAACCAGTGACACCTGCTCTCAGGAGGGAAGGGGGAGGAGTGTGGGGTGGAAAGCAGCCCGGAAGAAAGATGGTGTTTGAGGATTCAGGGATGTGATTGTTTGGTGGTGGGGGACCCTGCCAAGTTTCTGAGTGTCTTTCTCCGCCACACGCCGTTTGAACCAACAGAGCCTCAGACTGGGGCTTTGGCAGGTAAAGGCAAAAATTAGCTCCTGCGGGCAAAACCTATGTGCACTTCCAGCCCTGCTGTTGGTGCAGTTCAATGAGCAAGTACCAGGAGCTCTGTTACTGGAACAGAGACGTGACCACACGCCCTGGTCCGCAGGAGCCTGCGCTGCGTGGCTGCTCTTTGTGATGGAGGGAGGCAGCCTCCAAGCTCTCCCTGGTCAGGCTGTGGTTGTTTTAAACTTAGAAATATCAAATCTTGTCCCTGCTCCTGCGGGAGATCTGCTTGGAGGAGCAGAAAACGAGCTCAGCATCTTCAGATCTCTACTGAAGGGGGATGCTGAATACTTTATAAAGCGCTTTCTTCCCAGGTGGCCAGATTTTGGATTGAACACTGTTAATACTGGAGTGTTAAACAGCCTGATTAAAAATCCCGTCTCTCCACTGCTCTGGCTCTAGCCCCGTGCAATGTCCTAATCTTGCTAGTTCTCCCATTCTCTGAGGGGTCCTCCAGCAAAACAATAGGGGAGAAAGTGATCAGATTGATTGATTTGTTCTGGTTTTTAATATGTTAAAAAAGCAGGAATAACCTTTCCTGTCACGTAATAAAGTTGCTCTTTATACATAAGAAAGAAGTGCAAAAAAAAAAATAATGCTGCCATTTAACACAAAAGTCCTTCTCACCGTTGTGGTAGCAGCAGGGATGAATCCAGAGTCAGTAGTCCTGGCTCCCATTCCTGGCACTGGGAGAGGAGTATGGTCTAGTGGTTGGATCAGGGAAAATGGGAGTTTAGACTGCTGGGTTCTGCCCTGACTCATTGTGTGAACTTGGGGAAATTAACTTCCCCTTTGTCTCCATTTCCCCATCTTTAAGAGGGGCAGAATATCTCCCATCTGGGGATGCTGAGGTGGTTTGTATTTATAAAATGCTTTGAGAGTGAGACCTGCAGCTGGAGAGCTCTAGAGAAGGGCAAAGTATGTGAAACAACTTCCAAAAGTACACATAATGGACCTGTAAAAGCCAGTGTTGTGACGACAGGACAAACACCCACCAGCCATGGACTTACCAGGACTCCGGTATGCCAACATGAACCATTATTCGTTAGTCACCTGACTGAGCCCAGTTCCTGCATCAGATTTTTTAGTTGCACGTCCCTGCGTGAAAGCGAAGCCATTAGAAATCCCTGCTCTTCCTTTAAATAGGCTAAGCTCTGTCCCGATCCCGCATGGAAATAGTTGGGCCTAGTTCCCATCTGGGCCAAGCAGGTGGAGCTGGTGTGAAGTCAATGGAGTTGTAGCTGCTTAGGCCAGGTCTCTCTCAAATTCCCTTGTGTTAGAGTTTGGATTCAGCGCCTGCTGGGTCCCGTTGAAGGGCAGTGATCTGCTAGAGCAAATGTTTATAAATCTGCACCTGCAGTAAAGGCTCTGGTTTTTTTGGCTCCCGGCACATTATAGCTTCACATTTGGAAAGGAGCGGGTCTGTTCAGTCTGAACGAGCTTCCTTCTACAGCAGGGAAAATAACAGAGCAAGAAAGAACCAATGGAAAGTCACAGAATATCAGGGTTGGATGGGATTTCAGGAGGTCATCTAGTCCAACCCCCTGCTCAAAGCAGGACCAAGCCCCAGAGAGATTTTTGCCCCAGATTCCTAAATGGCCCTCTTAAGGATTGAGCTCATAACCCTGGCTTTAGCAGTCCAATGCTCAAACCACTGAGCTATCCCTCCCCCTGTAAGTCTTTAGGGCGAGCGCAGTGTGTGAGACTCATTCTGTAAGACAGCTGCCTCACAGCTCTGCTCCAGGCAAGCTCACTGTATCAAAGCTCAGGATGCAGACCACAGTTGTGGTAGTCAGAGCACTGAGTAAATAACTGACTTTTTGGTTCAGTGGCCAAAATAATAATAATAATAATTAATAAATAAATTGGGGGGGCGGGTGAAACTATTCCCCAGATTTGCCCTGGATTTATGAAAAATACATTTTTAGCAATATTTCTGTTCACTGAAAATTTGATACCCAGCTTCACTGTGTACCTCATGTAGTTCCTTCCCCGTCAGCCCCCATGGTGCCCCTGTGTCCTCTGGAACAGCGAGTGCTGTGAGTCGGGCTGGACTAGGGGTTCCAATCTCGATCCAAAGTCCCCAGAAGCTCAGCGGTGGTTGGATCCAGGGGGTCGATTTCAGCTGCTTCTTGGTTATTTGGAACAAGTGGCAGAAGTAGGCAGAGTCCCCTTGCTCACCCCAGTTCGCAGGTGGTTTCTCCGCCAGGCTGACTGACGGCCATCTGTGCCTTGTGGCTGATCTCTGCACTGGAGCAGGTTGACTGTTTGTTCAGCCAGAGGGACTGTGATGGGCAGCCCTGGGCAGAGCAGGGGTGTTGCTGCCTCCTGAGGTTTTTCTGGCTGGAGTTTATAAATTGTCTCTCATTAGTCAGCAGGGGTTTGCTTGGGAAAGTGACAAGGCCAAGACAAGAGTAGCTGCCTGGGACTGCAGCTTCATCCAGCTGTTCCCTGCAAGGGGCACCCACACCCACTGGAGAGGTGAGTCCTTTTGGCTTGGACATGCCACGGGCTCCCAGCTTGCAGGCCAGGGAGCCGGGAACCTCTCTGCACTGCAGAAGGAGACGCACCCAGAGGAGCGGGTTCGTAGAGCTGCGTTTTGAATACAGGAAGGACGGGGTGTGTTGGGAACTCAGACATCGGGCCTGCTCCTGTGCTCCGGAAGTTCAGTTCCTGACTTCGGTGGGAGCAGGATCGGGCCCATCGGGCGAGTCCAATGTGTAGTGGAGGAGAATGGGTGTCCGGATTCGTGTAAAGCGTGATTCCAGTGAAACTTGGGGGAATTTTCCCGGTGACCAAACGAGAAGCTACCATCTAACTAGAGCATTTCCTGTGCTGCAGCGTCTGTTCCTAGCTCACTGGCCGAACCAACCCCCCGTCCTGAGGGAAGTTTCCTGCTCCCCCCTCTGTCGCTCTCTCTGGGTGAGCAAACAGCCTGCCCGTGAGAGGGTGCTGGAGTTCGGGGAGCCTGTCTGCCCTTCAGAAACAGCCATGCCCAAGGCAGTCACACGTGGAGGTTAGCTGGGAGAAATAACCATGTCATAGAAATTTCTGTCCGTTCCAGCTGAGGAATAAGGAGAGACGGACACAGCTAGCCAAGCAAGGAGCCCCGGGAGGGGCGATCCGTTTATTTCAATTGCAATTGGGTTCGAGCTCATAAGTCAGCAAGAACAAAGAAAACACTTACACCAAAGCATTATATGCAGTTGCTTATGATAATCTATCACTCTATGATTGGCCAAAATTTGCTATCATTACCATACATAATTAGCAAGTTACATGTATCTGCCCCTCTTATGACCCCTTATTGTTCATCTACTTGCCCCCTCCTCCTTGCTTATTTTTCAAACTAAGCGGTTAGCTATCTACAGGACGCAGGCACAGAAAGGTCCATTGTCTCCAGGTTTGGAGTTTGGCAACATTTCCTCTTGAAGGAACTTCCTGACTACCTATAGCTGACCCTGCATTTTGTCCTTCTTCTTTCTCCCATGTGTACGTGATAAATTTGCCCCCTGGCACTTAAGTAGAATAATTTTATATCAACCACTAACCCCAACAACAGGGTTGGTGTTGGACAAGGCCCCAGGCAAACCGGCCCTGCTCCAAATTCCTTGCTAGGTGCTTTACCGAGCGCAGCAGAACCTGAGGAGCTCTGGCCTCCTGGACACCCAGCTAGAGCCTGTGTCCCTCAGCCGTGGACACTGGGCTCCTGCACATTCTCCCACCTTCCTGCCATGCTTTGAGTATTTTATTCTCCAGCAGTGCCTGGCTCTCCTGAGGCCACTCCCCGACCCCCCAGTACGTTTCTCTAGTGGTGTGGTCAGACTCACTCTAATTAAATCTGCCTCTTTGAAATGATCCAGCTGCTCCTGCCTTTACTGGGCTCTTAGTGCTACGAATCCACCACTGGCCTTGAACTACAGTTCCCGGCGTGTCAGCTGAGGCTGTCTTGCTCACTAGCTAAGCAGGAGGCTGGGATGCCTGGGTTCTGTTCCCTGAGCAGTCACAGATCCCTGCTAGAGAAACATCTGGGGGGTTAGTATTTGCTCTGGCATCCTATAGGGCTTTCCCGTCAGGGAGCTCTGTGCCTGGATTTCTAGTGGTTTTCTTTCTGGGGGTCAGAATTTCTCAGGCTGCCTCGTGAATTTGTTACTCATCCCGCTTCCGCGCACCAAACCTCCGTATTTTCCTCTTGGGAAGCTGTGCTTCTGACCGTTCTCTGAGGGCTGTACCCTTAGCACTGCTGCTTTCTTTGAGGCCTGGTCTACACTACAGACGTATAGCGGTATAACCGTATCACTCAGGAGTGTGAACCCCCACCCCCACCCCGAGCGATAGTTATACTGACCTCACCCCGGTGTAGACAGCTCCCTGTCAACGGGAGAGTAACAGCATCTTCACGAACGTGCTACAGCAGCGCAGCTGCACCAGTGTCGCCGCTGCGCTATCCGTGAAGACAAGCCCGTAGGTGCTGAATGCCAAGCTAACTTTGCCCTTTGATTTCCAGAACAGAGCGACAGGGCCAGCTGCAGCCGAGCTCCGCTTGACAAGGCACGTCAGCATTGCTATGACCTCCAACTCCAGTGCAGGGAACAGCTCCAGCTCTGTGCTGAGTGACCTCTTCCTCCTCCAATCCAGGAGGCTCTTTGCTTCCATCTACTTTCTCATTTTCCTGCTGGGTGTGCCTGGGAATGTCCTGCTGCTCCTGGTCCTGATCCCAGACCTCATGAGGACTGGTGGCAGCCATGTCTCCCGCCTGACCGGGCCCCTGCTGGTCAATATTGCTCTCCTGGACCTCCTCTTCTTCCTCTACGTCGTCCCGGTGATGTTCGGCAATGTGCTCTTCAAGGGCTGGCCCTTGGGCTACGTGGTGTGCGTCACCTACAACAGCCTGTCCCTCTCCATCATCTTTGCCAATTTCTACAGCCTGCTGGCAGTCTCCCTGCTGCGCTACGTGGCGGTGACCCACCCCACGCGCACCATGGCTGTGTCCCAGAGGCTCATCGCCTGGGCCTGCGTGTTTATATGGGTGCTTGGCTTCCTCTTCTCCATCCCCTTGTGGATTCACTACACAACGGTGGAGGTAGAGGGGGAGACGTACTGTGTGAACCAAATGCCCAAGCAGCAGTTGGCTCTTTACTTCAGGCTCCTGGGGGGCTTGGCGTTCCTTCCCCCCATGCTACTGATGATCCTCTGCTACTCCAGTATCATCTTCACCCTGTGGGTTAGGAGGGGGCTGGCCGTCCACACGGCCTCCAGTCTCCAGGTTAACAGGCGTGCAACGGTCATGGCTCTGGTCACTGTGGTGACCTTTGTGGTTATGTGGGTCCCCTACTGGCTGGTGGTTTTCCTCACGAAGGATGATGAGTTGCTCACCACAGGCCCCATGTACTTGGTGTCCAACCTGACCACCTTGCTGGCCTACGCCAACCGCTGCGTCAATCCCATCATCTGCTTCAGCGTCTCCAGCCAGTATCAGGCCGGGCTGAGGAAGCTCGTGAGGCGGACAGGGTGCTGCCTTGAGCCAAGGTGCTCCACGGACACGGTCAGGATGGAAGTTGCGGCTGGTGAGGGAGGAGCGCTGTAGGGGCTGATGGGGCTGGGCGGAGCTGAGATGAGGAAGGCATGGAGCAGGTCTGATGCTCTCCGTCCTAGCTACATGTGACTATGCCCATTCCAGGCTGCTCCTGGTACCTTTCCCGTGTGCCTGGTCCACATGTAGAGGGACTTAGCTGGGCCTCATCACTCAAGCATGAGCCTTTATTGCCTGTAGAGCAAGAGGCCCCAAGTTCAGTCCCCATGGCTGGTGGGTGTGTAATATTGCATACGCCAGATTAGCTCTTCAGTCCCTGTCCTGGGCCCAGGGCACCCCAGACTGGGCCATTCCCAAATGGTGCCGTAGACACCCAGCCTCCCAGACGTGGTGAAGAAGTCAGCAGGGCGGGCAGCCTGACTGGCTGAGAACCAAGCGCATCCTATTGCATGGGGTAAGCTGCTGCCTCAACCTTGCTTGGCTGTCTTGGTTCTAGACAGGAAGCTCCATGGGGCCGCAGCTGTGATATTGTCACAGGTTTGTACATCCCCACGCATGCTGGGCCCAGCCCGGATCGACCAGAGGAGAGGGGCTGTATGCAGCAATAGGCAATGGGCTCTCTGGGCTGCGCCCTGCATAGGGTGACCACACAACAAGTGTGAAAAATTGGGACCGTAGTGGGGGGTAATAGCTTATATAGGAAAAAAACCCCAAAATCGGGACTGTCTCTATAAAATCGGGACATCTGGTCACCCTAGCTCTGCAGGAGCTCAGCCGCTGATTGTCACAGTCCCGTCAGGCCTTAAAATCTGATTCTTCAGGTGTTGTTTCAACATGACGTTAGCAATAAATCAGGGGCCTGGCCCTCACAGGGAGGGGCTGTATCATCTGGTCCTTATCACGTGTTACGATACCGCCTAGAGTCCCGTGTTCCAGGCACGGTACAAGTGCAGAGCACACCGTCGGCTCTTTGGGGCAGGCGCTAGCGAGGTAAACTAGGAGCTCCCCCAGCCTGCCCCTCCCCTCACCCACTTTGCTCTGCCTTGACTAGAATTTTGGTCTCTAATACTCTAGCAGCTTCATTACAAAATGTGAATAAAAACGAGTGCATGACAAGAACGTTCCCTTGTCCAGTTCGTTGGGCAGGTGGGGTGACGCTGGGTTGCTGGAGGCCAACAGGCAGAGCTCTGCGAGAAGTATCAGCCAAAGGGGACCTGGCCTCTGTCTGTTTGATAGCTCTTGGGTAGCGTCGGTGGATTGCTTTCAATATCAGTTACTGGGGTAGATTAGTGTTAATTTATTATAGTCGCACCCACCAGCCCCACTTGAGATCAAGACCCCAGTGTGCAAGGTGCTGTACATATGTGCATACATAGCTTTGTCTACTCCAATGTTTGTGATTTAGCTCTACCAGTGTAGTTAGATCTACACCCCCAGTCGTGGATATAGTCAGAGCAAGAGAAAGGTGGCTATGCCAGTAGAACTATTCCTCTAAGGCAGTGGTTCTCAAATGGTGGGTTGGGACCCGGTTTTAATGGGGTCACCAGGGCTGGTTTAGATTTTCTGGGGCCCAGAGCCAAAGCTGAAGCTCAAGCCCCTTTGCCCAAGGGCTTCAGGCCTGGGCGGTGGGACCATAGGCGCCGAGTCCTTGGGTGCTCCAGGGCTGGTGAGAAAAATTAGCGGGTGCTTAGCACCCACCGGCAGCCAAGCTCCCCCCTCCTCTGCCCCCCAGCACCTCTCACCTGTCAGGTTTCAGAGTAGCAGCCGTGTTAGTCTGTATCCACAAAAAGAACAGGAGTACTTGTGGCACCTTAGAGACTAACAAATTTATTAGAGCATAAGCTTTCGTGGACTACAGCCCACTTCTTCGGATGCATATATGCTTATGCTCTAATAAATTTGTTAGTCTCTAAGGTGCCACACGTACTCCTGTTCTTTCTTCTCACCTGTCAGTGGCCCTGCTGACCAACTCCTCCCCCTCCCTCCCAGTGCCTCCCGCCCACCACGAACAGCTGTTTGGCACATGTACAACACTCCGGGAGGGAGGGGAAGGAGCGGGGATGGGGTGTGCTCGGGGGAGTAGGTGAGTAAGGGGTGGGGGCAGGGGTGTGGGGTGTGAGTGGGGCAGGTGCAGGGGTGGGAAGAGGCAGGGTGAGGGTTGGGGTTTGAGGCAGGGGTGGAGTGCGGGCGGTGTCTGGGAGTTGAGCACCCCCCAGCTAGAGGGAAAGTCGGCACCTATGGGTGGGGCTCAGGTTACAGGTCCCCTGCCTGGGGCTGAAGCCTTTGGGCTTTGGCGCTCTCCCCCGCCCCGGGGTGGGCTGAAGCTTCAGACTCTCCTCCTGGGGCGATGTAGTAATTTTGGTTGTCAGAAGGGGGTTGGGGTGCACTGACGTTTGGGAATAAGCTGTATCAGCTCTCTCCTCTCGGCTGGGGTACAGCAACCCGCCACACCTGGGCAGGAAGCCTTTAGCGCTGATGAAACTCCAGCTAGTCCAGAACAGTGCAGCACGGTCTCCTCAGCACCACGGGCTCCCGTGAGCACATCTCACCCATCCTACATTCTCTACCCCGGCATCCCAGAGAACAGGCCTCTGCACGGGGCTCCATGGTCTGGTAAGAACCTGAACTCTGTCGATTAGAGGATTACAATACTCCTGTCTGACTTCGGAACCTCTGGGCTCTGCTGCTCCGGCCCAGTGCAATGCTCCACAGTCTGGCAAAGGGGTTTGTGGGGCTGGTGCCCTGTGATATGTGGGACAGAATGGACCATCTGGTGGTTCTCTCTGGCCTTAAACTTGAATCTGTCTCTCTGCAAGAGACACGATTTCCTCGGAGGCCGGTCCCAGGCCGTGGAATGAACCCCCAGGGGGGAAAGGCCATCCCAAACCTCCCCACCTTCTGATCCAAGTGTAAGGCACAGTTCTCTGACCTGCCACCTCTGCTCTAGTTTTATGTTAATGTGGCTATTTAAAAACAGAATACCCCCCTCCTAAAATCCCCCCAAAACATGACCCCACAGCACGTGCTGCCCCAGGGGGCGGATCAGAGAGCGAACTGTGTGACAGATGTTGGCCACATTGCTTAGTGCACAGCTGGAAGATGCTCAGAAACTCCGGCTCTGTGCCATTGAACTGTATATAGCCGCCAGCCAAACTGATGCTCTTGGTACAAAGTCTGCAGGTGGGGCAGGCCCTGGTATGAGAGACAGGCCCTGCTCCAAAGCGTGTATGGCATAAATCAGTGAGATAGGTCAGTTCTACATGGCAGCGTTTTGTCAGCGTAGCTGTGGGTCAGGACTGTGAAAACATCATGTCCCGTAAGTGACATACCTGCACTGGCAAAATCCCCATGTAGACACCGCGTAGACCAGCTTATACCTTTGGACAGGCTAGCTTATGTCATTTGGAGAGGTAGTGTAATTATACTGGCAGAAGAACTCCTGTGCTAGCATACACTGCATCTTTGTTAGGGTGTCATTATGTACCAGCAAAGTCTTTGTAGGCTAGTTCAGAGCATGAGAGGGGAAACTGAGGTACAGGTGGGGGTGTGACTTGCCCAAAGTCATCCGCAGGCCCACGACAGATCCAGGAAGAGACCCCAGGTTTCTTGACCTAGGTGCCATGCCCCAGCCACTGAGCCATGCTGCCTGTCTGGGGAGTTCTTGAAATGCTATAATGTACGCTAATATTGCTACGTTTTATGCCATGTAGGTGGAGCTGGCTATTAGTTTGTTTCTATATGCATCTGATTTTACCCTGAGATTCTCCTGTGGCGCTCAGGTGGTGTCCCAGAGAGTGTATTGCTTCACCTCCATGGCGAATCAGCTGTTTGGTCCCTGGGAGGGAATTCAGCAGCACTGGCCTCCGGAGGGAACATTAATGGTGCTACTGTTTCCAGGTGGGGTGGAAGGCAGGAGACATTGGCTCCTGGAACACTAGGTGTGAATGAGCTCAGTGTTAATGAGGTCCCATGGGGAGCAAAGGGGGGTTGCTGGGCTGGAAGATGCGTCTGGCTTCTCCAAAGAACTCACCCAGTAAGATTCCATTTCTATCGGCTGCAGCAGCATGCTGGGCTGAGCACACTTGCCTTGAGGTCAACGGTAACATGGTTCCCCAGGCCTGTGATGTGACTAAACCTGCTCTGCAGGTAGGTCCTGTTCCTGCCAGGCGCTGAGCACACCCACACCACTCGCGCTGACCTGCAGGACGGCGCCCAGGCTGTAGGTAGAGAGCCAAGCATGTCATTGGTCTCTGGCACTGATCAGTGTAACTTGTGGCCGCAGCCGTGCTCCCCTCGGCTTTGTTTGATGACAAGTCCCAGAGCAAGAGAACTTTAAGCTGCTGCAGCCGGCTTTTGTCATTCTTGGTCCTCTTGGGTGCTTGTTCCAGATTGTCCCTCGCCCTGCAATACTTGAGGCGTGTGTTACAGCAGTGCCCCCAGCTGAAATCAGGGCCTTGGTGCTAGGTGCTGTTCATGCACATAGTGAGAGATGGACTCTTGGCTCCTTTATTTTTAAAACACTCATGCACATGCACACTTGCTTTTTAACATGACGCTGCCCCACCAGCCCTGGTGCTGCGTTCAGCTCTGTGCAAGCCGTTCCCGGCCCGCTCTGCACAAGGCTCACTTCTGAAGGACTGATGGTGTTCTCCATGTGTGGCAGATCGGGAGTGTCCTGGCTCAAGCCTGGCTTTAGGTGTCGTGTGGGGTGCACAGATGTGGCTCTGCCCAGTCACAGGTGTTCGCCCTGGACGTTTGTCTGGTGGCCTGGGAGAGTAGGACTGATAGTGCTGAATCCCCCGAAACTCACTGCTTTAACCCCAACTCTTCTGTAGTACAGGAACGCAGAGCAACTGAGTGCAGAGCGCTGCTGTAGCTGCCCATCCTGCTGATGCTGCCTCATGGAAACCATCCTCCAGCACCCAGGTCCCTTCTCTTCTGGTTGGGCCCCAGCACAGTCATGGCAAAACTCCTGCTGACTTGACTAGGAGCAGGCCTGGGCCCTTGGTTTCTGATCTAATGTCTAGGAATGTATGAAAATAGGAGCAGTGGGCATCCTGAGTTCCAGCTGCTTGTGCTGGTGATGGCATGGTCCCAATCTTCCAAGGAAAGTCAAAGGAACAGTCCCAAGAGTGAAATGCCTGCAAGCTGCATGGAAATTAAAAAAAAAATCATAATAGAGGCTCAAATTAAATGTATATCCCCAATTAAAAAGAATAGTAAGAGGACCAAAAAACTGCCACCTTGACTAAAACACAGAATAAAAGAAGCGGTGCAAGGCAAAAAGGCATCCTTTAAAATTGGAAGTGAGGAATGTAGAAAGGAGCATAAGCTCTGGCCAGTCAAGTGTAGAATGATAATTAGGCAGACCAAAAAAGAATCCACAGAGCAACTAATAAAAGACTCAAAATCTAACAGCAATTTTGTTTTAAGTACATCAGAAGCAGGAAGCCTGCCACTCAGTGGGGCCACTGGATGATCAAGATGCTAAAGGAGCACTCAAGGAAGACAAGGCCATTGCAGAAAAACTATATTAATTCTTTGTATCAGTCTTCACGGCTGAGGATGGGAGGGAGATTCCACACCTGAGCCATTCTTTTTAGGTGACAAATCTCAGGAACTGTCCCAGATTGAGGTGTCATTAAAGGAGGTTTTAGAACAAATTGATAAATTAAACAGTAATATGTCACCAGGCCCAGATGATATTCACCCAAGAGTTCTGAAGGAACTTAAATATGAAATTGCAGAAGTACTAGTTGTAGTACGCTTAAATAAAGCTCTGTATCAGCTGACTAGAGGATAGTTAAAGTAATGCCAATTTTAAAAAAAAGGCTCCAGAGGTGATTCTGGCAATTATAGGGTAATAAGCCTAACCTCAGTACCAGGCAAATTGGTTGAAACTACAGGAAAGAACAAAACTATCAGACATATAGATGAACATAATTTGTTGGGGAAGAGTCAGCATGGTTTTTGTAAAGGGAAATCATACCTCACCAATCCACTAGAATTCTTTGAGGGGGTCAACAAGCATGTGAACAAGGGGGATCCAGTGGATATAGTGTACCTGAATTTTCAGAAAGTCTTTGACATGGTCCCTCACCAAAGGCTTTTAAGCAAAGTAAGATGCTATGAGATAAGAAGGAAGGTGCTCTCATGGATGGGTAACTGGTTAAAAGATAGGAAACAAAGGGTAGGAATAAATGGTCAGTTATCAGACTGGAGAGAGGTAAATAGTAGTGTCCCCCAGGGGTCTGTACTGGGCCCAGTCCTATTCACCATATTCATAAATGTTCTGGAAAAAGGAGTAAACCGTGAGGTGGCAAAATTTGCAGATGATACAAAACTACTCAAGATAGCTAAGTCCCAAGCATACTGCAAAGAGCTACAAAGGGATCTCACAAAACTGGGTGACCGGGTAACAAAATGGCAGAGGAAATTCAATGTTGATAAATGCAGAGTAATGCACATTGGAAAACATAATTCCAACTATCCATATAAAATGATGGGGTCTAAATTAGCTGTTACCACTCAAGAGAGAGATCTTGGAGTCATTGTGGATAGTTCTCTGAAAACATCCACTCGATGTGCAGCGGCAGCCAAAAAAGGGAACAGAATGTTAGGAACCATTAGGAAAGGGATAGACAATAAGACAGTGAATATCATAATGCCACTATGGAAATCCATGGTACGCCTTGACTAGTGTATGCAGTTCTGGTCGCCCCACCTCAAAAAAGCTATATTAGAATGGGAAAAGGGCAACAAAAATGATTAAGGGTATAGAACAGCTTCCATATGAGGCAAGATTAAAAAGACTGGGACTTTTCAGCTTGGAAAAGAGACAGCTAAGGGGGGCTCTGACAGAGGTTTTAAAATCATAACTGGTGTGAAGAAAGTGAATAAAGAAGTGTTATTTACTTCTTCATATAACGCACAAATCAGGGGTCTCTCAATGAAATTAACAGCAGCAGGTTTAAAACAAACAAAAGGAAGCATTCACACAACAGTCAACCTGTGGAACTCTTTGCCAGGGGATGTTGTGAAGACCAAAACTATAACTCAGTTCAAAAAAGAGTTAGATCAGTTCCTGGAAGATAAGTCCAGCAATGGCTATTAGCCAAGGTCAGGGATGCAACCCTAGGCTCTGGGTGTCCCTAAACCTTTGACTGCCAGAAGGAGAGCTGGCTGTATTTTAAAGAATCCTTATTGCGGGTGCAGGAACAAACCATCCCAATGTGTAGAAAGAATAGTAAATATGGCAGGCGACCAGCTTGGCTAAACAGTGAAATCCTTGCTGATCTTAAACGCAAAAAAGAAGCTTACAAGAAGTGGAAGATTGGACAAATGACCAGGGAGGAGTATAAAAATATTGCTCAGGCATGCAGGCAGGAGTGAAATCAGGAAGGCCAAATCACACTTGGAGTTGCAGTTAGCAAGAGATGTTAAGAGTAACAAGAAGGGTTTCTTCAGGTATGTTAGCAACAAGAAGAAAATCAAGGAAAGTGTGGGCCCCTTACTGAATGAGGGAGGCAACCTAGTGACCGAGGATGTGGAAAAAGCTAATGTACTCAATGATTTTTTTGCCTCTGTCTTCACGAACAAGGTCAGCGCCCAGATTGCTGCACTGGGCAGTACAGTATGGGGAGAAGGTGACCAGCCCTCTGTGGAGAAAGAAGTGGTTCGGGACTATTTAGAAAAAATGGACGTGCACAAGTCCATGGGGCCGGATGCGCTGCATCCGAGGGTGCTGAAGGAGTTGGCAGGTGAGATTGCAGAGCCATTAGCCATTATTTTTGAAAACTCATGGCGATCGGGTAGTGATCAATGGCTCCATGTCTAGTTGGCAGCCGGTTTCAAGCGGAGTGCCCCAAGGGTCGGTCCTGGGGCCGGTTTTGTTTAATATCTTTATTAATGATCTGGAGGATGGTGTGGACTACACTCTCAGCAAGTTTGCAGATGACACTAAACTAGGAGGCGTGGTAGATACACTAGAGGGTAGGGATCGGATACAGAGGGACCTAGACAAATTAGAGGATTGGGCCAAAAAAAACCTGATGAGGTTCAACAAGGACAAGTGCAGAGTCCTGCACTTAGGACGGAAGAATCCCATGCACTGCTACAGACCAGGGACCGAATGGCTAGGTAGCAGTTCTGCAGAAAAGGACCTAGGGGTCACAGTGGACGAGAAGCTGGATATGAGTCAACAGTGTGCTCTTGTTGCCAAGAAGGCTAACGGCATTTTGGGCTGTATAAGTAGGGGCATTGCCAGCAGATCGAGGAACGTGATCGTTCCCCTTTATTCGACATTGGTGAGGTCTCATCTGGAATACTGTGTCCAGTTTTGGGCCCCACACTACAAGAAGGATGTGGAAAAATTGGAAAGAGTCCAACGGAGGGCAACAAAAATGATTAGGGGTCTGGAGCACATGACTTATGAGGAGAGGCTGAGGGAACTGGGATTGTTTAGTCTCCAGAAGAGAAGAATGAGGGGGGATTTGATAGCAGCCTTCAACTACCTGAAGGGGGGTTGCAAAGAGGATGGAGCTCGGTTGTTCTCAGTGGTGGCAGATGACAGAACAAGGAGCAATGGTCTCAAGTTGCAGTGGGGGAGGTCCAGGTTGGATATTAGGAAAAACTATTTCACTAGGAGGGTGGTGAAACACTGGAATGCGTTACCTAGGGAGGTGGTGGAGTTTCCTTCCTTTGAGGTTTTTAAGGCCCGGCTTGACAAAGCCCTGGCTGGGATGATTTAGTTGGGAATTGGTCCTGCTTTGAGCAGGGGGTTGGACTAGATGACCTCTTGAGGTCCCTTCCAACCCTGATATTTTAAGTTGGGACTGGACAACAGGGGATGAATCATTCTATTCTGTTCATTCCTCTGAAGCACCTGGCATTGGCCACTGTCACAAGACAGGATACTGGGCTAGAAGGTCTGACCCCGTCTAGCTGCTCTGGTGTTCCTGCTGCCAGTGCTGGAGCAAGGAGCAGCACAACAGTCTATTGGCTTTTGTTGAGTTTCTTTATTGTGCATTTCATAGTGACTCAGGAGCTGTCACTTCAGTCTCTGTCTCTGCTCCAGATTTCCTGTGACCTCGGGTAGGTCACTTCATCTCTCTGTGCCTCCGTTCCCCAACTATAAAACAGAGCTAACAGCCCTCCTGTTCGCCCCGTGTTTGTCTGCCGTGGCTAGTTAGCTTGCGAGGTTTTCAGGGCAGGGACTTCTGTGTATGTACAGCACCTAGCATAATGGGGTCTGCATCTGGGCTGAGGCCTCTTAGTGCTCCATACAATAACGATTACTAATAACCAAATACCTGTGGGGTAAGTCCTGCTTTCCCGCTACATTTTAAAGGCTGGTTTCCTGTTTGTCTGAAATATCAGCTGAGCAATTTGTTAACATGCTACCCCTCTTTTTCTCTGTCATGGTGCCTATTGGAACCTCCGGGTGCTCGGCTTGGCTGGGAAGTCTGTTATTTTCCTTGGCAGGGCTGATTTGAAAAGAAAGTGATTTTTCCTGCAGGGACTTGTTGATGGTGAACACCCTGCATTGACTAAGCTCCTGGCCAGTAATGAAAAGTCCCACGAGACGGGAAAAGCAAGCCCCTTCCCTTTCCCTTCTCTTCTTTTGTGTCCCTTTCTGCTGGTCCACACGGGAAGAATAAAGTAGGTTACTTCAAAATGCCCCATCCCAGAGATGCCTTGTCACTGCTCTTTTGAGCAGCACTAGCTAGAATACAGCTCCCACAGGCCTGGCTACCGCGCATTGCAATTGGAGGTGTGATTGCAGCTAGACATACTGGTGCCTGATCTATTGGTTGTGTGTTAATCATATTGATTACTTAAAAATTCCCAATTAACCCTCTGAAGTTTGATAGGTTCTCATCCCAAGATCAGGCCCAGCATTATTTGAATTCCTATTTCACTGAGAACCCCAACGTGCATAGTTGCAACACTCATACGTAGGAAAAACCTTCTGTAATAGTAATAGTTTTATTAACAGTTAGCAAAGTTATAGCCCCTCCAGCCCAGCAAGGTAGAGCGAGATAATACAGAGTGAGCTGAGAATCCACATCCTCCCACCCTCCCCTGCAGAACAACCGGAAGTATTAATCATTGTCTTTAGCATCATCTTCTCATCACCATCAACCGTGGTCGTCATTCTGGCACCTCCCAAGAGCTGCACGTAGGCCAGGCTACAACTTTTATACTGTGTTATACTGATGCCATTCTGCCTAAGGCATGGTCACTAGGGGTTTCTCCCCTTTTCCTAATCTGTAGCTCCTAACCCTACTAATATTGGGGTGCCCTTCTCCCACGGTTATTAATCCTTTTGCCGCTAGTTCATTAGCACATAGGTCACTTAGTTACCATGGCATTCTTGGGGTGGACATCTGCTGATGTCCCTAAGGCCTTTTTTACACTGCAGAGTTTTATCGACAAAAGTTATACTGCTTTAATTAAACCTCTGTTGTATGTCCACACTATTCGCCTTGTGTCGGCAGAGTGCATCCACATTAGCAGCTCCTGCATTGACACAGAGAGCAGTGCATTGTGAGGTAGCTATCCCACTGTGCAACTGGCTGCAGGTGCTTTGGGAAGGGTATGCAATGCCTCATGGGGCAGGGACATTGTCACATGATGCAGGTTTCTCAATCCCTTCATCCCATGGGCATCCTACTAGATTGCCAGCCGCTTTTCAACTGAAGTGACAGGGGTGGGGGAAGAGTGTGTGACAGGGAGAGCGTGTGTGTGTGTGGCAGGGAGAAAGACAGAAACAGTGCGTTTGTTACGGAGAGTGTCGGCATGCAGTCTTTAAGTTCAGACAGCAGCCTGAACAACCAATTCTGGGGGAGGGGGACACCCCCCATCAGTCCCCAGGGGAGGGGGACATCCCCCCGATCAGCCCCCAGCTCTGCACAGCACAGCAGTCTCTCCCCCTCCCCCAGCAGCAGCAGCCCACTCTGCCTGCCTGCCTATGGTTCTGTGATTCCCTCCGAGTTCTCCCACAGCCTCCTCAGCTACCAGGAGGAGCATCCTCAGCAGCTCCGGCACTGGAGCACCCACAGGAAAAAAATAGCAGGTGCTCAGCACCCACTGGTGGGCCCCGCCAATCAGCTCCTTCCCCTCCCCCCTAGCACCTCCCGCCCACCATGATCAGCTGTTCAGCAGCATGCAGGAGGCTCTGGGGGGAGGAGCAGGGGCAGGAAGAGGCAGAGCAAGGGCGGGATGCTCTCAGGGGTGGGGTGGGGCGAGAAGAGGTGGGGCAGGGGTGGGACCTTGGGGGAAGGGGTCAGGGATGAAAGTAACTGAGGACGCTTACCGGAGCTCCCGGGCTAATTTAAAGGGCCTGGAGCTTCGGACGCCTTTTTAAATCGCCGGCCCCAGGGCAGCTGCTCCCTTTGCCCCCCCAGCCTGTCAGCGGCCGGGGGTGGGAGGGCAAAATGGGCAGGGACGTTAAAGCGCTGCAGGGTCCTTTGCTGCAGCAGCGCTTTAACGTTGCTGCGCCCCCCACCCCGTCGGTGGCCCCGCTGGTATGGACCCTACTGGCAGGGTCCCCGCCAGGGGAGGCAAAAGGGGCAGGGACATTAAAGCGCTGCCGTGGCAGCGCTTTAATGTGGGCTGGGTATGGGCTGGTGCGGGTTCTTACCGGTACGGAGTACCGTCCCGTACCGGCTCACTTTCACCCAGGAAGGGTGGAGTGGGGGCAGGGCCTGGGGCACAGCGGGGCTCGAGCAGCCCCTGGGAACTCAGAAAGTTGGCGCCTCTGGCTCTGTGAGCTCTCCAGGCTGAGGAATGTCAAAGCTTCCTGGAGCATTGAAGGTGTTGCCTGCCCTAAAGGGCTCGAGGGGACAACAATGGTCCGTCGCCCGGTGTGCTTGGCACCAATAAAGACACCGAGGGGAGAAAGCAAGCCAAGTTTATTTCAGAGCTCTGAAATGGCACTAGGAGACCAGCATGTCTCAAATCCAGTGCAACAAATACAAACAACTTTTACCTTTTATACTTCAAACTGTTTGCATACATCTCTTTGTCTGGCTGTTCCCCCTTACCCCTCCCTTCCAGACAACTGTTACAATAAGCTCTACAGAAGCTTGTGAGAAAACTTTCTCAGTCTTTGCGACCTTGAGTTAGACGCCTGCAAACTAACTACCCCGCTTCTTATCTCTATTATTTCTGCTAGTGTGAGTGAAACTGCAGCCATCTGCTAAAAAGCTGACATTACATTTCTGCTTCAGCCTACTTCAGAGCATGTAAGCAGTTAGTATAGAAGTAGGTGAGAGTTCCCAAGATGGAGTCACTGTGGTTCACAGACCCAGAGCAAAAGAGCTTCATCGGCACTTGTGGCCTTCCACTCTCCCGAGTTACCTGGTAGCTATGCCTAGTGGACCCCAACAATCCCTCCTTTGAGAACACTCAACAAACCTTTGTCAGAGTTTTCTCATACTCTAAAGACAAAATGCGATTAAGCTCCATGCAATCAGGATTATCAATGAGAGGGTATAAGGGAACTTCTGGGGTATGGGAGGTACAAATCTTACGTATGAGCACTTTACAGCAAATGAGCAAAAGAACAAGAACAAAACATATCACCACACCTGTGAGCAAGATGCGAACAATGCTTCCCCCTATATCCCTAGTTCCCCTAAACCAGGTATCCAACCCCAAAGGGAATCCAAAATAGTGGGTTCTCCTTCCTGTGCCTTCCACTGGTTAAAGGCCCGTTCAGCTGACAAGATGTGCTTGTTAATGTCCTGTGAAAACTCTGGGACATAGGTACAACACTCTTCTCCAATAAGGGCACATACAATTACAACAACCCAAATGCCCAGAAGATAAGAAGAATTGTTGACACTAAACAAGTCAAAAAATAACAAGACCAAATACATAGGCCAGGTCGGCCTTCTGTGAGAAAATAAAACCAATGCTCAGGGTTCTCGCGGGGAGTATGCTGTGACTGTTCAGAAAGATCACAACGCATTCCCAGTGACCCTTACTGTCTTTTGAATAACAGCTTAAGTCCCAAATCGTCGTTAGCAGTCTTCTCTGCAGGCTGGACAGTCCACTGTTTAGGAGCGGGCATTGCTTTCAGTCGAGAGTGATGAATCCAGTTCTTGTGTCCTTTGACCTTTGCCGCTGTATGGGTGACAAGCAGGACGGTGTGGGGTCCCTTCCACTTCTCTTGGAGAGGCTCGTCCTTCCAGGTTCGCACGAGAACGGAGTCACCAGGCTGCAGGGAGTGGACCGGAGTATCCAGCAGAAGAGGCTGTGAATCTTTGGTATACCTGTGAAGAGAAGAAAGAACAGCAGACAGAGAGCACATGTACTGAGACAAGAAACCACACCCCATCTCCCACTCCCCTGCCAGAACTGGGGTACCATTCATAGGCCATGCTCTTCCAAACATAATCTCGAAGGGACTAAGCCCTATCCTACCCTTAGGGAGAGCACGAATACGAAGTAACACAAGGGGCAAGGCATCAGGCCACTTAAGAGAGGCCTCCTGACAGACCTTTGAGAGGTGTCGCTTGAGTGTCTGATTTGTGCGTTCCACTACTCCACTGGCTTGTGGTCGCCAGGGTGTGTGGAGCTTCCAGGGGATTTGCAGAGCACTTGATATATTTTGAACAATTTGAGATGTGAAGTGTGTTCCATTATCAGATTCCATCCACTGAGGAAGGCCGAAGCGAGGAATGATTTCCTTGACAAACTTAAGAGCCACTGTCTTGGCAGTGTTGTTGCGACATGGGAAGGCCTCAGGCCGTCCGCTGAATCGATCCACTAAGACGAGAAGGCACCTGTACCCTTGGGTCCTGGGAAACTCAGTAAAGTCTATTTGCCACACCAATCCTGGGCCTGGGGTAGGTTCCAGGGTGGCTGGTGGCACTGCTACTCCTGGTCGAGGGTTATTCTTTTGGCAGATTAAACATTCAGCCTGTACCTGTGATGCTAGGGGTTTAAGTCCAGAGGTTAGAAAATATTTATTCATGAGCTGGGTAAGAGCCTCTCTGCCTGCATGTGTGGTCTGATGCAGTTTCTGCAACACTGGTCGAATCAAGCCCTTGGGCAGGAGGATTTTTCCCTCTATGGAACAAAGCCATCCCTCTTTTTCCTGGAGACCAAGACTGTCAGCCAGGTTTCTATCCTCTTGGGAGTACTGAGGGGCTGCAAGCTCACCCACTGATGGGATGAGGGCATGCATTTGGGCATTCTCCTCAGTTGGTGATTTCAGGGTAGCAGCTCGCTTGGCTTCCCTGTCTGCTCTGGCATTACCCTTGGATACATCTTGATCTTCCCTTTGATGGGCTTTGCAATGCACCACTGCTACTGCTGAGGGGAGTTGTACCGCTTCTAAAAGCCGGAGAATTTGAGCCCCATGCTTGACCGGGGAGCCTTGGGCTGTTAGCATTCCCCTTTGCTTCCACAAACCAGCATGAGCATGCAATACCCCAAAAGCATACTTTGAGTCAGTAAAGATATTAACCCGTTTGTCTTTTGCCAGCTCGAGTGCACGAGTCAGGGCCACTAGTTCAGCAAGCTGGGCAGATGTTCCTGTCGATAAACTCTCAGCTTCCACGGTATCATGAAGAGACACAATAGCATAACCAGCCCTCCTTTGCCCATCCACAACAGTACTACTTCCATCCGTATACCATTCCAAGTCAGCATTTGGGAGTGGCTGATCTTTTAGATCTGGGCGGCTAGAATACTGAACATCTATGATTTCTAGACAGTCATGTTCCTGCTTTTCTGTCTCTGGTAGCAGTGTAGCTGGATTAAGGGAGGGACAGATCTGCAGGGTGACTTCAGGATTCTCTAACAGCTTCGCCTGGTACCGAGCAACCCGAGCCTGTGTGAGCCAAAGACCACCCTTAGTGTCCAGCAAGGCTCAGACCATATGGGGAACATACACTTGCACAGTTCCTCCCAGTGTCAGCTTCTCAGCTTCCCCAAGCACTAGAGCAGTAGCTGCGACCGCCTTCAAACAGGCTGGCCATCCCTTTGAAACTTGATCCAGTTGTTTAGAAAAGTATGCCACAGGACGTTTCCAGGCACCTAATAGCTGGGTAAGCATTCCCAAAGCTACCCCTTTTCGTTCATGCACATACAGTTGGAACGGCTTAGATATATCGGGCAAACCCAGGGCTGGAGCTTCCATAAGCTTCCTTTTCAAGATTTTAAATGCCCTGTCCGCTTCTGGGGACCAGTGAAAGGGGTCATGTTCCGCTCCCTTAACACATTCATACAGAGGTTTAGCCCACAGTCCAAACTCTGGAATCCATATTCTGCAAAAACCTGCCATGCCCAGGAATGCCCTAAGCCGTTTACGGTTGCTGGGGATGGGAACTTGGCAGATAGCTCTCAAACGAAAGGAAGGAGGCTGTCTCTCTCCCTGCCTGATGTGAAATCCCAGATATTGAACCTCTAAAAGAGCAATTTGGGCTTTGCTTTGAGATACCCTGTATCCTCGCAGTCCAATAAAATTTAGGAGACTCACAGTAGCTCTAAGACAAGGGATTAGACCCACAGCAGCAATCAACAAGTCATCTACATATTGCAGCAGGAGGGCTCTGTCTGAATTATCCCACTCCTCCAAGTCTTTGGCCAAAGCCTGTCCAAACAGAGTGGGGGAATTTTTAAATCCTTGAGCCAATACTGTCCAACAAAGCTGCTTTTTAACCCTTCGTTTGTCCTCATTATACCTTGCAGTATTTTGCAGATCTCACAGTTGCTTGGGCACATTCAGGCCCCCCTTTCTCTTGGTTGTCAGCCAAGTCTTGGCTGTGAACAATGTCCTTGGATGAGCCAGCATGACTGAGCTGCTAGCTATATTTTCCTCTCAGTTAACTCATTCTGTTCTCTTTCCTTCTCCCTTTCTCGGCTTCTTCTAACTTCCAAAGGAACCTTCCACTCTTCACTCATACACCTCTTCTCCAACCATTAACACATACTCATTGCCATCATACACCTTTCCAGTAACATAACTTCTGTACAGAGCTTTGAAGCAACAAACCAGGACGAGCACACTCACTTCTGAGGATTCCACTCTGTACAACTTCTGGTGTCCAATAGCTTTCCCTTTAAACCTTAAATGCCTTCTGTCTTCATCCTTAGCCTTGGCTATAACCTGATTCCGCTCCACTTCAGACAACAGGGTTCTCATAAGTATATTACAATCATCCCAGTCAGGCTTATGGCTAGCTAGACACCCTTCAAAGATAGAAATGAACTTGCTTGGATTCGTTGAAAATTCTCCTGCCTCTGCCTTAAAAGCAGCCGGATGTACAGGGTTAAAAGGTACATGCGAGTAGACAGATACTATCTGTGCTGGCCGTTCCTGAGTTCCCGGACGAGCTACCACACTCTCCGTAATCAACGGATACAATCCCACGGGGGGTGGGGGGGTACTCTCTGAAGCCTGTGGGGGTGGAGGAGCCGAAGGGGACACCGATTCTGGCATTACAACAGTGGGAGGGTTCTGGGGTTTAGCAGCCGTTACTATCGAGCCTGTCGGAGTCAAATGGCACTTGAGCAAAATATCAGTCCTATTTCTTAACACCATGAACGTATACGCATAGAGATGTTCATTCCATTTACCTGTTCTCTGACAGAACAAAAGCAATTGAAGGATCGTGTTGTAATTAAGTGATCCTTCCGGTGGCCACCTTTCTTGGCACTCTAGCTGGTACTGAGGCCAATCAACTGTACAGAACCTTTTCAATTTACTTTTAATCAACTGATCAGATCCAAACACCTTCCAGTTCACCAGAATGCATTCTAAAGGTGTACACTGTCCCCTGCCGGCTGTACTCTGTCCCTGCCCCATACCAAGGGAGACTCTGGGCGTCCCCAGGTCACAACAGATAAGTCCCCACTGGACTGTTCCTACCTTATCCAAGGGTCCGGTTCTGCACCGTCACCGTTGCCCTATCAACGGGACCGGTTCCTCACCGTCGCCCGCAGCTGCTTCTCCACTGTCTGTGTGCGTTGCACCGTTGTGCCCTCCGGGGTCGAGCAAACCACGTCTCCACCGAGGCCCCCGATGAAGTCACCGGTGCGCGCTGGGCGTCGGTCGTCGTAATCCGTCGGCCACCAGGAGGGATCCGGGCAAGGCTAAATTTCAGCCTCGAGCCCACCCAGGGACGCCAAAACTGTTGCCTGCCCTAAAGGGCTCGAGGGGACAACAATGGTCCGTCGCCCGGTGTGCTTGGCACCAATAAAGACACCGAGGGGAGAAAGCAAGCCAAGTTTATTTCAGAGCTCTGAAATGGCACTAGGAGACCAGCATGTCTCAAATCCAGTGCAACAAATACAAACAACGTTTACCTTTTATACTCTAAACTGTTTGCATACATCTCTTTGTCTGGCTGTTCCCCCTTACCCCTCCCTTCCAGACAACTGTTACAATAAGCTCTACAGAAGCTTGTGAGAAAACTTTCTCAGTCTTTGCGACCTTGAGTTAGACGCCTGCAAACTAACTACCCCGCTTCTTATCTCTATTATTTCTGCTAGTGTGAGTGAAACTGCAGCCATCTGCTAGAAAGCTGACATTACATTTCTGCTTCAACCTACTTCAGAGCATGTAAGCAGTTAGCATAGAAGTAGGTGAGAGTTCCCAAGATGGAGTCACTGTGGTTCACAGACCCAGAGCAAAAGAGCTTCATTGGCACTTGTGGCCTTCCACTCTCCCGAGTTACCTGGTAGCTATGCCTAGTGGACCCCAACAAAGGGGTGGGGGGGTGCACAAGCCTGCTGGGCAGCCTTCAAAACCGTGAGCAGAGAGGTCATGGTAGGCATTGTGGATACTGGGGGAGGCCAGTTGTGTCGACATAACGAGCGGCAGCGTCTACACTGGCACTTTGTCTACAAAACTTTTGCGCAAAAAGCCCTATGTCTCTCATCAAGATAGGGTTGCCAGGTGTCCATTTTTCAACTGGAACGTCCAGTTGAAAAGGGAACCTGGCAGGATCCAGTCGGCACAGCTGACTGGACGCTAAAAGTCCGGTTGGCCGCAGTAAGTGCCTGTGCCACTGGGGGTGGGAGGAACGGCAGCGGCGGCTGGAGCCCCATGGAGGAGTTGCTCTGTGCTCAGCTGCTGATGCCTGACAGAGCAGTGGCTGGCTTCCGGACAGGCTCCAAGAGTTCCATGTCGCCACCTGGGGGGGGGGGGGGAATCCTGTCCCCGATTGCCCCAACCCTGCCCCCTCGCTACAGGGACCGACCCCTCCCTGCCCCTTGCTCCGGGGGCGACCCTCCCCTCCACCCTGCTGTGCCCTGATTGGGCAGGCTCCACGTCGGCTCCGCCCAGCCTGGCTCTGCAGGCAGAGGTGAGTCCTGGGAGAGGGGAGTGAGCAGGGAAGCGGAGGGAGGTATGGAGAGTGAGCTGGGGGGAGAGGAGTGAGCGGGGGGGGGCGCCTCGTGGGAAGAGGTGGGGTAGGGGCAGGACCTCAGGGGAAGAGGCAGGACAGGGAAGGGTGTTTGTTTTTCAGCAATTAGAAAGTTGGCAACCCTAGCATGGTGGCCACCTCAGTCTTGCGTTACCTGGCCATGGTCCATCTCCTCCACTCGCCGCCAAAGGCTTCCACTGCCCAGTTTCATGTGCCTCATGGGCTTTGCACTCTCCATTCCCAGCTCGATGCACCAGCAGGTCATGAGCACCGAGAGCCAGCGCTGCCACCACGTGTCCTGCACAATGGAGCTGCAGAGTGCTCTCCTCTCTCTTGCCTGGCATGGCTTTCCTCCCCGCTGCGCTCCTGACGGCAGCGTGATACTGGGAGATCAGCCAGCTCCGCTGGTGCCTCAGGGGAGGGCTCATCCGCACCGAGAGCTGGTGCCACAACTGTAGGCAGGTCACCACCACGGTCTTCAACACAGTGATGAGCCTCATGATTGTGTGGATGCCACATTGGGTGGTGACCTTCCTGCTGGTGAACCACAGTTTGCCACAGCACCCTCCGGTCTTCATGGTCCATTCTGCTTGGCTGGTCCAACTGCTGTGTCAGCCCTGCCGGCTTCTTCGGTTTCTCAGATCAACCTTGGCTCCAGCTGAAAAAAACTGGTCAGGGGGCACTACAAGTGGAGAGTGGAGTGGAGTGGAGGAGGCAGGTGTGCAGAGTGGAGATCGCTCTCTGGGCTACAGCTCCCAGCTGCCACTGACCCTCCTTGGAGACAAAGACCTGGCAACGGGCTCCCTCATGACAGTCAGTTCAGCCTGGAAATGCCAGGAGAGCTAGAGCGAGACGGAATTTTTGATCCGAAAATTTTTTTGGCCAAAAAATGCAGGTATGGGGCAACGGAAACATTTTGTGATGTCATGTCGATTAGGCTGGATTGTTTCAATTAAAACCAAACCTAAAAAATATTCTAAAAAAAAATCAAAATGTTTCCTTTTTAACATTTTCAAAACTATTTTCAACTTTTTGCCGATCTGCAACTGCTAATAGCAAATATCTCCAGTGGCCCGTGATGGGATTGGGACACTAGATGGGGAGGGCTCTGAGTTACTACAGAGAATTCTTTCCTGGGTGTCTGGCTGCTGGGTCTTGCCCACATGCTCAGGGTCTAGCTAATCACCATATCTGGGGTCAGGAAGCAATTTTCCCCAGCTCAGATTGGCAGAGACCCTGGGGTTTTTTCACCTTCCTCTGCAGCACGGGGCATGGGTCACTTGCAGGTTTAAACTAGTGTCAGTGGTGGATTCTCTGTAACTTGACGGCTTTAAGCCATGATTTGAGCACGTCAGTAACTCAGCCAGAGGTTAGGGGTCTGTTACAGGAGCGGGTGGGTGAGGTTCTGAGGCCTGTGATGTGCGGGGGTCAGACTAGTTGATCATGATGGGCCCCTCTGACCTTAAAGTCGACGAGTCTGTGACTTCAATAGGCCACAGGGTGAGATTTTTCAGAAGTGCTCAGTTCTGCCCTAACTCTGTTCTGGTTGAACTCGATGGGTGTTTTACCATTAACTCCGATGGGAGCAAAGAGGGGCCAACACTGAGTCTTTGTAACCCCCGTTCTTGAGCGGACAATACAATGGTTAGTGCAAGAATGGTTTTAACACTGCCATGGCTAGGTCAGCCATTACTGTGCAAGAAAATTGGATCCTATTTATACCCTGTTAACATATATAATTGAAATGAGACATTAATTGCTTAAAATCAGAGTGTACTTGTTAGAGATAATTATGACTGAGTCAAATTAAGTGCTGACAATGATTATAGGTAGTGGTGACCCAGTTTCAGTGTGTATGTTGCATTGTTTTCTACTATATATTGGAATATTTGCTGTTACTTGGTTCTCTGCCCTAAACTCTAATTTGGGGGAGCTACAGGCCATGTGAAGGGCACTGCACACAGGCAAGTCATTCTGTGATGAATGTAGATGCTGTCGCTCATCCGACATCAAGCCAACGGGGTGACGAGTGGGACATTTCACCACAGAGACCCATCTGGACATGGGGAAAGTAGTAAGGAGAAAGCAGAACAGAAGGCCATGCTGTGCATGGGGTGGTTCTTTGCTATGCACCAATGGAACTCCAGCGAGCTGCTGCCCAAACCTCTTGTCACTTGAAATTCTAGCCGGCTTCCAGCTAAGGTTTCCAGGGTGGAGAAGTGGCACTGGGTTAACCCACTGCACCTCTCACTGCCCCATGCTGCTACAAGGCCAGGCATATGCAGGAACAGGTCCAGCATTGCTTTATTGGCACAGCTAGCATAGAGCAATACTTGGGCATCACATGGCAGCAGCCACTGTGCTATTGACCGCCATTACAGCTGGTCACCTTAAGGGGACTCTTTAAACCAGCCAGATCCTTCTCCTGTGTGCCGCTGCGTCTCATCTCCATCTGCCAGAGCGAGGATAAATGCTGCAGGCAGGAAGAGCTGGCATCTATTCCGGGCCCTGGCTCAGATTCACTGTGTGATCTTGGACAGGTCACTTCAATGTTTGAGGCCTCAGTTTTCAGGTCTGGTAAGTGCAGGTGGTCCTGCTTTGAGCAGGGAGTGGGACTAGATGACCTCCTGAGGTCCCTTCCAACCTGATATTCTATGTTTCTATGATTCTATGATTATCCTTCTCACTGGGACGTCTAGTCCATTGGCACTTATAAAACACTTGGAGATCCTCCAGTGGGAAGGGGCTAAATTAGAGATGCCGCGTGGTACAGACAGAGAAAACGTGGCCTGGAGCCGTGAGGGGACATGCCCAAGGTACCATACAAAGCCGGTGGCCTTGACTGCCTCTTGGGGCTGTGGAATGAGGCCATGCTTCCATTCACCGCTGGCTGTTGCTGGCCCTTCCAGAATGTGGAACTCCTCCCATGCCCTCCTATGCTAGTGAATCCCAAGGCTGATGGTGCTCTGTAATGGAGGGAGTGTGGCCCAGCAGGTAGCACTTAGCACCAGGCTCCTGGCAGCTGTTCCCAGCTCTGACGGACTGTCCTTTGCCACTGTGGCCAAGTCACAACTTCTCTGTGCCTCGGTTTCCCCATTTGGAAGCTAGGGAAATGACACTTGCGGGCCTGCTGGCAGAGGGGAGCTGTGAGGCTCTAACGCAGTGGTTCCCAACGCGGTGCCCACGGGTGCCATGGCGTTGCCAAGGGAGCGCTTCCGCCAGCCAACCTGCTGCCGAGGAGCCCGGCCGCCAGACAACCAGCTGCCGAAATGCAGCCGAGAAGCGGCAACGCCAAGAAGCGTCGCCGCTGAAATGCCACTGCTTCTCGGCGGCATTTTGGCGGTGACACTTCTCGATGCTGCTGCTTCTTGGCAGCATTTCGGTGGCTGGTTGTCCGGTGCCCACCACACTCTTCTGGGAACATGAATATGCTATTGCAACAGAAAGGTTGGGGACCACTGCTCTAATGGCTGGATTGCCAAAGGGATTTAAGCACCTCAAGATGTACAGAGGTGCTTATTGGCATTTTCAAAAGCACCTACCCTCCCTGATTCCAGTAGGAGTTAGGCACTTCGGTGGGGCTGTGTGAAAAATCTCACTCAGCACCTCTGTGCATCGTTCAGTGCCTAAATAGCTTTGGAAATCTGGCTCTAAGGCACTAGTGTTCACAAAGCATTTAGGGACCGTTGGATGGAGGGCTCTGGAAAAAGGCCAAGTGCTCTGGGACAGGGTGTAGAGGGGCGACTGGTTGCTATTACGGCAGCTGAGAGCCCTTCCCAGGCCATATGGGTCCCAGCCTTTGTATGGAAGCTTCGATCCAGCCCAGCACTGCTCACGGGCTGGATCCCACCCGACCCTGCCGATGCTGCAGCAGCAGAAGTGGAGAATGCAGTACACCCACTGGGAACTGCTGGGGAGCGTTACGGAGGCATAAATTAACAACCCCCCTGGCTTGCAAAATCCTGCCAGCGGCTCGTTAGTGACCACGAGTGGTCGCAGGGGACTTGGTTCTACGCATCTTTGGAAAGCTGAGGATTAAAATAGCTTCCCCTTTCCACACCCCCCTTTACAGGCGGCTTTGGGACAAGTCTGCACAGAGAACTGAGTCTTTCTAGCCTGATTTGCCCAGCCCCAGGGAGCCTGGGGGAAACTGCTCTCTTCCCTCCCCATTTCCCATGTGGCCAGGGAGCATAATATGCCCTGCAGCTGCTGACACAGCCTAGAAGGATGCAAGCGCTGCCCTCGGCCAGCCGGCCGGCCTGCGTCTAGACTCCTGAGCCAGGTGAGTTTCCTTCGTCCAGCAGCAGGTGGTACAAATGGCTCAGTCCCTGGGATGAGAGAGAAGGTGTTTCATTGGCTTCAGAAGAGCCATTTCCCTGCAGCAGTTGCTGGGTTTGGCACAGGGATTGCAGCAAGTGTCCATTAGCCTGGGCGTTCAAGCTGCTGCAGTTGAAAGATTGAGTCGAGTGTAGACTGATGCCATGTCTGGATGCCCTGTCTTCTTAGTGCCATGAATAGGAAGTCTCTGGACCCGCTGCTCTGCCTCTCTGCTGTCATTCTCCAGTGCCTGCTGCTGCTGGCCACCGCGATAGACTCTAGGGGTGGGAGCCATGAAGGGACTCAGGCATTTGCAACACTGAGTGTCATGGTGCCGAATGTTTAGGTGCCTACAAAATCACAGAACAACACTGCGATCCGCAAAGCCGGGTCAGGTGCCCAGGCTCCTGTTTGGTGACTGGGTAGAGCCAGGCACCTTAGAATGGGACCCACCGAGCCAGACGCTGGGTGCGGAGCTGCCTGAGCTAGCAGAGGGGAGATGCTGAGCGGTGGGCTGTGCTAAGCCTCTGTTTTCTCAGAGAGAGGCGCCTAGCTCTGCTAGTGATCCAGGAAGGGGAACCTGGAGGCAGGGAGCTCCAGGCACTTAAGGCATTTCTTCCGGGAATGAGTTAGGCACCTGCCTTGCTCCACACAGAATGGCCAGAGGAGGTGCCCACCTGATAACCCTTAGCCCAGTGGTTAGCGCTCTCCCCTGCGAGGTGGGAGAGCCCTGTTCAAATCCTTCCTCCCCCTGTAGCAGAGGGGGGAACGGACCCTGGGTCTCCCACATCCCAGGTGCGTGCTCAAACCGCTGGGCAGTGACACCAGCGCCGCTTTCTCCTTCTCTGGCCAGATTGCGAATGGGACCTGATCTGGTGAGTGGCCTCTAAGAGCACCTACCACATAGGACCCCGCCCACGTCTTAGGGGGCCGAATGCCTCTTTCCCTGGTCCCTGAATCGCTCTGGGGTAAGTCAGGAGAGAGGTCCAGAACAAGGCAGAAACACAGAGGTCGAGGGACTTTTACTCTGGAAAACGTAGCCACTGAGGGAGTTTAGGTGCCTGCAGGGGCAGGGGAATTTTGCGGCTTGCAGTGGAGCCAAAACTGGGCCTCAGGTGGCTATGGATCTTTGAGCTCCTTGGCCAGATCCACAATCTGTTCAGCTTAACCGAGAAGCTTGAGGGGTGACTTGATCACTGAGAGCCTACACGGGGAACGAATACTGAACAGGGCTCTTCAGTCTCACACTGAAAGATCTGCCATGGTGCAATGGCTGGAAGCTGAAGCTAGACCAGATCAGACTGGAAACACAGCATCTGCTTTTACCAATGAGAGAAATTAACCAATTTACTGAGAGTTGTGGAGGATTCTCCATTGCTGACGATTTAAAAATCAAGATGGGATTTTTTTTTTAGCAAAGATCTGCTCTCGTTCACACCGGAATGAATCCAGGCAGGTCCTGTGGCCGGTGCTGTGCAGGAGGTCAGACTAGATAATCACAATGGTCCTTTCTGGCGAGAGCTGAGCTGTGTTCCTGTTTAACAATGAGAATGACCAAAGTGGCAGAGGGAATGAAGCTGTGAGCTAAATGCCAAGCCAATGGGGCAGGCATCCTAGTTGCTAGTCACGCAATAACACCAGAATTCATTGAGCGGATGCAGAGGATTCATCTCTAACTGGCCTAGGTGATTGAGAACCTGACATGGAGCCTTGCACATCCAGGTGACCAGCTGCTCTCTGGGCCAGGCTGGCAGAAACTAATCCTCATTAGGTGGCTCATGTGCAACGCGCTTGGAGGGTCACGGTCCCTCTCCCAGTGCCCCTTTGTTACTCAGCAGTGTCAGGTTGGCAGCCAGCAGGGAAGCCAGTTAAAGGGTGTGGGTGAGGGTGGTTGGGGCATGGGAGGTGGTGTGAGTATAGGGTGAGGTAGGGGCAGAGACCAGAACAAGGACCAGCCCTAGACTAGGAGAAATCTAGGAGGCTAAGAACATGGGAGTTTCTGAGGTGGGGCAAATGTGGAGACCATGTGGGTCTGAAGGCTGAGAGGTGGCTCTAGGTCCTGTATACCAGCGTCCTCCCTGCTTTATCTCCACTGACTCAGTTATTGGTCCTCGTCACGCTGGGGTCTGAGCGCTCCATAAGCGTTAAGTCACTTAGCCTTGCTCCTGGCCCCCGGGAGGGAGGTGGGTGTCATGATTTGCCCTTCGCAAAGGAGGAACCAAGGCACAGTGAAGGGAACTAACTTTCCCACGGTCACACAGTGAACCCATGACAGAACTAGGAAGAGAATCCAGGAGTCCTGATGCCCAGAACCTGAATGCAAGGCCGGCCCTTCCTCCCAGTGAGCTGACAGGACACATACTCTGCTTCTGCAATGCAGATGTTGTAGAAAAGAAAGAGAGATGATGGAATCTTCATCTGTTCAGTCGACTCCCCCGGGCAGGGCACTAGAGAATAAATGGCTTGGCTAGAGAGATGGGGGGAGAGTGGGAGGGCAGGGGCGGGAGCAGAAATGGATGAGTTTATTTCCAAAGGTTATTTTCTCAAAGCATTTTTCTGCCTAAGCAGAAGGAGGCTCAAAGAGCTAGTGGGGGCGGGGGGGAGGCAGGAGGCGCAGGGCGGGAGGTCTGGGGGTTACCTAGCTACATGCTAGATTTTGTTTTCTGGCAACTGTACCTTTACATTTCCACTGTCCGCAGACAGACGATTTCTGGTGGGTTCGGATGGCTGCGTAGTGGGGTGTTGTACTCACTCTCATGGGGATCTTACTCATGTTCCTTCCTGCTTTGTTCTTTTCCCATAAGTTAAAGTCAAGGGTCACTTGGCCTCACAGTACCTGGCTGATGTTGCTGCATGTGAAACAGCATCTGCTTGTTCAGGGCTCAGGATTCCCCCTCCTCCCCCCAAGGTGGCTGATTGCAGGTTCAAAGAACAAGGCTTTTTGTTTAACTAAGGAGGGATATGATAGAGGTCTATAAAATCATGACTGCTGTGGAGAAAGTAAATAAGGAAGTGTTATTTACCCCTTCGCATAACACAAGAACCAGGGGTCACCAAATGACATTAATAGGCAGAAGGTTTAAAACAAACAAAAGGAAGTATTTCTTCACACAACGCACAGTCAACCTGTGGAACTCCTTGACAGAGGATGTTGTGAAGGCCAAGACTATAACAGGGTTCAAAAAAGAACTAGATAAATTCATGGAGGATAGGTCCATCGATGGCCATTAGCCAGGATGGGCAGGGATGGTGTCCGTAGCTTCTGTTTGCTAGAAGCTGGGAATGGGCAACAGGGGATGGATCAATTGATGATTACCTGTTCTGTTCATTCCCTCTGAGGCACTTGGCATTGGCCACTGTCAGAAGACAGGATACCGGGCTAGATGGACCTTTGGTCTGACCCAGTGCGGCCGTTCTTATGTTCTAACCACGTTCTCCAGCCCATGGCAGCTTGACCAGCAGCAAATCGGCTCTTTCTAGTGGAGCAGCTGGCTAAGCAGGCAGGAACACTACAGCAGCAGGGACCAAATCCGGCCCCTCTGGATTCAACAACACAAGTCTCTGTCCCTTGAGCTTACTGACCCAGCTCTGTGAGCCAAGGCTGTGGTGGCTCATGAGCCCACTAGAGGGGGTTGGTTACACTGGGAGTCCTGAAGCAGCTACACTGCAGTGTGCGCTCTCAAAGAATCAGAAGGGAAATAGGAATAACCCATCCCCTAGACAAGATGCTCCACGCAGCAGGCAAAGGTGCTGAGCACTTGCTGGCACCCAAAGGTGCCCAATACGCAGAACTGAGCAAGACCCAGGAGCTGCTGTTTTGCACAAAGAGGGCGGGGGGATGGGCAGGAACTGAGCGGCCGGAGAAGAGCCATTCGGGAGTAGCCTCATGGTGAACGATGATGGCAGACTGAGCATCGTTCTGGCGTCGCACCTGGCTAGTGGATATGCACAGGGCGATCCCTGCCCACATCGGGCTAAGCACAGGGCAAGGAGTCAGGACTAGGGTGACCAGATGTCCCGATATTCAGGGCTTTTTCTTATATAGGCACCTATTACCCCCCCTCCACACACACATACACACAACCCGTCCCAATTTTCACACTTGCTGTCTGGTAACGCTAGTGGGACTCCTGGAGTCTGTGCCCTGCCCTTACTGACTCCTTGCATGACTTTGGGTAAATTAGTGTCCCTGCGTGCCTCAGTTTCCACATTTGTAAAGTTAGGCTAATCCCCTTCCTGCCAGGGCTACTGCTATGTTTGTAAAGTGCATGGGCTGGCCAGACAGCAGGTACAACAGCAGGACCCAGTGGGTATTATTGGTTATTATTATTCTAGACTCTGTTGTTCTGCTTTCATTCAAGCTGGAACGATGGATTTCCCAGCCACCACAGCCGTTGTCTTCCTTGCCCCCGACAGCACCCTGAACGACACCGCCGCACGCGGCACGGAACACAGCTTCCTTGGCTTGACCGTGAGGCAACTCAGATACGTCTTTGCCGCTTTCTGCAGCCTGATCTTGTTAGTCGGTCTTGTAGGAAACCTGTTGATGCTGCTGGTCCTGATCGAGGGTCTCCAGAGCAGCAGCAGCAGCAGCCACATCTCCACCCTGACCAGCACTCTCATGGTCAACATCACTGTCTCTGACCTGCTCTTCCTCCTCTACAACGTCACGGTGTTGCTGCTGACTTTTCTCCAGGAGGACTGGCAGATGGGGGTGACCATCTGTGTCAGCAGCCAGAGCCTCTCCATGTGGACTATGTGCTGCAGCTTTTACAGCATGGTGGCCACAGCCATCCTGCGCTACATGGCTGTGGTCCATCCCACCTGCTCCTTCTCCACCAGTAAGGTCCAGAGGCTCCTGCTGTGTATGAGCATGTGGCTTTTGGGCTTCTTCATCTCCATCCCCAACTGGCTGCACCAAAGGGTCATGGCGGTTGGAGACACCCATTACTGCGTGCTCCTCCTGACCCCGGAGCAAACCTTCCTGTACTTCCTCCTCTTCGGGGGCATTGCCTTTCTTCCCTTTGTGCTGCTGATGCTCCTGTGCTACTCCAGGATTGTCCAGTCCCTCTGGTGCCGGAGCACCCATGTGGTCCATTCGTCAGGGAGCACCCAACTCAACCAGAAGGCCACTGTCATGATACTGACTGTGGTGACGGTCTTTGTGCTGATGTGGATACCTTGTTCTGTGGTGATCTACCTCTCTGCCACTCACCGCCTCTCTCAGACGCCTGCGGCTTTCGTGGCCTCTAGTTTGGCCATGGTGCTAGCCTACTCCAACTGCTCCGTAAGCCCCCTCATCTGCTTCTCCCTTTCGGACCAGTTTCGGGGCAGCCTGAAAAAGCTGCTCTTTCGGAGAGGCCCCAGGTGAGCCGGAACGTGGAGCAGGTGGTTCATATGGGGAGGAGTGGTATGTAGTTAAGAGAGGAGGCGGTTAAGAGGGGACGTGGTAGAAAGATACAAAGTAATGAAGAGGAAGGAGAAGATAGACTGGGTGCTCCTCTGTACTCTTTCTGGTAAAACAGGAACTAGGGGGCAGCCAATGGAACTGAAAGGCAGCAAATCTAAAACTGATGAAAAGGAAATTCTTTCTTTCTTTCTTTCTTTTTGTCCACAAAGCATAATTAACCTGTGGAACTCATTGCTACAAGATATGACTGAGGGCAAAAGCTTAGCAGGATTGAAAAAGGATTGGACAGGTCTATGGATAATAAGAATCACTGTTGTGTTAGAGAAAAATAGAAGGGATTAAACGTTCAGGGCACGATTCAACATCTTAACTGACATTGACTCCCTGGAGTTAGGGAGAAACTTCCTCCATGAAAAAAACAACAAGGAGTCTGGTGGCACCTTAAAGACTAACAGATTTATTTGGGCATAAGCTTTCGTGAGTAAAAACCTCACTTCTTCGGATGCATAGCTTATGCCCAAATAAATCTGTTAGTCTTTAAGGTGCCAACAGACTCCTTGTTGTTTTTGTAGATACAGACTAACACGGCTACCCCCTGATACTTGACTTCCTCCATGGACAGTTATTCCATAATTGCCCACCAGGAGGTTTCCTCTGAAGCAACTGGGGCAGGGCACTCTCCCAGTGATGAGTCTGGACTGGATAATTCAGTTTGGCTGTTCCTAGTGCTGCAGGCCTGTCTAAACAGCAGTGAGCGCTCGCTCGGGGCGTTGTGCATTTTGGGGCCCCTGCACAGACTTGGTAAGTCCCTGTTATTGCTCTGACACGTGCTCGAGCGTATTTACTAGATACCGGAGCTGTCACTGATACCATGTGATCCTCAGTGCCTCCATCTAGCATGACAGAACTCCGGGAGACGCTATAGAAAAGAAAAGCAGTTTTGGTTATGGTTCAGTCCATCATGAAAATAGGAGCCACTATCAAAATCTGGACCTGGGATAGTGGGTTGGGCTTGTCTCAGTGGTAACTCTGACCCATGGAGGGTGTGATCATACCCATGCAGCATTTTCTAGTGTAGACAAGGCCTAAGTCTGGCCTGTGTCTAGAGGCCAGGGAGTGGGGTGGGGTGTCCCCATGGAGGAGGGATTCCAGCAAAGAGTGGCTACTGCTGGAAGTTGGTTTGAGCAACGGAAGCAGGATCTTCCACCATCTCAGCCTTGGCCTGATTCTGCTGTCGACTTTGATGGGAGCAGAGGTAGGACAGAGCTGAGTGCTACTGAAATTCCCACTCGAGAGCTCGTAGAGTTTTGTGCTTTATTGATTAAAAGTTAGTCACATATGTTAGGGCTGGGCTGTGATTTTCAACACACACGCACACACACAGCCTTCACACACATACCCCCAAAGCCCAGTCCCCCATTTTCTTTTTTCTCTGTGTGGGTTATTACAGCATCACTGCACCTGCCTCACTGTTCCTCAGGGCCTGGCGAATCTCATGAAACGCAAACCAATTTCTGCAGCAAGACAAATGATCCCCAGTGTTCAGCATCAATCATAAATATGAATGCCACTGAGTGTATGCAGGCCCCTAACATGGCCATTTTTAAAAATTCAGACACCGGCTTGACATAATGGCATGGCAGCATGAGTGATTGGCCCTCTGTCTCTCTCGCTCTTGCTCAGTGCAGGAGACAGACAGAGAGAGACGGGAGCAAAAGGCTTTTATAACAGACAGATTATTTTTGCTGACAGACTCTAAAAGAAAGAATGGCCACAGAGCCTGGATTTCTGCATTCAGATGAGAGACGTGACAATCAAGACAACTCCCACATGCCCAGGCTCCCGCTGTCTCGGCTCTTCCCAGCTCCCGGCACAGACACAGGCTGGCTCCCACGTGTAGCCTACAATCCACCTGCCAGCACTCTAGTGTCAGGACTTGTGCCACCCCAACAAACGAGGATTCTGTCTTGGGTTCCTAATAATAAAACACCAGTACTTGGTACCTTCCATCCGTGGGCTCTCAAAGTGCTCTGCAGAGAAGCCTCACAACCTGGTTTTTCTCCATTGCAGATGAGGAACATGAGGTAAAGCGAATTGCTCAAGGTCACAGTGAAAGGCCCAAGTAGAACCCAAGAGTCCTGTCTGCTGAGCATTGGAGCACACTCTTAAGCCACTAGCAATCTCCCAGTGAAGTTAATAAGCCAGGCGTGGCCAAACTTACTGACCATCTGAGCCACATACGACAATCTTCAGAAGTTCGAGAGCTGGGGCGCGCCTGCCGGGCTTCAGCCCCACTCCTGAAGCTGAAGCTCTGAGCCCCAAAAATCCCTCCCTGCTGGGCAGAAGCCAGAGGCGATGTGTGACCCCCACACCCCGATTTTTGCCAGGGTTTGCTGGCCCCACTCTGTCACCGGTGTTGCTGGGCCTAGGGTGACCAGACAGCAAGTGTGAAAAATCGGGATAGGAGGTGGGGGGTAATAGGAGAAAGACCCAGATAAAATTGGGACATCTGGTCACCCTAGCTGGGCCCTTCCCTGCAAGGCAGCTGCTGGAGCCAGCAAGCTGGGAGCTACGGCCATGGGGAGAGCAGCTGGGAGCTGCTGCTTTTGCTGCTGCCTGTCCTTGCAGAGCTAAAGCAGAGGCCCCTCCCTGCAGCTCCACTGCCTCTCCATGTGCAGCTGACACCTGGGAGCTGCAGGGAGGGGCACTGAGGGCGGGGTGGGGGGGCATGCCTGGGCATGTGACTCAAGCTGTTGAGGGGAGCAAACTTTTTAATTGTGCCCCCCCCACTCTCAGCAGGGACCAATTGTCTCTGGCAGAGGCCCCTCGCCCCACCCCTGCACCCCGAGCTCTCCCCACCTCAGTCTGGTAGGTGGAGAATGGGGGACGGGGGAGGGAGGGACTGCATGCGGCTCAAGGGCCACAGTTTGGTCACCCCTGTAATAAACTGTAAAGTGCTTTTTGTTTCTTTAAAGGAGGAAATAAATGTTCACCCTCCCTCAGCGATCCAGTAGGGTTACCATTCGTCCGGATTTACCCGGACATGTCCTCCTTTTCGCGCTAAAAATAGCGTCCGGGGGGAATTTGTAAAGCACTCACAATGTCCGGGATTTCCCCCTCCCCCGGCAGAGCGAGCGGCTGGGAGGGCTGCAGAAAAATCCCGGGCTGGACTACTGAGCAGCTGTAGAGGAGCCGGAGCCGCCCTGCATTCTGAGTTGGCCTCTCCTGCAACCCGGTCCGGCAGCACTGTGCAGGGCCAGGGACCAGGTTTTGTTGTGCAGGGCCAGGGACCGGGTTTTGTTGTGCTGGGGAGCGCAGCCACGTGTCCGGCTCGGCTCGCACAGAGCCCAACAACTAGGGTTACCATACGTCCGGATTTTCCCGGACATGTCCGGCTTTTGGGGGCTCAAATCCCCGTCCGGGGGGAAATCCCCCAAAAGCCGGGCATGTCCGGGAAAATCGGGAGGGAGGGCTGGGCCGGGGTCGCGGTGCCGGGCGCGCGGTGCCGGGCCGGGAGCCGGGCCGGGAGCCGGGCCGGGAGCCGGGCCGGGGCCGCGGGGTCGGGCCGCCGAGGGGGTGCGCTGGGCCGCGGGGCTGGGAGCCGGGGGGTCGGGCCAGGAGCCGGGCCGCCGGGGGGGTGCGCGGGGCCGGGCCGGGAGCCGGGCCGCCGGGGGGGTTCGCGGGGCCGGGCCGGGAGCCGGGCCGCCGGGGGGGTGCGCGGGGCCGGGCCGGGAGCCGGGCCGCCGGGGGGGTTCGCGGGGCCGGGCCGGGAGCCGGGCCGGGGCCGCGGGGCCGGGCCGCCGGGGGGGGTGCGCGGGGCCGGGGGGGTGCGCGGGGCCGGGAGCCGGGGGGTCGGGCCGGGAGCCGGGCCGCTGGGGGGTGCGCTGGGGGGGGGTGCGCTGGGCAGCGGGGTCGGGCCGCCGGGGGGGGTGCGCTGGGCAGTGGGGTCGGGCCGCCGGGGGGGTGCGCGGGGCCGGGAGGTCGGGCCGGGAGCCGGGCCGCCGGGGGGGTGCGTTGGGCCGCGGGGCCGGGAGCCGGGGGGTCGGGCCGGGAGCCGGGCCGCCAAGGTGGTGCGCTGGGCCGCGGGGTCGGGCCGCCGGGGGGGTGCGCTGGGCCGCCGGGAGCCGGGGGGTGCGCTGGGCCGCCGGGGGCCGGCAGTGCTGGGCGGGCCGGGGGTGGTCGGCCGGGGGCCAGGGCTGGCACCCGAGGGCCCGAGCCGACCCAGGCTGGAGCCGCCGGGGGGGCCAGCCTGGGCCGCACCTCCTCCCCCCACACCCCCCCTTACCTGCCCAGGCTTCCCGCGAATTAAATGTTCGCGGGAAGCAGGGGAGGGGGCGGAGACTTTGGGGAGGGGGTGGAGTTGGGGCGGGGCTGGGGGCGGGGCCAGGGCCCCGTGGAGTGTCCTCCTTTTGGAGGCACAAAATATGGTAACCCTACCCAACACCCTGTTCTGAGCAGCAGGGTAAGGGGGACCGGGGGCAGGAAGGTTCTGGAGGGGGCAGTCAAGAAACGGGGGGGGGCTTTTGGGGGGGGGTGGAGAAAGTTTTGGGCAGTCAGGGTACAGGTAGGGGGTAGGGTCCTGGGGGCCAGTTAGGTCTTAAGGAGGGGGCAGTTAGGGGACAAGGAACAGGGAGGCTTAGGGGTGGGGTTCTGGAGGGCAGTTAGGAGCAGGGGTCCCAGGAAGGGGCAGTCAGGGGACAAGGAGCAGGGGGGTGGGGAGCTGGGAGTTCTGGGGGGGGGGCTGTCAGGGGGCAGGAGTGGGGAGAGGGATCGGAGCAGTCAGGGGACAGGGAGCAGAGAGGTTTAGATGGGTTGCGAGTTCTGGGGGGGGCTGTCAGGGGGCAGGAGTGGGGAGAGGGATCGGAGCAGTCAGGGGACAGGGAGCAGAGAGGTTTAGATGGGTTGCGAGTTCTGGGGGGGGCTGTCAGGGGGCAGGAGTGGGGAGAGGGATCGGAGCAGTCAGGGGACAGGGAGCAGAGAGGTTTAGATGGGTTGGGAGTTCTGGGGGGGGGCTGTCAGGGGGCAGGAGTGGGGAGAGGGATCGGAGCAGTCAGGGGACAGGGAGCAGAGAGGTTTAGATGGGTTGGGAGTTCTGGGGGGGGGCTGTCAGGGGGCAGGAGTGGGGAGAGGGATCGGAGCAGTCAGGGGACAGGGAGCAGAGAGGTTTAGATGGGTTGGGAGTTCTGGGGGGGGCTGTCAAGGGGGCAGGAGTGGGGAGAGGGATCGGAGCAGTCAGGGGACAGGGAGCAGAGAGGTTTAGATGGGTTGGGAGTTCTGGGGGGGGCTGTCAGGGGGTGGGGAGTGGTTGGATGGGGCGTGGGAGTCCCAGGGGTCTGTCTGGGGGTGGGGGTGTGGATAAGGGTTGGGGCAGTCAGGGGACAAGAGGCAGGGAGGCTTAGATAGGGAGTGGAGTCCTGGGGGGCAGTTAGGGGCAGGGGTCCCAGGAGGGGGCAGTCAGGGGACAAGGAACGGGGGGAGGGTTGGGGGTTCTGGGGGGGCGGGAAGTGGGAGGGGCAGGGGCGGGGCTAGGGCGGGGCTCCTCCCGTCCTCTTTTTTGCTTGCTGAAATATGGTAACCCTAGATCCAGGAGAGGGGCTGGCCATTGCAAAGCACACGGGGTGGGGGCGCTAGAGTCTCTTTGCCAGGCGTAACCAGCAGGGCCGGCTCTAGGATTTTTGCCGCCCAAAGCAAAAACAATTTTGGCCGCCCCCCCCTTATTTAATTACCCCACCCCCGGCCCCGCCTCAGCTCCGCCCCTTCCCCAAATCCCCAGCCCTGCCTCCTCCCCCCAGGCTCTCAAGCCTAGGAAGGAGGGAGGGAGGGAGGGGGAGAAGCGGCACCGCGCCGCGGCCACTCGGAGTCTCCCCCTCCCTCCCAGGTTTGAGAGCCTGGGAGGGAGGGGGAGACTCCAAGTGGCCGCGGCGCGGGCGCCGCTTCTCCCCCTCCCTCCCTGGCTCCCAAGCCTGGGAGGGAGGGGGAGCAGCGGCACGCGAAACGGCCGCTCGGGATCTCTCCCTCCCAGGTTTGAGAGCCTGGGAGGGAGGGGGAGACCCCGAGCCGCCACGGCGTGCGAAACAGCTGATTCGCGCGCCACTGCTCCCCTCCCTCCCAGACTTGAGAGCCTGGGAGGGAGGGTGAGTAGCGGCGCGCGAATCAGCTGTTTTGTGCGCCGTGGCAGCAGCAGCGGAGGTGAGCTAGGGTGGCCGGGGCACATTTTTAGGGGCGGCATTCTGGCGCCGGCCATGCCGCCCCTAAAAATGTGCCGCCCCAAGCACCAGCTTGTTTTGCTGGTGCCTAGAGCCGGCCCTGGTAACCAGAGTGGGGCTGCTGTGTTGTTGGCAGGCTGCAGGATCAGAGCGCCGAAGCAGGGCTTAATGCACAGACTCTCAGTGCATGTTTATGTGATGGCTGGATGCGTCCAGACAGGAGATGCACAGCAGCAGAGCCTTTTGAGGCACTAGGGGTCACAGGACGGGTGTGACACAGACCCTCGCTGGGCTGGATTACGCCCCAGGACGTGAAACCTTGGCTCCCTGGTTTTTAAAGACACACTAATACATATTCCTGCTCTTGGGGCCTGACACTTTGCCCCTGGTGTCTGACTTTGTTCTTTTTCCTGCCCTTCCCTAGTGACCCCCCCTCTCCAAAGCCCAACAACCCAGAAACCCCCTGCAGCAGAATTCACACCCATGTTAAGTCCCTGAACAGCAAGGGCACAGTGCACTGCTGAACTGCTACACAAGGCTTTAACAGCCATCATTCCCTGATTGTCAGTGTGTCAGTGCGTCACCCTCGGCCAGCGGGGCCCTGATCCTCGCTAGGAACCCTTGGGTGCCATTGCATGCACGTACATAACCATCATCAGCCAGCCTCCTAACCCAGCTTCTTCACACCCAGCGTAACTGACTGAAATCGTCTTCTCTGCCAAGCCGGCTAACCCTAAGCTACTGCCAGTCTTTGATTCTCCTTTCTGGCCTTGCTGCCCAGCGCCGCTCTGCACTGAATCCCCTGGCCAGACCCTGCACCTGGGGAGCAAGCCCGGGAAGGTGAGTCTGACACACACATTTGCCTTCCCGTCCTGTGCTGCTGCCCCACAGCTGGTCAGCTTGGCAGGCAGCCTGGAGTTCTTAGCCAACTAGTCAGACCAATTCTCCCACATCCAACCTTCCCTTAGGCCTCTCAGCCCCAAGCACAGCCCTGTCACAATGGGTCTGAGCCGGTTGTCTGGCAGCTGCCCCCTCCCAAGAACACCCCAAAGGGGCATCCTGCTGTAGAGGGGTGCTGGGTTTGGGGGAATGTGGAGCCGGGCAGCCAGGTCTGTCAGATGAGAGAGGGTCTGGGGAGATCACGGTGGATGCAGGGTGAAGGATGGGAGGCTGTACTCACGCTCCCCAGGATGCTTTGGGGAGGTTGTGGGAGGCGGCTGGCCCCACCTGATCAGGGGCTGGGGCTGAGGAAGCAGTGCTGGGCGCGGGGGGGCAGGGGGCGCCACGGGACAATTTGCAGGACTAAGGGCTCAGGTACTTGACAACTCCGGTAGCCTGGCCAGGAGAAATCCTGGGTCCTTGTTGAGAAGCACTTGCCATGGAGCATGTGGGGCCACCTAAGAGCAGATGCTGCGAGCCGATGGGGGGAAAGGAGAGAGGACTGGGCCTGTTAAGGCAGAGGAGCTCTGGGACATGTGCTCCCTGACGGGAGGTGGGGCTCCAGATGGAAGTCATGACCATGCTGCGACCCTGGCTAAGTGGGCTGGCTGGCGGCTTGGTCCAGGAGAAGTTGGGGGAGGCCCGGCCTGGGTGTGGCTCTCTGTGGGGCGGGGAGGGGCAGATGTAGAAATGGCCTGGAGTAGCTAGTGCGGAATAAGTACCAGCTAAGTACGAGCACTAGCTATTCCGGAGTAGTTCATGTGGCCCCATTCTGGAATAAAATTCTTCCCATTCGGGAAGAATTGCTCCCTTTGGAAGCACACTAATTCTGGAATTAAGTGACTTTAATGACAGAGGAGCAGGGGTGGCTCCAGGCACCAGCGCAGCAAGCGCGTGCCTGGGGCGGCAAGCCACGGGGGGTGGCCTGCTGGTCGCTGTGAGGGCGGCAGTCAGGCAGCTTTCGGTGGTGCACCTGCGGGAGGTCTGCCGGTCCCACAGCTTTGGTGGCAATTCGGCGGCGGGCACATCAAAGGCACAGGACCGGCGGCAGCAGATCACCCACAGACATGCCGCTGAATCCGCGTGACCAGCGGACCGCCTGCAGGCGTGCCGCCGAAGGCCGCCTGACTGCTATACTTGGGGCGGCAAAAAACATAGAGCCGCCCCTGCAGAGGAGAGTGTCCACATGAGCCACTCCAGAATAGCTAGTGCTCTCGTTTAGCTGGTACTTATTCCACACCAGCTACTCCAATCCATTTCCCCATGTAGACGAGCCCTAGAGTTCGCTTTTCCCTCCAGCATCAACTATCCCTCTAGCTATTCCAGACTATTTTGCTCTGCAATCATGATTCTGATCAATTTCCCCATGTTGACTGCCCTTAGAGTTGCCCCATTTTCATTCGGAATAGCTGAGGAAGCTTAACATGGCATCTCCTTGTTGTAAAGCAGTGGGTGTGTCAGTTAGCAGCAATCTTGCCTATACCGCTACATAGTGGTTTGTAACGGTACTAGAGGTGTCGAGGGATGTCTGGAAGTAGTTGGAAGGCCAGGCTGCAATACTGCCAACCCCAAGCAGTCTAAGATAATGTCAGGCCTAAAAAAAAGAAAGTTTGGTCTAAAATCATGCACTTTTGATACAATGATGAATTTTGGGTTCCTTTTTCTTTGTCTTCTCCTTTCTGAGCCTTCAGGGAGCTGCTCAGGACAGAGTTTCTCCACAAGCGTGAGCATTAGAAAGTTACTCAACAATGCAGGCAATGGGCATCAAGTCCCTTAGCCACAGTCGGGCAATGGGCCTTTTAGGGGGCCCGATTATTTTAGGTAAGGGAAATGCAGTAGATCTAATGGACTTCAGAGCACCATTTGAGATGATACCACATGGGAAATTATTAGTTAAATTAGAGAAGGTGAGTATCAGTACAAGCAGTGGAAGATGGGAAAAGAACTGGCTAAAGTGGAGAAAGCAACAGGTTGTGCTGACGGGTGAACATCCGACTGGAAGGAGGTTAGTAGCGGATTTCCTCAGGATCAGTCTTGGACCAGTCTTATGTAGTGTCTTTATTAGTGGCCCTGGCACAAGAAGTAGGAGTGTGCTACTGAAATCAGGGGTGATACAAAGCCGGGAGTCATCAGCAATACAGAGAAGGATCAGACACTCTACAGGAAACTCTGGATGACCTTGAAGACTGGCCTAATAGAAATGGGATGAAATTCAGTAGAACAAAGAGCAAGGTCATGCACCTAGAGCCTGATAATAATCGTGTCTGCTGTAAGCCAACAACATGAGGCACCTGCAAAAAAAAGCCAGTGTGACTCTAGGCTGTATCAGGCGAGGCCTTTCCAGTAGAGAGAGAGAGAGAGACGTGTTAACATGATAGCACAAGGCACTGGTGAGACCTCATCTGAAATACTGGGTACAGCTCTGATCACCCATGATGAATCAGACTGGAACAGGTGCAGAGAAGAGCTACTGGGATGATCAGGGGAATGGCGGGCCGGTCTTGTGTGTGGAGACTAAAAGGGTTTGGCTTGTTTGGTCCAGCAAACAGAGGGCTGCGCGGGGATCTGACTGCGCTCTACATATACATCAGGGTTAAACAGCAGGGAGGGAGAAACTCAAGGACAAAGTTGGCACAAGAATAAATGGGGATGAACTGGCCATGAACAAATTCAATCTGGAGATGAGAAGAAAGGTTCTAACCATCAGAGGGGGAGGCTCTGGTGCAGCCTCCCCTGAGGCATTGTGGGGCAAACAACTTAATTCGTTTTAATTGAGAGCTGGACAAATTAGGACTGTGGGGTTGCTTGTGATGGTGGTGGCCAATGCTCAGCAGCCCTAAGGTCCTTTCCAGTTATTGTCTTATATTCCTAAAATCTCATGCTTCAGCGTACTGGGGTAAGGAGGGATATTTTTAACTTCCTGATGTATTCGTAATTGTTTGGGGGATTTTTTTTGTTTTGTTTCTTTTTAGTCTCTCTGAAGCATCAGAGATGCCGATGGCTAGAGATGGGGTGGGATGGTGCTCTTCTCCACGTGGGCACCAATGATACTGCCAAGAATGACCTTGAGCGGATCACTGCAGACTATGTGGCTCTGGGAAGAAGGATAAAGGAGTTTGAGGCGCAAGTGGTGTTCTCGTCCATCCTCCCTGTGCAAGGAAAAGGCCGGGGTAGAGACCGTCGAATCGTGGAAGTCAACGAATGGCTACGCAGGTGGTGTCGGAGAGAAGGCTTTGGATTCTTCAACCATGGGATGGTGTTCCAAGAAGGAGGAGTGCTAGGCAGAGACGGGCTCCACCTAACGAAGAGAGGGAAGAGCATCTTTACCAGCAGGCTGGCTAACCTAGTGAGGAGGGCTTTAAACTAGGTTCACCGGGGGGAAGGAGACCAAAGCCCTGAGGTAAGTGGGGAAATGGGATCCTGGGAGGAAGCACAAGCAGGAGAGCGCAAGCGGGGAGGACTCCTGTCTCATGCTGAGAAAGAGGGACGATCGATGAGTTATCTTAAGTGCCTATACACAAATGCAAGAAGCCTGGGAAACAAGCAGGGAGAACTGGAAGTCCTGGCACAGTCAGGGAACTATGATGTGATTGGAATAACAGAGACTTGGTGGGATAACTCACATGACTGGAGTACTGTCATGGATGGATATAAACTGTTCAGGAAGGACAGGCAGGGCAGAAAAGGTGGGGGAGTTGCGTTGTATGTAAGAGAGGAGTACGACTGCTCAGAGCTCCGGTATGAAACTGCAGAAAAACCTGAGAGTCTCTGGATAAAGTTGAGAAGTGTGAGCAACAAGGGTGATGTCGTGGTTGGAGTCTGCTATAGACCACCAGACCAGGGGGATGAGGTGGACGAGGCTTTCTTCTGGCAACTAGCAGAAGTTGCTAGATCGCAGGCCCTGGTTCTCATGGGAGACTTTAATCATCCTGATATCTGCTGGGAGAGCAATACAGCGGTGCACAGACAATCCAGGAAATTTTTGGAAAGTGTAGGGGACAATTTCCTGGTGCAAGTGCTGGAGGAACCAACTAGGGGCAGAGCTTTTCTTGACCTGCTACTCACAAACAGGGAAGAATTAGTAGGGGAAGCAAAAGTGGATGGGAACCTGGGAGGCAGTGACCATGAGATGGTCGAGTTCAGGATCCTGACACAAGGAAGAAAGGAGAGCAGCAGAATACGGACCCTGGACTTCAGAAAAGCAGACTTTGACTCCCTCAGGGAACAGATGGGCAGGATCCCCTGGGAGAATAACATGAAGGGCAAAGGGGTCCAGGAGAGCTGGCTGTATTTTAAAGAATCCTTATTGAGGTTGCAGGAACAAACCATCCCGATGTGTAGAAAGAATAGTAAATATGGCAGGCAACCAGCTTGGCTAAACAGTGAAATCCTTGCTGATCTTAAATGCAAAAAAGAAGCTTACAAGAAGTGGAAGATTGGACAAATGACCAGGGAGGAGTATAAAAATATTGCTCAGGCATGCAGGAGTGAAATCAGGAAGGCCAAATCACACTTGGAGTTGCAGTTAGCAAGAGATGTTAAGAGTAACAAGAAGGGTTTCTTCAGGTATGTTAGCAACAAGAAGAAAATCAAGGAAAGTGTGGGCCCCTTACTGAATGAGGGAGGCAACCTAGTGACCGAGGATGTGGAAAAAGCTAATGTACTCAATGATTTTTTTGCCTCTGTCTTCACGCACAAGGTCAGCTCCCAGATTGCTGCACTGGGCAGTACAGCATGGGGAGAAGGTGACCAGCCCTCTGTGGAAAAAGAAGTGGTTCGGGACTATTTAGAAAAACTGGACGTGCACAAGTCCATGGGGCCGGATGCGCTGCATCCGAGGGTGCTAAAGGAGTTGGCGGGTGAGATTGCAGAGCCATTAGCCATTATTTTTGAAAATTCATGGCAATCGGGGGAGGTCCCAGATGACTGGAAAAAAGCTAATGTAGTGCCCATCTTTAAAAAAGGGAAGAAGGAGGATCCGGGGAACTCCAGGCCAGTCAGCCTCACCTCAGTCCCTGGAAAAATCATGGAGCAGGTCCTCAAGGAATCAATTATGAAACATTTAGAGGAGAGGAAAGTGATCAGGAACAGTCAGCATGGATTCACGAAGGGGAAGTCGTGCCTGACTAACCTAATTGCCTTCTATGATGAGATAACTGGCTCTGTGGATGAGGGGAAAGCAGTGGATGTGTTATTCCTTGACTTAAGCAAAGCTTTTGATACGGTCTCCCACAGTATTCTTGCCGCCAAGTTAAAGAAGTATGGGCTGGATGAATGGACTGTAAGGTGGATAGAAAGCTGGCTAGATCGTTGGGCTCAACGGGTAGTGATCAATGGCTCCATGTCTAGTTGGCAGCCGGTTTCAAGCGGAGTGCCCCAAGGGTCAGTCCTGGGGCCAGTTTTGTTTAATACCTTTATTAATGATCTGGAGGATGGTGTGGACTGCACTCTCAGCAAGTTTGCAGATGACACTAAACTAGGAGGCGTGGTAGATACACTAGAGGGTAGGGATTGGATACAGAGGGACCTAGACAAATTAGAGGATTGGGCAGAAAAAAACCTGATGAGGTTCAACAAGGACAAGTGCAGAGTCCTGCACTTAGGACGGAAGAATCCCATGCACTGCTACAGACTAGGGACCAAATGGCTAGGTAGCAGTTCTGCAGAAAAGGACCTAGGGGTCACAGTGGACAAGAAGCTGGATATGAGTCAACAGTGTGCTCTTGTTGCCAAGAAGGTTAACGGCATTTTGGGCTGTATAAGTAGGGGCATTGCCAGCAGATCGAGGAACGTGATCGTTCCCCTTTATTTGACATTGGTGAGGCCTCATCTGGAATACTGTGTCCAGTTTTGGTCCCCACACTACAAGAAGGATGTGGAAATATTGGAAAGAGTCCAGCGGAGGGCAACAAAAATGATTATGGGTCTGGAGCACATGACTTATGAGGAGAGGCTGAGGGAACTGGGATTGTTTAGTCTCCAGAAGAGAAGAATGAGGGGGGATTTGATAGCAGCCTTCAACTACCTGAAGGGGGGTTCCAAAGAGGATGGAGTTCGGCTGTTCTCAGTGGTGGCAGATGACAGAACAAGGAGCAATGGTCTCAAGTTGCAGTGGGGGAGGTCCAGGTTGGATATCAGGAAAAACTATTTCACTAGGAGGGTGGTGAAACACTGGAATGGGTTACCTAGGGAGGTGGTGGAGTCTCCTTTCTTGGAGGTTTTTAAGGCCCGGCTTGACAAAGCCCTGGCTGGGATGATTTAGCTGGGAATTGGTCCTGCTTTGAGCAGGGGGTTGGACTAGATGACCTCTTGAGGTCCCTTCCAACTCTGATATTCTATGATTCTATGATTCTCAGGTGGTAAAGAGAATCCACTGTTTTACATGCTTGGCTGGTGTGACTTGTTCTGATGGCCAGATCTGGGGTTGGAAATGATATTTCCCCACGTCAGATTAGCAGGGACCTTGGGACCATCCCCTGCAGCATGGAGTGTGGATCGCCTGCTGGGAGCATCTGGATCTATCACACTCAATCAGTTCCTGGCCATCACAGGGGCCTCTGGCACCAGGTGCAGCTCAGTCCCTCCTCTTCTCTGCCTGTGGCACACGATCGTCTAGTCTCCTGTGGGCTGTAAGACTTCGGTCTCATTTCAGTTGTTGGGTTTAGGGTGCGGGTGCTGGGTGGGTTGGTGGCCTGTGATCTGAAGGAGGTTCTGTCTGGATGAGCTGGTCCCTTCTGGCCCTAAGCTCCATGATGCTGTGAGTCATTGCTGAGCTTTGAGCAGCATCTCTCTGGTGTGGCGCTCATGGGTTGGAACTCGAAATCGCAGGATGGAGCCGGATTAGAGGGTATCAGGCTAAGGAAAGGGCTGGAGAGTTACATGGCTAATCAGAATATCCAGAACGACAATTGTATAAACCTAGAAACTGAACAGGAGTTTGGGAGGGAGATAAACCCCCGCCCCTTCTAACTAATGGAGCTGAGGAATCTGCGTTCCTTGGGGCAGTTACCTACTGCCAAGTTTCTTGTACCTGCCTCTGAAGTGACTGGTCCGGTTCAGTGGGAGGCAAGATGCTGCTGGACACCATGGGCCTTGGGGTGATCCAGCTGCTGTTTCTCTAGTTCAGGATGGCTCCACATTCTGCTAGCTCCTGACCGAGAGCTCAGCACCGTGATGTCACATCAGTGCCTCACAGCACAATAATGGGGCTGCAGTAGGACAGCGTGAGCTAGCCCCTCCCCAGGCAGGATTGGCTCATAAAAGCCGCAAAGGTGGGCGTGGAAGAGCACTGTTGTGGGGAGAGGGAGGACTGTTTTCAGTGAGTGCATGGGGCGCAGGCACACCAGACGTGGAATACTTACCTGCTACACATCGCGACGAACGCCCGGTATGTACTGGTACGAATCTGCCCTTTCCCATGTGCAGCCGCCCCCCCCCCCCCACACACACACACACACCACCTAACCACCACAGGGGCTACTGAAATAATCTGGACAGGCATCTTCTAGGGGAGCAGTAGAGGACAGAGGGTATGGACAGAGAGAGGCACCTGGGACAAGGTATAGAGTGTTCCAACAAAGAGCTGTGAGGCAGAAGGCCAAACCAAGGTGGTTACAGAGCCTGGGCTGGGAGGGTCTCTCTGCTGAACCTGTTACAGGCAGACAGTGCTGGGCATGGAGCCGTTAGCTGCCATGGTTTCTGAGTGTTCGCCATAGGGTGTGCAGACAGAAACCGTGCTTAGAATCCGCTTGGCTGTGAACTGGTTACACAAACTTGATCCTTGCTGGGCAGCCCCAGCTCTCCCTTCGATAGGTCCAGAGCTCTGGAACACTTACCGTGATTCTGTCTACATCCTGCTGGGGTCTTGGGGCCCCAGTGAGAACGTGGTAGCTCCCTGCCGGGGTTAAGCCTTTTCTATGTAGATGGGACGGAGCCATAACCATGCTCTGGAACTAGAGAGAGACAGGGTGGGGGAGGGGATATCGTTTATTGGACCAACTTCTGGTGGTGAGAGAGACAAAAGCTTCCGAGCCACACAGGGAAAGGTCCTCCAAGCAGCACAGCTAAATGCAGGGTGGAACAGATTGTTTAGCATAAGGAGTTAACGTGTATTGTAAGGCAGTGACTCTCCACCACTCCAGACTGTCCCCCTTCCAGGAGTCTGATCTGTCTTGCGTACCCCCACGTTTCACCTCACTTCAAAACAACCTGCTTACACAAGGAGATGTAAAAATATAAAAGGGTCACAGCCACTAGTACTGAAAAACTGACTTTCTCATTTTTACCATCTAATTATCAAATAAATCAACTGGAATATAAATCTTGTAATTACATGTCAGTGTGTAGTTTATAGAGCAGTACAAACAAGTCATTGTCTATGAAATTTTAGTTTGTACTGACTTCGCTAGTGCTTTTTAATGCAGCCTGTTGTAAAACTTGGCAAATATCTAGATGAGTTGGATGTGCCCCTGGAAGACCTCTGCGTACCCCTAGGGGTACATGCACCTCTGGTTGAGAACCAATGTTGTAAGGGGCCATTCAAGGCAGAGTGGCCTATTAACACCTCTGAAGTCATAGGTTAGTGAGGGGGTTAGTGGGTTACAGATTGTTGTAACAAGCCCTACATCCAGTGACGGTGCTGTGAGGTTTCCGAGAGGTCAGATACAGAGTTGTTGGGGTTACTAGGCCTGCCTGAGCCAAAGTTCTTCCATGTTTAAACTCTGTCCTTCCATGTTTAACTCTAATCGACCTCAACAACCAAGGACAGGAATTGGAATGTGTAAACAGCTAATTAGCAATTACGACCTTGCTCATGCCAGGTACCAAACAATAATGATGAGGTTTGCATGTTTCTAGCTGGGGAAGGGGTAATAAACTAAGGGTAAACAGGACCAAATAACTGTTTAGGGAGAAGTTACTAACAAGCTAGATTTATAGCCCTAGAATGATTTAATTGCTTAAATGTATAAACATGCCTTCGGTAGAGAGGGGAGGGGGAGTAGAGGGGGGGTGGTAGAGAGGGGGAGAGAGGGGGGGCTTAGTTGTAAAATGTATAAAGAAGAGAGAAACTGTTTTTGCTGGTGTGCTTGATTTGAGACTTGCCTGTCTCCTTGCACCACTTTGAGATCTCAAATAAACTTTGATTGTTTCTCCACCCCGGTATGTTTATTGGCGTGAAGCACTCTGGGCAACGAACCCCACTGTTGCTGTCCTCGGGCCCCTGTGCCGGCAACAGTCTTGGCGTCCCTGGGTGGGCACGAGGCTGAAATTGAGCCTTGCCCGGATCCCTCAAGGTGGCTGACGGATTACGACGACGATCGACGCCCAGAGCTCACCGGTGACTTCATCGGGGGCCTCGGCGGAGACGTGATTTGGTCGACCCCGGAGGGCACAACGGTGCAACGCACTTGATTTGTGGAGAAACAGCTGCGGGTGACGGTGCAGAACCGGACCCTTGGATAAGGTAGGAACAGTCCAGTGGGGACTTTACCTGTTTTGACCTGGGGACGCCCAGTGTCTCCCTAGAGTTTGGGGCAGGGACAGAGTACTGCAGGCAGGGCAAGGTGTATGCCCTTAGAATGCATTCTGGTGAACTGGAAAGTGTTTGGATCGGATCCGTTGATTAAAAGTAAATTAAAAAGATTCTGTACAGTAGACTGGCCTCAATATCAGCTAGAGAACCAGGAAAGGTGGCCACCGGAGGGATCACTTACTTATAATATGATCCTTCAATTGCTTTTGTTTTGTCAGCGTACGGGTAAATGGAATGAACATATGTATGTACAGTTGTTTATGTTGTTAAGAGATAGATCAGATCTTTTGCAAAAGTGTAATTTGACTCCGACAGGTTCTGTGGTAACTATTGTTAGTCCTCAGAACCCTCCCCCGGTTGTAATGGCAGAGTCGGTGTCCCCTTCGGCTCCAACACCCCCACCGTATAAAGATAGGGTGCCTCAGGTCCCAGAGATTGCCCCCTCGGTGGGATTCTATCCATTGATTACTGAGACTCGGATAGCCCGTCCTGGAGCAGACAATCGCCCAGCCACTACAATGCAGGTTTATACCCAGGTGCCTTTTAACCCAGTGGACCTAGCAGCTTTTAAGGCACAGGCAGGGGAATTCTCTACGAATCCAAGCAAGTTTATCTCGGTCTTTGAAAGGTGTCTGGCTAGCCATAAGCCTGACTGGGATGACTGTAATGTCCTTATGCGGACCCTGCTGTCTGAGGTGGAGCGTAATCAGGTTGTGTCTAAGGCACGAGAGGAGGCACAGCTTAGACATGAGGCAGACGCAGCAAACGTTCCTGTTGCTGCAGTTCAGGTCCCTACAGCAGATCCCCGGTGGAATCCCAACGTGCCGGCAGATCTCACCTGTCTCACTGTATACAAGGAGCTCCTATTACATGGTCTCTGACACTCAGCTGTCCGACATAACAATTGGGCTAAGCCGTATGAGCTAGTACAGGAGCCAAAAGAGAGTCCGGTTGCTTTTCTGCAGCGTATTCGGGATACCATCAGGCAAACTACTAATGCAAACCCCGATGATCAGGCTACTGAGGCAATTATGAAGGGTATCTTTACCAGCCGTGCCGCCCCTGATATTAAAAGGAAACTGCAGAAAAAGGAGGATTTGATGGGCATGACAATGGCACAGATTTTGGAAACTGCAAACAGGGCTTATAGCCTTAGGGAAGGAGAAAAGGAAAAGAGGCAAGTGAAAATGATGGTTGCAGCAGTACAGGCTGGTGGCAGGGGAAGATTTCAGGAAGGTGGAAGGGGCCGGGGAATGAGAGGACGTGGGCGTGGGCGCCCTGGCTCACAGGAAAGGTGTCTGGGTCGCAACCAGTGTGCCATATGCCGAAAGGAGGGACATTGGAAAAATGAATGCCCCGAAAGGGAAGGTACCCCTATGATGGCAGCGGAGGATCAAGAATAGGGGTGTCAGGGGAGACGGACTATCCTGCCCCCGGAACCCCGAGTAAAAATGCGGGTGGGAGATTCAGACATAGACTTTTTAATAGACTCTGGAGCTGCACGAACTGCTGTAAACCAACCCCTTCAGCTGCCTGTGGCAGATTCCCTCACTGTGGTGGGAGCCACAGGGAAAGGAACTAAGTGCCCAGTATATGCCCCAGCGGAATGTGCTTTGGGAAACAGAACTCTATTTCACAAACTGGTTTACCTCCCTGATTGTCCAACGCCACTTTTAGGACGGGATCTGCTTTGTCGCTTAGGTGCCACCCTGCATTTCACTCAAGATGAAATAAGCCTCACCTTACCTCCAGAGAATGCCTGGATAATGACTCTTGCAATTGAGCCCTCAGCCATGCAAGCCCCAGAGTGGAGTCAGTGGGAGAAGCGGGTCTTTCCTCTGGTATGGGCATCAGGGATCCCAGGAAAGGCAGCCCATCATACTCCTATTACTGTTCAGCTCTTGCCAGGAAAAGGTCCAGTGCGAATTAAGCAGTATCCGATCAAAAGGGAAGCCAGAGAGGGATTGCAGGAAACTATAGACCAGTTCCTAAAGTGCGGGGTACTTCGAGAATGCCAGTCAGCTTGGAACACTCCTATCTTGCCTGTACAAAAGTCCAATGGCACACACTGGCTGGTCCAAGACCTAAGGGCGGTTAATGAGCGGGTTAAGACTCTACACCCCCTTGTTCCAAATCCGTATACACTGTTGGCCTCTATAGGGGGGCAGTACACCCATTTTTCAGTCCTGGATTTAAAGTATGCTTTCTTCATGATTCCGGTTGACCCCCAGTCTCAGGAGATTTTCTCCTTCGAGTGGGAGGACAAAAGGAGGGTTAGAAAGCAGCTTTGCTGGACAGTGCTGGCTCAGGGATTTAAAAATTCCCTCACCCTTTTCAGCCAGGCCCTGGCTAGAGACTTGGAGGAGTGGGACAACGAGGACAAAGTCCTCCTCTTGCAATATGTGGATGACTTGTTAATTGCTGCGGTGGGTCTAACCTCTTGCCTTAAAGCCACTGTGAGCCTCCTGAACTTTGTTGGACTTCAAGGATATCGAGTAGCACAGAGTAAGGCTCAAATTGCTCCCCCAGTGGATGGAATCGGACAATGGAACACACTTCACATCCCAAGTCATTCAAAAGATATCGGATGCCCTACAGATCCTCTGGAAGCTTCACACGCCATGGCGACCACAGGCCAGTAGGGTAGTGGAGCGTACAAATCGGACACTTAAGTGGCACCTCTCAAAGGTTTGCCAAGAGGCTTCCCTTAAGTGGCCTGATGCTTTGCCCCTTGTTCTGCTCCACATTCGCGCTCTCCCTAAGGGCAGGTTAGGGCTCAGTCCCTTCGAGATTGTTTGGAAGGGCATGGCCTATGAATGGTACACTGGTTCTGGCAGGGGAGTGGGAAATGGGGTGTGGCTTCTTATCTCAGTACATGTGCTCTCTGTCTGCTGTTCTCTGTTCTCTCCACAGGTATACCAAAGATTTGCAACCTCTCCCGCTGGATGCCCCGATCCACTCCTTGTAGACAGGCGATTCCGTACTCGTCTGGACCTGGAAGGACGAGCTTCTCCAAGAGAAGTGGAAGGGACCCCACACCGTCCTGCTGGTCTCCCATACAGCAGCAAAGGTTGAGGGACACAAAAACTGGATTCATCACTCTCGTCTGAAAGCAGTGCCTGCTCCTGAACGGTGGACCGTCCAGCCTGCAGAGAAGACTGCCAGCGACGATTTGGGACTTAAGCTGTTATTCAGACGACAATAGTGTCTGCTGGGAATGCCCTGTGATCTCTTTGGACAGTCACAGCGCACTCCCCGCGAGACCTCTCAGCGTTGGTTGTGTTTGTTTTCACAGGACTGGCCTAACCTGGTGGCCTGGTCCCTTTTGTTTTTAATCTGCTTACTTTTGATAATTTTTTGTGGGTATTTGGGGAATTGTGATTGTTAGGCCCTAGGGTCACCTGCCCAATATGAGTTCAGATCCAGGGTCTGCCACAGTGGTGCTCTTTGCCATAGGGACACTCCTCTTGTTAACTCCCGTTTCCCCCCAGGCACATGCGGGATGGAAAGGGATCCCTACTAACTTAGAGACAAACACATATGAGTCCCTGAAGGTTTGCTTTGCCCAAGAGTTTAACCTCTCCAACTGCTGGGTATGCTCCCAAATCCCACACCATGCTGCAGGGTTACCCTGGAGGGTGGTTCCCCAGAAATCCCAGCATACTCTCTCATTGAGAACCCCAGCTCCATGGCACTCAATCGTATCTTGTCTACAGAATATGAGAAAACTCCCAAAAGCTTGTTGAGTATTCTCAAAGGAGGGAACTGTTGGGGTTACTAGGACTGCCTGAGCCAAAGTTCTTCCATGTTTAAACTCTGTCCTTCCATGTTTAACTCTAATCAACCTCAACAACCAAGGACGGGAATTGGAATGTGTAAACAGCTAGTTAGCAATTATGACCTTGCTCATGCCAGGTACCAAACAATAATGATGAGGTTTGCATGTTTCTAGCTGGGGAAGGGGTAATAAACTAAGGGTAAACAGGACCAAATAACTGTTTAGGGAGACGTTACTAACAAGCTAGATTTATAGCCCTAGAATGATTTAATTGCTTAAACGTATAAACATGCCTTCGGTAGAGAGGGGACGGGGAGTAGAGAGGGGGTGGAAGAGAGGGGGAGAGAGGGGGGGCTTAGTTGTAAAATGTATAAAGAAGAGAGAAACTGTTTTTGCTGGTGTGCTTGATTTGAGACTTGCCTGTCTCCTTGCACCACTTTGAGATCTCAAATAAACTTTGTTTCTCCACCCCGGTATGTTTATTGGCGTGAAGCACTCCGGGCAACGAACCCCACTGTTGCTGTCCTCGGGCCCCTGTGCCGGCAACAGAGTGATTGCTTTGTGAAAAGTGTTTGCCCCCAGGTGATAGGGTGTTTTTGTCTTTTATCATTTTCCTGTGCGCGTTCATCCAAGAGTGGAGTGATTGTCTGGTTTCACCCGCACAGTTGTTGTTGAGGCATTTCGTGCACTGGACGAGGTACACCACATAGAATCATAGGGCTGGAAGGGACCTCGTGCGGTTATCTCGTCCAGTCCCCTGCACTCATGGCAGGATTGGACTCATGAGTTGGTGGGCGCTCGTCTGTGGGGAACCTGCTTCTGGTGAAGAGTTTGGAGAGGTTGGGGGTTGTTTGAAGGCCAGAAGTGGGGGTTCAGGAAAGATTTCTTGCCGGATGGGGTCCCCATCGAGTATGGGTTGTAACTGTTTTATGGTGCTCCGTGTAGGGTACACTATAGCGCTGTGAGAAGGGCCCTCCGCTGTAATCACTCCCGGGCTGACTGAATCCAGCCCAATCAGCAAGAGAAGGCTGCCACCTCTGATACCCTGAGCCTGCCAGTCCCACCCCAGCAGGAGACAGAGAATGGTGGGGGTTAGCAGCAGATTTGTTCAGGGACAGCTGCTGAAGCCAAAGGGCTCCTGCCTCAAGCCAGTTTCCCATCTGGTGCTGGGGTTTCCAGCTGGGTGCAAACAGCAGCACCAGGGGAGAGTCCAGGGGTTCTAGACTTTCGGCCCAAAGGGCAGGAGTAGGTGGGAGAGGAAAGGACCCAGGGGAACATCATGTTGTCATGGTCCTGGCACCTTGGAGACAATGCGGCTCTAGCCAAAGGCTGCTGAAGGGGCAAAGGGGAACCTGAGAGCAGTTGCCAAACTGGAGCTGGGGAGGCAATGTCTCCCATCTCTTCACAGTGCTGAAACGATAACCAGAATGGAGACAAGGGAGTCAGCCTAAAAGAGTGAGCGAGCAGGAGCCAGAGCAAAAGCAAATGGTCCTTCAAACCCACCCCTGCAGGTAACTCCCCAAGTGAATCATTTTCTGTAAGGTCCAGCTCCGTACCACCAGCGTGCAGAGGTGACCTGAGTTCTGTCTTTTTGCTCGTCAGATCTCCTGTGATGGAGACACCATTTTATGGTGCTGTGACCTTTCTGGGGCCCTCGGAGGGCAGGAAATCAGAGCAAGCTCATCGCTGTAGTAAAAAGCATAGTTTATTTTAGTTTAAGGCAATCCAATACAAATCAGCTCACGTCAGACATTCGACACAAAATACAATAGTGTACAGTCTAGAAAGATCACCACCCATGCAAATAAAAAATCAAGTGAGTGGGAGGGAGGAGAAAGAGAAAGAAGGAAAGGAGCCAACTTCCCCAGTAACATGCTGGGCAGTTGCGAATTCTCAGACCTTGGAGACACCTCCTGTAGCTTGTAAAGAAGAGTTGGATTGGAGGACAGACTGTACAGTGGCCCCCTTCCCGTGAAAACGTACACACCCCATCTTGGAAGACTCATGTTCCTTCAGCAGCACGGGCTAGCTGCCCTCATGGGCATAGGGCTTGTGCCTGATCTGACAGGTGTGTTTTCACAGCCCCATGTCCACGCCTCCTGTGCACCATCTGCTATCCACACCGACACAGAGCAGGAGGACAGCTCGGCCATGCAGCACATTACAGAACTGGGCACAGGACTGCACTGGCATGCATCACCCAATAGCTACACTTGTACAGAACGGGGCATGGCATTGCAGGGTCTATGGCACCTGCTAGCAACACATGGACAGAAACGAGTACAGAGCTGCCGGCCAAGCACTGCCTGCTCGCCCCGCTCATGCAGTGCTGGGCAGCAGTGGCACACTCGCCCCCTCTGACTGCTCTTTGGGGCTTCTTCATTTGAGTGGCACTTGCACAAAGGAGCATTGCATGCTGCCGATGCAAAGGGAGTTGTGGGTAGGTCACATGGTCATGACCCCCCCACACTCCCGGTTTGGGACAACGGAGCTCAGTAAGTTCATGGTCAAAGATCCCCGCCATCAGGCAAGCAACTCCGAGGAGGCCTGGCACTCCCAAAGCAACAGAGCCACTCACTGGCCTCAGCCTTTTCCCATTCACCCCAAAACCCCACACTGAATTCTGGAGGTGACTGAGCAATGCCAGGGCATCACCCTTCTCCTCATCAGGCTGAGGGGGAGGAACATGAACCAGTGGGGCTCTCCCATCCTGGGTCAGAACCCCGCCCAATAGGCTGAAGGTTCTGAGAGTCTCCCCTTCTTTCCCCTCCCAGGTCTTGTGTGCAGTTAGACAGCTGCTGAGCTCCCCTAGCAGATCAACCCCGCACGTGACTTAGGCAGCTGAACATCTGCCTTGCCCTGGTTGGTGACTCACAAGCAGAGACAGGCGGCTCCCTGCAGCCCGGACTTAGACGCCAAACTCCAGGGGCTTAGCACCTCCCCCCGCCTCCTCAGCTTCTCCTGCCGGCTAGCTCAAGCGGCTTCCTGCCCAGAGTGCTGGCTTTGTGGGTCCCAGTCTAAGGCCCAGATCTCTCCCCATTCATTGTATAGGAGCCAGGGCACCTGAGTCAGGCATTGCAGATGGCAGGGGGTTCCTGTGACTGTCTAGGGTCTGTGACACTCGGCTCCCTTTGGGGAGCTGGGCCTAACTGCTCCTGGTGACATGTTCCCGCTGGGATAGGTGACTGGCTCCTCATGTCTCCTCCCACTCCAGTGCTATGCAGCTATAAGCCTGGATTGGATCCCGTCCTTGTTCTACCTCTCATGCAGAGGAGAGCAGTGTGATGGGGCTGCTGGACCCTGAGTGCTAACACTAAGTTGCTGGGTTGCATCTACCTTTAATTAGGGCTCCATTTCCCCCTTAGTCCTCTTGGGAGTTTGTATTGTGGAATCTGTGTCTCACGGCAGGAATCTCCTAAAATACACAAAGCACTTAGGGCTCCATTCTGTTAATCAACCACTGGGCCATTGCTAATCCTGGGGAAGGAGGAGAATCCACAGGGCAGTCACACATGGTAATTACCTAGCCAGTTACCTGGCTACTGTTACACAAGGAATGTAGCTGGAGAATGAGGATATCCTTGGAGTTTGATTATATAGAGGTCTCCTAGCCACCCCATTTCCATTAGACACGGGGTGTGTGTGTCAGCCCTGGTCTCACCAGGGAGCCAGAAACATGGAACCAAACTTGTTTTTTAAAAAGGCAGCCCCACTGAGGGGCACCAAGGGCAGCAGAATGTCTAGGGACCGGCTGAGACGAGCTCGCTGATGTTTTAGAGCTACATTCACCTGCTTTGTTCCCTAGCCTTTTTAGAGCTTTTCGTAGCGGCCAACAGTCCTGCAGCCCTCATTATAAAAAGTAGCAAAAGAAGGAGGGACGTTCAAACCCTACCAAAGTGTCACCCTGTCACCCTGGGAGTTACAGCAAAGGGACATGCTTTCACTTAGCCCCAGGAGCAGAATTCTCCAGGCGTTAATGCACGTATAGCTTGTGAGTCGACCATGGGTGATGAGGTTCAGCTTTAATTTTGGTGCCGGGAGCAGCCACAAAATGCATATGTACTAAAGGTCAAACTAATGTGTCCTCCCCTCGTAGTCAGAGCAGCTCCATGACACACGACAATGTGCCTTCAATGTTAAAAGGTCCAGAATGGTATGGGAAGGGCTCTCTGCATAGATCAAACACAGGGCTTAAAAAGCATGATGCGGTTATAGGCAAAAGCCAAAAAAAAGCCGTGTGGATCTTTGCCAAATCGGATTGATAGGAGATGGAGCATTAGTAACTCAGAACAATGGTGCAGCCAGAACAACAGCAGAGAAAACAACGCAGATACCTGATGTTTGAAGCCAACCAAAAATCTGCCAAGCTGATATATAAGCCAAGCCAGCGAACAGCAAGGAGATGAGGAGAAATTTCAGCAGACTGGAGACAGCAGGTGGACTGTACATGGGCTATAAAATACTCAGACTCGTTTGGAAAGGGGAGTAGAAAGAGGCTGGGGGACTTGGTGGAACAGCGGATCTGCCGAGAACCCAAAGAAAAACAGGTGACGTGGGACTCCACTCCACTGTCTGGTGGGAGTGACAACTCACATCCCCCTCCTTTCCCCTCCATCCCCCTCCCAGAGAAGAGGCTTGTCAGTTGCTGGGCTTGTCCTTTTAAAAACTCCCCCCACCCCACCCCACACGTCCTCTGTGTCTGAGTCCCACAAATCCTTCCACTGACACATGAGGATGAGCAGTGTCGGAACTCAACAGCTTCACCGGCCTACAGCCAAGTGTGGAGAAACAGTCCATGGAGGAATCTCACTGGAAGCTCTGACTGCCTTGGTATCCAGCTAGAGAGAGAGTAAAAAATGGACACAAGAGGCCTTGGGTTTTTACCTCGCTCCTCTTCCCTCCTGCTCATCAGATCTGCGTCTGAAGGGTGGGGCTGGTCGGGGTGTACGCAGGGGGCGCTGGGTTTGGCTTGATGCCACGTCCCTTCATGTAAGAAATGAACTGGTCTGGGATCTCAGCCAGGACATCTTTGGCCAAGCGGGCCATGCTCAGGACGTGGTTCCCGGTGCGGTCGATGTAATCCCGGAATGGAACAAACTGGGAGAGAAGGAAAGCGTGTCAGACATACGAAGAGCGGAGAGATTTTCAAATGGAGATGGGGGACACTGCTCCTATGCAGACCGTCAGCAACACATCGGATGTGGGGGGCCAGATGTCCTACCTGGCCTTCTTAGGGCTGTCCTATGTTTCCACTAGCCAGCCTGCTTTGCATCTGTCCTATGGAACTGTAGTGGGTTGATGGCTACAGTGTGGTGTGAAGTTAGAGCCACACTGGATGAGTGGATTTGATGGTTTTGGAAAGAAAAGATTCTGAGAAGGGGGAGCCAGGAAGCGTTAGTTCTAGCATGTACAGATTAGAGAAGCACACTGAGACCTAGTATGGAAATGAGGGTCTAGGGGTTTTTCCCTATCCAAGCCGATAGGTAGCTGAAACATGGTGTTTTTTTGGTGCTTGATAATTGTTCTACCCTTCTCCAGAGTCTCCACTGAAATCCTTCCCCATTCAGCTCATATTATTGAAGGCCAAGGCAGGCTGTGTTAAGTGTGCCAGATCCTCAGATGTGCTGCGGCCACTTCTCTGATCTCAAACACTGTCATGGTTCAGCAAACTCCCGCTGCCCTAGGACAGGCCTGCTCTTGGAGTGGAAAACCTGAGCCTGCCTGAACCCTGGGCATGCTGGGGAGGCATGGAAGGCTCTGGGGTGGTTTCTGACATGAACTAAATGAAATGAAGGGGAAGGAAAGTGCTGAGCTAGGAACATGTTGCTTTTACCTGGACAATGTCTCGCTCAGCGATCTTCCCTCGGGACGAGATTCTGATGTCATCGCCATCCAGCTCCACCATGGCTGCGATGGGGAAGGGGAGAGCACAGAGGGTTATTTGTTCAGTCAGTGACATGCTGGGAAGGGATCCCCCGGATATTTCAGTACAGAAGAGGCCTAGACTGGGGCTATGATGAACAGTGCTGACTGCGCGAGGGGAACGGGCAGCACAGTGGCAGAGGAAATTTTAAAAAAAGTTAGGATGTTTAAAGAATGAGAGAAAATAATATTATAATGCCCTTAAACAAACCAATGGGACACATGCATCGGGAATATTATATTCAGTTCTGGTCACCCCATCTCAAACAATGATCCAACAGAAATAGAAGGGGTTCTGAAATGGATGGTGAAACTGGTTAGAGGCTGGGAAAGGCTATTGTATGAGGAGAGACTGAAAAGGTGTGGACTGTGTCCTTTAAAGAGGAGATGTATAAAAAGGACATGATTAGAAAAGAAATAATAAATAATAATGCTACCAAATAATAAATCACACAAAGAAGGTAAATCAGGAGCTCCTGTTTACCCTATCTCAAAATACAGAGCAAGGAGCTATTCAAATAACTTGACACGCAGCATATTTAAAACTGATAAACAGAAATGCTTTTCCAACACAACATTCAATCAACCTATGGAACTCACTGCCACAAGATATCTTTGTGGCCATGAGTTTAGAACTCTTCAAAAAAGGATCATTGCTTCTGGGAATAATTAGGACATCAACAGTTACATTAAATAAGATTGAACAAGACTCTGCTGTACCCTGCAGGGAGCTGGACCTAAATTCTGTGGCAAGCCCCCTGGATTCTAGCGTAGAAATTTTATATATTCTGCAGCAGCTTCAGCTAAATTTTTAAAAAGTTATTTAATAGAAGTTTTTATTAAATGAAATATTACAATGAACAATGCAACCAGCATAGCAGCCTCTGTGTTATTTATTGTGGGGTTGTGGGATAAGGAAATTAGGTGTCTGTTTCTGCTAAAATGGTCAACAAAGAAACAGATAATGATGACACTGTCATTGTCATCTTTAAGTTTCAGAGTTAACATGCAACTGAGCTGAAAAGTGGGCAGTTCACACCTCTCAGAGATATTTTTTCAAAAGTGAAAGAGGAGCGAAGCTACTAAATTTCTGCTTAACCAACAACCTGCTATAACGAAGATGCCATTTAAAAAAAGAAAGCCTTCGAGGAATTGGACATAGATATCAGCTGATGGGCAAACGGAGAACATGACAGACTTTGTACTTGGGAGTCACAGATGGAAATCAAGTGTGCTGTTGTGCAGGTTGTTTGCAGCTGATATCAGATCAGATCAGAAGTTAGTGCCGCCATCAATGAGATTGAGGCTGAAAGCAAAAGTGCCAAGAGCTGAGCTCTATGACATGGACAAATTGAAAGAACCAGATATCAGGAAAGAATACAACGAAGCTTGGCATAAAAATACCACATCTCTGGTGAAAGAAGAAATGGACATGGAAGAGACGTGGAACAGTGTAAAAAAAATGGGGTTATGAGAATGGCTGAACAAGTGTTGGGTACAAGGCCAAACCAAAGCAAGCGAGGTGGATAACAGATGAAGTGTTGCAGCCAAGTGACAAGCACAGGAAACTGAAATAAAAAGGAGGACAAAAGTCTAAGAGCCGAGTACAATAGAGTGGCAGAGAGTGAAAACAAAAAGCAAAGAGAGACAGGAATGACTGGATAAGCACACACTGTAAAGGTGTAGAAGAATATGTCAAAAGAAATGTGACATGGGTTGTAGCATAAGATAAAAGAACTGAGTGGGACCTAGGAGTTGAAGATGTCAGCGGTGAAAGACAAAACAAACAACTGAGGATGAACAAGCAATGAATGGGCGAGGGACAGAATATTTTGCAGAGTTCTACTATGCAATGCTGGAGAAGCTTTCCAGCATGAATGAGGGAGAGCAGATGTCAGAATTCTTAGAAGAAGTAGTAAAGATCTCAGGAGAAAGTTTGAATAAGAAAAAGGCACTGGGAAGTGACAGTGTAACCCCAGAGCTGCTGCAAGCAGGAATACAAGGTCAAGGCAATGCACAAGCTGTTCAACAGGATTTACAGAGAAGAGCAAGTGCCGTGTGAATGGGGAAAAGTAATAATAGTACCAACCTATAAACAAGGATACACGAGTAAGTGCAAGAACTACTGAGGAATCGGCTTATTGAGTGTGCCAGAAAAGCATTCACCAAGCTGTTGTAGAGGAGAAGGAAAAAGTACATGGAAGCAGCACTGGCAGAGGTATTAGACTAGAACGAAGTACCATAGATCAGCTATTTGTGATATGACAGATCCTGGAGAAGTCCATAGAACACAAATGCACCTGTTACTTTATAGACTTCAAACAGGCTTTTGGTAGCATTTGGCAGAAAGGTTTCTGGCAAGTTATGAGAATGTATGGCATCTCCGAAAAACTGATCAAGCTGATAGAAAACATCTACAGCAAGTTGATGAGTGCAGTGAAAGTAGACAAGAAGTTGATGGAATGGTTCAGGATGACCATCGGAGAGAGACAAGGATGCGCGCTATCATCCGATTTTTTCAACTTGGTACTGGAAGCAGTAATGACTGTAGCACAAAGAGATGAAATGGGAGGAGTCATATTATGTGGTAGGACAGTGTGTAGCCTTAGATTCACAGATAATATTGATCCCACAGCATTGACCAAGGCAGATGTACAGAGAATAACTCACCAGGTACCCTGGAAAAGCATTCAGATTGAATACCTGCATGGGAAGACAAAAATGGAAGCAACTGGGAGACAAGAGGAAAAGGTAAAGATCAAACTCGGAGACAAAGAACTAGAATAGGTGGGAAAATGTGCATACCTTGGAGGACTAGTATTGTGAAGAGGACATCAAAAGAAGAATGCGACTAGCCACTACTGTCTTCAGAAACCTCTGCCAGATCTGGAGGGCTAAAGCTATTTAGATAAAACTGAAAATCAATCTATATGATACAGCTGTCATGCCAACACGGCTGCACAAGTCACAATGTTGGAGTATGAGGAAAGCTGATGAACGAAAGACTTTGACTGCAGAGATGAAGTAGCTGAGGGGAATACTGTGAATTCAAGACTGAAGAAAATAAAAATGAAGAGGTAAGAAAAGGGCAAGAAATACTGCTGTTTCCGAAGCTTCAAGAAGACTGTGATGGTTTGTACACGTGTCAAGAATGGACCTGGAAGGATACGATACATGGTGATCATATCAGAGTGCAAGGAACTAGAAATAGAGGAAAGCCAAGGATGCATAGGATAGACATGGTGAAGAATGACATAGAGCGAAAAGGTTTAATGAAGAATGAAGCCATGAAACTGGTACAAGACAGAAAGTGGGGGAGTCTTTGTTCAGCCAGCCCCATCATCACTGTTGAGCTAACAGCTGGGAATCAAACCAGAAGAGCTATTGTTTCAGGCTGCAGACTCAGAAGCACAGCACTGCACTGGTTTGCACTCGCGGTTTTTCTTTTGTTAAAAAATTCCTTATTCATTTTTCAAAATAATGCAGCAACAAATAAAAATACAAGGAACACAACTTTTAAATGAATACAGAAATCGATAGTACTGTCAGTAGAACAGAGGAATGCAAACATACTAGCGTACTGCTTTATGCATTTAGCTACTGCTTTCTTTTCAAATTTCAACACAGGGAAGGGTCAGTGCATGATCACCAGATCAGTGGATAGTAGTTACAAATGTGACTGCAAATATAATGACAGCACGTATAATACATGTTATAGCACAGCTGCATTACTGCCACTATGTGACACCAAATCTGGGTGCATTTGTTTTCATTTTGTTGCTGATATAAAGATGTTTGTTCCTCATGGCTGTGCTGTCTATCTTTCGGAGTAAACTGGAGGTTTGGTGGAATTCTTTTTCTGAGTATGTTTCCCCGCGAATTAGACATGTCCGTACGCTTTTTATTGTTCACTGAATGACTGAGTTCACCTGTTAATTTCAGTATATGAACTTTTGGAGAGGGGAAGATTTCTGTATTTAAAGACCTTGGCATATATTACTCCTGCATTTCTGTGATTTGGGGTTGTTTAGCTGATGGTTGGTAGCATTTCCTGTGTTATGGCTAGCTCAGCTGGTTGTATATAAAGGCTGTGCTTTCCAGGCAAATCCGTTTAACAGATTGTTCGGGAACAATCATAGAGATAATTACCTGAATATCAGTTTGATGTTCTGCCATATTTCCTACCAATCCCGTTAGCTACCTACATAGCTCTTTCCTCTCCTATCAGTCAGCATGGCATACAGTGAAGCCACTGGTATATATTGTTCGCTAGGCATTCTTTATTACTGACCTTCTTAACAAAATCTTCTAATGGCAACATTAGCTTATTAGTTTATTATTTCTAATGGCCACATTAGTTTATTTTTCCATGTATTGCCTAATTGTTGTATAACTGATGGCAGGAATCTATAGAAAGTGACATGTGATATATTTTGCATAAGAAATTGAAGGAATCCAATTTGTTAGTTGAAATTAAATTTCAAACTTTATTTGATTTTCTAGACACACATTTTTACTGTGAAGTTAAACTTCGAACCCCCCTAGGGTTTAATATTGAATATAACTCTGAATTGATGAGCATCTTAATTTGTTGGAATATATCTCAGGCTGTAAACACATCACTCCAAGATTGAAATGATATCTTTCTGTGAATTAAAATAGAAGTACCCCAGCGTTTGGAGCTCAGTCGACTTAGCCTGGTTTATACGGTAGTTATACAAAGTATATATTGCAAATGTTCTTAATATTGACCCATTAAATACTAGATTTATGAAAGTTCTGTGTAGCTGGGAAACCATTCTAACCATGATTCTGGGATAGCTCTCTGAGACCACCGACTCTAGATGGTCCTGATATAAATCCTCACATGTCACAGCATAAGTCAACCTCAAACCGAGAAGGGCTAGGAAGTAACCTCCCCTAAAGACAGGTTATTCCATTCCTCTAATGCAGTTGGTGCTGGCCACTGTCAGAGACAGGACCCTGGACTAGACAGACTCTGTTCTGATCCATTATGGAGGTGCTACGGTCCTACGTCGGGTGATGTGCCCTGACATGAGACTACTCAACATTTTGGGGTATCCTCACTGACGGGAGCAGGTGATGGCTCCTGGCACTGTTCCTATGCAGAGCTGTTCCTGTGCAGAGCCTGACAGCTGGGAGGGAAGGGGAGCAACAGACCAGTTGCAGCCTGAGCCCAGATGAGGACCATGCACACTAACAGGCAAGCTGGGTGGAGATGTCTCCCCTCCCCTACCCGCTGCCATCTGCTGAGCATGCAGTCACCAGGCCCAGTACAACCTCACAATTGCTGCCACTGTCCTTTTTGCCTCTCCCCAGGCAACTGCAACGATCAGTGCAGACAGCACCGCTCCCAGTATCAGTGCTGTAGCTTTATCTTAGTGTTAAGCTGTTGTCTAGTCCGTCATGATGTTGTTGAGCTGAGCTGGGGTGGGGAGGCGTTAGCAGGAAGTTCAGCCCTGCCTGTGTGTTGGTACTTGCGGTGACCCAATAAATCACTGTGATTTGACAAGCAAGTGCTACAATAGGTGGCAGGGGCAGCAAGATAGCAAAAGCACTTTTGCCTGAGAAGAAATTTCCTGGTCGTGCAGACGAGGCCGGGATCTGCGAGCACGTGACAGACTGAGCGGCTGCTCTCTGTGGGCTGAGTGGACTGATGAGAAAGCAGCACAATGCCTAGCAGTGTTTGTGGATGGGGATGGCAAAGTATTTTACCAGCTGCTTCCCCGTGCTGAGCGTGGGTCTTATACCCAGTTACACAAGCAGTTATACAGCCGCCATGAGCGGGGCTGGCCCTTCTGAAATACCAGAAGGGATGGCAAGCCGGGAGGTGGCCAGGAAGGGAACCCTGGCATAGACTTTCAATGGGTTTTCCCTGGCCAGGAGACGGCTCGAGGGAATCACAACCTGCAGCGCTGAACTGGAATGGGCACGGCAGAGAGGGGCCTGTGGGAAGCAATGAGAGAACCCTGCCTGAAAAGTCCATTTAGAAATGGTTTAACGGGGGAACTTCCTAACTTGCTGGTACCAGACCAGATACCAGACTGGATTGTGGACCAGATTACACCCAGAGCTACAAACTTAGAAGCAGATATTGGGGTTTTCTTGAAGTTAGCAGCTGTTAATTCCCACCCCGAAGGTGACTCCTTTGCAGCTCTTCAAGGACAGGTTGCTAGGGAAGTGGCAAAAAAATCGGAGGAAACCCAGGTGCAAGCTATTTACAGGCGTCCCATGGGTGTGATGAGAGAGACAGTTTCCTGAGTGGGCCCCTGGCCAGATGACATTTGCAGGTGATGTAGTGGCAAATGCAGGTGATGTAGTGGCAAAGGCCATTGGAATTGCCCAAGCAGAGGGAAGCCACACCCAGGAAAACTAGTAGCTGGTGTAAAGAGTCACCTGTTACTAAGTGTCTGGAGGCATTAATGGCTGGAAAATCACACTGCTGCTGGACCCAGGATCTGAAATAAGTCTGATCCATGGTGAACCCCCAGTGCTGAAGGGGAAGAAGATTTGTACTGCGGGAGTTAAACTGGGAACTATTAATCATTAGCCACTGCAGACAACAGGAGAAATCCAACGCCCTCTGAACCAGGGTCTCTGTATACAACATGGACTTTTCTTGTGGAGACCAGTATTTCTAGTGCTGTGGGGTTGGGAGTGGATTCTTTCAAGGGCAGCACAAGAACTCCTGGCGTGTTAACAGCGCACACTTGGCCCTGGACATTATTCAGATCACCCTCCTGGATGTGGGCAGGAGGAAGTGTGGAAATCCGGAGAGCAACTTCTGATGCCTTTGAGGTTCCTCTACCATGGCTACAGGGGGAGGGAGAGGAACTGCTCCTGGGTGGCTCAGAATAAAGTGGTGGTGAAGCCAGGTCATCCTACAGGAAGGCCCCTAAGGATAAAGGACAGTTGCAGTGACCCTGTGGGAGTGTTTGAAGCTACCGAGATCCAATCAGGATGGCTGTGCAGCAGAACTCTGGTTTGAGCTGGAACGAAGGGGACTTTGGGTAAGAGCAATTCATGTGACTGACGTGGAAATGCAGCTGTGAATAATCAAAGGCTGGGGTCAGTGTCCAGTGTAACTGATGTCTCAAAGCCTCTCACAGGGGCAGAGTTCAAGAGCTGGGAAGCAGCCTGGTTAGTAAAAGAGCTCGGGGTTGACTTTACAGACAGCCGTAGAAGGTGATGGATGGAAGTGCTAGTGTGTTCTCCAGGAATAAAGGAGCGCTTGGGAGATATGATCAGGTACAACAGCCGATTGTGCATAAGCCAGGGAGTGTTCCCACGAGCCAGCCCCCACCTCGGAGTCCCTGGAGCGTCAGGTCGCAGTGAAAGAGAAGTGAAATCGCATGCTGGAGGATGGCCTGGCAGCAATCTTCATCATCTGGGCACCCCCAATTGTCTGTGGTAAAGACTGTGATAAAGCCCAATGGAAACTTGAGGCTCTGCATTCACTACAAGGAGACTTAATTCACAGACAGTGCAAGACAGCAACCCCTTCCCACACAGCAGACACACTGGACAACTGTGCCAGGAATAAAATATGTTAGTCGTTTGGACTTGGTATCTGGATGCCATCGGATGAAAGGGGCACCTAAGAATCAAGAAAAAGCTGCCTGGTGACACCCGATGGACTGGCTCTGTTCTGCAGACAGCCTTTCGGACTCACGCATGCCCCAGGGACATTGCACGGGGTAGTCAGGGATCTGAAAACATCCTCATGTAGTTAGATGATTTCACTTGCTCTCACACGACACAGGAGGAATACCTGATAGGACTCTAGAGCTTGTTATGGAGTCAGGGTTTAAATGTGCAGGAAATGAAGGTCAGTTTTGAGGGGTGGCATCACCTTCCTAGGACGTATAGTCAGTGAGGCCGGGCTGGGACCCCACCCCCAGAAACAGAATGTGATAAAGGTCTAGAAGGTTCCCACAGACCTGGAGGAGACCCAGCGGTGTGTAGGCCTCTGCGGTTCTAAAGGAGCTTTGTAAGGAATGTAACAGAGCACGTGGCACCCCACTGCCAGGTAACCAAAAGTGACTTTGTCCGGACAGAGAGACACCCAAAAGCGCTTGAGTCTCCGAAGGAAGGACTCCGAACTCTGCTGGGCTTTAATTCCTGGGTCCATCCCGTCTGGTTGCAATACCCCGAGATACCTCAAAGGCTGCTACTGGGTTTGCACTTGAACAAATTGATGAGCTCGGTAGGCGCACTTCCAGTGGCTTTTTGAGGTCATAAGTTAAATGAGAGAGAAACCAAGTGTTCAGCTGCCCAACAAGAGCGTCTGGCTATTGTCGCGGCCCCCAAGGCTCATCGTCCCTGTCTGCTAGGTCCAGGATTTACAGTGTACACACACCCCGGTGCCCTGCAGTGGCTCCTTATGAAGCCCTGCTCAGGGGGATGCCCGTGGAGATGGATTTACAAACTGTCCAGAAATATGTTCACCATTGATATAAAATTATTCTACTTAACTGCCAGGGGGCAACTTTGTCACGTACACATGGGAGAAAGAAGAAGGACAAAATGCAGGGTCAGCTATAGGTAGTCAGGAAGTTCCTTCAAGAGAAAATGTAGCCAAACTCCAAACCTGGAGACAATGGACTTTTCTGTGCCTGCGTCCTGTACATAAACTGCTTGGTTTGCAAAATAAGCAAGGAGGAGGGGGCAAGTAGATGAACAATAAGGGGTCATAAGAGGGGCAGATACATGTAGCTTGCTAATTATGTATGGTAATGATAGCAAATTTTGGCCAATCATAGAGTGATAGATTATCATAAGCAACTGCATATAATGCTTTGGTGTAAGTGTTTTCTTTGTTCTTGCTGACTTATGAGCTCGAACCCAATTGCAATTGAAATAAACGGATCGCCCCTCCCGGGGCTCCTTGCTTGATTAGCTGTGTCTGTCTCTCCTTATTCCTCAGCTGGAACGGACAGAAATTTCTATGACACCATGAACCTGGAAAACAAAATGTGACTGCAGATACCTCCGGCCAGGTGAGGGCAGTGAAAACAGGCTCAGCCTGGCCTTGCGAGGACATCTGGTAAGAGCAGCCTAAAGACCCTTAGGTACATTTGCTGCGCCAACAGACCCACCGCAGGAGACCCAGACTGGGAAGAGGCAATGCAGCTCAGGAGTGACTGGCTGGCGAATGAAGGCAACAGGACCGTCTTGCCAGCAAGCTGACAGAGAACAGTACTGAAGTGTCTTCATGCTAAGGAAGCAGCAGGCCACCTGGGGTATGGAAAGACACTGAGCCAGGGATCTGATAGATTTTGTTGGCTGAGTATGGCTGCCAATGTTAAGGACCCGATACTTTCCTGTCTTACCTGTCAAGCAAGAAGAGGCAGAACTCCCTTACGGGAAATGTTCCAAGCTAGTATGCCCTTAGGAGCGCAGACAAATTGACTTGAAAGGCCTTCTGCGAGAAACCCCAGCTGGAAATCAGGATTTGCTGGAAGCGTATGACACTTTTCACAGTATGGGGTGGCGCAATCAGTGGAGGATGAAAGGACTCTGACAGTTATGAAAGGACTCTGCATTGATGACACACCTAATGTTGCATTTCAGCCCACCAAGCTGCGTCTGCAGTGAGCAAGGGAAGGACTCTGAATCACGGGGTTTGCTGACAACTCCAGCTAACCAAGGTGAGGCCCAGTGCCACGCACCCAGCGAGTAATGGGGGAGTGGAGAAAGTGAACTGCACCATTGACTGTATGCTTAGAGTCTTAGCCAGTGGAGACCTGCGAGAATAGGATACAAAGTCACCGTTTGTCATCTTTGCATAGAACAGCAGCCAGCACAAACTACCCATGGCTCTCCTTATGAGATTATTGCTGGAATCCTCAAAACCCAGGCTTCCCTGTGATGTGATGTTCAGGCAGCAAGAACCAGCAAGACCCCACCTGCACAGGTGGGAGACAAGGCAGGTTCTTATATCAGTGGCCTGAGGACAGCAACCCAAAAGGTGGAGGAACAGATGAGCCAGAAGGGAGCATGCCAGGCAGAAGATGCCAGGGAAAAGGAGCATTACGAGTCATCCAGGCAGGAGAGAAAGTGTGACTGCGCAGCTGGAAAAAGCAGCCTGGAAAAAATCCCCAACTTACTCCTTTTTGGAGGGGACCTTTCATGGTAGGTAAAAACTAAACAGTTTATCCTTGCTGATACGAAAAGCAAGAGCTCACCCCTTTTAGTGCATGGAGAACCGGTGCATGGATTCACTGAAAGAAAGGGGAAAGCAAACACTGAGGATGTTTCACCATCATCTCAGATTTGGAGGTACCCCAGCAGGTACCTGTGGCTTGTAACGGGAGACCAGGTGTGGAGGAGGAATTGCCAAGTGCCCTTGGGACCTCAAGACACCACAGTCTCCAACAGACAGTCTGTTCACAATGGATAGGCCTGACCTACAGGACATGAACCCTGCACTTGCTGATATTCTAGATCCAGCTGTGGGTGACGTCTCCATGACTGAATATAAGACTGGAGCAGGCAGATCAATGCAGAAACCTGTGTGGACGGCAGACTACCTGCATTCCTAGGAGATACTGTTTTAAGTTCTTTAACTAGAGGGAAACGTTGGAATGATCACTGCAGACAGCACCTCCATCAAGAGATGTTGTTGTATCTTTATCTTTGTGTTAAGTTGTTGTTATGTGTATTATTGTTTTGATCTGAGCTGGGGGTTTAGCAGGAAGTTCAGACCTGCCTGCATGTGCTGGAGTTGATACTTGCAGTGTCCCAATAAATCCCCATGATTCTAGAAGCGAGTGTTATATAATCCTGCTAGCAGCTGGTGACCCAGCAGAGGAGGAAAAGTAACTGCTGCCACCATCCCCAACCACTTCTGACCTGGAGGAGGATCAGCTGGGAGACTCCATCCTGCCCACCCCTTTCAGCTACTTAAGGTGAGCCAACCCCCACATGCTACCAGTTGTGTAAGCATGCAAGTGAGCAATTGGGAATGTGTGTGTTTAAGGGACAAGCAGGCAGGCTATTTGGTTTCTTGGGTAGGCAAAGGGCGGGGGGAGAACTGAAGGGAAATAATTTAACATTTTTAAATGAACAAATGCTGAATACTAACTGCCTACGTGAATTGTTCCCTGACCACATGCTGGGCTTTCAGCTCCTGTGGGTAAACATTCCAGCTAATGTGTTTTGGGGAAAACAACGTCACTGCACGGTGTGATCGCTGCCCACTGGTTGGGTCCCTGCTGTGCACTGAGATTAGCCTTGGTCTTAAAACTCTCCCTGGTAGCACGCCAGGGGCACCACAATGCAAACCAGTGCTATAGGCACTAAGGTTCTATGGGCCCTAGCACAGGGTGGGTCCAGTGTGCTCCCTGCCATCTGCCTTCACTGCTGAACTTCTCCCAGAGCCCCAGACACCCTGCCCTTGCCCCCCAGCCCTTCCCAGCTGCCTCCCAGCCTCCAGGGAATCAGCCCCTCCTGTCCCCCCACCACTCCTAGTCTGGGAAACAGACCAGCCCCAGCATCACCACACTGCCCCCTACTGGCCTAGCCCTCCTCAGCCGATCCCTCACAATTGCCCCTGTATTACATGCAGAGAGGAGAGGGCCAATGGCTGCAAGGCCCCTACCCGCTGCCTCCTCGTTCCCTCTCCTCACCATAAACATGCCTGAGCCTCCCAGAACTCCTCCAGCACAACCAGGGCCAACAAGAATTATTATTAACTAGGGTTACCATATTTCAACAATCAAAAAAGAGGACACGGGGTGCTGCCCTAGCCCCGCCCCCTCCCACTTCCCGCCCCCCTCAGAATCCTCCTACCCCCTACCTGTCCCTTGACTGCCCTCTCCTGAGACCCCCCCCACCCTAACTGCCCCCAGGACCCCACCCCCTAAGTCTCCCTGCTCCCTGTCCCCTGACTGCCCCAACCGCTCTCTACACCCCCTTCTCCTGACAGCCGCCCCCAGAACCCCCGACTAATCTAACCCCCTGTTCCCTGTCCCTTGCCTGCCCCAACCGCTCTCTACACCCCCTTCTCCTGACAGCCCCCCCCAGAACGCCCGACCAATCTAACCCCCTGTTCCCTGTCCCTTGCCTGCCCCCCCACCAGGCCGAGGGAGAGCTGCGAGCTCCACGTGCAGCCAAACACTGTGGCGCTGCTCTGCGGGGGAGAAGGGAGTGGGGGAGGGGGAGGGACTCTGGCTGCTAGAGGCCCCAGTGGGTGCGAGCGGCTTTCAATCAGGCCTGGCCATCCAATCAGCCGCGCCGCACTCTGTATGAGGGGAAGGGGGAAATCCCGGACATTTCTACTTTATTAGAAATCCCCCCCGGACAGCCATTTAAAGCTGAAAAAGCTGGAATTGATATGCAAACTAGATACAATCAATTTAGGATTGAATAAGGACTGGGAATGGCTGAGCCATTACAAACATTGAATCTGTCTCCCCTTGTAAGTATTCTCACACTTCTTATCAAACTGTCTGTACTGGGCTATCTTGATTATCACTTCAAAAGTTTTTTTTCTCTTACTTAATTGGCCTCTCAGAGTTGATAAGACAACTCCCACCTGTTTATGCTCTCTGTATGTGTGTATATATATCTCCTCAATATATGTTCCATTCTATGCATCCGAAGAAGTGGGCTGTAGTCCACAAAAGCTTATGCTCTAATAAATTTGTTAGTCTCTAAGGTGCCACAAGTACTCCTGTTCTTTTTCCGGACGGATGGTAACCCTATATTAACCCCACCTAGGAATCCTGGTGTTTGAATGGTAAAGAAACAATCTGTAACAAAATCCACAACTTGGTTATTAAGCCTAAAGGAGCAAAGGGAGATGCAAGCCCAATGTCAATAAACCCCCCTCTGCAGGTCACTTTTCAGTGTGCTGAGCAAGGGGCAGACTGCTCCCCAGCCAGCCAGCTCGCACTGTGGGGAGCTTTTCCTGACATCTCACCTTAGCAGACCTTTGCTCAGTCCTTTCACACCCCCTGCACATGCAGCTGCAATGGTGCCAGGACCGGGGAGGCACGTAGTCATGGCCCCCCACCTTTCTAACATGGGCCCAGTTTGGGGAGGGCAGGGGACAGGGTTGGCAGGCAGGGGCGGCGCTTCGCAGTGAGGAAGCTGATCGTTATCACGTCTGTGAAGGGTTCAGCACCCTCGTGCAGCCCCACAGGCCAGCCTGGCATGACCTAGCACTGGGGCACCCCACGCTCAGCTCCTGGCTGAAGGAGGGGGGACTCCCTGAGGGCATGCGAGGGAACGTTGTCAAGTGCAGAACTTGTCCAGCCAGAGCTGCCAATTCCCTACAGCATTCCCAACCCGGTGATGCAGCTGAGCCTAGGCAGTCGGTTTGGGTCACCCAATTCCTGGGCTAGGCCAGGCTTGGCTTTACTTTGCTTTTCACCCTCCTCCTGCTCTACTCCCCTGGGCAGCCAGTGCACACAGACAGATGTTGCTCTCTAGACCTAGCAACTCCCTCTACTGAGACTCATTTAGCTCTTATCTAATTGTTGCAAGGGGTTGCTGTGTCAACACAGAGCACCTGAGCTCCAGCTGCAGGCTGGTGGGGGACTCCCTGCAGGGTTAGCCTCTGGCCATCTGTTCACTTCTCCAGTTCATTGCTAGCCCCTTTGCAAGGCCCTGGTGCATCTGCTCCAAAATAGGGAATTCTTCCTTCACCCCAGGAGGGGTGGGGGGCCTGCAGGCTGCGCACACAGAGCGGAGGGAGAGATCGCTAAAAGAGGATTTTGTATCAAGAAAGACCGAGAGAGGGAGGAGGCTCCTGGCCTGACAAACTCTCAGATATTTTATACTGGGAACCTTTAAGCTACAAACCGATGGGTTTGAAAGAAAACGCCTCTGACAAATGGGGGCAGGGCACCTGGAGTCAGCCCAGCGACCCTGCAATCGACAAGCTGCACCAAACCACACCAGCCGAGGCACTGGCCTAGATTATCCTCAGGTTGTGAGGTTGATCTGCTTGCATGCCCGGCATTACCATGGCATCACAGTCAGTCACTAATGAGTTCAGCATCATCACACCTTTGTGAGGTAGGAAAGCTCTGTCCTCGGGGACTGAGGCACCAGCAGAGGAGGGGCTAGGCCTGCAAAGGGACTTTGGTGCCTAACTACCCCTTTAGGTACTTTCCAACATGTAGATGTCAAGGCCCTGCCCCTGCTCCACCTCTTTCCCTTGAGGTCCCACCCCTTTTCTGTCTCTTTCCCCCCAGGCCCTGCCCCTGCTCTGCCTCTTTCCCTGGAGGCCCTGCCCCTGCTCCACCTCTCCCCCCAGATACAAAAAACAATGGATGTCCAGGCTTGTCAAATGGCACCCGGTCACACAAGCTGAACTCCAGCCTGTCTGGGTGAACACCGGCTGGGTGGCAACCCAAGACGTCACTGAGCTCCTCAAACCCCGGCTCCCCTGGCCAAACCTCCATTTCTGCCAGTACATCCCGTAGGTGCCTATGTTCCCGCCAGGCAGCAGGCACAAAGTCCTGACCCCACTGAGCTGCTCGGAGCCCTCGTTCACACCTAAGCCCCAGCAGGATCCTCAAACTAGGTGTCATCCCGCCCATCTTGCCCGCGGGCCCTGTCCAATAGGTGCGCTCAGAGCACGCCTACTGGATTGATTCCCCTCCCCCAAAAGACAACGGGGAGCAGGCAGGTTTGGAAGAGAGAAAAAGTGTGTCTGTCCCACAGGCCATGGTTAGAGCGCTGTCCTGGAGCGTGGGAGACCTGCTTTCACACACCCCTGGTGAGCCCAGGTCTGCCAGGGGAGTGCCCTACCCACTGGGCTATACAGTCCATCTCTTGCTCCATGAATATTGCATTACTGACCCAGTGGAAAGGCTCCAGCAGGAGAGATGGAGCGAGACTTGCCCAGCATACCCCCTAATCGGGTGTCAGGGCTCTTCCCTGGGAGGGGGAGAGCTGAGATCAAGGCTGTGCTGCACATCAGGGCTTTGAAGGCAGGTCTCCCATGTGACAGGTGAGCGCCCCGGGCTTTTGGCAGGAGAAGAAGCTGACCTGGCCTCTAACTCCAGGAGTGGATTCCAGGCTGGGAATCCTAAGCAGAGATGGCCCTCACTACCTAAGAGGGGTGGGGCTCGGGCTGCACCTCTCTCCTAAGCATTTCCTACTGGCTGGCGTAGGTGGCTCCTTGCTAAGTGTCTGTCCTCTGTGAATGCCCTTCTGAGCCCCATAAAATGCACGGGGAGCCTGGTGGCCGGCTCGGGGCTGGGGGTGCTGCGGGGTAGCTGGGTGCCTAGGAGCTAGGCTCTCCTTTGTGGATCTGGCTGGAAGTGACTTGCCCCCAGGTGTCTGTGGCCAGGCTGAGACCCGATGCACACAGCCATCTTGCCACACCTAGATGAGCGCCTGCTGGTTTAAACAAAGGAAGAGAGAGGAGGGTGGAGGCCTTACCGTCAAATTCGGCCTGCCCAACTCCCACGATGATGATGGACATTGGCAGCTTGGCGGCCTGTGGCAGAGGAATAAAAGTGGGGGAGGGGGAGAGGGAAGTTGCGGGACAAGGGAATCGGAAGGGGGGAGAAGGAAAGAAAGAACAAGAGTTTATGGCACAAAGCGAAAACCACTGTCACCCCCAATGGCCTGGGCGACTCTGAGCTCTGAGCCCTTCTGGAGCTGTGTCCCGTCACAGCCCAAACGGCACTCCAGCCCGCCCCCACAGAAGCCTGGGGATACCCCAATCTGTGTTCCTTTCCATGAATACATGAGCTTCCTCGAGGTCTATTCACATCTCCACATACGCAGCCCCAGCATGTTAGGGAGGCCTCTGGACATCACAGCCATAGCAAGAGCCAGCAGTGCTAATGCTAATTGAGTCAGCCAGGGGAAACCAGGCTGCCGGGGCGCTGGGATGCTGTGTGCATCACTGGATAGCGCAGGGCCTTGAAGGGGCTTTTCAGATTAAAAAGTAACCACCCCCCAGCTGTCACGGTCCCGCGTGCTTGTGTTTGCCCTAGGAAATGAATAGCCATGGACTGTTGGCTGAAGTGTAACACATCTGCTCCAACGAAGGCTGGAGGCAGGGTGACTAATTCCAGACAGTTTTATGGCTAGAGGCCGGATGCTGAGCTGTGAAGAGGCAAAACTCCACTGGAGTTAACAGTGATGCTGATTTACCCTGCGTGAATGAGAAGGGAATTGGGATCAGTGGGGTTACTCCTGATTTACACCTGCATGAATGAGGGGAAATCATGATCAATGGGGTTACTCCTGATTTATGCCGGTGCTCCTGATTTAAATAGAAATAAATGGAGATATCCCATCCCCTAGAACTGGAAGGGACTTTGAAAGGTCATCAAATCCAGCCCCCTGACTTCACTAGCAGGACTAAGTACTGATTTTGCCCCAGATCCCCAAGTGGCCCCCTCAAGGATTGAACTCACAACCCTGGGTTTAGCAGGCCAATGCTCAAACCACTGAGCCATCCCTCCCCCCGTGTGAATGAGAGGGGAGTCAGGAACAATGGGGTAACTCCTGATTTGCAATGATGTGACTGAGGAGACTCAGAGCCAGTGGAGTTGCTGCTCCTGATTTACATTGGTTTGAAGGAAAGCAGACCAGGCGCGCTCTCCCTCTCCTTTTCATCCTTGCTCAACAGTCTCACTAGGTGTCACTGTGGCTCCATTAGCTCCACTCCTTGCTTCTGGGCCAGGAATGCACCGATTCCATTCGCACATCAGGACTGGACGCTGAGCCCTGGTCTACACAACACAGGTCACATTGACCTAACCCTGTCAGCGTCTACACTAAAGTATCGCTCGCCCGCTATGCCAACTGACGAACTCCAGCTCCGCGAGAGCGCGTGTAGACACTGCATTGCTCACATTGCCTGCTGCTGGCTGACAGGTCAACCGGTGTGAGCGCTCCTGGTGAGGACACGCACCGCCGACACAAGGAGCGAGCATAGGGCAGACATGCAAAAGCGATTTAATGACTGCAGTGGCTGTACCTCGACGTAACGTAGGGTGACTGTAGTGTAGACTTGCCCTGAGGTGCTCATGAGCTGGGACTAGGCTCAAGTGGTGCTGTGCTGATACAGTGCTCTAATTTGGTTTGCCTCTGGTTGAGATTTGCACTGTCCTGGCCATTATCTTTTTTAACTCGAGGCCAGTTGCCATGAAAAGCAATTTCTTAACACTTCTATCTTGCAGGGCAGTTAAAGAGCCTTGAATTTATTTCAGGCAACCTCAATGCAGCATCGTAACAAAACTGTCTCATCCCACCAGGTCCTGTCCTGGCTGCATGACACAGTCCTTGTCCTTGGCCAAAATTTCCCTTCCTCCCTACTGTGGTGCAGCGTGTCAGTTGGTGCTCATCCTCCACCCCAAAGAAAGCTGCATTTCAGGGGTGCTGCATGTATATAGCTTGTTAGGTGCTCTGATATCATGTTGGATGAAAGATGTTACATGCATGTAACATTCAAGGCTAAATCCACATGCATTTACCAAGAGCGGAACTGAATTTGGTCACATTGTTGTTATACAGGGCTTCTAAGTTCAGAACTGGGAAATCGAGGCCCAGATTCTGAGCTCCAGTGGAGCTATGCTGATTTACACCCACTGAGGATCTAGTCCTCCCCCTCTCTCCATGCTGGGCCCGGTTAACTCATTTCCTTCCACAATAATGAGCAAGGTTAGTAACAGGCAATTCATTTTACTTACAAGAATTTGCCCATCACGATTAGCTCCCAAAGTGACTGCAGCTACCACAGGACAGGGCAACACAGATAGCTTCTCCTCTTCTGTTTTCCCTTTATTAGGTCAAGCTCCTCTCATTTGCATATTAACAAGCTTTCTCCTGCTCACTCCCTGAATCCAGGAGAGCTGCGCTGTCTCCTTGCTAATGAGTTGGCTGTCATGTAATTGGTTATGACAGCAGAAAATCGTATTGACACCATGTGATTTCCATGCTGTCTCTCCAATTCCTTCAGGACCCCCATTTTTTACCTACCTCACTCGCTGCTTTATCATCCAATTATCCCCTCCTTTTTCTTCCCTTCCAGCAATCACAGATTGTGTTTGCTATTAAACACAGGAGCTTTAACAATCAGAGCTCTTTGTCTGAGCTGATTTCTGGTCACACACTGGGACGTGAGATTTTATAAGAGCTAACAGCAATTTGCAACATTGAGCACCTCCGAGGATCTCAAAGTGCATTACAAAGCTGGGTCAACGAGACCGTGGGTAAGGGAGAACTGGTTGACACAATTTATTCAGACTTTCTAAAAGCCTTTGACAGGGCATCAAGAGGCTGGTCAGGAAGTGAAGCTGGCATGGGGTGAGAGGCAAAGTACTGTCACAGATCAGAATCTGGCTAAGAGATAGAAAACTGATCTTCTTCCCAGGATTAAGAACAGAACCCCGGAGTCCTAGCTCCCCAGCTTCTGGTCTAAACATTGGTCCATACTCCCCTCTGAATCAGGGAACAGACATGAATAGCCCTGACCCTCATTCCCTCTAGACCAGCCATTAGCACACGGGCCCAGAGACCCCTTGATTTCAGTGGGAACTAGGAACCTAAATTCCTTTGAGGAGCTGGGCCTCCATCCCTTCCAGAGCTGGGCCTAGACCCCAGGAACCCAGATCTGAGCTCTAAATACAAGCCACTCAGGCTGACTACAGCAGCTTCACAAATCTGGAAACTTCCCCACTAGCCAATCAGCATGGCGGATTGCCTTGCATTCTGCTAGCTCACGCTGCCATTCCAAGCATGTGTAAGAATGCTGGAGATGAAGATGTGGGAGATGGGAGGTCAAATGCTAACCCTCATTTGTGCACGGCACATAATCACCAGGCAGCTAGGCATTTAACCTGAGTGACGGGCTCTCCCCAGTAACGGGCCTAGTGCTGGGAAAGGGGTGTTAATATTGGCAGAGCGGGGTGGGGCTCAGGGCTGGAATAGCAGAGGGGGCTGCATGGCAGGATTGAGGTCCACTTGCAGCGCTGCAGACCGGGAACCCAGGATATGATAGCAAGGGTGGGGGCTGTGCATGGGCAGAGCTCATTGTGGCAGCATCTGCCTGCAATACCCATGTCTCTGGGACTCTCCGGTTCTCCTTTTCACAAACACTCAAATGCCAATCAACGGCAGACAGAAATGTAGCTCAGCTGCCTGGCTTCTAGTGAATCTAATACTAATGGAGCGTGGCCGGCCTGACATTGGCTTTGACTCTGACAGCTCAACTAGAGGCTCAAAGAGGCATTCTAAAATGATCCATTAGCCAGCGGTGAGGTGGGATCACATTAGTGGGTATGGGAGATCCACTGACTGCTAACCCAGAGTTAATCAAATGATCATTACATATTGTAGTGATCTGTGCATGGGCAAAAGCCTCTCAGATAGAATTATTTTAGGCAAAGGTATTGTGAGGCCAGATCTTATCTTCTTCCTATTATCTGGCTCCAATAATTCTGATGAATTCTAGATATGAAAAAACATTTGTTCAATGTCATCATCAAACTCCACCCAGAAAAGTCTGGCCCAGAACAGCTACTTTACTTCATGGTCAACTAATCCTGATCTGTATGGGAGTTTTGAATCTACTGCTACTTATCCCTAGCACTTTTTATCAGTGGATCTCAAAGCATTTGACACAGGAGAGCAATATCATTATCCCCATTGTACAGCTGGGGCAACTGAGACCCAGGGCGGCGATGTGATTTACCAGCAAGCCAGAGGCAGAGCTGAGAATGGAACCAGGTCGCCTGAGTCCCAGTCCAGCTCTAGCCACTCAACACTGTCTTCCTTTCCTGACAGTGGGGCCCTTCCCAAAGCTCTGGTGCGCTGCTTTAAGCTGCTTGTCCGAAATGCAGTCAGGCCAGGAGATGATAAGACTTTGGAGAAAGGAACACCTCTGAATCGTAATACGAACAGGAGTCTGACACTTGGCTCACTTACCCCAGTTTCATGCCACGGTAACTCTACCAGAGCCACTCCAGATTTACCCGTATGTGAGGGAGAACATTCGACCTGCGATGGCACATCAGCCCACTGGCCCAAGCAGACCAGAACTGTCCTGTCTTCGACAGGGCCAACACAAGCTGCTTCAGGGGAAGGTGCAAGGAACCCCCTACTGGACACTTGTGGAATAACCTTCCCATGGGGGAAATTACTGCCTCACCCCCAGGAGCTAATGCCTAGAAGCACAAGCATTTATATCCCTTAATTTTGTGCCCCGGGTACTGTGACTGTGGCTGTTCCCATTCTCCATGTAAATGTCCAACCACTTGCTGAATCCTGCTAAGCTCACATCCTGCAAGCCCAGGCCCCAGGATCAGAAGCATGCAGTAATAATTGTGAATTCACATCAGTCCCGCCACGCAGCCAAGGCCTCTCAGCTTCGTGTTCTGTGTCACGTGCTCTCGGGCCGTCAGATGGGACAGGCCAAAGACAGTGGGAGAGCCTTGGAGATGGTGTGTACCAGAAGGTGGTGGGGTGCTGTACATGGGAATGGGCCAAAGGGGTTCACTGCCCACTGGGAGTGGATCATATTTCTCAAGCCAGCCTCTTAAGACCTGTCCCCGTTACTGGCAGTGAGGCACCAGGCCAGCAAATGTGAGCTGAAAGTTTGCTGGAGCTGGGAGGAGTGGGGGAGGTAGAGAGAGAACCCAAACTGGTGTCAAATTTCAACAGCCAGGGACTCTGCTAGCAAACAAAGCCCTGAGGCTCTGTTTTCCCCTTCCCATCATAGGAATAACCTGAGCCCTGGGGGCTGAACTGACCCCCGCCAGCCCCAGGTCAGAAGGCACTAAGATGGCATACAGCCCTTCCACTGAGCGTTCTGTGCAGCCTGCAGCTCCGTCAGACCCAAGGCCTGGGCCCAGCATCTGCAGGTAGCGCAGGACCGGCTCATCCTTCGCTCAGTGGAGTGTGCAGAGGTGAACACGCAATCCTGGGGTCCCCTATTCTGCACTGCCTCCAAATCCATGTGCCCATGTAACTCAAGCTGCCAGCCATTGGCACCTCCCTGGCCCCAAGGGACTGGGCTGTGGCGGTCTTCACAGCTGCCCCCTCACTTTGCTGGGGCAGTTCTGTTCTGCTGAGAAGCTCTGGGACTGGATTCCGGGCCAAGACATTGGCAGAGTGGGGCCCATCAGTTCTGGAATTCGTTGCCTGGCATGGCCTGCCAGGACCCGAAACTGGCAATTACTAAAACACAGACCAAGCTGCATTGTTCACTCCGGCTCCTTCTGAAATAGGGATTAGAGCCTGCAGCAGGGAAACCAACTTAGTTTTGTCAATGAGAAAGGGGGTGGAAGAAGGAGTGGGTTTGATTCATGCCAGTTGTTGGCAGCGATTGGCTTAAAAGTTATTGGAGACAATCTAAGTAGCCCCGTGGCTGCGTCTGAGCAGGGTTCATTAATGGCTGAGCCTGCTAAGACATTAGCAGAGCGTTTCTGTAATAAGAGAGCCGGGATGGGAGCCGTAGCTCATTGTCAGAGCTGCGATCTAGGTTACGGCTGTGCGACAGCTTGTTTCATGTTTAATTATTTGCCTTGCCAGCTTGCCCAGTGCAGTAATATCCCTGCTGGAGTGAGTGAACTGGCTACTGTAACTGCATTAAGGCATGAGGGATCGCTTCCCAACGGGCTCCAACTCTGCTGCTAGCTTGATATATACCATCCCAGACCAAACTCAGTAACGGGGGCATCCATCTACACCCGCTGCTCCTTGCCTATACATTGCCCTGGCTTTTATTATTAGTCTTGTAGACGTTGTTTTGTTGTCCAAAAGGCCGCATTTGAATTTCGACTGCCCGTGTCATTCCTCTTGGTCTCATGGGAACTCATGAGAACACGTCTCCATTGGACCCAGCCCAAGGACTTGACCTTTTGGCCACATGGAATGAGTCTGGAGTTCCCCCTGATTTGATGCTGTGTAAGTCCCCAATTTTGCACCATCAAAGTCAACAGGAGCTTTGCCAATGACCTCAGTGACCATAGGATCAGGCCCTAAAGATCTTAGCCCCTTCCCTGGCATTAAAGGACCTTCTGAGGCACCTCACTCATCTCTTGACTCGGCTTTTGGGCCGAGAGATTTCGAATAGAGAAACACCCAATGGCCAGATCCTGGAAATACTCCCCTGGCAATGAATATGCGGGGTGAGCTGAAATAGAAAAGCTACAAGAACGGATAAGCACAGGTTTAGCTGCAGCTAGCACTTTTTAAATCCGTTTTTTATAATAGCCTCCTTCCTCACCTCTCTCTCCCCACCTCTCTTCCCTCTCCACCCTTCCATCTTACCTCTAGCGCCTCCTCTCCTGTCCCAGCCATTGCCCTCATCCGGGGAGTGTATGTCAGCTAGGAGCAGGTGTACAATGGTAACCCCACCAGTAGTTCCCTTGTGCAGAGATTCAGAATCTCCAGGCTGGTACAAGCATGGACAACAGCTCTGCTCACCTCTAGCCATTGGTCAGGTCAAGGTTTGTGTTTCTGTCCCTCCCTTTCATTCTCTAAGCTGTACGCACTAGGCTGGCTTACTCTGTCCATCCATATCTGTCCATCTCTGCAGCTGTATGTCTAGCGAAGCATGGCCCAGATCCTGGACTGTTTTAGATCTGCCCCTGGAGTGAGGAAGGTGCCTTCAGGTCTCTGCGAACTTGGGGCATGTTGGGGACCAGGCCAGTTCCCAGTATAAATTAGATCAGCTTCAGAGCTGCTCTAATCCACCTCAGCTGCTAATGGCCCCGTAGAAGCTGTTCAGTCAGCTGGGCATCTCTGAGTATGGGAATCCTTTTCCCTAGCTGTGCTGTCCATGGCAGAGCTGGGAAGGGGTGGCAGAGCAGCCAGGAGGGTGGTTTTGTGTCACTTAAAGACCCCCCAGAGACGTGCTCAGGTGGCAGGAGCTGGCTGTGTGAACATAAGAAATATAAGAACATAAGAATGGCCATATTGGGTCAGACCAAAGGTCCATCTAGCCCAGTATCCTGTCTTCCGACAGTGGCCAGTGCCAGGTGCTCCAGAGGGAATGAACAGAACAGGTAATCACCAAGTGATCCATCCCCTGTTGCTCATTCCCAGCTTCTGGCAAACAGAGGCTAGGGATGCCATTGATGGACCTAACCTCCATGAACTTATCTAACTCTTTTTTGAAACCTGTTATAGTCTTGGCCTTCACAACATCCATCAAAGAGTTTCTTTGAGGCCTGGCAGCCCCCCTGCAACAAATCTAAAAAAGGTCACGTCACCAGCACCTGCCCGAAAGCGAAGGGAAATGGGGCAGTGTCTCCAAGCCATCCTCTCCCGTTACTGAGCTCCCAGCCGGTGCTTTATTCAACTGTGCTCAATCCCTCTCCCAGCCCATGTCCAGAGCAATCGTGCCGTTTTCGTTTTCCTTTCAGCCAGGTTTTCATCACAAGCGGATGTCTGGACATACCCATTACATGAAGGGTGCAGTGCAAGGACAGGGGTTAGTGAGTTCCATACGAGATGCCTATGAAGGATGTCAGCTGGAGAAGGCTGCCACAAAATGAGCAATGAGGCTCTCTCCCCATCTGCTAACGAAATGCATTGGCTCAATCTAGTACAGGCTAATGGGATTCTGTGCTGAGCATTGGATGAGGTGCTGCCATCAACCATACCACATAATCAATGGCTCGTAATAGCAGAGGAGTAGTTCATGCAACAGCAGCCACTCTGGTATTCATGCAGGAAACAGTTTAATTGGGAGCAGGAATTAGACTGACGACGGTTGAGCTTACAAGCAGTCACTGTGTGGAGTTCATGGCTACAGCAGAGAGCGGAGTCACAGCAGGGCTGGATTTTAAAAAGCAGTGAAATAATTTTGACCATTAATCATAAGAATGGGGTAATTGAATTTCATACTTCAGGGCTCACCTGAAGTTCTGTAAGGGTCAGGAAGGAACTTCACCCCTACGTGTACAAGCATTGCACAATAGGCAGGTGACTAACAGCAGGAGAGTTTGCCTTTCTCAGTACTGGAAGCAGGATACTAGGCTTAAGAGTTCAGTGGTCTAATCTGATCTGGCAATTTCCATGGTCCTCTGATGGAGGCAAGCCTCCCTGAGCCAATCCTGTCTGGCAAGTCCTAGGAGTCTGTGACAGCTAGTTACCTTCTCTGCCTTGAGCCTTGCTGGCCTGCTGAAGTGCAAAATGACTAGCATCCGTCAGCTGCAGGCTTGCTAAGAGGCTGCCCTCAAGTTCCCCGAGAACCCACAGGGCTCAGCAGAGCAAATCACTCGCTGCTCTGTGTGCTCACTTTGGCTTCTTCCTCCTGTGGAATTCTCACCACGGTTAGTTCTCCTCTGTTTCCCAGCCAGGGCCAGCCCCAGAGCTTGGCCACCATGAGGGCAGAAGGCCCCTAGTTCTTGCTCCCCTCCCAGGTCACTATCCTGACCCACACCACACCAACGTGAGGGGTCAGAGAAAAGAAAGGGTGTCTGCCCGGCCCTGAGCCTGCTGGGCAGCTGGCACTTACCCTATGCTGCCTTACTTTGCTTTCTTGTTGTTAAGTGAATTTCCTGCTGGGGATGGTGCTGGACTGACAACAGCTCCTGGCACAGATGGTAGCTCGGGGATGAAGGATGCTCATGGGGTTAAGACCCAGTGAGTCAGGAGATTTGGGGCTCTATTCCTGATGCTCTGTGAGATTTTGGGTGAGCCACTTCCTCTATGCCTCAGTTTCCCCAGCTGCATAATGAGGGCTGGTAATAATGACCTCCCACAGGGGAGCAGCAAGAGGAGTAAGGCCCTGATCCTCATTGACACTAAGCCCCAGGAAGCAGTGTCCTTTAAAAAGTGTTTTGGATAGAGGGAACATGGGAAGGGCAAACGATTATTATACAAATAACCCTTGAATCTCTTCATTCTCTTCTCACCTCCAAGGGATGCTTAGCCATCCTACACACATTTCCCCCCACTCTCTAGTGGGAAGAGAGGGAAACTAAAGCAAACAAACAACACAAACTACTAGCTGTTTTCAGATCCCTAATTCTAGACTGCAGCAGGACCCGCCCCCATCATCCATGGGGGCAGGAGAGACCCGCTCTGGCCAGAGGCCTGCGTGAACAGGACAAGGACAAGCATTTTGGAAAAGGTCTTTGGGTGGAATAAGCTTTCCTGTCTTCATGGGCGGAGGCCACCTGTAAGTAACATGAACGCCTTTAATCGGGAATTGCTGATTCCCCTCTGGCTCACACTGGTGTAAATCAGGCGTAACTGCCCTGGGCCTGATTCTCTCCTCATTCACCTGTTCCAGAGGAGTCAGTGAGCTCAGATGCTGATTTCAGTGACAGAGCTCGGTGCTGGGCCAGCCTCTCTGCTGAGCATCAGCTGGTGAGATGGGCACAAGAGCTGGCGTCTGCCTGAGTGCTGCTCAGCTCGGACTTGGGCTCATTTTCATTTCTGAATTCCTGCTCCCTTCCCTTCCCATCCCTGGAGTAACTGCACTTCTTGGTGCCTCTCACCCTCCCCTACCTTGCAGCACTAACTTCATTATTTTGCAGGTTTCTGTCCTGTGTTAGTGGCCTTGGGTGCCTCTGGCTCTCTCTGCACCCTGCTTGTCATTTGTTTTCCATTTTGTCTTTCCCTCTCTTTGTCCTGTCCCTTTACCGTCCCACTACAATGGGCCAAAACCTATCCCAGCACCAAGCCCAAGTGGAATTGGAAAAGGTTCAGAAAAGGACAACAAAAATGATTAGGGGTATGGAACACCTTCCGTATGAGGAGAGACTAATAAGACTGGGACTTTTCATCTTGGGAAAGAGATGACTAAGGGGGGATATGATTGAGGTCTATAAAATCATGACTGGTGTGGAGAAAGTAAATAAGGAAGTGTTATTTACCTCTTCGCATAACACAAGAGCTAGGAGGTCAACAAATGAAATTAATAGGCAACAGGTTTAAAACAAACAAAAGGAAGTATTTCTTCACACAACGCACAGTCAACCTGTGGAACTCCTTGCCAGAGGGTGTTGTGAAGGCCAAGACTATAACAGGGTTAAAAAAAGTAACTAGGTAAGTTCACGGAGGATAGGTCCATCAATGGGGCACCTGCCACTGGCCACTGTCAGAAGACAGGATACTGGGGTAGATGGACCCTTGGTCGGATCCAGTATGGCCGTTCTTATGTTCTTAAGTGGGGGGCCATGTAGACTAAAAGAAGGTTCCATGGGGGCTGAGGATCTTGCCCATAATTGCTTTGTTAAACATAAGAGACCCCATTCCCCATATGACTCACCCCAGTGTAAATCAAGAGTCACTCCGCCAGTCCTGATTCCCCTCTCTTTCACCCCGGTGCAAATCAGGAGTATCTGTATTGGGCCTGATACCCCTTTCATTGACCTGAGTATACATCAGGAATCACTCCAGTGGCCCTGATTCCTCTTTCACTCAACTGTGTGTAAATCAGGAGTAACTCCACTGGGCCTGATTCTCTTCTCATTCACACCGGTGTAAATGAGTGGAAGCTCCACTGGGCCCAATTCCCCTCTCACTCACCTTGGTGTAATCAAGGAGTAACTCCACGAGGCCTGATTCCCCTCTCTCTCACACCAGGGTAAATCAGGAGTCACTCAATTGGGCCTGATTCTCCTCTCACTCCACTGTCAATCCAGGGTAACTCCACTGAAGTCTGTGGAGATACAGTGGTGATACCAGTGTATGTGAGAGGGGAACCAGGTGGCAGGGCAGCAAGTGGATTCTAAGCAGTGACTGCTGGATCAGAGCGTGCTCACTGAGCCAGAGATCAATGGATGCCCAGGACTCGGTGGGGTGAACTTATCACCTGGTGGGGTAGCGAAGAGGAAAAGGAAAAGGAAACAAAAAGGTTCTGCACATTGAAACCTGCACTCTGCAAATCTTGCAGCCAGTGAAATAATATCTCAATAGTGAAGACACTTGCAGGGCTGAGCAAATGTTGGAAGACAGAAAAGCCGCCCACGCAGAAGGAGAGGGAGGTTTTTATTTTCCCTTTGCAATTCAAATAGTGAAATGAGCAACGTAATCAAGATGAACTATCTCCTGGCTGGACTGAGTTCGCTACGCCTCAGCCGCATCCTCGGGGACTTTAACAGATAGATTAAAAAATGAGCAAACAAATCAAAAGTCCTATTGTTCCAGACAGAAGCCGAATTACTTGAGCAAGTACCTGAAAAATGTGTCCATCCACCTACCATCCTAGCTACCTATCTGTCCATCTATACCTAGCAATCATCCTATCATTTTATCTTTCCATTCTAGCTACCTTTCTATCTATTGATCAGCTTTCTGATCTAGCTAGCAATCTGCCCAGGCATTTGTACCACACTTGTTACCACAGTAACTGCAAAACAAACTCAGGGTCCCTAGTTATTAGAAGCAATAAGGCAATTCGTTATGTTTCCACATAAACAGAGTTTACTGTCAGCACTGGGCGTAACTTCTGAGTTAATAGGAAACTGTCACGTTCCCACTTGTTAGTTGCTCCTGAAAGGGCCATGAGATCATACGTCGCCGTGAAGGGGCCATACCCTTGCACAGCGCGCACACGCTGTGGGTTAATGCCTAATCACACCCCTCTTCCTGGCGTGCTGCTTTTCTTGGCAGCTAAAATAACACCACCACCACATAACTCACAGACTCAGAGCCTTTAAGGTCAGAAGGAACCATTGTGATCATCTAGTCTGACCTCCTGCACGTCACAGGCCACAGAACCTCACCCAGCCACTCCTGTAATAGACCCAAAACCTCTGGCTTAGTTACTCACATCCTCAAATTAGGGTTTAAAGACTTCAAGTTACAGAGAATCCACCACAGACACTAGTTTAAACCTGCAAGTGACCTGTGCTCCATGCTGCACAGGAAGGCGAAACCCCCCCAGAGTCTCTGCCAATCTGAGCTGGGAGGAAATTCCTTTCTGACCCCAAATATGGCGACAAGTTAAATCCTAAGCACATGGACAAGAGCCACCAGCCATACACCTGGAAAAGAATTCCCTGTATTAATCTTAGAGCCCTCCCCATCTAGTGTCCCATCACTGGCCTTTGGAGATATTTGCTGCTAGCAGTCACAGATCGGCTCCATGCCATTGTAGGCAGTCTCATCACACCATCCCATTCAGCCTAGGCTTCCTCCTCCAAGCTAAGCTATTTGTAGGATTTCCCCTGAGGACCTTTGTCCCAAGTTCCCTCTTTCCAGAGTGCCAGTCCTGCCTCCCTTATGCCCAAGGTGGGGGAGCACCCCATACCTGCCACAATGAATACACAGGACTCAGCTGTCATTGCCAGACCAGGTTCCAACATCTGCTGAAAGGATGGACCAACAGCTGAGCCCTGACAACCTGCCCACATCATATGGGATTGCACCCCATTAGGTCCCTTCTGTTTATTGCCACAGCACATCTGAGCCAAACCCTGCAGTCCTTAATCACCCATTACGCCGAGTAATGTTCTTGAAGACACAGTAAAAATGGAGTGAAGACTTCATCACAGGGGCAAAACAACAAGCAGTGTCTGATGACAGCTCACCAGGAGACACAAACAGAACATATGCTCCGTGTCAAGAAGAATTCACAGCGTGCTTTGCACCAAAATGTATCAGTCTCATCAACGCAGCCCAGGAGTGCCAGTTCCCATCACAGTCACAAAGGGAGGGGTGTCTTTGGATCTGCAAAGCCTCACAGTGGGCTTGATCAGCAGACGAAAGACTCAGCTGTCCGGGATCCAAGCAGTACACAGTTCTGTGATCTAGCTGGTGAGCTGAAGTGCAAAATAACAGTCTTCTGCCATGTTCACCAAATTACCAAAGACAAACTGAAGGGACCCCAAGGAACGCTTGCAACATGACAGAGGACACATGACCAAAAAAGAGGCAATGGCCATCCAAGCTGGTCATGTGACACATGTCAAAGTTATTCACAATGGAACAAGCGGCTGTGCTCCACTGCTGGAGGTGACCTAAGAATAAATGAATACGTGCACATGCGCACACAAGTATGCACACGCGTGCCTGCACACACACACACTGCCTATCTCATGCACTCTTTTGTGTAAAGTGAGTCAGTTACATTTAAGATGCGCTACAAAAAAGCATCTCGCTTTCCAACCCCCTGAGGCCAGCCTGCGCGTAGTGATGTGATCACAGCGCACTGCAGTCAGCTGCAGGGGGTAGGCGGGAAAACTGTTTGACAAAGATTTATGGAAAGGTCACTTTGCATCTCGGCATTGAAGCAAGAAGCCAAGCGACGCCTGGTGCAATAACAGAGAGTTGCAAATGTATTGAACTTAAACATTCCAAACCTAGTAAGAAGGAACAACACAGGAAGTAGGTGCAAATGTTTACAGCTCCACACAAAAAGCCAACCCCTGAGGAGATCTGCTTTTGACATCCCTGGGCTTCAGCTTCCAACATCTCCAGCACACAATGTCATTCTATCTGAGCCAGGGAGGTCTGAGTTTGGATGGGTCGTAAAGCAGAGACAAAGCCCCGCATGGCTCTGTTGCTCGTCAAGACTGGAGATGATAGATTCAAATTTTTCAAAATGTGCTTCTACCCACCTTGCCTGCCCAGATCTCTAAGTGCCGTCGTTAGTGCCAAAAAGCACAGGCTGGAGTGAGAGCAGTAACTAGCCACAGCTATAAAAAGAGGTCATAATTGCAGAATCCCGGAGCTGAGCCGTCTTGCTGATTGCTTTGCCCTCTGAGGGATCAAGCTGAGCTCTTTGACTGAACGGGTATATAACTGAAGAACCGCCCTTTGCTATCGAAAAGCCAGACTATTTTCAACATGATTCAGTTCTGGTTCTTACACCACCCCATCGGCATACAGGGCCAGAACCTCAGATGGTGTACATAAGCATAGCTTCATTGAAATCAATGGAGATATGCTGATTTACACCAGCTGAGGATCCATCTCATCTTTTGGATACGGTATACAGAGCTGGAAACATCAGCCTTGCTGATCTGCATGATTTCCACCCATCCCATAACAAACACTAAAACAACAACAACTCGCTGCTGAGTACGTACATCAATCATACGTCATCACTGCAATCCATGCCTGTACAGCACATTGTAGGCATGTCATTAACAGCTGATTGCAGTGAGACAATGCCTGACAGAAAGCCAGTAGTGACCTGTAGAATGTCCTGAGATAACTCCTGAGAGAAGAAATCTGATTCCTACAAATCAGCCAACCCGTGAACAATCTCATCAAAACAGGCAGAGCATGTCCACTTGTAATACAAACAAACAAACCTGAATCAGCTATATGTGGCCAAACTACCTAGGAGCTCCATGAAAACTTAGCTGTAGATTTTTATAGGGCATTGTCCAATGGCCAATACGCACTAGTCATTACTGACGAACAATCAACCCTCTATTGGTAAATGTAACAACAGCCAACGTTGGACTGCCTGGACTAAACAAAATATCAGTAGATATTGGTGTTCCCAACGAAGTCAAATACACAGCTGTGTCCCCCCAACAAGGCCAGGACTGGAAAGCTGTGGTGTTTAATGCCAACACATAGCTCCATTGTGGTCTGTGGTTGATGCTGTGAGGGACCAGGGGCAGTCAGGTCCAGTGGTTACAGTCATAGACGGTCAGACTGGAGGAGCTCGAGCCAGAGTTGATAGCTGGGGTCTGGAGCCGAGGGTGAAGCCAGAGTCAATAGCCAGGAACTGGAGCCGAGGATCAAGCCAGAGTCAATAGCCAGGAACTGGGGGCAGGTCAAGGAAGCAGGAACCAGGAGTGAAGCAGGGTCGGTCTCAGCAGCAGGTCAGGGATGAGGCTTCCTGCTTCTCCCTGCAGGCTTACATAATGGGTTTGGGCCAATCAGAAGTGATGGAAGGTGCTGCCAGTCATTTCTACCATGGGTGGTACTTTCTACAGTGACTGGCCTCTCAGGATGTTTGGTGTGTTGACCGTCACTCTGCCAAGGCTGCCTGGAAGTGGGGGTGTGTAAGCGCCACCTATTCACAGACCTGGGTTCAAGACTTATGAATCCTCACATCATCCCTGGGGCACATAGGGCCAGGCTTGTTTGGGTGGCATTTGTGAATGTCTTTTACTATTTCAGGAGTGTGAACGTTACTGGTAGGCTCCCAGACTGTTCTTGGGGGCCACAGCATTCCCAGGGTATGAGCTACCACAACTGACCCCAATTTAATCTGGAGTCCAGCATGGCACAGACCTCATACTCCATATGGCCCTGACCTGGAACCAGGGGGGCAGGCTTGCTCGTGTTGAGGTGCTTAGCAGATAACCAGACCTGGAGGCCTACCGAAAAGACCAGCCCTCCTGTCTCCGACCATCTGCATACCGTTTGTAGTCCTTCTTCGCATCCCTGAGGGGCCCTCTCAGCTGTTCTTGAATGTGTTGGATTTGTTAAACCAAGTCAGCAGACTCTGGGTTCAGAGAGGCTGAAGGAATCAGGGGTGAAATCCATAGTTAGCAAAAAAGGGCTTTGTCCTATGAGAGCCATGGTCAGCGTTGTTGTATGCAAATATGGCGTCAGGTAGGAGGGTGGACCAGTTGTCTTGGTGGTAATTAAGAAGGCACCATAGATATTGTTCCAGTACTTGCTTCACCCTCTCGGTCAGGCCATCTGTCTGGGGGTGGTATGCTGAGGAGGCACAGGAGTGGATGTTAGTAGCTGGAGGGTTTCGGGCCAGACATGCAAGATGAACTGGGTCTCTTGATTGAGGTGATGAGGTGGAGCAGCCAACGGAGGTGGACAACTGTGTTATTAGGAGCTGAGCTATCACCTCAGCTGACAGTACGTGGGCACAGAGGATGAAGTGTGACATCTTGGTCAGTTGATCTATGACACTAGATGGGGAGGGCTCTGAGTTACTACAGAGAACTGTTTCCCAGGCATCTGGCTGCTGGGTCTTGTCCACATGATCAGGGTCTAACTAATCGCCATATTTGGGGTCAGGAAGGAATTTCCCCCAAGGTCAGATTGGCAGAGATAATGGGGGGTTTTCACCTTCTTCTGCAGCATGGGGTCACTTGCAGGTTTAAACTAGTATCAATGGTGGATTCTCTGTAGCTTGACGTCTTTAAACCATGATTTGAGGACTTCAATAACTCAGCCAGAGGTTAGGAGTTTATTACTGGAGTGAGGTTCTGTGGCCCGCGATGTGCAGGTGGTCAGACTAGATGTTCATGATGGTCCCCTCTGACCTTAAAGTCTCAGAGTCTATGAGACAGTACTAGCATGTGGCTATTTGATTTGGTGAGTTCTACAATGAAATCCATGGCAATGGCTGTCCATGGCTGGGGCAGGTTCTCCATACTCATCACGGTGCCGAGAGGTTTGGTGCACAGCACCTTGGTGCAAGCGCATAAATCACATGAATCAACATAAGCCTGAATTTCAGCCTGCATGCAGGTATCCAGAAGAAGCAGGAGGCTGGGGTAGGTCTTGAGGCCACTGTAGTGCCCTGCTAGGGGATTAGCATGGCTCGTAGTACCTCCAACCAGGAGGTCCTGGTGGAACATATACATGGCCATTAATATACATTATTCCGCCCTGCATGGAATGTTGTTTCTTATTCTGAGCTCGTGATTGCACTGGGAGTTCACCACCCTCTGGGTCAGCAGGTCCCCCACGAGAGGCTGATCGGAGCAGTGTGATTAGATCTTGGGATAGGGTGGCATTAAGGAAGTTGTGGGTCTTGAGGAAGTAGGGTTGTTCCTGGCTAGCTTTCTCTCCTTCCTCCTTCACAGACCAGGGCATTGGCTATGCCGTGCCTGCTCCCTGGTGGGTAGGTAATCTTGAAGTTGAAGCAGGAGAAGAATAAGACCCCCCTCAGCTGTCTCTGGTTTAGTGAATTGGCCCTGCACAGACACTCAAGATTTCTGTGATCAGTAACACTTGTTCAGGGCATTGAGCCCCTCCAGTAGTGAAGCCACTCCGCAAATGCAGATTTAATCTCAAGCAATTCTTTATCAAGGAGCTCATAGTTTCGTTCTGCTGGAGAGAGCTTCTGCGAGTGGTGTGCGCAGGGTGCAGCAGGTGCCAGGGTCTGTGCCTCAGAGACAGCATGGCCACAGTGCCCACATTTGATGCATTCGTGTCCTTGACAAATGTTTGTTTTGGATTGGGGTGTGCCAGAGTAGGAGCGGTACTGAAGGCAACTTGAGCTGTTCTAAGGCTTGCTGATCCTCGGGCAACCTAACAGATTTAGAGGTGTCCAGAGGACTATTCACTCCAAAAACCCCAGGATGAAGCAGCGATAGAAATTGGCAAAGCCTAGGAGGTGCTGCACTTCCCGAATACTCCAAGGTGCCTCACAGCTGTGAATGGCTTCCATCTCCTTTGGGTCCTTCTTAATGCCCTCTGTGGAGAGGGCGTTCCCCACGAACTCCATGGAGGGTTGGTCAAAGCTTTGTGTATAGACCATGCTGCCATAACCTCTCCAGGATGGTCCTGATGTGGAGTTGGTGCTGCTCCGGGTTCTTCAAAAAGACAAGTATGTCATCTTGTGACAGGGTCGGTAGCTCACCGCTGTGGCGCCTCCTCCTGGCCGCTTCGGGGAATTAGTTTTGTGCCAGTAGAGCGCCCTCCCTGGGTGGCGTTCCGCCTGTCGTCGCGCCTCTGTGGGGGGCACGGACTTGCGTTGCTCCCGACGTCGGCGTCCTCTTCCGGAGCACTGCCCTCCGACAGTGTCCCTCTGTCCAATCACACCCCCTTCCAAAGGGGGGGGGGTGTTAAACAACAGTGCCACACCCTCAAGTCCGATCCTCGCAGTCCAGGACCTGGTGTGGTTCTGACCGGCCGCTCCCTGCGGCCTGTGGCTGTGCGCGGGGTAGCACAGCAAACAAAGGGGGAAAAAGGGGGGGGGGACTCAGGCCCGCCCACTACTCTGAGTCCCGGTCCAGAGGCCCTCGTGTGACAGTCTCACTGTCCTCCTACTCCTTACTCCTCTAACTACCCCTCTGGACCGCTTCCCCAACAGCCCTTCACTACGCTAGGCCTCCTCCTCCCAGGCCTGCCGCCTAGCAGGCTATGGAGTAGGGCCTTCTCCCACTCTCTCAGGCAGGCCTGCACTGCGCTGTCCGTGGTGCTGGCCTCCCAGCTCCGGAGACAGACCTTCCCCTCTGAAGGCCTGGGACAGACCGACTGCTCCTGCTCTGGGCAGCCTTTTATATGGCTAAGCCGGGCTCTGATTGGCTGGCTCCAATCTGTCTTCCTATTGGCTCCCAGTAAGCCCTCTCCTGATTGGCCGCGCGTCTACGCAGGCGCCTAGGCCTGCCGCAGCCCAGTCTCTCTAGGTGTGGGGTAATCGCCCCACCACACACCCTCCCCCTTAAGAACCCTCCGGGGGGGGGGGGGGTTATCCTAACCGGCCTAATGGCCTAGAGCACGGAAAGCAATCTTTGTCCCGCAGCGGCTCAGCTTACCGGCTCAAAGTCTAGAAAGTTAGCCCTTGTCACTGGGCCTTATGGCCTACTGGCCCCAAAGTTCCGGAAATTAGTCTTTGCCTATGGGCAACCCGGCTTATCCACCGTCTCAGCGGGGGGGTCCCACCGAAACACGCTGAGGCTTACCGGGTCCGACGTACCAGTCCGTCTCGTCCCTTAAGCTGCCTCCTATCTGCTCCACTGCTGGAGTGTCCCACGGGTCTCCTGATTCTCCACAGGTCTCGTGGTCCACCGCCTCGGCTGGTCCCCCCCAGAGTGAGGCTCCCTCTTGACCTGGAGAAGTCGCAGTCCTCGGCGGTTCCAGGAGTGTGGGCTGGTCCTCCACCAGGGCTTCCCGCAAGGGTTCTCCTCCCACGGCCGTCTGCCTAGGCTGGGGTATGTTCCCTCCTCTCGCACTCTCTGTGCATTTGAGACACACCCCGTACAAGCGTGACGGATCCTCTGCCGTCAGGGCTAACTGTTTAGGGCCTCGGCAGTTGGGGGGGAGCCTGACAGCCCCCTCACGGACCACCCCCTGCGCTAAGGATCCCCCTCCTTGATCCGATTCTTCGCCCTCCTCCCCTAGCCTGGAGAAGAAATCGGCGTTAGTATGGGCCTTACCCGGTCGGTGGAGCACCTGGAAGTCGTAAGGCTGGAGGGCGAGGTACCACCGCATAATTCTAGCATTCGTGTCTTTCATGCTGTGGATCCATCGCAAAGGGGCGTGATCCGTGATTAATTTAAAACTATTCCCTAACAGATAGTAGCGGAGGGCGTCGATAGCCCACCGTACCGCCAAGGCCTCTTTCTCTATTGTTGAGAAGTGTCTTTCTCGGGGGAACAGCTTCCGACTTAAATACAGTACAGGATGTTCCTCCCCGTCTACTTCCTGGGAGAGTACTGCGCCCAGGCCGACTTCCGAAGCGTCTGTTTGGAGTATAAACTCTTTCGTGAAGTCGGGGTGCCGTAGTACTGGTTCTTGAGTGAGCCGTTCCTTGAGTGTGTTAAAGGCTCGCTCGCATTGTGTAGTCCACTGTACCTGTCGAGGCTGGGAGTTCTTCGTTAGATCTGACAGGGGGGCGGCTATGGATGCGAAGTCTGGTACAAAATGACGATAGTACCCAGCTAATCCCAAGAACTGACGCACTTGTTTCTTCGTTGTGGGAGTGGGTACATCTCTGAGGGCTTGTACCTTGCTAATCAGGGGTGTTAGTTTCCCCCCTCCTACCGTGTATCCCAGGTAGGTCACCTCTTCTTGGCCTAAGTGACATTTCGCCGGGTTAGCTGTTAGGCCGGCCGCCCTGAGGGCTTGTAGCACTGCTGCCAGGTGGTGTAAATGGCTCTCCCAGTCAAGGCTATAAACCACGATATCGTCGATGTACGCCGCCGCGTATTGGTCGTGGGGCTGGAGGACCTTGTTCATCAGGCGTTGGAACGTGGCTGCGGCTCCGTGCAAGCCGAATGGCATGGTTACGAACTGGAAGAGGCCGAAAGGCGTAGGGAAGGCCGTCTTTGCTCGGGAGTTTGGCGTCAGTGGGATCTGCCAATATCCTTTAGTTAAATCTAAAGTTGACAGGTACTTGGCTCCTCCGAGGCGCTCTAACAGTTCATCCACTCTCGGCATTGGATAGGCATCAAAACGAGAGATAGCGTTGACCTTTCTGAAGTCGATACAAAACCGGGTCGCCCCATCTGGCTTCGGTACTAAGACGATAGGGCTTCGCCACTCGCTCGTCGATTCTTCTACCACTCCCATCTCCAACATCGTCTCCACCTCCCCCGGACGGTGTCCCACATTTTCTTGGGTAACGGTCGATGGTTGTCCGTCACTCTCTTCCCGGGGTCTGTGGCAATATGATGACTCATTAGGGTCGTCCGGCCTGGGCGGGCCGATAATACATCTGAGAACTTCTCCACCATCTGTTGCAGTTGTCCTCTCTGTCTGGGGTCGAGGCCTGACCCCACCACAGCCGGTCCGGGGTCGGGAAGATCTCCTGCTAGGGGTCCAAGTTCCGCCTCTGGGGTGGACGGGCCGATGAACATGGCTTCCCGGGTCTTCCAGGCCTTTAGGAGATTAATATGGTAAATACGGGTCTCTTTGCGTCGACCAGGTAGTCTGACCTCGTAATCAACTGGTTCCACTCGTCGGATCACTTCGTAGGGACCCTGCCATTTGGCCAGGAGCTTCGACTCGGAAGAGGGCAGCAACAGCAACACCCTATCGCCTGGGGAGAACTTCCTCCCTCTTGCCCTTCGATTATAGAGGCGCTCCTGACCTGCCTGGGCCCGTTCCAGGTTTTCACGGGCGAAGGCCCCTAACGTTTGGAGTCGCTCCCGGAGCTGTAGCACGTATTGTGTGGTCCCAAGGACCCGTGTCTCCTGTGCTTCCCACTCCTCTTTCAGGAGGTCCAGTATTCCTCTGGGCTGCCTGCCGTATAGGAGCTCGAAGGGCGAGAACCCCGTCGAGGCCTGTGGTACCTCTCTTATCGCAAACAAGAGGGCCGGCAACAAGGTGTCCCAATGTGAGGGGTCCTCCTCCACAAACTTCCGCAACATGGCTTTTAGTGTACCGTTGAACCGCTCTACCAAGCCATCGGTCTGCGGGTGGTACACCGATGTCCGGAGGGTCCGGATATGGAGGAGGCGACATAGCTCAGCTATTAACTTGGAGGACACATTGGTGCCCTGGTCCGTCAATATTTCACCGGGTATCCCCACCCAGGCAAAAATCTTTACTAGTTCACCCGCAATGGTCGGTGCCGTCGCTGTCTTTAGGGGCACGGCTTCGGGATAGCGTGTGGCGTAGTCCACGACTACTAGTATAAAGCGGTTCCCTGTCTTGCTTCGCTCAAGGGGGCCGACGAGGTCCATCCCGATCCGTTCAAAGGGTACCCCCACGACTGGCATGGGTACCAGGGGTACAGGAGCTACCCCTTTCGGTCCGGCTCGCTGGCATTCTGGGCACGAGGCGCAAAAGTCTGCCACTTCCCGGTGGATGCCTGGCCAGAAAAACCGGCGGGCCACCCTCTGTAGGGTCTTCTCGCGTCCCAGGTGTCCAGCCCAAGGGTTCGCGTGGGCTAAGTGGAGGAGGCCGGCTCGCAGTCTCCGGGGGACCAACAGCTGGCGGAACGTCTCACGGGTCTGGGGTTCCTGCGCTATTCGGTACAGGCGGTCCTGCCATACGTCAAAGCGGGGGCCCTGCGGAGTCCGTACCGTCCCGTCCCCCTCAACAGCAGGGTTGGTGGCTTGTTCCCAGGCTCGGCTTAGGGTTGGGTCTTCCCGTTGCTCACATAAGAAGTCCCCGTCGCGCTCTAACTCTACCCGGGCGTCCTCCACCGAACGGGGTCTGTCTCCTGGACAACTCGCAGGGGTCTCCGCCGTCGAGGAGGTCCCCTCGCCGGGGTCATCCCTTAGCCTGCTCCCAAGCAGCCCCATTCCCGGTACTATAGTCCTGTCTGGTCGGGGCTTGGGTGGCTGATATCTTAGGAGGACCTCTCCGAAGCCGGGCCAATCTCGTCCCAACACCACCGGGTAAGCCAGCCTAGGGGCCACTCCTACTCGGAGACCCTCCTCTCGGCCGCCTACTCGCATCTTGACCCAGGCTGTGGGATACTGGCGGATGTCTCCATGCACACACTGCAGGTAGATCGGGGGCCCCGAAAGATTGAGGTTTGGGACCAGCCCCTCTCGTATGAGGGTCTGACTACACCCCGAATCTACAAGGGCATTGGTGTGGTTCCCTTCAACCTGGACCGGGACTATCAATTTTCTTACCCCTTTCTGCCGTGCCCGTTGTCCGGCCATCCAGGCCTGCCCGTAGCTGCAGTACAAAAAAGGGCAATCTCACCGGAAATGTCCCTCTTGACCACAGCCCCAGCACCTCTCTCGGGTTTCGGCCGGGCTTGGGCGTCCTCCGGGGGGGCCTGTTCGCTCCGGGGGCTGTTGCTCCTTTCGAGTCGCCACCGGCAATAACTTGGGTCGGGGTTCAGGGTTGGAAGGTCTCGGGTGGCGATGGCTGTTGCCTGTCAGTGGTCCAGAGGCTCCCGCCCCACGAGGATTCCCCTTCTCTGCGCCGCCCTTGCGACCAAGGCTCTTGGCTGCTCGGGGTGGTGCCTCTGCCCCCTCGGCGGATAAGTAGTCCTCCATTAAGGCCACTGCTGCGGAGAGGGTGGCCGGTCGATGCCGTCGCACCCAGGCCCTCCCTCCCGGGGGTAGGATCTGGGTGAACTGCTCTAAGGCTACCAGCTCCGCCACCTGGGGTCCCGTCAGGCCCTCTGGGTCCATGTGGGTCTCATGCAATCCAACAATGCTGGGATTAAGAGCCAGGGGTGCCAGTTCTGAATTGTCACTTGGTTCAGTGCCCAATAGTCTACAAAGAGGTGCAAAGTCCCGTATTTCTTCTTTGCGAAGCAGAACGTAGCCCCTGTGGAAGACACTGAGCAGTGAATAAACCCTTTGGACAGGTTTTCTTGAATACACACATGGAGAACCACCAGTTCTGGTTTGGGCATGGCATAATTATGGCCACAGGGAACTTTCACCCTGACTGTAGGTAAATAGTGACATCACAGCGTCGGTGTGGAGGCAATGTGTCCACATTTCTTTTTTCGAAGACGTCCGCATAATCCTGGTATTTATCAGGAATGTGGGGCCAGGAAGGGGGTGTCAGATCCAGGAGTGTCTCATTGCAGCCAGTCGCTGTGAGCCCCCAGCACACATGGGGGTAGACTCACTGCTGCCTGGGTCCAGGGTCTTGCTGCTGTTGCTACGGAGGCAGGCCTGCTGGCAGGGCTCAGACGGGGAGCTGATCCTCTGTGTTCACCAGAGAATATGGGGGTCACACCGTGCCACCTACGTGATGCCGAGCATCAGGGGAAATGTGGGGAGGAGACCACCCTGAACTGCAGCGATTCTCGGCGCTCCTGAATTACTGCTTCCAGGGGCACTGTCTCCTGGGTTACCAGTCCGAGGACAGGAGGGTCCCATCTACAGTTTCCACAACATCTAGTGTGGACTTCTGCCAGATGGGGATTTGCAGAGCTCGGGCAGTCTATGAATTTATTAAATTGTCAATGGCTCTGGAGTGTCTATGAGTGCCCACTGCAAGGGCAGTCGTTGAGTTTTGCCAGGGAGGCACAGCTGAATTAGAACCCAGTGGACCCTGACGGGTCCCCAGCAAAACTTGGGGGGTCAGCCCTGGGTGTAGCTGTGTGGTTGTGCCTGACCAGGTCCTCCTATGAGGTCTGAGCATGATTGTTTCCTGATCCCTTCCTGGCCAGGATCAGTGATGGGCATGAAGCAAACATGTCCTGGCTCAGTGCAGCAGAAGTGCAGGCTATTGCACCAATGTCACTCCTTCTCCTTAGTGGACAACTGTCAGTGGGCCAAGTCATCTGCATGGGTTTGGGGGTCGACCTCAAGGGGGCTAGTACAGAGCATGGGTGCAGTGTTATACCCCTCTTTTCCTCCCTCATCTCACGTATCTGGTTGTCAATGCGGATGGCCAGATCGATGGAGGCGTCCAGGTCCGCAGAGCTTCCGCCCATGCTAACTCACTCTTAGCTTAATCCCCACTGGAACTGGTACAGAATACCTTGTGCCACTTGCTGTTGGCCACAAGCTACCGGAAGTGCACCATGGATGAGGCGGCTGGCCCGTCGTTGCCGCAGCTTCCTTGGGGGCTTTGGCCGATCACATGCCATGAGGGTCATCAACAATCACGGAAAAGGCTCAGAGGAGGGTGCTCCAGTCCATCAGTGCCCAACTAGTCCGCTTGAGCAGGGGAGAGGCCCAATCCAGTGCCTCATGAGTCAGTAAACTAGTTACCAGGCCCACCTTGGCCTGCTTGGTGAAGTCAGTCCGGGGGCAGAGCAGAAACAATAGACAGCACCGATTAAGCAAACCCCTGAATTTTTGGCAGTGTCCATCGATCGCTGTAGTAGAGACACTACAGGGCCTGGCTCAAGTGGTGGGGCCATCACCTGTGCCTGGTGTGATGCGTCTCCACTTGCCTGTGGAGGGCCTGCTTTTCTGCACAACGTTGTGCTGTCTGGGGCCATGGAGCTGAAACTTAAGCTTATATGTGGACTGCCCACTCCCTCCATGTCCCCACTGGGGCACAGGTTGTGCAGGGTCAGAGTCATCTGTGCAAACTGCCAGGGGCCAGGGTGTGCATGGTCAGATCCAGAGGTTAGAGTTGGCAGAGGCTGAGGTTGAGTTGATATCTCGGGTCCAGAGCCAGGGGTCAAGAGTCAGGAACTGGAGGCAGGGTGAGGAAGTAGGAATGAGGCAAGGGGACAGGAACCTAGAGTGAGGCAGGATCTATCTCAGCAGCAGGTCAGGATCTGCCTTGATGCACAGTCACTTCCTGGTACTTCCTCCAGGCTTACCGGGTGGGTCTGGGCCAATCAGCAGTCATGGGAGGAGCTGACAGTCATTTACCATGGGCGGCACTTCTCATAGTGACTGGTCTCCCAAGATGTCTGGTGCATTGTCGGTGGCTATGCCAAGGCTGCTTGGTCGTGGGGTAGAGTCCCTGCCCACCTGAAGTACTGCAGACGTGTGTTCAAATCCTGTGAAACCTTACAGGTACACAAATTATCAAGTATTTCAAAATTCCCATCAGTAATAGTGTTCTCCTGTTGTCCTATCGTTAGCAGATCTTTGAACCCCAGTGCAAATTAATATCTGATGATTCCCTGGGGCTGGAATGGTTCTTTATACTCCACCCGGAATATAAGAGAGATGGTAACAGCACTCTGGCACTGGGAGCTCAGGTCTGGGGCAAACAGCCATTGAAAGAAGTGGGACAGAATGTACTCCTGTGTTCACACACTATTGTAATAATCTTTGTACAAAGTACGCCTTGCAAGGCATCCTTTGGAAACTCCTAATTTGCAGATCAGTATCGTCCTGATAAAATACGTGTGGCAACATTGTATGGGAAGTTATAAGATTCCCCTGTATGGTGTTATTAACACATGTTCCAAACTGAGGTTGGCAAACAGGTCTGTCCTAAACAAAGGAGTATTTGCTCTGCTTCAGTTACACATAAGCAGTATACAGAGCTGTCAAGCAGGAATGGAAACAAAGAAAGCTCAAACAGGTGAGAAAAAAGCAGCAGGGAACATCCTTCCATACAGACTCTTTGTCTCCTAGTTCCCAGCTGGAAGTGTTTTTCAAGAGAGGGACTGAAACTATAAAATGGAGGGACAAACACCTCAAGGCACCCCTCTCTCTTCCCCTGCCTATCACATTCACTGCACCTGAAGTGACAAAGGAAGCAGTCATTGGACTCTGGGGGTGGGATCCTGACCTAAGAAGTTTGGCCAGTCAGACAGCTGAAACATGGGGTGAGAAAACTTTGCTTTTGAATTGTAGTTTGTTGTTAGGCACCAGTAGCTTTTATCTTTATTTTTCTTGTAACCATTTCTGACTTTTATGCCTCATTACCTGTACTCACTTAGAATCTCTCTCTTTGTGGTTAATAAACTTGTTTTATTGTTTTATCTAATCCAGTGTGTTTAAATTGGAGTATCTGGGAAACTCCATCTGGGGTGGCAAGTTGTGTGCATATTATTCCTTTAGGAGAAATGACAGCCCTAATATAACTTGTACTGTCCAGGAGACAGCTGGGCAGGACAGGACATACCTTTCTGGGGGGAAATTTAAGACTGGGCATGTGTTGGGGTCACCCTGCAGTGTAACCAAGGCTGGTAAGGGCCAGAGTGTAACCCAAGTGTGGCTGACAGGCTGCAGTTACACACACATACTCAGATGCTGGCAGGCCGTTTGTGAGCAGAGGGGAGCCACTTCAGCAAAGCATTGTAAGGCGCTGCAGGGCAGGGGTGACACAGCTCCTCACTGATCTGGATTGTGCCCTGGTATGTCACAGGAAGGGGCAGTAGGATTTACAAGCCTGGGGAGGAGTTAGTGTGACCCTGTAGGGGTTACTTTCTGACTGCACTGAGTGTGTAGCATTTGTTCCAAAGGTGTGGGCTTGGCTGGCTTACCCCGTGGAGCTAGCACTAACCACTTTCTATGACAATGACAAATATCACAGCCGGGTCTCTGCATTCACAGAGGATTGTTGTGCAGTCACTGCTGCCCTAAGTCTATGCCAGCGCAGGACAGAGACATGCAGACGTGAGACAAACAGAAGGAAGATCCAGGCAAAAATCCAGAAAGTGCTCATGAAGCAGCCAGGGGCCTATCCATGATCTGCTGAGGTTTTTCCAAGAGCATTTATCATCTTCCAGAAGAAGAAAGGAGGCCTTCTGGCTGCTGGAGATGACGACTACCCAGTCCCCAGAAAGGCATCGTTCTTCAAAAAACCAAGCAATGGTCCCAAGGTGATCATGCTTGTACTTGCAAGTGAAATGACACCTGATTCACCCACGGCCACAGACACTGTGTATCTGCTGATACTGTTTGGAGAAATGCCAGACTCACCAGCGACAACATGAATAAAGGTGTTTTCCATACTCCCCAATATTTTCTTTGTAATGTATCTTTGGGTACTGGTAGATCAATGCATTCTTGACTAGCTGATAATGCAGCATAACCGGTTCAGTAGGCACTTTCTTAATGTACTAAAATGGATTACAAGTTCATTGTTTTAAAGGAGTTATGAAAGGGCTAACAGTTTCCTTTGGGCCTGATTCAGATCACCCATACAATGGTTTAAATCCATTGCCTTCAATAGAGTTACTCCGGATTTAGACTGCAATGAGAGAGGGGAATTATGTCCAGTGGAGTCACTCCTGATTTACACTAGTGTAGATGAAAAAAGACTCTGGTCCAGTTCTCTCCAAGGACTGTCCATTTTAGGATTCATTGGTTCATCTCAAGACACCAAACTGACAAGATGCGATTGAACCTCTGGCAACCATAGAACCTGCAAGTGTATCATTAGGGTCTGTCACTAGATAAACAGAGATGTATCAATGCGTGCCTGCTGCACCAGAGGTCAATGTCTGCACAGCCTTTGGTGCATTCAACACCCTGAAACGGGCCAGATCTCCAAATGGTGTAAATCAGCAGAGTGCTAACAGAGGTGAGGCTCTGGGTCTGTCTCTCAAAGAGAGAAGGAAGGAGCAGAAAAGGTCAGATAGGTGTCAGCACCGTTCCCCAGTGAGCTGAGTTCCCATCACCTACATGCCTTAAGACAATGATGAAAACATCCTGGGCAGCCCCATGCCTGGCCCACTGACTTCAATGGGGTCACAGCACAGGTGGGTTTGGTCCCAAGTCTTCTGACATAACCCCCAATTAGCTAATTATTTCCTGCCTTTATAATCTGCTGCGGATTAGTGTTTGTGGTTGGGAAATTGAATGAGCAGGAATCAGAAATCGTCTCAGGTCTCTGCACAGGGAACACAGCTTCACAGTGCAATGCTCAGAGCCTGGGCGGGAGTCCAGGCAAACAGAGGCGCCACCTGAACTCCTCCTCCAAGACACTGTGTTCCTCTTGGTGACCATTGGATTCTGCTTCTCTGGCTGCCTCCTTACCTAACCAAGCATGAAGGAGGAGACCGAGGGGCAGACAGATCCATCCACTGGAGGCCCAGGGCATAGGATGGTGAGCCAGAACGCTTGCCAGGGGACCAGGAGAATGGAAGTGGCATCAGATGGGTGCCAGATGGTGAGGGCACAGGCACCCACTTTCTTCTGGGTGGGTACTCCACTGCCATTCCACCCCCACTCTGTCCGTTCCCCCAAGACCCCACCCCCGCCCCGCCCCTAACCTAAGCATGCCCCGCCTCTGCTCTGCCTTTCCCCGCCCCTAACCCAAGTGTGCCCCGCCCCCACTGCATCTCTCCCCGCCCCAACCCAAGCGTGCCCGGCCTCTGCCCCGCCCTTAACCCAAGCATGCCCCGCCCCTGCTCTGCCTTTCCCTGCCCCTAACCCAAGCATGCCCCGCCCCTGCTCTGCCTTTCCCCGCCCCTAACCCAAGCGTGCCCCGCCCCCGCTGCATCTCTCCCCGCCCTTCACCCAAGCATGCTCTGCCCTTGCTCCGCCTCTCCCTGCCCCTGCTCTCCCCAACCCATGCGTGCCCCACCCCCGCTCTGCCTCTCTCCACCCCTGCTCTGCCCCTAACCCATGTGTGCCCCGCCCTCACTCCGCCTCTTCTCAGCCCAGTTCCGCCCCTCCTCCCAAGCGCCTCTCACCCAATCAGCTGTTTGGCAGGTGGCTGGTGGGTGTTGGGCACCCACTATTTTTTTTGCTGTGGGTGCTCCGGGGTGGAAGCACCCATGAAGTCAGCGCCTATGGCTAAGGAAAAAGGCCAGAGCTTCTGACTGTGCCCATCAGTGGGCACAGAGGGAGGCTGGGTCACCCAAGTGATGAGGACACAGACCGAGGCCCCAGGTTGTTATAGCCACCCGTCTGTCGACAGCCACGGCGCTCTCTGGTATCTGGGACACTGGGGTGACAGAACTTAGGGAACCTCTGGAGACAGGGGCTGATCTTGAACTCCATTCCATCCACCTGAGGCTAGACAGAGCAGGAGAAACCTCACTGGAATTCTTCATAAGCCATTAGTCTTAGCGGGTCTAGTAACATCTGCTTGCTTGATGCTCGCTACTTTCTGTCTGTCCCAGCGAGTGGCACTCAGGCAGACATTGGTTTGGTGTGCCGTTACAGCTGCGGGTTACGGTGGCACAGCAGGTGAGCAGAACCCCTGTTACTCACATTGACGATGGCTTCCTTCGTCTGGGCCATGTCCGATATCACCCCATCTGTGATGATCAGGAGTACGAAATACTGGGAGCCATCCTGTTCAGTGGTGGCGTATCTGGACGGGGAGATGTTCATGTGAGCCTAGGCTTCTAGGGGGGTGGGTACCAGGGACTGGGGACTCTGAACTGGTGGCTAACCTTGCTGCACTACGCCATGTTCACCCCTGGGGTAACTGCTGTAACCCCATGGGGAATTTGTCCCTGGGTCTGTGGTTCAGAGCAGCGTCTCCAATTTCCCAGTTTGGGAGATTTCTGTGGCGAGATTAGAGCTGCCCAAGGGGAGTCCCCTTCCTTCTCTCCCTGCCCCCAAACGTAACCTCCATTCCTGCTGTCACCCAAGGGCCATGTGAGCTCCCAAGAGAGCTGGGCTGTGACACCCCTTACCCAAACCAGGAGCCTCTTGGGAGTAAAGGAGAGGCCTGTGGCACATCCCTGCTAGTCCAGCTACAGGGTGTTAGACATGGGCCTTGAGCCAGGCCAGGGAGTGACATAAATACACACCGTGCTCCCGGAACCCATGGCTTGAGACATACACCTGGATTGGACCCAGCCCTGGAGGATCCACTGCCCTGGCTAGCTCGTTCCCGCCTTTGGCTGCTATCAAACAGCTCTCGACTCTTTTGCTGATCCCAGTTGGCCATTCTGTGTAGACGCTACCATAGCTCTCTGGTTGGTACACCAGCCCATTGCCAGCCCAGGGAGGGGTGACAGAGCAAGCAGGGCTGTGGGATGCTGCGACTAGCCAATGCACCAGCTGGATGTACCTAGCCACATGGTTGACCACTGGGGCAAAGTTAGTTGGGCCGTACAGCTGGACAGTCTTGAGGCTCTTGTGATAGGCTTCTAGGATGCCCTCGATCCCGCTGCAGTAGGGGTTGTCGGCGTTGCCATTCTGAGAAAGAGGGAGGAAGGGCAGTGAGGAGGGTTCCCAAACAGGGGAGTCATTCCCCATCCCCCACTTTTATTTCCCAGAGACCTACTTGAAGCGCTGGCCAGAGGGATATGAGGAGATCCCCGCAGCGCTGGGAGGAATCACCCGAAGGGGTTACCCAAAGGTAACAGGGGCCACACCCCTGGTATCTCAGAGGAACAGTGATGATAACACTTAGCACTTGTGCAGTGGTTCCATCCTAGGATCTCAAATTGCTTCAAAAGCACCATCATCCCCATGTTCCTGGTGGGGAAGCTGAGGCAGGGAGGAGACATGCCTTAACCAAGGACAAACAGAGTACGCCCATGAGGTGGGACTAGGACCCAGGAGTCCCAGCTCTGACACTGAAATGGCTTCCATTGCTGAGCCTCAGTCCCTAGCCGGCATCTCCAGAAAATGGGGCTCAGGGAAACACCGGAATTACCTCCCCCATGCTGTAAGGAGGGGAGCTCTCTCCTGGGGTGGGGGTGGGGAGATGGCAGCTACTTCCCTTCTCCACCAGGGACTGGGAAGAGGCTCACTAAGAAAAACCAGGTTTCCTGGCTCAGATTTTTATGCCCTCTCCATGGGAAATCCATTTTCCTGTTCTCAGAGCAGCCATGCTGCTACCCTTGGTGCTTATGGCTGTTTGGCCAGCTAAGGCCAAGCCACAGAGGCCTTGTGGCAGCCCGGAGCAGCACGTCTCAGAGCCCAGGGTTGACACACTCAGCTTGTGTGACGGCACTGAAAGCAGCTGTGCAGATGATCGGACTGGGGCTGGCGCTTGGGCTCCGACGCCGAACAAGGGGGGTGGGCGTCAGAACCCCACCATCTACACAGGTCTTTTGAGAGCTGCAGCACAAGCCTGAGTCTGGCTCTGGGCCTCGCTGCCGCGGCTGTGCAGATGGATCCACTGAGGCTCCACTAGGGCCGACCAAGCACTCGGAGACCGATCAGGCTTTGCCACAGTCATGGGCCCTTATCAGCATTGGCTGCTCTGTGGAGGCACCTCGGGCAAATCTGGTCAGGATCACACGGACTGGCTGGTCTAACCAGGGCATCAGATTAGTGGGGAGGTGGTGCCATACACACCCTAACCCCCACTAAGGGCCTGATCCTGTCAGGCTCTGAGCACCATCCACATCCACGAAAGCCGACAGGAGCTGAGGGTGCTCAGTACCTCACAGGGGCTGCTCTTTCAGGATCAGGGCCTAGCCCAGGACTTCACAACAGCCAGGCAGCCTGATGGACAGGAGCGAGCCCTTCACTTCCAAGTGGGCACAGAATGGCTGCGGACGCTGGAAAAGAGGCTGTCTATGAACTGGTCTGCACTACAGAATTACTTCAGCATAACTATGTTGCTCAGGCGTGTGAATAATCCACACCCACTGAGCGATGTAGTTATACGAACCTACACACTGGTGCAGCCAACTTCTCCCACCAGCATAGCTGTAGCAGGGCGGGGCACTCACTGTCACAGTGCCTCCTGCTGGTCAGTCTGGGAATTAGCTCATCCAGCTCAGGACCACCCTCCTCTGGCCAGTTTCTTGCCCTCTGTGACCTGCCCTGTTGTCTCCACCAACTCTGGCCCCATGTCCCTCCTGGACCCCAGTGCCCCTTACCTTGGGGTGCTGCCCCACTGCAGTGCCCCCCACTCTGGATCTCCCCTCCTAGGGGAACCCCAACCCCCTATACCCACCTTGCCTCAGTGGCTACTGCCAGTCATCTAGCCCCTTCTCTCAGGGGCAAACTGCAGTCTGAAATGGCCACTCATCACTGGAAGGGGGTTTGACCTGCTGCCTTTTTTTGGCCTGGCTGCCTCCCTGCAGGCCTCGTACCTCCTCAGGCCATTGCTGCAAGGCCTCAGCCTGGGAGGTTGCCAGGCCAGCGCTCCCCAGCTCAGCCTGCCCTTTCCCAGTACTGCTCTGTCCAAGGTCTCTACCAGGCAGCTAGGTCCTTCTTACTCCACCACTAGAGCAAGACTGACTTCCCTCTCCTCAGGAGCCTTTCTTATTCTGGCCAAGCTGGGCCCTGATTGGCTGCCTCAAGCCCACTTGTGATTGGCTCCATGGAGCAGCCCTTTCCCAGGGCTGTTTTTAACCCCTTCCAAACCGGAGCAGGGTGACCACCTGTGACGAACTGGGACTGTTCTTACTGTGGTCTGTGAATGCTGACAGGGGAGTGTGGCTAGGATAGTCTGCATTGGGGGATGGGAGACGGCCCGGAGGAGAATACCTGAGCGTGTAACATGAGAACCCAGGAAGGGGTTGGAGGCCAGGTGACACCTTGGCCCGGGAAACTGAACAAAGGCTGGGGGAGGGGTTGCTGAAGGCAGAGTCTTAGAAGCTGGGTGGTGAGATGGCTGGGAGGCAGAGATTGCTCTGACCTCCCAAGGGGGACTGGGATGCCCTGGGACCCCCAGATGGACCTAACTGAGGGGGGCCCTGTTGTCTGTGCCTGCAAGACCTGTCTTGGACTGTATTCCTGTCATCCAAATAAACCTTCTGCTTTACTGGCTGGCTGAGAGTCATGGTGAATCGCAGGAAGCCGGGGGTGCAGGGCCCTGAGTCCCCCAATACTCTGTGACACCACCCCACTACAATAGCCACCCGCCTCTCACGGAGGTGGAGTTATTAACCCAACAGGAGAGCTCTCTCCCGTCAGCTTAGAGCGCCTTCACCAGAAGCACGACAGCGACTCAGCTGCCGATGCCAGTTGGTAGTGTAGACCTGCCCTAAGTGGTGGAACGATTCAAATGGGATGGCAGTACCAGGGGGAACTCGTGGGACACGTGCCCATCAGGAGGGATTTTGGCTCCGAACCCGAGTGCGGGGAACATCTTGTCGCTGTCGTAGTCCTGGATGATCTCGCCCACCGCCTTCAGTGCCATGGCGTAGGCGTTGAGCTGGTACGGGTTCATGTAGTGCAGGGAGGTGGATTGCGAGGGGTTGCCTGATGGAGAGAGAGAAGGGTCACACAGACCAGCAGGCAGCAGCATGTGGACAAAGCAGTGGAGGGGCATGTGTATTTGTCAGGTCAGCTGAGGGTCAAACACTGAGGTCTTTACTCAGGGCCTGATTCTCACACACACAGCAAGGGAAGTCAAGAGTAACTCCTCTGTCACTGATGGGGAGAAACTGATGTGAGAGAGAGATTGTCAGCTGTGTGGGACAGGGACTGTGCTTTTGTTCTGTTTGTACAGCACCTTGCACCATAGGTCCTGGGCCAAGATCGCAGCTCCTAGTCACTAAAGCAATATAAATAATCAATAATATCAGTGAGGTGAGTCCACCCCTCATTGACGTCCATGGGCGTTGGCCAGGGTGGCCTGAAAAAACACTGTGACCCAAGGGCCAGGATCCAGCTCTCACGTCCACTGGTGTACATGAGGAGTAACTCTGCTGAGGTCAATGGAGTGATGCTGGTATCAAACTGCTCTAAATCAGATCAGAACCAGGCCCAGGTGTTTGGGCAGGACACTTGTTTGTTACTAGTATAAAACCCCATCCCTGTAAGGATACCTAATACCTATCAACAGATTTAACAAGCGCTCAGCAGTCACAAAATAACTATTGATTTCACAGGCCTTTATGGGGAATGAACGACTGTGCAATAAATACATAATATGTCAGAGGGGTTTAGTGTAATGTATTGTCTGATCAGCCACCAGCTGTCTGAACAGAGACTGACTGTGGTTCAGGGAACATTAGTACAGTTAATCTGGTAGGAGAACTCACCATTGGAAGCTGTGAAGTCAATGGCCACTGTGAAATTGATCTGTGTCCTGAAAAGGGGACAATGACACTGTTAGTCAGAAGCTCTGGCAGGCTGGTGCAGATTCTGCTCAGACTCCACCCTCGATGGGGTTAATGTTCCCTAACCAGGCCCCAACACCCTGGCTTGTTTGGAAGAGCTCAGATGGAGATTCAAACCGTGCTGTTCTCGCCTGCAGTCTCTTGATGCACGGATGTCACAGATGGCAATGCACAGCTGAGCAAATCCATGGGAAACTGGCAGCCGAATCAGCTCCCAATGGCCTTTGTTAACATCTCCCCAGTGCAGCAAGTGGGAAGAGCTTGGAGGGGATCTAAGCAGGGAAAGTGGAGTCATAGAGCCAGTGGCCAGGCTCTCTCATCTGGGCACGTGCACCCGCACATCGCCTTTCACCCCAGCCGAGCCTCAAAGCGACTGGAGACAGCAGCTTCACTCAGGAAGATAAAGGGGGGCCTGAGTCAATCAGAGACACGTTAATGGCCAGGACGGCTCAGCACCCACGGCTGGGGCTGGGTTGAGAACAATGGAAGCTGAGCTGAGCTCTTCTGCCTCTCTGACCAGGAGTGTGGGGCTCCCTCTTGGATTGTTTGACAGCCCTGCCCTTGACTCTCAAGCTGTGTCCATTTCCTGGTGCCCACGTGTGCTCCCATCCCCTGGCTTGATCCAGAGAGGCGCTGAGCACCCACAACCCCTGATATTTCCCAGCATTTTGCAGGATCAGGCCCTGTAGAGAGGAGACTGTGAGAGGAGCCTGACAGCATCTTGGTTGGGAGACACACTTGCTCTGCCAGATCAGCGAGCTGCTCCCACGCACCCAGAAATCTTTCCATGACCACAGCAGCAGCCAGGTGAGAACCCAGCTCTGGGTCTATGGATCCCCCCTCGCCCTGCACAGAAGGGAGAAGTGTAGATTGAGTACATAGGATTGTCTGCAGTGACTGGCACACCAGCCACGTCCCCATGGGCAGTGGGTGAAACTTCCCCTGGGAGAGGCAAGCTCCTTGTCCTGCCTCTTCCGCCCACAGCCCCGCCCACACTCCACCCCTGCTCTGCACCAGGCCCTGCCCCCGCCCACTTGCCTCTTCACCACCATCCCGAGATCTCCCCTCCACTCACCTCCTCTCCCACCTGCCTGCTGCTTGCCCACCTGCTGCTCATCTCTCACCCCCTCCCCAGCCAGACCCTTCCCCCACCCCCCACGAGACCCCCACTCCTCACCTGCTGTGCAGCTGGCTTGCGGCTCACTTCTTCACCTGTTGCTGCATGGCCCCCCGCCCCCGTGACACTCTCTCCCCTTTTCACCTTAAAGCACTAATAACATTCCCCAAGGCAACAGGTGTAGTTCAATTGCCAGATAGATTCTCCTCTGCGTGGCCAGGAGTTCGGTGTAAGCTGTACAGAGAGACGAAAACCCAGGCTACGTGCGCCAACCTGAAGTCTAATCTCGCCTTTTGAAAAAGTACTTGTCATTGACAGCCTGCATTAGGGCAGTAATTTAATCACCTTCCTTACACTGAATTCCTTGCCAGGCTTGTTTACTTAGATCATGAAGTAAACTCCCTGGCTATGTCAGCTCCTCCTTGAGCCAGGTCAGCAGTTACTTTTTCTGGGTACAGAGACTAACTGATGGGTCGTCATTTGGAAGCTGTTTTTAACCCCAATAACACATTTTCCTACAATAGAAAAACCAGCTGAATGTGGCCAAAGGCTCCCTGGGCATTGGCGAATGCCCGTCAGATGGGTTCATTACCACTGTAAAGGCTCTTTATCAGTGTCAGTGATCTGCTCCGTCTCTTTCACTGTGTAAAGTTACTCCGGGATCCCGTCCGCTCGCCTCCTCATCCCCCCATCTGCCACTGCCGCCCTGCTTGCATTCTCACACACACACCTCCTGTGCCCCACGGGGAGGGGGGTGAGGAGAGACGCGGCCTGCAGTTGCAGGGACATCCGAGGGGGAAGGGGCTGGGGTGGAGGAGAGGAGACAAGAGGAGAGGAGAGGAGGAAGATTCACCCCAGGCAGCAGCAGCAGGTCATGGGAGCCTCAGGGAAGGGTCAGAGCAGGGAGGGGAAGAAGGAGAGTTGGGGGGCATCACAGCCAAGGTGTCGGGCGGCAGAGGCGGCTGTGCTAGGGAAGGCAATGCCTCCCCTTGCCTATTTACCCATTGCCCATCCCCTTCCGCCTCACCCTGTATTCATCAGCTACGCTGACTCTGCTGCTGCAGGACCAGGCACATTAGCCACAGCAAGGTTTTAATTAGCTACATTAATTAGGTAACTGAGGAGACTGTACCCCATGAGTCATCAGCAGTGTTTATGAACACAGGCGCCTTCCTCTCGCCCCAGCCCTGCTCCTGAGAAGAGCTTTGGTTGAATGGATGAGTTGAGAATGAAAATGATGGGTTTGATTCTCCTCCCCGGGTGTAAATCAGGAGTAACCCCAGTGGGCTCGATTCCTCTCTCACTCACCCTCGTGTAAATCAGGAGTAAGCCCAGTGGGCTCGATTCCTCTCTCACCCATCCTGGTGTAAATCAGGAACAATCCCATTTGGCCTGATTCCTCTCTTACCCACCCTGGTGTAAATCAGGAGTAATCCCACTGGGCTCTAATCCTCTCTCACTCACCACGGTGTAAATCAGGAGTAATTCCACTGGGCCCCATTCCCTTTTACCTGCCATGGTGTAAATCAGGAGTAATCCCACTGGGTTCGATTCCCCTCGTACCCACCCTGGTGTAAATCAGGAGTAACCCCAGTGGGCCCACTCTCCTCTCACTCCCCCTGATGTAAATCAGGAGTGACCCGACTGAAATCAGTAGTGTTACACCAGTGTGAGAGAAGAATCAGGCCTCTTATGATCAAATCCCATCAGGATCAGGGAGATGCTAGAAACAAAGGTCCAGCTGCTGCTGGTGTGAATCAGCCTTGCTACAGTGAAGTCAGTGGCGCGATGCTGATTTACACCCACCAAAGATCTGACTCCTAGGACCAAAATTCGCCTGTCCAACTCGAGACACCTCCAAGGCGTGATCGTTAATGGCACCTGCTGAGCTCAGGCCCCTCTAAAGTGTCTCAAGCTGAGCTGCCAGAGCACAGGGCACCCGCGTTAGAAAACTTGTGCAGAGCTACAGAGCAAGGCTGGAGCTGAGCCAGGCCAGACCCCACTTGCCCTGCCTGAGTCAGTAGCTCCCCCCCGCCCCCTGCAGAGCTGAAAAAGGAACCTGGGAGTCCTGGCGTGCAGATCGCTGCTCCACTGGCGGGAGCAGGCTCGTTCCCACATGCGGAGTGTTTTATTAAACCTCTGACAAATACACAGAACAAATGTATCCCTTGTCACCTCTGGACTGTCATCCTGGGATGAGTGTAAATGGCTTGACCTCCTTGTGCTCCGTGGGCTGAGGGGCAAGATAGCATTGGCGCTGAGTAGGAGTGATGGCTGAAAGGGCAGCCTGTGGGCACCCTTCCGCCAGGAGCTCTGGCTTCTCCAATCATCTCAGCTGCGCTGTGCTGGCTGTCAGCCCCTGCCACAAACCAGCATCAGCTGCTTTGTGACAAGCCGTGCCCTCAGCTGCCCGGGGAGACTCCTAACAAGGGGCCAATGCTGTCAACGGGCATCAACACCTCACTCACCAGACAGGAAATGACAAGGCCAAGACTCTTGTGACAGCAGCCCTTAAAAACGCCAAGGAGCAAAAACTAGCAGTGTGTAGACGAGCACCGACAGGGCTGGGTGCTGATCTGAGGCCCATATTTAAAAAAGGGAAGAAGAAGAACCCGGGGAACTACAGCCTCACCTCAGTCCCTGGAAAAATCATGGAGCAGGTGCTCAAGGAAACCATTTTGAAGCACTTGGAGGAGAGGAAAGTGATCAGGAACAGTCAACATGGATTCACCAAGGACAAGTCATGCCTGACTAACCAGATTGCCTTCTATGATGAGATAACTGGCTCTGTGGATATGGGGAAAGCAGTGGACATGATATATCTTGACTTTAGCAAAGCTTTTGATACGGTCTCCCACAGTATTCTTGCCAGCAAGTTAAAGAAGTATGGATTGGATGAATGGACTATAACATGGATAGAAAACTGGCTAGATTGTCAGGCTCAACGGTAGTGATCAACGGCTCAATGTCTAGTTGGCAGCCGGTATCAATCGGAGTGCCCCAGGGGTTGGTCCTGGAGCCGGTTTTGTTCAACATCTTTATTATGATCTGGATGATGGGATGGATTACACCCTCAGCAAGTTCGCAGATGACACTAAGCTGGGAGGAGAGGTAGATATGCTGGAGGGTAGGGATAGGGTCCAGAGTGACCTAGACAAATTGGAGGATTGGGCCAAAAGAAATCTGATGAGGTTCAACAAGGACAAGTGCAGAGTCCTGCACTTAGGACGGAAGAATCCCATGCAGTGCTACAGACTAGGGACCGAATGGAAAGGCAGCAGTTCTGCAGAAAAGGACCTAGAGATTACAGTGGACGAGAAGCTGGATATGAGTCAGCAGTGTGCCCTTGTTGCCAAGAAGGCTAACGGCATATTGGGCTGCATTAGCAGGATCATTGCCAGCAGATCGAGGGAAGTGATTATTCCCCTCTATTCGGCACTGGTGAGGCCACACCTTGAGTACTGCATCCAGGTTTGGGCCCCCCACTACAGAAAGGTTGTGGACAAATTGGAGAGAGTCCAGCGGAGGGCAATGAAAATGATCAGGGGGCTGGGGCACATGATTTACGAGGAGAGGCTGAGGGAACTGGGCTTGTTTAGTCTGCAGAAGAGAAGAGTGGGGGAGGGGGGGATTTCATAGCAGCCTTCAATCACCTGAAGGGGATGGAGCTCGGTTGTTCTCAGTGGTGGCAGATGACAGAACAAGGAGCAATGGTCTCAAGTTGCAGTGCGGGAGGTCTAGGTTGGATATTAGGAAAAACTTTTTCACTAGGAGGGTGGTGAAGCACTGGAATGGGTTACCTAGGGAAGTGGTGGAATCCCCATCCTTAGAGGCTTCTAAGGCCCGGCTTGACAAAGCCCTGGCTGGGATGATTTAGTTGGGGATTGGCCCTGCTTTGAGCAGGGGGTTGGACTAGATGACATCCCAAGGTCTCTTCCAATCCTAATCTTCTATGATTCTATGATCCGTGTGTTTCATGGCTCTGTAAAACGGGGCCAGGAGAGGTGTCCATGTGCCACTGCCAGGTGGCTTTTGTGTGTCACTAATTGACGGGTGCATTTTGCAGAGGAGGGAATAAAGGTGTAGATGGGTTCATGTCAGTTCATGCAGTGGGGAGAAAGTAGGGAAAACCCACTGCCCCATCTGGAATCTACGGGCCAGCTCCGCAGCTGCTGTAAATTGGCGCAGCATAGTCTAAATCAGCAGAGCTGCACCACTTGACACCAGCTGAAGCTCTTGTTCCCTGTGTGAGTTACTCCTGATTTACACCAGAGTGAGCGAGAGGGAAATAGAGGAATAGGGAATGGATGATGCAGCAGGACTGATTTATGGGGGAAGCTAGCACGTAGCTTGTGAACCCCGTGATTGCGGCGATGGAGGAGGGGTGTTAAATATAATGGTCTATTTTGTTCATAGTCCTTTGAGGGAAGGGCCAGGTGTTATGGGCTTTTGGGGAGAGGCTTGAGCAGAACAGGTGGGGTCCCACAGATGGTGCCATGGAGGGGTCTGCCGCCACAGGGGAACATGGGCAAAGGCAGGATGAGAGAAGTGGGATATGAATCGGAAGGGGAGAGTAAGTATGCTTGAATGTGATAAATGGGGAAGCTGCACCATCTACTCCAAGGTGGACTTTGTATCCTACACAAGGTCCAGATAAGGAGACACTTTCAACAGAGAGCCAGACCCTCAACTAGTGTAAGCCAGCAACGCTCCCTTGAAGTTAAGGGACCTATGGCAAATTGCACCTGTTTCCTGTGTCGTGCTGGGTAATGAAAGGACTCAATGCTTGTAACTAAACTGGCTCTTTATTACGAGAACTATTTACCGAGACGCTACAACTGCAGCTGGCATTCTAGCCACGTGCACACAGGCTGCCTTCCTGGTAGCTCCTCCAACTCCTCCCTCCTGCAAGTTCCATGCAGGTTGTCACATCTTTCCTTTAACAACTGTTGTTTTGTCTTTGGTGCAAGCGCTTGCTGATTTGCTGGGCTCAGAAGTGACTAGTACATAGCTCACCCTAGGGATGTGACCTTTACTGCCTGCCCATTCCAGCCTGTTAGACCTCAGAGTCCTTCAAGCATGCTGGTCTTTGAACCAGTCTCCCCCTTCTTGTTTGTGTTATCGCTGTTGGTGGGTGACTTGCTACTTGCTACCCTGTTGCTGCCTTTTGGTGACTGGCATCGATTAGTCCTCTGTGTTGCTCTCAGACCTTATTTCTTCTGACGCTCCTATGTCAGGCCAGCTCATGGCTGAGGCTCATTCTAAGTCCTCCTGGTCCTTGCTGATCTGTCTGGCTGTGCTGGATGTCTGCCACTGCTCCTCAGTTGTATTTGGTTTCATCTCCACCACTATCCTGAGTCTTTAACTGCCTCACATGATCCAAGTTCCAGGGCAGCTTGAACCGTTGCCTTCTCATTTTTGTGTGTAGTTATTTGATGGTTGGACCCAGACCTGCTCACGTGTGTGTAGTGGCCTCAGGGCCTTGGCGCCTTTGTTGTAGCAGCTGCCTGCACTTGGCATTCTCTTAATTGCTTCTCTTTATCGTCCCTCATTCCTCTGCTGGGCTGCAGCAGATTGCCCCTCACAGAAAGCGGAGTCCTGGTTGCCCAGCCATCCATTCCTATGCTGGGCTTCTATCCAGTCTCTGGGAGGACGTATTATGACAATCCAACGTTGCCAGGTAGAAATCCCTTCCGTCTGTTTTGCCTTTGCCATCTGCCTCTTGGCTCTCCTTGCTGCTGACTCTGCCTGCCTGTTGCTTTGTGGGTACCCAGGGAAGACGTCTTGTGCTTAGCTTTGGCACTGAATTGTTTGAATTTTGCTGCAGTGAGTGGTGCTAGACCCTGCAAAATGCACCTTCAGTTTCCTGATCTCAGTTCTGGAGTGTCCTCCAGACAGCCCCCCCTCATCCCCCGAAAATGAAGTCGTGACCTGCTGTGACCACACAGCTCCAGTCATTAGCAGGGTGGGTTGCGATTTCATGAGTTTCTTTCTCTTGTTGATCACTATACTCTGCATCTTTTCTTAACCTTTGAATGGTCAGCGTGATCCAAAGCCAATGTACCAGGGGTCACACTACAGCGCACCCTCACATATAAATACCATCTCACTCACATAGCTCAAAAGATCAAGAGGGAAACTGTCTCCTGAACAAACTGGTAGGGGGCCAGCCAAAGTGCAAACCCTGTGTTGTTCGGGACTTGCTCTCTGTTACTCAGCTGGAGAACATTATGCCCCAGTTTGGTTCAGCTCTGCCCACACTAGACTAGTAGACACACAACGTAATCATTCCATGAGTCACAGGGCAGCCCACTGTGTGTCTGTGACACTGCAGGATGCTGCACACATGCTGGATGGATGCTGTTTTCGTGTTTATATATATATATATACACACACACACACATACATGCACTGCACAGTTCGATCTGTCCCATGTACGCTCTCAGCTGGGCACTCATGCCTGGCCACTAGATAAACCCCCTGGCTTGTGTCAGGCAGGCCTCTATCCCCTGGGGGGAAGTGTGTATCCGTCTCATGATGTCAGCTCTTAAATCTGCTGGGGTTACTGCTCAATCCCCTTTAAACCAAATCCTGTCTTGCACACGCAGCTCATCCCTGACCTGTCTGGAGGGAGTGACCTCCTGCAGCACTTGCGCCTTGCGATGTGGCCAGCCCTCTTTTCAAGTCTGCGGCACCTGTCCTGTTCAGTGCTTTGCTGGATTGCCCGGAGCCTCCCCTCAGAGATGGGGAGGTACTGCAGCATGCTGCTCAACTCTCGGCTGTCACAGACCTCTCTGGGGTCACCCATAGTGACCTTCCTAGGCAGAGAGGTAGCTGCGTCTAATGAAGTGGGTATTCACCCATGAAAGCTTATGCTCCAATACATCTGTTAGTCTTAAAGATGCCACAGGACTCTCTGTTGCTTCCTAGGCAGTCAGTCACATGCATGGTAGTCACGTGGGTGCACTCAGCATTGGCTTCTTCGTGATGGCTTGTGCTCTGACTGCATGTCCACCTGGTGTGCAGAGGAGAATGGATGGGATCGGTCCATCCATAGAGCCCAGCCAGGAGCGCCTCTTCCGTCTAAGCACATCCCCTTTCTGCATCTGTCAGGGCTCTGCCAGCCAGTGCCGTGGGCTGCTGACTTTGTATCAATGCTGCTCCTAGGCCTCCCCTGTGGCCCTAGCTGCACTGCAGGGCTGCGCCTAGCTTACCATTTTCTTTCCTCATTCATATGCCTGTCTGTGGGTCTCTGATTACTCCGATGCTTTGTTAGCTGCCTCCCGGGCTTCTGACTGGTGTGTGCAGAGTCTGGAAAGATAGTTGGCCATCCCTGTAAATCGCTGCACTCCCCTTACATCCTGTAGTCCAGGCATTTCCTTAGTTTGTCAAGGTCCATCTGGAATCCCTCAGAATCTGACAGAAGTCTGATGTAGGGGTTCTCCTCAGCTTCAGCATGTCTGCACTCGGCCTGACATTCCTCTCCCGATACATGGTTAGGGGTTGTCACAGCTTGGTACCATGGTCCTTGACATCTCCTCCTACAATAAGAATGTGATTCCTGGGAGTCCCTCTGGCGACTAGTTCAGTTGACACTGGAACACATCCGGGGCCGGGCTGATGCCCACAGGCATTGGTACCCACCGGTACCTGCCAGAAGGTGCAGCCAAGGCGGTCAGGTGGCTGCATGGCTCATCCCATTCAATATGTCACAACCCATTCTTGACATCACAGACCAGCGACCCTTTTGCCCTGCATAGATCAGGCTGTGTGTCCTCAGTCGCTGGTAATGGGTAGGAACTTCTTTTCAATGCTCTGGTCAATGCAGCCATCAGTTTACCTGAAGATTTTCTCACCACTATCAGGCTGCTGATCCACTCTGCCAGTTTTTATGGGTGTAATGATGACCAGAGCTAACGGAACTCAGCATTTCAATAGTCTCATGGGTTGCACATGGGGAATCTACTTCTAACTTCAGCTTGCCCTCTAGGTGTCCATCTTCTTGACAGACATGCTTATAGTCTGTTGGAATGCTGGACGGGACCCCCAGTACCTGGTCTCCTCTTTTCCCACGGGTGGATATTCTGATGCTGTACAGAGATCAAATCCATGACTTGCACGGCTTGCTGTCTAGAGGCGGGTGGACCGTCTGTGTGCAAATTACTATGAACTCCAAGTGATAACATCTCGTGTTTTGTGGGTTTCTTATTGACAGCCGCATTTGCCCTCTGGCCACCGAATGGTTTCACTGTACATCACCAGCACTTGGTCACATTCCCCCAGGCTAACATTGCTGCTTACCAGTGTTGCTGGGATTATACGACAGCTGGCTCCACAATCCATCTGGAATCAAACTGGTTGTTGATCTAGTAGCATGTTTGCAAATATGGCAGATGAATGGTTGTCAGCCTCCTTCTGCAGCATGTGTAACTGAGAGTCTGGATCTGCTAGATTCGCACTGCAGACATCCTCCTCCTCACTGGAGCTCCCTGTATCCTCAGTCGCTGCATGCAATCCTGCATTTTTCTTCTGGTGGTAGCTGCAGCAAGTGGACGTAAAGGTTTTGTTTCCCATACCCCTTGAACCATTGTCCATAGGCTGGGCATCTTTCTTTTTGTCCTTTGTACTGCTTTCCACATGTAACCCTTCTGCCAGGCCAAGTTGATAGCAGCAAGGGCCGGGTTCAGTACATAGGGGTCCCTTCCCAACAGCGTGACACAGAACCAGCTCGAGCCCCCACCCAGTGACCTGGGAAAATCTAGTATCCACTCCGAAGATCCAACACAGAGAACCACTGGCTACCCAGCAAACAGTCCAAGGCATTTTGTACTCGAGGCATGGTGTATTGGTCAACTGTAGTGCGCCTCTTTAGAGTGCGGTAGTCAATACACATCCGGATTTTCCCACTCTTCTTACGAACCACCACAATGGGAGAGGCGTAGGGGCTTCGGGACTCTGTAATGATACCATTCGCGATCAGCTCTTGAAGATGATGGCGTACGTCTTCCATCTCAGAGAGAGCAATCCTCCTAGATCTCTCCCTGAAGGGTCGGGGATCTTGTAGCCTGATGTGGTGTTCCACTCCTTTGGCACATCCCACGTCCCACTCATGCAGTGAGAATACCTTGGATCTCTCGCAAAGCTTCTTCCGCAGGCGATCCTTCCACTCCTCAGACAGTGGGGAGTCCCCAAAGTCAAACTTTGCGGGATCCATCACTGGAACTTCAGCTTCACACTGGGGTCTCACGATGGTTTCAGGCTCAAAGATGTCTGCAATCTTCTGCCCTGGTTTTACAAACACGTCACGGCGTGTTTCATTAGCAATCAATATAGCCACCTTTTCCTGGGCTTCAGCAGGTAGGGTTATGACTCCACTGAGAACCAGCACTCCTTCTGGGAGCCCTCCCTCGGTCGGCTGCTCTACCATTGCTAATGTTTTCTTACTGTCTTTTAGGCAGGTACTCATGACAATCACTTCCTTTTCTGTCATTGCAGGAACCACTAAGGGGACCGGGCCCGCATACCTCAATGCTCCCACTGGCAAATCAGGCATCACTTTTCTTGTGTCCTCAATTTTTCTGTAAGCTGCGGCACAGTGTGTGTGTATCACCAAGGTGTTCAGATATTGGTCCCCTGCTCGCTGTCTGCAGTAATCTGCGAGTACCTTAAAGAGGCTGGAGTTGGTCCCTATTAGCACGGACACATCAGAGGCTCCTTTAGGGTCAGGGCATATTAAAGCAGCAGTGTCCACCTCCTGTCTTACCCCCGCAATCTCTTCTGGGAATTCCAGGTGTACTATGACATACCCCTGATAGGGGTATTCATCCATGCTGAGGCCACACAGGCCAAGCCCTGTCAGGGGCCGTATAGGCAGATGCCTAAGCATCTGCTGGTAGAAAGACTGGAATATGATAGTCACTTGGGATCCTGTGTCAAGCACTGCTCTACATTCTGTCTCTTCAACCTTTATAGTTACCTCCGCTCGGGGTCCGATCAATCCTGGTGGGATTCGGGCTGCATGGTTCTTTCCAGGGGAGCCTCCACACCCTGTAGACCTAGGCGGCTCCCTTCCCAGGCCCTGGGGCCATTTCCCGACTTTCCCCAGGTGGTCCTCAGCTTTTGATATACTAGCGTGGGATTCTCTGCATTCTGACACCTTGCAGCAATGTGTCCACCCTGGCCACACCGGTAGCAGAAGAAGGATTGTCTTTTCCCTTGTTGTCTCGTTGGGGCAGAGGTTCTAAATGTAGTCCTCTGAACCGTGGTAGTGGAGGGTTCCATGTACCTTGAAGTATTTGCTGAATCGATGGTATTCTCTAATTCAGCCACTTTCTGTGTCAGGACCTGCACTCGTTGGGTAAGTTCCTCTTGAGGATTCACCACCAGTGCCTTGGGCGTTCGGGTGGATGTTGTGCCAGTCGCCGGGTGTGACTGCACCTCCCAAACCTCGCCAGCTGCCTGCCTCTCTTCTTCCTCTCGGACCTCTTTTATCAGCTGAGAGTAACTCGGTGGATTGTCCTGCCGTTCTCTTAATCGGAGGTGGAGAAGGATTGGGTTCTGATATTGAATTCCTCTCACAATCTGAGCCAATCTAGTCCGGTCCATTTGCCCAACTGCCACTGCTCCCCTCATGATGGCTCTCTGCAATAGTTTCTCCAACCTCTGGATATAGGCAGAAACCTTCTCTCCCTTTTGTTGCCTGGCATTGAGGAACTTGCAATAGACATCATCTGAGCCCTCGGTTCTCCCGAAGGCATGATCAAGGGCCTCTAGGCAGTCCTTCACCTTGACTCCAGGGTTACTGAGTTTCAGGGTGCGAATCACATCTAGGGCTGGCCCCCTGAGGCACTCTACTAGTCGCCTTCTCTTTTCAGCATCAGGCACCGCCCACTCCTGCAGCATTTCAGTGGTGTGTTCCAGCCAGGGTTCAAATGCTTCCTCCCCAGGTATTGGGGTGGGACCCCCAGAAAACAACCTCAGTTTACGATAGGGGCTTGACTCAGGGTGGGGTGGCATAACCTTCTCTAATGCTTGCCCCAAAGCCTTCACCCACTCATCAGGTGAAGGAGCACTCTCCCGGTGTGGGACTCCTGGGTCAAGGCCCAACAGACCTGGCATATCAGCCAAAGTCTTTCCCTCTTTCCCCAAAAAGGCCGACATTTTCTTTAAAAACTCTACATCAGGGGCAGGGACTGGTGAGGGCTGGCTCCCAGTGGTTATTACCGTCCACTCACCATCTTCCACTGCTATCGTGCCTGGAACCTGTAGGGGTTCCACAGCCGATGGCAGCTCGCACAGTACAGCAAAAGCCCCCTCCTCCCTCACCAACATGCGCCCACGCATTTTGCACTTACTCAGGTACTCAGTGGATACCCTTAAGATAGGTTCTATTGCACCCTCATCAAACGCCTCCGGCACCCCCGTTACCAAAAGACAGTTCCTAGGGTTAATATTCATCCCCTTGCACCAGTCCTCTAGCAAGTGTAGGGCCATTATACAAACTGTAAAATTTTTTACAAATATATCAGATCAAAACAACAACAAGAAGATTTTTAGGTTTTCCCAAGTTAATGAATCACCCAAGATGTGCTTGCGAGGGGTACTGACCCAGGGATCCCGGACGAGCCCCCAAAAATGTAACCCTTCTGCCAGGCCAAGTTGATAGCAGCAAGGGCCGGGTTCAGTACATAGGGGTCCCTTCCCAACAACGTGACACAGAACCAGCTCGAGCCCCCACCCAATGACCTGGGAAAATCTTACACAAACCCCTAGGTGCCTCGAAGAGGCAATATTTCCCCTCTCGCAAGCACAGAGCCTCGGTGTAGCAGAAAATGTTTAATAACATGAGGTAAACGACATAGCATTAAATTGGGAAAACACCACAACTAGAGTTCATAGACCAAACCATGAGCGAAGACCCACCCCAGGAAATTGGGCCGTGTCCTCTCCCGTTGGTTCTTGAAACCAGCGACCCAAGAATCACCAAAGTCCCAAAAGTCCACCGATCCCAAAGTCTCTTGGGTCCAGCAACCCAAGAATCACAAAAGTCCCAAAAGTCCGACAACCCCCCAAAGTCTCTGTCCCTGATCAGTGCAGCCCCAGAGTTCAAAAGGGGGGGGGGTGAGCAGCATGTTAAGGGGCACCTTACGTGATCCGAGGCCAACCCGGCTGCTTCTCCGTGGGGTTCCACCGCAGCCTTACCACGAACTGCTCCACTCCACCCGCAGTCCCACTCCCGCCGTCCCACGAACTGCTCTGGCAGCTGCTCTGCTCCGCTCCGCTCACCGACCTGTGAGCCGCTCCGCTCCGCTCCGCTCTGCTCACCGACCTGTGAGCCAGGCCGCTCTGCTCCGCTCACCGACCTGTGAGCCGCGCCGCTCCGCTCCGCTCCGCTCACCGACCTGTGAGCCAGTCCGCTCCGCTCCGCTCACCGACCTGTGAGCCGCACTGCTCCGCTCCGCTCCAGCCGTCCCTTGGGCCGCTCCCACAAGGCTCTGCTCTGCTAGCTGCTCCTCCAGCCGCTCCGCTCACCCCCGCTAAGCTAAGTTAGCTTAGCAATATAGCTTCAGGCTCCCCCACTAGTTAACACAGCCTCAGTGATCTCAGCTCTTAAATAGCTTTAGCTCTTTTGTGATTTCAGCTCTTCGTGATTTCAGCTAGTAGTAGGGGAGCCCCAGTGCTGGTGCACTATTGGCCCAGAGTGAATTCAGCTCAGCAGTCCGTAACTAGACTCCTAAGGGAATCAAAGTTAGCTCTGACATTCAACAGTGGAGAGAGGAGGAGGTGCAATTGGTGTTTCAGGCCCACAAAAGGGACCCACACCACCAGGTACCAATACCTGCCCCCAACCTCTCTCAATTCACTGGGTTTTGTAACCCATGCCCCTTGACAAGCAAATGCTACTTAGGTAATGGTGAATGACTCACTCAGTCCTTCTGTCATACACCAGTTCCACTGGCCTTGATTCACAGAATCAGGGTAACAAAACTTTATTCTTCCTGCCCCAATAACAGAGAAACTGGGGATCCCACACCGGCCAAAGTAACCACTTTGAGTTGCTGTTGTTTCCTGCCAGGCGAGTGGGTGTGCCTATGCAAACAAGATCAGCCCCTGGAGTTCTTTTCCACACTCGTCATAATTCACCACCAGATGTCAGGGTAGAGCTCATCCTGACTCTGCTTACACACAGATGGTCTGTCTCTGTCCGGCATCCTGGGTTCCTTTAGCTTGTACCTGTGCATTGGTGCTGCACTAGTGGCTGCCACTGTTTGATCCTTTTTCTGGACCACCCAGCTGCCCTTGCAATTTGGAGGCATTTCTCTAGGGTTAGATTTATTTCTCTCAACAGTCTTTCCTATAAGCTGGAGTTACATGTCCCACAAATGATCCTGTCTCTGATTAGGGGATCTTTAATGTCTCCAAAGTCACATATGGAAACCAGAGTTCTCAGCTCTCAGATGCACGTATCCATTCCCTTTTCTGCTTCTTGGTTTCAGGCACGCAAACGGTTTCTCTCTGCAGTCTCATTCTGTCTGGGGTCACAGTACTCATCAAACTCCTTTATCAGCAGTTCCAGTGTTTGGGGCATTATTCCTGGCAACAGTGTCTCACTCCTCATCCTTTTCTCCCAGTGAAATAGTAAAAAAGCTTTACCTTAATTTCTTCATCTTTATCCCCCAGGATCAATTTTTGCTTCCACTGCTTCTGTGCTTGGGCATGGCTTTTGGTCGGAAATCCAGCATTCCTGCTGCTCTGAATCGCTCTCTGCTGCCGGTTTGCTCTGTTTCTAGGTGCTGCTTTGTTTGCCTGTTAACCACACTCTCTTCCTAGCTACGAGTCTCACTAGAGATGCTGTCACCACGTTTCATGTACCACATGCTGGGTAATAACATGAGAGGACACCAAGCTTATAAAACTAAACTGGCTCTTTATTAAGAGAAGTATTTACAGAGGTGCTGCAACTGCAGCTAGCATTCCAGCCATGGGCACACAGACTGATTTCCTGGTGCCTCATGCAAACTCTTACCTCCTGAAGCCTGTGCTCCTCCCTCCAAGTTCCATGCAGATTCCTACAACACCAGCTGAAGAAGTAGCCCATAAATCCAAGGTACCTTTGCACCATAGCTGGAACGGGGGGTGAGTAGGCAAATTTAGCACTGTGTTTTATGTGCTCCGACACAACCTCTGTTCCCATGTTTCGCTGAAGCTATTCTGATGCTTAGGGTAGTGCAAGGGTGGGTTGTAACTGGCAGTAAGGGGATGAGTACATTTCTTAATGATATCTTGCTGCAGGATTACCTCCTGAGAAAGAATCTTCATTGCTTGGGATGTTTCAAACTAGGATAATTTTATGTCTCTGCAGTGTTTTTGACAGGTGACAGGCTAGATGAATGCTAACAACCAAATTCTGGGCCAGATCCTCAGCTGGTCTAAATCCATGCAGTGAGGTCAGTGGAGCTATGCTGATCTATACCAGCTGAGAATCCAGCCCTCTGGTCTCAGATACACTGAAGGGAATCCGGAGTAGCTCCAAGGGAGTTACTCCAGATTTTCACCAGTGTAACAGAGCGGAATCTGTTCCTAGGTATTATTACACTGAGGGGCGGAGCACCCCACGTTGAATGCATGGAAATGGAGGAGATATTCTGTGTGATTGAAGCAGGAGATGGGTCTATGTTGGTGCACCAGGCATCTCTTTGGAGTGGATTGAGGGCAGGAGGGCAGTGAGGAGAAGTCTGAGGAAGCAGGGCAGAAGCAGTGTGGTGTGGTCACAGATTTCCACAGCTCAAGGACAGAAAATGTTGGCTCCTTCATGGGAGCTGCCTCTGCAAGTGCTAACACGCTGGGCTGTCCCAGAGCCCCAGGAAGCCTGGCTCTCCATTCTTTATAGTCCATCTTGATGGCAACTCGGAGCCACGGGAGCACACCTGGCTCTGGAGAGCAGCGTGGGGATTTAGCATTGTGTTGGCTTGCGGGAGAGGGGGTAGGTCATCCGCTCTTCACTGTGCCTTGCTAACTTCATCTGCTTGGGATCTACGGCACTGCCTGAGGAGGAGCTGGGACTCCCAGCACTGGCCTAGGCTGTGCCCTTGGAAACATCTTGCCAGTCCCTGGAGAGCATGGCGATTCCTGATAGCCCCCCTGCACATCCCTCCCCGAAGAGCCTCTCAAGTGAGACTGGTGGGCGTGATGCAAAAGGAAACTCTTCTATACAGACCTGGATTTCATTTACTGCATGGGCTTCCCCACAGTGCCACAACCCAACCCCAACCCGCACCTCCCAGTATACACACGTGAACTCCTCATTCCCTCCCTAGCCTGTTTCACACCCCCATTCCCTCCCACAGCCCAGTGTATACCCACCCCTCCCTATAACCTCATTCCCTCACACAGCCCAGCCTACACCCCCATTCCCTCACACAGCCCAGCCTACACCCCTCCCTACAGCCTCATTAACATAAGAACATAAGAATGGCCCTACTGGGTCAGACCAAAGGTCCATCTAACCCAGTATCCTGTCTTCCAACAGTGGCCAGTGCCAGGTGCCCCAGAGGGAATGAACGGAACAGGTAATCATCAAGTGATCCATCCCCTGTCACTCATTCCCAGCTTCTGGCAAACAGAGGCTAGGGACACCATTCCTGCCCATCCTGGCTAATAGCCATTGATGGACCTATCCTCCATGGATTTATTCCCTCCCACAGCCCAGCCTACACCTATATTCCCTCACACAGCCTGGCCTACACCCCACCCTACACTCTATTCCTTTGCAAAGCTTGTCCTACACCCCCTCACTACACTCACCACTTCTTCTCTCCTCCTCAAATCTATTCCAGGGAAATGCTTTCCCCTTGATGGAGTGCAGCAGATTGTACAAGGGAGCCCGTCCCGCCCCACCAGTCCTGGACAGCAGCCCCATCGGGGATCCCTGTGAGTGTAATGCGATCAGCCACTGCATCTGAACCATTCTGAGCCCCTCTAGTTAGAGCAGAGCCCAGACAGCCAGCTGTCAAGAATGGGAAACCAATCCGGTGAGCTCCTCAGTTGCCACAAGGTAAAAAAGATCATGGTTAATGTGACAAAACAGCCCCGTTGTTGGGGGCAGAAGGGAGACGCTCACGGCTGTGACAGACGTCACCGATGTCTGTACAAATGTAACATTGCCTGTTTCCAATATCACACCGGCGGAGCAGCGCGGGGGATCTTTGTTCTGCCCTGAGAATCACAGGGAGGGGGGAAGGAGGCAGAGGAGAAAGGAAACCCACTTCATACAAGATCCTTTTCAGCACAGTGGGTCAGTTTCATAATCCTCATCTGTAAAATGGAGCAGCTGAGGAACAGAGGGGGCGTGGCTTGCAGGGCCGGCTCCAGGATTTTGGCTGTCCCAAGCAGCCAAAACCAAAAAAAAAAAAAAAAGCCGCGATCGTGATCTAAAAAAAGCCGCGATCGCGATCTGCGGCAGCAATTCAGCGGGAGGTCCTTCACTCCCAGGCGGAGTGAGGGACCGTCCGCCGAATTGCCGCCGAATACCTGGACCTGCCGCCCCTCTCCGGAGCGGCCGCCCCAAGCACCTGCTTGAGAAGCTGGTGCCTGGAGCCGGCCCTGGTGGCTTGCCCAAGCTCATACAGACCTGAAGAAGAGCTCCGTGTAAGCTCCAAAGCTGGGCTCTCTCACCAATAGACATCAGGCCAATAACAGATATTACCTCACCCACCTTGTCTCTCTAATACCCTGGAACCGAGGCAGCTACAGTTACACTGCATACAAGGTCATACAGAGCAGTGCTACCTCCCACTCCTCTATCCACTAGATGTCCCACCCTCCCAGAGTGGGGGCTAGAACCCAGGAGTCATGGCTCCCACACAGCATTCTCCATTAGCCACACGGCTGTACGGGACCAACCTTGACGCGTACAGGAAGCTCCCGTTTATGGGCTAATGGAGAGTGGGGTGTTTGAAGTCATTTCTCCAGGTTCTGGGCCAAGCTAGTCACAACCTACGCTGACAGTTCCTGGCTCTCCCCAGGCTGACTGTGGTCTGGAGCCAGAGGTGTAAGCAGCAGAAGCTCAGGTGTAAAGAACACAGCCAAAGCTTCCCATGAAGGGGCTGCACAGGTGGTGCTGCTGCAGGTAGGCCTCTGACTCGCTCATCTGCATCTTGAGGCACGTGCCCTCCGGATCCACAGGCAGAGGGTGCTGCAGACCTGGACTGAGGTGCCCCGAATATGAACACACACTCCCTAGCCCGCAGACACTAGTTCTGCCAGTCCTCTGTACACAACGCCCACCCAGGAGGCTTCCCTGGTTTGCAGGAATCTGCTGCCTTGCCACAGAGTCTGTCTCACTGGTGGCCAGGAGCCTCTGCAAACTTTGTGCCCCTTTCTCTCCATCTGTCCAGGTATCCCTTCTGGGTACCTACGTATGAACAGATATGCCCAAGTGCAAGGAGCCACATGGTGCCATTGCAGCACAAGTGAATCTGCCCAGGAGGGGCCCATACTACAGATGGCACTGGCAGCATCATCTGCTTCAACCCATCACCGTCTGGCTTCTGCATCCTTGGCCATCAGTCCAACCAATTTGTAAGCAGGCACCACGCCATCCCAACAGGCCGGCCAGAGGACAGAAGGTGAAGAAATTAGGTGCCCAGGCATTTGCACAGAGCAGCATTCTCAGCCCATGGAACTGCTGTTGTTCTCAGATGCCCTAGCCAAGCCAACCTCTGTTGCAAGGCCAGCACTAGTCATAGAAAGTAGGGATGGAAAAGTCCTATTAGCCACTCAGCCCATCTCCTGGGGCCAGTGCAGGGCTGTATCCTTCCCTGCAGGGCGTTCTCCAGTGGAAGAATCACCCATGTGAGACAGTGCCAGGTCACCCGCTATATTTGGGTTCCATATATGAGTAGTTTATAAAGGGTTAATACATTATTAATAGATATTTTAATAAACAATTAACAAATCGTTATAAAGTCCAACAGATCTACAGGTCACTTATACCCATCATTGTACTGATGTGCTCCTACCCATCATCTAGAACACATTCTCCTCTCTGCAACATGCTGCTGACATCTAGTAACCCACTGATACACAGACGCTACAGGCTCATAAAGGGGCTGTGATGGAGCAGGGAGCGCGGTGGATTTAACCTGGGAATGTTGCAGGGAAGTTGCATTTTGGATGGGGGACTTCTCTTGAAGGAAGCTACCTGAGCTGTAACCTGAGCCAGGAGGGGGGTTGGGAGAAGAGACACCTTCTGCCCGGGAGACTGAACAAAGGAGAGGGGAGGGGGGAGAAAGCTGCTGGAGGAGTTTTTAGTTTCAGGTTTCAGAGTAGCAGCCGTGTTAGTCTGTATCCACAAACAGAACAGGAGTACTTGTGGCACCTTAGAGACTAACAAATTTATTAGAGCATAAGCATTCGTGGACTACAGCCCACTTCTTCGGATGCATATAGAGTGGAATAAATATTGAGGAGATATATATACACACATACAGAGAGCATGAACAGGTGGGAGTTGTCTTACCAACTCTGAGAGGCCAATTAAGTAAGAGAAAAAAAACTTTTGAAGTGATAATCAAGATAGCCCAGTACAGACAGTTTGATAATTCAATCCTGAGTTGATTGTGTCTAGTTTGCATATCAACTCTGTCCACATATCTATTCAAGTGACATCATCATAGGACCTAATCACATCAGCCATACCATCAGGGGCTTGTTCACCTGCACATCTACCAATGTGATATATGCCATCATGTGCCAGCAATGCCCCTCTGCCATGTACATTGGCCAAACCGGACAGTCTCTCCGCAAAAGAATTAGTGGACACAAATCTGACATCAGGAATCATAATACTCAAAAACCAGTGGGAGAACACTTTAACCTGTCTGGCCATTCAATGTCAGACCTGAGGGTGGCTATCTTACAACAGAAAAACTTCAAAAACGGACTCCAACGAGAGACTGCTGAGCTGGAATTGATATGCAAACTATACACAATCAACTCAGGATTGAATAAGGACTGGGAATGGCTGAGCCATTATAAACATTCAATCTATCTCCCCTTGTAAGTATTCTCACACTTCTTATCAAACAGTCTGTACTGGGCTATCTTGATTATCACGTCAAAAGTTTTTTTTCTCTTACTTAATTGGCCTCTCAGAGTTGGTAAGACAACTCCCACCTGTTCATGCTCTCTGTATGTGTGTATATATATCTCCTCAATATTTATTCCACTCTATATGCATCCGAAGAAGTGGGCTGTAGTCCACGAAAGCTTATGCTCTAATAAATTTGTTAGTCTCTAAGGTGCCACAAGTACTCCTGTTCTATTTTTAGTTTCAGTTTGGGCTGGGTGGTGCAACGCAGGGAACCCCAAGCTGGGGTCTAAGCTCCTAAACCCCCCAGAAGGACTTGATTGAGGGGTTCTGGTTGTACCTACACGCTCTGCTTGGGACCGTGTTCCTGTCATCTAATAAACCTTCTGTTTTACTGGCTGGTTGAGAGTCACGGTGAATCTCAGGAAGAGGGGTGCAGGGCCCTGACTCCCCCACACTCCGTGACGGGGCAGATCCCCAGCTGGTATTAAAGGGTGCAGCTCTGTAGACTTCAATGAGGCTATGCTGAGTTACACCACGGGGGGATCAGCCCAAAGATCTCACTGTTAATTAGCTATCCTGATATTTAGCCTAAACATTCCCTCTTTTAATTTCATCCCATTGCTCCTAGCCACAGCTCTGTGCATCCCTCTCTTCCACCAGGGGGCCTGATTCTCTCCTATTGTGCTGGTCTCAGAGGAGTAACACGTCCTCCCTGTCGCCGAATCACTAGTGTGAGATGAGAACCGAGCAGTTGGTGTTTTACATCCTTCCAACCTGTGAAGCCATTCGCTGGTGGGAGCCGGCTCTTTTAATCTTCCCACAGCAATTAATCCTTCCTGCTCCCTGACCAAACACCCCCAACTTATCAACATGTTTCTATTCATGTGGTGACAGTGCGAGTCCAGGTGGGGCTGCACTACCACTGTAGGGAAGGACTGACACCTTTGGGTGGCTAATCTGAGGGCTTTCAACAGAACCTAGCCCTCCTGCTGGCTCTCTGCAGGGGGGTGAATTTCACCCTTAATGAGATGGACCCAAATCAATACCCCTATATGAACTTACGGCATTTGCAATCTAGAGCTGAATCCTGAGGCCAGAGTCTGTCTGCCAGAATCCCCTCCCAGAATTCTCTAGGCCATTGTGTGGCAATCCCACTGGGCTGATGGCACTGCAATCTCCGTCACCTCCCTGACTGTTAAGGACAGTAGCAAAGAGTCCAGTCGACATAAGGAAAACAATCTGTTGCTGACAATGCTTATTATCAGCAATTGGCCCCTCCAACAGCTGGTCTGCTAGTGCAGATGGGAACAGACTAGTTTCAGCACTGTTAGAGGAAGCTTGATTGAGACTTTAATAGCACATCAGACGGATCCCTTGATAAGCAGTGTGTAATGCTGGCAGGCCAGATGCCAGCACTTGCCCAGACTGCAGGCATTAGCTTAGAACTGGCAAACTAATCACCTGTATGTTAGTTTTGCTCAAAATAGGTATTAGTCTTCTATGAATGCAGTTAGTGTTTAGACTCTGAAATGCTTGTAAGTGGCTACATACATTAATCTCACGAGCACTGTTTGTAGTCCATGCGATAAGGAAATATGTAAGTTTTGCTTCATAACTTTGAAAATGTTTGCTCTGAACTTTTGAACCCAGGTTAAAATTAGATGGGCTCTTAAGGAACATCGCAATAAAAAAGATTGGTTAGCGGCCCTCTTGCACTTTGGAAATGCTACCAAGGAAGTTCATCCTGTGGACTTGGAAGCTGAATTAAGGAAATAAAACAAAACCACAGGAAAATTTTCCATCTCTCTCTTCACTGTTTGAACTCTGACAGGGCCAGAGACTCTAAACTGAGACAGAGATCCCCACGGGTTACCTCTGGGTCTGCCCTGAAAGACAGTTTGAATTGACAGATCACTACAACTTTATCACCTTTAGGATTTAGATGTGAATCATTTGGTTGTGTATATTTGCTTGCTTTAACTTGTAAATAACTCTCATTTCTTTTTCCTAGTTAATAAACCTTTAGATAGTTCAATACAGGATTGGTTACAGGCATTGTCTTTGGTGTATGATCTAGGGTAACAATTGATCTGGGGTTAGTGACTGGTCTCTTGGGACTGGAAGTAACTTGAACATTGTGTGATTTTTCTTGTAAGTTTATCACTAAGTCCAGTTTGTCTGGGTGGCAAGACGACTGTGACTCTATGGTAAGACTCCAGGAGTATATATTTGTTATTAGCTTGGTGAAATCTAATTATAGAACATACCAAAAGTTTGGGGTGCCTGCCCTGTTTTCTGACAGTGCCCTGAGGTAGGCACTCATGGTCGTGAGCTACTCCCAACAGCATGACAGTGGCTCAGTTTTCTAGTGTAGCTGGGGCCTAAGAGGATCAGAAAGCAGCAGAGGCTGGATCCGTTTTTGCCAGGCACTGTACTGCCCACTCAGGGCTTGGGAAGTTCAGGCAGAGTCCTTGTTAGCTGGAAGGGTCCTGAATTTACACTGGACATTGCAATGGGATTTCTTGGTAGCTACACCATCATCATCACAAGCCAAAACAGCATTACTGGGCAATTCACTTGTCCTGAAACAGACAGTGGTCCTATCCTCATCTGGAGCCAGGCTGGTCAGCGCCAGGATCCCGTTTGTTTAGGAAAGGAAACCATAACCCACTTACCCTCCTTTGATGTAATCCAGGAAGGTGTACTCCGACTCCACGGTGAATGAGAGCAGCGTCACCTCGGAACCAAGAGACAGGGTGGCACGTTACACAGAGCCCGAGACAGCAGGGATCACTGGTGCAGTGCTGAGTGCCGAGGAAAGGTGCTAGTGTGATACCCCTGAAGACTATCGATTTCCCGTCAGCCCAAGGAAGGAGTTAACTTCCCCACCCTGCTCTCTGGCAATGTGGGTCATGTTGGGCTGGTAGGACATTTTTTGTCAAAGCTATTTTTCAGTGTAAAATTGGGTTTTCGCCTACATTTTTGGGGGGGGTGGGTGAAAATATCAGAATTCCATGGAAAATGTCTGCATTCCTTGGAAAATCACCCTAGGAACTAAAATACACTGATTTTGAAATGATACTGTAGCACTTCATGGGAGTTGTAGTTCAGTCACTTCATGCTCCATTCTTCTCTATGCGCTGGATTTTCCAGCAGGACTACATCTCCCATGATGCCCCACAGCCAGGGACGCCCAAGTAACACTTCCCTTCTCCAAGACGGGAAACCGTGGTGCATCATGGGAGATGTATACCAACCTAGAAGCCTGGCCCATAGAAGAGGATGGAGGTATGAGATGCCCAAACTCCAGCTCCAACAAGGCACTGCGGCAGCATTTCCAAATTTAAATGTTTTGGTTTTCAGCTGAAATCTTCTGAAATTTGAATTTCTGGTTGTCATCATGGATCCTCCCTGCCACCTCATTTTGAACCAGCTCTTGTTTCATGTCTGCCGGGAGGGCCCATTAGTTTCAGTGGGTTGGTGATTCAACAGGAATCACAAGTTTCACTATATGAAGGATGTCTCTCATCCAAGATCTGACAGCGATCAGGCCTCCTTAGCTTATAAGATCAGAAGAGAAATCTGTCCACAAGAAGCTGATTGGTGACTGAGTGGTTCCACATTTCTAGTGATGTGGCAGAAAATTCTGACCCTTCATATCAAAGCATAACATGGAGAGGAAATATTGTCGGGGAAAGAATGCTTCTGATTGGTTGGTTCTGCATGGCAGCTTGCCATTGGGCAACTCGCCAGCCAAGGATAATCATCTCCTACCTTCCTGGATAGCTTAAATCCCAAAGAAAAATAACGTCACTTACTGTTCCTGAGTTAATGTATTTCTTTTTCTTCATTTTCTTTTTGGGATTCACCACCTGAAAGACGAAGGAAATGGAAGAGACTGAATAACCTGCGACACAAAGTGAAGCCTGTTTATGCTAGCACAAATGACACCATTGGCATAGGTCCCTCAGCAATAGTGATGGTGGAGGTTGTCCATTTTTATCAGTGTGTCTTCTTCCTGCTCTATCTTATTGTAGAGTGAATAACCACAACTGAATACAGTGTTCCAAGTGAGGGGCATATGATTGATTGATAACATGTTCTCAGTGTTTTCTATCTGTCTTTATCCATCGCGTCAGATATTCGGACATCAGAACAAGTCTCCAAATTATCTGGATGCTCATCTTTATTTTTAGTCTGAGATATTTCCCCCTCCCCTCCCAAAAAACTTATCATCAGCAAAGTAAAAACAACCCATCTTGCTTCTGATCTTTATATAGCCATCTCTTAGCAGAGATAAGGATGGAGGCAGAAAAGCCTAAAGCAACATATTCAGTTCTCAGCAAAGGCAATTCTTTACGTCTAGTTTAAGCAGCCCTGGGGATGCCAGAGAACATAACAATATTTCTGTTACTAAAGAGAATGTTTCCTTTCTCTGTCCCAAAGCATGGTCCCAATGCTAGGAAAAGATTTATCAAGAGATTTCAGCCCTGACAGTCCAGTCGCAATGTGGCGTGAATTGGGGTAGCCCCCGCTGAACTCAGCTGAGCTTTGCTGATCTACAGCAGCTGAGGGACAAGCCCCATGGGAGCAGTCACCCTGTGCCGAGGTTCAGCTGGAGGCATAGGTACCACTTACAGTCCTCCCAGCAGGGCTTATGGAGGATGGAAATGGTGCACGGGCCCCATGCTGGCTCTCTGCAGAGGGGGATTTCACTCTCGAAGTGCATGCATGGCCCCATTATCACAGAATCTGAGCACCTCACAATCTTTACGATATTTACCCTTCCAACCCCCTGTGAGGCAGGGCAGGGCTATCAAACCCATTTTACAGATGCGGAACTAAGACCCAGAGAGAAGTAACTTGCCCAGCATCTCACACGGATTCCATAGAGGAGAAAGGGACTTGAACCCAGTCTCCAGCTAGCATCCTGACCACTGGGCCAGCCTTCTTCAGGGCTAGACTAGCACTGTCCACATTGTTAGACGTGGAGGCCAAGTGACTAGTGATTTGGGATACCTCCATTTTTGAGCACCCAACTTGGAGACATCTTGAAGGGGCCTGACTTTCAGAGGACTGGTGTTGGGCCCTTTCTTACATCAGGTCCCTTTAAGACATCTCAAGCTGGGTGCCCAAAATCACTGGCCTCTTTGAAAAAGCTTGGCCAGAAAGTCCACTCTTCAAATGTCCAAATTCTGCAGGACAAAACTGCCCATGCTACTTTCCACAACCCAACTGCTCCATAAGGGCCCAGGTCCTTCCAACACCTGGGATGGGGAAAGCACCCAGATCTCCTGACCCTACTGCTCATCTGGCCCTCTCCAGCAAGTCCTGGTCTTCTCCCAGCCCAGCAGCTCTGCTGGCTTCCCCGGGGCTCTCAGTGATAACCAGGAACATGGCCTTTCCAGCCAGCAAATTTACATTTTTACTCTATCTCCAAAAAGAGCTAATCTGAAATCACTTTTCCCCCTGCCCTTCATGATGATCCGTTTTGATAAGATCTTGGGAATTCATCTGGAACAAAAGGAATTAATGATTTGAACAAATTATACGCCAGTCTCCCCCATTCCTCCCCTTCACTCCCTTCCCTCCTCCCGCTGGAGGGAGCCCTGAAAGCCTGCGAAGGGACATGCTGGGACACTAATAATGTGTCAGAGCCCAGGCGGCCATGCTGAAAGCTGGCCTAGAAACGTCACATCAGATGATATTAAAAGGGAGCTGCCACAGTTAAGGCATGGGGAGTGCACAAAGCACTTTGTGAGAGGGAAGGAAACCCAGCGCAAGAACACAGGGGATTCAAAGCCATGGGGTCGTTGCTCGGATTTGCTTATCGCTGACACACCGGCTCTGCCATCTGCATGGGGAGTTTTAAGAACAGAGGCCTTCAGTCAACGGAGCGATGCTGAGTCACAGCAGCCAAAGCCGCCTGGAGACTGCACACGGTTACTCTGGGCCCTGCTCCGGGTCTCCACTTGCACAGCATCACCCTGGCTCAGCTGACATGAAATACGCCTCAGGTTTTACTTGCTGTGGCGTGCCAGTAAACAGCCAGACCCAGCCTCGCCTCCAGGTGAGCCATGTGGAGAAACACCGGCCAGGCCCCACCAGGCAGAATGCATCAGTACTAACCCCAATGAGTTCACTGGTGAGGCAGCTACATGCACTCTGTTCTGGCCAGATGACATCGCTTGGGGTAAACTGTGGCCAGGGTGCTGACATACCGGGATTGTCCAGACTTCAGTTAGTGCGAGGATGAATTTCTAGGCGAGTCCCTGGAGGGTGTAAATCAGCATAGCCCCATTGACTTCACTTTATGCCAGCTGAGCATCTGGCCCACAAGGTCACCCTCACCGAAGTGTCTAGTCTCCTTTCCCATTGCTAGTTCATTGCACTCCTGGATCCTGAGACTGCCCCAGCCTCCTGGAAGGTTTAATTAGGTGTTGCAGCCAAGGAGCTATGATAAGCAGAGCCCAGTAGCAAACAGAAACATGGGAGTATCCCGGAGTAACTCACAGATGGGTTTGTATCCATGGTAAAATCCCTTTATGGTTGTACAGTAGTAATTTGTTTGTATTATTTATTACTGTCGGGAAATGTCTAATAATTGGCTTTTATACAGTATTTTTCCATGAGGAGGCTTGAAACATCTTGATTTCTGAGCAATTTCCTGCCAATGCCCTGAGTCCTGAGCAGCTGTCCTCCCTCTGTTCCAGCCCTGAGCCCCCCCATCCCCTGCTCTGCCAATGCCCTTGCACCCTCACCTTCTGCTGTTTCAGTCTTGGACACCCCACACACTCAGTTCTGCCGATGCACCTTGATCCACCACTGTTCCAGTCTCAAGTTCCCCACGCAGCTTTCTGATGCCCATCACTGCTCACTGGCAGTCCTGGCCATCCCCTGAGCAGGGACTCAGCCGTGTGCTGATTTTGTTATTGCAATTATTGTTATTTATTATTACCGGAGTGCCAAGACGCCCTAGTCACGGACCAGGACCCCACTGTGCTAGGTGCTGTACAAACACAGAGCACTAAGATGGTCCTTGCCCTGTAGTCAGATGTTCTCCAACCTAGGAGAGACCATCAGAGTCATCTCCCATGTGATGTCAGCATGCAGTGAATCCAGGCCATCCGAGGTGGGCAGCCAGTGTGTGACAGCAAACCGATTGGGTGGTATTTGACACCATTGTCACTCCTTTTCCACAGGTGCAAACAATTGCACAAGGGACTAGGCAATCATCAGCCCTGATCTCACAATGGTGTCACACTGGTGGTGACCACTGGCCAGACTCTCAACTGGTGTAAATCAGCGTAGCTCCACTGGAGTTACTGGACATTTGCCAGGTTACTCCAGCTGAGGATCTAGCCCAGGAATCACTCCTGATTTACACTGCCTCTCAACATGGGAGCGCACAAGGCTGGTGGAAAGGACGTGGCCCAACACAGTGGCAGCCTGGCTGCCCAGAGCTTGGCTAGTTCTCTCGATGGGTTCTGGGGGTGCCCCGTCTGCACTCACCTCGTAGACGTTGAACTGGCTTTGCCCGCGGGCCAGCTCCCGGTAGCTGGTTGTGAACTCCCCAATGAAGTCGTGGCTGTGCATGGAAAGAGAAGCTCTGTGAGAAATGCTCTAGTGATGGATTGTCGGCCTGGGGGTCATGCCCAGGTGTCAAGGGGCCATGACCACCTTAACTTTCCCATACTGCTAAGTGGGGGTAGGGTCCTGGGGGGAACCACCACTGCAGAGTGCATTCAAGCTCCTTCTTCCCTCCTTGCTGTCTCTTTCTCAGTCCCCTCTCTTTTCCTGTTGTCTTTCCCTCTCTGGTGCACTGGGATCACTGACAAAGCATCTCTCTGCAAACAGAATGAGTAATGGCTGCAGCACAATGGCCCTGATCTGGCCCTGGATAGAGTCACTGCACTTCAGTGCCTAGGCTGCTCTGGCAGATTTGAGGCTTGTACAGCTCTAGCGAGTCCCCCTTACCTGCCGTCCCGGTCCCAGTCGTACACTTCCACCTTGATGGTCCTGCAAGACACAGTGCCATAGTTATTGCCAGAGTCAGGGTGGGACGATTTCACTAAAGGATAGATCAAATCATCCCTCTGCCCCCACATGCACAGCCTAGACTAGCATCAGCATCTTCTCTGGCCCTTCACTCAATTTTGCTGCAAGAGTCTTCTTCTGTGCAGCCCGGAACAGCCTTGTCCATTCTCCATCGCCTCCCAGGTCTCAACACATTCCTACTTTCCTGGTCTATGACCTGTAAGTTCTTCATCCCTCTGCTGGTCTGTGCTATGTATTGCTCCCCATCTGCTTTCTCTGTACACCTTTATCCTGCCCTCTCTTCATTGCCTCCTCACTAAGGCAACCAGGACTTTCTTTTCAAGCCCTCTGTATAATTGTGCCTCACCAGGGGGCTAGACTAGCTGGCCTCTTGAGGTCCTGTCTGCCCTACATTTCTGTGGTTCTGTAGGTCTCTAACCATTCCCATCACCTGTCTCTGGGCCAGGCCTAATTCTGCAGCACCTTAGAATAGCTCAGCACAGAGCTTCCAGTGGTGTTCAGCACAAGTGTGAACCAGGGCCCCCCAGACCTAAAGGCAGGAGGTGCCGACCTGCCCGGGGATGGGGAAAGGCCGTACCAGACTCCCACCCCTATGGATCAGCACAGCTCTAACACACCCTCGCTCATGATGCTTACGCAAGGGAGCAGAGATTTTTGCACGAACCCTCCAGCCGATGTGGACAGACATTGGTCAGAAGCCAGTGGCTGCACCCAGTGGGCAGGGAAGGAGTTAATACTCAAAGCGCTGTTTCAATCGGGGAAACAAAGTGAGGGGGTGGATTGCGTGTGTTGTCTCCATCTGTGACTGGCTTGGCCCTGGTGTCTACGTTTCCGTGGCAACTGAGGCTAAAAATACACTTCCAAAAAAATGGTGGTGGTGGTGGCGGGGGGGACGGACGACCCACGCAACAGTCAAAATAAACTAATTAAATCTCCAGCGCAGGAGTCGGGAGGATAATTAAAAATCATTTTAATAATTTGTTTGGACTTGTTTGGAAGCAGGCGAACGAGTTAAGTGTGTGGGGTGAACCCACCATGCTCCAGAGACCAGCAGGGCTGCAGAGGAGGGCACTAGGATCATTCCAGGAGCCATGGGTCACCAGGTGCAGAGTGCTGGCTGGTGACTGCTACCCTGAGATCTCCACAGAGCTGCCCTGGACCAGGAGTCGCCAGAGCGGATCAGAGAGTGGGGGACATCTAGCCTCAGTTTCCCACAGTGCCCAGTACCAGCTACTTCAGAGGAAGGGGCAGAACCCCAGTGGATAATTATGGAATAACCTGCCCATGCAGGAAGCTTCTTCTTGACCTGTGTGACTAATAATTGCTTTATGCCCTGAAGCAGGTGGGTTTATAGAATCATAGAACTGGAAGGGACCTCGAGAGGTCATCTAGTTCAGTCCCCTACACTCATGGCAGGACTAAGTATTATCTAGACCATCCCTGACAGGTGTTTGTCCAACCTGCTCTTAAAAATCCCCAATGATGGAGATTGCCAACGTCCCTAGGCAATTTATTCCAGTGCTTAACCACCCTGACAGTTAGGAAGTTCTTCCTAATGTCCAACCTAAACCGCCCTTGCTGCAATTTAAGCCCATTGCTTCTTGTCCTATCCTCAGAGGTTAAGAAGAACAATTTTTCTCCCTCCTCCTACTTGTAACAACCTTTTATGTACCGTACTTGAAAACTGTATCATGTCCCCTCTGTCTTCTCTTCTCCAGACTAAACAAACCCAATTTTTTCAATCTTCCCTCATAGGTCATGTTTTCTAGATCTTTAATAATTTTTGTTGCTCTTCTCTGGACTTTCTCCAATTTGTCCACATCCTTCCTGAAATGTAGCACCCAGAACTGGACACAATACTGGAGTTGAGGCCTAATCAGCACAGAGTAGAGCGGAAGAATTACTTCTCGTGTCTTGCTTACAACACTCCTGCTAATACATCCCAGAATGATGTTTGCTTTTTTTGCAACAGCATTACACTGTTGACTCATATTTAGCTTGTGATCCACTATGACCCCCAGATCCCTTTCCGCAGTACTCCTAGGCAGTCATTTCCCATTTTGTATGTGTGCAATTGATTGTTCCTTCCTAAGTGGAGTTCTTTACATTTGTCCTTATTGAATTTGATCCTATTTCCCGTAAGGAAAAACCTGCCTCATCTAATGTAAGAATTTCTTGCTTAACGGGAATCGGGTCCAGCCAGTGCTGACTATAGACACACAGAACACAGACAGAGTGGTGAGAACAGAGATACCCTGTCTGGAGGGAGCGGGGAGTGAGCTTAGCAAGCATTCAGCCTCAGCTAGGTAAATATTAGCAGCCTCTCTTTACAGGGGAAACTGAGGCACAGAGCGGCAATGTGATTTGCTGAAAGCCACCCAACAAATCTGTGACAGAGTCCGGAATGGAAGCAGGGTCCCCGATTCCCCATCCTTCCTGCTCTGTCCATTAAATCACAGCAGATAAGTTGATTAATGAGTCATCATTTCCACTAAAGATGGGCCGAGTGTCAAATGCCCCATGAGCTGGGTGTCCCGCCATTAATTATCATACTCTTACCAGCACAAGATTGTAAATCATCGATCTAAGGTCCTTATCTGACCCCGCCACCTCGTAATTGTTACTGTATTTACTCTCACCGCCATGGGGGGGTAGGGCACAGCTGTTACCCCATTCTCAGCTGCTGCCTGGCCCTGGAGGTGCCTAAAGTTCCGAGGTGACTACATTTCCACAGTTAAAAGTCCTTCGGGTGCCTGAATTTCAGCAGCTGAGCACACGCACAGCTGTCTAAGTCCAGATGCCAGCCGGCACCACTCCCCAGCAGAATCCCTGCCTGTTTTGCCTTTAGGTGCATCTTACGCTGCATTTTCAAACTCTTGGCAGCGAGGCTCGGCGCCTGGTCGACAGGGTGGGTAGCAGAGCCCGAGTCACGATGCCAGTGCAGCCATTCCTAGCACCCTAGCATGAGCCCACATCTGTAGAGCCGGGCTCTGAGACTTGCTGCTGCGGGTTTGACAGTGTAGCGCAGATGTACCCTCGGGGCCTCAGCCTATAGCAGTGCTCGGAGCAAGGGATTTAACTTGGATCTTCCAGGTAAGTGCCTTAAGCCCTGGGCTCCAGAGTCATTCTCATGCTGTGTGGCCCAATTTAGAGTTAATTAGTTATACCCAGTGGAACACTTTATTGGGGAGACTGAGAAAGGCCCACTTCGGGATACCTCAGACCTGGTGATTAGGGACTCTCCAGAGCAGTGGGAGACCCAATTTTGACTCCCCTGGGTTGCACACTCCCAGAGACACAGAAAGTCAGACAGATCCCACTGCCCTTTCACTCTGCTAAACTCCCCAGCTGGCCTCCCCTGTGCGCTGAAGTGATGGGCATGAAGCCGCCTGCGAGATTTGTGACGCCAAAGTGGCCCTGACATTACATTTAAAGTCACACACAGACAGTCAGCCCCAAACGTTTGCTCTCTTGAAGGAGCTGGCTGCACCTCCAGCCCTAACAGCGATACCATGCCCCAAGCAGCTGTCAGCACTGAGCATCCGTCAGGGGCCTCTCGCCTCTGCAGTTGCACCCAGGGCTGGACTCTGTACGGGTCAGTCTGTCAACCTTTGTGAAAACCTCTTGCCAGACTGGCTGGAAGATAAAGATGGGAGAGGATGATGGATAAGGAGGCTTCAGGGGGTGGAGCTGTATCAGAGTTTGGCTGGGACAAGGGTAAGGACCAGATTTACAAAGGATGCAGGTGTACACCTAGTGGATTTTACAAAAGTGCCCAAGCAGCTCAGGGGTATCTCTGCATTGTTAGGTGTCTAAATACCTCTGTAAATCTGGCCCTAAGTGGGTTCTTCTAGCTCTCTGAAGTGGCTGGCTCTTTACCCAGGCAGCTATAAGGGAGATGGGTATGTCTAAATAGAGAGGGAGGTCCTAGTGTGTGGGCTGAGCAGCCCTGAGGAGGAGCAGCTAAGCTAGGAGACAAGGCTTGGACTGGGCTTTGCATTGTTTCCTTTTGAGTTCCCATTGTGAATAAAAAACAAAGCCCAAGAAGGGGGTAGTACTGATCCAGAGGGATGTGCTCCTGGGAGACCCTCAGAGAAAAACACCCAGGATTGCAAAGTAATTGAAACGAATGCTCCCCCACCCAGCTCAGCAAGTGAGCAGGATGGCTAACAATCTAGGAAGAGACAGACGGAAGACTGTACTGGGTCCAAAACAAGGAGACACATATCCTGGCTATGTTAACACTCAAATTCACACCCCCACACGCACATCCATGATGGTATTATTTGTTTATGTATTTATTATGCATTAATTTAGAGCTTTGAATTGTGTGGAGGAAAGATGCAAAAAAATCCTCCTCCAATAATGCACTATGTCTCCCTAAATAATCTCCAGCATCATTCTGGAGTATCTATATGTTGCATTTATCATTCTGGAGTATGTATACATCACATCTTTCAGGCATATGTCATATCTAGCATTCTGGAATACGTATGTGTCACACTCAGCATGTATAGATCATCACCATATGACACACCATATGGTGTGTATGTCACATCTGTCATGTATATGATATGTCATATCGTGTATATGTCACATTTATCATGTATGTCACACCTATCAGGTATATGTTGCATCTTTCATATCAGAGGATCATATGACACAATATGCCATGTATATGTTGTATCTATCATATCACCATATTATGTGACAAATCATAGTATATAATATCATGTGTATGACACATTTATCATGTATATGTATATCGATCACATCACCATATCGTATGACACATTGTATTGGATATATGTCACACCTACAGTGGCATGTCTAACTATAGCATCTACCTACAGCACCATATCTATGCTACATCTGTCTGCAGTACCTTTCTTGCTCTATAACAGCTTTGGACTTGTTCTCTTGCTGCGTATCCATAACACCTATTTAACTAGCCAGCTTACTAGCTAGCTACAGTGCTGTGGGCTATAACTGGCTAGAGCCTTGATTGGGCAGACTGGCTTCAAGAGGCTCTTAAACTAGCTGAAGCCCATTCCAAAGGCTAATCCCCAGAGGCTGTCGAGAATGAGACCTGGCCCCAGAGCATTAGCTCCAGGGAGCTGGAGGGCTCCCTGTGTATTCACTTTCCCCAGTGCAATTAGGCTCCCAAAGCCATCAACCCCCAGACACACAATCGTAAGCAAATTTATCAGCCTTGCCCCCTAACTGGAACTCTGGCAGAGTGTGTGACAGGCGTTTCCAGCTGGTGAGTGAGCCGGGGATCTGTGACTGTCTCAGGAGACTGTTATGAGGGGGTTGGGAGGAGGACATGACAGCCAGCGGCTCCTTAGCGACCAGGGTGGAGGTGGGCGTTTCTTGTCCAGCAGGCTCTCTGGGAGCAATGCGTATGTCCCAGTATCGGTATGCTGGCTGTCTCCATGTGTGCATCTGTCTGGAACGCCAGATCCAGACACATCAGAACCATGATATTCATTCACTGGAATACAGTAGCTTCTTTCATACAGACAGTGTCTGAAAATGTTTTTTGCATGAGGGGACAGATTCCGAGGAGACGTAGATAGAATAGCATGAAGAAGAAGAATAGAAAAAGCTACCACTGTAATGAAACTGCAAGGTGCCAAACTGAAAATTGACGCAATATTTTCCACACAATTAGCCTGGTGGGATGCACTGGCACAAGAGATCACGAGGTCGAGAACGGAGCAGGATTTGAAGAAGGGGACTGGACAGTCACCTGGCTCTTGAGACAAAGAGGAAAAGCTAACCAAGTGTTCGGAAAGGGTTACACGCCCTCCTCTAACTCACCCTCTAACTCAGTGGTTCTCAACCAGGGATCTGGGGCAGGTTTCAGGGGTCCACCAAGCAGGGCCAGCATTAGACTCACTGGAGCCCAGGACAGAAAGCCAAAGCGCCACTGCATGGGGCTGAAGCCCGCGGCCCTCAGCTCCGCCAACTGGGGTTGAAGCCGAAGCCTGAGCAATGTAGCTTTGGTATGGGACCCCAGGCAATTGCCCTGCTTGCTACCCCCTGATGTTGGCCCTGGCTTTTATATACAGAAAATCAGTTATTGTGGCACAGGTGGGCAGTGGAGTTTTTATACCATGTTGGGTGGGCCTCAGACAGTAAAAGGTTGAGAACCCTGCTCTAAGTAACAGGTCAGCACGAGACTGTGCCATGAGCACATGGCTCCATAATCGTCTGATCCTTGCACCTTCATCTGAGCAGAGATGGGTACTGGACTGGGTGATCCATGGGTCTCTCTCATCCATCACGGCAAACCACAGAATAGAATCATAGAAGATCAGGGTTGGAAGGGACCTCAGGAGGTCATCTAGTCCCACCCCCTGCTCCAAGCGTTCCTCAAACTCTGCGTTGCTATGTGATGAACAGGATTCACACTCACAGGGCTGAATGGTCTAGCCCAGGGGTCTCAAACTCAAATGACCACGAGGGCCACATGAGGACTAGTACATTGGCCTGAGGGCCGCATTTACTGACACCTCCCACCCACCGCCCTCAGCCCTGCCCACACTCCACCCCTTCCATGAGGCCCCGCCTCTGCCCCGCCTCTTCCCACCCCTTCCCTGCCCCCATTCCAACCCCTTCCCTGGCTCCTGCACCAGGGCTCACCCTGAGTCCCTGCCTGACCCTGCTCCACTTCCAGCAGCCTATGTCCCGGCTGCTCTGCCCAGAGAACTTGCTCAGCAATAGCCACAAGACATGCTACTAGGCAGGCCGGCCGACAGCAATTCCGGGCCCCAGGGCAGAACAATCAATGGGCCCGTGGTCGGCCTGACATTTGGGCTGTGCTGGCTGGAGCCCAGCGAGCTGCTGCCGGCTGCGCTGCTGGTTGCGCTGCTGGGCACGCTCTTCCGGCATGGCCAGGGCTTCCACATACCCACCTGGCCACCTTCGCCGCCCGCGGTACCACCCCGCGTGGGCCTAGGAGCCTGGCCCGCCTGGTCAAGCTAAAAGGGCCTGGGACTCCCGGCCGATGCTACAGCGGCAGCAGGCAGGAGCCCCTGGATCCTTTTACATCACCTGGGCCCCTGGGCAATTTCCCCCTTTGGCCCGCCCTGTCGGCAGGGAGAGGCGCTGCGGTGAGCGCCTGCCTGGAGAAGCTGGCAGGAGAGGGACAGTAAACACAAGGGGGGGGTTGTATGTACCAGATGGAAAAATTCTGGGGGTGCCCCTGTGTGTAGTGTAGGGATAATAATACTGGCTGACCTCACAGCGGGCAGTACATAAGGCTAGTCAGAAAATGGGGAAAGGGGTTTCCACTGAAAATTTAAAGTTTCTGGTGAATAATCAAAACCCAAAATATTTCAATTCTGAAATGCTGATGCAGTGCCTCATGGGAGTTGTAGTTTGGGTGCCTCATGCTCCCATTCACCTCTACATTCATGCTTCTAGTCACCAGTTTCCTGCTTGGACTACATCTCCCATGATGCACTATGGTCTCCCTTCTTGGTGAGAGAAGGCAGCTTATTAAGGCACTTGCATGGCTGCAGTGTATCATGGGAGATGAAATTCAGTAAGAGCCTGTACCACAGAAGAGAATGGGGATACAATGCACCCACTCTACAACTCCCATGAGGCAATGTGATGGTGTGGAGAAGTAGGGCATTATCTGTACTATATTTTATTAATATTACATGCACCTCAGTTTGCCTGTTTGATATTATCTTGCCTGACTGCATGTAATTAAATCTCAGGAGGCTGTCAGGGGAGCAAACAGGAAACTAAAGGATGCCAAAGATAAAGTACCGCCAGAGGGCATACTAAGAGTCCTTAAGAGAACAATGGGGAAGCTGTTAACTGGGAAATGCCCACTTGTCAGACTCGAACACAGGTCTGATCCTAGGATCAAAGGGGCACTAAATCATTAAAGACTCCAGCCTAGAGAGGAAGGGAGGGTGAGTGGGCAGTAGGAACTGGAGATGAGTCGCTGACAGAGACATGCTGGGAGAACACTCCAGGGACCGTCTGTCTCTCCCAGCCCAGGGCTGAGTAGACTTACCCAGACCTTGCAAGTGAAGAATATAGTTTGGGTATATTCCTCATTCCTTGGCTCCGGGCCTCCAGAGCTCCTGCCTCCAACCACATTATTGGCTCTGCCTCCCCAAGCCTGGGTTCTGCTCTGTTTGTGCCCTGGATCGGCTGTGCACGTGGAGGAGTCAGTCGTCACTCCAGAGCAGTATGTGAGCTGACAGGAGGTTACAGCTTTCCAGGACTGCATGCGCCACACCAGGACTTAGGGTGACCCTGGGGGGGACTGGCTGGGTTAGTCAGTCTGGGAGTTCAGCAGCCAGGGAGAACTACGGGGTCTGTTTGTGTCCGGCGGCCTGAGAAGCGAATCCCTTTCCTCTGTAGCGTGTCTTGCAGCAGAGGAGCGGCAGGTTGAGCTGGCAATGCTGCTTTGGGGGCTGAGAGCAGGCAGTGAAGCTGGGCAGATTCTCAGTAACAAAGGCCTATAATGCTAAATACCTAGTAATTTGGCATGGCTCGGCTGTTGGGAACCCATCTTGGGACACACAAGCCCAAGGTGCTGAGTTAGGTTTGTCACCTTTTTAGTGGCTGGTAACTGGACACCTGAGGTCCTGCCTCCAGCGACCTCTTCCCTTGAGGCCCCGTCCCTGCTCCGCCTCTTCCCCCCCAGACCAAAAAAACAGACCTCAGGGCTTGCCAAATGACACCCGGACACACAAACCGAAACCTGGCCTGTCTGGGTGAACACCGTCCAGGTGGCAACCCTCTGCTGAGTGTAAGTGTGGCCCACGGGAGTGTCACTAAAAGGCTGATCTTTATTTCCTGGTCCCAGTCATGTGACATTGGTCAGGCTTATAAAAGTCACATGACTCCAGGGGCTACTGTTACATCTTCTCTTCTTTTTCCCCTTGAAAATCCAATATCCAGTAACATGCAATGTCAGCCTGACAGGACAACCGGGAACTAGCAGAGCCAGGTAGTAACAAACCAATAGAGATCTGTGGGGCAGAGGCCGGGGACAGCCTGACCCCTCTGAGAGGTGAGATGATTATTCTCCCTCCTAGTGGAGATCGGTCAATAACCACTGCCCGGGACCCTCCACACCTTTCTGATCACACAGCCACTCCGGTTGGCAGTTCAGCTACCAACCTGCATCCGCCCCCTGCAGCTTGTTTGCTGCTCCTGGCGTGTTTCCTTGTCAGTGACCAGACAGGCTTGTGATAACTCTATCAGCAGCATGCCCAGTGTCCTGTAGGCAAACAGCCAAGGGACTCCTTGCTTTAGTCAGGTTCTTCTGTCCTATTGCACGACTGGCCCTCATGGGCCGCTTGGACCTATGGCCTCAGCGAGGACGGGACCTCAGCCGCCTGCCAGCTGGCTTCTGTTTGGCATCTAGCATTCCTTCCTACTTGCCATGGGAGTCTCTGCGTGGCATGCTTGCCACTTCTGTTCTAGTTCCCTGGGGCAGGGTTCTCCTGTAACTGCTTCCAGGTTAATTGTCTTTATGTAAGGGGACTGTTGCCCCCTTACTAACATTCAGTGGGGGTGTTTTGGTTGGCTAGCTCCCCGCACTAAAAGGGGAAGGGTCGATGGCAAATCAGGAGCCTGAGACTGACAGTCCCCAGGAACCATGGGGAGAGGCCAATGCTCCAGATGAGCCTGATTGACAGGGCGGGCAGGCTAATCAGGGAGTCAGGAGGCCAGAGGGGGTCCCGTCCTCCGTGTGAACTGGAATGGCCTGAGTCAGACTGAGTGGGGCCGAGCTAAGGAGAGAGCAGGGGCCCAAGCTGAGCTGGAAAGCAGAACCGTGCCAGATCCAGAGCCAGAGACGCAGCCCAGGGAGAGCAGATCCTGTGCTGGGAGCAGAGCTGCAGCCGCAGAGCCAGAGATGCAGCCCGGGGAGAGCAGATCCTGTGCTGGGAGCAGAGCTGCAGCCGCAGAGCCAGAGACGCAGCCCGGGGAGAGCAGATCCTGTGCTGGGAGCAGAGGTGCAGCCACAGAGCCAGAGACGCAGCCCAGGGAGAGCAGATCCTGTGCTGGGAGCAGAACTGCAGCCACAGAGCCAGGTGTGGTAAGCAAGTGGGGCCAGCCAAGGGGGAACCTGGGCAAAGGGCCCAGCACAGAAAGACACCCCCAGACAAGGGCCCTTGCAGGCCAGACCGGGAGGGGGACCTTAACCCTACGGGGGGCTGACGCTGGGAAGAAGGGTCCCACCACTCAAAGCCCGGAGGTGTGTGGCCACCACCATTGCAAGTGTCCAACCCGCAACGTCTCTGCAGCACGGCCTGGGCCTGAGAAGGAGGCCTAGGACCTACAAGAAGCAGACTGTGACCTGCCCTGACATTCCAGAGACACTGGTTGTGATGTTCCCTGCCACAGAGCGGGGTGATGTGTTTTCCTTTAACCTTTCCCATTTTTCCTTGTTCTTTTCTTTAGATTAATTGTTAATTAAACAACTTGTATTTGCTTTAAATTGTATGGAATAATCAGTGGGTCAGGGAGGTGCCCAGTGCGGAGAGAGTACCCCGGAGTGGGGACACCCTAGCCCCTGTCCTAGGTGACCACAGCAGGGTTGGGGGTCGAGCCCCCCAGGAATCCTGGGCCCAGCCTTGTTGGGGTTACGAGGACTCAGCCAGACAGGAGAGTGGAAGGGGAACCCTCAAGGGCAGGAAGGCCTCTGGGTAAAGGAAGTGGGAGCGGGGACTCAGATCCTTTCGCTAGCCCACCTCACCGGGGTAGTGCAGAAGTCAGGAAATTTCCCCACAATAGCGGGACCATTCCCCCGCTTACATTTAGCTCGAGAAGCTTGCTAGGTGATGGCACTACGAGTTTTGCCCTTCTGCCAGTTTCTGAGTCTCTGAGCTGTTGTGAGCTGTGCTGTGATATGCCAACAAAGGATCCCTGGAATCCACCACAGTTGTTTATAGCCAGTCCTTTGTCATTTACCCGGCTCCTTCGCTAGCCCCGTCGACTGTGCCTGGTAGGGGCTGGATGCAGTGTGCTAGAACTGAGGTATCAAAAAGAACTGCCCAAAGGAGCCACTCCCCAAGGGTGATCTATTTGTGGTTACTAGCTCGCCTGGAATCCCACTGGTGAGAAAAGTGAGATTTTAAAGGTATTTTATTGCTATTTGCTGTGTCCTACAACAGCCGAGTGAAAAACGTGGAGGAGCCCACCTGTAAGAGGTGCTCTTTCCTGTTTGATTCAGAAACACCTGTGCCAAAGTGGGAACATGGGTCAGTTGAAACTCTTGTGATTTCAGTGGCTCTTCTGCATTTTGTTTCAGATTTTGCTCTTGGAGAATGTATCCACTGTGCTCTGCAAAGTCAAGTCTGCCCCTCACAATGACCTTGCTTGGGCCTGTCTGTTCATCAGACCCCCAGAATTTGGTCTCTAATTGATATATCTGGTAGCCATTCAGTCTCATAACGCAGCTTCATGCAGGGCTGTGACTTACCGGCCAAGAGCTTGTCTGACAGTTGGTTGGCATTAGAAAACGTGCCTTTCCCAAGCGACATTCTTCCCTGGATCAGTGACGTTTCTGAAGGACTTTGTCTCGTACTTTGCAGCCCGCTATGGCTCTCTGGGCTCTGCCGCATGGAGCAGCAGCAGGATTTCAACAGCTCTGATTTCTCGGCAGTACCTCTCCATGCTGCAGCCACCTCCTCTGTTCTCTACCAGCCTCCCATCTAGACTGAGGGATTCGGGCGGCATCGTTTGATCCCCGTTTGCCAGTGGCTTACCCCCCTCTGACACCATGTCAGGATGGTGTGACACACGGGAGAGCTGGTACTGATTTCCTAGCCCCGGCTGCCTGGCCTGGGTCAGGGTTATTAAAGAACCCACACGGCAGGGGTCCGGCTCCATTGACTCCCATGGCTGCTGTTCCAATGACTAGCTCCAACTCCCACTAAAGATAGTTTCAGGCCTCTGAAAATCAGGTTCTAGGTGTCTCACCCAGACACCCCAGAGCAGTGGATGCTTTCTCCCCATCAGTACCTGGCCCAAGCCAGGGAAGCTAATGATCCAACCAGCAGACTAAATTCGGTGATGAATCCATGCCACCTGAGGCATGTTGCACACATGCTAAGAAGAAGTGGATGCTTTTGCAAAAATAGGTCTGAAGCTCACTGTGCCTCAGTTTATCTATCTTTTAAAATGAGTGTAACAAAATGTGCCGTGGAGGGGTGGCATGACACTGCTCAGAAAATGCTTTGAGCTGCGCAAATAAACAGAAACACAGAGCGACGTTGTGCCACAGAAGAACATGTCCCAGGACTGAGTGTTTCCTGCTGCTCTCGCTAACATTTTGTTGTTAAACATGGTCCTGCAGTAAAGCCTCTGAAATCCCACAGAGAGAAATACTCACAGGCCATCAGCTCAGTCCAGGGAAGCAGTGCAAGGTGCTATCAGATGCTGCTGCTGTAGAATGACATGGGAGAGGGAGGAGAGCTGCAGACACAGAAGATTCTCTCCCAAAGGTTAGCTAATCCTCCAGCAGATTACACTGGGGCTGGGGCTGATTAAGAAGGATTCCGGTTCCACTAGATCAGTGAATAAAACCAGCCCTGTTCATACTCGGGAGCAGGGGAATTTTTGTCATTTGATATCTGCTCGATTTATTATATTCGTATTTATTGAGAGCAGGGCCCCATTGTGTTGGGCACTGCGGACACAGATGGCGAGGGACAGACCATGTCCTGCGGTGTTTACAATCTACCTAAACAAAGTAAACAATATTATGCACAACTGGGGAACTAAGGTGCAAAGAGAATTGGCCAAGGTTGCACAGTGAGTCAGTGGCAGAGAAGGCAATTGACCACCCACCCTCAGGATGAGAGACCAGCTTCCCATTGCACAGCTAGAGGATCAGGCAGCTCACGCTTCGCAGAAACAGCTGCTCTTAGGCTAGCCCTGGAAATGTACAGGGGTGGAGAGGCAGAGCTTATAAGCAGAGGTAACTATTAGTGTGTTTGCACCAGAGAAGGCTGTAATTAACACTGGCTTTATCCCCGACACATAGAGAGCCGTGCAGTGCATGTGGCATTATGTTTTATGAATACCCCAGGCTGAGTGCAGAGTATGTCGCGTTGATTAATGGTACCTATTAGACTTCATTCTCTCCCTAATTGGCATTTTTGTGTACAGTGTGTCAGCATGAAGGTGCCCTCATTAGCCTGATTAGCACTCTTGTCAGTCACCTGTCACCCAGCCAGGCTCTCCTGCTCCCTGGAATGGCGACTGACTTTTCCCCGGGATTTAAATATAAAGGCGCTACCGGCTTTTCTGAATAAAGCAAAGAAGCCACCTCCAGGGCCTGTCCATTTGCGTCCCTGCCGCCCACTGCCTCATCAATCACTCTCTGAGCACACTGCCTCTGCAGGGAGGCAGCTGTCTCCGGGGATGGTGGCCCCATCCCTCACTCTGCTACCGCTGAGATCAACCAGGGGCTGTCCAATCTAGAGCTGAGCCCAACCTGCAGAGCTGGAGGATTTCAGACAGGGAGAGCCCCTTTGAAGTGCCTTGCTACGGTGACACGGTGAAGTGTCCTTTTAGATCTCAGAAGTCTTTTGTACTGGAGTTGGTGTGGGTAGGAAAGTCTTCCCTTCCCATTGCCCCATATACATATAGTGTAGCACTCCGCTCTGTTAGAGTATGGAGGTGAGGAGAGATTAAAAAGACTGGGATTGTTCAGCTTGGAAAAGAGACAATGAAGGAGGGATATGATAGAGGTCTATAAAATCATGACTGGTGTGGAGAAAGTAAATGAGGAAGTGTTATTTACTCCTTCTCACAACACGAGAACTAGGGGTCACCAAATGAAATTAATAGGCAGCAGATTTAAAACAAACAAAAGGAAGTATTTCTTCACACAACGCACAGGCAACCTGTGGAACTCCTTGCCAGAGGATGTTGTGAAGGCCAAGACTATAACTGGGTTCAAAAAAGAACTAGATAAATTCATGGAGGATAGGTCCATCGATGGCCATTAGCCAGGATGAGCAGGAATGGTGTCCCTAGCCTCTGTTTGCCAGAAGCTGGGAATGGGCAACAGGGAATGAATCACTTTATGATTTCCTGTTCTGTTGATTCCCTCTGGAGCACCTGGCACTGGCCACTGTCGGCAGACAGGATACTGGGCTAGATGGACCTTTGGTCTGACCCAGTGTGGCCATTCTTATGTTCTTATGGATCAGAGCCCCAGCACTGGAGTGACTTCAGACAAGACTGGACCGGACAGTACACTTCATCGGAACAATCCTGCACTGGCTGGATGGGGGCCTGTAGATGGACTCAAAGCCCCCTGTGCCTTTTTTTCATCTCTAACGGCTATGATTCCTGGCAGCCTCTAGGCCAGGGAGATCGTGACACCTGGCAGCAAACAGCCTGCTTATTTGTGAACACCCTTAAGGGGATCTGGGCTTGTTTGAAGCCGTGGAGCTACTGCAGCTGCCAACAAGACTAAAGGAAGAGGGTACAGAGCGGCCACTGACGTACAGCCAAAGGCGGGGAGGACCTCTGACCTGGCAGTCTCTGCGTGTTTGTGTTACCTTATGTCAAAGGCCAACCCGTAGCAGGGACCCCACATGGCGCCTCCGGGGGGAGCAGCGGCTGTGGAGGGGGGCAGCTGCAGAATCACCCTGGGGCGAGAGGCTGTCCAGAGGCCCCTTTGGAACGATGTTTGGGAGGATCCAGGACTTGCAGTCTTACTCCACCCTAACCCCATCGCCCCCCAGCCCAAAGCCAGCAGGTTAGGGGTAGGGGAGACAAGAGGGCCCCTACCTGTCGTAGTCTCCATTGCAGAGGGCTCGCACAGGGATGGAGAATGCCTGCCACACAGGGTTGAGCGTGTTCTTAACCACTTCCGTTTTGTGGCAGATGGTGAAGCTGTGGGACAGGGAGGGGCATGTGGTTATCCAACCAAGCCATGGGCTAACCCTGAGAGCCCTGACGCCTTCCTGGAGACTGTGTTAGGCCCACACTCTGGCTGTGTGGGGCCTTCAAACCCGGCCCCTTAGCCTTCACGCCGCCACGGACACTCGCCCGGCCTTGCGAACGCTGCCACCGAAGCTTTAGCAGCTGGAGAATCCCCTCAGAGCCTGCGGCCTTGTCTGGCGCCTTACCCAAAGACCGGGAGCCTTCACATCACTCTAGCGGGCTTTGGAGCGAGTTCCCAGCCCTGCAGATGGATGTCCCGACATCCTCTCCATACGGGCAGCGGCAGGGTGAGACTCAATTCGCTCCTGCACCCATGGGCCTCAGCCCAAGCCCAGATACACAGAGGGTCTAGGGCTGAGAGGGGAGACCAGCCTGCAGGGGCCGGTCAGTTTTTGGCCTCTCAGGGCCTGATCCTGAGAGGATCTGAGTGCTCATGACTCCCACTGAAGTCAGTGGGAGCTGAGGGTGCTGGGTGCCCCTCGCTGTCGCATCTAGGCACTTCTCAGACTCCATAACCATTCACGCTCAGGCCCTGCCCCTCTGGGGAGCACTCAGGGAGCACAGGGTCTCACCGAGCTATGGACCTGGCCGGCTTACAGCACCCACCCTGGGTGTGAGCCTCCCAGATGTCTGCGTCCAGCAGGCCCAGGGTAAATGGGACGTGTCTCCAAGGCCCCGTGCAATATGCCGATCAGCACAGTGAAGGAAGGCAGTTTGGGGGGGGGGGGGGGAGTCAGAGGGGCTGCCTTTGATGCAAGCCTGTGGCATGTGCTCCGAATGGGAGCGCCAGCTCACCCCTGCCCTGTTTGTCTTTGATTTAGAGAGATCAATGGGATGAATGTCTCCATTCTACTTGGCACACGGCTCATTAAGCGTTCCCATCCCCCGGAGGAATTACAGCCTCGTTTCTTCTCTCATCTGCCGGATTCGGGAGAACTCAGGAGGAATTTCATACAGCACCTTGCAATGTGCTGCGAGGGGAGGTTGGCTCCCAGCGCCCTGCTGCCTAGGGATGCACCAGCCCCCATGCCTAGCAGATCAGAGCTGTCACATGCACTTTGCATGGGTGTGAATGGCGGCGGGGAGTGGGAGGGGGTTAATGCATGTTGCATCCCACAGGTTTGTCTGGGCTGGGAACCGAGTGGTGTTTTACATGGCAGACACTCCCACCGCTGAGCACCCTGGAGCCAGTCATGGTAGCAGGTTATGGCCGACCCCGAGGGTCCCTTCCCAGGTATCTTGAGGTGCAGCAAGAAATCTAGGGGAATTCTGCCATTAACTCTTGGAACGGCGGCCTTTGCCAGACTGCCAGCTAAAGCAAGGCTGTCTAGGGTGCTGTCTGTCCCTGACTCCTCACAGCTTTAGGGTGCCATGCACGTCACTGGGTGACGGCTCCTGGGTGCTGGCTCAGGCCTGAATGCACCCATTCCTTCACACTGATCAGTGCACCAGGGGTCAGCCATAGCAGCGAACACCCTGTTTCCACCTGTGCTTCCCCACGGGAGTGTGGCAGGCCCAGCTAGCCAGTGAGGGCCTCTCCCCCTCCCATCCATCCCCAGCTGAAGGATGCTGCTGTCTCTGCTCTTTGCCTGAACCAGGCAGAGGGCTGGAAGCAAGAGGGAGGAACCTTGAGGGGCCAGCATGGCGCCATGGCAGGTAGGCATGGGACCCTGCCCCAGGCCTGCTAGCCTGGGGAGGTGAGCGCTGGGTTGGCACTTACGTTCCATCCTCGTTGCTTCGATAGAACACCATGAAGGGGTCGGACTTCCCGAAGAAATCTTTCTTGTCCAGCTTGTTGGCACAGAACTGCATTGTGGCCACGTCCTGGAGGGAGAAGCATACGCGCTGTGAGTGGCACCAGGGTCGGGGGATGCCACCAGCCCAGCGGACTCCGAAACAGCCCTGCACTCATGGGGGTGGTCGAGGAGAGAGCTACAGCCCGACGGGTACACTCTGCCCTGGGGCAGCCAGGGTGGCATAGTGCAGGGGGAGTCAGGTCAGAACTGGGATGTGCTGGAGGAATTGGGAGGGGACTTAGGACTGGGCTAGCAGGGGCTGTGGGTGGGGAGTGAGGAGCAGCGGCAGAGCTGGGGGGAGCCCAGGGCTGGGCTAGCAGGGGCTGGGGGTTCGGACTGAGGGGCAGCAGCAGAGCTGGGAGGCTGCAGAGGACTGGCTCGGTGGGGCAGAGGTTGCTTGTTGATAAAGCAGCAGGACCGTGCAAGGGGAAGCTTCGCAGCATTTAAGTCCAGAAGGGCCCTACACCATCTCCTGGCTGCCTGTGTAGCACAGGCCCCGAATGGCACCCATCTGCCCCTGCACTGAGCCCAAAGTCTGTAATTAGATCAAAGCATTGCCGTCCTCAGGAACCGAGGGGCCCTACGCCCAAGACCCTGTCAGTGGCAGCAAATTGATTTGCTGGGATATGCCCAGAGAGTCCCTGTGCTGCAGAGGAAGGCAAACTCCCCGAGGTCCCTGCCCATCTGAGCTGGGAGGAAGTTCCGTGCCGAGCCCACCCTCGCCTGCAGCCAGCAAGCTGGGACTCCTCACAGCTCCACCAGGAGCAACAGAAAGGGGCTGCTGGGCAGGGGCGAGGCTGGTGACTTACATCCCAGTGCAGGAAGCCCAGGAACTGCCATGTAAAGCATCACAGCTGGGCCCTGCGGGAGGCCTGGCCTGAGCATGCGCTATGTGTTCGTGAGGAGACACCAGAGCAGACGTCAGCCTTGGGGGAGGTCCCCTTTCTGGTGGCTGGGGCAGCTCTCGTTAGTACAGGGTTAGCTCCCTTTGTGCATCCCACCCTGCTTGGTACACGCCGTGTCGCATGGCAGCCCACGAGGACCAAACCCCATGAAGCCATAACGCCCCGAGGCAGCAGCCTAGGCAGCGCCAACATGCCAGCAGCCTGGGCTGAAAAGGAGATGGAGCCTGGAATCCAGCATCATCTCTGGGCCTCGGTTGGTGGCAGTCCGGGAAGTTCCTGAGGGCAGCAGAGATGAAGGGGCGGAGGGGCTGGGCTCATACACCTGCTCCCTATCAGGAAGGGGGGGCAGGAGAAACCCTTAACTGTGCATTTCCTGGTTCTCCCATGGCTGAGTTTTGCTCAACTCCATGTTCTGCGGGGGGATGACGTACCACCGAGCTGCCGGCGGGTTTTGCCATTGACTATGAGATGGGGGGTTTGGTGCTGTTGCTGGCTGTAGCAAGGTTAAACGGTCCCTGGAACTGCCACTAGCAGCCTCTGGTTTCCACGAGCTTAGATTGGCCCATGTGGGTCTTTTATTAATAAGTGCATGGCCTATTGTGATCACGTGACGCAGCCCCCAGATGAGAGGTCTCCAAGTAGAACCCAGGAACTGCAGGAAGTGGTATTAGTCAGTCAGTAGGGGGTGCTCTCCCCAGGCAGTCAGTGCTGACGCCAATGCCCCAGCGTGGCACTAGGGGGTGCTGTGCTGCTGGAGGGGCTGCCATTTAGACAAGCAGTAAAACTGATCCTTTGGGGATTTTAAAGATCCCCTGGTTGTTTCCCCAAAGAACCCCAGTGTCCTGGCCAAATTCCAGCCTGGGTCCTACTGTGCCGCACCAAATCCCCCCTGCAGCTTCAGCTAGCTCCAGGATCCTTTTCTTCTCTTCCCCTAAGTTGTTGCACAGCATGGTCATGTGTGGGTGAGCAGCTGCTGTGCTCCGCCCCAGCGATGGCTGCATTTCCACAGTGAGCAAGTGATCCAGCCACTCCATCCCTTTCAGAATACATTTGTGACTGAGCCCGGAGGAGCCTGGTCTAGTGGTTAGAGCAGGCAACTGGGAGGGCTCCTGGGTTCCATCACTAGCTCTGGTAAGGAGTGTGGTCTGTGCTTAGAGGAGGGGCTTAGCAGTCAGGACTTCTGGATCCCTGGCTCTGCCCTTACTGGTGGGGAGACCGACCTTGGGCTGGTCACTTCCCCTGTGTGCTTGTCTCCCGCTCTGCGTGATGGGGTTTATAATGCTTACCCAAAGCCCTTTGAGCCTTCCACAGGAAAGGTGCTATAGACCTGTGACATGTTATTATCATAATCCTGGGGAATAGGACCCGGGGCTGCTGAACCAAGCGCCGAGGCAGCAGAAACTGACAGCGGGGAGAGACGGCAAATGCAGGGCTGGCTGGCTGCTCCCTGAGCCCTGCCTCCCGTTACAGATGCCCTGGAGCAGGGGTGGGTAAACTACAGCCTGGGGACCGCATCGGGCCTTTCAGACATTTTAATCCGGCCTTGAGTTCCCACCGGGGAGTGGGGTCTGGGGCTTGTCCAGCTCCAGCGGGGAGCGGGGTTGGGGGCTTGCCCCACTCTGCACATGCCATGGATCTGTGCGGCTCCCAGAAGCAGCGGCATGTCCCCCCTCTGGCTCCTACACGTAGAGGCAGCCAGGGGGCTTCGCACACTGCCCCCACCCCAAGCGCCGCCCCCGCAGCTCCCATTGGTCAGGAATCACAGCCAATGGGAGATGCAAGGGTGGCACCTGCAGACAGGGCCCTGTGCAGAGCCATCTGGCTGCACCTCCATGTAGGAGCCGGAGGGGGGTACATGCTGTGACGAACTGGGACTGTTCTCAATGTGGTCTTTGAATGCTGAGTGGGGAGTGTTGGCTGGGAAGGCAGGGGAGGTTGGCTAGGACAGTCTGCATTGGGGGATGGGAGACTGGCCTTGAGGGAAGATACCTGAGCATGTAACATGAGAACCCAGGAAGGAGTTAGAGGCCAGGTGACACCTTTGCCCAGGGAAACTGAACAAAGGCTGTGGGAGGGGTCACTGAAGGGAGAGTTTCAGGAGCTGGCTGGTGGAATGGCTGGGAGGTAGACAGGGCTCTGACCTCCCAAGGGGGCTGTGGGGCCCTGGGACCCCAAAATGGACCTATCTGGGGCGGATCCTGTTGACTGTGACTGAAAGACCTGTCTTGGACTGTGTTCCTGTCGTCTAAATAAACCTTCTGCTTTACTGGCTGGCTGAGAGTCATGGTGAATCGCAGGAAGCCGGGGGTGCAGGGCCCTGAGCCCCCCCACACTCCGTGACACATGCTGCTGTTTCCGGGAGCTGCTTGAGGTAAGCGCCTCCCGGAGCCTGCACCCCTGGCCCCCTCCAGCACCCCAACCTCCTCCCCATCCCTTATCCGCCTCCTGCCCTCTGAACCACTCAGTCCCAGCCTGAAGCACCCTCCTGCACCCCCAACCCCTCATCCCCAGCCCCATCCCAGAACCCTCACCCTCCCCCCGCACCCCAACCCCCTGCCCCAGCCTGTAACCCCCTCACACATCCTGAATTCCTCATTTCTGGCCCCACTCCAGAGCCTGCTCCCCCAGCCAGAGCCCTCACCCCTCCCACACTCCAACCCCCAATTTTGTGAGCATTCATGGCCCACCATACAATTTCCATACCCAGATGTGGTCCTTCGGCCAAAAAGTTTGTCCACCCCTGCCCTGGAGTCTGGCAGAGACCCCCGGACAGTGGAAGGCAGCCTTGGAGAAGGGGCTGTGCGGAGCATCTGTTACCCCCATGATGCCAGTCTCCCTAGTGACTGCAGCAAAAGTTGCCATGGGGGTGCAGTCTGGTCCAGTGTTGGGCAGGAAGCAGTGGTGCCCTCTGCCCCTCATCTGAACACCTGCTCAGTGCGGAGGCTGATGGGAACTGCAAGCCCCCAGCTCCCATTGGGATAGGATGGATCCTTTAAAGGCCCCTAGAGCGACCCCACTGCCCCGGCTGCTGGGCCAGCTGCCACACACTGTGTGGGCTCTGGCACCAGCCCCTCAGCGTGACAGGGAAGGGAGCAGAGGTAGCACTTTCCACACCACCATGCTGGCTGGACACCCCATCCAATGCCCACAAGGCACCAGCACCATTGGCTGCCTGTGAAAGCTGCCCGCCAGTCTCAACCCTGCTCCTCTGCTGGGCTCCGCGCGGGATAGAGAAGGTGCCTTTCTCCAACGGATCCAAACCCCGAGGAGGTGTTGCCGTCCCTGGCCGGGGCTGGGTGAGGTGCAGCCCTGATGGGAGCTGCTTCACCCTCTGCCAGGATTTGTGATCTTCACACCAGCTGGCAGGCTGGCCTCAGCCACCAGGCCCAATTCCCTCCCTCATCACCCTGATGTAAATCAGGAGTGACTCCACCAGGCCCGATTCCTCCCTCATCATCCTGGTGTCAATCAGGAGTGACTCCACCGGGCCTGATTACCCCCTCATCACCCTGATGTAAATCAGGAGTGATTCCACTGGGCCCGATTCCCCCTCATCACCCCAGTGTAAATCAGGAGTGACTCCACCGGGCCCAATTCCCCCCTCATCACCCCAGTGTCAATCAGGAGTGACTCCAGCAGGCCCAATTCCCCCCTCATCATCCCGGTGTCAATCAGGAGTGACTCCACTGGGCCCAATTCTCCCCTCCAGTGTAAATCAGGAGTGACATTACTGAAGTCAGTGGTGCCACAGAGGTGTCAAATGCGTGGGAGTGAGAGGAGAATCTGGCCCCAGTCGAACGGCTCAGCCTGCAGTGTCAGCCCCATCTGCGCACAGGGGAGCGAATTCCTCTGTGCAGCAGAACAGCTGGCAGGGCTGCTTTGTATTCGCTCCAGCAGGTTCCTGTAAGGGAGGGGATGCAGGTGTCTGGGCTAGTGCATGGGAGGGGGGGCATGGAGGATATGTCCAGTATGGTGGGGGAGGCGTGTGAGCACGTGTACAAACACACGTGTAGAACGTGTACACCGGAGAGCGTGCCAGTGTGGATCCTTTGTGGGGCATGTTTGTGAGCGTGTGTGACTGTGAAATGGGTGTGGGTGTGTGCCTCTGTGTAGGTGGTGTTTAGAGTGGGTGTGTCTGTGGGGCCAGCAATTGGCTGTTTGGGGGCCATGTGCCCATGTGGGAGTTGCCCTGGGCTGAGTTCAGAGCTGTCCGGGTTTCCCTGTGGAGCAGAGGGTGCACATGGCCCGGCTGCGGCCCCCACCACGCAGCAATGCAGCAGTTGGTGATAACAGACGGGCTGGCTCCCAAGGAGCGGTCACCGAGGGTCACACTATGCCAGCTTGTGCCAGCTGCCTCCTGCTGCATTCGTGGGTAGCCCCGTCTGTGTCTCCTGGGAACAGGCACGAGCTGCCAGGAGCAGTCTGCTCCCGGAGAGGCAGGGTCTGCCTGAGCAGGAGAGCCCGTGGGGGCGCTCCTCTACGGCCTGGGCAGCCAGGCAGGGCTCTGAGCTGGGGACAGGACCCTGAACAAAAGAGCCGCCAGCTCCCCATGGAAGACAGTGGGGCACTTCATGGCACAGGGGCTGCACTGATGGAGGAGAAAAGTCCTGGGAGCCTGCCTGAGCCGGGCTAGACACCAAATGGGCACCTAACGCGCTGTCTGCACAGTCGTACCTGCAGATCGCTTCACACACACACACACGTACCCACACACCGCTACACACATCCACACACGCACACCACTACACACACACATACCCGCATACCGCTACACACAAATCCACACATGCACACTACACACACACACACACGTACCCACACACTGCTACACACACACACATGTACCTACACACCGCTACACACACATCCACACATGCACACCACTACACACACACACACCTGCACACCACTACACACACACATACCCGCACACCGCTACACACACATCCACACACGGACACCATTACACACACACTCGTACCTGCAGATCGCCACACACACACACGTACCCACACACCGCTACACACACATCCACACACGCACGCCACTACACACACACTTGTACCTGCACACCACTATGCACACACTCATAACTGCACATTGCTACACACACACATACACATACTTGTACCCGCTCACTGCTACACATGCACACTCGTACCGATTCACTGCTACACACATGCACATACTTGTACCCGCTCATTGCTACACACACACATTCGTACCCATTCACTGCTACACACACGCACATACTTGTACCCGCTCACTGCTACACACACTCACACACTCGGACCTGCTTGCTTGCTGGGTTTTCTCAGGGGAGCCATTCCCTGGGCGGCACAGCTGGCTCTTCAGGCGGGTGCCCCACGGCCCGGCTCAGAGGAATGGACTGGATTCCCGGAGCAGAGCTTCCCGCTCAGAAACACCTGCACCCACAGACACAGCAGGACTTAGGGGCTCGCAGCCTCCTTCTCCGAGCGCCAAGGTGAAGGCAGGCCCAGGGCTCGAGCAGAGCTTGGACAGTGTCCTGATGCCACCCCCACAGACCCTGCCCAGCCTCTGCTGGGCACCAGCCCAGGAGCCCAGGGCCAGAGTAAACTGGCCTGGCTCCACTGGTGTTACCCCTGCTGCCCCACTGACCCCGGTGCAGTTACACCTGTTAGCTGAGGATCCAGCCCAGCGATGAGCCTTGTCTAGCACGTCCCCTCTCCAACGTACAGGGCAGGCCACCCAGGGTGCTCTGCGCAGGATACTGCGCTTGCTGCTGGGGATGATGGCCAAGGAAGGAGGTTACGTCCAGGCCACAGGCTGGGCCGGTGGGGTAGGACCATCGTTCCACTTGCCCAGCGCTGCTGTGATCCGGTGTCGCCCGGTTACAGGGATTCGCTCAGCACTTAGACCCTTCCTGGGGAGCAGGGCCTGCGGGAGTCCAACAGTGGTTCTGTTAATGCCCCACTCAAAGCGCTGGGGACAGCTGTCCTCCGTCACCTCACCCCCACTGCAGAAGGGTGGACATGCCGCTGGCGAGGCCCTTGTGGCTGGCTGTGCCTCATCTAGCGCCCCTGCTGACAGCTGCTCCAGGCCCGTGGTGGTTGCCTCTTCCCGTGACAGCCTTCGGCCAAGTCTCTCCTAGTCCCCCCCACCAGGGTAACAATCTAACAAATAATTCCAAGCCCTTGTGTGAGCTCTCAGCCCCGACACTGGGCCCAGAGGTTCTTCCGCCCCTTGTCTTAGGGTTTCACAGGGCTTCCATCTGCCAAGCTCACGGTTCTCAAGGTTCACCCTCCTTTCAGGGCAGGGGCTCGCAGGGTCCCCCTGGAGTCTACCGACAAGTCCCCCCAACACAAACTGAAACCACTTCTGCCTCTCTAGGCTGAAACGCCTGTTCCTCTTGAGTTTCCCCTGCTGCGCCCCTCAGCTGAATGTCTCCCCGGGCCAGAGCTGGCACCACTGCAGCTTGCTCCACCATGGTGGCTTCTCCAACTCTCCTGGCCTCTTGCCAGGTTCTTCACTCGAGAGACAGTCCCAGGGCCAGCCAGGCTTCCTCTCCGACCCTGCCAGCCTCTCCCCTGCCAAGGGAGGGAGAGCAGCAGCCCTGCCCACCCCCTGCAGCCCTCTTCTGCTCTGGGTAACCACCCAGCTCCTCCCCCAGCAGGGCTCATCTGGAACTGGGCGTGGCCCACGCTCCTATTAACTCTTTCAGAGCCACCCCGCACACCCAGACTGTGACTCGCTGAAGCCCATGGGCCGGAGCCCTTGGCTGGTGCCCATGGGACTCTGCTATCAACTGTGACACAGCTGTGCCGATCATGCCAGCCGAGGCTCCAGCCCCGGAACCACCTGGTTCTGCTGCAGACTAACTGCCGTGCTGCAGAAAAGCTGTATCCCGACGCCTGGGGGATTTGATCTGGAGAGGCTGCTTGTGTGGATGACGATGCACCCCCAGGAAAGATGGTGGTTGCATTCGATTTAGGGCTTGGCTAGATGAACAGTTACTGTGTGCCAAGCAGGGGCGTCAATCCACAGTGCACCAGCCCACTATGCACTAACCGGTCCTCTGATCCCCTCCTGTTTCGAAGTGGGTAGATCAAAGCTCGCTAGGGAACTGTGACGTTGCACTCCATATGTTTTACGGAAATATGCTAATGAGCGTGAATATAATGTAACTGGAATATGCTTCATGCAAAAGGTCTCTTGTAAGGTATCATTACAAAGGTTATAATCTACTGAGAGTGTTCATCCTATTTGTATGCATGTATCATTCTTGTATCTGAAGCTAGAAATATAAAGTATAACTCTGAGGTACTGTTGTAATTATGCAAAGTGTGGGCCATTGATGATGGTTTAGAATCTTGATGGCTCCCATTGACTAGGACAATTGGCTGTAAGTGGCTCTGTTTACTTGTTAGCCTTCCTGTGTTCAGTAAGCCAGCCCAGGAAGAATGGTGGAATCCATCTTAAACCTGGCGCTTTTCCATGTAGAAGGAGGGGTGGGGATCCAGAGAGACAAAAGATTCCTGCCTTGTGCCAAAGCTATAAAAGGGGGTGGAAGAGAACACAGGATGGTCCAAGTCATGAGAAAGCCCCTGCTTTTCACCTAAGATTCCTGCTGGAACTAACCAGGACTGTACCAGGGGAAAGGATTGGGCCCAGACCAGGAAGGAGTCTAGTCTGTGAAAGAAGCTTATTGGAACATCTCTGAGGCTGAGATTTACCTGTAAATAGTTTCTTAATGTATTAGGCGTAGACTTGCGTGTTTTGTTTTATTTTACTTGGTAACTTACTTTGTTCTGTCTGTTATTACTTGCAACCACTTAAATCCTACTTTTTATACTTAATAAAATCACTTTTGTTTATTAGTAAACCCAGAGTAAGTGATTAATACCTGAGGGAGCAAACAGCTGTGCATATCTCTCTATCAGTGTTATAGAGGGCGGACAATTTATGAGTTTATCCCATATAAACTTCATACAGAGTAAAACAGATTTATTTGGGGTTTGGATCCCATTGGGAACTGGGTGTCTGGATGCTGGAGATAGGTGACCTGCTAAGCAGTTTTTGGTTAAAGTCTACAGCTTTGGGGGTGTGGACCAGACCTGGGTCTGTTTTTCAGCAGGCTAGCGTGTCTGGCTCAACAAGGCAGGGTTCTGGAGTCCCTCCATCCATCCATCCTCATACACGCCGTCCATCCCCATACACCCCATCCATCCATCGCCATACACCCCATCCATCCGTCCTTACATCCATCCATCCCTATACACCCCATCCATCTATCTATCTAATCTATTGATAGATCTATCACCATACACCACATCTATCTATCTATCCCCGTACACCACATCTATCTATCACCTACCTACATTCACCACCATGCATGGAAAGCTGCAGTGAGTCATGCAAAGAACTTGTAGGTCAAGCAAAGATGCTGGCGACAGGTGGAGAGCTGTAGCCATGCATGGGAAAATGGCTGTTCTGCACAGAATGGTGGTCAGTCCAGACTGGGAAGAACCAAGGAAGAGGCAGCGTTGCATGGAGAGAAGAGGCCATGTATGCCCCAGTGGTGGGGGAAGCAGCAAGCCAGAGGGCAGGACCCTGGTGCACAGGGCCACCAGCAAGCCTTGCTGGAGAAGCACTGATGTGCTGAGCTGACCATGCTTTGGAGCCTGGGTGGGACCTGGGTATGCTCCATGTCCTGCCTTGGACAGCCCTGAGATTTGCAGTAGGGGGATATAAATCAGTGTTACTCAATGGACTGCAGCAGTGTTAGGTTGATTTACACCAGCTGATTTACAAACCCATCCTCAGGGACTGCCAGCATCTCTGCAACAGAGAGAGGGACACTGGCAGAGCTGGGTGTGGGGAGTCCAGGGTTGGGCTAGCAGGGGGCTGCGGGATGGGAGTGAGGGGCACCAGCAGAGCTAGACGGCTGGAGGGAGCCCAGGGCTGGGATAGCAGGGGTTGCGGGTCGGGATTGAGGGGCACTGGCAGAGCTGGACAGGGTGTGGGGGGCCCAGGGCTGGGACAGCACAGGGCTGCGGGTCGGGATTGAGGGGCACCGGCAGAGCTGGGTGTATGGGGAGCCCAGAGCTGGGCTAGCAGGAGGCTGTGAGTCAAGACTGAGGGGCACCAGCAGATCTGTGCCGGGGGAAGCTTGCCTGGCCCTTGCTTGCGTTCTGCCCACCTCTCAGAGCATTATGTTCAGCCACAAATGTTTAATAAGAGAACAAAGCAAAACAAGTAAAAGCCCTGACTGCGCAATATTCCTCATGCCGTCCCCTCCCCCTCCTGGGCCTTTCTGCTTGGCGAGATTAAGTGATCAAATATTAATCAGGAGTAATTATCCCTCCTCAGGCACCGCTCTCCTCCCGCAATGTGTGTTCCCAACCCGGCTCTGCTCCCCGCAACCCCTGCCTCTCAGCTTCCCAGCCGGCATGGAGCCTCACCACAGGTCACCGGCTGGGGTCAGGCTGGAGCGCGGAGCTGGCAACTATCTGTGCGCGTGGAAAGCAGCTGCTGAAGATTGAGGAGACGGGAGCAGGTGATGGGCTAGGGCCTCTCAATCCATGCAGGGGGAGAGAGGGGATCGGGGCCATGCCGGGAGGGCCGCGCAGCACAGGACAGCACTGGGGGAAGATACCATGAGGGAGTCTCCCTGCCACCTAGCACTACACGGCGGCACTGGGGTCAGCCCATGGGATGGGTAAACCAACCTCAGCTGAACGCCACGTTCCCCAAACGAGGCATGGGTAAACTCAGTTCCCCCTCGACGACACTACGGGGGTCAGCATGGACTGCAAGGGGAGAGCGCCCCCTGCTGGCCCCTGTGCCCTATAGCACAGCGCCCCTAGCACCGTCCTGGGGTCAGCACGGACTGCGAGAGGAGAGCGCCCCCTGCTGGCCCGCGCCCTATAGCTCAGTGCCCCTAGCACCGTCCTGGGGTCAGCACGGACTGCGAGAGGAGAGCGCCCCCTGCTGGCCCGCGCCCTATAGCTCAGCGCCCCTAGCACTGCCCTGGGGCCAGCACGGACTGCTAGGGGAGAGCGCCCCCTACTGAACCACCCACCTCACTCCCTGCAGACACTGGGTTTCCTTGGGAAAGATCTCCCATCCCAGCAGTGACCCAACCAGACCCCCTGCCAGCACATGGGATCCGCTGTGCTCCTGGGGGTGGGGGATGTGTGATGTGCACATGCCCATGGGTGGGAACTCAGCACACGTCCTTCTTCCCCTCCAGGACCTAGCCTGTCCCGAGGACAGACTCCTCCATCTGCCTCCCCACCTCCCCTTGGGACCCTGCCCAGTGGAATCCCACCCCAGGTGAGTTCTGGGAGTCTCCCACAGCTGCCAGGTGCCCTCCTGCCAGTGCCAGTGAGACCCACTGGGCGGCACAGCAGCCACAACTCACCCGGCAGTTGCCCAGCTCCTCGGCCGACAGGATGATGGTGCCACACTTTTTCCCTGGAATCCCACTGCAGAAGAAAAGAGAGGGGGTCTGAGCCACTAGGCTGGCTCTGCCCAGAGAGCACCCCCGAACCCTGGGCTGGCCCTGCCCCAAGGTCGCCCCCTGGATCCCGGCCACTGGCCCCGCACACTGCTCCCCAGCTGCTGTTTCCATGCCTGGGGCCCTGCGCCCGGGACTCCGCTGCCCGGCCCTGCACCCGAGGCTCTGCTCCCTGGCTCCGTGCCCACCCCCACCTGTGGTCCCAGTCTCGGCCCCCTTACCCCTGTCTGGGTCCCCGACTCCCAGAGACATGGCCCTGCTCCCGGACCCAGCTCTGGGAGCTGGGTGGGTGTGGTCGGGGTAAGGGGGGGCATGAGGTAAAAAGTAAAAACTGCTTTCAGCACCCCCCCATATTAAAAAAGTGTTCCAGCACCACTGCCCGTCCCTGGGATGGCATTTGGAGGGCTGTAATCCAGCGCACTGTGTCTGCGCCACACCTGCCTGCCAAGTTACTGGGGAGCACAGTTCCCCACCCCACCTGGCCTTGTCTGCACCAGGACGCCCCCGAGGTGTCGCTCCCTGGGGTGCAGCCCTGGAACAGACAGGGCTCAGGCTGTTCTCACCCTGCGTGCTGGGTGTCCTGCACTGGCATTAGCTCCAGCTGGGCCCTTGGCAGTGTCACCCTGTAGAGGGGTTTGGCCGGGACTCGTCCCTCTCCGGGGTGGCGGGGAACCACACCGACTCCCTACTTCCTTTCAGTTGTAACGGGGAATTAGCCTGGCCGCGGGGGTCTCGCGCCACGGCAGCAGTAGAGGCAAAACAGTTATTCACACCCAGTCGGGTGTAGTGAGTCACAGGCTCAGGTCCTCAGCCAGGAGCTGAGCAGCACTTATCTGGTCTACAATTTTTGAGAAGTCGTCTGCTTCAGAGATAAAATGTGCTAGTTATTATGTATTTTGATGTGCTGAATTCAATATGACAATTAAAACAACTGATTGGCTACTTTCAGAGTAACAGCCGTGTTAGTCTGTATCCGCAAAAAGAAGAACAGGAGTACTTGTGGCACCTTAGAGACTAACAAATTTATTAGAGCATAAGCTTTCGTGGACTACAGCCCACTTCTTCGGATGCATATAGAATGGAACATATATTGAGGAGATATATATACACACATACAGAGAGCATAAACAGGTGGGAGTTGTCTTACTAACTCTGAGAGGCCAATTAATTAAGAGAAAAAAAAAAAAAAAAAAAAAAACTTTTGAAGTGATAATCAAGCTAGCCGAGTACAGACAGTGTGATAAGAAGTGTGAGAATACTTACAAGGGGAGATAGTCAACGTTTGTAATGGCTCAGCCATTCCCAGTCCTTATTCAAACCGGAGTTAATTGTGTCTAGTTTGCATATCAATTCTAGCTCTGCAGTCTCTCTTTGGAGTCTGTTTTTGAAGTTTTTCTGTTGTAATATAGCCACCCGCAGGTCTGTCACTGAATGACCAGACAGGTTAAAGTGTTCTCCCACTGGTTTTTGAGTATTTTGATTCCTGATGTCAGATTTGTGTCCATTAATTCTTTTGCGTAGAGACTGTCCGGTTTGGCCAATGTACATGGCAGAGGGGCATTGCTGGCACATGATGGCATAGATCACATTGGTAGATGTGCAGGTGAATGAGCCCCTGATGGTATGGCTGATGTGATTAGGTCCTATGATGATGTCACTTGAATAGATATGTGGACAGAGTTGGCATCGGGGTTTGTTACAAGGATAGGTTCCTGGGTTAGTGGTTTTGTTCAGTGATGTGTGGTTGCTGGTGAGTATTTGCTTTAGGTTGGGGGGTTGTCTGTAAGCGAGGACAGGTCTGTCTCCCAAGATCTGTGAGAGTAAAGGATCATCTTTCAGGATAGGTTGTAGATCTCTGATGATGCGCTGGAGAGGTTTTAGTTGGGGGCTGAAGGTGACAGCTAGTGGTGTTCTGTTATTTTCTTTGTTGGGCCTGTCTTGTAGGAGGTGACTTCTGGGTACTCGTCTGGCTCTGTCAATCTGTTTTTTCACTTCAGCAGGTGGGTATTGTAGTTTTAAGAATGCTTGATAGAGATCTTGTAGGTGCTTGTCTCTATCCGAGGGATTGGAGCAAATGCGGTTATATCTTAGAGCTTGGCTGTAGACAATGGATCGTGTGGTGTGTCCTGGATGGAAGCTGGAGGCATGTAGGTAAGTGTAGCGGTCAGTAGGTTTCCGGTATAGGGTGGTATTGATGTGACCATCGCTTATTAGCACAGTAGTGTCCAGGAAATGGACCGCTTGTGTGGATTGATCTAGGCTGAGGTTGATGGTGGGATGGAAATTATTGAAATCATGGTGAAATTCCTCAAGGGCTTCTTTTCCATGGGTCCAGATGATGAAGATGTCATCAATGTAGCGCAAGTAGAGTAGGGGCGTTAGGGGACGAGAGCTAAGGAAGCGTTGTTCTAAGTCAGCCATAAAAATGTTGGCATATTGTGGGGCCATGCGGGTACCCATAGCAGTGCCGCTGACTTGAAGGTATATATTGTCCCCAAATGTGAAATAGTTGTGGGTGAGGACAAAATCACAAAGTTCAGCCACCAGGTTAGCTGTGACATTATCAGGGATACTGTTCCTGATAGCTTGTAGTCCATCTTTGTGTGGAATATTGGTGTAGAGGGCTTCTACGTCCATAGTGGCCAGGATGGTGTTTTCTGGAAGATCACCGATGGATTGTAGTTTCCTCAGGAAGTCAGTGGTGTCTCGAAGATAGCTGGGAGTGCTGGTAGCGTAGGGTCTTAGGACAGAGTCTACATAACCAGACAAGCCTGATGTTAGGGTGCCAATGCCTGAGATGATGGGGCGTCCAGGATATCCAGGTTTATGGATCTTGGGTAGCAAATAGAATACCCCTGGTCGGGGTTCTAGGCATGTGTCTGTACGGATTTGTTCCTGTGCTTTGTCAGGGAGTTTTTTTAGCAGATGGTGTAGTTTCTTTAGGTAATCTTCAGTGGGATCAGAGGATAATGGCCTGTAGAATGTGGTGTTAGAGAGCTGTCTAGCAGCCTCCTGGTCATATTCCAATTTATTCATGATGACGACAGCACCTCCTTTGTCAGCCTTTTTGATTATGATGTCAGGGTTGTTTCTGAGGCTGTAGATGGCGTTGTGTTCAGCATGGCTGAGGTTATGTGGCAAGTGATGTTGCTTTTCCACAATTTCAGCCTTTGCACGTCGACGGAAGCAATCTATGTAGAAATCCAGTCTGTTGTTTCGACCGTCCGGAGGAGTCCATGCAGAATCCTTTTTTTTGTAGTGCTGGTAGGGAGGATTCTGTGGGTTAGTATGCTGTTCAGAGGTATGTTGGAAATATTCTTTGAGTCGGAGACGTCGAAAGTAGGATTCTAGGTCACCGCAGAACTGTATCATATTCATGGGTCTGGAGGGACAAAAGGAGAGGCCCCGAGATAGGACAGACTCTTCTGCTGGGCTAAGAGTATAGCTGGAAAGATTAACAATATTGCTGGGTGGGTTAAGGGAGCTACTGTTGTGGCTGCTTGTGGCATGTAGCAGTTTAGATAGTTTAGTGTCCTTTTTCCTTTGTAGAGAGGCAAAGTTTGTCTTGTAAATGGCTTGTCTAGTTTTTGTAAAGTCTATCCATGAGGAAGTTTGTGTGGAAGGTTGGTTTCTTATGAGAGTATCCAGTTCTGAGAGCTCATTCTTAATCTTTCCCTGTTTGCTGTATAGGATGCTGATCAGGTGGTTTCGCAGTTTCTTTGAGAGTGTGTGACACAGTCTCTCAGCATAGTCTGTGTGATATGTAGATTGTAATGGATTTTTTACCTTTAGTCCTTTTGGTATGATGTCCATCTGCTTGCATTTGGAAAGGAAGATGATGTCTGTCTGTATCTGTACGAGTTTTTTCATGAGGTTGATGGATTTCCATTCCATACGGCTAAATGCAGTGCCTTGCATAATGACAAGTTTCAGAGTAACAGCCGTGTTAGGATACAGACTAACACGGCTGTTACTCTGAAACTTGTCATTATGCAAGGCACTGCATTTAGCCGTATGGAATGGAAATCCATCAACCTCATGAAAAAACTCGTACAGATACAGACAGACATCATCTTCCTTTCCAAATGCAAGCAGATGGACATCATACCAAAAGGACTAAAGGTAAAAAATCCATTACAATCTACATATCACACAGACTATGCTGAGAGACTGTGTCACACACTCTCAAAGAAACTGCGAAACCACCTGATCAGCATCCTATACAGCAAACAGGGAAAGATTAAGAATGAGCTCTCAGAACTGGATACTCTCATAAGAAACCAACCTTCCACACAAACTTCCTCATGGATAGACTTTACAAAAACTAGACAAGCCATTTACAAGACAAACTTTGCCTCTCTACAAAGGAAAAAGGACACTAAACTATCTAAACTGCTACATGCCACAAGCAGCCACAACAGTAGCTCCCTTAACCCACCCAGCAATATTGTTAATCTTTCCAGCTATACTCTTAGCCCAGCAGAAGAGTCTGTCCTATCTCGGGGCCTCTCCTTTTGTCCCTCCAGACCCATGAATATGATACAGTTCTGCGGTGACCTAGAATCCTACTTTCGACGTCTCCGACTCAAAGAATATTTCCAACATACCTCTGAACAGCATACTAACCCACAGAATCCTCCCTACCAGCACTACAAAAAAAAGGATTCTGCATGGACTCCTCCGGACGGTCGAAACAACAGACTGGATTTCTACATAGATTGCTTCCGTCGACGTGCAAAGGCTGAAATTGTGGAAAAGCAACATCACTTGCCACATAACCTCAGCCATGCTGAACACAACGCCATCTACAGCCTCAGAAACAACCCTGACATCATAATCAAAAAGGCTGACAAAGGAGGTGCTGTCGTCATCATGAATAAATTGGAATATGACCAGGAGGCTGCTAGACAGCTCTCTAACACCACATTCTACAGGCCATTATCCTCTGATCCCACTGAAGATTACCTAAAGAAACTACACCATCTGCTAAAAAAACTCCCTGACAAAGCACAGGAACAAATCCGTACAGACACATGCCTAGAACCCCGACCAGGGGTATTCTATTTGCTACCCAAGATCCATAAACCTGGATATCCTGGACGCCCCATCATCTCAGGCATTGGCACCCTAACATCAGGCTTGTCTGGTTATGTAGACTCTGTCCTAAGACCCTACGCTACCAGCACTCCCAGCTATCTTCGAGACACCACTGACTTCCTGAGGAAACTACAATCCATCGGTGATCTTCCAGAAAACACCATCCTGGCCACTATGGACGTAGAAGCCCTCTACACCAATATTCCACACAAAGATGGACTACAAGCTATCAGGAACAGTATCCCTGATAATGTCACAGCTAACCTGGTGGCTGAACTTTGTGATTTTGTCCTCACCCACAACTATTTCACATTTGGGGACAATATATACCTTCAAGTCAGCGGCACTGCTATGGGTACCCGCATGGCCCCACAATATGCCAACATTTTTATGGCTGACTTAGAACAACGCTTCCTTAGCTCTCGTCCCCTAACGCCCCTACTCTACTTGCGCTACATTGATGACATCTTCATCATCTGGACCCATGGAAAAGAAGCCCTTGAGGAATTTCACCATGATTTCAATAATTTCCATCCCACCATCAACCTCAGCCTAGATCAATCCACACAAGCGGTCCATTTCCTGGACACTACTGTGCTAATAAGCGATGGTCACATCAATACCACCCTATACCGGAAACCTACTGACCGCTACACTTACCTACATGCCTCCAGCTTCCATCCAGGACACACCACACGATCCATTGTCTACAGCCAAGCTCTAAGATATAACCGCATTTGCTCCAATCCCTCGGATAGAGACAAGCACCTACAAGATCTCTATCAAGCATTCTTAAAACTACAATACCCACCTGCTGAAGTGAAAAAACAGATTGACAGAGCCAGACGAGTACCCAGAAGTCACCTCCTACAAGACAGGCCCAACAAAGAAAATAACAGAACACCACTAGCTGTCACCTTCAGCCCCCAACTAAAACCTCCCCAGCGCATCATCAGAGATCTACAACCTATCCTGAAAGATGATCCTTTACTCTCACAGATCTTGGGAGACAGACCTGTCCTCGCTTACAGACAACCCCCCAACCTAAAGCAAATACTCACCAGCAACCACACATCACTGAACAAAACCACTAACCCAGGAACCTATCCTTGTAACAAACCCCGATGCCAACTCTGTCCACATATCTATTCAAGTGACATCATCATAGGACCTAATCACATCAGCCATACCATCAGGGGCTCGTTCACCTGCACATCTACCAATGTGATCTATGCCATCATGTGCCAGCAATGCCCCTCTGCCATGTACATTGGCCAAACCGGACAGTCTCTACGCAAAAGAATTAATGGACACAAATCTGACATCAGGAATCAAAATACTCAAAAACCAGTGGGAGAACACTTTAACCTGTCTGGTCATTCAGTGACAGACCTGCGGGTGGCTATATTACAACAGAAAAACTTCAAAAACAGACTCCAAAGAGAGACTGCAGAGCTAGAATTGATATGCAAACTAGACACAATTAACTCCGGTTTGAATAAGGACTGGGAATGGCTGAGCCATTACAAACGTTGACTATCTCCCCTTGTAAGTATTCTCACACTTCTTATCACACTGTCTGTACTCGGCTAGCTTGATTATCACTTCAAAAGTTTTTTTTTTTTTTTTTTTTTTTTTTTTTCTTTCTCTTAATTAATTGGCCTCTCAGAGTTAGTAAGACAACTCCCACCTGTTTATGCTCTCTGTATGTGTGTATATATATCTCCTCAATATATGTTCCATTCTATATGCATCCGAAGAAGTGGGCTGTAGTCCACGAAAGCTTATGCTCTAATAAATTTGTTAGTCTCTAAGGTGCCACAAGTACTCCTGTTCTTCTTTTTGATTGGCTACTGTTTCTAAGATATTTAAGTTTTTACATTTTATGTCTATGTATATTGTATAGATAGTAGAGTTTTAATAATAAATTGTAAACCTAGGTCTTTTCATGTTTATGGTTGCTTTAATGATAATATTTCACCTGTCCTGTTTATGTAATACTTTAAAAATCAGCAAAAGGGTTATATAAATAAAATTTATTATGAAACAAAAGGCAAAAAAACTATTATGTACATAGTTTAGTCCTATTCAGTGTCTACTCGGCGCTTCTTGGCTTGTCTCTTGTATTCATTAAATGGAGCATCTCTTGTCACTGTCCAGCAATAATCTGCAAGCATTGATGGGCTCCATTTGCCCTGATAGCGTTTCTCCATTGTTGCAATGCCTGGTGAAATCGCTCGCCGTGCTCGTCGCTCACTGCTCTGCAGTTCAGTGGAAAAAAATCTAGATGAGAGTGCAAAAAATGTATCTTTAGTGCCATGTTGCAACCAAGGCTTTTGTATGCCTTGAGGAGGTTTTCCACCAACAACCTGTAGTTGTCTGCCTTGTTGTTTCCGAGAAAATTTATTGCCACTAACTGGAAGGCTTTCTATGCCGTCTTTTCCTTGCCACGCAGTTCATGGTCAAATGCATCATCTCGAAGAAGTTCACGAATCTGAGGACCAACAAAGACACCTTCCTTTATCTTAGCTTCACTTAACCTTGGAAATTTTCCACGGAGGTACTTGAAAGCTGCTTGTGTTTTGTCAATGGCCTTGACAAAGTTCTTCATCAGACCCAGCTTGATGTGTAAGGGTGGTAACAAAATCTTCCTTGATTCAACAAGTGGTGGATGCTGAACACTTTTCCTCCCAGGCTCCAATGACTGTCCGAGTGGCCAATCTTTCTTGATGTAGTGGGAATCTTTTGCACGACTATCCCATTCGCAGAGAAAACAGCAGTACTTTGTGTATCCAATCTGCAGACCAAGCAAGAGAGCAACAACCTTCAAATCGCCACAAAGCTGCCACTGATGTTGGTCATAGTTTATGCACCTCAAAAGTTGTTTCATGTTGTCATAGGTTTCCTTCATATGGACTGCATGACCAACTGGAATTGATGGCAAAACATTGCCATTATGCAATAAAACAGCTTTAAGACTCGTCTTCGATGAATCAATGAACAGTCTCCACTCATCTGGATCGTGAAGGATGTTGAGGGCTGCCATTACACCATCGATGTTGTTGCAGGCTACAAGATCACCTTCCATGAAGAAGAATGGGACAAGATCCTTTTGACGGTCACGGAACATGGAAACCCTAACATCACCTGCCAGGAGATTCCACTGTTGTAGTCTGGAGCCCAACAGCTCTGCCTTACTCTTGGGTAGTTCCAAATACCTGACAAGGTCATTCAGTTCACCTTGTGTTATGAGGTGTGGTTCACAGGAGGAGGATGGGAGAAAATGTGGGTCCTGTGACATTGATGGTTCAGGACCAGAAGTTTCATCCTCTTCCTCGTCTGACTCAAGTGAAAATGATTCTGGTGCATCAGGAACCGGCAGTCCTTCTCCGTGGGGTACTGGGCGTATAGCTGATGGAATGTTTGGATAATGCACAGTCCACTTTTTCTTCTTTGACACACCTTTCCCAGCTGGAGGCACCATGCAGAAGTAACAATTGCTGGTATGATCTGTTGGCTCTCTCCAAATCATTGGCACTGCAAAAGGCATAGATTTCCTTTTCCTGTTCAACCACTGGCGAAGATTTGTTGCACAAGTGTTGCAGCATATGTGTGGGGCCCACCTCTTGTCCTAATCTCCAATTTTGCAGCCAAAATAAAGGTGATAGGCTTTCATAACCATAGTGGTTATACTGCGCTTTTGTGATGCAAAAGTCACTTCACCACAAACATAGCAGAAGTTATCTGCACTGTTCACTCAAGTACGAGGCATCTCTGCTCACTTTGGCTAAACAGAAATGTGTCCCTTTGCAAAATCAAACACTGACAAATAAGAGAGCACGACACTGTATGATTTCTAGAGCTGATATAGGGCAATTTGTTCAGCAGAGTGATGTAAGCTTCGTTATGATTGCATCATCCATGACTTCTAGGAATAACATGATGCAATTCATATCATGTATGACGTAATACCAGCTTCAGATTGCATCATTCATTGTTTTGCCTAAAAAGCAAGTACTGTCCAAACCGAGTCATAGATTTATTCATAGATCCAGTCAAAGATGTATTTTAGTCATTTCTAGTTTAAATTGAGATCCCTTCCCTTTATAACTCACTTATCCTCCGCCATTCCCAAGTCAAGGGTCGTATATACTGACCCAATAGCATATCTTGAAAACTAGAGCCAATCAACAATTTTAAGCATCATTTTCGTTCTCAGTGACCCAGAATTAGTAAAGTTTGACTACATTTATTTCAGAAGCATTTTGGCTGTAGAGCAGTGTAATGAGCAGGCCCTGGCCCTGGGGCAGAGCAACAAAGAGTCAATGGCTCAGGCCCTCAGGCAGGGGCTGAGCAAACAGGTAAACAGCAGGCCCAGGCTCCTGGCTCCGAAGGGCCTGCGAGAGGGTGAGACTGACACCCACAAGTTGGGTGGCAGGGGGGACGCAGGCCCACCCACTCCACTGGGGCCCTGGCAGCGGTAGAAGACCTGCTGTGGTGTCAGTGGGATCCCGGCCGCAACACACTGACATTGGCTCTGGCAGTGCTGCAGCCAGACTAGGGTCTGCTGCCCCCAGGCTACTTCCTAACTCCCCCTCTAGAGGTACCTGGGTCCGGACGGTGTTCTCCAAGGGGTCAAGCACCATGGGCCCCTCAGGGTAACTGGAAAGCGGTAGGCTTGGCAGCTCCCCTGGGTAACTTGCGAGGGGCAGGCTTGACAGCTCATCTGGGCTCTGGTCGTCATCAGATATCAGCTGGTCCAGCCATCTTCGGGTTGGCCGCCGATTGCCGGGGGTCTCCCAGCCAGGAGCTAGGCCACAGGCGTCTGGCTTCTCCGGTGGCTGTACTTCTAGTGAGCTCTGGGGTTGGGATTTTATACTTCCTGTCCTGCGCCTTGACCTCTGGGGGGCGGGCACAGGATTTACTGGCTCCGCCCACTTTGGTGTCTGGAGAGGCTCGTCCATCTCTGGGGCGGCGGGGAACCACACCAACTCACTACACACATACACCCCTCAAGTCTGGCTCCCGCTCATCGGGGCCAGACCCTTCCAAACCTCCCAGGCGGGACAGAAAGTCTGCATTCGCGTGGTCCTTACCCACCCTATGACAAACAGTAAAAGCATAGGGCTGTAGTGCCAGGTACCAGCGCATTATTCTCTTATTATTATTTTTCATTTTGGCCAGCCACTGTAGCGAGGCGTGGTCGGTGACCAATGTGTACGGGGCCCCGAGGATGTAATAACGCAAGGCGTCACAAGCCCATTTCACTGAAAGGGCCTCCTTCTCTACCACCGCATAGTTATTCTCCCGTGGAAACAATTTCCGGCTAATATACAAGACCGGGTGTTCTTCTCCATCAACCTCCTGGGACAGGACGGCCCCAAGTCCTACCTCCGAGGCGTCTGTCTGGAGGATGAACTCCCAGTTGAAGTCTGGGCTATATAGGACTGGTTCCTGGCAGAGATTCCCTTTGAGTGTCTGAAAGGCATCTTCGCACTCCGGGGTCCAAACTACATGCCGGGGGCTGTCCTTGGTCAAAAGCCCAGTCAAGGGGGCTGCAATAGACGCAAAGCAGGGAATAAACCACTGATAGTAGCCAGCAAGTCCCAGAAACTGGCGCACTTGGTGCTTCGTGGTGGGAGGTGGGCAGGCTGCCAGGGCCTGAACCTTTCCCACGCGGGGCTTCACTTGTCCTCTCCCGCTGGTATACCCAAGATATGTGGTCTCTTGCCATCCAATGCAGCATTTTTTTGGATTGGCTGTCAAACCAGCTGCCCGCAGGGAGCTCAGGACCACAGCTACCCACTCTAAGTGGTCCTCCCAATGGCAGCTGTAAACAACCACATCATCTAGGTATGCTGCAGCGTACTCTCGGTGGGGTTGGAGGAGGTGTACATCAGCCATTGAAATGTTGCCAGGGCCCCATGGAGGCCGAAGGGCATTTGAGTAAACTGATACAGGCCCGTGGGGGTGGCAAATGCGGTCTTTTCCCTGAGGCGGGGTCGAGGGGGATCTGCCAGTATCCTTTGCTCAGATTGAGGGTGGTGAGGAAGCGGGCCTCTCCCAACCGTTCATCTACCCAGGGCATCGGATACGCATCGAACTTTGAAATGGCATTGACGCGCTGGAAGTCGATACAGAAATGTCATGTGCCATCGGGCTTGGATACCAGCACTACCGGGCTGCGCCATTTGTTCTGCAATGGTTCAATGATTCCCAGGTCTAGCATAGCCTGTACTTCCTCCTCAACGACTTGCCGCATGCGGTGCGGCAAGGGCCTGATCGACTTCCAGATCACCACCCCAGGCTCCGTCTGAACGGTATGATGAACTAGAGTTGTGTAGCCCAGTTGGACTGTGAAGGTTCATGGGAACGCCTGCAGGAGGCACTGGGTCTGCTTACGTTGCTCCTCAGTAAGTGTCTTCTCGAGCTGGGGTCTGGCGGGGTCCTCTGTCAGGGGTACACGGGGGCCCAGCTCTTGCTCCGGTGGATGGGCTTAATTAAAAGGCTCTCTCGCTCCCGCCCGGGCTTTAGGAGGTTGACAAGGTATCGTTGAGTTTTCTTGCGCCTGTCGGGCTGGTTGATCTCATAGGTGACGGGCCCGACCTTTCGGACCACCACATAAGGCCCTTGCCAACGGGCCAGTAGCTTTGACTCGCTTGAGGGCAGGAGGAGCAGAACCTGATCGCCAGGTCTGAAGTCACGGATCCACATCCCGGTTGTAGGTTTGGGCCTGAGCTTCCTGTGCGGCCTTCAAGTTTTCCCGAGCTAGGGCTCCTGCCTGAGTGAGGTGTTCTTGAAGCTGGAGGACGTACTTCAGAAGGCCCTGGGTTGGTGACAGGGCTTGCTCCCAGGTCTCACACATGAGGTCCCGTGGACGACGTCCATACAATAACTCAAAGGGGGAAAATTTTGTGGAGGAATGGGGTACCTCACGGACTGCGAGAAGCAAGGGCGGGAACAGTTGATCCCATTGACATAGGTCTTCTGGGGGAAACTTGCGCAGCATGTCCTTCAGGATACGGTTAAACCGTTCAACCAAGCCGTCGGTTTGTGGGTGGTAGATGGAGGTGCACAGCTGCTTAATCCCCAGGAGGTCGCGCACCTGCCGCAGCAGCCTGGAGGTGAAGTTGGTGCCCTGGTCAGTGAGGATTTCCCAGGGCAGGCCCACACGGGCGAAGACCTTCACGACTTTGTCAGCGATGGTACTGGCGGTGATGCTCCGTAGTGGGACTGCTTCGGAGAAACGGGTGGCATAGTCCACGATGACCAGCACATACTGAAATCCCGCAATGCTTTTTGGGAGGGGTCCCACCAAATCCATTGCCACTCGCTCGAATGGTGTTTCTACAATGGGCATGGGAATCAATGGGGCCTTGGGCGTCCGTGGGGAGCAGCTAGCTGACATTCCAGACAGGAACTACAATAGTTCCTCACCTCCTGATGCACCGCAGGCCAGAAGAACCATGTCAGAATTCGAGTGAGGGTCTTTTCATGGCCCAAGTGCCCTGCAGCTGGGATGTCATGGGCGAGTTTCATTACAGCTCTTCGGTGACATCGAGGCACAAGCAGTTGGGTCTGGAGCTCTCCGGTGCAGGGGTCTTGTTTCACCCGATAGTGACAGTCGTGGCGCAACTCGAAATGGGGCCACAACTTTGCCTGGTATGGATCGATCAGGGTCCCATCGACGCTAGTTGCTCATACGCTCAACAGAGGGTAGGGTCCTCCCTTTGGTCCCAGCAAAAGTCAGTGCTAAGCCTGGGTTTGATGGCGGGCCCCAGCGGGGGGTCCTCGGGCTCTCCTCCCTGTCCGTTGTGGTCCAGTTCCTCCCCTTCCTCTGAGCGGGTCTCAGGGCAGCCCCCTTCCAGTGCTGGGGTGACTTCAGGGCCTTCCTCGGTGTTCAAACAAAGGACCCCTGGGAACTCTGGCCAATCACATCCCAGGATCACCGGGTAGGCTAGTTGAGAAGCCAGGCCGACTACCATCAGCCATGTGACCCCATCCACGGTTAGCCGGACTCGGGCACTGGGGCAGGGCCGTACGTCACCATGGATGCACTGCAGCCGGATCGTCCCCAGGTGCGGGTCAGCCAGGAGGCCTAAGCTTTGACAAATTAGCATCTGGCCGCAGCCTGAATCAATCAGGACAATCCCCTACAACTACTGGCACCGTAATCTTGGTGGCCTGCGGCCGTTGGGCGCAGGTTTCCCCCGCACAAATGTGACCGAAGCTGCAATCCATTCCGGTGCAGTCACATTGCAAGTGTCTGTATTTCCCGCAGGAAAAACAGGGTCCAAGCTCTGGGCGCTCAGGTCAGGTCCCTTAGGGGGGCTTGTTGAACCGGCACCTCGGGATGTCTATACCGGGGCTCCTGGCCCCGCAAAGGGTTTCGCAGTTCGGTCCGGGCGCTCCCCTTCTTCTCTAGGATAGGGCGCTCAGGCCCTGGTGGGTGGGCTCAAATAGCTGGTCCCACTGGGGCTTCAGCCGCAAGGAAATCCTCCATCAGAGCGACGGCATAGCTAGCGTCGCAGGCCAAAGGCGGAGGACCGAGGCCTTCCTCGCGGCAAGAGGATGTGGACAAACTGTTCCAGGATAACTTGCTCAGTGAGTTCATCTGGGCTTCATTTCTCGGGCTGTAGCCACCACTTGCACGCCTCCCTCAGCTCCTGGGCCACCAATCGTGGTCGGGTGCGAGTAGGGTAGGTCAGACTCCAGAACCGCCGGAAGGCTTCTGGGCTGACGTCCAAGGCATCTAGGATCGCTGCCTTTACCTGGGTATAGTCCCGTGCCTCTGGTACACAGTTTGGGTGGTCCCGGTCAGATATGGGGCCAGGAGGGTGGCCCATTGATCACGGGCTCACCCTGCAACCAGCACCATTCTTTCAAAAGTTACCAAAAAGGCTTCGGGGTCATCATCGGGTCCCATCTTGGTCAGCAGCACTGGTGCAGTGGTGCGGGGTGACCCGGCCGTGTTTCCTGGCTGGGGATCTGGGGTGCGAGGCAGTGCTGTCGCCAGCTGCTGCAGGCATTGCCACGGGTGTTCCTGGTGCTGAACCCCCAGGTCCCGAATCAGCTGCTGCTGCTGTGCTCCCAGCTGCTGGATGAGATGCTGCTGCTGCTGGGCCACATGCTGCCACTCCTGGCTCTCTGTCAGGAGCTTGATAAGTTTGTCCACATCCATGGCTTTTTCTGGGGTACGTTCCCCCCCACGCCCCTTCTCACAGGGGACGAGGGCTTGTGCCCACATTCTCCACCACGTGTAGAGGGGTTTGGCCGGGGCTCGTCCCTCTCCGGGGCGGCGAGGAACCACACAGTCTCGCTACTTCCTTTCAGTTGTGACGGGGAATTAGCCTGGCCGCGGGGGTCTCGCGCCGCAAAACGTAACAGTTATTCACACCCAGTCGGCGGGCAGTAGTGAGTCATGGGCTCAGGTCCTCAGCCAGGAGCTGAGCAACTTTTATATAATGAGCAGGCCCCGGCCCTGGGGCGGAGCAACAAAGAGTCAATGGCTCAGGCCCTCAGGCAGGGGCTGAGCAAACAGGTAAACAGCAGGCCCAGGCTCCTGGCTCCGAAGGGCCTGCGAGAGGGTGAGACTGACACCCACAAGTTGGGTGGCAGGGGGGATGCAGGCCCACCCACTCCACTGCGTCCCAGCCTGGGGCCCTAGCAGCGGTAGAAGACCTGCTGCGGTGTCAGTGCGATCCCGGCCGCAACACACTGACATTGGCTCTGGCAGTGCTGCAGCCAGACTAGGGTCGGCTGCCCCTGGGCTATGTCCTCCCAGGGGTCAAGCACCATAGAATCCTCAGGGTAACTGGCGAACGGTAGGCTTGGCAGCTCCTCTGTGTAACTTGCGAAGGACAGGCTTGACAGCTCCTCCGGGCTCTGGTAGGCACCAGGCATTGGCCAGTCTGGCCAGTCTTCGGGTCGGCCGCCGACTGCCGGGGTCTCCCAACCGGGAACTAGGCCACAGGCGTCTGGCCTCTCCAGTGGCTGTACTTCTAGTGAGCTCTGGGGTTGGGCTTTTATACTTCTTGTCCCGTGCCTTGACCTCTGGGGGGCAGGTGCAGGATTCACTGGCTCCGCCCACTTTGGTGTCCGGAGAGGCTCATCCCTCTCCGGGGCGGTGGGGAACCAGACCGCCTCGCTACACGCCCACTGGGACAAAGGCCCATCTCACTGCAGGGCCCTGCCTCCCCTGCAGGTGCCCGGACAGCTCCCTGGGCTCCAGTTTCTGACCCGGCTTCCCAGCTTGCCCAGGGCCCCCCGAGTAGCCAGCCCAGTGGCGGCGACTCTCAACACCAGGCTGCTGGGATCCTGGGGGCACCTGTTTTTTAAGCTCAGTGAAGTCTGTTTCCATCCCCATCGGGCTCATTGATTGAAAAGCCAGGAGGAAAGAGCTCAGAGGCCTGGGTTCTAGGCCCAGCTCTGCCACTGGCCTCCTGGCTGACCTTGGGTAAGTCACTTCACCGCTCAGTGCCTCAGTTGCCCCACCTCTTAGATGGGGCTGATTGGCCAGCCCTCCTGGGGTTAATTAGGTAAGGGCTGTCCAGTGCGTAGAGAGCTAGCAAAACACCAAGCACTGGGCAGTGCACCGGGTGGAAAGCTGGCTGCCCCATCCCTCTGGCACTGGATTTGACCGTCCTGCTGGAGGGGCTGGAGTCGAGCAGGCTGTTGATGCAATGAGCATGGCTCTCGATGGACCCTGCTGGCAGCCAGGGGAAGCCCAAAACCAATGGACGAGGGGGAGGCAGTGTCAGACACAGGAGATGGTTCTCAGGTAGACACCAGGCCACCCCAGCCAGGAGTGCTTTGCGGAACTATCATTAGAAGGGGTTTAAATGCAGGGGCTGGCAGTAGGGGCTCGGAGGGAATTTCTGAGAGGTTCTAATGAGCAGCCTAATGGGGAGCTGATCATCCACACCCAGCTCCCCTGTCAACTGACCAAAATCAGCCCTGCTCCATTGGCTCCAACAGAGCTGGGACACTTGACACCAGAGAAGACCTGATGCCAATGGAGTTACAGCGGATTGACATCAGCTGGGATCTGGCCTGTTGGATCCAATGGAGCTATGGATGATTTACACCAGCTGGGATCTGACCCATTGGCTCCTGTGACAGGTATTGCAATCCCAGCTAGTATTTGGGGGACCCTATTGTGTTAAGTTTCTGTCACTGTGGGCCAGGCACTGTATGCAGCTCCAGGGAGAAGGGCCACCCCAGCTCCTCCTGGAACCAAAGCTAGTGGGAGGCAATGAGGTAACTCACTCAGGCTGTAAAGGACCCAAAGGACATGAAAAGAGGAACTTCTTGTCTTCCTGGCACATCAGTGCTGGGAGCCTGCGTAACAAATCAGAGCAACTGGCATTGCTCATTTCTGACCATAAATTTGGTCTAGTTGGTGTTACTGAAATCCGAAGGGACGATTCCCATGATTGGGATGTTAAAGTCAAGGGTTATAACCTAGTAAGGAAGGACCGAGTGGGCAAAAAGGGTGGGGGGAGAAAAGTGGCACTGATAACTCGGAAGAAAATTATCTTGAATACTAACGGTCAATGTCCTAACAGATAAAGCACAAGGTGGGGAATTAGTTGGGGTCTGCTACCGAGCCCCAAATCACACTTGGGAATGGGATGAGCGGCTCCTTATGCACTGATCTATCATGTGTAGGGAAACGTGTGATCATGGGGGACTTCAATTTGAGTGACATGCGGAAGGTCTCCTGCAGCCAACACTAAAACATCCTTGGAATTTCTAAATATTATAGATGACAATTTCCTAACTCAAAAAGTGTTGCAGCCAACATAGGGGATTCTGTATTAGACCTTGTCCTAACAGACAGAGAGGAACTAAAACTCAATGCTAGCTTAGGTACAAGTGATCATGACTTGCTCACATTTATAATTTGCCAGCAGAGCAGAGACCAGACCAGTAATAAATACACTTGGTGTTCTGCTAATGGGGCCAATTTCACAAAGCTAAAACAACTATGAGCCAAACCACCTGGGAAGAAGAATTCAATCAGAAAAAATGTGAACACTAATTGGGAATCATTTCAGCACATCTTCCTGGATGCCCCAAAAGTCATAAGCGAGGAAGAGGGCTGCACTTCATTAAACACCAGCCTGGTTTGGAGGGGAAGTAAAGGCAGCTAAAGCAAAATGCATATATGGAACACATAGGAGAAAGGGGAAGGTAATAGGAATGAGCAGAAGTCAGAAGCTAGGAGCTGTAAATAATTGATAAGGGAAGCCATGATAGGGTGTGCACTCACACCAGCACTGGCAGGGTTAACTAGGGCCTGAGAGGCAGGTTAGGTTACCTCACCTCACCTGACAGCAGGAGGGCCAGGGTTAACTGAGAGAGAAGCCCAGCTGGGGAAGGGCTGTTTAATGACCAGGACATGGGCAGTCATGCCTAATGGTTAGAACCCAGTGCCAAGCCCAAGCTCAGAGCCAGAGACAGCATCGGGGGTCAGGTGTAGGAGCAGGGCCCTAGAGTGTGGCAGGAGTTGGGAGCAGGCAGGGTCTGGGATATGGAGGCCAGGAGGAGGCAGGTAAGCAGGAGGGGTCTCTAGTAGCAGCCAACTAGGATTCCTCCAGTAGCCCAAACAACTTCCTGCACCTCTTCCTGATTTAAATAGAGCTCCTCAGCCAATCGAAGATGCTGGATTTTCCCCCAATCAGAAGCTTTGAGGGCAGGGCCCTTTGCAATCGAGCACTTCACTGGTTCCCTTCTGCAGTGGGTCAGGTGAGCTGCTGGGTGGCAGTTGTGGCCTGATCACAACCTAGTGCCCCAAGAGCCAGGGTTCAAGGCCTGTAATCCGTTGCCTCTCCCCTAGGGAGCCTGCCGGCTGGCCGTGGCCTGGGGTTTTGGGGAAGGTGTTTACCAAGTAAGGAGGGCGGATGTGTCGCCAGCTCCCAAGAGTGCTCTTCAGGACTGTAGCCTTCCCAATCCCCAAAATACCAGAGTTTATCCAGATGCACTTTTAGGTCATCTTGGGTTTGGCGTATCCTTTGTCCCCAGTCCAGGGCTGCTGGGTTGTGGGTAGCTTTGGGCAGAACTAGGGATGGAATCCTGTAATGGCGTAAGCACCCGCCTCTCATGAGTGCCCCCTTTGTGGTCAGCTGGTTCTTTCAGCCCCCTGGCCGAGTCACACACACTGTCCCCCCTTCCGGGGTATACCAGTCTCTAACTCTCACTCACGGCCCTGGTATGGGACTGTAGCACCAAGGCTTATGCCCCGAGGCCCTGTCTTCTTTAACATCCGACTGTACCCTCGGATGGTGTCCTTTTGGCAGCGCTCCCTGAGCTCAGTCTTCAACCAGACCAGCAGGGCCCATCACGGTACCCTTGCCCAGCCTGGCTAGGTTATGGTCCGTCCCCTGGGTGCAGCCTGTCTGCACTGACCTGTCCATGGTCCTTCTGTTCTTCCTGACAGCCAGCAGGCACCCGGTCTTTGGCAGCCTTCCCTGGGCTCAGTCCCGCCTGCAGTGAGCTGTCTGTAGTCCTGCTGCTCTTCCAGCCAGTCAGGCACCCAGTACTCCCTCTTCGAGCACCAGGCAGCAACTGACTGCTCTGCCTCTGCTGCTTCCTTTTACAGGGCCCTTCTGGCCTCTGATTGGCCGCTCCCGCAGTCCCTCTGATTGGTTGTTTCTCTGCAGCCACTCTAGGCTGGACTGGAGGACTTCTCCTCTGGAGAACATCTGGAGGACTTCTCCTCTGCTCTTTTCTAGGGTGGGGTGAGGCAGGGCCATGAGGCCTCCAGCATGGAGGGGGGGGAGTCTCCCGACCTAGTCCACTCTGTCACAAATCCATAACTTGAAACAAAGGGGCTTTGCCCCACAGTCACATGTTCTGCCGGAGGCAGCAGCAAGGCCCAGTCGTTCTGGTGGAAGTTGATGTAACATCGAAGATACTGCTCCAGGATCTGGTTGGCTCTCTCCACTTGATCATTAGTCTCAGGGTGATAGGCGAAGGAGAGACGGGAGCGTATGCCCCAAATCCAGAGAGCTTCTCACCAAAAGTGGGAGATAAATTGTGCACTGCAGTCGGAGATGAAGTGCTCTGGGAGGCCATGGAGGCAGATGACTTGGTCCATCCAGAGCCAGGAGGAGGAGGGTAGGCCAGTTCAGGGGATGAAGTGTGCCGTCTTCATGAGGTGGTCCACAACTGTCAGGATGGTCATGAACCCATTGGACGTATGTAGTTCTACTACAAAGTCTAAGGTGGTGACTGTCTAGGGGACAGGTAGAATCTGAAGGGGTTGCAGGAGTCCCAAGGGATTATTGTGCGGTGCCTTTGGAGTGGGTGCATACATTGCAAGAGGCCACATAGGCCTGGGGATGTGGCTCATATGCGAGGCCACCAGAAGACTTGAGAGATGAGCCGCTGAGTGTTGAAGTGACCAAAATGTCCTGCCAGGGGAAGTCATGGCATACCTGTAGTGCTGCAGTCCTTGAAGGCCTGGGAGGAACATATATACGCCCCTTTACGTAGGTTACCCTGTCTCAGACATCGTGGGGTTCCCTACTTATGGCTTCCTGTTTGATTGGTGGGAACTAATAGGCTGATCTTTTGAGGGGGAGCAGATCTTGGCGGGGAGCTGCACCCAGAAAGTTATGAGGCATGAGGATGTACGAGGTTTCCAGTTCAAGTCATTTTGGCGAGTGTAATATTCGCCCTTCCAGGACAAAGCTATGGTTGGTTCCTGGGCAATAGGAGATTACGAAATTAAAGTGTTTAAACAATAAGGTCCACCGAAGGCAACGTTGGTTAACAGCCATGGCCCTACACTGACATTCAAAGATCTTATGGTCAGTGTACACCTGCAGGGGATACCAGGAACTTTCTAGATAGCGGCACCACTCTTCAAAAAGTGTTCTTAATTGCCAGGAGTTCTCTGTTCAAAATCCCATCATTTTGCTCTGCTGGTGTGAGTTCCCTGGAGTAGAAGGTGCTTGGAGATAGTAGTTGTTGAGCACCTCTTCCAATTGGAAGCATCTGCCTTGAGGATGAAGGCTGGCATGGCCTCAGGGTGGGCCAATATGGGAGCAGTGGTAAATGTGAGTTTTAATTGTTCAAAGGCCTGCCAGGCCTCAGGAGACCAGAGGAACCTGATGTTTTTGCAGAGCAGGGCAGTGAGGGGGACAATCTGCTCTGAGAACCTCAGGATGAACCACTGGTAGAAATTCATGAACCCCAAGAAGCATTGTCATTCATGAATAGTCTGTGGTGCCGCCATTCTGGACTGCCTTTACTTTGCACGGGTCCATTTTGATACTGGCAGGAGATAGGATGAACCCTAGAAATTCTACAGAGGCTCTAGTTAGTTAAGTCTCGTTGTGTGCCTTGGCTTCTCTAGATACTTGTGTTATTTGTTTGTATTTATCCTTTGTCATTTGACCTAGTTTCCACTTATTGTAGGACTCTTTTTATGAGTTTCAGATCATTGAAGATCTCCTGGTTAAGCCAGGGTGGTCTCTGGCCATACTTCCTATCTTTCCAACAAAATGGGATAGTTTGCTTTTGTGCCCTTAATAATGTCTCCTTGAAAAACCTCCAACTGTCTTGAACAGTTTTTCCCCTTAGACTTGTTTCCCATGGGGTCTTACCTACCAACTCCCGCTGAGTTTACTAAAGTCTGCCTTCTTGAAATCCATTGTCTTTACTGTGCTGTTTTCCCTCCTATCATTCCTTAGAATCACAAACTCTACCATTTCATGATCACTTACACCCAAGCTACCTTTCACTTTCAAATTCTCAACCAGTTCCTCCCTATTTGTTTCTCCACCTTCTGAAATAAAAAATGTCTCCATTGCATTCCAAGAACTTGCTGGATAATCTGTGTCCTGCTGTGTTATTTTCTGGGTAGTTGAAGTCTGCCCCATCACCACCATGTCCTGTGCTTTGGATCATAGGCGCCGACTCCGTGGGTGCTCCAGGGCTCAGCATCCACCAGTCACAGGAGGTGCTTGGGGGAGAGTGGAGAGCAGCGAGCGATGGGTTGGTGGAGGTTCGGGGGAGGGGGCAGAGTGTGGGGGGGGAAGAAGTGGAGCGAGGACAGGGCCTCGGGGGAAGGGGAGGAATGGGGGCGGGAAGAGGTGGAGTGAAGGTGAGGCCTAGGGGGAACGGGCGGAGTGGGGGTGGAACACCCACGTGGAAAAATAAAAGTGAGCGCCTCTTCTTTGGATGATTTTGTTAGTTGTTTATAAAAAGCCTCATCCACCTCTTCTTCCTGGTTAGGTGTCTGTAGTAGACCCCTACCATGGCATCATCTTTTTATCCTTACCCAGATAAACGACTGGAGGTACGGCCTGTTTTAAAGACTTGGGCTATTGGGCTGGGTTTCTCCAACCCCTTCAGCGCTGGCCTAGCTCTGCTCGCACTGAATGCAATGGGCATTCTGAGCATTGACTCCAGTGTTGTTATGTCATGGACCGGGCCATGACTGTGCTCGGTTCTGTACAAAGAGAACACAACGAGGGTCCCTGCCCCAAATAGCTGACAATCTAATGGGAGCAGAGTTAGGCCAGTGCTGGGTGCTTCTAAAACCCCCACTCTCCAGGCATGTCTACACTAAAAACCTAAGTCCACCTATGTTAGGTCAACTTACAGCCACCGCAGTAAGTACTACAGTGGTGCATGTTCACACTACCCTCCCTGTGGCAGGGGTGCGTGTGCTCACCAGAAGCGCTTCCAAGGACTGAAGAGAGGCAGTGGGGGGCGGGGGGGGGGGGGACTGAGAGCCCAGCTGCCCCTGGGATCCCAGCTGCCCCTGGGATCCCAGCTGCCCCTGGGATCCCAGCTCTGTGAGCTCTGTGCCCGGAGTCCAGGCAAGACTCTGGGAAGCCGCTGGGCTCCTGGTGGGGAAGCCTCCATGCAGCAGCTGGACTGGGAGCTGGGAGCCGCCCCTCCTGCCCTGGTGACAGCCTGGCTTTCTTGTGAATTTCACGGCTCCAGCATGGAGACATGAAATCGACAAAAATGACAGCCAACATGGACACTGCGTTGCCCTAACTACACCGACATAAGTGCTACTCCTCTCACAGAGGTGGAGTTATGATGTCGGTGTAGTAGGGCACTTACATCGGCGGGCGCAAGGCTGTAGTGTGTACACTGCCATAATTAGGTCAATGTAAGTTACCTGATGTCAACCTAACTCCGCAGTGCAGACCAAGCCTCAGAGTTTGCTTGACAATACGCTGAAAACCTTCCCCCTCCCATCACCAGGGCCGGCTCCAGGCACCAGCATAGCAAGCAGGTGCCTGGGGCGGCCAATGAAGAGAGGGGTGGCACGTCCGGCAGTTCGGCGGCAATTTGGCGGTGGGGCTGTCACTCCCTCTGGGAGCAAAGGACCTCCCACCAAATTGCCGCCGTAGAATGAAGCAGCGCTAGAGCTGCCGCCAAATTGCTGCCGATCGTGGTCAGGACTAGTGAGCGTAGCTCACATCTCTGGGTCAGGCTGACCCCCAGGTGTGGGATCAAGGAGGACATTCCCTCCAAGCCCCTTGGGGGAGACTGTCCCTGGAGCACGGAGTGGGGGTCAGCTGGGCTTGCCCCATTCAAACCCTATTTCAACCGCTGCGGGGAGGGTTGGGGGGACACACGGCACAGACCTATCCTGTCTTCCTATAGCAGCTTTTGGGGAGTAAAGGCCCTGGGGTGTCAGGGTGATGTTTGGGGAGATGGCCAGAAACTCTGAAGGGCTTTAGGAGCACACGTCCGGCGGACTTTCACATCCCTTCTGAAAATGACCCCGTCACAGTTAGGCTGTCAGAAGGCGTTGGCAGGACTAGCCCCGTCTGAAAGAGAGCAGAACTCAGGGCCAAGCATTGCAGGGCTCAGCCCTCACAGTGGCCATAACGTCAGGCCTTGCGTGATGCCACAATGGTGCTGTTAATAACAAGCCCTGCTGGGTCGACAGGGAGGTTTGAACTTGGGGCTGTCAGCGGGGCTGATGGTGCAGGAGGGGGGCCTGGTTCAGTGAAATGACCAGGCCTGGCACCTAGGAGCAGCAACGGACCCATAAATCTCTTCTGTGCCCAGCCACTGGGGGGGACAGTCTCATGCTGTCCTAGTGCTGGTGTCGAATGTGTGGTGTCTCTAGCCATGGGACCGGGGCATTGTCAGGGCAAAGACACCTCTAAACACTGCCTCCCTGTGGGGCTGCCTGTGCAGGAGGAGATGCCGGTGAAGCTGTGTGACTCACCCATTGGAGACGGACGGTGTGGGCTTCCCTGTTCTGGAATGTAACGTGAACGCTCCCATCCTGCCAGGAAACAGAGAGGGAGAGTTAGCTTGGACCTTTCCCTAGGCTCCCTGAGAACATATGCTGCCTGGGGCCGATCACCACCAGGGAGAGCCTGGAGAGCCAGGCCAACACTCCTGAACCAATCCCCGGAGGTCTCCCCAAACTGTCTCCTGGGGACAAGGAAGGGAGGGCCCAGAATGACACAGACACACCTAGGCATGTGTCTGACCAGCCCCCAATATTTCACCAAAGCGGGGGGGGGGGGGGGTGTCTCTGCCAAAAGCTAAGCACCAGTTGATTGCTGGCCTGTGGCTGAATGTTCGGACTATGTCACATGGAGGATCCTGGGTTCCAAACCCATGGAAGTGAACCGGGTCACTTGCAGCAAGGGGTCTCAGAGCTGGCTCAACACTGAGAACCATGGGCATGCGGGGAGCCGACCCAGCAGTGTGCCTAGTCTGGAGACTGTGCAGGGCAAAGCATCCCCAACAGAAACACTGAATAGGGGCCCATCAGGACTGAGCTGCAGCTAATGAAACATCCTGATTATGAACAGAGACAAGAGCCTCGGGCTATACAAGGAGGGAAAATGGCCCCAAATGTTGTTCATCACAGAGGAGAGACTCTGCTAGCAGAAGTGTCTCACAGGGGAGGATCCCAGCTCCAGTCACTGAACCAGTGCCGTGCAGAAGGAACCTGTCAATACGTGTGGGCTCTGGACTGTACGTTACATTTTCCTTGTACCTGGAACCTAGTGTGTCCAAACCCTTTGATGTGCTTTTATCGACAGTGGCTGGTTTCAATAGCCAGGATCATGGTGCCGGCCGGGTGCCAGCAAGGGGAGCATGGGCAGCTGCGGTGGGATGATAACTCTGGGGCAGGCAGGCAGCTCAGCAGTGCAGGCCACAGCTGACAGTAGGAAAGGGCCCAGTAGCTGCTCCCCCGAGGGCGGCTGGGATCCATGGCCACGCGCCCAACTGTGCCGCAGCAGGGACCTGGAAGGCTCATTCAGCCCCCTGGCATAGAATGGGAACCCCAGACAGGTGCATAGACAGGCTGCCAGATGGTCCCAGGGACACACTACCCCGCTGGCAGACCACTGTCACTGGGTCCCTCCTTAGGCTAGCATGGGAATCTCCCTCGGGCTGGCATGAAGAGCCCTGCGGCCTGGCACTGGGGCTGCCTTAGGCCTGCACTGTGGGGGCGGCCCCCTACCATAGAGCTTCACACCTAAGGCGGCATCTCAATGAGCCAGTCCCAAGCCCAGCACCCTCCTTCAGCTGCCCTGTCTGCCCATCTCGCTCCCACCCCTGAAAGGGACCCCCCCCAGTTCAGTTCCACCAACTGCAGAGGCTGCCAAGGAGCCTCCAAAAGCAGCAGATTCCAGAGCCCTGCCTGCCGCTGGCTGCCCTGGCACCCCTCAGAGATGCTGCTGCAAAGGATTCTGGGGCATGTGTGGAGAACTAAAGGCCCCCATGTTGGGACGACTGGAGGGTGGGATCCAGAGTGGGGTGCGGAGTGCAATGCAGGGCCAGGGCAGAGCTGCCGAGAAGCCTGGCACTGAGCCGCGCCCCCACCTCAGCCGGGCAGCAAGGATGGGGAATGGTGCATTGCAGACCTGCCCGCCCCTTTCCCCGTCCCTCTGTCTCTGTGGAGCTCTGCTCTCTATCCATGGACACTCATTGACTGAGCCCAACAGGAATGCTTTGGATGGGGGAGATAAGATCACGAAAGGAGGTGGCAGAACCTGTGTGTTTGCCAGGGGTTAAACTCCTGGAACCTTGGCAAGCTCACCAGCCTGTCTCCAGCACCCATCCAAGTGCTTTGGCAGGCGCCAGGGTTCCTACTCTGGGCAGGGAGCTTCGGGCTGGAGGCATGGCTGGGGGGCTAATATGAGGAGGAAAGGAGTCCAGGAGAGCTGGCTGTATTTTAAAGAAGCCTTATTGAGGGCGCAGGAACAAACCATCCCGAAGTGCAGAAAGAATAGCAAATATGGCAGGCGACCAGCTTGGCTTAACAGTGAAATCTTCGGTGAGCTTAAACTCAAAAAGGAAGCTTACAAGTGGAAATTTGGTCAGATGACTAGGGAGGAGTATAAAAATATTGCTAGAGCATGCAAGGGTGTAATCAGGAAGGCCAAAGCACAATTGGAGTTGCAGCTAGCAAGAGATGTGAAAGGTAACAAGAAGGTATGCTAGCAACAAGAAGAAGGTCAGGGAAAGTGTGGGACCCTTACTGAATGGGGGAGGCAATCTAGTGACAGATGATGTGGAAAAAGCTGAAGTACTCGATGCTTTTTTGCCTCGGTCTTCACAGATAAGGTCAGCTCCCAGACTGCTGCACTGGGCAACACAGTATGGGAAGGAGGTGAGCAGCCCTCAGTGGTGGAAGAACAGGTTAAGGACTATTTAGAGAAGCTGGACATGCACAAGTCCATGGGGCCTGATTCAATGCATCCAAGGGTGCTGAGGGAGTTGGCTGACGTGATTGCAGAGCCATTGGCCATTATCTTTGAAAACTCGTGGCGATCGGGGGAGGTCCCGGACGATTGGAAAAAGGCAAATATAATGCCCATCTTTAAAAAAGGGAGGAAGGAGAACCCGGGGAACTACAGACTCTCTGCCTGACCAACCTGATTGCCTTCTATGATGAGATAACTGGTTCTGTGGATGAGGGGAAAGCAGTGGACGTGATATATCTTGACTTTAGCAAAGCTTTTGATACGGTCTCCCACAGTATTCTTGCCAGCAAGTTAAAAAAGTATGGATTGGATGAATGGACTCTAAGATAGATAGAAAGCTGACTAGAGCATCAGGCTCAATGGGTAGTGATCAACAGCTCAATATCTAGCTGGCAGCCGGTATCAAGGGGAGTGCCCCAGGGGTCTGTCTTTGGGTCAGTTTTGTTCAACATCTTCATTAATGATCTGGATGATGGGATACATTGCACCCTCAGCAAGTTCGTGGATGACACTAAGCTGGGGGAGAGGCAGATAAGCTGGAGGGTAGGGATAGGGTCCAGAGTGACCTAGAAAAATTGGAGGATTGAGCCAAAAGAAATCTGATGAAGCTCAACAAGGACAAGTGCAGAGTCCTGCACTTAGGACGGAAGAATCCCATGCACCGCTACAAGCTGGAGACCGACTTGCTAAGCGGCAGTTCTGCAGAAAAGGACCTAAGGATTACAGTGGACGAGAAGCTGGATATGAGTCAGCAGTGTGCCCTTGTTGCTAAGAAGGCTAATGGCATATTGGGCTGCATTAGTAGGAGCATTGCCAGCAGATCGAGGGAAGTGATTATTCCCCTCTATTCAGCACTGGTGAGGCCACACCTTGAGTACTGCATCCAGGTTTGGGCCCCAGACTACAGAAAGGTTGCGGACAAATTGGAGAGAGTCCAGTGGAGGGCAACAAAAATGATTAGGGGACTGGGGTACATGACTTATGAGGAGAGGCTGAGGGAACTGGAGTTATTTAGTTTGCAGAAGAAAAGAGTGAGGGGGGATTTGATAGCCATCTTCAACTACCTGAAGGGGGGTTCCAAAGAGGATGGAGTTTGGCTGTTCTCAGTGGTAGCAGATGACAGAACAAGGAGTCTCAAGTTGCAGTGGGGGAGGTCTAGGTTGGATATTAGGAAAAACAGTTTCACTAGGAGGGTGGTGAATCACTGGAATGGGTTACCTACGGAGGTGGTGGAATCTCCATCCTTAGAGGTTTTTAAAGCCCGGCTTGACAAAGCCCTGGCTGGGATGATTTAGTTGGGGTTGGTCCTGCTTTGAGCAGGGGGTTGGACTAGATGACCCGCTGAGGTTCCTTCCAACTCTGATATTCTATGATTCTATGATTCTAAAGTGCAAAGCAGAGCCCTCGCTTGCCCCTCCTTCAGAAAATAACAGGGCCAGATCTGCACCTGGGGTAGTCTACGGAAGTCAATGGAGCTTTGCTGATTTACACCAAGAGGTCAAAGCCCTTTACAAACATTAATGAACGAATCCCATGGGAACCAGGCCAGCAGCAGCATCCCCATTTCACAGACTGGAGAAACTGAGGCACGGAACAGGGCAGTGACTTGCCCACAGTCACATGGGGAGTCAGTTGCAGAACAGAGACTTGAGCCCAGATGCCCTCAGCATTAGCCATGAGGTGAGACTCTGCTTTCCCCCACCCCCTTCCCCATTTGGATCACCCAGGCTGAACCAGCTCCACCCTGTCGGTACTGCCCTTCGCAGCTCTCCCCACCCCCACTCCAGTGCAGCCCAGCTCAGCCCAATCCCACCTGCCCCAACGAGGCCTGTGCCCCCTGTTGTGATCACTGGGCCTCTCCAGTGACCTTAGCTGTGAGCCCCACTGTGGGACAGGAGCAGAAGTTCAAGCGGTGTCACAACAACCTATCACAACTAACGGTGGTGGGGAAAAGGGGCAGACGTGTCACACAGATTGAGTTAGTCCAGCAGAAAGGCTCCTGCTACAACCCAAGAGCCGTGTTAGGAACCTGCCAGGTACACAAGAGAACTGTGGGACTGGAAATCAATCGACCAAAATTGGTGTGTCGGAAACTAGGCCTGACTGGTGAAGGAAATACTGAGGGGCTGAGCTATTCTGCCCATCACCCCTTTGGGGGCTCTCAAAAGGAACCTTTGGGGGAAACTGGCTCTGGCCATGCTGGTGGACTGCAAGACGAGAGGCGGGGAAGGCACGAGAGTCACCGTCACTGTGGCCATTCCCACCGTCTGCAGACACCTCTTCAGCTGACCCGAGAGATGTCCTGAGCAGACCAGAGCAGGGGACCCAGATGACACAGCACCTCTCCACCAGCTCTGGCTAAAATTCCAACCCTGACATGAGATGTGAGACTTTGTCCTCTCCCGCCCCCGTGCGGTCTTTTCCTCCCCCCCTTATTTCTTCTCCTAAACTGCCTGATGCTGGTACGAGTTTCCAGGTCTCAGACAGTGTGCTGGGCCTGGGGTTTTCCAGCATTGTCATTGCAAGTGAGAGTCAACTCCAGAGACAGAAGCTGCGTTTCCTCTCCTGGCTGTTCTGTTCTCCCCTCATGTGTGTGTGTGGCTGGGTTTGTCTGCTAGGAATCAGGATCAGACTTTAACAACCACAGCAAGGACTGCTCCAGCCCAGCCCAGCTAACTTCTGCTCTTTGCCCCAAGGACAGTTAATACCAACTCTGATACCATCTATGGCTATGTCTACACTGCACTTTTGTTGGCAAAACTTTTGTCAGTCAGGGGTGTGAAAAAAACACCCCCCGACCGACAAAAGTTTTACCAACGAAAAGCGCCGGTGTGGAGATGCTCTCCCGCCGACAAAGCTGCCACTCCTTGTTGGGGTGGTTGTATCTGGTTGGCAGGAGAGCTCGCTCCTGCTGACAAAGAGCGGCTACCCTCTGTGCCTTACAGTGGCAGCATTTTAGAGGCACAGCTGTGCCGCTGTAAGGTGCGCAGTGCAGACATAGCCTTTGCTGTCAGACAAGGGGGGTTCCCTTCTAACGACTTCAGCTGACGGGAGAGAGCATGGCAGAGGGTGTTCCAAGGCAAGGCTGACTTTCCATTGCAAAGGCTTTCCCTGCTTTCCCTTCTGTCCTGTCTCTTCACTAAAGGGCTGGAGGGGCTTTGCCATGGACTGAGCTGGTGAGTCGCTGTGCACCACCCTGACCCTCGTGTAACACCGTTGGACACTGACAGAGTCACAATAACGCCTTTGATTTTTCAGGCCCATTTATATCATCCCTGCCCCCAGCCTCTCCTTGCTCCTCTCGCCCTTGGCAGCAGGCCATTGCTCCAGAGACAGTGAGTAATTCCCTTCCCGCGCTCACATTGTTACCTGGCAGGTATTTATAGCCGCTGCTTAGACCCCTTTCCCCCCCCCCCCCGTCCCTTTTCTGGGCTGTGCACATTTAGTTCCCAGAGCCCCAACTACACGCGGCGCTCACGCAGCTCAGGGCAGGGACAGGAACATCCAGCATCTTATCCTCAAGCCCGACCGAGCTCCCCCCACCCCTCCGGGGACCTGGACGCACGTGAAATGAGCGAACCCCCTAGCCCCGCTCTCCCACCACACACAAACATCTTTGTGCCCCACGGCCTGGACGCCCCGAATTATTGCTTAACACTGAGCCCTGGCAATGGACTTGTAAGGGGCACGGCCAGGAGCTCTCCAGCCTCATGCCGCATCGCAAGGCAGCACGTGGCACATGCCCGCCAGCAGCACCGGGCAGTCGGGGTCGTCTCAGACGCGTGCCCCTTTTAGTGGAACGGGACTCACACAGGCAGCGCCAGTGAGTGGTCAGAGCAGGAGGGCCGTGAGGTAAGGGGCAGGGGAGCCAGTTCCGGGTCAGAGAGGGGAGTGTGTGCTGCTGGAGGAGAGCAGAAGCAGCTGTTGATATAATGAGCTGGCAGCTTTCCTGCACGTGCCCCTCTGCTCTGACATCGAATCCTCTGCCCTGGGCAGCCTGGGCCCTGCTGGGAAACACAGGGTGGAGGCTTTGGCAGGTTCCAAGGTCCTGGCAGGATCATCCCAGCTCCCGGCACCCTCGTTCCATGCATCACCTCTAGGCTGCTCGAGACGCTCTCAACCTCCCCTGCTTACGAGAAGCTGATCTCATTAAGGAGCCGAATGTACCCGCACCACATACAACCCTGCTGTCTCAGGGGCCTGATCCTGCCTCCAGGAGCTCAGAACGCTCAGCTCCCTGGCTAGTTGGGCTGTTGGCAGCTGATGCCTGAAATGCAGAGTTAGGCTCCAGGAGCGCGGGAGAGTTTTATTTCTGTCGAAAAAATGAATCCCCCAAAGAGACTCCGGTGACAAAATGCTGCCGAGCGAGGGAATCCGACCAATCCAAGGAGGCGTGTGGGACATTTACTGTGGAGTTAGACGGGGAGGGGGCATTAAGTAGAGAAGCCTGAAAGGCAAATAAATCCAAGGAGCTGGGAAAGCCTCTGGAATCAGCCAGGCTGGGGCTGGGGCTGGGGCTGGGGCTGGGGCTGGGGCTGGGGCTGGGGCGGGTATTAACAAGCCATCTGCTGCTCTTCTAGGGACCAGAAATTAACAGAAGAATCCCAGAAACCGGTTGGGTTTGTGACACGGGTGAATTTAATGCTGGTGCTGGGTGCCAGACTGAGCCCTGGCGTGGACACAGGTTGGCACAGCTTCCTCCCGCCCTGCCCTTGCTGCCTGTATGTCCCCCCTGCCCTGGAAGGGACAAGCGGGGAGACGGTCTCCCAGCTTAGCCGGGAAGAAGGCTAATTAGTGTCTGGTCATTTTTCTGCTGTGGAACATGCCATGAGTCAATGTTCTGAGACCCAGCAAACTCTTTACATGTATGGGCCACCAAACAGCCAGGGGATGGCAACGACTTGCAGTCACGCCCGATCTGAGCTGGGTGTAAATGAGAACCTGCCAATCGGCTGAGCCAGCCATTCCCGCCCTAGGCCTTTGGCCCCATGAGCTGCCATGCAGTGCTGTCTTGCACTGGGTGTCCTGCAGGCGCCACCTACTGCAGCAGCCACACTAGGGGCTCCACATGCAAGTGCTGTGAGCCAGAGGCAGGGACTCTTCCATGCAGAGGTGGGGGGTGTCAGAGGCATCAGCTTGCCTGGCTCCTAGGGGAGGACACAGATTAGATGTTGAGGTGCTAGGCCCCTGATAGGTAGGTCAGAGTGAGGGAGTGAAGCCAGGTGGTGCAGGGAGGCAGTTCCAGACAACAGCGGATGCAGAGGAGAAGGCTCGCACAGTGAGGACACTGTCCTGAGGGATGCAGAGGAAGCTATGCCAGGCAAAGGGAGCAGCAGCCTGCTCCCTGGAGAGTCCTCCCCAGGCTTGACACCGTGCTTGGGACTTTGGCTGGGTGGATGGCCACGTGGCACGGAACCGATTCATAACAAGTTCTCGGTCTGAGTCTCAGAGCTTTGCTGTGCGGCGCTATAACCGTGCTCGGGGACAGAACAGGTGCTCAAAACAAGGAGGCCAATTATGTTCTGCAGCCTCTCAGGAACCTGCCGTCCCCAGACAGCCGCCTCCTGAAACTGTCAGCACAAAATCACAGCCTAGGAGACAAAGGGAAAGCAATCTCCGCTGAGCTGTTGGGCCAGCTGCTCTGCAGTCAGAGCCTCTGAACTTGCCCAGCATCTGGAGCACGTTCCCCAAGTGAGCTGGGCACCAAAGACCTGCCAACACCTCCTGGAGATGCAGGCAGAGCTCGCGATCCAGCTTGTACAGGGCACATCCATGGCCTTGTCTGCTCCCTTTGATTAGCCAAGTCTGGATGGAAACAGGCTCTGCATGTCCTAGCAGCTCATCAGAAGAGCAGCGCCGTTCATGGAGGGGCTGGCTCCGGGAGTGCTGGCCCCGCACACAGTGAGGGGCAGGAGCGCGGAGAGATTCCACCCTTCTGGGATGTCAGACCTAGCCTGGAAAATATTATGAGTGTTTCTGCAGCTACCATGGGACTGCTCAGGCTACTGCAGTGCATCAGGGTGTGTCCCCATGTCCCGGGTGAAACGTGGCAGGCAGGGAAAGGCTGGCCACATGGGGAGGTGACCCTATCACCTAAGATAGATAGATAATGACCATAACTGGCCTTAGAGCTGGCATTCCAGCAAGTGACTGGGGAAGGTTCCCCTTGCCTCAAGCTGGCTGTCTCCAGCCCCAACCAGGCCCCAGGGAACTGGTCATGTTACCAAGACTCTTCCCAGCCTGCAGAGCCAGGAAGCTAGTTTAATGTGAGTTCACCTCGCCCACCTTTCTGAATACACTCCCAGCTGCAGGGCCGGCAGGTGGCTCACAGTGATGCTCCCATCTCTGTGCTCTGCAGGACCCCAGCCCTTGGCTTCCTGTCGAATCAGTTTTGGTTGCTTCGTAAAACGTCTTTTGGGGAGCGAGCGCTGGGTGAGTGTTTCTGAAAAACCCGTCAGCGGCCAGAGTCCGCAAACCCTCCACACACCACGGGTGGGCTGGCTCCCTGCCCACCTCCCTGCGCACTCACCACCCCAGGCCAGGCTATGTGCTCTTCAGGACCCTGCCCATCGGGATGTCCTGGCTGTGCACCATCCAGTGGCTGGGGTCAGGAGAAGCAGGGGCTGGCATGGGGGGCAGTGCTGGCAGGCAGGGGAGGGGGATGCTGGCTGCCCTGCTGGGCTTGTGCTGCGATGGCCTGGCAGGTCTGGAAGCCGGCCAGGAGACCCACAGCAGGTAGGTCTCTCGCCCCAGTGAATGGTTACAGCCCTGCCCCAGCACGTGCAGCTCGGTCCTGCCCGCTCCCCCATGCAGGCACACTTGTGTGCGCTCTCACTGGGGCAAGCATGCCAGGGCAGGGCTGATGGTGGAGCAGTCCCCGGAGCAGGCCCCTGCTGCAGAGATCTGTTGGGGGGTGGGGGTGGGAAAAGGAGGAAAGATGGTTCCTTCAATTCCTGGCTTCCGTGTGACCCTGACCACATCTCTGAGCCTCAGTTTCCCCATCTGTAGCACTGGCATTGATGGTTATTTCACCAGTGTTCGTGAGCTGCTGGGGAGCCCAGCAACGGATTGACAGGAACCTGCCCCTCTCCAAAAGAACTGCAAGCCCCAGCTCTTTTGGCCTTGCCAATGGATTAATTCCTGCTGGCTGGGAACGCTGCACCCAGCAGGGGGTTTGCTCTGGCTCAGCAACATCTTAGCCGGCTCAAATGAAGCTTTGGGAGGTGTCCAAATGGGCTCCAAATAAATATGTATAATAATAACAGCCACTAATGGTATGTTCTGTGTCACACACCCATGCACGCACACACATATGCATGCATACACACACGCACATGCACACACATACACACACACACGAACACATATGCACGCACACACGCACGCACACACTCACACGCACACACACAGGTGCTCTCTTGCTCGCTCTCGCTCACATGCAATGAACAGAATTTGGCATCCAGTCCATCAATTGGGGCAGCAAAGCCCCCTCCTGCCATGGGGAATTCTCAGCTGATCTAACGCAAACTCCTGCTAGTTGGAGTGAAATGAACCCACCAGGAGCAATTCTGAAGGGTTGCAGGTAGCCTTAAAATAAGAGAAAAAAACTCCTTCCCCTCCCCCGTAACTCTAGCCCGGCACTGGCTGCGGGAGCTAAATGAGGTTACCTGCCATGCAGCCTCACCCCGCTCCCCAGAACTGTTCTTATTAAGCACCGTGAAAATCCTCTGGGTCTGATCTGCGGGTCCCTGGCGGGGCGCTGGGAGCAGCGGAGACACTGAGCCATCCAGGGCGTTTCAAATGGGAAACGCTCCTCTACAGGGAAACAGATCCCCCTTCACTGAATGGCAGCAGCACTGGGGGGCCCAGCTGTAAATGGGGGCAGGTCCATTGCAATCAGTGACCGATCCTTAGGGGCCAAACGGATTTAGTCCATCTCAGGACCTGGCCACTCACCAGTGGTGTTTCCACTGTCCCAGTCACTGCAGTATCTAAGCAGGTCACAGTCTTTCCCCTCCCCCGGCCCGTGCCCCAGGACAGAGCTGTTATCCCCACTGGAGACGTGCGGGTCTAGCACAGACAGACTAAGGGGGAGGTGGGATTCTCAGCTGGCCTAGACGGACCCATGCCAGCTCTGCTTGAGCTGCAGTCCCAGCTGAGCCAGTACATGGGCAGCTGGCCCGAGCCACCCTGCTATTTTCAGGGGGTGGCGTGAGCAGGTCAAATGGAGACGAACCCTGCGTGACTTGCCTAGGTCACACGCAAATCCAGGGCTGAGAGGGAATTGGAGTCAGGTCCTGACCATTGGCTCCTCTTTCCCTGCACATCTAGGGCCAGGAGAGTGCTTCATGGTGCGACATAGCCCTATGATTGGTCGATCAGGCCTGGGGAGGGGCAGGGAAACCCGGAGGGACATCCTGCAGCAGAGTGACAGCCAGTGCCAGACACACCCACCCTGCCCAGGGAGCAGCGGATGGCAGGCTTCTCGGGCCTCATGCGGGTGGCTGACATCCAGGGCTCTCCCTCCTCTGCTGTGATGGACAGGCGGGCACAGCTGGGGAGACCAGTCCCACCTCCCATTTCAAAGCAAGCCACACGCGCTTCCTGCCTCTGACACAGGTCAGCAAAGCCCTGCTCCACCTGGGACTGACACCCCAGCACTGTCAGCTCCACATGCCGGCCTGGCACCGGGCATTTGCCAGCTCCACTGATGCTGTGCAGGTGCGGGAAAGGCCCCAGGAAGAATGACTCTGCATGCCTGACTTGGTTTATTAGCCCTGGGGTGGTCCGCGGCGGGGGAGTTGGGCATTTCCTATCAGACAAAGAAGGTCTGAAAAGTGTGTTCTTAAAAGATTTGCCTGCTTGTTTGTTACATTAGAAATTCAGGTCTCATCCACACTACCCAGCTTTGCCTGGCGCTCTCTCGGGATGGCTGGAAAGCTAGCAGGATTATGACTTTGCAGGTACCAAGGAAATGAAACTTCGGCCACTGAGGGGAGAAGGGACAGTTCGTCAGGCTGGTCAATGGGGGTTAATGGGTATTTAACTCAAATGCCTGAGAAACACTTGGGAGAAAAGTGATCTTTGTTAATGTCTTGGCACCACCGTTCCGTCAGTTTCAGGTACCCAATCCACAGCTCTGGGTCCCCTGAGGAGATATCCAGCAAAAGCTGGGAAAGCCAGGCTTGACATTCCCAAGATTTCAAAGAGAAAAAAACAAACGCCTCAAATCACCCCCTCAAGGTCTCCTTTCTCCATCAGCAAGGAGCAGTGAACAGCATACATCAGATCGGCTTTCAACACGGGAGTCCTTTTCAGTGGCTGAAGATGCCCAGAAATCCAGCAGAGGTTGCCATGGTGACCCTTGGGGAATTGCATTATCCCCACACAGATGCCTAGCGACTGATCGCTGGCCCCTAGCACCATCGTGCCTCCCAACCCCTATTCTCTAGTCCAGGGGTAGGCAACCTATTGCATGCGTACCGAAGGCGGCACGTGAGCTGATTTTCAGTGGCACTCACACTGTCCAGGTCCTGGCCACCAATCTGGGAGGCTCTGCATTTTAATTTAATTTTAAATGAAGCTTCTTAAACATTTTAAAAACCTTATTTACTTTACATACAACAATAGTTTAGTTATATATTATAGACTTAGAGAAAGAGACCTTCTAAAAACATTAAAATGTATTACTGGCACGCGAAACCTTAAATTAGAGTGAATAAATGAAGATTCGGCACACCACTTCTGAAAGGTTGCCGACCCCTGCTCTTGTGTAAGAATTCGCACACCCCTCGTGCAGGGCACTGTCCCCCGTGCACAGCTGGGAGCACAGCGCAGCCAGGCTAGTGACTTACCCAGGGAGTTTTGGGAGGAGCCGGCACTAGGACTCAGGGCTCGTGAACCCCTGGCCCATCCTTCCCCCCCCCCCCGCCCCCCCCGGAGCACCTGATACTGACTCATTCCCAAGGTGCCTTGCTGGCCCTGGCGGCACTGGGCCGAGGCGGCCAGTGTGGTTCTGGCCGCTGGGCGTGTGAGGCAAAGGCAGGTGGAGACCAGCAGTCGGGGAGAGAAGGGGCAGGTGGACGATCACAGTAGAGTCCGAGTTGCTCTAGATTTACAGCAGGGGACACAGGCCAGTCATCAGTCTCTCGGTCCTATTTACACCCTCAGCCTCGCGCTGCCCAAGCTAGCAAAGCCTCACCTGCCCGCCAGAGACCGAGCAAAGGAGGAAAACACCTGCTGGCTCTGGATTGATCATATCAGGACCTCAGGGATTGAGAGGCAAGGGGGGAACTAGGGGAGAGTCACCAGGATGATGTTGTATGATCCCGATGTCTCCAGCAGCCCACAGTGGATGTGAATCTGTTCCTGACTCTACACGGTACAGACAAACACAGCGCCTCGTCCCCCCCTCAGCCACCGGGTGTAACCCAGGAGTGACCCACTGTCCCGATTCCCCTCGCACTCACCCCCGTGTAAACCAGGAGTAACCCACTGGGCCGATGTCCCTCGCACTCACCCCATGTACCCAGAAGTAACCCATTGGCCCGATTCCCCTTGCACTCACCCCTATGTAAACCAGGAGTAACCCCACTGACCCGATTCCCATTGCACTCACCCCCCGTAAACCAGGAGTGACCCACTGGCCTGATTTCCCTCACACTCACCCCCCGTGTAAACCAGGAGTAACTCCACTGGGCTGATTCCCCTTGCACTCATCTCAGTGGAAATCAGGAGTAACCCACTGGGCCTGGTCCCCACATTGCTCTCCCCCATGTAAATCAGGAGTGACTCCACTGAGCCGCCTTCCTTGTTAACCCCTGGAACTCAAACCCCTCACTGAGCAGCACAGGGCACCGTGAAGGTCCAAGCCGCCTGCCCCTGCCCTGCTGGCCCCACATGCCCTTTGCCCTGAGCACTCCCAGCACTCACGTCAGCGGCTTCTCCAGGCGGCTTCCTGCCGAGCCGACGATCTCCCCCAATGTGCAGAACGCCTGGCCCAGGAAATCCTGGCAGGGCAAAGGACCATGATGAGCATCAAGAATCCGGATTCTCCGCCCAGACCCCTCAACACATCAGCCCTGCTGGTGGCCTTCGTTGGAGCAGGGCAAACCATTCGGTTTTCATGAGAACGGGTCCTCACGGGGCAATGGCACCTTTGCACCAAAGGGGGGTGTTCCGGGGAGAATTCCAGCCTGGGACAGATGGGGAAATGTGTGCATTCCACGCCTGGGAAACTGGCTCTTTGCATGGCAAAATTTTGCAATGCAAATAGTGATTTATCTGCAGAGGGAGGGGGAATCACCTTGGGTTTCCATGGAGACAGCAAGAAGTGCGAGGAGGGAACACAGGAAATCCCACCCCCCAGGATGGTCACAGCACCTCCTGCCCCACCACTAGGGAGCCTGTGTCACAAAGCTCTGCGACTGGGATTTTCCATTAATGCTACTAGTAATGGGCCATTTGAATCCTACTGGCAGCCTGGGGTCTCAGTGTAAACGTAAAGATGAGATAGGCCCAAATGCAGATCCACGGACTCCCGGCTCCCCCGCTGGCCTCTGCTAACATGACGGGCTGCAGCCACACCCTGGGCACATCTGAGGGCCCTGTGCCCGGGCAATGATACGGGCACACAGAACAATCCTTGCCGCAGGTGGGAAGAGCTCTGGGAAGCTGGCAATGCAGCCTGGCATGGACACCTCATCTGTCCCCCACGGAGAGCCATCTCTACCCTCATGCTCTAGGCACCTGCTCAGCCAAATCCTGGTGCCCATGCCCCAAGGAGCATGGGCTGAGGAGCCATAGGGTGTGTCTCTTTGGGCCCAGCTTCTCTAGGGTTACCATCCATCCGTATTTCCCCGGACATGTCCGGCTTTTGTGTCTCTAAATAGCCGTCCCAGAGGAATTGGTAACAAGGTTAAAATGTCCGGGTTTTTTTTCTCCCTCGCCTCCCTCCCTCCCTTCCATGCAGAGTGCGGCTGCTGATTGGGCAGCTTGGCCGATTGAGCTGCTCCCATTGGCCTCCAGCAGCCAGAGCCCTCCTCTTCTCCCCCCTCCCTCTGTCTGCAGCCCTGTGTAACTCACAAACTGACCCACCAGGCAGCGTGTTTTGCAAACACGTGGAGCCAGAATGGTAAGGGGAGTCTGGGGGGGGGGCAGTCAGGGAGCGGGGGAGTGTTGCATGGGTCCCCGGCCTCCACCTGCCACCCCCCCCTCCGCGCGTGTCCTGCCCTCCGTGCCCCCCTTTCCCTGCCTCTCCCTTGCCTGCTTGTACTGCCAGAGCCAGCAGCAACTGCTGTCTGCTGCCCCTGGGTCCTAGCATCCCCCATCCCCTAATGGGAAGACAGGCTGCCCTTACCCTGCCCTTCCACCCTAGCCCCGAGCCTCTCCAACGCCCCAAATCCCTCATCCCCAGCCCTCATCCCCCCGCACCCAAATCCCTAATGCCCCAGCCCTGAGCCCCCTCCTGCATCATGAACCCCTCATCCTCAGCCCCAACCCTCATCCCCCCACACCCTAATCCTCTGTCCCAGCCCTGAGCCCCCTCCTGCATCATGAACCCCTCATCCTCAGACCCATAGCCCTCACCCCTGCATCCCCTCCTATCCCCAAACTCCCTCCCAAACCCCCTCCCCCCTTCCCACACACCCCCTCCTGCCCTCAACTCCCTCCCAAAGCTTGCACCCCCTCCCTTTGCACTGCCTCCCACCGCCAAACTCCATTCCAGAGCCTGCACCCCTCACCCCCTCCTGCACACCCACCCCTTGCCCCAGCCTGGAGCCTACACCCAACACCCAAACTCTATCCCAGAACCTGTACCCTGCACCCCTCCTGCACCCTAATCCCCAGCCCAGGGCCTGCACCCCAGACCTCCTCCCCTCCCAGAGCCTTAGGCAGGTGGGGGTGGGTGGGTTCTGGGCACCACCAAAATTTCTACAACCCTGCCACCCATGCGAGTGGATAAGGTTCAGGGCAGTCAGGGGACAGGTAGGGTCCTAGGGGCGGCAGTTAGGGTGGGGGTTCTCAGCAGGGGGCAGTCAGGGGGTGGGAAGTGGGAGGGAGTGGATGGGGGTGGGGCTAGGGCGGGCTTCCCCCTCCCCCCCCCCAGTGTCCTCTTTTTTGATTGTGGAAATATGATAACCCTAAGCTTCTCGCCCTGGGCAGCCCGGGTCCCTGGTGGGGCACTAGGCTGGACGGGGGCAGGGCGAGAGGGATGAGACCAGCTCTCAGGGCGGAGGGGGCAAGGAACATGCTCTTACTCACATGCTTCGAGAGGTCGGGGCTTTTGGAATCCACGTCGTACCTGCAGGGGGGAGTAAAAACCACATGACACATGGCCATAGCCCCCCTCCGGCAGGGCCTAGCACTCCCCATCACCACCAGGCAGCTCCTGGGGCAGCGCACGGCTTCCTGCTTGGGGGAAGGGCCTTGAACCGGGGTCTCCCACGTCCCATGGGCGCACCCAGGCCCCTAGCAGTGGGCTAGGCTGGGGAGTCGCTTTCCAGCGTCCGGGGCTGGGAGATCTGACCGTGATACACAGGGGGATGTTCCCCCCCATGCACCAGGCCAGCGCACCACTGAGCTGTCACACAGGCCGTCACGACAGGCTCTCACTGAATGTGGGTGGGATTTGAGCACCTGAGCAAAGCCCCAGCCAGGGTCTTTCGCTGTGCCCATGGGGGGTTGTTATTGTAGGGTCTTCCCTGAGCTGCAGCATTTGCCATTTTCCCCTCAGAGCCTCCCATCCCCCCTTCTCTGCAGGGCCGGCCCTGGCACTCACAGGTCGAAGCGCAGGCTTTGTTTCTCTTCAAAGAAGTAGTCGAGGATGAACTTGCGCACAAAGTCAGGGTTCAGGGTGTTGTCGATGACCTCAGTCCTGCCAAACTGCAGGGCGAGAGAGACGCTAGTTAGCCGGGATGGCGTCCTCGGGGCCCAGGAGCACTCGGGGAGCAGAGTCAGGGACCCCAGTTTTGGGCTTCAACAGGGCACAGTTAGACTAAGCCTAAGATTGAGAGCTGGTAGCTGCCCACCCCTCTGACCTTTCCCGGCCAGGAGAGGGGAGAACCCTGTGCGCCGGGAGACAGGGAGGGAGGAGCAAAGACTGGGGGAAGAGAGACTCATTGAGGGGGCAGACACCTCTTGGTGTCTCCAGCTGCTAATTTCTGGCTCATGCCACAATGGTGCTGGCGCAGGCAGGTGCCCTAGCACAGATCCCACATGGGGAGAGTTCAGGAGCCTGTGTGACTAAGCCCCAAGGCACATCAATTAAGCAGCTGATAATTATACGTCATGTGTCCCCCTGAGCACAGAATAGCTGGGTGGACTCGCACACCTCTCCCGCCAGCTGCAAATTCATGGCTTCTCGGGGCGAGACAAAGCCCAGAATAGGCATGGGGGCCGTGTGCGCATGCAGCTAGTACTAAGGGGGATCCTGGCTGCGGGATCAGGGTCTGCACCGGGAGCCATTCCAGAGAGAATCCAGAGCCAGCAGCAGCGTCAATGAAAGGGAAAATGACACCAGGGGCATGATCCTGGAACTGGCGAGAGATGCTGATGCCCCTCACTCCCGACCCGCAGCCCCCTGCTATACCAGCCCTAGGCTCCCCATACACACAGCTCTGCTGGTGCCCCTCACTCCCGACCTGCAGCCCCTGCTATCCCAGACCTGCCCCCCCCCCCCCAGCAGGGGTAAGAATTCAAGAGCTTCACATTCATGTCACGTGTGATCTAAACTGGAGTTCAGCTCCGCTCTCCAGTGGGGAGATGCCAGCAGCACATTGGCCCTACTCGGAAAAGAGGGGGAGGAACTCGGGGTTTTCTCAGGCACCCTGGGCATCGGGGCCCACCTGTGCATGTAGCAGCATCCCGAGTGCACTGTGCATGTAGCAGCATCCCGAGTGCACGCTGGGGACACAGTGCTTGTGTGTTCTGGGGGCACATGGAGACGTCAGGGATGTAGACTCTGCCCTTAGCAGCAGCAGCAGCTTTGCACTTGCACCTAGCGGCTGCGACGGAGACCAGGGTCCCATTGTGCTCAGGGCTGTACGTACGCACACCAGAGAGCGTCCCCGCCCTGCAGAGCTGGCAGCACAAACTGACAAGACAGCAGGAGGGTGGGAAGGGAAGCAGAGACCCAGAGAGGGGAAATGACTTGACCAAGGTCCCGCAGCAGGTCATTAGCAGAGCCAAGAATGGATCCCACGGTGAATTCCTGGCCCTGATGAAGTCAATGGCAGACCACTCCTTGATCCAGCAGAGCCAGGATTTCACCCCAAGGCTCTGGGCACCAAATCCAGCACTCTCTCACCCAGCCCCTGCTGTCTCCTGTTGGGGCAGTGGGACTTCCCCCCGGCCCAGCAGCCACGAGTTGAGTGGCCAGAGCTGGCCCCTGGGCTTTCCTGTTTGATGCTGCCTATGGCAGGGCCATCCAAGCCTGCTCGAGTGTTTCCTGGCACCCCTGGGGCTGCGGCAGGCACCGGCAAAGGTTAATGGGATTCCCATCCCGCCTGGTGCTCACACAGAGGCTGTTTGCTGAGCCCACTCTTTAATATCCTGAAAGCTCTTGGCTAACAATGCAGTAACCCGCCCTGCTCCGCTCCCAGACAGCACATTGGTCCCCAGCCTCTGGCGGCGGCACTGAGACCTTTGAGGCATTTGAACAGGGTGAAGGCTGCTCCAGGGAATCCCTGATGTGCAAACAAGGCGATTCCATCTTCAAATCCTTGGGCGGGGGGGTGTCAAATGACAATGCGAATATCCCAATTCCTGAGCACAATACACATGCTGAGCTAGATCCGGAGCTGGTGTAAACTGGCAAAGCTCCATCACATTCCATAGCGCTGTGTTCATTTACACCCGCTGGGCAGGGCCGGCTCCAGGCACCAGCTTGGTAAGCAGGTGCTTGGGGCGGCTGCTCGGGAGAGGGGCAGCACGTCTAGCTATTCAGCAGCAATTCAGCAGACGGTCCCTCACTCCCACTGGGAGCAAAGGACCTTCTGCCAAATTGTCACCACAGATCGCGATTGCGGTTTTGTTGTTGTTGTTTTGTTTTGTTTGGCTGCTTGGGGCGGCCAAAACCCTGCAGCCAGCCCTGCCGCCGAGGGCCTGGGCTATAGATCAGAACCCTCACAGCCCCCTCCCCTGGGGGCACAGGCAGGTGCAGTATCACTAACCCAGCCTTACTGATGGAGAAATTGAGGCACAGAAAGTGAAAGTGATTTGTCCAGGGTCACCCAGTGAGTTGGGGGACCTGGGGTGCTGAGATCTGGCAGTGATGGGTTGACTAGAAATACCATAGATGGATGGATGGATAGATATTACAAACACCTGTGAGTATGCAAATGAATTGTGTAAATCTAGCTTTCCCTGTTTCCAAGGCTTCCCTGCTTTCTGCATTTCTCCCCAAAGGACTGATCAGTTTCATGCTTTTTCTTTAGTCAGTTTCACTTGCGGGTTCTCCTCCCCGGTGCAGGAACATTGGGCCGGACCCTCCCCGAGTGTAAATCCCCCTGCCCCTGTCCCAGAAAATGCAGCAATGTCAATTTACCCCAACTGAGGATTGGGTCAGCCTCACTGGCAGGGGTGAGCGGGGGTCAGCCCCCCACCAGTCCCTGCATTGACCAAGAACCATCACGGCTCCATGACAGCTGCCTGGGGATAGGTGAGGTCAGAGGATAGGAAATAATTGGTACCACTGGGGATAACTGATAGTTGTATGATGGTGACCCCGACAATTACCCTCCCAGTGGGTCAGTGATGCTGGTAGCCTCCGATGAGGAATATGAGGGAGAGAAATGAGTGACCCACTCACGAGTCACGTGTGCTCAGGAAACAAGGGGTCATTCTGCCCACTTAGTCTGACCGCATCCAGGGATTCCTGCAGCCAGCCCATAGCTGACAGTTGAGCTAGCGCGTATCCAGTCAGTGCTGGGGCCACGGTTAGCTCTCACCTCAGACCCATGGCCTCTGCCTGTGCCCCTGCCGCTGCTCTCACTGGCTGGCCAGGGACCTGAGCCAAACCCCAGGGAAGTCAGTGGAAAGTCTCCCCAGCCCAGATCCTCAAAGGCTCCTACGTTCCACTGAAGTCAATGGGAGTTACGGGCCCAAGTGCTTTTGAGGAGCTGGCCCTGCCGGCTCCACTGGGTGCTAGGGACCAAGCCAGGGCTCGTTGCAAGGAGAGGGACCAGCGGACTTGCTGTTAAATGAAGAACAGTTTCAACTCCCCATTGACTGTCTCAGCACCTCCTCTGCTCAGCTGGCACAATCTGCTGCTGATGGGGCCTTAACGAGCCAGCCAATTGTCTTGGACAAGGCTCCGAAATTACCTTTCCTCCCACGGAACTGTGTCACCTGCACGCAGCTGTCGCTTGGCTCAGCTATTGAGGCCAGGTCTGCAGGGTTTGTGCTAACTGGGCCTCCGAGCCACCTGGGACTGCCGGAGCCGAATCCGGGCTCCAGGCGTGTGGTGGGAACGGAGAGGCGGATGCCTGGTGCCGCACCTAGGGAGGCCCAGCTGTTCCTGGAGCCTGGGGGAGGGGGTCAGCATTCACTTTCCTAAGCTAAGGAGGATTGGACCTGGCTGGAACATGGATGGGAGACTTCCCAGGAAGACACAGGGCAATGCAGCCAAGCAGACCGAATACTCTAGCCTAGAGCAGGCCTCAGTGGCTGAGGCTGGGCTGGGCTGGCCTTTCCCACGCTGAGGGCCTGGTGCCCAGTGTGCCCTGATCGAACCTCCAACAGCCCCAGAATCCCCATAGCTGTGAACGCGATGCAGGGCCACCTTGGCCTGGTAAAGGGAAGCACACACCTGGATCTAGGGCAGGGTGAGATTTTAGCTTCTGCCAAGGAGCCCCTAGGGGTGGCACTACTCAGGGGTGGGGGAACCAGCTGGCCAGCATCTGATTTTCAGAGGTGCTGAGAACCTGCAACTTCCAGTGGAATTTGGGGGCTCAACACAGCAGTAATTCTGGCCTCACGGTGGTGCTGGGTGCCTTGGGAGTCAGTCGGGGGCTCTTCCGCCCATGCCCATGGCCTCAGCATGGCGGGGCCCAGCCCAGGGACAGCTCTGCCTCTGCTGTGAGCACTGCCTAGGTGTCTAGGCGAACCAGTCCCTTTAGAGGCACCCGGGAGCTCTGGGAGGGGCCGTTTAGGCATACAGGGGCGTGGGCAGTGTCATGGGCAGAGGAGAGCCTTGGTTCTGGGCCAGCTCCACCCATCTGACCCCCTATACCCCGGCTGGAAAATGGGGGGTATTTTCTGTGAAAAATTCTTGAAAGAAATCAGGACATTTTCATTAAAAGCCACATTCTGTCTGGCCTATGTGCAAGGCCACTTGCACACGCAAGCACTGCTCTGGCACGCGCGTGTGCATGCACACAGTCACTTGGCAAACCTCTCGCAGGAAAACCAAGTGTTCTGATCTTAAAAGCCCAGTCTCCAGTCAGCCCATCTTCCCAGCCTCCCCTGGCTGGGAGCCACACGGCTACTGCCCTCTTGCCCAGCCCGTGTCTTGCTAATGTGCTCGCCCCAGGCCCAGCTGAAGTGCTTTTAAGATTCTGGCACTGATGCGATGCGGCTTTGCCAGGCAACCCTCCGGTTGCTGCTGAGCTTTGGGACCCTGCCAGACCCACCCTGGCGCGCCGAGGGGGAGTGGGACCGAACGAGCAGACTCCTTCCAGCCCAAGCAGAAGGACTGTGGCATGAGGGCCCGATCCTGCCCCGGCCATACAGCTGCAGCTCCCATTGGCTTCCCCTGGAGCAGTGTACACGTCTCTGAGCCCTGCACTGCACTGTGCCCACCCAGTCCGTTCGCCCCGCAGAGGCAGCGTTATCCAGTGGTTATAGCACAGGGCTGCAGCCCTGTGCTATAACCACTGGATAACGCTGCCTCTGCGGGGCGAACGGACTGGGTGGGCACAGTGCAGTGCAGGGCTCAGAGACGTGTACACTGCTCCAGGGGAAGAGACTTGGCTCCATTCCCAGCTTCCTCAGTGACTGGCTGTGTGACCTTGAGTGAATCCCAGCCCCACTTGGTGCCTCAGTATCCCCATCTGCACTAGCCCATCCATGAGTTCAGCCCCCCACTCCTCCAGGAGAAACTGCTCTGAACAGGCAAAGCCCTATATAACTGCAATAGAAATACTAATGGCTCTTGCTCCAGGAGCAGAGATCCAGGGCATGGGGCGGGGGAGGAAAATACCTTGGCGTCATTGCCAAGGGGCACACGTAGCCAGGCCAGCACTGCCCAAGGCAGATGGAGCCCACCCTAGTGCTGGGCTGCCAGGGATTGACCCTGGGGCCACGTGAGGTGCAGAACCCCCCACTCTCCCCTGAGCGCAGCAGCGTTATCTTTGGAGCGTGGCTGCCAGCGCTGGTGTGACCTGTTTCTAATCACAACAGCAGCCTTTCCATCATCTTCCGCACCTGGGGCCACAGTTTCCTTCCCAGGCAAAGGGGGCATCTCTCTTGAGGGCAAGTGCACAGTTCAGGCTGAAGGGGGCGGGAGCGGGCTGTTCCCACTGCTCCGAGCACATATAGCAGACACCCAGCTGTGAGCCCCGCTGCCATTGTGCTGGGGGCAGAGACAAGCCCAGGAGAGCAAAGCCCCCCACAGAAACCCAGACAGTCCTAGATTCCCAAGGCCAGAAGGCACCACTGTGATCGTCCAGTCTGAGCTCCTGCTTAGCACAGGCCAGCGCCCCGCCGCCAGCGACTCCTGCATTGAGCCCAGAACTTCTGTGTAAACTAGGGCAAATCCATTAGAAAGAGCCTATGGGAGCTATTCCAGAACAGGTTACTCCACACTAGCCATGCTGGTGGATTTCCCCATGTCAACATGGCCTCGGGAATCTTCTCCCCACGTAGGTGCTCAGAGGCCATGATCCAGTCTCTGCTCACACCGACCTCCTGGCCAAGTGTCGGGGGAGGGGGTCCCTTTATAGGCATGTCCTATAGAACTGAACAGGAAGTGAAACCCTTTCTCCAGGGTTTAGGAGCCATCCTATAGATGCGAGTAGCCAATACCATACCTGATGCTGAACTTTATAGGGTCTTTCCAAAACCCGAGAGCCAGATCACTTCTCTATAGGCGTATAAAATGACCTAGAGAACCCTACTGCCATAGGATTTTTCCCTAAGGACGATGGGCTATTTTAATGCACTACTAGTGCTTCTAGTCTGTACTGAATGTTATTTGCTCTCTCGAGTGTAACTTACAACAGAGGCAAAAGCAGGAGGGTTTGATCACAGCTGAATTCCAGCAAGGCCCAATTCTGCGAGCTGCTGAGCTCAGTGGATGCTCAGCCCCTCAAGGGTCACTAGCAGCTGTAATACCTATTTGCTATTTGATGCCTCTTTTTCCCTTAGGGCCACAGGGTGGGCTCCATGGGCAGCTTTGCCTGGGCCTGATCCAAGTCCCACTGGAGCAACGGGGTGCCATCAGGAGCAGGATTGGGATGTTTGGGCGAGGAGCCTAAACCCGCTGCAGAGGGAGCATCCAGCTGCTGACACGGATTATTCCGTACCCCTGTACAATTGTAACACAAGGGCTAGCTCCCCCGCTGGTGCTGCTCCCCCCTTATTTGCATAAGTAATTGCTAGCCTATTAATGACTCATTGGGGATGCTGCACACCATACAGCAGCACCATGGAGCTGGATTGCATGGGAAACCTCAGCACAATCGCTTCAATATAGACAGATCCAAATGGGCTGTGTCTGATCCTGCAGGAGGCTGACCCTCCTCTGCATTCGCTGAGAGCCCTCAGTACCTGGTTATTCCTCTCGTGCCAACATGACTGGTGTCAAGGGCCCAGGTCCTCAAAGGATCCCATTGGAAGTTAGGTGCCTTGGAGGATCTGGGCCGAGGTATCGCTTATTTCCTTTCCTGTGCAGGAAGAGTTGAACCATTTATACCAGTCTACCTGCATCCACACTAGGGGGCGCTGTGCTGCTGTGACTCTGGAAGTTCAGCTGACGTGGTCCCCATTTGGGATGGAGGTCTGCACCCAGTCTGCAGGGTGAGACCCTGTCCAACATCCCGCCCTTTGCATCTGTTAGTGGAGCACTTCGCAGCGGGTACCACGCAGGAATCCGTTACACCTCATCATTCCCCTAGGACCTGGGGGATTCACAGATCGTGTGAGCAGGCCCTCTGACCTCCTGCATCACACCGGGAATTCCTGCATCCAGCTCAGAGCCTGCAGCTGAGCCAGAGCAGAGCTTTGAGAAAGAGATACCTGACCTCAATTTAAAAATCTCACATGGTGACCACACACCCCCATTGATAACTTGATCCAACCATTAATCACCCTCACCATCAAAATTGTGCTCCTTATTTCTAGTCAAACATGTCTAGCTTCTGCTTCCAGCCGTCGGATCTCATTACTCCTTGGCGGGCGAGCTGGTAATGTAATAATGCCAGCGCAGTGCTGGTACGCTTGTCCTTCACAGGGGTAAACTGTGGCAAAGGGCCTTGACTCCAGTGCAAGGCAGAGACTGATCTAAGAGACGCCCGCCCCAGCTCCAGGCATGTGCTGTGAGCACTGATCACTACTCTCCGCGCCTGGCGGGGCGGAGCGCAGCGAGAGCCAATGGACTGGGAGAGGCGCCCCACAGTCACAGCTGGTTTGGAAGAACATTAACAGCAGCGTTAGTTCTCAAACCAGCCTGAATGACACTGAAAAGAAAAATTAGATCTCTTCCCCCAGAAAAACAGCCTTTCTCCCAGACAGCTTTGTTAACCCTTCCTAGGCGCTTTGTTTATTATTCCTTGCACCTTCTACACAACTGCCCAGTCCTGGGCTCCAGGGGCAGGTTTGAAAAGGTATTTAGGTGCCTAACAAAGAGAGAGGTGCACAGTGGGATCATCAAAATGCCAGGTCACCGACGGAGCATTTGAGCCCGTCTGCTGGCGCCTTGTTGAGGAGACCCAGGCAAAAGCAAGGAGCTGTTTGTTCGAGGTCTCTGCTCCCATCTCACGCAGGCAGTGGGCTGGGCACTGCATGTACACACCCAGGCCAAAGGAGAGAACAGGTGACCGCCCAGTGGCCTTGGAGGACAAGAAGACAGGCTGGAAATCCAGAGGGGAATAGCCACCTCCGACCAGTGGAGCTGCATAGTTCTCCCAATGATCAGCGGCAACCTGCCACCAAAAGAGAGAGCACCAGGGATTTCCTGTCAGGAACCCACGGCCACCTAGCACTGCCACAGCACCCAGATTCCCTCTCCCCAAAGAACACAGGCCCCTCCTACTTAGGCTAAAGGAGAATCTCCATTCATTTTTTGCAGTGTAGGGGTTATGACATCCAACAGAGAAGAGCTGATTCCACCCCTAGAGGGCAGTGTGATATACATACTCTCCAGTTCTTTACACTATTTAAGTTTTGCCAACACTTGTGTCCCTTGTCCCACCAATAACGTGTATTGAATTGCATCAGAGAAATAAATATACATGTTGCTTGTACACGATGTCTTCTTCTAGAACTCAGTACAGCCAGGTAATGACTAATTTCATGATAGCGGCTTTTATTCTTTCACTGCATTCTCATTGCTGTTCTCACTATCAGCCAAGGAGCCTTGGTATTTATCAGAAATATTTATACTCTCTTGATTGAAGACACCAAACACAATATCCAATTAAGGCTCATTTTCGGGGAATTGGAAGCGCTTGCCAGCCAATTTGAACTTTATCAGCTGACTCATTCTCCAGAGAAGTCTGTTCCGCTTTTGGAATGACACAGAGCGCCCTCTAGTGGTTACCACTGATGTGAGCCAGCAGCTTACCTGAGACCAGGGGGTGGTGTTGACCAAGTACCTGCTTTGCACAGCCAAGGTCATGAGTTCCAGTCCTAGTAAAGGGAAGCAGTGAGGTGTACTGGTTAGGGCACAGCCCAAACAGACAGGAAATGCTGGGCATGTTCCTGACCTGCTGTGTAACCATAGCTCCTCGCTATGCTTCAGGCTGTACACGGGGGATAATGCCATTACCCACCAGCATGGGGCGCTCTAGGCCTGACTGACCACAGCGAGCACCACTGAGAACGTTACAAGTGTCACAACTCGAGTCACCAGTGCTGAGAGGTGCAGTGGGCAGGGACTGGTCTAGTGACCCAGGAGTCCTGGCTTCTATTCCTAGCACTCACTGATCTGCTGCAGGCCCTTAAGCAAGATGAAGAGGACGCATCACTGATACAGAACAAGCTGGATTGCTTGGTAAGCTGGGTGCAAGCAAACCATATGCGCTTTACTATGGTCAAATGTAAATGCATCCATCTAGGAACAAAGACTGTCGGCCATAATTACAGGATGGGGGACTCTGTCCTGGGAAGCAGAGAGTCAAACAGATTTGGGGGTGGGTGGGGATCGACAATCAGCTGAACAGGAGCCCCCAGTGTGACCCTGTAGCCAAAAAGGCTAATGCAACCCCGGGATGCATAAACAGGGGAATCTCGAGTAGGAGCAGAGAGTTGATTCTCCCTCTGTATTTGGCACTGGTTGGACCACTGCTGGGATCCTGTGTCCAGGTCTGGTGCCCACAATTCCAGAAGGATGTTGATAAATGGGGGAGGGGTCAGAGAAGAGTCATGAGAATGATTAAAAGATTAGAAAACCTGCCTGAGAGTGATTGATTCATGTAGCTCAATCTATTTAGCTTAACAAGGAAAAGCTTATGGGGTGACTTGATCACAGGTACCTACAAGGGGAACAAATATTTGATAATGGGCTCTTCAGTCTAGCAGAGAAAGGTCTAACACGCGCCAATGGCTGGACATTGAAGCTAGACAATTCAGACATGAAATAAGGGGTGATTTTTTCCACAGGAAGGGTAATTAACCCCTGGAACAATTTTCCAAGGCCCGCAGTGGAGTCTCTGTCATGGACAATTTGTAAATCCAGCCGGACTGTATTTCTAAACACAGGGCCGGCTTTATGACCCGTGGGGCCCAATTCCAATACCCAGCGGCTGATGAAGAGATGGATGGATGGGAGGGTGTGTACAAGAAGAGATGATTGATGCATGGGAAGATGGATGGATGGATGGTGAAGAGATGGACAGGTGGGAGGGTGTGTACAGGAAGAGATGGATGGAGAAATGATTGGATGGATGGACAGGTGGAATAGTGCGTACAGGAAGTGATGGTGAAGAGATGGGAGGATGGATGGATGGATGGTGAAGGGATGGATAGGTGGGAGGTGTGCACAGGAAAGCTGGGGCAGGGTCCATCCACTCTGTTCGGGAGGGGCTATGCCGAGGAGGGCCGTATAAGCACAAGCAGGAGACAGGCAGTGCACAAGGGATGCTGGCTCTCAGCTCACCCCCACGCTAAACCAGGCAGCAGGAAATAACAACGAAAACAAGCCACAGGGTTGAGCCAGAGAAGCAAAACCCCTGAATGCGCCTGGCAGACCTCCCCTCCCCCCTCCAGTGCTCCCCACGCCCGGCTGCCCCTTCCACGCGGCTCAGCCAGTGCTTGCCTCTGCTCTGCTTTTCTCTCTAGTTGTGGGAAGCTCAGATCTCCCCAAGGCTCTGGAGTGCTGGTTGCACTGCTAATGTCACCTCGCCGAGAGCGTGTCCAATCCTCCCCTGCTGCAGGGCCGCAGCTCTGATGGGGGGGAGTCCATGCTGGCATGGGATGGGGGGAGAAGCTACTGTCAGCTGAGGGCGGGGATGGGATGTGATTCTCCTGCTCATGAAAATGAAGGAGAAAAGGTGCTAGAGACAGGTGTGATGTGCACAGCTGCTCCGCCAGTGCCCCTCAGTCCCGACCCACAGCCCTTGCTAGCCCAGCCCTGGGCTCCCCCTCAAACTCTGCTGGTGGCCCTCACTCCTGAGGCACCTGCCCAGCAGTGGGTCTGGCCCAGCATGGGCTGGCAGACATCTGAGAAGGGAGTCGGACAGGGGAGAAGAGGAAGAACTCATCACTTCTAATTGACTTCCCAGCTAACGAAGCAATCAAGAATGGGCTGAGCCAGCCTGTGGCCGGGGCTGTGTGCAAAGACCCAGCTAATGTAAATCACACTGCTCCTGGATTCCACCTCTGCCACGCCCACACAGGGCCACTGAAACCAACTCAGTTCCCCGGCTGTCCAGGAGGCCCTGCAATGCCCAGTCTGGATCCCCCGAGCTAGGCTCCTGCTCTCGTCTGCTCCAGTGAAGCAAAGTCCTCCCCAGCGTGCCTCGGCTGGCGTCACAGCAGGTAGGGGTCTAGCCCAAGGCAAGGAGCATTGGTGTGCTGGGTTTGCACTGGTGGCCCGCCCAGGGGCCATGCCATGCTCTGCACTGTGAGTCTCCCTCAGACTGAGTTGCCATAGTTCACCTTCGGGAGATGAGAGTCTCCTTGCCAGGCAGAGCTGGCAGGAGGCATTTCCTGCCCTGGGGCTCCGGGGCAGCAAGAGTCTCATCTGAGTCGGCTGAGACCTTCAAACTCATCCCACTTGTGCAGCAAACAGAGCTGAACCCAACTCTTCCCCACGGACCGAACCACACACATTGCTGGCTCTGCACAGATGGGAAGCCAGCCAGAGGCCAGCTGTCCTCCAAACAGCCATGCACTGAAGCAGGTGAGCTAATCACTGGGAAAAGCGGCTCCCAGGTTCATCTGCCAGCAAAGCCGGGACAGACAAAGACCGCTGGTGGCTGGAGGGTCTGGCAGTGGCAGCACTCCGATCCCCAGTTCAGCCCAGCAGAGGTATCCTTGTGACCAGGACAGAGGCGTGCAACAAGCCAGCAGAGCAGATCAAGGCTGGCTGATGTTCTGCTGTTACTAACTAGGTGGCAGGAACGCAGGGATCTAACGCTCTGTCCCTTCTGGTTTCTCTCACTGTCTAGCAGCGTCCTGGTCTCTTTCTCACACACACAAATATCACCTCGAGGACCGACCTTGAAGCATATGAAAGTGTGAGGGACCCAGGAGGCTGCCAGCATCTTGGCAAGGGAAGTTTGGCTCACTGTGTGGGGCTTGTGCCCCCTGAAACCTGCTGAGCAAGAGCTCCTGGTGTGGCGCCGAGGCCAAAGGGCTAACACCAGCCTGCGATGTGTCACCAAGCTGGAGCCAGAGCAGGGAGACATTATGGCATCTGTGCTTGGCACTGCTGCGACCGCTGCTGGAGCCTGTGTCCAGTCCTGGGGCCCCCAGCTTAAAGAGGATGCTGGTCAATTGGGGAAGGTTTGGAGGGGTGGAACCATGAGAACGAGTGAAGGGTTGAAGAACATCCCTTATAGGGAGAGACTCCAGGAGCTCATTCTGCTTGGCTACAAGGAGGCCCAGGGGTGGCTTGATCACAGTCTAGAGGTACCTTCGTGGGGAACAGCAATGGGATAATAGATGCTCTAGCAGCCGGAGGTCTCACAAGAGAAGGTGGCTGACGCTGAAGCGAGATAACAGCAGACTGGAAGGAAGGTGCAGAGTCTAACAGAGCGGGGGAATTAGCCAGTGGAACAACTGACTAAAGGGCGCGTGCGGTGGGTTCTGCAGCACGGCAGTTTGTAAATCGGGGGGGGGGGGGTCACTGCTCTAGGGACTCTTCCAGGGCCTGTGCTAGCCAGTGGGTTGGACTAGATGATCACAGTCGTCCCTCCTGGCTTTATAAGTGATAAAACTCCTGATACATGAACCGCACACACACGAGCACACACTCACACCGGGACACACATGCACGCACACATGCACACGGACACACACACATGCACACACACAGACATGCACACACGTGCACACACATGCACAAGCACACATGCGCACACACATGCATTCAGCTCCTATGTCACAAGAGCCCTTCCTACTCTTTTCAATGCTGACAGCTCCCCACTTCCTCCCACAGGCACTTCCTGTGTCACAAACTGCGTGGCCTGTCTGGCTGCCAGGCATCGGTAAAACAGCCTCCCCCCCCACAGAGAGCCCCAGAGCAGGGCCCAGCTGTTCGCACAAGCTCTTTGTGCACCCGAGTGGAGAGCCCGGTGTTGTCAGGCCGGAGCCAGGCACATGGGAGTCTAGCCCAAAGGGGTCTCTTCAACACCAGGGGAGCATATTGTGGGAACAGGGGTCCTAAAGAACTCTGGAGGAGAAGGACTTCAGGTGCGATGGTTCTACTGTGTGTGTGTGTGTGTGTGTGTACAAGTGTATTTGTGTGTACATGTGTAAACGTGTGTGTATGTGTGTTTGTGGGTCTGCTGATGGGTATGGGCTTGTGTCTGAGCGCTCACATGTATCTGTGCAGTCACGTGTGTTCGTGTTTAGTCACACACGTGTGCCCATGTATCTGCTGACCTGTCCACCACTAATCACTGGAGCTCTCCGTTATTAACCGCTCATGTTCAAATACCCCCCATTCTGGGGCTGCTGCCCCCAGCACTGTAGCCCCTTCCCCCCACAGAGCCTGGGTGGCTGCAAGGCAGAGCTGCTCTGATCACCGCGCCAGTCACAATTGACAAGCATGGACCCGAGGAGCAGCCCACATTGCTGTGCATGGCGCTGGGCACGTCAGCCTCGCATTCGTACTCTGGGTGGCTGGTTACGTCAGTCTGCAGGGCCTCTCCTCCCAGGGAGAGCAGGAGTCCCGCTGTAGACTTCCTGGGGCCTGGGTGGCATGCGCAGCACTTCCCCACAGACAGGCAGGCAGGCAGCCCCAGACAGCCCCCCAGGACACCAGACTTAGTGTGCACACACACACACACGTACACACACAGCCCCATGCTGCAGGATGTTTTCACCCTAGACACATGCACACAACACTGCCGAGGCTGGGAGCGAAAGAGGCCAGCTGAGAAGCGGGTCTGGTTTTCTGAGCTCAGCCAAGCTTGAGGCAGGATGTGGGGTGGGGAACAGGCTGAATCCTGCCCCTTCCCCCAACCCCACCAGGCTGTTCCTCCGGACTTTCCTTACTCAGTTTGCTGGATATTTTGCCCTTTTCTGGGGACCTTTCAGTGAGACTCTCAACGCGCTTTGCAGACAATACTGGAGTCCCTCTCACAGTTCCCATGTCAGCAGCATTAACCTCCTTTTGCAGATGGGAAACCGAAGCACGTCACAGTGAAGAGACTCACTCGAGATTACAGAGCAAATCAATGGCAAAGCTGGGAATGGAGCCAGGGGCCCACAAGCTCTCACCACTGATCCCAACTGCCTCTCACCTCTGCGCCCCACCCAGGACCCAGCTTCTCCCACAGAAATAGGAAAAAATGGCACAGTTCTTACCTCTCTCCACTGCTTGGTCTCTATCCCCTGGGTATACAGCACACACACTGGGGGGAAAGAGAACAGGCCGCAGGTTAACGTGGACAGTTGGACTGGTACATGCCTCTCCTTTGGGGCGTCTGGTCCAGCAGACCGGAGCCTTCCTCCCACTCTGAGGAAGGAGAGGGTGGGGCTCTAGTGTCGCCTTTTTGATTTGGAAGCCAAAGATTTTGGTCCGTCAAGGGGATCTCTCTGGCTCCCCCCCCCCACACACACACACACAGGTCAGCGTTAGCTGCATCACAACTAGCACCCAGCGGCTCCCACCAGGGCCCCATTGCTCTACAGGCTCTACTATGAGATATTCCCCACCCCAAACAGACCAGACAGACAGAGGGTGAGAGGGGAAATTGAGGCACAGAGAAAGGAAATGACTTGACCAAAGTCATCCAGCTGCTAGTGGCAGAGGCAGGAATAGAAGCCCAAGTCCCAGCCAAATGCCCTGACCATGGGGCCACGCTGATGCTCCATCAGTGCATGCATTATTGCAGACATCGTTCCTACCTGTGGGTCACCGTGCCCTGCTCTGAGTGCAGTTACACCCCTCAGATGCCTGCTGCCCCCCTGCCCCACAGATCAGCACCAAGGAGGCTGAGTCTAGGCCAAGCTGCCTAACCCAGATTCTTCTGAAATGGTTTCAGCACAGGCCAGGCCTTCCCCAGCACTGACAGGGCATTGCTCAGAGGCCTGGGCGGAGTCTCCATGCCCGCCTAGCATGTGCCCAGAGCAGGGACTGCTAGTGTTACCCGACTGCCTTTAAAGAAGCCCAGAATCACTGACCAGACCCAACACACATGGGACCAGAAACTGGGGACCTCTGCTCCAGGTGTGGGAGGAACAGGGGCTTCCCCCAGCAAGGCTGACAGGAGCCATGCTGAGCTTGCCCGGCTGACAGCGTCTCCTTGCCCAACTCAGGGGGCGGAATGAATTGCCCCAGGGGATCTGACAGGCGGCTGAGTGGCAGCCAAAAGACCAACCAGAGTAGGGTGACCAGACAGCAAGTGTGAAAAACCGGGACAGAGGGTGGGGGGTAATAGGAGCCTATATAAGAAAAAGCCCCAAATATCGGGACTGTCCCTTTAAAATTGGGACATCTGGTCACCCTAAACCAGAGATTATTCTGTGTCGTGGCATAGCCTGGCCCAGGGAGCCGCTCCCTGGGCAGCTCCATGTGAGCAGCACAAGCTGCTGCTGGCCTGGGGATCCCCACCCAATGCTACCCCGCTCCCTCCCCGTGCCTGAGCACTAGCTCTGCAGCTCCCATTGGCTGGGAACCACAGCCAATGGGAGCTGTGGGGACGGCGCCTGCTGGTGGCAGCACACAGAGGCGCCTAGCTGTGCCTCCGCCTAGGAGCAGCAGGGATAGGTTGCCGATTGCAGGGAGCCGCCTGAGGTGAGCGCCACCCAGATCTGGCACCCCGAAACCTCTCCCGTGCCCAAACTCCCTCCCAGAGCCTGCGCCCCGCACCCCCTCCCACACTCCAAACCCCTCATGGATGGTCCTGTGCCTAGGAACAGCAGGGACATGTCGCCGCTTCTAGGGAGCCACGCAGAGCCAGGTAGGGAGCCTGCCTGCCTCACGCCACCCAGACTATAAATTGGACTTTCTATGAAGATTAGAAATGCCGGTTTATAGAGCGTTCTGGTTGGTACAGGGCCAGATAACACCGTTTTTCCTGTATTCGAACTGTAGGGACGTGTTCAGTGTTCGGACTTTACTGAGTGCTTGGGAACGGCTGCCGGCGTCAATCTCACCCAGAACGTCGGTATCCCTTATAGGGCGGTGACTGGTGAGCAGCTGTATTGTGAGTCTGTGACAGTGTGAACCATCAGCCAGGAGAGAGACGTTAGCTAGCGCGAAGGGCTGGGCTCCACCCGAAGATGTGATGCTCGGCCCCACAGGAGAGGTCCATCGACACCAGGTGGACTATTGTGAGACGTTGAAGAGGACGAAAGATGTTGGCTGTTCTGCCCTTGCCCCGGAAAATGGGTCATGAGAGTGGATTCCTCCCACTGGCTGAGTGTGCAGCTCAGAGCATACGGTAAGAGGGGGGATAAAAACTCCTAACAAGAAGGAACTGGATCTCTGTGCTGCTTGGACTCAGGGGAATGGGGGAGGGACAGTGAGGTTTACTAGACATAAGTAAGAGATCCCCAGAAGCCTTAAAGGATGTATAGACTTGTTTATTTTAGAAGCTTCTACAGATGAACCTCAGAAATACGAGAATGGAGGTTGTTCGTAACTCTGAACAAGACATTATGGACATCAGCCACGGGAGCGAGGTTGGGGCTGCAGACGTGGGGGGAGGGGTCAGGGCTCCAGGCGGGTGGGAGGATCGAGGTTTCTGACCCTCAGGACCCCAGGGCTCCCTGCAGGGGGCTCAGGGCTTCTGCCCCACACCAGGGCTCAGGGCTTTAGACCTGGGGGGAGTGCTTGGGCCTGGGGCTTCAGCCCGACAGCTCCATTCCCAGCTTCAGCCTTGCGGGGGACTGGGGCTCAGGGCTCCACACAGCACTGCTCCCGGTTTCAGCCTGGGGGGCACTAGGGCTCAGGGCTTTAGCTACATGGGGGGGAACGCTGGGGCTGAAACCAGCGCTCTCCTCATAGGTAAAGCCCCAAGACCCAGAGCCCCCCTCAGGGCTGAAGCCAGAAATGGAGCTGCGGGGCTGAAGCACTGAACCCCGGAGCTCTCCCTCGAGTCTAAAGCCCTGGGCCCCAGTGTTCCCAAGGGTCAGGACCCCAGAGCCCCCCCCCACCCCCTGGAACCCTGACTCCCCCCGTCCCACCGTGTGGCTAAAGCCCCAGCTCCCACCCACCCACCCACCCCCCGCCCTGTGGCTGAAGTGTGAAGCCCTGAGCCCTGCAGGGCTAAAGCCCCGAGCCCTGCAGGGCTAAAGCCCCAAGCCCTTCCCGCCCCTACTGGGCCCTGGAGTTTTTATAGTATGTTCTAGGGGGGCTCAGAAAGAAAAAGGTTGAGAACCCTGCAGTACAGTATTTGCTGGGGTTTTGTTTTGTCTCTGCTGCTGCCTGATCGCATACTGCCAGTTCCACACGGTGTCCGGTTGACCGGCCAGTCCGTAATTCTGGAGTTCCTATCTGAGGTTTTACTGTATTATACAAATAAGTTACAATCTTAAATTTGAAAACGTCTCTCTGTTCACCTGCTTTAACCCCGTCAATAATTCTCATTTCCTTTCCCTACGTAATACATCTGTAGATAGTTTGTTAGAGGCTTGGCTGCAAACCTTGTCCTTGGGGTGAGATCTAAGGTGCAACTGAGCTGGGGGAAGTGACTGGTCCTTTGGGACTGGGAGTGACCTGAACCTTGCTGTAATCTGTGGTGAGGGACCAGCTACCACAAAGGTGGATGGGCGGCAAGACAAATAGGCATGCCCAAGGGGACTGTCTGCGACTCCGTGTTCAGACTGTTGCAGTGCCAGAGACGTTCACACTTGATACTTGGCTGCTGAAATCTAAGTGCAGAGCTCAGCCAATATGGGCCCTGCTCCCGCCAGTCTGCCCTGAGGTTGGGACACAGACTCTCGCCTCACTGCAAGCAGCTGTACTCGCCTCACTTTCAGTCAGTAGGAACCAGCCTGAGACCCAGCAAACTCATCTCACGCAGGGACCACCAAACAGTCACTTCTGGCCTGGATGGGACTTGAATCAGGGACAGAGACTCTGCGGCCCCAACCCCATCCCTGGAGCCATCCAATGCCCCCTTCCCCCCGTACCCCCATAACTGCTCCAGTGCAGCCTCATGTGCACTCCCATGTGCTTAACGTGACTGTCCATGCAGTGCCATGTGCTGGATGACATGCTGCCCCACAGCATCCTTCCCCCACGTCTCTGCTCCCTGGAGGTTGGGCCAGGCTCATGCTGCACTAACGCGTTAAAGGCTAACCCGAGGGGATTTCTGGCTCATTTCACACCCAGATCTGGTCTGGGGATTTCGCAGAGGAGAGCGAGAGCTGAGAGGCACTCTCAGCAAATTGTCATTTGGAGACAAGTCAAGGAGCTGTAGGCTCGATTCTAATGCTATTTACTGAATGGAGCAGCTGCTTACGAGGCGAGGGCGTTCGGCTGGGCTTGGCGCAGTTCATCCCGGGAAGATGAATTTCCTAGCAGCGCGGCGCACACTGCACCAAGTACTAGCCTGCTGGACCCTGCTCCAGACCAGAAGCACCCCAATCCCCAGCACTGAGCCCCGCTGCCCCCGAAGTCCTGCGCTCAGTGTCCCCTGCGAGGGGTTCTCTGGGGCTGGGCTGAAGAGGATGTTCCCAGGGCGCTGCACCTCCCTTTCCTGGAGGGTTTCCTCCCAGCCCCCCGGCTTATCCATCGCTTGCCCTGCCCCCGCTGCTGTGCATGGGGCTCACAGATCGATGTGCACAAGCCTCTGGCCACAGGGCCCCAGCTGCTCCAGTGCTGACGTACCCCACCCCAGCTCTCCCTGGGGCCCCTGACCAACAGGGAGCAGGAGGCACTGAGACCCTTCCCTGCGAGCCCGCCCCCTCAGGCCCAAATCTGCAGCCCCCGGAGGCAGAGGGGGTTTGGAGAAGCCCCCCACCTTTGGGACCCCTAGTTCCAACCCCTCAGAGTCCCCCCATGTGTATTCCAGTCTCCCCCACCAGGGTTAGCAGCAGTTGTACAGGAGACCCCCAGCTGCCCTGGGCTCACTTAGGACATCACCACCGGGATGTGGGCAGTCAGACCTAATGGTCAGAGCAGGAGCCGGGGCAGAGTCCCAGACAGGCCAGAGGGCAAAACTGAGAGTCGAGTGAGATCAGACACGAGAGACAAACTTAGAGCAGAACCACGGATCGATAACCAGCGTTCGGCCAGGGCAGCGGGAAGCTCTCCGACCACAGCCAGGTGGGTCTGTCCCATGGATGACTTGCTGTGCCTGTGCCCTGGGCCCCAGCGTTCTGCCAATCAGCTCCCAGGACTGGGGCCTCTGTGTCACCCCAGGTGGCAGATTGGATCTTACAAGCTCTAAAGCAGCCCCGACCAGCACAACCCCCCTTGGTACTTACTTGGATCAGACTTGGAGAAGGTGTCCTTGTCCAAGAGGTGCCTGGAAGGAAGCAGAAGAGAACAGGTTATGGTGAGGCTCCGGCTGCTCCCCAGCCAAAGGGGTCCCCATAGACTGTCTCTGGGCAGAGGAACTTCACAGCCCTGTCAAGCCCCAGCCTGAAGTGGGCGTGATCCACATCTGGGTCATAGCTTCCTCCCGCTGCCAGCCGCCTCTAAGCTCCGGGCCCTTCAACCCCTGCCTCCTGTTCAAACTGCTCCTCTTCCTCGGCTGTCAACGCAGCTCAGTTCTGGTGTGCAGCACTCCCTGGCCTGAGCCCCTCAATCCCAGCCCTGGGCTCCCCCCCATGCACTGCTCAGCTGATGTATTTCACTCCTCACCCACTGCCCTTCTGCTATTCCAGTCCTGGGCTCTCTCACACCCAGCTCTGCCAGGGCTCCTCAGTTCTGACCCCCAGATCTGGACTCCCACTATGGCTGTGCCAATGCCCCACAGCCCTTCTGACTAAGACAGGGCTTCTCCGTACTTCCACAAATGCCGAGAGTGTCCAGGAAAAGCTGTTGCTACCACAAATATGCCAAACCCAACATTTGCAGCCCCGTCTCTCCACCAGCGAACTGCAGGGCTCAGCCGGACCAAACACATCACAGCAGGACCTACGGTAACGGCAGCATGGCCATCGATTCGATGGCCCCAGGCATCCCTGCTCAGCAACTGCTGTCATTCCCCAGCCGTGGCCCATGTGCAATGAATTCAGAGGGTCTCAGCCTCTTTCAAACACACAAGCATTGACAGAAAACCAACGTGACAACTGACTTCCTCGTTTGTAGCCTCAGCAGAGAGCCCAAGGGTGAGTGGGCTGTGGAGACTGGAGGACAAACCTGACAGGGCAGGGCTGAGATGCCTTGGCAGGGGTCAGTGGTAGGAAGCCTGCCTCTCCTGGGCTGTGATGGACAGTGTGATTACTGATGCTGTGATGGAGCCTAGGTGTGCCAGCAAGCGTCAGAGCCCATCACACCAGTGCCACACACATGTAATGAGAAAACAGGCCCTGTCCTGGTGAGCGTACAATCTACGTAGCTGCCTGTTAGCTGGAGACACCTGGCACCGTCAGCCAGCGCGCTCTGGACCTCAAAGGAAATAAACCAGCCCTCAGGAGCTGTGCTTACCAGCACAGGTGTGCCAGACCCCAGCTGGCGTAAACCAGCACAGATCCTGACAGGTCAGAGCAGCTGATTTGCACCATCTGCGCGTCGGCCCATGGTTTTTAGCAGTTGCTGGTTCTAGAAGTGAGGGAAGGCAGCCTCTCTTCTAAGTCAGTATTTTCTCTCTGTCTCCATCCCCTCTCCCCCTCCCTAGCCCCAGCGCAGGCAAGTTATCAGAACATCACATGTGCTTCTCATTACTGTCTCCTGATACTTGGGATTTACCAGCCCTCCCGCTCAGGGGAAGGGCTTCCCCTGCTCGCCAGGCATCTGCAGTGGGCTGAGACACCAGGGAGGGGGGTCCAGCCACCGGCGTAGCAGAGAGAGGATGTTGCGCTTTGCACGGCAGCCCCTCAGGCAGGTGCACATAGAGCTGGAGAAGCTGCGTCCAGCCCCTTTCTCCACACAGCGGGGGGAGCTGAGCTCCGCCGAGTGCCACGCGTGGTACAAGGAGCAGGATTGGCTGGGCTGTGGCTAGGATACAAGATTGAATTGTTGCCAGCAAGCAGAGGGAATATACCAAGTGGGCTTTGCTAATGCACAAAAAGCAAAGTAGCCCAAGGCCTTCCCGGAGCCTCACCCCCTGGGATCTCCCGGGGCATTCAGAGACAACAGGGCTCTACCAAAGGGGGCGTGTGGTGCTGCAGGGAAGGCTAAGGGCAGGAATCCTGAATTCTAGTCCCTGCTCTGGTGCTACCTTAGTGTCTGCTGTTTAGTGTTTTGAGATCCCCAGTGACGATCGCCATTACAGCATACAGATTATTGATTCCTCCATTGATAAGATGTGCATTTTCTTTCGACCACAGGAAGACTGTCAATTAAAACAATGGTTCAGACCCTCCATGGGTGTCTGCAGGTGTAGCTCTCTGGTTCAAATGTTGCAATCATTTATACCAGTATAAATCAGGAGTGAACCCACTGGAGAGATTTCAATGGACTTACTCTGGATTCACACCACTTTGACAGTTTTATTGTCTCACCAGTGTAAATCAGGAGTGACTCCACTGGGCCCCGTTCTCCTCTCATTCCCCTGGTGTAAATCAGGAGTGACGCCAGTGAAGTCAATGAAGGGACGCTGGGGTAAGGGAGAGAACCCAGGCCCTGCTCTCAGCCAGTGCTTGTGCTCCCTCCCAGAGGATGCAGCCCCTTCGCAGCAGCACCCTGCAGCACCCCACATGCTGATGGGCGAGACCAGGCACAGGGGACGCTCAGCCTCTGTCCCATTGCCCGGCTGCCCAGCGCTCCCGGGGGCTGCTGGAAACCTACCTGAGAGCAAGCGCCAGCACTGGAACAGCAAGGATGGGGAGGCAATGGCAAGGGATGTGCCACATGCCCTGGAGAAGGCTCTAGCAAAGCTCCCTGGCATGGCAAGGGTTAAAGAAAGGAGTACACCCTTCCCCTTCCAGTAGCTGAGCGTTTCCGCTCCTCGCAGCGCGATGCACCAGCCCCCGCCCACCCACCCCCAGCTGATGGGAGAGTCCCTGGCACCAGGCTAGTGGATCAGCTCTGCCATTGCCTAGCTGGGAGATCTGCCCGCGAGCTGCACCTCCCCTTCGGCATGGTGATCAGGAGTGGAGCACTCACTCGGGGCATCCCCACACCCACAAGGCAGTGCGGAGATCAGCCATGGCTTCCCCACACAGAGAAAGAGCAGGCAAACTGGTTGAAACAACAGTAAAGAACAGAATCATCAGACATATAGACAAATACAATTTGTTGGGGAAGAGTCAACACGGCTTTTGTAAAGGGAAATCATGCCTCACCAATCTACTAGAATTCTGTGAGAGGGTCAATGAATGTGTGGACAATGATGATCCAGTGGATATAGTGTACCTGGACTTTCAGAAAGCCTTTGACAGGGTCCCTCACCAAAGGCTCTTGAGCACACTAAATAGTCATGGGATAAGAGGGAAGATCATCTTCTGGACCAGTAACTGGTTAAAAGACAGGAAACAACGGTTGGAATAAATGGTCAGTTTTCAGAATGGAGAGAGATAGATAGCGGGGTTCCCCAAGGATCTGTAGTGGGACCAGTACTGTGCAACATATTCATAAATGATCTAGAAAAGGGGGTGAACATGAGGTAGCAAAATTTGCGGTTGATACAAAATTATTCAAGCTAGTTAAGTCCCAAGTTGAATGTGAAGAAACTGCAAAGGGATCTCACAAAATTGGGCAACAAAATGGCAAATGAAATTCAACACTGATAAGCATAAAGTAAAGCACGTTGGAAAAAATAATCCCAACTATACATATAAAATGATGGGGTCTAAATGAGCTGTTACCACTCAAGAAAGAGATCTTGGCGTCATTGTGGATAGTTCTCTGAAAACATCCACTCAATGTGCAGCAGCAGTCAAAAAAGCAAACAGAAGCGTTAGGAACCATTAGGAGAGGGAAAGATAATAAAACAGTAAATATAATGCCACTATATAAATCCATGGTACGCCCACACCTTGAACAGTGCGTGCAGATCTGGTTGCTCCATCTCAGAAAAGATATATTAGAATTGGAAAAGGTAGAGAGTGGAGCAATAAAAATGATTAGGGTATGGAACAGTTTCTATAGGAGCAGAGATTAAACACACTGGGACTATTCTGCTTAAAACAGAGATGACTAAGAGGGGATGTGATAGAGGTCTATAAATCATGACTGGTGTGGAGAAAGTGAATAGGGAAGTGTTATTTAACCCTGCACATAACACAAGAACTAGGGGTCACCTGATGATATTAATAGGCAGCAGGTTTAAAACAAACAAAAGGAAGTATTTCTTCCCACAATGCACTGTGAACCTGTGGAACTCCTTGCCAGGGGATGTTGTGAAGGACAAAACTCTAAGGGCACGTCTTCACTACCCGCCGGATCGGCGGGTAGCAATCGATCTATTGGGGATCGACTTATCGCGTCTAGTGAAGACGAGATAAAATCGATCCCCGATGGCTCTGCCGTCAACTCCGGAAATCCACCGTGGCAAGAGGCGGAAGCAGAGTCGACGGCAGCGCAGCAGCGGACGACTTGCCGCCGTCCTCACAGCCAGGTAAGTAGACCTAAAATACGCAACTTCAGCTACGCTATTCACGTAGCTGAAGTTGCGTATCTTAGGTCGACCCGACCTCTCCCCCCATAGTGTACACCTAGCCTCACAGGGATCAAAAAAGAACTAGAGAAATTCCTGCTGGATAGCAGACAGGAGCAGCTAACAGGGGAATTTTGTGACGGGGTTTAGAGGGGGAGTGTATGGGGGAGGGCTAGATACATTTAACATTCTTTAAACTTAAAGCCCAAAACACCCCCTGATAAAAACAAAACATCAACAAAGGAACGAGCTGCAGGAGTAAAAGGAGAAGGCAGGCAGAGTCCAGGAACAGAGTGGGGCCTACCCAGTTTATTGCACCCAATGCAGCATGTTTATTGGATGTTTACAGCATATTTATTGCTCCCCACAGCCTCTCTCAAGGTCTGCACTATTGCTGCTGACCCAGGTCTCTGGAAGGGTTTCCCTGCCCACCCCCCGCACTCTCCCCAAACAGTACCAAACCCACCCCATCCACAATGCCTACAAGCAGCCTTCTAGCCTCCCCTAGCAATTCTTGATTTTATCCTAAGTGGAGCACAGGATCTGGTCCAAGAGGTGAATATAGCTGGACCGCTTGGTAATAGTGACCATAATAGAATTAAATTTAACATCCCTGTGGCGGGGAAAACACCACAACAGCCCAACACTGTGGCATTTAATTTCAAAAAAAGAGGACTACACAAAAATGAGGAGGTTAGTTAAACAGAAATTAAAAGGTACAGCATCAAAAGTGAAATCCCTGCAAGCTGTGTGGAAACTTTTTAAAGACACCATAATAGAGGCTCAACTTAAACGTATAGCCCAAATTAAAAAAACACAGTAAGAGAACCAAAAAAGTGCTACCGTGGCTAAACAACAAAGTAAAAGAAGCAGTGAGAGGCAAAAAGCATCCTTTAAAAAGTGGAAGTTAAATCCAAGTGAGGAAAATAGAAAGGAGCATAAACACTGGCAAATGAAGTGTAAAAATACAATTAGGAAGGCCAAAAAAGAATTTGAAGAACAGCTAGCCAAAGACTCCAAAAGTAATAGAAAAAAAATGTTAAGTACATCAGAAGCCGGGAGCCTGCTAAACAACCACTGGATGGTCGAGGTGTTAAAGGAGCACTCAAAGACAATAAGGTCATTGCGGAGAACCTAAATGAATTCTTTGTATGGGTCTTCATGGTTGAGGATGTGAGGGAGATTTCCAAACTTGAGCCATTCTTTTTCGGTGAAAAATCTGTCCCAAATTGAGGTGTCAATAGAGGAAGTTTTGGACAAATTGATAAACTAAACAGTAATACGTCACCAGGATCAGCTGGTATTCCCCCGAGTTCTGAAGGAACTCAAATATGAAATTGCAGAACTACTAACTGTGGTTTGTAACCTGTCATTTAAATCAGCTTCTGTCCCAGATGACTGGAGGATAGCTAATGTGATGCCAATTTTTAAAAAGGGCTCTAGGGATGACCCTGGCAATTACAGTCTGACATCAGACTGGCTGAAACTATAGTACAGAACAAAATTGTCAGACACATAGATGAATATAATTTGTTGAGGAAGAGTCGACATGGTTTTAGTAAAGGGAAAGCATAACTCACCAATCTACTAGAATTCTTTGAGGGGGTCAACAAGCATGTGGACAAGGGGGATCCAGTGGATATAGTGTATTTAGATTTTCAGAAAGCCTTTGACAAGATCCCTCAACAAAGGCTCTTAAGCAAAGTAAGATGTCATGGAATAATAGGGAAGGTTCTCTCATGGATGGGTAGCTGGTTAAAAGATAGGAAACAAAGGGTAGGAATAAATGGTCAGTTTTCAGAATGGAGAGGTAAATAGTGGTGTCCCCCAGGGGTCTGTACTGGGCCCAGTCCTATTCAACATATTCATAAATGATCTGGAAAAAGGTGGCAAAATTTGCAAATGATACAAAACTACTTAAGATAGTTAAGTCGCAGGCAGACTGCGAAGAGCTACAAAAGGATTGCTCAAAACTGGGTGACTGGGCAACTAAATGGCAAATGAAATTCAATGTTAATAAATGTAAAGTAATGCACATTGGAAAACATAATCCCAACTATAAGTATAAAATGATGGGGTTTAATTAGCTGTTACCACTCAAGAGAGAGATCTTGGAGTCATTGTGGATAGTTCTCTGAAAACATCTACTCAATGTGCAGCAGCAGTCAAAAAAGCAAACAGAATTCTGAGAATCATTAGGAAGGGGATAGATAATAAGACAGAAAATATAATATTGCCTCTATATAAATCCATGATACGCCCACATCTTGAATACTGTGGGCAGATCTGGTCACCTCATCTCAAAAAAGATATTATTGGAATTGGAAAAAGTTCAGAAAAGTGCAACAAAAATGATTAGGGGTATGGAACAGCTTCCATATGAGGAGAGATTAATAAGACTGGGACTTTTCAGCTTGAAAAAGAGACGACTAAGGGGGGATATGATAGATGTCTATAAAATCATGACTGGTGTAGAGAAAGTAAATAAGGAAGTGTTTAAAACAAACAAAAGGAAGTATTTTTTCACACAACGCACAGTCAACCTGTGGAACTCCTTGCCAGAGGAAGTTACGAAGGCCAACATTATAACAGGGTTCAAAAAAGAACTAGATAAATTCATGGAAGATAGGTCCATCAATAGCTATTAGCCAGGATGAGCAGGGATGGTGTCCCTAGCCTCTATTTGCCAGAAGCTGGGAATGGGCAACAGGGGATGGATCACTTGATGATTCCCTGTTCCCTCATTCCCTCTTGGGCACCTGGATTGGCCACTGTCAGAAGACAGGATACTGGGCTAGATGGACCTTTGATCTGACCCAGTATGGCCGTTTTTATGTTCTTATACCACATATATATACACCTTTGCAGATTTTTTATTATCAGGGCAGAGCCTGAAGCCATGAAGGTGGGAAGGGGCTGGGAGACAGGACTCCTGGGCTCTCTTCTTGGCTCTGGGAGGGGAGTGGGGTCTAGTGGGTTAAAGAAGAGGGGAAGGGAGCCAGGACTCCTGGGTTCTGTTCCTAGCTCTGCTCTGCCACTGACTTGCTGTATGTTCTTGGGCAACTCACTTCACTTCTCTGTGCCTTAGTTTCTCCATCTATAGAAGGGGGGCAGCATGGCCCTGCCGCCCAGACATTTGTAAAGCACATGGGGATGCTGTAATTTTAGTCAGATCCAAGGCCAGCAGGGACCATTGCGATAATCTAGTCTGGCCTCCTGGATAACTGTGGCCCGGCCAGGCACGAGCCCAGGATGTGGAGTTTCCCCAAGAGTTGTCGCCTGCCGAAGCACCTAATGCAGTGAAAGGGAAATGATCTCAGGGCTGTTGTTGGCTTTGGCTGGGAAGATTCAGGATGCTGGGCCTGGGCCGGGCAGGCAGTAGTGCTGGACTCACGTAGCACCTTTTTCCCAGGGACTGCTGAGCACTTCCCATAGGCAGGCAGGTATCAATCATCCGCTTTTACAGACAGTGAAACTGACTTACAGGGGGCAAATCCAGGGTCACAAAATGAGTTGGTGGCAGAACTAACAAGAGATGCCAGGAGTCACAATCCCCCTGCCCTGCCCTGTCCTAACCCCGGGCCACACTCCGCCTCAGAGCCAGGACTGGGACCCAGGAGTCCTGACTGCTAGGCCCTGCTCCCAGGTGGCACCTTCAGTTGTTGCTTTCTGGCTATTTTTAAGCCACTCTGCAGGTTGTCCCAGGCCAGGAGATTTCCCCCTTCCTGGAGCCGTCTCTCTCCGGACCCGGTGCTGAAGGGAGATGGTGCCTGCACAGCGATTGCTCAGCACTGTCAGGCCCTGAGGCCTAGTTAAAGAGATGCTGAGAGGTTCTTTGGTCTGGCTTCCCTGGGCTGGAGTTTCCCACCATGTATCTTAATTAGCCCAGACAGGTTTCAGGAGGTTCTCTCATTAGAGAAAGAGTTCATTCTGTCAGCATCTGATCCTCCCATCAACCAGGGCTGGGACCCATTCCAGCTCAGAGCATCGATTCACAGCCAGCTGCACTCCTGTAGCCCTAAGAGTTTTCTTTCTGCCCCTGGAGAACTGCAAAGGCCTCCAGCTAAGATCAACTGAGCCAGGAGGACTGGGGTGGGGGAAAGGGGGGATTTTGATTGTATGTTTTGTGGCTTTCACCCTGATCCACACACCTGGAAATGCTGTCTAGTCACTAGAGCAGGGCAGTAGGCACCAGGGCTCCCAGTTCTATTCCCTGAGAAGGGATGTTATTCACAGAACCCTGGCCAGTCTCCTACTCAGCAAATTGCTCTCCTCCCCTGTGATTTCTCTTGTACCGGTACGCAGCAGTCTCATTCACTTCCTGCTTGCACTGTTGTTACTGTCAGCTGTCCAACAACTGCTGGGCTCCGCCCTAGAGGTAGCTGCATTTCATGAGAGCCTGGTGGAAACTGCAATCATTCAAAAGGAGAAAGAAGAGACTAGTAGGCTTCCAGCAAGTGGTCCATGAGTCTGCTAGTGCCTTCCAGCTCTTTGGTTCCAGCAGTAGCATTGGATACTCTTAGATCCACAGGTCCCAGGTGCAATCCCTGCAGATGGCCCGTCCAGGAGTGCTGTTACCTATAGCTCTTGCAGTGCAGATCAGAACTAGCCTGCCGGCCCAGCATGCACCATGTAAGGAAGGGGGGTGCTACTCCAAGGGGCTGCAAAGTAGCTAAACCCCTGGCTGGGAGGGGTGCTCAGAGCAGCAGTGACAATGGGGGTCTAAACCCGAGCAATGTGATGTGACCCTGTAACATGGAGCCACACATCTGCCTCCCAGCCCATGGCAGCAAGAGCTGGGGGGGGGAGGGGCGCAGAAAGACAGAACATGGCATGGACGCTGGGCTAGGGAAGGCTAGAAGGCTGCTCGTAGGCATTGTGGATGGGGTGGGTTTGATTCTGTTTGGGGAGAGTGCAGGGGGTGGGCAGGGAAACCCTTCCAGAGACCTAGGTCAGCAGCAACAGTGCAGACCTTGAGAGACTGGGGGGAGCAGGTAGCTGAGAGGCAGCAGTGGGGGGAGGTTAGAGGAGAGGAGATCCTGGACGTAGATGGGGCCATGAAGGCCCTGGGAGACCAGGGCAGTGATTTGGGGTGGATAGGCCAGAAGGCAGCTGTGCCCACATCAGAGAACCTGGAGGGGGCTCAGGGAGACTCAGGGGACCCTGTGAGCAGACAGGTGATTCCACCCAGGGCAAGTGGGGAGATCAGGAGAGACAGGGCTGCATCAGGGGCAAAGCACCACGAGGGCTCTGGTCCCTGAGGAAGCTCATCCAGAGTTCCCCAGCCGGGGGGAGTTGTTTGCTGATGGCTCAGTCCTGCCCCTCCTCCCCCACTCCGTGTGGTGCATTAGATCAGCCCATCGGAGCACGTCCCAGCAATTGGCAAGCAGCCCCCAGACCTCTAATGGGCATCAGCTGATTTGTTAGCCGAGACAGATTGGCCCATTAATCACACGCGGGCAGGCCGGGGAACCAGGGCCTGGAGCTCGGCTGGCGATGGCAGGAGGGGAGGGTTGGCTGCATCTCCCCCGCTTCCCCTTGGGAGGCCTGATCTGACGGGAGTGCCCACCTCAGCACAGGTCACCAGGCCAATCAGACGCCACAGCCCTCTGCGCTGGAGAGGTGCCCTCGGACGAGCGCCAGGCTCTTCGTACCCAGAGCAGCTCAGTTGTGGGTGGAGCGCTCCCATGACTCTTGCCTTCCTTAGCTGCTCCTAAGCTCACCAACAGGGGCAGCTGAAGGACCCCAAAGTCCCATGCCACAGCTGCCTGCTGAGCTCCAGAGCAGGTGCTGCAGAGATCCCCTAACTAGGCTGTGCACGAACTGCGCTGCGGTCCCAGAACTGCTGCCCCTTCTTTCCCGGAGCCTTCCCCAGGACACAGCTGGGAAAGGCCCAGGGAGCTGGGGAGCTTTGTCTCTATTTGCACCATTACAGCCACTGGGCTCAGTGCTGCACGTCCCAGAGTAGGGAAGAGCCCCTGCCTCAGGGAGCTTACAGTGGAAATAGATAAGCTCAGCACAAGGGAGCTGGGAGCCGGAAGCAGCGCAAGCAAGCGCCCGAGGTCAGCCAGCGACTCCTGGGCAGAGTCAGGAGTTGAGCCCACAGTGCCCGAGGCCCCGTGCTCTGCCTCAGCCACAAACCCAGCACTCCACTCGACCTGGAAGTGCCAGATCAGTTTCCTGCCCTCACACTGCTGAGCACAGCAGAAGCCAAGCACCTGCCATGCACATCTATAGAATGACCATCGTGTCAGCTGAGTGTGCCTGCACCTCCCCCGTCCCGCCCCGTAGCTGAGCAGGGAACTCCAGTCTCCACAGCTCACCACTCGAGCTACTGAGCCAATATCCTATGGCCAAATGGGAAAGAACCTTTAGAAGCCAGGCTGCGGTCTCCTTAACCAACTGGCTGATCAGCCCTGGGCCAAAAGAGGATGACGAGATTCCTCAGCACGGCCTCCCTTTATCTCCGGGGCTCTCCAAAAATACTCCTAGCGCCCAGATGCCTACCAAGTGCAAAGTGGCAGCCAGAGATGCTGTGTGTGCCCAGCTCCAGTCATTCTGCAAATGCAGCCGAGCAAAGATAAGCCCCCGCTCCCACCTCCCTCTTAGCACCTGCTGTATGTCAATAGCCTCACTGGCCTCTTCCTCAGGTGCTTCTTAGGGGCCCGTCCAGAGATGTGCTGAGCACATCCAAACAGGTGCTCAGCTCCCTGCAGGACCATGTCCTTAATGCATGTAGGAATTTATCCTTTAGGAACCATGTGCTACTGGCCAGCTCAACTGGCTGCTCACAGCTGATGGCATTCCAGCCACCTAGAGGGCAATCGGAGTAAAGAAAACACAGGACACCGTGTACGTACCTCGGCGTGCTCGCCGAGGAGCTCCGCAGGGCCCCGGGTAGGAGTGCTGAGCTGCTCCAGGAGCAAGCCTGTCAGCCAGAAGGGATGAAGAGAAGAACACAGCAGCAAAGACCACAGGGAGGCTCTGGCCTAGCCCAGCACCAGCTGGCAGGAGGCAATGAAGGGGCTAGCACAGGAGTATCAGCTCCTGAAGAGCTCTCAGCCACTCTGGAGCTCTGGTGTGGGTCAGCCTCTGCCCACTTGCGTTGCCCTGGAGAGTGGTGAGAGAGCTTGGTCCTGGGGGGCTTTCAGTACTCCCGTCCCAGCCTCGCTGCAGGGAATGGGGAACGAGCTCTGGCTGGGAAGAAACCCCCGTTCAGAAGATCCACCCGCCCCAGGACCAACTTGAGCCAAAAGGAGTTGCTACAGAACACAGTGGCTATGGAAGCACAGGATCTGTGGGAGACAGCCCAACCAGAGTGTAGAACTAGACCCCATGAGCCACCAGGGAGATGGTCCACATGGGACCTAATTCTGGTAGGTCTTTTCTGTCTCTATATTATGATTCTAGGAGTCAGGCCATGGAGAGCTCTTAGCAGTGACCTGACCTTCAGTCCCAAAATCCACAAGTAGGGGGCGCTGTGGGGCACAATCCGGAGAGACTGGCTGTAAGGGATTCCCAGGGACTCAAATACCAGCCTCTGCCAGGAGGGAATGGTGTAGGCGCGCTGGCTGTGCGGGAAGTTCCCAGCTACTCCAGTGCCAGCCTTTGCCAGCAGGGCCGGCTCTAACTTTTTTGCTGCCCCAAGCAGCAAAAAAAAAGCGCTGCCCCGCCGAGCCTCCCCGCCCCTGAGCGCCGCACCCCGCGCCGCCCCCCAGCCGAGCGCCGCGCCACCGCCGGAGCCCCCCCGCCCCCCCCCGCCGAGCGCCGCGCTGCCAGAACCCCTCCCTGAGTGCTGCGCGCCGCGCCGCCGAGCACCGCGCGACGTGCCGCCAGAGCACCCCCCGCCATGCGCCGCGCCGTCAGAGTGCCCCTCCGCCCCGCGGAATGCCACGCCACGCTGCGCTGCCCACCACCACCCCAAGATTGGCCGCCCCTTACCAGGTGCCACCCCAAGCATGTGCTTGGTTGCCTGGTGCCTGGAGCCGGCCCTGTTTGCCAGCAGGGAGTGCTCTGTTATTGAGTCCCCTGTGGAAGGGTCTGGACAAAGTGGAATTTTAAAGAAACAAACACACCTATGACTTGGGGCTAGAGGGCTGGGTTTTTGTTTTTCTCCTAAGGGTCAGGTTGATTAGGGGTAGTGCAAGCAACTGAGGAGGGGAACACAGAGAAAAGGGGGGGGGGCAATCCATCAGTCCAGGTCCTTAACAGAAAAAAATCAAATCAAATCTCAAATAAACAGGAAAAAACACACTTGACATCACGGTTTCTTGGCTCCCCCATCCGTTTTTCTTTTTGAAAACCAAGGTCAAGTTGTACAGCTCCAGACAAAGCCCCTTCTCTTTCTGATCCAGCAATTTCCATAGGAGAGGGATTCAGAATTAATTCCTTCGCTGGTTACAGTGGCAAATCAGACAGCAATCACCATGTGAGAAACTCGGACACACACAAGAGACAGGAGGAAAAATTATCGGCCAGATCCTCAACTGGTGTAAATCAGTGTAGCCACCTGTCACGAATTTACACAGACTGCCAGATTCTGCTCTCACATCAGTTACACCAATAACTACTCCAGAGATTTCTACAGAGTGACTCTTGATTTACACCAGAATCACTGAGATCAGAACTAGGCCCGTGGCCTGACTCTGATCTCATGGAGCAGGTTTAACACCAGAGTAATTCCATAGCTATAGGGAGTGAAGCGGGGGGAGCTTTCAGGTCATAAATGTGCTCAGAATCTGAAATTCTGCTCAAGTTACCCCCCCCCCCCCCCCCCCATGAAATGGAATCACTTATCCCGAACACTTCTTAAGAAGCAGGGTTCTAGGTCAATTACAGCAATGTGATATAATCACAGTGAATACAGGCAGGGTTAGAAAAACAGTCCAACTTCTGCAGAGCGGAAAGAATTTATTTGAATTTGAATTTTGTATCTTTTCTCCTTCCTGGGGCAAAAAAAAACCCAAACAAAAACAGCTTCCTATCCAGCCACTGTTACAAGAGGAAGGTACCCCATGGATTATATATAAGGAGCTAATTATCTGACTTGCTACACAATGAATGGTTGGGTGAGTTCTGTGGCCGGAGGCACTGCGAAAGTGGGTGTGTGCTGCGTGCATTGCTGCCCTGGCGAGAGGATGCGGGCCTGTTTGATGGGCGCTGAGGCGAGCCATCGGAGAAATGCTCTAATCCGGTCTAGAGGCCCCATGGAGGGCTGCTCAGCTCTGAGGTCCTGCCAGCTCCAGGGTTAGGCAGTGCCCCTGTAGTTTTTACTTACAGTAGAACAGAATCAATGGGTATCCCGTGTCTGATTTACAGCCTCCATAGACAGCATTGCTAATCCCAGCCTTCGCGTGTCCCTTAGCTGCCTTAGACCTCAGCCTCCTCTCCTGCAGCTCTCCCCATGCCAAGGACCCCTGAGCTCAGAACAGCGTCCCTGGAGAAATCCCTCAACTCCGTCTCCATTTGCTCCAAGTCGATATTACAGCTGAGGGATCAAAATCTGAGCTGGAGGCCATGCGTGAGGCCAGCCCAGGCTGCTGAGAGATTGCAGAAACGGGACTAGGACCGACTGACACCCCGACTGTTTTCACGGCTGTTCCCAGACTAGCCTGAAATTCTCACACACATGTTCTAAAGCTGAGGCAGGGCCAAACACCTGATCCCGACCCTCTAGAACTTTGGGACGGTTCCAGGCCAGATCCCAGCTCTGTCGGTCTCCACACTGCACCAATCTGCTCCTCGGTGGAGATGGCTCTCTGAGCGCGGGGGGAGCCGAGGGGCATGGGGTTAGGAGGAATTTCATAGTTCTGCTGGGGACGGACCTTCCCTCAGTACTCAGGCTGGACCCGACATGGGTAGGAGATCCCAAAAAGCTCAGCTAGGGCCCACTGTCATTCCTCCCAGACCTCGGCACCTCTTGGGCCCAGGCTGCACTTAGCAGAAGCCCACCTGAGTCCCCGCCCAGGCTGCAGCCTCCAATCAGAGGATAAGGTTCAGGCGAGCGTTCAGTCTTGTAGAGGCTTCAGCAACGCTCCAGGAGTCGGACCAGACACTCAGCTGGTGTAAATCAGCGTAGCGATATTGATGTCAATGGAGCCGCGGTGCTTTACACCAGCTGTGTGGGTCTGGCCCATTGTGACGCTCGCTCTTCGCTGGATTCGAGCAGCCTGATTCCTCTCTCACTGACACTGGTCCTACATGCGTGTGATTCCACTGACTGCACTGGAGCTACCGGTGTAAGTTAGAGGAGAATCAGGCCCCTAGACGTTGTCACCCCGCCTGCTCCCCTTGGCAGGGCTGCTACCTGTTGTCCACAACCCCTGCTAACTCACCGTCGCCAGCCCCCGCTAGGCTACACCTGGAAAGGGAGGCTACAGCCCCCTTTCTCCGCTGCTTTTACCCAGGCTGTCATGGCAGGTTCTGATTGGCAGCCCTGGGGACCGATGCCCTCTCTGTTTACAGCACGGGTGCAGCACCAGCAGAGCTAGCTACCCTGCCCTGTGCTTAGCCCTCACCTGTGGTGCCCCTGTCTCGGTGTGAGAGGGGGTCTGGGCTCCATGACCATTCTGCTGGGACTCCCTCCCGCCAGTGCTGGTGGCTGTGGTGACGTGGACGTGTGTCCATTAGCAACTGGACTGAGATCTGCCAACCAGGCGCCGGATGGCATCAGCTTCCATCCACATCAGTGTGCACTGGATTGGAGCCTGTAACCAGGGGGCAGATCTCACTCCCAGTCCCCACAAGCTATCCAAACCCACAGAAAACATCAGGCCAGATCCTCAGCTGGTGTAAATCCCTGGAGCGACACCAATTCATGCTGCCTGAGGCTTTGCCCCAGTTAAATGACTCAGCCTGTCACAATCCTCTCTCTGGGCGGGGTGCTGGCTCCCCTCTGCCCAGAAGCTAGGTGGCTCCCAGAACAGCCGGCTTGCTTTTTATTCCTCCTCAGCTGTGATTTGTCATTAAAATCTATTAGCTTGGGGCATCATATATTATGGATTGGAATTTATATTCACCACAAGGCTCTGGCAGCCTGCTTTTTCATTGCATCAGTGAAATAGCCCTTCCCTTCTCCCTGCAAGCAGGATCTCTCAGAGGCGCCCAGCAATCTAAGAGCACAAGTTCTAGCGACTGTCAGCGAGTCTCGTGCTCCTAAGTCAAGGCCTCTGGGAAACAAAACCCACCTCTGCAACTCGGAGCAGCAATGACAAACAGCCCTCGCTGCTCTCACCTGCCCTGATGTTCCCCAGACAGCCCCTTCCCCTCCTCGCCACCCTGACCTTTCGTCTCTCCACAGCTCCTGCTGCATTCCTGGCCTCAGGCTGCTTTGCCCACCAAAGTCACTGCCACTGCCTGCCTCCCTGACCCCTTCCACTTTCCCCGCTGTGACACACACGGCCCATCCCTTGGGAGTGCACCTGGGCGGGGCCCCTACTGCCTGAGCGACGGACCAGCCCTGTGAACGCAGGGGCAGCAACAGTCTCACAAACCGTTCCACATGTTCCAGCCACCAGCAGGAGACAAAGCCACACTTGGCCACATGGGCTGGCTCAGGACTGATGGGCTCCCGCCTCCTGCCAAAGGCTTTCAGGTCATTGCTCTGTCTAGTTCCCAGCCCTGCATTGGACCACGTGATCTGACAGCCCACCTCCTACAGGAGAGCAGGAGCCCTACATGCCATGTGCTCCCTTGTCCAACCTCCCAGCTTGTCTTGCATCCTGCTAAAGGATCAGTGCTCGGAGGAGGGCAAAGAGACACCGCCCACCCAAACCGCAGCTGTCCTGTGCAACGGTAGAGCGACAAATGAGGAAATTCCTTCCTGGCCCCTGCCAGGCCCCCATCCTTGGAAATCTTGGCCATAATCTGTTCTACTTAGATGCCAAAGCTGGAAGGGTGTGTGCCAAGGCAGCCATTGGTAACCTAGTGCAATAATGAAATGCCTCCGCTAATTCAGGGCGCAATGGGAGAAGCCCTGCAGGCACAGATGGTACCTGCACGTCACTAGGTGTAGTGCAGTAGTAGTACTGAGTGGTTAGCGCAAGGGACTAGCATTCAGACCTGGACTTTCTGCTACTGAAAGGACCAGACCCTCAACTGCTGTCAATTGAAATCAATGGTGTTACACCATTTACACCAGTGAAGAGCTGGCCCTCACTATGTGACCTCAGACAAGTCATTTCCCCGCTCTGTGCCTCAGTTTCCCCATTTGTCGCTAGGGGTAGGAATCCCAGCCTGCGATCACAGTGCTGGGAGAAGTGGAAGGAATTCCTGGAACACCAGTAAAGGTGAACAGGGAAGGCTGTTACATCCCGGGGTGTTATGTAAGCAAAGGCAACAGCTGAGCAGAATTCAGCAATCCGAGTTGGAAGACAGCACATCCTCAGTGAGGAGCCAGTATTTCCCATGGAGACGCGCTAGGCTTTAAAGGGGAAACACGCTTCCGACACAATGTGCTTTAAAAGAAAAACTAGTTATGTGGGCGAGCTGCTCTCTGATTGGGCAAGGCAGACAACACGTCCGTTCCTTACGCTGCTCCGATTGCTGCATGGTAGCTCCAGCAGCCCAGGAACAGCTAATCCATCATGTGTGACCGAGAGTGGGGCAAGAAAGAGTCCCTCTGAATGTATTCAGGCCCCCAGTTAATCCCTCTTTAAAGCCATTTGACTCTGGCACAGAATGTCTATTGTTGATTGTTGCTAAGAAATGGAAAGGTCAGCAGCAAATGAGCCACTGTCATAGGCAAACTGCAAAGCAACACTGAAAAGTGAGGGATAACTGACATGCCGGGGGGAGGAGGGATTGATGGCTGCACATTCCTTGGCTTCTTGAGGACAGATAAAGGAAGCCTGAAAGGTCTGTATCTTTCTGCCTGTGTGTGTGTCAAGGTGTGGGTGTCTGTCTAGCTGTGTGTTCTTTTTTTAAAAAAATTATCTTTCCCCTGCTTGTTTTTTACATTTGAAATTCAAGTCTTGTCTACCCTGGTTTTCCTTGATGTCTCTATGGACAATCAGAGAACTGGCAGGATTAAGTCATCACAGGTACCACTGAGCACTGAGAGGGGGAAGGGATTTTAACTCAGGCTACTCCAAGCTGTCTGGGTTTGTTTTTTGTTCATACCTCGTTAATGCAAAGGCCTAGCACACCATTGGGAGGAAAGATTTCTATGTTAAAGAGCAAAACTCCTCCGCCCTTTCCATTAAAGAGAAAGGTCACACTCTGGTCCTCCAGAGACCTCCAGCAAAAAACATAAAAAACTTGATAGTAAAAACAAGTAGGGGAAAAAAGCTTTTAAAAAGTTCAGTCATTCTTTACAGATCATAAAGGTGAACAAACTATTCCTCCCCACGGAAGGTCAGCACAGAATTATGCACCAACCAGCCCCGCTAATCAGACTCGAGGATGGACTCAGCACAAAAATGCACTGAAATAATCTTTGAAAAAGTCTGCCTCCCCTCCTCTAATCATGGGAAGCCATTAACCTCAGCGGGGCCTGGATTGGACCCCACATCACTTCCCGGTCCACTGACCCTTGACACGGTCAGCCACGTGCCTGGGATGTCACAGAGTGGTGCGTTCGGCAATTCCGCGCTATGAACATTGCCCTCACGCGGTCTAGTGATGGTTCCGGTTACAGCTGGGATCTAAAGGGTGACTCATGGAGAGAGTTGTGAAGGAATGGCGAGGAGCAGGCTGCTGCTGAACTGAATGGCGCTGGCTCCTGCTTCCTGGAGCTCATCACAGTGAGAAGCTGATCACTAGAGCTATGGCACTGGCAGAGCCTGTGCCAGCTAATCCACACCCCTCTGCCAATGCTCCTCAACCCCCATGACAACAGCGTACTACCAAGCCTGGGTCCCTGCACAGCTCTGCCCCTCCATCCCAACCGGCAGCCCCCTGCTGCCCCAGCTCTGAGCTCCCCCGCCCAGCTCTGCCCATGCCCCTCCATCCCAACCGGCAGCCCCCTGCTGCCCCAGCCCTGAGCTCCCCCAGCTCTGCCAGTGCCCCTCCATCCTGATCAACACCCAACCAGGAGCACCTCTTGCCTTTCCAGTCCTCTGTCGCCGTACCAATAGCTCTGTCAGTGTCCTTCCTCTCGACTCACAGCCCCCTGCGGTACCAGTCCTGGACCCCCCCGCGCACTCCCAGCACCTCAGTGCTGACTCCGACTCCCCCTGCTTTTCCAGCCCTGGGCCTCGGCACGCCCAGGACAGCCTGGGTGGCTATTCCCCCTGCAGGCTCATGTATCTAACCTGGGTTCCAGAGGCCAAGCTAATAGGGTGGGGGGTGACTGCCCCTCCCCCACACTTGGGGCTGAAGAGCGTCATGACAGGGGGTGGCCAGGCCAACCCTGAATGGCACGGTGACCCTGTGCACCAGGCCGCAACACCCGCCGTGGAGAGCTGGGCCCAGCCTCATGGGACAGGAACAAGCGCAGCCCGGTGAGCGCAGACCTCACTCGCTCTCCAGCCCCCTACCAATGACCCTTCGCCCCCCAGCTGCAAAACCCGGCTCCTCCACTGCGGGGTTCAATCACCTCAGTAGTGAGAAGCAGCAAAACCTCCAGGGTCAGTTACAACATCCCAGCGCCTTGACACACTTAACACATGGGAGACAGCGTTATCTAGTGGCTAGAACACTGGGCTGAGACTCAGGAAACCTGGTTCGCATCACAGCTGGGTGACTTTGGGCAAGTCACTTCATCTTCCTGTGCCTCTGTTTCCCCATCTGTAAAATGGGGAGGATAAAACTGACTTCCTCTGTAGACTGCTTGGAGATCTCAGGATGGAATGTGCTAGGAAGAGCTAAGGACTATTACCATTGAGCCTTGCTTGTGTAGATGGGACCATGACATGTTCCAGCCACCTTTCTCAACTGAGTCTGGGAACAGAGTAATTTTGCTAGTTCAGACGGGACCCAAGGCAGCAGTTTGATCTAGGCCTCACCTGGAGGGCAGATTTCACGAATGGTGGACACCAGGGCCAGTGAATGCCACTGGTGCGAGAGGGGCAGACAGTGGGAAAGCTGGTCAGGAAAAGGTTTCTTTTGCCCGTGAACAGTTTTGATGAAAAGGTTTTTTTCATTTTTACCAAATTTCTTCTTTGAACATTTGTTCAAAAAATTGAACACTGATTTTTCTGTTCTTGGCAACTGAAAATTTAAACTTCCTTTGCCCAACCCCTCCCCTCTCCAACAATTTTGGGGTTTTGCTGAAAACCCCCAAAATTTAAACAAACCCAGACTCTCTTTGCAGAAACGTCCCTTTCCTTGTAACAGACACATTCCACCAAAAAATAATTTTGATAGAAAATTTCTGACTAGCTCTGGACAGTATAAAACAGGAACCTGGGTCTCATATCCCTTCCGTAGCTCTCTCAATTGCTAGGCCACGTAAACCGAGCTCCCAGCAAGTCCCTGCTGCAGCACAGAGAAAAACCTCAGTGCCGGGACGCAAAGAATTAACATAATCCTTAGCACCTCCCCAGGGCTTTTCGTCTTCAAAACACTTTATGGACATTGACTAATTAATCCTCGCAGCACCCATGCAAGGCAGGAATTCAGACGTACCAACCCCCAGGCATGGTGGGGAAACTGAGGCACAGAGAAGGTCTGGGACTTGTCCAAGGCCACACAAGATATCAGTGTCAGAGCTGATAACAGAATCCAGGAGTTCTGAGATAGAGAGCTAGATAGATGGTGTGTATGCGGATAGATAGATCACAAGAGCATCCTTCTACCTATGCTGTGTCCTTCCAGATATGTGTCTCCTAAATCTCGCTCCACGCTCCGTCTTGCGGGAATTGGATAAGTCCTGATGCTGCTCGGAAGAGCTGGCTCGGGGCAGGTGCTGGCAGTAAAGCCAACCCCGCCCAACCGTTAGTGGGTGCCCCTCTCGCTTCAGTCTGGCTTATCTCCGCCTGGCAATGCCTGACACAAACACACACCCAGGCAATCTCCAGCTCTAAGTGCAGGGAGAAAAACAACCAGGGGGAAGCACCTGCTGGGGCTTCTTGCAATAAAATATCAGAACTTTCTAAAATAGCCACATGAGGAAAAGAACTTCCCATGCCACTGGGGAATGAGGGGAACTGGGTGTGGCTGGCCCAGGTTCCGGGCCCAATCCTTGGCTGGGGTAAGCCATAGCGTCTCCATCAAAGCCAATGGAGCTGCTCCTGTTTACACCAGCAGAGGATCTGGCTCACTCTCTCTCTTCTACACACATTTTTCCTTCTTTAATCTAAACCAGTGAAGGAAGAAAAGGCCAGTCTCTTTTTTAAGTAGCATTAGGAATAACGTTGCTTATTGAGCCTGGCACCCATATAACAAGGCTCAGAACAGAGCACAGCAGTTTAAGGCTCCCCATTTACTCCCTGCATGTTAAGTCTGAGGATAAACGCACTGGGGCCAGACTGCTCTCTGGGAGTTACTGGTGTAAATCCAGAATGACTGGGCCCAATTCTCTCGTTTGCCTCAATGTCAATCAGGAGTTACAGTGGAATTACTCCAGATTTACACCGGGATAACTGAGATCATGGCTAGGATACGCTGGCATAAATCTGAAGTAACTCCGTTGCTCTGGATTTACACCAGTGTGTGACAGATTGGAATCCAGCCCGTACATCAGCTGATTGCTGAGCCTGTCAGCCAAACCCAGCACCTCACAGGGACACAGCTCCCGCTGGTGCCTGGTGCACTTTGCCCGAATAGTCATTTGGTGCCCCCCCTCACTCGCCCCTGGGGGAGGGGGCTGGGGTGGAAATCTCCAGGAGGGTTCCCTTGTGATGTTCCCTTCAGGCTGAATGAGCCGGAGGGCTGGCAGTCCCACACCCACAGGATCCTCAGGAGGACTCCTGGGCTGCATTGTTTTTGCTGGGAGATCTCCACTGAGTCAGTGGGAAGAGACCTTGGGCCAGATGGGAGCCCCTGGGTCTTTGGTGCCCAAATCCCATAAAAACCTGTCCCATGTGCCTCTCTCCTCCCCTGCCCTCCTCTGCAGGCTCCCAACCCCTCCTTTGGGAGGCTGCGCCCATCCCCATGTGCAGGGCCTCTGCACAGAGAGCTCGGGGACACACAGGGAGGAATCAGTTCGACTGAGTAAGTACTGCACGATGGAGCCTGCACTAAAACCCCCACCCCTACCGGATCCAGGCCAGACCAGGGATCCAGGCTGCTATCCAGGTGACTGCTCCTGCCTCAAAGAAACTTCCTCTCTGATCCCATGCCATGGAGGGTGCGAATCAGAACACCCTGGGTGCCTGGGCAGCCTGCTGGGTTTGCTCGCCAAGGCTGGGGGGGGGAGAAGTAAACACTGCAGGGGAGCACGGTGCACAGCCTCGGGGTGGGGGGGCAGCTGTGCTAAAGCAATGGGGGCTGCTGCTGATTTCAACTCTGAGAACAACCATGTCCCTTGGCGCACCTTGGGGGAACCACCCCAGGACTGCCTGTGTACTGGAGACAACCCAGAGCTATGCACTGCTAAGGAATAACACACACTGAGATGCACACCCAGTAAGTCACACTCACACACCCCCTACACACACACCCAGAGAGACACACTCACAGCACTACACACTCACACACCCCGCGACACACTCACACACCCTGCTACACACTCACCCAGAGACACACTCACAGCGCTACACACTCACACGCAGTGAGACACAGATACACACTCACACACAGTTTTGCCTCCAGAGCGGCTCCCTGCGTGCATGGCCCTGGGAGCCCCCCAGCTGGCCCTGCCACCAGCCAATTCCGCACCTGCCAGGACCCCCACTCTCCAGTGTATATAGCGGGGCGCTGAGAGCCATTGACCCAAACTGCAAAGATTGGCTAGGATGGAAACCACTTCCCGACGGGGGTGCCGTAGCCCCCACCCCTCCCCCGCTAGTGCCAGCGCCTATGGGAATGGCTCATTGTCGTCCCCCCCCCGCTCACCCCCAGCTCAGCGGCACCCCTCGGCGAGCTCCCCCTCGGCTCTCTGCACAGGCACAAACTTTCCGCCCCCGCCCGCCCTGCCCTGCCCCCGGGCCCGCGGCAGCGCCCATCTCCGTAGCGGCGCGGCTGCCCGTACCTGCAGGAGACGGTGAGCTCCACCTTGGTGGCCGGGATGCTGCCCGCGATGGGGTCGAAGTCGCTCACCGAGGCCATGTCGCCCCCCTTGTCCATCGCCTCCTCCATGGGCGTCCAGCCGCGCCTCCCGGGGCCTCCCGCTCACAGCCCGGGCGCTGCGGGGGGCTCAGAGCCGGGCACCGAGCGGGACATGACCAGCGCCGGGCGCGCAGCCGGCTCCTCGCTCCGCCTGCACCACTGGCGGGCCGGCTCTGGAGCGCTCCCCGGCTGCCTGCCAGGCTCCGCCCCTCAGCCCCCGCCCCGAGGCGCTGCCCCCCGGCCGGGCCGGGGAGAGCCCGGAGCCCTGGGCAAGGGCGGGGAGAAGCCTTTCCCGGGGTGCCTGGGGTGGGGGTGTTGTGTGAGTCCCCGGGAGGGGGGCGCATGTGTGAGTGTACTTGTGGGTCTGCCTTTGCTGGGGGGTTCCCTGGGCCAGGCGTTATGCTGTGTGGTGCCTGCTGCGGGTTGCTGCCTGTTGGCCCAGTGTCCCTGTGCATGCAGGTGGGAGCCTTCTGTCAGTGGGGGGTTGCTGTGTGCGTCGGCCTGTATGTTTGGGTGTGTTGGACGGGTGGTGTGCTGTGTGTGGCTATTGTATGTGTGTGGGGGGGGGACATGTCAGTTTGGGGGGTGTATTTGGCATGTCACTGGGTTGCATTTGGTGGTATGTGTGTGTGCATTGTGTGTTTGTGAGGGTGTGTTATGTATGTGGGGAGGGTGACTGTCCCTGTGTGTGTGTGTGCATTGTGTGTGTGTTTGCGAGAGGAATGTTATATATGAGGGAGGAGTTGGTTGTGTATATTTCACATCTGTTGTGTGTGTGTTGCTACTGAGAGACAGGAAGCGAGGTGCGTTAAAACAGCCCATCAGAGAACAGGCCCTGCCTTCCATTCCCCCGCCCCCAGCACCAAACACACTCAGAGCACAGGGCACATGCATGTCCTGCAAACTGCGTCCAGCCTTGGCATGGGGCCTTTGGCTCAGGGGCTCTTGGACAGTGTCCCACTGAACTCTTGCTCCCCAGATCTTCACTCTGGTGGACAAGTAACCCCATAGACTGCTAGGAAGAGCAAAGGGAGACAAGCAAATCTCCCCACTGACTCAAAGCCCAGCACGTAAATTACTGGGGGTGGGGGTTGGTCCCTAATCACCTGCTTTCCGTCTGTCACCCACTCTGCTGCGAGTAGCGCCAGAGCAGCAAGAAGCCGCTCCGGCTGAAATCCCGGTAACTTTAACCGAGTAAGGAGTGCGGAGCAAGAGGGAATGTGGCAGTGTAGACAGGCCCAGACTCTCAGCTGGTGTAAGTAGCTGTCACCCCAGAGATTCAATCGAGCGACACTGACTTGCACCAGCTGAGGATCTGGTCCACTGACTTTCATGGGACCACTCCAATGTATGCCAGCTGTGGGGGTGGCGCCTGCTTTCTCAGAGACTTCCCCACCCTGGGGTGTCTGGGCCAAACCCAGGAAGCACTCGCTCCCCTGAGGAGCTGCCAGAGTCAGTGGAGCTGCTCACATAAGGGAGGAATTTGCAGGTGTGTTGTCTAAAAGCACTAACTTTTTGTGGGCCCAATTCTGCATAGCCTTATGCCAGTAGCCCCATTGGGCCCAATTCTCCTCTCCTTACCCTGGCATAACCCCATTGATTTCAGTGTTGTTACTCCTGATTTACACCAAGGGTGAGAGAATTGGGCCCACTGGGATTATTCACAGGAGCAAGGCGCTGCAGGGTCCAGTTCCATGGGGACTGATGGACCTTAGTCCTGAATTGGACATGAACCTCTAGGGTATGTTTTATTCCTTTTGCCTGGGAAGAAGCATTGCTGAGATCAGCAGTAGCAGCCCTGGGCTCTAGATCTTGCGCTTATCCCAGCAGCTCCCAGTCCAGGATAAAGGCCTTTACACCAGTGCTTAGCCCTTCCTATCATTTCACTTGCATTTGCTTTTTGGCAAGGATGGGAAACCCCCCCTTTGGGTAGCATCCAGGAACAGATTCAGGGGACTGGTTTCAGTTCGCAGAGCTCAGTTCCACCTTACGCCACCAGGTGTCACTGCAACCAACCCATCGTGGGGAGCCAGGTTAGCTGAGCAGGCTGTGGGAGTGGAGAAAATTGTAAATACTGTAGTCTCTTTAAAGGTTGCTGAGTCCAGAGCGCTCCCCTTCACAGCTGAACACAATGCTCCGCCAGGCAGACACGGGTGTGTCTGTAAGCAGGTGGGCTAAATCCCCTGCTGGAGTGAACACAATGACATCAGAGTTTCCCCTGTTTACACTAACAGAAAATCTAGCCCCAAACCTGCTGGTTTCTAAACTCCACTCTGGGGTCAGTCTGTGGGAGTCTCTGTGGGCGCAGGTGCAGGCCTGTGACTGGAGCGTTGTCATTTACACATAGACATGGAGGGTGAGGAAATTACGGATCAAGGTTCCAGACACTGAAAGGTAGAAGATAGAAAGGTTGGAGCTCAGACGAGGCAAACAGCAGAAAGTCTGATTAATAACAGTACTAATAATGATCTTCTGCCTGAGAAGTGTCTGGAGGGGATGGTGTGATGAGACTGCCTACAATGGCATGTAACCAATTTGTGGCTACTAGCAGCAGATATCTCCAGTGGCCGGACACAGGACACTAGATGGGGAGGGCTCTGAGTTACTACAGAGGATTCTTTCCCAGGTGTCTGGCTGGTGGCTCTTGCCCATATGCTCAGGGTCTAACTGATCACTATATTTAGGGTCAGAAAGGAATTTTACCCCAGGTCAGAGTGGCGGAGACCTTGGGGGGTTTCGCCTTCCTCTGCAGCATGGGGCACGGGTCACTTGTAGGTTTAAACTAGTGTCAATGGCGGATTCTCTGTAACTTAAAGTCTTTAAATCATGATTTGAGGAGTTCAGTAACTCAGCCAGAGGTTAAGGGTTTATGACAGGAGAGGGTAGGCGAGGTGGGCAGGAGGGCAGAGTTAAGGTTGTTTTAACATTTTCTGAATGGGAATGTTGAAAGGACCAGGATTTTCCAAAGTGAGCAGTGAGTTTGGATGCCTCAGCTTGAGGTGTCCATCTTGAGAAACGTCTTAAGGGAGGGTCTTAATGAAAGTGATCACCTGGCCTCTGAGGATCTGACCCCTCTGAAGTTGGGCAACCCAAAATTCTAGTTACTTCTGAAAATCATGGGGGCAGATCCTCAGCTGGCATAAACTGGAGCTGTGACAATTTTCACCAATTAATGCTCTGCCCCGTGGCATAACTTCCTGACTTTCAAATGATATTTTACTCTTGAACAAATTGCCTCACCTTCCTCTGGTTTTGCTTCCATAACCACCCGGCTCTAATAACATTGTTGGAAGGTAGCAAACGGCTATTTAGCCATGGGTCTGTCTGGGAACTTCCTAAAATTAAAACTCCTCAAATGTTATTTCAGTTTCTTCCTGATGCAGCTTCCAAAGTACATCTCAGGCAAGAGCATCCCAGACTCTTTTCTCCAAAACCAGCTTTATTCCACCAGAGTCAGACTCTGTCTGATCAGAGAAGGAGCAATTGGGAGCCTGCAGAAGGTATCAACTCCACGTCAGGACACATGCAGCTCCTACTGTCTCTGCCAGAGAAGGGTCAGGTGCTTTCAGTACTCTCCTGAGGGGTTTATAAGCTCCACAGCTTTCTAGCACTGTAGCATCCTTAGTGAAAGAGGAGAAACAGGGCTCATTTGCCATGACTAGCAAGGGGGGTTATTAGGGAGGCTGCTGGACACAGACAGGCTCTGTGGTTCTCTCAGCTCACTAGCTCCCAGACTGAGCTGGCAAGGGTCACCGCTAGGGGTCTCTCTAAGTCCTGGCTTGGACTATCCCGTCCTGGAAGGGGCGGCTGGCTACGCTCCGTCTCTGAGATGGGGGACGTGACCCTGTGCTGGATGATGGGGCGAGCTGCTGACTCCTGGGCTTCCAAACAGTCTTGAGACAAAATACACCGTGTGAGAGCACAGCTCCCTCCTGCCAGTACGCACCACAGGAGAAAGGCTCCCTATGGCACAGTCCAGCAGCTGCGTGGGCAGCAATCGGCCTGCTACCATCTGACTGAGGCCACGGGCCGCTATGCCCTCATGTTAGCGCCTCTCTTATGCTAAGGCCCCTGTGAGCTGTCCCAATGACATCTGGGGGCCTTAAAGGAGGCACAAATCTCAGCACAGCCCCTGTGTAAGAGCCACCTCCCTCCACCCCCACCCCTGATTAGAGCTATCGGGCAGCCCTACATCCGTCCTGCTCCACGCCCTGGATGCAGGGCGTGTTCAGGGCAGGAAGTAGACACCATGGGGCAGGCTGGGCTGGATTGCACTGTATGCTGGCTAGTCCCTGCTTGCCAGGGCCCACCAGGAACTGTGGGAAGTCAGCTCTGACTCCCACCAGGGCTGGGCTGGGCAGGGCAGACCCCCAGCTCCACCAGGATATGTGAAGCACAAATCTGGCTTTGGACCCCTTGGCGCCCACCCCCCCATCCATTCCGGCATTCAGCACAGGGACAGAAGGACTGAGACCCCAGGCCAGCATGCTCCAGGGGCAGAGCGTGAGGCATGGGAGCCTGATTAGGAGCCAAATACCTTTGAGGATCAGGGCTTTAGATCCCCACCAAGGGCCGGATTCTGAGCGCACTGAAGTCCCTGAGAATCTTTTGGTTGACTCCAGTGAGATAAATGGAAGCTCTTGGGCCTACTTCTCCCCCAGCTGGATTAGGCCCCCTGTGTCTGCATCATCTTCCTTTGTGTGCATCCCTTGCCAGCAGCCCTGTGTCCCTGCACCCCAGCACAGCACTCTGCTAACTGAGGCCAGACTCTGACCAGGACTGGAGACTACACCTGTGAACTAGACAGGAAACTCCTTCGTCTCTGCTATGTCTCACTCATGCAGCAGGGTTCACAGTTTGGATCAATGTTTAGGCAGTTTTAAAATACCCCCTTCTCCTGAGAAAGGATTCGCAACATTTTTCAATGAGACGTTTAAAATCACACTCATCAATTTTTTTTAAAAATCTGAATCTCACTCATTCAGACTGTCAGCTTGACAGCCCCAAATGCTATATTTAAAATCGCTCCCTTTACCTGTGTGGCTGATGATAACTCTGGGGCTGATTGAGACTGAAATCAGCTCAAAAAACCCCCATTTACTTGTCATCTGGTTTTGCTGTTTCACATTTCGCTCCTCTTAGACTGGGAGCAGTGAGAGCAAGTTTGCATCTGCTCAGTTTCTGTTCAGTGATGCTCCTGGTGGCCCCTGCAGCAGGGGAATATTGGGGGCAGTCAGCTCCCAACTCTGCAGACGTAGGTACATCTGTCGACCTCTAATACTTCTGCGGGGCCATTAGTATCTGAGCACCTTATATTCTATACCGTATTTATCCGCACAACACTCCTGTGAGGTGGCCAGTTCTTTATCCCTATTTTACAGATGGGGAAACTGAGGCACCGAGAAACTAAGTGACTTGCCCATGGTCACAGAGTAGGGAATTGAACTCAGGTCTCCAGCACCCTAACCACGGGGCCATCCGTCCTCTCTGTATCGTCATTATTTAGGAACATCAGACCAGGGTCTGTCTAGCCCAGTCCCCTGTCTCCAAGCTGCTTCAGAGGAAGATGCGAGGACTCCCCTAATGGACAATTATTGAATAGTCTGGCCATGGGTTGGGCAGAGAAGTTGGATGGCAAAAAAACACCATAGGGTCAATTTCTTCCTGCTCCCCCTCAACTAGTGGCTGCTTTGTGCAGTAAGGCAGGAAGGTTTAAACCCCTTTCCAATTTCTAAAGACCAATTCATCTTAGCCTTACAAACATGCCCACCTCGGTAAGCAATGGGACTACTCACCTGTGTAAAGTTCTGCATGTCCATAAGTGCTAGGACTGGGCATAAATACATCATTCTTTTAAAATCCTGATCAGTTCTTGGGGCCAGATCCTCAGCTGGTGCAAACTAGCATTGAAGTCAACAGAGCTGTAGTGACTTTCACCAGTCAAGGAACTGACTGACACTTGATCTCAACAATACCTTGTGGCAATGAGTTCCATCAGCTAACTGTGTGAGACAGGGTTTTGTTTGATTGCTTTTATATTTTATTGCCTTTCAGTTTCACAGAATGTCAAAATACAGTTCTACTGGAGGGTGTTCCTGTCTGCATAAAGCGGCTCTTTGATCTATAGACAGTCACAGACTTGGCTAACACTGATGGGTGTGCTAACCACACTTCTATCAGGATAAATGGAATGAGCAATTAAGTCCCTTTATGGAGTGAAATAGCTGGATACAATAGAAGTCTCAATTGAAGCACTTGGAGGAGAGGATGGTGATCAGGAACAGTCAACATGGATTCACCAAGGGCAAGTCATGTCTGACCAACCTGATTGCCTTCTATGATGAGATAACTGGTTCTGTGGATAAGGGGAAAGCGGTGGACGTGATATACCTTGACTTTAGCAAAGCTTTTGATATGGTCTCCCTGTGACTGGTTTGGTCATAGAGACCCCCTAGGGGCTGTCACCTGATGTGCTGAAACTACCTCTGAACCCATTTTCCCTGCCAGCTTGGGACTCCAGAACTGTGTCTTGTTGAGCCAGACATGCTACTCTGCTGCAACACAGATCCTGGTGGAGTGAGGACAATCAATGGGACACAATCATTCCGGGGTACAAAATATATCGGAAGGACAGAACAGGGTAGGAGTGGCACTATATGTGAAAGAAAATGTAGAATCAAATGAAGTAAAAATCTTAAATGAATCCACATGTTCCATAGAATCTCTATCACTGTGGCACTTAATTTTAGAAAGGGGAACTATGCAAAAATGAGAAGGTTAGTTAAACAGAAATTAAAAGGTATAGTGACTAGAGTGAAATCTCTGCAAGCTGCACAGACGCTTTTCAAAGACACCATAATAGCGGCCCAACTTAAATGTATTCCCCAAATTAAAAAACACAGTAAAAGAACTAAAAAAGAGGCACCGTGGCTTAACAACCGTGTAAAAGAAGCAATGAAAGATAAAAAGGCATTTTTTAAAAAGTGGAAGTCAAATCCTAGTGAGGTAAATAGAAAGGAGCATAAAGACTGCCAAATTAAGTGTAAAAATGTATTAAGAAAAGCCAAAAAGGAGTTTGAAGAACAGCTTGCCAAAAACTCAAAAGGTAATAACAAAATGTTTTTTAAGTACATCAGAAGCAGGAAGCCTACTAAACAACCAGTGGGGCCCCTGGACAATGGAGATACAAAAGGAGCACTTAAAGATGATGAAGTCATTGCGGAGAAACTAAATGAATTCTTTGCTTCAGTCTTCATGGCAGAGGATGTAAGGGAGATTCCCAAACCTGAGCCCTCCTTTGTAGCAGACAAATCTGAGGAATTGTCACAGATTGAAGTGTCATTAGAGGAGGTTTTGGAATTAATTGATAAACTCAACAGTAACAAGTCAACCGGACCAGATGGCATTCACCCAAGAGTTCTGAAAGAACTCAAATGTGAAATTGCAGAACTATTAACTATAGTTTGTAACCTGTCCTTTAAATCAGCTTCTGTACCCAATGACTGGAAGATAGCTAATGTAACGCCAATATTTTAAAAGGGCTCTAGAGGTGATCCCGGCAATTACAGACCAGTAAGTCTAACGTCAGTACCAGGCAAATTAGTTGAAACAATAGTAAAGAATAAAATTGTCAGACACATAGAAGAACATAAATTGTTGGGCAAAAGTCAACATGGTTTCTGTAAAGGGAAATCATGTCTTACTAATCTATTAGAGTTCTCTGAAGGGGTCAACAAACCTGTGGACAAGGGGGATCCAGTACAGTCCCCAGCACTCCTGGCAGGACTAAGTATTATCTAGACCATCCTTGACAGGTGTTTGTCTAACCTGCTCTTAACGTTATTATTCCGTTATAAAAAGTATTATTTGTGATTGTTATTAAATTAAGTTTTCTATCCACATTAGGTTTTTGCAAAGCCTTTGAAAAATATAACAGAGACTTAACTTTGGGGGTTAAAGGAAGATGATAATATCGCTTTAATCTCATGTGCTAAAAATAAACTACAGATGAACTTACTATTTTTTTGCCGTCCAACTTCCCCAGTTCACATGCGGAACCGCACAGCTAATAACATCTGAAGCCCTGGCATAATTTGCATGAAAAAGCACAGTTAGAAGCTATTAATACCTAATGAGGGTAGGAACGCACTGATACCAAACCCCCTCCGCCCCCAGAAACGCTGAGTTCAATGAGATTTAACTCTGAAAATGTCTATGAAAATAGCAGTTAGTGTCCAAGGTGTCGAACCTGTTTGCCTCCAAGTTCTTTTCTCTACTTCCCAACTGGTGCCTAATGTCTAGTTCCTTTGAATTTCTCCCTGGCAAATGTTGGAGCTGTTAAACAGAAAAGCCATGCGTGGTTTAATTAGCATGTGGGGGAGGTTAAAATAAAACAGAAGGTTTATTAAAATAATCTGTTAAAGATGAGAGCAATTATTTCCTACCATCCATGGAGTTTAAAAGGAAATGCAAATCCTTGCTGAGACACAGCATCCTACATCAGCTTGACCAGTTTGAAGACTGGGTTGGTTGGTTTATATTTGATTTATTTCTCATAATGGAATGTTTTAAGCTGATTGCCCTACAATATATTGGGCTGAATACTATTCTACCATGGGATGTATCTGGCACCCGTTACCATCGCATCTGAGTGCCTCACAATCATCACCACATTTACCCGCCAGCCCACGGAGGCAGGGCAGTGCTAGCCCCCAGCACACAGATGGGGAGCAAAGGCCCAGAGGGATTAAGGCCTGTCCACACTACAAAGTTAGGTCGACCTGCGTCAGCCTGTTTCAGCTTCACTGTGCACTGTCTACATAGGAATTTGTCTCCGGCCAGTGTGAACGCCCATTACAGTGACACAATAACACACCTGCCCGAATGCCACATGACCCCAGCGTAGGAAGATAGGCCCACATTAGACCTGGCTGAACAGGGGGGTTAAGTTGAGTCTGGATATTCGCATAAGTGATGGGCCCAAGGCATCTGGTCAGAAAGAATGAACTCATGAGACTGGTGGACCACTAGCACCATCGTACGTAAGTCTTGGCTTGAGTTAATAGACAGACAACGTGGCTAACTGGGCACCGGGTGCAGCAAAGAATTGGTTTGTTCCGTTTATTATAAAGAAATGGGAGCAATGGGCAATGGGACACCTTGAAAAGAAAGGGGCCCTGCCTTTTGTCTTAACCGGGTTGGGGGCGGGGTTCAGCCCCAAGCCTCCCTCACCTGGTGCTAGCTTAGGGTCCAATAACCAGCCATGACATCACTTGTTTCGATCAATAAAAAGCAAGGTTTTATAGGGGCTCTTTGTCTGGGCTTTCCCATGCCTCGCTGGAGCCGCACCATGGCAGGCAGGCATCTCCCAGCCCAGATCCCATTCGGAGTATTTTGGCCAATACTTATAATTGTGTTTCCAGGGTGTGAGGTATCAGTGTGTATGTGCTAGATGTTTGGATGTAACTCACACCAAGCGGTCTTTGGACTAATGAAGGAATGCTGCTTGTGTAGGAAACTGAGTCATGGTAACCCAGCGCACGGTCGACCTACTTCCATTGATGCGGGGTGAGTATAGACCCTGCATTACCTGTGTCAACCCTAACAGTCTTCCAGCAGCTGCCCATGATGCCCCCGTCACCACAACAGGGGCCATTCCGGTCACAGTTGGAACCCCACTGCCCAGGTGTCCCAGCCCACCCCACCTCTAAAATCCCCTGCATGTTTTTGAAATGTCTTTTCCTGATTGCCCACCTTGGAGAACAGCCTAGCAGCTCCCCATTGCGAGCAGCTGCCCACGCTGTCTCCTCACACAGAGCCACTAGACATGCTCTTGCCTGGATCTCCTCGGCCCGTGGTGAAAGGAGGCTGTGCAAGCCCAGCTAAGGAAGAGCTGAGGAAATATAGACATCCATGTGCAGGGGATGCTGAAACAGGGACACGCCAGGGGTGAGCAGCTGCGCTGCGTGAAAGTGAAGGAATTTCATAGACTTTAAGGTCAGAAGGGACCATTATGATCATCTGGTCTGACCCCCTGCATGCTGCAGGCCACAAAACCCTTCCCTGGACTCTGCTGTTGAAGTCCCCAATCCTGTGTTTTAGTGACTTCAATCGGCAGAGACCCTCCTGCTAGTGATCCCTGCCCCATGCTGCGGAGGAAGGCGAAAAACCTCCAGAGGCTCAGCCAATCTATCCTGGAGGAAAATTCCTTCCCGATCCCAAATATGGCGATCAGTAAGACCCCGAGCATGTAGGCAAGAGTCTCTAGCCTGACCCCTGTTGGCCATTATACTATTTACGTACCATTGATTGGTTTTGCTTGGCTCATGGCTGCTGCAGTCTCTGCCCACAGCACCTGGGGAAACAGAGCACACACCGCCCCACGCCCTCCTGCCTCCCCCTTTACCTCCCCCTGCAAACTCCCTCTCAAACTCCCCTGTTAGCCGCCCTGTTTGCTGCCTCCGGTGCCGCTGCTCGCAGCTGTGCCGCTGCCTTTTGCCCAGGAAGATGAGGCAGGACAGCAGCAAACCAGGTGCCACCCCGAAGACGCGCCACTTCTCCAATGAGCTGCATGCCGCACTTGGCAGGGGCTCCTCACACCCACAGGTGACTGGCGACACATTGGGGGAGCCCCCTGCACTGCACCGGAGGAGGAGAAGGGGGGTAACCGGAGGGAGACACAAACCACGTGGTGAGCCAGGAGCTGTGAGGGAAGTCAGAATGTGAAGTCAGCAGCAGTACGCTGACCAAACAGAGCCTGCCTAGACATGGCCTACAAGCCATTCCCAGGGGCACACCGGGCGTCTGTGGCAGAGCCTCAGGCAGGATCCTAACCCCTGGGGCAGCCAATGGGCTCCTCTTCAACTCCAAGCCAGGCGCCTTCCAACGGAGCTGCTTTTGTGTGTAAAAAGCAGTATCCAGCAGGCGCTGGAGGGCTCCCAGCACGTGGGGTGTTAGCAGGGCCGGGGGTTAGCAGCCAGCCAAAGTGTCACTCTGGGCAGGACCAGGCCTGTGAGTGATTGCTGCCCCAATAGGTTGGTGGCTCCAGCTGCCTTTTCATGCTCATGGAAATGAAAATCAGTTTCTCTGGGTTTATTTTTTACACCAAGGTCTCCAAGGCCCTAGGCACAAAATATGGCTTCGCGCCCCAGGTGATCGGCAGCACTCCGGCGGCAGCTCCACCGCGCTGCTTTCTTCTTCGGCGGGAATTCGGCGGCAGGTGTTTCCCTCCAAGAGGGACCCACTGCCGAATTGCCACCGAATAGCTCGATGTGCCGCCCCTTCCCCTTGGCCGCCCCAAGCATCTGCTTGCTGGGCTGGTGCCTGGAGCCGGCCCTGCCCAGAGCTAAACAGTGCCCCGGGGTGGGACTGTCCGGAGCTTTGCAGCTGAGAGCCACCTGTGCTCTGGTCACATCCGCACTGGGGCCCCAGCGCCTGCTACCAGTCTCCTCAGCCTCCGCTCCGAGCTGCCTCCTGCAGCTGCTGCGGATCGAGACACAGAGGCTGTTTGTGCAGGGAAGTGGCTCTCGCAGGGCTCAGCACTCCCACACAGGATCTCATTCTCCAGAGAGCTCCGCTCCCGTTTATGCAGCACACTAAGGGCCAAATTTCCGACGTGCACCCAATGTGCTGCTGGCCCTTGTGGGACCTAAATGGGAACTGAGCCCTCTGAGTCTTGATGCATGGGACTCTGCTGTCTGAGCTAACCCTCCAGCTCTGCTAAGCAAGGACGTACCAGGCTCCTCCACCTCGCAACGTGGCCCAGACACCACTAGAGGGGGACAGAGCACCACACTGATGGGCATGGGTTACCCAGTCCTGGCGGATATAGAGGGGGCCAGGCTGTCCTCCAGAGGCCACCATCCCCACCGAACACTGAGTGGATAACGCAAAACTCATAGGAAAATAGGAATTGCCATCTGGATGAGCCCAGGGGCCATATCCCAGCCTGCTGTTTCTCTCATGGCCAGCACCAGCTGCTTCAGAAGCAGTGCCAGGAACCCCCTCTCCCAACAAACACGCCCCTACTCATGGACAATCATGGAACAACCTGCCCGGAAGTTACTACCTGACTACCAGCAGTTAGACAATGGCTTAAGACCTGAAGCATGAGAATTTATATCCCTTCCCAAACATTTGTTATTATTTTTTAGTATTTCCTATTCTGATTCAGGATATTCTTGCTATCCAGGAAAATGCCTGACACACACGGAATCAGGACTGCTATGCAACCAACAGCCTGCACTGGTTTCCCATGAATTCGCTGGATTGCAAGTTTACTTAGCTAAAGCCCAGGCTCCTGAGTTCCTATAAATGTAGCCATTTATTCATGAGCAATAGACTGGAAAGATAAGTAAGAAACTACAGACAGCCAAAAGAGAGGAAGGAATTTAACATTGGTTGTTAAACCTTATTGAGAAGTAACGAATCACATCAGAAGAAATTATGGTTTTATCACAAAGTAGCAAATTTATGCTGTGACATTCTGTACCCTGGGGGAGCGCCCTATAATCCCCATATTCCTCACTTACATATAATTGTGATATTGCATATAAAGCAGGCCATGTGAGGTATCATGGGAAAGGTTATGATCTGCTGAAAGCGATTGTTCCATCTAAATATGTGTATCATCAATACATATAAAATTATAAGAATTGTGTTGTATGGTTTTCACTAAAATATGCTGTTGGCTTTGGAAGCGCCCAGATACTAAACGACAAGGGGGGTAACCAATGCCAAGGTGGGTGCTAAACTGACATCACCAGCCATTGTCCAGCAGAGGAGTTACAATTCAATGACTCACTCACAGGAGACACACCAAGGTATTGCTTCACCTTGGGACTCGGCAATGCCCACCAGACATGGTGCTTGGAGAACTTGTATTCTCCAAGCACATGGGACTAAGGGTATAAAACAACACCGTGGCCCCATGCTTGGCCTTTCTCTTGCCCCCACCGATGCTGCAAGAAACAAGAACACTGAGAAGACTTAAGACTCAAACTGAGGGGACTGGCCCAGATTTCAAGGGTGAGAAAAACTGCTTAATCTAGATGTTGCCCAGTCTAATAGGGTTGAGAGTTTAGACTGTGTGCTTATATTTTCTTTTCTTTTGGTAACTAACTCTGACTTTTTGCCGATCACTTAATATCACTTACATTCTATCTTTTGTAGTCAATAAACTTGTTTTACTGTTTATCTTTACCAGTGAGTTTGCCTGCTCAGGTTTGCAAAGGCTGGATGTATATCCACTTTCCATTGTTGAAGTGGTGAAGCAATTAATAAACTTACACTGCTCATCTTGAGCAGGGCAAGACGGTATATTCCTGAGGTACAGTGCTGGGAACTGGGGGGATTTGGCTGGTGCCTTTCTCTGTGTGATTCATGAGTGGCTCTGGGAGCATTCATGCAATCTGGCTGGCTGTGGGGCTCCACATGCAGTTGTGCTGAGTGATAACAGTGCCTAGAGGGGTTTGCTGCTTGTCACTAGCAAAGCAATGTGAGAGACAGCCCAGGCTGGAGAGACTTAAGGGGGTACAGCAATCCCACAGTCCCAGGCTGAACCCCGGGGATCCCAGCACATATGCTAATTCTCTGCTGTTCTTGAGGAGATAATTTTGGGAGCAATGTACAACTATTGATCCTTAGTACACATGCTAATCAATCTGCTGATCTCACATTATACCAGTCAGAAATGATGGGTCTGTCAGTGACTGTTCAACTAAATGTAATTCTAAAATTAGACATTTAGAAACATAATTAGTTAATTAGCAAAATGTCAATTCAATTGCAAGTTGCCTTCCCAGATAATGATCATTCATATTAAGACTTAATCCTTTCCCACACATACACAAATACCACAAATTAACCCCAGATATGCAGGAGCTAATTATTCAAAGCTGCTTCCCAGTTCTCTTGACATTCACCAATGTCTAAGCCCAAATCTTTGTTTACTATAAGATCTTAAATTACTCTAGCCAGCTACAGCAAACTCTTTAGCTTATAACTCATAACTCAGTGGGTCAGGCTTCTGTGTCCTGTGTGATTTCACAAATCATAAAGTATCTGAAAAAGCTCTCAGCTCCAGCATGCCTGCTCTCTTAGCTCTCTCCAGCCTGTGTAAGTAGTTTCCTGTTAGAAGCAGCGCTGTGCTGGATTAGCATAATGATCATTACAGCCTCTGCCCTCCTCACCGCTCACCGGCTCACAATTATTGGAGGCATTAGGGGTTAAACTTGTGGGCCCTCAGTGGATGTAAATCAATGTCACTCCATTGATCTCGTTAGAGCAGTGCCAGTGTACGCCCGCTCAGGGTCTGGCCTGACATTTTAAATCGTTTACAACTTGGAAATATACTCTCTGAAATGTATTTAACCTAGACCCTCCGAGCTGTCGCTTGGGTAAAGGGAAGCGTGTGGCTACAAGGGCTTCTGTTACTGAGCAAGTGGAGTTGGTGTGGAGAGCAAATCTGAGGCTCAGTTTACGTCTGGTCTCCTGAGAGAAGCAGAAACCTCTGTTCAGTTCATGCTGTCGCATTGTTGCTGCCATTCACATTCCAGTAGCAGCTAGAGGCTCCCGCAGAGCTCGGGGCCCCGTTATGCGGTTGCTGCAGGGCCAGCACTTCCACTAGGTGACCCTAGGTGGTCACCTAGGGCGGCAGAATTTGGGGGGCGGCATTTTGCCGTCCTCGGCGGCAATTCGGCGGCGGGGGTCCTTCCGCTCCACATCTTTGGGGCGCTTAGGTGGCGGGTCCTTCACTCACTCCGGAACCTGCTGCCGAAGCGCCCCGAAGACTTGGAGCGGAAGGACCCCCAGCGCCGAATGCTCTGAGGAGGAGCGCTGCTGCCTAGGGAGGCAAAAACCCCGGCGCCGCTCCTAGGGTGCTGCACAGACACCAAATAAGTGACAGTCTCTGGCCAGAGGAGTTTACAATAAGAACAGACAACGGTTAGGCAGCTGATGTGCTGAGGCCCCTGTCAATCATGCTGAGCAATATGGTCTCATTGTTCCCTTCTGCTCCCCTCCCCCAGCCATCTGTCTGTGCCCAGCAGTTGTCTCTTGTCGTAGAGGGTAAGGGCCTCGTGTTCTGTGTTTGTACAATGCCCAGTGCAATGTGGCCCTGAGCCAGGACTGGGGCTCCTGCCTGGATATGACAAATCACAAGGGAAATACGATTGCCCATCCCCCTCTTGCAGGTGGGGAATGGGAGGGAGCCAGTGAGCTGCCCAAGGTCAGACAGCAGGTCAAAGGCAGGACCAGACTCACATCTTCCAAGCCCGCATCAATTGCTTTGACCACCAGGCCACAATCCCTCCTAGGAGCAGTTCGGGGACTGGGGAGAGTGTCAGTAAGCGCTTCACTGTGACTGTTCTGAGCTGTTGCCAGCAGGAGGGGCCCTCGGCGACTGGCCCCGTCCCACTCCTGGTCTCTCATCTGGGGGCGGGGGGGGGGGGAGAATGCAGGAGACCCAACCTTTGGCCAACCCATGGAGGAAACACCCTCTGGGCGCCACTCTATGGGAGTCCCCTCAGAGCCCACGGGCCACCTACACTCGAGCTGCGTTCTCAGACACTGGGCATCCCTGGCCCTTTGCACTCTCAACACCGCTCCGTGGCGTTCGCACACCCAGTGGCTGACACTGTGATAAAGGAGCGGGAGGTTGGGGTAGCTCCCTTTTGTGGACACCCAGCCAGCCAGTTGGCTGTGGAATCCCTCTCGGTGGTTGGTCTCTACTTGCTTTACCTGTAAAGGGTTAACAAGCCCACAGGTAAAAGGAAGGGAGTGGGCACCTGACCAAAAGAGCCAATGGGAGGGCTAGAACTTTTTAAAATTGGGAAAAAAATTCACTTTGTCTGTGTGTTGTGGTTCTCCAGGAAAGAGGGGAACAGGGAGCAGTTATGCTGTGAGAAGCTTTAAGCCAGGTATAAAAAACCATCAGATCATACCTAGAGATTGCTTATCTGAAACCCCAGAAATGTAAGTAAATGAGGGAATGTCTAGGAAGGGTTATTTCTTTTATTTGTTATTGGGTTGTGGATTCCTCTGTGCTAACCCCAAATGCTTTTGTTTTGCTTGTAGCCTTTAAGCTGAACCTCAAGAGACGTATCTTGATGCTTAGTTTTTGTAATTGTTTCTTTAAGTTCTAGCAAAAAGCCTAAGTTCCAAATGTATTTCCCTTCTCTTTTGGTTTAATAAAATTTACCTTTTTTTAAGAACAAGGATTGGATTTTAGTGTCCCTAAGAGGTTTGTGCATATGTTGTTTAATTAGCTGGTGGCAACAGCTGATTTCCTTTGTTTTTTTTCTCAGCTCTTCCTGGGAAGGGGGGTGAAAGGGCTTGAGGGTACCCCACAAATAGGAATTCCCAAGTGGGTTCAAAGGGTTTTTTTGCATTTGGGTGGTGGCAGCATCTACCCATCCAAGGTCAGAGAGAAGCTGTAACCTTGGGAATTTAATATAAGCCTGGAGTGGCCAGTATTAATTTTTAGAATCTCTGTGGGCTCCCACTTTCTGCACTCAGCGTGCCAGAGTGGGGCTTCCACCTTGACATGGTGGCAGAGAAGTGGGATCATTTTGAACCAGAAGCACAAACCTCAGGATTTTAAAAAGCCACATTTTTCCTTTCGGCAGCCTGCAAGCCAGGGAGGGTTTTGTTTTGTTGTTTTTTTTCTCCTCCTTTCTTTCTTTTCTTTGCTGCCTGAGGGAAAACCGGCACACAAAGGGTTGAGCCTGCCAAGCCAGGGAGTCCAACAAGCAGGTGTTTTTGTTTGTTTTCTTTTTTTTCCCTCTAGCTTCATGGCAACGAAATAGTTAGGCTAAGAGAAGGGCAGCCTGTGCATGAGCTTGAGGTCAGGCACCGAAACCTTAGAAAAACCAGTCTTCCCAAAATGGCACGCCACGGAGAAGACAGACCCAGAGCAAGCCCAGACATCCAGCTCCATAACAGAAATGCAGGGAGGGGATGGGGACTTCCCAGGAGGGAAGGTTCAGCCCTCCCCTACCCGAGATTCCAGTGCCAGTATGGAGGGATGCCTTTAACTCAGGCCGAGTTCTAACTGAGGCAGAAAGGAATTTCATCCTAGAGATGAAGCTCTTGGAAGCGGAGGCAAAGCACTGGGAGGCGGAATCGGAAAGAGGCGAAGCGCTTAGAAGCAGAGACAGAGCTGAAGCGCTTAGAGCTGGAAAGAGCTAAGCTGGATCAACCAGGTAGCTCTAACAGTCCTTCTCCAGGTACCGCTCCCCAATCCAAGACATTCCCCACATACAAGGTAGGCGATGATACAGAGGCCTTCTTAGAAATTTTTGAAAGGGCTTGGCTTGGGTACAACATCCCTACAGACCAGTATATGGTGGAGCTGAGGCCACAACTCAGTGGACTCTTAGCAGAGGTGGCAGCTGAAATGCCTAAAGAACACATGAACAAGTACGGACTTTTTAAACAAAAGGCCAGAATTAGAATGGGGCTAACGCCCAAGCATGCCTGTTGGCGATTCAGAGCCCTAAGGTGGAAACCAGACATGGCATTTCCCCAACACACCTACCACATTGTAAAAAATTGGGATGCCTGGATATCAGGAGCAAGTGTTAAATCTCTGGAAGATCTGTCTCTCCTAATACAAATGGAGCAGTTTCTAGAAGGTGTTCCTGAGGAAATAGAAAGGTACATCCTAGATGGGAAGCCCAAAACTGTAATTGAGGTGGGGGAGATCAGAGCCAAATGGGTGGAGGTGGCACTGAGAGAAGAAGAAAGCTAGTAGCAGTTGGTGTGGATACCAGAAGGGGCAACCCGAGACGACACCCCACCACCGAGGTCAGCCCAAAGCCCACCTCGCAAGTAAGAGCCCTCTGCACAGCCAGGGAGACCCCAGATGACCTCTTGTCCCACCCCTGGCCCCCTCCAACCACCCACCTTGCCCCAGCCCAGAGTCAGCTGGGCGATGCTTCAAATGTAATGAACTGGGGCATGTGAAGGAGCACAAGCAGACTGCAACTCATCACCCCGGGATCCCACCGAGAGTCTTCAGGCCCCGATGCCTCGCAAATACCCCCAGAGCGAAGGGAAACTGTGAGTGTGGGCAGGAGGAAGATTACTGCATGGAGAGACACAGGAGCACAGGTGTCAGCGATCCACCAGTCCACCAAATTCATCAACCCAGAGGTCCAGGTGACGGTGCAATCCTTTAAGGCCAACTCTTTTAACTTGCCTACAGTCAAGTTGCCTGTCCAGTACAAGGGCTGGTCAGGAATATGGACTTTTGCAGTCTATGATGATTATCCCATTCCCATGCTGCTGGTAGAGGACTTAGCCAACCATGTGAGGCTACAAAAAGGGTGGGGATGGTCATCTGCAGCCAGGCTAAACAGGTCTCCACACCTAACTCCATTCCTGAGCCTCCTACAGGGACCCAGCCAGAGGTGGTGAAACCAGACCCCAAATCAGACTCTATGGCAGCAGTGGTAGATCCAGTTCCTGGATCCCAGCCGGAACCAGCCCAAGGATCAAAACTGGCAGAGCAGTCAGCACCAGAGCCTGTGCGTGCCACCCCACCAGAGTCAGGGAAGCCAGCACCAAAGGGCACCACAGAACCTGCACCTGCAGCAGCAGCTAAACCGGCGCAAGAAGCTCAACCGGAGCCTGAAATACAACCTAGTGCACCAGTGGAGAGCGGTTCACAGTCGACGGAGACACCCCCATCACCTGCATCACCTCCAGTGGGACCAAGCCCAAGTCCACAACCCAGCAAGGAACTAATGTCTCCAGCATCCAGGGAGCAGTTCCAGGCAGAGCAGGAAGCAGATGAAAGCTTCAAGGGAGTTTGGACGGCAGCACGGAGCAACCCACCGCCTCTCAGCTCTTCCAATAGGTCCAGGTTTGTTGTAGAAGAAGGACTCTTATACAAGAAGACCCTTTCTGGTGAGCACAAGAGGGACTGGCATTCTCAGAGACAGTTGGTAGTTCCAACTAAGTATAGGGGAAAAGCTCTTGAGCTTAGCCCACGATCACCCTAGTGGCCATGCTGGGGTGAACAGGACCAAGGATCCTTTGGGGAAGTCATTCCATTGGGAGGGAATGGGCAAGGACGTTTCTACCTATGTCCGGTCTTGTGAGGTGTGCCAGAGGGTGGGAAAGCCCCAAGACCAGGTCAAGGCCCCTCCCCAGCCACTCTCCATAATTGAAGTTTCATTTCAGCATGTTGCTGTGGATACTCTGGGTCCTTTCCCTGAGAAGACACCCAGAGGGAAGCTGTACATACTGACTTTCATGGATTTTGCTACCCGATGGCTGGAAGCAGTAGCTCTACACAACACCAGGGCTAAAAGCATGAGCCAGGCATTGGCAGACATTTTTGCAAGGGTAGGTTGGCCCTCCAACATCCTTATGGATTCAGGAACTAACTTCCTGGCAGGGACCATAAAACATCTTTGGGAAGCTCATGAGGAGAACAACTTGGTTGCCACCCCTTACCACCATCAAATGAATGACCTAGTGGAGAAACTTAATGGAATTTTGGGGGCCATGATACGTAAATTCGTGAATAAGCACTCCAGTGATTGGGACCTAGTGTTGCAGCAGTTGCTCTTTGCCGGGGCTGGCTCTAGGATTTTTGCCACTCCAAGCAGGGGGGAGGGATAGCTCAGTGGTTTGAGCATTGGCCTGCTAAACCCAGGGTTGTGAGCCCAATCCTTGATGGGGCCACTTGGGGATCTGGGGCAAAATCAGTACTTGGTCTGGCTAGTGAAAATAGGAAGCTGGACTTGATGACCTTTCAAGGTCCCTTCCAGTTCTAGGAGATAGAATATCTCCATTTATTATTAAATTTTTGGCTGCCCCCCTTTTTTTCATGCCCCCCAAGCCCCACCCCAACTCCACCCCTTCCAAAACCCTTCCCCAAATTCCCGGCCCCGCCTCCTCCCCCAGGGGTGCTGCATTCCCCCCCCCATTGCTTTCTGCGCCGCCCCCCCCACAACCTCCCGCCCTAGTTCACCTCCACTCTGCCTGCGCCCTGGGCGCACTGCCGCTCCGCTTCTCCCCCTTCCTCTCAGGTGAGGGATGGGGGAGAAGCAGAGCAGTGGCGCGTTCAGGGGAGCAGGCGGAGCAGAGGTGAGCTAGGGTGGGGGGGCGCAGGAAGTAACTGGGGGGGGGCACAGGAAGTAATGGGGGGGGTAGAGGAACCGCTCCAGCTCACCTCCGCTCCACCACCACTGCCTCCCCCGAGCGCCCCGCCGCTTGGCTTCTCCTCCCTCCCAGCCTTGCTGCACGAAACAGCTGTTTTGTGCCCGGCAAGCCTGGGAGGGAGGGGGGAGAAGCAGAGCGGCGACGGTGAGCTCAGGGGAGCAGGCGGAGGCGAGCTGGGGTGGCAGGGGCACTTTTTCTCCATGCTAAGGAGTCGGTACCTCTGATGGCCAGCGCCAGAATGCCGCCCCTAGAAATGTGCCTGCTTGTTTTGCTGGTGCCTAGAGCTGGCCCTGGTCTTTGCCTACGGGGCTGTACCACATCCCAGTTTGGGGTTTTCACCCTTTGAACTCGTTTATGGCCATGAAGTTAAGGGTTTATTACAGTTGGTGAAGCAGCAATGGAAGGAGATTACATCTTCTCCAGGAACTAACATTTTGGACTTTGTAACCAACCTGCAAAACACCCTCAAAGACTCTCTAGCCCTTGCTTGAGAAAACCTACAGGATGATCAACAAGAGCAAAAGGCCTGGTATGATAAACATGCCAGAGAGCGTTCCTTCAGAGTAGGTGATCAAGTCATGGTCCTGAAAGCTCTCCAGGCCAATAAAATGGAAGTGTCGTGGGAGGGGCCATATATAGTCTGAGAGTGCCTTGGAGCTGTTAATTACCTCATAGCATTCCCAGACCCTACACTAAAACCTAAAGTATACCATGTTAATTCTCTAAAGCCCTTTTATTCCCGAGAAATCAAGGTTCTCCAGTTTACAGCCCAGGAGGGAGACAACGCTGAGTGGCCAGAAGGAGTTTACTATGAAGGAAAAAGCAACGGTGGCGTAGAAGAGGCCTTTCCATCACCCTTGGGTGTAAGCAGCGACAGCAAATCCAGCAGCTGTGCACCAGCTTCGCGCCAATGTTTTCAGCCACCCCAGGACGGACAGAACGGGCATACCACTCCATTGACACAGGTGATGTTCGCCCAATTAGAGCCCAACCCTACCAGATGGTTCCACAAGCCAAAACCACAATAGAAAGGAAGCTCAAAGATATGTTCCACATGGGTGTAATCCGCCCCTCTGAGAGTCCGTGGGCCTCTCCAGTGGTTCTGGTCATAGGCGCTGACTTCTAATGGCGCCTGTGGGTGGTTGACCCCCATCTGCCCCCAGCCCCACCCTGACTCCACCCCTGCCCCCCCTCCTGCCCCCATTCCAACCCCTTCCCCAAAGTCCCCCCCAACTCCGCCCCCTCCCTGCCCCATTTGACTCCTTCCCCAAATCCCCGCCCTGGCCCCGCCTCCTCCCCTGAGCACGCTGCGTTCCTGCTCCTCCCCCCTCCCTCCCAACGCAAGCTCTGGGAGGGAGGGAGGAGCGGGGACGCAGTGCACTCAGGTGAGCAGGCAGAGGCAGAGGTGAGGTGAGGCTGGGGAGTGGGGAGGGAGCTTGGCTGCCAGTGGGTGCAGAGCACCCACTAATTTTTCCCCATGGGTGCTCCAGCCCTGGAGCACCCACGGAGTCAGCGCCTATGGTTCTGGCTCCCAAGCCAGATGGCGAAATCTGCTTTTGCATGGACTACCATAAGCTAAATGCTGTAACTCGCCCAGAGAACTATCCAATACCACGTACAGATGAGCTATTGGAGAAACTGGGATGTGCGCAGTTCATCTCCACCTTAGACTTAACTAAGGGGTACTGGCAAGTGCCACTAGATGACACCTCCAAGGAAAGGTCAGCCTTCATCACCCATGAAAGTTGTTTGAATTTAATGTGCTCCCTTTCGGACTGCAAAATGCACCTGCCACCTTCCAGAGACTGCTGGATAACCTTCTGGCTGGATTTGGGGAATTTGCAGTAGCCTACCTTGATCATGTGGCCAAATTCTCAGATTCACCTGCAGAACACCTCCAAGCTGTCTTCCAGCGCATGAGAGATCCAAGATTAACCATTAAGGCCAAAATGTGTCAAATAGGCCTAAACAGGGTAACGTACCTTGGACACCAGGTGGGTCAAGGAACTATCAACCCCCTACAGGCTAAAATAAATGCTATCCAAAATTGGCCTGTCCCTAAGTCAAAGAAACAGGTCCAATCCTTCTTGGGTTTGGCCAGGTATTATCAATGATTTGTACCACACTACAGCCAAATTGCCACCCCACTGACCGACCTAACCAGGAAAAAACAGCCAAATGCAGTTCAGTGGACTGAAAAGTGTCAAGCCTTTAACCAGCTTACAGTCTCCCTTACTTCTGACCCTGTACTAAGGGCCCCGGACTTTGACCAACTGTTTGTCATAACCACTGATGTGTCAGAGCATGCTCTAGGAGCAGTTTTAATGTAGGAAGGACCAGATCAACAATTCCATCGTGTTGTGTTTCTCAGCAAAAAGCTTTCTGAGAGGGAAAGCCACTGGTCAATCTCAGAAAAAGAATGTTATGCCATTGTGTATGCTCTGGAGAAGCTACACCCATACATATGGGGACGGCGTTTCCACCTGCAGACTGACCATGCTGCACTGAAGTGGCTTCTCACAGTCAAAGAGACTAACAAAAAACTTCTTCAGTGGAGTTTAGCTCTTCAAGACTTTGATTTTGAAATACAACACATTTCAGGAGCCTCTAACAAAGTGGCTGATCCACTATCCCGGGAAGGTTTCCCAGAATCAGACAGGTAAAAATGTCCCTGAATTCTAAGTCATTGTAGTCCTTGAAATGTCAAAAGTACTGTTTAGTTCTTCATGTAATTATTAGTAAAATTAGAGGTGCATGTATCTTATTAACTCTGTTTCCTAAGTCTCCAGGAAGAATTCCCAGCTGGTGTGGACCTGACCAGAACCAGGCTGGCCAACACCATCTGTGATTTGGGGGGCATGTGATAATTGAAGTGTGTGGGGGGGGGGTGAGGGGGGGAGGGAGCTCCCATTTATGGACGCCCAGCCAGCCAGTTAGCTGTAAAATCCTTCTTGGTAGCTGTTCTTTACTTGTAAAGGGTTAAAAAGTCTGACTGCTATGCACAGGTAAAAGGAAGGGAGTGGGCACCTGGCCAAAAGAGCCAATGGGAAGGCTAGAACTTTTAAAAATTGAAACAAGACTCCCCAGTTGTGTGTCTGTGGCTGATCTCCTGGAGAGCACGGATAGGGCTGGACTAAGCTGTCGGAGCTTGCGCCAGGTATGAAAACTCATTAAATCATACCTAGAAACTACTAATTTGAAACCCCTGATATGTAAATAGATCAGGAAATGTCTAGGAAGACGAGATTAGGTTTATCTCTTTTATTTCTGTAAGGCTTCTGGACTTCTCTGTGCTAACCCCCAAATGCTTTTGTTTTGCTTGTAACCTTTAAGCTGGACCTCAAGAGAGCTATCTTGATGCTTAATTTTTGTAATTTTTTTTTTAAATCTAGCAAAAAGCCTAAGTTCCAGATATATTTTCTTCCTTTTTGTTTTTAATAAAATGTACTTTTTTTTAGAACAGGCTTGGATTTTTGTGTCCTAAGAGGTTTGTGAATGTTGTTTAATTAGCTGGTGGCAACAGCTGATTTCCTTCGTTTCTTTCTCAGCTCTTCCCTGGAGGGGGGGGGGTGAAGGGGCTTGAGAGTACCCCACAGGGAGGAATTCCCAAGTGCGCCTTTGTGGGATATGAGGGTGTCATAACTATAAAGGGAAGGGTAACAGCTGTCCTGTGTACAGTACTATAAAATCCCTCCTGGCCAGAGACTCCAAAATCCTTTTCCCTGTAAAGGGTTAAGAAGCTCAGGTAACCTGGCTGGCATCTGACCCAAAGGACCAATAAGGGGACAAGATACTTTCAAATCTGGGGCGGGGGGAGGGGAAGGCTTTTGTTTGTGTTCTTTGTTGGGGAGTGTGTTCACTCTCAGGACTGAGAGGGACCAGACATCAATCCAGGTTCTCCACATCTTTCTAAACAAGTCTCTCCTATTTCAAACTTGTAAGTAAATAGCCAGGCAAGGCATGTTAGTTTTCCTTTGTTTTCTCAACTTGTAAATGTACCTTTTAATAGAGTGTTTATCTTTGTTTGCTGTACTTTGAACCTAAGACTAGAGGGGAGTCCTCTGAGCTCTTTAAGTTTGATTACCCTGTAAAGTTATTTTCCATACTGATTTTACAGAGATGATTTTTACCTTTTTCTTTAATTAAAAGCCTTCTTTTTAAGAACCTGATTGATTTCTCCTTGTTTTAGATCCCAGGGGGATTGGAACTGTATTCACCAGGAGTTGGTGGGAGGAAGGAGGGGAATGGTTAATTTCTCCTTGTCTTAAGATCCAAGGGGTTTGGATCTGTATTCACCAGGGAATTGGTGAAAGGTTTCTCAAGGCTTCCCAGGGAGGGAATCCGTTGGGAATGGTGGCAGCGGGACCAGAGCTAAGCTGGTAGTTAAGCTTAGAAGTTTTCATGCAGGCCCCTACATTTGTACCCTAAAGTTCAAAGTGGGGATACAGCCTTGACAGAGGGGTTATTTTTTTTTATGCACTTGGGTGGTGGCAACATCTACCCATCCAAGGTCAGAGAGAAACTTGGGAGTTTAATACAAGCCTGGAGTGGCCAGCAGTGCCGTAACAAGGGCCAGGCAAGTGAGGCACTTGCCTCGGGCACACAAAATTGGGGGGTGGGGCGCAGAAAGTGGTGGAGAGAAGAAAAAAAAGCTGCTGGCACCAGGATATTTATAACCCAGGTGATCTCCTCCTTCCCCCCCCGTGCCTACCCCGACTTGCTTCCCCCCCCCTTCCCGACCCCGAGCAGAGCAGCTCCATGCTGCCTCTGTGCAACAACTGCTGCCACAGGGTATTAGTGCCCCCCAAGTCCACTGCCAGGGCAGACTGACTCTGAGCCTGCCCTTCCCCCTCAGACCCTTCCCTTTTCTGGCAGGACCCTCCAGCAGCTCAGCCCTCCCCCTCTCCCAGTCACCGCTCCCGCCCCATGCTGGGCAAGGAGGCAGACCCATCCCTCAGTGAGGCTACAGACAGGGGCAGGGGAGGAGGCGCACGCAGCACCCCCCGGCACCCACCACAGGGGAGGCAAGGGAGATCCCTGGACCTGAGAGGGGCCCTAGGAGCACATGCAGTGACAGTGGTGGGGTGAGTGTGCTGCTGGGGAGGTGGGAAAGGGGGGCTCCTCATACCCCAGAGCTTGCTGCTGCTGGCAGGGAAAGGGCTGGGGGGGAGTCCTCCTCTCTGGCCCCTGTCCCAGAGCAGCCTGCCTGCACACCAAACTCATCCCCAGCCCTGCCCCACCCCCGAGCCCACACCCCCAGTCAGAGCTTTCAGCCCCCCACCACACCCTCGGTCTGAGCCCTGAGCCCCTCCAGCACCCCAAACACCTTATCCTCAGACCCAGCCAGAGCCCTCAACCCCAACACCCTGACCCTCTGCCCGAGCCCTGAGCCTCTCCCACACCCCAAACCTCCCAGCTCTCACCCCCCACACTCCTACTCTCGCCCTGAGCCCCTCCCACACCCCAAACCTCCCATTCCCAGACCCAGACAGAGCCATCTCGCGCTGAGCCCCTCTCACACTCCAAACCCCTCCTCTGCAGCCACAACCCACAGCCATCACCCCTGCACCCCATCCCTCTGTACCCCTCCCATCCCCAAACTCCCTCCCAGAGCCTGCACCCCAATCCCCTGCCTCAGCCTAGGGCCTGCACCCCAGACCTCCTCCCTCACCCAAACTCCCTCCCAGAGCCTTGGGCGGGTGGAGGGCAGAGTTTGGGTGGGGGCGGGTTCTGGGCACCACCAAAACTTCTACAACCCTGCCACCCCTGATCCTGATCCTGCAAATCTGAACTCCCAGCATTCTCCGGACACATGCTGATCCCTAGTGACCACTGCTGATATCCAGCACCTCCCTCCTCTCTTAACCTATGAGTCCCTCTCTGGATTGGTTTCTTCAGGTATGTTAGCAACAAGAAGAAAGTCAAGGAAAGTGTGGGCCCCTTACTGAATGAGGGAGGCAACCTGGTGACCAAGGATGTGGAAAAAGCTAATGTACTCAATGCTTTTTTTGCCTCTGTCTTCACGAAAAAGGTCAGCTCCCAGACTGCTGCACTGGGCAGCACAATATGGGGAGAAGGTGACCAGCCCTCTGTGGAGAAATAAGTGGTTTGGGACTATTTAGAAAAACTGGACATGCACAAGTCCATGGGGCCGGATGCGCTGCATCCGAGGGTGCTAAAGGAGTTGGCGGATGAGATTGCAGAGCCATTAGCCATTATTTTTGAAAACTCATGGCGATCTGGGGAGGTCCCAGATGACTGGAAAAAGGCTAATGTAGTACCCATCTTTTAAAAAAGGGAAGGAGGAGGATCCGGGGAACTACAGGCCAGTCAGCCTCATCTCACTCCCTGGAAAAATCATGGAGCAGGTCCTCAAGGAATCAATTCTGAAACATTTAGAGGAGAGGAAAGTGATCAGGAACAGTCAGCATGGATTCACCAAGGGGAAGTCGTGCCTGACTAACCTAATTGCCTTCTATGATGAGATAACTGGCTCTGTGGATGGGGGAAAGCAGTGGATGTGTTGTTCCTTAACTTTAGCAAAACTTTTGATTCAGTCTCCAACAGTATTCTTGCCACCAAGTTAAAGAAGTATGGGCTGGATGAGTGGATAGAAAGCTGGCTAGATCGTTGGGCTCAACGGGTAGTGATCAATGGCTCCATGTCTAGTTGGCAGCCGGTTTCAAGCGGAGTGCCCCAAGGGTCGGTCATGGGGCCGGTTTTGTTTAATATCTTTATTAATGATCTGGAGGATGGTGTGCACTGCACTCTCAGCAAGTTTGCAGATGACACTAAACTAGGAGGCGTGGTAGATACACTAGAGGGTAGGGATTGGATACAGAGGGACCTAGACAAATTAGAGGATTGGGCCAAAAAAAACCTGAGGAGGTTCAACAAGGACAAGTGCAGAGTCCTGCACTTAGGACGGAAGAATCCCATGCACTGCTACAGACTAGGGACCGAATGGCTAGGTAGCAGTTCTGCAGAAAAGGACCCAGGGGTCACAGTGGATGAGAAGCTGGATATGAGTCAACAGTGTGCTCTTGTTGCCAAGAAGGCTAATGGCATTTTGGGCTGTATAAGTAGGGGCATTGCCAGCAGATCGAGGAACGTGATCATTCCCCTTTATTCGACATTGGTGAGGCCTCATCTGGAATACTGTGTCCAGTTTTGGGCCCCACACTACAAGAAGGATGTGGAAAAATTGGAAAGAGTCCAGCGGAGGGCAACAAAAATGATTAGGGGTCTGGAGCACATGACTTATGAGGAGAGGCTGAGGGAACTGGGATTGTTTAGTCTCCAGAAGAGAAGAATGAGGGGGGATTTGATAGCAGCCTTCAACTACCTGAAGGGGGGTTCCAAAGAGGATGGAGCTCGGCTGTTCTCAGTGGTGGCAGATGACAGAACAAGGAGCAATGGTCTCAAGTTGCAGTGGGGGAAGTCCAGGTTGGATATTAGGAAACACTATTTCACTAGGAGGGTAGTGAAGCACTGGAATGCATGACCTAGGGAGGTGGTGGAGTCTTCTTCCTTGGCGGTTTTTAAGGCCCGGCTTGACAAAGCCCTGGCTGGGATGATTTAGTTGGGAATTGGTCCTGCTTTGAGCAGGGGGTTGGAGTAGATGACCTCTTGAGGTCCCTTCCAACCCTGATATTCTATGATTGGGACTGGACTGGAACCAAAGACCATCTTGGAAGCAACATTACCAGCCCAAGCAGTCAAAAATCATGAATTAGACCCCCCAAAATCACAGGTTCTACCACCGCCCCTTCATTCATTCTTCGGCGTCAATTTGGCGGCAGGCCCTTCCCTTTGAGAGGGACTGAGGGACCAGCTGAATTGCCGCCGAAGAGCCGGCCCTGGGGGAGGGCGCAATTTTATATTCTTGCATCGGAGGCAAAAATACCTAGTTACGGCTCTGGTGGCCAGTATTAATTTTTAGAATCCTTGCGGGCCCCCACTTCCTGCACTCAAAGTGCGAGAATGTGGAATCAGCTTTGACAACACATAAGGGTTAATAATGCCATGGCGACCAGTCTCATGCTGGTGGGTGACTCCATAGCACAGCTCCTCTCTTCAGCCCCCATTCCACTGTCCACTGGTCTAGCTCTCCTGACCTCCTGACTGCCCGGGAATCCCCAGCAACTGATCCCGGCTGGCAGGAGAGGCCTGGCTGCAGGGGAACAATGGTGCTAAGGTACGGCAGGAGGCAGTGTGGGTGAGAGATTGCATGGGGAACTCTGAAATCACAGGCGATGGGCAGGCCTGTTTATAACCAATCTCCCTACTTGAGGGGCCTCAACAGACCTTGATGCATTTTTAAAATAAAATGGGCATTCCTTTCTTTTAGCCTGTGAATAAATACAGGGGAATAGCACCAGATCCACAGCCCTGGAGACTCCAGGCCTCTCTGTGTCAGACTGTGGCTGGCTAAGGGTCCGTCTGCACGGCCGCTGGGGCGGGGTGGCCACTCGTGGATTCGTGCCCGCGCTAGCTGTCCTCTAGCTCGCTAACACTAGCGGGGAGGACGTCCCGGCGCAGGCTTCAGCTGGCTCAGCCCCGTATGTACTCGCCTGGGCGGGGCACTGAAGCATATGCTGTGGTATCGCCACTTCTAGTTTTGCAGTGCAGACGTCTCTACCAGTGAGCAGCCCAGCGCCCCTTGGACTCGGGGAGGCTGGGCCGAGGCTGGAAGCTGTTTTCCTGGCTCTGCAATCCCCCCACGGACTCGAGCCATTAGTGCAGCGCTGGGTTAGTGTGGGCCCTGCGGCGCTGCCCCTGGTGCCCACAGGGCTACTCGGCTACAAAGCCTTTCGGGGGAAGAGGGGCAGTAGCTGCACTGGGAAATTCCGCCAGCGCGGGGAAGCTTGGCACTGCAACAGTGGTTCCCCTGGCCTGACCCCGCACAGATGGGGTCCCTGGAAGATGAGGGGGTGTGGGCATCTTGCCCCCACTGCTCCTGGCCAACACTCTGTCCCCAGGGCCCTGCAGGCTGGAGGGCTCCAGGTGCAGCCCAGCGACTGGGTCTGGACTCTCTGTGGGTACCTGTGGTGGGAGGGTGTCACATCAGGCCATGTGAGGCACACCCCAGAATGTTGCTCAGACCCAGCCGCAGGGTTTCATGCTGCAGCCAGGTGGAGAGGCCGGCTGGCTTGGCGCCTCTGTCCCTTCATTCAGACTTTATAGCCTCCCAGGGTGGCCAGACCTGAGAGCAGCCAGCACCCCTAGACTGAGCCCCTGTCTGGGGGCTGGCGGGCATGTGTTGTGCTGCACAAAGGGAGCCGCTCCGCAGAGTCATGCTGAGCCCACCGCTCCTTCCCAGACTCTGGGGCCCTTTCTCCCCACCCTGGATCATCTGCCCCTGGCAGACAGCTGATGACTGGACCTGGTGCTTTGAGACCCAGGCACATGCCCTGCGCCCAGGTGCTACTGAGAGCCAGCACCATTGTCTCAAGTACCCTCAGTGCCCTCAGCCAGGCTGACCTCAGCTCCTTCCAGTAGCTTTACACAGGAGAATGAAACAAGGGGCCGTGCTCAGGTGCAGAGTTGGGACATGGGATTGGGGGCTGGGCTGGGCTCACTTCCTTGCTGAGGTGAGCCCCAGGGAGTCCAGCCCTGCAGTATGACATTCTCCCTGACCTCAGGGCACATATAGCCTGGGAAGCTTCCCTCCGCCCAGTGCGTCATAGGCCTGGCCTGGCCAGGTGCTGGCTGCTCCCCCACTGCTACTGCTACTGCCAGCCCTTCGCTGAGCGCTGGCACTGCCATAGCAGTCACCCCAGCCCCCAGCTCGCAGCTGCCATGCAACACCTGGGCAGTGCGAGGGCCAGATCTCATATGCTCCTGTTGAACCAGAGCCTAGCCACAGACCAGCAGCTGTGGCTCGTCCAACTACATCCCTGGTAGGAGGGGAAGCAATGGTCTGCGTGCTCTCCTCGGGCAGTCCTAGGGCAGTTGCTGGGGTCCAGTGTCTGCTGCTGTAAGACTGGGGCTGGGTTCAAAAGCAAAGAGCGGGTGATGTTACGCTGCCTACTAGACGGTTGCCTTAGCACTTAGCACTGCTGACTGGGTCGTTAAAAGTCCAGTTGGTGGCACAGCAGGGCTAAGACAGACTCGCTGCCTGCCCTGGCTCTGTGCGGCTCCTGGAAACAGCCAGCATGTCCCTGTGGCCCCTAAGCACAGGGGTGGCCAGGGAGGCTCTGTGTGCTGCCCCTGCCCCAAGCACCAGCTCCGTAGCTCCCATTGGCCAAGAACCTCGGCCAATGGAAGCTGCAAAGGCGACACCTGCAGGCGAGGGCAGTGCGCAGAGCTCCCTGGCTTCTGCACCTGGGAACCAGACATGCAGCCATTTCTGGGAGCTGCCTGAGGTAAGCACTGCTCAGAGCCTGCACCCTGAACCCCCTCCAGTGCCCCAACCCCCTGCCCCAGGCCTGAGCCCCCTCCCACACCCAAACTCCCTCTTGGAGCCCACACCCCTCACCCCCTCCTGCACTCCAACTCCCTGCCCCAGCCCTGAGCCTCCTCCCATACCCAAACTCCCTCCCGGAGCCTGCACCTGGCATGCCCACCTGCACCCCAACCCCCAGCCCTGAGGCCCCTCCCATACCCAATTTCCCTCCCGGAGCCCGCACCCGTAACCCCCTCCTACACTCCAACCCCCTGCCCCAGCCTGCTGAAAGTGAGCGATGGTGGGGGAGAGCGAGCGACGGAAGGAGGGGGGATGGAATGAGCAGGGGGCAGAGCCTCAGAGAAGGGGCAGGGCAGGGGCAGGCCTCGGGGAAGGGGCAGGGCAGGGCAGGGGCAGAGCAAGGGTGTTTGGTTTTGTGCGATTTGAAAGTTGGCAACCCTAATTGTGTGTGCAAACGGAGACAGTGATGAAGGAGATCAGATCTCATGCTTCAGGGCATCTGCTGCTCACCACAGGGGTCAGGAGGGAATACTCCTGTCAAGGCTGATTACCCACTCTGGCACTTCAAGTGCAGAAGGTGGGGGCCTGCAAGGATTTTTAAAAATTAATACTGGCCACTCCAGGCTTGTACTAAACTCCCAAGGTTACAGCTTTTCTATGATCTTGGAGGGTAGATGCTGCCACCACCCAAGTGCAAAAACTTTTTTGGTACCCAGGAAAGCGCACTTGGGAATTCCTTCCTGTGGGGTAACCTCAAGCCCTTTCACACACACCCCTCCATGGAAGAGCTGAGAAAGAAAACAAAGGAAATCAGCTGTGGCCACCATCTAATTAAACAACATGTGCACAAATCTCTTATGGACACAAAAGTCCAATTCTGTTCTTAAAAAGGGGAAATTTTATAAAAAAACAAAAAGGAAGAAAATACATCTGGAACTTAGGCTTTTTGCTAGGTTTAAAAAAAACAGTTACAAGGATTAAGCATCAAGATAGCTTCTTGAGGTCCAGTTTAAAGGTTACAAGCAAAACAAAAGCACCTGGGGTTAGCACAGAGGAGTCCACAAGCCATAAAGAAATAAAAGAGAGAAACCTAATCGCATCTTCCTAGACATTTCCTGATCTACTTACGTATCTGGGGTTTCAAATGAGAAGTTCTAGGTATGATTTAATGATTTTTCATACCTGGCGCAAGCTCTTACAGCATAGCTCCAGCCCTGTCTCTGCTCTGTCCCCTCTCTCCGGAGAACAACAGGCAGACAAAAGGAAAGGTTTTTTTCCAATTTTAAAAAGTTCTAGCCCTCCCATTGGCTCTTTTGGTCAGGTGCTCACTCCCTTTCTTTTACCTGTGGACTTTTTTAACCCCTACAGGTAAAGCAAGTAGAGAACAGCTACTAACAGATTTTATAGCTAACTGGCTGGCTGGGTGTCCATAAATGGGAGCTACCCCCCCCCCTTTCATTTATCACACACACACCCATATACAACAGTGCACAATTGGCCCAATGCACTGTGAGGCGCTTTTTTTTTTTTTTTGGCCTTCCTCTTACACACCAACTATCATCCACCGCCAGAGAGTGTTAGAGAACAATCTAGTGGTTCCTTTTCAACAATATAACACAGAACCAGCTCGAGCCCCAACGTAGTGACCTGGGAAAATGACACAGAGGCAATACTTCCCCACTGGCAAGCACAGAGTCTGAGTGTAGAAAAGAAACGTGTAGGGAAAAGAGGGAAGTCACCCGACATTAATTAGGGAAAATGCCACAAGCAGGATTCATAAACCATAAAACTGTGAGCAGGACACCCACCCCAGAGCTTCCACCTCATGTTCTTGAGTTCTACAGCCAACAGTTCCTTTTCTGTGCCCCTTTCTGCTCCTTCACCACACCCCACTCACAGTGGCTGTCCTTGGTCAGTGATGACCGAGGGGCTCAAAGGTGCAGCTGTGTGAGTTCACCTCCCACCCAGGGAAGAAGGCATCTTTGCTTCTCCACCATCTGAGCAATTGCTCTGGCTGGCCGCCATGTCAGCCGCTGCTCCTCACCACCTGGCCACTCCACCAGTCACTGTTCCTGACCACCCTGCCAGCTACTGTTCCTCACTGTATCCCACCTGCTGACTGCTCACTACTTTCACTGGCTGCCCATCAGTCACCTACTGCTACTACCTGCTGTGACCTCTAGAGGTCAAGCTCCGTGATTTTTAGTTCTGAGGAGGTTAGGCAGAAACACTGCCCCCCATGATTTCAGCACTTAAAATAATAAAAGGCTCCTAATGAAGCCTATTTAGCTCTATCTTTGAACAGTGGAAAGGAACAGGTTAAACCAGACTGGGGACCTTTAGGGCAAGTCCACACCTCCTGGCTGGGACACCTGTCCCCACCCACTCTTACTTTCACAGGGGTCTGGCATTCGAGCCCCTGGCTTAGTAAGGTCCTTTCAGCTGAGGGTTACCCCCTCATTTGGGACAGGTTACGCACAGTTCTGCTCCCCTTTATTCATACAATAAAGACAACAACACTGATAACAGCATTTCACTCCCCCTGCATTCAGTACTACGGTGATTTGTAACCCAACACCAGCCTTTGAGCACTTCATCACTTTGAGCAACACCACTCTATCTGCTGGATATCTAGGCAGAATAGGTGTGTTTATGTAAATACAGTTTGCTCCTGAAGTCTCTCCCCCTCCCAGCTAGCCATCCGGGGAGAGTTCTTTCAGACCCTGCTTACACAGGAATAACCTAATTAAAATCAGGCTACAATCCCCGAATGGGAAAACATGCATCTTTTTAATAACTAAACTGCTCACTCCCAGTTTAATACTTATTATGAAGATCACTCATTCCTAGGCACCTCTGCCAGCAGCATCCCACTCCCACAGGACAAGAGATCAAGTGTTGTCAACGCACAAATCCGAAATAATGAAATCCATTTCCCATCGTTAGTTATTTCAGTTCCAGCCTGTGTATGGACACTTCTATTACAGATAAAGAGTGTCCTGTTTCCACTGAACTTAAATCAGTAAAGAATCAAAGTCCAGCTCCTAGGCACTATGGTACAAATAATAAATAACAGTAATCAATGGAAACAGGACGCCCGTAAGCCCACACACAGACCTGCATTGAAATAATTACGGGTGTGAATTAAAACCAATGCAGCTATTCCCTTTTCGATTTGTGTGTAAACTAGCCCCTAGCCCTAAGAGGCAAGTTTGTTCTGATCAGAGGAGGGCCATGCACTGAGGTACTGCAGTGCTTTCCAATCACACCGTTGGGCCAGGTTCAGTGACACGCCCCAGCTGCCGTGCACTGATTCAGCAGTGTGAGCAGCCCAAAAGCATTGGCCCGTGTTACTCAAACGACTGCAAGTCCTTTCCATAAGCACAGTGCTGGAGGAGCCTGCAGGAGAATGGTGATTTGCCTGGGAAAACCCACTGGACTTTTTACAACAGCCCAGCCCTGTTTCCACTGGCTTTTGGTTTGGTAAAAGCTCCTTCCCTGAAGGCCAAAAGCTGAGCCTGTCTGCACTGATTCCTGTCAGGCATTGTCCCAATGCCGTCTGGAGCCAGCTGGAGCTGGGAGTCGTGGGCCTGATTCCCCATTGCCCTACTGGAATAGCAGCACTTTGGTCACACTGTGGAAATGAGAATGTGACAGCTGTGACGATGGCTAACTCCAGGGCCTGAGCCATGGATGTCTGGCATTCCAGAGCATGAGCTGCTACAGCCGGAGCTAAATATCCCACCTTTAGAACTGGACCAGACCCATGTGCCCTGTGGATCGGGCGCAGAGGGGGACCTCTAGCACACACTCACCAGTGGATGACAATTACTTAAGGCATCAGTGAGTCACTCCTTTGTCTCATCACTGACAGCTCTGCTGTAAGGAGCAGCCGTGCGGTAGCAGAGCGTGATGGACAAGATGTTCCCATGTCGACGGCTCTGTGAACACAGGTTAGGGAGCGAGCGCTTGGGGAACGGGAATTGCTCCCTTTTCCATCGCAGGACGCAAACAGGAAATTCAAGCTGCATGAAGGTCCAATCAGCCGCCTGGGGATCTGCATTACATTCAGCTGAGCTTCTTCAGCGCATCCTGCAGGAACACTAGGCAGCAGCCACCGCAAGGTCACCTGACACTGCTCAGCATTTTGCGTGCTGGGAATTTCTTAGCAGGAACAAGAGGCAGTGGGCCGGAGAAAACTGACCGGGATCAAAGACAGGAGCCTGCCCCAGGGCAGATTCAAGGCTAGGAGCCTGGTGAGCAAACACACAGCATGAGGCCCAATGGCCACGTCAAAAGTCTAAAAACCCCACATAAACTAAAAATCACAGGTCTAAACAAAAGAGGGATCTCACCCAATTTGTTGTGGGTTGTGTATTTCCACTTATTAGAACCTCACACCATGGCAACACCTTCCCTTGGCAAATTGTTCTGTGATGCTGTCCAGCTCCAACCTGGCTGTCTCGTCTCTCTCAGCTGCAAGGACAGCAGGGTCACTCAGCCGTGTCTGTAACAGTGTTGAACACCTGTAGTTTTTGACATGTTGTAATGTGCTCACTGTGTGTCCAGCACTAGCCACTCCAATTGGTATGGGGAGAAGGAGTCACCACAACCTTTCCATTTCTGGCAAAGCATCATCAAAAGAACTTGACATTATGACATTGAAGAGGCTCTGGACTCCAAGAGACAAATTGACCACCTCGGTGTCCTTTGGAAAATAATACATCTTGAAAGAGACAATCTTGTGAACCAAGTGTAAAGAAAAATATGAGCATTTTCCTCTGAGTTTAAGAATTTCTTCCTTTGACTCTTCTAAAGTTCTATTTTGAAGTCACCTGGGATGGAGAAAACCAAATAGAGTAAAAACTTCTTCAATCCCTCACATCAAGATTTTAGTTCCCCGATCATATTGGCTAAGACCTCAAAATATTTCCTTCTATGGTTATCCTTTGCTTCTTATACAGAATTGTGTGCAAATTCACCATCCATGCTGTGTAACTCTCTCCCTGTGGCTTGGAGAGTTTGTATTTTCAAAACCCATTGCTTCCCCCTCTCCCCCGTTCTCAGAGTCTTTTACAAGTTCCTCATCCTTTTCTTCAGATCTGAGTTTGTTGAGCTCATTCACTGTGTCTCCAATATTTGGAGGACTTGGAACAGGTCAATTTTCTTTGACTGAAGGATTCCAGAGACTGCAACCATGATAACTAAGATCCTATGCCACCATAATCAATTGAGGTAGAATATCCAATCCATCAAAGACAGGTTGCTTTTTGCTTCATGTATGTCCTCGCTTCTCCTGCATTCAGCGACAGATTCATGTAGGCATTCAATATACTCTGAAAATATACTATCTTTGCCTCAGTGGCTTTCCTTCAAGCTGCCCATCTAGTCTTGTTGAGTGGCTTTAGATGTAGAGGTCTCCTTCGCTCTTTCATCTGATGCATCAATCCTGTCAACTTCTACAGAGGCCTGAAGTGCATCATCAGGTTCCTCTTCTCTTTGCAAAACTCCACTCTCTCGAGCAAGAGATTGACGATAAAGATTATTTTTAGACTTCATCATTAGTTTTTCCCATTAAAGGTTAGAGTCTGTGAAATATTTATATATTTCCTGCAAAGTTGCAAAGAAAACCTTCAGGTGGGGACTGGCCTTATCTTCAGCAGCATGCACCAAAACTAGGTGAATTGAATGTCCTGTGCTATGGATGTATGATGCGTACACTTTGTCTCCCATGCCTGAGAGATATTGGTGCTTGCAATCTTCCATGAGCTCTGGCCATAACACAGCTCCATCAGATCCCTGTCCAGACATGCACTGGGGTGGGGTCTAATCCATATTTGCAGAATAAAACGTGAGTTAATTGGTCACAGCTGGACCAGGATGCAACATCTGCCTCACCTAGTGCCCCAAAGCGTACACAATGCTCTTGTCTATCTACTTTCCCATCAGTATGATCAGTCTTAACAAATCAAACAAAATGGCCATTTGAGCAGCATGACTAATATCCATGGTTGCGTCTGCAATGACAGTAAAGACCTTAGCTCCTTTGCAGCTATTAAGTATGCGCCTCCTGGTGTCTGATGAAAAAAGCCTTAAATTTATCAGTAATTATCTTACTCAAGTATTTAATTCTCTTGGCGTCTCTGATCTGTTGGGCAAAGGTTGTATTACATCTGGCAAGTAGCTTAATGATGCTCAAGGAAATACCACACTTGGTGCCCTCCAACCCTTCACAGTGGCCATGGAAGGGGAGATCTAAATTGGTTACAGATTTGACTGTGTCGAGGAACATTTGTAGGACTTCTTGCCATGTCCTATTATTTTCAGATGCTTATTTATCAAAACATTCATTGATACTCTGACCCTTTGCGACCTGTAGAGCTGTCATATGTGACTGCCTATTGTTGTATGCTCCTCTCACGAACAGACAGCAACTTTAGCATATTTGTCCAATCATTGGAACCTGGTACCCATATTAATTTTCAAGTTTCTGTATCCCCTAACAATCAACAAATGTGACAGTATGCCTAGTCTAAAGCTAGGAGTCTGCTAGCCACTTGACATGCAAATCTTCATGCAGAGCAGTTTTCATTCTGTAAAATGAAGATGAAAAGTGGCAGTTTGTAGGAAAAGAAGGAAACTCGCCTTTTGGTACATCTCTTTCCATGGGCGGACAAGGACCAAGCTGAACAAGCATACGCAATTGCTCGGGTGATGAAACTGAATCTTGAAATGGACTTTGATGAGATGGGAACTTCAAACCTATTTCAGCAGGAAGATTGCTGTGACCTGCCTCATTGTTGACCTGCTCATCTACATGGACTTTGGATTTGCTCCTTTCAAGGTCATCCACAGGGTTTTAATATAACCTATGGGATCTTCAGCTTTGCTAGTCTGTGGATCATCTACAGCAGTCTTCAGTTGTGCTGGTTTCAAAGCACATTTGTTTTCCTTCAGCCCCGACACAGTGGCAGATTGGTGCTTGTTGAATGGAGATGCAGTATTTGACATTCGACTTCACACTGCAGGGGCTGAAGGGAGTTTACAAAACAATAGTTGCTGCTGCTTAGGATCTGGGGAGGCAGTTTGCAATGACCAAATTTCACTTTCTTTTCCTTTCCTAAAACCAGACTGGTCTTTGTATTTCTGGCTTTCGTTTTCCGGCATTGGACAGCATGAGAATAAAGAAGTCGGCAGGAGAGGCCTAAACAAAGTGTATTTCTGTACTGCTTAGTTTAACCTTCACTTGTGGGGGGTAATCCTAAATAAAAGTGGAGTTTTGGTGCAGAATCTAGCAAAGATGAGCAGAGCAAGAGAGGGGCTGGCTGGGAAGAGCGCTGCAGGGCTGGGAGAGAGCAGGGCTGGCTGGGGAGAGCACCTACCCACGTCCTACCATCCCAGCCCAGATATCCTCTGCCCCTCCCTGCCTCCTGCCATCCCAACCCAGATATCCCCATACCCAGGGAGGGGAAGGGGATATCTGGGCTGGGATGGTAGGAGGCAGGGAGGGGAAGGGGATATCTGGGCTGGGATGGCAGGATGCGGAGTGGGGAAGGGGATATCTGGGCTGGGATGGCAGGATGCAGGGAGGGGAAGGGGGTATCTGGGCTGGGGTGGCAGGAGGCGGGGAGGGGGAGGGGATATCTGGGCTGGGATGGCAGAATGCAGGGAGGGGAAGGGGGTATCTGGGCTGGGGTGGCAGGATGTGGAGTGGGGAAGGGGGTATCTAGGCTGGGATGGCAGGAGGCGGGGAGGGGGAGGGGGTATCTGGGCTGGGGTGGCAGGATGTGGAGTGGGGAAGGGGGTATCTGGGCTGGGATGGCAGGATGCAGGGAGGGGAAGGGAGTATCTGGGCTGGGGTGGCAGGAGGCGGAGTGGGGAAGGGGGTATCTGGGCTGGGAAGGCAGGAGGCAGGGAGGGGAAGGGGATATCTGGGCTGGGATGGCAGGAGGCGGGGAGGGGAAGGACTCAGTAGCCCAGTCATCTGGGCATCCCGTGGGCGGGAGGAGACCTACATTCCAATCCCTGTGTCACATCCAGGAGAGTGGGACCTGGAGTTCTCGCTCCACAATGATGGTGAGGGCTCTGACTGGAGGCTTTCAGATGCAGGGGAGGCTGTCGCCATCCCCTTCGTTCTCTGGGTTGGTACATTGTGCAGCCGGCTGCTTGACCACACTGGGTTTGCTACGAAATATCCACAAGAGACCAAGTCACCAGCGTCAGGCAGTTATTGCTGGGAGTCAGTAACAGGATAGTACAGGGGAAAGGGCAGCATGAGACCCATTTCTGCAGAGCCGTCTCTCGCCGTGCTGGTGAATCCACCTGACATGAAGGCTGCTGCTAATGTTGCACCATTCAGCTGGGAGTATTGACAGGGTGATCTGAAAAGTAACAAAACTCTTTACACGGCACTTAATCCACCCACCCATTTGTACCCGTTCCTTACCTAGCTGTTCTGTATCTTCCTTGACTTGGTTTGGGTACAGCACTCCAGCCCTGGTCTGGGAAGGTCCCTTCCCAGCTGGTACTAAACATGAATGTATTTTGCCTTTGACATATTTCTCATCTGCTAATGCCGAAGCTGACTTCAGCTTCGCAAGGTGTCATGGGATACTCAGCACTAGTGAACAGGACTATAGAAAGGCATTGGGCAGTTCAGGCCCTGTGACTGCTAGAAATAGAGATCTAATATTCTAGCAATAGTGTGTGCTTAATGCATATTCATTTATGTGGCATGTGAATTGAGAGAGAGCGAGACTAGCCCAGCGTATCTCGGGCGACACTTTGGGAGACACATGCGTCTGATGAAGTGGGTATTCACCCACGAAAGTTTATGCTCCAATACATCTGTTAGTCTATAAGGTGCCACAGGACTCTTTGTTACTTTGGGAGAAGGGGCTCAGGTCCCTGTGAAGCCAGCTGGAGATACTCCCATAGACAGAAACCCCGAACTCAGGGCTGTGGACTCCACGAGGCAGGAGGCCATCTAAAGTTGGGATTGCAGCAATGAGGCTACCTCCCCTGTGTGGACCTGCTGGCAAAGAGCTGGATTTGGAGCCTTCCCCTCTGATGGGAAATCTCCTGGTGCCAGCCCTGGCTGCCCGCTGCCTCTGGGGCTCACCAAGGATACCGGTTCTCCCTTCCTCCCACTGCTTGCCTAATGAGATCGTTCTCTCTCCAGAACAGCGGCTGTCTCTTGCTGTATGGGTGTACAGCCCCTAGCACGATGGGGCCTGATCCCGGGCACGCCTCTGGGTGCTGCTGTAATTAAAATACTGGTAATAACAAGCAGATGGAGATGACAGTTTTGCTGGAGATCTGCTGATCACACACAAGTCCTGTCAGGCTCCCCAAATTCTCTCCCACACTCAGCCCTCAGAGCACTCCTGAACCTTTCATCCTGAATGAGTCTGTCGAGATTTGCAAATAATACACAGGGACCACTTCACCCCACAGCTACCTTTGGGGTGGAGCATGTTCAACTGCACAAACTAACACTAACATTTGGAGGCAAGCCATGAAGAACACGCTTTGGATGTGTCCAGCTGCAACATCAGAGGGAACTGAGAGAAGAGGAATATGACTGGATGCTCTGGACTGTGGCCAGGACACCAGCTCTCCTGAACGTGGGATCTGTTCTTACTCCACGTGGCCAACGCCCCGGCTTTACACGGGTGCTTGCATGTGTGGATGGCACAGCTGGAGCTTCCAGGCCCCACGTGATAACAACTCCCCGAAAGCGGCACAGCCCCAGCAGGACAGCCCCTGACCACCCTGATAGCACTGAGCCAGAGGTGGAGAGTGCCAGCAATTGAATCACCAATCCCGCTTCCTGCGGGGCCTCGGTGCTACTTGGCAGTGTCCCATCCAAGCATTAGCCCAGCTCAACTCTGCAGAACTTACCAAGAGCTAATGTGATCCGTGGATAAATTGCTTGGCTGCTGGAGAAAAATATCTGGCCCTGTGCAGAAGAATGATGCCGTGCTCAACATTTCTCCTTCACTGCCGCCAAAAGGGTCAGGTCCCAGGCTCTGAAAGAAGAACAGTGGGGGCGGAGCTATGTCCATTTCTTGAGACCTTTCCCCTGACTCTGATCCTCTCTCCTGGAGCCCAGCACCTAATGGGAGCGTCCGCCTGAACCTGCAAAGGGATAACCTGTCCCCTGCGTCTTGTGCACACAAGCCTGGAACTGAAGTGACAGTGACAGAAGAATTAGCTGCTGGGTGGAACATCCTGGCCTGATCCTGGGAGTGCCCATGTGCCGAACTCCCCTCAATGCGGCGCTCAGAGCGCTTATCCTTCTGTCCCTCACCAAAACTGGGAGTAGCCACAGCCTCATCTACACGGGACAGCTGCATCAGCTGAGCCTGTGGCGTGAATTCGAGCCCACAGAAATTAAACCGCTGCGGCCTCCCTGCGAAGATGCTCTGCTTCACCCGAGTGACTTAGTCTGGTTTAGTTTAAGTCAACTGGGAACAGGGTTAAGCTGAGCCGACCTAAGCCCCTCTTGACCCGGAAGCAGGGGTTTGAACTAGTTTAACTGCATCAGTTTTAAAACTGATTCAGATAAAGCTGGTGTAGGGTTCCCGTGTGCACAGGCCTTTGCCCGGAAGCTCTTGGCAGCAGAGACTTTCCTTGTATGGGATGTGTGCACAGCCCCTCGCACCATGGGGCCCGATCCTGAGTGGGCCCTCTGGATGCGCCCTAGGAAGAACAATCCTGGGCCAGATGTGAAGGGGCCCATTGCTCAATGCATGGCCAGCCCATTGTGACGTTGTGCAGTCTATATGGTTTTATAAAAATATAAGTGAATATAATGTAACTGGGATATGCTTCATGCAAAAGGTCTCTTGCAAGGTATCCTTACAAAGCTCATAATCTACTGAGTGTGATCATCCTATTTGTAGAAATGTACCACTTGTGTATCTAAAACTAGAAATATAAAACATAACTCTGAGGGCCTATTGTAATTATGTAAAGTGTGAGCCATTAAGGATGGTTTGGAATCTTGATGACTCCCATTGTCTGCAGATGGCTGTATTTACCTGTGAGTCTTCCTGTATATGTGTGTGCTGGCAAGTGAGTAATGAAGTCTTGCAGTGACATGATCATGTCACCTGAACTGGAATCCATCTTTAACCTGGTGCTTTTCCAGTGAGGGGCGGTGGAAACCCAGAGGGACAAAGGGTTCCCGCCTTATGCAAAAGATATATAAAGGGGTGGAAGAGAACAAGGGGGAGAGGAACCATCATGAAGAATCCCCTAGCTATCACCTGAGCTGCAACAAGAGCTGTACCAGGGGAAAGAATTGTGCCCAGGCCTGGAAGGTGTCCAGTCTGAGAAAAACTTACTGAAGCATCTCTGAGGGTGAGATTATCTGTATTCAGTTTGATTAGGCATAGATTTGCGCATTTTATTTTCTTTTGCTTGGTGACTTACTTTGTTCTGTCTGTTACTACTTGGAACCACTTAAATCCTACTGTCTGTATTTAATAAAATCACTTTTTATTTAATAACTGACTCAGAATATGTATTAATACCTGGGGGAGCAAACAACTGTACATATCTCTCTATCAGTGTTATAGAGGGCGAACAATTTATGAGTTTGCCCTGCATAAGCTTTATGCAGGGTAAAACGGATTTATCTGGGTTTAGACCCCATTGGGAGTTGGGCATCTGAGTGCTAAAGACAAGCACACTACTGTGAGCTGTTTTCAGGTAAACTTGCAGTTTTGGGACAAGTGATTCAGACCCTGGGTCTGTGTTGGAGCCAGATAGGAGTGTCTGGCTCAGCAAGACAGGGTGCTGGAGTCCTGAGCTGGCAGGGAAAACAGGAGCAGGGGTAGTCTTTGCACATCGGGTGGCAGCTCCCAAGGGAGTTTCTGTGATCCAACCCGTCACACCCATGTCAGGTCAAATATCCAGGGAGGATCGATCCCTTTGGCTGCGCCTTGGGTGGGGTGACTCAGGCATTGCCGGTATGTCTGTCCAGCCAGGAGCTGGGAAACAGCATTTATTTCCCTGGCAAGTTTTCATTGGATATATATTGATTTTTCTCTGTGTCTTGTGTTTCTAATGAGGCTTGACACGAACATGCTGCCTCTGTGTCTGCTGGCTTACTTATGCTTTGTCCCGGCCAGGACACTAGGACAGCGCAGGAAATAAGTGGCACAGCAGCCCTGGAGTATGGAATCAGGGCCGGCTCCAGGCACCAGCCCACCAAGCATGTGCTTGGGGCGGCGCCTGGAGGGGGACGGCGCGGCGGGGCGCTCTGGCCCGAGAGCGGGGTCGCGACTGGGCTCGCCACCCTCCCTGCGGTGCTCCTGCCGCCAGGGGCTCTCCGCCCTCCCCTCGGCACTCTGGCCACCGGGGAGAGCGGAGAGCCGCAGTGGGCTCTCCGCCCTGCTCCCGGCACTCTGGCCGCCGGGGAGAGCAGAGAGCCCCGGCCGGGCTCGCCACCCTCCCCCCAGCGCTCTGGCCGCCGGGGAGAGCGGAGAGCCTCGGACGGGCTCTCCGCCCTCCTCCCGGCGCTCTGGCTGCCGGGGAAAGTGGCGAGCCCCGGCTGGGCTCTCCGCCCTCCTCCCGGCGCTCCTGCCGCTGGGGGCTCTCCGCCCTCCCCTCGGCACTCTGGCCGCCGGGGAGAGCGGAGAGCCGCGGCGGGGTCTCTGCCCTGCTCCCGCAACTCTGGCCGCTGGGGAGAGCGGAGAGCCCGACGCTCTGGAATGCTGGGGATGGATGTGTAGGTCCTACATTAACTGTTACTCTCAGTGAGGCGGTAGTGGGTTTAAAGCAGCGTGTCAGATAACCCAGGGGTGCTCAGCCTGGAGGGCACTGTGACACTGTACCACAGCCCTGTCCAGCTGGGAATGTCACATTGTCACTGTGCGCTGTACAGTGGCTCCTTGGAATGTCACAGCGTGAGCAAGGATTGCTCACCGATCCCCCTGCTCCAGCAGGCCAGGCTCTGACCACCTGAGCTGCAGAATAATTACCAGTAACTGGACAGGGCCAATGACGTGCTGCGGAGTAATTCTGATTCCACCCAGTAGGGGACGGGGTGACAGAGACCAGCCAGTCCGTTTCCTCCCCCACAGGCTGTTGTGAGGTTGTTACCAAGCCCTGGTTATTCCCTTACAGAGCAATGGAAATAGTGGGTCTCTGAGGGCTGGCAGGGCCCGTCAAATAGGATTTGTAGTCCTGCTTGGCATGCACTAATATGCTACAAATCACTTCCAGCAGCCCCTGAATTTCACCACTGAGAGTGTCTCTCTTAGTTACCAGCTATTTTCACTTTGCTTGGAGGCTGGTCCACACCTCCTGCCACCCCAGGTTCCCCTCAACATCTTCCCTTTGCTGTCCCATGCTGTGAGCAGCCCCAGCGTGGCCACTGCCTGGCGCTCGGAGTGAGGAGCTAGGCTTCATTTTCACCTCCCAGCTGTCTCTCTTGCTCTCCAGCTGCCTATTGTGGTAGCGAGATGACATTGGCTGTGGTTACTTCAGCAGAACAGGCTCCTGTGCAGCGATTTCCCAGGGTGCTCGCTGCCTTTCATATCATTAGCTCTGCCCTGGTGATTACAAGTGCTTTTATTAACTCTGGGGTCACTGGGTGCAGAGACAGCCTCATCTCAGCGTCAGGCACAACACACCCCGTGGACCCGGGCCCAGCAAACACAGCCTTGCTTGAGGAAAAATATTTATTCTTGGGCTCGGTGCTAATTCCAACTATGAGTTATTTCCAGCCAAGCCTCATGCTGGGTCAGAGGGACAGGATTTGAATTTTACAATCAGCAAACAACAAAACAAAAACACAACCAGTGTGAAACCCAGCTCTTGAGTGCAAGAAAACCTCCCTGAAAACCATAGTCCCAGCATCTTTATCTTCTCTGGGGGCTTATTCATAAAGGAGTTTATTTGGCATAAAATGAATTGGGAGGATGATCTTCCCCATAACTATTGGTCCCCAGGCAGTATTGCCATATTGTGCTGCTGCTTAAAGCAACATTAAGTGGCACTTTCCTAGCACCTTCCATTGGGGATCTCTCAGGTCTTTGCTATTGCAGAAATGGAAAAGGTGAAGAGACGGGCAACAAAAATAATTAAGGGTCTGGAACACCTTCCGTATGAGGAGAGATCAAACAGACTGGGGACTGTTCTGCTTAAAAAAAAAGACAGCTAAGGGGGGTTATGACTGTGGTCTATAAAATCATGACTGGTGTGGAGAAAGTAAATAAAGAAGTGTTCTTTATCCCTTCACATAGCACAAGAACCTGATGAAATTAATAGGCAGCAAATTTAAAACAAACAAAAGGAAGTATTTATTTACACAACGCACAGTCAACCTGTGGAACTCCTTGCCAGAGGATGTTGTGAAGGCCAAGACTATGACAGGGTTCAAAAAAGAACTAGATAAATTCATGAGAATAGGCCCATAAATGGCTATTAGCCAGGATGAGCAGAGATGGTGTCCCTAGCCTCTGTTTGCCAGAAGCTGGGAATGGGCGACAAGGGATGGATCACTTGATGATTACCTGTTCTGTTCGTTCCCTCTGGGGTACCTGGCATTGGCCACTGTCAGAAGACAGGATACGGGGCTAGATGGACCTTTGGTCTGACCCAGTATGGCTGCTCTTATGATAAATTCAATCTCATATCCACCCCAGTGACATGGGTCAGCATCATTGGTGGGGAAACTGAGGCATGGAGAAGGGAAGTGACTTGCTCAAGGTCACATAGGATATCAGTGGCAGAGTGCTGGGCCCACTGGGGTGAGTAACTCCCATATTCTAGGGGGAGAAGTGGGGCCTGGGAGTTCTGAATCCCCATCTTCTGCTCTGACACACAGCTGCTGCCCAAGAAATCTGGGGCACACATTCCCCAGCCCCCCTGAATCTGCTGGTGGCCAAAGATATTGTCAGTTCCAGGGCTGTTGTCCCTGCTGGCAATGGGTCCAAAATGATCCAAACTTGCTGGTAATGATCCCAAGTAATTAACACGTTCTTGTGGGCGTGGTGGGTTTCTCTCTAAACACCATTGCGGCCTCTTTGTAAACATCCTTGCCTAGAAGCAGACGGACTTTGGCATGAGCAAGATGGGGCTGGCTTGGCAGAGGTCTCCAGAGCAGATTTGATTCTAATGTGTCCGGAGGCTTTGACAATGAATGCATAATGACTGAGTGAACAACAACTGTCCTTCCTCCCACATGGCAACCAGCAGGTAACCCTGGCAACCCTGGCGCTTCACCATCTCAGAGCTGGAGCCCCGAGCACGGCAGGCTCGGAAGATCCCGCAGCACTTTCTAGAAGACCGTTAACTCTGTTAGCAGCCTGGCCAAATGCTGCAGATGTTCCACGTCCTGGGGACCCCAGAGTCCTGCTCCTCCAACTTCCCTGTGCAGCTGTCAATCACACCCCGGGGCCAGGGTCCAACTGGGGAGAGGGGTGGTTCCTTTACACAAACCACGCTCACACCACTCCCTCTCTGGCCACGCCCACCTCCTCAGTCCTCCCCGGGGCTTTGTTATAACACTCTACACCACATGTAATAACAAGGCGAAAGCCGCTGAGGGTCCCACGAGCTCGCCCACCAGCCAGCCAGGGCTCCCAGCACAGCTTATACTGGACCTCTCTCCACCCCAGCCTCGCCAGTCCAGACACAGTGAACTCTGTGGCTTTCTTGCTTTGGTCTCTCCACACAGGACCCCTCCTGCCCAGGGCCCCCCCATCCATCTCTCCATTCTCTATCCTCCATCCTCTCCCTCCCATTGCACATTTCCCTGGCACCCCAGCCCCATCCCTTAAAGGGCCAGCACGCCATGACACACTGGAAGGCTACGCACTCGTTCATCTATCTTATCTTGTGCCCATTCCAGCAGCAACTGAAGTAAATGACAAACTCCAGAGAGGCCGGGGCCACTTCCAGCTTTTGAGGCCCCCAGCCATAATAACAATAACAAATGACGACACATGGTCTAATCTTGGGCCATCAGAACGGATATATATTTATTAATATTTATAAACTTTTTTAACTCTTTAATATCACAAAATCTATATCAGTTAACAAAACAATTATGTCTTTTACCAAATCACATCTCTTATTTGCTTAAATCTGCAGCTCTAAGCTGAGCGAGTGTGTCACATTTTGGTCTGATAGGGATGCGCATAAAAACAAGTTGTGAAATTTATCAAATGACAAAAAATTAACAAGTGTCTAAATCTGAGGCCCCCTTTGAGCCTGTGGCCCAGGCCAAATGGCCTCCTGGCCTCCCCTCTGATTGGCCCTGACTCCCATTGACACCGGAGAGCATAAGCCCAGCCCCCTGTAACCCATTGCCAATGCTTAGAAAATGCTACTGTTGGTGTCACTAGGCATAACTCTAGGTAACTCGGGAGGGTGGAAGACCATGAGTGTCGATGAAGCCTTCCTGCACTAGGCCTAAATGAACCAAAGCTCCTCCATGTTTGAACTTTAATCGACCTAACAAGCCAGTAACAGAGAATGGAATGTGTAACAGTCAGTTATCAGTTGCAACACCGCTCAAACCGGTATAAAGCGGTAGTAATAAGGCCTGCATGCTTCTGGCTGAGAGGCAAGATAACAGACCAAAGGGAAAAGGACAAGATAACGGTTCAAAGAAGAGTTACTAATGAGCTAGAATTATAGCCGCCAAGATGACTTAACTGCTTAATGTAACTGCTATAGGAAGGAGGGAGGAGGGAGGGGGAAGGGGGGGGAAGGGAAGAGCTTAGCTAAAGTAAAGTATAAAAAGAGAAAAACTGTTTATGTTGGTGTGCTTGATCTGAGACGTGCCAAGTCTCCTTGCACCGCTTTGAGATCTCAAATAAACCTTGATTGCTTCTCCACCCTGGTGTGTTTATTGGCGTGGCGCACACCGGGCAACGAACCCCGCTGTTGCTTTCCTCGGGTACACTGTGCCGGCAACACTACCATTCATAGGTGCCAACTGGATGCTAAGCACCCACTGGTAGCCCCCCTATCAGCTCCTCCCCTTCCCCTTTTTTGTAACGTGCATGTTTCTCACGGTGGCAACCTTCCTTTTATCTCTCTGCAGCGACCTGTCACTCAGTCGTTACTGGTACCCCCTTCAGCCCAAGGGACTGGTCAAAGTTCAGGACCCTGCAGATTGTTTCCTGTTGGGAGGAGAAATTGAGGGTGGAGTCAGGTATCTTTCATGCAGTTCTGCTTATTTACAAAGGATGCACAAAGTGCTGTTCCCCGAACACTGAAGGAATCAAACAAAATGAGGATTTCTATAGCCCAGATCCATAAAGGAACTGTCATAGATTCCAAGGCCAGAAGGGACCATTGTGATCATCCAGTTGGACCCCTGGATAACACAGGCCAGAGATGTGCCCCCAAACAATACCTAGAGCAGAACTCTTAGAAAAACATCCAGCCTTGATTTGCAAATTGTCCATGATGGAGAACCCACCTTGATCCTTAGTAAGTTGTTCTAATGGTTAATTACCCTCAATGTTAACAATTCACACCTTATTTCCAGGCCCGAGATCATGTTGTACCTCTCTCTGCTAGATAGAAGAGTCCATTGTTCCCCATGTAAACACTTACCGACTGTGATCAAATCACCACTTCACCTTCTCTTTGTTAAACTAAATAGACTCAAAGAGCTCACTCTCTCACTATAACGCAGGTTTTCTAATCCTTTAACCCAGGGGTCGGCAACCTTGCAGAAGTGGTGTGCCGAGTCTTCATTTATTCACTCTGATTTAAGGTTTCGCGTGCCAATAATATATTTTAACGTTTTTAGAAGGTCTCTTTTAGAAGTCTATAATATAACTAAACTATTGTTGTATGTAAAGTAAATACGGTTTTTAAAATGTTTTAGAAGCTTCATTTAAAATTAAATTAAAATGCAGAGCCCCCCGAACCGGTGGCCAGGACCCGGGCAGTGTGAGTGCCACTGAAAATCAGCTCACGTGCCATAGGTTGCCTACCTCTGCTTTAATCATTCACATGGCTCTTCTCTGCCCCTCTGCAATTTATCAACATTTTTCTTGAATTGTTGACACCAGAACTGGACACGGAATCCCAGCAGCAGTCACACCAGTGCCAAATACAGAGGTGAAATAACCTCTCTGCTCCTACTCGAGATTCCCCTGTTTATGCATCCCAGGATCACGTTAGCTCTTTTGGCCACAGTGTTGCATTGGGAGCTCATATTCAGCTGATTATCTGTCAAAACCCCCAGAGTTTTTCAGAGTCATTGCTTCCCAGGATAGTACCCCATCCTGTATGAACAGCCTACATTCTTTGTTCCCAGATGTATCCATTTACATTTAGAAGTATTAAAAACACATTGTTTGTGCCCAGCTTACCAAACCATCCAGATCGCTCAGTATCAGTGACCTGTCTTCTTCATTATTCACCACTCCCCCAATTTTTGTGTCATCTGCAAACTTTATCAGGGGTGGTTTTATGTTTTCTTCCAGGTCGTTGATAAAAATGTTGAATAGTGAAGGGCCAAGAACCAATCCCTGAGGGACCCCACTGGAAACACACCCGGTTGGTGATGATTCACAGTTTACAAATACATTCTGAGACCTATCAGTTAACCAGTTTTTAATCCATTTAATGTGTGTCATGTTAATTTTACATCATTCTTGTTTTTTAATCAAAATGTAAAGCAGCACCAAGTCAAACACCTTGCAGAAATTTAAGTACATCACATCAACACTATCACTTTTATCAACCAAACTTGCAATCTCAACAGAAAAAGATATCAAGTTAGTTTGGCATGCTCTATTTTCCACAAACCTGTGCTGATTTGCATTAATTACATCACTCTCCTGTAATTCTGCATTAAGACTTAGGCACCTAAATCTCAGTTAAACTCAGTTAAGCCTAGGTCCCCGTTTTAGCTGCACTGCAATCCACAAAACTCCCACTGAACCCTGCAGGCACCTAAGCTTATTTGGGGTATGTCTACACTACAAAATTAGGTCAAATTTATAGAAGCCAGTTTTATAGAAATCGGTTTTATACAGTCGATTGTGTGTGTCCCCACATAAAATGCTCTAAGTGCATTACGTCGGCGGACCGCGTCCACAGTACCGAGGCTAGCGTCGACTTCCGGAGTGTTGCACTGTGGGTAGCTATCCCACAGTTCCCGCAGTCTCCGCCACCCATTGGAATTCTGGGTTGAGATCCCAATGCCTGATGATGCAAAAACAGTGTCGCGGGAGGTTCTGGGTACATGTCGTCAGGCCCCTCCCCCTCCGTCAGAGCAACAGCAGACAATCGATTCGCACCTTTTTACCTGGATTACCTGTGCAGACAACATACCATGGCAAGCATGGAGCCCGCTCAGCTGAGCTCACTGTCACCATATGTCCTCTGGGTGCCGGCAGACGTGGTACTGCATTGCTACACAGCAGCAGCTCCTTGCCTTTTGGCAGTGGATGGTGTATTACGATTGGTATCCATCAGCGTCGTATTCCTCAGTGAGTTCGGTCAGAGGCACCTGGGCAGACATGTTTTGTCTCCTGGAGACTCAGTCCTGCTGGCAGTCCTATTGAACCATCTTGATGATGATGGCTAGCAATCGTAATACAGCATCTTCTGCCAAGCACCCAGAAGATGCCGATGGCTATCAGTCCTGCTACACTGTCTGCTGCCAGCCTAAGATGTAAAAGATAGATGGACCAGATTTGTTCTGTATTCATTTGCTTCCCCCTCCCTCCATGAAATCAACGGCCTGCTAAACCCAGGGTTTTGAGTTCAATCTTTGGGGGGACCATTCTGTGTGACAGTTGTTTGTGTTTCACCCTGATGCACAGCCACCTTTGTTGATTTTAATTCCCTGTAAGCCATATTGTCACTCGCCCCTCCCTCCCTCCATCAGACAATAGTTTTGTGCCTTTTTTCAGCCCGACGCCATAGCACTGGGATCATGGAGCCCCCTCAGATCACCGCGGCAATTATGAGCACTATGAACACCACGCGCATTGTCCTGGAGTATATGCAGAGCCAGAACATGCCAAAGTAAAACCAGGCGAGGAGGCGATTGCAGCGCGGCGATGAGAGTGATGAGGAAGTTGACATGGACATAGACCTCTCACAAAGTCCAGGCCTGTAGATGAGCGGACTCACTCCCGCGGCGCCTCCTGCTGGTCGTCCAGGGAATTAGCTCACCAGCCCCTGGAGCGCCCTCTGCAGGCCGGTGATCTGCCTTGTCTTCTTCTCTGGCCCCTGTGTCCCTCCCAGGACCCTGGTGCCCCTTGCCCTGGGTGCTGCCCCCGGCAATACCCACACACACGCTAGGTCTCCCCTCCCAGGGGAACCCCCACCCACTAACCCCACCTCACCTCAGGATAAGGCCACTGCCAGCACCAGCTAGCCCCCACTCTCTGGGGCAGACTGCAGTATAGGCCACTCATCATCGGTAAGGTTGGGTTTGGACCTGCTGCCTTGGCCTAGCCCTGGGCTGCCCTCTGCAACCCCCAGTACCCCTTGGCCTATTATCAGGACACAGCCTGGGGCTATCCAGGCTGGAGCTCCCCAGCTCCTCAAACTTTCCCCAGCCCTGCTCCACTACAAGTACCCTGTCTAGCTCCCTGCAGCCAGGCCCTTCTCTCTCTGAATGCAGAGAAAAGACTCTACTGAGCTCCTGGCTCCCAGCCTCTTATACAGGCCATCTGGGCTCTGATTAGAGTGTGGCCCAGCTGCAGCCACTTCCCCCAATCAGCCAGGGTTTTACCTTGCCCTCCGGCAGCCCTCTGCAGGGCTTTTCCAACCCCTCAGGGCAGGAGCGGGTGTCCACCCCGCTACAAGGCCCCAGCAATGTGCAAATCATGGTGTTACTGGGGGAGGGTCATGGCGTGGAAAGCCGATTCTGGGCCCAGGAAACAAGCACAGACTGGTGGGACCGCACCGTGTTGCAGGTGTGGGATGATTCCCAGTGGCTGCGAAACTTTCGCATGCGTAAGGCCACTTTCATGGAACTTTGTGACTTGCTTTCCCCTGCCCTGAAGTGCCAGAATACCAGGATGAGAGCAGCCCTCACAGTTGAGAAACGAGTGGTGATAGCCCTGTGGAAGCTTGCAACGCCAGACAGCTATCGGACAGTCGGGAATCAATTTGGAGTGGGCAATTCTACTGTGGGGGCTGCTGTGATCCAAAGCAATCAAAGACCTGCTGATATCAAGGCTAGTGACTCTGGGAAACGTGCAAGTCATAGTGGATGGCTTTGCTGCAATGGGATTCCCAAACTGTGGTGGGGCGATAGACAGAACCCATAGCCCTATCTTGTCACCGGAGCACCAAGCCACTGAGTACATAAACCGCAAGGGGTACTTTTCAATGCTGCTGCAAGCCCTGGTGGATCACAAGGGACGTTTCACTAACATCAACGTGGGATGGTCGGGAAAGGTACATGATGCTCGCGTCTTCAGGAACTCTGGTCTGTTTCAAAAACTGGAAGAAGGGACTTTCTTCCCGGACCAGAAAGTAACCGTTGGGGATGTTGAAATGCCTATCGTTATCCTTGGGGACCCAGCCTACCCCTTGATGCCATGGCTCATGAAGCTGTACACAGGCAGCCTGCACAGTAGTCAGGACCTGCTCAACTATAGGCTGAGCAAGTGCCGAATGGTGGTAGAATGTGCATTTGGACGTTTAAAAGCGCTGACTCGGATAGACCTCAGCGAAGCCAATATTCCAATTGTTATTGCTGCTTGCTGTGCGCTCCACAATATCTGTAAGGCCTGGTCTACACTACGGGTTTAGGTCGACTTTAGCAGCGTTAAATCGAATTAAGCCTGGACACGTCCACACGACGAAGCCCTTTCTTTCGACTTAAAGGGTCCTTTAAACCGGTTTCTTTACACCACCTCCGACGAGGGGATTAGCGATAAAACCAGCCTTTGCGGGTCAGAATTGGGGTAGTGTGGACGGAATTCGACGTTATTGGCCTCCAGGAGCTATCCCACAGTGCTTCATTGTGACCGCTCTGGACAGCACTCTCAACTCAGATGCACTGACCAGGTAGACAGGAAAAGACCCGCGAAGGTTTGAATTTCATTTCCTGTTTGCTCAGCGTGGAGAGCACAGGTGACCACGCCGAGCTCATCAGCACAGGTAACCGTGATGGAGTCCCAGGATCGCAAAAGAGCTCCAGCATGGACCAAACGGGAGGTACGGGATCTGCTCGCCATATGGGGAGATGAAGCAGTGATAGCTGAACTCCATAGCAGTAAAAGAAATGGAAAAGTATTAGAAAAGATCTCCAAGGCCATGAAGGACCGAGGCCATAACAGGGACACACAGCAGTGCCGCGTGAAAATTAAGGAGCTACGGCAAGCTTACCACAAAGCCAGAGAAGCAAACGGAAGGTCCGGGGCAGAGCCGCAAACTTGCCGCTACTACGCGGAGCTGCATGCGATCCTAGGGGGTGCAGCCACCACTACCCCAACCATGTGCTATGACTCTCTCACTGGAGAAACACACAGGGAAGACGGTTCGGGGAATGAGGAAGATGAGGATGGAGGTACTGTAGGTAGCTCACAGCAGCAAGGAAGCGGAGAAACCGGTTTCCCCAACAGCCAGGATATGTTTGTGACCCTGGACCTGGAACCAGTAACCCCCGAACTCACCCAAGACCCTCAGGGCACACAGGAGACCTCTGGTGAGTGTACCTTTGTAAATATTTGTAAACATTACACATGGTTTAAAAGCAAGCGTGTTTAATGATTAATTTGCCCTGGCAATCGCGGCCAGTACATCTACTGGAAAAGTCTGTTAACGTGTATGGGGATGGAGCGGAAATCCTCCAGGGACATCTCCAGAAAGCTCTCCTTTATGTACTCCCAAAGCGTTTGCAAAAGGTTTCTGGGGAGGGCTGCCTTATCCCGTCCGCCATGGTAGGACACTTTACCACGCCAGGCCAGTAGCACGTAGTCTGGAATTATTGCATAACAAAGCATGGCAGCGTATGGTCCCGGTGTTTGCTGGCATGCAGACAACATCCATTCCTTATCTCTCTTTGTTATCCTCAGGAGAGTGATATCATTCACAGTCACCTGGTTGAAATGGGGTGATTTTATTAAGGGGACATTCAGAGGCGCCCGTTCCTGCTCTTCTGACCAGAAATGTTCCCCGCTGTTAACCATGCGGTGGAGGGGAGGGGTGAAGTGATCATCCCAGAGAATCGTGTGTGTGTGTGGGGGGGGGTGGTTTACTTGTTTGTGCCGCATGTTAACCGGGAAACCGCAGCCCCTGGTTTTACATTGAAAACCCATTTTAAATGGACAACCCAATTCATCCTTGATATGGGAAATGCGCTGCTGTTTGCAACCTTTCCCGCATGTTAAGAAGGTTAAAAAAGCCAAAACACTGTGGCCTACCATGGCTGCCTGCAAGCCGAAATATGCGACCTTGTAATGAAAGAGTGTACCCATTGTTCTCTAAAATGTGTCTTTTTTAACCACCTCTCCCTTCTCCTCCACCAGCTGCAAATGTTTCTCCTTCGCAGAGGCTAGTGAACATTAGAAAGAGAAAACGTAGGACGAGGGACGATATGTTCACGGAGCTGCAGATGTCCTCCCACGCTGATAGAGCACAGCAGAATGCGTGGAGGCAGTCAATGTCAGAGTGCAGAAAAGCACAATATGAACGAGAGGAGAGGTGGCGGGCTGAATGGCAGGATGAAAAGAGCAAGTGGCGGGCTGAAGAGGATAGGTGGCGTCAGCTTGCAGACAGACGGCAAGAGGCAATGCTCCGTCTGCTGGAGCATCAAACTGATATGCTCGAGCATATGGTTGAGCTGCAGGAAAGGCAGCAGGAGCAGAGACCGCCGCTACAGCCCCTGTGTAACCAACAGCCCTCCTCCCCAAGTTCCATAGCCTCCTCACCCAGACGCCCAAGAACACGGTGGGGGGGCCTCCGTCCACCCAGTCACTCCACCCCAGATGATCGCCCAAGCATCAGAAGGCTGGCCTTCAATAAGAGTTAAAGTTTTAAAATGCAGTGTGTCCTTTTCCATCCCTCCTCCCACACCCATCCCAGGCTACCTTGGCAATTATCCCCCTACTTCTGTGAGGAACTAATAAAGAATGCATGAATGTGAAAAAACAATGACTTTATTGCCTCTGCAAGCGGGAGGGGAGGGTGGGGTGGGGTGGTTGGTTTACAGGGAAGTAGAGTGAACCGGGTCGGAGGGGGGGGGTTGGAGGGTTCATCAAGGAGAAACAAACAGAAGTTTCACACAGTAGCCTGGCCAGTCACAAAACTCGTTTTCAAAGCTTCTCTGATGCGCACCGCGCCCTGCTGTGCTCCTCTAACCGCCCTGGTGTCTGGCTGCGCGTAATCAGCGGCCAGGCGAGTTGCCTCAACCTCCCACCCCGCCATAAAGGTCTCCCCCTTACTCTTACAGATATTGTGGAGTGCACAGCAAGCAGCAATAACAATGGGGATATTCTTTTCGCTGAGGTCTGAGCGAGTCAGTAAGCTGCGCCAGCGCACTTTTAAACGTCCAAATGCACATTCCACCACCATTCGGCACTTGCTCAGCCTGTAGTTGAACAGGTCCTGACTCCTGTCCAGGCTGCCTGTATACGGCTTCATGAGCCATGGCATTAAGGGGTAGGCTGGGTCCCCAAGGATCACGATAGGCATTTCAACATCCCCAACCGTCACTTTCTGGTCCGGGAAGAAAGTCCCTTCCTCCAGCTTTCGAAACATAGCAGAGTTCCTGAAGACGCGAGCATCATGTACCTTTCCCGGCCATCCCACGTTGATGTTGGTGAAACGTCCCTTGTGATCCACCAGGGCTTGCAGCAGCATTGAAAAGTACCCCTTGCGGTTTACGTAGTCGGTGGCTTGGTGCTCCGGTGACAAGATAGGGATATGGGTTCCGTCTATGGCCCCGCCACAGTTTGGGAATCCCATTTCAGCAAAACCATCCACTATTGACTGCACGTTGCCCAGAGTCACTACCCTTGATATCACCAGGTCTTTCATTGCCCTGGCAAATTGGATCACAGCAGCCCCCACCGTAGATTTGCCCACTCCAAATTGATTCCCGACTGACCGGTAGCTGTCTGGTGTTGCAAGCTTCCACAGGGCTATCGCCACTCGCTTCTCAACTGTGAGGGCTGCTCTCATCTTGGTATCCTGGCGTTTCAGGGCAGGGGAAAGCAAGTCACAAAGTTCCATGAAAGTGCCCTTACGCATGCGAAAGTTTCGCAGCCACTGGGAATCGTCCCATACCTGCAGCACGATGCGATCCCACCAGTCTGTGCTTGTTTCCCGGGCCCAGAATCGGCATTCCACGGCATGAACCTGCCCCAGTGACACCATGATTTCCACATTGCTGGGGCCTGTGCCTTGTGAGAGGTCTATGTCCATGTCAATTTCCTCATCACTCTCTTCGCCGCGCTGCAATCGCCTCCTCGGGTGGTCCGGGTTTCGCCTTGGCATGTCCTGGCTCTGCATATACTCCAGGACAATGCGCCTGATGTTCATAGTGCTCATAATTGCCGCGGTGATCTGAGCGGGCTCCATGATCCCAGTGCTAGCTATGGCGCCTGGTCAGAAAAAAGGCGCGAAAGTAGTATCTGATGGACCAGGAGAAGGAGGGAGGGCGGGAGGGAGGGAGGGCCGAGTGATGACATGGCGTACAGGTACAGGAACAGGGAATTAAAATCAAGAAAGGTGGCTGTGCATCAGGGAGAAACACAAACAACTGTCACACAGAATGGTCCCCCCAAAGATTAAACTGAAAACCCTGGGCTTAGCAGGCCGTTGATTTCACGGAGGAAGGGGAAGCAAATGAATACAGAACAATTCTATTTTTTACATCTTAAGCTGGCAGCCGACGGTGCAGCATGAGTGATAGCCTCTCCAGTATGATGATGACGGATACCAGTCATAATATACCATCGTCTGCCAAAAGGCAAGGGGCTGCTGCTGTGTAGCAATGCAGCCCCACGTCTGCCAGCCCCACGTCCGCCAGCACCCAGCATCACCCTCGGCCTCTTCTGGGTGCTTAGCAGACAATACTGGGCAATTGGCAGAAAATAGTATACTACGACTGATAGCCATCATCATCGAGATAGTAGCATGTCTGCCCAGGTGCCCATGATTGACAGCCACTGCAGTACGACGACGATGGGTACCAATCATAATATACCATCGCCTACCAAAGGGCAAGGGGCTGGTGCAATGCAGCCCTACGGCTGCCAGCCCCACGGCTATCACTCATGCTACACCATCTAACGCCAAAAGGCAGTTAGCAGCTGCTGCTGTGTAGCAATGCAGTCCCACGTCTGCCAGCACCCAGAGGACATATGGTGACAGTGAGTTCAGCTGAGCTGAGCGGGCTCCATGCTTGCCGTGGTATGTTGTCTGCACAGGTAACCCAGGTAAAAAGGCGCGAATCTATTGTCTGCCGTTGCTGTGACGAGGGGGGAGGGGCCTGACGACATGTACCCAGAACTGCCCGCGACACTGTTTTGCATCATCCGGGCATTGGGATCTCAACCCAGAATTCAAAGAAAAGGCGCGAAAGTAGTATCTGACGGACTAGGGGAAGGAGGGAGGGCGGGCCGAGTGACGACATGGCGTACAGGTACAGGGAATTAAAATCAAGAACGGTGGCTGTGCATCAGGGAGAAACACAAACAACTGTCACACAGAATGGTCCACCCAAAGATTAAACTGAAAACCCTGGGTTTAGCAGGCCGTTGATTTGACGGAGGGAGGGGGAAGCAAATGAATACAGAGCAAATCTATTTTTTACATCTTAAGACGACGGTGCAGCGTGACTGATAGCCCTCGGCATCTTTCTGGGTGCTTGGCAGCAAATACGGGGCGCTTGGCAGTTAGTGTATGACGATGGTCTTCAGGCCTATTGCACGATCGGGTGCTCAGGGAAGACTCTGCTAATGTGCGATGACCCAACTTGTAATACGACGGTTAACAGTCGTAATACACCATCTACTGCCAAAAGGCAAGCCCCACGGCTGCCAGCACCCAGATCGCCAATGAAGGCTACCAATCTACTGCACCGTCTACCGCCAAAAGGCAGTTAGCAGCTGCTGCTGTGTAGCAATGCAGTCCCACGTCTGCCGGCACCCAGAGGACATATGGTGACGGTGAGCTCAGCTGAGCTGAGCGGGCTCCATGTTGTCTGCACAGGTAACCCAGGTAAAAAGGCGCGAATCTATTGTCTGCCGTTGCTGTGACGGGGGGGGAGGGGCCTGACGACATGTACCCAGAACCGCCCGCGACACTGTTTTGCATCATCCGGGCATTGGGATCTCAACCCAGAATTCCAAGGGGCGGCGGAGACTGCGGGAACTGTGGGATAGCTGTGGGATAGCTACCCATAGTGCAATGCTCCGGAAGTCGACGCTAGCCTCGTACGGTGGACGCGGTCCGCCGACTAGAGCACCTAGAGCATTTTATGTGTGGACACACACAATCGGCTGTATACAACCGATTTCAATAAAACCGGCTTCTATAAATTCGAACTAATTTCGTAGTGTAGACATACCCTAAGAGTAAGGGGGAGACATTTATGGCAGGGTGGGAGGTTGAGACAAATCGCCTGGCCGCTGATTACACGCAGCCAGACGCCAGGGCAGTTAGAAGAGTACAGCAGGGCGCAGTGCGCATCAGAGAAGCTTTGAAAACCAGTTTTGTGACTGTCCAGGCTATGGTGTGAAACTTCTGTTTGTTTCTCCTTGATGAACCCTCCCCCCAAGCCCCCGGTCCACTCTACTTCCCTGTAAATTAACACCCTCCCCTTCGAGCACCGCTTGCAGAGGCAATAAAGTCATTGTTATTTCACATTCATGCATTCTTTATTAATTCATCACACAACTAGGGGTAGCCTGGGAGGGGTGGGGAAGGAGGGAAGGAAAAGGACACACTACAGTTTAAAACTTTAAAACTTTAACACTTATTGAAGGCCAGCCTTCTGATGCTTGGGCAATCATCTGGGGTGGAGTGGCTGGGTGGCCGGAGGCCCCCCCACCACGTTCTTGGGCGTCTGGGTGAGGAGTCTATGGAACTTGGGGAGGAGGGCTGTTGGTTACACAGGGGCTGTAGCGGTGGTCTCTGCTCCTGCTGGCTTTCCTGCAGCTCAACCATACGCTGGAGCATATCACTTTGATGCTCCAGCAGGCGGAGCATTGACTCTTGCCTTCTGTCAGCAAGCTGACGCCACCTATCCTCTTCAGCCCGCCACTTGCTCTCTTCAGCCCGCGATTCAGCCCGCCACCTCTCCTCTCATTCATATTGTGCTTTTCTGCACTCTGACATTGACTGCCTCCACGCATTCTGCTGTGCTCTGTCAGCGTGGGAGGATATCTGGAACTCCGAGAACATATCATCCCGAGTCCGCCGTTTTCTCCTTCTAATCTTCACTAGCCTCTGCGAAGGAGAAACATTTGCAACTGGTGGAGGAGAAGGGGAGAGGTGGTTAAAAAAGACACATTTTAGAGAACAATGGGTACACTCTTTCACGTTAAATTTTGCTGTTCACATTACACAGCACGTGTGCTTTCGTTACAAGGTCGCATTTTTCCTCTTATATTGAGGGCCTGCCGGTTTGGTGTGAGAGATCACTCACACAGTGCCAGGCAACAGAATTCGGCTTGCAGGCAGCCATGGAAAGCCACAGTCTTTTGGCTTTTTTAACCTTCATAACATGTGGGAATGGTTTCAAACAGCAGCGCCCTCATTTCCCATACCAAGCACCCATTGGATTGGCCATTTAAAATGGGTTTGCAATGTAAAAGGAGGGGCTGGGGTTTCCGGGTTAACATGCAGCACAAACCCAACTAACTCCCCTCCCCCACACACACCCAATTCTCTGGGATGATCACTTCACCCCTCCCCCCACTGCGTGGCTAACAGCGGGGAACATTTCTGTTCAGCCGAGCAGGAACGGGCACCTCTGAATGTCCCCTTAATAAAATCACCCCATTTCAACCAGGTGACCGTGAATGATATCACTCTCCTGAAGATATCAAAGAGAGATAAGGAATGGATATTGTCTGCATGCCAGCAAACATCGGGACCATACGCTGCCATGCTTTGTTATGTAATGATTCCAGACTACATGCTACTGGCCTGGCGTGGTAAAGTGTCCTACCATGGTGGACGGGATAAGGCAGCCCTCCCCAGAAACCTTTTGCAAAGGCTTTGGGAGTACATGAAGGAGAGCTTTCTGGAGATGTCCCTGGAGGATTTCCGCTCCATCCCCATACACGTTAACAGACTTTTCCAGTAGCTGCACTGGCCGCGATTGCCAGGGCAAATTAATCATTAAACACGCTTGATTTTAAACCATGTGTAATATTTACAAAGGTACACTCACCAGAGGTCCCTTGTGTGCCCTCAGGGTCTGGGAGCATGCCTTGGGTGAGTTCGGGGGTTACTGGTTCCAGGTCCAGGGTGATAAACATATCCTGGCTATTGGGGAAACCAATGTCTCCGCTTCCTTGCTGTGAGCTATCTTCATTGTCTTCATCCTCATCTGCCTCGTACCCCGAACCCGCTTCCCTGTTGCGTGATTCTCCATTGATGGAGTCAAAGCACACGGTTGGGATAGTGGTGGCTGCACCCCCTAGCATGGCATGCAGCTCTGCGTAGAAGCAGCATGTTTGCAGCTCTGCCGCAAACAGACCTTCCGTTTGCCTCTCTGGCTTTGTGTAGGCTTGCCTTAGTTCCTTAATTTTCACGAGGCACTGCTGTGCGCCCTCTGTCCTTCATGGCCTTTGAGACTTTTTCTAATATTTTGCCATTTCGTTTACTGCTACGGAGTTCAGCTATCACTGATTCGTCTCCCCATATGGCGAGCTGATCCCGTACCTCCCGTTCGGTCCATGCTGGAGCTCTTTTGCGATCCTGGGACTCCATCATGGTTACCTGTGCTGATGAGCTCTGCGTGGTCACTTGGTGCTCTCCACGCTGGGCAAACAGGAAATGAAATTCAAAAGTTTGCGGGGCTTTTCCTGTCTACCTGGTCAGTGCATCTGAGTTGAGAGTGCTGTCCAGAGCGGTCACAATGAAGCACTGTGGGATAGCTCCCGGAGGACAATAACGTCAAATTCCGTCCACACTACCTCAAATCCAACCCGCAAAGGCTGATTTCAGCGCTAATCCCCTCATCGGAGGTGGAGTAAAGAAACCGGTTTAAAGGGCCCTTTAAGTAAAAAAAAAGGGCTTTGTCGTGTGGACGTGTCCAGGCTTAATTCGATTTAACGCTGCTAAATTCGACCTAAACTCGTAGTGTAGACCAGGCCTTGGTGAGTAACTTTTCAGGGTAGAAGTTCCCTAGGCACCTACATTTCTGCCTCTGGGCCTGCACACTGCTGCCTCCCTAAGCATCTGGATGCCTTATGGCTTAATTAAAATAGCTGCTAACGGGCTCTGCTTGGAACATGTATTACTTCTGATTTATGTTTCCAGCTTTGTTATTTATTGACAAGAAAAGGTAAAGTAACAAGACATTCCAAGGCTTTGTATGATCACAGCTAATGGAGTATAAATCTGAATTCTGAAGAAGTGCATGAATATTAAGACTGCGTCTTCACTTTTGAGTACATTAGTGCTGCTGAGTTAATTTCCTTTTAAAACCATTCTAGTGTGTGAGGCACTAGAGCACTTCTCCTAAGCAAACTAGGGAAATGTGGGAGAGATGGAATTACTCTCAGGTGGGTGCACAAGTGGTTGAAAGACTGTACAGACACTAGTTATCAATGGATCTCTGGGGGAAGCATATCTAGTGGGGTCCCACAGGAGTCAGTCCTGGGTCTGGTACTAGTCTAGATTTTCATTAATGACTTGCATAATGGAGTGGAGAGCATGTGTATCAAATGTGTGGATGACACCCAGCTGGGAGGGGCTGGGAGCACTTCAGAAGACAGGATTAGAATTCAAAACAACCTTGAAAAATTGGAGAATTGGTCTGAATTCAACAAGATGAAATTCAATAATGACAAGTGCAAAGTACTACACTTAGGAAGGGGAAAAAATCAAATGCACAATGGGGGATAACTGGCTAGGGCTATGTCTACATTGGCAATTGAATGACAAAAGTTTTGGCAACAACAAGCAAATGCCGCTCATTGGAGGTGCAAGTTTTTTGTCGGCAGGAGAGCTATACTGCACGAATTTTAGCAGCACGGTTGTAGCAACACAGCTGTGCTGCTAAAAGCTGTGTAGTGTAGACATAGCTTAAGTGGCAGTACTGCTGAAAAGGATCTGGGGGTTGCAGTCATAGGAGTCAACAATGTGATGCAGTTGTGACAAAGGCTAATCTCATTCTGGGGTGTAGCAACAGGAGTGTGGTACGTAAGAGATGGGAGGTAATTGTCCTGCTCTTCTCGGCTCTGATGAGGCCTCAGCTGGAGAAGTGTGTCCAATTCTGGGGGCTGCACTTTAGGAAAGATGTGGACAAATTGGAGACTCCAGAGGAGAGCAACCAAACTGCTAAAAGGTTCAGAAAACCTGACCTATGAGGCAAGGTTAAAAAAACTGGGCCTGTTTAGTCCTGAGAAAAGCAGACTGAGGGGGACCTGACAACACTCTTCAAACATGTTCAGGGCTGTGTCATGAGCTGCATCCCTATTGGGCGATTCTGGGGATTAGCACCACCTGGTTCAGTGCCCCCTTTTCCCCTTCCAGCACAGCTGCTCTCCTGCTCACGGAGTCGCAGCATGGACGAGTCATAACGCGGGCTCTGGCCAGGTCACACTATGATTCCCCTTCTGGGGGAGCCTTTCCAAGTGGCGTCAGGCAGTCCTCACGCCCACCACATGATTGTGTCACTCCCTGTGACTCAGGCAGCCTTCCCGGTCACTGCCCCAAGCAGCCCCCCTCTGCAGTGCAGGGCAGGCCCAGGTCCCCCTCTCCTCAGGGCTCCAGCCAGGGCCCGAGATCTGCAGCTACCCCAACTTTACTGCTCTCCTGCCTGCCATGCTTCTTTAAGCTTCCTCTCTATCAGCCTTCCTCAGGCCCCTCTCTCCCTGCCACCCCCATGCTAGTCTGCCACAGGTGAGCTTCCTTCTAATTAGTGCCCTCTACACAGCCTAAATCTCCTTCCTGTGCTGCTTAATTGGCCGCTTGGGGCCGCTTGGCCTGATTCACTCTCTCCGGCCTTGTGTGGGGAGCAAACCCCATCACAGGCTGTTACACAGGACAGTGACCAACTGTTCTCCATGACTACTGGAGGTAGGATGAGAAGTGATGGGCTTCATCTGCAGCCAGGGAGATCCAGGTTAGATATTAGGAATCACTCTCTAACTCTAAGGACAGCTAAGCTCTGGACCAGACTCCCAAGGGAGGCTGTGGAATCCCCGTCACTGAAGGTTTTTAAGAGCAGGTTGGACAAACTCCTGCCAGGGATGGTCTAGGGCAGGGGTGGGCAAACTTTCTGGCCCGAGGGCCACATCTGGGATGGGAAATTGCATGCAGGGCCATGAATGTAGGGCTGGGGCAGGGGGTTGGGGTGCGAGAGGGAGTGCGGTGTGCTGGAAGGGGCCTAGGGCAAGGGATTGGGGTGCAGGAGGGTTGCAGGGTGTGGCGGGGGCTCAGAGCAGGGGGTTGGGGTGCAGAAGCAGTGTGGGGTGTGGCAGGGGGCTCAGGGCAAGGGCTTGGGGTGCAGAAGGGGTGAGGGAGGGAGCTCAGGGCAGGGGGTTGGGGTGCAGGAGGGTTGCAGGGTGTGGCGGGGGCTCAGAGCAGGGGGTTGGGGTGCAGAAGCAGTGTGGGGTGTGGCAGGGGGCTCAGGGCAAGGGCTTGGGGTGCAGAAGGGGTGAGGGAGGGAGCTCAGGGCAGGGGTTGAGGTGCAGGAGGAGTGCAGGGTGCAGCAGGGGGCTCAGGGCAGGGAGCTGGGGTGTAGGAGGGGTGCAGGTGCAGCAGGGGGCTCAGGGCAGGGAGTTGGGGTGCAGGAGGGATGCGGGATGTGGTAGGAGGCTCAGGGCAGGGGTTGGGGTGCAGGAGGGTACGGGGTGTGGCAGGGGGCTCAGAGCAGGGGTTGGGGTGTGAGGTGCAGGAGGGGTTTGGGGTGCGGGCTCCAGCCCGGTGCCGCTTACCTTGAGCGGCTCCAGGGTGGCAGCGGCGTGCAGCAGGGCTAAAACAGGCTCCCTGCCTGCCTGCCTGCCTGCCTTGGCCCTGCGTCGCTCCCGGAAGCACCATGTCCCTGCAGCCCCTGGGGAAGGGAGGGCAGAGGGCTTCGTGTGCTGCCCTCGCCTGCGGGCACCTCCCCCGAAGCTCCCATTGGCCATGCTTCCCCATTCCCAGCCAATAGGAGCTGCGGGGGGCAAGAGCAGTGCGCGGAGCCCTCTGACCCCTGCTCCCCTAGGGGCCACAGGGACATGGTGCCGGCCGCTTCCGGGAGCGGCGCAGGGCCCACAGCGCCATGGGGGTGGCAATCCCGCGGGCCAGATCCAGCCCACAGGCCATAGTTTGTCCACCCCTGGTCTAGGGTTACCTGGCCTTGCCTCAGCGCAGGGGGCTGGACTAGCTGGCCTCTCGAGGGCCCTTCCAGCCCCCCATTTCTACGATTCTATCTAAGCCCCAGAACGGTTCACAGTCTGGGAGAAGACAGGCATTTGTCCTCCTACGGCACGTGAGGAGCCCTGATCCAGTAGGGGTGCTCAGCAGCCCATTCAAAATGCAGCCCTCGGGAGGCAGTGGTGCCCACCCACCTGATCACTTTTAGCCCAGTGGTTCGAGCCCTCACCTGGGATATGGGCACCCCAGGTTCAATTCACCTCTCTGCCAAATGGGAAGACAGGAGTTGAACTGGGAGTTCTCAGCAGTGTGCTCTAACCACTGATCGAGGGGACAGTCTGATGTGGGGTGGCCTCAATCTCTCCTGCTGAAGCCATTGCACTGTGGATAGCTAATGAAAGAGGGATTGGAGCGGGGCACCAAACCCTGGGTCTCTCATCAGGTGGGCAGCTGCTTCTCCTCCAGCTCTTTTGAATGTGATGAGGCAGGTGCCTAACTCGCTTCCACAAGAAATGCCTGAGACCCCTGAGCCGTGGAGTCCAGGTGGTGGGTTCCTGTTCCTGGATCGCTAGGCAGAGCTAGGGGCGTATCTTTTAGAGGGGGACAGGCTCAGCTCACACCCATGGCACTGATTCTCCCACGGGCTCACTTAGGCGGCTCCCCACCGAGCGTGCTGCCAGGCGCCTGACTCAGTTTGTGGGCTGCTTTGTCGTTCTGTGATTTTCTAGGCTCCGGAAAGTTAGGTGTCACGACACTCAATGTTGCAATGCCTAAGTCCCTTTGTGGAGCAGGGGCTTGTCCCCAGCTCCGAGCCCTCTTTCAACCAGCACCCAGCCCAAAAGCTCTCTCTGTACTTTATCCAGGACCACACACTCCATGCCGGGTCAGGCTGTGTCTGGCGCTTCCTTGCTGCTTTCTCTCTCAGCGTCTCTGGCGTGTCTCTTTTCCCTTGTCTCCCACACACACCCCCTTCTGCTCAAGACAATACCCAGCCGGGCCCCTCTCCCACACAGGTCAGGGTCCAGCTTTTTTGCCGCCCCAAGCAGCGAAGAGAGAAAAAAAAAGCCGCGATCGGTGGCACTTTGGCGGCTGCTCTACCGTGCCGCTTCATTCTTCGGCAGCAATTCGGCGGCTGGTCCTTCCCTCCGAGAGGGACTGAGGGACATGCCGCCGAAGACCCAGACGTGCCGCCCCTTTTCATTGGCTGCCCCAAGCACCTGCTTCCTGCGCTGATGCCTGGAGCCGGCCCTACCTCCATGGCCCACCTGTGCCTGTGTTTGGGGTGGAGGCTGCTGTTGTTTCATAAAAGAGCTTCGTTGTTTCTTACTGGGGCGGCAGTTAGACCCACCGCTTCACTGACATGTCACCCAACCTGCAACATTACTAACAATCCTGTGTGAACCCAGACACTTCTGCAAACACCTCAGCGTGTCTTTGTCCATTCCCATTTCATGCTCCATCCCCCCCCTTATCCTTTCACCATCACCAACCCCCCAAGGATGCCAGCCAAGGGCACTGCGATGCCCATAAAGATCTTGCATTACAAACTGATCAAATAGTGGTGCTGTGCCCTGCTAAGCCATTGCTGGAATCAGTGTGTTCTGTGTGATTGTATCCCCCAAGCTAATTCCATGAAACTCCCTGAGCAAATATATTTGAAATGAATCCACTGACGGATAAAACACTGCCTGTGCACAAAAGCTGTTCAGCCCCCTGTCGTTCTGCATTGCTGGGTCAAGGGAAAACTAACATGATGCCTGCAACTGAAGGAATCGGTGGATGAAAGTGTATGATTTGCCACTTGGGATACTTTGCCTATAGCATTTTGGTAGACACCAGGAGCTGGCACTGTATGTGAGCAGGAGAGCATATTCCTAGTATCTACCAACAATCTCTGTCTGCACCGGGCGAGATCATAGTCCCATTGAAGCCAATGGCACGGCCAGGGTTTCACCCAGCAAGTGTCTGTCTAGGCTCCCGTGTCTATACATAGCAAACAGCTGCCTGCTAGGGAGGGGCTCCCTGCATCCCCTGTCTTGGTGGCTAGGCGCAGTGCTCACACCCGTCTGTCTCAGGGGTCACTGTTATTTACTCGTGTTTTTATGGGGGCGCATGGAGGCCCCAGTCAGGGTCCCATTCTCAAGCTTTCCTCCAAAACCACCAGGGTTAGAAACTGACTTTTTTGTTAAAATAAAACCTGAGTCTCCGCAGTCACCTGACTCCAGGAGCTGAGCCTTCAGAAAAACCCCAAACGCTGCCATAAGAAGGGGCAAGCTGCCAGCACGGCATGGGAGGGCAAGTACCATTGGCTCATGATTCTAAATCACTTAGGCACTTGGAAATCCCAACCCCTCTGCTTCCCCCTCCCTTGTCGTTTAACCCCCAGGCCCAGATCCTGCAGCTGGAGCCACATGAGCAGGTGTTTGCCCCACTGACAGGGCTTCTCACAAGCATAAGCAGCCCCCTGCAGATCCAATGGCAGGACTGGGACCACAGGCCCCCACCCTGCAACGTGAGGTGTAAGGGCAGACTCCTGAGCCCACACGGAGTCCCAGCAAAGTCCACAAAGCTGTGGGTGAGTGCATGCAGCACATTGCAGCGGCAGGCTGGGGGCTGTAAGGGCTGGGTCTCCAAATAAACATTGACTCAGTGGCGCAAAGCTGAACGTTCGGTGTCCTGTGGATTGTGGAACCTCCACCCTGAGCCAGGCACCCCGGCTCCCTGCACAATACCCGGGGAGAGGCGGAGCCTGAGAGTGGGATTCACAGATGCCAGCCCGCTGAGCAGGGAGCCGACTTGAGCCAGCAAAGAGGAAATTCAGAGAGAGGGGATGGCTAAGCCACACCCCTTAAAGGGGCCAAAGTCCAGGGGGGCCCAGGGGGCTGTTGCACCATGATGGGACTCACAGCTCCACCCATCTCCTGGAGTCAGCACCTGGGCCAGGTCACAGCAGGGAGATATTCCCTGGGCCAGCAAGAGCGAATGACTCTGTGCCCCGAGGTCCTGGCACTTCCCCTGGGCATGGGGGAGTCGGGCTCAGGCCCTGCGCCGCAAAAATAGTCACACAACATGGAACAGCCTCAACAGGAGACAGAGCGAGCCCAGGGGTTGGGGCACTCGCCTGGGATGTAAGAGACCTGGGTTCACGGCCCTGGACCAGATCAGGCAGAGGGGCTTTGAACCTGGGTCTCTGACCTGCTAGGTGCCTGCGCTAATCCGTGGACAGTAGGGGAGCTCTGTTTCATGTAGGACCCAATCCGCTGAGCCCCACCTCCAGGTCAGGCAAGATGGCCGGGGAGCGCCTAGCGTGTGAGTGCTGCTGGCTTGGAGGTGAGTTAGACGCTGGCCATAGGCCTGAGGCAACAGGAAAGCAGATGCCTGCAGGCAAGGCAGTGACCATGGGGGGGCGGGGGAGGCTCAAGAGCTGAATTTGTGACTTAGGTCCCTGCAGGGGCCGTTAGGTGCCCATCTCGGTCCTGAATGCCTCAGAGCAGGGCACCTAGGGGTTAGTCACTGCGACACCCACGCTCCTTTCTGGATCCAGCCCTAAGGCGTACAGAAAGGCTGGGGGAGAACAGAGATTCACACCCAGCGCTGTCAAGCCCTAGGACCGTTCCCTAAGCACCGGACCCCCTTCCCTCTTGCTAGCCCTGCAGTGTGTATCTCAGCATCACATCCTGATTTACCTCAGCGTCACTGGCCGTCTCGCTAGGCCCCAGGCCTAGGTGATCAGAAAGCTTCATGTCACTCTACACTAGTCAGCTTCACCTTGTCGCTCAGGGGTGTGAACAATCCACATCCCTCCCTGACCAGAGTATTAAACCCACCCAAGTCCCTGTGCAGGCAGCGCTAGGCCGATGGAAGAGTTCTGCCGACCTCACTACCACCTCTCAGTAGGGTGACCATACGTCCCGGTTTGGCCGGGACAGTCCCTTTTTTAAGCCCTGTCCCGGCTGGCCTGACTTTTTTGGCAAAAGTGGGCATTTGTCCCATTTGCTCTTGCCAGCTTGATCAGTGGGTCAGAGCAAACGGGACAAACACATTGTTTTGTCAAAAAAGTGGGGAGTGGAGGAATATGCGGGGGGACGAGCGGCAATGCCAGCCCCGCATGGGGTGGGAGGCAGGGCCCGGGAGGGGGCAGGCAGGGCTGGGGTGAGCAGCGACACCAGCCCCATGTGGGGGGGGGGGGAGGAGGGGGAGAAGAGCTTGGGCTAGCCCCATGCAGGTGTCCCGTTTTCCCTTTGGGAAATATGGTTACCCTACCTCTCGGGGAGGCAGATTAATCCTCCCATCCACGTATGTCGTGTGCATGGTGAAGCGCTGTGAAGCGTTGACAAGCCCCCGACTGCAACGCAGGAATTGCCAGAGCAGGGTCTGCAGCCACTGCAGCAGATCTCCTGCTTTGCAGTGCAGCAGAGGCCCTTGTACTGAATTGCTCTCTGGTGGCGTGTGTGGAGCCTCCAGCTTGTTTTCCACTTGTCTAGAGTGGGGGCAGCTGGATTTGATTTTCCTAGAGCTGTGTTTTGGGACAATGGGTCCTGATCAGAGGAAGGCACTAAGGTCTCTGGATGTAGCAGGTGCTCCACTGCACTGTAGTTAGTTTCTGGGGATAATCTGCAACTGGAAGCTCACAGAAAAATAATTACATTTTCTATAAGACACTGTAACAGCTTAAGCCAATAAGAGGTAATTACATGGTAATTTTCACATCGTTACAGAGCAATTTGAAGGCTGTTGCAATGTATTAGAAAGACCCTGGTTGCACCAGCGTCACTGAGCAAGGAGAAATATTGCACTTCATTTCCACTGAATAAAGCGACTAGCTGGCGCAGGGGAGCGAGGGCTTTCCAGACCTAGGTTCGGTTCTGGGCCAGGTTGCTGGCGATGTGAGGGATGCTGTTGCCCTCTGGTGGCTTTTTGAGCTGCCTGCATGCCCAGAGTTTGGGGGGGTCTCGGAGCAGTGACCACATCCCCACTACCAGCACAGGCTGAGATTGTCAAAGCAAGCAAGGGCAGGGCTTCTCAAGCTGGGGGTCATGACCAACTATCAGGGATCATGACCTCCCTGCCCTTCCCATATTGTTATAAATAAGGCCCCACCAAATTCACAATCCATTTTTGTAAATTTCACAGTCCTAGCATCTTAACAATCTTGAATTTCATGGTTTCAGATATTTACATCTTAAATTTCACAGGTTGTAACAAAGCATGACTATGTATTTTAAACCAGCAAAATATAAACATGTGAAGCCCTTAAGTCAGCATTTCTCAAACTGGGGGTCCCGACCCAAGAGGGGGTTGCAAGGCTATTGTAGGGGGGGTGGCAATACTGCCACTCTTGCTTCTGCACTGCCTTCCGAGCTGGGTGACCAGAAAGCAACTGTCTGGATGCCCAGCTCTGAAGGCAGTGCCACCACCAGCAGCAGCACAGAAGTCAGGGGAGCAATACCATGCCATGCCACCCTTACTTCTGCACCGCAGCTGGTGGCAGGGCTGCCTTCAGGACTGGGCGCCTGGCCAGCAGCCTCCGCTCTCCAGCCTCCCAGCTCGGAAGGCAGAGCAGAAGTAATGGTGGCAATATGGAGAGCCCCCTCCCCGCCTTTGGTCACAAAAGACCAGATTTAACGGTCCATGGTGTGTTTTTCCCGACCGTGAATTTGTCAGACCCTAGTTATAAACCTCCACGTGCTGGATGAGGCAGAGCAGCTCAGGTAGGTGAATGGATGGGGATAGATAGACAGGAAGGAAGGGGAGACTTAAACAACCCCAGCTGGCCCCAGCCATCTGACTGGCAGCCAGCTCTGAACTGGCCATGTGGGGAACTCTGCACTACCCACCTGGATCTCTGCGATGAGCGGCTGCCACAGTGGAATTGCTAACCTGAAGCCATCTCCACTGTGTTCAGTGAGGGGGATCTAAAGGGCTGCTGTGCTGATTGCAGCTTCCCCTCTGCCATGGTGAGTGGGCGGCTGGTTAATGCAAGCCCAGGCAGGAGTGCGAGCTGCAGGGTAAAGTGGCGGTGACAGTGGAAAATGGGTCAGAGATCCTGACCTAGGGATGGAGGAAGAACTGGCAGTGGGAGTGCATTCTCTGGGGACTTTGTCTAGTGGTCAGAGCAGGGAATCGGGGAGCCAGGACTCGGTTCTGTTCCTGGCGTAGGGAAGAGCGTGGCCTGGTGTCTGAGCAGGGGACTGGGAGCCTGGCATCCTCATCCTGGCTCTGCCTCTGACCTGGGGGAACATCCCAGTTATGGAAGCCCCAGTGAGCCCCATGAGGACATGACCTGCCTGGTTGCCCATTGGTTGACTTGGCGCCTGCGTCCCCACTGACGGCTCACAGAGAGCCTCAGGCCCCAACTGCTTCCATAGGGCCAGTAACCCAGCCTGGCTACCCCCAAAGCCCCCAGGGGCTGAGCCCCCGCCAGGCAGCGCTCGCAGAGCTGCCCCCAGCGAATGAGCTGCTCCAAGCCCTAGCACCAGCTGCCCCCACAGCGGGATGCTCAGGCTAGGTGTGGGGATGTGCAGCTCCCCCATGGGGCTCAGTCCTGCTTAGTGCCCACCTACACCCTGTATCTTTCAGCCCCACAGCAGGCAGACTGGAGGCAGACCACTGAAGGGGGGCGAGGGGCACACAGCCCCCCGCAGAATACAGCCAGGGGGCACGCAGGCTGGGAAGCTGGGCGGGGGGAGCCTACTCACCTGGATGTAGGAGACCTGGGTTCGAGTCCCCAGAGGACTCCATGAGCCAGAGCAACAGCATAGCCACTGGGCCCTGGTGTTCTGGGGCTCTCGACGGTGCCTGTCGTGAGAAGGGGCTGCCAGTTGAACTTGAGGAGAGGGGTCAGGGCTGAGAATCCCAGCGGCAGAGAGGCAGCTGGCTCTGGTCAGTCAGACACCTGAGGCCCAGATCAATGGGAGTTCGGTGCCTACATACCTGTGAGGATCCAGCCCAAGCTCCACCCCTCTCTGTGGCGTCTCCTAGTAGCTGGCGTAGGCAGCTCACTGCCCACTCAGCCCACTGGCGTCTGAGAATCCCTGGTGTAGGTGCCTACCTCTGCCTGGCGAGCCCGGGGCTGAGAAGTGCCCTGTGTGCCAGAGGGTGGGCATTGCTATTGGCCTTGTGAAGCTGGGCTGGTCCCCAGCAGGAAGCACTCAGCGCAGTGCAGCACCAGCCTCCGGGGAGCAGAGTCCGTCCAGATAAGAGGATTAACCCAGGGCCTGCTTCCCTCCTGCACAGGCAATTGCAGGCTGCAGTCTCCTCTGCACAGAGCCCTTTGCACCGCCAGCTTCCAGGGCAGATCCTCAGCTGGAGCAAACCGGGGTGGCTGTGTTGATTCAACGCGGCAGTGTCGATTTGCACCTGCAGCGGGCCCAGCCCCCATCATTAACCACTGATCCTGTGAGGAAGAAGCTCCCCGGCTCCCAGGCGGAGGAAGCAGAGCCTCAATGGTGGGCATTATTCTTTACCCCGCCGTTGTCCTGTGCTATTTCTATCAGGTATCCCGGGGGAGCCAGCGTGACCGGCTGGTCTTGGACTCCAGGGCTTCCTTCAATGTCTTCTGCCTCTTTGCCATTGTCCAGCCCATCTGCCTGGCCATGGGAGGCTACACTGGCATGCTGGTGTATTGCATCGCTGCACTGCTCTCCTATGCCCTTCTGCCCAGGACAGAGCACGGTGGAGACGTGGAGCGGGCGAGGCACCAGGACAGGAAGGCAAAGAGAGCCTGAAGGTGACCTGCAGCCACACCAGGGCCAGGACCCTCGGGGTGGCACCATCTCCTCCCCCCCCCGCTGCTGCTTCTGTGCCCACAGAGCAGCTCCTCCACAGAAGTGGGTCCTTCCCTCCCCAGCTAGGCCCAGGGCACCGGCCCGTGCCCAGGAAGAGGAGCAGGAGATGCCCTTGCCCGGGGATCGTGTGCCCAACCAGGTGTGTTACGGGAGAGGGTGTGGGAGCAGTAGCTATGCTTCACTCTGATGCATCTAACATTGGCCATTATTGAACACAGGCCACTGGACTCTGCCCATGGCCTCATGAGGTGCCTACGTCTGACCTGTGGCACCACAGACATCCTCACAACCCCGACAGCTGCTGCCTGACCCGTGGGTGCGCAGCGTCCACCAGAGGCCGGGCAGAACTGCCTAAGTCCTGACACTGCCCCCCAGCAGTGAGCTCCTTGGCAGCCTGGCTCATGCCTAGGTGCGGCCCATAGGATTCTTACGCCAGGCATTGCCCACCTGTCTCACCAGGGGGATGGGGGGTCCAGCCGGAAGCAGGCCCAGGCCCTGTGGCCGGTGTGAAGCCGGACAGCCCCGGTTTCCTAAGATTTGTCCTTGTCCGGTACTGATCTAAAACCCAACATGGCTTTGGCCGGTATCACTGGGGATGCACTGAGGGCCCCATTGGTCAGCGTGCACTTCTCTGTTCCCCCCATATGTGTGAGACCAGCCTGCCGGGGGTGGGGTCACATGGTTCCAGAAGTCCTGTATTGTAGGGATCCATCAGTGGCCCCCTATCCAGCAGGTGTGCTCGGAGCTTGGCCAAGTGTAACCCACACACTTCCTGGGTGTGGTGCTCTGTCTCATCTAGTGGCACCGAGCCCACGGAGAGAAAGAGATTAATAAATCTGCTCTACAGCCGTAGTTAAGAGCCCATTGGCTTTTAGCTCATGCAGTAGAGGCTCATGACCTAAGCTCCAGAGGCCCCAGGTTCAATCCCGCCCACCGACGACCTTGTGTGGGTGTTACACAAGGACAGATTGGGGTGGGGGACAGCGTTGGGGCACTCCCCCACACTATGTGGGAGACCCAGGCTTAGATCCTTGCTCTGCCTGTCTTAGCCAGGGACACCCTACCTCCAGGGACTTGCACCTGACATGCCCCCATTGCCGGGGGGTGCCTGTGCCACCCGACTGCAGAGCCACTGGCCCAATGAACATGTAACTCGTTATAGAAAGCGGAACAGCTTCAGCAGGAGTCCTGGAGAGACGCTTCCAGCCCAGCAGGCAGGGCCCTCTCCTGGGAGGTGAGAGCAGGGCCGGCTCCAGCATTTCTGCCGCCCCAAGCAAAAAAAAAAAAAAGCCGCGATTGGCGACGGCAGTTCAGCGGCAGGTCCTTCGCTCCTAGAGGGAGTGAGGGACCTGCCGCCCCTGAATTGCCGCAGATGCCACCCCTCTCCCTTGGCTGCCCCAAGCACCTGCTTGTTAAGCTGGTGCCTGGAGCCGGCTCTGGGTGAGAGACCAGTCCCTGCTCTGGATCAGGCACAGCAGGACTTTGAACCCAGCTGGGCACCCGCTGTCTGGGTGCCCAGTGGCTTGATGCCCGCTGTCCGGGCCCTAGGCCCTGGCTGTTCACAGAAAGGGTTGGCCTGGTGGAGGTAGCTGACTCCAGGACAGTTCGCGGCTGAGAAGGCCGAGCAGAGACTGGCAGCCGAGCCCCTAGGAGTTGGGCAGTGCAAGGCCAAGCCCCTTTGGTGACTCTAGCACTCAGGCAGTAGCAGCGCATACGTTCAGTACTGGAGATCCCGGTTCCAGTCTCACTCTGGGCCCAAACAGGAGCCCAAACAGGGGGGTTGTGCCAGGACTGGCAGTAGGGGCAGCCTGGGGGCTGGGCTGGGTGAAGCCCCTTCTCTCACCAGCTATGTGCGGGGCAAGGCAAACCTGCCCTGGCTGGTCTCGTGGGCCGCTGCACCCCTCAAAGTGGCAGGGTTCGTGCTCTGATTGTTTCCACTCTCTTCGGGGGCCCCGCTTCTGGTCTTTACAGCTGAGGATGACAGAAGTGCCACAAAAGCACTAAGAAGTGTGATGGGGTCAAAAAGACCCCCCAGCTCCCCGGGGGATGGGAGGGGGAGGATTTCTCCTCTGAGTATAATGGATCTTTCTCACTAATGGGCTGCCCTGCGGCTCTGCGTAGCCCAGGCTTTATGGTCACTCCGGTGAATTCCTCTCTATAGGTCCTGGCCAGAGGTGGGCAGCTGCAAATGGGTGTCATTGCACTGGAGTCATTGGGGCTGAAACAGTCTGGGCCCTTCCTCGGAGCAGTCCAGTGGGGCCGGCAAGCAGAACAGGGCCCTTCTCCCTCCCTGTCTGTGACCAACCTTATTTCTACCGAGACCTATGAGCTCTCTGGGACAGGCAGCCTCTGTCCAGTACATCCGTGTACACAGCCAGGGCTGGCTCACTGGGGCCCGATCCTTGAGTTGGACCCCTGGCTGCTACAGTAACCGAATAATAAATACTAGTCCCTAATTCTGTGGGCATTGTGTCCTTCCACTATGAAATACAGGATGTGGGTTTGTGGCCATGGGTGGATCCCTCCCCTGTGGAATGCAGTCTCTGGTTTTGGGGCAATGTGTGTATCCTTCTGGTGTGGGTATGTGTGTATCCTTCCTCTATGAAAAATAGTCCCTAGGTATTAATTATTTTTGATCTGCAATTACATGAGCCCTCCCTAGTTAGAAGCCAGCTGGCGTGGAGTGAAGGTCGGCTGGATGCACCAGTAGAGTGAACGCCAGCGCCAGGGTTGCCCAGGGACAGTCTCACACACGTTGCCACGTGCCATTATTGATATGTTCTGCGTATGCAGATCGGCTGGTGGAGCTGGCTCTGCTGTGTAAGGAGAAGTATTGCGGTGTCGGCTGTCTCATGCATTATTCACTGGATGAAATGAAAACGCTCAGGCTCTGGCTCTGGCTCTGGCATGCTCATATGTGTTTTACAAACCAGAGCCCTCCAGACCTTACCGCTTTGGGCAGAAGGACCAGCTCCTTGGTGGGTGTAAATCCAGAGGAGTGGACCTGTGCGGGTTTGTACCTGCTGAGGAGCTGGTCCGTAACCGGCGAGCAGTAGTTCCAGCCGCAGCATGGCCGTGCACCGGCACGCAGAGAAACCAGCTCGACCGCAATGAGTTCGATGGAGGACTTGATGTGCTGGAGCGACCCCAACTCTCAGCTGCTGAACGTCTGCAGAGCTCCAGGGAAGACAATGGAGTTGCACCCATTTACACCCGCTGGGGATCTGGCCCAGGGAACCTTGCCCTGACCTACTGCTCAGGGGGACTGACACCGGTTAGTGGCGGAATGGAGTTTGCATTCTAACAATGGTGCAAGAGACTTACACCCACTGGCTGTCAGCATCTGCTCTCCTCGGCTTGCGCAGGGAACAGGCCAGCATCAGGGCATGAGCCTTGGGAGAGGGAAACCCGCTCAGCTGGCTCTGCACTGGGGAGAGGCTGACCCGGGCAGGATTCATGGCAGGCCCTCAGAGCCACACGCAGACGGCCCAACCCTGAGACACAGGGCAGACTGTGGGGGCGGGGCCTGGCCAGGTCAGGCAGGCTGAGGTTGGGGTGGGGCAGGCCACGAGCCGGCAAGTGGGGAATTTTGCCATCAGTGAGGCCTCCCCAAACACACCCTGATCTTCCTGCTGGACACCCTGTGGGAGAGCTCAGGCCGCCTCCTGGCAACTAGCCTGAAGTGTGTCCCTGGTGACCTGCCCCATGGTGCCCCATTTCGGACATGCCCCGCCCGCTGGCTGAGACCCCTCCCATCCCTGCCATATCACCAGGTGATCCCAACACACCCGGCCTGGGTCGCCTGTCAAACCAGCTTTACAGCAATGTAACTCCCTGACTTCAGGGGAGTCACTCCTGATTTACACCAGGGTCAGGGAGATGGGCATCGGGCCCAGCGGGGTTACTCCTGATTTACACCAGGGTCAGGGAGATGGGCATCGGGTCCAGCAGGATTACTCTAGATTTACACCATAGTCAGGGAGATGGGCATCGGGCCCAGCGGGGTTACTCCTGATTTACACCAGGGTCAGGGAGATGGGCATCGGGCCCAGAGCCCTTTTTCAGGCCATACCTTGAATTAGCACTAAGTAACCCTTAACTGTGACCAAGCTCAGGGGCAGCAGCGCAACCAATCAGGCTGGCGAACTCGCAGTGACTGACTGGCGGCCTGGCGCCCCGGCTGAGCAGCTCCCCCTGCACTTCGCAGCTCTCCGCCAGGCATGGCTGTTCTGCACTCAGGGGTCAGCCTGGCTCATTACCACCTCCCAAGCCTCCCAAATTCCCCACATGAGGAATCAGCTACATGCAGACTCCAGTGCCCAGCCAGATGTGGCATTTGAAGTCCTTTGCTTGTGTTTTTCCTATTATTTAATTGAACCAATGCCTAAAATAACTCCAACAATTACTCCAGCTAATGGCTGTTCTGTTTACCAAAAGCTTTTATTCTCCCAGGCTTTGTCTCTAGGATGATTAACTTGCTGCAGGTCTCTGCTGGAGTGGGGAGAATTGTTTAGGGTGGCACAAGAAGCTGGAACTAACTGGGAGCACTGGGGTGAATAAAGAACAAGAACATTTGGACTGAATATCACATCCAATAGCAAGAGCTGACATTCAGCCTAGGAGGAGGGGGAAATCGGCCACCCTCGCAAAGGTGGAATGGAGAATACGCTACTGGGAATGATCCTGTGCCGACTGCTCAATAGATGAGATGACATCCAGGTATGGGTAGGGTTACCATATTTCAACAATCAAAAAAGAGGACAGGAGGAGCCCCACCCTAGCCCCGCCCCTGCCCCTTCCACTCCCTCCCACTTTCTGCCCCCTCAGAACTCCCAACCCTCCCCCCCACGCCTTGTCCCCTGACTGCCCCCTCCTGGGACCCCTGCCCCTAACTGCCCCCCAAGACTCCACCCCCTACCTAAGCCTCCCTGCTCCTTGTCCCCTGACTGCCCCCTCCTGAGACCTTCCCCACATCCTAACTGGCCCCCTAGGACCCTACCCCCTACCTGTCCCCTGACTGCCCCAACCCTTATCCACACCCTCACCCCCTGACAGCCCCCCCCCAGAACTCCTGACCCATCTAAACCCCTCTGCTCCCTGTCCCCTGACTGCCCCCTCCTGGGACCCCTGCTCCTAACTGCCCTCCAGAACCCCATCCCCTACCTAAGCCTCCCTGTGCCTTGTCCCCTAACTGCCCCCTCCTGAGACCCCCCCACCTATACTCTGACTGCCCAAAACCTTACACCCCCAACCCCCAGACAGACCCCCCCAACTCCTGACCCATCCAACCCTCTCCCTGCTCCCTGTCTCTTGACTACCCCCCCCCGAACCTCCCTGCCGCTTCTCTGACCCCCTGGCCCCCTTACTGTGGTGCAGAGCGGCGCGCTTGACAGCGGGGGAGGGGAGCAGGGTCGGAGCTCCAGACTGCCGGAGGCCCGAGGAACAGCCGGCCGGAGATCTGCGAATGCAGGGAGGGGGGGAGGGAGGGAGAGAGAGGAGGGGAGTGGTGTCAAGTTGCAGGGGAGAGGAGGGGGAAGTGGAAGAAGGGCTCAGGCTGCCGGAGCCCCGTGCGAGTGGCACAATCCGGCCGGCTGCCCTGTAAGCTGCACACGCTCTGCATGGGGGGGAAATCCGGACATTGACAAATTCCCCCCAGATGCTATTTTTAACTGAAAAAAGCCGGACATGTCCGGGGGAATCCGGACGAATGGTAACCCTAGGTATGGGATGGGACATGGCCCTGCCTACTTCAGCTCTCCAGTGTAGTAGCAAGACTGTCAACCTTTTATACTCATGAGTTGGAGCTAATGAGAGCCATCTGGTCTGGTTGCCAGGGTGAGTCAGCAGAGCAGCTCTGCACCTCTACACAGGGGGTGGTCACTTACAAGTATGAAAGTGGAGCCAACAGCAGGACTTTGAACCTGAGCCACTTTGAATCCCATGAGGCTGGGGAGGTTTGGGTCACATTCTGCTCCCCCTGAAACCAAACCCTGAAGTTGGGTTAGATTCAACACCAGAAGAAACCAGTTTTCAGGCTCTGTTTTGGCTATTGCCAAAATGCCATGAGACCAGCCATTCTCGGCCCAAGATGGTGGCAGTGTGGCTGGGACAGCTTGGGAGATATCAGTGCTTGACCCTTCCAGACACAAACCCTCACCCTCAAGCCTTGGCCTCACCCAAATTTGGATTGGATCCTCACTCCCATGGCCCAGTTGGTGTTCACCTGGGAAAATTCCCTGTAAAGGAGCATGTTAAAACTGCAGTTCAAACTGCCAACCCATGAGAGTGCTGAGATCAAGCTGAAATCTGTGGTGATGCTTCACTCTGAATTTACATTGTGCATCTGGGTTTACACTGTAGCCTGGGTCTAAAGCAGGGAGTTTGGATCTGACTTTTAAATTCCCCCTGCCAGCCTCAGCTAGCCTTGCATCACTGTGCAGAGTGTCTGTGTGCCATCAAAACAACTGCTGTGTTCCCCCAGAGGCAGCTGCATTTCAGTGATGGGTGAAGCAATTTCTATATTTAGTCAGTAAAGTAGGAAAGCGTTTTCAGAGCCTTCTGGATAAATATAAAGGTAAGTCATTATCACAATCCTTATTATCCCTAGCTCAGAGTTTCCTTCCTTTTGCAGAGGTGAGCAGAGCCAGGAGTTTAATTTTTCTTCTGCATAGTAAAATTTGGCATCTTTTTTTTTTTAAGCTGGTATTTAAAGATGCCCTGACTGTCATGAGACGAAGGTCTCCAGGCAGGGATGTAATAACTGACATTTCTATTGAACCTCTCAAGGGATCTCAAAACCCTTTGTAAGTGAATTCAGGTTCACTAATACCTGGGGAGAGAGCTTGGTCTTATTAACCCCATATTACAGATAGGGAAACTGAGGCATTGAGAGGGGCGGTGACTTGAGCAAAGTTCCCTACTGAGTCAGTGATGGAGCAGGAAAGAGAACACTGGTTCCCTCTGCTAACTGCTACACCCCACTCCCCTCTCAAGGCTGGATACAGAACCCTGAAGGAGAGCTCAATGGAAAAGTTCAGCCAAAACATTTTTTTATTGGAACGTGCTGATTTGTTGAACTTGTGGAAATGGTTTGGTATCGATGAAGGTCCGAGGCTGGGTTCAGAGGCAGGATGGAAAAATGTCCAAAACTCCAAAATGTTTGTGGAACTGAAATTCAGCTTCCCAGCCAGATCTCCCCACCCTAAACACTATCTCTGTCTCCTAAATATTAGATAGTACCCCCTGCCAGAAACAGGAAGAGACTCCAGGAATCCTGAGTCCCAATGCCCTGGCCTGGTGCAAGGGGGCGCTGTGCTGCTACTGCTTTATGGAGATATAAAACAGATCCTGACTTGTAGTACTGCTAGAGGTGACCTAGAAAAATGATTAGGGGGCAGGAGCACATGACTTATGAGGAGAGGCTGAGGGAACTGGGATTGTTTAGTCTGCAGAAGAGAAAAATGAGGGGGGATTTGATATCTGCTTTCAATTACCTGAAAGGGGGTTTCAAAGAGGATGGATCTAGACTGTTCTCAGTGGTGGCAGATGACAGTACAAGGAGTAATGGTCTCAAGTTGCAGTGGGGGAGCATTAGGTTAGATATTAGGAAAAACTTTTTTACTAGGAGGGTGGTGAAGCACTGGAATGGGTTACCTAGGGAGGTGGTGGAATCTCCTTCCTTGGAGGTTTTTAAGGCCCGGCTTGACAAAGCCCTGGCTGGGATGATTTAGTTGGGAATTGCTCCTGCTTTGAGCAGGGGGTTGGACTAGATGACCTCCTGAGGTCCCTTCCAACCCTAATGTTCTATGATTCTGACCTGCAAAGGGGGAAAAGTTTCCTTTTTTACCTCTCTATGGGTGGCCTGAAAGGTTTTACTGTTTACATAGAATGGGTGCCAGGCAAGGGGAATTCTGCTTCCTTTTACATTAGAAATCAGTTTTGTTAACTCTGTTTTTCTATGGGTGCCTGGAGACCTAATAGGATTATATCACTGGGACAGGGATTATCTGTCTGTTTGTGCAGCGCCCTGCAAAGCAGGGCCCTGATCCAGACTGAGATCTCCAGGTGCTAGCACAATAATTATTGATAATAATTAGTCAACGTTTATAGGGACCAAGGGAGAGACACTTCCCTAAGTCAAGAGAGTCAGTTTATGCCCGATCCTCAGCTAGCATAAATCAGCATTCCTCTGTTGAAGTCAAGACCATTGACACAAGCCGAAGATCCGTTGTTAACATCACTTTAACTCAAAGGCCTGGGAACCAGTTGGGAGGAATGAACTCTTTGTTACCTGAGGAGGTTGTGAAGGCTAGGACTATAACAGCATTTAAAAGAGAACTGGATAAATTCATGGTGGTTAAGTCCATTAATGGCTATTAGCCAGGATGGGTAAGGTATGGTGTCCCTAGCCTCTGTTTGTCAGAGGATGGAGATGGATGGCAGGAGAGAGATCACTTGATCATTGCCTGTTGGTCCACTCACTCTGGGGCACCTGGCATTGGCCCCTGTCGGTAGACAGGATGCTGGGCTAGATGGAATCATAGAATCATAGAATATCAGAGTTGGAAGGGATCTCAAGAGGTCATCTAGTCCAACCCCCTGCTCAAAGCAGGACCAATTCCCAGCTAAATCATCCCAGCCAGGGCTTTGTCAAGCCGGGCCTTAAAAACCTCCAAGAAAGGAGACTCCACCACCTCCCTAGGTAATGCATTCCAGTGTTTCACCACCCTCCTAGTGAAATAGTTTTTCCTGATATCCAACCTGGACCTCCCCCACTGCAACTTGAGACCATTGCTCCTTGTTCTGTCATCTGCCACCACTGAGAACAGCCGAGCTCCATCCTCTTTGGAACCCCCCTTCAGGTAGTTGAAGGCTGCTATCAAATCCCCCCTCATTCTTCTCTTCTGGAGACTAAACAATCCCAGTTCCCTCAGCCTCTCCTCATAAGTCATGTGCTCCAGACCCCTAATCATTTTTGTTGCCCTCCGCTGGACTCTTTCCAATTTTTCCACATCCTTCTTGTAGTGTGGGGACCAAAACTGGACACAGTATTCCAGATGAGGCCTCACCAATGTCGAATAAAGGGGAACGATCACATTCCTCGATCTGCTGGCAATGCCCCTACTTATACAGCCCAAAATGCCGTTAGCCTTCTTGGCAACAAGAGCACACTGTTGACTCATATCCAGCTTCTCGTCCACCGTGACCCCTAGGTCCTTTTCTGCAGAACTGCTACCTAGCCATTCGGTCCCTAATCTGTAGCAGTGCATGGGATTCTTCCGTCCTAAGTGCAGGACTCTGCACTTGTCCTTGTTGAACCTCATCAGGTTTTTTTCGGCCCAATCCTCTAATTTGTCTAGGTCCCTCTGTATCCGATCCCTACCCTCTAGTGTATCTACCACGCCTCCTAGTTTAGTGTCATCTGCAAACTTGCTGAGAGTGCAGTGCACACCATCCTCCAGATCATTAATAAAGATATTAAACAAAACCGGCCCCAGGACTGACCCTTGGGGCACTCCGCTTGAAACCGGCTGCCAACTAGACATGGAGCCATTGATCACTATCCGTTGAGCCCGACGATCTAGCCAGCTTTCTATCCACCTTACAGTCCATTCATCCAGCCCATACTTCTTTAACTTGGCAGCAAGAATACTGTGGGAGACCGTATCAAAAGCTTTGCTAAAGTCAAGGAATAACACATCCACTGCTTTCCCCTCATCCACAGAACCAGTTATCTCATCATAGAAGGCAATTAGGTTAGTCAGGCACGACTTCCCCTTCGTGAATCCATGCTGACTGTTCCTGATCACTTTCCTCTCCTCTAAATGTTTCATAATTGATTCCTTGAGGACCTGCTCCATGATTTTTCCAGGGACTGAGGTGAGGCTGACTGGCTTGTAGTTCCCCGGATCCTCCTTCTTCCCTTTTTTAAAGATGGACACTACATTAGCCTTTTTCCAGTCATCTGGGACCTCCCCCGATCGCCATGAGTTTTCAAAAATAATGGCTAATGGCTCTGCAATCTCACCTGCCAACTCCTTTAGCACCCTCGGATGCAGCACATCCGGCTCCATGGACTTGTGCACGTCCAGTTTTTCTAAATAGTCCCGAACCACTTCTTTCTCCACAGAGGGCTGGTCACCTTCTCCCCATGCTGTACTGCCCAGTGCAGCAATCTGGGAGCTGACCTTGTACGTGAAGACAGAGGCAAAAAAATCATTGAGTACATTAGCTTTTTCCACATCCTCGGTCACTAGGTTGCCTCCCTCATTCAGTAAGGGGCCCACACTTTCCTTGATTTTCTTCTTCTTGCTAACATACCTGTAGAAACCCTTCTTGTTACTCTTAACATCTCTTGCTAACTGCAACTCCAAGTGTGATTTGGCCTTCCTGATTTCACTCCTGCATGCCTGAGCAATATTTTTATACTCCTCCCTGGTCATTTGTCCAATCTTCCACTTCTTGTAAGCTTCTTTTTTGCGTTTAAGATCAGCAAGGATTTCACTGTTTAGCCAAGCTGGTCGCCTGCCATATTTACTATTCTTTCTACACATCGGGATGGTTTGTTCCTGCAACCTCAATAAGGATTCTTTAAAATACAGCCAGCTCTCCTGGACCCCTTTGCCCTTCATGTTATTCTCCCAGGGGATCCTGCCCATCTGTTCCCTGAGGGAGTCAAAGTCTGCTTTTCTGAAGTCCAGGGTCCGTATTCTGCTGCTCTCCTTTCTTCCTTGTGTCAGGATCCTGAACTCGACCATATCATGGTCACTGCCTCCCAGGTTCCCATCCACTTTTGCTTCTCCTACTAATTCTTCCCTGTTTGTGAGCAGCAGGTCAAGAAAAGCTCTGCCCCTAGTTGGTTCCTCCAGCACTTGCACCAGGAAATTGTCCCCTACACTTTCAAAAAATTTCCTGGATTGTCTGTGCACCGCTGTATTGCTCTCCCAGCAGATATCAGGGTGATTAAAGTCTCCCATGAGAACCAGGGCCTGCGATCTAGCAACTTCTGCTAGTTGCCAGAAGAAAGCCTCGTCCACCTCATCCCCCTGGTCTGGTGGTCTATAGCAGACTCCAACCACGACATCACCCTTGTTGCTCCCACTTCTCAACTTTATCCAGAGACTCTCAGGTTTTTCTGCAGTTTCATACCGGAGCTCTGAGCAGTCATACACCTCTCTTACATACAGCGCAACTCCCCCACCTTTTCTGCCCTGCCTGTCCTTCCTGAACAGTTTATATCCATCCATGACAGTACTCCAGTCATGTGAGTTATCCCACCAAGTCTCTGTTATTCCAATCACATCATAGTTCCCTGACTGTGCCAGGACTTCCAGTTCTCCCTGCTTGTTTCCCAGGCTTCTTGCATTTGTGTATGGCACTTAAGATAACTCATCGATCGTCCCTCTTTCTCAGCATGAGACAGGAGTCCTCCCCTCTTGTGCTCTCCTGCTTGTGCTTCCTCCCAGGATCCCATTTCCCCACTTACCTCAGGGCTTTGGTCTCCTTCCCCTGGTGAACCTAGTTTAAAGCCCTCCTCACTAGGTTAGCCAGCCTGCTTGCAAAGATGCTCTTCCCTCTCTTCGTTAGATGGAGCCCGTCTCTGCCTAGCACTCCTCCTTCTTGGAACACCATCCCATGGTCGAAGAATCCAAAGCCTTCTCTCCGACACCACCTGCGTAGCCATTCGTTGACTTCCACGATTCGACGGTCTCTACCCCAGCCTTTTCCTTGCACAGGGAGGATGGACGAGAACACCACTTGCGCCTCAAACTCCTTTATCCTTCTTCCCAGAGCCACGTAGTCTGCAGTGATCCGCTCAAGGTCATTCTTGGCAGTATCATTGGTGCCCACGTGGAGAAGCAGGAAGGGGTAGCGATCCTAGGGCTTGATGAGTCTCGGCAGTCTCTCCGTCACATCGTGTATCCTAGCTCCTGGCAAGCAACAGACCTCTCGGTTTTCCCGATCGGGGCGGCAGATAGATGACTCAGTCCCCCTGAGGAGGGAGTCCCCGACCACCACCACCCTCCTCCTCCTCTTGGGAGTGGTGGTCGTGGAACCCCCATCCCTAGGACAGTGCATCTTTTGCCTTCCAATCGGTGGAGTCTCCTTCTGCTCCCTTCCCTCAGATGGGTCATCTAGTCCACTCTCCGCATTAGTACCTGTAGAGAGAACATGGAAACGATTGCTCACCTGTATCTCCATTGCTGGTGCATGGACGCTCCTCTTTCTCCTTCTGGAGGCCACATGCTGCCAACCCTCTTCACAATCCTTCTGTCCCTGCTGCGCCTGCTCTGAATCTTCAGAACATTGTGGCCATAGAAGCATCTCCTGACATCTGTCCAGGAAATCTTCATTTTCCCTAATGCAACGCAGAGTCGATACTTGTTCTCCAGGCCTCGAACCTTCTCTTCCAATATGGAGACCAGCTTGCACTTTGTACAGACAAAGTCGCTTTTGTCCTGTGGAAGAAAGACAAACATGGCACAACCTGTGCAGGTTACAACAGCTGATCGCTCACCTTCCATATCACCGTCCTCTTAAGAGCTTCCTCAACTGTTGCAGGAACTACTCAAAGAAATCTGCAGATGAAAGCCTCGGTGAGCTCTCCCCAAGCGAACTCCCAGGCAAACTCCCGCTGTTAGCCTCTGCTGTTCGCCGCTCCATTAGGACCTTTGGTCTGACCCGATACGGCCATTCTTATGTTCTTATGTGTGATGAAGCTGCCACTCCACCTCTCTGTGTTCTTCCCTCCAGCAAAAAGGGAGAAGACTTGAGAGCCCTGATGTCTCTGAGGCAAATGAACCATATATAAAAATGCAAAGACCTTTCAGCCCTGCTTTGTGAATTATAAAGAGAAAAGGCAGGGAGCAAACGCAAATTACCAGTTACACAGCCCCTTAGCCCAAGCCTCATGAGCTCGAGTCAGCTGCCACAGGCCACCTGTGGGTGTTTATTTACACACCCACACCCAGAGTGGCAGAAATGAGGTGCTATTATCCCCAGGTGGGGAACTGCATCACAGAGAGCCAGAAGGTCAGAATTTTCAAAAGAGCACAGATCCCATGTAATCACTAGACTGAACAGCGTAAATTTCAAAGGAACCCAGCATGGGGGGAGGAGAAACAAAGTCATAGAATCGCCCAAGGTAATTAGCAGCACTGGGAGTAGAACCCCCAAGTCTCCTAATCTAGTCCCTGATCTGTTAGACCACACAGGTGCCCCTGAAACAGCTGATCTCCTCCCCTTGAGCTGGGGGTAGAACCCAGGAGTCCTGACTCCCAGTCCTCTGCTCTAACTACTACACCCTACTTTTGGAGCAGCAGCTTAGCCCCTTGTGCACAGCTCTGCCCAAAGCAGCCCTGCTGTTTTTGGTGTGGTTCCTGTTCTGAGCAGAACCCTTCACAGACTGACTCATTCAGTGACTTTGGGACTTGGGGGGAGGGCTGGTTTATGAAAGGAAATAACACCCTGTGGCACAAATCGTATCTGCCCCACACCGACCAGCACTAGCCACGAACGCCTGGGAAGGGGAAATTGTAATGTAAGAGCAGTGAAAATGTTGCTGCTGTTATTGTTAGTGACAGGAACACAGAAGAGAGAAAAGACAAAGCTTGTGAAAACAGCCGTACAGCTCACAAGAGAGATCCCCCTGGAGAGGCGGGAGCCATGGCACAGCTAGGAGTGGACATGTGAGGGAGCCCTGACTCCTGGTAGATGGGCAACAGCCAGTGGAGAGGGGTGACCCCCACAGCTATATGGGCAGGGCTAAGCTGGGGCGAGGGGCTGGTCAGTGCCCGTGCAGGACTGTTGGTGAAGTTGTCGGGACTGGGAGAAGTTTGCGACACTGGGCATTCACACAAGCTCAGCGCTGGGTGGGCTTGGGGATGCCCCTGGGGAGACCCCTGTTTGAACCCCTTCTCATCAGGCAGCAAGGGCAGTTGGACTAGTTCCCTAAGCTCTGGTAAAGGATCTATGGGAGTCACCACCCACTCCAGTGTGGCATTGGGCGTGTGCTACGAATCCCACCCAATGGGGCCCAGTGGCGAGCAAGGCGGGAGAGCGTTTAGCCTCACCTGGGGTGAGGCTTGCACTGGAGTCTAGGTGTAAGATAGGTGATTGGGCACCTTCCAGAAGCAGAAACTTAGCTACCTACGGGACTTTTATAGCTAACACATAGGCAGCCACAGAGCCAAGCAGCAGCTGAGCAGGGGGTTGAGGATCTCGGCGCCTGAAGTGGGAGTTGGTGGCCAAAGTCCTTTTGTGGTTCTGGGCCTTGGGCTTTTCCTAGGGGCTTCAAGGGCCAGATTTTCCAAAAGTGAGGAGCTCCACCCTCTGAAAAACCAGGCCCCCTCCAGGCAGGGTGTCCTAGTGGGTAGAGCACTGGATTGGGGCTCAGAACATATGGACTCTGCTGCTGGGCAAGTCCTGTTACTGTTCTGTGCCTCAGTTTCCCCATCGGTAAAACAATACTGACCTCCTTTGTAAAGCACCGTGAGGCGATGGATGACAAGCACTAGATAGGAGCTAGGGATTAATACTGTCTGCAGCTGAGCACATCGCCTCGTGCAGGAAGTGTTTGCACGACCCAGGGCTGGGGAGCTGTAAAGAAATAAGTACCAGCGCCCTCTGCTGTCTGGGCCGATGGTCTCCTGGTTGCCGGGCTCCGGTTGGGTTCTTTGAAGGTCCCAGATGAAGGATCCTGGTATTCACCGACGCCTCAGACACGGGGCTGGGTGCGGTGCTGATGCAAACTGATAGTAAGTGGGAGAGACACCCCATTGTGTACCTGAACAAGAAGCTGCTGCCCCGGGAGCAGCACTATGTGGCCATAGAGAAGGAATGCCTGGCCATGGTGTGGGCCCTTAAAAACTGCAGCCGTATCTAGTTGGGCGGCGCTTCACTGTGTACACTGACCATTCACCCCTAACGTGGCTGCATCACATGAAAGGGGCTAATGCCAAGCTGCTGAGATGGAGCCTTCTCCTCCAGGGGTATGACATGGAGGTGATCCATGTGAGGGGGAGTGTCAATGTCATAGCCAATGCTTTATCAGGGGGCGGGGACCCTGAACCTCCCCAGGTCACTGGCTATGTGACCCTGCTCCGTTCAGCCTCGAAGGGGGGAGAGAGGTGACAAAGTGGGGGATTTTCTTGTGTTTTCCTTGTTTTTCCAATGGTTTGTATGTAGAGGGGGTGGGACTCAGTTTCCCTGGATGTTACTGTTTAACGAGGTGAGGGGAGAGGGAGTTTGTTGTTACAGAAGACCGGAGAGGGAACTTGGGACCCCAGTCAATGGCCTGGAGGATGGATAACCCAGCGACTGGTGACCTGACGACCCGAGGACCCAGCTCAGGAGTCGCAGCCGCAGCCAGTTCTGGCCAGTAGGAGGACAATGGGCTGTAAAAAGAGGACCCTGTGACCTAACCAACCTCCAGCCAGAGGGGCCAGAGGACAGAAGAGAGGAGAGGAGGCCCAGGTGACCCTGTTTACAACCCTGTTTACCTGGATCGAAGACAATGGACAGAGATGGGGCTTGGAGCCGGTGATATCAGATGCCCAGCTGGGAAGCAAGGGAGACTCTGGGCTGGAGAGAGGGGCCAGGCCGAGCCCACCTGGATGTAGGGGAGACTGGGATGTGCTGTGCTGAGGGAGGCCAGGCCTGAGGCCCTGAGAGTTTCCTGTGCTGTGTTCAACGCTCAGTAAACCTTCCTGTTTTACGCTGGCTGAGAGTCACTCTGGTCTAGAGATCAGGATTGCATTATTCCCTCTGGGTGTGGAGGCCCCGGGGGTCCAGAGTGAGTGGACTCCCTGAGGGGGCCCACGGCGAGAAACAGGTGTGCTAAGGCTCAGAGAGGTATGGCTCCAGGAGGTGGAGGGGCCTAACCCCGAGAGAGAGTGGACCCTTGAGAAGGGCTGTCTCACTGAAAGGGGCACCCCACAGACTGCACAGGGCCAAGAGTGGGCACGATCTGTGAGTCCGTGACAACGTGGTAGCAGGAGAATAGTGTCATGAGCTGGCTGGTGTCTGTGTCAACATTGCCCTCTGTTGGTCACAGTCTGAGTGTCATAGGCATGCTGGACTAGATCCACAAAGGGGACTTGGGCTCCGCAGTGCAATGCCTGGGGGAATCACAGCCCTGAGCTTGGCGCCTAGGCACGGGGAGAGTCGGGCACCCAAGAACAGGAGCCACAGACACCAACCCGCTGAACTACCTGAGCGAGGCAATCGGAGACACCAAGGCCTAAGCCCAGCCCTCAGGATCTTCAGCCCATAGCCCTCTCCTGAGTCAGGTCAACCCCTTCCAGGTCAGCTGGGCTGGGAGAGACTTAGCTTCACACCCTGCTCCAAATATGGCTGAGGAGGTTTGAACCAGGATCACCCCATCCCAGGCAAGGGCTCCCACCAGTGGGCTGTGGGGCAGAGGGGCTGGGGCTCCTGCTGGCTGTGTTTTGGGCAGGGCCTGATCCAGTAGGCATGTGCCGAGGTAGCCTCAGAGCACTGCTACCAGATCAGGCCCTCCAGCGAGACAGACGGGGACGCCCAGTGTGAGTATCCTGCCGGGGAGAAGTGTGAGCTAAGTAAGGACTGAGGCATCTAGGCGCAACTCACGGGCAGGTTTTTAATCACTATGGGGACTTTGGCAGTGGAAACTGAGGCACCAAGGAACTTCAAGTGCCTGCAGGGGTAGGCAGCAGCTGAGCAGGAGCTCTGGGGCTCTGAATGTTGGATTAGGCATCTCATCCTTCCGTGGCACTAACCCTATGCTGCTAACAGCCATGGAAATGCTGCGTTCATTAGGGCCTGTGGTCCTGGAATAGGGAGCTCTGAGTTTGATCCCTGTGGATGCTGAGAAGCAGGCAGATTCATGTCTCGTTCAAGGGATTGTGTCCTTGGGGGTGGGGCTCATCTGGGGAGGGCAGAGCCGGGCAGTGCTCAGACAGCACACGAGAGCTATTTACATTCCTAGAACCAAGCAGGCTGGGGACAGCTCACAGCTCTGGGTCATTGGCTGCAGCAGCATCCCCCACAGGGAACCAACCTGTGTGGTGAGCGCTTCCGCCTTTCCCCTGTAAGAGCCCCCGGTGCCACCTGGCACAGCCAGCACTAGCCCGGGAGCAGCTCACACCAGCCACAGGGCTGGTACAAGAACAATCCTTCTCCTCGCCAGCACATCTCTTCCCCTGGGTTCCAGTGCTCAGTGAAACGGGGGCGGGGGGCTATAAAGTGCTTTCGCTGGCTCTTGGGGCATTGCCGGGCTCTCTTCGGGCTGGGACAGTCCAGCCAACAGCTGAAGGCACTTGTGGGTGAAGCATTTTCCAAGCAGCTGCTGTTAATCTCTAGGTTCTTGGAGAAGCTTGAAATCTGCAGGGTTTATGCTCACCTGAGTGGAACTGAAAAGAACAGAGAGTGAGAGATACAGCAGAGGCATAAAATTAAGGGTGATTTTCTAAACATTTGCCTTTCCATCGGCTGCTGGGCCAAGGGAAAGTGATCAGGGAGTGGTTGTTCCAGCCACCCGTAAAGATTTATAAACAGAACGGAAGGAACTCAAATGTGAAATTGCAGAACTACTAACTAGTTGATAACCTGTCCTTTAAATCAGCTTCTGTCCCAGATGACTGGAGGATAGCTAATGTGACGCCAATTTTTAAAAAGGGCTCCAGAGGTGACCCTGACAATTACAGGCCGGTAAGCCTGACTTCAGTGCTGGGCAAACTGGTTATAACTCTAGTAAAGAACAGAATTATCAGACACATAGATGAACATGATTTGTTGGCAAAGAGTCAACATGTTTTTTGTAAAGGGAAATCATGCCTCACCAATCTACTAGAATTATTTGAGGGGATCAACAAGCGTGTGAACAAGGAGGATCCAGTGGATATAGTGTACTTAGATTTTTGGAAAGCCTTTGACAAGGTCCCTCACCAAAGGCTCTTAAGCAAAGTAAGCATTCATTGGAGAAGAGGGAAGGTCCTCTCATGGATGGGTAACTAGTTAAAAGATAGGAAACAAAGGGTAGGAATAAACGGATTTTAGTTTAGTTCAGTTTTCAGAATGGAGAGAGGTCTGTACTGGCACCAGTTCTATTCAACATATTCATAAATGATCTGGAAAAAGGGGTAAACAGTGAGGTGGCAAAATTTGCAGATGATACAAAACGGATAGTTAAGTCCAAAGCAGATTGTGAAGAATTACAAAGGGAACACACAAAACTGGGTGACTGGGCAACAAAATGGCAGATGAAATTCAATGTTGATAAATGCAAAGTAATGTACATTGGAAAACATAATCCCAACTATACATATAAAATGATGGGGTCTAAATTAGCTGTTACCACTCAAGAGAGAGATCTTGGAGTCATTGTGGATAGTTCTCTGAAAACATCCACTCAATGTGCAGCGGTAGTCAAAAAAGCAAACAGAATTTTGGGAATCATTAAGAAAGGGATAGATAAGATAGAAAATATCATATTGCCTCTATATAAATGCATGGTACACCCACATCTTGAATACTGTGGGCAGATCTGGTCACCCCATCTCAAAAAAGATATATTAGAATTGGGAAAGGTACAGAAAGGGGCAACAAAAATGATTAAGGGTATGAAACAGCTGCTGTATGAGGAGAGATTAATAAGACTGGGACTTTTTAGCATGGAAAAGAGATGATTAAGGGGGGATATGATAGATGTCTATAAAATCATAACTGGTGTGGAGAAAGTAAATAAAGAAGTGTTATTTACTCCTTTGCATAACACAAGAACCAGGGGTCACCTAATGAAATTAATAGGCAGCAGGTTTAAAACAAACAAAAGGAAATATTTCTTCACACAACACAAAGTCAGCCTGTGGAACTCCTTGCCAGAGGATGTTGTGAAGGCCAAGACTATAACAGGGTTCAAAAAAGAACTAGATAAATTCATGAGGATAGGTCCATCAATGGCTATTAGCCAGGATGGGCAGGGATGGTGTCCCTAGCCTCTGTTTGCCAGAAGCTGGGAATGGGCAACAGGGAATGGATCACTTGATGATTATCTGTTCTGTTCATTCCCTCTGGAGCACTTGGCATTGGCCACTGTCGGAAAACAGGATACTGGGCTGGATGGACCTTTGGTCTGACCCAGTAGGGCCATTCTTATGGTCTTATGAACTACTATAACAAATCCTGGGCTGCTAAGGGATTGTCACCATGGCCACTCCGGACAGCCAGCAGTAGCAGGAGGAGACCGCTAATCCCTGTGCTCTCAAAGCACCCACCACAAGAGCTAAAAGGGACTCCCCGTGAGCTATTAGCAGGAGGGAGCCTATGACACATTTATGATTCCATCAGCTGGAAGTGCTGAGCGCTTATGACTCTTCCTGATTTCCGCAAGGGGAGCTCCAGCACCTCTGGAAACTACACGACAAACAGCCTGGGCTGAGCCAGCACCAGCTGCCAGTGTCACTGCTTGGAGACTGACAGGTGCTTCACTGCTGAGAGAAGCATCTCCACAAAGCACTGCAGGCGCCCTAGGGACCCAGCGTGAGAGCTTGGGGGTGAGGCAGCCATGTACAGCGTGTTTCTCCCTGTCTTATGCTGCAGCACGATGACTGAGCTCTGCTCTTCATGCTGCGAATTGACTAATAGGAGATTAGTTTAAATCTCAAGCAATTTATTGCCCCTGTCCCCACGTAGAGCTACAAATTACATCTATTCCTCGCTTGGTGTCACTGGTTTCCTCTGTCCCTGTCAGCTACAGAAGGCAATGGGAGGTGGAAAACTTTTTGCAGGACTTTCTTCCAGTGGAGAGCATCCAAACTTTGCCCAACCAAGGGCCACGATGGCCATTTACTAGGAATGGCACTGAATAGAGATGCAAATTGGAGCCAGCCTCGTGTTTAATAGCGGCAGGTGGCCTGCGGAGACTACAGCGCCCCCATGCAGTGCTAGATCTGGATCCAAATAGAGCAGTCGATGCTGCAGCTCCCCCTGGCTGGATGGGCAGCCCACACAGTCCCACCATGCAACGTGCCACCTTGCACTGAGCTGTGCACAGCCTCTACAGGGGTCCCACAGCATATGGGGGGAGCACCACTGTGGGTTGTTACTGAGCAGCTGAACGTGGAACCCAGCACTCAGAATATGAGCCGCTGCCGCTTGTGCTGCAGGAGCAGAGAGTTGTAATGGAGTCACATACTCTGGAGACCCGCCACGAGGGGCAGCGTAGCCGATGTGGTGTATTGAGGACTGTGCTGGAATTGCAAGGTAATCACTTGCAGAGCGGGGGATGATTTCTGATCCTGCTTGCAGGCTGGGGGGCTCTGTAGGGCAGAGTTCAGTCCAGGCCTAATAGCAAGCTGTCAGTCTGCAGCCAGCCAGCCTAAAAGAAGGTGGGCTGAGTAGGACCTCGTGCTTTAGGGAGCAACCTGCTTTGTCTCTCTCTGTGTTTGGGTCCTGTGTGCTGTGTAGACTGTCGGTCCTTCATCATTTGAGACTCAGCCGATCACAAACACATCTTCCAATTTTCTCTTGCTCTGACCATCCTTCGCCACGCTTGTCCATATCTCCTTGTTAGGAAATCATCCCACCTCTTTGGAGTCCAACCGCGTGGCCATTTCTGTTCTTGCGGATACAACTCAAATATAGCTGCAGTCCATCTGTTGTCGCCGAGTTGGGCCACATTCCCGCCCACCACATTTTGGTGAGCCTGCTTTCAACAACAACGTCTCGCACTCCAGACTGCTGCCTAATTATTTCGTTGGGGATGTGATTGCGGAGCGAAATGCCCAAAAAGGTTCGATCCAGAGCCCTCTGTGTGACAGACTGTTGATGTTCTTCAATCTTTGTCAGGGGCCATGTTTCACTGCCATATAACATCGCTGGAAGCACGGTCGAGTTGAAGATTTGCACAAGTTGTTTTGCTGATCTTTCCTTGGAGGATGTCCTTGATGTCATTGAATGCGCGCCATCCAGCTTTTTTTCTGTGTGCTATCCAGCTTTTTTCTGTGCGACAGTTCGCCTTTCTGATCATGGCACATGTTGACTTCCTGGCCCAAATAAACGTATTTATCAACATCTTGGATCTGCTCTCCTCCAAGAGTTATTTGGGTTCTTGGCAGAACATCTGATCTCATGTATTTTGTTTTCAACTGATTCATTTTTAATCTGACTTGACTACTTTTCGCGTTCAGTTCTTTAAGCATTCTCACAAGCTGGGTTGTATTTTCGGCTATCAGCACTATATCATCTGTGAACCTGAGATGGTTTAGCCACTCGCTGTTGATATTAATCCCACCTTTCAAGTCTGCTCGTCGAAAAACCAATGCAAGACAGGCTGTGAATAATTTTGGTGAAACTATATCTCCTTGTTTCACACCTTTCTCGATGGGGATTTGGAGGGGAGTATCAAACAGCGATATGCCCGTGCTGCAGCCAGACTTCGCTTCCTTTAGTAATGTGATATATTTTGCGCTGATGCCCTGTTCTGAAAGAGCTTCAAGAACGGCGTTAGTCTCTACGCTGTTGAACACCTTCTCGTAGTCCATGAAGGCAATGCACAAAGGGAACTTATATTCCCTTGAATGCTCCAGTAGTTGGTTTAGAATGAAGAGGTGGTCTATTGTGCTATAATTCCTTCGAAATCCGGCCTGCTCTCTAGGTTGCTGTTCATCCAGGTTTCACAATAGTCGATTTGTTATTATTTTAGTGAACAATTTATAGATATGCGAAAGCGGGCAAATTGGGCTATCGTTCACAATTCCAGGGCACAGGCTCTTGTTACACTGTAACCTTCCAGTCAGAGCATTTATGTTTTTACCTAACTTCTGTGTGTGTGTGAATATAACACCCCTCTCCTTGCAAAGCTCCAGCCCTGTGGAATTCCACCCCTGCCTGGGGGAAAACTGATTGGCTGCAACCCCCACTGCCCCATCTCCATGGAAAGAGCAGCCAATCAGGGCTGGTGTAGGAAGCAGGCAGCACTCTAACCCCACCCCAGGAGCTGACATCATTTTCAGCGCAGCCCTGCTCCCCCTCCCTCTTCCGTCCCACGAGCAATGGATCAGTCTTCTCCCCCTCCCTGCAACACCTGGTGGGGGAAGAGGCGGGGAGGGGAGCCCCTGGAGCTGCAGGAAGAGCAGGTGGGGGAGGGGGACACACAATGAATGAGTGGGGGGCGGAGAGGAGCTGGTGGCTCTGCCCCATCAGGCAGCAGTGAGAGCTGGGGGCGGGGGCAGATCCCCTTACGCTGTGGAGCAGGGAGCTGGTGACCCGACACCTGGTGGGCAGAGGGCAGTTCATTAATCCAAACAGTGTTGTCTTTTTTAAAAAATGGCACGATTCTGGGGCCGAGCTCATAATCATTAGGGTGTCCACATGGGGGCTCCCTGACCCTGTGTGCAGCATGCCAGCCGGGACCACCAAGGCTACACACCCCAGCATGCCCTGCTCCAGCGTGGTCCCTGTGGAGTCTGCAGTTCCCAGGGTGCACTGCTCCAGCATGGTCCCTGTGGAGGCTACATGGCCCAGCATACTCTGCTCCATCTTCCCTAAGTAGCCTGGCCGCAGTTCAGGTTTGCTCTTCCCCACAGCCAGGCCGGGGCTTGCCCCTATGGCAGACAAAGCACTGCTGCCCTGTTAGCCCCTGGGCCGTGCTTGGGCTGGTCCAGCTGGAAGTGGCTCAGGAATTAGTCCCTGGGCAAGTTTCCCAGGCACCCAGCCTGGGCCCTTTGCCCCACTCTTCTCTCTGGAGCGCTGTCCCCATGGCCCCTGCAGTCCTCATCCCCAGCACAGCGACTGTGGAGTGACACTGGCCCCTAGTGGGCACATTTGAGACTGACTGTATGCCCAGGTGTTTCAGCTTTTTGTGAGCCATCCCCAGGGGCTCTGCCTGTGCAGGGCTCCATAGACTGAGCTGCTCCAATCTTGAGCTGTGGGCTCCTTCCCCTGCTCCTCCCTACTGTCCGCTACGTTTTAGAGTGAATGTGGTGCTGGGAAAGGAGCCGTCTCATCAGCCCCGGAGACCAAAGGCCTCTGATTACCCACCCCTAGGGCAGCCTTCGCAGCCCTGCCCAGCAGGGACCCCCTCGCCACATCCCCCGGGGCCACTTGGCTGAGACTGCCAAGAGAGGGGCTGCTCGGTATCACTGCAGATGGCTCTGCAATGTGTCCAGGGGAAGAAAAGCGGGGATTCACATGCCGGGTCGTTAGAGGAAGAGGCCTGGGAAGCCTGTACCTATACCTCTGGGGCCAAAAGAAACATGCAAAATGGAAACAGGGCAACAAAGAGATGCAGAATAAAACCACCTGAAGAGAAATGCTACGCAGCAGGCAGTGACTTTCATAGAAGATCAGGGTTGGAAGGGACCTCATGTCATCTAGTCCAACCCCCTGCTCAAAGCAGGACCAATCCCCAACTAAATTCCCAAGTGGCCCCCTCAAGGATTGAACTCATAACCCTAGGTTTAGCAGGCCAATGCTCAAACCACGGAGCTATCCCTCCCCCCATCAGACTTTGGAGCTGATGATGTAGACACCTGAACCGTCTGGATCAACTGGTTGGTAAACTGACTTTGCACCATTCTCTTGGGCAGCCTGGCATGTCTCATTGGTTAGAAGTAACGGAAGAGGAGAAGGACCTAGGGGTCCTTGTGGACCGCAGGATGACTATGAGTCGGCAATGTGACGTGGCGGTGAAAAAAGCCAATGCGGTCTTGGGATGTATTAGGCGAGGTATATCTAGTAGAGATAGGGAGGTCCTGCTTCCGTTGTATAAGGCGCTGGTGAGACCTCATTTGGAGTACTGTGTGCAGTTCTGGTCTCCAATGTTTAAAAAAGATGAACTCAAACTGGAACGGGTGCAGAGAAGGGCGACTAAGATGATCAGAGGAATGGAAAACCTGTCGTATGAAAAGAGATTAGAGGAGCTTGGGTTGTTTAGTCTGACAAAGCGAAGGCTGAGGGGGGATATGATTGCTATCTTTAAATATATCAGAGGGGTTAATACAAGGGAGGGAGAGGAATTATTCCAGTTTAGTACTAATGTGGACACGAGAACGAATGGATACAAACTGGCCGGGGGGAAGTTTAGGCTTGAAATTAGACGAAGGTTTCTGACCATCAGAGGGGTGAAATATTGGAACGGCCTTCCGAGGGAAACGGTGGGGGCGACGGACCTGTCTGGTTTTAAGATTAAGTTGGATAAGTTTATGGAGGGAATGGTTTAATGATAAAACATAGTAGCCAAGGAAAACCAAGCAATGGTACATGAACAGCATAATGGCCAACAAGGGTCAGGCTAGAGACTCTTGCCTATATGCTCGGGGTATTACTGATCGCCATATTTGGGGTCGGGAAGGAATTTTCCTCCAGGGTAGATTGGCTGAGCCTCTGGAGGTTTTTCGCCTTCCTCCGCAGCATGGGGCAGGGATCACTAGCAGGAGGGTCTCAGCCGATTGAAGTCACTAAAACACAGGATTGGGGACTTCAACGGTAGAGTCCAGGGAAGGGTCTTGCGGCCTGCAGCATGCAGGGGGTCAGACCAGATGATCATAATGGTCCCTTCTGACCTTAATGTCTATGAGTCTATGAGTCTCCCTAGGCAGTGACTTGGATTATAGTCATGCAGAGGTGGTTGGAGTGGATTATGGATTTAAGAATTTCAAAATGGTTGTGTTCAAAATATGGATGGGGGTGTTAGTTTGCTGTGGGACTGTTTATCAATGACATTTTGACTGTTATTGCTGGACTTGTGAAATGATTTTTTATTCTACGATATAATCAGCCTTGGTGAAGATTTCCTATTAAAACTTTTATTAGGCATTTATGAATTTTAACATTTAAATTTTCCTTTCAAGCTGTTTGGGATGTTGCTAGCTAGAGATGAGGGTTTAAATAGATTTAGATAATCCTCATGATTAATTATTCTCTATAAAACTGGGGTCAGAATAAATTAAGCCATTTAAGCAGTGGTACAAACAGCTGCAGGAGGAGGAATCTTTCATTTACAATTTCATGTTTTTCAAGCAGTGCACCAAGTAATACTCAGTGAGAGTGACTTGCATTACTCTTTTGTTTCAGGGTCCAGATTAGACAGAAAGGAGTTATGAACATCCACCAACTGCAGTGTCTACAACTTCAGAGGCACCTGCTGGTCCCACCAAACATACATCAGACAATAAGTGATCTGTATTGTTTTTAAAAAGACTTTCTTCATCATCCATAGTTTTGCTGGATGAGTTCATAATCAGGACCAGCAAATTCTAATAAGTTTCCAGCTGAAAGATTGCTCGGTTCATTCATGCAACAAATTCTCCTTGATTGATATAGTTCAATCATTACAACCAGGCTGTGCTCCACCTGGCAGAGCAGACACTGTCGGAAGGTTGCTGGATACAGCTTATGAGAAGGAAATTGAACCATGTGCAAAAAACTTTTACAGGAAATTGGTTACGCTGAGTCTTGATGGGTGGCACCACCTCACAATGATCCAGTAATATGTGCTTGTGCGACAACAGAAGATGCGGTTGTCTGTGTTACAGAAAAAATTGCTGCATCACGAACAGCCCATACAGCAGAATACTTAGAACAGTGGTTCTCAACCTACTTACCATTGTGTGCGGCTCTCTATGCATTATGTGGGCCACATCAGCACAATATACACATTACCTTTATGGCCCTGAAGATGTCACATGGGCTGCAGCTGTGCGCTGATTGGGCCGCAAGCGGCCCACGAGCTGAGAACCACAGACTTAGAAGAAGTAATAGTAAAAGCTATAACAAACTATGAACATTCAAGTGTCAAGTGCATAGCTTTGTCATAGACAATGTTGCAAATGTAGCAAAGAGGAGAAGAAATGTAGAAGATAAATGGAACCTGCAGTGCTCATAGAGTATCAGGGTTGGAAGGGACCTCAGCAGATCTAGTTGAACCCCCTGCTCAAAGCAGGACCAATCCCCAACTAAATCATCCAAAAGATTTTTGCCCCATATCCCTAAATGGCCCCCTCAAGGATGGAACTCTCAACCCTGGGTTTAGCAGGCCAATGCTCAAACCACCATCCCTCCCCCCTCTAAAAGATACCTCTTTTAGCTAGACTAAAATACAAGTCCAGGAACAAAGGCAAATGTTGAAATTGCCAAATACTTCCATAACAAATCACCTTGCTTTGGCGTCACTGAAAAGAGCAGGTGATTCCAAACTCATTATCCTGCGACATGGATGTTGGAATTCAGGGGGTGACTGTTTTGAGCTAGTTAGTAAAAACTGGCCTATTCTGATGATAATTTGTGAAGAAAATTATGACCAAGTGAATGAAACTATCACAGCCAAAGTAGCCACCATCAGGCTAAAGAGAAATGTAGACGCTGGGCCAAATATACTGAAACCTATTTCCATAGCCTTGGATGAACTGCGGAAAGATTGCTGCGGTATGGTGGATGCTGCTGAAATTTGGAAAAAACTTCAAGGGACATTGAAGAAAGAAATACCCACCAACACAGGTAAATTGCAGGCAGATGGATCCACCTCATTTCCTTGCCAATATTCTCAACCCAAAGCACCAGGATAGATGCTGCTGCTATGACATGGGCATATAATAATCGCCCATCAGTCATATCAACCACAATAAATCTCAGGACTGGAGGTGAACCGTTCAAGCAGTACACATTTGCTGATGTTTTAAAGAAAATCACACCACTGAACAGCACTGATTACAGTTAATCCCTCTGGTCCTGTAATAAATAATTTAGTTGGAAATGTGAAACATGTTTGGATAAGAGAAATGTATGTATCCAAAACATTTAAGGTTGATTTGTTTAATAAAAATAAATTGAATATGCTCTTTTGTGTGTTTAATTAAATCCTAATGCAGCTTGACAAATTGTGAGCAAAATGTTAATTAGTAAATAAGCCATACCTCATTCACCTCTGTCTAACATACTAAACATGTACAATTAATAAGAATCTGAAAATATTAAGTTATGTAATTGCTTAAATAAATGTATATTGTTATAGCATACCCTCCTAAATAGCAAAAAGATGTACTAAGTCTAGTGTCAAGGCTCTATATAGTGTAAATCAACATGTTTTAATGGTTACATCAACCAATGAGAATATCCCTTTCTTCAGAAAAGAACTGAAGGACAAATGGAAAAGATGATTAAAATCAATTATTTAAATTGAGGCTTTCCACTTGGGGATTTAAATCAAGCCAGCCTTCTGCATAGTGATGGCTAGAACCCCTGAAATTCTGCAGTGGCTCGGAGGCTGCATTACAGACAGAGGAATCATAGAAGATTAGGGTTAGAAAAGACTTCAGGAGGTCATCTCGTCCAATCCCCTGCTCAAAGCAGGATCAACCCCAACTAAATCATCCCAGCCAGGGCTTTGTCAAGCCAAGCCTTAAAAACCTCTAAGGAAGGAGATTCCACCACCTCCCTAGGTAACCCATTCCAGTGCTTCGCCACCTAGTGAAATAGTTTTTCCTAATATTCAACCTAAACCTCCCCCACTGCAACTTGAGACCATTACTCCTTGTTCTGTCGTCTGGTACCACTGAGAACAATCTAGATCTATCCTCTTTGGAACCTCCTTTCAGGTAGTTGAAAGGAGCTATCAAATCCCCTCTCATTCTTCTCTTCTGCAGACTAAACAATCCCAGTTCCCTCAGTCTTTCCTCATAAGTTATGTGCTACAGCCCCCTAATCATTTTCGTTGCCCTCTACTGGACTCTCTCCGATTTGTCCACATCCTTTCTGTAGTGGGGGCCCCAAACTGGTCGCAATAGAATCATAGAAATGGAAGGGACCTCGAGAGGTTATCTAGTCCAGTTCTCTGCATTCAAGGCAGGGCTAAGTATTATCTAGACTATCCCTGACAATTGTTTGTCCAACCCGCTCTTAAAAATCCCCAGTGATGGAGATTCCACAACCTCCTTAAGCAATTTATTCCAGTGCTTAACTACCCTGACAGTTAGGAAGTTTTTCCTAATGTCCAACCTAAACCTCCCTTGCTGCAATTTAAGCTTCTTGTCCTATCCTCAGAGGTTAAGAACAATTTTTCTCCCTCCTCCTTGTAACAACCTTTTATGTACTTGAAAACTATCATCATGTCCGCTCTCACTCTTCTCTTCTCCAGACTAAACAAACCCAATTTTTTCAATCTTCCCTCATAGGTCATGTTTTCTAGACCTTTAATCATTTTTGTTGCTCTTCTCTGGACTTTCTCCAATTTGTCCACATCTTCCCTGAAATGTGGTGCCCAGAACTGGAAACAATACTCCAGTGGAGGCCTAATCAGCGCAGAGTAGAGCGGAAGAATTACTTCTCATGTCTTGCTTACAATACTCCTGCTAATACATCCCACAACGTCTGCTTTTTTTGCAACAGTGTTACACTGTTGATTCATATTTAGCTTATGGTCCACTATGACCCCCAGACCCCTTTCTGCAGTACTCCTTCCTAGGCAGTCATTTCCCATTTTGTATGTGTGCAACTGATTGTTCCTTTCTAAGTGAAGTACTTTGCATTTGTCCTTATTGAATTTCATCCTATTTACTTCAGACCATTTCTCCAGTTTGTCCAGATCATTTTGAATTTTAATCCTAGCCTCCAAAGCGTTTGCAACCCCTCCCAGCTTGGTATCATCCACAATCTTTATATGTGTACTCTCTATGCCATTATCTAAATCATTGATGAAGTTATTGAACAGAACCAGAACTGATCCCTGCGGGACCCCACTCGTTATGCCCTTCCAGCATGACTGTGAACCACTGATGATTACTTTCTGGGAACGATTTTCCAACCAGTTATGTACCCACCTTGTAGTAGCTCCATCTAAGTTGTATTTCCTTAGTTTTTTATGAGATGGTCATGCGAGACAGTATCAAAAGCCTTACTAAAATCAAGATATATCACATCCACCACTTCTCCCCCAGGGGCACAAGGCCTGTTACCCTTTCAAAGAAAGCTATCAGGTTGGTTTGACATGATATGTTCTTGACAAAACCACGCTGTTACTTATCACCTCATTAACTTCAAGGTGTTTGCAAATTGATTTCTTAATTATTTACTCCATTATTTTTCCAGGTACAGAAGTTAAGCTGCCTGGTCTGTAGTTCCCTGGGTTGTCCTTATTTCCCTTTTTATAGATGGGCACTATATTTGCCCATTTTTAGTCTTCTGGAATGTCTCCAGATGTTCCCAATACTCCAGATGTGGCCTCACTAGTGCCAAATAGAGGGGAATAATCACTTCCCTTTAATGCAGCCCAATATGCCATTAGCCTTCTTGGCACCAAGGGCACACTGTTGACTCATATCCAGTTTCTCGTCCACTGTAATCCCCAGGTCCTTTTCTGCAGCACTGCTGCTTAACCAGTCGGTCCCCAGCCTGTAGCAGTGCATGGGATTCTTCTGTCCTAAGTGCAGGACTCTGCAGTTGTCCTTGTTGAATCTCAGATTTCTTTTGGCCCAATCCTCCAATTTGCTTAGGTCACTCTGGACCCCTATCTCTACCCTCCAGCATATCTCCCTCTCCTCCCAGCTTAGTGTCATCTGCGAACTTGCTGAGGGTGCAATTCATCCCATCATCCGGATCATTAATGAAGATATTGAACAAAACTGACCCCAAGACAGACCCCTGGGGCAATCTGCTTGATATCGGCTGCCAACTAGACATTGAGTTGTTGATCACTACCTGCTGAGCCCGACGATCTAGCCAGCTTTCTATCTACCTTATAGTCCATTCATCCAACCCATAATTCTATAACTTGCTGGAAAGAAAACTGTGGGAGACCGTATCAAAAGCTTCGCTAAAGTCAAGATATATCACATCCACTGCTTTTCCCATATCCACAGAGACAGTTATCTCATCATAGAAGGCAATCAGGTTGGTCAGGCATGACTTGCCCTTGGTGAATCCATGTTGACTGTTCCTGATCACCTTCCTCTCCTCCAAGTGCTTCAAAATGGATTCCTGCTCCATGATTTTTCCAGGGATTGAGGGGAGGCTGACTGGCCTATAGTTCCCTGGATTCTCCTTTTTCCCTTTTTTAAAGATGGGCACTATATTTGTCTTTTTCCATCCGTCCAGGACCTCCCCCGATCGCCATGAGTCTTCAAAGATAATGGCCAATCGCTCTGCAATCACATCAGCCAACTCCCTCAGCACCCTTGGATGCATTGCATCCAGCCCCATGGACTTGTGCATGTCCAGCTTTTCTAAATAGTCCTTAACCTGTTCTTTCACCACTGAGGGCTGCTCACCTCCTGCCCATACTGTGCTGCCCAGTGCAGCAGTCTGGGATCGGACATTGTCTGTGAAGACCGAGGTTAAAAAAAAGCATCCAGTACTTCAGCTTTTTCCATATCATGGCACTAGGTTGCCTCCCCCATTCAGTAAGGGTCCCATACTTTCCCTGACCTTCTTCTTGTTGCTAACATACTTGTAGAAACCCTTCTTGTTATCCTTCACATCCCTTGCTAGCTCCAACTCCAATTGTGCCTTGGCCTTCCTGATTACACCCCTGCATTCTCGAGCAATTTTATACTCCTCCCTAGTCATCTGTCCAAGCTTCCATTTCTTGTAAACTTCCTTTTTATGTTTAAGCTCACCGAAGATTTCTGTTAAGCCAAGCTGGTCACCTGCCATATTTGCTATTCTTTCTGCACATCAGGATGGTTTGTTCCTGCACCCTCAATAAGGCTTCTTTAAAATACTGCCAGCTCTCCTGGACTCCTTTCCCCCTTATATAAGCCTCCCAGGGGATCCTGCCCATCAGTTCCCTGAGGGAGTCAAAGTCTGCTTTTCTGAAGTCCTGAAATGCCACTGAGTTGAGTGCAAGGCCTTCTACCTTCAGCCAATAAGGAAGTGGAGGTTGAATGGGTCCAGTGGGGACTTCAGTGCTTAGTGTGCAGCCCTAATGATACATTAGTCAAGTTTCACATTTCACTGTTAAGGGAAAGGTGCCCAGCCATTCAGCCTGAGATCAATGGGTAGATGTGACAACAGCAGACTAGTTGTGCTGCACCTGACTGCCTGCATCCCACCCTTTTCCCCCCAAGAAAGGATCAGCTCCTTGTTCAGTTGCCTCCTTACACACCTGCACAGACAGATCCACTCCACTGTAAAGAGCTCATTAACTCTCCAGGTCACAGAACTGCAGGTGGCCAGCGAGCAGAACCAAACCAACCAGCCACCCGAGGGAAAGTTCAGTGCAACAGCTGCTCTGACAAGCTCTATTGCATTAGGACTGCAGCGAGCAGGAGATATGATTCTCTTCCTGCCAAACGTATGGTGCTTTGAAGGCAGGTGAGTAGAGACAGGACAGCTGAAGAGCAGTCCCCTCTAAAATTCAAAGGCCCCTTCAAGGAGTCTCATACATTTGCAGGGTACCATAGGTGAGTGGAGAGATTTCTTCTGAGCAACCAGCTCCCTACAGGAGTCATCTTTGCATACCCAGTAAAACCAGACACCTCTTTACCTAGTTAGTATTTCCAGGGACAGAGATCATAGCAGCAGTGAACTTGCCTCAGCCTATTGCAGCTATTGCAAGAGCGGTCCCCTTCAAACAAACCAGTCATTGTTTGCTTACCTGTCTCTCTTCAGGAGACTGCTGTCCCCCAGTAGAGAAGCTCTTCAATCAGAGGCCCTGGAAGGCATTAAGTTTCGCCAGCAGATAAGCACACAGTGGGAGATGCTTTCAGTGGCATTTGAGGCAGACTCTGAAAGCATTATTTCAGTGGGAATGTTCTTCCACTTTAAAAGAAGTATTAAAGCAATGGAGTTGCAGGCCCACTGACACTGTTGAGTCCTGCCCCACATCAGCAACCACGTTCTCTACAGAATGCATTTCAGAGCTTTATTTTAAGAAAATCCATGTATACAAAGAGTATACAAGAGCACACTGGTCTTACATGCACACACACATCTGTCTTCCTGCAACAAGTCTCCTGTGACAAGGAACTTTAAGGGGGGGGCCGAATTAGATTTCACAGAAACTCAGTTCTCTGAGAGAGGGAGATTCAGTATCCACATCCTAGAGGCCATGGAAGATTCTGCTCTTCTCCAGGAAGCTGTGGATTCTCCTTACAAGTCCATTCTAAAAATGAATGACATTTAAGGTAGCCCCACCTGCTGGAATAGGTTCTTGGGTGCTGGGGAAAAAGTTCCCACTGCCTGTTTTCCTAGTCCAATTTGACATTAATCATGTTCCACTGTACTCTTGGTTCAAATGATCCTATAGATTAACATGGCCTTTTGGTTGCCTTTGAGAAAACTAAGAAAGTCACTGATTGCCCAGTTTGGAGAGTGTGTTAAAGGAAATGCTGTCAAATTGGCTAGGCCCAATGTTTACCAATAAATGAGGGTGCAGACTGTCAGACTCTCCTGATTAGAATCTTCCTTATCTCGACATGTCAACTCCCTCACCCTCAAAGGAGAGGGTGCTGCAACCTTTGCTGCTGAGACCCAACAGCCATCCTGCACACTGGATTGCAGCGCAGTTGTGAGTATGCATGGCATGCCAGCCAGATGCTCTGTGTGGCCTTGGCATGAGACAGTTCCCTTACCACTCAGAACAGAGAGCATGGGGGGGGGCATGGTGGGTACTTGCACCCTGGGCATACCAACCAAAACAGGGTTCAGCAGGGGTAATTTCAGGCCACAAAACTTTGACAAGAGACCCTTTCCCCAGCGTGGCAGGAGGCCGCTCAGGAGAAACAGCACTGCCAGCACTCTCGAAAAGAACCCGGTTCACTTTAGTTCCTAAGCAAACTAATTGTAGATATTTTTAAATCCACTTTACTTAAAAAGAAAAAAGAAAAAAAAAAAAAGAACAAAATCTCTGCCTCAAATAGATTGTAAAGTAGGTAAACGTTGGGCCTAAACCACTGGCTCGCATTCCCTGGAATGACAGGACAATCCCATGGGGGATACAGGATTTAACACACCGCAATGCCAACAGATTAACTGCAGAGGACCCTGGTCTAACCCGATGGGTAAGCCTTCAGAATCTTCACATCATCTACTGGGCGATCTTGGGCATTTGTCTCCACCATGCCCACTCTGTTCACCATCCCGATCCCTTGGCAAACACGGCCAAAGATAGTGTGCTTCCCATCGAGCCACTGGGTTGGTGCCAAGGTTATAAAGAACTGACTGCCATTCGTGTCTGGGCCGGCATTAGCCATGGCAAGGATTCCTGCACCTTTGAAAGAAAGGGTACAAGTTAGTAACCTGCCCTTAGACTGAAGATCTGAAGCCATTTCAGTTCAAACCAAACCAAACCCAAAAAAAACAGATCAGTCTCTTCCTAAGCCAATTACTTCTGGTAGCAACTAAGGATCCAGTCATATGGCTTAATTACCAGGATCAAGCATACAGCGAAAAGCTTCTTACAGTTATTCTCTACTCCTGTTAAACATCCTTTGTGTGCTCAGCTAGGGTAATTCTGATTAAGTGAGACTCACGCACTGTAATTTGTTTCCATAAGGACGCCAGTGCATTGTAACTCCTGTGTAAACAGCAGAAGGCGACCCGGGAGCCCTCGCAGTTGAGGTCTTTATAAACTGAATTATAATGTAAGAACAGTTTAGTTGTATTACACAGGAAGCCTATTGCCACACTGCACTCCCGGCTGAGTTCGAACATTGTGTTTGTAACAACCCAGCCGACCTTTACCTTAATTCACAGAAATAATTTTAAGGAGGCAAACATATCATTCAGCCCTTGGGATTTGGGATTTAGCACAAAGAGTTCTGCTGGTGTTAGACCACTGATTAACTATCCTCAGGAAGAGACTACTTAGCTGAAAACAGGACAGCTGTAGCATTAACTCTGCAGGCTTAGGGGTCATAGCTCCTCGTTTCCATTCGTTTAAGGAGGAGAGGGTACCATGTTATTGTTTATTTGTCCGCATGGCGACCCTAGTTAGTTGTTACTTTTTCATTTGCTGCCAAGTGTCTCTTTAATGCTTCACTTGTCGTTAAGAGCTACCAAGCCTGTAGCCCTCACTCCACCCAGACTTCCAATGACTCCTGCATAAAGAAGTGGGACTGAGCCCTAAATTGGTGCTATGCCCAACTTGCAAGGTTAACAAAATACCCACATAAGTCCCTCAAATGGCACTTACCTGTAAATTTTAGTTCTGGATGAAGTTCATCTTCAAACTGCTTCCCATAAATGGATGCACCCCCTCTGCCTGCCCAGCGGAGAAAAGCAGATATGCCAATTCAGAAAGCCATCTTACACATTCAGGACCACTCTCACTGTCATACAAGTGCCAGCCAACAGTCTAGGAAATGTGGTTTGCTCAGTTCTATTGGTAACGTGGGATACTGAGCAATAAAAACTAGGGAGACAGACGTGTATAAATTACCAGCCAGCGCAGGAGGGATAGCTCGGTGGTTTGAGCATTAGCCTGCTAAACCCAAGGTTGTGAGCTCAATCCTTGAGGGGGCCATTTAGGAATCTGGAGCAAAAAACAAACAAAAAAACTGTCACATCCCATCATCCAGTCCCCATTTCTGGCTGTCAGAGGTTTAGAGATACCAAAAGCATGGGGCTGATCCCTGCCCATCTTGAAGAACCTATCCTCCATGAACTGATCCAATTCTTTTTTGAATCCTGTTATACTTTTTGCCTTCACAACATCCCCTGGCACCAAGTTCCACTGGTTGACTGCACTGTGTGAAGAAATACTTACTTTTGTTTGTGTTAAACCTGCTGCCTATGAATTTCATTGGGTGAGCCCTGGTTCTTATGTCATGTGAAGGGGTAAATAACACTTCCCTAATCACTTTCTCCACACCAGTCATGATTTTAATAGACCTCTATCATAGTCCCCCTTAGCTGTCTCTTTTCCAAGCAGAACAGTCCCAGTCTTTTTAATCTCTCTTCATATGGAAGCTGTTCCATATCCCCTAATCATTTTTGTTGCCTTTCTCTGTACCTTTCCCAATTCTAATATACCTTTTTTAAGATGGGGCAACAAGAACTGCATCACAGTGTTCAAGGACTGGGTGTACCATGGATTTATATTGTGGCATTATGATATTTACTGTCTTAATAAGAACAGAGTAGTACTCACGTTGTAGGAACCTGCAAGTCTAGAAGCTGGAACCATGGGGGTTAGGGGCCACTGCTGCTTTCACATTGCCACTGGGCACTTACTCTGCTTCCAGATAATGCAATCTAATAGGGCTCCCATTGCCATAGAATCAAAGCATCTCACAATCTGTAATGTATTTAACCTCACACACCCCTGTGAGGTAGGGCCGTATTATTAGTTCCATTTTACAGATGGGGAACTGAGGCCCAGAACAACTAAGGCTACATCTACGCTAATGGCAGCATATAGAGCATAGGCATTACACATATAGTTGCATACCACACTGAAAGGCTCCCCTTTTCCACACTGCCTCCCCCCAACAGAGCCTTTTCTCCACTGCTGGCATCTTTCACTGCAATGGGGAAAGACTCCGGCAGCGGGACACGGCAGCAGGAAATACCAGTGTCAAGGTAGGAGGCACTGCTTGGGTGTTTAGACAGCATGGAGGGTTTATGCCCTAGGGGTTCAGGCATGTAAAACACTCTAAGCTCTGCCTCACCATCTACACTGCTGTTTATACCCAGGCTAGCTAGACGTGCTGTATCTGTACTCTACAGGCAGCCTAGACGTACCCTACGTGGCTTGGTCAAGGTCATACAAGAAATCTTTATGGGCGCAGGGAATTGAACCTGCGTTTCCCCAGTCCCATATTAGTGTCCTAAACACTGGGCCATCCTTCTGCTTTACTTTCCACCTCCTTCAGTCCTCTGGCCTCTCTGGGATGGACAGCTGTTGGGACGCCTGCGAGGGCATACACTGGAGCAGGAAATGTCACCGCATATATGCTTCCTTAAGGTCTGCTCGGGTCCTAACAGGGAGGTTTAGCTCCCACGGACACACTAACCCTCTGCGCCCACGAAAAGCAGACAACGCTGCCAGTTGTGTACCCAGCACACCCATTTTCGCTTTGGGCATTACCTGTTCCCGTCGGATCTCCCCCTTGGATCATGAAGTCTTTAATGATCCTGTGGAACTTCGTGCCATTGTAATAACCCCGTCTGGCTAATTCAGCGAAGTTCTTACAGGTCTTGGGCGCGTGTTTCCAGTACAGCTCCAGGAGAATGGTGCCCATGCTACAGGGGGAAGACAGACCGAAAGGGCTCAGGGCTCCCCAGCGCCTGGGAGGGGGGCTGCGGCGATCAGACCCACAGACAGACAGACCCTGCGGGGTCTGCGGTGCGAGGGGCCAGTATCGTGCTGGTTCAGAGTCCGGGTTCTCGGGGGCTCGCCCCGCGCTCTGACCCGGCAGGTCACTTCCGCCCCGGGCGGACACGAGCCAGCCGCCGGGCTCTGGGGGGCATGGGGGGGCTCCCCACGCGGGACACCCCGCCGCTGCCTGGGGCAGGCCGTGCTGTGACCCCCGGACGTGCCCCTCCCGCTGCCAGCCTGCAAACCGCCCCGGGACGCGAGACCCGAGACCCGTCCGCTGGTCCGAGCAAAGCGACCCAGGTGGCCCCCCAAACAGGGAGGATGGAGGCTCCCAGCGGCCCCTTACGTGGTCTCCATGGAGACGGCAGGCGGCTGCCAGGAGTCGGGGGGCACCGCGGCCATGCTGCTCCCACGCCGGAAACACTCCGCTGGGGGAAACAGCAGCGTGTGCGCACTTCAGGTGTCACAGCCAATCCCCTCCCTCCTCTCTTGAGACGCGGGCGGGTACGCCGGGGGCGGGACCTGCTGGGGGCCGAGCGGCCAATGAACGCTCGGGTCTGACACAGGCCGGGGGCGGAAGCTACCTATCAGCGCGCTGGGCGGTAACTTGGTTATTGTGACGTCCAGGAGGGAGAATTCGAATTCAGCCACGCCCCTTCCATGCCGCGACTCTGTGCGAAGAGGAGAAGGGACACGCCGGGGCCGGACGGAGTGGGTGAGTGATGGGGGCAGTGCCGCCTCCCGCGGAGCCTCAGGTGCGCAGGGTGGGGCTGGAGGGGGAGCAGGGGAGTTGGGTGGTAGGGAGGGTTGGGAGGATTGGGTGGTGCTGGGGGTAGGGTGACCAGTCAGCAAATGTGAAAAATTGGGACGGGGGTGGGGGGTAATAGGAGCCTATATAAGAAAAAGATCCAAAAATCGGGACTGTCCCTATAAAATCGGGACATCTGGTCACCCTAGCTGGGGGGCAGGGGCGAGGTGGGGTGGGGGTGCGGAAGGGCTGGAGTGGGGATTAGGGGCACGGACTGGCGTCACTCTCAACATCCACCAGTAGTGGGCGAGACTATGATTCTATTCTATGAGACTCACCAGGGGTCCCAGTTAAAACCCAGCCAAGGGCCTTGGCCTCCTTGTGGGCCCTTTAACTTTGCAGGGTGATGCCCGCAGAGGAGCGGAGCCGGCTCTCGCGAGGGAGGGGCTGTTGTTACTCAGTTAACTTGTGTTTGGTTTATTCTGTTACGTGGGGGCCATGTTGCATCAGTGGGAGGTCAGGCCCCTAGGCCAGGGGTTCTCAGACTTTTGTACTGGTGACCCCTTTCACACAGCAAGCTGCTGAGTGTGACGACCCCCCCCACACACACATTAAAAACACTTTTTTATATATTTAACACCATTATTAATGCTGGAGGCCAAGTGGGGTTTGGGGTGGAGACTGACAGCTTGTGACCCCCCCATGTGACCTTGTGACCTCCTGAGGGGTCCTGACCCCCAGTTTGAGAACCCCTGCCCTAGGTTCAGCAGTAGCTTACTCCTCGCTTTGGACACTGGAACTTGTTGGAGATGGGCAGAGATGGCAGAGCCTGGGCTGTCTCTCTCAATGCTTTGCTAGTCATAGAATATCAGGGTTGGAAGGGACCTCAGGAGGTCATCTAGTCCAACCCTCCCTGTAGTGTCTGCAATTCAGTGACAATCAGCAAACCCCTCCAGGCGCTGTGATCACTCAGTACAACAGCACATAGAGCCCCACACCCAGACAGATTGCATGAAAGCTCCCTGAGCCACTCTCAAATCACACAAAAAAAAGGCATCAGCCAATTCCCCCTGCTCCCCAGCCTTACATCCCAGAGCTGTACCGTCTTGCCCAGGTCACAACCCTGGCTAGTGTAAGTTTATTACCCAGTCTGCCCCACCCTCAATGTGGTGAGGACATGCACCAGCCTTTGTAACCTGAGCTGAGATTTCCCAAGCACTTCAATCAAAACACACTGTTTTCGGTAAAATATAAAACAGATTTATTAACTATAGAAAGATCGATTGTAAGTGATTATAAGTGGGAGGCATAAAAGGTCAGAGATAGTTACCTTAAGGAAATAAAAGATAAGTGCACGATCTAAATCTTAACCCTTATTGCACTAGGCAGCATTTATATCAAGCAGTTTTCTCACCCCACTGGATGTTACAGTTCTTAATACACAGGCCGCTCCCTTAAGCCTGCGCCAGTCTCCTCAGATGAAGTCTTTGTCTTCTCAGTGTTCTTGTTGCTTCCAGCGTAGGTGGGGGAGGAGAAAGGCCAGTCCATGTGCCTGGAAAATACTACTAGCCCAGATATGTCCTGGTGGGCTTTGCTGAGTTACAGGGTTAAGCAGTCCCCCTGGTGTGGTCTTGTGCAACTGTCACTGAATTGTAAATCCCCTGGTTACAATTCCCCTGCTGATTAATGGTTGTTGAAGACCTTCCTCTGGTGGGGGATCACCTCCTTTGTATACCACTAGCAAACTTACAGCATATTTCAGTAACAACCATCTAGCAAAATCTCAGAACTTGATACGCAAAACAATATAAGTATTTTGATAGAACAATGGGTTTCAGCAGATCATGACCTTTCATACAATATCCTACTTGATGTGCTTTGTATGAAATATATCAGTTATATGACAGTGGTGAATATGGGGTTCCAGGGTGCTGTTTTGAGGTACAGAGTGCCATAGTTGGACCTTATTCCTGCTTTTCAGTCACCGTGCTACCAATTGTCCTCTGTGCAGATGCTTTAGAAGCAGTGGGGCATGACAGAGAGTAGTACTAGCAGACAATGGGGTTGCACAGTTGCTCCTGTGAGAGCGTAATCCCTTTGCAGACAGCAGCGACCCGTAGGCCCAGCTTAGCTGTGTCCTAGACCTGGTTAATGGTAAACACTTAGGTCGACATAGCTACAGTGCTCAAGGGTGTGAAAAATCCATGCCCCTGAGCATCATACTTATGGTGACCTAACCCCGGGTGTAGATACAGCTAGGTGGATGAAGGAATGCTTGTCAGAGGCAAGAACTTTTGTGAGATCCTTTTGTTTCCTACCTTGTGTTTCCTATCTTTTAACCAATTACTACTGATCCATGGGAGGACCTTCCCTCTTATCCAATGACTGCTCAATTTGCTTAAGAGCCTGTGGTGAGGGACCTTGTCAAAGGCTTTCAGAAAGTCTAAGTACACTATAGCCTCTGGATCACCCTTGTCCACATACATGCTTGTTGATGCCCCCAAAAGTATCCTAATACCCGGTAGATTGGTGAGGCATGATTTCCCTCTACAAAAGCCATGCTGATTCTTCCCCCAACAAATCTTGTTCATCTATAGGTCTCACAAGTCTGTTCTTTACTATGGTTTCAAGCAATTTTCCTGGTACTGGAGTTAGGCTTATCGGCCTGTAATTGCCAGGATCACCTTAGCTGTCCTCCAGTCATCTGATAGAGAGGCTAATTTAAGCGATCAGAAATGTACCACAGTTAGTAAGTCTGCAGTTTCATATCTGAGTCCCTTCAGAACTCTTGGGTGAATCCCATCTGATCCTGGTGACTGACATTACTAAGGCTACATTTTAGTCATGGGTATTTTTAGTAGAAGTCATGGGCAGTAAACAAAAATTCATGGCTTGTGACCTGTCCGTGACTTGTACTATATACCCTTGACTAAATCTTGGGTGCTCGTGGGCAGGGTGGTGCCTCGGGGACCGCCACGGGTGCTCTGGGGCAGGAGGAGGCTGTGGGTGCTCCATGGTGGGGGGGTGATGCCTCGGGGACCACTGCGGGCGCCAGGGGATGGAGGGTGGTGGTCCCGGGCTGCCCCCGCCGCAGGAGGGGGTCGGTCCCAGGACTGCTGCTGGTGCTTGTGGGGCGGGTGGGAGCAGGGCAGCCCCAAGACTGCTGCTGCTATTGGGCAGGCAGGGGGGGCCCAAGACTGCCCTAGCAGCGGCCAGAGTGGCTGGCCCTGAGACTGCCCAAGCCCCTCTGGCAGTCCTGGGGTCAGTCGCACCGGCCACTGCACAAGTCACAGAGGTCCCGGAAAGTCACAGAATCCGTGACCTCCGGCTCCATGACAGTAATAAGTAAGGCTGTGAGTCTATTTAATTTATCAATTTGTTCCAAGCCCCCCTCTATTGTCGCTTCAGTCTGGGACAATTCCTGACATTTGTCACCTAAAAAGGATGGCTCGGGTGTGGAATCTCCCTCTCATCCTCAGCTGTGACAACGGATGCAAAAAATTCATTTTGCTTCTCTGCAATGGCCTTGTCTTCCTTGACTGCTCCTTTAGCACCTTGAGTGTTCAGTGGCCCCACTCATTGTTGGCAGGCTCCCTGCTTTGATGTACTTTGAAAAAAGAATTGCTGTTAGTTTTTGAGTCTTTTGCTAGTTGATCTTCAAATTCTTTTTTGGCCTGCCTAAGTATACTTTTACACTTGACACAGTTTATACTCCTTTCTATTTTCCTCAGTAGGATTTGACTTCCAATTTTTAAAGGATGCCTTTTTGTCCCTAACCACCTATTTTACTTTCCTGTTTAGCCATGGTGACATTTTTTTGGTCCTCTTACTAGTTTGTTTGTTTGCTTGTCGTATACATTTAGTTTGAGCCTCCATTAAGGTGTTTTTAAATAGTCTCCATGCTGCTTGCAGGCATTTCACCCTAGTGCCTGTTCCTTTTAATTTCTGTTTAACTAGCTTCTTTATTTTTGTGTAGTTCCTCTTTTTGAAGTCAAATGCTACTCTGGGTTTCTTTAGCACATTTCTCACTGCAAGGATGTTAAATTTAAGTACGTTATGGTTGCTATATAGTCACCTCTTGGACCAACTTGTAGCCTTGTAGCCTCCACAGGATGCACTCAGTGTCAATGTAGATTGCAACTCTACATAAGAACGGCCAGACTGGGTCAGACCAAAGGTTCATCTAGCCCAGTAGCCTGTCTTCCGACAGTGGCCAATGCCACGTGCTTCAGAGGAATGAACAGGACAGGGAATCATCAAGTGATCCATCTCCTGTTGCCCATTCCCAGCTTCTGGCAAAGAGAGGCTAGGGACAACATTCCTGCCCATCCTGGCTAATAACCATTGATGAACCTATCCTCCATGAATTTATCTAGTTCTTTTTTGAACCCTGTTATAGTCTTGGCCTTCACAACATCCTCTGGCAAGGAGTTCCACAGGTTGACTGTGTGTTGTGTGAAGAAATACTTCCTTTTGTTTGTTTTAAACCTGATGCTGCTTCATTTCATTTGGTGACCCCTAGTTCTTGTGATATGAGGAGTAAACAACACTTCCTTATTTACTTTCTCCACACCAGTCATGATTTTATAGACATCGATCATATTCCCCCTTAGTTGTCTCTTTTTCCATGCTGAAAAATCCCAGTCTTATTAATCTCTCCTCATATTGAGGCTGTTCCATACCCCTAATATTTTTTGTTGCCCTTTTCTGAACCTTTTCCAATTCCAATATATCTTTTCTGAGAGGAGGCGACCCCATCTGCATGCAGTATTCAAGATGTGGGTGTACCATGGATTTATATAGAGCCAATATGTTATTTTCTGTCTTATCTATCCCTTTGTTAATGATGCCCAACTTTCTGTTTGTATAAAGTAGCAGTCAAAAAGCTGAGTAGGTACAGGCATTGATCTCCTGAGAAGATGGCACTTGATTGGACAAAATATGGACTCTGACTTTAGGGGCTAGAGCACTGGGCTGGGACTCAGGAGACCTGGGGTCTATTCCCAGTTCAACCACTGCCCTGCTGGGTGACCTTGGGCAAGACACTTCCCATCTCCGTGCCTCAGTTTTCTCATCTGTAAAATTGGGATAGTGATACTGACCCTGGTAAAGTGCTTTGTGATCTGCTGATGAAAAGTGCTAGATAAGAGCTAGGTGTTACTGTTACTACCGTTGGTCCCGGGACATCTACATCGAGCACATCACCGGCCACCGCCAATACCGAGAGTGAGCCGGGGAGACCTCGTGCACCCACAGACCCCCCCCTGCTGGACTCTATCCACTGAGCCCTGAACCCACCAAACCTAACTGAATCCCACCACGTGAGGGTCACCCCATCCCCATTACCCAGCCCGCTTACTTATACCCATGACTGTCTCTACTTCCTGTATGGGTGATAGACCCTCACCGCTTATCGACTGTTTCCTGATCCCGCCCACCGGTTACCCACCCCTCATTGGGGACATTGCAGTCTGTATATACTATGTGTGCTGCCCAGCCCCAAAACACCAACATACCCCTATACTCTGTATGTTACCCCCAATGACCAATAACTGACGCTTCAAATTTTCTGTATCGTTTATTTTTTAAATATTCTATATCATCTTCTAGCCAAGGATTTCTCTACAACCTTTAATGAAGTTAGCCTCATCACACCCCATCAACAGTTGCATATTATTATCCCTGTTTTACACATGGGGAAACTGTGGCACCAAGCAGTGACATGATCTTCCCAGGGTCAAACATGGAGTCAGCTGCAGAAACAGGCTTTTTTTTTTTAACTCTATTTTTAACTGGATCAGTGACATTTTTTTGGCAATTAAAAAAAAAAATCAAGAAGCCCTATTTTTTCCCCTTATTTGAAGGATTGTTTGCAGATGCTAAATGGGGTCACTTCCCAACTATCCACTCTGAACATAAAATCCAGGCTTCTCATTCTGAATCACACAAATCAGGTGTGTCTTATGCTGCCTGTCCAGAGGGCATCTGCTCCTCCTGCCCAATAGCAGCTAGCCAGGAGCTGCTTGGGAGGCTGTTGGAAACAGGCTAACCCAGAGGAGCACTGGAAATCCAATGTAGTAAGATGCAGCAAATGATGGAGCAGGGATTAATGTGTGAGTGAAGCTGGCACGTCGTGCCCGAGGGAGGAATAAATGTTTTATCCCTTCTTAGAAAGGGAATCCCTCACTTGTCAAAGGCTTAAGCTGACTTGCAAAGAGAGAGATTTGTATCAAGAAGGAGAAGGGGCATGAAAGAACAGAGAGCCTGCTAGGGGAATAGCTGTTTTTCATGGTTCCTTAGGTGGAAATATTGAGCGTTGAAATGATGGGGGATATCGGAGTGTCTTTCTGCTCAAACGCACGGACGGGAATGATTGTGTGGAGAGATGCCGTTCCCACAGCACACAGGCTTTTGAGAAATAGATACACTAGTGCTGGGAAAGGGAAATAACTCTCCGTAAATTATAATTGCTTCAGATTTGTGTCTTAAAGCATATTGTGCAAACACTGTACCATGTCAGGGTAGGCTAAACCATAATTTACCCCACCGTCTTCAAACTGTAGCTCTAACACAGTTCTGCTTTGAGATCAGAGCTTGCTAATGGTTAGAAATCAATGGGAGATAGGTGCCTAAATACCTTGACACATTTGTGGAGCTGGGCCTAAGTCCCCAAGGCAGGATCTTTATTGATTGTGGTGAATGAGACCGAAAGCAAATAGACTGATTGTCAGAGCCTTGGTGACATTTGCACTGCTGGTCATCATCTGAGGCTGTCAACTCCATGTGATGTCAGTGGTGGGAGATTATAAAGGTCTGATCCTAGGAAGTGCTCAACACCATCCCTCAGTTCCCTTGGACGTTGATGGGAGTCGCTGGTATTTTGAACCACTCGGCATCATGCCCTACCCGTGAAAGCCGTTCAATTACTGGAGCTGGTGCTTGAGTGTGACTGCACCTCAAACCACTGTGGCTGGGCTTGAGGAGTGAGCTCAGGTAGGGCTTGCAAAATCCAATCTGTGGTGGTGACTAGACATCTGGCCTTGGTAAGCTGAGGGTTAGAGATGCCAAGGGGTCATTGATTTGTATGGGATTTAACTTTTTTTTTTTTTAAAGAAACCTCTAAACTTCTATCCCTTCTGATAGCAGAGAGAACTTTGTGACCAGGCCCCAGGGCAGCGCTGTGCAGAGCACTTGATGTGCATAGGACTGTCCCTATATCCTCCAGAGAGACCTTGATGAAACTTGCACGGAGAGACTCCACAATGCTCTCCCAAAGGTTTCTAGGGATGGCGGCCTCCCTCTGCATTAGGACACTTTGCCATGCCAATCTCCAATGCAATCAGCTGGCACCATGCAGTAAACAGGCTAGTGGCATGCAGGTGAATTAGTATCGTGCTTTGTCGACCATAAACCTGCCCGAGCGTCTTTGCTGCGGACTCGAGTCTGTGGTCTTTCTTTATGAATAACATTGAGGTCTGCTGAGTCAGCAAGCTGCATTCTCTGCTTGTGCAGCTCACACCGGCGCTCCAAGGACTGCAGGACTAGCAGCCCTAACAAGCCTGCAGCACCAACAACAACCCTCAGTAGTGAGTTATCAGCTAAAACCACCAGCATTTGTGGGAAATAGTGCCAATGTTAGCGCCATTGCCTGAAACTCACGCCCGTGAAATCGGAACTACAATTCCTTCCCCCTCACCCTGCTGGGCAACACTCCCTATGGCTGGGGCTGGAGAGCGGGGCTGTGCCAAGGCTCTCCAAGTGTTGATAAGAATGAGGGACAGGAGTTATGAAACTTGTCTTTCCCTTTCTGGTGTCACTGTAAATCCAGTGATTTTTTTTTTTTTTTTTTTTATCCGCAGCTGCTGCTATTGCAGCCTTGAGGAGTGCCCCATCCACACCCACAGATCCCATGACTCTGATGAGCAAAAAGAGGACTGGGGGGACACATTGTGCAAGATCCTGCAAGCCAGTGCTGCATTGTCCTGAGACCAAAGGGCCTGGAGGGCAAACCTGGCAGCTGGCCTGGAGAAGGAAAAAGGAGACAGGAGAGGGAGGTTCACTGGGGCATAATGGGTCTTCACAGGCAGCAAACCCAAATGCAGCTGACCCTGGTTGACCTGCAGGTCCAAAATTCCGACTCGCCACCCTTTGCAGTCCTCTGAGCACTCCATGGTAGCGGTTCCCTACATCCCCAACACATCCCATGGCATCCCAGGCTGCAGTCCTGCCCCTGCCATGCCATGGGACATCAAGGAAAACCACAGCTCCACATGCACTGACCTGTGAGAACCACAGCTGGTGTACATGTAGCCACAATGGACTACATCTGAGCACTGAAGCGGACAGAAATGTTTGCCGACTTTCCAGTTGCAGAGTCCCATCCCGTTACTTTGTTTAACGTTTGTATTGCTTTCCTGCTATTTTTTGATGCACATTGTTTTTTGCCACTCAAATTGCTATTTTTAGAGAATAAAATTCTTTTAGTTCACAGCAGACTGCCTTGTGGTGCTCCAAGCACGCGGTACTTGTACATCAAGCACTACACCGTTCCACCAGCACACACCGAGCACAGACCACTACCGTGACTGGCTGTTAAAGTGCTCTTTCAGCTCCACGCTGGGCACTTGCAATGGTCCTTATGTCTGACTGTTCAGAGTCAGCAGACAGCCCTGGCAGCAGCTTTCCCCCTCTGCCTCACAGATATTATGCAGGACCCAACAGGCAGCTAGAACCACTGAGAAATTTTTGTCACTGAGATCTCCCGTAGTGAGTGTAAACCGCCAGCAGCCCTTCCGCCTACCGGTCCTTCTGCACCAGCTGAGCTGGTAGTTGAATCTTTCCTTGGTGCTGTTGAGGTGGCTAGTGTGCAGCTTCATATAAGCAGGGGGTAGACTGGGTTCCCCAGAGTCACTATTGGCATTTCAGTACCACCAGTGGTAATCCGTTGGTCCGGAAAGAAAGTCCCTACATGCAGCTTTCTGAACAGTCGTGTGTTCTTACAGATGCAAGCGTCATGCACCGTCCCTGACCAACCCTCAGAGCTGTCAGAAGTGTTCATGGTGATCCACCCAGCTCGCGTGACCATAGAAAGTAGCCCTTTCTGTTGACATACTGTGAGCCACCTATTACCCCACTGAAGTTTGGATGGATTTGCAGCAATGAAGTTCCCACCATGGCCTGAATGTTGCCAGCAGTCACTGTCCTGCATAGCAGGAGACCATTAATGGCCCTGCACACTTGTCTGACAACAACCCCCACTGTGGATTTTCTACCTCCCAAATGATTTCTTACTGACTCATAGCAATCTGGCAGTGCATAGATCCAGGAATGGGGCCTGGTGCATCTGAAAGTTCTGCAGGCACTGCTCATCGTCGCAAGCGTGCATTACAATGCAATGCCATCAGTTGGTGCCTGCTTCTCAGGCCCAGAAGCGGCACTCCACTATCTGCAGCTGCTCTGTGAATGCCACCAACAACCTTGAATTGATTTTCATTATATACCTCAGCAAACTGTCTTCAGAGAAATCCTCATGTTGCCTGTTAAACACAAGTATTGTGCGTCCTGTGTTTGCAGTGTCCATGAGAATGGTGCAGAGCTGGGTGGGCTCCATGCTTCTGTCAGAGATTGCAGACACCAAAAAGTGCTGCGTGGGGTTTAAAAAAAGTGAAAATGTATGGGCTATGGATGGCATATGGGGCTAGAGAAAGTTGCATGCTGGGAACTTGACCCTGAGCTCCCAATGATCCCATGGCGAGTCATTTCTATCCCACAACACATTGTGATAATTCCCCAGAGGCCTCACACCAGACAGCAGCGCATGGCACATATCCACAGTCCACTGCACTTTGCATCGACGCAAGCACTCCTGGCGAGCATACAGCGCCAACGCAAGCAGCCAAGTATCTGTGTGTCCAAGCCATGTACAAGCTTCGGCAGCTGTATGCTGATGAGACTTGCGTCAGTCACTTTGTAGTGCAGAAATGGCTTGAGTCTGCAGCCTCTCCTGTGTCTCCGCAGCTGCTCAAAGCTTTCCCAAGCATGAGTGTAAAATGAACATGTCTCTGGTCAGTTTCATGGCTGCTACTCAGAGCCCTGTGAGCCTGGGGACAGTGACAAGGATCAAGTCACTTTCACTTCTTCCATCCAGCAGCCAGAGGGTGCGAGGGAGGCTGCAGATGTACCAGGGTCCTACTCAGACGCTGGTAGAGAAGAAGCAGTGTTCAGCACCCTGGAGAGAACGGGTGAGCTGTACCTACCCCTCACTAGGGGACCGCCCCCTACGTTTCTTAATGATCTCTGGCTTCCAGGTTTACTCCTGTGGCAATAGGTGTCTGAGCACAGGGTGGGATGTTCTGGGTTCAGTTCCCAGCTCTGCCACTGACTTGCTGTTTAGCCTTGGGAAAATCGCTCCCCCACAAGCCGACCTGATGGGCTGCAAGGGTTAGTTGCTGTTTGTCCAGGGCTGTGAACCTGTGCAGCCAGAGGCAGGATTGCCCAGTGGTTAGGGTGCTCTCCTGGACTTGGGGCATCTGCATCCAATTCCCTGCCCTGCAACAGACTCCCTACGGGACCTGGGGCAAGTCCTTTAGTCTCTGTGGGCCTCTGTGCAATGGGGCTACCAGCCCTGCCCTGCCTCCCCTTGCGTTACAAGGGGCAATGTGTTGTGACTGTAAGGTGCTCAGAGGCTGGGGGCTGGTAGATACTGACAAGGTAAAAGGAAGGGCTGTCGAGGTGTTAAGTGTCAGCGGAGGGAAAAAGGCCCTGTTTGCCCAGCCTGTGTCTGTTTGCCGAGGCCAGGAGCATTGTGGGTGTTCTAAATCAATGCTCCGACGCTCTGCCTGATTTACTTACAGGAAATCGGTGCTGCCAGCCTGACATGAGTGAGTGGGAACAAATGAGCAGGTGGGAGTGGGCTGAGGATGAACTAGCACCTAAAGAACTCAGCTTCCAGTGTGTGTGGGGCTTGTCGGCAAACGTGGGAATCAGATGCTGTTGGGAAGGGCTGATCTCTTCTGGGAGAGGGAGTTGCCCCTGCTTATTTTTGTGGCTTTACAACCAGATGGTTTTTCAAGTGATTTTTCTCTCCTCTGTTGCTGTTTGACGGCACCCACAACCGCAGGGGAAACTGATTAAACCCCTGCCCCCACATACACATTGGTCGTGTGAAGTATCAGAGGGGTAGCCGTGTTAGTCTGAATCTGTAAAAAGCAACAGAGGGTCCTGTGGCACCTTTAAGACTAACAGAAGTATTGGGAGCATAAGCTTTCGTGGGTAAGAACCTCACTTCTTCAGATGCAAGTGTGGGGAACGATGATATACATGCAGGGCTGGCAAATGCCCAGGCTGGAAAAAACAGAGACAATTGTTATGCTTAAGCTTCCTAGTAAGGGGTCCTCTTGCCACAATGACAGGTGAGGAATGTTTCCGATGGAAGTGATTGTTCATTTGAGAGTGTTTGTTTGACCACAGCACCTCCCAGGATCTTGCTGTATCTCTGTCCACGGGCTGTGAGTTTTCATGTGGATACGTGTAATGGCTTAAAAGTTGTTACTGCTCATCCAAAATGACCAGCCTGTGGTTGCAATACAGATGCCCCTGTGATGAGTTAAACCCCCATTATGGGATGCCACCTGAGGTACTGGGATTTCACTTAGCCCGCCTGCTCCACGAGCCTGGGCTCCTTCTCCCTGTTTTGCTGAATCAGGCTCTCTAGCAGCACACACAGGTAGGGAGCACTTGCTCGTTATGAGACGGTTCAGCTAGGAAATTGCCCAGCACTCAAGTGCAGCTTCGCTCTGGAAAATACAGCCAAGATCATATTGTCTTGTGCTGTATAGAAAGATCTGCACAGCGCGAGCTCATAAAAATTCGCCTTCTCCCTCAATGTGAAGAGAGAGATGCACAACTTCTTCCCCCCTCACCCCCACCCCCCAGTTAGAAATCGCACAAACTTTTGTCTTTTGGGGAGGGGGGGGATTTAGTACCTCTGAATGACAAAACTTTTGTTGCTCAATTGCTAGTGTAGACATAGTCTAAGGGCTTGTCTACACTGGCACTTTACAGCTCTGTAACTTTCTCGCTCGGGGTGTGAAAAAACTGGGAGAGCTCTGCCCTGCCGTGCTCTGCTGCGACCACACAAGCCACGTGACAGCGCTATCGTGGGTTGCCAGTGTAGACCAGCCCTTTGTCTGGACTCAGCCCTTGCCTTTTCCTCAGGTTAGTTCCTTTGTCTCTTCAGGTGCTTTCAGCAATCTTTCTTCTCAGGTAGGAAGGCAGTGAAGGGAGAGTCCTGTTTGCCTTACTCCCCAGCCTTCAATAAGACTTACATAAGGCGGGAATCTTTTGTTTCCCAGGCTTGACCTCCCCCTCCTTTTAGTGGAAAATTACTAGATGTCCAAGGTGGTGGTTGGTACCAGGTGACAGGACCACCTGACCTAGTAGTGTCAGAGCTACATCCCGGGACACCCCTCAGGGCTTGTCTACGCTACCAAATGTTGACAAAACTTATGTTGACACCCAAAAGTCAACAAAACAAAACTTGCCAAAGGGTGTTCACACCTGCTCCCTCTGTCAGCAGATCATGTCCACACTGGGGACACCATCGTGGACAGGGTGAGCAATGCACCATGGCCATGTATCCCACAGTGCAGTGTTGTGAGAAGGAAGAGCTGATCGCTGCGTGAGTTCTCCCACAGCCCCCTCAACTGCCGAGAGCCGCATCACGAGTAGCACTGTGAGCTCTCCCTGTTGAGGAATGTCCCCGTCCCGCCCCCGCAGCAGCAGTCTGTGTTCCTAGTGCCGGGCAGAACAGGAGCAGTCCAGTGATTTGCTCTTTGTTTGTTCCCCAAAGGGAGCAGCACACAGATACTTCCCGGAGCTTTGAAAGGGGAGGGCACATGCCTGCAGGGCAGCAGAGATCTAAACACTGAGCAGAGTGATCAGGGCAGGCATTGTGGGATACTGGGGGAAAGCCAGCTCTGTCCACAAAACAATCAGCAGTGTCTACACTGGTGCACGCGCGAGCGCGCGCTCTCTCTCTCTCTCTCTCTCTCAGGGATGGAATTTTTTTGTCCCATTGTCATGTATATGCTCTTTTTGTTGTTGCCAAAAGGCAGTTTTTGGCCACAAAACTTGCCAGTGTAGACAAGCCCTCAGTAAGGAGAGAAATAAGTATCTTCAAAGTCTTATTGTTTCTTCCTAATGGCCCATCAAGGCTGATGGCCTGTTGTCTGGTGGGTGTCTCCCAAATACACACCCAGTTGTAATTGTTCCATAGTCAATATGTAGATTCAGAACTTCAGAGTCAACTTTAGATTCAGAAATGATCCAGGCACACAAATTGGATAATCGCATTCAGGAAATCAGAACCTTTCCAATGAGACCTTACAAGACCCATCTTGTATATTCACTTCATAACCATATTTCTATGAAGAATATGGGGTGTAACGTCACAGCCCCTTGCGGTTTGCATAGTGCGGGGTAGATCTAATTCACCCTTTTGCATGTTTCTCTTTCAGATAGTCCCTGGACTACCTTGATGCTCCCTGGAAAAATGGAGATGGCAGAAGAAGGTAGGGGCTGGAACATGACTGACAAAGTGGGTTTGGCCTGGTTTTAGGTTTGTTGCTGTACAGAGAAACTCGGGTAACTTATTCCTGCTGCACTTCGCCAGGCGACTGCTCCATTGGGAGGAGCTTTTAGCGTGTTGGTAGATCTGGAGGTGACCCGTTTGCTTGATCCCCCCTGCTAGCCCCATAACACGACTCTCTCCAGCTGCAAGCGTGTCTGTGCAATCTCATCACGGCTGTCCTTGTACCCAGAAAGGGGCGGGGCCCAGTAACCTGACCGAGGGGCGGTTTGGGGCTGCCTGAGAGACTCAGGACAAACATGAGCAGCACCAAACTGAGAGAATGGACTACTGGGAAATCCGATTGATGGGCTGCTTTGATTAAAACGTCCAGGTGTGCGAGGGTCCCCTAATGGCGACTGGCCCTGGGATCATTGTGCAGCTCTACAAGCCCAGGTGTCATGATTCTGGGCTTGATCCTGGTCTTTCCTCAGTGGAATGCTATTGCCTTCGATGCCATTGCTCCTGATTTACACCAGTGCAAGTGGCAGCAGAATCAGGGTCCTGGTGAAAGTGGGATTCAGTTCCTGGCTCTGCACAGACTTTGTGGGACCTTGACAAGTCACCTAGGGCTGGAGCTCTGGAGGTGGAGGTCTGCCACTCAGCGACTTCCGCGATGGCTGTGGGGGCTCAGCACCTCTGAGAATCAGGGGCCAGGTGCACAGTGGCATAGATTGATGTAATTCCACTGAAGTCAGTGGTGCTGCTTCAGTCTGCCCCAGGCCCTGAAACTCTTTGCCTTACTCCTAGCTAGTGTCCCCATGTGAACTTTGATACCAAGTCGTTGGACGCCAGATAAGTTCTCTTGATTACACAAGAATGGCTATACTGGGTCAGACCCATGGGTCACCCAGCCCAGTATCCTGTCTTCTGACAGTGGCCAATGCCAGGTACTTCACAAGGTATTTATTGAGCGATCCGTCCCCTGTTGTGCAGTCCCAGCTTTGGGCAGTCAAAGTTTTAGGGACACCAGAGTATGAGGTTGTGTCCCTGCCCATTCTGGCTAATAGCCATTGATAGATCAGTTCCTAGATAATAGGTCCATCTCTTTTGTGAACCAAGTTTATGATTTTGGTCTTCACAACATCCCCTAGCAAGGAGTTCCACAGGTTGACTGTGCGTTGTGTGAAGAAAAATTCCTTTTGTTTGTTTTAAACCTGCTGCCTATTCATTTCATTTGGTGACCCCTAGTTCTTGTGTTACAAGAAGGGACAAATAACACTTCCTTATTTACTTTCTCTACACCAGTCATGATTTTATAGACCTCAATCATATCCCCCCCCTTAGTCGTCACTTTTCCAAGCTGAAAAGTCCCAGTCTTATTAACCTCTCCTCATACAGAAGTTGTTCTATGCCCCAAACTCTTTTTGTTGCTCTACCAAATTCACAGTCCATTTCATGGTCATAGGATTTCAAAAATCATAAATGTCACAATTTCAGCTATTTACATCTGAATGTTCATGGTGGTGTAATTGTAGGGGTCCTGACCCAAAAAGGAGTTGTGGGAGGGAAGGGTCGGGGGCGTCACAAGGTTATTGTAGGGGGGTTGCAATACTGCTACCCTTGCTTTGCACTGTCTTCAGAGCTGGATGGCCGGTGAGCGGTGGCTGCCCCTCTCTCTGTCATCCACAATGACTCCAAGATCTTTCTTGAGCGCTAACAGCTAGTTTAGGCCCCATCGTTTTGTATGTATAGCTGGGATTCTGTTTTCCAATCTGCATTACTTTGTATTTATCAACATTGAATTTCATCTGCCATTTTGTTTTCCAGCCATCCAGTTTAGTGAAAACCTAAATTCCCTCTAAGCCAGTGGTTCTCAAACTTTTGTACTGGTGGTCCCTTTCACACAGCAAGCCGCTGAGTGCAACACCCCCCACCCCTAATAAATTAAAAACACTTTTTTAATATATTTAACACCATTATCAATTGTGGAGGCAAAGCGGGGTTTGGGGTGGAGGCTGACAGCTCACGACCCCCCCAGGTAATAACCTTACAACCCCCTGAGGGGTCCCGACTCCCAGTTTGAGAACCCCTGCTCTAAGCTGCGCAGCTCCGTAGCAGCCTATTAAGCGCAGCTCAGGCTGCAGCAGGGAGAGATGCCCCAACCCAGCCCGGCCCAGACCTGCGGCAGCCAGGTGAGAGGCGCCCCTCTCCCAGCCCAACCCCGGCCCGGACCTGCAGCGGCGGGGTGAGAGGCGCCTATGCCCCAGCCCTGGAGCTACTGCGGCAGGAAGAGGCACCTCTCCCCCCCCCCCCCCAGCCCAGGTGCTGCCACTGGGAGAGAGAGTGGGGTGGGAGTCCTCTCTCCCTGCCGTAGCCCCAGGACAGCCTGCACCCCAAACCCTGCACCCCCAGCCAGAGCCCTCATCTCCCTGCACCCCAGCCCTGAGCCCCTCATCCCTGGTCCCACCCCAGAACCCTCATCCCCAGCTGGAGCCCTCCTCCCCCTGCACCCCAACCCTCTGCCCGAGCCCTGAGCCCCCTCCCACACTCTGAACCCCTTGGCCCCACCCCCGCCACATGAATTTTGTTATGTGCACTAATATGGCAGTGATGTGTGGGGAAAAATTAGAGGGAACACTGGTGAGAACCCTTTGTAATTCTTCCCAGTCAGCTTTAAACTAACAATTTTGTATCATCTGCAAATTTTGCCACCTCACTGTTTGCCCCTTTTTCCAGATCATTTATGAATATGTTGAATAGGGCTGGTCCCAGTACAGACCCCTGCCTGGGGGACACCACTATTTACCTCTCTCCATTCTGAAAACTGACCATTTATTCCTACCCTTTGTTTCCTATCTTTTAACCAGTTACCAATCCATGAGAGAACCTTCCCTCTTATCCCCTGACAGCTTACTTTGTGTAAGAGCCTTTGGTGAGGGATCTTGTCAAAGGCTTTCTGAAAATCCAAGTACCCTATATCCACTGGATCCCCCTTGTCCACATGTTTGTTTGACCCTCTCAAAGAATTTAGTACATTGGTGAGGCATGATTTCCCTTTACAAAAGCCACGTTGACTCTTTCCCCCCTCCACCCCCCAACATATTGTGTTCATCTCTGTGTCTGATAATTCAGCTCTTTGCTGTAGTTTCAACCAATTAACAATGGATCAATATTTCTCTCCAGATATAAAATTTATCACCGATGAGAAGTTTGACTTTGGTCTGTCTTCTCCTTCAGACAGGTAAGATTGAAGGGCCAGAACCTCGGCTGGTGTCAGTCAATCTGTCAGTGAAGCCAACAGCTGAATTACACCAGTAATTACTACTATCCATTCCCCTTAACATTTTCTGTCTCTGTGCACTGAAGGGCCCTCCCAGGTTTCTGATCACGCCGATGGCGCTGAGTAGAAAGCCTGCTAGGAGGGCAGAGCTCTGTCCATGTCCCTCCCGCCTCACTCCACGCTGGCAGGTTGTCGGGCCTTGTGGCTCTGGGAACCTGCCACAGGAGGAGTGAGAAAACTGGGCTTGCGGTGCTTCGGCCTTAACTTGACAAAAAAGCTATGCCTGGCCCCTCATATCCTTGACAAACATGGTGGGATTCAGCCACAAGCATCCCTCTGGGCCAGCTGCTCTCCTGGGGTCTGACCCTGCCAACATGGAAGCAGACCTCCTGCCTTTGCTGGGACCAGTCGTGGGCGGACAGTTACTGATGCACGCGCAGGGTCAGGCCCTCGAGTGATAAATCTGATCAGCCGCTGCAAAGCCGTAAAGCTGCCAGGTCAGACACATATGAAGGGCAGGGCAAGTCCCACCCAGGCGGGTCAGCCAGGTTCTGACTGGTTCCAGTTAGTAACCAAGGTGCAGCTGGAAAGAGGAAATACTTCCCTGCCTCTGGCTGTAGCCTGAGCCATGCGGAGCTGGGTAGTCTCTGCTCCATCCGGGCTCTGGTAACCGTGGCTTTGCCCCCACAGCCAGGAGGAGGAGCGTGTCGAGGAGGAGGAGCTCCGGCACGTTGACAGGGGTGTGGCACAAAGGCTCGACCTGAACGTGCAGCAGAGGGAGGGCGCCAGAGAGTGCCTGGCCCGATGGAGCCCGCTGAGTCCCGAGAAGCTGGAGGAGATCGTGAAAGAGGCCAACCGGCTGGCCGTGCAGCTGGAGAGATGCAGCCTGCAGGAGAAGGAGAACGCCAGCTCCGGGGCGCTGGGTCCAGCCGGAGAGCCCCTTATGCCTGCGCGGCTCCCGCACAAGGAGCGGGCAAGCCCCCGGAGCCCCCGGCGCGAGACCTTCGTGGTGAAGAACAGCCCTGTCAGGGCGCTGCTGCCCACCGTGGAGCCAGGAACGCCCCTCCCCATGGGGAAAAGCCCCTCGCCATGTGCTAGAGCAGCGCTGACTCCCCCCCGCCTCCGACACAAACTGGGCAGCTGCTCCGCTGGCAGCGAACGGCTCCGTAAGAAATCCACCCCCAGCAAGGGCCCTGCTCTGTCGCCCACAAAGAGACCTCAGAGCAGCAAGAAGGTAGATGGGCTGCTGAGAGGGGGAGGTGCTGGGGGCCTGCGCGGGGCTCTGTCCTTCATGGCCAGCTCTGGCAGGTGAGGGGTTAGTCTGGAACTCAACCCCCCTCCCCCCCCTTCCTGCCAGAAGGGTGAAGGAGCGTTCTCTCCCATCCACCGCGAACCTCCTGATCTGCTGCTCCGTGTCTGAGTCCCGGTGCCTTCCTGGCGCTGCACAACGCTCATGCCAGGACCCAATGCTTGTAAATTTCTCTACTGCCCACAGTTCCCAGTAGCAGCCATGAAACTGACCACAGGTGTCTACTTTCAAACTGCAGGCACCTGCGAAGAGCTTTGAGCAGCACCAGCAGCACCGGCCCAGTCTGTCTGCAGACTCAGGCAGGCAGCGCTGCACCCAGGTCAAGTGAGGGAGGTTTGGCCTCCCAAGCATACAATCAAGGAACTCTAGTTCAACAAGCGAAAACTTTAAATTCTGCCTAAACAACTGGCTTTGACCCAGCCCTTCCCTGACGGAGGCCTCCTGTTTGTCCATAGCAAGCCATGACTTTCCCGCCATGCAAAGTGCTGTCCAAGAGCAAAGTATTTATCAGTTTTCCCTCCTGTAAAGTGGAGCCAGTCCCTTGGCATGAAACATTCACCTCTTGGTGTCCTCAGGAGGTTGGGATGCCTCCTGCTGGCCCTGGGGCTGAAAAACCAGGGCAGTGAGCTGAACTGGGGCATCCCATGTGGCAGCCAGAGCAGGAGCTGGGCTTGTGGCAGTGCCTCTGGGGGAACTGTTTTTGAATGAACCGAGCCTGCGGGTGTGCAGGCAGCAGGTGCTAACGTGTAGGAACCCGTGTGGGGCATCGGGTGTGGGCTCTCTCGTGTAACTTAAGGGTGCCCAGTCCCTGAGCTCACATCGCTGCTGGGCTGTCGGGATTCCCAAGTTGAGTGGAGCTGGGCCAGGTCAGCACAGGGGTGGGGGACCTCTCAGGAGTACCGAGGGGCTGCAGGGAGGGGTGGGGGCCCAGTGGGGGTTGCTGTCTCCTATGCCCCAGTGCGGCTCTAAGGAGGGCCCTGTGCTGCTACCCGGGGCAGTCGTTCAGATGGAATCTAAAACCAAGGCCCTGGCCACTTGTGGGTCTTAAAGATGCCCTGGCAACAGGAGTGTGACCTCCAGCATGTTCTGCCTCCTGAACTCCCACAGAGCTACAGCTGGAGACAGTATCTCTCCCCCCACCACCCCCACCCACCCAATCCTCTGCTGCTGCTGTGGAGCCTTGTCCCGCCCCCCAGAGGTGACTGCCTGACCCCCCAGGTTATTGCTATGTCAGTTTGAAGACTGCAGTGTGCTTTGGGGTTCCGGTCGCTAGGGAGAGGCAGGTGTCTGATCACCGCTTCACCTCGCTTTATCCCTCTTGCCGCATTAGCTGAGCCTCCAGGACCCGCCCCACAGCCGTGCGTCGCCCACAGCGGGGAGGAGAGAACTGATGGGCCCCAGGTCGTCCCCCCCCCGGCCCCGCCCTGCACACCAGCCCTCGCCGCCCCGCAGGAGAGCACAACCACTTCAGGAAGCAAGTGCAGGTAACTAGGCTTCCGAGCAGACTGCTGAGCACGGGGTTGGGGGGCTGATCCTGCTCGCTTTGCCCTCTGTGCGGGGCATGCCGTGCAGCGGCAGCATGGGATTGGGGGGTCTGCACCCCTGTGTGCCACCGAACCGGGCCCTGCACCGTCTAGCACGTAGTGGGCACTGGGGGCAGCATGGGCCCATGCAGAGGGGGAGAGGCCGATGCCTCCCAGGTTCATCAGTAGCAGATCGGCTGCGCTGCCCCTCTGCCTTTGTGGGGAGGATTCGGGATCCCAGGGTATAGACGTCGCAGGCAGGATGTGTCCCCGAATGGCCGTGTGTTTGCAGGTCCCTATTGCTGCCCCTGCCAGAGCCGGCCTCAGGGTGTCTCGCATGAGGTCCCTGGGAATCCACTCCCACCCTCGCACACCCTTCTCATCCAGCAGGGAGCCAGCGCCCCCTAGTGCCCTGCTCTGGGAGGGGGCTCCTTCCAGTGGGGAGAAGAAAACAAAATGGGTTTTTATGCCTGGAAAATAATTGTCATGTGCCAAGCAGGATCGGCTGGCTGGGACTGGGCTGGCCTCCAGCATGGACCAGCTCCAGAGAAGTGCTGCTAGCCCATTCTGCTGAGCCATCGGGGCCAGGGACAAGCCCACGCTTCCCAAGAACCAGCCATCAAATCAGGTCCCTCCAGTAGCCCAAAGAGTCAGCCCCGGATGTCACCCAGGTCTTGAGTTAGCCACTGTGCTTTGTGCCGGCAGTTGTTGGCAGCCACATTTCGTGGCTCTGAGACAGCCTGGTGTGAGGATCTGTCGGGCACCAGGCCTCGAAGTGCTGTGGCTGCAGAGGGGAAAGGGGGTGCAGAATTGGATCTCAGTCACTGTCACCTGCAGCCACTGGCGAGATCGGCTGCTGCCTGGAGTGGGAGCTGAGGGAGGGCAGGGGAAGATGGGGATCGCAGCCGCGGAATCAGGACAAACATGTTCAAGCCCTGGCCCCTTGGTCAGCAATCTGCACTCAGTGATCAGGGGCTGTGGGGGGAGTCCAGGGCCAGGCTCTGGCTTTACAAGCCAATCGGCATCCGGGACTGCGAGCAGGGGCAGTAACTGTGGCGCCTCGGGTGATGGGGGGCTATTGGCAGCCCCAAGGGACTGCGAGCAGGGTGGGGAGGGGTAATGGTGGAGCTCCTGTGGTGGGTAGCAGCAGGGCCCTCCAGTGTCTGGGGGTTGAGGGGGTGGCAGAGCCCCCAAGGGACTGCGAGTGGGGGTGGGAGTAAGGGTGCCCCCCAACCAAGGAAAGGGGGGCATGGGGGGCTCTCTTGGGACCTGCCTGAATTCAGCCTTAATGGCTCCTGCTTTCCTTTCTGCCCCATCAGGTCGGGCTAAGGCCTCCAGGGATAATGCTCCCCAGCTCCCAGCCAGCGCCGGGCCTACCGACAGTGCACACGCCCACCAGACCCAGGCCACGAGCACGGCCGCCCCTGTGCCCACGAGTCGCCGCCTGATGCCCAGCGGCATCCCCAAGCCAGCCAGTCGCAGTGTCGTCCTGAGCAGGGCTGCTGTGTCCGGGAGGCCCAGCCAACCACAGCCCATGGGCCATGGCTCAGCTGGCAGGAGGGTGCTGCCGAGCGCAGCCGGACAGAGAGGTGAGAGCCCCGGGGGGGGGGGGGGGGGGGGCAAGCAGAGCACGTCACTCGCCCCAGGATTGGGGGCTGGGGCAGACCCGCGGGGAGCTCCCGTGTCCTGCTCGCGCTGGGCTAGGACTGGGGCAAGACTCTGCGTTAGCAGGGGGCCAAGGCAGCCCTTCCCTGGGCAATTAGTGCCTCCCCCATAGACGCCACCCCTGAGCCTGGCTGTGCCCATGCCAGCCCCGCCCAGCCCCCCAGAGCAGCCCCACGTCCCCTAGTCCTGCTGGGAGCTGGAGCCGCTTGCAGAGTGTAAACGGGGGGGTGGCCCGCCCCGCCCCCTGGGATCCTGCCCCAGGCTGGAGCTTTGTGGGCACACAAGCTCTAGCTGGGCTGACCCTCCCCCCAGGAGCATGAAAGTGTCTCTGCATTGTTACAATGGTCTAAGCGGTCGGCTCATGCCCTGATGCCCATAGGGTGCCACTTGGTGGCACCTGGAGCTGGATCTCCATCTCCAAGCAGTGATGCTGCCCAGGTTACTGCCAGGTTTGCCAGAACCGATTCCCCAGCCTAGCCCAGGCCCCCGAGCTGCTGGCCAGGAGCCCCAGTGGCCCGGGCCATCTGGTGCTGGAGAGAGATCTCAGCAGCATCCTGTATCCTTGTGCCCTAGAGGGTCAGACGTTCCAGCTGGGCTGGGCTGCGCTTCCTGCTGACTTTTTCCTTTGCCCGCAGGCCCTGGCCCCCAGCGGGCAGCCCCTCCAGGCAGCAGGCTGCAGCCGCCCCGGAAGGTGACCTTGCCCAGCTCTCTGAGGTAAAGCTCTCCCACTGTGTGGGGTGTGAGCCATACAGGAGCAGAGCTGCAGATCAGAGCAATCCCTGAGAGCGGTTTGCCCCAGGGCTGGCGCCACCTGCAGGCTTCCTACATAACTGCATGGACACTTCAGGAGCAAAGCTGCCCGTCAGTGAGAGCAGAGTCCTTGCCTGTGGCCAGGCCTAGGTTGCAGCCACCTCGCTGCAAGATTCCTGTGGCAGAAGCTGTCCGTCTCGCCCTGTGTGTTCTGCAGCCCGTCAGTAGCTGTCTTGTTGATTAACCCTACAGCCATTTGTCCTCCCCGCAGGCCTGGGGCTGCTCCCTGAGAAATCACTTTGGCTTTGGCCCAGGATCCCCCAGCGCTAAGGGCCCAGCACCCCCAGTTGAGCCAGGTTTGCAGAAGGGCTCTGCATGGTGGGTGTTGAGCTCTCTAGGAAACCTGGATCCATGTCGTCCCAGCACATGGGCTTTGGTCTTTAATCTTCCTCCCCCCTGGTCATCTGCGCCCATTGATGGATGTCTGACACCCCCAAGTCCATCTGGCCTGCCTCACTCGGCTTCCTGCCCTGACACTGGACTGCGATAAAACGGTTTGGGACCAGACACCGCCGAGACCCCGATCCTCCTCATGCTGGCAGAACCAGACTGACCCTTCACCTGCCTGCGGGGCATTGTCTTGCTGTGCCCGGGCATCCATCAGCAGCACATGCCAGCTTGGAGGACACAGGAGAACTCAGGACCGCCACCTGCTAGGCTGGCAGCCTGAACTCCCCAGTTTTGAGCCTCTGGAGTGAAGGCGCTTTGCAGGGTCCTGGTTAGTTTTACTTTGCTTTTTAGATGAATTAGTGGGAAATGCTGAGCTTGTTCCGTGCATGTGGACCATGCTGGCCTCGCCTGATCTCATATGGCGGCTGCCTCCCTACGTGTTTAGTGGTTATAGATGGAGCGGGCCAGGAAACGGGGCTTCCCTGGAAAATCAAAATCCAAAATAGTTTGATTCTGAAATGCTGCCGCAGTGCCTTGTGGGAGTTGTAGTTCAGGTGTCTTGTGCCCCATTGTTCTCTAAAGGTTAAGCGCCCTGGTCAGACTACATCTCCCATGGTGCACCATGGAAAGGGGAAGCAGTGCCTCATGAGAATTGTAGTTTGGGTGCCTCACACTCCCAATCTCTGTGTGCCAGGCTCCCTGATCGGATTCTGCCTCCATTACTTGTTCTGGCCTGGCATTTGCCATCATGCATGGCCTCCTCTCACCAAGAGGAGAGACCATGGGACATGATGGGAAATGTCTCAAAACTATATTACAGTTGGAAAAGGTACAGAAAAGGGCAACAAAAATGAATAGGGGCATGGAACAGCTTCCATCTGAGAGATTAAAAAGACTGGGACTGTTCAGCTTGGAAAAGAGACGACGAAGGGAGGATATGATAGAGGTCTATAAAATCATGACTGGTGTGGAAAAAGTAAATGAGGAAGTGTTATTTACTCCTCATAAAATAAGAACTAGGGGTCACCCAATGAAATTAATAGGCAGCAGGTTTAAAACAAACAAAAGGAAACATTTCTTCACACAGCGCACATTCAACCTGTGGAACTCCTTGCCAGACGATGTTGTGAAGGCCAAGACGATAACAGGGTTCAAAAAAGAACTAGGTAAGTTCATGGAGGATAGGTCCATCAATGGCTATTAGCCTGGACGGGCAGGGATGGTGGCCCTAGCCTCTGTTTGCCAGATGCTGGAAATGGGTGACGGGATGGATCACTTGATGATTCCCTGTTCTGTTCATTCCCTCTGGGGCACCTGGCATGGGCCACTGTCGGAAGACGGGATACTGGGCTAGATGGACCTTTGGTCTGACCCAGTAGGGCCATTCTTATGGTCTTAGCCTTGCCAGGGAGCCCAGGCAATAGAGGACAACAGGTGCATGAGGCACCACGACTGCATTTCAGAATCAAAATACTTAGTTTTGGGGTGAGTTTCTCAACAAAAACTGGAAAATTTCTTTGGAAATTAGAAACACTTCATCCCAGGCTCTGTAACTGGGGCCTGAGCCTCGGAGAGGCCCCTGGAGGTAGTATCCGAGCCGAAAGTGGCTCAGCTGATCTGGGGCCCATGTTCGTGGGAGCCACCTGGAGCCACCTGAGGCCCGATCTTCAGAGGGGCTGCAGGTTCCCAGCTGTTCGGGAAAATCTCCCCCTGCTTCAGGTGGGTCTGCAAACACTGGTGCTGGTGTGGCACTGAAATGCTGTGAAGTGAGCCTCCCGGGGCAGCTGGCCCCAGCTACCTGGCACAAGCGTTGTTAAAAGAGGAGCTATTTTACTCTGTTTATGGGCATTGAAACACTAACGCTTGCAGGAGGGCTCGGCTCCGTACCTGACTCTCTCTCTTTAATACACTATTTTTAAACAAAGCTGGTGGCTGCTGGTCGCTTTCACGCAAGGCAGCGGCTGGGCTGGGGAGAGAACTGAGCAGGGCCCTGGCAAGCAGCGTCCAGCCCTGTGGAGAGGCCCGTCCCGGGCAGCCTGCTGTGGGAGCTGGATCTCTGGCTCCCTTTCCTTGCAGAGTAACCCCCTTTGCGGACCTGGGAGAGTCGGGCCCAGGGCATTAACGCATGTAGGGAGCTGCTGGGGCTGCGCTGGTGCCTTGTCACCCAGCATGTGTGCTCCCGCCAGCAGAGCAGCTCCTGTGTAATTGTCGCCTTCCAGCCCGGGCAGAGGAGCAAGTTCAAGCCAGATGAGCTCAGCCCCTCCAGCAGGTGCTAGGACACCCTCCTCCCCCCCCCCCCCCCCCCTGAGCCTTGGGGTGCTGCTGCTCCAGCTCCATTGCACCAGCTCAGCTGGGGCGTGGGGCTTCCCTGCCCCCACCCTGACATCACCTCTTCTGGCAGCCCAGTGGGGGCTGGGCATGGGGGCCCTGTGCAGGGTCACTGGGGTCTTTCCATGGGAGTCAGGCGGCTATAGGTCAGTCCTAGGGACTTTCCTGAGGTCACCCAGTGAGCCTGCATCGGGCAGAGGGGGCAGGCCAGGCCGGAGACGCCAACCCCACCCACACCAATCCCTCCCCTGCCTGCTTCCTCCCACCACACCACCCCCACCTGTGCTGACCCCTCCCCTGCCTGCTTCCTCCCACCACACCACCCCCACCTGTGCTGACCCCTCCCCCACACCCAAATTGCTACCTACAGACCCCCTCCTCCACAACACCCCACACCTATCCCTGCAGCACACTGAGGGGTCAGGGGCTGTTCCCCTAGCAGAGCTGCCCCATCCCCAAGAAACACCCCCAGGTTCTCTCCCCCTGGGAGCAGGCCTCACTCAGCACTTCCTGTGCTGCACTGCCAGCCAGGGCTGCCCAGCTCTGCTGCAGTGTGCCAGGCACTGGGGGGTGGGGGAAAACTCACACTGGGCCCCTCTTCTCAAAGCCCCACTCCTGGGCCAGGCAGAGGGCTTTGGTGGCTAGGACATGAAGGAAAAGGGGTGGAGAGGGTGGGTCAGCAGCAGGAGGCAGGGCCCCCCCGCCCCTCCACGGGCAGGGGAGCAAATTCAAGTCAGATGAGCTCAGCCCCCCCCCCCCCCCCCCGGCAGGTGCTGCTGCTCCGGCTCCATTCCACCAGCTCAGCAATGCGTGGGGCCTCCCTGCCCCCACCCTGGCATCATCTCTTCTGGCAGCCCAGTGGGGAGCCAGGATTGGGGGCCCTGATTAGGGCCACTAGGGTCTTTCCATGGGAGTCAGTGGGCTATGGCTCAGTCCTAGTGACTTTCCTGAGGTCACCCAGTGAGCCTGTAGCACAGGTGGGAGCAGAACCCAGGAGTCCTGGCGCCTATGACCCTGCCCCAAACTCAACCCCCTGCGGAGCCTGGCCCAGAACCCAGGGACCTTCCTTGGCTCTGCTGTGACCCCCTGGGGTGCACCCAGCAGGGGGAAGAAGCTCCAGCATTGGCCAAAGTAGCCTCTCAGCCAGGACTGGGTTTGAATTGACACAGGCCAAGTCCTGCAGTAAAACAATCCACCTGGGCTGTGCACTCGGCAGAATTGTCACTGGATCCCCCCAGCAGGCCCCATTCGTTGGAGGGGGCTCTGGCAGCAGGGTGCCTAGGCAAGCCTGGGTCTAGCTGATGCAGGGCTTTGGGGACACAGTGGTGAAGGTGGGGTAACCAGAGGGGCCTGACCCCAGGCCAGTGGACCAGGGGCTGGGAGCAGAGCCAGGGTGCTGCCTCGTGCTCTACAGATCCTGCCCCCCCCCCCAGCACTGAGCTAACGGGGCTGTCACGTGTGAGCAACAGGGCGGCATCCCGGCCTGAGCCCCCGGGGCTCTCACAGCAGCTGAGCCCATTTATGCCGTCTGAGGCTGGGTCAGAGCATCCCTGATCCTCAGCTACCCGCCTTCCCCCTGCAGCAGGTGGCCATGAGCCGAGGGCAACGAGCAGCCAGGTAGAGAGAGGTGCGTGTGTGTGCGTGCGTGCTGCTTGGGGGGTTAGGGCCAGAGCCCGGGGGTCGCTCCTCACACGGCTTTGCCCAGTCGGCCCCAGAGCATGTGGCTTCACGCAGGAGGCCACAAGTCGGGGCTCAGCTGTTCTTCACAATGCAACAGCTAAACAAACCCCAGACCCAGCATAGCTGGGTCCAGGGGGCCACAAAACCAGCATGGAGCTGACCAAGGGCTGGGCCTGTCCCTGTCCCCCTGCACCACTTGTTCTTGGTGGGAGGCAGAGCTGAGGTCCAATGTGGGCCCAAGTGATGGGGGGCATCCTTGGGGCAACACACAAGGGTAATGCCTCGGGCCTGGCCGGTCTCATGGCACAGGACAGCTCCCCCTTATGCCCAGCAGTTGGGCCCTGCCTGGCTTCACCCAGCCCAGCCATGGAGCTGGTCAAGCCCCCAAAGTGGGATCTGGGATTCTTACCCCTCCCCCATCAATAACCCCCATTGGTGGGACCATGCCCCTCCTGAGACCCCAACAGCTCAGCCCTTCAGTGCCTGCTGGGGGATGCGGGACCTGGCTCAGTGCGGGGAGGATTTTAGCAGCAGCAGGACCAAATTGCAACTTTAAAAATAAAACCCCAGGAAGGGTTCAAACCCGCAGACTCCTCGCTGGCCTGGGCACCACCGCGAGCGCCCAGCAGGTTGGGGGGGGCCTCCTTCGTGCAGCTCTGGGAGGGGCTGAGTGCCTGCCCTCAGAGAAAAGCATCCCACACTGGGTGCCCCCAGATCCCTTGCCCCCCACTGGCTCAAACCCCGCTGCGGAATGACACTGCAGCACACGGGTTGGGGTCAGGCTGGTTCTTTAAATAAAAAAGCGTCCAGCAAGCGCCATCAAATTAACAATTACACCAGAGTCAACAGCGGTGTCATGTGTCCGCCCCCCTCTTCCAGCACCTCCCCATCGATCTGCAGCAGAGACAGGCTGGCCGCGGCCCAGGGGCTGGGGACACGTATCAAAAAGCACTTTCCAAAAGTCCTGTTGGGTGCCCCTTGGGCCAGCGCTGGCAGGGGGCGTAGAAAACGAAGGCTTTGAGGCAGAAAGGCAGGTGTGGCAAGGCCCTCGCCCGGTGGCGCGGGAGCCCCTCATTCACTCAGCATTGGGGGGGTTGTTAGCCCTCCCCCTTTGTTTTGTGTGTGGCGGCGGGGGGGGGGTTTGTCCACAATGATCACAGCCTGGCTGATGCAGCAGCAGGGGGTCTCACCTCTCCCATCAGCCTTGGCTAAGGGCCTGGCAACCCCCCCACCATAGCCAGCTTTAAGGGCTTGACCCTATAGCAGTCCAGGAGCGTCTTTCCTTCCCCCTCCCCCCCCCCCCCATGGGCACCTGCCCCAGACTGCCAAGCTGGGGACTGCTGCTGTCGCTTGCCACAGGTGCAGACCATGGCCCTGTCTGTGGGGCCCTTCCCTCACCCAGCTGCTCCAGATGCTCTGCAAAGCCACCCCCAGCCACCTGCACCCTGCCCCGATCCCCGGGGCATCATGCAGCACAGCAGCACTGCTGGGCATGGTACGGGCACGCCATGCAGCACCATGCCAACTCTGGAGACACAGGAGCGTTCCAGGCCCAGCACCACCATGGCAGCGTGTTCAGGCCTGGGGCCAGATCACTGTGGGGCCAACCCAGCCCCCGCTCATGTTCCCACACCTGGTCAGGCCTGGGGGGGCCACAGTGAGATCCCTGGGGTCTGGGCCAGCAGTAGCTGGGGCACTTGGCCCTCTGCCAGGCAGCCCCCCGTGGCAATGACCAACCCCAGGGCTGTTTGGGGGGGGGAGGGGCATGCCAGGCCTCATTGGTGGGGCAGAATAGGGGCATCCAGCACAGGGGCCCAGTGGCACTCGAGCCAGTGCTGCACCCCAGGCATCCAGTCCCATCGCGAGTGGTTTTGCACGGCGACATCTGTCCGGTCAGCCATGTGCCTGGAGCTGTGGCGTGGCCAGCATAGGGCTCAGCGCATTCACCGGGAGCCAAAGTGCAGCCAGTCAAGTACATCCATGGTCGCGGCCCCTGCCCTGCTCAGCACCAGCCAGCAGGGGGCTGCATTGGGCACAAAAACCTTGGTGGGTCGAGGAAGCGCCCTGGGTCCTTTCACTACTCATTGACGGGCCAGTGGGGCACCTGGCAGGAGCATGGGGCGGTGCAGCTTGTGCCCCAGGTAGGGGCCCTGTCATCTGGTCTCCGGGAAGGAGAGGCCCCATCGGCTGGTCCCCAGGGCAGAGGGGCCTCGTCTGTTGGCGGCTGGTTCACGGGGCAGAGGGGCCCTGTCGGCTGGCAGCTGGTCCCTGGGATGGAGGGGCCCCATCGGCTGGTTCCCGGGGCAGAGGGTCCCCATCAGTTGGCGGCTGCTCCCCAGGATGGAGGGTCCCCATTGGCTGGCGGCTGGTCCCGAGGATGGAGGATCCCCATCGGCTGGTTCCCGGGGCAGAGGGGCCCCGTCGGTTGGCGGCTGGCCCCAGGGCAGAGGGACCCTGGCAGCTGGCGGCTGCTCCCCAGGATGGAGGGGCCCCATCAGCTGGCAGCTGGTCCCCGGGCTGGGACAGCGGGGGCCCCATTGGCTGGTAGCTGGCCCCCGGGGCAGAGGGGCCTTGTCGGCTGGGCCCCGGGGGCCCGCTCAGATGGAGGTCTCGTCGCTCCTGCTCAGTGATCAGACACAGACCGAGGGGGGAACAAACACACAGATGTATGGTCATGAGCAGCTGGACCGGGCCCCCGGCAGGCTGGCCAGGCGGGCGGCAGAGCCACATGGCGCGCATGTTAATGGAGGAAATTAAAGAACAGAAATCTGAGCGGTTGGGGGCGGGAGACAGAGAGGAGAGGTGGGGGGTTAGTGCGAGTGGAGAAGGCAGTGGAGGAGTTAGAGCAGGCGAGCGCCCCTGCAGGATCTTACCCCACACCCCGAATCGGCCCTGCCCCCTCGCGGACCAGGACTCCCGGCTCGGAGCGCTGGGCCAAGCCCCTGGCCGGTTGCTCAGGATGGGGCAGGCTCCCAGCGGCTGCGGACAGCTCAGCCCGTCCTGTGACTCGCAGGAGGTGGCCGAACCCTGCATGGAATTGGGGATGGGGGGGAACTGAGGCTCCGGCTCCGCAGCCCAGTCCAGGACTTGGGATTCACCCTGGCGGGGGGGCAGGATCCAGGCCCAGAGCGAGGGCAGAGCCATGGGGGCACTAGGTCAGGGGAGGAGCCGTCTGGGGGGCGGAGCCTGGTGGGTTTGAATGGGCACATGCACCTCCTGGGGTGATGGAGGCTGACGCCAGCGCTGTGCGGGGGGAGGTTGGGGTGCCGAGGGAGTAGTTCCACAGCCTTCCCCCACAGCCAGATCCCGGGCAGGGCTGTGGCACTGGCTGCCCTGCAGGTGGGCGCCAGGAGGGGTCAGTGGCAGGCCGGGATAGTGGCCTGCCCCTGCCCTGCTGAATCCGGAGGGTCTCCAGGCAGCACCTTGGCAGCGGACTTGGCCCCAGGCACCTACTCACTCGGAGCCGGAGGAGTCCTCGTCCACCGTGCCGGCCTTAATGCTCATGGCGATGGGCGTCACCCCGTTGAGCTGCTCCTGCAGCGTCTGGCGGGGCCGCGGCAGAACCCTGCCCCCCCGGCTGCCCTCGCTGCCCGTCGAGGAGCCGCGTGATGCCACCGTGCCTGGCGGGGGGGCCGAGAGCTCACTGGGTACAGGGCGGATGCTGTTCTCGCTTATGGTGGGGAGGCACTTCTTCTTCAGGATCCCTGCGGGGGGAGTTGGGGGGCCGTGAGGCTGGGGCGGGGAGAGATGGGAGGGGCCGTGAAGCCAGGTGGGGGGGGCCATGAGGCTGAGGCAAGGGGAGATGGGAGGGGCCGTGAGGCTGGGGCGAGGGGAGATGGGAGGGGCCCTGATGCTGGGCGGGGGGAGATGGAAGGGGCCGTGAAGTCAGGTGGGGGGGGCCGTGAGGCTGAGGCAAGGGGAGATGGGAGGGACCGCGAGACTGGGGCGGGGACAGATGGGAGGGGCCGTGAAGCCGGGGCAGGGGGAGGTGGGAGGGGCCATGAGGCCGGGGCGTGGGAGATGGGAGGGGCGTGAAGCCGGGAGAGGAGAGAGGCCGTGAGCCCACGGCATGGGGAGAGGAGAGGCCGTGAGGCTGGGGCGGGGGGAGATGGGAGGGGCTGTGAAGCCGGGGCGGGGGGAGATGGGAGGGGCCGTGAGGCCGGGTCGGGGGAGATGGGGGCATGTGGCTGGGACAGAGAGAGATGCTCGGGGCTTGCAGCTGGGGCGGGGGTGATGGGGTTCCTGCCCTGTGCCACGCTGCAGATGGAGGAATCGCCCCATGGGAGCAGAGCCGGCCCATCCAGCCTGGGCTCCCAGATCCTGCAGCCAGCGGGACCGGAGCAGCTCCTGCGGCTTTGCCAGGCTCGCCTCACCCGCAGCGCCTGCCTCTCTGCAGCATTGGTCAGTCCTGGCCTGGCAGAAGCCTGCGACTACCAGCTGCCACGTGGGGCCAATGCCACCCGGCGAAGGACTGGAGAAGCCACGCCAGGCTCTGCTGTGTCTATAGGGGAAGCTTTGAGGACCCTCTAGCCTAAGGTTGCCATATTTAAACAGTGAAAAAAGAGGACACCCCACGGGGTCCCAGCCCCGCCCCAACTCCGCCCCTTCCCCCACCCCTGGCTCCGCCCCTTCCCCGCCCCAACTCCGCCCCTTCCCCCACCCCTGGCTCCGCCCCAACTCCGCCCCTTCCCCACCCCCATTCCAACCCCTTCCCCAAAGTTCCCGTCCCAACTCCACCCCCTCCCCTGAGCACCCCGCATTCCCCCTCCTCCCTTCCATACCCCTGGCTCCAGCTGCTGCTGCACTGGGGAAGTTGCTTCGGCCCCCGCCACGGTGGAGAGCGGCTGGAGCCAGGAAAGTTGAAGCCCAGGGAGGAGGCGGCTACACGCTCGGATGCCGCCGCCGCCTCCGTGCCCCGGCAGATCGGGGGAGTTGTTAGTTTTGGCTTTGCTGCAGCCACTCGCACTCGGGGTCCCCTTTCCATGCCTCCCTATTTTCCCGGACACGTTCGGCTTTTTGGAAATTCCACCTGGACGGGGATTTGAGGACCAAAAAGCCGGACATGTCCGGGAAAATACGGACGTATGGTAACCCTACTCTAGCCCCTGGAGCACCCCACCCCCACTCAGTGGTATCTGTGGAGGACCCCTGCCCTGCACAGCACCCTCCTGCCAGCCTTGCAGTGCAGTGCTGGGCCCCCACCCCGGGGTGGGGGGCTGCTGGGTTCTCCGCTTACCTTTCTGGGGCTGGGCAGTGGGGTTGGGTAGCGGAACCAGCACGTTCTTGTCCAGGGCCTCCCCGTTCTCCCTGGGTGCCTCCTCCGGGGGTCCCAGCCACACCTGCTCTGCGGCCGGCTCCACCCACAGCGTCTCGGGGCCGGCGTGCCCATCGCTCTCGCTGGCCGTGGTCACAAACTCCCCTGGCCAGTAGGGCTTGCCGTGGGCCGGCGGGTTATCCACTGGGGAAGAGCACAGTGAGCCGGGGACCCTGGAGCCAGCTCCCCACCACCCCGGGGCCACTCCTGCTCACACCGGGCAGGCGAGGGGAGGTCAGGCACCCAGCGTGGGGCAGGCAAGGGGAGGGCAGCACCCAGCGTGGGGCAGGTGAGGGGAGGGCAGGCGAGGGGAGGGCAGCACCCGGCGAGGGCAGGGCAGCACCCGGCATGGGGCAGGTGAGGGGAGGGCAGCACTGCGGGTGGGGCAGGCACCCAGGGTTACAGGACAGCCAGGGCAGGGGTAGAAAGGTGCCAGCCAAGAGAGCAGGGCGCTGCCCAGCCCCACGGCTTAGCCGCCTCCCCTCTCAGAACGGGGCTCCCGGGCACTGACCCGCTGTGGGGGCTGCTCCCTCCCCTGCGGGCAGCCCCCAGGTCCCGCCGTTACCTTTGGGGGTGCTGTGTGGCGGCAGCTTCTCGCTGCAGGGGCCCAGCAGGTTCTCCCAGCAGGGCTCCCCCGGGAAAGCCTCGTCCTCGCTGTCCGAGGAGTGGGTGGAGGCATAGGAGCCGCTCTGGTCGTCCTCCAAGGACAAGTCGCTGTCTGAGTCTGTGTCATGCTCTGGGGCAGGGTCACACAGAGAGCTCAGCAAGGTGCCCGTGCCCGCGCCCCCACCCCCAGCCGGGCCAGCTCCCCACTCCAGCCCACCGGCCTGCAGGGCCACTCCCAGCCTAGGGCATAGCCGGGAGGTGGATCCTGGTGCCAGGCTCCAGACACCTCCATTCTGCCCCCGAGCCAATGGCCCCCCCTCCCTCCCCCGAGTGTGGCAGCCACCAGAGGATGCTGTCGCTAGCCGCCCGCCCTGCGTCGCCCAGCAGAGGGCAGCACCGCTCCACCCCTCCTCACCGTTCGGCTGGTCTGTGGCCTCCAGGAAGTGGGCACTGGGGTCCGTCTGCCCACTGGGCACCTGGCAGCTCTTCAGCCCGGACTCCTCCCTGCAAAACACGGCCAGGACGCTAGAGCCACACAGGGCCCGGCCACGCTGGGCTCCCAAGGCCTCCCCCCCCCCACGGCCCAACGCTGCCCCGGGGGACCCTGGCAGGGCGGGCGGTACCTGAGCACGAAGGGGATGTAGCTGTGCTGGCTCTTGCCGGAGTGTACGGTGCTGTACAAGGAGCCCGTGGAGGCACCGAAGGGCGTGTGGTACAGCCGGCCAGCCACATACGTGTTGTTGCAGTTGTAGGCCTGGGGGCAGGGGGCAGAGAACAGGGGGGCAGACAGTGAGTCACTGCTTCCTCTGACACTTCCCACTCAGCGTCCTGCCCCTCCCCTGCCAGCCCAGCCCTGGTGTCCCTCCACCTCTGCCGGTGCCCCTCACTCCCGACCCGCAGCCCCTGCCAGCCCAGCCCTGGGGTCCCCCCACCTCTGCCGGTGCCCCTCATTCCCAACCCACAGCCCCTGCCAGCCCAGCCCTGGGGTCCCCCTAGCCCCCCACCTCTGCCGGTGCCCCTCACTCCCAACCCGCAGCCCCTGCCAGCCCAGCCCTGGGGTTCCCCCACCTCTGCCGGTGCCCCTCATTCCCAACCCACAGCCCCTGCCATCCCAGCCCTAGCCCCCCAGCTCTGCCGGTGCCCCTCACTCCCAACCCGCAGCCCCTGCCAGCCCAGTCCTGGTAGAGATGACGCCGCCCAGGGCAGAGAGCCAGGCCGAGGCATTAGTTACTCCGGCTATGCGGGGCCGGCACTCACTGCGGTCAGGGTGGATTTTGTGGTGAGCGCGGGGTCTGTGCTGTGCTTCTTGCTGCAGCTGAACTTCAGAGCCTTCCTCACGTCCTTGCTGAAGACGATGCAGGCGAGGAAGATGAAGGGGCCCTGAGGGAGGGCGCGAGGGGCAGGTCAGAGCCTGCTGGGACTGAGCTGGGCCGGGAGCCCGAATGGAGCCGGGAGGGTCCATGAGCCAGGCCCCCTGCCCCAACGTGCTGCCACGCTTCCTGCCGGGGGTGATGGCTCTGGGGGCAGGGACCTGCACAGGGCTCCTCCAGAGGGGATCCCTGCGCCGGGCCCAGATCCCCCCCCAGCCATCACAGCGCAACCCCGCCCTCCGCACCATGGTGTGAGGCCAGCTCTGGGCCAACAGGGCCACGCAGGGCTGCAGGGGCCTCCGGGTCACCTCTACTCAGGCTCAGCTTCTGGGCCAAACTGGGGAGACCCCCGCCCCCGCTGGGAAAAGGCCCCACCCATCCTGGGGGAAGGCCCCGCCCCCTGCCTCACCATACCTGGAAAAAGTTGAAGCCGGCAAAGAGGTAGTGGAAGAGGATGGCGTCGCTGTTGACGGAGAGCAGAGCCAGGAGCCATGTCGCGCTAACCAGCAGCAGCACCAGGAATGCCGCACGCAGCCCCGACCTGCGCCGGGCAGAGGGGTCAGGCCAGGCCAGAGATGCCGACCCCGCCTGCACCGATCCCTCCCCTGCCTGCCCACACCACCCCGCCTGCACCGACCCCTCCCCCGCCCACACCAACCCCTCCCTCCCCCGCCCCCACACCAACCCCGCCTGTGCCGACCCCTCCCCTGCCCGCTCACACCAACCCCGCCCACACTGACCCCTCCCCTGCCCACCCCCACACCAACCCCGCCCCGCACTGACCTCTCCCCCACACCCGAACCGCTACCTACAGACCCCGCTGTACAATACAGCCCCCCTACACACACAACGCCTCACACCCACCCCTGCAGCACACACTGAAGGGGTAGAGGCTGTTCCCCCAGCAGAGCTGCCCCACCCCCAAGAAACACCCCCCAGGTTCCCTCCCCCTGGGAGCAGGCCTCAGTCAGCACTTCCTGTGCTGCCCCGCCAGCCAGAGCTGACCAGCTCTGCTGCAGTGTGCCAGGCACCGGGAGGGGGGGAGGGGGAAGACTCACACTGGGCCCCTCTTCTCAAAACCCCGCTCCTGGGCCAGGCAGGTAGCTTTGGTGGCCAGGACATGGAGGAAGACGCTCATCTATGGGAGGGAGAGGGTGGGTCAGCAGTGCGAGGCAGGGCCCCCCCTGTCCATACCCATGGCCCCCTGCCCCTCCTCACAGTCTGCCCATGTGGCCATAGCGCAGAGCCCAAGGCAGAAGGGGGGATGCGGCTGTCCCGGCAGGAGCCATGGGAAGCAGCCCCCAGGTCAGAGCCCTGGTCCAGCTGGGCTGGGACACTTTCAAGGAATTCATGATAGGGGGAGTTCCCTTCCTGGCTCCGCATGACAGGAGGAATTTGGAGGCCAGTGGGAGGGAGAGCAGCAGGTCTGTATGGCCCAGGTCCTTCCCTCGACCCTCATGGCTCTCCCCAGCAGGGGACCTCAGCGGGGAAACTGAGGCACTGAGAGGCAAAGGGGCCTGTCCCAGGTCAAACAGAAAGTCAGTGGCAGGCTTGGGAAGAGAACCCAGGAATCCTGGCTCCCAACTGCCCTGCTCTAACCAGTAGACTCCCCCCCCCAGCAGGGATAGAATCCAGGAGTCCTGACTCCTAGTCTCCCCCTCCCCAACCTAGAATGAGTGTGTGGGGGGTGGGAAGTGCAGACCACATGGGTGAGTGCCAGGACCCCATCGATGGTGTGTGTGGGGGGGGGCAGTGTGTGCAGTGTGGGTGCAGGTAACGAAGCTGGGGCTGCTCTCTGCAGGATTGACCAGCCGTGCCCGCAGGGGTGGTGGGGGCACCCTATGTGCGGCCCTATGACGTTATTGATATAATCTGGGACCATATAGATCATTGTTGCAACCAAGGTCCTGTAGTGGCACCCAAATCTTGTATAAAGGGGGTCAAATGGGGTGTCTAAGACAAGGTTATGGTTTACTGGTTATGATTATGCTGTCTATATGTGTGTATCAATTCTGTAGTTGAAGTTATGAATATTGGCTCTATACTGTCTGTATTTCAAACTTATGCTATGCTTCTGGGTGACATCCCAGACAAACTGGTGTTAGCTCTGCCTAGCCTGCTTGATGGCCCATTAAGGACCATCAGCTATACAATGGACCCATTGAGAGAAGGCAAATATGCCTTCAGACTCAGCAAAGTATGCAGGAACTTGCCCATGTGACTCCAGGCTCCATTTTGCTGTAATTTTCCACAGTAAGAACAAAGAGGTGTTCTTACACCTGGAAAATACTATATAAGGCTGATGCCTTATCTCCATCTGGTCTTCAATCTTGCTTCATACCTCTGGAGGAACTTTGCTACAAGCTGAAGCTTTGAACAAAGGACTGAGGACCCATCCCAGCAGGGGGTGTATTCCAGAGACTTGATTTGAACCTGCAGTTTATTCCATCGCTGCTACAAGCCTGAACCAAGAACTTTGCCATTACTGTATGTAATTGATTCCATTTAACCAATTCTAACTCTCATCTCTATCTTTTTCCTTTTATGAATAAACCTTTAGATTTTAGATTCTAAAGGATTGGCAACAGCGTGATTTGTGGGTAAGATCTGATTTGTATATTGACCTGGGTCTGGGGCTTGGTCCTTTGGGATCAGGAGAACCTTTTTCTTTTACTGGGGTATTGGTTTTCATAACCATTTGTCCCCATAACGAGTGGCACTGGTGGTAATACTGGAAAACTGGAGTGTCTGAGGAGATTGCTTGTGAGACTTGTGGTTAGCCAGTGGGGTGAGACCGAAGTCCTCCTAGTCTGGCTGGTTTGCCTTAGAGGTGGAAAAAACCCCAGCCTTGGGCTGTAACTGCCCTATTTGAGCAATTTGTCCTGAGTTGGCACTCTCAGTTGGGTTCCGCCAGAACCGCATTGTCACAGGCCCCTGCAACTGTGACGTCAGCAAAGGCTTCGACCCCGACTGCAACAAAACCAGCAGGGAGTGTCACTGCAGGATGAGTGAGGGCGATACCACTGCAGGGGGACTGGGGGGGTGCCTGGGTCAGCTGGGGGGGGATACCACTGCAGGGGGACTGGGGCGGTGGTGCCTGGGTCAGCTGGGGGGAGATACCACTGCAGGGGGGCTGGGGGGAGATACCACTGCAGGGAGACTGGGGGGGGGTGCCTTGGTCAGCTGGGGGCAGACACCACTGCAGGGGGAGCAGGGAGTTATCCGGGCCAGCTGGGGGGAGATACCACTGCAGGGGGACTGGGGGGGTGCCCGGGCCAGACCATGCTGCTGTTGGCCTTGCTGCCCTTTGATCCTCCGTGTCTCCCCAGCCCCATGCACTAGCCTCCGAGACCCCCACTGCCCCCATACGCACCGAGACAGCAAAGGCAATGGGCCCAGCGAAGCTCCAGACCAGTGTGTCGTAGATGGAGAGCCAACAGAAATCGGGGTTCCCGTAGCCTTCGGGGTCCAGCCCCACAGCCAGCCCTGCGAAGAGAGGAGCCGCATGGCTAATCACATCACATCCTGGCAGGGTACGGAGGAGCCAGCAATCCATGAGCCCTCAGACCGGGAAGGATGCGGTCAGTCTTTACTGAGTGCTTGGGAGCGGCTGCCGGCGTCAATCTCACCCAGAACATCCCTATCCCTTATCGCAAGGTGACATCTGAGGGGTCGGATTGTGAGCCTGTGTGCCGGTGGGACCCAACAGCCCAGAGAGACGTTAGCTAGTGCGAAGGGATAGTCTCCAAAGAAGGGGTGACACCCTGCCCCATGGGCAGGGCCGGCTCTAGGCACCAGCAAAACAAGCTGGTGCTTGGGGCGGCACATTTTTAGGGGCGGCATGGCCGGCGCCAGAATGCCGCCCCTAAAAATGTGCCCCGGCCGCCCTAGCTCACCTCCGCTGCTGCTGCCACGGCGCGCGAAACAGCTGATTCGTGCGCCGCTACTCGCCCTCCCTCCCAGGCTCTCAAACCTGGGAGGGAGGGGGAGATCCCGAGCGGCCGTTTCACGCGCCGCTGCTCCCCTTCCCTCCCAGGCTTGGGCGCCTGGGAGGGAGGGGGAGAAGCGGCGCCTGCGCCGCGGCCACTCGGAGTCTCCCCCTCCCTCCCAGGAGGAGGCAGGGCTGGGGATTTGGGGAAGGGGCGGAGTTGTGGCGGGGCCGGGGGTGGGGTAATTAAATGGGGTGGGGGGGCAAAATTGTTTTTGCTTTGGGCGGCAAAAATCCTAGAGCCAGCCCTACCCACGGGAGAGGTCCATGGATACCAGACCTGCCACTGGAACGTCCCTACGTACTGTCAGCGAGAGGACAAAAGACATTTGTTCTCCCTCGTCCCCGTGAAGTGGAGTCAGGCAAGTGGATTCCTCCCAACTGCTGAGTTTGCAGCTCAGAGCACATGGCAGGAGGGGAATCAAACCCCCAAACAAAAGAAACAAGCCGTGTCCTTGGGGTGAGATCTAAGGTGCAACTGAGCTGGGGGAAGTAGCGTGACCAGACATCCCGATTTTATCGGGAGTCTCCCGATAAACAAGCAATTTTTTGCCCTCCGCTCCGGCACACAGGCGGAGCCCAGAGGGGCTCGTGCCCCGACTCTGCTCCCTCCTTCCCCCATTGGATCCCTTCCCAAATCCCCACCCTGGACCCACCCCCAGCCCCGCGCCCTCGCTGCCCCATTGGATCCCTCCCCAAATCCCTGCCCTGGCTCCGCCTCTTCCCCAAGCACGCCACATTCCTCCTCCCTCCCAGGCTTGCGCTGATCAGCTGTATGATGGCGCAAGCGCTGGAGGGAGGGGGTGACACCAGCGTGCGTGGCACGGCCATGAAGAAAGTAGGGCCAGGGCAGGGATTTGGGGAGGACAAAATTGCTTGTTTGTCCTGCATCTCGAGCTGCGTGAAGATGGGAGAGGCTGCGGGGCGCCTGGCCAGGCTGCCAATGCCATGCCCAGACCCCGCGCCTGAGGGGCAGAGCTGCTGCCCACTGGCCCGCTCCCCTGGGGCGGCTGGCGGCCCCCGTTCCTCGAGGCCTCCCGTATCCCCCGGCCCCTTTGCCCAGCTGTTGCGCGTGCCATGCCCTGCCCCGAACCTCCCGGGGCTGCAGCGCAGGGACGGGCCGTGGGCGGGTCGGCGCTACAGGCTGTTCTTGTACGTGGGGACAGACTTGCCCCACGCACAGGGCAACTCGGTGGGGTCACAGCGGCCGCAGGCTGAGCACGCCCCAGCAGCTCACTTCCTAATCCCGGGGTGCTCTGTGCTACAGGGCAGAACTGCCGCCTGCCTGAAATGCTGCTGAATGGGCAAGATTGCACCAGCTGGGCACCTTCCCCTACGGGGGGAAGTGGAGACGAGGCGAGCTGGTGCGGGGGGGGGGGGTTGGGGGAGGGTCCGGCAGCTTTTGGTTTTTTTTTTCTGCCGCCCCCCTGCGTTACGATATTTCACCTTTGTCATCTGGTCACCCTAGGGAGAAGTGACTGGTCCTTTGGGACTGGGAGTGCCCTGAACCTTGCTGTGATCTGTGGTGAGTGACTAGCTACCACAAAGGTCGGAATGCCCCAGGGGACTGTCTGTGACTCCAGAGGCATCCACACTAGATAACTGGTTGCTGAGGGCTCAGTACAGAACTCCCAGCCAGCATGGGGGGGCGGGGGCACCCTGCTCCTCCCAGCCTGCCGAGAGCATTACCCTCCCTGCCTTGCCCAGCTGCTGACAGCGGAGACGTGGGAGCAGATATAGCCCCAGCAGGGAGGCAGGGCAGCGCCGGGCTCACCTGTGATGAAGGCTGGCACGCCCCAGCCCACCATATAGTAGAAGCGCATGGGGCTGTGGTTGATGTCCCGCACCTCAGTCAGCATGCGGTAGAGATGCAGTGCCTCCAGCAGGAGCCATGCGAAGGTGCACATGTAGAAGAAGTGCAGCAGGATGGCGATCACAGTGCAGGCAAACTGCGGGGAGAGCAGGGCGTTAGGGAGTGGGGGGAGCCAGCACAGCCAGGGAAAGGCCCCAGGACACCCCAGTTAGCGTGTGCCCCACAGGCTCTGGGGTGCCCTGCTGCCCCCAGCTGGGAGACTGCACACTGCAGGGTCTCCATGCCTGGGCTCAGGCAGCCCTGCCGGGGCTCCATGCGGAGGCACAGGGCCCAGCCGCCGCCTGCACAAGGGTCATGAGACCGCTCAGCACCCACCCCTGTGCCAGTCGCGCTGCAGGAGGGACCAAGGCAGGTCCAGCCCTCCCCCCACCCCTGCCCCCGCCCGCAGGCTCACGGGGACGTCGGCCTGGTTGATGCCCAGCAGGAAGACGAGCTCGGCGAGGAAGAGGGCGGCGGCGGTGTTCTTGCGGATGCTGTGCTGGTTGGCGTGCAGGGCGCGCAGGCCAGCCAGCACCAGGAAGGTGAGCAGGAGGCTGCCCAGTGTCACGGCCACAGAGGCGTAGGTGATGGTCTGCAGCGGCAGGATCTCCCCGTTCTGGGGGGCAAAGGGGGGCTCGTTGGGCAGCAGCCAGGCACCATGGGCCCCGCCCCGCAACCAGCTCGGGGCTCAGAGATCACCATAGCCCCACCCTCTCTCACATGGGGCCTGCCCATGGCTCCACCTCCTTGGGGATGGGACTCCTCCCCCTCTTACCCCTTACACTGTGGGCCCACCTATAGCCCCACTCCCTGGGGGATGGGGCCCCACCCCACCTCTAACACTGTGACCCCGCCCATGGCTCCACTCCCTGGCTTGGGGCCCTGCCCCCTGCCTGCTCACCTCTCTCCTGGAGATGTCCATCAGCACAGCAAAACTGGTCATGTGGCTGCACTGGCAGCTGACATGGCTCTCGTTCCTGAAGACCAGCTCGCAGCCCCTGGCTGACCAGCCGCCCGCCCCGCCGGGCCTGGGGAGCAGGAAAGCCAGAGTTGGGGGGGGCTCTGGGCTCGCAGGCCCTGTCACCTCACCAGGGTCCCCCAGAGCCCTCCCTCGCAGGGGGCGGGCTGGGCCCGGCCTGGGGGTACTCACAGCATGGAGTGATTCCAGAAGACGCAGATGGGCTTGGAGCGCTCCTCCGTCTCCAGCAGCCGGAATTGCACGGTGACGGGCTTCTCCAGCACCCGCAGTCCCCGCTGCTCCTCGGCGTGCACGCTGATGCTCACCACCGGCGTGTTGATGACGGGCCGTTTGGGGACCCTGCAGGAACAGCCAGGGCCATGGGACCCAGTGCCATGTGTCCGCCTCGCCTCGGCCCTAACGACCGGGACCTGTGTGCTCCGCCCACCCCAGCTACCTGCCCCCCGTCTGCCTCCCTGTGTCTCTGCTCCCCCCACCCTACCTGCCCCCCGCCTGCAGTCCCTGTGCCTCTGCCCCCTACAGCTACCTGCCCACCTCCTGCGCCCCCTGTGCCTCTACTCCCCCCAGCTACCTGCCCCCCGCCTGCGCCCCCTGAGTCTCTGCTCCCCCCAGCTACCTGCCCCCCGCCTGCGCCCCCTGAGTCTCTACTCCCCCCAGCTACCTGCCCCCCGCCTGCGCCCCCTGTGTCTCTGCTCCCCCCAGCTATCTGCCCCCACCTGTGCGCCCTGTGCCTCTGCCCCCCACCCGCTACCTGCCCCCCGCCTGCAGTCCCTGTACCTCTGCCCCCCACCCTACCTGCCCCCCGCCTGCAGTCCCTGTGCCTCTGCCCCCCACAGCTACCTGCCCCCTGCCTGCGCCCCCGAGTCTCTGCTCCCCCAGCTACCTGCTCCCTGCCTGCACCCCCAAGTCTCTGCTCCCCAAAGCTACCTGCTCCCTGCCTGCGCCCCTGTGTCTCTGCTCCCCCCAGCTATCTGCCCCACCTGCGCGCCCTGTGCCTCTGCCCCCCACCCTACCTGCCCCCCGCCTGCAGTCCCTGTGCCTCTGCCCCCTACAGCTACCTGCCCACCTCCTGCGCCCCCTGTGCCTCTGCCCCCACCCTACCTGCCCCCCGCCTGCGCGCCCTGTGCCCTCTGCCCCCCACCTGCTACCTGCCCCCCGCCTGCAGTCCCTGTACCTCTGCCCCCCACAGCTACCTGCCCCCTGCCTGCGCCCCCGAGTCTCTGCTCCCGCAGCTACCTGCCCCCTGCCTGCACCCCCAAGTCTCTGCTCCCCCAGCTACCTGCCCCCCACCTGCGCCCCCTGCGTCTCTGCTCCCCCCAGCTACCTGCCCCTGTGACGTTATTGACATAAACTGGGACCATATAGATCATTGTTGCAACCAAGGTCCTGTAGTGGCACCCAAATCTTGTATAAAGGGGGTCAAATGGGGTGTCTAGGACAAGGTTATGGTTTACTGGTTATGATTATGCTGTCTATATGTGTGTATCAGTTTTGTAGTTGAAGTTATGAATATGGGCTCTATACTGTCTGTATTTCAAACTTATTCTATGCTTCTGGGTGACATCCCAGACAAGCTGAGATTAGCTCTGCCTAGCCTGCTTGATGGCCCATTAAGGACCATCAGCTATACAATGGACCCATTGAGTGAAGGCAAATATGCCTTCAGACTCAGCAAAGTATGCAGGGACTGGCCCATGTGACTCCAGGCTCCATTTTGCTGTAATTTTCCACAGTAAGAACAAGGAGGTGTTCTTGCACCTGGAAAAGACTATATAAGGCTGATGCCTCATCTCCATTTTGTCTTCAATCCTGCTTCTTACCTCTGTAGGGACTTTGCTACAAACTGAAGCTCTGAACAAAGGACTGAGGACCCATCCCAGCGGGGGATGTATTCCAGAGACTTGATTTGAACCTGCAGTTTATTCCATCGCTGCTACAAGCCTGAACCAAGAACTTTGCCATTACTGTATGTAATTGATTCCATTTAACCAATTCTAACTCTCATCTCTATCTTTTTCCTTTTATGAATAAACCTTTAGATTTTAGATTCTAAAGGATTGGCAACAGCGTGATTTGTGGGTAAGATCTGATTTGTATATTGACCTGGGTCTGGGGCTTGGTCCTTTGGGATCAGGAGAACCTTTTTCTTTTACTGGGATATTGGTTTCATAACCATCTGTCCCCATAACGAGTGGCACTGGTGGTAATACTGGGAAACTGGAGTGTCTAAGGAGATTGCTTGTGAGACTTGCGGTTAGCCAATGGGGTGAGACCGAAGTCTTCCTAGTCTGGCTGGTTTGGTTTGCCTTAGAGGTGGAAAAACCCCAGCCTTGGGCTGTAACTGCCCTGTTTGAGCAATTTGTCCTGGTTTGGCACTCTCAGTTGGGTTCCGCCAGAACCGCATTGTCACAGCCCCCCGCCTGCGCCCCCTGTGCCTCTGCCCCCTACAGCTACCTGCCCCTCCTGTGCCACAACTACCTGCCAGAGGAGATGTGGGGAGGGTCCCAGCCCAGTTCCCAGCAGGGCCGTGGAGACCGAGCTCCCCTGGGGACCCTGCAGGGCAGGGCCATGGCATGTTGGCTGAGGGTAAACAGGGGCCTTCACTGCCTCTCCCTGCCCGACCCTGCACCATATTCTCCCCAGTGCCCCCTCCCCCTGGGCTCCTCTCCCCAAAGCCCCCCCAGCTCCTTTCCCCAATGCAACCCCCCCCCCCCCGGCTCCTCTCTCTAATGCCCCCCCCGCGCCTCTCTCCAATGCCCCCGCCGGCTCCTCTCCCCAGCACCCCCCCCCCCCCCCCGGGCTCCTTTCCCCAGCGCTGTGGGTACCGCAGGCTCCGCTTGTCCGTGTCGTACTGCTCCGGCAGCAGCCCTGCCAGCGTGCGGTAGATAATCACACTCGCCACGGCCTGGCCCTCACTCAGGTTCGGATGCCTCTTGTGCCTGGTCACCAGTGACGGCTCCTCCTCCTCCTCTGCAGAACTGGGGGGCTGCTTGGCACTGCCCATGGGTGGGTCTGGAGGGAAAATCAGGGTAGGTGCGAGCTGGGCCGGACCTTGCTCCTGCGAGGGCAGCATAGACCCAGGCGAGGACCAGTCCCACCGCACTCCCTGCACTACAGGCCAGTGCCCGCAGAGAACGTCAGGCTGTGCCATGTTCCCCCAGGGCTGCAGCGGGTCTAGGATTACAGCCCAGCCCTGGGTTCCCCCCAGCTCTGCCGGTGCCCCTCACTCCCCACCTGCTGCCCCCTCAATCCCAGCCCTGGGCGGGATCCCCCCAGCTCTGCCAGTGCCCCTCACTCCCCACCTGCTGCCCCCTCAATCCCAGCCCTGGGCTCCCCCCAGCTCTGCCAGTGCCCCTCACTCCCCACCTGCTGCCCCCTCAATCCCAGCCCTGGGCTCCCCCCAGCTCTGCCAGTGCCCCTCACTCCCCACCTGCTGCCCCCTCAATCCCAGCCCTGGGCTCCCCCCAGCTCTGCCAGTGCCCCTCACTCCCCACCTGCTGCCCCCTCAATCCCAGCCCTGGGCTCCCCCCAGCTCTGCCAGTGCCCCTCACTCCCCACCTGCTGCCCCCTCAATCCCAGCCCTGGGCTCCCCCCAGCTCTGCCGATGCCCCTCACTCCCGAACTGCTGCCCCCTCAATTCCAGCCCAGGGCTCCCCCTCCAGCCTTCCCTCAATCCTGGTCTCCCCATAGGTGCTGCCCAGCTCCACCCCCTGCTGGTGCCCCCCGGTGGGGCACTGCCACTGACTCACCTTTGCCCTCGGGCGCCCGGAAGACGGTTTTGGGGAGGATGACGGTGGTTTCCAGGTCCGCGGGCTTCTTGCCCTGCAGTGCCTCGTAGTGGGGCAGCTTGGCGCCAGCGAAGTTCCCCTTGTCCAGCCGCACTACAGAGATGACTGGCGGAGAGACCCCCCATGAGGGGCTGGGTCTGCCGATGGCACAGCCTTCCCCCGTCGAGCTCACCCCACCCTCCTGCACATGCTGGCTCCCAGCTCGGCCCCATCCACACCCTGCACGGCTCGGCTGCCTGGACCCAGACCCCAGCCACCGCCCGCTGCCGCCCCCCTGCACCACACACAGGCCTCCCAGGCTGGGCAGCCAAGCCAACATATGGCCATGATTCTGGGAGCCCTGGAGACTCCCGGGCCCAGCCATGGGGGCACCGAGTGCCCACCTTCCCCGGACTGGGGCTGCTCAGGAGCGAGCCCTGTGGGGGATAAGGCTGGGCTCCCTCACACGCTAGGGCTCCCCTTCCAGCTCCCAGGCACAGCAGCCAGCACCCCCTGTGGAGCCAGCACCAGCTGAGCCATGATGCACGGGCTGGGGGAGATGTCCAGAGAACCTCTCGCCCCGCCGAAGCCCATGAGCTGCCTGCTGGGGGGGCCTGGCTCTGGGGCTGGACAGGCCCCCCAGGGCCTCTGTAGCGAGCCCCCAGGCCCAGACAACTGCTGCCCTCACTGCACATGGGCACAGCCGGGCCCACTCAGAAACAGCCCACCCTCATGACAGCCACGCCCCCATGCAGCAGCCATGCCCCCCACGCAGCGGCCACACCCTCACCGATGTTGGGCGTGACGAGGGTGAAGGGACTCAGGTAGGTCTGGCGCAGGTTCTGGCCCAGGGTGCTGGCGTAATCCTCGTAGCGCTTCAGCAGCCAGGCCGTGCCGCCCTCCGTCTGCTGGATCAGCTCCCAGTGGCGCTTGTTGCTGGGGTCCAGCAGGGCACTGCCCACCCGCAGCAGGTTCTGTCAGGGTGGCATCATGAGCACGGGGCCCTGCTGGGCTGACACACGGGGCACCCCCGGGTCGGGGTCCAGAGCACAGGCCTGGCTAGGCACTGCGGCAAGCAGGCTCGTCACCATGGTGACCGAGCGCCTGGGTCCCACCCCTCCGGGGCTGAGCCAAGGTCGCGGTTCGGGTCTCAGTGGAGCCATCTGGGGATCCAGTTCCATGGCTCTTATGCTGGCGCCCAGCACCGTGGGGTCAGGGTGTCTGGGGCCCTGCCCAACCTGGGGGACCCGCCTGCCTCTGGGGGACCAACCCAACCCCATGGAATCCGCCCAACCTGGGATCTTCCTGCCCCTGGGGGACCCGCCCAACCTCATGGTACCCACCCATCCCGTGGGACCCACCCAATCCTGTGGGTTCTGCCTGCTTCATCTCCCCAGACGGGCATTTTGCTTGTGGGTGTGAGGGGGAATCACCTGCCCCAGGCCACAAGAGCCCCAGGAGTCCCCTGGACAGCCTGCACCAAGTGACACTGGGGCCCCACATCCTTCCTGTCAACCCCCTGCCCATGCACCTGCCACCAGCCATGCCCAGCCTGTGTCCTGTAAGGCGTCACCGAGCTGCCCAGCCACCCTCCACCCATACCCAGGGGCAGCCCGGACAGGCATGGCAGTGCTCAGAGTCTTTCCCAGGTTCCCGTGCCAGCTGCTTTACACGGGGTCAGTCTCCAGCTTGCCCCATGGGGCACACGTGTGGCCCCAGCAGGGGAGCATCCTCTGATCACAACAAGCCCCCCGTGCCCATGAGCCAAGGTCCCTCCCTCTCTAGGCAATGCCACCTGAAGCCCCTACCCCTGTGCCTGCCTGGCAGGGCTTCCCTGCGCCACCCCAGCTGCTCTCCCGACCCGCTGGCACCTCGGTGAAGTGGACGTCCTGTGTGGCGGCCAAACCAAAGCCCTGCTGGTGGCTCTCATGCTTCAGGAGGCGGGCGCAGAGCTGGTACGCCACCCGCACGTCACTGCCGAAGTAGCTGGTTGTGTGCTGGGTGGCATTGTGCAGCTGCAGGGCTGCCTGCTGCACCAGCCCCGGGTCCAGGAGCGACTCGTTCCGCAGCAGCCGCTCCACCTGCACCAGGCAAGGCAGTCATCAGTGCTGGGCACTGGGGCACCGGAAGGGGCACGAGGGGCCTCAGACCAAACATGGCCTGGGGGACTCAGGGTCGGGCACATGGGAGGCAGGGGGGCCTCAGACTGAATGCGGCCTGGGGGCTCAGGTCCGGGCACTGGGGAGGTGGAGGGGCCCAGGCTGAACGCAGCCTGGGGGCCTCAGCACTAGGCACCTGGGGGGACATGAGGGCATGAGGGGCCTCAGACTGAACGTGCCCTGGGGGGCTCAGGGCCAGGTGCTGGGAAGGCAGGGGAGTCCCAGACCGAATGCAGCCTGGGCTGGGGAGAGGCCTCATGGCTGAGGTCCAGCTGCCTTTGGAGCCCAGCTCTCATGATGCCCTCCCCAAGGATGGGACTGGTCAGTTTGTGGGAAAACCCCCTCTGATTGGCTGCCTTCCCCACTGCCCCGTCTCCTGGGGAAGGGCAGCCAATCAGAGCTGCTGCAGGAAGCTGGCAGAGCCCCCCCACCCCGATACCTTTGCATGGGGGGAGCTAAACAGCCCAGCAGGTCCGGACCTTCCCCACAGTGAGTGACAGGGCAGCTCCTCAGCCCCCAGCACCCCCAGCTTGGGAGAGGAGGTGAAGCCTGAGGGGGGCTGGGGACAGAATAGGGGGGCCAGGATGAAGTGTGGGGCAAGGCAAGGGGAGCCTGGCAGCTCCAATGGCCCCTGCGCTGGGGCTGGCCCAGAGCACAACACGACCTCGTCTAAAGCGCCTGGTGCTGGGGGGCCAACTCCTGTGGGGCTGCCCGTACAGGGAGCACCACTCCCAGCATGCACTGCTGAACCGCACCCCAGGCCTCACCTCTCCAGGTGGAGCAGTGCATGCTGGGGCCCCCTGGAGTCACAGCCAGGGCACTGGGAGCTGCCGAGGGGCCCTGACAGGGCTGGGTCTGGGCTTTCCGGCTCTGAGAGTGCTGGGCAGACACCACTTACCAGGCTCCGGAGCTGGGCGAAGGGCAACGAGGTGCAGTTGAAGAGGTTGGGAGCCAGCCAGCCCTTGTGCTCGTCACAGTGCCGCACCGCGGTGCCTGTGGGAAGACAACAGGGGTCACCATGGGGCGCCCCGGCCCTGTTATCCACCCCCTGCCACCAGCGAGTCAGCGCCGTCCTGCGCCCCCAGCTCCTGAGCAGGCGGGCACAGGGCATCACGCTGCAGCCGTGGCACGAGGGCGCATCGAGCACCATCTCCCATCGCAGTGGCACATATTTACCGAAGGATCCTCGGGGGCAGGGCGACGCGGCGGGCAGCCCAAAGCGGGTGCGGGGCCACCAGATGTTGGCTTCGATGGCACGGGGGCAGCTGTCGTAATTCACTGCACGGCAAAGAGGCAAATCAGAGCAAGAGCCCCGCGGTATCCGGGCAGGTGCCCCAGCTGGGCAGGTCCAGGGACCAGCTTTACCTCAGTGTGCTCAGGGGAGCCCTGGTTGGGGGGCACACGGGCCACAGGACAGCCCCGGGTTGGGGGGTTGCTATCACAGACCCTGCCTGGACAAGGGCCTGCCGGGGGCTGGGCAGGCAGCGGGATCCATGGGGAGTCTGGGGAACAAGGGAGTCGGGGGGACGGGACATCACCCGGGGCCATGGGCCACATTCTGGCTGGGAGACCTTGGCAACCGGCGGCCCAGAGACCCCCTTCGCCAGTGGGGGGGGGGGGCAGCAGGGGGCCCACAGTTCAGGGGCTACTGTCCGTTCAGCCCCCTGCTGATACTGACAGCTCCACCCTCCAATCCCAGGGTGGGGCGGAGCTATCCAATATGACCCCACCCCCCCAGCAACTCCTTTATTTCCTGCTGCAGGGTCCCTGCCATGCCCTGGGGACTGCGTCCTCCTATGCCCTGGGCGCCGGGCCTTGCCATGCCCTGGGGACCAGGCCACACCATGCCCCGGCGGCTGAACCCGTTGTGCTCTGGGGGCTGGTCCCTGCCATGCCCTGGGTACTGGGCTCTGCCATGCCCTGGGGGCCAGGCCTCACCTCACCCTGGGGACCGCGTCCTCCTATGCCCTGGGGGGTCGCACCCGCTGTGACCTGGGGGCTGGGCCCTGCCCTGGGGGGCGGTCCCTGCCATGCCCTGGGGGCTGCACCTACTGTGCCCAGGGGGCTGGGTCCTGCCATGCCCTGGGGGCCGCGTCCCTCTGTGCCCTGGGGATCGCGTCCCACTGTGCCCTGGGGGCCAGTCCCTGCCATGCCCTGGGGACCGCATCCTCCTATGCCCTGGGGGTCGCACCCGCTGTGCCCTGGGGGCTGGGCCCTGCCCTGGGGGGCGGTCCCTGCCATGCCCTGGGGGCTGCACCCGCTGTGCCCAGGGGGCCGGGCCCTGCCATGCCCTGGGGGCTGCACCCACTGTGCCCTGGGGGCCGCGTCCCTCTGTGCCCTGGGGATCGCGTCCCTCTGTGCCCTGGGGACCGCGTCCCTCTGTGCCCTGGGGACCGTGTCCCACTGTGCCATGGGGACTGGGCCGACCTTCGCAGCCGTTGGCGGTGACCTCAGCAAAGGGGTTATCACAGCGGTCGCAGCGTCGCCCGATGACGCCTGGTTTGCACTGGCACTGCCCTGTCTCGGGGTCACAGAGCCGCGCCAGGGAGCCTGTGGGGTAGCAGTCGCATAGCAGGCAGGAGTCGCTGGCCAGCGGCCGGTAGTGATTCTCCTGGGGGGCAGAACACAGGATGTTAGCCCCAGGGGGCAGCTGGCAGCCCTGGGCAGCCAAATCCCATTTATCGACCAGGCAGCCCACAGGTCGCTGCAGGGCTCGATCCACCCATTGCCTCCCGCCCCATGGGGCTCCTCTCGGTGGAGGGGGAGTACAGCCCCCACCCATCCAGCTAAGCCTGCTGGCAGGACCTAGTTAGTGCCAGGGGAGAGGCGGGGGACTGACTCGCCAAACTCTGTTCACGCATGGACCCCCATACAGCCAGCAGGCACTGCGACCGACCATGTCCCGCTGACAGCCCCTCGGCTGTCTATTGCCCAGGCCATGGGCAGAGCCATTCTATGGGGCAGGTACCACCAGAGCCCAGCAGCCCAACCCCACCAGCACGCGCCCAAGGCTGAAGAGGGCAAAAAATCTCACAATCCACCTGGGCCCTCAAACTGCCTCATGAGAGTGCTTGTCCCAGTGCTGCTCAGTTCCGGGCCCCTGCTGGAGCCCTTCTGGGAACCCAGCGTGGGTGGGGACACAAGGCCCAGGGCCAGAGCCGAGCAGGGGACGGGCAGCACAGCCAGACTGCAGCGGGGGGGCTGATGGGAGGGGCAGAAGGAGCTGAAAGCCCTGGAGCTAAGCTCTGGGTCAGTGGCACTGCCCAACAGTGCTATCCCCCCAGCTGGGCTGAGCACCCTCCCCCCATCCCCCTGCAGTGGTATCCCCCCCCATACCTCCACTCCCCCTGCAGTGCTATCCCCACACACACCTCCCCAACCTGCAGTCATGTCTCCCCCCAGCTGACCCAGGAACCCCCTAAATCCCCCTGCAGTGGTACCCCCCATACCCCCACTCCCCCTGCAGTGCTATCCCCACACAAACCTCACCAACCTGCAATGGTATCTCCCCCCAGCTGACCCAGGCACCCCCCACCAGTCCCTCTGCAGTGGTATCTCCCCCCAGCTGACGCGAGCACCCTCCCACTCCCTCTGCAGTGGTATCTGCCCCCAACTGACCCGCCCCCTCCCTCCCGCAGTCTCCCTGCAGTGGTATCTCCCCCCAGCTGACCCAGGCACTCCCCCGCATCCCCCTGCAGTGGTATCGCTCTCACTCACCCTGCAGTGACACTCCCCACTGGTTTTGTTGCAGTCAGGATCGAAGCCTTTGCTGATGTCACAGTTGCAGGGGCCGCACATGGGGTGCCCCCACCACCCCCGCGGGCACGGCTGGTCAATCCTGCGCAGAGCAGCCCCAGCTTCGTTACCTGCATCCACATGGCACATGCTGTCCCCCCCCCCGCCCTCGCTGGGCACCCGGCACTCACTCGTGTGGGCTGCAACTCCCCCCCGCACACACTCACTCTTGGCACTGCTCCCACACATGCCTGGCACATTCACTGCATATGCACAACACACACAACGCTCCCGACATGCTACCAGACACTGGGCACACACTGCCTGTCCCTGCACTGCATGTACACCCAACGTACACCCAGCGTACACCTACACTGCACACACACCCAACATACACTACACTGCACACACACACTCACTGCCCACATTTGCACTGCACACACACCCAACACACACCTGCACTGCCTGCTCACACTCACTGTGCACATGTACACACATACACAATCACCACATAACCTGCACTGCACACGCAAACACTGTGTACATCAGCACTGCACACACACACTGAACACCTGCATGGCACACACACCTGCACTGCGCACACAGACACACTGACTGCATACACCTGCACTACACACACACACAAAATCACTGAGTACACCCACATGCCATCCACACACAAATACTGCATAAATCTCTACTATATGCACACACACAGCATACATGTGCAGTGCAAACACACACTCACTAAGTACACCTGTATGGCACACACACTGCATATGCCTGTACAGCACGCATGCACACACACACCCTGAGTGTACACTTACACTGCACACACATAGTCACTGAATACACCTGCATAGGGCATGCACACTCACATACTCACTCCATATCTCTGCACTGCACACATATGCACACACACATAGTGTACACCCACATGGTGCTCTCTCATACACATACACACTGCATACAGCTGCACAGCACACCCACAGAGTTAGGGTGACCAGACAGCAAGTGTGAAAAATTGGGATGGGGGTTGGGGGGTAATAGGAACCTATGTAAGACAAAGCTCCAAATGTTGGGACTGTCCCTATAAAATCAGGACATCTGGTCAACCTACACAGAGTATACACCTGCACTGCATGCACACTCACTGCCTACACCCCCACACTGCACACCCAGTACTACGTCCACACAGAGCACACCTGCACTGCATGCACACTCACTGCCTACACCCCCACACTGCACACCCAGTACTACGTCCACACAGAGCACACCTGCACTGCAGACTCCCCCCCACCCCCACCCCACGTCCTGGCATCTCACTTGTTTTCGCAGTAGGGGCCGAAGTAGCTGGGGGGACACTCGCAGGTGTAGCCGTGCGGGGCGCTGGGCTTGCGAGTGCACGTGGCCTGGTGCTCACAGGGGTTGAGGGCACACACGTGGGCACAGCTGTCTCCATAATAACCTGGGGCAGGAAGGAGGAGACACCTGGCGGTTCAGTGTCCCGATGCCCCAACCCGGGGCTGCCATGGCTGCCCGCCCCTGCTGGCTGAGGATGAGTGATGCGCCGAGCATGCGGCACCAGATCCGGGGTGGCCTTGGCCCCAGCTGTTCTCCAGAGGGCTGGCCAGCCATAGGGTGCCCCTCATGTGTGATCAGCTCCCCACAGCTCCCCAGCCTGACTGAGATGTGCCCCGCTGATCCCAAGGGGCTCCTGAGGGCTATACTGGGTGGGCGGGCAAATACCCCTGAAGCTGCACATGGGCTAGAGCCGATCCTGTGCACAGGGATGGCCAGGCAGCAGGTGACCCCCCCCTGCACCCCCCCGGTGCGGGCACCGCAGGGCAGAGAACGCTGCCCCCCCAACCCCCGCCCAGCTCCTGGCCCCTCACCTGGGTCACAGCTGCAGGAGAAGCTGTCCCAGTCGTCGTTGCAGTAGCTGTTGGCTGGGCAGGGGCTGGAGTCGCAGGGGTCAGGGACACTGCAGCCACGCTCCACGTTCACCTGCTCGGCCTGGTTCACATTCAGGGCCACGGCACTGGCCGCCGTCTCGCCGATCCGCACCCCCTGCCAGGGCACAAGGGGCCCCGGTGAGCCTGGCATTGGCCCCGCCTCCCTTCTGCCTCCCCCCCCCCCCCCCCCGAGCAGGCCCAGAGCCCCACCGAGAATGGGCCCACAGCCCCGCTGAGAACGAGCCCACAGCCCCACCGAGAATCAGCCCACAGCCCCCCCCAAGAATGGGCCCACAGGCCCAGGGCCGGCTCCAGGCACCAGCACAGCAAGCAGGTGATTGGGGCGGCCAACGGAGAAGGGCGGCCCATCCGGCTCTTCGGCGGCAATTCAGCGGTGGGTCCCTCACTCCTTCTCGGAGCGAAGGACCTACCACCGAATTGCTGCCCAAGAGCCACAGATCACGATCGAGGCTTTTTTTTTTTTTTTTTTTTTTGCTGCTTGAGGCGGCAAAAACCCTGGAGCCGGCCCTGCACAGGCCTCCCCAGAATAGGCCCAGAGCCCCCCCGAGAATGGGCCGGGAGTCCCCCCGGCAGGGGGCTGGGTTCCTCCATCAGTCCCCTTGTTTGCATGTTTCATGCTGTGCCACAGACCCAGTAGCTGGGGCTGGAAACCGGCCCCCAAGGGCCGGTCTGTGACAGGCTGTAGCTGCTGGGACTGGCCACTAGAGGGGGCCATAGTCTCATCCCGGGATCCTGGAAGTGCCTGTTATCCGAGGGGGCAGCAATGGGGCTGCCCGAGAGCCAGGGAGTGTAGGTCTGGCCCTGGTGCTGCCATTACCTCCCCCCCAGGCGCCAGGTCCCAGCTGGATGGGCCCATCCCCCTGGCTGGGACCCAGGTGAGGGTGCAACCCCCACGGCACCCCCGGTACCTGCATGCAGCCGCGGAATCCCTGCTGCACCTGGCCCCCTGCACCTGCCATGCCACCCACGCTCAGGTTTCGCAGCTTCAGCCCCTGCAGCTCGCTGCTGGGGACCTCCAGCACCTGCAGAGAGACCGGTGAGCACTGGGCCCTGCAGAGCTCGGGGATCCCAGGGCTGCTGATAGCAGGGGGCTGTGGGTTGGGAGTGGGGGGCACCAGCAGAGCTGGGGGGGAGCCCAGAGCTGGGATAGCAGGGCGGGGTGGAGGTGCACTGGCAGAGCTGGGGGGTGGGGGGAGCCCAGGGGTGCGGTAGCAGGGGGCGGCAGGTCGCGAGTGAGGGGCGCCGGTGCAGCAGGGAGCCCAGGGGTGCAGTAGCAGGGGGCGGCAGGTCGCGAGTGAGGGGCGCCAGTGGAGCAGGGAGCCCAGGGGTGGGGTAGCAGAGGGCTGCGGGTCGGGAGTGAGGGGCGCGGGTGGAGAAGGGAGCCCAGGGGTGGGGTAGCAGGGGGCTGCAGGTCAGGAGTGAGGGGCACAGGTGGAGCAGGGAGCCCAGGGGCGGGGTAGCAGGGAGCTGCGGGTTGGGAGTGAGGGGCGATGGTGGAGCAGGGAGCCCAGGGGTGCGGTAGCAGGGGCCTGCGGGTCGGGAGTGAGGGGCACGGGTAGAGCAGGGAGCCCAGGGGTGGGGTAGCAGGGGGCTGCGGGTCGGAGTGAGGGGTGCGGGTGGAGCAGGGAGTCCAGGGATGGGGTAGCAGGGGGCTGCGGGTCGGGAATGAGAGGCGTCGGTGGAGCAGGGAGTCCAGGGGTGGGATAGCAGGGGGCTGTGGGTCAGGAGTGAGGGGTGTGGGTGGAGCAGAGAGTCCAGGGGTGTGGTAGCAGGGGGCTGCGGGTTGGGAGTGAGGGGCGTCGGTGGAGCAGGGAGCCCAGGGGTGCGGTAGCAGGGGGCTGCGGGTCAGGAGTGAGGGGCGCTGGTGGAGCAGGGAGCCCCTGTTGCTCTTACCCCTGCTCTGTTATTGGCCCCAAAATTCAGTTCAAATGTGAAGAAACAGACACAAGGTTTAAAAGAACGACAGCGACAAACAGCCCCCCGCGCCTTGCCCAGCCCCCATCCTGCCCCCTACATGTCCCCCCAGCCCCCATCATCCCCCATTCGCCTTGCTCCCTTCCCCCTGCATCTGCCCCCCATCTTTCCCTGCACGCCTCACCTGGCCCCCCATCCTGGCCCCCACACTTCACCCAGCCCCCACTTCTGCCCCTTCACCCCCTTTATCCTGCCCAGATCCCCCCCGCGCCTGGCCAGCCCCACCCCTGCTCTGTGCCCGGCAGCCCCCGTACCTGGTGCAGGCCGTAGTCGAGGGCCAGGACAGCCAGGCCCCCGGCCTCCGCGCTCTCCCGCCCGTGCCGCAGCTCCAGCTGCAGGTGGTGCCAGTCGCCATCATTTACCTTCACCTGGTGCAGCCGGAGTGCCCAGCCACGGCCGCCAGGCTGGGAGACACTCGTCAGCACGTGCCCCTCGCTCAGCTGGGAGAGACGGGGGCGGTCAGGGGGGTAGGGGGCTGGGGGCAGTGGGGGGAGCACAGTGGGAGTAGGGGGCCTGAGGCAATGGGGCAGGAATGGGGAGTGGGGGAAAGAGGGGGGCAGGGGGCAGGGGGGGGAGCGGGCTGGGAAGGAGGATGAGGGGAGCAGTGGGGAGTAGAGGGGCAGTAGGAGGAGCAGGGTGGGAGGGGGGGTAGGGGGGAGTGGGCTGGGAGGGGGGATGAGGGGGACAGTGGGGGGAGCCGGGTGGGAGCAGGGGGGCAGTGGAATCCAGGGGGCAGTGAGGGGAGTAGGTGGCCAGGGGCAGTGGGGCAGAAACGGGAAGCGGGGTGGGAGCGGGGGTAAGTGGGGGACAGGTGACAGGGGGGCAGCAGGGTCCAGGGGGCAGTGTGGGGAGCAGTGGTCTGGGGTCCCAGCTGCTGGGACACGCCCAGCGGGTGTCATGAGAGCCCGCGGGTGGGTGCTCAGATGCTGGGCAGGGGCCCCTGGGGACGGGGAGCATCTCCCAGATTCGGGTGCTCCCACCTGCCATGGTGCGAGGGGCCCCAGGATGGGCAGCGTTAGCTGGAGGCCAATGGGGCATGTGGGGCCATGCCCTGCCCCCGCCTCTTGCAGCCCATGTGGGGCCGAAGCCAGGGGGCCTGAGCGCTGTGGCACCAGCCCAGCAGAGGGTGGGTGCATCACTGCCTGGGGCACCATGCCGGGAATGGGTCTCGCTCTCACCTGGGCAGTAGGGGGGTCATGCTCCTGCCTCCCCCAGGCTCTGGCACCCACAGGGAGTCCCACAGGGGGATGACGGCCCCTCCCCCCGTGGCACCCACTTGCCGGGCGACGTCCCCTCCCCCCGTGGCACCCCCTCCGGGCAACGCCCTGTGCCCCACCTGCAGGGTGATGGTGGAGAGCTGCCCAGCCAGGGCCCGCAGGAGGATGCTGTTGGCCTGGCGGGTGCGGAACATGAGCCCCAGGTGCCAGGGCAGCGAGATGCTCAGGGCCAGGTCACTCCAGGCTACCAGGCTGCTGCCCACGAACCGCTGGGGATTTGCCATCTCTGCAGGAGACACCAGCTCAACCCATGGGGCCTGCTCCCCCCCCACACACAACAGGGGCCTGCTCCCCCCCACACACAACCAGGGCCTGCTCCCCCCCCCCACAACAGGGGCCTGCTCCCCGCAACGGGCCATGCATCCCGGGGACTAGCACTTGGGCAGTGGTTTGTGGCTTCATTCGCGTAATACCTGCCATCCCCCTGCCCGGCTTTGTCCTGGAGCCTCCTGCCTGCCTCCCCGCTTACCCCCCCAAACCCCTGCGGAAACCCCCGCCTGGCCCCAGAGCCCCCCGCCTGCCTCCCTGAGCTCCCCTCAAGCCCCTATCTGGCCCCAGAGCCCCCCACCTGCCCCCCCAAGCCCCCGCTGAAGCCTCTGCCTGCCCCCCCGAGCCCCCTACCTTGCCTGCAGTTCTTGCCTCCAAAGCCCAGGGGGCACTGGCAGCTGAACATGTCCCACTGGTTGACGCAGGTGCCCCCGTTGTGGCAGGTGTTGCTGTCACAGACATTCTTCTTGGCAGAGCAGCCTGGGGGGGGAGAGCCAGGCTGAGCCCCAGCTGATGGGGGGGTGTTCCCCAGAGATGGGGGGGGGCAGATGATGCTCTTTGGGGCTCAGGGAGAGGCACAGACCCAATGGCAGCCCCTTCCCAGGGTCTGAACCCCATGACAGATGGCAGAGGTACCCCCAGAACCCATCCTGCCTGGCTGCATTCCACGTCCTGCAGTATCGGGCACGGTGCCCCACAGCTCCTATACCAACCATCCCCCCTGCCCCCCCGGAGCCACCCAGCACCCCCCCCAGCTCCTATTCCAGAGCCTGCCCCTGAGCCCACCCCCGGCATGGTGCCCCCCAGCTCCATTCCCAGAGGCTCCCTCCCCCCCCGGGAGCTGCCCAGCACCCACCCGGTACAGTGCCATTGTTGGCGATGAAGTCGGCCATGTCCAGCTGGCGGTTATCGATCAGCAGGTTCCGGATGCAGCCCACGAACTGCCGGTTGCGCACCGGGAAGCTCTCTGGCAGGTCGGGGACCCCACCCAGGAGCAGGGGGCCCGTCAGATCCAGGGATCTGGGCAATGGAAGCAGAGTCACACGGGGACATGGCATTGGGGTGGGGGATTCCTCCCCATTCACTACCCTGAGCCAGGGACCAGAAAACCCTCTCCTGCCCAGGGCTGGGCTAGCAGAGGCTGTGGGTCAGGAGTAAGGGGCACCGGCAGAGCTGGAGGGAGCCCAGGGCAGGGCTAGCAGGGACTGTGGGTCAGGAGTAAGGGGCACCGGCAGAGCTGGGGGGAGCTCAGGGCTAGGCTAGCAGGGGCTGTGGGTCGGGAGTGAGGGGCACCGGCAGAGCTGGGGAGATCTCAGGGCTGGGCTAGCAGGGGCTGTGGGTCGAGAGTGAGGGGCACCGGCAGAGCGGTGCAGAAGCTTCCTGGCTTTAGCCCCACACTGACCCCGTCTGCCTGGGAGCCCCAGCGTGTCTCTTACTTCTTGGTGCCAGACTGCATCCCCTGCGCAGAGCAAGAATAGTTCCCCAGCACCTCGCCAAACTTCAGGGCCACGGCAGAGTCGCAGTCATCCACTGTCACCACGGCCACCTTCTGCTCCGAGGGGCCCTGGGGCACCCCCGACTTCCCAATGATGGGCTGTGGAGAGAGCAAGACCCCGGGTGCAGCAGGCGGCTGGACAGGGCAGAGCCCCACACTGGGCAGGGAATGTGCTATGGGGGCTGCGGCACAATCAGCACCTCCCCGGCCCAAGGGATTCGGACACCAGTCCTTTGCTGCCATCCTATTGTGAGAGCAGCCCAGTAGGGCTGCACCCCAGAGCACCCTCAACGCTCCTGGGACCCAGATCTCGGCCTGCCCCTGCCAGCGGGAAGCAGCTGGCAGCCTGCGGGTGTGTGGGGTCGGGGAGATCGGCAGCCCCAGGAGCTGCCAGCAGAGCCGCTTTGCCAGCACCCACCCGGCCAGCTCATGGCCTGACCTCCTCCTGGCCGGCTTCCTTTCCAGCCAGGCCCTTGGGTAGCTGGCCCTGCCATGGCCCCGGGGGAGTCAGGCTCCAGGACTCCCATCCCCCAGGCAGTGCAGTGAGGGCCTGTGACCAAGTGGGAATTTTGATGCCTATGCGTGTCTCAGTTTCTCCAGTATTTCGCACGGTTACTGGGGGGGTGTCTGCTCTCAGGACAGGCTGAGACACAGGTGAATGGTGCCCAGCTATCTGTGCCGGGCAGGCCCTGGCGACCCCATCTCAGTGGGGAAGACAACGGCAAAGCCAGCCCCCAGGCCAGCAACACCTGGCGCCCAGGGCAACTGGGCAAACCCCCCACCCCGGGCAAGGAGGGGGAGCATTGCTGGCTGTGGGTCCCCTGGAACAGAGTAAGGACAGACGGACGGACGGACAGAGCCTGACCAAGGGGAGCCGACACTTTACCCCTGCTCTGTGCTATCCCCAGGCCTTGCTCTGCTGTGCCCAGCCACGCCGCCACATCTCTGCCAGGAGGCTGCCTCAGGGCGTGGCCACACGGAACACACTGGCAGCAGCACTCTCCCCTCACTGCAGTTCACCCACCTCCTGCCCCCAGCGACCTGGTGCCATCTGCACCCACATCACTCGAACGTTTCACCCTGCGTCCATAGATAGCTCGGGGCAGAGCTCTCAGTGTGAGGCCGTGGAGCCCGTCCTGGGCAAGAGAGTGGGAGCCCTGGGACTGGGGCCTCCACCCCTCCCCCAAGGAACCCCCACCCTGGACCAAGAGCCTCAGATGCTTCCCGAGGGTCCCACCCCACAATTGCCTCCTCCAGCTCTCTGGGGCCCCAGGGCAGGAGCTCCCTCCCCCCCGTCCCCCACCAAGGGCTCTATTTCAGCATCAAAATCTGCAGCTGGCTGAGAATTGAGGGGGCTGGGGAGGTGGGAGGGAATGCAGCGAGCTCAGCACCGGGATCAGCCCATAGCGAGGGCGGGGCTGGGCTGGGCCAGGGGCCCAGCGCTGCCTCCTGGGGGGTGCCTGGGGGTCTGCTGGGACCTCTGACTGCCTTAGTGATTGCCCCACGTCCCCTGCCCTGTGGCATGGCTGGCAGGCAGCTGCCTGGATGCCCTGCCCTCCAGGTGCCCGACAGCGCTGCCCTGCTTACCTTGTTGTAGTACTGCAGCCGGACAGTGTGCCATTGCCCGTCGCTCACACCGCCCGGCACGGATGGAGATACTGTGGTGGTCGACTCGCCTGGGGGAGCAAGTGGATGCTGGTTACCACGGGGCCCTGGGGGAGCCACGGCCTGAGGTGGGCAAGGGAGCCCAGAGCTCCCCACCCAGCAGCAGGGAGCTGGGCCCTGGGAGGGGAGCAGGGTCTGGGAGCAGAGGGCTCTGTGGGGGGGCTGCACGCCCAGGAGCCAAGGGGTGAGGGGAGCTGTGGGGAAGGGGAGGCAGGGCCAGGGGAACTGAGAGCCAGGGAAGCTGGGGCGAGGGGTGGGGAGGGCTGGTGTGCTGAGGTGAGCTGGGGCCAAGGGCAGTCGGGCCTGGGGCAAAAGGGAGTCAGGGCTGGGCCGAGGGGAGTCGGGCCCGGAGATGAGGGGAGCTGGGTCGGGGCCGAGGGGAGTTGGGCCTGGGGGTGAGGTGAGTTGGGCCCGGCCAGGCCCTACCTGCCGAGAAGGTGAGCTGGATCTGCTGGTGGATGATCTCCAGGGCCACGAAGTCGTGCTTCTCGTTGAAGCGCCCGTTGTACAGGAGTAGCCCGTTCCGCTCCTTCGTGGCGAACCTGCCCGAGGGGGAGAGGGTGAGAGCAGCATCCCCCACAACACCCCCCCTGGATCCCTCATGGCCTGACACGGGCTGAGAGAGCCCAACCCCCTGGGATCCTCCGAGATGGGCAGGAGCAGGGTCATCAATTAGTTTGTGTCGAGGTCCAAATTTCTTGGTCAAGGTCCAGACTCCAGAGAAAAAAATAACAATGATAATAAGTAAAGGAAAAGATTTTGGGGTCTGTTCAAAAGCATCTGCCTGTCCGGATTTGGCCTGCTGTCCCGCTACTGACAAACCCTGTGCAGGAGCATGGCCAGAGGACTGGTGCATGGAGGCACCTTGGCCTGCGTGGGGAATGGATAGGATTGGGGCATAGAGTTAAGGTGGGTGTCGGCCAGAGTTAAGGGGGCATCAAGGCATAGTTAAGGGAGCGTTGGGGCAGAGTTAAGGGGGGCACTGAGACAGAGTTAAAGGAGGGGGCATCCAGGCAGAGTTAAGATGGGTATTGGACCAGAGTTAAGGGGACATCAGGACAGAGTTAAAGACAGCGTGGGGCAGAGATAAAGGGGGCATTGGGTCAGCATTTACGGGGGGGCATCAGGACAGAGATAAGGGGGGCATCCGGGCAGAGTTAAGGTGATGGGCCCCCATGGAGCATGCTCTCTGTGTGGTAAGGCATGAGTTCAAGGCTGGGTAGTGGCAATCCCATCTTTGGTCTCCCCACAGCAATCGGCATCTAAAGGCAGCCATGGCCTGGCTCCCCTGTGCTCCCCGATCCCCCCTAGTCAGTGACCAGAGGAGTGGCGAGGAGCCTGCAGAATAGTTGCGTGTGTGGGGAGAAGCTGGGCAAGGCCCAGGCCCCGCGCCATGGCAGCCTCACCTCCCTGAGGGCCAGAGACTGGGGCTGCTGGGCTGGTTCTGTGGCTTCCTCAGCCCGACAGGTGCCAGGAAGAATGAATATAATGGGGCTGAGACAGCAGGGGGCTGTGGGTCGGGACTGAGGGGCCGGTGAGCATGGTACATGGAGGTACCAGTGACACAGGGAAAGGCAGGAGGGGTACAGAGAGGGTATGGCTGGATGGGGGTACAGAGGGGGGTATGGCTGGATGGGGGTACAGAGAGGGTATGGCTGGATGGGGGTACAGAGGGGGGTATGGCTGGAGGCCAAATTTAAGCTGCTAGGGAAGAGGTTAAAGTCCAGGACTCCCTGGGAGCATTCTCTGAAATCTCCCAGTTCCACGCGCAGGGCCAGAGAGACGGGCAGAACTGCAGGGTCTCAATGCGGAGATGAGCTGACGGTGTAGGGAGAAGGGGGTTAGGTTTATAATGGGGAAAGGAGGGGCTGATACCGGAAGGATGGGCTCTGCCTAAACAACAATGGACCCAGGTTGCTGGCACGTCAAATTAAAAGGTTGTAGAGCAGTTTTTAATCTGGGGGCTGGGGGAAGCCGACAGGTGTGGAGGAGCTCATGGTTCAGAGAGAGACACCTCTTAAGAGGATTCTCTCTGTCCTAGTAAGGCGGGAAGGACAAAAGTTGATAAGTAGTTAGGAGCATAAGAGAAACAGATGAAAAGAGTCCCAGACAACTAAACAGTGACACATTTTATAAGTGCTTGTATACAAATGCTAGAAGTCTGAATACTAAGATGGGTGAACTTGAGTCTGGTATTAAATGGGGAGATTGATGTAACAGGCATCCCCGATACTTGGTGGAATTATGCTAATCAATGGGACATGGTAATACCAGGGTACAAAATATCCAGGACTGACTGAGCAGGTTGTGCTGGTGGCAGAGTGGCACCGTATGGGAAAGCAGAAAGTCCAATACAGTAAAAATCTGAAATGAATCAATCTGTGCCGTAGGATCTCTAATAGGTAGAAAGGTCAATGCTTGACCAATAGAAGTAGGGGAACATGCTACCAACTCCCTGAGCCGGACGGTGATGGTGACTGAAATGCTCCTGGAGCTCAGAGAGGCTATACAATAGAAAACTCAACAATAATGGGGGATTTCCCTCTCAATGGAAGGGGAAACTGAGGCATGGACAGTGACTTGGGCAAGAGCACAAATGGGAGTCAGCAAAAGAACCCAGGAGTCCTGACTGCCCCCCTCCTGCCTACTTTTAACTATGACACCCCACTCCCCACCTCACCCAGAGTCAGGGGTAGAGCCCAGGAGCCCTGGTCACCCATGCCCTGCTCTAACCATTAGACCAGACATCTGCACAAAGCACCGCTGATCTCCAGTCCCAAGGAACTGCTCCAGCTTCCACAGGGTGTGCTGGAAATTCAGGGGCTTTGTCAGGGGCAGCTCTTGGCTTTAAAAGCAAAATCAACCCTCCCTCACCGTACACGTCTTAGCCCCAAGCCCCACATGTCCCTTCCCCAGGGTCAGGACAGGTCTGGTCTGGCCTCTTCCCTTCGGGAAAACCTTCCCATTGCTCATCAGCCGACCTGTTCTCAGCCCAGATGAGGGCTGGGGGCACTGGAGGCTAAGGCTGGTGGCACAGAGGGAGTCTGGGGGCTGGGGGCACTGAGGGCTGGGGTACTGGGTGCTGAGGGTACTGGGGGTACTGAGGGGTGCTGGGGGCTGAGAGCTGTGAGGTGCTGGGGGCTGAGGAATACTGAGGACTGGAGGATGCTGGGGCTGAGGGGCATGGGGAGGTGCTGGGGGTCACTGAGGCTTACTTGGGGATACTGAGGGGTGCTGGGGGTACTGGAAGGTGCTTCCTGACTGTTCTGGAAAAGCATGTCCCTCTGCAAACAGGACGCTCCCCGGTGCAGCACTAGGGGGCGCTGTTATACAGGGCGCAGGCAGGGGTTCAGCAGGGGGCTCGTAGCCAAATTCCAGACCAAGCCCATTAGTGTCAGCCAAAGTGTCTCCTGCCTGTCCCTGTGGGCTGCCTGTGCACAACAGCTGCTGGGTTCCACCCCAGAGGTGGCTGCATTTGGACCCTGACGGATGAGATGGGAGAAGAGTCTGACACCGGGTGCCGTGGGGCCCAGCTACAAACGTTATTATAGGTGCTGGGGGCAGCACCTCGTGGCCGAGCTCAGGGCCCCGCGCTGCAGACAGAGTGAACCAGGCCATGCCCTGAACAGCTCACACCCTGACTATACGCAGGCTAGCAGGGGAAACCGAGGCACAGTGAGGGGAAGTGACTGGCCACGGTCACTCAGCAGGGCAGTTGGGTGCCCTGAGTCCCAGCGCTCTGTCACTGGCCCTCCCCCCATGTATCCAGCACCACTTGCCCATTGGCCCAGCCCCCTAACAAGTGCCCAGCACTGCCAGACCCTTCCTCCTCTGCACTGCCAGCCCCTCACCCACCTCCTGGCACACCTCTGCTCTGTAGGGCCTGACCCCATGTCCAGCAGTGGGCAGGTGCCCGCCGGCCCCTCCCAGCAGGGATGTTCTTTGGCCCCCCCAACGTTGACTGCAGCACCCCCAGCCAGGGCAGCAGCGCATAGGGCGCCCCCCATGCCCACAGCCCAGCAATTTGGCAGGCTGCGGGGCTGCTGGAGGGGGCCATCCCCTCAGCCAGCCTGAGCAACAGGCCTAGCTCCGGCCCCCCATGCCAGCCGCGATTCATTACCCGCTGTCAACGCATGGCAGCCCCCCGCAGGGTGATGGCACCGGCCACGGCCACGGCTCCCATCCCAGGACAAAGGGCCCTGGCTGCCCTGCAGAAGCTGCGGCTGGCTAGCCCTTTGTGCTGGGCTGACAATGGTTGGAGCTGGCAGGATTATGGGGAGGGGGGCCAAGCCCATTGATGAGGGTTGTGATCTCATCGCAGCTCCTCAGGATAATCCCTCCCATCCCCAAACCCCGCCCGGCCTGCTCTGCCTTAGCTGGCGGGAGAGGGGGCAGGCTGGGCCGGGCGGTGAGCCTGGAGGCAGGGGGAAGCAGCTTGGGGGATCCTCTGGGGGGCCAGACCTGGGTGAGGGCTGCTGGCAAGCTCACAGGAAAGCACCCGGGGGGGCAGACACCCCACCCCACTGGCAGCTAGCCCCTCGCCACATCCAGCCGGACAGGCCCTGCAGTGAGTGGAGGGGGCTCCTGGGTCAGGAAGGGCCAATGGAGGAAGACCCCCGTGTGTCCTGCTGGAAAACAATGGGCCCATTCTGGAGCAGGACAAGGGAGGGGAGGGTCCCTGGCTTTGGAACAAAGATGCCATTTAGTATCCACCTGCCAGACCCCGACCCCCAGGGGATCTGCCATGGCAGGGGCTGGGGCCTCCCAGATAAGAGCTGCCATAGTGGGTCATGCCCAGTAGCCTCGCTGGAGCAGAGGCAAACAATGCCAGGTTGGGACTCTCCTTCCAGCAGATGTGGTGGTACCAAGGGCACCCCTCCGGGGAGGGGCCCCATTATGGAGGAGCCAGGAAATAGCAGCAGGGGATTCGAGGATGAGAGATACAGACAGCTGGGTTGTGATGAGCGGGAGATCTGCAGGGTGAATTGCTGCCTGAGTGCCAGTTCCACTCACTGAGTGGAACTCATGGGACATCTGGACAGCCTGGTAGGCAGTGCTGGGCGGAGCCGGTAGGTGTGGGACATGTAGGTACCAATGACATAGGGGAAAGGCAGGAGAGAGGTCCTGGAGGCTGCTAGGGAAGAGGTTAAAGTCCAGGACTCCCTGGGAGCATTCTCTGAAATCTCCCAGTTCCACGCGCAGGGCCGGGGAGATGGGCAGAGCTGCGGGGTGTCAATGCAGGGATGAGCCGATGGAGACCAGTGGCTCTCAACCTTTCCAGACTGCTGTCCCCCTTTCAGGAATCTGATCTGTCTTGTGTACCCCACGTTACACCTCACTTCAAAACGACCTGCTGACAAACTCAAGACATAAAAATACAAAATGTCACAGCCACTAGTACTGAAACATGGCTGACTTTCTGGTTTTGACCATATAATTATCAAATAAATCAACAGGAATCTAAATCTTGTCCTTGCATGTCAGTGTAAAGTACACAGAGCAGTACAAACAAGTCGTCGTCTGTATGAGATTTTAGTCTGTACTGACTTCGCTGGTGCTTTCTATGCAGCCTGTTGTAAAACGAGGCAAATCTCTAGGTGAGTTGATGTACCCCTGGAAGATCTCCCACATTCCCCTGGCTGAGAACCACAGGTGTAGGGAGGAAGGGGTTAGTTTATAACTGGGAAAGGAGGGGCCGATACCACAAGGATGGGCTCAGCCTAGATCACAATGGACCCAGGTTGCTGGCATATCTAGTGGAGCAGTTTTTAAACTAAGGGCCGGGGAAGCCGACAGGTGCGGAGGAGCCCATGGTTCAGACAGAGACACCCCTTAGGGGAGGAGGTATTATGGGAATTCTCTCTGTCCTAGGAAGGCGGGGAGGGGAGGAGCTGGGAAGGCCAGGTTTGTGGGCGGGAAGGTGCTGAGTGGGTGGCGGGGAGGTGAGTGGACTGTCCAATTCACTGACAACACGGAGGATGAGCTGGGGACCCACCTCAGCCCCAGCTCCGCAGAACCCTCGGCCCCAGGGTCCTCTGCTACTGACACGCAGGCAATGGCTTCCCACCCCAGGGCCAGCACTCACATGAGGGCGATGCCCCCTGGATGAGGTGCCAGTTGCCCACCCCCCCCCCAGCACTCACGTGAGGGTGTTGGTCCCCGGATGAGGTTCCAAGGGCCCAGCCCCCCAAGCTGGTACCCTGCCCCCCCAGCACTCACATGAGGGTGATGCCCCCCTAGATGAGGTGCCAGTCGCCCAGCCCCCCCAGCACTCACGTGATGGCAATACCCCCCGGATGAGGTGAGAAGGGCCCAGCCCCCCCCCAGCTGGTACCCCAGCCCCCCCGGCACTCACATGAGGGCAATGCCCCCCTGGATGAGGTACCAGTCACCCAGCCCCCCGGCTGGTGCCCTGGCCCCCCCGGCACTCACGGGAAGGCAATGCCCCCCAGATGAGGTGCCAGTCACCCAGCCCCCCCCCCAGCACTCATGTGAGGGTGATGCCCCCCGGATGAGGTGTCAGTCGCCCAGCCCCCCCGACCAGTGCCCCCCCCCCGTACTCACATGAGGGTGATGCCCCCTTGGATGAGGTGCCAGTCTCCCAGCCCCCCCCCCCCACTCACGTGAGGGTGACAGTGAAGTGGAAGCGCTGGCGCAGCCCCCGGAAGGTGACGAAGGAGCGGGCGGGGAAGCTGCGGCTGCTCATCTCGCAGTAGGGCTTCTCGTAGTCCCCTGAGGGGCAGTCGCACTTGAAGCCCCCAACCAGCAGATTGGTGCAGGTGCCTCCGTTCTTGCAGACGCCTGGTGTGCAGCGGCCCAGGCGGGCGTTCACCTCACAGTGCTCTCCTGCGGGCAGGAACAGCCGTCAGGGCAGTGCCAGGGACCCCCCCCCCCATCCCAGGGCACGTGCTGCTGGTCCCTGGCTGGCTCTGAAAGCCAAGGACACAGCACCCTGCTGCACCCAGCCCCCAGGAGCTAATCGTTCTGCACCAGATAGCACCCCTGGCTCAAGCCCTCCCAATTCTCCGGCTCCTCAAATGCCCCACCAGCCCCAAGCAGCTCTCCACTGCCACGCACCTGGCACACGCCGTCATGCAGAGCCCGTGTCCCTTTGGGCTCTGGCCGGCCTCATGCCCCAGGGCCTTTGCCAGGCAGGCAGCGGTGCCCCTGGCTTTATGCAGACCCCCCACCACGCCCATGTACCAGTGCTGCCAGCCCAGGGAGCCACGTGCAAGGACAAGCCCCTGGCTGTGAGTGGGGCCCAGAGCACGCGCCCTGCTCGGTCAGGTACCCCAGCGCGCCAGGCTGGCTGGACACGGGTTCTGCTGACAGATCCCAAGCTGGAGGCGGCCCCGCTGGAGTGATGCTGGGGAGCAGGCGCTCGCCCCGAGGCTGGGAAAGGGGGTGCTGCAAGGCTCGCTAGAGTGAGGGCATGGCAAGTTAAAAACAGGGCGGGGATGTGCACTTCTTGGGACAGGCAGGATGCAGGTGACAGCACTTCACACAGGAGGGGGGCCTGGGAAGCTGGGGCTGGGGCAGGCCAGAGGGCAGGACTCCCCCTCCTGGGTGAGAGGGGAGTGGGCAGGCAATGTGGCCTGGAGCACTGGCCTGCACTCAGAGGAGCTGGGTTCTGTACCTGCCTTTGCTAGGAGACCTTGGGTGATTCCCCCGCTCTGTGCCTCAGTTTCCCCCAAACAGGGAAAAGGACCCTGTCCACCTTGTGACGCATTCAGAGCTCTACAATGGGAAAACGCCATTACCCCCCTTCTACAGATAGGGAAATCGAGGTCCAGAAAGCTGGCCTGAATTTCAATTCCAGGGGTCCTGTGCAAGGCCCATCAGCCGTATGCGCAGCTCTGGTTGGCGGCTCTTCCTGCCGTCAAGCAGGCCCCTGAGCACACAGCAGATAAAATAATCCAGGGAACAGAGGTCTGGGAACGCGCAGAGATGGAAGTGCTGCCTCGGCACCCCAAACCCGCGGCCCAGCTACCCACCCTGCTTTGCTCCGCCTCGGGGGCACTAATGGGATGCTCATCCGACCAATCACACGCTGCACGCAGCCCAGCACCATCCCAGCCCCTTAAACAGCAGGTGCTTTTAACCCCTGCTATCCCGCTGCCTCCTGCTGCTCAGACAATGACCAGGCCTGTCAGATTCGCTGCACCCCTGTAAGGGGGAGGAGCTTTGGCTGGGTACCAGTGCCAGATTCCAAGGGGACTGGCAGCATCCCAGGCACTAGTAAATCTAAGGACCAAATTCTTAGCTGGTGCAAATTGGCGCAATGGGGCTGCACCAGCTTACGCCAGCAGAGAAATGGGCCCACCCTTGACGTGCCAGCAGCCTGGAACCCCACAGAATCTGGGATTAATGACAACAGTAGCTCTGGTCCAGCTGCTCCTCCAGCTCTAAACAGCCAGCGCATTCCCAGTCCAGAGACCCTGCACACACCAGCCCCATGCTGCACTGCAGTCCCGCAGCCAGGAGATCCTACAACAACAAGCCCGTCTGTACACAGTCCGGCTCACATGACAGACCCGACAACAACAAGCCCATGCACATGCCCGAAAAGGAGTAACCATTGTGGTGACCGTTTTATCCCCAGCAGCAAGGGGATGAAGCACTGAAGGGGCCTGGCTGAAATCTGCCGAGAGCTGGTGGAGCAGGTCACTCGTGATCACAGGCCCGCACGTGCTGCCGTTGTTTGCTGGCTTAGGTCCTTAGCCTGGTAATTGTGTGGGGCAGGGGCTGTCGCTTCCTGTCTGTGCCATGCCCACCCGATGGGGCCTCAACGTGCTGCTGGACACCCAGGTTTAGGGTGACCAGATGTCCTGATTTTATAGGGACAATCCCGATTTTGGGGTCTTTTTCTTATATAGGCTCCTACTACCCCCCACTCCCTGTCCAGATTTTTCACATTTGCTGTCTGGTCATCCTACCCAGGATCAATAACACTAATGGCCGGGGGCTGGGCCAGGGCTGCCGGGGAGGGACCCAGGAGCCGGTGCCTTGGGAAGTTGTCGATTTATGGCTGTTTCTATGAGAGGAGGCACCAGGAATCACCAAGAAACAGATGAAACCTTTCAGCTGCAGCTAATACAAACTAATGCGTGAGGCGACCACTTCAGCACTGCACTAATGCACGAGTGGGCGATGCGCCGGACAGGCAGGCCGGGGCCGGGGCTGGGGGGTGGGATTGGTTTCTTTGCCATGACTTTGGCTGTCAAAGACAGAGATTTTGAACAAGCGATTGCAAGACCTGCCCTGGGGCAGACTCCACCCACAGAGCCAGGGATGCAGCTGGGACCCCAGTCAGGCGTGTGCCACGCAGAGACCGTCCCTGTGCCCGGGGCGGGGCAGGCAAGGAACTGGCACGTTGGGAAGTAACCCCCTGCCTTTTAGCATGGCTACTGAGAGGCACTTCGCCCTGCTTTATTATTCCAAACGCACCCCACAGCTCCAGCTTTCTAACTTCCTGCGCAGGCCGGCACCTCCCAGAGGGCCCCTTGGCTGGGCCAGTGTCCCCCCTTCTTCCCCCATGGCTTGCTGTCTTTGGGGTTTCCCAGCAGGGCAGTGGGAGGGGGAACCTGCCGTGTGGCTCTACAGTTTCACCGCGGGGCCACCTGAGTGCGGCGCGCCAGGGACCCTGAGCACAGCCCAGACAAGCCCAGCTGGTATGGATCACAGGGGGCACAGGGTTCCCTGCAGAATGAGCCCCCCCAGCCTGTGCCCAGGTCTCCTCAAAAGCTGGGGCAGGCGTTCAGAAGTGCTCAGCACCCAGCAGCTCCCATTGGGACCCTTCTAACTGGGGGCATTCTCCATTGCCCCAGTGGGGGAGGGGGAATTCTCCATTGCCCCAGTGGGGGAGGAGGATTCTCCATTGCCAGGGAGCTCACAGCTTTCTACAGTCCTGGGTCACACTCCCTTCAGCGCCATCACCCTGGCTACAGTTGGGGAAACTGAGGCACAGAGCAGGGCTAAGGGCTAAAAAGAGAATTTGTGACCCAGCCAGGGAGAGAACCCAGGAGTCTCAACCCCCCGCCCCCACCCTGACACCACTCCTCTCCTAGAGCTGGGAAGAGAACCCAGGAGTCCTAGCTCCCAGCCCACACTGCTTAACCACCAGACCTCCCATGTCTCTCCCAGAACTTGCCAGAACCCAGAAGTCCTTCCTGCAGCCATGTGTTCTAACCACTAGTCCCCGCATCCCCATGTCCATCCCAGGTGATGGGCGGGGCGGGTTACTGACACCCGACCTGCGGTGCCAGCAGCCTCCTAGGGCAGGGCTCGGGGGCAGGCAGTGCCAGGAACACTGGGGGATGCCAGGGCCTGGTTTACTGGGGTCCTGGGTCTGCAGTGGGTATCACAGGGGCACGCCAAGCAGTTATGCCACTGCTGGAGTTTGGGGGTCACTAGTTGCCGGGGTGCGCAGGGATGCGTGCTGGCAGCTGTGGAGCATGTCTGAGGGGAGGGAGGGTCTCTGGGAGGTTTTTCTGGGCTGGGCTGGGGGTGTCTGTGTGCAGGGTAATGGTTTGGGGGTTCACCCGCTGGCCCTGGAAGATGGGACTCTCTAGGCAGGGCTCCTGGGGGGCCAGGCAGGGGGAGGAGCCCTCTGGGGTGGGGTGAAGTTGGGGTCACCAAGGGGCAGGAGTTTGGGGGCAGTCAGAGCGCACCAGGGTGCAGACTGTGCTGGATGCCTCACAGCCTGTCCCTCAGCACCCCAAAGCCAGACACCCCCACATTTCACCCTCATGTCACAGCCCCTTATGGCATCAAATTCACTCCTCCCCCTCCCCTATCGGCCCCCCACTCCTCCCTCCCATCCCCAGTCCTCCCCCCAGAGGATTTTGGGAAGGATCTCCATCCCCAGCCTCTCCGTGTCCTGCCCTAATAACCAGTTTCAGTTTCCAGGGAAACTGACGCTCCCCCCCATCCCCGAAAGGAACCCCGCCCCTCCCCCGCCTGCAGAGGGGAGCCCAGGCTGGCGCTGGGATGACCCAGCTCGGGCCCCGGGGGATGCAGCGCAGGGGGGGAGCTGCTCCTCTGGCTCAGTGTCACCAGCTAACAGGGGCTCCCCAAGCAATAGGTCACCAAGGGCCCCGATCCCAGGGCAGTCGCTGAGAGCCCCCCTCACCCCCCCGCCCGCTCACTCTCACCGCACGGCCAAGGTTCCTGGGGGCCCTTCCTAGCTCTGGGCCTGGCTGCCCCGGCCGTGGTGCTGAGCAGCTCTCCCAGCCACACCACAAGCCCTGGCGCACTAGAGCGACCCCCAGGAGCCCTTCCCCAGGCAACGGAGCCCAGTCAGGCGCCGAGACAACCCAGCCTGGGCACCACGCCCCCCTCTAGTCTCCCCCTCCCCAGGCCACAGGGCCGGAGACTCAGAGCCTGGGGGGGGAGTCGCCAGATGGGGGTGGGGGGGAGGCCAGGGCATGGGTTGGGTGGTGTCCCTGGGTGGGAGCAGGCCAGACACTGGGCATGGGCAGCCCAAGCTCTTAGTCGCCACTAAGAGGGGGCAGAGCAGGCCGGGGGCTCGGGCTTAGAACGAGAGGCTGCTGCGTCCTCAGGCTGCGGCTGGACAGCCCCACAGGCGGGGGCAGTCTGGCCAGTGCAGGAGGCTGCCCCACAGCTCGCAGCGCAGCGTCCAGCAGAGCTCAGCGCTCCGGCCCCGGCTCCAGCTCCCGGAGAATCTACTCGCGGTGGGGACGCTCCACCGCAGTGCTGGGGCTGGGGCAGAGACCCCGCCTCAGTAGGCTGACCAGCGAGCAAGTGTGAAAAATCGGGACGGAGGATGGGGGATAATAGGAGCCTATAAAAGAAAAAGCCCCAAATATGGGGACTGTCCCTATAAAATCAGGACACCTATGCCTAGGCCATGGGACTCAGGGACACGCCCACGACCCAGGGGCACTCTCCCACAGGGACACACCCCTGCCCCAGGGAGACACACCCCTGGATCACAGGGACATGCTCCCCAGGGGGACATCCCCCCACCCCACAGGGACACACCCCTGCCCCACAGGGACACGCCCATGATGCAGGGGCACCCCCCCACAGGGACTCACCCCTGCCCCATAGGGACATGCCCCCGGCTCACAGCGACATGCCCAACAGACATGAGATGTGGCCACTGTCCTGGGCTGGATTTGAACTAGTGCCTTGGGGGGGTGAAGGGGGTGAAGGCCCCCCCATTCCCCAGCCCTCCGAGCCAGCCAGCAGAGGCCCCCAGAGGTGGAGATGGATGGCTGGATGGAGGTACCGAGGGGGGTATGGAGGGGGCTGGCCGGATGGTACGGATGGGATGGCTGGAAGGGGCATGGACGGAGACGGACGGGGGGGGGGGTATGGCTGGAGATGGCCGGGCGGGGGTATGGCCGAGGATACGGAGGGGAGTACGGAGGGGGCTGGCCTGACAGTATGGATGGGATGGCTGGACAGGGGCATGGACGGAGACGGACAGAGGGGGGTACGGCTGGAAATGGCTGGGCGGGGGTATGTCTGGGGGTATGGAGGAGGGTGGCCGGACGGTACGGATGGGATGGCTGGACAGGGGCAAGGACGGGGACGGATGGACAGAGGGCGGAACGGCTGGAGATGGCTGGGTGGGGGTACGGCCAGGGCTGGCTGGAGAGAGGCTTGTGTAGGGATAGACAGAGGAGCCCTTCCCGCCCCGGCCCGGCCCCTCTCCCACTCACCGGTGAAGCCGGCCTGGCAGTGACAGGTGTAGCCGCCCTCCCGGCGGTGGCAGCGCCCGTTGTGGCCGCAGGGGCTGGAGTAGCACAGGTCGATCTCGCTCTCGCAGTAGTGGCCGGTGAAGCCGGCGGGGCAGCGGCAGCGCAGGCCGCTGACGGGGTGGATGGGCCGGAAGAGGACAGTGGCGGAGGCCAGGAAGGGCGCGGAGCTGTCGAAGCGCAGCACGGAGACGCAGCGCATGTAGTTCTCGCAGGGCTCCCGCAGGCAGATGTTGTCGTCGAAGGGCAGCACCCGCTGCTCGGAGATGGCGGCCAGCAGTGTGCGGTTGAGGTAGAGCCGCTCCTGCAGATCCTGGGAGGGGATGTAGCGCCCCCCGCGGGTCCCGCCCGGCAGCAGCACCGACAGGCTGACGTTGAGGATGTGGGCGGCCGGCACGTCCGTGTCGTTCTGGATGTTGAAGAGCACCACATGGTGGCGGGGGGCCGAGAGCACGGCCGCCACCCCCTCCAGGAAGAGCACCAGCAGCGGTGACAGGAACCGCTCCGGGGACATGTTCTCCAGGCGCAGCGTGATGCTGTTGGTCAGCATCTCGTCCGTGACGATGGTCACCTGCAGGGTGCACTGAGCCGCCACACTGTGCACGCCGTCTGCCGAGAGACGAGGGCAAGGGGTGAACGGCGCCCGGAGGGGCTGGGGCTGAGCCTGCCACGGGAACAGGCTTTCTACAGCTCCAGAGTCCACCAGGGCTGGGATAGCAGGTGCTGCGGGTCGGGAGTGAGGGGCACCGGCAGAGCTGGGGGGTGGGGGAGCCCAGGGCTGGGCTAGCAGGGGCTGCGGGTCAGGACTGAGGGGCACCAGCAGAGCTGGGGGGTGCGGGAGCCCAGGGCTGGGATAGCAGGTGCTGCGGGTCGGGAGTGAGGGGCACCAGCAGACCTGGGGGTGGCCGTGGGCACACAGGGCACATGGGTTGTGTCTTCAAACAGGCCCCCAGGCAGTGGTGCCAGGACACCGGGCTGCCCTCTGCAACCTCCAGCCTGCTGGTCCCCGACCGTGTCCCGGCTTGCCCCCGCGCAGCCCCTGCAAGGCCTGGGGCTCAGAAGGGGCATTTCGGCGGGTGCTCTCCTGCACATGAGGCCAGCAGCTGTGGGCCAGTGGCCCAGGGCCAGCAAGCGCCAAGCAGGGCTGGCACAACCCATTAGGCGCCTAGGGCATTAACATTTGGGGAGCAGCGACCGCAGCAGCCGGATCTTCGACAGTCCCGGTCGTCGGTGGTATTTCGGGGGCGGGACCTTCTGCCACCTAGGGCGGCAAAAACGCTGGCGGCGCTCCTGGTGCCAAGGCAGATGGCTGGCAGCCAACACCCAGTAGGAACCACTTCCCCAGCAGCTGGGAGGCCTTTCTCACACACTGGACCTCACTGGGGACTCCCTCAACTCCTAGCTCACATCAGCCTGTGGCTACCAGGTTATGCCCCCTGGCTAGTCGGTATCTGCCTGGCTCCCAGCCCAGGGGACATGACAGACCACGCTGCCAATCAATGACCAGCCTCACTGGAAACCCAACAAAAACCTGCTGTGCCAGGGTCTGAGACTGTTTGCTACAAAACCCCCCGGCACATACCACCGGCCTAGCGCAGAGGGCACGAGAAATGCCCCAGCACAGCCCCCACACAGACAGACAGCCCCAGCACAGCCCCCACACAAACAGACAATCCCAGGCACAGCTCCTGGATGGATGGATGCCGGGCTCATCCCCTGGACAGACAGACTCCTGGGCACAGGCCCCACCCGTCCATGGCCCCAGCCTGCCCTTCCTAAGCAGGGAACTGGGGGCGGCAAAGGGAGGGCAGGAAGAACAGCTGGCTCTCACCAGTGCACCACAGGCGGGCGGGTCAGCATCAGTCCTAAGTGACAGATGGGGAAACTGAGGCCCAGAGGAACGCAATTTGCCCCAGCTCACGCAGCAGGTTGGGGGCAGAGCAGGGAATAGGACCCAGGAGTCTAAAGGCCCTGTCATTGCTGCTTCTCCAGCATGAGGTTAATTCCCACCCCAGCTCCAAGGGCTGCCACCTGGGACAGACTGGGGGCAAGGGGGAGGGGGAGAGGCCAGCAGGGGCTAAGCAGGGCGAGTGGAGCTGCTCTCTCATCTCCAGCCCCCGAGCCGGTCTAACCCCACGCGCCCCCCAGGCTCCCAGAGCTGGTCCGCCCTCACCGGCCCCCCCAGAGCCGGTCTTTCCCCCCCCCACTCCACCCTCCAGAGCCAGTCTACCCTCACCAGGCACTGCCCATCTCATCTGGGTCCAGCAGCTCAGCCCCAGCCGCGCTCTGTGGCAGGTTAGTTCTGGCCACGGGAGCCGCCCGTCTAGCTGACCCCTGGGAGTTAGCCTGCACGAGTTGCCCCCTGGGGGGCAACTGGGGGGCACTGAGGGGAAGGGTCACATGCTGCATGCGGGGCTCATCGCGCTTCTCCATAGCAGTGAGGCTTCTCTCTGTGGAAAACCTCCCTCAAATAGAAGCAGTGTGGGGCTATGACACACAGCTGAGCATCCAGCAGAGGGCAGCAGTCTCTGTCTCTCTCTCTTTCACACACACACCAGTTCATCACAACTCTTAGCACTGTTTCAACCAGGGACCTCAAAGCACCGTGCAAAGGCGGGTCAGTAGCATCACCCCCACTGGACAGCTGGGGAAACTGAGGCACAGTGTGTATCTGAAGAAGTGAGTATTCACCCACAAAAGCTCATGCTCCTATACGTCTGTTAGTCTATAAGGTGCCACAGGACTCTTTGCTGCTTTTACAGCGTGGGAGTGACTCACCTAATGTCACTCAGGAAGTCAATGCCAGAGTCCTGATCTAACCACTAGCCCTCACAGCCCTCCCCCCCTCTCCCCCCCGAGCCAGGGACAGACCACAAGAGTCCTGACTCCTAGCCCTGTACTCAGTCCAGACCACAAAAATCTGAAGGCACCTTCCTTAGGAATGGGGACTTTGCCCTGGTGCCAACATCCACATTCCCCCTTCCTCACGTGCGCCTCCCCGCAGAGGTGGCTGCAGCCCAGCAGCACCATGTCATCTTGGCAAGGAGCCACTCCTGGGCACCGTGACATTTCATTGTGGAAACGCAAGGCGAGGCTCCAGCACCTGAACTGAGCGAGGGGGCTGAGCCGGGGGACTAACAGATGCCCCCGGACAGGGTGAGGCACTGAGGAGGCATGCACACAGAGCCTGGAGAGCAGAGTTACACATCTGTGCAGTCCTGCCTGCCTGAGGCTCCAGAGAGCTGCCCCCAAACACCTGTCTCAGGGTGATGTGAACTGCTCTCATTCACTGCTGCTGGTGTTCACTCTGAAGCCTAATGGTGACACGTTCAATCCAGGCCTGGCTGTTTCACTGCCGGTCAGTTCTGCAGAATCTTTCTGCCCATCTGGGGTGGAGCCTGGATGTATGTGAGAGGGGCCTGAGGGTCGAGCTTAAGGGGGAAAGGATTGAGGCCCTGGCATAGTCCATGGGTCCTATTTCCAAAGCTGCGACGAATCAAACACAATAGGAGGGGGGCCCGGGGTCGTGACCTCACCAAGGAGGTCAAAGATCATCACCCCCACCAGGCTGCAGCAGAAAATGAGGAAGGGCCACTTGGCCCCACAATGGCCCCGCCTGACGAGCGGGGAGGCCATGTGCAGGGAGCCCATGCCCACACTCCCCCCCTCCCCCGACCTATAGAGCATGGGGGGCAGAGCGGCCATGTCACACTCCCCTGCAGGAGATATTTACTGAGTGCCCAGCACCCAGCCCATGTCTGTCTCAGCTACATCCATCCTGGAATTCACTCCCCCAGCCTCAGCCGCCCCCCCCCCCTCCAGGCCCCCGATTCTCCTGCTCCAGCAGGCTGATCCCCTCCCCTCAGCCCCTCCTTACCTGCCCCCCTCTCCTCCCAGATGGGACATTCCTGAGCCAAGCCCCCCCTGACACCCCACACCCCGAAGCAGGCAGCTGTTCGCTCAGCAAACACGGGGCCCTGGGTGCCCAGCGCTGAAGGGCTCTTGGGCTGGAGTGCGGATGCCTCAGATGCCTGGGGCAGGGGCTGACAAACACTCCTGGCCACAGGGGCCTTTTCACACTCCACACCAGGTGGCCTCCCTGGGCTTGGGATAGTGGGGCTGCTGGTCAGGAGTGAGGGGCACCAGCGGAGCTGTGTGTGGGGGGGGAGCCCAGCACTGGCGTAGCAGGGGGCTGCCGGTCCAGAGTGAGGGGCACCAGCAGAGCTGTGTGTGTGTGGGGAGCCCAGCACTGGCTTAGCAGGGGGCTGCGGGTTAGGAGTGAGGGGCACCTGCAGAGCTGGGGCAGGGGAGAGCCCAGGGCTGGGATAGCAGGGGGCTGAGAGTTGGTAATGAGGGGCACCAGCAGAGCTGGGGGCTAGACGGAGCCCAGGGCTGGGATGGCAGGGGCTGCGGGTCGGGAGTGAGGGGCACCAGCAGAGCTGGGGGCTGGGAGGAGCCCAGGGCTGGGATGGCAAGGGGCTGTGGGTCGGGAGTGAGGGGCACTGGCAGAGCTGGGGGGAGCCCAGGACTGGGATACCAGGGGCTGCGGGTTGGGAGTGAGGGGCACCTGCGGAGCTGTGTGTAAGGGGAGCCCAGAGCTGGGATGGCCGGGGCTGTGGGTCAGGAGTGAAGGGCACTAGCAGAGCTGGGGGGAGCCCAGGGCTGGGATGGCAGGGGCTGTGGGTTGGGAGTGAGAGGCACCAGCAGAGCTGGGGGGAGCCCAGGGCTGGGATAGTAGGGGCTGAGGGTTGGGAATGAGGGGCACCAGCAGAGCTGGGGGCTGGGGGGAGTCCAGGGCTGGGATGGCAGGGAGCTATGGCTCCCCCCAACTCTGGGATAGCAGGGGCTGTGGGTTGGAAGTGAGGGGCACCTGTGGAGCTGTGTGTGGGGGGAGCCCAGGGCTGGGATGGCAGGGGCTGCGGGTCGGGAGTGAGGGGCACCCGCAGAGCTGGGTGGAGCCGGCTCTAGCAGACCCTCCTGAAATATGCACGTTTTCCTAGCTCTATTCATTGTTTGACAAAGGACAACGGCTGCCATGGCAACTGCCAGCGCATCTCCCCTGCGCCCACAGGCAGGGCCCCGGGCTCAGCAGGGCCCAGGCTCGGAACCCCGCCTCCTCCTGCTGCAGGGGCTGAGAGCAAGGCTGGCACCAGGCAGTGCCGGCACCAGGCAGTGCCCCATCTCCCCCTGCTCCTGGTGCACTGTGCTAGGGCCCTTCCCTCCATCAGACAGGGGAGCAGGGTCTGGCGCGGACAGCCCAGGCTGAGGGGCTCTCAGGGCCCTGGGGGGCATAGCCCAGCCTGCCCTTCCCAGTCCCGACCCCAGGGCAGAGCCAGCTCTGCCTCATGGCCCAGGCCCTGTGCTGGGACAGCCCGTAACCCAGCTCCTCTCTGCAGCCCCCACTCAGTGGCCCAGGCAAAGAGCCCCACTGTGAAGACACCTGGCCTGCGCTGAGCCCCGGTGAGCTCATTACATGCAGGGCCCAGCGAACAGAGCACAGATGGTACCAGCCTGCCCTGGAGCAGGACCAGCAGCCCAGAGACAGAAGGTTCTGCTGGCCCAAGGCTGAGCCTGGCTGGACCGAGGGGTGATGCCACATCCCTGCACCCCTCATCTTCCCCTGCCGGCTCTGACGCCAGAGGTGTGTCCTGGAGCGCAGGCCCCTGCCCAGTGACCCAGCCCTGCGCTGGCTTCCTAGGAATCCCCCCAGCGCAGTCCCCAATTGCCCAGCCTGGGTGGCTCCTGTGCCAGGCCGGGCCCAGCCGCTCACTGGTTCCGTGCAGCCTCACAGAACTTCCCCCTCGGCCACAGCGACTTGGAGCTCACGCGCCAGCATCAGGCGTCCGCTCGGCTCCCCAGCACACAAGGGTTCAGTGAAAAGCTGGTCTGAGTCCGCAGGGGTTCGGAACAGCCCAAACCCAGCTAGAGACAAAGGCTGAGCGCACACAAGGGTCCCCCTAGCCCCCAGCTTGCCACAACTCTCCCAGTTCCCCTCAGTCCCGACCCGCAGCCCCCTGCTAACCCAGCCCTGCCCCCGCTCAACTCTGCTGGTTCCCCTCAGTCCCAACCCTCAGCCCCCTGCTAGCCCAGCCCTGCCCCCCCCCAGCTCTGTCGGTTCCCCTCACTCACGACCCGCAGCCCCCTGCTAGCCCAGCCCTGCCCCCGCCCAGCTCTGCCGGTTCCCCTCAGTCCCAACCCGCAGCCCCCTGCTAGCCCAGCCCTGGCCCCCCCACAGCTCTGCCGGTTCCCCTCACTCACGACCCACAGCCCCTGCTAGCCCAGCCCTGCCCCCCTCAGCTCAGCCAGTTCCCCTCAGTCCCAACCCACAGCTCCTGCTAGCCCAGCCCTGGGCCCCCCTCAGCTCTGTCGGCCCCGACCCGCAGCCCCCTGCCCACCCCCCCCCAGCTCTGCTGATACCCTGTCTCCCTCACTGCTGGGGCCAGAACAAGAAGCACGGGTGTAAATTGCAGTGAGGCCGGTTTAGGCTGGAGCCGAGGAAAACGGCCTGCCAGGGCAGTCCCACCCAGGGAAGCTGTGGGATCCCCGTCATGCGGGGCTGAGTCCAGGCTGGACAAATGCCTGCCGGGGTGGTAGAGGTTCCCTTGGCCCTCCCTCAGCGCAGGCTGCTGGGCTTGGTGACCCCCGCGGCCCCTCCAGTCCCACCTCTCTGTGATCAGACGGCCATTTGGGGAACACGCCCAAACCCAGTGTCATGCCACATGCCAGCCCAGTGAGATTCGAACCCAAGTGTCCGGGGACTAATGGCCAGTGCTCAAGCCCCACAACCTCCCGGCTCAGTCTTCTAACCTGCCCCATGGGGGCCCTGCCAGCCCCCTATAGCCCAGTGACTGGTGCTGCCAGCCCTCCACTGCCAAGCAGCTGCCAGCCCCAGCCTCTTTGAGACACGGCCCTGGGGAGAGCGGACAGGCGAGGGAGTGGGAGCGTGCCCCGCTGCCCTCGGCCCCCCGCGTGCCCAGCCCCTGCCCAGCGGCCTGTGGCTCTGGCTGGCCGCGCTGGGTTGCCATGGTGGCCGCAGGAAAGAGCCAGCTATGTAGGGGAGGCTTTTGTTCCTCGGGCTCGGTTCTCTTCTCTCTGACTCATGAGACAAACGCCCCCTTCCCCGGGCAGCAGGACGCTCAGCCTAGGGGGAGGCAGGTGGGGAGGGGGGAGGCTGAAGGGGTGGCAAGGGACTGGGGGGCCCACGGGGAACTGGGGAAGGAGCTCTGGGGTGAGTAGGGGAAGATGACAGATGGGGAGCTGAAGGGGGGTCAGGGGCTGAGGATGGAAAGCTGGGGGAGGCACTGTGGGGCTGGCAGGGCAGGAAGGCCGGTGGGGGAGGAGGAGGAGGGGGAGGGGGAGGGGAAGGGGAGCTGCCCCCATTCTCTAGTCCCTGGCTTATTCTTCCGCTTTCCAACCCGGTGCCCCGAACCCCTTTGTGCCCGACTGCCCCGCCCCGCCTTTGTGTTGCTGTGCAGGAGAAGAAAGGGCCCCTGCCCCACCCCCCGGTGTCCCTCCCCCCATCTCTGGAGGGGTCACAGGGATGTGGCTGCAGCCGGATCCTCTAGCACCAGACTGGGGAGGGTGGGGGCTGAGTGATGAGGGTTCCCATGTGGATCACCATGGAGACAATGGCCCCATAGTGATGCCCCTATCAGGCACCCACTGCGCGGGGACTGGGGTGGGGACCATCTGGGGCATCAGCCCCCTCCACGTCTGTCCTTGCTGTGTGGCCTTAGGCCCTGCCAGCCCCACACTAGCCTCAGACACATGGGGGGGGGGGCAGACTCACTGACTCCAGCTCTGGCTGGTTACACCCCAAGGACACCCCCCGCCCAAACTCTCCTGCCAGCCCTCCACTCTGTGACTCTCCCCCGGACATGCTGGGTCCCGCCCTGGCCTACCCGACGGGGTACCATGCGAGTCTCTGAGGGCCTGGACGCTGGAGGCCCCTGGCAGAAGGGAGGTTCCTTGCTGGACTCAGACCAGGCCGTTGCTGGGCACAGCACCGGGCTGCGCAGGCCGACAGCGCTGGGCCCGAGGCCTCTGTGCCTAGCTCAGGACTTGGCTGCACCAGCGCCAGAGGGGTTAAAGGAGGGACCCCAAGGTCCTGAACCCCTCCCACTCCAGACCCCAGGGGTGTAAAGCCCCGAGCCCCAGGTGCCCTCTGCGAGCAGGGGGGCACCAGAGCCCCGGGATGGCATCAAGGGCACCCCCGGCCCATGCAGCTGGCAGCTAACGCACAGTCCCAGGCCTGGCCAGGCTGCGGAGAGATTAACAGCACAATTGAATTACCCGGGGGAGGGTGTCTCCCTGCTCCGCCCCACACAGCCCACTGCTGAGACCAGCTCTGCCAGCGCTGCCCCTGCCCCCGGGAGCCAGAGAGGCAGGAACCATTAATGATCCAGGAGGAACCCTGCCTGTGCCCCCCATAGCACAGCATCCCCACAGCGCCCCACACAGCGCAGACCCCCCACACACACAGCCCAGTATCCCCACAGCACAGACCCCTCACACACTGCCCCACACAGTGCAGACCCCCCCACAGCACCCTGCCTGTGCCCCCCACACACAGATCCCCCCACTGCCCAGTATCCCCACAGTGCAAACTCCCCACAAACTGCCCCCCACAGCACAGACCCCACCACAGCACCCCACACAGCATAGTCCCCGTCCCCCACAGCCCAGCATTCCCACAGCGCAGACCTCCCCCCACACTGCCCCCCACAGCACAGACCTCCTCACAGCGCCCTGCCTGTGCCCCCCACAGCACACTTCCCCACAGCACAGACCCACCACACAGCACAGCACCCCCCTCAGCACCCTACCTACACCTCCCCAGCACAGCCCCCCACACAGCACAGTGCCCCCTGCAGCCCAGCCCAACCCAGCTGCCTGGGGGCAGCTGCCTCTGGGATACCAGGGATCAGCTCCGGCTGGCACACAGCCCTGACTCTGCAGTGGAGCAGAGGTGTAAATACCTGCGCCCAGGCCAGGCCACGAAGGCAGGAGCTGGGCTGGGACGCGAAGGGTTATTTTGGCTTCCAGGTGTCAGTAAGACAGACAGCCAGAGCTAGGAGAAAGGGGCCAAGCTCAGAGACGAGGCTACCGGCCCAATATCCCCCTTCCAGCCACAGAGGCTGTGCGGCTGGCAGGAGGCACCTGCCAGGCACGGACCAGCCTGGTTCCTGTCAGGCACCGGCCAAGCTGGAGAGGACGAGGACAGGCTGGCATGCCGGCCGGCCCCTGACGTACACACACAAGCCCAGCGCTGTGTCCCAGGGGACATTGGGGTTCCCCACAGTGTCTGCTCTCTCCAGACACCAGCGAGGCCCTAGGGAAGGTGAGAGCCCGACAGGCTGGGGGGTCCAGCCAAAATCGGGGCATTTCAGTGACAGAAAAGCAGCAGCCCAACCATCTCTTGCTCTCCCCAGCTGGAGCATTGTCTGACAAGTCCACTTCCCCGGCCAGCCAGCTCCAGCCAGGGCTCAGCAGGGCCCGGGCAGCGTCTGAACAAAGACCAAGCTAACTGGCCAGCTCAGCACAATGAGCGGCTCCACCAGAGGCCGGCACATGGCCATTACTGCGCTGCTCAATGCTGCAGCCTGGTCATGCCGAGCCCTCGAGAGTCGACCCCGCTGCCAGGAGCCAGGCTCAATCTCACCCCAGCAAAAGGCCCCGCGGCTCCACCGCAGCCAGCCAGCAGCAGGCTTAGCCTGCTGGTCGCTGCTCTGGACCCAGAGCAGGGGGTGAGGGAGGCAGGGCTCAGCGAAGGGCTGGAGGTCAGTGGAGACATGCAGGCGGGAAGGGCCTGGCCCCCGTGTGCCCGCTGATGGGCGCAGGATGAGCAGGACACAGACAGTGGCAAGACTCAGGTGCAGTGCGCAGCACGATCCAAGCAGCACCTGATTGGCAGGTGGGCCAGAGATCCCAGCGCTGCCCTGAGCTTCCCACCTGGGACTGGGCTCCAGCCCTTCCTTTCCTAGAGGGCAGAACCCCCCCGCCGCCCCGGCGCACCCTCGGTGGGCCTAGAGACTGGGCTGAGATCAGTGGGGATCACATCTGCCCTGGGCCCCCCTCTTCTGGGTCCACCCAGCCCCTGCCCCAAGGTGGAAATGGTTCACTCTGTGGGGGGATGTTTCTAAGGAAGGACAAGCATGCCAATCCCCCCCCCCCCCCCCCGGGCCCCACAACAGGAAGTGGGAGCCCCATCCCCAATTTCCTCCCCAACCCCCAGCACTGGCCAGCCCCAAGCAGACAGCTCCCCCAACCCTGTCCAGACCAGGTATCACTGCATGTGCCAGGCACCCAACAGAGCAGGGGATCCCCTCCCTGGCACTGCCAGTGTGCCACCTCCCAGCTGGCCAGAGCCCTGGTGTCTCTGCCACTCATCGCCCAGCTGCCCATAGCATAAGGACACAACTGAGTGGCCACCGACACAACTTCAAGGCTCCCCCAGCCACTCTCCAGTCTGGACCCTGGGAGCTCTCAGCCCCTCCCCCTCAACCCACCCTTCGTGGTCCCAGGCCACAGCCCCTGCCCTGCCCCTCGTCTGGAACAGAAATACTGCCTTTGCACAGGGGCTATGCCTCCTTACCCCCATACGCAGCGCCCTGGGTCCCCCAGACTACTGCCCCCGACAGACATGCATGTCGCTCCAGCCAGCAGCGGGAACACGACCCCCAATGCTCTGCTCCTTGCCAAATGCTTGATAAACAGCCACTAAGAGCCTCCACCCTGACAGGTGGCTTCATCCTTATGTCAGCAGTGGGGAAACTGAGGCACAGAGCATCAATGGCTGTCAGAAACAGAACCCAGGAGTCCTGACTCCCAGCTCCCCTGCACTAGACCCACTTCCCTCCTAGATGCAGGGAGAGAAGCCAGGCATCCTGATGCCCACTACCCTGGCTCTAACCACCAGACTCCATTCCCATCCCAGAACTGGGAACAGAACCCAGGAGTCCTGACTCCCAGCTCTCCCCTCCCCTGATCTAACCCACTGGACCCCAGGGCCCCAGACCTTGGTGATCCTCATGTCACATCCAGCCCCCCTCCCATGTCCCACCACGCCCCCCAGCCTGGCTGGACCCACACACCCATTTCCCACAGGAACGTGGGAAGAAAAGCTCTCGTCTTCACAGCCATTTGGGAGGAAGGAACCTCTCTGGGGCACAGCTCTAGGCCCTGCATCACAACTTGGGATGGTGTTTGCCACCCCCCCCCCCATCTCCGCTCCCCTGATCTCCCTGCAAACGGGCCTGGGCTCTGGGGTGCCCTCCAGCCTGACACCCCAGCATGTACATCGCCCTCCTCCCAGCTCCTGCAAGCTGCTCCCTGGTGTGGCTGTCCTGGGCACCTGGGGGGCTGGTCCCCTCCCTGGAGGGAACAGGCATCCCTCTGCTCAGCCCCGGTTCATAAAAGCCTTCACTTCGCCTAGCCCAGGAGAGCTCTTCCCAGCCCCGCAGGCTGTGCCCATGCTACCTTCCCCTGCCAGCCCCCCAGTGCTGCCTCATGAAGTGGCTGATGGGGCAGGTCCGGGGACAGCGCCAGATGCCTGGGGGATGGGCCTCGCTGGGGTGCCAGATGCCCCTGACCTATTTCACGTCTCTCCAGCAGCTTATGGCAGCAATCTGATCCTTCCCATTCAATGCTCCTGTGCCCCTCTGGGCCCCACCCCTTCCTAAGCCATATAGGTCGAGCTGGGCTAATCTCCTGGCTTCTCGGCCCACCAATCCCCTAGGCCACCCCACAGTGCCCCTCTTCCCTCAGCAGCAGCCCTCGCCCAGAGCAGGTCCAGGCAGAGGCGCTCCCAGGGCTCCGTGAGCAGCTCGTGGGCGGCCAGGCCTCTGCCTGCAGCCCCAACAGCGAGCAGATGGTTCGACTGTCTTAGCTGCCACCAAGCCCCCGCCACCCCTCAGCCTCCACCCACTCTCCCTCATGCCCTGGGCTTTGCACTGGGGCAGACGCAGCCATGCCCCTGGCTTAGGGGGAGCAGCAGGATGAGTGTGACGGGTGGAGGTGCATCCCGTCGGAACACAGACACAGCTGAAAACTGCTGTGTTAGTCCATGCAGCTTGGAGCTGGCCAAATGGGGGCAGCTGCGGGTCAGGATGGAGGGGGACAGCATAGCAAGTCCTTCCTCAGAGCGCCAGTCACTAGCCCCACAGCCCTGGCTCTCTCCCCCAGCCCCATGCACCAGGCAGTGGGGGGAAGCTGCTGTCCACCTCACCCCTCCAGGTTGGCCCCAGTGGGTTGCTCCCACGTCCTGCTGGTGGAGACGGGCCCATTGCAGGGACCCGAGGTGTTTTCGGGCTCGTCTCCTGTGGAGAGGCTCAAGCCCAGACCCTCAAAGGCAGATAGGCACCTGACTCACAGTGAGTGCTAGCGCCAGTTCTTCCCCTAGCCCCAATCAACCCCCCACCTAATGCATGGACGGGCCCCCAGCCCCTTCCTCAGGCTCGTCCCCAGCTGGGCACCACCCCCCCGCGCCAGGCTGGTGGTAGGGCTGGGGAATGGTTCCCCCCCTGCATCTGCCAGGAGAGGCACCAGCCTCCACCCCTTTAGCAGCAGGGCTCCGCTGCGTCTCCCAGAGCCGGCCCAGCCTGAGCCCGGGGCAGGGGTGCTGACAGGAGGTTAAAGCTGCCGCATGTCTGAGCTATTAACACCTCGCAGCACAGCCCCAGCTGGGACCACCCTGGCAGGGGGCCCAGCTGCGACTGTGCTAATCACCAGCCCCCCTCGCAGCGAGAGTGGCCCCAGCCCAGCACCTACCTGCTCGGATCCCTCCCCCAGCCCAGCAGGTGCACGGCACAGCCCCCCCATGGAGAGGCTAATTGCAGGACTCAGGCACAGCTGCTCCCCAGCCGCCCACAGCCTGCAGCTGCAAGCTGGTCCCAGCAGGCTGGCCCCAGAGCGAACCTTCGGCAGCTTTAAGGAGGGGCCCTTTGATTGTGGGGCTCCAGCAGGGCCCTGTCCCCATGCTGTCAGCGGCTGGCAGGTCGGGTGGTGAACACAGGGCCGGCTCCAGACACCAGCCCAGCAAGCAGGTGCTTGGGGCGGCCAAGGGGAAGGGGCGGCACATCGGGTTGTTTGGCGGCAATTCGGCCGTGGGTCCCTCTCAGAGGGAAGAAGAAAGCAGCGCGGTGGAGCTGCCGCTGGAGTGCCGCCGATCGCGATTGCGATCACGGCTTTTTTTTTTCCCCCGCCGCTTGGGGTGGCAAAAACCCTGGAACCGGTCCTGGGTGAACACCCCCTGCTGCAGTGGGGAGATATCCCTCCCCACCCCACCCCACGCCAGCAAAGTCGGGCCAGGCCAGCCAGGCCCTAGGACTCCGAGAGCAGCCCAGACAACAGTCAGGCAGCACCAATCCAACACAGCTTTGGGCCCAGGCTGCAGCTGGAAAGACTCTGGCTAGCACCCGTTCACACCACTGGCCCCGCTGGGCTGGGGAAAGGGATCCAGGCTGGCCACATGGTGCAGATCACAGAAATGCAGCTTCAGCAGTTTCCCCCACCCCCACGGCACATACAGTCCCCCCGGTGCTGTGTCCTGCCACGGCTCGTCCCAGCCTGCCACACCCTCTCCTCAGCCCCACATAGCCCCAGCAACAGCCTTGGCCGGCCGCGCCCGGCGCCTCACTGCTACAGCTGCAGACTCCCCAGCATGGCACCGTGGGGGGGGGAGGCCACGTGGGCAATGCCCCCTCCGCGGACGCTGACGCAGCTCCGTGGCCCCCAGCAGCAAGCTGGCAGAACACGGGCCCAAGCGAGACACCGACAAGCACCAACTAGTGCAGGGGAAATCCCAAGGTGGGAGCAGGAGATGGTGGGCAGGCCCTGACTCCAAGCATGTGCAGGGAAGGCCTGGCTAGGTGTTTACTCACACACCCCGCCCTGCTTCTCAGGCCCAGTGCCAGGCCCTTGCACACTGGGGAAAGGTCCCAGACTGGAGGCCTCTGATTCAGCCCTAGCCCATGGGCAGTGGCACGGCAGGGCAGGGCCGGGCCAGCCAGGGCCAGCTTTAGGCCGATTTCCCGGAATTGGGCCCCGTGCCTAAGAGGGCCCCTTAGGGGCCTTTTTAATTTTTTTTACTCACCCGGTGGCGGTCCGCTCTGGGTCTTTGGCGGCAGGGGGGGGGGGGGGGGTCCTTCAGTGCCGCGGAAGACCCGGAGCCGAGTCAAGGATCACCCGCCGCCGAAGTGCCGCCGAAGACCCGGACCACCGCCAGGTATTCGAATCAGGCCCTGCAGGTCCTAAAGCCGGCCGTGGGGCCAGCCCCCCCAAAACTTGTCCCCAGGCCCAGTCAGATCTTGTCTTCTCTGCTGAGACACCCACACCAGGGGGACTGGGGGAAAGTGGGACAGGATGGCTGAGGCTAGCTGGGAGGGTGGCTCAGTGGCCAGGGGCTAGCAGGGAGGGGAGACACCTGTGGTCAGCTCTGGCTCTGTCTCAGGCCTAGTGTGTTCCACTCGCCCGGCCTATCTGGCCCAGATCTGCCCCCAGCCCCTGATTTCAAGGCACTCAGGCACCGAAAGCCCTGGGGGGATGTGGGCCTCACTCTCCGGCCTCACCCCCCGCCCGGAAGCACCCGATGCCAGGGCCCGCCGGAGTGGCCACAAAGGAGACACACAGCAGCTGCCTGATCCTAGCTCTGACTAAAGTGGAAAGACAACATGTGACAGTCACAGCCCCCAGCCCAGATCTGCCCGCCTGTCGCCCCAGACAGTTCCCATGCTGCTGTGAGATGGCGCCCCTCCCCAGGTGCCCGCCGCACCCCACCCCTCGCCGCACCATGCCCCGCCCCCAGCACCCACCTCACCCCGCCCCTCCCCCAGCGCCCGCCGCACCATGCCCCGCCCCCAGCACTCACCTCGCCCCGCCCCTCCCCCAGCGCACCCCACCCCTCGCCACACCATGCCCCGCCCCCAGCGCCCATTTCACCCTGCCCCTCCCCCAGCGCCTGCCGCACCCCACCCCTCGCTACACCATGCCCCGCCCCCAGCACCCACCTCGCCCCACCCCTCACCCAGCGCCCACCACACCCCTCCCTGCACCATGCCCGGTGCCCACCACACCCCTTCCTGTACCATGCCCTCTCCCCAGCACCTGCCGCACCACTACAGCTACATTTAGGGGAGCAGAACAGGGGCAGGCGCATGGGAAAATTAGAGCTGTCTGGCTAGCTATAGGGATCGCCCCTTGCATGGGCACCGCCCCCATACCACAGCCACACACAGCCCTTGTGATTACACTGAGGGTGCCCAGCCACTTCTGTAGCAGAGCCCTGAGCGATGCAGCCGCAAAGCCCCAGTGATGGCCCCATGCCTGCCTCCTGTCCTAGAACCCAGAGCTCTTGCTCCCCCAGGGGACCTTCCAGGGAAGACCCTAGAAGCTAGATGGGGATGTGGGGCAGCCTCCACCTGCCCTGGCTCTGCTGACCCCTGGGCTGAGGGTGGCTCGGCCGTGGAAAGGCCATGGCCTCCTGCGCTAGCCCCGGGTAGTTGGTTTCGAACATATAGAGGGGGGTGTCCCCTGCAGGCCACCACAGCCTCCCGCATAGCCCAGCCAGGGGCAGGAGGGGAGGCAGCCACCTGGATCAGCAGAGATCTGAGGGGTTTGCACTTTGGCTGGGCCTTAGCCAATTGCAGAGACCGACATGCAGCCCCCCAATCTCAAGGTGGACTGGAGGCCAGAGGGCCTGGCACAAAGTGGCCACCAGCCTGGAATATCCACTAGCCCCACTACAAGTCTGAGGTCAGAGCCACTGGGCAGACTGCCCCGGACCGGAGCACCTCCACTTCACTCGGGGTCTTTGCGTCAATGCTAGATGCCTGCATCCAAGAGACGCTGCTCCAGCCGGGGCCCCAGTGTGGGCTCTCTGGCCTGCGTGACACTGAATGGGCCCTTCCCCCCTTCTCTGGCTGACACCTCAGCCCCTTGGACATCCAGGGCAAAACCCCACTGACCTGAATGCGTCCCTGAGTTTGGGCTAGGTTCCCCTGTGCCCGGACGGCGTCTTACCTGAGACAGACACCCTCATGACGGCCTCTAGAGGCCTGTTGTTATCCAGCGCCCGGCTCAGGCGCAGCTCCCCAGAGCTGTGGTTCAGCAGCACCAGGTGCAGCTCGTTGCCCTGCTCGAAGCTGTAGGTGAGCGTGTCCGAGACGTCGGGGTCGTGGGCTGGGATGCGGCCGATCACCCCGCTGGGGAAGCTGCTGGACTTGTTGGTGACGTAGTTGTTGAAGAGGATCTCAAAGTTTCTCAGCATGGGGGGGTTGTCGTTCTGGTCCAGCAGGCGGATGTGCACCGTGGCCCGGCTCACCAGCGGGGCCGACGTGGCCTGCACCACGATGACATACTCCGCCTTGGCCTCATAATCCAGATCCATCAGTGCTGTCAGCTCCCCGGAGAAGATGTCAAGCTGGAAGACCTCAGGGATGTTGCCCTCCACGATCTGGTACATGACCTGGGCATTGGTGCCCTCGTCTGGGTCGCTGGCCGTGATCCGTGCCACCGCCAGGCCGATAGGGCTGTTCTCCGCCACAAAGACATCGAACTCGTCCCGCTCAAAGACTGGGGGGTTGTCATTCACATCCAGGATGGCCACCTGGACGTCGACAGGGGTCCTCGTGGCCGGGATGCCCTTGTCCACGGCGTAGGCTCGTAGCTCGTAGAGAGGGACATTCTCCCGGTCCAACCGGCGCAACGTCCGCACGATGCCGGAGGTAGATTCAATTATGAAGTCCCCATCCCCATCATCCCCGCCCTGGAAAGTATAGAACACCCTCCCATTAAGCCCCGAGTCCCGGTCGGTGGCAGAGACCTGCAGGACGCTGGTGAAGGCTGGGACGTCCTCGTAGACAGAGCCCTGGTAGGCGTCCCGCAGAAATTGGGGCGCGTTGTCATTGACATCATTGACCAGGATTTCCAAGTAGGTGGTGTCTGATTTCTGTGGAATACCATTGTCTCGGGCCGTGATGGCCAGTGTATAGGACACTTGGTCCTCGTAGTCCAGCTCCATCTGGGTAGTGACCGCGCCTGTGTCCACATCGATCCGGAACTGGGGGATACTGTCCTCCATAAAGTAGGTGATACGGGCATTCTCCCCCGTGTCCTCATCCGTGGCACTGATGAGCACCACTGTGGTGCCAATCGGCCGGTCCTCATTGATGTTGACAGTGTAGTGGGAGCTCTGGAAGACTGGCCGGTGGGTGTTGGCATCAGTCACATTGACGAAGACCTGGGCCGTGTCGAGCCGGGTGCCGTCGGAAGCAGTGATAATCAGCAGGTACTGCCGCTCCAACTTGTAATCCAGCGGCAGCGCCAGGGTGATGAGGCCACCCCCACTCTGGCTGGTGATGGAGAAGCGGTTGCGGGTGTTGCCGTTGGCTATCTGGTAGGTGATGACGCTGTTGGCATCCCGGTCGATGGCCGAGACGGTCAGAACACTGGTGCCCACAGCAGCATCCTCGTTCAGCCGCACAGAGTACTCCTTCGCAGTGAACTCGGGGTTGTTGTCATTCACGTCCAGCACAGTGATGCTGACGCTGGCCGAGGAAGCCATGGGGGGGCTGCCGTGGTCCCGGGCCTCCACCCCAAAGCTGTAGAAATCCACCGTCTCCCGGTCCAGCTCTGAGGCCACCACAATCCAGCCCGTGCTGTTGCTGATGGCGAAGGGAAACCTGGGGCCGGCCTCCAGCAGGGCATACTGCAGCCGGGCATTGTCCCCGGAGTCCGCATCGATGGCCTGGATGTGCAGGACCGAGTAGCCGAGGGGCACGTTCTCCAGCACCGTGGACTGGAAGGGGGTGCTGACAAAGATGGGAGCATTGTCGTTGATGTCCAAGACCTGGATGGTGACCAGCCCGCTGATGTTGGACAGAGGGGGCCGCCCTCCATCCTGGGCCCGGATGCGTAGTGTGTACTCCTTGCTCAGCTCATAGTCCAGCTGGCTGACCACGTCGATGCTGCCCGTCTGGGCATCAATGTAGAACTGGCCCCGGGTGTTCCCACTCATGATGCTGTAGTGCACCAGGGCATTGCTGCCTTTGTCCCGGTCCGTTGCTGTCACCCGCAGCACGTGGGAGTTGGCAGCCACGTCCTCAGGCACCTGGGCCACATAGCGCTTTTCGCTGAACTGTGGCGCATTGTCATTGTCGTCCTCCACAGCAATGTGGATGGTGGCCGTGGTGCTGCGGGGCCCCGGGTCCCTGCCCTGGTCACTGGCCTCCACCAGGAGCTGGTAGGACTCCACGGCCTCCCTGTCCACCAGCCCCTTGGTGCGGATGACCCCAGAGCGAGGGTCGATCTCAAAGGCTTCGTGGACCCCATCACCATTGAGGAGCCGGTAGAGGATGTTGGCGTTGGCGCTGGCGTCCCCGTCGGTGGCCCTGACCGTCAGTACCTCATACCCGATCTCCAGGTTCTCCCGCACGCTCTCCTTGTACTCCTGCTGCTCGAAGGCAGGGTCGTGGTCATTGGTGTCGCTCACCAGGATGGTGAGTGTGGCCAGGGCTGTGCGCCGGGGAGTGCCATGGTCCACGGCCGTCACCCGGAAGACGTGGGTGCTCTTGGTCTCGCGGTCCAGCTCCTCAGCCGTGCTCACGGCCCCGCTCTGGGGGTCTATGGCGAAGAAGCTGTTGGAGCGGCTGTCAAAGAGCGCGGCCATGGAGTAGCGCAGTCGGCCCGCATCGCCCTCGTCGGGGTCTGTGGCCTGCAGAGAGATCACTGGGGTGCCGGCTGGCCTGTTCTCTGGCACAGACACCTGGTAGGTGGGCGGCTGGAACTGGGGACTGGTGTTGACATTGCGCTTCCTCCGGCTGCTCCCACCACCCCCACCCGGGGCCCCTTCCACTCCCCGGAGCAGCTTCTCCAGCTCCACCTGCTGCCTGGGGGAGCTCAGGCCCAGACTCCAGTTGACCGAGACCCTAGCGCCCCTCCCCTGCCTGGGCCCCCCCGCCCCTTCCCCCTTCGCGCACCGCTCACACAGCAGCCCCAAGCGCACCGGGTGCCCCGATCGGAGACACATGGCCCGGACAGGGAGGATCAGCTCCCCCGAGGCCTGGGGTGAGAAGCTCCCCCCGGCGCCCCGCACCCTGCACCGCGGCTGGCAACCTCCCCAAGCGGCTGCGGGGGGCAGGGGGATGCGGGAGCCGGGCTCCAGACACAGCGCCCAGCTCCACCTCCTGCCCCCAGGAGCCTGAGGAAGCAGCAACCGGCTCAGCAGCTCCCTCCCCCCGGCAGCCCCGCAGCCCTGCCCGGACATGTGCGCCCAGAGGCCAGCTGCACCTGCCCGGCAGAACCAGAGGGCGTGCGGGGAGCAGTGCGGCGGTGGCCGGGACCCGTCCAGCAGCATCAGCCGCGTCCCGGCCGCGGGCCCCAGAGCGCACGGCCCGTGGTGCCCGGGCGCTGCGCCCTCCAGCCGCGGCACCCCGAGCGCCAGCAGCAGGAGGAGTGCGCGGCTGGGGTGGCAGCAGCAACCGCCCATCTCCCGCTTCAGCGGCGGCTCCTCCAGCTGCTCTGCCCGGCCCCGCGCCTCATGCCTGGCGGGGTACGGGGCAGAGGGGCCTGCCCGGCTCCCTGCGCCCCCCGGCAGCCCCCGGCTCCCCTCCCCCGGTTCCGTGCGCCCCCCCCCCCCCCCCGATCCCCGCCCCCGATCCCCGCCCCCGTGCGCCCCCCGGCTCCGCGTCCCCAGTTCCCTGCGACCCCCCGGCTTCCCGCGTCCCCGTTCTAGGAGACCGAGCCGCCCCCGGCCGAGCGCCCGTGGCGCAACTCCGCTCCGCTCTCCCTGCCTGGCAGCCCCGGTTCTGCGGCGCGGCGGCAGCGGCTTGCGGGAGACTCATTACCATAGACCTGCTCAGCGCAGCGCGGCGGCCCTTAAAGGAGCCACGGCAGCCTCGCCACCAGCCGGGGGACCCACCAGGGCCCCTGTAGGCAGCCGGGGACAGGGCTCTTCCCGGCACAGGGCAGGTGCTGGGGCGGCTCCTAGGGCAGCCAAGCCTGTCTCCATCAGGCCCATTAGAGTCATCTACCAAGTGAGGGGCAGTGAGACCTAGTGGTCAGAGAAGGGGCCCTGGGAGCCAGGACTCCTGGGTTCCTCTCCCAGCCCCCACTGCTCAGCCATTTGCAGAAGAGGGATAAGAAAGTGCGAGATCCTGGGCTGAGATTTGAGGTCATCCACGGAGATTGGCTGGGCAGTGTGCCCTCGTCCATACACACCAGCCAGGGCCGGCTCCAGGCACCAGCTTACCAAGCAGGTGCTTGGGGCAACCACACCAGACAGGGGCGACACGTCCGGCTCTTTGGCGGCAATTCAGCGGTGGGTCCCTCACTCCAGCTCGGAGTGAAGGACCTCCTGCCAAAGTGCCGCAGATCGCAATCGCAGCTTTTTTGTTTGTTTTTTGTTTTGTGAGTGGGGGGTTGCTGTTTGGGGCGGCAAAAACCCTGGAGCCGGCCCTGACACCAGCCCTGGTCTGTAGACACCAGCTCTCTCCATCTGCTCACACTCTGCATTCACAGCTGCCAAGCCAAGGACTGCTCTGCTCCTGTTAGCTTGACTGAGGGAGGGGGTCTCCAGAGAAGTGGGGTGAACAAACAGGGAGTTGGGATTCAGGGAATGCTGACATGCCCACACTTTATGCACATGCACACCCTGTGCACACACAGACACACTGTATGCACACATATACACACACATTCACTGTGCACATGCTATATGCACACTTTGCACTCAACACATGCACATACAGACACACAAGCACACACACATACTCACTCCTCTTCCAGAATTAATGCAGCAAAGCAGAAAGGAAATAGCTAGTCAATAAACTCCAAACTAGCCCCCAGTCCAGTGGCCCATCCTTGGTGGGCAGGTGAGTGGAGATCGCAGTGACACCCTGGGAGACTAAATCCGTGTAGCTGCATGTTGGGGTGGGCGAGGAAGCAGGCCTGAGCCTGGAAGCTGCTGACTTCAATTTCCAGGAGAGGTTTGTTTGTGCAATGGCCTAAGTCGGCCTTTCTCAGCTGCCCCGGCATCACACACAAGGGACAAGGAAACTGTCCTGGCCCGGGGTTCTATAGCCACCAGATCTCATATAAACGGGACACCCCATCCTCCTGCTACGTCCCGTGCTCCGGGGGTCAGAGCCTCGGCTGGTGTAAACCAGTGTAGTAACTTCCCTTTACATCAGCTTAGCACTGGGCCCCTTCAGTGTAAACAGACCATGGAGGAGTTAATTTTACTAGCTGGAGATTTTCAGAAATATGTTTTCAAAGTTGTTGTGCCATCAAATTAAAAAGGGGCAATGCCAGGCTGTGGATCGGAGTCATTTCTGGGCCGCGCAGCATGCTCAGAGTGCTGCCAAACACCTCCAGGAGTAACCAGTGCCTGGCACCTTTCAGGCAAAGGGTGACACTGCCGCAGCAAACGAAGCAGTCTCAGCGAGTGGGTCTCACTTCCTGCACCAGCTGTGCGCCGAGTTCCATACAGTTCCTCCTGATTTACACCGTGGTGGGTGAGAGGGGAATCAGGCCCAGTGGGTTATTCCTGATTTGCACCAGGGTGAGCACAAGGGGAACTGGGCCCAGTGGGTTACTCCTGATTTACACCAGGGTGAGTGCAAGGGGAATTGGGCCCAGTGGGTTACTCCTGATTTACACCAGGGTGAGCACGAGGGGAACTGGGCCCAGTGGGTTACTCCCGATTTACACCTGGGCGAATGGCATGAACTTCGGGTCTAGCCATGCCAAGAACTGGCCTGTTGCCCTGACTGGGAGCTGACTTAGGCCCTGGGCGGATTGGCTGCACTGGGGGCAGGGGCAGGGGCAGATTCAAACACTCCCTACACATTAGCATCACCTTTCACGGGGTGACACTGGATCTGGATTCTGATGATTGGGGGAGGGGGGTTTCCTGTTTGAGACGATGTTGGGGGGGAGGGGGACTAAATCTTGGTTAGTAGCTTTAGCTGCATCTATCATCGATAAGTGCTCTGTGTCCTCCTGCTTCGGGGCAGAAACTAACTACAGACTTCCCAAGTGTGTGTGGGGGAAACTTCTTCTGAAGCATCTGATCCTGGCCCCGCAGGAACAGAGCCCGGCGCTGACCCGACCCGGCGCCGCACGGACAAAGCCCGGCGCTGACCCGGCCCGGCTGTTTCTCCTGCACTGGGTTTGTTTGTGGTTTTTGCTGCTGGCTCCAGGCCGAGGCCAGTGACTTCCCTGCAGCGCTGGTGTCCAGCACCCCTCGCCTGCCCGGCTCCAGCCCAGGGGCTCCCCGGCCGGTCCGCACCCTGTGACCAGGGAGGTGCTTCCCCCCGCGCCGCGCCGCGCCTCGCTCCAGACGGCCGAGCGCACGTTGCCTTGTGTATATTTTGCAAGGACACGAACCTGGCTGCACCTGCGCACGGCTCGGAGCAGGCGGGTGCTGCGCCCTCTTAAAAGGGCGATGCCACGCTCAGCCGCCAGGGCAATTGTCCCCCGCACGGCCCTGCCCGAGCCAGGCGTTGCTGCGTTTGCCGGGCAGGCCCGAGACTGGCAGCCGAAGAAAGCTGTGGCTGGGGCCCAAGCGGCCACAGGAGGCTGGGGCCAGGGTGTATGAATTCAGCTGCACGCCTGAGTGCCCCGAACAAAGAGCCACAAACGCCACTGAAATCAGGCCCCAGAGGCTGGAGCTCCCCGTCTCTGCCTGAGCGAGTCTGCTGGCTTGGCCTGAAAGGTGCTGGGGGCCGCTAGTGATCATCTCTTGTGGAGATGAGGACAAGAGCAGATGGAGATGCGCTACCTGCTGCAAGGGCCAGATCCTGCAGCCTCGGCCGAGGATTTTGCACAAGTGGGGTCAGCCCCTGGCTACAGTGTGTTGTGCCAAATCTCCATTAGCAGTTAACATTACAGGGCCTATGACACGCTGTTCTATACCATGCAGGAGGTGGCATGGTAGTGGTGACTCATACATCAGCCAGACCATTCCATTGGGGTTAACTGGGAAAATATGGCACCCCCCACCCCCTTCCTTGCCCATTGTCCAGCAAAGTAGCTGCCTGACCCTAGCTCTGTGTTGGGCTCACACGTCTAGCCCGCTCTCTCCACATCACCCCTCAGGTGGCTGCTCGTGAACAGGGCCAGAGAGAAGAATGTTCCCCCTACTTTTCCAGGTTCTGCTCTGTGTCCCCCCTCTGGCCCCAGGCTAATCTGTTCCCCTCCCATCCTGTGCTGAGCTCCCCGCAGGCCCGGGGTTCTGCTCACACTGACCTCTGGGTGTGGTTTGTGGGGGTCTTTCAGCAGGCAGCAGGGGAGAGCAGCATGTAAAGGTCAGGCCAGGGAGGCAGGAGGCTGGGGGAGGTTAGGCACAAACTACTTTTAACTTCTGAACTGTCATTTCCAAGTGACGTCCTGTTAATTGGACCCAATTCACTTTTGAGCAGCATCCAGGCACATTGTGACAGCCCCTATGCAGCGGTTTGGGCATGGTCTGTGTCAGCCCTTTGTATCTGGGCTGTGAGGCGAATGTCTGGCACTGAGAAGGTGGCAGATAGAAGTGGATGGGGGGTGGTGTGTGTGTGTGTGCGCTACATATTTTCCAGGCCAGATCCTCAGCTGGTGTGAAGCAGAGACACCCACTGACTCCAATGGCCTCTATGTCCCTTCTCTGCATGGCAGACGGCACCGCAGAGCCCTGGGAGCGAACAGGAGGTTTCTAAATACAGGCTGCTTCGGAAAATGAACCAGCCTAATCCCTAACCCAGCACAGAACCACACCCCAGGAGAGCACCGAGCAGCACGGGGCTCCATGCCAGGTAATGACAGTTCAGAGGACGCCGGAGTCAGGGCCCATTCTTTGCCCAGCTGGCTGGTTTTAAAGTTTGCTGGCACCAGGAAGGGATTAAATACGCCAGACCTGGGAGTGTATTAGAGGAGGCTAAATTAGCCTCGCCTTGGCTTGCTGAAGTTTTCTGGTCCCATTTAGCAGTGACCAGGTCTGGCTTGCGAATGAGCCGTCCCAGCTCCTGATGAGCAGGGAAATGGGATTCCACTAAAGCAAGCGGCGCTGGCTGGCCAGCAGAGCGGTATCATCATCCTGTATCAGCTGGGTTGCCGTAGCACCCAGGACCCCATGGTGCTAGGCACTGTAGAAAACCCAGAACAATAAGCTGAGCTGAGCACCAGGCTGGCAGTGCCCAAAGGTCCCATTGGGCTCAGGGCACTGTTGTGCCAGGTGCTGTACGAACATAGAACAAAGCCAATCCCTGCCCTGAAGAGAGTCCAGCCTGGGTTACTGACGGTCCCGTGCGAGGAGGGGGCGTGAGGGGATGGCAGCAAAGGGCTGAGCTCATGTGGGCGCAGATTCCTGCCACCTCATCTACTCAGCAGCATTGGGAGCCGATCTGAGTTGGAGCTGGGCCAGAAGGCAGGAGCCAGAGGTCAGGGCTCAATCCTGGGAGGTGCTGAGTAGCTGCAGCTCACGCTGACATCAGGACAGCTCAGGATCGGGCCCTAGGACAGGAGGGCCTGGCTTGCTTTGTGTGCAGAGCAGAGACAGCCCCACGCAGTGCGAGGCACGACCCACGGACAGGCTGAGTCAGGTGGGTACCTGATGGGTGGTGCAGAGGGGACAGCTCACACTCAGGCCCAGGGGAGCAGCCTAGACCCCCTTCATTTCCAGGGGGCACACTGGGCCTGAAGGAAGGCAAGGGACCAGCACCCATGGGGGGCCACGCTGCCTGGGAGCATTCAAGAGCCTCTGTGAGCCTGCAGAGTGGGCTAGGCCTGGGGTGGGAGTGGGGGGTCATCCTCCTTCCTTCCTGAAGGCTGTCAGAGGCATTGGCCTTCTGCAGCTTGTTAACTTAATTAGCAGCCTGGCTTTCCCTGTGCCCATCACAGGGCTGGCACTGCACTGGAGCTAGGGGAGCAGATACACAAGCACCACTCAGAGGGGAACTTCAGAGACCCGGATGGTCCTGGGCACAACCAGGGGAAAACCTGGGCTGCCGGGGCCAGTCTGCACCCGGGGCTAATGCAGATGCAGCAGGTCTCAGGCAGGCAGTGTTGGGTGGGAGCCAGGACTCCTGGGGACTATGCCTGGCTCAGGCACTGACGTACCCTATGACCCTGGCCAAGTCACTTAAGCTCTCTGATCTTCCTCTGGCCAATGAGCGTGAACTGCCTGCACATGGCAAAGCACGTTCAGGTGCGAGGCCTGAGGCAAACGCAGGGGCTTGTTACTGTTCTGCGGAGGCCTGAGGGAGACCCTGGGAGGAGGCTCTGCTGGCTCTGAGCTGTGCCGGATGAGCGAGGCACCTGGGGTTTGCAGCTGACAAAGCAGGGCGGTTTGGGGCAAAGGGGGGGGGGGGTCCCTCCAAACATCCCACCTCTTGCCAAGTGCCCTGGAGCCCTTTTTCCTTTGGTTGCAGGGAACCCCCTGCAGCTCACGTCCCCCACGACCTCTGGGCTTCCCAGGGAAACATGGATGGCAGGAGCGATGGGCAAAGAACCTGGGGGGAAAGGGGGTGCTGGGCAAACACTCAAGATCCAGATGCTTTTGCTGAATCTTGGGTCGGCAGAACTCAGCCTGGGAATCGCTGCTCCCAGCCCGCTCTCCGTCATACTGGAAATTCTCTGAGCCCAGTGGGACCAGGCAGGGGGTGAGATGATGCCCAGGGAGCCAGCTGTCTCACACTGTTCATCAGAACATTTATGACCCTCAAAATATTTGGGATCCAATTTAGCCAGTCTTCCCCCTCTGCCCACCAGCCCAGCATGTGACACGGGTCCACACTGGGAACAGGACAGGCAGTTTCACAGAGCTGGCTGGCTCTTGTAAGCCAAGCAGAGCTTTGGCCAGTGTCACTCAGGGAATTAGAAACCCAAGGCTGATCTGTGCCAGCTGCCTGGGGCTTGCAGGGTTCGGGCTAAGGGGCTGCGTAATTGCGAGTAAATGTTAATTGTCTGGAGCACACACGGCTCCGATTCTGTAGGTCGCTGGCAGGGTTCAGTGTAACTAATGGGTGAACACCCAGAACAGACGTGGCGTGGGTGGCCAGGCTCAGGGCTAATCCAGTGGATGGAGGGGGATCAAGAGCTCCCCTGGTAAGCGCCAGGCGCGGAGGTGGTCAGTGAAAGGACACCGGCTGCACCTGCTCTGTGGCCTGTGCTAATTCACTGCCTCTCTCTGGAGCACGTCCCCTGCAAGATCTCAAAGCCCTGTGGGGACACGACTGAGTTTAGCCCCATGTGCACCATTACCTCCGGGGAAGGGGAGGTGAAGTGCTTTACAGAAGGTCCCAGGGGGAGGCTGCAGTAGGCCCTGGCCGAGACCCCACGCCTGCTGGGCTGCACTCCTAGCCCAGCCAGATAACAGCATGCCCAGCATCTATGCTGGGAAATGTGGCCAGGAGCATGGTCAGAAGTGATCTCTACACCCACTTGAGCTTGTCCTAGGCCAGGCCTGCACAACTCGTAAAGCGGCGAGGGCCATATTACTCCAAAGAAAACAACTGAGGGCCGAAACCCCCCCAGCGCCACCCAGCCCCCCCGAAACACAACACACACACCCCCAGCACCGACCGCCCCACGGAAACAACCTCCCCAGCGCCGCCGAAACCCCCCCGCGCACCATCTGCCCCACGGAATTAAACCCTCTTCCCCAGCACCGCCCCACTGATACAGCAGTATTGAACCTCGGTAATATGTTATAGCGGCCCCTAACATAGTATAATTAAGGTAAAAGAAAAATGTCTTTTTGCTAGAAGTAGAATAAGATCTTGTAATCGATTGCCCTGTTGAATGAATGAGGTGTGAATGAGGAAGGCGTGCAAGGCAGGCACCTCTGGACAGCTGCAACGCTTGGAGAGGGCAGGGCCAGCTCTAGGATTTTTGCCGCCCCAAGCAAAAAAATTTTTGGCCGCCTCCCCTTTCTTTTTCGTGCCCCCGGCCCCACCCCAACTCCACCCCTTCCCCAAATCCCCAGCACTGCCTCCTCCCCTGGCGTGCCGCATTTCTTCCCCCCATTGCTTCCTACGGGCCCCCCGTGACGTCCCGCCCTAGCTCACCTCCACTCCGCCTGCTCCCCCGGGCATGCTGTCGCTCCGCTTCTCTCCCGTCCCTCTCAGGTGAGGGAGGGCGGAGAAGCGGAGCAGCAGCGCATTCAGGGGAGCAGGCGGAGTGGAGGTGAGCTAAGGTGGGGGGGTGCAGGAAGTAACGGGGGGTAGAGGAACCGCTCCCCACTCCAGCTCACCTCCGCTCCACCACCACTGCCTCCCCCGAGCGCCCGCCGCTCGGCTTCTCTTCCCTCCCAGCCTTGCTGCATGAAACAGCTGTTTCGCGCGCAGCAAGCCTGGTAGGGAGGGTGAAGAAGCGGAGCGGTGGCGGCGCGCTCAGGGGAGCAAGCGGAGGCGGAGCGGAGGCGAGCTGGGGCAGCGAGGGCACTTTTTTCCCCATACCCCGGAGTCAGCACCTATGATGGTCGGCGCCAGAATGCCGCCCCTAGAAATGTGCCGCCCCAAGCACCTGCTTGTTTTGCTGGTGCCTGGAGCCGGTCCTGGGAGAGGGGATGGGAGCAAGACCAGATCAGTAGAACAGGTCAGCAACCGACTCACCGCTCGCCTCCTCAGCTCCCTTGCCCCGGCTCGCCTACTCACCCCCCGCCACTGCCCGCCCACTCGCCTCCTCAGCCCTCCACCCTCCCAGCTTGCCTACTCATTCCCTGCCACTGCCTGCTCGCTGACCTACTCAGCCCCCCTCCCTCACCCGCCGCTTGTCTACTCACCCCCCCCTCCGCCCGCGGGCCCCACAGTGAGCCCATCTACTCAACCCCCGCGGGCTGCACAATGAGCCCACGCGGGCCGCATGCGGCCCCCGGGCCGCATGTTGTGCAGGCCTGTCCTAGGCACTTCCATCATCCCTCGTTGCACTGGGCCCTGGGCATCCCCGGACAGCTCTGATTCTCCTCTCCCCAGGGAGGCAGCGGATGATGGGTGCTCAGCACCGAGACTCAGGCCCAACCCCCAGATCAGAGGCCCTTTTGGACACTGTCTCTGTCTGTTGGTGGCACGGCCTGTGAGTACCCCGGGGCAGGGGTTGTGTGGACGTGCCCGATTGGCACACACAGCCTAAGAAAGCTGAGCTGGATTTCGTGCTTCGTTTCTATTCTTATTCCTCCCAGAGCATCTGTTGTTTGCAGCCCCACCTTGCCCCCGCCCCCGGTTTCTGGATCTGTGATTAACGGGACGCACCGGCTTAGCCCCAGTCCTGCTGCATTTTAGAGTTGCCGGATTACAGCATCCACTGGCAAGCCCAGAAGCGCCTTGCTGGCAAAGTTGCCGGGATTCGCCATCTCCTCAGCACGAGCCTTTCTTCCTGAGCGTTGCTGGCTGGGGCACAGCCTGGCTCACACGGCCGGGGGAGGAAGGCTCCTGCTGCAGCCGCCTTACTCCCTAGCCACTGGGGCTGGCTCAGCGCATGGCCCCCAAAGCTCCCTTCCCCCCACGCCAGGAATGTGAATTCCAAACCCCTTTTGAATTACAAATTGGAGCAGCCTGCTTTGTCCTCCAGTTGGGCATTGTCTGCGCCCGGGGAGCAGAGTGATGCCCTTTGCGAGCGGCTGGAAGATAGGAGGGGAGCCTGGATCCCCAGCCCAGCTGCTCTTTCATGTGCAAAAAGTTTGGCCAGATTTTTTTTTCCAGCTACCGAGTAAGTTAATGGGATAAAACCCCAAAGAACTTGAGCATTTAACGAGCTTTGCAGGAAACCCATTAACAGCTTCTCTGGCCCCTGGCCCTGCCTGACTCTGCAATTACAGCAGTAGTGACCAGTGTCAGGGCGCCAGCAGCCAACTGAGTGGGGAGAGACCCAGCAGCCTAAGAGAAGGGTAAGCCCCTGGCCTTGTGAGGGCAGCCATCTTGGTAAGGCCAGCACTGAGCTGCCTAGCGGGTGGTAAAGAACTAAGGCCAGGGCAGGGCCTCACACCTATTAGGCACCTCACTTGCTCCCATTGATTCCTAGGGAAGTTAGACACCAACCTACCTCGGAGGATCTGGGCCTAGACACCCTAGGCAGGAGCTAAACTCGTAGAATATCAGGGTTGGAAGGGCCCTCAGGAGGTCATCTAGTCCCACCCCCTGCTCAAAGCAGGACCAATCCCCAACTAAATCATCCCAGCCAGGGCTTCGGCAAGCCTGACCTTAAAAACCTCTAAGGAAGGAGATTCCACCATCTCCCTAGGTAACCTGTTCCAGTGCTTCACCACCCTCCTACTGAAACAGTGTTTCCTAATATCCAACCTAGACCTCCCCCACTGCAAGTTGAGACTATTGCTTCTTGTTCTGTCATCTGGTTCCACTGAGAACAGTTTAGATCCAATGCTGTACCACACTGTCATCATCTGGGGCCAGGAGATGTGCAGCTCCCTCTGAACAGGGGGGTACGCCGAGCTTTGGGGCAATCAGAGTGAATTTGCTCCAGTCTCATCTGCAGCCTGGCCGGGGCCCCATCGGGCCCTGGCCAGACCTGGACTAACACACTGGCTGGACCAAGATGCCAATGGACTGTGTTGCATCTGTCACCCTGATGGTGGCCAGCCACTTGCAGCTCACTGGTGAATACAACCCCCAAATGTGGGGAGAGTGCAAGGATTGATCACTCTACCTGCATCCAGAACGATCCCCCAGGGCCAGATCCCCAGCACCTGGATCAAGGGCTGGGCTGCCAGAGGGAGCCCAGCCTGTTGTATAGCCTGTCCCACTTGAGGTGGTCAGTGGGAACTGGGCAGTATCCCTTTAAATAGTCTGTGAGCCCTCTAGCCATGCTCCTGGCTTTGGAAGCTACCAGAAGCCAACGGGCTGTGCCCAGGGCCCCAACGAGCAAGGTGCTGCACAGACAGCACTTCCTGTCCCAAAGAATGGACCAAGGCCCTGCATGTTTGTGACTAGTCAGTGCACACAGATATTTGGGACCCAAAGGGGCCAGCATGTGTGTAAACAGCTGGCAGCTGTCTGTATAAACATCCAGGGCCCAATTCATCCTGCTCTCACTTGGCATTAGGGGATTTACACCAGAAATGAGGTTGCAGGTTGCTTTAAAGACTATCAGCCTCTAGGAAAAAGAGAAATTGGGTTTCCCCCATTTCCTAAAGGGCGAATAAAATATGCCCCAAGGGGGAGGTGTTAAGATTTAAAAAAAAATTCCTCCCCCCCCCCCCGGAAATGTAGTTATCTACTCCCATTTTCTTGGTGGTTTCTATCGACAGCTGGAAAACTAGCTACATCATGGCACCACATATACTACAGGAGTGAAACCTGAGTCTGAGGGGAAGGGATTTTTAAAAGATGCTTATTGAACTCAAATGCCTGCCAGACACTTGGGAGAAAAAGTCTCTATGTTAAAGAATCTAGCCCCCCCCCCCCCAGCCACCACCCCTTCAATTAAGGGCTGAAAAGCTCTGACTCCACAGCTCTAGGTCTGCCAAGGAGGCCCCCAACAAACCCAGGATATCCAATCTGAAGGTAAAACAAAAATGGGGGGGGGGGGGGGAGAGAAATCTCATCACCTGATGTTGGTCCATTACATGATATGACCACCCCCACCCGGGCACTCTCATATTACCCATCATAAAGCAGTAAAACAAAGGGGACAGAACCCCACTTCCTTCCTTTTGCAGGATACTTAAAAATAGTGGGTCAAACCCAGCCCTGGTGCTTGGCATTGCAACCCTTATTTCACCTTCATTTCTCCTGACTGCTGGGCCCTGGTGGCAGCTGGATGAGCTTGGTGCGCACGTGGCGGGGAAGCAGGGTGTGGGTGCAAAAGGCACATGGTTGGATGCCCGGGAGGCAGAGTGGGGGCAGGCCCCGCTGGATACAGTGGCTTGTAGCAGATCCACAAGGCCCAGGTGAGATTAACTGGCTAGTAGTTGAGCCAAGCTCAGTTGTGGTCCTGAGCTCAGTGAGCAGGAGGCTTTGTGTATCTATCCCGCTGGTGGGTTGGGCAGGCATTCGCTTCCCAGCCAGCCATTAATACCTTTGCCCCCTCCGGGCAATGCAGCAGTTAGTGACTTGCCCTGTGATCAGCCTCACTCCGTGCAGAGGGAAGACCCCCCGGTGGGGCTGCCCTTTAGTGTCCACTCAGCTTCAGGCCAGCCCAGCAGGGCCCAGCCTTACCTATGTGGGTGGCACAGGAACTGTCCTCAGTGGCTAAGGTGGTACCAGCCCCCTCACCATGCTCTCCAAGTGTCCCAGTCTGCACTGGACTGACACTCCACCTTCCTGGGAGGCCAGGTTCCCCATCTGGGCAGCGCCATGCAGACTGCATGCCAGCTCCACACAGCTTAGCTCAGATCACTGCAGAGATGCCAACGCTCCCAGAACTCACCCACTTGTATGGGTAATGTCCAGGTTACTGATGCAGGCTTTGCGCTCGTCATTCTGCACACGCGCCCGCTCTGCAGAGCCATAAAAGGTGTCGCTGACCGCTGCTCGGGTCCCACGGGCATGTTCTGCACCGCCCCAGGGATTGGGCAGGGTGCTGCGGAATTCACAGCGACTACGTTAACACGCTAGGTGCCTAGAGTGTGCAAGCAGGGTCCACCCAGGGCAGCTAGAGTGAACATGCAGCCTGTGGCTTGGGCAGTGAATCCAGCGCCCAGTTACCTCCTCTCAGGCCCTCACTGTGCAGGGGTGGGTGAGAAGCTGGAGGGGCAGGAGAGGGAAGGTGACGGAGGGAGAAGAGGAGCAGGATCCCATCCAGGCCAGGGACTGTCCAAGATCATTAAGGGCCCTACACACCCTAGGAGGGCAGCTTTCCCAGGGCCGATCCTCCCCTTCTGTTTGGGGATAGGGGTCGGGGCAGAGGCCCAGCCCCACCCCTTGGCCATAGGCAGGGAGGGGAAGGAGGTCCTGGTTTCTTGGGGGCGGGGGGGACCAGAGAGGTTGACACGGATGGAGTTCTACAAGTGATGAAGCTGGCACCACAATGTGCATCATCTTCTCAAGTAAATAAAGTAGAGCCTGCCCAAACACCACACAGCAGCACTGCCCTGAAGCTGCTCAGATGCCAAACCAAGTCCTGATGCTGAGGGCTGCCACTTAGCTAGGATACCACCACGCACTGGGCCCCTTTCACAGGGCAGGTGGAACGAGGCTGTTTGGGAGGGTGTCTGTGGAGGGTGATGCCCCCTGTGCAGCTGGAGCGAGCCACTAGAAGCTCCAGCACTGGCCCGTTATTGACAAGTGGCCAGGATCCGGCAGACACTGTGATCTCTGCCTTTCTGGGGCTTGGGACACAGGGCGGCCTTGTTTGCACGTAGTGAGGGTGTGTGTGGGGGGAGAACAGTAGGTTGCTGGCCAGACAACTCTCCAGTTCTGCTCTCGAGATTAGCAAGGGTAGTTAGCAGCAGCCTGCAGCCTCTGGTACTGAAAGGGGAGGTTTCGATACATGACCCTTCCTCAGAAGGCAGGTGGGAGAACTGGCAGCATGCCTGCTCTGAGCTCCTTCTCCAGGATCTATGGGGCAGAGGGTCTCATGGATTTCCTTATCCTAGGCACGGAAGAGTTAACAGCTTCCCTGGCATCACACCAGAGAGATACATTATCTCAGCAGCACTGCCTAGATTCATCCAGCCAGCTCTATCATCCTTTGCTTCCACAGCCCTTCATCCCAACCACTCTACAAACACACATCACTGGCTGCAGCCAATCAGGACAAAAAGGAAGTCAGGTCAGTTAAGGTGGCAACGCCCCACGCTCCCAGGAACTGCCAAGCCCAGGCAAAGCAGAGAGGAGCCCAGTGTTGAAGGTCGCATCGTACAGAATCAAACCGTCCCCACTTCAAAGCAGAGAATCCTCACGAGGCACTTTCACCCCACAGCCGCCGATCTACCAGAGCTCTGCAACGAGGTCTGGCCTAGCTCAGAGCATGAGCAGGAAATGTCTCCAGGCAACGAGTCCTGCACTTGCTTCTCCTCTAGCTGAAGAGGCTCCCCCCACCCCGCTGTGACTCCTTCCTCAGAGGCCGAGGAAGTCGTGCAGAGGGTCGGCTCCTTGGCATTTGGTATCTGACATGGTCTGGAGGATGCCCCAACCTGCATTTCCAGCTCTCATCCACCAGGGAGAGTACCACAGCCAGAGAAGCTGTGCCCCTGGCCTGCTGGGTGGCCTGAGGCGGGGACTTGCTCTCCTGTTGAGCAGCAGGTGCCCAGGGACTCAGCAGCCTTCCTGGTGGGCTAGTACCGCTAAGGAGAGTGAGCATCTGCAGGCCATCGGCTCACTCGCCCACAGAGGAACCTGAGCGGACTGGTCTAAGCTACGGGGACAAAGCAGCAGGAGCCCAAAGAGCCAGTGGTGAGGAGCCCTGGACAGCTGTCTCCCTACATTGCTTTATTGTATTGCATTGATTCAGAGACAATCCTACATCCATGCAAAGAGACTATGGCTACAGTAAAGTCACATACGTAACAAGAGCCCAGCTTGGTTTTTCCCTTCTCATCTCCTTACCCTTGGGATTCAGGTGGGGGGTGTCGAGAGCATGAACAGGACATCAGCACTTTGCCCTGCCCAGGTTCCCAGCTAGGGACCCCCAGGGAAACTCTTTCCACAGGTTACTGAACATAATTGGAGGGACATGGCTGCTTGGGAGAATACCAGGTGGCACTGCGAGTGCTTTCCACCGTCCAGGTGCTGGAGCCTCAGCACCCCATGAGGCAGGGGAGTTAAGTGCCATCCCGTGCTCCAGCGGGGGACACGAAGCAGAGGGGAGTGATTTGCCCCAGGTCACGCAGGCAGCTGGTGACCAAGCTGAGACTGGAACCCAGGAGCTTGGCTCCCAGCCCTGGGCTCCACACACCAGACTGCACTGCCTCAGGGAGATGACAGGGGAGCTGGGTTTAGGCGTCGTTTACGCCCATGTTCTGCATTCGCCCTTCCAGGACACTATCGCCACCGACTGGTTTCTTTTTGCTTCCTTCGTGCTGCTTCTTCTGTTTCTTGAAAGGTTCCTGGTCAATGGGAGCAGGTTTCACAAAGGGGATCATTTCCTTCAGCCCTGCCGAGAGACACAGGCAGTTACCCATGGTGAGAGCAGGCTAGGAACTTTGCTCTCCAGCTCTCCTGGCCTGAGAGCCATTCCCCTTTACATCACCAAGGAAAGCCCTGCCCAGAAGCCCTCGTTCCTCCAGTCCCCACAGCCACAACCTGAGAACTTGCAGAAGAGTCACATGGGAAGCAGTGGGCCCAAGGGGAGAAATCCAGGAGAGATATTAGCGCTGGGAAGGAATGAGCAGACTGGACTTGCTCCAGGCCAGCGTCCCCCCTCGCCCTGCCTCTCCGGTGCTAGAACCTCTCTCCTATGCTACCAGGTGGGGGAGGAGACAGCAGATAGGGAGAGGTGGGTCAAAGCATAAAGCAGGGGTGCCACGTGAAGGGGTTTCCGAGTTGTACCTGGCGGCATGAAACCCTTCAGTTTCTCTGGCACGACGATGCCGTCCTGTGTCTGGTAGTTCTCCAGGATGGCACAGATCGTGCGGGTCGTGGCACACATGGTAGCATTTAGCATATGGACAAACTCCACCTGCAAGGACAAAGCCAGTGACCCCAGGAACAGGGCTCGTGAGGAGCCCTCGCCAAGGCCCGCAGGGTGCACCCCACAGACACACCAGCAGGCTAAGGAGCTGCTTCCCCTCCCCCAGAGGGGAGACCGATGCATCATTGACCAGGGAGCCCAATGGGAGGCACCACAGCAGCATTTCCAAATCAAGATTTCAGTTTGGGGCCAAAGTATTTACATATCTGAATTTTTGTCCCAACCCACTCACAGTTATCCCTGGAAAATTTAGGTGAAAACTGAAGAGGGGGTAGGGGGAGGAGGTTCCCATCAAAATTTTCTGCAGAAGACACCTCCCCACCCCCAAATTTTCTGACCAGCTCTAACCGGGACCCAGCAGAGAGGATGGAGTGGCTGATGCTCAGGGCTGCTCAGCAAGGATCTCGCCCTTTGGAAGGAGGGATGTGCTCTCCCAGGATGGAACACTGCGCTGGCAAGGAATACAGCTCTTCACTGTGAGGGGGAGAGTGAGGAACGCTGGAGCAAAGATCCCAGTGGGGAGAGCAGCTAGCCAGGCAGACACTGAGCATGCAGCAGCAGCAGAAGCCTTGGAGGTAACTGCTCCGAGATGGGTATTCAGCTGCCCCAGGATCCACACGGAGAGTAAAAGGGAGGTACTGAAATGACACCTACTTTGTCCATCATTTTCTTGGTCTGCCCATAGCGGATCCGCAGGCGACGGGCCTGGTAGTCTGTGCAGTTGGAGCAGGAGACCAGCTCCCGGAAGGCGCTCGACCCTGGGAACCAAGCCTCGAGGTCCAGCTTCTTACTAGCAGCGTGGTTCAGGGAGCCTGCGAGAGCGGGAGGCAGGTACTTGGGCTGGCTGGCAAGGCAGCAGCTGGATGGTAGCAGGGAGAATGCACCGAATGCTGCCTGCAACCCAGCAGTGACTTTGCAGGGACAGAGGGCAAAGCCTGCCCTGCTAAGTTACCTGCCCAACTGCTGCGCTCTGGTTTCACCACAAACGATTATGGGGCCTAGAGACCCGGGTGACAGGCACCTTAGAAACCCCCGAGACACAGCGCCATAGCGAAGACTAGTACTTAGGGTTCTGCAGGACTCTAGGCAATGGGGATTCTCCTGGAAGAGGAGGATCTAGGGCTGATTCTCTTCTAGCCCCCTTTCTGCCACTGCTCCGGGGTGGGGCTTGGAGCGTCAATTCCTGCTGGATGACCCTCTGGCCCATCTCGCACTCAGAGTGGCTCCTGGGCTAGGCTTCCCTGTTCTCCCCTTCCTATGCCAGCTCCTCAGGGGAGAAGGAGCCTGGCCAGTGAGCAGGGACCGGACAGGTGATCAGACCTACCCGACACGAATGCCATTCCCGCCCAGCCCCACTCCGGCTGTACTTTATCAGCTCCCCTTCCCACTCCCCAGTGCAGTGCAGCAGCTCCGGGGCACAGGGCCCGTGTAGAGAATCTGTAGTACCTTCCCCTCTCAGTCCCTTGTTTTAAAGAGGGATGAAGGCTGAATAAGTGAACTGTGAGAAAGAGCCTCAGCACACCAACCGCTGCACAGCAGCCTCCAAGATCTGCCGGGTGACGTCTGCTCCAAACTTCCACCTGTCAAGGGGACCCGCCTCATTAGCCACCTGCCATTGCTAACAACAAAGGCAACGTCAAGCCAACTTGCCAAGCCTTACAAGAGACAGGAGCGTCGTGCTCGGCTCTCGCCCAGCTCTTCCAGCTCATACAGGGTTACAAGGCATTCGGCCTGGGCGGGCCTTCTGAGAAACCAGGGGCACCGCCATATTGAGGCTCAGCCAGACGACAGAGGCCAGGTCTACACTGCACAGCCATGTCAGGAGGGGGGTGAGAGAACCGTACTACCAGCCAACAAAGCTACACTGGCAAACCCCCACAAGAGGGCTTCTGCTGACCTCCTCAGGGAAGGTGGTATCACTCTGCCAACAGAAAAACTCCCACGACCTGGCTTGTCCATATTGATGCTAGGGGGGTTTGCCAACACAGAGCTGTGAGGGAGCAGGGCGGATTTGACCTGGGAATGTAGCCTGGGAGTTACATTGAGCTACCCGAGCTGTAACCTGAGCCACGAAGGGGGGTGGGAGAAGTGACACCTTCTGTCCGGGAGACGGAACAAAGGAGAGGAGGAGCAGAGGCGAGGGGGGAGAGAGCTGCTAGAGGGATTTGGGAATTTTTCAGTTTGGGCAGGGAGGTGCAATGCAGGGAACCCCAAGCTAGGGTCTAAGCTCCCTGCACTCCCCAAGAGGACTTGATTGAGGGGTCCTGGTTGTATCTACAAGCTCTGCTGTAGACTGTGTTCCTGTTATCCAATAAACCTTCCACTTTACTGGCTGGCTGAGAGTCATGGTGAATCGCAGGAAGCTGGGGGTACAGGGACCTGAGTCCCCGACACTCCGCGACAACTGGTGGTAGTGGTGAGATCTACTGCACCCCGTGGACGGCGCTTCCTGCAGTAAGTGACTGGGGAGCAGTAAAACGAAGGGGGATCGACTGGGACCAGGTGGGCTGAAGAGTCAGAGAGAGATGGTTCAGGGGGCGATTAACCCCTGGGAGTGTGTGACCAGTGAGAAGGACTTTTGCAGTAACAGGGTCCCCCGGGGGATCGCAGTGAACGGTCCCGGGGTGGAGGAGTCTGCAGCTCGACCCTGGCAGAGAGGTGGTGACCTGAAGAAGGGCTGGCACACTAGGGGTCCCCCTGGAACGGTGGAAAGCGGAGAGCACAGGCCGGCGAGTGGCCAGCAGGAGGATGTATGCTAAACGCCTTAAGAGCGACCTGGTGGAGCTGTGTAGGCAGAGGGGGCTGCGCATTGGGAGGTCCACCAAAGAACAGCTAATTGCCCAGCTCGAGGAGAGGGATCGCTTGGATGAACCGAGCCCTGTCCCTGAGAGAAGCTGCTCGGCGGATGCAGTGTGGGCTCCGGGGCCTGACATGGCTGGGAGGGGTCACACTGCTGCCGAGGACATCCTGAGACTCCGCCTACCTATACCTAGGGGAGGGGTTGGGGGAAGTCCAGCGAATACCGAGGGCACCCTGACCCCGGCGGCCAGCAGGGGATCGTCCCGGCAGAGCTCCCCATCCCGGGAGCGGATGCGACTGGAATATGACAGGGAGCGGAGACTGAAAGAGTTCGAGTTAAGGCAGCAAGAACTGAAGCATGAGCAGGAAGAGAAGGAGAAACAACGTCAGCATGAGCGAGACCAACGTCAGCATGAGGAGAACCAACGTCAGCATGAGCTGGAACTGGCCAGGCTGAGGAGCAGTGGAGCCCCGGCTGCGGTGAGCGAGGGGGGACCCAAGACTGCAAAGAGCTTTGATAAGTGCTTCCTGGCCCAGCGTAAGGAGGGGGAGGACATAGATACCTTCCTGACGGCCTTTGAGAATACCTGCAAGCTGCTCCAGGTTGACCCTGCAGACAGGCTCCAGTTTCTCATCCCCTCACTGGACTCCACAGCCAGGGAGGTGTACAGCCAACTGAAAAGGGCGGAGATGGGGGACTACGAAATGTTCAAGAAGGCCCTGCTCCGCGAGTTTGGGCTGACCCCTGAGATGTACTGGAAAAGGTTCCGGAGTCAGCGTAAAACCCATGAGGTCACATACCTACAACTAGCCAACCGGGTGCAGGGGTATGCCCGCAAGTGGACAGCTGGGGCCCAAACTAAAGAGGACCTGCTTGACCTATTCGTACTGGAGCACGTGTATGAGCAGTGCCCATCTGACCTGAGGCGATGGTTGATGGACCAAAAGCCAGAGAACCCGCAGCATGCAGGCCAGCTGGCCGACGAGTTTGTGAACAGTCGGGCCGGGGATAACCGGGAGGAGTCCCAAAGGAACAGGCCCGCCACAACGCAGAGAGAGAGTCACCATGGGACCTCCCAGCGAGGAACTATGGAGAACCCCCACCAAAGGGGAACATCCAGCGTCAGGTCCATCCGACCCACTCAAGGGGACCCACGGGACATGGACTGTTATCACTGTGGTCAGAGAGGCCACATATGGGCCCAGTGCCCCAGGCTCAGGGACAGACTGAGCAGACCGAACCCACAGAGGGTTGACTGGGTAGAGACCCAGCCGGGCGAGAGGCAGCATTCCCAGGGAAGGGGGACTCGCAGAGTACCACCTGCTAAGGAAGGAGGAGAGCTCCAGGCCAGCTCCTCTGGGGGGCTGGATGCTCCAAACTCAGGGTTTTCGGTTTACAGGGTGGGCGCGGGGCTGCCCCTCCGGAGAGAGTGCCTTGTTCCCCTGGAGGTGGATGGGAGGAAGGTCAATGGATACTGGGATACGGGCGCAGAGGTAACGCTGGCCCGGCCCGAGGTGGTGGCCCCAGATCGGGTGGTGCCCGACACCTACCTGACCCTGACGGGGGTGGGTGGGACCCCATTCAAGGTGCCTGTGGCGAGGGTACACCTGAAGTGGGGGGCCAAGGAGGGCCCCAAGGATGTGGGGGTGCACCACCATTTGCCCACTGAGGTGTTGATGGAGGGGGACCGGGAGGTCTGGCCAAGCGACCCTCCGGGTGCCCTGGTCGTGACCCGTAATCAGAGCCAGCGAGGGGCACTGCACCCTGACCTTGGGAAGGGTACCTTGCCCGAGGCGCAGGACCCTAACCTGGTGGGGAGGGACCGCCCAGGGACACAGCTCAGGGGGGCTGCGGCCTCAGACCCAGCCAGCGAGAGAGAGCAGGTGCGCCCAGCCCTGTCCCAGCTGCTGAGCTCCAGGCCGACTTGCAGAAAGATCCCTCCTTGCAGAAGATAAGGGACCTGGCAGACCTCAGGGCGGTACAGACCATGGGGAGAGGCTGCCAGGAGAGGTTCCTGTGGGAGAAGGGGTTCCTGTACCGAGAATGGGCTTCCCCAGGGGAAGCGGAGTTGTGGGGGATCAGGAGGCAGCTGGTGGTTCCCCAGAAGTTTCGCCACAAGCTACTGTACCTGGCCCATGACATCCCTCTCGCAGGGCACCAGGGAATCCGGCGCACCAGGCAGAGGCTGCTACAGAACTTTTACTGGCCTGGGGTCTTTACCAACGTCCGACAGTACTGCCGATCCTGTGACCCCTGTCAGAGGGTGGGGAAGGCCCGGGACAAGAGGAAAGCAGCGTTGTGGCCTTTGCCCATCATAGAGGAGCCTTTCCAGAAGGTGGCTATGGACATAGTGGGACCTCTCAGCAAGATGACCCAGTCAGGGAAGAAATACATTCTGGTGGTGGTAGATTTCGCCACTCGCTACCCCGAGGCAGTGCCCTTATCGTCCATCAAAGCGGACACTGTGGCAGATGCGCTGCTCACCATTTTCAGCCGAGTGGGGTTTCCCTAGGAAGTCTTAACTGTCCAAGGGTCCAACTTCATGTCGGCCCTACTCCAGTGCTTGTGGGAGAATTGCGGGGTCTGGCACAACTGGGCCTCAGCGTATCACCCCCAATCCAATGGGCTGGTGGAGAGGTTCAACAGGACACTAAAGATGATGCTAAAAACCATTTATGAACCAGCACCCACAGGACTGGGACAAGTACTTACCTCGCCTGCTGTTCGCGTACAGGGAGGTACCCCAGGAGTCTACCGGGTTTTCGCATTTCGAACTGTTATATGGAAGGCGGGTAAGGGGGCCCCTGGACCTGATGAGAGACGAATGGGAGGGGAAGGCCCCTCCTGATGGAGAGTCGGTGGTGGAGTATGTCCTGACCTTCCGGGAGCTCATGGGCCTGGCCAAGGAAAATCTGGCCCGAGCCCAGAGGAAGCAGAAGTTCTGGTATGACAGCACGGCGCGGGCCCGCGCCTTTGCCACCAGGGATCAGGTGATGGTCCTCATCCTCGTGAGGAAGAACAAACTCCAGGCCGCATGGGAAGGGCCCTTCAAGGTTGTCAAGCAACTAAATGAGGTAAACTATGTGGTGGAGCTGTCGAACCGGGCGCACCACCGCCGGGTGTACCATGTAAATATGATGAAGCCATATTATGACAGGGGGAAATGTGGTGTTGGCCGTGTGTGGGCACTGGGAGGAGCAGGGAGATGACCCTTTAGTAGATCTATTCCCTGGGACAAGAGCTGATTCCCCCCTGGAAACAATTCCCCTCTCTGACCAGCTAACCCCTACCCAGCAAGCTGAGATCGGAGGGGTGCTGCATCTGTACTGACAGCTGTTTTCCAACCAGCCTGGACACACTAATCTGACTGTCCACCAGGTGCAGACAGGATCGCACCCGCCTATAAAATGCTCCCCCTTCCGAGTCACAGGGAAAACTGCTCAGGACCTGGAAAGAGAGGTCAATGACATGCTGGCTTTGGGGGTGACCCAGCCATCTTCCAGTCCTTGGGCCTCGCCGGTGGTGCTGGTCCCCAAAAAGGACGGGTCAATCCGGTTCTGTGTGGACTATTGGAAGCTCAATGCCATCACTGTAGCCGATGCCTATCCCATGCCCAGGCCTGACGAGCTCCTAGACAAGCTGGTAGGCGCTCGGTACCTAACCACCATGGATCTTACTAAGGGCTATTGGCAAGTGCCGCTGGATGCAGATGCCAGGCTGAAATCGGCCTTTATCACCCCTCTGGGGCTCTATGAGTTCCTGACCCTGCCTTTCAGCCTCAAGGGTGCGCCAGCCACCTTCCAGTGCCTGGTGGATCAGCTACTGAGGGGGATGGAGAGTTTTGCTGTGGCATATATTGACGACATCTGCGTCTTTAGCCAGACCTGGGAGGACCATGTGTCCCAGGTTAGACAAGTGCTGGACTGACTCGAGGAGGCTGGGCTGACCGTAAAAGCTGAGAAGTGCAAGGTGGGGATGGCTGAAGTATCCTACCTAGGTCACTGGGTGGGGAGCGGCTGCCTAAAGCCAGAACCAGCCAAAGTGGAGGCGATCAGAGACTGGCCCGCTCCTCAAACCAAAAAGCAAACAGGCCTTTATTGGGATGGCGGGATACTATCGAAGGTTCATGCCCCACTTTAGCGCCATTGCCGCCCCCCCCATCACTGAGTTGTGCAAGAAAGGGAAGCCAGACAATGTGGTCTGGACCGAGGAGTGCCAGGAAGCGCTCCGGGCACTGAAGGAGGCTCTGGTCAGTGGCCCAGTTCTGGCAAACCCAGACTTTGACAAGCCCTTTTTGGTGTTCACCGACGCCTCAGACACGGGACTGGGGGCGGTGTTAATGCAGGAGGATGAAAAGGGGGAGACACACCCCGTCGTGTACCTGAGCAAGAAGTTGCTACCCCGGGAGCTGAACTACGCGGCCATCGAGAAGGAATGCCTGGCCATGGTATGGGCCCTCAAGAAACTAGAGCCATCTCTCTTTGGGCGACACTTCACCGTGCACACCGACCACTCTCCCCTGACCTGGCTGCACCAGATGAAAGGAGCCAACGCCAAGCTCCTGAGGTGGAGCCTGCTCTTGCAGGATTATGACATGGACGTGGTCCATGTGAAGGGAAGTGACAACTTGATAGCGGATGCGTTGTCCTGGAGAGGGGGCCCTGAACTTCCCCAGGTCACTGGTCAGAGTGACCCCGCTCAGTTCAGTCTCGAAGGGGGGAGAGATGTGACGGAGCAGGGAGCAAGGCAGATTTGACCTGCGAATGTAGCCTGGGATTGCATTGAACTACCTGAGCTGTAACCTGAGCCAGGAAAGGGGGTGGGAGAAGTGACACCTTCTGCCCGGGAGACGGAACAAAGGAGAGGAGGAGCAAGAGGAGGGGGGAGAGAGCTGCTGGAGGGATTTGGGAATTTTTCAGTTTGGGCTGGGAGGTGCAATGCAGGGAACCCCAAGTTGGGGTCTAAGCTCCCTGCACTCCCCAAGAGGACTTGACTGAGGGGTCCTGGTTGTATCTACAAGCTCTGCTGTAGACTGTGTTCCTGTTATCCAATAAACCTTCTGCTTTACTAGCTGGCTGAGAGTCACGGTGAATCACAGGAAGCCGGGGGGACAGTGCCCTGAGTCCCCCACACTCCATGACAAGAGCCACCAGGCAAAACATCTGTCAGAGCTAACGGGCAGAAGGGGCCACCAAATCGTGAGACCTCCTGTACATCACAGATCCCCCAGTGTAGACACGGCCTTAGCAAGAGGAGCTTCAGGCTCAGGTTCAGATTCCCAGCTAAGGCTGGTTCAAGCCACACCCTAAGCATTCGATGGTACGCCCACATGTCGAATGCTGCGTACAGATGTGGTCTCCTCATCTAAAAAAAGATATATTGGCACTAGTAAAGGTTCAGAAAAGGGCAACTAAAATGATTAGGGGTTTGGAACAGGTCCCATATGAGGAGAGATTAAAGAGGCTAGGACTCTTCAGCTTGGAAAAGAGGAGACTAAGGGGGGGATATGATAGAGATATATAAAATCACGAATGATGTGGAGAAAGTGGATAAGGAAAAGTTATTTACTTATTCCCATAATATAAGAACTAGGGGTCACCAAATGAAATTAATAGACTGCAGGTTTAAAACAAATACAAGGAAGTTCTTCACTCAGCGCACAGTCAACTTGTGGAACTCCTTACCTGAGGAGGTTGTGAAGGCTAGGACTATAACAGCATTTAAAAGAGAACTGGATAAATTCATGGTGGTTAAGTCCATTAATGGCTATTAGCCAAGATGGGTAAGGAATGGTGTCCCTAGCCTCTGTTTGTCAGAGGGTGGAGATGGATGGCAGGAGAGAGATCACTTGATCATTCCCTGTTGGTCCACTCCCTCTGGGGCACCTGGCATTGGCCACTGTCGGTAGACAGGATACTGGGCTAGATGGACCTTTGGTCTGACCCGGTACGGCCGTTCTTATGATCTCTCCCCTCCCTGCTGTCACTCAGCTTGCCTCTACACCAGCCAGAAGGGGCTGTGGGAGCACGCGGCATGAACCTGTCTTCTCTGCAGCACCTCACGCCCGCTGGCCTGGGGAGGAGACGGGGACCAGAAACCAACCCCCGGCACCTGTATTCCTGAAGCATGTAGGAGCCCAGTCAGGGCCCCATTGCTGTATGTTAGCTCAGCACCAACAGGGGGAGCAAGACAGCTGGGGGTGGGGAAAGCACAAGGTAATGGTGATGGCGTAGCACGTGGAACAAACTGACAGCCTCGGCCCAGCAGTGCCTAACCAACACTCCTGCAGCTTTCAATTCCCTGCGGATGCTGCTAGCAGGTCACAGCAGTTCCTTCCCCAGAGGAAGGGACGAGCCATTTCAGACTCAATACAAGTCAATGATTAACTTTTCCCAAGTGAGCTCTCTATCCCTCCAAGATTGCTCTGACCATGGCTAGGCAGGGCACTACCCGGAGCTGGGGCACAGCCACTGCAGTGTATGTCCCTGAAGTGTTACTGCACAGCGACCACCAAGGAAATGGGTCACTTTGGGCTCCTTCCCGACCACGCCAGCCAGTTTCCAGCAGGCTGTGGGACAACGGTGCGCAGAGGCTGAGCCCAGAGCCCATCGCGCAGGGTGCTGTACACAGTCTAACCAGAGGCACAGAGGGGCGGGGCTTGCCCAAGCTCACCCGTAGGTCGGAAGCCAAGCCAGGACCAGAGCCAGAGCTGGCTCCTCTGACACTGCCCTGCCCACTCGCCTCCTGTCTTGGCCTCTGTCCTTCAATGGCAGGCTGGTCCTGTCACATTACCCCTACAGAGAGGAGCGTGTGCACCCCGGACCAGGAGAGCCGAGTTCCGTACCTGAGACAATATTGACGACGTGGTAAGGAATGCCCAGCGACTGGTAGAACTCCTCAGCAGTCGTGATCATTTCATCAAACATCTCCCACGACTTGTTGTCATGAGGCGACGCAAAGATAAACTGCTCAATCTGGGGGCGAGGAGAGAGAAGCTACTAACAATGTGCAGAGGGTAGGACTGCATGTCTTAGTGTGCTGCTGCTCACAGGTGGGGCAAGGCCCAGGAATGGTGGATTCAGAGAACGGGAACCAGAAGACAAGGAGATGATTGCAGTAGGGAATGTTTTCTCCAATGTCCGTCTCACGGAATTCCAGTGTAACAAACCAACAGTGACGGGAAATGACAGCAGGCCTGGAAACTGCTAGCAATTTATACTGACAGACCCCTAAAGGAGCCACAAAGACCTTTGCAGTCTCACAAATCTGTAACTACTTTACTCTTTACTAGGAAGAGGCCAGCAGCAGCCTATTGCACCACCCCTAGAGGGGGCTTTCTGGAGTCACTCTTGTTCTGAGGATACTGAATTTGCAGACCACCCTCAGATCACGCAGCGAGGGGGCTCTGCAGCTCCCCTCTGCTCCAAGGTATTAATTACTCATTTTCCCTTCAAATATCCTACACCTGGGAGGAAAGACCCCCGAGCCCATTCTTATCTACTCTCATCCTGCAAATATTTCCCAGCTAACTGGCTAGCAACGCATCCCTTTACCTTTTCAAACTGGTGCACCCGGAAGATGCCTCTGGTGTCACGGCCGTGCGAGCCAACTTCCTGCCTGAAGCAGGTGGACAGCCCAGCATATCTGATGGGCAGATCCTCCGGCTTCAGCCACTCATCCCTGTGCAAAGCTGCAATTGGCTGCTCAGAGGTAGCAATCAGGTACTTCTCATCGACGGAGCTGTCCTCTGATTTCTCACTGCCCTTGCCAATGACCTGGAGATGGGGGTTGAACAGCACTCTGTCAGTGTACCAGAGCAGAACACACAACAGCCTCAGCAACGGAGACCTGGGCCCCAGGAATAGCAAGAGCCAGAGGCTATAAGGATCCTTTGCCATGGCAAACACTAACAGAAAACTGTACTTGGCTTGCTGGCATCAGGATGCACAAGCCCTTCCTTGCAGCTTACCTTGTAAAGCTCCTCATCAAACTGACTGAGCTGAGCCACCTCCTGCATCACCTCTTTCCTCATGAAGAAGGGTGTGTAGATAGGGGTGTATCCCTTGCTGAGCAGGGTCTGCAGAGCATACTGGATCAGCGCCTGCTCAAGGAAAACCAGGGCACCCTACAAACACAAGATAAGCCTCTCAGGTCACATGAAGAACTAACGGCTCGGATTCTAGAGGTGCTGAGTGCATGCGACTTCTGTCCTGTGTACTGAGCTCCTCTGATGACCAGGCCAGAAGTGCCTAAAACAGCTCAGCTTAGAGAACGGAGCCAATAACTAGGACAGAAAAAGGAGTCCAAACCGATGGTACCTGAGGACAAACAATGGTGAAGGGCTTATCCCATGCAAGTCTTGGTCCAAAATGTTTTATACACAGCCATGACATGGAGTGTCTCAAGCTGAAAACATGCTTAGCAACAGCAGCAGACATGCAGCACTAGTCATACTACCACTAGCCCAGTCTGACACCCTTTGATTGTGGCACATGCAGCTGTCTTTAGAAAGCTAATGCAAGGCTGAACTCCACCAGTCGTGCAGAGTCTCCCTCTGCCTAGTACACGATCAGCACCGGAAAATGCCCTTGTGCCCACTGCAGGATTAGAGGGAGGTACAGCACAAATGGCAGGAAAGCAGCAGATCTTTGGTACAAAGCCAGGTGGTTTGTTCTGTGTCTGTCTGATTCCTTTTCCTGCGTCCCAGAACCAGGAAGGTTTGGGGCTCGGGGATCTCACCTTCAGGAAATACCCTCTGCTTCCAGCTACTATGGCCCCCTTTTCTCCCTCGTAGCCATCCACCATCACCACCAAGTCCACGTGGGAGTACTTCTTCTTCACCGTGCAGTCTCCCCAGATCCTCTCCACTCGGTTATCTGCATCCTGCATGCAAGGCAAGATGAGGAAAACAAGGGCTCACTTGGAAGTCTCCTCTCATACCTGCTCCCACCAGGCCAGGCCCAGTGCGGGATGTAGAACCCTGGGCCAGTGTGTTCTGCGGAAGCCAGGTAAGGAGTGAAGAGGGAGTGGTTAGGCCCTCATTCCTCTCCCTACCTTTCCCCACAAGGGTCAGTGCTCAGGCCTCAGGCATCTCCCAGTGGAGAGCATCAATACTTGTCTGAGCGCTTGCCACAGCTGTTACTGGACTCAACCTGAGGGGCTCCCTCACCTTGGGATTGGCTCTGCAGTTTCCATAGCGACTAAATCCAGGCAACTGACAGACACAGCTCGGAACCCTAATGCTGATCCCTGCCGGCAGCACATTATGATGTCATTGGCTGCCGGCCCAGGCCAATTGTATTCCTGGAGTTAAACATTCTTGCTGGGTGAATGCAATGGGCAAGGGCAGATCCCAGTGTTTGGCTCTGCCTAAGTTTCCCATGTATGCACTAAACAATGGTGGAGAGTTCCACACTGGCTGAGCGGGTCTTTGTGTTCAGTGAGCTCCTTCGCTGCAGGACACCCTGTCTTGTAATGCAGATTTCATTCACTCCCTACCTGATCTCAGCAACCCCTCGCAACAGGGAACTAGCTGACTGTGTCTGTGGTCACTTTGATGTGCTGTGCATGGCTGTTTCAAGCTGACTGTACGTTACTTCCCAAAACCTGCCAGAGACATCGTCTACATAGAGGGGATGCGTTTGGCTCCTACCTCGTCGTTGCTGATGGGCACAGAGGGGTGGAGGAGGTTTCCAATTTCTCGGAGGCTTTCAAACCGCTCCGCCTCCAGTTTCACACGCTCGGCGTCGCACTTCAGGATGGCTTCATCAATGAGAACACGGACTTTCTTAATCTGGGTTACCTGAAGACCCTGTTACACACAAATCACTGGGCATGTCACTATACAGCTTAAACAACAGGGAAAATGAGCACTATGCTCATGAAAAGGGCCAAAAAAGTTTTTTTAAGTAGCGCAAACCACTCTGATCTTTGCCTAACCAACCTGGCTTTTGCAGAGGTAAATGACGTTTCACTAATCAAACAGACTTTGCTGAATATGTCAATAAAGTATTGGATAAAGGAGAACCAGTTGACAATTTATTTAGGCTGTCAAAGGCCTTTGACAAAGTTCCTCACAAGAGGCTACTACAGAAGCTATGTCATCACGGAGTGAGAGACAAAGTACACCTCTACCCCAATAGAACGCTGTTCTCGGGAGCCAAAAAAAAAAAAAAAATCTTACCGCATTATAGGTGAAACCGCGTTATATCGAACTTGCTTTGATCCGCTGGAGTGCGCAGCCCAGCCCCCCCGGAGCGCTGCTTTGCTGCATTATATCCAAATTCGTGTTATATTGGGTCGCGTTATATTGGGGTAGAGGTGTATTGTCATAGATCAAAATCCGGCTAAGAGGCAGGAATCAGAGTAGGAATAAACAGTTAGTTTTCACCATGGCAGACTATGAAGTTGCCTTAAAGTTTCTCATTAGGCCCACCATTACTTCATGTATTTATTAGTGATCTGGAAACGGGGGTGAGCAGTGAGGTGCAGATGACATAAGTTATTTAGGTCAGTCCAATCCAGAGAGAACTGTGAGGAACTTCGGAGGGACCTAATCAAGCTAGGGGAATGAGCAGCAAAATGGCAGATGAAGCTAAATGTTGACAAATCCCAAATACTACACTTGGGATGGAATAATTTGAACAACTCATAAACCTTACAAGGTTCTAAATTCACTAGATCAGCTCAGGAAAGGGACCCGGGCATCACTGTAGCCCACTCAATGGAGACCTCTGCTCAATGTGCAGCTGCAGCCAAAAAGCAAATAAAATCTTAGGATGCAAAAGGAAAGGGATGGGAATCATATGGGAAATATCTTGATGCGATTACATAAATTGAGTGTGCCTCCTTTAGAAAACCGTGCGCCGTTCTGGCCATCGCATCTCAAAAAGGAGGATTAAAGGGGTTCAGAGAACAGCAACAAAAATTATTAGGGCAATGGTAAAACTGATCTGAAGAGAGATTGACGAGACTACGATTGTGACCTTAGGAAGGGGGGGGAAATAAGAGGAGCCATGAGTAAGTCTATAAAACTAATGATTGGTTTAGAGAAGGGAGATCAGAAGCTTCTGTTCTCCCTGTCTCACAACACAAGAACAAAGGGACATGCAAAGAAACGGAGAAGTGGTAAATCCACAACTAATACAAGGAAATACCTTTTCATGTGTGTGACTGGCAATGAGTTCCATAGTTCAAAGGACGTTAAGGCCAAAATTATAAGATTAAAAAAGGGACTGAACACATATCTCTATGGATAAGAATATCTGGCTCTAATAGTGGATACTGTTGAATATTGAATTTTGGACACAATAATATTTCTCGTGCCTGAATGTTTCTTGTACCTGTCTCTAAAGCATCTGGTGCTGGCCACTGCTGGCAAGCGAGATACTGACTTAGCTCGACCAGAGTGCTGATCCAGTCTGACAATTCCTGTATTCACATTTTGGCTGAAAAACGGCACCTCCAGCAGCACAATGCTCCTCGTCTCCAGGCAGAGAAATTGGTTCAGTACAGACTGAGGAAAGAGAACCCAGACTGAATCGCCAATAGCACTTTGGTGTGTTCCTCAGAGGTGTCTTATTAAAGTATTGTCTCAGCCTGACCTTACCTAGCTAACAAGATCTAACAGGTTCACAGCACAGAGTGATTTGGCTGGAGGTCGCTGACTGCAGAAGTACAGAATAGTCAGACTTCAGCCTGGAAGACGGTGAGATAAACAGGAATGAAAGAAAAGGCAGGTGGTCAATGGTCACTTTTCAGAGTGCCCACAGCCCCCTGAAAGCTGGGGGTGTAACTCACCGCTAAGATGTCGGCAGTGAGGCCATCAAGATTTTGTGCATGTTCTGGTACTGACTCATCATCACCCTTGGGCTCTTTTTTCTGCAAAGGGAAGAATCAAGAAGAACAATGAGCATGCTAAGAACATATGTTGTAAGCAGTGACAAGGGTACGCACTACAGCTGCTGCAATGTTTGGAATCAGGACTGGGAGGAGAGGACCCAGGAGAGGATCTCAAACTTCATCTTATAAAGTGATCCACAGTATGACACAAAATGAAAATCATGGCTAGATTGTGCAGGGTAGTGGATTCTTCTAACTATAGAATCATAGAATATCAGGGTTGGAAGGGACCTCAGGAGGTCATCTAGTCCAACCCCCTGCTCAAACCAGGACCAATCCCCAGACAGATTTTTGCCCCAGATCCCTAAATGGCCCCCTCAAGGATTGAACTCACAATCCTGGGTTTAGCAGGCCAATGCTCAAACCACTGAGCTATCCCTCCCCTCCATAACTAGCTATATGCTTTGGCACTACATCTGACATGTGAACAATTTTCTCAGGTCTATTGATGCAACAACCTTAATTTGACATTGTCAAAAATTTCTATGGACACTTTTTAGATCATTCACTAAGCAAACTTCTTCCTACTAGAGGTCATCAACTGCAGGAAGATTAGACAGATTACACTGCTTTTCAACAAGACTAGAACAAATAGCACCACATCAGCACTACCCTAGCACCATGTTACCAGGGAAGACAGCTGCTATGATTTCATAGCACTCCTCTCTCTTACCTTCATTTTCTCACCTATCGTTTTGCTGCACAGGTTCTTCAGTTTGTTCAAGTTGTCTGCACGAAATCTGCCTGGAAAGGAGGCATTGGAGGAAAAAATAAACCAGTGATCTCCATAGTGAAACTACACATTTGGTAGCAGATTCAGAAACCTGTTGAGTTGCTAAGTTGTTATCCCTGTAGGTGATGTATCGCAGACACAAACAGTTCAGATACACAACTCAATCCCTCTTTACTTCAATTAGCTTTACAGATCTTATTCAGAGAGTTGGCAAAATGGAGAGGAGAAACTTGCCCTGAGCAGGCATTCCATAACCCGGAGGGAAAGAATGGCATCACAGCGGGAATAGGATTGAGAGATATACGGCTACCCCTCTGAAACCCTCTGCCACAAACTCATTGCATGCCCTTGGGCAAGTCAGTCCCCCTGTGACACCATTTTCCCAGTTATAAAGCAAAAGCAGTACTTCACTACCTCACAGAATCACTGGGTGGCTTAATTCAGACATGCACAGTCCCACTCACCCCGAGTGGAAGGTAAACTGTTCACTGTATCATTAGTCGGAGTGAGGGAGGAAATTTTATGCCTGAGATGCTAAATTTTCAGGGCTTGAAAACAATCCCTTCACCCCACTGGTCAGCATAGAGCAGAAAACACATGGCGAGAGGGTGAGGCAGCTCCTTCCACCCCTTCCAGATTCCAGAAAAAATGTCAATTTTCATTTAAAACATTTCCAGTTTCTTATGGGGGCTAAGACAGGCTCCCAAATGTTACCATGTACCAGAGCCTACAGAGACAGCTCCAGGGCCTCTGCTCAGCTTTCCCAAGCAGCAGCAGAGTGAAACTGACAAGAGCCTGGTCAGTTTCACTGAAGATATTCAGACCTTTGGGAGAAACAGGAAAAACAGAAGAACTAGCTCATTTTCCTCCTCTGCTACTGTGTGGAAAAGCTGGAAGCAGCAACAGCAGATGCAGGAACCAGAATGGAGGGCTCATAAACATGAAGATCTGGTGTCAGATAGAACAGCAGAGACCTAGCCATCTTGGTGTTAGCCAGGGGCATGGGAAAAGGGGAAGGTGAACCTCCCTCCCTCACCCCACCCTTTAGCCAGGAGGTTCTGCAGCACAGGAACACCAGGAAGTGCCTACTCCCTTCCAGCCAGGGAAGTACAGAGGGAGGCTTGAAACTGATCAGAAACCTGTTAATTAGAGCAGTGGTCTCCAAACTTTTTTGATCACACACCCCATCAGTAAAAAAAATTTGAGCACGCACCCCCTGCCGTGCCGAAGCAAAAAAAAAAAAAAAAAAAAAAAGCCGCTTGGACTCCCACCCGAACTGCGTCCGGCTGGTCTGTCTAGTACTGTAGCTAATGGGGGTCTAGTTCATACCTTGTAAATACTGGTAACACTTATGTGGGGGGAAGGGGGAGAAGAGGGAGCTTAACAGATGTGTGATGTGCTTTGAGATCATTCAACCAGGAAGCTCAGATTTATATTGGTGGATATATATATATATATATATATATATATATATATATATACACACACACACCACTAAAAAAAAATGGATTAAAAGTGGTGTCACTGAATGATATTCTTCCAAGGTGCTCTGAATGCTAGGAACATCAGCAGAGAAACCAAAAAGCAAATTCTTCCAGCCCTTCTCTCCCAAATATAAAGTTGCATTCCCAGAGATCTGACAGTGCAAACGGATCGAATAGTGACTACTTTTGATCTGTGGCATGAATGAATCAGTTTCTAAGCTAATTGCAGCTGGATTGCATCAGACACATGAATCACCAATCCCCAAGCAGCATCCTGCCAAATAGTGCTCCCCTGCTTTAAATGCCAATGCACATTCACAGCACAGCTACTGAATGCAGAAAGGCTTCTCTTGCATCAAAGTGCTCACTCCCAAAAGCAGAGGACAGCCACTGCGACACTGCCTTCAGCCCAGAGCTTCACTACAGCAACCTCCTGCCTCACTGTCTGCATTTAAGCAGCGCTGCCCAGATACGCAAGACATTAATACAGTGCATGCTGACAGCAAACAGTGCTGTCTGACAATGTGCATTAACCCAGCCCTCTTTCCATAACAAGGAAAGAGGTTCTTCCACATGAAGGCAACTACATTAAAAGAACAGGAGTACTTGTGGCACCGTAGAGACTAACATTAAAAGTGGGGTTAAAGACACTTTATTTAGCCAATGGCTTCACATTCTAATAATTACTATTGCTAAAAAAACCTCAACAACATAAGCTTCTGTATCCTAAAAATAGTGGCCTCTTTTGCAGATTCCCAGAGTGATCTGTCTCCCATTACAACTACATAAATTCATTAGCTACCATATTTACTCAACAAATAGGTGATCTTTAAATGGATCAATAAGTAACCCACAAAACATGAGGTTTCAGATTAGAAAGATCCCCTTGGCTAGTCTCAGTCCATGTGAGATTTTCCTAAATCAGGGGCTGATTTACTTCTTCTCTCTGGTCACAGCTGCAGGACCAGAGCTGGGAAAAGCTTACTGGTCCTGAGAACACCTGTACTGGTCTGGCAAAGCATTTCCAGGACTGGTGAACCCATGACATATCAGACCCTAAAACAGGGGTTCTCAATCTTTTTCTTTCTGAGGCCCCCCAAACATGCTATAAAAACTCCACAGCCCAGCTGTTTTTTCTGCATATGAAAACCAGGGCTGGTGTTAGGAGGTAGCAAGGGGAACTTCCCAGGGCCCCACACCATAGGGGGCACTGTGAAGCTAAATTGTTCAGGCTTTGGTGTCAGTCCTGGGTGGTGGGGCTTGGGGCCGCGGGCTGCAGTACTGCATGGCTGGACTTCGGCTTTCCGCCCTAGGCCCTAGTGAGTCTAATGCCAGCTATGCTTGGTGGCTCCCCTGAAACTGCTTGCGGCCTCACCGGGGGCCCAGGACCCCTGGTTGAGAACCACTGTCCTAAAAGTCACCTAATTCTTACTCTTCTTCCCACCCCAAACTTCACTTATGACATAGCCACCAGTAATCTCAGGAACTGCTGAAGTCAGAAGTCAATGCTTTAGGCAGTCAAAAGATGGGTTCCAATCTGTCAGATATTTCTAATTACTTATTACTACAGGACTCAGGGGCTATAGCGTTGGTTTGACTGGCTGCAGAAATCATGTGGAATGGAAGCGGGGCAAAACAGAACAATGTCATTGTGCAGGCCGGATTCCAAGGTCAGGTAACCAGCCAGAGACCTGAGCGCATGATACACACCCTTACGAAATCAGTGGGTTCCTACCAAAGGCAGCAACAATGAAAGGCCGAGATTACAGAGGGTCCAAGCACAGCAGCTCCACTGACTTCAATCTGCACAGCTCTGCTGGCTCAGGGGACACTGTGTCCAGCCCAGCCCCAAAGGACTCTCAGCTGCTGGGGGCATCACTGCCTGCTCAGCCTTAGGACAAAGGGACCCAGAACAGCCCTGCCTCGCTATGGGCACAATCCTGCACTGACAGCTGCTGTCACCCTCACAGCCTACAAAAGTGGAGGGGGGGCTGAACGGGGCTATGGAGATGCAAGGGCTGGCCCACACCCAGAGGTCAACAGCAGGTGGCCCACGCCCAGGGACCCCCTTCTCCCCCACTGCAAGGGGAACCACACCCAGAGCCCAGGGACCCCTCCCCACCAAATGCAAGGGGATCCCACTGACTCCAGGGGAAGCGCCCGTTCGCGCATGCGCATCGCCCTGCAGCGGATCCCATCTGGCAGGGACCCGCTCCCCGGCCGCCACCTACATCGCCGCCAGGCCCCGTCCGCCTCCACCAGAGCGTCCACCAGCGCCGGGTCCTTGAAGCGCTTGATCTGCGTGTCCCGCACGCGGCCGGGATCCCCGCCTTTGTCGGCGCGGAACAGGTCCAGGTCTAGCACCATCGTGCCGGCGGCAGCGAGCAGGCTGAGGGGAACAACACGTCGGCACTGCGCAGGCGCGGCAATGAGGAAACGGGTGACAGCGGAACGCGCAGATCCCGCCGGAAACGGGATGCAGGGCGCATGCGTAGGAACATCTAACTGGCAGTACAACTGCTCAATACGCGTGCGCAGCTTTCCGGTGGAGGGTGCTAGAGCGCACCCTGCCGGCTCGCTGTAGGCTCGCAGGGGCGTCCAGCTGCAGCGTGCCCGCAGGCAGCCCCGCCCCGCCGGCCTTGTCCCGCCCCGGGAGCGGCCGTGGGCAGCACGTGGGGGCGGAGGTGCTGGAGTAATTTGTACAGTGGGGGGTGCTGAGAGCCATTGGACCAAACTGCAAACCCGGGATGTGACGGAATCCACTTCAAGCCGGCGGTGCAGCAGCCCCCCCAACACCCCTAGTTCCAGCACCTCTGCACGGGGTCCGCGATCGAGCACAGTGAGCCCAGCCTGATGGGCTGGAGCTTGGTGACTCCAGGGGTAAAACTCTCCTGGGCACGTGACCTCAACCAACTTTCTACTTGCATTAAACTGATCACCCTTGTCCCGCCTCCTGCCCCACCCCTTCTCTGAGGTCCAGACCTCCACACATTCTGTCCCCGCTCCCTCACTAGCTGAGCTCATTTTCACCGGGCTGGCTTACGGGGTGTGGGCTCTGGGGTGGGGCCAGAAATGAGGAATTCAGGGTGTAGGAGGGAGCTCCCCCGGCTGAGGCAGTAGGTTGGGATGTGGGAGGGTACAGACTATGAATACAAGAAACTAGAGGAGCAGAGTCCCTTGATAGCAGCAATGCAGCACTTCTTGCCCGTTCTGAAAGATCGTTTCATTTAGCTTCTGACTGATCCGTCTATCCTCAACCAGAAACATCTTCAAAATCTTCTGTGCTCTTCTTTAGTATATGTTACCTCTGGAGCTGATAAATCAGCAAAAACCGACGGAATGGACAGAAATTCTAAAAACGGTTGTGGACAGAGATGGACCTGCTGAAACTCTTCAAGTTGATGAAGAGGATATATGGACAATCCAGGAAGTTTTTGGAGAGTGTTGGGGACAACTTCTTGGTGCAAGTGCTGCAGCTGGAGGAACCAACTAGGGGCCGTGCTCCTCTTGACTAGCTGCTCACGAACAGGGAATAATTGGTAGGGGAAGTAGAAGTGGGTGGCAACCTGGGCAGCAGTGACCATGAGATGGTTGAGTTCAGGATCCTGACAAAAGGTAGAAAGGAGAGCAGCAGAATACAGACCCTGGATTTCAGAAAAGCAGACTTTGACTCCCTTAGGCAACTAATGCGCAGGATTCCCTGGGAGGCTAATATGAGGGGGAAAGGAGTCCAGAAGAGCTGACTGTATCTTAAAGAATCCTTATTGAAGCTGCAGGAACAAACCATCCTGATGTGCAGAAAGAATAGCAAATATGGCAGGCAACCATCTTGGCTTAACAGTGAAATCTTTGTTGAGCTTAAACACAAAAAAGACAGTTACCTTTTCCATAACTGGTGTTCTTCGAGATGTGTTGCTCATGTCTATTCCACAATAGGTGTGTGTGGCTGATGTACATAGCAGAGGGGCATTGCTGGCACATGATGGCGAATATTACATTGGTAGATGTGCAGGTGAATGAACCGGTGATGTTGTGGCTGATCTGGTTAGGTCCTGTGATGGTGTCGCTGGTGTAAATGTGGGCAGAGTTGGCATCGAGGTTTGTTGCATGGATTGGTTCCTGAGTTAGAGTTGTTATGGTGCGGTGTGTGGTTGCTGATGAGAATATGCTTAAGTTTGGCAGGTTGTCAGCCTTAAACAGAAACCAACAGAACTCCACTGGCCATCACCTACAGTCCTCAGCTAAAACCTCTCCAACGCATCATCAGTGATCTACAACCCATCTTGGACAACGATCCCTCGCTTTCACAGGCCTTGGGAGGCAGGCCAGTCCTCACCCACAGACAACCTGCCAACCTTAAGCATATTCTCACCAGCAACCACACACCTCACCATAGTAACTCTAACTCAGGTACTAATCCATGCAACAAACCCCGATGCCAACACTGCCCACATATCTACACCAGCGACACCATCACAGGACCTAACCAGATCAGCCACAACATCACCGGTTCATTCACTTGCATGTCCACCAATGTAATATACGCCATCATGTGCCAGCAATGCCCCTCTGCTATGTACATCGGCCAAACTGGAGAGTCCCTACATAAAAGGATAAATGGACACAAGTCAGATATTAGGAATGGCAATATGCAAAAAACTGTAGGAGAACACTTCAACCTCCCTGGACATACAATAGCAGATTTAAAGGTAGCCATCCTGCAGCAAAAAAATTTCACGACCAGACTCCAAAGAGAAACTGCTGAACTTCAGTTCATTTGCAAATTTGACACCATCAGCTCAGGATTAAACAAAGACTGTGAATGGCTAGCCAACTACAAAAGCAGTTTCTCCTCGCTTGGTGTTCACACCTCAACTGCTAGAAGAGGGGCTCATCCTCCCTGATTGAACTAACCTCGTTATCTGTAGACTGATTCTTGCCTGTATATTTATACCTGCCCCTGGAAATGTTCACTACATGCGTCTGACGGAGTATTCACCCATGAAAGCTTATGCTCCAATACATTTGTTAGTCTATAAGGTGCCATAGGACTCTGTCGCTTTTTACATGATAATTATTGTTTTCCTTAAAGCCCCAGCTCCTGGGGTCAAGTGGATCTGTGATGATTTCAGCCTTTATTCTTAAAGAAAAAGTATGTTTCTAGCCCTCATGGCTGTAGAGACAGCTTCAAAATGTGACTCCAGTACACCCTAAAGGCTAAAAAAACAGAAGGCAAATAAAAGAAACATCAAATTGGGGCAACGGATTCTTCCTACATGTGGGGGAGGCCCCAAGGCCCCGCCCCCTCCATGGCTCCACCTCTGCCTCTTCCCCCTGAAGCTCCACCCCCTAGCCAAGCTGGAGCCGGGCCCGGGAGCCCGGACCCCACCTCTTGCCCAGGTTGGGGGGCCCCGAGAGCAGCCCCTGGCTCCCCCTCAGGGCAGGGAGAGGGTCTGTGGCTCCCCACAGCTACCCACACGGCTCTTATGCCAACCCAGCTCCAGCTTCTGGCCAGGCCATGGTAAGAGCCATCTGGGCAGCTGTGGAGAGCCACGGACCCTTCATCTGCCCTTGGTGGGGAGCCTGGGGGGCAGAGACACAGGCTAGGGGTGCTGTCAGGCCCTCCCACCCCGGGCAGGTGGAGGGTCTGCAGCTCCCACAGCTTTCCCTGGGCCACTCTTTCCTGGGCCAGGCTCCAGCTTCTGACCTGGCCAAGGGGCAGGGCCTTGGGAGGGGGAGAGGAGGGGAGGGGGGCCAGGCCTGTAGTGAAAAGTGGGAGGACGATGGCCCCTTGGCCCCCCTATTCTGCTGCCCCTGCATCAAATCTATTATTTTTACATAATCTCATGATTTTAAAGCCAATCTCATGATTTTTGAATTTTTGGGGTTGGCAATACTGGGTTGTGTAGGAGAGTTAAAGGGATGTGGCTGACTTATAAACGATCCCGTGCCAAGTACCATGTGAGATCACTAAGTGGGAAGGCTGCAGGCAAGAGGGGTTTGGTGTTTTCCATCGCTCCTTTGACAGCACCTTGTGGCTAGTCAGTTTTGCTCTTTTCCCTGTATAGTCCAGGAGCAAGAGCACAAGCCTGCAACTGAGCATGTCTCACCTGAGCAGCCCCACAGCCTTCAGTGGGACCCCACCCAGGCCTAGAGTTACACATGTACTTCAAAGTTTGCAGGCTTGTGGCTTAGCTCAGCATCCCAGGCTGTTTGTGTGGGTCTCTCACCCAGCATTAAAAAGCTCATGAAAAGTTGACTGTAAAACCCCACACATTGGCAGGACCATGCAGGGGTTTTAATGCATGGAACCACTTTTAACTCTCTTTTATAAAAGCATTGGGCACAAGAGTTGACATGTCCCCTTGAACATGTGTGATACTTAGGGCTTGCCTATAAGGGCAGTTTGACTGGTCTCATCACACCAATACACCCCTGAATAACGGTGAGCGCTACACTGGGATAACTGTACTCATGTCCCACTCCCTGTGGCCAAGTACTTAGTAGGAACCATTCCCCTTCACAATCTAATCAGAACATGACAGAAAAATGGCCTTGGACTAAGGCTGCACTCAGGGACTGTTCTGGGGCTCCCAGCCCATCACCGTGGCTGTGGGGCATGCGAATGGGGGGGGGGGGGGGGGGATGATACATGGTTGGACAGCAAAGGGATGCCTCACTCTCATGGCTGTACAGCACACCCCCGAGCTGCTTGTGATTCTTCCATGGGAGGCAACCCAGCCTCTTTTCTCTCCCCATAGGTCAAAGGGAGAATTAGGAAGATGATGGCACAGTTAACGAGAAACGTCGTTACTTTGGCAGTGGTTGGCAAGGAATGACGACGTGTCTGTACCCGCATAAAGCAAGGCTGGCACAGGGCTATAGCTGAGGCAGCTCAGCGCTCTCTGACTTCAAAGGAATATACAGAGTAGGTCACCTGGTCTTGTGCCGAGTGGTAGAATTGACTAAAGTGGCAATTACCGCTGCCTACCTCCCCCCCCGCCTGGAGACAGGGTGTGCAAAAAGCAGCACGAACAAATCATCTTGCTCTGTTTCTAAGACAGGGATTCTTGTTTAAACACATCCCCCATTGTGTGGTATTGCAGAAGAGACCTGTTCTGAACTGCACTTGGTATAAACTGCCCTGTGCTCATTCCGGCCCGACTCCTAGCTCACTTGCACCACTGACCGGGGAGTAAAATCAATGGAGTGAAACTGGCAGAGCGGAAAAGGAGAATCAGACTCTTTATTTTCCTCCCATGGAGTTGCTTCAAACTGAAATGATTCTAACCTGAAAGACGAATCCACATAGCTGATTGGAAAGTTAAATACACCGGTATCACCAATGCCCTGAAAGCAGCATGAGCTTGTCAGCGATGACTGTTTGTGGGCTCCAAGAATACAAGTGCTCAGACCAATGCAGGACCCAGTCTGACTATGAGGGATAGGCCCAGGGTGTGATGAGAGATTATTTCTTTTGCAACCGTCGTGCCCAGGAGCCCCAGTCATGCATTGGGAGGCCATTGTGCCAGGCGCTCTGCAAACAGAGCCAAGCCGTCCTGCATCAACGGCAACGATCTCCATGGAGAACCTGAAGGCAGCAGCTGGTGCTAGGGAGAATTCTGGGCCCGCTTCACACCCACCTTGACCAGCAGTTGAGTGGTACTGCGCTTGGCCTGGTGGACAGAACACATGCACGCGGGTTTAATCATTCACACACTGAGTAACATTGCGCTGCTCCTTTACCCAACTAGGGACTGTGCTGCCAACTTACTGGGAGCTCATGTTCCACGCTCAGGGCTTGAGTTACTGCTGTGGTTTTACATCAGTGTAACTTAGGGTTACCACATTTCAATCCTGTAAAAAGAGGACACTCCACGGGGCCCCTTCTGCACCCCCGGCCTCGCCCCAACTCCACCCCCAGGGTGACCAGAGCAAAAAAAAAAAAAAGCAGCGGCAGAGGGAGGCCCGGGAGACGCAGGGTGAGCGCAAGGCAGGGGTGAGTGAGTCCAGCCTGGCCCAGAGCGCAGGCAGGACTCGGGCGCGATACCTGGAGGGAGAGTAGGGGGGCAGCCCGTGGGGCCAGGCGGCGGCTGTTCCTTCTCCCCACCTGGGCAGCCGGACTCAGGAGCAGCCGCTGCTGCAGCTCCCACTGCTGCAGGGGGAGGAAGCGGCCAAGCACGTGGCGCTCGGCAGCTGCAGCTCTGGCGCCCGGGCCCAAACCCCCTGAGCCCGGGCCTGCTGTGGGGACCCAGCAGCGTGCACGCTGCGCCCAGCCCCTGGCCAGTCGCGTCTGGGCTGGCTGCCCAGTTGGTGCAATCCCGCGGGCGGCCCCAGGGCGGAGGCATCAGCAGCCCCGTTTGTTCCCCTGCGGGACCCGAGTGGGACAAGGGGGCTGGGGCCTGCAGCCCCCACTCCGGGGCCACCTGCAGGATTAAATTAAATTAATGGAGATATCCCATCTCCTAGAACTGGAAGGGACCTTGAAAGGTCATCGAGTCCAGCCCCATGCCTTCACTAGCAGAGCCAAGTACTTCTGGGTCCCCGCAGCAGGTCCGGGCTCAGGGGGTTCACGCCCCGGGCGCCAGAGCCACAGCCGCCGAGCGCCCACATGCTTGACCGCTTCCCCCCGCGGCAGTGGGAGCTGCAGCAGCGGCTGCTCCCGAGTCCGGCTGCCCAGGGAGAACGAATAGCCGCCGCCTGGCCCCGGAAAGTTGGAGTCCGGGGAGGTGGCTGTCCTCTTACCATGCCTCCCTATTTTCCCGGACATGTCCTGCTTTTTGTAAATTCCTCCCAGATGGGGATTTGAGCACCAAAAAGCCGGACGTGTTTGGGAAAATCCGGAAGTATGGTAACCCTAGTGTAAATTCACTGCAACCCAGGCCAGCGTGAGACTAGAGTCACCTCCGAGATCACCAGCATAAAGAGCAGAGTAGTGCATTGGGGAATCGAGCCCCGAGCTGGCATTAAAGGAAGCCGAATGCACCAGCTTTTCTCTTGAATGGGAAGGTGTGGCCTACAGAGACTACAGGTTTCAGTATGCAGTGCCCCACCTTATCGCCAGTGGTTTGGAGCATTGCATGCTGGGATATGTAGTCTCCGAGGGCTGGGTCAGGGCAGCCATGGCTCTGTTGTGGAATTCCAGGGCTGGCCCACAGCTATGCTTTGCGGCACATCGGTTACTCCTGGGGGAATTCTGTGCCACTGCGCTTGCACAGAATTTATGTCCCCTGCAGATTTCTTTGCTTCCCCACAGAAAAATGACTTTCTGATGGGGAAGCAAAGGGAAGCCACAAGAGTGGTCATGTGGCCCTCCCCAGCAGTATGATTTGGGTGCCCAGGGCAGCCAGCAGAGAGATAAATCACTGTTGGGCAGGAGGCAGGACCCACCCCCAGATTTCTCCTCCAGCTGCAGGAAGCTCTGCAAACTCCTCCCCGCCTGCTTCCTGCACCCATTGCTCCTGAGCTGTATGGGGAGGGATCCCTGTACAGAGAGCTGCACCCCCATCTGCCCAAGCCCCGTGCATCCAGCCCCCCTCATGCCCAGACCCTCCCACTGAGCCTCACCCCCGCACACTCAGAACCCCCCCGATGAGCCCCACTCCCCCAGTACCTAGATCCCCACCCCACTGAGCCCCACTCCCCCTGCATCTGGACCCCTCACTGAGCCCCCCCACACTCAGACCTCCCGCTAAGCTCTAGCTCCCTCCATATTCAGACCCACTCTGCTGAGCCCCAACCACCTTTGCCCCCCTGCAGAGTCCCATTACCATTGCACCCAGAACCACCACCCCCCAACAAGCCCCTGTGCATCCAGATCCCCATTGGAGACGGATCCCCACAGAGCTTCCCACAGCCAGATTGCCCCACACAAAATCCTCTCAACCCACACCTGGATTCCCCCACACTAAGCCCCTCCAAACTTGGATCCTGCCTGCCCCACCTGGTGCATCTGGCATGGAGGGGCAGGGCCCTGGGGTGTTTCTGGGGCAGGCCCGGTCCTTGCACTGTGTCAGGGTGGGTGCAGCCTCATTGCTGAATTTGTGTCCCGGGAGAGGGGGAACTGCACAGTGATCTCCCACCTCTGTTTGGCCAGTGGCTTGTGCTGCCCAGTGCCATGCTGAAGCCTCTACATTTATTTGACAAATAAAAGTTGCAGAATTTTGCAGAACTTTCAAATATTGTATGCAGAATTTTTAATTTTTGGTGCAGAATACCCTCAGGAGCAGCACAGGTACTAAATAAACAAAGTCCCTGGCTAACCTCAGTTTGAAAGCTGCTTCCCTAACACCTAGCCCAGGGCTCCTCAGTGCTACTACAAAACAAAGGACAAAACTTGGTAAGTGAAACCTCTTTCACAACAGTTTAGTTCCTCCCTAGCCCCCATGGGGGCACCCGGGAGCTGCATTAGCTCTGCTAAGCCAGAAGAGTGTTGCCAGCCATCCCATTTTGAACAGAGACTGTGGGCACAATTAAAAGCTGTACTCACCTGACTGTCCCAAGGTGTGACGTTATTGACATAAACTGGAACCATATAGATCATTGTTGCAACCAAGGTCCTGTAGTGGCACCCAAATCTTGTATAAAGGGGGTCAAATGGGGTGTCTAGGACAAGGTTATGGTTTACTGGTAATGATTATGCTGTCTATATGTATGTATCAGTTTTGTAGTCAAAGTTATGAATATTGGCTCTATACTGTCTGTATGGCAAACTTATGCTATGCTTCTGGGTGACATCCCAGACAAGCTGAGATTAGCTCTGCCTAGCCTGCTTGATGGCCCATTAAGGACCATCAGCTATACAATGAACCCATTGAGAGAAGGCAGATACGCCTTGTACCTCAGCAAAGTATGCAGGGACTGGCCCATGTGACTCCAGAATCCATGTTGCTGTAATTTTCCACAGTAAGAACAAAGAGGTGATCTTACACCTGGAAAAGACTATATAAGGCTGATGCCTGATCTCCATCTTGTCTTCAATCCTGCTTCTTACCTCTGGAGGGACTTTGCTACAAACTAAAGCTCTGAACAAAGGACTGAATGACCCATCCCAGCTGGGGATGTATTCCAGAGACTTGATTTGAACCTGCAGTTTATTCCATCACTGCTGCAAGCCTGAACCAAGAACTTTGCCATTACTGTATGTAATTGATTCCATTTAACCAATTCTAACTCTCATCTCTATCTTTTTCCTTTTATGAATAAACCTTTAGATTTTAGATTCTAAAGGATTGGCAGTAGCGTAATTTGTGGGTAAGGTCTGACTTGTACATTGACCTGGGTCTGGGGCTTGGTCCTTTGGGATCAGGAGAACCTTTTTCTTTTACTGGGGTATTGGTTTTTATAACCATTTGTCCCCATAACGTGTGGCACTGGTGGTAATACTGGGAAACTGGAGTGTCTAAGGAGATTGCTTGTGAGACTTGCGGTTAGCCAGTGGGGTGAGACCGAAGTCTTAGTCTGGCTGGTTTGGTTTGCCTTAGAGGTGGAAAAACCCCAGCCTTGGGCTGTAACTGCCCTATTTGAGCAATTTGTCCTGAGTTGGCACTCTCAGTTGGGTTCCGCCAGAACCGCATTGTCACACAAGGCTCAGAAGCAATGGCATATGCAGGCCTGGCCAGCCCAGGGACACACATTGCTAGAGAGCAAGAAGATTTTGCTGCAGATGTTCTGCTGCAATCTTTGCACATTCCTCCTCACCTGCACTTGTGCTTTCCACTGGCTTTGTTCCAAGCCACCCCGGAGTATTTCATTTCCGGCATGGCAGGTGTTTGGCGGGGAGTAACTCAGCGCCCTTCACACACAGGAGGAGTTGTGGATGTAGCTCTCTCCTGAGCATTGGTCCCACATTTTCTCTGACCAAGGCAGAGATTTCCCATTGGACACAAGCTTAGGGACATTTTTGCCATTCGTGACCGAATGCTCTGCCTATTTTCCTGAGTGGCAGACAACTAGCGCCGCAGGTAAAGCCCCGGAGAGGGAGCCCAGCCAGCCACATCTTACCAATTCAGCCCAGGGAAGGCTGCCCTTAAGCCGGTGGTAGTGAAGTGGGGCTTAGGCTCTGTGCTGACCCCTCTGCTCCAGGGAATAAAGCACAGAGCAGGTTTGGTGCAAGGAAGCTGGGACACAGGGGTCAAGCCCATCCCCCATAGGACTCCACCGGCTGCAGGTGGTGACACCAGGGCTGAGTTCAGAGTACCATCCAACTGGCTTACAGCTCAGGCAGCTCAGCTGGCACAGCTGCTGGTTTAAAAGCATCCTTGTCTCTGACTCTCATTGCCCATAGCACTAGCGTTAGCGTTTTAATTTATTCGGCAGTAATGCAAGGAACCCACAGGCCCGTATCCGGCAAAGGTTGCGCTTAAGCAGTTAGCACAAGGCTTTGAGCACAGCTAGATGGCCCACCAGTCACCCTGACTTTTGGGGAACCAGGATTCTGGGAAAGGTACGTTTAAGGGGTAGTTTGTGCCAGGGAACCTCAACACCATGGAACTGATACTAGGCTTGGATATTTTAGGATAAAATGTTGGCAAATGCTTAACTGCAAACTTGCATTGACAACGAATTGACATATATGGTAATAAGCCAAAATCATTCATATATATGTACTGGCCTATAGGCTAAGGGCACCTCTAGATTTAGGATGAGGAAGATAGAGATGAACCAGGGAGGCTGGGCACTTGAGTGACTACTCATGACAACCCTAGGTCCTAGAACAGGCCAGACCACCATGTAAGAAAGGTCGTTGTTGGCTAGTTAAGTGAGTGAGTGATCTGGATTGGTCTGGGCCATGCCAGGGACAGGGCCAGAGCTTGTCTCTTACCGCCAGATCTCCAAGGAGGGCTGAGTATATGAGTACATGGGATGGTACAACAGCAAACCCTATGTGATGTTATTGATATAATCTGGGACTATATAGATCATTGTTGCAACCAAGGTCCTGTAGTGGCACCCAAATCTTGTATAAAGGGGGTCAAATGGGGTGTCTAAGACAAGGTTATGGTTTACTGGTTATGATTATGCTGTCTATATGTGTGTATCAATTTTGTAGTTGAAGTTATGAATATTGACTCTGTACTTTCTGTATTTCAAACTTATGCTATGCTTCTGGGTGACATCCAGGCAAGCTGGTATTAGCTCTGCCTAAACTGCTTGATGGCCCATTAAGGACCATCAGCTATACAATGGACCCACTGAGAGAAGGCAAATATGCCTTGAGACTCAGCAAAGTATGCAGGGACTGGCCCATGTGACTCCAGACTCCATTTTGCTGTAATTTTCCACAGTAAGAACAAAGAGGTCTTCTTACACCTGGAAAAGACTAGAAAAGGCTGATGCCTCATCTCCATTTTGTCTTCAATCCTGCTTCTTACCTCTGGAGGGACTTTGCTACAAGATGAAGCTTTGAATAAAGGACTGAGGACCCATCCCAGCTGGGGATGTATTCCAGAGACTTGATTTGAACCTGCAGTTTATTCTATCTCTGCTGCAAGCCTGAACCAAGAACTTTGCCATTACTGTATGTAATTGATTCCATTTAACCAATTCTAACTCTCATCTCTATCTTTTTCCTTTTATGAATAAACCTTTAGATTTTAGATTCTAAAGGATTGGCAACAGTGTGATTTGTGGGTAAGATCTGATTTGTATATTGACCTGGGTCTGGGGCTTGGTCCTTTGGGATCAGGAGAACCTTTTTTCTTTTACTGGGGTATTGGTTTTCATAACCATTTGTCCCCATAACGAGGGACACTGGTGGTGATACTGGGAAACTGGAGTGTCTAAGGGAATTGCTTGTGTGACTTGTGATTAGCCAGTGGGGTGAGACCAAAGTCCTCTTAGTCTGGCTGGTTTGGTTTGCCTTAGAGGTGGAAAAACCCCAGCCTTGGGCAGTAAGTGCCCTGTTTTAAGCAATTTGTCCTGAATTGGCATTCTCAGTTGGGTCCCGCCAGAACTGCATCATTACACCCTAACTTGGCATTACTGCTCTATCTTTGTGTGGTTTGGAGCATGTGTGTCTTTACTCATTGTGCTAATGAAAGTGGTTAAAGCTTTGCTCTGCCCTCAGTGTGAGTGTCTTCCTTGTTTACCCTGGGGTTCCCAATCAGGTACTGAACTCGATAAACCATGACTCTGTTGGGCCTGATTCTGGGCCTAGAGCCCTACAATCCGCACCTCTTACAGCAGAATTAACTGGAAATGGATAATCATCAATAACCATGCAAAGACTCAGGAACACTCCATGCCTTCCTCAGAAAAAGGCAAGATTTGTCAGTACAGACACTCGGCCCCAGCTCTCGATTTCAGCTGGCATCTGGCCCCATAACAGGCTATGCAGTGCACTCGACAGCCCCTTCCATCACTGCTGAGGCAACGCCAGGACTTCTGGCGACCCTGTGTGATGACATTGGGCAGCAGAGTGACAGAGCTAGAGAGACAGAGAGAACCACAGGCTCTGCCTGTGTCCTGCAGCCCCCATAAAGAATCCCTTTTGTGCTTACACCAGCCTGCGCTTGTCGCTTTCCTGCTAGCGAGACTTGGCTGAACTGAAACCCTGTCTGAACACGGCCAAACTTTGGGGTGTTTGGACCCTGACTTCAGAGTGGGCCTTTCTCTATGGGAAGCCGTGATCAGAGGGCCCAGATCTGAAAAGGAAAAGAAAGGAACCTGCTTTCTTGTTCTTTCCAAGCCCCTTGCTTCCCTGCCAAAGGGACATATCAAATCAGCTCTCTCCAGGCACTGCCTATGTGGCGTAGAGAGAACTCCTGTCTCCACCAGAGGGTCCTGTGGCACCTTCAAGACTAACAGAAGTATTGGGAGAATAAGCTTTCGTGGGTAGGAACCTCACTTCTTCAGATGCAAGTAAGGGAAATTTCCAGAGTGCTCACCCTCCCTGATTGAACTAACCTCATTATCTCCATACTGATTTATACCTGCCTCTGGAAATTTCCCTTACTTGCATCTGAAGAAGTGAGGTTCCTACCCACGAAAGCTTATGCTCCCAATACTTCTGTTAGTCTTGAAGGTGCCACAGGACCCTCTGTTGCTTTTTACAGATTCAGACTAACACGGCTACCCCTCTGATACTTGTCTCCAGCAGGTTACTGTAGCTGCTGGCAGGTCTTGTGAGAATCAGACCCATGCATTAATCCACCGGCCTCTGCTGCAGTCCCAGGGTGTGAGCGGGTGAGGCCCTAAGCAGGCTGTGGCTAACAGGCTGGCTCACGGGCTTGGATGCAGAGGGGAACCTGGTGAATTTCAGGGGGCTTAGAAAAGGGAAAGCACAAACCACTGTGACTGAGTTTGGAAACAGTCATTTGGAGAGACATGGACCACGTGGAAACCCAGAGATGCGGGTCAGCCTGGCCGGACACAGGAAACAAGCAAATGCGTCGTTTAAAAACACACCTGTATTTGGCGATTTCTTTTGGAGGGAATGTTAACTTCAGAGTTTGTTTGTTTAAAAAAGCAACAGCTCAAGTTAAAAGTGTATCTGATAAGGCCACAAGGAGTTGTTCGGGGCACAGGGTTCACCAGGGGGTGGCGGCGAGGTATCCTGCAGCAAAGGCAGCGGGGCTGAGGCTCCCCTAGAGGTCGATGTCTGTGCTGCCCGACGAGGTCTTCAGTGGGACAGAATCGAACCCGTCCGACGTCCTCTGGAAACAGCAACAGAGAGCAGTTGTCAATAGGCTCCGGTCAGCGCATCTCACCCTGCGCCAAGGAGCGCCTCCCATTGACTTATACGCCCACAGTGCCTAGGAGCCTGCTGCTGGAGCAGGACCCGTGGCACTAGGCGCTGTACGAACACACAACACAAAGGTGATCCCAGTCCCAATAGCAATCTGGGAAGGGCAGGATGGTTGCAACCACCTGGCACCTGTTTGTGACCCCCCAGGTCGGGCCCCTAGGCTGAGGGCCCTGGTTTAGACAGAATTTCTCTCATCAGCTGGCAAAGGCCCAGACAGCGAGCCGACGGCCGGAGAACAGCGACAGCCCTGTACGCAAGGCTAGTGTGCCTTTCTCTCCAGCGACCACCCCGTCTGCTAACGCACCCTACAGTCCGCCGCTCCAGCCCCACAGCTGCTTTCCCCACTGCTCTGTGTGCCCCTCCCCCCACCCCAGCCTTGGGGGGGTGCATGAGGAGACCGGGGGGTTCCAACCCTGCCTTTGTGAGCAGAGCTGCGCTGGTGGAAATAAGCGACACCTCCCACACCCCCGGGACTGTCACTGCATTGTGTGTAGATGTGCTGACGCCCCAGAGCCTGATCCCTGCAGCCTGGGCTGCCCAGGGAGACTCAGCTGGACCCAGCCAGGAGGGGCAGCGGGGGCAGGGAAGTGGGGAAGGAGAAGCTGGTGGGAAGGCAGCAGAGCTCCATGAACCAGCACCGACTCCAGGCCGGGACTGTTCTGGGCTCATTTCCAGAAGTGCTGAGCGTCCACGGCTCCAGCCCAGGGAGCTGCAGGGCTCAGCGCCAGACGTCAGACCCCCAATCTGCCAGCAGGGGGCTGAAAGCCGGGGAGGCCTCCGAGCAAATGCGGGGAGGCTGGTGGATAGGGTTACCATATTTTAATAGTCCAAAAAGAGGACACTTGGGCCCTGCCCCGACTCCGCCCTTCCCCAAAGTCCCTGCCCAGACTCCACCCCCTCCCCTGAACGCTCCGCCCCCTTCTCCTCCCCTTCCCCTGCTTCCCGCGAATCAAATGTTTGCAGGAAGCCTGAAACAGGCAGGCAGCAGGTAAACTGGAGCTGGGGCGGTGGGGGGCGGGGCGTGAGGAGGCACGGCCCAGTCCGGCCCCCCCCGGCCGAGTGGCTCCCTCTGGCGGCCGGCCCCAGCCAAGAGGCTCTGGCCCTGGCGTCTCCAGCCCTGCTCAGCTCAGGCCCTGGGGCGCCGGCTCCGGTTCCGGCTGAGCGCGCCAGCCCCGGCCCTGGCTAAGCAGCGTCGGCCAGGGGCCGAGCACCCACAGCCCCAGTTCCAGTGGCTCTGGCCCGGCTCGGTTCGGGCCCTGGTTCCGGCCGAGCGGCTCCGGCCCGGCCCCAGCCCCGGCCCGGGCGAGTGGCGCTGGCTGGCGGCCGAGCACCCCCAGCCCTGGTCCCAGCGGCTCCAGCCCGGCTCGGCTCGGGCCCTGGTTCCGGTCGAGTTGCTTTAGGCCAATTCCACCAATTCCCCCGAATCGGGCCCCACGCCTAAAAGGGCCCCGCGCCCAATGGCAGAGCCGCTGGGGTGGGGGCAAGTGGCTGAGAATCCCTTCCCTGGCTAGAGGCTCCTTTTTAATTTTTACTCACCCGGCAGCGCTCCGGATCTTCAGCGGCACTTTGGCGGCGGGTCCTTCAGTGCCACCGAAGACCCGGAGCGAGTGAAGGACCCACCGCTGAAGACTAGGAGCGCCTCCCGGTGAGTACAAGCCCCACGTGTTTGTTTACGTGGTTTTTTTTTTAGTCATCCCTGCCGGGGCCCCGTCAAAACTGTTCGAATCGGGCCCCGCACTTCCTAAAGCTGGCCCTGACCGCTGGCCCCAGCAGCTCCAGCTCTGGCCCCAGCGGCTCCAGCCTGGACCCAAGCCCCACGACCCCTCCCTATTTTCCTGGACATGTCCGGTTTTTTGGAATTTCCTCCTGGACGGGGATTTGAGGACCAAAAAGCCGGACATGTCCGGGAAAATCCGGACATATGGTAACCCTACTGGTGGATTCAGGCCTTAGGAGCTTCCAGCCCCCAGCCCCCACCCCAAAGATTCATTGATCCTCCCTGCTGCCCACTGCCCCTCCAGCCCAGCACAAGCTGCACCCTTCCCTCAGCTCAGCACGGGATGAGATGGGTGAGCTGAAGGGCCAAGGGAGAAGCATCCCTCCGGGCCTGCCTCCATCCCTCCTGCATCTGGCCCCCCTGGCCGAGAGTCCTGGAGGAGCCTCATCCCCCAGCTGGGGTGAGCCGGAGGGGCAGCACATGGCAGGTGGGAGGATGGCAACAGATGCAGGGTGTGGAGCCTCTGAGTGCTGCTGAATGGGAACGTGATCGTTCCCCTTTATTCGACATTGGTGAGGCCTCATCTGGAATACTGTGTCCAGTTTTGGTCCCCACACTACAAGAAGGATGTGGAAAAATTGGAAAGAGTCCAGCGGAGGGCAACAAAAATGATTAGGGGTCTGGAGCACATGACTTATGAGGAGAGGCTGAGAGAACTGGGATTGTTTAGTCTCCAGAAGAGAAGAATGAGGGGGGATTTGATAGCAGCCTTCAACTACCTGAAGGGGGGTTCCAAAGAGGATGGAGCTCGGCTGTTCTCAGTGGTGGCAGATGACAGAACAAGGAGCAATGGTCTCAAGTTGCAGTGGGGGAGGTCCAGGTTGGATATCAGGAAAAACTATTTCACTAGGAGGGTGGTGAAACACTGGAATGCGTTACCTAGGGAGGTGGTGGAGTCTCCTTCCTTGGAGGTTTTTAAGGCCCGGCTTGACAAAGCCCTGGCTGGGATGATTTAGCTGGGAATTGGTCCTGCTTTGAGCAGGGGGTTGGACTAGATGACCTCTTGAGGTCCCTTCCAACTCTGATATTCTATGATTCTATGACACACAACCAGGGCTGGAGGCGAGCCCCGCATTAGCAGTTTACTCCTAGAAATAAATCACTTTCGTTAGCGCTTCTCTAGCGCCAGCTACCTGAGAGTCCCCAGGAACTAGATAAAATAAGACCTAGCCTGAGACCTGCCCTGGCACAGGTCTCATTAGCCCCATTTCGGGGATGGGGAAGCTGAGGCCCAGAGATGGGGAGTGACAGTACGTCTGCTGCAGGGCTAGGAGTCGAACACTGGCAGGCCCACGCTTATTTGTTATCCGGGTTACGGGAGCCTCGAAAGGCCCCAACCAGGCCTGAGGCCTAGTTGTGCCGGGTGCTGCACAGCAGGAGACAGGCCCTGCCACGGGAGGGCAAAGAGAGGGGAAGTGACTTGCCCAAGTTCACCCTGCAGCTTAAAACCCAGGTGTCCGGGCTCCCCGCTCAGAACCTACACCACGCTGCATCCCAGCACATCCCGAGCAAGCTGCTCTGTTCCTGAATGCAGGGCAGAGCTGATGCCATGTCTCTCTCTACCTGGGGGCCACCTCCTGCTCTTACTTTATTGGCATTGCTCCTACAGACTCATACAGCTGAGAAGGAAAAAGACAGTTACCTTTTTCCATAACTGGTGTTTGAGATGTGTTGCTCGTGTCCATTCAACTTAGGTGTGTTAAAAAAGTATGGATTGGATGAATGGACTATAAAGTGGATAGAAAGCTGGCTAGATTGTTGGGATCAATGGGTAGTGATCAACGGCTCAATGTCTACTTGGCCGGTATTGAGCGGAGTGCCCCAGGGGTTAGTCTTGGGGCTGGTTTTGTTCAACATCTTTATCAATGATCTGGATGATGGGATTAATTGCACCATCAGCGAGTTTGGAGATGACAGCTGGGGGGAGAGGTAGGTAAGCTGGAGGGTAGGGATAGGATACAGAGGGACCTAGACAAATTGGAGGATTGGGCCAAAAGAAATCTGATGAGGTTCAACAAGCACAAGTGCAGAGTCCTGCACTTAGAAAGGAAGAATCCCATGCACTGCTACAGGCTGGGAACCGACTGGCTAAGCAGCAGTTCTGCGGAAAAGGACCTGGGGATTACAGTGTCATTGATACGAGTCAGCAGTGTGCCCTTGTTGCCAAGAAGGCCAGCGGCATATTGGGCTGTATTAGTAGGAGCATTGTGAGCAGATCGAGGGAAGTGATTATTCCCCTCTATTTGGCACTGTTGAGGTCACATCTGGAGTGTTGCGTCCGGTTTTGGGCCCCCCACAATAGAAAGAATGTGGACAAATTGGAGAGAGTCCAGCGGAGGGCAACAAAAATGATCAGGGGGCTGGGGCATATGACTTACGAGGAGAGGCTGAGGGAACTGGGATTGTTTAGTCTGCAGAAAAGAAGAGTGAGGCGGGATTTGATAACAGCCTTCAACTACCTGAAGGGGGGTTCCAAAGAGGATGGAGCTTGGCTGTTCTCAGTGGTGGCAGATTACAGAACAAGGAGCAATGGTCTCAAGTTGCAGTGGGGGAAGTCTAGGTTGGATATTAGGAAAAACTATTTCACTAGGAGGGTGGTGAAGCACTGGAATGGGTTGCCTAGGGAGGTGGTGGAATCTCCATCCTTAGAGGTTTTTAAGGCCTGGCTTGACAAAGCCCTGGCTGGTATGATTTAGTTGGGGTTGGTCCTGCTTTGAGCAGGGGATTGAACTAGATGACCTCCTGAGGTCTCTTCCAACCCCAATATTCTATGATTCTATGTAATCCTGTGACAGCAGGTCCGGTTGGTTTGGCAGGGACCCCAGAGGGATCGCTGCCAGGCTTGACAGCATCCCAAACCAGTGCTGGCGAGGCCACACCGGGGCAATCATGATAACCTGCACCTTGTCTCTCTTGATTTTTGCTAGGACCTTGCTGGTGAGCGGAATCAGAGGGAATGCGTACATCAGGCTTCCTGCCCATGGTAGGAGGAAGGCATCAGGGAGGGAGCCCTTGCCCAGACCCCATCTGGAGCAAAACCTGTGTCACTTCCTGTTCTGCCTGGTGGAGAACAAATCCACTTGGGGAATTCCCCACCTATGGAAGATGGTGCCGGCTACCTCTGGGTGGAGCACCCATTAGTGGTGAGAGGAGACGTCCCTGGTTAGATGATCTGCTAGTGTGTTCCTGGCACCCGGAAGGTGACATGCTTGTAGATGGATTCTGTGGTCGATGAAGAAGTCCCAGAGACGGAGTGCCTCTTGGCAGAGGATCGCGCTCCTCCTTCTCTGTTGATGTAGAACATCGAGGCCGTGTTGTCCGTGAGGACTCTGACCACTCTGCCCGACAGGTGAGTAGGAAACCACGCATGCTCTGCGCACCGCCCTGAGCCCTTGGACGTTTAAGTGTAGCATCATTTCCTCTGGGGACCATGTACCCTGGGGCTGGAGAGTGCCGAGGTCTGAGGCATCTGAAACCAACTCGACTGAGTGAGGAGTGCTGACGAAGGGAACTCCTTCCAGGACTTTCTCAGGGTCGGTCCAGCATCGCAGTGAGGTATCGTCGTGGGGTTGTAACCACCTTTTCCAGGTGGTCTCTTGACGGGGAGTAGACTGTCACCAGCCATTGCTGCAGGGGCTGCATCCAGAGCCTGGCGTGGCGCACCATATATGTGCACACTGCCATGTGACCTAGGAGGTGCGGGCAAACCCTGGCTGTGGTCAGGGGAAATGTGGTTCCGCGATGAGGTCCGTCAGTGCCCTGAATCTCTCCAGCGGCAGGAACGAGTCGAGCACTGCTCTGATGAACTATCCTCTGTGCTGGAACTAACGTGGATTTTATGTCATTTACCAACAGGCCGAGGTGACGGCAAGTGGCTAACAGCCTTTGGACCTGGAGTTGCCTCTGACAGCCAGCCTTTGAGGTACGGGTAGATCTGGACACCCCAACGTCTGAGGTAAGCTGCCACCACTGACATGCGCTTGGTAAATACCCGTGGGGCTGTTGCTGGGCCAAACGGGAGGACTGCTAACTGATAGTGCTTGGGACCAGCGGAAGCGTCTGTGTCCCTTGAAGATGGCGATGTGGAAGTATGCATCCTTCAGATCGAGGCGGTGTACCAGTCTCCCGGATCCAGGGAGGGGATGATGGAGGCCAGGGAGACCATGCAGAACTTCAGCTTCGCTAGGAAGCAGTTCAAGTCTTGCAGGTCCAGGATAGGTCGCAGACCACCCTTGGCCTTTGGGATTAAAAAGTAGCGGGAATAGAACCCCTTGTTCTTGTACTCCAGAGGAACGACCTCCACCGCACCTAGCTGCAGTAACCCCTGTACCTCCTGCGCGAGGAGACTCATGAGAAAGGTCCTTGAAGAGAGACGGGGAGGGAGGATGGGAAGGAGGGGTAGAAAGCAACTGAAGGGTGTAACCCCGCGCCACCGTACTGAGGACCCATTGGTCTGATGTTGTAGATGCCCACGCAGGGGGGAAAGGAGGAAGGTGGTTGGTAAAAATAGGGGAGGGAGGATCCTGGGAACAGTCCGGTAGGTCGTCCTCAGGCATACCCTCAAAACGAGCGCTTGTCACCTGTTTATTGTGCGTCGAGCTCGACTGAGAGGCTGTTGGCTAGGACGCCACTTGTAGCCTCTGGATTTCTTATCGGGGGGGGGCTTCTGGCGAGGGTGGCTCCCTTGGCCCTTAGGCTGCTGTGGCTTGAACCGCTTGCGGGCAGGGCCGGGAACATACCGGCCCAGCATTTTAAGGATCATGTGGGAGTCCGTGAGGCCATGGAGTGTATTGTCTGTCTGTTCTGCAGACAGGGCTTGCCCATCAGAGGGAAGGTCTTACATCGACTGCTGAGCCTCCGTGGACAAGGCAGAGAGGAGCAGCCAGATGCCAGGCGCATGGCGATGGTTTGAGCGGCGGTGTCTGCCGCATCCGATGCCACCTGAAGCGTCGCCCTGGCCGCAGTCCTGCCCTCCTCCATGATTGCCTGGAACTCCTTTCTAGAAGTCTCAGGGAGGAAGCCCTCGAACTTGGCCATGGCTTGCCATGTTCAAATCATAGTGTCCCAGGAGGGCCTGGTGGTTGGCACCTCAACTGGAGACCAGAGGATGAATAAACCTTACGGACAAACAAGTCTAGTCTCTTGCAGTCTGTTCCTAGGGGTAGCCCCGGGTTGACCCTGTCACTCCCTGTGGTTAACTGCCTCTACCACTAGGGAGCTGGGAGCAGGGTGGGTGCACAGGTACTCATGGCCCTTGGGCGGCACAAAGTACTTGCGCTCAGCCCCCTTGGAGATGGGGGGCAGGGAGGAGGGAGTTTGCCACAGGGCATTGGTGATCTTTGAGACCTCTTCATGAAGGGGCAGAGCCATCCTGGCTGGTGCCCTGGAGCAGGCAACATTGAAGAGAGAGTCCGAGGGCTCCTCTAACTCCTCCGCCTGAAGACCCAGGTTGGCGGCGACCCACTGCAGTAGTTCCCATTGCACTTTAGCATCATCCGGAGGAACCGGGGGAGGGGGCCCCATTATAGCCTCGTCTGGCGACAACGAGGAAGATGTCAGTGCCGAAGGGTCCTCCACAACCATTGGTGGACCAGTGTCTTGCTCCCCTGCTCCCTCTTGGACCTGCGGGGTCTTCATGCCTGAGGCTTCGTGCACTGGAGGAGGGCGGGAGAGAGAGGCAGCTGGTTTCTCCGAGGCCCTGGACACTGAGCGGGCGGCCTGGGAGGGCTGGGTGAACCCCCACGGGTTTCATGGGTACCACAGGGCCAGTTTCGGTGCTGACAATGTAGCCGGTATTGCTGGTACTGGAACTTGTACCGCCATCTGGGAACCTCGCTCCGAACCAGGGCTGGGTCCTGAGTGGTCGCTCCCAGGCATCCAGGACAGAGCGGAACAGTGGCTCTGCCCCAACTGCTGTCAGTCACTCCCCCTGGAGTCTGATCTGGCGCGCGGTCTTGGGGACCGGTGGCGTTCAACGGATCCACGACAGCCTGGAGCCGGCGATCTACATCTCACACTTGACGGATGGTACTGGGATGAGGAGCGGGACTGGGAGCTGGAACGGGCCCGGTGCCGGGAAGTGCCCGCCTGCGGTGATGCCCTCCTAGGGGATCGATGACAGTCCGAGGAATGGTAGAGTCTATCCCTCGACGGTTCCTGGAGCGGAACCGTGGTCTCAGAGATACCAGGTGCTGGGCCCTGTACACCTGCCCGGGGGTGAGTGCCTCCAGAGGTCTGTGCTGGTCGCTGGCAAGTTGAACCTTGTGCCTCTCTGCCCGTGCCCAAGGTCTTGGGACTGAATGGGGCTGCACTGCGTCTGCCTTTCATGGTCAGAGGCGTGGCGGCTATGGGAGGGCGAGCGCTGGCAGGACGTTCCCTGCGACGGGGAACGGTGTCGCTGAGGTGGGGACCGTGATGGTCCGAACGTGGGTTTACCCCGTGACCGGGGAACTGCAGGAGCCAGTGTGGGCGGCACTGGGAGGGTCATTATCTCCTGTGCCACCTGCAGGGTCTCTGGTGTGGACAGTATCCAGAGCTGGCGGAGGCCTCTGCTGCTATCCAGGATGGCCGGCGGAGAGCGGGCCGGGGTACCCCACTCAACCGGAGCTTGGGCCCGAGATCCTGGTGTGGGTGAAGACTTGCCTGGCACGGGACCTTGCTCGCACCCAGTCTTATCCTTTCCCTTGTTGGAGGTTGGAGACTGACCTCGCTCCGTCTTCTTGGCTGGCGCAACAGATGGGGACAGGTGCCAGCCAGGTCACGGTGCTCGGTGCCGAGTAGAGCGTTGCTCCGGTGCCGGGGTGAGGGCCGACTCCATAAGGAGCGCTCTTAAATGAATATCGCGCTCCTTCTTAATCCTTGGCTTGAAGGACTTGCAAATTTTTCACTTTTCACTAATGTGCCCTTTGCCCAAGCAACGTAGACAGCTGCTGTGTGGCTCACTAACGGGCATGGGTCTCTTGCAGCGATTGCAGGGCTTAAAGCCTGGGGATCGGGGCATGCTCCGTCCCAAGGCAAAGTCCTGTTTCAGGACCTACGAAGTCTCTAACTATAGCTAAGGAATTTACTAACACTAACAGAAAACTACACACACTATAAAACAAGGATTAACGAGTTTGTACGAACGAGAAAGCAACAGCACTAGCTGAAGCAGCAACAGTTCCAGCACTGTCACTGGCGGTAAGAAGGATCTGAGGGTGGAGGGAGCCGGCGGCGCCCTATATACCGCAGCGTATGCGCACCACTCCAGGGGGTGCCAGAGCCGGTCCCCTATGGACACTGCTGAGGGAAAACACCTCCGGCACCGGTGCATGTGACGAGCGCACACCTAGGTTGAATGGACATGAGCAAGCACTCCAAGAAGTAACAACCCCATGAACAATGCTGGGGTGGGAAAGTGGGTTCCAGTCCCAGCGATCACGGGCGGCACTCTGGGGGCAGGAGACTCCAGCGACAGATCCGGGACAGACCCAGGTCCCAGCACTGCTGCCTTGCGGCCCAGGCCAGGGAAATGGGCAGAACCTGTGGAATTTATTTGTATTTCAGCACATTACTGGGGACTGCAAAGTGGTTCATTGTAACCCTGCAGGTGAGAACACTATAATCCTACATCAGCAGGGCAGGGGTGTGGCTGTGGGGCTACAGGCATTAGCACAGGTGAGGGAGGGCGCCAGGGCAGTCAGTACCACACAGCTGATAGGTACTGAGACAGTCTTGGGTGTCAGGCGTCAGGGATCTGAAAGCGAGAAGATTCCTGGTGTAACTGCTTCCCCATTGGCTAGACGGAGGAGCTGCTCAGCATGGGAAGACAGCTTCAGCTTCTATTTGCAAAGCCCCAGTGGTTGAGATGCACGAAGCAGGGAGACACAGGGGCTGGGACAGGAGGCCCTGCAGGGAAAATCCCAGGACCAGTCAAGCTTGGGGAGAGCTTCCAAGAGACTGGGGTATGTCTGCACTAGGGCGTCCAGGCAGCAAGTGTGAAAAATTGGGACAGGGGGTGGAGGGTAATAGGAGCCTATATAAGACAAAGCCCCAAATATCAGGACTGTCCCTGTAAAATCGAGACATCTGGTCACCCTAGTCTGCACTAGGCCCTGTTCAGAGCAGACCAAGAATTCCCTGATCACACCCGAGGATTCCCATCCCTCCTGTCTTTCACTAGGGCACTAGGCCCCATCTGTCCTCCAGCCCTTTGCTCACTGCAGCTCTGGGGACGGGCATGCAAGGAGTGTGTGTGAGATCAGCGAGTGCTGTGGGGAGCCAGGGGCTCTTAGAAACATTAGCAGTTCCTCCAAATCCCCGCTGGCAAACTGGGTTGGGAAAGTGGGGCCCAGAGGTGTTGGTGGCTTGCAAATGGTCTGCGTCTAAACTGGGAAAGGAACCCAGGAGTCCGGACTCTGAGGCCTGTGCCATAACCACAAGACCAACGTCCCCTCTGCCACTCCATGAGCACCCCAGCAGCGTTTCTGCCCATCCTGTCAAAGAGGGTTCAAAGGCTCGCCTGTGATCTGGGGAGCTGGTGACGGCTGCTGCCCCCAGCAACGGCACAGGGGACAGGCACCCACCTTGTAAGTGAAGGACTTTATCTTGCCAAAGAGAGACTTCTTGCTGGTGAATATCAGATCATCTTCCACATCTTCCCCCTCCATAATGGCACAGCTGTCAGCAGCTGGCAGCTCACTGTCCTTGGCAGTCGAGTTCATCACCAGCTTGGAATATTTATACTCCAACCTTCAGGGGAAAGAAGAGCAGAGTGGATGGCCCGGGCCCTTTGTGTGGGCACCCCAGAGATATACACAAAGGGATCTGTGTACTGGAAGGCCCTGGTTTTCAGAGGGTGCAGGGTGGTAAAACCATCAAAAGATCTGGGGTGCAGTAAAAACGGGGATGCAGACACTGATCTCCCTGGGACAGCGCTGCCTGGTGGGTCTGGGAGTGGTGGCTCCTGGCAGCCCTTGTCTGCAGCTCCCTGGGGGCATCCCGCTGAGGTGGAGTTTGTGTGAGCGGCTGGGACGTGCTGTATTCTCCAGGGTGCGGAGGCCAGGCAGCCACTTGAGCTGGTAGGTCAGGGCATCAGGAGGCAGCCGAGCCCGGGATCCAGCAGCAGGGAGCGAGCTGCGTGGGCTCAACGGGGGATGTGTCCAGTGAGACTGCCCCCGGCCAGGGTTTGTATCCAGCCCGCAGCAAGTGGGTCTGTCCCTAGCAGGGCCCTGTGCAACCTCCCTGGAGACTGCAATGAGCAGGTAGTTCTAGTGCTAGGCACTACAGGGCACCACTTTCCTCTCCCAGCCACATGCTGAGCAGTGCCCGTTCCAGCAACTCGTCCAAGCTGGGAGTCGATTGGATGGGACACCCCCAGAGCAGGTGGTGCTGGCAAGCAGGGGATACTCCTCCCTGGGAGTCAGGACTAACCCCAGGGGAAGAGCCAGGCGGCAGCCCTCTAACAGGGAGGCAGCTACTCACTTTTGGTTTTTCTTCCAGAAGTAGCAGGTCATGACAGTCAGCAGGACGGCCGCGCAGGTCCCGGCCGAGATCCCCACCTTGAGCCAGAAATCCATGGTTTTGCAGATGCTGACTTTCTGCTCTGGGAGGGGGATGCCGCCTGAGCACAGCTTTGGCTCCCGCCACACGTAGGTGGTTCTCTGCAGGGGGCACACAGACAAGCCCTCCCTTCAGTCCCACACGTCTCAGGAGTGTGGGGGTGCAGCCAGGCCCCCGGAGCAGCACTGTGCTGAAGGGAGTCCACTCCTTCTGGGGCTGCCCTGGCAGGAACACACCCAGTAGCTCTGGGCTTGCTCTCTGCTTCAGGCCCTGCCGGACCATTGTCCACCGCCTCAGCAGCTCCTGATTCACCCTGGCTTCCACTCAGAGACAAGGACTGGGAAGGGCACTGATTCCCAGGGACTTGTGGGAATTTCCCATGGAATTGTGGGAGTCTGGCCTCTGCTACAAGCCCTCTAGGCTCCCTGAAGACCTGCTGGGCTCTCCCAGAATGCTTTAGGGCATTGGGGACTAAGAACCCTGCAGCAGCATCACTGCAGTGCTGCGTGTAGGTAGTGTGGACACAGGGCACAGCTGCTGCTGGGAACAGCACGATGAGGGTGGGCCCCCTGCATTGCTGGTGCGAGCCCATCAGCTCGCTTACCTACCACTCGCTTCTCCTGCCAGCTGGACACACCCCTCCCCGCCCCAGCCCATGGAGGCGCAGCTCCATCGCATGAGAGCTCACCTGGATCCCACCAAGGCAGGCGCTGACGATGGCGTGGTAATCGTAGACGGAACAGAGGGGGCAGGCTGTGGAGGTCTCCCAAAGGAAGTGGAATGTGCACCCGTCACACGTCCCATCAGGGCATTTACTGTCAGGAGAGATGAGGAGGATCCTGACCCGCCAGCCTCAGTCGCTGCCGGCAGCACCATGTGACCAGGCAGGGCTGCAGGCGAGCTGCGGCGTGACTCCAGGCACAGTGTGCTCAGTGTCCAAGCCCAGGGGCCTGGCTGGCAGCTAAGCTGAGCTCTCTCCGGCTTGGGCACCATCCCCAGCGATACAGATCCTGCTGGCCGCTTTCCACCACCTGTTGCACCCTGGCGACACACCAGGCTAGCTGAGGCCACAATGCAGCTCTGCACTGGATTGTCACTCACAGCTCTATTGCTCAAATGTGACGCAGGAACGACCCTGGCTGGCTCACCCATGGCCGGGCCCAGGGGGCTAACGGGAGCGAAGAGCAAAGAGAACTGGCTGTAGTCCCTCCCTTGGTCAGCAGCTTGGATGCATTCACACAGGGACACATGCACAGAGGAACACCACAGCACCCCAGGAAGGTGGCAGAGCCGTGGGGGAAGCTCCCTGCTGCGACAGGCCGGGCCATGTTCTGCAAACCTGGCTCTAGTTTGGTTACAGAAACAGCCTCCCAAATCCTTGCGCACATCCAGACAGCCCAGGAACCAGGGCCCACATCTCCAAGCGTGGCCACTGAGTTGGGCTGGCTCTGTTTCTCGGTGCCCAGGCATGGAGATGCCAGGTGCCCACAGCTTCAGCGGATGCCAACAGGAAATGTGCTCAGGGCTTCTGAGAAATGGGCCCGAGATTTACAATTTGGCCACCCAAACTCAGCAGCCATTTGTGAAAATGCAGCTGTTTCTACCCGCGGCAAGATCCCAGAGTGGCGGGTTTGGAGAGGAACTGTGAGCTCTGTGCCCAGCAAGCACCAGATACTACCCATATCCAGGAGCTGGGCTGGAAACGCTGACCTGTTTGTGAACAGCAGGCCTGGATGTGCCAGAGGAGAAGGCTGAGGCTGACGGAGGCTGGGGAAGGGACACAGGTCAGGCCTGGGGGGAGTGAACAGGACCCGGCACTGCCCCAGCACAGTCCAGGGGAGCTTGGCTGAGGAGCAGGGCCAGTTTGGACCTAGGGCAGCCAGCTGGCCTCAGTCTAGCTCACAGATTTGAAAGAAGCCTTCAGGTTGAGCCAGCTGCTGCCCAGGGGCCTGGGTAAAGAATCTGTCTGTCCTGTACAGGGTGGGGAGAACCCCTTCCACACCGCCTGCGGCCGCACTCCTAGCCTGCCCTTCCCTCCCTTGCCAGGGGTTTTTTTACAAGCAACACCCTGCAGCGGAGGCAGCTGGAATTTGGGCTGGGAAACGCTTCTGTGAGGTGGCCTGAAGCTCATTCGCAGCAGAAGGAGAGCGGGGAGGCCCAGAGACGGCAGCTCCCAGCATGCAATACTCCATCTTGAGCCATGTGGCTGGGCCAGCTGGTTTTCTCAGACATTTTGCACCACTACCAAGACAGGTCCCTCCCCTCTGGGGGCAGCTCTAGTGCAGGGAGGGCTCCAAGGGCCAGCTCAGCCAGCTCACAGTGGCTCTGTATGCTGCAGTCTACATTAGGGCTCCTGCTGTTGCTGCCAAGTGTGGGGCTGCATGACTGGGAACAGTGCTGCTGGGGGCTTTCAGAAGGCTGAGGGCAGCTGGCTCCATGGCATGCCTACCTGGACACAGCTCTCACCAGCCGGCAAGCTGCCACCCCAACCTGTCGCTGGGTAAACTATGGACACCAAACAGATCAACACCCTGTGATGCAAACAGCCCAGGGCCTGGCAGCCTGTCCTGCACGTTACTCCATCTCTGAGTGGTTCTGCCTCGTACTGAGCCAGAGAACAGCAGGGGGCCCACAGTGCACGGCAGCCCTGGCGCTTACCTTGGCACGGACAGGGCTCCGGAGCCTGTCTTCAGGGGGTCACATCGCAGGCGGATGGCTGTGGCCCGCCCAGAGCTGCAGGACTGGGTCACGTCATTGGACCTGCAGGTTAGGCAAAGGTACCGCACTTAGCAAGGCCCCTGGTCTAGTGTGAACACTCAGCACGGCCCAGCACTTCACAAGGCAGGTCACACAGCGGGGGTTGGGAGAAGATCCTTGTGCCCTCTCCCCCAGCCCAAGGGGACGGTGGATATGACTGTGGTTCCCTTGCTCCCTGGGGTGGGGAAGGGAGGTCCTGGACTGCTCTCTGAGGGCCTGGCAAAGGCTCCGTGTGGAGCTGGCCACAGCTCTCTACAGTTTGGAGCGGCGCTCGGCAATGCTGAGCTATGCAGGCGGCGATGGCGAGCAGGGACCCAGGCGCCCCCCCCCCTTAACTTGAGGCCCCCGTTACCTGTAGAAGAAGATCACGTCGGTCAGCCCCACGTTCTCGGGGGCAAAGTGCTCAGGCAGGGAGGTGATGTTGTCCAGGGTTGTTTCTGTTGTCACCCCTGAAATGACACCCAAGCTGATGAGGATCCTAGCACAGAGCGGCTCCGCTCCCAGTGTCTGCCCTGGGCCACTGGGAAGCAGGGTGGGCTCCCAGCAAGTGCCGAGAGACATGCGCAGCGGGCTGGTCCCTGCCTGCCTCCCCTGCGCACTCACCGTAGATCAGCGAGCCACGTCGGGCTCCTTATGGCTGGCATGTGAGCACCAGGAACAGACAATCTGCAGGGGATGCTCAGTAAAACCGCCACAGCCCCCTGCCCGCAGCGATGCCCGTTGGGCTGCAGCGTGGTCACAGCACCCCGGGGGTGCCAGCTGCTCAGAGGGAGCAGGACTGAGGAGCCTGCCCCTGCCGAGCCCTGCGCACAGGCTGGTGCTGCTGGTGGGGGCTGAGTGTTCAGGCACAGCAGGAAGGACTCCGCTGCCCCTCTCCCCCCATGGGGTGCACAGAGACATGCCAGCAGCCATCTGCTTCCGGGAGCAGCGTGGGGCCACGGCATGCAGGCAGCCTGCCTGAGCCCTACTGCGCCACCGGCTGGGAGCCACCTGTGGTGACTGCCTCCTGGCCAGAGCCTGCACCTCGCACCCCCTCCTGCACCCCAACCCCCTGCCCCAGGTCAGAACAGCCTCCTGCACCCAAACTCCCTCCCAGACCCTGCACCCCAATCCCCTGCCCCAGCCTGGAGCCCGCTCCTACACCAAACTCCCTCCTAGAGCCCACATCCCTCACCCCCTCCTGCACCCCAACATTTTGCATGTGATGAGGCTCTTAGAAGATTTTGGTTACAGACAAAACCAAAAAAATAGCTCTTCTTCTTTGAAAGGTTGCCGACCCCTGCTCTAGAGTCTCTTAAGATGTGGAGGAATTTCTCAGTTTTCTTGGCAAACTTGGTTTGATCCCTGGAACGGAAGGCCCTCGAATGCAGTTTGGACTTCCCCCAGAAAACCTGACAGCTGAAGCCAGGAAGCCCTCCTCATGACCATTGCTATGGAGATGGAACAAGCAGCTGTGTCAGCGATGTCCAAAGAAGCCTGTAGGGACGTCTTTGCAAGCAGCTGGCCCAAAGCAATGATTGGCTGAAACTGCTCCCTCTCATCCATTATTGGAAGATGCTCAGTAAAGGCATCTTAGCGTGGCTATACTTTGCCATGAGGGCTTGGTAATTGGCGATCCTACACAGAGCATGATTTACAGCAGATAAATCAAGACGCTTAAAATCTTTGCCGTGTGGCGTGGCCTTGGGGTGGTGCTGCCTGCCACGTTTGTTCACAGCATCGAGCTCACGGGAGTTTGCAGGGGATGTGAAAATAAGAAGTCTGAGTCCTTGGAGGGAACGTTGTGTTTTGTGTCCGCTCTCTTACGATGGCCAGGCCAGGCCATGTTATTTCTGCTGGGTCCACCATGGCCTTGTGGATGGGTAATGCGACACGGTCAGGGGAAGTGGTGTGCAGGCTGTCAAGTAGTTTATGCTGCGACTCCTTAAGCAGGCGTCCGCCACCCTTTTAATAAGGTCCTGAAATGGGTTAGAATCAGCAGCCTAGTATGTGGTGGCAGGTTTGTTAGGGGAAGATGGAGAAATGCTGGTCGCAAGGCGTAATCTCTTTGTTCACTCTCGCTTCCTGGTCCTCAAAGGTCTCATCCTGTGGATCAGGAGCCCTAGAGAGACGCTGGTGGGGAGTCTCTTCTCTTCTCCTGGTGAGAAGCAAAGCACTAGGAGCCCTCAAAAACTGCTGACAATAAGCTGCCCAAGGGTCCAAGTAGGGCCACTGAGGTGGTGAAAAAGGCAGGGTGGGGACACCCCAGGGTGTTCATACCATCTGGGTGGGGCTTGTCTCTCATGAGGGTAAGCTGGGTCTGTAGAGATCTCAGGAAGGTGGGCTCATTGGTAGCCGAAAGGAGAGCCTTGGACAGAATGAGGGAGATTGATGAAAAATCCCCATCATCGTCTTCCTCTTCATCGCTGGGCAAAGGTGGACCACTGTGACGTTATGAGTGTAAAATAATATTTCACTGGAAGATGACAGGGCCAGAAAGAGTTAATTAACTCACCGACTGACCTGACCCATGGGTGAACTGTAGAAACTGGTTAGGAAGATATGTAAATGAATAGAGCTTTGAAATGCAAGTCTATATTGTTAGAGATCTCAAGGGTAGATGTTTGCTCAGGTCTTGTGATGTAAGCAAACAAGTCTTGTCTATTGCTGTAACTTCAATTCAAAGATCAAAAAGGAATATTAACATTTACGATGATACTTGAGTGAAATAGTATTATTGTCTATATGTCTCTTTGAAGGTTGTGGTAACCTGTATCTGAACTGTTTAATGAATAAATTACCCTGTGCTAATTGCCAGGATGTTTGGAAGGAGAATTAAGCCTATTGTTTTCTCAGGCCAAAAGGCTGCTGGAAATGTATAAGAACCCTAGGACACAATCCTGCTGCATCTCAGGTCTGCTTTGGGTTTCAAGAGGGGGAAATCTTAAGCCATAAGGATTGAGATCCCCAGTTATTGACTGGAGCCACCATGAATATGGACATTGGACTATAACCTATGGACTATTTCTAAAAGGACTTTTGGCAACTACAAGCTCACCTCTGCTATGCATCTGAACCTCAAGAATTGAATTCAAGTCTGTATGTATATTGATCTTTTAACCAACACTCTCTCTCTTTTCTTTTTAATAAATTTTAGCTTAGTTAAAAAGAATTGACTATAGTGTGTATTTTGGGTAAGATCTAAGTTATAATTGAACCCGGGTATGTGGCTGATCCTTTGGGATTGGAAGAACCTTTTCTTTTATATGATGAAGTAAGATTTTCAATAATCATCATCATATCTGACAGGTGTGTCTGCACGGAGGCCTGAGGCTGGGTACTTTAAGGGAACTGCGTTGTTTGGACTTCTGAGTAACCAGTGAGGTACTATAGAAGCTGTTTTGTGCTGGCTTGATAAATCTAAGGATTGGAATAACCACCAGCGTTTGGGGTTTGTCTGCCCCGTTTTGTTTGCAGTTCACCCTGATTGAGTGACCTCAGCTGGCTCCCACGGGTAGCACCATCACAACCAGTCCTGGAAGTAAAGGGAGACTCCATCGGTATCGTATGCATCTCCAAGGAATGGGAGGTGATCAGTACCAGGAACGTGTTGCAGCTGAGCAGGGGCGATTCAGGCATTTCTGAAACCACCAAGTCCCTAGGAAAAGGAAACTCCTGCGGTACCGGGATGGGCAGTACTGATGAAGTGAGATTGCAGAGGCGGCTCTGCCACAAGGTGCTGACGGTACCAGAAGTCTCATGTGCTTTGATGAATGGCCAATAGGTGTAGGTCTGGTCTTTTATGGAGCCGAAGTACTAGGTACCGAGGCCCTAGGGGACTCTGCCAGTACTGGTGCAGAAGAGCTGGTCTTCTCTGTACCACTCTGTTCACCTGACAGTACCAATCTTCCAGAGCCGGAGCCTTTAAAAGTCCTTAGGCTTGCCGGCAGTGAAGGTACTTGAGGAGTCTGCAGCCTCATGGGTACCGAGTCACAGACCCGTGGGTGCCGAGGTGGTCGACCTGGCCGGGGACCATTTCTTTGCGGCAAATTATCTACCAGGGGGACGCAGTTTTCGTTCTTGGTTCTTTCTGGCCCTCAACTTTAACTTGAGGCAGAAATTACACTTCTGAGGAACACGTGACTCCCCGCGACAGCATATACAGTGGGAATGTCCGTGACTGGCCGGGATAGCCTCCCGGCCTGAAAGGCAATGTTTAAACCTTGGGGAACCGGGCATACCCTTCCCGGGTTTCACTTCCCCTGAGTGGAAAAAGTAAGGAGGAAAAAGGATCAGCAACAGTCACTATCCCAGTAAGAAATTTTTTTTGAATTTTTTTTTTTTGTAAATTAAAGAAAGAGAGGAAAGGGATTACGGCCACTAACTAAGGGAAACTCAAGGAACTAACGCCAACTATCATGAGCAAGAGAAAGAAATACAGTTATGGCAATCTCAGCTCAGACGCGGCTGAGAAGGAACTGAGGTGGTTTGCCCACACAGCGCTAGCCCTGGTGCGGGGTGCGAGGCAGGGAGGGCGCATGCGCAGGCTGAACGGACACTGCTGCCTAAAATCTCCGATCGGAGGCGCATGGGGCGCAAAGGCACCTAGAGTTAAAAGAACCTCAAGGGGGGGGCACCCATGGGACACTACTCGAAGCAGCAGTCCTTGGCCTTACACCGAGAAGGTGCCTCTCAGTGGAGCAGGGCAAGAGGCCAGTTTGCAGACTCTGGGCCTAGCACAGGGGCTGCAGGCCCAATGCTCCCTGCCCTGTCCTGAGTGGAGTCACTGACCCCACCGCAAACCGCCGCCCAACCTCAGTTCTCCACCCATGGCAGCAGGTGCAGGTCACCCCACTGTGCCCAGGTGCCCAGGAGCGCTCTGGTGTGGGACAGGGCTGGATCAGGCCCTGGAAGGCCAGTCCCCATCCCTGGACCGGGGAAGCAGCACCTACCTACGACACGGTCAGCCAGGCTCACGGGCTGAGAGGACACTATGGTTTTGTAGCCCATCACGTCAGAGGGGACGATGATGGACTGGCACACGTAGGAGGTGACCGATTTCGAGAACTCTGCCTCCCCGTCGGGGACCCGCATGTCGGTGACATTGTCCGTACAGGTGGCCATCTTCCTTCCCTAGGGTTAAGGAGCAAAGCAGTCAGCCTTTGTCCAGCGCCGGCACTCTGCTTTCTGGGGGAGGGGGCCGAGCCACACGTGGTGTGGGGATTTGAGGTGAACGTCTCCGTACGGCTCTGACAACACTTCTCAGCCCAGACCTGTGAGACCCCGTTACTCTCCTGGGCCTCTCCACGGCTGCAACAGCCTGTGTTGGCACTTGGGTCTATGGAGATTACTAGGTAAAACCCACCTGCTAAGGCACTGCCTGACCAGCAAACTCATAAGAACATAAGAACGGCCCTACTGGGTCAGACCAAAGGCCATCTAGCCCAGTATCCTGTCTTCCAACAGTGGCCAGTGCCAGGTGCCCCAGAGGGAATGAACAGAACAGGTATCATCAAGTGATTCATTCCCTGTCACTCATTCCCAGCTTCTGGCAAACAGAGGCTACGGACACCATTCCTGCCCATCCTGGCTAATAGCCATTGATGGACCTACCCTCCATGGATTTATCTAGTTCTTTTTCAAACCCTGTTATAGTCTTGGCTTTCACAACATTCTCTGGCAAGGAGTTCCACAGGTTTACTGTGTGTTGTGTGAAGAAATACTTCCTTTTGTTTGTTTTAAACCTGCTGCCTATTAATTTCATTTGGTGATCACTAGTTCTTGTGTTATGAGGAGTAAATAACATGTTCTTATCTACTTTCTCCACACCAGTCATGATTTTATAGACCTCTATCATATCCCCCCTTAGTCATCTCTTATCCAAGCTGAAAAGTCCCAGTCTTATCAATCTCTCCTCATACAGAAGCCGTTCCATACCCCTAATCATTTTTGTTGCCCTTTTCTGAACCTTTTCCAACTCCAATATATCTTTTTTGAGATGGGGCGACCACATCTGTACACAGTATTCAAGATGTGGGTGTACCATGGATTTATATAGAGGCAACATATTTTCTGTCCTGTTATCTATCCCTTTCTTTATTATTCCCAGCATTCTGTTCGCTTTTTTGACTGCCGCTGCACATTGAGTGGATGTTTTCAGAGAACTATCCACAATGACTCCAAGATCTCTCTCTTGAGTGGTAACAGGTAATTTAGACCCCATCATTTTATATGGATAGTTGGGATTACGTTTTCCCATGTGCATTACTTTGCATTTATCAAGATTAAATTTCATCTGCCATTTTGTTGCCCAGTGACCCAGTTTTGAGAGATCCTTTTGTACGTCTTCGCAGTCTGCCTGGGTCTTAACTATCTTTAGTAATTTTGTATCATCTGCAAATTTTGCCACCTCACTGTTTATCCCTTTTCCCAGATCATTTATGAATATGTTGAATAGGACTGGTCCCAGAACAGACCCCTGGGGGACACCACTATTTACCTCTTTCCATTCTGAAAACTGACCATTTATTCCTACCCTTTGTTTCCTATCTTTTAACCAGTTACCAATCCATGAGAGCACCTTCCCTCTTACCCCGTGGCAACTTACTTTATGTAAGAGCATTTGGTGAGGGACCTTGTCACAGGCTTTCTGAAAATCTAAGTACACTATATCCACTGGATCCCCTTGGTCCACATGCTTATTGACCCCCTCAAAGAATTCTAGTAGATTGGTGAGGCATGATTTCCCTTTACTAAAACCATGTTGACTCTTCCTCAACAAATTATGTTCATCTATGTATCTGACAATATTGTTCTTTATTATAGTTTCAACCAGTTTGCCCAGTACTGAAGTCAGGTTTTCTGGCCTAGAATTGCCAGGATGACCTCTGGAGCCCTTTTTAAAAACTGGTGTCACATTAGCTATCCTCCAGTCATCTGGTACAGAAGCTGATTTAAATGATGGGTTACAGACTACAGATAGTAGTTCTGCAATTTCACATTTGAGTTCCTTCAGAACTCTTGGGTGAAAACCATCTCGTTGGTCCTGGTGACTTATTGCTGTTTAATTTATCAATTTGTTCCAAACCGCCTCTAATGATACCTCAATAAGGGACAGTTCCTCAGATCTGTCACCTAAAAAGAATGGCTCACGTTTGGAAATCACCCTCACATACTCAGCTGTGAAGACTGATGCAAAGAATTCATTTAGTTTCTCCGTAATGGCCTTATCATCCTTGAGTTCCCCGTTTAGCACCTCGATTGTCCAGTGGCCCCACTGGTTGTTTAGCAGGCTTCCTGCTTCTGATGTACTTAAAAAAACATTTGCTATTCCTTTTTGAGTCTTTGGCTAACTGTTCTTCAAATTCTTTTTTGGCCTTCCTAATTGTATTTTTACACTTCATTTGCCAGTGTTTATGCTCCTTTCTATTTTCCTCAGTAGAATTTAACTTCCACTTTTTAAAGGATGCCTTTTTGCCTCTCACTGCTTCTTTTACTTTGTTGTTTAACCACGGTGACTCTTTTTTGGTTCTCTTACTGTGTTTTTTAATGTGAAGTATACATTTAAGTTGAGCCTCTATTATGGTGTCTTTAAAAAGTTTCCACACAGCTTGCAGAGATTTCACTTTTGCCATTGTACCCTTTAATTTCTGTTTAACTAACTTCCTCATTTTTGTGTAGTCCCCCTTTCTGAAATTAAATGCTACAGTGTTGGGATGCTGTGGTGTTTTCCCCACCACGGGGATATTAAATTTAATTATATTATGGTCACAATTACCAAGCGGTCCAGCTATAGTCACCTCTTGAACCAGATCCTGTGCTCCACTTAGGACTAAATCAGGAATTGTCTCTCCTCTGGTGGGTTCCAGGACCAGCTGCTCCAAGAAGCACTCATTTAAGGTATCAAGAAACTTTATCTCTGTCCTGAGGTGACATGTACCCAGTCAATATGGGGATAATTGAAATCCCCCATTATTATTATTATTATTATTATTGAGTTTTTTATTTTAATAGCCTCTCTAATCTCCCTGAACATTTCACAGTCACGATCACCATCCTGGTCAGGTGGTCGGTAATATATCCCTACTGATATATTCTTATTATTCGAGCATGGAATTACTATTCATAGAGATTCTATGGTATAGTTTGATTCATTTATGATGTAAGCAGAGTCAGGATGAGCTCTACCCTGACATCTGGTGGTGAATTGTGGTGAGTTGTGGAAAAGAACTTCAAGGGCTGAGCTTGTTTGCATAGGCACACCCACCCCACCTAGCATGAACCCACAGCAGCCCAAATGGTCACTTTGGCTGCTGCGGGATCCCCAGTTTCTCTGTTATTGGGGCAGGAAGAATGAAGTGTTGTTACCCTAATTATGTGAATCAAGGACAATGAAGCTGTTCTATGACAGAGGGACTCGCCATCAACTAAGTAGCACTTGCTAGACAAGGGACATGGGTTCCAAAACCTAGTGACTTGAGAGAGGCTAGGGACAGGTATTTGTACCTGATGGTATGGGCCCTTTCTGAGGGCCTGAAATACCAAATGCACCTGCACTACCACCTCCACCACTATGGAATATCAGAGCTTATTTTAGTTCCACTAGGAGTCTAGTTACAGACTGCTGAGCTGAGTTTGTTGGGCCAATGGTGCACTAGCACTGAGGCTCCCCTACTACAAGTTGAAATCACTAAAGAGGTAAACTCATTAAGAGCTGAAATCACTGAGTGCTGTAGGGAGGCCTGAAACTATGTTGCTGAGTGGCTGGCGGAGTGAAGCTGTTTGTGGGACGACTGGAGCAGCTCGCGGGACAGCTGGTGGAGCGGAGCAGCTCGCAGGATGGCTGGTGGAGTGGCTCGTGGTGAAGGCTGGAGAGGCGGGGCAGTTGGCCTCGGACCACATAAGGTGCCCCTTAACACTGCTGTGCCTCCCCCTCCCCCCCAGGCTGGGAGGTAAAACTCTGCAGATAAACTTTGAACTCTGGGGCTGTACTGACCAGGGACAGAGACTTTTGGGGTGTTGGACTCTGGGTGATCTTTTGGGTTGCTGGACTTAAGACCCTGAGGGGAAAAGGATACTGCCAAACTTACTTGGGGGTGGGTCTTTTGCTCATGGTTTGTGTTATGAATCCTGTTTGTGGTGTTTCCCCAACATAATGCTGCATTGTTTCCCTCCTTTATTAAAAGGATTTTGCTACACTCAGACTCCGTACTTGCGAGAGGGGAAGTATTGCCTCTTAGAGGCGCCCGGGGGGGTGGTATGTAATTGTCCCAGGTCACTGGGTGGGGGCTTGAGCCGGTTTTGCATTGTGTTATTGAAACAGAACCTCTAGATACTGAACCTGGCCCTTGTTGCTGCCAACTCAGACGGGCAGAAGGGTTACAAAGATTTTTACTTCATTTTATTCTATGCTTTCTTTCACATATAGTGCCGCTCCCCCACCAGCATGACCTGTTCTGTCCTTCCGATATATTTTGTACCCTGATATTACTGTATCCCATTGATTGTCCTCATTCCAGCAAGTTTATGTGATGCCTATTATATCAATATCCTCATTTAATACGAGGTACTCTAGTTCACCCATTTTATTGTTTAGATTTCTAGTATTGGTATTTAAGCACTTTAAAAACTTGTCTCCTTTTAGCTGTCTGTCATTACACGATGTAATTGAATGGGACTCTTCTTTATTCGACTGTTTATGATCAGACCCTGCCTGTATTTTATCATTTTCTATCCTCTCGTCCTTACTAGGACATAGAGATTCTCTATTAATAGATCCTCCCCAAGGGATGTCCAAACCATGTGCTCCTCCACACTTGTTGGCTTTCCCCCAGCCCTTAGTTTAAAAACTGCTCTATGACCTTTTTAATATTAAGTGCCAGCAATCTGGTTCCATTTTGGTTTAGGTGCAGCCCATCCTTCCTTTATAGGCTCCCCCTTTCCTAAAAGTTTCCCCAGTTCCTAATAAATCTAACCCCCTCCTTCCTCCATCATCATCTCATCCACGCCTTGAGACCCTGCAGTTCTGCTTGTCTAACTCGCCCTGCACGTAGTATTGGGAGCATTTCAGAGAATGCTACCATGGAGGTCCTGGACTTCAATCTCTTACCTAGCAACCTAAATTTGGCCTCCAGGACCTCTCCCTATCCTTCCCTATGTCACTGGTACCTACATGTACCACAACTATTGGCTCCTCCCCAGCACTACCCATAAGTCTATCTAGACGTCTCGAGAGATCCGCAACCTTCGCACCAGGTAGGCAAGTCACCATGCGGTTCTCCCGGTCATCCCAAACCCAGCTATCTCTGTTTCTAATGATCGAATCGCCCAGTATCAATACCTGTCTCTTTCTAATAGCTGGAGTTCCCTCCCCGGAGGGGTATCCTCAGTGCGAGAGGATACCACGACATCATCTGGAAGGAGGGTCCCAACTATTGGATCGTTTCCCTCTGCTCCAGTTGGATGTTCTCCTTCCCTGAGACTGTCATCCTCCTCAACAGCACAGAGGCTGTCAGATCAGAGGTGGGACTGTTCTACTGTGTCCCAGAAAGTCTCATTTATGTACCTCTCTGTCTCCCTCAGCTCCTCCAGTTCAGCCACTCTGGTCTCCAAAGTCCATACACGGTCTCTAAGGGCCAGGAGCTCCTTGCACCGAGTGCACACATACGCCACCTGCCCATAGGGCAGGTAATCATACATGCTGCATTGGGTGCAATAAACTGGGTAGCCCCCACTCTGTTCCTGCACTCTGCCTGCATTCTTTTTTTACTCCTGCAGCTTGTTCCTTTGTTGATGCTTTGTTTATAACAAGGGGGTGTTTTTGGCTTTTAAGTTTATAGAATCATAGAATCATAGAATATCAGAGTTGGAAGGGACCTCAAGAGGTCATCTAGTCCAACCCCCTGCTCAAAGCAGGACCAATTCCCAGCTAAATCATCCCAGCCAGGGCTTTGTCAAGCCGGGCCTTAAAAACCTCCAAGGAAGGAGACTCCACCACCTCCCTAGGTAACGCATTCCAGTGTTTCACCACCCTCCTAGTGAAATAGTTTTTCCTGATATCCAACCTGGACCTCCCCCACTGCAACTTGAGACCATTGCTCCTTGTTCTGTCATCTGCCACCACTGAGAACAGCCGAGCTCCATCCTCTTTGGAACCCCCCTTCAGGTAGTTGAAGGCTGCTATCAAATCCCCCCTCATTCTTCTCTTCTGGAGACTAAACAATCCCAGTTCTCTCAGCCTCTCCTCATAAGTCATGTGCTCCAGACCCCTAATCATTTTTGTTGCCCTCCGCTGGACTCTTTCCAATTTTTCCACATCCTTCTTGTAGTGTGGGGACCAAAACTGGACACAGTATTCCAGATGAGGCCTCTCCAATGTCGAATAAAGGGGAACGATCACGTTCCTCGATCTGCTGGCAATGCCCCTACTTATACAGCCCAAAATGCCGTTAGCCTTCTTGGCTACAAGAGCATACTGTTGACTCATATCCAGCTTCTCGTCCACTGTGACCCCTAGGTCCTTTTCAGCAGAACTGCTACCTAGCCATTCGGTCCCTAGTCTGTAGCAGTGCATGGGATTATTCCGTCCTAAGTGCAGGACTCTGCACTTGTCCTTGTTGAACCTCATCAGGTTTTTTTCTGCCCAATCCTCTAATTTGTCTAGGTCCCTCTGTATCCGATCCCTACCCTCTAGTGTATCTACCACGCCTCCTAGTTTCGTGTCATCTGCAAACTTGCTGAGAGTGCAGTGCACACCATCCTCCAGATCATTAATAAAGATATTAAACAAAACCGGCCCCAGGACCGACCCTTGGGGCACTCCACTTGAAACCGGCTGCCAACTAGACATGGAGCCATTGATCACTACCCGTTGAGCCCGACGATCTAGCCAGCTTTCTATCCACCTTACAGTCCATTCATCCAGCCCATACTTCTTTAACTTGGTGGCAAGAATACTGTGGGAGACCGTATCAAAAGCTTTGCTAAAGTCAAGAAATAACACATCCACTGCTTTCCCCTCATCCACAGAGCCAGTTATCTCATCATAGAAGGCAATTAGGTTAGTCAGGCACGACTTCCCCTTCGTGAATCCATGCTGACTGTTCCTGATCACTTTCCTCTCCTCTAAATGTTTCATAATTGATTCCTTGAGGACCTGCTCCATGATTTTTCCAGGGACTGAGGTGAGGCTGACTGGCCTGTAGTTCCCCGGATCCTCCTTCTTCCCTTTTTTAAAGATGGGCACTACATTAGCCTTTTTCCAGTCATCTGGGACCTCCCCCGATCGCCATGAGTTTTCAAAAATAATGGCTAATGGCTCTGCAATCTCACCCGCCAACTCCTTTAGCACCCTCGGATGTAGCGCATCCGGCCCCATGGACTTGTGCACGTCCAGTTTTTCTAAATAGTCCCGAACCACTTCTTTCTCCACAGAGGGTTGGTCACCTTCTCCCCATGCTGTACTGCCCAGTGCAGCAATCTGGGAGCTGACCTTGTGCGTGAAGACAGAGGCAAAAAAAGCATTGAGTACATTAGCTTTTTCCACATCCTCGGTCACTAGGTTGCCTCCCTCATTCAGTAAGGGGCCCACACTTTCCTTGATTTTCTTCTTCTTGCTAACATACCTGAAGAAACCCTTCTTGTTACTCTTAACATCTCTTGCTAACTGCAACTCCAAGTGTGATTTGGCCTTCCTGATTTCACTCCTGCACGCCTGAGCAATATTTTTATACTCCTCCCTGGTCATTTGTCCAATCTTCCACTCCTTATAAGCCTCTTTTTTGCGTTTAAGATCAGCAAGGATTTCACTGTTTAGCCAAGCTGGTCGCCTGCCATATTTACTATTCTTTCTACACATCGGGATGGTTTGTTCCTGCAACCTCAATAAGGATTCTTTAAAATACAGCCAGCTCTCCTGGACCCCTTTGCCCTTCATGTTATTCTCCCAGGGGATCCTGCCCATCTGTTCCCTGAGGGAGTCAAAGTCTGCTTTTCTGAAGTCCAGGGTCCGTATTCTGCTGCTCTCCTTTCTTCCTTGTGTCAGGATCCTGAACTCGACCATCTCATGGTCACTGCCTCCCAGGTTCCCATCCACTTTTGCTTCCCCTACTAGTTCTTCCCTGTTTGTGAGCAGCAGGTCAAGAAAAGCTTTGCCCCTAGTTGGTTCCTCCAGCACTTGCACCAGGAAATTGTCCCCTACACTTTCCAAAAATTTCCTGGATTGCCTGTGCACCGCTGTATTGCTCTCCCAGCAGATATCAGGGTGATTAAAGAATGTTGAGTTCTAGCCCCTGCTCACACTCCCCCTTGCAAAACTCCCGTTAGCCGCTCCTGTTCGCTAGCTCCTCTGATCACTTAGGAGCAGGCTTTTTAAAGCCTTGGTCTCCCTGAGTAGCCCCGTCCCCTGGCTAAGGGTTGATGGGTGCTAAAAGGCTTAGGGATCACAGCCTCCTTAAGAAGCTCTCAGCCTTGCCTAGCAGGCCGCTAGGCTCAGCCTACACATGGTCAACATAGGGTCCCCTAAACAAACAGAGCACATGGTATATTTCAGTTAAGCAGCAAGCACACCACAAACACAGACTTAGGGTGACCAGATGTCCCGATTTTATAAGGACAGTCCCAATTTTGGGGTCTTTTTCTTATACAGGCTCCTATTACCCCCCACCCCCTTTCCTGATTTTTCACATTTGCTGTCTGGTCCCCCTACACAGACTCAGCCCACTTGTGGGCTCAGCTGCACTGAACTGACCCGACCCAATTCTAAATGAAAGATGTGTGTGTCCATGGTGCCACTTAGTGCCCCTGGGAGAGAGCCCACCCGTCCTGCGTCCGGGTGCCGAGCATGGTGCCTCATTTTATACGGGCTGAATTTCACCCCAAGTCATTTACATCTCCAAACTTTACAGGGCTACAAGATTTTGGCCATCAGAAGACAAAATAAAGATCTGCTTCATTCTCAATCATCCTGTGTTTCTGTACACTGCTTACTACCCCTACACACCAGAGGTGGCTGCATCTCAGTGGTGCAAAATGTCTGTATTTTTCAAAGTGCTTTGGGATCCTTCAGTTCATACCAAAAGAGGGTTGGGGTGGGGCTGTGACTGGATCTATTAACGAGGATTCTCAATATCCTAGTAAAGAGGAGATGATAGAAGTTGATAAAAGTACAAGTAGGAACCCAAGAGAAAGTCAAATGCAAAAGAGTCCCATTCAATTACATCACATGGGGGCAGACAGCTAAACAGTGACACATTTTGTAAGTGCTTGTATACAAATGCTAGAAGTCTGAATACTAAGATTGGTGAACATGAGTCTGGTATTAAATGAGGAGATTGATGTAACAGGCATCCCAGAAACTTGGTGGAATTATGCTAATCAATGGGACATGGTAATACCAGGGTACAAAATATCCAGGACTGACTGAGCGGGTCGTGCTGGTGGCGGAGCGGCACCGTATGGGAAAGCAGAGAGTCCAATAGAGTAAAAATCTGAAATGAATCAATCCGTGCCGTAGGATCTCTGGATAGAAATGTCATACTTGATCAATAAAAGTATAGGAATATACTACCGACCACCTGACCAGGATGGTGGTGATGACTGTGAAATGCTCAGGGAGATTAGAGAGGCTATAAAAAACAACTCAATAATAATGGGGGATATCAACTGTCCCCATATTGCCTGGGTACATGTCACCTCAGGACGGGATGCAGAGATAAAGTTTCTAAACACGAAACTTGGAGAGTTCTGAAACCCATAAGGGGAGAGGCACTTCTTGATTTAGGCCTTGGCTACACTACACAGTTTTGTCGACAAAACAGTGGAGGTGTACACACTGCAATACTGCTCCTGCCTACGTAACACCCGTTAGGCCGACATCATAAAACCACCTCGACGAGTGGCATAGAGCTTTTTGCAACTTAGAGTGACGTCAGTATAGACACTGTGCTTGATTTTGTCGCCCTAATTGGTCTCCAGAAGGTGTCCCACAATGCCCATCATGACCGCTCTGGTCAGCAGTTTGAACTCTCCTGCCCTGAAGGTACAGAGATATGCACCCCTCCCTCAGGAATGTTTGAAATTCCTCCGCCTGTTTGCTCCGGGCACAGTTCACACAGGATCTTCCCAGCTGACCACACTGGCTTTCTGCAGCAGATGCTCTACCGGGTGGAGGACACGGGAGCTGTTGGATCTGCTGAGCTTGGGAGGAGAGGAACTTCGATACCTATGGGCTGATTGCTAGTGGCATGCAGGAGAAGGGACATGAATATTCAAGTCTCTCTAGCCGCTCACAGTTCACAGTAACCCCCTTCGCAAATCACCCTTTGTCCCTTCCTGCCCTTTCCCCCTTGCCCTCCCGCCCTGTGAACTCACCATAATTGGGAAGTGCAGCGACCGGTGTGCTAGCCAAGGGACAGTGAGAAAGAGGTGTGTGTAACTTCTGTGATTCAAGCTGTGAGTGCACTCACAATACAGTCTCTGTTCATTGTTTGTTTGCCTTCTGCAGATATGCCCTTGAAGACCCACTCCTCCATACAGGTGGAGTGCCTCCAGCAGATAAGTAATGCAGCACTTCGCAAAACAAGAGCGTGGATGGAGACAATCAATGAAAGATTGAGGCTGGATAGCCAGGGGAGGACACAGGGTCAAGAGCATATTATAAAGCTCCTGGAGGTCCAGATAAAGCTCCTGAAGATCCGGTTTTGTTCAATATCTTCATTAATGATCTGGAGGATGACGTGGACTGCACCCTCAGCAAGTTTGCAGATGACACTAAACTGGGAGGAGTGGTAGATATGCTGAAGGGTAGGGATAGGATACAGAGGGACCTAGACAAATTAGAGGATTGGGCCAAAAGAAATCTGATGAGGTTCAACAAGGACAAGTGCAACGTGCTGCACTTAGGATGGAAGAATCCCATGCACTGCTACAGACTAGGGACCGAGTGGCTAGACAGCAGTTCTGCAGAAAAGGACCTAGGGGTTACGGTGGACGAGAAGCTGGATATGAGTCAGCAGTGTGCCCTTGTTGCCAAGAAAGCTAACTTGCAATTTGGGCTGTATAAGTAGGAGCATTGCCAGCAGATCGAGGGATGTGATCATTCCCCTCGATTCGGCATTGGTGAGACCTCATTTGGAGTACTGTATCCAATTTTGGGCTCCACATTACAAGAAGGATGTGGAAAAATTGAAGAGTCCAGCAGAGGGCAAAAAATTAGGGGGATGGAGCACATGACTTATGAGGAGAGGCTGAGGGAACTGGGATTATTTAGTCTGCAGAAGAGAAGAACGAGGGGGGGATTTGATAGCTGCTTTCAACTACCTGAAAGGGGGTTCCAAAGAGGATGGATCTAGACTGTTCTCAGTGGTACCAGATTATAGAACAAGGAGTAATGGTCCCAAGTTGCAGTGGGGGAGGTTTAGATTGGATATTAGGAAAAACTTTTTCACTAGGAGGGTGGTGAAGCACTGGAATGGGTTACCTAGGGAGGTGATGGAATCTCCATCCTTAGAGGTTTTTAAGGCCCAGCTTGACAAAACCCAGGCTGGGATGATTTAGTTGGAGATTGGTCCTGCTTTGAGCAGGGGGTTGGACTAGATGACCTCCTGAGGTCCCGTCCAACTCTGATATTCTATGAAAGAGATGATGAAAGTCCCTATTACCCTGCAATCTGAGCCCATACCCAACTCCCCCTCCAGCCACTACAGAACTCTGGTCCATGCCTGTGACGAAGTTGTTTTTTCTTGTTTTCGGTGGGGTTTCAATGGTTTCCATGCAGAGGGGGTGGGACTCAGTTTCCCTGGGTGTTACTGGTTTAACGAGGTGAGGGGAGAGGGAGTTTGTTGTTACAGAGGACCGGAGAGGGAACTTGGGATCCCAGCCAATGGCCTGGAGGATAGATACCCCAGCGACTGGTGACCTGAGACCCCGACCATAGAATCATAGAATATCAGAGTTGGAAGGGACCTCAAGAGGTCATCTAGTCCAACCCCCTGCTCAAAGCAGGACCAATTCCCAGCTAAATCATCCCAGCCAGGGCTTTGTCAAGCCGGGCCTTAAAAACCTCCAAGGAAGGAGACTCCACCACCTCCCTAGGTAACGCATTCCAGTGTTTCACCACCCTCCTAGTGAAATAGTTATTCCTGATATCCAACCTGGACCTCCCCCACTGCAACTTGAGACCATTGCTCCTTGTTCTGTCATCTGCCACCACTGAGAACAGCCGAGCTCCATCCTCTTTGGAACCCCCCTTCAGGTAGTTGAAGGCTGCTATCAAATCCCCCCTCATTCTTCTCTTCTGGAGACTAAACAATCCCAGTTCTCTCAGCCTCTCCTCATAAGTCATGTGCTCCAGACCCCTAATCATTTTTGTTGCCCTCCGCTGGACTCTTTCCAATTTTTCCACATCCTTCTTGTCTCCGACTCGGAGACCCAGCTCAGGAGTTGCAGCCAGTTCTGGCCAGTGGGAGAACAATGGGCTGCAGAGTGAGGACCCAGTGACCTAACCAGCCGGTTCCAGCCAGAGGACAGAAGCGAGGAGAGGAGGCCCCAGTTTACAACCCTGTTTACCTGGAGAGAAGATAATGGACAGAGGCGGGGCTTGGGGCCGGGGATCTCAGATGCCCAGCTGGGAAGCAGGGAGGCCCAGGGTGGAGAGGGGGAGCAGGCAGAGCCCACCTGGATGCAGAGAGACTGGGATGTGCTGGGCTGAGGGAGGCCAGGCCTGAGGCCCTGAGAGTTTCCTGTGCTGTATTTAACTCTCACTAAACCCTCCTGTTTTACGCTGGCTGAGTGTCACTCCAGTCTAGAGAACAGGGTTGCATCAACCCCTTCGGGGGTGGAGGCCCGGGGGGTCCAGAGCGAGTGGACTCCCTGAGGGGGCCAATGGCGAGAAACAGGTGTGCTAAGGCTCAGAGAGGTGTGGCTCCAGGAGGTGGTGGGGCCTGACCCCGAGAGAGAGTGGACCCCTGAGAAGGGCTGTCGCACTGAAAGGGGCACTCCCCCACGGACCACACGGGGCCAAGAATGGGCACGATCTGTGAGTCCGTGACAATGCCTTCCCCAAACTCCCCCACCACATTCTTCGTGTGTTCCCAGTTCCTTCACGCCTAAGGACTGGTTTCCCAATGAAAGATGGAGTTAGGAGAGCCCTATCTGCAAGACTGCTCCTCCTTGTCATATCCTGTTTGACCAAAATTTTGTGTTTTATCCGGTTATTAAACTTAAGTCTCTGAAATAAAATGAGTCGTTATTTGTGACATGCATACACCGCTAGGTGCTAACATTGAAACACAGAGGCTATTGGTAACATGTGATATGCTCATGTGCCCCTGGACTCCATCTTGGGCCAGTAACTTTCCACCCACCATGGTTGTGGGCTTTGTTTGGGACAGCAAGTTTTTATGTACATGGCAGAGGATATAAAAGACCCCTGAGACATCTCCATTTTGCCTCTTTCCTGCTCCAATTCTCTGGACTCTGGATTTACAACTCCAAGGAGCATTTTGAACTGAGGGGACCTTCCAATCTCTCACAAGTTACCAGAGAGACTTTACAAGCCGGCCGTTCCATCACTGCTATAAACCTGATATAAGGACTTTGCAATCATTTGTATGTATATGATTTATTAACCATTTATAGCTCTCCTTTTCTTAATAAACCTCTAGTTAGTGTACTAAGGATTGGCTGACAGCAATCAGCCAATGACAGTGATATCTGGGTAAGATCTGAGATACATACTGATCTGAGGGTAAGTGTCTGATCCTTTGGGATTAGTAAAACCTCACAGATGGTGAATTGGGTTTTCAGTAACCTGTTTGTCAGGATGGGCACCAAGGGCTGGAATGCTAAAGGGGACAGTGTTTGGCTTCTGGTTAACCAGTGTGGCGCCACAGCAGCTCTTTTGTTACTGTCCTGGTGCATCTAACTATAGAAATAGCCACCAGTTTGGGGGATTGTCTGCTCGGCTTCTTGCAGTCTGCCCTGAGTGTGGCATTCTCAGCGTGGCCCATCGCAGGCACCCCGTCACAGTGTGGAGAAAGTGAATAAGGAAGTGTTCTTTACCCCTTCTCATAACACACGAACTAGGGGTCACCCAATGACATTAATAGGCAGCAGGTTTAAAACAAACAAAAGGAAGTATTTCTTCATACAATGTGTAGTCAACCTGTGAAACTCTTTGCCAGAGGATGTTGTGAAGACCAAGACTATAACAGGGTTCAAAAAAGAACAAGATAAATTCATGGAGGATAGGTCCATCAATGGCTATTAGCCAGGATGTGCAGGGATGCAGCACCATGCTCTGGGTGTCCCTAATCCTCTGACTGTCAGAAGCTGGGAGTGGACGACAAGGGATGAATCATTCAATGATTTCCTGTTCTGTTCATTACCTCTGGGACATTGGTTGGAAGACAGGATCCTGGGCTAGACGGACCATTGGTCTGACCCAATCTGGCCGTTCTTATCTAAATGCACGACACTTTGATGCTTGTGGACATTAAAGATCCTATGGCACTTTCCATAGGAACTTGGGTGTTACCACTGGTGCCCTGGCCTAATGTCAGTGGGGCGACTGCCGACTGCCAACGTACCATGCCGCCTTTGGCGCATCGTCAGCTCTGCAGAACAACACTAGATGCGTCAACCCGAGTGGTAAGTCAGTGCAGATCTCAACACCACTCCCATTCTTGCTGGTGGTGCCAATACATAAGCAGACAAAAGCAGCCAGATTTAGCACCGGCATTGGCTGAAATCCCAGCCTCAGCTGCCCCAGGCTGCGGGGGTCAGCAGAGGATACAGGAACGCCCCCGTGCACTCACGTGGTTCCCACACAGGCTGATGCTGAAGTGATGGAAATATTTCAGCCCCTTGGAGGTGAAGCTTGGCCCGCCTGCGAAGGACGTGCTGTTGGCCAGTGCTGAGAAGTCGTACTCCAGGGTCCTGCCGTCCTTGTCAAGCAAGAAGCGGCAGTCGTTGTAGCACAGCGAATGGATCTGGGGGGAGGAACGTCCCAGTCAGCCAGTACGAGCCCTTCCAGAGCATGCTGAACAGCTGCTGCTGGCTCAGGGACACTAAAAAAAATGGCCTTTGGCTGGGCTGTGTTTTAAGGCAGCAGCGTCACTGACACATGGAAGGACATGGGCATTTCTACAGGGACTCAAGTAATTTACCTGGCCCCCGTCACTGTGTTGTGGCAGATCAGAATCTGCCCTGTATTCACCCTCCGGGCAGGGCCATTTTCCCATTTCACAGACTGAGGAACAGAGACCAAGGTCATCCAGGGAGCCTAAGCAGAGCAGGGGACTGACCCCAAGTGTCCCCCAGCCCAGGCTAGCGCACTCAGCACTGGGCCACCCTTGCTGTGGGCGTGCTGTCCGTGTTGCCCCACGTGCCATGCAGGTGCAGTGGCAATGAAAGAGTTTTATCTAGGGATGTGCACACTGGCCTTGTGTCATTCTGAGCCCGGAATTCCACCCCCACTCCAATGTTACAGGATCTAAGACTACATCTACACTACAGGGTGGGGTCGATTTAAGATACGCAAATTCAGCTACGCGAATGGCGTAGCTGAATTCGACGTATCGCAGCCGACTTACCCCACTGTAGGGATGGCAGCAAAATCGACCTCTGCGGCTTCCTGTCGACGGCACTTACTCCCACCTCTGCTGGTGGAGTAAGAGCGTCGATTCGGGGATCGATTGTCGTGTCCCAACGGGACGCGATAAATCGATCCCTGAGAGGTCGATTTCTACCCGCCGATTCAGGCGGGTAGTGTAGACCCAGCCTAAGCTAAAGGCAGGAAAAACTGGGGGCGGAGGGGAGAGAAAAAAAGATTCTAAGGAAATAAGTCTCGGGAGGCCCATTCTGCTGGGAATTCGGTCAGTTCCACACTAGGATAAGTCTTGAAGTCAACAGTTGCTGGATTTGTCAATGTAACTCCCGGCAGAATCTGGCCATGTACAGGACAATTGGAGCATGGTCAGCACGAATGATATGGGCAGACCAGGCCTTGGAGACCCTGTGTGGTGACCCAGGCAGAAGACTGCCTTAGCACTTCTGGTACCACAGAACATATTGTGACAGACCCCGACCAGTGGGGTACAGGAGTCTGGTAGAGGGCAAATATACTGTCACTGGATGAGTAGTTTTCTGTTCCCTGAGTGTCCAGAGCAGGGGCTGCACTAGAGTAATCAGCAACCTGCTAGAACCAGTTAAGCAGGGTTATCATATTTAACAAATTAAAAAAAGAGGACCCACTACGGGGCCCTGGCCCCGCCCATTTCCCACCCCAGCCCCAACTCCGCCCCTTCCCCGGCTCAATCCCACCTTAACTCCGCCCCCTCCTCCCTCCCACTCCCAGCCACGCGAAAAGGGCTGCCCGAGCGCTACCGGCTTCACGGTTTGCCGGGCAGCCCCCAGACCCTGCGCCCCTGGACGGCGCTTCCCCAGTGCAGCTGGAGCCCGGGAGGGGAAGCGCCCAGCCGGGGGCGCAGAGTTTGGAGGCTGCCTGGCCAACTGTGAAGCCGGTAGCGCTTGGGCTTCGGGCAGCTCCTATGCCTCCGGACCCTGCGCCCCCGGCCCGGCACTTCCCCTCCCGGGCTCTGGCGGCGCAGGGTCTGGAGATATGGGGGCTGCCCAAAGCCCGTAGCACTCGGCTCTTAAACAGAGCCGAAGAGTCAGGGGAGGAGCAGAGCCGCCGCAGGAGGGGAAGTGTCCGGCTGGCATTTTCCCGGACACGTTCGGCTTTTTGGCAATTCCCCCTGGACGGGGGTTTGATTGCCGAAAAGCCGGACATGTCCGGGAAAAACCGGACGTATGGTAACCCTAAGTTAAGGCAGGCAGGCTAATTAGGACACCTGGAGCCAATTAAGAAGAAACTGCTAGAATCAATTAAGGCAGGCTAATCAGGGCACCTGGGCTTTAAAAAGGAGCTCACTTCAGTTTGTGGTGCGAGTGTGAGGAGTTGGGAGCAAGAGGCGCGAGGAGCTGAGAGTGAGAGGGTGTGCTGCTGGAGGACTGAGGAGCACAAGCGTTATCAGACACCAGGAGGAAGGTCCTGTGGTGAGACTAAGGAAGGTGTTTGGTGGAGGTCATGGGGAAGTAGCGCAGGGAGTTGTAGCTGTCATGCAGCTGTTACAGGAGGCACTATAGACAGCTGCAGTCCACAGGGCCCTGGGCTGGAACCCAGAGTAGAGGGCGGGCCCGGGTTCCCCCAAACCTCCCACTTGACCTGGACTGTGGGTTCTTCCAGAGGGGAAGGTCTCTGGGCTGTTCCCCAATCCACATGGTGAATCTCTGAGGCAAGAAAATCCGCCAATAAGCGCAGGACCCACCAAGATAGAAGAGGAACATTGTCACAATACATGTCCAGCAGCCTCAGAAAAAAATCCCCTTTGCATTCACTATAGGCCCAGCCCTGCCCGTCTGCTACTGAGGGGCGGGCCGCCAACTGCGTGGCAGCCTGGATTCCGCACAGGAGAGCGGAACTTGAACTCGGGATCACACTTTACAAACCTGTCAGCCCAGCAGGAAAGAGACTTGCACTGGTTCGGCGACCTCACCCTGTGGCTGGGGAGGTCTGCAACACGTGCAGTCACTGCGAGTTTGGTGCAGTCACTGCGAGTTTGAACAGAGCCAGGGGAGCTCTCCCTTACCAGGACCATAGGCGCCAACTTCTCCTGGCGCCGGTGGGTACTCGACCCCCCCAGCGCCGGCTCTGCCCGACTCCACCCTTGTCACGCCCCCATTCCAACCACTTTCCCTAAAGTCTCCGCCCCAAGTCTGCCCTCGGGGTGGGGCCGGGAGCTTGGCTGCTGGTGGGTGCTCAGCACCCACCAATATTTCCCCATGGGTGCTCCAGCCCCATAGCACCCATGGAGTCGGCACCTATGCCAGGGACCCGGCCCGGATCCTGCAGTCAGATCCAGGCAAGCCGGTCAATCTGCCCACATGACGTCACTGGAGGTATGAGGCTGCTCACACACACCAGGCTGCAGGACCAGCCTGCTCAGGATGGGGCTGACTCAGCGTGGGTGTTTGTGCAGCACCTGGTGCACCAGCCCCACATCATCATGGGTAAGAGGGAGGAAAAGGGGACAATACCTTGTTGCTCTTTGTGCCGGGGCCACAGGGGATGCAGGCCTGACTGCCATAGGGCTGGTGGGCTTTCAGGTAAGTGTTGGGTGCGCACGGGTGGCAGGCGCCGGAGGCTCGGTCAATGTAGTTCCCAGGCGGGCAGGAGGTGCAGGAGCCCGAGGACTCCAGGGCGCAGAGCCGGCAGTAAGAGGCCACCCCATCCATCACGTTGGTCACGTTGATTGAGTAGAGCTTGGCGACGTCGTTCGTGTACTTTCTTCCCTGAAATAGAGGGAGCCCCGTGAACCCCCGGCACCCACAGTGCTGCCCCAGGGCGTGCCAGGAACGCAGAGATTGTCCTGGGACTGCGTGGTAGGAACATGAAGGGACATTTCCCGGCTCCCTACCTTGGGGCCTGGCCCCCGGCCCGCAGCATCTGAACCCCTCGCAAGCACTGACGTGGTGACCCTGGGAGGGAGGGTGGAGCTACCGTCCCCACTGCACAGACGGGAGCTCAGGCAGAGATGCTAAGGGACTTGCCCAAGGTCTCACCGGGACAGAGGGAGGAACTGAAGCTGGGGTCTCTCGAGCCCCAGGCCTGTGCCCTGCGCACAGCTGCCCAGCCTCTGCTGAAGGGACACTGCTAACCAAAATTGATTGCAAGGAAATCCCAGTTTCTGGCATGGACAGATGGTCTCCAGGAGAGGAGCCAGGAGCTTTGGGACTGGGACGCTGCGCTCTTACCGCCTCGTGATATGCTGTCCGCTGGAAGGCCCAGGTGAAGCTCATTGTGGCGTTCTTTTCAATTATGTATGTGTAGGACTGTTTCTCTTTGGAGCCGTTCCAGGTCTCCACAGGCGTGTTGGTCCGTGAGTTCACGCCCTGCCATGGGGTGGGAAGACAAAAGGGGCTGGTCAGTGGGCACCAGAGTGGTCACTTCTACCCAGAAGGGTTTTATTACCCAGACCCCCAAGTCCCCTCCCGCTGCTGGCCCTCACGACGCAAATCCTCTTGGGTCACAGCCCAGCCGGGCTGCAGCTTTCAAAGCACCTCAGAGACGTCTGCTGTCAGGTCCCAGCTCCAAAAGCCACTTGGGCGCTCAGCTTTTGCAGCTGGAATTCAGAGCGAGTAACTCAGGTGCTGTGACTCCCGGGCCATTTGGGTGGTGCAGTCAGACGCCCACTGAGCACCAACCCAGCCACGACTTGTGAATTGCCCACGAGACGTTCCTGAGTTAGTGCTCACTCTAGAAAAGCTTCCAGCCATCCAATCAGGGCAGAAGTGATGCCAGGCACCTCAGGAGACCAATCAGAGAACAGGAGGGATGCACACCACGTGGCCAGTGTGAACCATTTGCACATAGTAGTTCAACCATCTCTCACTTTTATCCATTCAAGATGGAGAACCCCCCAGCCAAAGCTGAAGCTCCCGTCCTTTCCCCTCGCGGAAGGGATCATGTTGTGCATGTAGCTGGTTAGAAGCCTCATCCCTGATACCCAGACCCTCCTAATCTCACCTGACCTCTCTGCCAGGACGTGATGGCCACTCCCAGGACCGGGTTGAGAGGGGAGATGGCGCTCAGCGGGCACACATGGCAATGCAGATGGATGGTGCTGGCTGGCAGACCGGTGGGCAGCAGGGGACACGGCAGTGAGGGCAGGACACTGAGGCACAGGAGTGGTGGGTTGCAGCAGCTGGGAGGGAGACCTCAGCATGCCAGGGTGGCAAGGAGAGTAGTGTGCTGGGTGGAGGGGTGTGCACAGTGGGGCGAGGTGCGGGCACTCAGAGATGCCCCTCTCCAGGGGTCATTCGTCCAGCCCCTTTGGGGACAGGACTTTTCAGGGTTAAGGGAATTCAGAGCTGTAGGGAAGTGCTTGAGTGACAGCCCTGGAGACAGACGGCCCCTAACCCAGAACGGGTACAGCATTGGCAGCGTCTGGGCAAGCTTCTCCCACAACCCATCAACCGGCCTTTGGCCCCTGCTCACCGGGCTGGACTCAACTCAGAGACCTGAAAGCTGCATGTTTGCCCACAAGACAGCCCACAGCACTTTGTAGGGGGCGTGATGGGGCAGGGGAGGCCCCTCATACAGGCGGCAGAGAGCGTCGATTTGTGGGAATGGAACTAGCACAGGAAGCAGCCAAGCTGACCTACCACCATGAAGTACAGCTCGCAGTTCACGCTGCAGACGGTCTCAAAGACAAAGGTGATTCTTGCCACCTCTTTGTTCTCGATGTCCTCCAGCACTGACTGTGGGGGCCTGCGAACACAGAGCAGATCCCAGGCTGCGTCAGGCACCGGCGAGGACTGAGAGAGCGCTTGGGTGCGCAGCACTGACCCGCCAGGTCAGGGTGACCAGCGCTGGGAGGCAGGTTCTGCTCAGTGACCCCGCTGAGTGGGTTTACTCCAGATTTACCCCAGTGATGGAGTTTGGGCCTCAGTCTGTGTGACCTGGCCCGTAGGAGCAGCGAGAGCAGGGATTGCTGCATGGAGAGGGGGAAAAATGGGCCTATCTTCCAGCACCCTCCTGGGCCAGATACTGTGCAGGGGAGACGCCCTGCCTATGGGGCTCCAGGACCCGGGGGTGCCCACCCCTCCCCAGACCACGTGGCCTTGGGAAAAACCGCAGGGAGGAGCCAGCCAGAGGGGGGCTGGAGCCACGGCCAAAGCAGGGTCCTTCCTACAGCTCTGACTAGGCTTTCCCTGCCCTGGGCTGATGGGCACGAATAGCCAATCCCCTCCCTCAGCTTCACTCCACTCCTGCCTCTGCCCCCCAGCTCTGCTGCCCTGCCCCCACTTTCCTTCCACATCCCTCTCCCTGTCATTTGTCCCCTCCTAACTAAACCCACCTCCCACAAAGTCCTGGCACCAACCCGGCTGCCCAGTTCTCCCCTCCCTCCCCCTGGTCTGTCTGGTCTGGTCAGACCGTGAGATCTTAGGGACTGTCTGTACAACCCCTGGCACGACAAGGCCTAGTCCTGGCCAGCCCATAGGCACTGCTGGAACGAGCATAATCAATAAAACCAGCTTCCTGTGCTGGGAGCAAGGGCAGCCCTTCCAACTGAGCTCATCTGTGCACTGAGGTGTAGCACCTGCCCGCAGGGCAGTGATCTGCTGAAATCGGTCCTGTGGAGCACTGACCCCTGCGGCTTTCTGGGGCCTGGAATCCCAGGCGCAGTGATTCCAGAGGCAGGTCACCCCAGCTCTCACCTGAACCCAGGAACGACCATTGTCAGGATCATGAAGTCGTTGTCGGAGGCGCCTGCTGCTGTATATATGTAGTCACCAGCCACCTCCCACCCTGGAACAGCAGAGGCCAAGAGTCAGAACCAGTCACAGCCTCTCAGGACTTCCAGGGCACAACCACCACCAGGACAGTGCCACAGGGACAAAGGACATTTACGGGGCAGATCAAGGTGGAGGGCGTCACACCCCATCTGGTGCTTTGTGCGGTCACTTCCCCCTCAGCAGAGGGGTGGAGTGCTGCCCCCGGTGGGGAGGGCGACAGGAGAATTCTCATCTCCCGCCCCTCCTGGGCACCTTTGTGCCCCCTGATGGGTTTTAGCCAGTGGCTTTGGTGGGAGCCACGTCGGGAGAGTCGCCCTCCACTGCCTGGCTGCTGCTTTAGGTTTGTTGCATTGCTTTAGTGTTGCCGGCACCCACCAGTGCCACCCTCTGGTGTGGGGGCACCAAGGAGCCTGTACTGACACGGCTAGTCCCGGACGACGGGGGAACCGTGCGAGGGATGGTACCAGGATAACTATCACAGGAACAAGCACCCCCTGCCCGGCTGGATCTCCGAGACCCCCTCTCCTCCTCCCCCCTCCCCACCCATGCGGCCAGAGGAGCCCCAGGCTGGCCAACCTCTGAGCCCCCCACACCTGCCCGGAGGAGTCCAGGGCCAGCTGAAGCCGTGCCGCGTCTCCCCTCCCCAGACCCCAAGCTGCCCGGAGAAAAGCGTCTCAGATTCTTCTCTGGAAGATGCTTTTGCTATGCCCCATGCAGGTTCCGGGGCGGCTGAGGCGGCGTATTTGCTACTCAGCTTCCTGGGTTCATCAGTATTCTCTCTGGAGTCCAGGGAGAATACTAATGAATCCCGGAAGCTGAATAGCACATACCATCTCCTCAGCCGCCCAGGAACCTGCATGGGGCATAACAAAACAAAACTTCCCCCCAAAACCGAGCAACCAGGGATCTAGCGGCAGAAGCAGAGCCTCCCCTGGCCTATTATACCCGCCGTCCGTGCCACCGGGACAAAAACCTGGGGCTGGGTGCAATGCAGAGCTGCCCACTCGAGGGCCATCTTCATCCTGAGAGCTAACCAAGCCCCCGCAGCTGCAGCGTCTCCTGCATCGGGGAAGCACGGCCAGCCCCCTGTGGAAAGCACACTGGTAAACGCCCCTGCACAGGTACCTGCCATCCCTTTATATTCAAAGTTGATTCCGCTAAGGACGGTTGTCTCCATGTTAGCCGGCAGGGTGTTCCACCACTTGTACTCGAAGCCCAGCGCCGGCTCGGTCCCAGCAGCACAGCTGATGCAGCCTGGGAGCAGAGGGAAACCATGTTACTCTAGTGCAGCTTTGGAAGCGGGTGGAGAGCGCTGCACTTTGGCCATGGATTCCATGCAGCAGGAGCAGGAAGGTGCAGTCTCCAGCGGTCTCACTCCCAGTCCGTGGAGGGGGCCAACTTCCAGGGCACGCTGCCTCCCTAGCTGTGTGTGCAATCCATGGGGACACATGGCGGGACGCACACATGGAACAAGCAGAGGAGGATGGTCAGAGGGGGATGCCAAGGAACAGGATCCAGTGGCCGGAAGCTGAAGCTAGAGAAGCTCAGGCAGAGATAAGGGGCAGATTTTAAGTGAGGGCAATTACTCAATGGAATGGTTAAGGGATGGGGTGGATTCTCCAGGACGGGATGGAGTGTTTCTTTCTCAAATCCAGCCTCTGGCTCAACCACAAGCTATGAGTGAGATGCGGGCGTCCCTAGTTCTCTGCCCTGTGCGAGGCAGGAGAGCCAAATGCTCCTTCTTGCCTGACAACACGCCGAGGAGACGGCTGGGGGTTCTGCCCCTTTCTGTGCAGGGATCCCTTCTCCATACCCCAGGGCCCTGACAGGGAGCTAGCCAGGCCTACCCTCCCATTTAGCAACATGGGAAAGGCTGGGCTGGTGACTCACCCCAGGTCAAGAACTCAAACCTGCCCTGATTCCCTGGCCCACGGAGCATGGCTAACGGGGAGAAAACCCAGGCTGTGCCTTGCTGGGAGAGCCGAGCTCCAGTCCTGCCGGACTCAGCCGACATAGACAGGAGGCATTACCGGAGCCGTTGGAGTACGAGCCGGATGGGCAGGGCTCACAGGCGCTGGAGTTGGTTTTGAAGAACCCAGGGTTGCAGGGTGGGCACTTGGTTTTCACCCCTGAGGGGGGCAGTTGCATGGCTGTAGGCAGATCCTCGCTGCAGGATTTTGGTTCTGCCCACTTAAACATTAACTGAGTCTGGAAGAGCACAGAAAGCAGGTGAGAGTAGGCATGGCCCAGCCTGGGCCTGGCAGGGACACTTGGCAGCTGGTGTGAGCTTGGTGGGGAGACAGAAAACGAATCACCTCCACAAGGAGACGCTGTTGTACATGGGACCCCCCCCCCAGCAGTGTGCAATAACAGCCATCACAGCTGGGCTGAGTAAGGCCCCACAGGGGCTCCGTGCAGCGGGTAATGCCAGAGGAGATCCCTGGCAGGGTGGTCAGCGCGTACACACTCCCATCGGCTACTCTGCACTCTGCCCAGCACACTCCCTGGGGAGGCGAGTGGAGATTTCTTCTGAACCAGAAACCACCCTGATCCTGAAGGGAAGCCCCCCCACCCCACCGCAGGCTGGCAGGCAGCAGAGCCAGCTGCTGCCAGGATGCAGGAGCTGTCGTGCCAAGGCTTTGCAGTTCTACGCCCCTTTCACTGGAGGATCTCCAAACTTCATGCAAAGTTGTTAACCGACCCTCACCATGGGCCTGGGAAGCGCATTGCACCCAGCTGAGGGTTTTTGTCCCGGTGGCCACATAGCAAGGCAGAGCAGAGCTGGGACCAGGAGCCAGCAGCGCAGACTCCCAGAGCCCTGCTCCCACCCCCAGGACTGTGCATTGGGATGTAAAGGGGCGGGGCTTTAAACAGAGCCAGGGAGCTTGATCCTTGGCTGCTGGGAGCTGGTGGGGCAAAGGAAGGCAGAGCAGCCCTTTGGCTGCTCTAGCTTATGCTGGTATCTCTCCTCTACACACCATTCTGCCAGCCCAGGATCCCCACAGCACATGGCACATTCCAGTCTGTCTCCTCCAGGCCCCGCCATGCCGCCAGGAACACCAGACTCCCTTTGGGCTGAGGATCTGGTGCCATTTTTAACACGAATGCTCCCAAGGGGATGAGGTGAGAAGTGCTACGTTGGACCTGTCCCTGACCTGGGGAGATGGCTCAGTGCTCAGGACACCCACCCAGCACCCGAGAGATGTGGGATCATTACCCAGCTCCGCCAGAGACTCCTGAGTGACAGGTCACTTCGGCCCTCGGGGCCCAGCTGTATGTGGGAGAACAGCTTTGTCCTGCCCCCCAGGGGCGTGCGGGGAGACATGTGGCAAGACTGGGAGTTGCTCAGACCCCGCAGTGCCCGAGAGCGCTGGGCAGCGGCTGAGCGTTCAGAGGAGAGGGCTTGGGACAGCTCAGCACTAGAGCAGGCTGAAGAACTGTGTCACGGCTGCTCCCACACCGACAAGGCCGTTTGGCTGAAGTGGAGCCGTGTGGAGAAGAGGCTGGTTTCTGGCAATCGCTTAGGTTTGTGTTGTTATCAAACCCCACACCAGCCCCTTGACTGCAAACGTGTGTTTCCAGAGAACAAACGAAAATGAATGGAGAAGAGACTCCATTTCCCGCCGGCCGTACTCAGGAGCAGGGTGTGCTGGCAGGTCCCGCTCCAGGCAGTGCCACTATGCCGCAGTCATACTCGGCTCTAGCCTGCATGCAGGTACTCGCACAGGTGCCTTCCCAAGTCTAGCTCACTTCCTGTGACGAAGTGGGACTGTTAATGTTTTCCTCAGTTTCCCCTATGCAGTCCTTAAGTATCTAGGTGGTGGGATAAGGGTGTATGGTTGCTGCAGAGCAAAGGGCCAGTGTACATAAATGCCTGACACACTGTCTCCTAGCAACTGATGGCCTGGGCCCCTCCTCTGCAAAGGTGCCAACTGAAGGTGTTGGAGACAAAGGGATCAGATGACCTCCTGGCCTGGGAAAGAAACAAAGCCCAGAGAAGGAGGGGCTGGACCGGAGTTTGGAGCTAGCTGGGGACTGGAAGGGAGGGCACACGGGGGTCTGCCTCGCTGGGCCCCAGAATGGACCCGGCGGAGAGGGCCCGTTCGCTGGACCTATAAGCTCTGTTTTAGACCGTGTTCCTGTCGTCTAATAAACCTCTGTTTTACTGGCTGGCCGAGAGTCACGTCTGACTGCAAAGTGGGGGGTGCAGAACTCTTTGGCTTCCCCAGGACCCCGCCTGGGCGGACTCGCTGTGGGAAGCGCATGGAGGGGCATATGCTGAATGCTCCCAGGAGAGACCCAGGAGGTGAAGCCATGTGAGCTTTTTGCCCTGAAGACGGTCTGCTCCGAGGGACAGGAGGCTCCCTGAAGTCCTGACTGGCTTTGTAGGGAGCAGTTCCAGAGCATCGCCCGGGGACTCCATAACAACTGGTGGCAGGGGTGGGATGTACTGCACCCCGTGAATGGCGCTTCTTGCAGTAAATGACTGGGGAACAGTAAAACAGGGGGGATATCAAGGACCAAGCATGGTGAAGGCTCAGAGAGGGACGGTTTCAGGGGGCCATTAACCCCTAGGAGTGTGTGACCAGCGAGGAGGACTGTTGGAGTAACGGGGTCCCCCTGAGGACTGCAGTGAGCAGTCTCAGAGGCGGAGGAGCTTGCCGCTCGACCCTGGGAGAGAGAAGGACTTTTGCTGTATAACAGGGTTCCCCTGGGGATTGTAGCGAGCGGTCCCAGGGGTGGAGGAGTCTGAAGCTCAACCCTGGCAAAGAGGTGGTGACCACGAGAAGGGCTGGCACACTAGGGGTTCTTCCTGGAAACAGTGGGGGAGCTGAGAGCACACAGGCCTGTGAGTCCAAAGAAACTTGGGAACAGCGGAGTGATGGCCTATCACCATCTCCTCAAGAAGGACATTGTGATCCTGTGCAAAAAGAGAGGGTTACGCATTGGGAAGTTCACCAAGGCCCAGTTAATCGTGAAGCTGGAGGATAAGGACTGCTCTAAGGAGCAGATTCCTGACCCAGACGGGGCTACAAGAGGATCTGGGAGCAGCTGGAGCAGTAGCCAGGCATCCCCAAGAGTCTGGTCCCCAACCAGACGGGGGTCTTCACGATCGGGTTCCCCATCAGGGGATCGGAGACGGATGGGAGCTGAGTCCGAGAGGACCATGAGAGAGAGCAAGAGCCCGAGGAAAAGCTGCAGGAAAAGCAACAGCAGCATGGACTGGTGATGGTGGAGCGGAGAGGCATAGGGGGCTCTCCAGGAGTGAGTGGGCATAGACCCTGGGCTGCCAGTTCTGCAGGGAGCCTCGACACTAAATTGCTGCCCTGGTTAAGGAGGGAGGAGATGTGGATGCCCACCACACGGCCTTCACGCAGGCTGGTGATTTGAACCAGGGGGACCCTGCAGAAAAGCCCCAGTATCTAGCTCCCTTGCTGGGTCCCAAGGCCATAGACGCTGTCAGCCAGATGGGTGGGGTGGTGGACAGGCTCCCACTCCTGGCCCGGCCAATGTGTCTGCGTGGAGTCTCCTGGGCTCAGGCCCCTCGAACCCCCAGAGGGAGTGGAAGGTGATGGTCAAGGGGGGGGGGACATGCCTGGGGTGGCGAGACCCTGGGACAGAGAGAACTGTTGTCGGGCCCCGGGTGGTGCAGCCGCAGATGCTGAGGGGCTGTGTGACCTGGGTGAAGGTCCCAGGGATGAAGCCCCTCACCCTGCCTATGGCCTGGATCCCTGTGCAGACCCAGGAGGATATCAGCTGTGAGGTCCTGTTGAGGGGGGTGACTGTCTCTTTGGGACAGGATCCAGGGAACCAATTGGCTAAGATGGAAATGGTCAGTGAAAATGCAAATGACCTGGCTGGCAGAAAGGAGGGGCTGCTGGGCTCAGAATACCTGCCTACCTGTAACCAGACCCCTGGGGCTGAGTAGGATGGAGAGATGCTCCCCGCCCCCCTGCACACCCGAGCTCACGCTGGCTCTGATGCTGTAAGGAGAGCAGAGAGCTCGCTGCCTGGCCCCACTGGGACAGCAAGGGCAGCGCTGAGCACGGTGGGAGCTGAGACCCCAGCTGAGTGGGGGGACACACAGACAGGACAGGTCAGCTGCCAACCAGTTTTGCCTGGTCCAGACATGCTGCTGGGAAGTGATTACACAGCAGGGAGGGAGCTACCAGGGACAGGGCTCGGGGGACTGTAACCCCAGGCCCAGCCAGCAAGACGGAGCAGGTCCCACTCCCTTCCCCAGCAGCTGAATTCCAGACCGAGCTGCAGAGGGATCCCTCCTTGAAGAAGCTGAGGGAACTTGCTGGCCACAGCGCTTTAAACCCCCGTGGGGAAGGCTGGAGGGACAGAGTCCTGTGGGAGAAGGGATTCCTGTACCAGGAATGGGCTCCCCAAGGGGAAGTAGAACTGTGCGGAATCGGGAGGCAGCTGGTGGTGCCCCAGGAATCCACAGGGTTCTTCCCTTTCAAGCTGCTGTATGGGAGGAAAGTGAGGGGACCCCTGGACCTGAAAAGGGAGGATTGGGAGGAGAAGGGGGAAGACCCCCTGGTGGATCTCTTCCCTGAGGTGGGAGCCAATCTCCCCATCAGGTGTTCCCCATTCAGAGTCACTGGGAAAGTAGCCCAGAACCTGGAGAGAGGTCAAGGACATGCTGGCTTTAGATGTGATCCAGCCATTCAACAGCCCATGGGCCTCACCCGTGGGGCTGGTCCCCAAGGAAGACGGGATGATCTAGTTCTGCGGGGACTATTGGAAGCTTAAAGCCATCACAGTGTCTGATGCCTACCCCATGCCTAAGCCTGGGGAGATTCTAGACAAGCTGAGGGGGATGGAGAACTTGGCCCTGGCGTACATCGATGACGTGTGTCTTTAGCCAGACCTGGGAGGGACATGTGTCCCAGGTGAAGAGGGTGGTGGGCTGCCTCAAGGAGGTGGGATTGACTGTAAAAGCTGGAAAGTGTAAGGTGGGGACGACAGAGGTTTTGTATCTGGGCCACAAGGTGGGCAGTAGCTGCCCAAGCCCAGAGCTGGCCAAGGTCAAGATAGGGGCTCTTAACCAAGAGAGCCCGAATCGCAGCCCTCCAGACCAAAGTGCTGGGAGAAGACCCAGTCCCAGTTTGAACCCCAGGGGTTTTGGGGTGGCAAAAGGGCACGGGCCACATAAGCCTTCCCACATGCGGCCTGCGAGTGCCATCAAGCGCACTCGAACTAAGGGAGGGCATGAAACTGGAAGGGCCTGGTGTAACTCTCACCAAGGAACGGGAGAGATGTTGGGGCATCCATGGGAACGTTGGTGGGTTCGAACTTCCCCAGGACACTGGCTGCAGTGACCCCGCTCAAGTCGGTCTCGAAGGGGGGAGAGATGTGACGAAGTGAGACTGTTCTTAATGTTTTCCTCAGTTTCCCCTATGCAGTTCTTAAGTATCTAGGTGGTGGGATAAGGGTGTATGGTTGCTGCAGAGCAAAGGGCCAGTGTACATAAATGCCTGACACACTGTCTCCTAGCAACTGATGGCCTGGGCCCCTCCTCTGCAAAGGTGCCAACTGAAGGTGTTGGAGACAAAGGGATCAGGTGACCTCCTGGCCTGGGAAAGAGACAAAGCCCAGAGAAGGAGGGGCTGGACCGGAGTTTGGAGCTAGCTGGGGACTGGAAGGGAGGGCACACGGGGGTCTGCCTCGCTGGGCCCCAGAATGGACCCGGCGGAGGGGGCCCGTTCGCTGGACCTACAAGCTCCATTTTAGACCGTGTTCCTGTCGTCTAATAAACCTCTGTTTTACTGGCTGGCCGAGAGTCACGTCTGACTGCAAAGTGGGGGGTGCAGAACTCTTTGGCTTCCCCAGGACCCCGTCTGGGCGGACTCGCTGTGGGAAGCGCACGGAGGGACATATGCTGAATGCTCCCAGGAGAGACCCAGGAGGTGAAGCCGTGTGAGCTTCTTGCCCTGAAGAGAGTCTGCTCCGAGGGAGAGGAGGCTCCCCAAAGTCCTGACTGGCTTTGTAGGGAGCAGTTCCAGAGCATCGCCCGGGGACTCCATGACACACCCCTTCCCTGACTGCCGCCCCCCCGGGCTGTCTCACTTTCGCTACGCCTCTGTATTTAAAGCAGGACAATGGCTGGGAGTACGCAAACCCTAACGGCAGTGTAGAGGAATTGGGTGGTACCCCTTTAAGTACTTAGTGAGCCTTCCAGTGGCCCTCGCTGTGTTCTGCGCACCAGGAGACCCCCGAATCGTTCAGCGTGTGTCGTGAGGCCCTGTACGCTGCCTACACTTAGTGCCACGGTTGTTCAGACCCACTGTGCCCTTCATATGTAAAAAGACACAACCCTAACCAATGGGCCAGCAGTGGGTTTGCTCCCATGGAGTCAGTCTGCTTTCCCCAGGTTTGGGTGTGAAAGACACACCCAATGGGGGAAGCTGCCCAGCTCTCCGCCGACAGGGCAGGGAAATGGTCAGACCAGTCTGAGACAGAGCGCTGCCTGACGCACAAAGCAAACACACGGTGCGCTCTCTGCCCACTGCAGGCTCTTACAGGGTTGGGCGTAACAAAGGCAAGTCAAGGTTTGCAGACAGGAGCATGACTTAAGTAAACTGTGTCCTTTCAATAGCTAATGCCGGTCAATGCTTTGAACATGAACAGAAGAGCACAGTGTTACTGCGGTGCTAAACAATAGAAACTTGTGACTCCCGAGGCAGCCCTGTGACAATAAGGCAGACTGGCCGGCACGTACCTCTCCACTGGCGTCGCAGACCGTGTGTGTGTAGAAATAATCCTTATCTGTGCAGGGCGGACGAGGTTTGCAAGAGCTAGAGCCTTGGTCTTTGTTGAGAAAGAAAAAGATTGTGGTTAAAACTAAGCAATGAGAGCAGTGCAGCCCACTCAATCCCAGAAGCACAAGTAGCATGTGCCGCGAGAGAACAACGTTGGCTCTTCCTCAGCATTCACACCCTCCCATTAGCGTGTCCAGGGTCTCTCACGTGATGTGGGGCTTGTCTATGATGCACAGACTAGCTGCTGCTTGCTGATTAACCCTTCCGGGGTCTAATGGTGCGTATTCCCCCCAAGAGTCACTGTCAAGATGCACTGACTATGTGCTGTATGTTTATCTACCTAAGGTGTCTTCCGGTTCCTATTGCTGGAGTAGCCTTTGGTGTGTTTCTCCTCACATCCCCAGTGAGGCAGGGCAGGGCTGCTATCCCTGTTGGACGGACAGACTGCGGGAGGGGAGAGTAAGTGACTTTCCCAAGGCCTCTGCCACTGAACTACTGCATGACCTTGGACAGGTCACATCCCTTTTCCATGCCTCAGTTTCCCCAACTGGCGATACTGATACTGACCTCCTTTGTAAAGTGCTATGAGAGCTAGGGACAGTATTACTGTTGTGACAAGTTCCCGAAGGTGGGACTTTCCTGGGCCTGCTTTCATTTTGATGGGATGCCCCAGAGAAGTCTGCTGGACTTCGAATGACCTGCTGCGCCACATTCTCCAGAGTCAGAAGTTTCTGGTAAATGCACCATTCCATTGCAGGAATGTTGTAACAAAATCGCTCCCCTTTATAGCAGGCCTGAAAAACTGGAACCTCGGGCTCCCCTGCTGGCTCCGGGGCAGGGGGGACAAACTGTTTCCAAGCAAACAGAAGGGGGTTGGGGGGGATTTTAAACATCTGAGCAGAGTTTTCTTTTGTAAAACCAGACCTGTTCTCCCCCTCCCCCCGGTTTTGACCTGGGCCCCCTTTATCTCACCCCTTCCCCCATAGTTTGGGAGAAGGGCAACAGAGGTTCAATCCCATCTCTCTGTGCAGGGCTCCGTGGTCATCTCTGGGGACGCTGGCATGGGAACAAGCAGGAAAACCAAAGCAGCCACCTTCACCCTTAGTTTCAACAGCAGTAAGGGGGTGGGGGGAGGGGACAGCAATGCCCGGGGACGAGTCCAGGGTCTAGGTCAGCCTCCCAGTGGGCACTGCCGGGGGTGAGACAGGTGCAGCCGGGAGATCCCACAGGTGGGCAGGGAACAGGAAGTGATACACCGATGGTGATGCGCTGGCAGCCCCTGCTGCTCGGGGCGGGTTTGTAGTGGAGTGAGAACAGCACAGCTGGGCCACGTCAGAAGGTCCCAGGGTGCCTAACGCAGCAGCTGTGTGTCGGGTTGCAGGCCTGGGAACACACAGCCTGTTACCTGAGTAGGTGTCTGGCTCACACCGCTGGCAGGAGGTAGCACCCTTGCTGGAGTAGGAGTTGGCTGGGCACAGCTGGCAGAAGGAAGATCCCGAGGTGGCGGCGTAGGTGCCCGCTTTGCAGGGGAAGCATTCCGAAGTGAAGGCCACCCCTGGGGCAGGAGGGAAGGACACCAATTCAGCTTGGACTGTGGCTGGTGGGGAGTGGCTGGTGCGATCGTGCAGTGGGTGAGCGCGTACCTGTGATGCCAACGTTCCGCACCAGCACGGGTTTGGGGACCTGGGACCACACGGAGAAGGCCGTGGTTCTCCAGTACAGCACGTTGTTACCGCGACTCAGTTCCACCTACGAGATTAAACAAAACCCCCTGGGGGTAGGTCAAATCCTGGCAGGAAATGGGACGTTGCTTTGCAGAGTCCAAAGAGGCACTGGCTGACACAGAAATGGGGTGATACCCAGTGGTTAGAGCAGGGACCCAGTTCTGATCTCACTTGGTTTCAGACCGGTGCAGCTCCACCAAGTGCAGGCACTCCCGACTTATAGCAGCGTGGGCAGGGACAGAATCAGAGTCTAGCAGTCCTGCACTCAGCAACAGATCATCTGTCGTCCTGGGCCTTCGAACCAGCTGTGCTGACAGAGGGAGTGCTGGCTGGGACACCGGGGATATCCCCTGTGGCCACCATTTTCTAAGTGAACAGTCACTCTGGGGCACTGAGTGTGACCCCAGCAGCTATTGGTTGGATTTTAACTGATCACCCCCAGTGATGGGGAGGAGGGACCTTTGCCACTCCTCCAGCAGCCCTGGGACACAGGGTTAGCTCATTGGCTGTGAGTGCAGATGTGGGTCTCCACAGCCTGCCAGCCATGCCCCCAGCTGCGCCACGCTGTGTGGGGAGATGGAGGATCTTGCAGTTGCCTCCTACTTACGTTGTGGGACTCCCATCCCTTCTCCGTGGTTCTCATCCACCGGGACTCCTCCACGGTCGGCTGGCACTGATCATTCTGAACCTACGGCACATGGAACTTGGGCTGAGGATGCAGTTTTGGCAGGTCAGTTCTCAGAGGCATGCTGCTGGGTTCTTAGTGCAGTTTCTCACCCCACTGACTGTTTTTGAAAGGACCCTTCCACTGCCATCCCAGTCCCCTGCCACAGGGCAAAGCCATCAAACTGGGCTCTGTGAGATGGGTAACGTACACAAGCCCTAGAGCATCACACGAAGGACGGACATCAACTGTAGGGACCACCCACAGAGGCTACATGTCCCAGCATGCAGTGCTCCACCCAGCAGCTTGAGATGGAGCACTGCATGCTGGGACCTGGAGTGTTTGTTTATTAACCTGGAGAACAGCCCAGCCACACTTTGGCCATCCTGCCCTCCGGGTCAGTGCAAGCAGGCGGCACTCCCAGCAGTTGGGCACCAAGAGAATCCTGCGGGCAACCTTGAACCACCTCCTGCCGAGCCAGAGGGATGGGCAGGGACCCCTCAATGCACGTTTCCTCTTGGGGCTGTGACAGCAGCTGGACTGTCCCCCGCTAGTGGCATCTGAGCCACGTGAGAGGTCAGGAGCCTGCCCCAGCCATGGCTAACACAGCTGGGTCAGGTAGCTCAGGCAGCAGAGCAGGGGTGGGCAAAGTTTTTGGCCCGAGGGCCACATCGGCGACTAGAAATTGTATGGCAGGCTGTGAATGCTCACAAAATTGGGGTTGGGGTGCGGGAGGGGTTGAGGGCTCTGGTTGGGGGTGCAGGCTCTGGGGTGGGGCTAGGGATGAGGAGTTTGGGGTGCAAGAGGGTGCTCTGGGCTGGGATTGAGGGGTTTGGAGAGCAGGGGGGTTCAGGGCTGGGGTAGGGTGTTGGGGAGAGGCTCAGGGGATGCAGGCTCCGAGTGGCACTTGCCTCAAGCGGCTCCCAGAAGCAGTGGCATGTCCCTTCTCCGGCCCCTACATGGAGGCACAGCCAGGCAGCTCTGCACGCTGCCCCGCCCGCAGTCACCACCCCTGCAGCTCCCATTGGAACGCGTAGGAGCCGGAGCGGGGCCATGCAGTGGCTTCTGGGAGCTGCATGGTGCGGCTCGCGGGCCAGCTTAGTTTGCCCACCCCTGCAGTAGAGGCTCACGTGTTTAGGTCCCAGGTTCAATCCCTCCTGACCCTCCCAGGGTGTGCATCAGACCAGCCCTTGGAGACTGATACGGGAACGTGTCCCGGAGAACTCCAACGAGGAGCAGCAATCCAAGGAGACGTACAAAGAACTCAAAGACGATGCTGCTGTCCGGGTAGATGTACTCGAAGGAGACAGTGCCAGACTGCTTCAGGTTGACAGCGTACATCAGGGTGGCTGTGCACTCGTCTGTGTTGGAGGCAACGTAGTCTCCCAGGGGCACCCAGGTTGAGCTGGAACAGCGAGAACAGCACGGCAGTGAGCAGAGCACCGAGGCCAGACGCTGCTCAGGGAAGGGAGAACTACAAGCACAAAGTGAGGAACAGCATCGCTCACCGGGGGGGAGGAGCGACAAGGCCCCGGGGTGAGACATTCCCAGCCTGCCCCATGGAGCACACAGGCCAGACTGTGCTCTCAGTCAGGTCAGTGCAGTCACTGGCATCACCAGGGATTTGCAGATGTGCTCAGAACGGCATAGCTGACTAGAAAGGCCCCGCCCTGAGCACTGTGATCACTGCACCTTCTCTTAGCGCATCTTCTTCGCTAGCATGTCACATGGCAGGAAAGCAGCATGCTCAGTGACCTTCCTTCCTGCCCCACCGCTGGTCGCTGCTCTGAGCCGAACAGACCGATCCGGCCCTATTGGGAAGAAAGGGGACGAGGCTCTGCAGAGCTGCATCTGCTCTGAGTGTGCCCGGAAGTGGGATGAATAATTAAAGTGACGCTAGAAGTAGGTTACATTTGCAAGTTGCATAAACGCTCTCGCTAGTGCCATGTCGCAGTCTTCCAGGGAGAGTGACTCATGAAAAGCCTGTTTTCGATTGAAGCCTTCGATCTGAGCCTTCTCGGCGCGGGAAGTGATCAAAGGACAGGAGAGAAACGAAGTTGTGCGGGACGGCAGACTGCGAGTGGTGCGAACTCAGCAGCAGGAAGGAGACCTAAAACCTGCCTGAGCCCTGTCTACATTCAGAGTTGCCCTGGTTTAACTAACGGCATGTTACTGAACTCTTAATTAGATTTAAACCAGGCTTAAGTAAATTCTTTGCCAAATTAAGCTAAATCAATGTAAACCTGGCTTAAATTAGCAGTAATGCAACTGAATATAGACAAGGCCTTAGTTTCCTCCAGCAGCTGCAGTTAGCGATAGTGCCCTCCTTCACCTCCAAAACAGCTGGGTAGGTTGCTGTGGGCTGTTGAACAGCTGCCATGTACCACCCCATAGGTGGCTGCAGTTCAGTGATGGAAGAACCAATACCTGTGCATCTATCCACCCTGTCGCTGGTAAAGCCCTCGGCAGGCTTTCGGAGGCCAGAGGCTATCGCATTCACACTAACAAATGATAATCAGCTACTAGGGCTGGTTGCAGTGACAGGTGCCTTACAATACAGACGCTGTTTCTGATCTAGCGCAGAAAGATAACACCAGGGATGATTTAAAATGGCCGTCCCTGCATCCAGGCAGGTGCTGCTGGACCCTCCCTGGTTAGAGGGCCGGGGCTGACGTGCCTGCAAGAGTGCCAGGCTTTCTATGCAACTCTGAAGATGGGAGGAGTGGAAGTGGGGGAGGGGCAAAAGGCAGGTCCTAGAAGGATCCTCAGCCTGGATCAGACCAGGCACCATCTAGCCCAGACTAGGCGCCATCTAGCCCAGTCTGGCGCTAACAGCACCAGCTGCTGCAGAGGAAGGGGCGAGAATCTCAGTGAGTACCGATGGAATATTGCTCAGAGCCAAGACAGTCTTTGGCCGGCTCATGCTATGATGCTCCAAGGATTATAGCCCTTATCTCATTAACACTTTAGTCTAACTGTGGCTGTTCTTATCCAGAGATGCCTATTCCATTTTTTTGAATCCTACTGAGCTCTTGGCCTAACTAATATCATGTGACAGTGAGTTCCACAGGTTACGTATGCACTGGGCAAAAATTGAAGGAAAGGGGCAGTGCAGTGTTGAGCCTGCACAGCTCCAGGGGTGCAGCACACCTGGAGGGATGTTAAGAAAGGGTGAATCCATACTATCCGGGAAGACTTCCTGATGGTAGGAGGTCACCCAGGGTAAAAGATGGAAGCTCTATAGCTTGGGACATTCAACAGCAGGGTTAGAGAAACCCTGGGAAAGTGTACAGCAGGGAAGGGTCTTTCCGGATTGTGGGCTGGATGCTCTAACGGATCTGTAGCTCCCAACTCTGTCCACATATCTATTCAAGTGACATCATCATAGGACCTAATCACATCAGACATACCATCAGGGGCTCGTTCACCTGCACATCTACCAATGTGATATATGCCATCATGTGCCAGCAATGCCCCTCTGCCATGTACATTGGCCAAACCGGACAGTCTCTACGCAAAAGAATTAATGGACACAAATCTGACATCAGGAATCATAATACTCAAAAACCAGTGGGAGAACACTTTAACTTGTCTGGCCATTCAATGACAGACCTGCGGGTGGCTATCTTAGAACAGAAAAGCTTCAAAAACAGACTCCCAACGAGAGAGACTGCTGAGCTGGAATTGATATGCAAACTAGATACAATCAACTCAGGATTGAATAAGGACTGGGAATGGCTGAGCCATTACAAACATTGAATCTATCTTCCCTTGTAAGTATTCTCACACTTCTTATCAAACTGTCTGTACTGTGCTAGCTTGATTATCACTTCAAAAAAATTCTCTCTTACTTAATTGGCCTCTCAGAGTTGGTAAGACAATTCCCCTCTGTTCATGCTCTCTGTATGTGTATATACACATCTCCTCAATATATGTTCCACTCTATATGCATCCGAAGAAGTGGACAGTAGCCCACGAAAGCTTATGCTCTAATAAATTTGTTAGTCTCTAAGGTGCCACAAGTACTCCTGTTCTTTTTGCGGATACAGACTAACACGGCTGCTACTCTGAAACCTGACATGCCTCCTCGTGCAACAGGAGAAGCAGTTGGAACCTTTGTGCAACTTCATTAGAGAAGGGACCAGGCTTCCGGGTTGGCTACTCCCTGAACAGCACATCCGTGCTTCAGACACATGGGGGTGAACAGGGAGACCAGAGAGCCATGTGATGCAGGGTGGGAGTAGGTTGGCTGGTGCAGCTCGGCTGGTGCAGCTCAGGGCTGGAGGGTGACAGGGGTCCTGTTGCTTGGTGCCAGAGCCCAGCTAAACATTAGCGCTACATGTGAGGTGTGACGAAGCAGGGGCTTTTCTTGTTGTTTTCACTGGTTTGCTTGCAGAGGGCGTGGGACTCAGTTTCCCTGTGTGTTACTGGTTTAACAAGGTGGTGGGAGAGGGAGTTTGCTGTTACAGAGAGCCAGCGAACAATCTGGAGAATGGATACCCCAGCGACTGGTGACCTGGAGGCCCAGCTCAGGAGTCACAGCCAGTTCTGGCTAGTGGGAGGACAATGGGTTGCGGAGAGAGGACCCTGGTGACCTGACCAGCCGGTTCCAGCCAGAGGGGAAACAAAGGACAGATGAGAGGAGAGGCTGAGAGGAGAGGAGACCCAGGAAGACAAAGGACAGAGGCGGGACTTGGGGGATGGTGATATTGGATGCCCAGCTGGAAGGAGGGGGTTTCTGGGCTGGGAGGAGAGAGCAGCCAGAGTCCACCTGGAGGCTGGAGAGACCTAGATGTGCTGTGCTGAGGGAGGCCAGGTCTGAGGCCCGGAGAGTTTCCTGTGCTGGGTTCAGACGCTCAATAAACCCTCCTGTGTTACACTGGCTGAGAATCACTCCGGTCTAGAGATCAGGGTTGCATTGCTCCCTCTGGGTGTGGAGGCCCCAGGGGTCCAGAGCAAGTGGACTCCCTGAGGGGGCCCATGGCGAGAGACAGGCATGCTAAGGCTCGGAGAGGTATGATTCCAGGAGACCGAGGGGCCTACGGCTTAACCCCGAGACAGAGTGGACCCCGAGAAGGGCTGTCGCACTGAAGTGGGTTCCCCCCAGGGACCGTACAGAGCCTGGAGAGAGCACGAGTCCTGTGATCTGTGACATGGGGTCCTTCACGGTCCTCTGGACAGGCCTGTGCTGGATCAGCTGCGGGTGGGGAGACCCTCCACCGAACACGCAGTACTGACCTTGCCAGTTGGACATGGTGGCTGCTCCACTCTGCCCCACCATGGGAAAGACCTGGTCAGAGGGCACCAGTGGGGAGGGGAACTTGTGGCTACCACTAGCTTTGGCTGGGAGATTGGACCCCACTGCTCAGCTAGTGGATCTGCTCCACTGGCTGCTGCACTCGGTCCCGGGGAGAGGATGCTCCCCGCCCCTGGCAGCAGGGCAGAGGTCTCTGCACTGCTCTGGGCAAAGCGCTGTTCCAGCGGCAGTGGGTCGCAGGGGCAGGGGATCACAGCTCTGCCCCACGGCACATCCTATGGGGATGTCATGGGAACAACACCCGGTACAGCAGGCGCGCGAGGGCAGTCAACTAAAGGACGGGAGAGAGAGAAAGCAGCTGGCACAAGGCTCCACCTACCTAGCACAGAGCCGCCAACCAGGATAGCCCAGATCGGAGGGTCTGAGCAGTGTGGCAGGGCAGGCTGTCCCATTAGGGGCCAGTAGGCCTGGGGCCAACCAGCCCTGTTCAGTTAGCCCTGCCTGGTGTTATACTTAAAGTACTGCACAGGATCTTTTCAGGGGGAATAAGGCAAAACGCCACATTTATTAGTAATACATGTATTCATTAACACTGTATTATATGCATATAATATATTACACTTACACTCACACACACACACACACACACACAAACACACTCCGTCTTGTTGTTACCAATTAGTTGCTCCCCTTAACTTCACTGGCCAGGTGAGTTAGATGGGGGAGGGGGTGGAGCCGGGCTTCTGCCGATCCGGATCGATGCTCCCATGTTGACAAGACGAGACCCGGGGTCCTCTGCAAGACACCTTACTTTTATAGCAGCTTCCCTCTCATGCAAATCTATACCAGACACAGAGTTTGCCAACCTCGGTTCGAATCCGAGTCACGGCACCAACAATGTAGATAAATCTCTGATAATTTTCATATGACTTTACATTGTGCCTCTTCATATAACCTTGTGGTGGGTCTACCCACGTGTGACATCTGTTTTCATGGGACTTTGTATCAAAGCCTCATTTAGAAACTTTGCATTGCCCTTGGTATAATATTATAGCCCCTAAGGATAGAATAAGATAGAAGAAAAAATTCTGTTTGCTAGCAGTAGAACAAGAGCTCTTCCCCCCCCCCCCTTAATCAATTGCCCTGTTGAATAAATGAGGTGTGGATGAGCAAGGCATGGAAGGCAGCACCTCCAGACAGCCTCAACTGTTGGAGAGGGGCTGGGAGCCAGACCCAAGGACAATAAAACGTGTCAAGTGGGCTCATTAAAGACAAGCAGACATACTGACGGCCTAGGGGGTTAGAAGCAAGCACCTTCTTTTGGAAACACCCTCTTTGCAGCATTGGGACAACACTCAAAAAAAAAGCAGCACAAAGGACCAATGAACACAAACACAGAGTTTGAATCTGGTATAGATTTGCATAAGAGAAAAGCTGCTATAAAAGTGAGGTGTCTTGCAGAGGACCCCGGGTCTCGTCTTGTCAACATGGGAGCATCGATCCGGATCGGCAGAAGCCCGGCTCCACCCCCTCCCCCATCTAACTCACCTGGCCAGTGAAGTTAAGGGGAGCAACTAATTGGTAACAACAAGACGGAGTGTGTTTGTGTGTGTGTGTGTGAGTGTAAGTGTAATATATTATATGCATATAATACAGTGTTAATGAATACATGTATTACTAATAAATGTGGCGTTTTGCCTTATTCCCCCTAAAAAGATCCTGTGCAGTACTTTAAGTACAACACTGGGCTGTAACAGGCTGTGAGGCAGCCTGAGAAGGGAGGGCTAATCGGGTCAGAGGACAGCCTGAAACACCTGGCCCCGTGAAAGGCCGGAGAACTCAGTTGGGAGCCCCATGTAACCTTGCAAGACTGAACAAGGTGGGCGCCGGGCCTGGCAGTGCTGCAGGACTCAGGCTGGAGCAGACTCCTGAGATGGCTCGCGGGAGTGGTGTTCATACCGCTGCCCTGCTGGCTACCTACCCCACCTGCAGGGAAGGGCCTGGCCTAACAGGGCAGAAAGAGGCGGGGAACCGAGGATGAAGAGAAAAATTAAAGCAATCCTTTTAGCCCCAAATGCCCCCTTGGGATCTGGACGGCAGAGTCTCCCCCAGTGCCAAGGGCCCAGTGAGCACAGCAGCAGGCAGCCTGCATGCAGAGGGACTTCCGTGGAGAAGCAGCTCACGCACAGAGCGTTCCATCCCCATCGGCACTTGGACGCTCTGACTCTATCGCATGCCTGCCTCTGCCGCCGTCACGCTAACATGAGCCCTAACAACTAGGGCTGCCGTCAAATCGTGCCACTGGAGTCTCGCTGCTGTTCTGGGGCAGCGTTAGGGTCAGGTTCAGACTATGCCATGCCCTGGAGTCTCAAAACAGAGCCGCTGAGTCAATCCCCAGTTCCCTTTGGCTCAGGTTCACTCCCTCATGTGCTACTGCTCATGTACAAAACTGATCTGCTTTTCCCTGCTGTTCAGCAATAACTGGATGCACAAAATGTCTAACACCTAAAGATCTGTTGGGCATAAAATACCAACCCAAATCAGAGCCATGAATAGTCCAGTGCATTCAACCCCACTTCTAAACCACTCACAGTGATTTAGATATAGGATGTAATAATAATTACATCACACACTTATGGTGACACAATTATTGGGGCCAAATTCCCTCACCCTGGTGTGACTCAGAAGTAACCTCACTGGGCCTGATTCCCCTCACTCCCCGGTGTAAATCAGGAGTAACGTCACTGTCAATGGAAAGTACGTAGCTACGTAGGGCACCAGGAAATTTGGTGCCCTGCGTAGCTCTGTGCTGCTCCAGCCCCTTCCCTGCTTTTTCCCCATGGCCCCTGCTCCACCCCAGCCCCAGCCCCGCCCCCACTCTCCTGAGGACTGCAGCAGGGCTGGGCTGGCACTCGGCAGCAGCGGGAAGTGCAGCGGCCCAACCCCAGCCGCTGGTGAGTGCTGGGGGGTGGTTCCCCCTGCCCCCAAGCCAGCACCGCCCCCACATGCGGAGGCCTGGGGCCAGCCTCCCCCTCCCCCACACAGGTCTGGGGCTGCGTAGGGCCCCAGAATAGCTAGGGATGGCCCTGTGTGAGACTGGGCAAGTGAGAGCAGAACCACACTGATTTGTCCAATTATGGCATAAACCTGGTTGTCAGGGGCCGGTGGCCTGCAGCTCACACTGACTGCAGCCAGAGGGTGGGGGATCAGCACTCCTGGAAGCCAGGCTCTCCTGCACAAAAGGCCAAGGATGCTGGCTGCAGCCCGGGGCTCCATTCAAGGCGGCCGTGCCCTGGGGTGCAGCAACAACCAACTCACGTGGTGCAGTTCTCCATGGACTCCGAGACGCTGCTGTCGCTCTCCAGGTTGGTTGCAATGCTGGCGAAGCCGTGGGGCAGCTCGTCCCACTCGTCGAAGCGGATGCCAGTGCCCAGGGAATACCTGCCCTCGGCACACGGCTTGCACGACTGGTCCTTCATGTCGAGGAACTGCCCCGCTTTGCAGGAGAAAGCTGTAACACAGAACCCCAGAGAGAGAGCTCAAAGAGAGGTGGACACGGACCGGGGTTTAGCCAACGATCCCCAGCATTTGTATTGCATCTGGAGTGCCAGGATCATAGACTCCAGCGCGGGGCTATAGTGTGATTTGTTATCCCCATTTTACGGGCTGTACGTCTGACTGAACTGATACGCAGATCACTTTAAAAACAACGAGGAGTCCGGTGGCACCTTAAAGACCAACAGATTTATTTGGGCATAAGCTTTCAAGGGTAAAAACCCACTTCTTCAGATGCAACTTTAAAGCTCACTTTAAAGGGCTCCCCTGCTGCAGTCCTGTCTTCCTAGTTTCCCCCAGGAATGGAAGAGAAGCTGAGTCTTGGCTAATGAATGCCCGGTGCTATCTGCAGACAGGTTCTGTTGGTCCCTTTCAGAGAACTGTGCCATTCCGTAGCTTATGAAACACTGTCTTTTCTCTGGAGCCTCTATTACAATAATCACTGGATAGAAAAATACTCAACAAACCCCAGATATACAGGATCTGAATCTGCTCTTGCTCACACTGGTGCTACCTCAGTTTAGCTACACTGACCTCATTGGAGTTACTCCTGATTTACACTGGGGTCAGAGGGGAATGGGGCCTCAGGAGGTTACTCCTAATTTACATGAGGAGAATCAGGCCTAATATTTGCTGGCCTGCTGCTCGGGAAGCGAGTGGCAAAGCTCCCCCCAGTTTCACAGGGAGCAAGAGCAGGCCTGTACCCTTTAATAGCCTGGTGGGGACGTTTCGGAAGCCAGTGGCACAGATGAGATGTGACAAGTGCAGCCTCCCCCAGTCACCGCCTGCACAGGGAGCACAGGGCAGCTGGGGCAGGCCAGTAGCTTACAGCATTCTGTGCCCTTGATGGGGTCTGGCAGGCCCGTGCAGAGTCCTGGGGTGTGCGGCACGGCCACCCTCCACCGCGAGCCGAGGCTGTCACAAGCCGTGTATTCGTAGTGGTATTCAGACTGGAAGAGAAAGCACAGAGGTGAGCTAGAGCGAGACCCGCACAGCACCGGCCGTGTGCACTGGGAGCGCTACGGGCCTGACTCCTCCTGCTGGACCCACCCCTGTGCCAGGCTGATTCCAGGCGCACCGTGTAACACAGGCGCGCTGCCCTGACATTACTAGAGTTACTTCCAGTTACACTGGTGTAGCTGAGATCAGAATCGGGCCGATGGAGTCTCACCATCACGGCGTCAGAATCTGGCCCAACACGCACATGAGGACGGACTTTCACACCCCACCCCCACCTGGCTGTAGCTGGGGACCACCTGCCAAGAGGAGCTTCATCAGTTTTCCATCGCCATCATGCTGGCAGGGGTCAGTGAGCAGACCAGGGCCGGTTCCTAACCTGCCCCAGTGGCTGCAATGGAGCTATTCCCAGTGTACACCAGGCCCTTGGGACAGATTTCCCCAGGAACCTAGGGGCCTGAAGATGCAGACAGACACAGTGGGATTTCACAGCCCCTAGGAGAGTCGACTTTCCATGGAAGTTGGGGCCTAACCTGCTCAGGTGCTTTTGCAAAACCACTAGGTTCCACCTGCCTCTTTAGATGTCAGGCTGGTGAGTGCCTGGGCACACGTGGAACCATGGGCCCCACTCTCCTCCCACTTACATCATGAGGCCTGTGGAGTTACCATGGGGAAGAGAGAAGAACTGAGCCTAACACCCACCCTCTGCAACAATGCTGCCCAATAATGTTCATCTCCAGCTGTTACCACTTCTCTGAGCCGCTGGACAGAAGAGCCCACAGAATTCCTATCAGTCTTTCCACGTGAGAGCTAGTTGTTCCTGGCCCACATGGTCACCAGTTAAGTTTATCCATGTTTTTGGTCTACCCAGGGCCATAACGTCAGGCCCCCTTCCTTGTCCTTCCATGACAAGGGCATGTGTTAATTACACCATTGTTGATTGTACCCAAGTCTGATCCCCGATTATCTATGCCTGCTTTGTTCCTGTTGTGACCAGGCACGTGCCACCAGCAGGATCACGTGCTGAACAAGGCCTGTGTTTTCAGGGGCTGAGTCGGGACAGAGAAGGTCTCATATTCACACTCCTCTAGTTCCTCTCACCCGGGCAGAAATCGGGGAAGCTACAGGCCCAGGCTGTAGAGAGGCGTCACAGCAGTGACAGAGCACAGGACGCTGCAGGGGAACAATTGCAGCTGAAGGAGGATAAGCACAAGGGACCCAATGTTCGGGGGACCCCACGGTTGAGGTTCACAGATGCCAGCCCAGCTCTTCTGTGGACCACGCCCGAGGTCTCCCAGCAGGCCAGTGCAGAGCCGGGAATAGACTCCAGCTCTCCTGAGCCCCAGTTTGGTGCCTTCCCCTCTCAGAAAGGAGTCAGTTGATACTCCCGTTCCCCTAGCCCTGGCTGCATGGGCTGCAAGACTGCTCCGGTCACATGGCCCTTCCTCCATGGCCGGGAGGGGCTCCTTGCTGGTAGCCTGACTGTAGTAAGATGGGACTCGAGTAAGAAGGGCCTGGGCCTAACACAGTGTTGATGTAACTGTGGGTGTAAGTTACACAGCAGGTGTAAGCCAGAGGACGTCAGGTGGAGCTGCCTACACTCTCCTCCTGCATCTTACACTCTCCTCTGAGTTATTTTTCCTCCCTCTGCCCTCGGCACAGGGACGTGATGCTCCTTTAGTGCACACACTGGATGGCAAATCGGTGTAAGAGGTGCTCATTTACCACCCACTTCCTCTTCGGGCAGGACTCCCTCCAGCCCGTCTGCGCACCCTCGCTGCAATCAGTGTGCCAATAAAGCCAAGAGGTGAATTTGGCCCCTCTGACCAACATGCTCCCTACACGTAAGCAGCTGAAGAAAGGTTGCTCGAGCTGGCCGTTCTGTTCAGCCTTGCAGGGGAGATTTGAGGTTTGTTTGTTGTTTCTTTATGTTGTATAAAAAAGGGTTGTAGAAGTCTGCCCCCACTGCTTGTTTTTTTTTTTTTTGTTTTTTTTTTTATAAACATTTGCAGTTCAGGGCTTGCCTACCCCAAAGTCTCTTTTGGCTACTGGAGAAGAGCAGGGGTCATGCTATTGCAAAACTGTGGAAGGGGAAACCGATTCACACAGTTGAGAAGCAATTTATATCCAGATTCTTTAAAGCTTTATTTTCAAACCCATCTAAGCCTCGCGCGCCCGACAGACCCTGGGAGAAAAGGGGTCCTTGGGAACGATTCAGAACTCGGAGGCTGACAACGCTCCCATCTCCAAGATCCCGCCAACAGGGCTTCTGGCAAAGCCAGGGAAGAGCAGAATTGACGTGCCTGATGTCTGTCTATGGTACTTAGCTGGCCCCCAGTACCGCAGGGTCTGAGTGCCTCAGTCGTTACATCAGCACAGCCGCCCTGCGAGGCGGGGCCATGCTGTGAGCCCCAGCATGCAGATGGGAAGCTCAGGCCCGGAGGGTCCATCTACACTGCAGCTGGGAGGAAGCCTGGCTGCTCAGGTGCACAGAGAGGAACCAGCCCACTGGAGACAGCAGCTGGGAAGCTGCTGCGCCGGCAGAGATGCAGGCTGGCACCCAAGCTCGGCTCCAGGGGCTCGCTCCCCACTGCAGTGTAGCCATACCCAGGGCCATGCCCAGTTACACTGGAGTCTCTAGGGGAGCAGGGACCTGAACCCAGGTCTCCAAAGTGACAGGCTAACTTGACCACCCCTCCTCTCCTTGCTTCTGACACCCCCCTTCCCTCTTCAGTGCATGCTGGGGCATGAGACAGGCCATGTGCACACTGAACCCCTCCATGCCCCAGGGGCGCCACCTGCAGGATCACACATGGACAGACATGATCGTACGTTCAAGGCCCCTCGGCTGTGTGACATTTATGAGTTTAATATAATATCTCACTGAAAGATGATCGGGCCAGAAGGAGTTAATTAGCTCACAGACTGACCTGACACATGGCCGAACTTTAGAGACTTGTTAGGAAGATATGTAAATGAATAGAGCTTTGAAATGCAAGTCTATATTGTTAGATATAGAAGGATAGATGTTTGCTCAGGTCTTGTGATATAAGCAAACAAGTCTTGTCTATTGCTATAGCTTTGATTCAAAGATCAAAAAAGGAATATTAACATTTAGGAAGATACCCGAGTGAAATAGTATTATTGTCTACATGTCTCTTTGAAGATTGTGATAACCTGTATCTGAACTGTTAACAGATAAATTACCCTGTGCTAATTGCCAGGATGTTTGGGAGAAGGAGAGTTAAGCCTATTGTTTCTCAGGCCAAACGGCTGCTGGAAATGTATAAGAACCCTGGGACACGATCCTTCTTCATCTCAGATCTGCTTTGGGTTTCAAGAGGGGGAAATCCTAGGCCATAAAGATTGAGATCCCCAGTCACTGAGTGGAGTCACCCTGAATATGCAACCGACGAAGTGGGCATTCACCCACGAAAGCTTATGCTCCAACACATCTGTTAGTCTTAAAGGTGCCACCCTGAATATGGACATTGGACGATAATCTATGGACTATTTCTAAAAGGACTTTTGGCAACTACAAGCTCACCTCTGCTATGTATCTGAACCTCAAGAATTGAATTCAAGTCTGTATGTATATTGATCTTTTAACCAACACCCTCTCTTTTCTTTTATAATACATTTTAGTTTAGTTAACAAGAATTGACTATAGCATATATTTTGGGTAAGATCCAAGTTATAATTGGACCTGGGTATGTGGCTGATCCTTTGGGGTTGGAAGAACCTCTCTTTTATATGATGAGATAAGATTTTCAGTAATCATCATCATATCTGACGTGTGTCTGGATGGAGGCCTGAGGCTGGGTACTTTAAGGGAACTGCGTTGTTTGGACTTCTGAGTAACCTGTATGATACTATAGAAGCTGTTTTGTGCTGGCTTGGTAAATCTAAATATTGGAATAACCACCAGCTTCTGGGGTTTGTCTGCCCCCTTTTGTTTGCAGTTCACCCTAATTGAGTGACCTCAGCTGGCTCCAACAGGCAGCATCGTCACAGGCTGTGACCAGCCCCATGTGTTACACACCCTCTTCCACACTGGGAAAACTCGCCTCTAACCCCTACGGAGCAAGCAGAGTAAGTCACCGCGGCCGTGCTAGACGGGCAAAGCACCACTGGCCATGTGTCATGCTGGGATTAACTGGGTGGCTCGTCACGCTCAAAGCAAAGTGCCCCACACCACATGAATGTGGCTTGGAGCAGCCCGCCACAAAGGTCCCTGAGACACAGCCTGCCTCACTGCGTGCAGGTTCTCTGACATTGGCAGGGGCTGGCGGAAACAAGCCCCACCTATTAGGATCCACTTACTGTCGAGTGATATCAGCTCGATGGGCTCGCTGGAGCAAGCTGTCCCAATGATAGCGCTGGCAGAGAAATTGCCCGCACCCTTTCCCTGGAAGCACTGGTGTGAAAGGAGACAATGCTTTCTAAAGGACCGGCAGCAAAGCTGAAGTATGACAGGGCTGCACAGAGAGGGTCTGATCCTGATCCCACTCGCCCCCATGGGAATCAGGAGTAAATCCATTACACTCAACAGAATTACAGCTATTAAAAAATAAACCCGTTGAGAGCGCAGGATCAGGCCCATTAATTTGACTGGCGAGTCTGTCTGGGTTAAGACCACAGGCTGGCTTAGTACAGTGTTACCTAACCTCTGGCAGCCAAGGCTCAGTGTGAGAAGCCAGTGGTGGGTCCCTTTCCAAGCCCCACCCCCAACCCTGGCGACAGGGAGGAGAGGCCTCGGATAGGGCCAGAATTTTCAGAGCACCCACAATCTGGGCTGGCCTTTCAGAAGAGCCCAGCGGGTGGGGTGTTGACTGACCCCTTTTTAAAAATCAGCCCTTATTTGGGTACTACATGGGAGCTGAGCTTTACTGTACGTCTGCCCCCATTGGGATGCTGAGCTTTTGGGAATCTGGCCCAATGCATTTCATCATGAAGACGCATTGCAAGGGTGCCACCACCCCTTCCCCAGGCTCAGCACCGATGGGGAGAGCCTGAACCAAGAACCTTGCTAGATACGAACCTGCTAGTCTGCAAGTTCTGGCTGTGCTTGTTTCACCAACCCTCCCCCCGGGGGCTCTGCAGCAGAAGGCTGTTTACGGACCAAGCATCGGGTGCTTGGCTACCTGACTGCACGGAGAACTTCAACCTCAGACAGCTGCCGTCATGTCACAGCCAGACAATGCTGCTTGGGCTACACTCAGGGCCGGCTCCAGGCACCAGCGCAGCAAGCAAGTGCTTGGGGCGGCCAACGGAAAGGGGCGGCACGAATTGCCGCTAAAGAATGAAGCAGCAGCAGAGCTGATCACAGCTTTTTCCCCCCTCCCCCCCCACTGCTTGGGGTGGCAAAAATGCTGGAGCCAGCCCTGACTATGCCGCCAACCTAACCTGTACGAGCCCCTTGCTGAGAGGGCGTCCATAGCCAGAGTCATCCGACCGAAGCCACGCAACTGAGCTGTGCTATCCAGGAGCCAGAGAGATGGGCCAAGGCTTCTCCAGATACCTCTACCAGAGAAGATGTGGGCTGAATACTGAGCTTTGTCAATGCAGGGGCAGGATGATGGGTATAGAGGTCTCCCATACACTGTGATCCTTGTAAGCTGGTAGCACCCGGAGCCCCACTCAGGGACTAGGAGCCCATTGTTTCATACATTCAGCTTCATTTAGAGTCCAGGGCCAGAAGAGACCATTGTGCTCACCCAGTCTGACCTCCTGCATGACACAGGCCAGGGAACTTCCCCCAATCATTCCTAGAGCAGAACTTTGAGAAAAACAGCCCATCGTGATTTACAAATGGTCAGTGATGGAGAATCCCCCACAATCTTCGGTAAATTGCTCCAGTGGTTAATTACCCTCCCTGTTAAGAATTTACATCTTATTTCCAGTCTGAATTTGTCTAACTTCAACTTCTAGCCATTGGATCATGTTATCTCTCTCTCTGATAGACTGAATAGCCCATTATTAAATATGCAGATACGTACAGACTGATCACATCACCCCTTAACCGTCTCTTCATTAAGCTAAATAGACTGAGCTCCTTTAGTCTATCACAGTGGTCCCCAACCTTTTTCGTCTAGCAGGCACCGGACGACGAGCCACCGAGGACGTCAAGCAGCCGCTGAAATGCTGCCGAGAAGCGGCAACGTCAACAGGCATCGCCGCCGAAATGCCGCTGAGAAGCAGCGTCATCAAGAGGCGTTGCCGTCAAAATGCCGCCTAAAATCAGCGGCATTTCAGCGGCGACGCCTCTTGATGCTGCTGCTTCTCAGCGGCATTTCGGCGGATGCTTGCCTGCTGGCCAGTATGCGGGCGCACATAGATGCCCGCGGGCACCGCGTTGGGGACCACTGGTCTATCACTATAAGGCACATTTTCTAATCCTTTAGTCGTTCGCATGGCGCTTCTCTGAATCCTCTCCAGTTTATCCACAGTTCAAGAAGGATGTGGGCACCAGAACTGGACACCATATTCCAGCACCGATCACACCAGGGCCAGATGTAAAGGTAAAAGAACCTCTCTGCTCCTACTCGAGATTCCCCGGTTTATGCATCTCAGGACGGCATTAGCTCTTTTGGCCAATACGTCGCATTGGGAGCTCATGTTCAGCGAATTATCCACCACAACCCCCAAATCTTTTTCAGACTTCCTGCTCCATGGGATAGAGTCCCCAATCATGTACATGTGGCCTGCATTCTTTGTTCCTAGATGGATACATTTACATTTAACCCTATTAAAAACACATATTGTTGGCTTGTGCCCAGATCACTCTATCAGTGACCTGTCTTCTTTACTATGTACCACTTTCCTCAGTTTTGTGTCATCTGCAAACTTTAGCAGCGAAGATTGTGTGTTTTCCTCGAGGTCATTGATCAAAACATTACGTAGCGTAGGGCTCTTGTGCTCGGCGCTGTACACTCACAGAACAAGACAAGGGTCCCTACCCCAATCAGCATAAGACAAGACAAGACAAAACAGGCAGATACAGCCAGCCAACTCCTGGAGGAGCACACAGAAACACGGGAATCACTTATACTGGTCCTAACGGTCTCACTGCTGCCATGTGCCTCCCCCGCATCAGTTTGTTGTATCCGCCGGTCTCTCCTCTTGGACTTCAATTGTAAGATCAATTGGGGCAGGGGGTCTGTCTCTTTCCTGTGGGTTTGGACAACAGGCCTGTCACATTACTGCTGCCCACATAATCCAAGCCCCTCAGGCCGGGGTTTTGCTGGTCCCAGGCAGGGCTGGACAGAGCCCTGCGTTTCTGAGCCTTATAAACTTTAATGTAAAAAAACCCAGCAACATTTCAAGTAGCCTTCGGTTTCACATACAGTTTAATTTAAACCATGGACTCCAGTTTAGTTTGACAGCATTCCAAAGCCTGAGGGGGAGGGTTGCATGAACTTAGCGAGCAGCCAGGCCAGCGCTCCCTGCCTTATGAAAGCGGCGTGTTTATCTTGGCGGGACCCGGGGGTTAGTGTGACAATGAACGTCGTTCATTAAACAGGTTCCTAGGTAAACCCGGATGCAGAGTTCTGCCTAAGGAAGCAGGAGCAATTAAGAGACATTCACACCAGATGTTTCATAAGCTGAACTGGTGCCCGCAGTGTTTACTCATCTCATCACACACAAACCACAGCAGGCGGACTGGCTGCCTCAGGAGATTGCTAATGGCTCCTCAGGCTTTCGGCAGCTCAGCTGACTGCCTGGGGAAGAGCGTCATGCCGGGGTAGAGGAGGGGTCTGTCAGCATGTCAGACTCCTAGGACACAGACTCTGTGTGTGACTGCACAAGTGCCTTCCCCTTTCTACGCCTCAGGTTTCCCACCTGTGAAATGGACATAATGACTCTCCCTTCTGTTCTCCAGAGTCCTTATACTGTCTGAGCACCTCCCACCAGTCCTGTCTCCTAATGCACTGGTGCCTGTCCTTTGGCTAGTTGTGAGGCTCAATTCTAATTAGCAAGGTCCTTGGGTGAAAGGTGCTATAGGAGGGGTAGTGAGTACCAGGGCATTACCCTTTCCTTGCTCATCTGAAGCCCAGCTGCCTACAGAGCCTCAGGCTCATCTCCTCACACGGCCTTGGATCTGCACACGGAGCTCAGATGTGAGAAGAGAGAAAACAAATTAACTTTTTTCCTAGATGCCAGAGTAAAGCAGCTCTCACGTGCTGGGACAGGAGTGCAGGGCTCCCCTGACAACCCCCCCCTCCTCCTGCCTGCCTGACTTCAGAAGAGCCACAGGAACCTTCTGACCAGCCTCACCTTATCTTTGATCCGTTCAATACAGCCATATGGAAGAACATCTGTTACTGGGGCTTACGTTTCCCCACCACAAGCTACCTTGAAAGCCGATATCCAGAGCAGGGAGGGATATTTACCTACGAGTTAAAGCAATATTTAAGACCAGTAAGACCAGCTGGAACATTTAATTTTCAGAAGTGGTAGGCAAGCAGCCAGAGGATTTAGCAACGTAAGGGCCCAAGCCTGCTGGGTTCGATTTCCCCGCTGACCTCACAATAGGTGAACAGAATTCAATCCTTAAGAATGAGGATGTTGAAAACTTGCCCCTTAATGTTTTATGAGCATCTGGGTGAATTGACCTAAGTCACTGATTTTAATCATGATTTAAATCAGCAAGCAGGAAACCTTAATTTAAATAATTGATTTTAATCATGTTTTGCATTTGTACTTCAGTTATTTTCCTAAAGAATGGCTGATTCACACTGATTGGTAACCATTAAAATATGTACATTTGCAACTAAAAACATTTACACGAAAATTTGGTGCTTCTTTTTGCTAACCAGGAGGTTAGACTATATCTATACACATTGATTTAAGCTTTATATAGTTTTATATTCATTCAGATTCTTAATTTTTACATTTTTGTTATATGAGAAGAACAGCCATACAAAGGTCCATCAAGCCCAGTATTCTGTCTTCCGACAATGGCCAATGCCAAGTGCCCCAAAGGGAATGAACAGAACAAGGTATTTATTGAACGATCCATCCCCTATCATCCATTCCCAGCTTCTGGCAAACAGAGGCTAGGGACACCATCCCTACCCATCCTGGAGAATAGCCACTGATAGACCTATCCTCCATGAATTTACCTAGTTCTTTTTTGAACCCTGTTATAATCTTGGCCTTCACAACATCCTCTGGCAAGGAGTTCCACAGGTTGACTGTGTGTTGTGTGAAGAAATACTTCTTTTGTTTGTTTTAAACCTGCTGCCTATTAATTTCATTTGGTGACCCCCTAGTTCTTGTGCTATGCGTAAATAACACTTCCTCATTTACTTTCTCCACACCAGTCATGATGTTATAGACCTCTATCATATCCCCCATTAGTCATAACTTTTCCAAGCTGAAAAGTCCTAGTCTTATTAATCTCTTCTCATATAGAAGCTGTTCAATACCCCTAATCATTTTTGTTGTGCTCTTCTGAACCTTTTCAAATTCCAATATATATTTTTTGAGGTTGGGTGACCACATCTGCACACAATATTCAAGATGTGGGCATACCATGGATTTATACAGAGGCAATATATTTTCCTTCTTAATTATGCCCAATATTCGGTTAGCTTTTTTGACTGTCGCTGCACACTGAGTGGATGTTTTCAGAGAACTATTCACAATGACTCCAAGATCTCTCTCTTGAATGGTAACAGCTAATTTAGACCCCATCATTTTGCATGTATAGTTGGGATTATGTTTTCCAATGCGCATTACCTTGCATTTATCAACACTGAATTTCATCTGCCACTTTGTCACTCAGGTTTTGTGAGATCCCTTTGTAGCTATTCGCAGTCTGCTTTGCACTTAACTATCTTCAGTAGTTTTGTATCATCTGCAAATTTGGCCACCTCACTGTTTACCCTTTTCCAGATCATTTATGAATATGTTGAATAGAACTGAGCCCAGTACAGCCCACTAGGGGACACCACTATTTACCGCTCTCCATTCTGAAAACTGACCATTTATTCCTACCCTTTGTTTCCTATCTTTTAACCAGTTACCCATCCATGATAGGACCTTCCCTCTTATCCCATGACAGCTTACTTTGCTTAAGAGCCTTTGGTGAGGGAACTTGTCAAAGGCTGTCTGAAAAACTAAGTACACTATATCCACTGGATTCCCTTGGTCCACATGCTTGTTGACCCCCCTAGATTGGTGAGGCATGATTTCCCTTTACAAGAACCGTGTTGACTCTTCCTCAACAAATCATGTTTATCTATGTGTCTGACAATTCTGTTCTTTACTATAGTTTCAACCAGTTTGCCTGGTACTGAAGTGAGGCTTACCGGCCTGTAATTGCCAGGATCACCTTTGGAGCCCTTTTTAAAAAGGGACATCACATTAGCAATCCTCCAGTCATCCGGTACAGAAGCTGATTTAAATGATAGGTTACAAACCACAGTTAGTAGTCCTGCAATTTCACATTTGAGTTCCTTCAGAAATCTTCTATGATTCTATGAAGAGTAAGACTGCTCAAACCAGGACCAACCCCAACTAAATCAGTCCAGCCAGGGCTTTGTCAAGCCAGGCCTTTAAAACCTCTAAGGATGGAGATTCCACCACCTCCCTAGGTAACGCATTCCAGTGCTTCACCACCCTCCTAGTGAAATAGTTTTTTCTAATATCCAACACAGACCTCCCACACTGCAACTTGAGACCATTGCTCCTTGTTCTGTTATCTGCCACCACTAAGAACAGCTGAGCTCCATCCTCTTTGGAACCCCCCCTTCAGGTAGTTGAAGGCTGCTATCAAATCCCCCCCTCACTCTTCTCTTCTGCAGATTAAACAATCCCAGTTTCGTCAGCCTCTCCTCATAAGTCATGTGCTCCAGCCCCCTAATAATTTTCGTTGCCCTTCGCTGGACTCTCTCCAATTTGTCCACATCTCTTCTGTAGTGGGGGGACCAAAACTGGACACAGTACTCTGGGTGTGGCCTCATCAGTGCCAAAAAGAGGGGAATAATCACTTTCCTCGATCTGCTGGAAATGCTTCTACTAATGTACCCCAATATGCATTCTTGGGTGAATACCATCTGGTCCTGGTGATTTACTACTGTTTAGTTTATCAATTTGTTCCAAAACCACCTCTAATGACACCTCAATCTGGGACAGTTCCTCAGATCTGTCACCTAAAAAGAATGGCTCAGGTTAGGGAATCTCCCTCGCATCCTCAACCATGAAGATGGATGCAAAGAATTCATTTAGTTTCTCCACAATGGCCTTATCCTTGAATGCTTCTTTAGCACCTCAATCGTCCAGTGGCCCCACTGGTTGTTTAGCAGGCTTCCTGCTTCAGATGTACTTAATTTTTTCTATTACTTTTTGAGTCTTTGGCTAGCTGTTCTTCAAATCCTTTTTTGGCCTTCCCAATTATATTTTTACATGTCATTTACCAGAGTTTATGCTCCTTTTTATTTTCCTCACTAGGATTTAACTTCCACTTTTTAAAGTATGCTTTTTTGCCTCTCACTGCTTCTTTTACTTTGTTGTTTAGCCACAGTGACACTTTTTTGGTTCTCTTACTGTGTTTTTTAATTTGGGGAATACATTTAAGTTGAGTGTCTATTATGGTGTCTTTATAAAGTTTCCTTGCAGCTTGCAGGGATTTCACTATAGTCACTGTACCTTTTAATTTCTGTTTAACTAACCTCCTCATTTTTGGGTAGTTCCCCTTTCTGAAATTAAATGCTACTGTGATGGGGCTGCAGTGGTGTTTTCTCCACCACAGGTATGTTAAATTATAATGCATTTCTTATTTATTAGATACTTTTTTTTTTTTCCACTTCTGATGTGTCAAGCTGCATTTGAATGGAAATTGGAATTTAATTAAAAAAAAAAGCACAAAAAGAGCATTATGTGCAATGGTCTATGACTAAGACTCTATATTAATAAACAAAACCAGCATTTTAAAACTGTTAGTTAAATTTAACTACCTTGGGTACAGCAGCTTCCTTTTTTACTTATTTTTGCATTTGAAATGATTTATTAAACAAAGTATATTCTGTACTCAGTGAATTGAAGTGATTGTTTCTGGTCACCATGTCCTTCAAGATGTTTGAACCTGTAGATCTCTTCCCCATACACCTTGTTTTTACTCAGATTGGAAATGAAAAACAAGCTTGCCGGCTTTTTCAACTCCCAATCGCTTTCTCAATTTTGAATGACCTAGTTATTGTACTGAACTAGTTGAATAAACTGAAATGAGAAAAATATTCTCTGCACCTGCAGAAGAGGCTACTGCCATCAAAAGCTGGTTTGGTGCTTCAACAAACTCTGGTTCCAGATGTCTAGCCAGTGATTGCCACCAGTTAAATAGTCTGACTTTAAAACTTTGGCAAACACCTGCTGCTTGAATATTATTTTAAATTCAATGTTAATGAATTACAGTAAACTTAAGGGTTAACAGTTAGTTTATTTTTAAAAAGAAAATATGTATTTGATTTCAACTAAAAAAATCCAGTTTTTATTTTATTTAACAAAACCATTGATCTTTCTGCACCCTGACAAGCATTCGCTTCAAAGCTCCGCGGAGCAGGGCCCATCGTTTGTTCTATGTTTGTACAGCACCACACACAACGAGGCTCTGGGCCAGGCCTAGGGCCCTTGGGTGCTACTACAATACAACTCTCATAAATAAATGAGAGAAGGAGATTTGTAAGCAAGGCCAGAGATGCAGAGATAACAGACATAACTGCTATCGTTTCAGGATTTTTTTATCTGATAAAAAGGACATACAAATGGTTTTTTAATAAAAATAAGCTCATGGCCTTCCCTCTGTCCCGGCCAAGTGAAAGTGGATTCTGAGCATGTAAGGAGGAACGCTAATGCCGTTTTTCCTGTTTTCTGCCTCTCTCTCTCTCACTCTCTCTCAGCTTGGATACCAGGCTGGTCAACTCCATTTTTTGTTTCTACTCAGTTTCACTCGGGGCTTCCCCTGAACCAGCACCAGGTTGGATTCATATTTTTAATCTATTTAGGTTTCTAGCAGAAAGGAAAGAGCATCTTTCCAAGGCTCTCCTCTCCATTGCCCTGTACCTCATTTCAGAGATACCACAGGGGAATGCATGGAGTAAAAACACAAGTGTTTCCATTGCTGTAGGTAGCTGGATGTTTGTTCCCATCCACCCGCCACCCAAATCACAGAGGGCGGCTTCCTCCAGACCCTGGGGGTGCACAATCCCCTGCTCTGCCCCAGGCCCCGCCCCACCTCTTCCCACCCAGTTCTGCCCCCTCCCCTGAGCGCACCCCATCCCTGCTCCTTTCCCTCTCCCCCCAACCACCTCCTGCACGCAGCAGAACAGCTGATTGTGGCAGACAGGAGGCACTGGGGGAGGGAGGGAGGAGCTGACTGCTGGTGGGTGCTAAGCACCCACTAATTTTTTTCCATGGGTGCTCCAGCCCTGGCAGAGATGGTGCCAATGATCCAAATCCTGTGTAGTCAGGGCAGAATCTGTCCAACACATGGGTGGGACACAGAGCAGTAGCCTAGGCTGAAACAGCAACTCTGGCTGCTCTGCTCCCCATATGGGTGGTTGAGACCACTGGAGCTACACGAGGACAAGTCCACTAGCACAGTGGTTCTCAACCAGGGGTACGTGCACTCCCAGGGGTACACAAAGGCATAGGCGCCAACTCTGTGCCCCCACCCCCTCCCCCGAGCACACAGCGTCCCCACTCCTCCCCCCAGCGCTTCCTGCCCGCCGCTTAACAGCTGTTTGGCGGCACTTAGGATTTTCCGGGAGGGAGGGGGAGGAGGCGGTAAAGAAGTGGGACAGGGTAGTGACTTGGGGGAAGGGGGTGGAATTGGGGCAGGGCAAGGGTGGTGGAGGACCAGGGGGTCGAGCACCCATGGGCAGAGAGGAAGTCGGCACCTATGCACAAAGGTCTTCCAGGGTACATCAGATATTTGCCTAGTTTTACATAAAAAGCACTAGCAAAGTCAGTACAGATGAAAGTTTCATATAGACAATGCCTTGTTTATACTGCTCTATATACTGTACACAGAAATGTAAGTACAAGATTTAGATTCCAATTGATTAATTTTATTATACGGTAAAAAAGAGAAAGGAAGCGCCCCATTGTTCAGTAAGAGTGTGCTGGGACATTTTTATGTCTGATTTTGTAGCCACATTGTTTTTAAGGGAGGAGAAACTTGGGTTACGAAGACAAATCAGACTCCTGACCGGGGTATGCAGACTGGAAACGTTGAAAGCCACTGCTCCAGCACATCCAGAGGCTGCCTCCCATTTAGGGCTGTGTGGAGCTGCCCTCTGTAGGAGGCAGGGGCTGGGGGGAGGAGAAAGCAGCTGTGTGGCTGCTTCCCCTGCATCCTCACCCCCAAACTCCAGGTAAGGGGACCATGCACACCAAGGTGAATCTCACCCACATGCTTTTCTAGAACATTGTTTCCCCCCCACACTTTCAGTTCCAGTTTCCCCAGCTCAGGGGTTAGCTCCCCAGAATGCACAGAGGCCTCCCTACCATGGGGAATTGGACTGAAGGGCCAGTCCCCAAGATGGCGAGCAGATCCCAATCCCGGGGGGCAGGTGGTGTCCAGGCCCCCCTGCAGCACCTGCTGCATCAGGGACCTCTGGACACTGATGTCATCTGCTGTAGGTATTGACGTGACACCCCCACACACACACTGCAGCCGAACATATCACTCTGTAATGCATTTACCTGGGCACAACCCTGGCAGGCAGGGCACTGCTGTTATCCCCCTTGCACTGACAGGAACCTGACCTCAGCTCTCCCAAGTCCACACCCAGCTCCCTAGCCACTGGGCCAGCTGCTTTTTACAGGTTATTGTTACTGCCCCCATTCTCTGCTCCAAACCCCTCTCATGCACTCCCTGCCCCCTCCTGCATTAGTCCCTTTAGCTAATCTTCCCTCAGCAAAACCCACTCCCAAAACTATAATCAAGCCAACAGTGGCAGCACTAGCTTGCCCTTTGCAATCACCACGCTGACCCCTCTGCTAGGGGGTTCCATTGCTCCTCCCACCTGGGCCTGTCAGGGACCCTCTTACTCCAACATCTGGTCAGTGCTCAGCACAATGGGGTCCCCAGCCGCTACCAGGGGAAACAAACCCTACCCCCCATAACTGCATGGTACAACACACATGATTTGAATGGGCTTGAGCCCCCATTGCTAGGGAACGGGCTTCTGCAGTTCCTGATGTGATGTTAAGAGACCCGTTTTAACACTGCATTAATAGGGCTTTGGGCTTGGGTTTTTTTGTACATTACTTTTTTATTATAAGAAGTGGGGGCAGGTAAGGGACTCAAAAAATTTAGAACAGCTCCAGAAAAACATTTCTATTAAATATGGTGTAGCTGAGGTTTCAAAATTGTTCCCAGATTGGTGCAAAAAGTGTCTTTTGAAACATTCAGTGTTCAGATTTGCAGAAACAAACCTTTGATGTTTCACAACAACTCATAGCTGGAGGGGAAAAGAAAAAGCAAGAGAAAAATCTTTCACATTAAGTCAGCCTGATGTGCCGTAGAGATTTCTGAAATCTCTTGATCTCTGTCGCAGCGCACCTAGGACCAAACTGTTATGGCAAGGCACAGATTTTCCTTTTGAGCAGCGTATGCCAGTGGATCAGAGAAGAAACACACTGACCAAACTGCAGTTACCACTGACTTAAGGCCAGAAGGGATCATTCAGTCTGGCCTCCTGCAGAGAATGGGCCAGAGAACCTCACCCAGCAATTCCTGCATCCAGCCTCTGCCTTGTGGTTGAGCTAGTGCTTTTTTTTTTTTAATATAGAATATAATTTAATTAAAAATATGACATCCAACTCAATGTAAAGTCACCAAGTGACTAAATCCACTGAGTTCCAACAGTTAATTAGATTTACAGTCAAAAATGTGCCGTATTTCTGGCCTGACCTTTGCAACCTAAAGTGACATACACACTATGCTATACTGTTTCTTCTATCCAAATGCTTATATGGCCCCGGAATATCCACGTGTCTCAAATATTACTGAGTTTGTCCTCAGTGCCCCTGCCAGTCAGAGAAAAACAGCCCGAGTGTGAATCTGGGCTCATGGGAATGCTTAGCCCTGATGGTTCATGAAACACTGGCCCAGAAACTCCCTCTGACTAGCTGAATCATTGCTAGGCCAACTATTGAATAAGAGGAAGCCTTGACTATTGGCTAATTTGGGGATTGGTTCTGCTTTGAGCAGGGGGTTGGATCAGATGACCTCCTGAGATCCCTTCCAACCCTGATATTCTATGATTCTAAAGTCCAGGACAAGGAGTCAGGGGTCCACCAATGGCTCTGCCCCCTGCTGAGCACAGAGCCTTCAGCAATTCAGGGCTAAGATTTCAAGTGCAACCACTGAATTTGAGGCCTCAGTTTTGGGGAGCCCAGCAGCAGATGCCTGGGACTTTATTTTCAGAAGGTGCCAAGTGTCCACCTGAAGCCAATGGGGTGGTGGGTGCCCAACACGTCAGATCAGGCCCCAGCATCTTACACAGGGATCCAAAAACTGAGGCATCCGGGGGGGGAGGGAGGGGGGAAATCAGTGGCCACTTTTGAAAGTTTGGACTTTAACTTCCCCATGCCCTAGCTTGCCCACCTGCAGCACAAGGCTGATGGCCTGCCTGCTTCCCAAAGGGGTGCGGAGCCTGAAGTCACACTGGGAGGGTGTTTGAAAATTAAAGGCTAGGAGCTCAGTGTCATTTCCAGTCCCTGCCACACTGCTCTGAAAACGGGACCAGGCTTGGGCCCGGACAGCTCCCTTTCCCACAACCAGGGCCCTTGGGATATTACCGCATGTCCTGGAAACGATCCTGCTGCTCACACATGCTGTGCTGCAGGCACCTGAGATGAGACTGACACCTGCTGCTGCAGGCGGAATGTGCCACGTCTTATTTGGCTCATGTTAAAGCAGCCCTGCTCCTTTGTGACGACTGGTCCCGCAGGAAAGGGTACGGCCTCCGCACGGCTGGCGAGCCAGCTCTGCAGAGGGTGAGCTATTGATAATTATTACTCATCCATCATGTGCATTAGAGCAATGCCTAGGTGCCCACCTCCTGGCTTAGGGCCCCATGATGCTAGACTCCAGAGGCCTAACACGGATGACAGTCCCTGCCCCAGTGAGCTTACACTTCAGATGATCTATTGTTCCTGCCATCAAATACAGACTAGCTGCAATCACGGCTGGGATCGCCTCCCTTGTCATGCCAATTCCGTGAGAGGGCTCAGAAGAGGGTGAGATGGACACACCAGAGGGTGTCACACGTGCTGTGGTAACTACCCACTAGGGCAGGCTATGGGTGAAAGCAAAGCCTTGCTTGGAGGGGCTAGAATCTGCCCACTACTCATCCCTCGTCTAGTCCATCTTCCGAGATCTCCTTCATCCTCAGTAAATAGCTCCCATGCTTCTCTGCTGCGGAGACCTTTCCCAAGCCGAAGCAGAGTGTTCACCTTGTTCATGTCAGTTTCAGGCTTCTCCCCACAGGGCTGTGAAGAAAAGCTGTGAAGACGTACAAGAACTGGAAAAGCACTGAGGCACTGCTCTGCCTGCAGACTCAGGCAGCGAGCCTGGCACCTGGCAAAGCTGGCTCCGTTGGGAAGTTTGTCTTCACAGGTCTAGTGGCTCAAATCTTTGTCCAGATTAGACAGCAGTTGACGACGCCTGCCTGGGACAGAGCCCTGCACACTTCACCAAGTGGCATTTTCAGACCTGGAAAGGCTGGTTTTAGAGCGCAGGGACCATGAGTGAGCAGATCCCACCCTGCTCTCCTCCCCAGCCCAGGGAGCAGAGAGGTGCGGGAGCAGCTGGTATGGCTGAGTGCCAGGCTAGCTGATGTTGAGCTGTTCAGCTATGCAGACGTGTCTAATGAGCTGGGGTGGTTTATGAGCCACAAGATGCTGAATCTGCTCTATGCAAAAGCACCAGCTGAGTGATGTATAAACCACATTCATCCGGGCTTTAGAGAGCTGCTATGCCTAGGGTCCCAGGGATCACACCTCCTCTGGACACGGGGCACCACGCTGCCGGCTCCCCCACTGTGCACGTGTCTGGCACGCCCAGCTGGGGCAGGCTCTGTGCTCTCTGAACACCAGGGTAGCGGGCCTTGCAGCGAGATAAGACCAGGGGGAGCCTCTTAATCCCCCCCCCCGTCCCCGCACCTGTAAGGGGGCTGGGTGTAACGTGACCCTGCTGCTGCCAACTCCTTGTGGCAGGGTCCAGGTGGTCCCATGGCCACTAAAGGGCCACGCTCTATAGGTGAACAAACCCCGCCCCAGGGAGGGGGGTATACTGATATCCATCCTTCAGGATGTACAGCCCCCATCTCCCCACAAGTTGCCACCCCACTCCCAGTCCCCTTGCCGCAGGCAGCACACCTCATCCCCGCCAGCCAGTCTCTGAACAGCCCTGCTACTCTGTTTGTGCCAAGAGTCCCTGCCCCACAGCTGCTGTTGCCTTCATGAGCCACCCTCCCCCTTCCAATTCCAGCAGGAAGGGGGCAGGGAGCAGCACCTGGTGGCAGGGGAAGGTGGGGCAGAGAAAGAAGGTCGATCAGCCCCAGGTTTGCCCAGATTGCCTGCTGAGGCAAATGTTAGCTCCCTGGCCCAGAGCCCACAGAAGCCTCCTCTACAAGCTGCAAAGCTGGCCTTTCCCAGGGGAGCAAAACACTTCAGAACCTGCCCGTGTGGGAAGGGTTAATGGCATCTGCTGTATGTAGCTGAGCAAACACGCAGGGAGCCTGGGACGTGCCAAGTGGGAGAGCTCACTGCTCACACTCACCCTCCTGGAGCAAACACCCTCCCTGCAATGGAGGGACCAGTGGGGCAGACGGACACTTTCACACCAGCTGCAGAGCAGAACAATTCTCTGGAGTCAAAGTCCAAACTCTGCATGGACCAGCCCTGCCCCCACATTCCCAACGGAACCCCCACCCGACGCCCACTTCCCAGCATACAGCGCAATTCCCCCAGGGGCCCATCTAACCTGAGCACTGCAGCACAGGGGTGGGCAAACTATGGCCGGTGGGCTGCGTCTAGCCTTTTAGACCTTTTAATCCGGCCCTCGAGCTCCCGCAGGTGAGCAGGGTCGGGGCTTGCCCTGCTCCACACAGCTCCCAGGAAGCAGCGGCATGTCCCCCCTTCAGTTCCTATGTGTTGGGGCAGCCAGGGGACTTTGTACGCTGCCCCCGCTCCAAGTGCTGGCTCTACAGCTCCCATTGGCCAGGAACTGCGGCCAATGGGAGCTGCAGGGGCAGCACCTGCGTATGGGGCAGTGCGCATAGGAGCTGGAGGGTGGACATGCTGCTGCTTCCGGGAGCTGCTTGAGGTAAGCGCCGCCCAGAGCCTGCACCTCTGACCTCCTGTGCCCAAACCCCCTGCCCCAGCCTTGATCCACCTTCTGCCCTCCGAACCCCTCGGTGCCAGCCTCGAGCACCCTCCTGCACCACAAACCCCTCATCCCCGCCCCCCCCCCACAGAGCTCCCCCTACCCCGCATCCCATCACCCTGCCCCAACCTAGAGCTCCCTCCCTGACTCCAAACCCCTCAGCCCCAGCCTGGAGCCCCCTACCCTCCACCCCAACCCAGCCCGGAGCCCCCTCCTGCACCCTGAACCCCTAATTTCTGGCCCCACCCAGAACCCACACCCCCAGCCCAGAGCCCAAACCCCCTCCCATAGCCCAACCCCCTGCCTCAGCCTGGACCCCCTTCCATACTCCCAACCCTTTTGCTCCACCTGCAGACCCCTCCCGCACCCCAAACCCCTAATTTCTGACCCCACCCCAGAGCCTGCACCCTCAGCTGGAGCCCTCTCCCCCTCCCACATCCCAACCCCTAATTCCATGAGCATTCATCACCTGCCATACACTTTCCATACCCAGGTGTGGCTCTCTGGCCAAAAAGTTTGCCCACCCCTGCTGTAGCATCTGAGCCCCACAACTGTTACTGCATTACATGCTGTGGGGCGGGGCAGGGCACAGCTTGGGACTGAGGCCTTTAGCCTGTCCTGCATACATGCCTAGGCTCTTGAATTCGGGGGCTGTAACAGGGAGCCAGTGTAGGAAGGTCCATCCAGACTGGAAGTTACCCTGCCAGCTCCAGGGCAGAGGTGCCCAAGGTCACAGGAAGAGTCTGTGGCAGAGCAGTGAAACAAAGCCCAGGCTGGCCCTGAGCACTCCTCTCACTCCCTCAGACAGGCAGAATCCTGCACCGCCCCATGGATCAATGTTAGACAAGCTCATTCTTTGTACAGAGTCCAGTACATCCTCTGCCTAGGAGATAGACAAGCAGCTACCCAACACCAAGGAAACTCACCTGCACCACTCGCGCAGTCCCACTGGGCCTGCTGAGTGCTGGAATCCAGCATCAGGAAGGAGCCTTGTGCCAACACAACAGCCCCAGCCAGCAGAGACAGCATGCTCAGCCCCCAGGACAGGGCTCAGCAGCCACCTAGGCCTGCTCTCCCTGAGGTAAAATGGGGGGTTTTCAACCCACGCCAGCACCCCCCTGGAGACAGGCAGTTGTGCTTAACACAAGTTAACTGGCAGGCAGTTCTGCAGAAAAGGACCTGGGGATTACAGTGGATGAGAAGCTGGATATGAGTCAGCAGTGTGCCCTTGTTGCCAAGAAGGCTAACGGCATATTGGGCTGCATTAGTAGAAGCATTGACAGCAGATCGAGGGACGTGATTATTCCCCTCTATTCAGCACTGGTGAGGCCTCATCTGGAGTATTGCGTCCAGTTTTGGGCCCCAGACTACAGAAAGGATGTGGACAAATTGGAGACAGTCCGGCGGAGGGCAATGAAAATGATCAGGGGGCTGGGGCACATGACTTAAAAGGAGAGGCGGAGGGAACTGGGATTATTTAGTCTGCAGAAGAGAAGAGTGAGGGGGGTTTGATAGCTGCTTTCAACTACCTGAAGGGGGGTTCCAAAGAGGATGGAGCTCAGCTTCTCTCAGTGGTGGCAGATGACAGAACACGGAGCAATGGTCCCAAGTTGCAGTGTGGAAGGTCTAGGTTGGATATTAGGAAAAACTGTTTTACTAGGAGGATGGTGAAGCACTGGAATGGGTTACCTAGGGAGGTGGTGGAATCTCCTTCCTTAGAGGTATTTAAGGTCAGGCTTGACGAAGCCCTGACTGGGATGATTTAGTTGGGGATTGGTCCTGCTTTGAACAGGGGATTGGACTAGATAACCTCCTGAGGTCCCTTCCAACCCTGATAGACTATGATTCCACATACAAACCTTCTCCTAGCACAGACAGTTGCTGAAGGCACCTGGCCCCCCAGCCCTCTTCTCACTCCGAGGCAGAGCCATGACATCAGTGGGTCATTCGTGACTCGCACCAGGGTCGGGGGGGAGGGGAGGGAGATCAGGCCCTCCAAGGTATGAAGGCAGCAGGCTCCTGGCCCCAACAGACCTTCAGGGAGCTTCCTTGCAGACAGGCTCTGAATATTGGAACCAGGCACGTAGAAAGCTCCAGGTGCTGGGGCCCAGTCTGGTCTGGATTGCAGGGGGCAGATGGACCAGGAACTGCCCAAGGCAGGCCAAGTGGGTACATGAAACACCAGGAAGAATTCAGGCCCACTCTCGCTCCCACTCAAGTCATGGGCAACTCTGCCATCAAGGCACTGGGCCAGAATTGGGCCCTTTGCCAGTTACACTGGCTGGAGTTGACTGTGCCGGCTGGATTTGTGTCTTTTCAACAGCAGCAGGGCTCCCAAGGGCCCATCCCGCCCCACCGTGGTCAGAGCACATGGGATCAGGCCCTACGGGCGTGATAAAGCCACAGATGACCCCCCCCACCACCACACACACACACACACACACACACCCCGATGCCCACAATGGAGATGGGCAGCATGGAATAAAACCTCCCTCCATCAAGCGAGTTCAGCTGGATACCCTCCCTAGGTTCCGTGATGAGAGTTAACGGGGTGTGTGCGCACACATGCATGTCCCCATACGCAGCAGCCAGGCCAATCACAGTCCCCTTGCCCCCCGTCTCCCACTCAGGGCAAGGGGCGAGATATGTCAAAGGGCACGTGACACCAGCAGAGTGTTCCAGAAGTGGAGGAAGGAATACATAAAGTGATGCGCCTTGCTAGCCTGTTTTAAAGGGACAGCGCACATCTCACCAAGCTATTCCTTTTGAGACCTACATTGAGAACAGATGGTGAGCTGGGAGACAGGACAATATAACTCCAGAATCTAATCAAGAGGCAATTCAGTTTTGAAGGGGGATCAGCAGGCTGCACCGCAACTTCAGAGCAGGGGACAAATCCCTCCCAGGTTTCTTATGCAAAACCAGGTTGGAATAATACTTCAGCACAAGCAGAGCTAATTGATCCCAGGGCTGACCAATGCTTATAAACACTCAAGAAGCGGTGTTTGATTTACATAGGGTCTACAGCCCTGGAGCTGACCAGCCACATCAGTGCTGATACACCCGGGTGGTTCTGTTCAGACTGACAGTGAGGCGCTCCCAGGACTAGGGCAGCCCACTGTGCAGCCCGTGGGCCCTGCAATACAGAGAGCTGACCACAGGTCACAGCAGGCTACAGCCCCAGCTGGTGTTGGGAGATGGAACACTTTCAGGGGATGGATCACTTGGTGATTACCTGTTCTGGTCATTCCCTCTGGGCACCTGGCATTGGCTGCTGTCGACAGACAGGATACTGGGCTAGATGGACTTTTGGTCTGACCCAGTAGGGCTGTTCTTATGGGAGCCCCCACTCAGGCTAAGGTGGAGCACTGCATGCTGGGACCTGTCATCTCTGGAGGCAGCACCTAGGCTGCAGGACTCCCTTGCAATACAATCCAGGGCTTTGGAGCGGAGCCCAGAGCAGCTCCGGAGCAGTGGAGCTGCAGGTTTTTGCCTGGAACTGGAGTGGAGCCAGAGCACAGCTCCAAAGCCCTGATACAATCTGCTCCATTTTATGTCCTCAGGCTCCTGGTGAGTTGCTACTGCAGCCCCAGTTGAGTGCTGCTAGGGTGACCAATGCGAGCATGGCACCATGCTTGGCAGAGCTAAGGAAACTGGCTCCATACAGGACAGGGTTGATGCCTGGCTCCTATGACAAGGGCTTCAACAAGCTTGTCAGGCTGCGAATCACCCTTATTCTGCAGCTGTACCCAGGATCCATCACGCAGCTCTTCATGTGGGAGGATCCAAGTCCACTGCACAATGTTAGTACTACCCACCATTCACAGGCCTTCCCATCTCTGGCACTAGCAGCAGATGCAGGATGGGAGCTGCCTTGATTTTCCCACAATGCACTGGTACAAACAAACATGGCAGGTGCTGACAGGTGTATTGGGAAAAGGTTGGCTGCAAATGTGTCTGATGAGTGCAGCAGTTACATGGCTCTGTCTGTACACAAATGCACCAGAAGCAGACCCAGTAACCAAGCAAACATCCCCTAGGACAGGGGTTCTCAAACTGGGGGGCGGGACTCCTCAGGGGGTCGCGAGCTGACAACCTCCAGTTCAAACCCCGCTTGTCTCCAGCATTTATTATAATGTGTTAAATATATTAAAAAGGGTGTTTCATTTATTGGGGGCGGGGGGAGTCGCACTCAGAGGCTTGCTATGTGAAAGGGGTCACCAGTAAAAAGAGTTTGAGACCCACTGCCCTAGGAAAAGAGCAGAGAGGAAGGATGGCTGAAGATCCAGGTTCAATTCCCTGCTCTGCCACCAACTCCCACTTAAGGTGTGCCTATGCTTAAATGCTGCAGCTGCATGTCAGCGTGGCGGCTCACCCCAGAAGGGCTCTCCCTGGGCAGCCAGGTCAATAGCAGAATCCTTCCGTTGACCTAGCGCTGCCTACACCAGGGTTAGGCTGGCATAGCACCCTCTCTCAGGGGGTGGATTTTTCACTCCCCTCAGAAATAGAGCGATGCTGATGTAAGTTTTCAGTGTAGACCAGCCTTCAGCAGGGGGGCTGAGAGCCATTGAACCAAACTGTAAACCCTGGGTATGATTGAAACCACTTCAAGCCAGGCAGTGCGACAGCACCTTCAGTTCCAGCACCTATGTGCTCTTGTGCTTTGATTCCCCATATGAATAATGGCAATCAGAGCACTTTTCTAGCTCACAGGGTTAATGGGGACCAGAGAAACACCTTTGCTGCTGAGCCAGTGATGACTAACATGTTTGCACACACAACAGCATGGGAGATACTGTTCTGCTGGGGTGTCCCCCTGGCTGTGATCAGAACTGTGCTCACTACAGCCGGATTTCAAATGAGACTGCTCTGAGAAGGGACATTACAAAGAGGGCATGGGCGAGGGGAGGGGCTCACAGCTCAGCCCCAGTCTGCTCCGCTGGCAAGGAATACGTTTTCCTTAACCACCAGCCCCTGTCTCAGCTGGAGCTCAGAGTCAAGCTGGGCTCTTTCCGGCACTCGCATCATCAACGCCACAGAGCCAACAATCAGGAATGCATAACGAACGCTGCTGCAGATGCCTGAGGAGGAGAGGGACCAGCTCACTCTCCCAGCTCTGCTAGCCCAGGGGGCTGACAGGATTAGAGAGGTGAAAGCTTGCAGTAATCACCAAGTCAGCAGCTCCCACTGACATCCTGAGAACAGACCAGCTGGGGAAGCAGGGGTTGCTTTTACGTGGCCTCTTTGCAGAGTGGAACCTGCAGATCCCTGCTGTCAGTCATTGCCAGCAGGGTTCTACCACCATTGCTCTAACCAGCAGACACAGGATTCTTTGGTCCAAGCCCACTGTAATCAGCTGGGCCTGTGTCCATTATAGGGGCTAGCTTGAGAGACGACTTCCTGGAAAGATTCTTTACATCATCCTGTTACCTAAGTGGCTAAAGCCCTCCAGCCATTCACCCCCAGCCATGGAACTAGTAGTCTCATTTCATGCTTTTAAACCTAGTACAGGTTGCAACTCATGCAGAATATAGGGTATAAAAACAGGGTCTGATCTAACTTAAATAGGAATGTGGAGGAACAAAACCATTGTAGAGGCAACACTGCCACAGCCTAGCAGCTACAGCCAGTGATTTCTACACAGCTCCTTGCCGTGTTGGACTGGAATAAGATCCATGCACCAAGCAGCTGGCCTCACCTGTGCTGAGGAGCTGTTCTGCAGCCCTTGTGTAGCAGAGGCTGCTGTGTTTGACATCAGGTGACATCCCATGGCTCCCCCAGCTGGCGCCTAATCGGCTGATGCGCTGTCAACATCTATACTCTCGGCTCCTCGAGGAAAGTCCCCTTCCTGCCAGTCACGCTCACTGCATTATTTTTAGAGCTCATTAAGCTTTACGGCACTGCAGCTTCAGCGTGTCATTGGCTGGGGGGGGGGGGGGGGGGGAGGGTTAGCTTAAGGAACAAAGGACTTCATTGACAATTCATTAAATCTACTGATTGCTACCTACAAATGATCAGGAGAGAGGGAGGCTGTCCTAAGCACTAGGGCAACCTCTGGTATTGACTGGACCACCTCCCACCTCCACGAGGTTAAAACTGAGCACCTCATCTTTCCTCCATGGCCATTACCTTGGATTCCTCCTTCTCCCCACACATCCACATCATCACCAAGCCTTGTGCTGTTTCATCCATGGCCACGCTGCTTGAGCTGAAGCAGGAATGTCTCTACCCAGTAGCAGTAGTAGACTCTTATCAAACAAGTCTGATGGCAAAGTGCAATACTGGCCCCCTGCCTTGATGACTACAACACCCTGCTCCTCTCTGGCCTCCCACGGCCACTCTCAGTCCCCTCCAGAACGCTGCTGCCAAACTGCCGTCCTTGCTTGTCAATTCAACACTGATCCCCCTTCCCAATGGAGTCCCTCTACTCCAGTCGTTCAGAGCAGGGATAAGCCAGCAGAAGCTTTGACTGAGGGCCATTTCTAGCCTAACAGCCCCTCAGATGTAGACGTACCTAAGTAACTTTGTGGATCTGGTCTCAAGACTGTAAGTGGGGATCAACCCTGGGATATTCAGGACTAAAACCACCGGCCTTGCCACTTGACCTACCGTAGTAACTCCTAACTGGTAGCAGTAGTAGGCTCTTATCCAGACAGTCCCCCAACCTGAAGCAAATACTCACCAGCAACTACACACCACAAAACAGAAACACTAACTCAAGAACCAACCCCGGTGCCAACTCTGTCCGCATATTTATTCAAGGGACACCATCATAGGACCTAACCACATCAGCCACACCATCAAGGGCTCGTTCACCTGCACATCTACCAATGTGATATATGCCATCATGTGCCAGCAATGCCCCTCTGCCATGTACATTGGCCAAACTGGACAATCTCTACGCAAAAGAATAAATGGACACAAATCAGACATCAAGAATTGTAACATTCAAAAATCCGTAGAAGAGCACTTCAATCTCCCTGGACACTCAATAACAGGCTTAAAAGTGGCCATTCTTCAACAACAAAACTTCAAAAACAGACTTCAATGAGAAACTGCAGAACTGGAATTAATTTGCAAACTTGACACATTAAATTAGGCCTGAATAAAGACTAGGAGTGGCTGGGTCACTACAAAAAATAAATTTTCCCTCGTTGATACTCACACCTTCTTGTCAACTGCTAGGAATGGGCCACATCCACCCTAATTGAATTGGCCTCGTTAGCACTGACCCCCCCCCCCCACTTGATAAGGCAACTCCCATCTTTTCATGTGCTGTATATTTATACCTGCCTACTGTATCCTCCACTCCATGCACCTGATGAAGTGGGTTATATCCCATGAAAGCTTATGCCCAAATAAATTTGTTAGTCTCTAAGGTGCCACAAGGACTCCTCATTTTTACTGATACAGACTAACACGGTTACCCCTCTGAAACCTCTTGTGGCTAGTCTCCATAGTGGATGACACATTACATACATTATGGTAGCACCTAAGAGCCCCAAATCATGCCCCAGACCTCATGGGGCTAGGCACTACGCGCACACAGAACAAATAGATGGTCAGCTCTATGGGACAGGGACTATCTAAACAGGTAATCTTAGCAAGCGTGCTGCACTGATTGCCCAAAAGCTCCCCTTACCCCATGTATCTAGAAGGTTTGGACAATTCCTTCCCTTAAATGGGTACATTTTGTGGAATAAGTGCCTGCAAATCAAATGACTGACAATGCCACTTGTCACATCAGCAGCCTTTGCCATAAAGCGTTACCATTTTGGGGGGGCAGAGATTTTTTCCTCTCAACCTGTCCAGAAAGGGTGGGTTTTTCCAATCACCTACTTGCCATCAGTATCATGCGCACACCCACAACCTGCCTTGCCAGCTGTGTCCTCTGCAGAGAGTGGTCTGTCTGCGACTCGGAAGCAGAAGGGTGAAAACACTAAAACGGCTTAATTAAAAAGTGGAAAGAAGCCGCTTTGCTGGCTGCATCAAAAGCACCAGCTTTCCTCCACAACCTCAGTTGAAAGAAACATGAGGAATTGCACTCTGACCTCAGTTACTCTACAATACCTCGCTGATGGGCATTATACTGCTGTGAATGCAGAGTGACTGATCAGAATACAGCCCCAAGTTCTCTTGAATTAAAAATGCTCCTCTGGAGAACTCAGATGAAAGACAGAATTTGCTCCAGTTAACCAACAGGACCGCAGAAGAGGAATAGATTTTTTTATTCTAAAGATTTAAAAATGTGTCTTTTAAAAACAATTTTTAAAAAAAACTGCACACATCCTCCACCCTCCTAATCCACTTGCCACTGTTTTTTCAGTGGTGTAGCCACTTCAAGCAAATATCACTACAACCCCAGAAGGCTTCATCAGCTTGAATTTGTATGCTGCAAATTTTATAACTCAAAATACATGCACCCTAATTCATCACTGGTGTAATTGTATTTAAGTCAGTGGAGTTGCACCAGGGACAGATCCAGGCCAAAGATGCAGCTCTGCTTTATTCAGATGAGTTCAATATAAAAATCTAACGGCAAAGCTGCTCATTCCAAACTCCAGGGTAGTAGAAGGCAAATATGACCTTTCTGCTGCCAGGACTTCAGCCATGTTGCTGGGGCCAGGAAAGGCCCGGGCTTCCCTGCACTTGGGTGTGTCAGAAGAAAACTAGATGTTGGCAAAAGTGGTGCCGAGGAAGCTGCCTGAACCCCTCAGTCTGGAAGGCAACCTGGTAGTGAGGTGGCTCCAGGATTTCTACCTATTCCTAGGAGCAAGAGGCATTGCAGAAAAATACAGGAGGGTGGGAACCCTCCCCACTGCGCTAAGAGATAAGCCCAGTGACAACAGGGAGCTGCCATACACGTTAGGGGAGCACTAAGGGTCTGTAACCCCATGCAAGAACATGGATACTCCGATGCTACAGCGTCAAGAGAGAGAAAACAAATTCTTGCCCTAGGAGAATGTTACTTGGGAAGGCAACTTTTCAACAAACCAGTTACCAGGCAAGACCTTTACATTACAGACTTACCAAAAGCTAAGTAATGTGAATTGGAACAGTTAGTTCTACCACACACAACTGTGTCTCTAATTAGTCTGTCGAGAACCGGATCAGAGCAAAGTTGTATTTTGAGAAATGGTGCAAAGAGCACGTATCTGCACAGCTAGTGAAAACTCATCACTGATGTGTCTGAAATACAACATGGAGGCCTGTTGGGGTCCAACATGGGGTTGAGCACACCAGGTGCTAGGTCATACATGATTAGCGATAGAACGACCCATTTGGCATGCAGCTCTGTATAACGGCAGACCCGCAGAAAGCGACTCCCTGGCGCAGCAGTTGAACAGCTGTCGCAGTGCAAATGACCAAATGGGTGCACAACTTGTCTGCAAGAGACACAAGGCACACCAAGTCTGAGGTGCTGCTTTACCGAACTCAGGGCGCTGGCAGAAACGTGGGGGCTACACAGAGTCTTCGTCACACAGAGAGAAAAGAAGAGTTGATGATGCACTAATACGGAGTGGTTCTTCAGGTCAGACCCAAAGAGCTCTGTGTAGCTCAAAAGCTTGACTCTTCCACCAACAGAAGTTGGTCCAAAAAAAAAAAAAAAAAAAAAAATTTATATCGCTTCACCCACCTTAGGGATTCATGGCCACGTGACATAGCTCAGCAAATCCAGCACTGATTTGTCATGAGCAAGTACTACTCCACTCAAACTGCTTACCCCAGTGCCGTTCTGCTCTGCCCTTCCACATCAACAAGGGAAAGGCTACCTGCACCAAAACTCCGACACTAAACAAAGACTCCGATCTCCATCTGGGCAAGCTCACCTGGGTGGGGAGCAGTCTTCTTTCAAGACCATCGCTTGAAGACATGGCACAGCTATGCCCAGATTGAAAAACAGAAATGCTAGCCATTGTAGAAGGACTGCAGGAGGTTTTGTGGATAGGTTAATGGGCAGAAACTGGTTGAGGTAGAAAGACCATAAACTGCTGGAAGCTGTATAACAGAAGACATTGGCAAGAAGACTTCAGCAAGGGATCAAGCACCGAAGTGTGAAATACAAGCCCAATAACGGGCTTCATGCAGTGCCCGTGCTTTCAGGAACATCTGTATACAGGGAAAACAAGGAAATGCAGCAGGAGTTTGAAGTAAATACGACTCAAGCACTACCCACTTGCCAGACAGAATCTGACAAGCAGAGACAGAGTGACCCAGCCTCACACCTGCTTGGGAGAATAACTGTAGATGGAGGGCCAAGAGAAAACACTTCTCAGGCACTCCAGCTAGAGGTGAGATTGCCACGTATGCCAATATTCAGTACAGAGGACACTGTGCTACGTCACCACAGCAGGAATCAGAAACAGCATAATCCACAGTGCCCATCTGGGGATTTGAAGGGTACGGACAGAGCCAGAGATGTGCTATGCTGTCTAGGCACGAATGCTGCCAGCAGAGACCAGGTACCAAGTGTGACATCTGCAATCAAGTGCCAGAGAACCACTGAGAACACGGGAGTCCTGACCATCCTTGGTCCAAGGGTGGCACAGCTCTAGCTGCATCGAACAGGAAAGACGACCTCTTATCACAGCCTGCTAGTCAGCTTTTCAAACTGACCTGTTTCGCAACACACCGAGTAGCAAGAGAACATACATTTTAAAGTACCAATAACAGCGCAAGATTAATGAGCTGCTCATATTGACAGTTCTCCAATACACCTGTTCCAGTACTGGTTGTCTAGCCCTTGTCAGACAGTCAAATGGGTTAGCAGAAGACAGTACAAAGAGCAAAGAACTTGGTAATATTAAAAGCTTCAGTAGGTTCAGGGACCCATCCGTAGCACTGTCAGGTGTCCCGGCACAGCTCGCCAGTTCACATACTCCTGGGCAGAAGGACAAAACCCTCAGTGCCCACCACTAAGGAGCTCCTTGGGCTACAGGCAATGAACCCTGGCACAGTTACAGGATAGCCGTATGCCAGGAAACTAGACCAGACGTAATACTGTTACAGGAGTGTCAAATGTCCCATCCCCCTTGCAAAAGAGAATCTGGCCAGCAGCCTGTCAAGCCCCATGGATCCCACCTCCCCCAGCCATAGGTCAGAGCCCCTCCGAGAGCCAGTCCTGAAGCAGGAACAGAAGAACCTGACTAAAAGCAATTGGGACCCTGTTTCTGTTCCTTGAGGACGTTCCGGATGCTGCTGATAGTTGTACACAATCACCAACCAGGAAATCACCCTGGGACAGACCCCCAAGTGGTGCAAGCTGGAGTCAGCAAAGCTATGCCCATTGATACCAGCAGATAATCTGGCCCATCAGCAGAAGCAAACAGGCACCAGAGGACATAACCATCTCAGTAGCCAAACGTGCCACTGAGGGAAGAAGTGCTCCAAGAACAAGCGGTTGTGGGCTCAGAAAGCCAATGAGATTCTGAAGACAGCTGCTTTAGACACATGTCCAGCAAACAGCAGACACATCATACCAGGTGATCTGCCCCAGCCTAGAGATCTCCATTGGTGTGTTATTAATTAGCTGCATTCGTTTACGACTGTTATATTTGGTGGGGTTTTTTTTTTTTTTTTTTGAATGAAATGCAAATAAAAGGGGGAAATGTTACAGCAGCCACTGCATCACCAGATCCTGACCTCTGCCATGTGACAGGAATATTACCCTAATAACCCTAACGTCCTCACATGACTAGAACTGGGAAGTCAAGAGCACTCTCTGACCATATGACAAGGATAAAGTTGTCAGAAGCATGAAAAAAATTCATTAGTACAATCTCATAATTTAAAAATATACCGATGTAATATGGCAAAAAGCATCCCTCTCTTCTGGTGAAAAATATAAATACACAGAGAACCTGATCTCAACTTCCACTTAAATCAGAAAAGCTTTGCTTCAGCCTTGCAATGGGAAAAGGATCAGATCCTGAGACAGCCAGTCTGAGCCCGTGCTGTAATGAAAGCAAGCCTCCAACGGCAAGCCTTCCACCGAGCATATAAAACCTAGTCATTTGTGAGCCTGCGCCGAATCCAAAATGTTCAGAAGGGCCTGAGGAGAAGGCACACAGCTAGGCACAGACACGGTAACATGTTTAGTAAAGGAGAATGTAAAGCCACAGACAAAAAGAGATGGTGACTAGCACAGAAATATACTCTACAATGGAGGAGTGAGAGCCCAATCCAAGTCCCCCTGGTCCATGGGGTCACTCCTTGGGAAACTCCTTCACCACCTGCCTGGGGTTTTGGTCTGGTTCTTGTCTCCATGAACACGGTCCCACTAAGTTCGAATCCCCCAGCAGGCTATTTTTAGGGACATGAGTAAACAGCATGTTTTGCTTCTGCCTTTAGCATTTTTAGTGGGCCGATTCCAGCAGCAGCGTCAGAGGGGCCGGAGAGCCCAAACTGGTAACTCTTTCGAATGATTTTGCAAGGCTATGTCAATTCTAGTGAGGCAGGGCAGCCCTGTGTGCCTCTCCCTCCCCCAAAAACATACAGGAACGAACCGTCAGGTGGGTCCACATAGTTTCTCATCCCATACCACATCTGGCACTCTGCCATGTAGGTATCCAGCCCAGCCTCACCGCTGTCTGTCAGGCCAGTGGGACCTACAGCCCCAACCCCCTATACAGGGAATGCAGCCCCTGTCCCCATATGAGGCATGCAATCACCTCCATAGCACCCCTTGTACTGAACAGGCAGCACCTCTCTCTCAGGCTCCCCTGCCCCTCCATATCCCCCTTATTGCATACAGGCCCCATTGTTACAGCCCCTTCCACTGTCCCATATAGACCCTCACCTTTGTCTCAATGCCACCCCATACAGGATATGGCCTCTAACCCTCAGCCTAGTTCCCTCTCTTCAGCCCCACATGGGGCACACAGCCCCTCATATGGGGCCTGCAGCTCTGTTGCCATAGCCCCCAAAGAAGATGCCTTGCTACCCAACCCTCTAGATCACTGCCCGGTCTAGGACAAGCAGACCCCGTCCACAAAGCCCCTCCTTCCTCACCTCTATAGCCCTGATCACCCCTTACAAGACCCCCCTCACCCTGCCGCAGTGCCCGTCTCTAGCACCCCGATGGACAACTCAGATCCCCCTCCCCAAGACTAGGAATCACTCCCCCGCCTCCGGTCCCTCCAGCCTGCAGGGCTCCGCCCGGTCCGCACTCCCCTACCTCCTTGCAGGCGTGCAGCTCCCGCTCCTCGCCCCGGCTCCCCTGGATGGCGGCCCCTGCCCAGAGCAGCAGCAGCAGCCTGAGCCCGGCCCGGAGGCGGCGGCAGCAACAACCTGCGGACGGACGCTGCCGGCCAGCCCCAGCCATGGTGCAGCAGCAGCGACCGTGCTGCGAGGCGTCAGCGGGGCTCAGGTGCAGCCACCGCGGGGAGGCAGGAGGACGCCGGAGCCCCGCCCAGCCCCGCCCCCGGCAACCGCCGTCGCGCGCACCTGGGCCACGCACCTGCGGCTCGAAAGATGCGCCCACGCTGCGCGTGCCAAGGCAGCCCCAGCCCCAGATGCGCACCGAGCTCGGGTGCAACACGCCGCGAGGCCAAATCTGCGCTCTCCTGTGTGCAAAGCCCCGGGCCCGTCTAGTCCCCGCCTAGCTTTGTCGCTCTCCTCGTGCAGATTTAGTCCTTCCTGGAGGCGCGCACTGTCATCCTTTAGCCTCAGCATTAATTACCTGTTTTTGCACGTTCATTCCCCCCCCCCCCCCAAGTTTAGTCCCATGTAGGTTTTCGCACTCAGGCCTTTGTTCTGCCTCTGCGCCGCGTGTCTCGTTACGCACATGGGCATCTTCCCTGCAAAATTAGATTCCCCCGCCCCCCTTTGCAACAGCCCTTTGCTTGGCCCGCGGATTTGGGTGTAGCCCCTCTACAGCTTGGGGACGCGGGGCCATGCAGTGCCCAGCCATGTGTAACAAAGCGAGCGGGGGGTGGGGGAGGAGGTATGGCGGCAGCAGGTTTTAAAATAAACGCTGTGCAGGCTGGTGCTTGGCCCTTCCAGGCGCAGTTTCCATCCATGCCTGACTTTCTCCGCATCTTTCCTTGCAATCTTCCCGCACAGTCCTTCCATGCCCAGCGCTACAGCCCAGCGCGGCCCCCTGGATTGCTCTCACCCTCCCTGCAGGCCGCCCCGCCGCGCTGCTCTTTCCAGCCACCAGGGGGAGCCCCAGCGCCAGAGCTTCCTCCTCGGAATCCCCGGGGACCGTCACCTGGCAACCGCGGCCGGGCTCGCAAACAAGCCGCGAGGAGCGCTGCTGTGCCCGGCGCAGGATGCCGCCCACCCGGGACCCCTTCCCCTACCCCCGCTACGAGAACGAGGACACCTTCACGGGCCGGGCCAGGTCGGGCCAGGTAAGGTCCCCGCCCCCTGCTGGGCTGCCCGAGTTCCTACCGGGACCTTCATGGGCCCAGCTCCGGCCCAACCTGCACCCCGCTGCCCCCCCCCATCCCCGCTGCCAACATGCAGCCACCTCTGGTGGGAACAGGGCAGCTGGTGAACAGAGCGGCTGCTAGGAAGGGAAGGATCTAAATTGGGGAGACGGGATCCAGAATCCAGTGTCTGTTGTGAAAGATTTAGCCTCAGTTTCCCCTGTTGTTTACCTGCAACTTTCACATGACAACAAACTGGCCGGGGTCAGGGGAGAGACACTGCCTGAAACTACTTTTGACTCCTATATCTATCTATCTATATAAATAAAATAAATAAATAAATAAATAAAATGCCTGGCTTGCAAGTCAGCTGGGTCCCTTTGAAATCAGCTTTTCAGTGTTTGAGTCAGGCTCAACTCCCCTTCTTCATGAGCTACTTAGAAACAGGGCCTGAGTTCAGCTGCTGTCCAGGTGCTAGTGTGCAGAGCTCACTGTGGACTCTGACCTTTCACCAGAGTTTGATACTCCAGCCCTGTGTTAAAAAAAGGAGCAAACTGAAAACAATCAAGAATCCCACAACTCTGCAAACAAGAGAAGTGAGGCCAGATCTTCACTAGCAGAGGAGCAAGGAATCTGAGTAGGCAGAAAGCAGCACGGGGTTTCTTGCGGGATTTAAACTATGTCAGAGGTTTGGCTTGGGCAGTCACTGGAAAGGGCTCTGGGCCGGGAAGGGGGGAGAACAGGAGTTACCTGTTTGCTCTGATGGGCAGTGGCTTTCACTGCCAATTATTTGTAGCCCCCCCCCCCCAACAGAGCAGTACAGACCCCATAGCTCTAGGGGCTGCACAAACACAGAACAAGATGGTCTCCGTCCCAAGAGAGCTGTTATGGCTCCTAACAGCCCAAGTGATGCCAGAGGTATAAACCTTCCTTGTTGCACCAGTATGACAGGTCTAGGCAGTGGCCTCCTGCACAGCCCTGCTGGCATGTAGAGGATGGGGGGCAGTGGATTCCCAGGCGTCCCAACTGCCTGCAGTCAAATCAGGGTTCCCCTTGCACCAGGCTGGGGCCAGAGGGCTAACTTCCTCTACATACAGAATCACCCACACCCCCACTGGAGTAGGGAGTGGTGCATGTGTCCGGAGGATGCCCTGATGCCAATGGCAAAGACCATCTGACAGCTGGTGTTCAGAGCACAAGTGGCTGACTGTTGTTTGTTCCAGACAGGCCCTTATGCTGAGCCCACCCACCTGGCCCAGCAGCAGGACCCCTGGAATCGCCTGCACAGAACACCCACCCTGTCCAGCACCAGAAAGGAAGTCTGGTATACAGAACCTGAGGTAGAGGCCCCCCAAGTGCCCCTCCATGCCGCCCTTTGCTGCTCCCTCCCCCTCCTCACCATCCCACATCCTCTGATTACCCTCCCGCAAAAGGCACAGCCTGAAATGGTCCAGAATTAGCAGATACAAGTTCCCCAGTGCACAGCCATCTCCTCGCCCAGGCTGGGCAGCCACACTGGCCGTGCCAAGGGCATAGTAAAGCCTTTCACCCGCAGCTGCATTGGTTTCCTTTCTGTGCTCCACTTGCTCCTCTGGGCTTTGCTTTCTGTCCAGCAGCATCCCAAGCCATGCCCATGTGCTGTTCCCACCCCAAGCATCAGAGACGAAGCGTGTAACATCCACGTTGCGAAGCATCCTGGACACCTCTCGGAACACTTTGCAGCTCTCCAAGTGCTTGACAAACATTAACCTCCCCTCGCAATCCTCCAGCCCTTGGGCAGAGGTGGATTAAGATTTACTGGGGCCCTGGGCACAAAACACCCCATTAAAATCCCAGACCTGCCTACTTTTTAACATGGGTGTAGTTTGGGGGCGGGGGGCCGCGTTGCCCCCTCAAACCACAAGCCCGGGCAGGTGCGGAGTGGTACCGGCAGAGGCTGTGCTTTGGGGGAGGGGGGGAGAGAACCGATAAAGTGATCAGCTCCCCCTTCATGAAGCAAGGTCCCTGCTGGCAGCACCAACCTCTGTCCAAGGAATGAGGGGAATCTTAGCCACCCCTCCGCATGAGAGCCGGCCCCTCTCCATGGCCCTGCCCCCTTTCTTCCCCCTGGAGGCTCCGCTGCCTGGTTGGGGTAGGGGTGTGTGGAGACACGGGCCAGTATTCTGCTCTCCAGCAACCTGGCCTCCTGCCCAGGGCAAGTGGAAGATTCGGGGCTCCCCACAGCAGCCTGGACTGCATGGGTGGCTCTTACCACTACCTGGCTCTCGCTTCCAGGCAGCCTGAGCAGGGGGCAGGGCCTTGGGGGGAGGGGGGGGAAGAGGAGGAGCAGGGGCAGGGCCACAGAGAGGGGCGGGGCCTTATTCCTCCCCTCTTCTACCAAATGTTCTGGTGCTCTTGCTGAGGGCCCCCAAATTGGCTGGGCCCCTGGGCACGGGCGTTGATCCCCCACTGCCCTTGGGTTAGATCTGTGTTACACAGATAGGGAAACCGAGATGCAGAAAAGTAAAACAACTTGCCCAGGGTGTGATGTTATAAGTGTAATAGAATATCTCATTGAAAGATGACAGGGCCAGAAAGAGTTAATTAACTCACAAACTGACCTGATCCATGGCCGAACTTTAGAGACTGGTTAGGAAGATATGTAAATGAATAGAACTTTGAAATACAAGTCTGCATTGTTAGAAATAGAAGGGTAGATTAATTGAGTGACCTCAGCTGGCTCCCACAGGCAGCATTGTCACAGTGACGTAGTCGGCAGCAACTGTGACAATGCTGCCTGTGGGAGCCAGCTGAGGTCACTCGATCAGGGTCAACTGCAAACAGAACAGGGAAAACAAACCCCAAACGCTGGTGGATATTCCAATACTTTGATTTACCAAGCCAGCACAAAACAGCTTCTATAGTACCTCACTGGTTACTCAGAAGTCCAAATAATGCAGTTCCCTTAAAATACCCAGCCTCAGGCTTCCATCCAGACACACATCAGATATGATGATGATGATTACTGAAAATCTTATCTCATCATATAAACTAAAAGGTTCTTCCAAACCCAAAGGATCAGCCACACACCCAGGTTCAATTATAACTTAGATCTTACCCAAAATACACGCTTATAGCCAATTCTTATTAACTAAGCTAAAATGTATTAAAAAAAAAAGAGTGTGTTGGTTAAAAGTTCAATATACATACAGACTTGAATTCAATTCTTGAGGTCCAGATACACAGCAGAGATGAGCTTGTAGTTGCCAAAAGTCCTTTTAGAAATAGTCCATAGGTTATAGTCCAATGTCCATATTCAGGGTGACTCCGATCAGTGACTGGGGATCTCAATCCTTGTGGCTTAAGGTTTCCCCCTCTTGAAACCTAAAGCAGATCTGAGATGAAGAAGGATCATGTCCCAGAGTTTTTATACATTTCCTGCAGCCTTTTGGCCTGAGAAAACAATAGGCTTAACCAGGGCCGGCTTTAGCAAGAGCGGGGCCCGATTCCTGGGGGCAGGGCTTGCTGCAAACCCCACCCCCAGGACCCGAGCCGCGCCGTGGGGGGGGGGGACAGGGGGACCCGAGCCGCGGGGGGGGACGGACCCGAGCCGCGGGGGGGGACGGACGGAGACGGGGAGCCGAGCCGCGCCGCGGGGGGGACCCGAGCCGCCCCCAGGACCCGAGCCGCGCCGCGGGGGGGGGAGACGGGGGGACCCGAGCCGCGCTGTGGGGACGACCGGAGCCGCGCCGCGGGGGGGGGACGGGGGGGACCCGAGCCGAGCAAGCCGCGGGCTGGAGCCAAGCCGGGCCAGAGCCGCTGGGGCCTGCGGGAACGGGCCGCGCCTCCCCGGAGCCCTTCTTCCGCCCCCACCCCACCCCAGCTTACCTCGTGCTGCCGGCCCGCCCCTGCTTCCTCTCAGACTTCCCGCAAATCTCTGATTCGCGGGAAGCAGGGGAGGGGGCGGGGCGTGCAGGGGAGGGGAGGAGGGGCCGGGGAAGTGAGCTGGGGGCGGGGTTGATAGCTGCAGCGCGGGGCCCTCTTGGCGCGGGGCCCAATTCAGCTGAATCGGCCTAAAGCCGGCCCTGGGCTTAACTCTCCTTCTCCCAAACATCCTGGCAATTAGCACAGGGTAATTTATCCATTAAACAGTTCAGATACAGGTTACCACAATCTTCAAAGAGACATATAGACAATAATACTATTTCACTTAAGTGTCTTCCTAAATGTTAATATTCCTTTTTTGATCTTTGAATCAAAGCTATAGCAATAGACAAGACTTGTTTGCTTACATCACAGGACCTGAGCAAACATCTCCCCTTCTACCTCTAACAATGCAGGCTGCATTTCAAAGCTCTATTCATTTACATATCTTCCGAGGGATAGCTCAGTAGTTTGAGCATTTGCCCACTAAACCCAGGGTTGTGAGTTCAGTCTTTGTGGGGGGGCTATTGAGGGATCTGGGGAAAAAAAAGAAATCTGTCTGGGGATTGGTCCTGCTTTGAGCAGAGGGTTGGACTAGATGACCTCCTGAGGTCCCTTCCAACCCTGATATTTTAAAGTTCGGACATGGGTCAGGTCAGTCTGTGAGCTAGTTAACTCTTTCTGGCCCTGTCACCTTTCAATGAGATATTATATTACACTTAGAACATCACAACAGGATCACACAGTGGGGCTGTGGCAGAGATGAGAGAGTAGGACTTAGGTGTTCCAGAACTCACTGCTCTGCTCTAACCACTCAGACCCATCCCCTCCCCAGAGCTGGGTGCACAGCTCTGGAGTCCTGACTCTAACCAGCAGAATAACAGAGAGAAAGTCTTCCCTGTGTAACTCCCCACAGCCAGTGAGTGCAGCAGAATGTAATTTGTCCCCTGCCTCAGGTGAAGCCCTCGCAGCACCCAGGGATGAGGCACCTTTACCAGGCTTGTCAGAGGCTCGGTCTAGTAACTCTCTCTGAACCCTTCTGCAGGTTCCCAGAGACAGCCTGGATTTTAAGCTGACTTCACTCTACAACCACCACAAGGAGCAGCTCAGAGACAAGAGCCAGATTGTCATCCACAAGGAGACCCTCTTGGATGTCCATGGGTGAGCAGGAGCAAGCGGCCTTTTCTCGATCTCAGACAGGGCACAGCCTCCTCTGGGAGCAGCTATTGGTGACAGCGAATGCCCCAGTCTGCTCACAGCTGCAAGGCTGTTTGCCCCATCCTCTTTGGGGGGCAGAGCCAGGGCTACTGCAGTCCTGGGGCTGACTTCGCTCATCCCCCCTTAGCCTCAGGGAAGTGTGGCCTAATGGTCAGAGTCAGTCCGACTGCCCTGGGCTCTCTGGTAGGGTGGAACGTTAAACAGTCTAGGGTCTGATGGCCTGGTTCAGCAGACGAATGCAAGCCTCTTGGCCTAAGGTGGGAAGACTGCCACCCCGAGGGTGGGGTTGGCAGCAGGGGGTAGGAGAATCCAGGCCCACCCTACTCCACCAGGTCCCAGCCTAGGGCCCTAACAGTGGCAGAACTTACCGCCACTGGGTATGGGGGGATCCCACCACAACACAGTGACAGCATTCAGCCTAATAGGTCATCCCCCTGAGCCACTTCCTACCCCATCTCCTCGTGTGGTGGTCCTGGCATCCCCAGCATCCCAGGGTTCATCAGTGTGGGCAGTTCCCAGCAGCTCCAACCCCTCTTGGGCATCTTCCATCACATCTAGCTTCTGCGGTCTGGAGATTCATCAGCTCCTGCATCCTTCCTCTTCAGCAGTCAGCCCCAACTGAGCTGAGTTGCTCCCTTTTATACCTGGGTTCCGAGTGGCTCAGGGTCATGGCCTCTTTGGCCCATAGGGTGGGCTTAACTCCTGCTGGACCAGTGAGGGGCTAGCAGGAGCACCGCCAGCTTTTTTGCCGTCCTAGGTGGCGGAAGGTCCCGCCCCGAAATGCCACCACAGTCGCCGCCCCCCAAATTGTAGGTCGCCTAATGGGTTGCGCCGGCCCTGGGGGCTAGTGTGCCCTATCACAAGCCTACATCCTGCAGAAGCTTCTGGCCTCTTGGCTTGTGCATGGAGGAGGTCTAAGCATAGGTTCAGTGGTGCTGCAGGGTCACTATGGGGAGGGAAGGCACCTCCCTGGCAACAACTCCCAAAATGACCCTGCCCCAGCAGCTCACCTTCAGTCAATACAGATGAAGACTCCAGCTCCTGGTTCGCAACTTCCGCAGCCATCTGACCCAAGCAACCAACTGTACCAGGTAGTGCCCAGATTCCCCCGCATTCCAACCCACCATCAGCCTTGGGCTGTGCCCACTTACCTGGGGTTTGGAGCAGCCCAGACTCCAGTGCACGGGAGCTGGGCACCACCCTGGGGCAGATGGGGAATGGGGTGGGGCAGAAGTTCTCAGTCACAAAGTCCTAGTATTGGCATGTAGCCCAGCATGCTGCTAGCCCATCACAGTGTTGGCAGCACCAGGGACGGGGAAACCTAGGAGAGCTGGTGTGGACAGGTCTGATAGTGCCCCCGGTACCACAACAGAAGAGTGGGGTGTTTGAAGTTAATGACTAGCGGGGGGCTTCAGAGTCCATATGCCGCAGCTAGTTACAGAACAATGCTACAGAGAGACGGGGTTGCAGCCTAGACCCAAAAACGCAGGACTCCTGGGACAGAAGAGCTGCTCTGTTTACCTCAGGTTTGGGCATTCGAGGCTCATGGGAGAGTAGCTCCTTTGAACAGCCTGTGGCCTTGCCTGGGGCTCCTGCCACATTTCTCCCCAGCAGCACAAATCCTGGCCCTGCAGAGCATTACGTAAACTCAGGGCAGCCCTGACATCAGCAAATCACTTGGCCAGCACAAGCTTAGGCACTACCTTACCTGCTGTCTACCTCGCCAGCTTGCTGGGTGCTTCAGGATGAGTAGCATGGCCTTGGTCACACTGACTGGTGCTCTGAAAGGGCTCCATTGTTGGGCAGCACACTGGTGAGTCCCCACTAGGTACCAGCTGATCACCGGGATGCCTGCGGTTTGTAGCTAATTGCACTAAGCGCCTGTGCCTGGGATACAAGCCAGCTGGAAGGATTCCATGGTAGCTGGTGGCAGCCTCTTGCTGGGCCAAAGAACAGCTACCAATGCTGTATAAAAGCTAATGGACCCCTGCTCAGGAGAACAGAACAGAAACCTCAGCCTGAGCTTGCTTCCTCAGTCCCCCACGCCACATCTTCCTAGCTCTGCCTCCAGCTCCCCAACCACTAGCCACCCTGCCCTCTTCTCATACGCTGGGGTGGTAACAAGCTGAACTTACCTCTGGGAGCCAGCAGAACTTATTCGGCAGCTTTTTACAGGCGTCCAATCCCTGTGGGCCTTGGGGGGGCTGTGGCAGAGCCTTGTGTCCCAGAGGCGCAATCACAGACCCTGGCCACAGTGTTGCTGTTAATTGTCAATTTCCCCCTCTCCCTACAAATGGAGGAGGAGGAGGAGGCAGAACCAAGCAGGATATTGTGCTCTTTGCAGTGTTGCCAACTGTTGTGATTGTATCACACCTCTTGCAATATTTGGTGTTTTTCCTCAAGTCCCAGCTCCTGGAGTGGGAGATTCTCAGCTTTTATTTAAACAAAGTACATTTCCAGCTCTCCGGGCTGCAGAGAAAAGCTTGGAAATGTGCCCTGAGCTTGACCAGAGAGGCTTAGAAAGCAGGAGGCAAAGAAACCCAAAAGCATCATCTGGAAAGTCTTGTGGCTTTTGGGGGGGCTCGCTCCTGACTTTTGAACCCTTGGGGCCGGTAATGCTGCACCTGACAACAATCAAGAGGCAATTAATACATGCAAGATGACCACATTATTGTTACCATGGGCATGTTGCTACAGGGGGAAGAAAGGTCTGATCAGGTTTTTCCCCTTTGAAAGCTCTCAGTCCTGCAGTCAGACCCAGTAGCCTGGATAGCTGCAGGGAGCGGCTGTTCCCTTTGTCAGGAGCCCTAAGCGAATGCACTAAACCCACCCAGATGGTTCTTTGTGTTACCGTAGCGCTGGGGGGCACAACCAGAATGCAGGTGGCATGGTGCTGGACATGTACCTAGTAAGAGCTGGCCTCTGCCCCAGGGAGCGCAGAGTCTGGAATTCTAATGCCTCTCCCTCCCCTCCTGCCTACTCCAGAGCACTGAAGGGTCTCGAGCCTGTGAAGGAACCCGAGCTGCCCCCAGTGGAGCACCGTACAGCCAGGGGCCTGTCTATGAGATGCTGGGTCAGCCCCACAAAGGAGTCGATCCACAGCATTGAGGGAGCCATCGGTAAGGGCAACAGGCAGCTGCCTGTGCCTCCATCTTAATGGAGATCAGCCAATGGGATGGGCCTCAAAATGTGTCGCAGCCCACAAGGTTGAGAGTCTGGGAGGGTCAGGGACAGGCTGGCGGGGCAGTAACAAAGGGCCCACTCCCTTAGTGCGGGGCACTGTGGAGGCTGTTCCTCTGCACTGCTACCGTCACAGCCACATGGGGATCCCAGCTCCAGTGTGGCTGTGGTGTGGGGCTGCCTGGGCAAACCCTGTCCTAGCTACGTGACAGGAACTATTCTGCAAGGATCAGTGGCTGCCATTACTTATCGGCAGGACCCCAGGCAATGAGGCCCAGAGATTAGGTGGCTGTCTATCTGTCAGAGGCACCGAGTACCCACTGAAGAGACTCTCCCAAGGCCACCCAGTGAGCCTGTGTCAGAACTGGCGATGCATGAGGCAGCATGACCTTATGGATAGAGCACTGGCCTGGGAGTCAGGAGACCTGGTCAGTGCCACCCACCTGTGTGACTTTGAGTGAATCATGGCACATCTCTGCCTCAATTTCCCCATCTGTATAATGGGAATAACGATGGTTCCCTTCCTTTGTGACATACTTGGAGATCTACGGCCACCATGATAACTACTAGAACCAGAGTCCCCGTTCACTCCAGCGTGAGGCCCAGCCTGATGCCACCTTCCACAGTTGGTAGTAGTAATCACATGACTTTCTCCTTCCCTAGAGTGTCCCCACACAGCTGCCACCAACAGTGGATACTCCCGCAAGGAGAACGGCAGCTTCTTCTCTCAGTAAGGAGTTTGCTGGCTTGTGCCCTTGCTGTGCGGCTCTGGACCCACTTCCAACTTGAGTGAACCTTCTTCTGTCTGCTCTGTGTGCATTAAACCCCTTCTGGTCAGCAAAGCTCGTCCAGAAAAACAGCCATGAACAGGGAGAGATTTTAATTTAATTTCAATCTTGTTTCCCTGTCCTCTTTGCTGCATTCATCCCTCCATGCTGGGTAACGTGGGGTACACAGCATCGCAGCAGGCAATACTGACCTTCGGGCATCAGCCCAGAATATGTTGTGCTACCTCTCCACCTCCAACATGGCTCCAGTCAGCCACCCAGGCCGGTCCTCTAATTCTGGGGGCCCAACTTGGTGCTTAGCACCCACAACCCCCAATAAAACCTGTAGGAACAGTGGGTAACCAATCAGACCCTTTATTAACTTGAGCTTCCAATAACCAGGGCTCCTAAAATTAGAGGCTGTTTTCCAGAAGCTGGCATGTAGGCATGAGCAGGCACCGCACGTGGCAGCGTGGTGGTTTATTCATTAAAGAACATTGGGGCATTCAATAAACTGAAAAGGCGGCAAATTCCAAACTAATACAAGGAAATATTTTTTTCACACAATAGATACTTAGCCTATGGAACTTGCTGTCACAAGAAGTTGAGGCCAAGAATTTGCAAGAGTTTAAAAGGATTGGGGATTTTTCTATGAAAATGAGAAAATCCAGAGTAGAGTCAATTCTGGCAGGGATATTAACCTTCCTGCTGCAGGGCTCAAACTCATCTTTATTAGAGACCAAGATGAGACCTAATGTGGGGGCAGATTACCCCCATTCTGCTATCCTAAGAGTCTAACACCACCCTGTAAAGCAGCTGGGGCTGGGCACTGCCAGAAACAGGGCTATATGGAGCCATGGGCTGATCCGTGCTGGGGGTTCTTATGCGCCTGCTGTTTGGGGATTAAATCATCATGGACAGAAATCCAGCTTCCCCACAAGATGCTTTTTAAATGATTTGTTTGGTCTCTTTCATGGCAGCGAGCTCATGCCTTGGCTCTGCCCTCTTGGGAAGAGTTGCTTTTCTTTGTCCTTACAATGGTTCCAGCATGGCTACACATATGTTGATCAGGTGTCATAGAATCATAGAATATCAGGGTTGGAAGGGACCTCTGGAGGTCATCTAGTCCAACCCCCTGCTCAAAGCAGGACCAATCCCCAGATTTTTGCCCCCGATCCCTAAACTGCCCCCTCAAGGATTGAACTCACAACCCTGGATTTATTAAAATGATGGAATCACGGGATGCTGCCATACATCCTCTCCATGGTGAGCAAATAGTCTTCAGCAAGGTAATTCAGGCCCCATGCGTAACACTCAGCACTAGCACATCTCCAGCCTGGAGCTTGAAAACACACCTGATGCTCAGTGCCAGGCAGCTAAAGGAGCCATCCCCCAGCTTTCTAAAATGAGCCAGTTTGGGGGAAGCCCAAACCAGGTTCATTCATTAAATTACCAGGTTAAAATAACCCAGATTAAGTGGATCTATAGTGGGGGTTTACACCTGCGCAATTAAATGGATTATTTATACTGGTGCAAAACAGCCATGTGCAGATCAATGGCTATACATGACACATCCAGCCTCAGGGTCAGGCCATAGGTGAAAGGAGTGTGATGATCTCAACTCTACAGCTGCTTTATATTTGACTGAACTCCTCTGGAGAATAGTTGGTCTCAGAGTAGGAGCAGCCAGTCAGAGATGAGGTGAGTAGAGTGAGGCAGATAAGGCTTGACAGAATTCAAGCACCTTCCCAATGTGGAAGATGCTACTGTAGCACTTGCCTGCATTACACCTCACACCAGCAGCTGCTCATTTCCCCCTCCATGTATGCCTCAGGAACAAGAGACCCATACACCAGTTTACTGCAGCTGTGGATCAGCTCCAGTGTTTATTCCTCTGCACTCATTGCTGGGCCAGCCCTGCGTCAGCCTGCACAATGGGGAAAGAGCAACTGTTGGCTCACTACATGATTCTTCACTCATTTGAAAAACCCTGTAGTTTCCATTAAAAAAAGTTCCTCTCTTGGCAATAGAAGAGGATGGCAGCAGGATGGATGGGCGGCTAACCAGCCTTCCAGAACCATGGCTCCAGCCAAATGTTACAGCAGCCAAAGGTGTGAACCTCACCACCCCCAATTCGCTTCAGTGCCACGTTAACCTCCAACTCCAGGCAGGGCTAAGGCACCTCTATGCTACAGGGACTAGCACCGCAGCAGGGGGGTTCTGACTAGCATGTCCCCAAGGCCAGGAGCTAGGTTGATGGACACTTTCTTCCATTCACCTTGCTGTGTCTACCCTGGGGTCCGGCATGGCACAGCAACTGCGCTGGAGTGTGGGTTTTGCAAACCTGTGAGCACCATAGCGATGTCAACCCAAAATGTAGGCCAGACCTCAGCAGAGGAGAAATCAGCTTGTGGTTTTGTCGCAGAGCTCCCCTCTGACGGGGGGAGAAGAAGGATTGGAACAGGGGTCTCCCACCTCAGGAGCTTGCCCAAATCCCTGGGCATTCTGCTGTGGGTCTCCTTCAATCTCTGAAGCCACTCTGCTTTGGATAATTAAATGTGAGTGGTGCATGGGGACTGGACCTCGGCCGTCCCTGAGCTAGTCAGTCTCTCCCTGGCCCAACACAACTTTCATAATTTAGCCACAGTGGTCCAGTTTCAAGAAGAGGGATTGAGAGAAAACCACATCACAGTATCCCCAGCCCTGCAGGCAAGATGGGCAGCTGATTCCTTTGGGACTTAGGCAAGAGACAGGCATCCACCCCCCTACAGGGAAGCAGCAACAGGCATCCAGGAACTTCACCCTGAAAACCAAGCAGGGCACCATGTTCAGGCTCAGTGAGAGTTCTGTGAATTACAGTGAGCTGAAAACTGGGATGTAGGAACCTGAATGCCAGCCTGAGCCCCCCCAAGTCCCTTTGTGGATCTGAGCCTTCATGACTTGCTTTTCCTGGAGTAGTGAAGCTCTCCCTGTGAGAGGCCACCAAGAGGCTGCTTCACCTGCTTGTATGGGGGTGATATGTATTACTACAGCTCATCAGCTCTTATGCAGTCTCACTGAAGTCAACATGCTCACTCAACTGTGCTAAGGGCAGCAGCCCTAGGGACTGGTTCATAGGATCGGGCCCCATGGTATGCGTGGTCAGAATGACACCTGCTAGGGTCTTGCCAGTGAAGCAGACAGTACCAGAGGGGTTCAGAGAGGCCACTGAAAGCATGCTCTGGGAGGGAGAGCTGAGCTAGATTTCAGTGCCCCTTTAACACCATTATGTTTTAGTGATTGGGGGGTGGTAATAAGCCATTGACAGAGAACCTCAGTCACTGGGCATTGCTGTGTTTCTCCACCCCCTGCCTGAAACCAGCTTGCTCTCACACCCATTTCAGCCCTGCTCCCCACATTTGCTGTAAGATCATCCCCATTACCTTCAAGCTGTTTGCACTAGGCTGTGCAACACAAGTGTCCCCAGGATACTCCTGAGCTACTCCTCAGCTTGACAGAGTACTGCGCTCCCAGTGCTGGGAGTTCACACAACACACCCACAATACCAACCCGGTCACCCCAGGACACACATGCCAAGCAGGAAGCAGGATGGCCTTGGGTGCCAAAACAAAAATGTACTCTCAGCAATTGCCCTGGAAGGGCCAAAAGTGCAGGAAAAATAACCAAAGGGTGGAGCCCTTGAAGTGGTTTTAATACTGAGAGCTATAAACTCTTGTAGGAGCTTTGAGCAAAGACCATCTTCCCCCCCTTCCTCTCACCCCCCCAATTACAGTCACCCATTAACCTAGGATCAGGATCATTTATTTTCTTTGGGAGATTATTAAGCTACTCCAGCCTGCATGCAATTTGGGGAGCTGCACACCAGAGATTACAAAGAGGATATTAAGGAGTGGAGGGTAGCACAGTGTGGCTCAGATTTTGAAAGCTCAGTTCCCTTCACAGCATTAAAACAAAGGGCCAGATCTTCTGTACTCTGCATGTTGAGCCTGCTTGAAAACCTCCCCCCACTGTGAGTGCAGAGCACATCCAAGTGTGGGCCTGTTACTGGCAAAGCAGCGTATCTAGGGGCACTGCTCAAGTCTAGCTAAATACCAGAGCCACGCAGCTATATCACCCTGTGGTCAATGGGGCAGGATAACAACAGGCTACCACCAGCCACCGTGGGCACTACCACCACGTTTAAATGCAGATTTACAATAATTTTATTTGTTTATTATGAGTTTGATCCCCATCCCCTCCAAACCCCCCGCCCAGCAGGAAGCCCCCAGAGCCGCATGCATTCTTTAGGAAGGAATGAAGGGCCATGTGTTCCAGGGACAGATGGAGCCCAAGCTTGGCTGGGGCTGCTGGCCAGACACCGTAGGGCTCCAGGGTACAACGCTTCACAGTGAATACAGCGGCCCAGGCGGCTCATTGAGTCGGCTGCTCGTGGGCCCAGGAATGTTGATCAGGGTCTCCCCGCGTGCAGCCCCAGGCAGGGCTAGGAAGCTGCCCAGCAACCCCGCTCCTCATGGGCCTCCCGCGGGCGGCTGGAAGGGGAGTTACTACCCTGGGGCGACCCTCTGAACAAAGCCACCAGCGGCTGCTCTGCAGCACTTGTTCCGCGCCCTGAGTGTCAGCGCTGCGCTGCCCGGAACCCCCCCCCAGGCTCGCGCCGCGCGCGCGCACACCCACAGCGTGGGGCTCGCGCCGCGCGCGCGCACACCCACAGCGTGGGGCTCGCGCCGCGCCCTCCCCCCACGCTGCCCCGGGCAGCCGGGCTCAGATCAGAATCGCCTCGATACTCATGGGCCGGGGGCTCGGGCCAGCGCGGACCCACCCCGCAGCCTCGTCTATCTGATCGACTCATCACCTCTGAGCGCCGGGCGGGCCGGCTGCGGCCTTCAATTCTGCCCCGCACAGCGCCCGCAGGCTTCGCGGGAGGGGTCTTCTCATCTCGGGCCGGGCGGCCGCCCCCGGCCCGATCGAATAAGATCAACGTGTAGGCGAGATCCCTGCAGGGCCGCACGCTGCACACGCACCCCACCACCCCTACACACGCACCCCACGCACGCACCCTCAGATGCACACTTATTCCCCCGCACACTCACACTCCATTCGCTCCCCTGCAGTGCTCCGCGTGCGCAGCAACTCCCTTTTATATAGCTTAGGGCCGCACTGCATCATGGGAGCACCAGCTGCCTCCATAGAGCTCTCCCCAGACGGGCCGCGGCCTCTCGGGCGCCCTCTTCGGCCGGGAGGATTCCACGCAACTCTCCCATGCGAACTGCTGCTTTTCACCTTCAGCTCCTTTTGCCCCCAGCCAGGACCGGGGCCGGGTGAGCGGGAATCGGGACATCTCCGCATCTCCAGCCAACAACATCATTTTAACATAATTTAGAACCAAGGATTAGCTGAAAACATGTTAGTTTGAGGGGAGATGTTAACACACTAGGAGACTTAAACATCCCATTGGCTCATCCACACTACAGAAATTCTTCTGCAGAACCGGGAAGGACCTTAAACACCTTCTAGCATCAGTCCCAAACCAGAGAGTGGGCAAAGTCCGCAGTGGCTGGGGAAGCTCCATAGTGTGAAATCATCTTGTTTTAGAGAGACAGACAGAAAACTTAAGCTGCTCAAATACAAATGTGAGGTAGATCAGTGCCCATGCAGGAAGGCCAGGGACAGTCACTATCAGTTCTCTGGCTCTAAATATTTAATTATTTTCCGTGCAGGTAGATTTTTTTCCCCTCTGTATTTTTCTGTGATTTGCATTATAGTCTGATAAATGTATTCTGACGTCCTAGTTTACTTGGTTCATAGCTTCCAGAGCTTGTGTGGTTTCTGGTTTTGTCTGTGCAGAGTAGATCACACCAGATGCAGGCATGCACAGCCCCAGTCTAGCACAATTCAGTGACATCAATCACCCTATCTGTGCAGGCCAGAACACGCTGCTATAACATGCTAACTCACTTCCATGCTGTAGCGGGGTCTGGGAACATGTTCGTTTTGTTAGCATGGAAGTAGGGTGACCAGATGAGAAGAAGAAAATATTGGGACAGTGGGGGGAGGGGGGGGGAGGGTCTGCCAGCAGAGGGGGAAAAAAAAGAAAGCCGAGTGCTGCTGGCGGAGGGGGAGGGGGGAGGGAGGGAGAACTGCCGGCAGAGCAAAATATTGCAACAAATTGTGTTCCGACCAGAGATCGGTTGGGATGCAGGACAAATACCTAAAAATCAGGACGGTCCTGATCGGGACGTCTGGTCACCCTAGAAGGGACATAATTTGACTCCTGGGGGCTGTAATACTTGGGTCTAATATTGGTTCCTGGGTTTAGTGTGTGGGTGCTAGAGGAGGTCAGTCTAGATATTCTACTGGTCCCTTCTGGCCTTAAACTCTATGGTGTAAATCTTAAAACTTTGTTGAATGAAATTCCTGCATCTGTTCAACTCTATAGTCAGCCCACTCCCACATTCTGTCCTGCAGTGCCCTCTGCCATACCCATAAGGCTAGTACAAGCTCCATATAGCCAGTAACCAGATTATAGAGAGGGGATGTGTTTTCCAGGCTCTGCTACAACAGGGTCAGTTTAGACTCCATTCTAGGTGAGGTCTGAAGTTCTATTTAGCAAATCAAAACAGTGGATTAAGAAGCTACCACATTCATTCATCAAGGAGCAAAATCGGAGAAGTAGAAAGGGGCCAAGTGAGAGGAAGGGTGGCACAGTAAACAGGGTGCTAGCATACAAGTTACAAGACTCAGGTTCAAGTCCCTGCTTTACCACAGTCTTCTTGTGTGACCTTGGGCTAGTGATTTAGTCGCACTGTGCCTTAGGTCTCCCTCTGTACAATGGGAATCATACTGCCCCCCTTCATAGGGGGAGTGAGGATAAACACATTAAAGATTATGAGCTGCCCAGCTATTAGGGTCTGGGGGCCCTATAAGAACCTACTGTGGATGTTACACCATCTTCAGCTTTCACAGTCCCTCAGAACACCAACTTAAATGTCTGATACCCTCCCCCTAACACATCTGAATCTGTGCCCAAACCTCCGAGCAGGGCCGGCTCCAGGCACCAGGCACCCAAGCACATGCTTGGGGCGGCACCTGGTAAGGGGCGGCGGGGGGAGTGTGGCGCGGCATTCCGCGGGGGGGGGCGCGCTCTGGCGGCACGGCACGGCGCTCGGCGGGGGGGGCGGCGCTCGGGGGGGCGGGGTTCCTGCGGCGCGGAGCTTGGCGGGTGGGGGGGACCACACTGGGCTCGGCGCTCGGGGGGGGGGGGTTCCGGCGGCGCGGAGCTCGGCGGGGGGGGGGCAGCACGGGGCTTGGCGCTCGGGGGGGGGTTCTGGCGCTCAGCGAGAGGGCGGTGCTCTGGGGGGGGTTCCGGCGGCGCCCGGCGGGGGGCGGCACGGCGCTCGGCGGGGGGCCTCGGGGGGCAGCAAAAAACCTAGAGCCGGCCCTGCCTCCGAGAAGAGTAGCCGTGCACAAAAAAACCTATTTCAACTGGGCTTTCCTAATGGCTATTGTGGGAAAAGAGGGTTATGAAGCTCACATGCTGGGTTCCATCCACACAAGTTTTCATGGGAGCTACATTGAGTCCCCATCATAGAAGATTAGGGTTGGAAAAGACCTCAGGGGGTCATCTAGTCCAACCCCCTGCTCAAAGCAGGACCAGCCCCAACTAAATCATCCCAGCCAGGGCTTTGTCAAGCTGGGCCTTAAAAACCTCTAAGGATGGAGATTCCACCCCCTCCCTAGGTAACCCATTCCAGTGCTTCACCACCCTCCTAGTGAAATAGTGTTTCCTAATATCCAACCTAGACCTCCCCCACTGCAACTTGAGACTATTGCTTCTTGTTCTGCCATCTGCCACCACTGAGAACAGCTGAGTTCCATCCTCTTTAGAACCCCCCTTCAGGTAGTTGAAGGCTGCTATCAAATAACCCCTTACTCGTCTCTTCTGCAGACTAAACAAGCGCAGTTCCCTCAGCCTTTCCTCGTAAGTCACGTGCCCCAACCCCCTTATCATTTTTGTTGCCCTCACTGGACTCTCTCCAATTTGTCCACATCCTTTCTGTAGTGGGGGGCCCAAAACTGGATGCAATACTCCAGATGTGGCCTCACCAGTGCCGAATAGAGGGGAATAATCACTTCCCTCAATCTGCTGTCAATGCTCCTACTAATGCAGCCAAATATGCCGTTAGCCTTCTTGGCAACAAGGGCACACTGCTGACTCATATCCAGCTTCTCATTCATTGTAATTCCCAGGTCCCTTTCAGCATCACATACTTGGAGAATGTTTCACAGGGAAGTGTTGTCCCATTAACTGATGTGTACATTAATTGAACAGCTGCCTTTAAGGGGGGTCACTAGGCTTAAAAGAAGGTGATAAACCTAGCTAAAAATGCCATCTGCATTCTAAGTAGTTCTAGATCTCCACTGCTCTGGGAACGAGAAACTAAACAGATAGATAACAGTTTGCGACACCAAATCCCTGAGCTGCTCTCCAAGCTCTTGGTAGCACATGGTTAACCAGCCCCATTCACATCCCTGCCAACCCTACTGAAACAAGCACACAAATAAGGTAGCACATAAAAAACTCCATATTCTACTGAGACCAGATCCAAAGCCAACACAAACCAATGGAAAGATTCCCATTGACTCCAATGGGTGCTGGCTCCTAGAAAGGCAAAGTGAGGCTGGGAAGGGAATACCTCAGCCTTCCCAAATGAAAGTGGACAAGTCAGTAGGGAAAAGACATTTTATAGGCAAGTTTTTTATTCAGGATTTTATAAACAATGGAGAATTTTAAAAAACTAAGCTACAAAAAAGTAGTTGAGTGATCCCTTCACTGCAACTACTGTAGGGGATTGATTCCTACATTTCAATCTGGGTGTGTAGAAGCTGGAGAGAACAGCTCAAGAGAGGTGGAAAACAAATTGAGAAGACAGGCCCATTAGAGATGGAAATAAAATGCAGAACAACATCAGTACAGGAGGCATTTGTCTTTAACAATCTATACACTTTCCAAATATACAAGTTGTGATGTTAAAATGTGGCTTAAACATTATCTTTACTATTAAGTTTAGTTACATAGTGTTCCCATCCCTCCCCACCTACTCCCTCCTTAGTATAAACATCAAGGCTTGTGTCGGCTTCTAAACCACTTTCATCCATGACATCGTTCAAGGACGAGGATGATTTGTACAGTATGTCAGGGTCCCAGACAGCAAGCACTCTATCTTGTGCTACGTTTACACCAATGACACACTGCTATCACTGAACAGTGATTTGCTGCCCACTGCAATCCAGATCTACTTTCTGCTTGAAAAACCTTCTTACATGAATACAGAAGGTAGAATACAGAACCACGTTAGATGGGTTTCACTTTGTTACCTATTGAGAAGTTTCAGTTGAGGTCTGTGCCTTTAGGATATCATCTCCCTAGTCTTAGGCCCCAAAACACGTAGCTCTAACACAAGAGTTTCATTACGGTCAACTTATCTCCCTCCCCTGCTGTTCTTACTACACTTATTGGGACTTAAAGAAAGTATCTCTAAAATAGCTTAAATGCAACCTGTTCCCATCTATGTTCTGCCAAACTGAAAATTGTATCCATTTTGGTAGGCCCAAGCAATTAATCGTGAAACAACACGAGGTTTTCCTTAAGCAGACTGTATAATGTTATAGGAAAGAGGATTTGATCTGTATACATCCATACATTAAGTGATCTTTACTGATTACTTTATAAAGGGATAGGAAGATAAAAGAACATCTTCTCACTTTGCTGAAAGCACAGAGAACTTGGAGCCGTTGTGAAGAGCAGAGGATCACTCTCTTGGTTTGGAAAAGGCTTGGTAATGGGGGCATTTCCTCTTGGCATCGCCAAACTGGGCTCTGTCCATTCCTTTAAAGAGATTAAATATTGACCTCTCTCTCCGCCTCAGGTAAGTCCTCATTTTCAGCAGCTTCTCCCAAACAGATTTGTGTGTCTGAAGCCTTGAGATTCATTTTATGAACAGAACATAAAAAGCCATCACAATGCAGGATATAGCCACTGCTGCATGAAGTCTGGTGCCAATCACTGCAGCTGAAAGATAAAATGAAGATAGGTAGCATCTCCAGCACACGTCTCAGGATGACACTCACTAAGGCTCGTAACACCTACATGTAGGTAACTGTCAGACCCATTTTACTGATGGTTTAGTGACGGAAACGTTAAGCAGCTGCCTTCCCCCAAGAAGAAAGTTACCGTGAATGAGAAGCAAACCCAGGAGCAGGCCCCAGGTATCTTGGCTCCCATGCCTCGCTCTCGCCTGCCCAGGGGTTTCCCAGAGCAGGTAGCGCCCCCGCCGGCCCAGCCGCCGCCTTACCTTTGTAGAACACGCCCCAGACCCCGCGCTTCTCCGAGAGCAGCCAGGCCTTGAGCCGCGGCACCTTCCGGAAGTAGGCGCAGGTGCAGACGAAGAGCAGCCCGAACACCAGCACCCCGTCCAGCGAGTAGGCTGCAAGGCAAGGGGAGCAGCGCGTCACCGGCTGTAGCGGGCCCGGCCGGCGCGGGCTTTCCCCCCCACCCGGCCGGCCCGGGTCATTCCTTCTCTCGCCCCCCCCCCGCTCCCCGGGTCATTCCCCCGGCTGGCTCCGGAGGCCCGGCCAGGCGGCCACTGTGCAGCGCCGCCGGGCCCGAGGGTCCCCTTCCTCCCCGCGGAACCCAGGCGTCCGAGCACGGGCAGGACACACCGGGCTACGCCCGCCGCTCACCGTTGGTCATGGCGACACCGCGGGGGGGGAGGGGCGGCCGCTTTGGAGTTCCGAGCGGCTCCCGTCACCGCATCTCACAAACCGGGACGACCCGATCCACTCTGCGCATGCGCCACGACCGGCCGCCCACAGCCAACGCGACAGCCGGAACCGCCAGGCAGAGCCAGCGGAGCGCAGAAAGCGCAGGTCAGGCGCAGCCAGTCGAAGGCCAAGCGGCTAGGAGACACCAATCAACCGATTTAGCGCGATTAGGCCTCCTCAATCGAGTACCAATAAGCGACGCCATTTTTTTTTTTTTTTTTTGTAAATTTAATGGTTATTGTCCTGGAGTCTCAAGGAATTAAAGACGAATCTTTAATGAAAGGTTATGTCATGGGATGAAACCAACCAGAATTGGTAACCCTAGGCACAGAGTGGGAGGGTAAACTGGGGCACAGCAAGGGGAAGGGACTGACCATAAGTCACCCTGTAGTAGGGTGACTGGGTGTCTGTTTTTTGACCGGAACACCTGCTGGTGGGTCCAGTCAGTACCGCCAACCGGGCCGTTAAAAGTCCGGTTGGTGGTTCTGCGGCACTAAGGCAAGCTAGTCCCAACCTATCCTGGCTCTGCGCTGTGCCCTGGAAGCGGCCAGCAGGTCCGGCTCCTAGGCAGGTGGGCCACGGGGCTCCGTGCGCTGCCCCTGCCCTGAGCACTGGCTCTGCACTCTCATTGGCCGGTTCCCAGCCATTGGGAGCTGGGGGGGCAGTGCCTGCGGGCAAGAATGGCGCGTGGAGCCGCCTGTGGTCCCCCGCCTAGGATCCGAACTTGCTGGCTGCTTCCGGGGCGTGCGCAACATGGTGCCAGGACAGGCAGGCAGCCTGCCTTAGCTCCCTGGCTGTGCCGCTGGCTGGGAGCCACCCAAGGCAAGTCCACGGCCCAACCCCCTGGCCCAGCCCTGACCCCCTCAACCTGGAGCACCCTCCTGCACTTCAAACCCCTCATCCCACGGTTTGAAGGACCATGTGCTGTGGCTGGCAGTTGGAAGCTGTGAGCTTCAAAGGAAGGTTTGAAAGCTAGAAGCCTCTGGTAAGTGGCTGAGCCTTCATACAGGCCAGGGCTTTATAAAGCAGCGCACAAGCGACCAGGGGCTGCTAACAGGGAGTTTCGCAAGGGAGTTTGGAAGGAGGCGAGGGTCCCTTGCCGGTTCCATCTGTTTTCTTTCTCTGGATTCCCCTTAATGCCTATAAACCAATTACATCCAAAACTTCTTGCTTAAACAACCCTTTCAGCTGACAGGAGGCTGCAGACGGGAGTTTGACAGAGGGAGGCTTACGATGGTTAGGAAGACCCGCAACACCTGTGCCAGCACTGCTTCTGTCTCCTCCACCTGTGCCTGTAGCCAGACAGAGCGCCTGAGGATGGATGCCTCTACCCAGATCCTGGTGTGGTTTTGCAGAGACTGTAACTTGCAATTTCCACTTACTGATATCCAGGCTGGGGGGACCATTCAATGTGAGAGGTGCCTGCTGGTGGAATCTCTCAGGCAGCAGGTGGGAGAGCTACAGGAGGAGGTGGCTAGGTTGAGGAGCATCCGAATCCACGAGCAATTCCTCGACAGTGTCCATTTGGAGACAGCTGAGGTAGCTGTCCCAGTACACAGGACTGCTGATACACCACTGGTGGAGGAGAAGGCTCAGGGTGGACACTGGCAGCTGGTTACTTCTGGCAGCAGGCAGTGCTCCACCCCTGCTCCGAACCCTCCTGCCGTGGTTATAGGTAACCGTTATGCTCTTCTTGATACAGGAAAGAAGGAATCACTCCCTACAGTAAAGGAGGAGAAGCCTCGTACCCCTAAGGCTGGGAGGTCTGCTGCCACCACTGCAAATAGGAAATGTAGGGTAGTGGTGGTCGGAGACTCTCTGCTGAGGGGGACGGAGGTGCCCATCTGTCGCCCTGACATTTCATCTCGGGAGGTATGCTGCCTGCCGGGGGCCCGTATCCGAGACGTTACGGAGGCATTGTCGAGGATTATCCAGCCCTCTGACTACTACCCCATGCTACTCATCCATGTGGGCACAAATAATACTGCGCGGTGTGACACTGAGCAGATCAAGAGTGACTACAGGGCTCTGGGAGTACGGGTGAAGGAGTTTGGAGCGCAGGTGGTATTCTCTTCAATTCTTCCTGTCAAAGGTAGGGGCCCGGGCAGAGACAGATGCATCATAGAGGTGAATGCCTGGCTGCGAAGATGGTGTCGCCAGGAGGGCTTTGGCTTCCTAGACCACGGGATGCTATTCGAGGAAGGACTGCTAGGCAGAGATGGCGTTCACCTTTCGAGGAGAGGAAAGACCCTATTCGGACACAGACTGGCTAACCTAGTGAGGAGGGCTTTAAACTAGGTTCGACGGGGACAGGTGAGCAAAGCCCACAGGTAAGTGGGGAACATGGAGACCGGGGAGATGGGTCGGAAACGAGAGGGAGTGTGGGCTATATTGGCAGAGAGAAAGGAGGGTCAGGACAAAACTGGGAGGAAAGATCAAACCAGTATCTTAGATGCCTATATACAAATGCGAGAAGTATGGGGAATAAACAGGAAGAACTGGAAGTGCTAATAAATAAATACAACTATGACATTGTTGGCATCACTGAAACTTGGTGGGATAATACACATGATTGGAATGTTGGTGTGGATGGGTACAGCTTGCTCAGGAAGGATAGACAGGGGAAAAAGGGAGGAGGTGTTGCCTTATATATTAAAAATGCACACACTTGGACTGAAGTAGAGATGGACATAGGAGATGGAAGTGTTGAGAGTCTCTGGGTTAGGCTAAAAGGGGCAAAAAACAAGGGAGATGTCATGCTAGGAGTCTACTACAGGCCACCTAACCAGGTGGAAGAGGTGGATGAGGCTTTTTTCAAGCAACTAACAAAATCATCCAAAGCCCAAGATTTGGTGGTGATGGGAGACTTCAACTATCCGGATATATGTTGGGAAAATAACACAGCAGGGCACAGACTATCCAACAAATTCTTGGACTGCATTGGAGACAACTTTTTATTTCAGAAGGTTGAAAAAGCTACTAGGGGGGAAGCTGTTCTAGACTTGATTTTAACAAATAGGGAGGAACTCGTTGAGAATTTGAAAGTAGAAGGCAGCCTGGGTGAAAGTGATCATGAAATCATAGAGTTTGCAATTCTAAGGAAGGGTAGAAGGGAGAACAGCAAAATAGAGACAATGGATTTCAGGAAGGCAGATTTTGGTAAGCTCAGAGAGCTGATAGGTAAGGTCCCATGGGAATCAAGACTGAGGGGAAAAACAACTGAGGAGAGTTGGCAGTTTTTCAAAGGGACACTATTAAGGGCCCAAAAGCAAGCTATTCCGCTGGTTAGGAAAGATAGAAAATGTGGCAAAAGACCACCTTGGCTTAACCACGAGATCTTGCACGATCTAAAAAATAAAAAGGAGTCATATAAAAAATGGAAACTAGGACAGATTACAAAGGATGAATATAGGCAAACACAGGAATGCAGGGGTAAGATTAGAAAGGCAAAGGCACAAAATGAGCTCAAACTAGCTACGGGAATAAAAGGAAACAAGAAGACTTTTTATCAATACATTAGAAGCAAGAGGAAGACCAAAGACAGGGTAGGCCCACTGCTTAGTGAAGAGGGAGAAACAGTAACAGGAAACTTGGAAATGGCAGAGATGCTTAATGACTTCTTTGTTTCGGTCTTCACCGAGAAGTCTGAAGGAATGCCTAACATAGTGAATGCTAATGGGAAGGGGGTAGGTTTAGCAGATAAAATAAAAAAAGAACAAGTTAAAAATCACTTAGAAAAGTTAGATGCCTGCAAGTCACCCGGGCCTGATGAAATGCATCCTAGAATACTCAAGGAGCTAATAGAGGAGGTATCTGAGCCTCTAGCTATTATCTTTGGAAAATCATGGGAGACGGGAGAGATTCCAGAAGACTGGAAAAGGGCAAATATAGTGCCCATCTATAAAAAGGGAAGTAAAAACAACCCAGGAAACTACAGACCAGTTAGTTTAACTTCTGTGCCAGGGAAGATAATTGAGCAAGTAATTAAGGAAATCATCTGCAAACACTTGGAAGGTGGTAAGGTGATAGGGAACAGCCAGCATGGATTTGTGAAGAACAAATCATGTCAAACCAATCTGATAGCTTTCTTCAATAGGATAACGAGTCTTGTGGATAAGGGAGAAGCTGTGGATGTGGTATATCTAGACTTTAGTAAGGCATTTGATACAGTCTCGCATGATATTCTTATCGATAAATTGCGCAAATACAATTTAGATGGGGCTACTATAAGGTGGGTGCATAACTGGCTGGATAACCGTACTCAGAGAGTTGTAGTTAATGGTTCCCAATCCTGCTGGAAAGGCGTAACGAGTGGGGTACCGCAGGGGTCTGTTTTGGGACCGGCTCTGTTCAATATCTTCATCAACGACTTAGATATTGGCATAGAAAGTACGCTTATTAAGTTTGCGGATGATACCAAACTGGGAGGGATTGCAACTGCTTTGGAGGACAGGGTCATAATTCAAAATGATCTGGACAAATTGGAGAAATGGTCTGAATTAAACAGGATGAAGTTTAACAAAGACAAATGCAAAGTGCTCCACTTAGGAAGGAAAAATCAGTTTCACACATACAGAATGGGAAGAGACTGTCTAGGAAGGAGTACGGCAGAAAGGGATCTAGGGGTTATAGTGGACCACAAGCTAAATATGAGTCAACAGTGTGATGCTGTTGCAAAAAAAGCAAACATGATTCTGGGATGTATTAACAGGTGTGTGGTGAGCAAGACACGAGAAGTCATTCTTCCGCTCTACTCTGCTCTGGTTAGGCCTCAGCTGGAGTATTGTGTCCAGTTCTGGGCGCCGCATTTTAAAAAAGATGTGGAGAAATTGGAAAGGGTCCAGAGAAGAGCAACAAGAATGATTAAAGGTCTAGAGAACATGACCTATGAAGGAAGGCTGAAAGAATTGGGTTTGTTTAGTTTGGAAAAGAGAAGACTGAGAGGGGACATGATAGCAGTTTTCAGGTATCTAAAAGGGTGTCATAAGGAGGAGGGAGAAAACTTGTTCACTTTAGCCTCTAAGGATAGAACCAGAAGCAATGGGTTTAAACTGCAGCAAGGGAGGTCTAGGTTGGACATTAGGAAAAAGTTCCTAACTGTCAGGGTGGTTAAACACTGGAATAAATTGCCTAGGGAGGTTGTGGAATCTCCATCTCTGGAGATATTTAAGAGTAGGTTAGATAAATGTCTATCAGGGATGGTCTAGACAGTATTTGGTCCTGCCATGCGGGCAGGGGACTGGACTCGATGACCTCTCGAGGTCCCTTCCAGTCCTAGAATCTATGAATCTATGAATCCCCAGCCCTATTCCAGAGCCTGCACTCCCAGTTAGAGCCCTCACCCGCTCCCACACTCCAACCCCCTGCCCCAGTACAGTGAAAGTGAGTGAGGGTGCGGGAGAGCGAGTCACTGAGGGAGGGTGAATGTAGTGAGTGGGGGATGGGATAGAGGGGGGGTCTTGGGGAAGAGGTGGGGCTAGGGTGTTCAGTTTTGTGCAACTAGAAGGTTGGCAACCCTACCCGGGAGGCAAGTGGCAGAGCTGGAGAAAGAACCCAGCCCAGTACCCCATCCCCTCGACACCTCTAAATCACGCTGCAGTAGCTGCACAGAGACATCCCTGTTTCCATTACTAGCGCTTAGCTGCGGCTTTGCTGCTCACGTTAATGGTTTTATGGTAAGTATAAGTGAGGGTAGGTGAGTATGTGTGTTGTGTGGGGAGCTTTGTGTTGATTTGTGCGGGTGGTGAATGAGGTTGTGTTTGCTGCAGCAAAGGGCTATGTGTAGGAGCAGCTAGAGAGGCAATTCTTGATTTAGTCCTACATGGAACACAGGATCTGATCCAAGAAGTCAATATAGCTGAACCGCTTAGTAATAGCAACCATAATGTAATTATATTTAACATCATTGTAGGGGGGAAATACCAAAGAAACCTACCACAGTAGTATTTAACTTGAAAAAGGGGAACTATTCAAAAATGAGTAGGCCAGTTAAATGAAAATTAAAAGGAGCAGTGTAATAGGGTCCTTGGTGGGCTGGGAGGCCTAGGGGTTAGCATCCACGCAGTCATGGGGAAGTGGTAGGGGAACCCTGGCCCACCAAATCCACCAGGTTCTGACTCAGGGCCCTAGGAGGGTCAGCAGTGTTTGACGTCCGGGGCAACCCTCTGAGTTACCCTCTGTGACACTCTGTGCCCCAAAGCAACACCCTGCACCCCCATATTCACCACTGTCATATAATTATGTTTTGTACAAAGTATGCCTTGTGAGGTATCATTCTAAAAGTCTTGATCTACTAAACATTAATCTCTCATTGGATTGTATGCTCTATCATTGTACGTGAAGTTATGAAGTTTTGCTACGTATGTGTTGCTATGTATGTGCAGGGCCAGTTAGACAGGCAGAACTGCAAAGTCTCAATGCGTGGATGGTGTAGGGAGGAGGAGTTTAGATTTATTAGGAACTGGGGAAACTTTTAGGAAAGGGGGAGCCCAGGACCATCCCTAGCCATTTGGGTGCCTTACACAGCCCTCCCCACGGGGGGGGCTGTGTGAGGCCCCAGGCCTTCCCCCCGGGTCTGGAAGGCAGGACCTGTGGGGGGCCACTTTTGGGGGCCCTACAGGCCCAGAGTGGCCTGGAGGATTAGCAGGGGGCCGGGAGGAGCCCACTCCGCTTCCCTTGCCCCAACCCCAGCTGTGTCGCTCAGGGAAAGGGGGTATGGGGTAAGGGAGCCCACCCGCACTCACCGGCAGTGGCGGGAAGCGGAGCAGCCTGGCCCCAGCCCACTCTACTCCGCCAGCTCCCAGCCACAGCGCTCCACTTCCTGCTGCCGGTGAGAGTGGGGGCAATCCAGACATGGCTGGAGCTGGGGCAATGGAAGCGGAGCAGGCTGGGGCCGCGTCGCTCCGCTTCCCGCTGCTGGTGAGTGCAGAGGGCGATCCTTTCCCCGCAATCACCGGCGGCGGGAAGCGCAGCAACGAGGCTGGGAGCTGGTGGAGTAGAGCGGGCTGGGGCCAGGTTGCTCCACTTCCCGCTGCTGCCGGTGAGTGCGGGGTCGCTGGGGGATGAGGTGGAATGGGGGCGGGCCGGGGGCGGAGCAGGGGGAAGGGTAAGAGGCAGGGCGGAGGGAGTTGGCCGGCACCTCACACCCCCTAGGTACGGCTCTGCCTCTTGCAATGGACGCAGCCCGTGGGGGGGCCGGCCAAGGGATAGGGCTGGTCGCTGGGGCTGGTGCTGCCACATATGCAGCACGCAGCTGCCGAGAGCACCATGAAATTCGGGGCAATTTGGTGCCCAAAATTTCATGGTGCCCTACGCAGCTGCGTATGCCTAAGGATGGCCCTGGGGGAACCTATACAGGAAGGATGGGCTCCACCTAAACCAAAATGGAACCAGATTGCTGGCACTTAATATTAAAAAGGTCGTAGAGCAGTTTTTAAACTAAGGTCTGGGGGAAAGCCGACAGGTGTGGAGGAGCACATGGTTCGGACATCCCTTAGGAGAGGATCTATTAATAGAGAATCTCTATGTCCTAGTGAGGACAAGAAGGTGGAAAATTATAAAATACAGGCAGGGTCTGATCAGAAACAGTCAAATAAAGAAGAGTCCCATTCAATTATATCGTGTAATGGCAGACAGCTAAAAGGAGACAAGTTTTTAAAGTGCTTATATACCAATGCTAGAAGACTAAATAATAAAATGGGTGAACTAGAGTGCCTCATATTAAATGAGGAGATTGATATAATAGGCATCACAGAAACTTGATGGAATTAGGATAATCAATGGGATACAGTAATACCACGGTACAAAATATATCGGAAGGCCAGAACAGGTTGTGCTGGTGGGGGAGTGGCACGCTACGTGAAAGAAAGCATAGAATCAAATGAAGTAAAAATCGTAAGTGAATCAAACTGTATCATAGAATCTCTATGGATAGAAATTCCATGCTCTAATAATAAGAATATAGTGGTGGGGATATATTGCTGACCACCCAAGGCCGGTGCAAGACCTTGCGCACCCCCCTCACTCAGTTAATCCCCCCCCCCCCCCGCGGCAGCTAACCCAGCCCCCCACCCGGGGAGCCCCCTCCCCCCCGCAGCAGCTACCACCCCTCCGCAGCAGCTAATCCCGCCCGGGGAGACCCTCCCCCCACGGAAGCTAATCCCGCCCGGGGAGCCCCCCCCCATGGAAGCTAACCTCACCTGGAGAGACCCCCGCCACTGCAGCTAACCCTGCCTGGGGAGAATCCGCCCTCCCTCCCCCCGCGGAAGCTAACCCCGCCTGGGGAGCCCGCCCCAGCTCACCTCAGCTCTGCCTCTTTCACTGAGCACTCCGGCGCCGCTCTAATTCTCCTCCCCTCGCAGGCTTGTGGCGCCGATTGGAGGAGACTTAGAGCGGGGGCTGTGTGCTCAGCGGAGGAGGCAGAGTGGAGGTGATCTGGGGCGGGGGGCGGTTCCCCTGTGTGCCCCCCCCGTTACTGCGGGCAGCCCTCCCCGCGGCCCCCCATCCCCACCCCAGCTCACCTCCAGTCCACCTCCTCGCCTGAGCGGGCTTTTAGGCGCCCCCAACCACTAGGCGCCCTAGGCGGCTGCCTAGTTTGCCTAAATGGTTGCACCGGCCCTGCGACCACCTGACCAGGATGATGATTGTGAAATGCTCAGGGAGATTAGAAAGGCTATTAAAATAAAAATCTCAATAATAATAATGGGGGCTGTCAATTATCCCCATATTGTCTGGGTACGTCACCTCAGGACGGGATGCAGAGATAAAGTTTCTGACACCTTAAATGACTGCTTCTTGTAGCAGCTGGTCCCGGAACCCACCAGAGGAGAGGTAATTCTTGATTTAGTCCTCAGTGGAGCACAGGATCTGGTCCAAGAGGTGAATATAGCTGGATCGCTTGGTAATAGTGACCATAATATAAGTACATTTAATATCCCTGTGGTGGGGAAAAAAACCACACCAGCCCAACACTGTAGCATTTAATTTCAAAAAGGAGAACTACACAAAAATGAGGAGGTTAGTTAAACAGAAATTAAAGGGTACAGTGCCAAAAGTGAAATCTCTGCAAGCTGCGTGGAAACTTTTTAAGGACACCATAATAGAGGCTCAACTTAAATGTATACCCCAAATTAAAAAACATAGTAGGAGAACCAAAAAAGAGCCATGGTGGCTAAACAACAAAGTAAAAGAAACAGTGAGAGGCAAAAAGGCATCCTTTAAAAAGTGGAAGTTAAATCCTAGTGAAGAAAATAGAAAGGAGCATAAACACTGGCAAATGAAATGTAAAAATACAATTAGGAAGGCCAAAAAAGAATTTGAGGAACAGTTAGCCAAAGACTCAAAAAGTAATAGCAATTTTTTTTTTAAGTACATCAGAAGCAGGAAACCTGCTAAACAACCACTGGATGATCGAGATGCTAAAGGAGCACTCAAGGACAATAAGGCTATTGTGGAGAAACTAAACGAATTCTTTGCATCAGTCTTCATGACGGAGGATGTGAGGGAGATTCCCAAACCTGAGCCATTCTGTCCCAGGTTGAGGTATCATTAGAGGAGGTTTGGAACAAATTGATAAATTAAACAGCAATAAGTCACCAGGACCAGATGGTATTCACCCAAGCGTTCTGAAGGAACTCAAATGTGACATTGCAGAACTACTAACTGTAGTCTGTAACATATCATTTAAATCAGCTTCTGTACCAGGTGACTGGAGGATAGCTAATTGTGACGCCAATTTTTAAAAAGGGCTCCAGAGGTGATCCCGGCAATTACAGGCCTGTAAGCCTCACTTCAGTACCAGGCAAACTGGTTGAAACTATAATAAAGAACAATATTGTCACACATATAGATGAACATAATTTGTTGAGGAAGAGTCAACATGGTATTAGTAAAGGGAAATCATGCCTCACCGATCTACTTGAATTCTTTGAGGGGGTCAACAAGCATGTGGACCAAGGGAATCCAGTGGATGTAGTGTACTTAGATTTTCAGAAAGCCTTTGACAAGGTACCTCACCAAAGGCTCTTACGCAAAGTAAACTGCCACGGGATAAGAGGGAAGGTGCTCTAATGATTGGTAACTGGTTAAAAGATAGGAAACAAAGGGTAGGTATAAATGGTCAGCTTTCAGAATGGAGAGAGGTAAATAGTGGTGTCCCCCAGAGGTCTGTACTGGGCCCTGTCCTATTCAACATATTCACAGATGATCTGGAAAAAGGGGTAAACAGTGAGGTGGCAAAATTTGCAGATGATACAAAATTACTAAAGATAGTTAAGACCCGGGCAGACTGCGAAGACCTACATAAGGATATCTCAAAACTGGGTGACTGGGCAACAAAATGGCAGATGAAGTTCAGTGTTGATAAATGCAAAGAAATGCACATTGGAAAGCATAATCCCAACTATACATATAAAATGATGGGGTCTAAATTAGCTGTTACAAATTCAAGAATGAGATCTTGGAGTCATTGTGGATAGTTCTCTGAAAACATCCACTCAATGTGCAGCGGCAGTCAAAAAAGCAAACAAAATGCTGGGTATAATTAAGAAAGGGATAGATAATAGGACGAAAAATATCATGATGCCTCTATATAAATCCATGGTACGCCCACATCTTGAATACTATGTGCAGATGTGGTCGCCCCATCTTAAAAAAGATATATTTGAATTTGAAAAGGTTCAGAAAAGGGCAATAAAAATGATTAGGGGTATGGAACGACTTTCGTATGAGGAGAGATTAATAAGACTGGGATTTTTCAGCTTGGAAAAGAGACGGCTAAGGGGAGATATGATTGAGGTCTATAAAATCATGACTGGTGTAGAGAAAGTAGATAAGGAAGTGTTGTTTACTACTTCGCATAACACAAGAACTAGGGGTCACCAAATGCAATGAATAGGCAGCAGGTTTAAAACAAATAAAAAGAAGTATTTCTTCAAACAACGTACAGGCAACCTGTGCAACTCCTTGCCAGAGGATGTTGTAAAGGCCAAGACTGTAACAGGGTTCAAAAAAGAACTAGATAAATTCATGGAGGATAGGTCCACCAATGGCTATTAGCCAGGATGGGCAGGAATGATGTCCCTAGCCTCTGTTTGCCAGAAGCTGGGAATGAGCGACAGGGGATGGATCACTTGATGATTACCTGTTCTGTTCATTCTCTTTGGGGCACCTGACACTGGCCACTGTCGGAAGACAGGATACTGGGCTAGATGGACCTTTGGTCTGACTCAGTTGGGCCATTCTTATGTTCTTATGTGTTACTGAAAGATGTTGTGAAGTTGGAAACACCCACAACTAGCCTTTCAGGCACAACAACGGAGAAGCTAGAAGTGCTAATGGCCCATCAACAAAGACAATGGACCATGGAAAAGGTTTGTCCTCACCTTAGAACACTTCAGCCAGCCTATGAATAATTGCTGCTATGATTTAGCAAGGCATGCAAGGGCATGTGACCAGACCACACGACACTGAACTCCATTTTGGTACCTGTATTTTTCCACAAACTTCGCTGGGAACTTAGCTTGGAACAAAGGGGTTCCTGCCATATGGAGAAACTATATAAGGTGGGTGTGACATCATGAATTGTCTTCACTCCCCCACAATTCTAGAAGAATCTCTAGAAGACAAAGGACTTGGAACCGGGGAGGGGAACTGAGACTGTACAGCGAATGCAGCCCGTGCCTCAAGAATCTGCAAGCCTGCTTGTATCATCAGTCAAGGTGAGATATTGCTAATTCAAATCCTATCTAGTATATTAGGCTTAGCTTGCGTTTTTGTTTGCTAGGTAATCTGCTTTGATCTGTTTGCTATCACTTATAATCACTTAAAATCAATCTCTCTGTAGTTAATAAACTTTTTTTATGTTTTATCTTAACCAGTGTGTTTTTGAATAAAGTGTTTGGAAAAATCTCAGCTTGGTTAACACAGGCTTGCTGCATATCTTCCCCACATCAAGGGGGAAGCAAACTAATTTAATGAGCTTGCACTGTGCAGTGCAAGACGGTATAATTCTGGGTTTATACTCCAGTAGGGGTACAAGGCTGGGGAGTTGGGAAATTGGCTGGTGCTTCCATAGTTGATCCTTAAGTGGCTTAAGTAAAGCACTCAGGTAACTCAGTTGGGTGTGTGGTGCCACCTGCTCTCTTGTTGGGTAATAACAGGGCCTGGAGAGGCTGGCTAGTATCATCAACAGAGCAGTGTGAGAGAGGTCAACCCAGCTGAATGGTTTGGGGGCACAGTGGTTCCAATGGCTCCCAGACTGCACCTAGGGGGTGATAACCTGTGACACCCTGTCACGGAGTATTGGGGGACTCAGGGCCCTGCACCCCCGGCTTCCTGCGATTCACCATGACTCTCAGCCAGCCAGTAAAGCAGAAGGTTTATTTGGATGACAGGAATACAGTCCAAGACAGGTCTTGCAGGCACAGACAACAGGGCCCCCCCCAGTTAGGTCCAGCTTGGGGTCCCAGGGCATCCCAGCCCCCCTTGGGAGGTCAGAGCAATCTCTGCCTCCCAGCCATCTCACCACCCAGCTTCCAAGACTCTGCCTTCAGCGACCCCTCCTCCAGCCTGTGTTCAGTTTCCCGGGCCAAGGTGTCACCTGGCCTCCAACCCCTTCCTGGGTTCTCATGTTACACACTCAGGTATTCTCCTCCGGGCCGTCTCCCATCCCCCAATGCAGACTATCCTAGCCACACTCCCCTGTCAGCATTCACAGACCACAGTAAGAACAGTCCCAGTTCGTCACATCTCTCCCCCCTTTGAGACCGAACTGAGCGGGGTCACTTCAGCCAGTGACCTGGGGAAGTTCGAACCTACCCCCGTTCCCATGGATGCCCCCGCATCCCTCCCATTCCTTGGTGAGAATTACACCAGGCCCCTCCAGTTTCACCCCCCCCCTTAGGTTGGGGGTGCTTGATGGCACTAGCAGTTCCCATGTGGGAAGGTTTATGCGGCCTGTGCCCTTTTCCCACCCCCATACCCCTGGGGTTCCAACTGGGCTGTGGTCTTCTCCCAGCGCTCCAGTCTGGAGGTCTGTGCTTTGGGCTCTCTTGGTTCAGAGCCGCCCTTTTAACCTTGGCCACCCTCCGGAAAGGATCCTCTATGCTGGGCAAGGGTCCTAAATCTGTTTTCCCCTTGTCCCAGGCCTTCCTCCCCCTCTGACAGGGGTCACAGGATCCGCAGTACTGTCGGACAGTAACAAAGACCCCAGGCCAGTAAAAGCTCCGTAGCAGCCTCTGCTGGGTACGCCAGGTTCCCTGGTGCCCTGAGAGGGGAATGTCATGGGCCCGGCACAGCAGCTGGCGGCGATACTTCTGGGGTACCACCAGCTGCCTCGTGATCCCCCCTGACTCCATTTTCCCTGGGGGAGCCCATTCTCGGTACAGGAACCCCTTCTCCCACAGGAACCTTTTCCGGCCACCTCATCCCATGGTCTGTACCGCATTGAGGTCGGCCAGGTCCCTTATCTTCCGCAAGGAGGGATCTCTCTGCAACTCGGCCTGGAACTCAGCAGCTGGGACAGGGATGGCCACCTGCTCTCTCTCGCCGGCTGGGTCTGAAGCTGCAGCCTCCCTGAGCCGTGTCTCTAGGCGTTCCCTCCCCACCAGGTTAGGGTCCTGCGCCTCAGGCAAGGCACACCCCCCCCAGGCCAGGGTGCAGTGCCCCTCGCCGGCTCTGACTGCGGGTCACAACCAGTGCCCTTTGGGGGTTGCTTGGCCAGTTCTCCAGGTCCCCCCCCCATCAATACCTCAGTGGGCAAATACGGGTGTACCCCCACATCCTTGGGGCCCTCCTTGGCCCCCCACTTCAGGTGTACCCTTGCCACGGGCACTTTGACTGGTGTCCCGCCCACCCCCGTCAGGGTCAGGTAGGTGTTGGGCACCACCTGATCTGGGGCCACCACCTCGGGCCGGGCCAGCGTCACCTCTGCGCCCGTATCCCAGTATCCATTGACCTTCCTCCCATCCACCTCCAGGGGAACAAGGTACTCGCTCCGGAGGGACAGCCCCGCGCCTACCGTATAAACCAAAAACCCTGAGTCTGGAGCATCCAGCCCCCTAGAGGAGCTGGCCTGGAGCTCTCCTCCCTCCTTAGCAGGTGGTACTCTGCCAGCCCCCCTTCCCTGGGAATGCTGCCTCTCGCCGGGCTGGGTCTCTACCCAGTCAACCCTCTGTGGGTTCGGTCTGCTCAGTCTGTCCCTGAGCCTGGGGCACTGGGCCCGTATGTGGCCCTTTTGGCCACAGTGGTAGCAGCCCATGTCCCATGGGTCCCCTTGAGTGGGTCGGATGGTCCTGACGCCGGATGTTCCCCTTTGATGGGGTTTTTCTGTATTTTCCCACGGGGAGGTCCCATGGTGACTCTCTCTCTGCGTTGTGGTGGGACTGTTCCTTTGGGACTCCTCCCTGTTATCTCCTGACCGGCTCTTTACAAACTCATCGGCCAGCCGGCCTGCATGTCGCGGGTTCTCTGGCTTTCTGTCCACCAACCACAGCCTCAGGTCGGATGGGCACCGCTCATACAGTTGCTCCAGTACCAGCAGTTTGACCAGGTCCTCCTTCGTCTGGGCCCCATCAGCCCACTTGCTGGCGTATCTTTCCATGCGGACGGCTAGTTGCAGATATGAGATCTCAGGGGTTTTATCCTGACTCCGGAACCTTTCCCGGTACATCTCAGGAGTCAGCCCAAACTCTCGTAGCAGGGCCTTTTTGAATAGTTCGTAGTCCCCTTTCTCTGCCTCTTCCAGTTGGCGGTACAATGCCACGGCTTTAGGGTCCAGTAAGGGGGTAAGGACCCGGAGTCTGTCCGCGGGATCAACCCGGTGCAGCTCGCAGGCCGTCTCAAAGGCCTCCAGGAAGTCATCCATGTCCTCCCCCTCCTTGCATGGGGCCAGGATGCACTTATCAAAGCTCCGTGCAGTCCTGGGTCCCCCCTCACTCACCGCAGCCGGGGGTTCGCTGCCCTTCAATCTCGCCAGTTCCAGTTCATGCTGACGCTGTCTCATTCTCCTCCCGTTCATGCTGACGCTGTCTCTCTTCATGCTGTCTCCGTTTCTCTTTCTCCTCCCGTTCATGCTGATGCTGTCTCTCTTCATGCTGTCTCTGTTGTTCACGATCCTCCAGCTCTTTCAGTTTTAGCTCTTTCTCCCATTCCAGCCAATTCCGCTCTACGGATGCCGAACGTCGCCAGGAGGATCCCCTGCTGGCCGGCGAGCTTCGCCGGGAGGATCCCCTGCTGGCCGGGGGGGTCATGGCGCCCTCGGTATTTGCTGGGCTCCTCCCCACCCTTCCCCTAGGCATAGGAAGGAGGGGTCTCGGGAAGCCCTCAGCAGCCGGCTGACCACTCCCAGCTGGGACAGACACTGGTGCCTGCGCTGCATTTGCCAGGCTGCTTCCCTGAGACACAGGGATCAGTTCATTCGTGCGATCTTCCGCCTCCAGCCGGGCAATGAGCTGTTCTTTGGTGAGCCTCCCAATGCGCAGCCCCCTCTGCTTGCACAGCTCCACCAGGTCGCTCTTAAGCCGCTTGGCATACATCTTCCTGCTGGCCACTCACCGGCCTGTGTGCTCACAGCTCCCCACAGTTCCCAGGGAGACCCCTAGTGTGCCAGCCCTTCTCGAGGTCACCACCTCTCTGCCAGGGTCGAGCTGCAGACTCCTCCGCCCCTGGGACCACTCGCTGCGATCCCCCCGGGGAACCCTGTTACTGCAAAAGTCCTTCTCGCTGGTCACACACTCCCAGGGGTAACCACCGTCTCTCTCTCACTCTTCAGCACGCCTGGTCCCCGTCAATCCCCCTTCGTTTTACTGCTCCCCAGTCACTTACTGCAGGAAGCGCCATCCACGGGGTGCAGTAGATCCCACCTCTGCCACCAGTTGTCACGGAGTATTGGGGGACTCAGGGCCCTGCACCCCCGGCTTCCTGCGATTCACCATGACTCTCAGCCAGCCAGTAAAGCAGAAGGTTTATTTGGATGACAGGAATACAGTCCAAGACAGGTCTTGCAGGCACAGACAACAGGGCCCCCCCCAGTTAGGTCCAGCTTGGGGTCCCAGGGCATCCCAGCCCACCCCCCTTTGGGGGGTCAGAGCCATCTCTGCCTCCCAGCCATCTCTCCAGCCCGCTTCCAACACTCTGCCTTCAGCGACCCCTCCCACAGCCTTTGTTCAGTTTCCCGGGCCAAGGTGTCACCTGGCCTCCAACCCCTTCCTGGGTTCTCATGTTACACGCTCAGGTATTCGCCTTCGGGCCGTCTCCCATCCCCCAATGCAGACTATCCTAGCCACACTCCCCTGTCAGCATTCACAGACCACAGTAAGAACAGTCCCAGTTCGTCACACACCCTCCCTGGGTTCCTAACACTGCATCCCTCTGCTCCTGGTCCCAGATAAGGAAAAGGAAACCAAGCCATCAATCCCAACCTGTGTACAGTCCTGGTATGTCAAGGAGGCATGTCGAGCCCCTTTTGGCAGGAGCCTTCAGGGTAAATCTCTATTCCACCTCCTAAGCTTGGTTACTCCCTTGTCAACTGTGTCTCCAGTTGGAGCCTGCTCTGCAGGCCTGGGTGGGGCGGGGCTAGCTGGGCCCAGTACTGTCCTGTAACCCCTTCCTTCCCAGTTGTATACCCCATCACAAACAGTCACAGAAAGGTTGCCAATTTTGGCTGGACATATTTCTGGAGGTTTCATCACATGACAATTTTTAATTAAATATTAATCTTTAATTCCTGGAGACTCCAGGACAATCCTGGAGGCTTGGCAACCCTAAGTCACAGGGGTGAAATGCATGCAAGCTGAATTAAAACTTTGTATAAACTCTATAACAGAGGCTCAAATTAAATGTATATGCCCCCTCCCCACCCCCCCAACAAAAAACAGTAAGAGGGTCAAAAAAATTCCACCATGGCTAAAAGAGGCAGTAAGAAACAAAAAGGCATCCTTTAAAAAGTGGAAGTCAAATCCTACTGAGGAAAATAGAAAGAAGTATAAACTCAGTCAAGTCAAATTTAAAATTATAATTAGGCAGGCCAAAAAAAGAATTTGAAGAGCAACTAGAAAAGATGCAAAAACTAATAGCAATTTTTTTTTTTTAAGTACATCAGAAGCAGGAAGCTTATCAAACAGTCAGTGGGGCCACTGGACGATCGAGATACTAAAGAAGCACTCAAAGAAAACAAGGTCATTGTGGAGAAGCTAAATGAATTCCTTGCATTGCTCTTCACTGCAGAGGATGTGAGGAACACTCCCACACCTGAGCTATTCTTTTTAGGTGACAAATCTGTGAAACTGTCCTAGTTTGAGGTGTCATTAGAGGAGATTTTGGAACAAATTGATAAATAGTAGTAAGTCACCAGGTCCAGATGGTAGTCATGCAAGAGTTCTGAAGGAACTCAAATATGAAATTGCATAGGGTTGACTACTAACTGTGGTATGTAACCTATCATTTAAATCAGCCTCTGTACTGGATGACTGGAGGATAGCTAATGTGACGCCAATTTTTAAGAAAGGCTCCAGAGACTATTCTGGCAATTACAGGCCGGTAAGCCTAACTTCAGTACTATGCAAATTGGTTGAAACTATAGTAAAGAGCAGAATTATTAGACACATAGATGAACACAATATGTTAGGGAAGAGTCAACATGGCTTTTGTAAAGGGAAATCATAGATCCATAGACTCTAGGACTGGAAGGGACCTTGAGAGGTCATTGAGTCCAGTCCCCTGCCCCCAAATACTGTCTAGACCATCCCTAATAGACATTTATTTAACCTACTCTTAAATATCTCCAGAGATGGAGATTCCACAACCTCCCTAGGCACTCTATTCCAGTGTTTAACCACCCTAACAGTTAGGAACTTTTTCCTAATGTCCAACCTAAACCTCCCTTGCTGCCGTTTAAACCCATTGCTTCTTGTTCTGTCCTTAGAGGCAAAGCTGAACAAGTTTTCTCCCACCTCATTATGACACCCTTTTAGGTACCTGAAAACTGCTATCATGTCCCCTCTCAGTCTTCTCTTTTCCAAACTAAACAAACCCAATTCTTTCAGCCTTCCTTCATAGGTCATGTTCTCTAGACCTTTAATCATTCTTGTTGCTCTTCTCTGGACCCTCTCCAATTTCTCCACATCTTTCTTGAAATGCGGTGCCCAGAACTGGACACAATACTCCAGTTGAGGCCTAACCAGCGCAGAGTAGAGCAGAAGAATGACTTCTCGTGTCTTGCTCACAACACACCTGTTAATGCATCCCAGAATCACGTTTGCTTTTTTGCAACAGCATCACAATGTTGACTCATATTTAGCTTGTGGTCCACTGTAACCCCTTGTCACGGAGTATTGGGGGACTCAGGGCCCTGCACCCCCGGCTTCCTGCGATTCACCATGACTCTCAGCCAGCCAGTAAAGCAGAAGGTTTATTTGGATGACAGGAATACAGTCCAAGACAGGTCTTGCAGGCACAGACAACAGGGACCCCCTCCGTTAGGTCCATCTTGGGGTCCCAGGGCATCCCAGCCCAGCCCCCCTTGGGAGGTCAGAGCCATCTCTGCCTCCCAGCCATCTCTCCAGCCTGCTTCCAGCACTCTCCTTCAGCGACCCTCCCACAGCCTTTGTTCAGTTTCCCGGGCCCGGAGTCACCTGGCCTCCAACCCCTTCCTGGGTTCTCATGTTACAAGCTCAGGTATGTTCCCTCGGGCAGACTCCCATCCCCCGATGCAGACCATCCTAGTCACACTCCCCTGTCAGCATTCACACACCCCAGCAAGAACAGTCCCAGTTCGTCACACCCCTAGATCCCTTTCTGCCATACTCCTTCCTAGACAGTCTCTTCCCATTCTGTATGTGTGAAACTGATTGTGGAGCACTGTGACAGGGTCGGTAGCTCACTGCTGCGGGGCCTCCTCCTGGTCGTCTCGGGGAATTAGTTTGAGCCAGTAGAGCGCCCTCTTTAGGTGGCGTCCCGCCTGTCGTCTTGCCTTTGTGGGGTGCACGGACTTGCGTTGCTCCCAACGTTCGGTGTCCTCTTCTGGAACACTGTCCTCCGACAGTGTCCCTTTGTCCATTCACACCCCCTTCCAGGGGGGGGGTAAACAACAGCCCCACATCTTCGAGCCTGATCCTCACAGTCTAGGACCTGGCGTGGTTCTGGCTGGCCGCTTCCTGCGGCCTGTGGCTGTGCGTAGGGCACCACAGCAAACCAAAGGGGGGAAGGTGGGGGGGGACTCAGGCCCGCCCACTACTCTGAGTCCCGGTCCAGAGGCCCTCGGGTGACAGTCTCGCTGTCTTCCTTCTCCTTCCTCCTCTGTCTATCCCTCTGGACCGCTTCCCCAACAGCCCTTCTCTACGCTAGGCCTCCTTCTCCCAGGCCTGCCGCCTGGCAGGCTATGGAGTAGGGCCTTCTCCCACTCTCTCAGGCTGGGCTGGCCTGCACTGCGCTGTCCGTGGTGCTGGTCTCCCAGCTCTGGAGACAGACCTTCCCCTCTGAAGGCCTGGGACAGACTGACTGCTCCTGCTCTGGGCAATCTTGTATATGGCTAAGCCGGGCCCTGATTGGCTGGCCCCAATCTGCCTTCCGATTGGCTCCCAGTAAGCCCTTTCCTGATTGGCCGCGCGTCTATGCAGGCGCCTAGGCCTGCCGCAGCCCACTCTCTCTGGGTGTGGGGCAGTCGCCCCACCACGCACCCTCCCCCTTAAGAACACTCCCGGGGGGCGGGGGGGTATCCTAACCGGCCTAATGGCCTAGAGCTCGGAAAGCAGCCTTTGTCCCACAGTGGCTCGGCTTACCGGCTCAAAGTCTAGGAACTTAGCCCTTGTCACTGGGCCCTATGGCCTACTGGCCCCAAAGTCCCGGAAATTAGTCTTTGCCACCGGGCAACCCGGCCTATCCACCGTCTCAGCGGGGGGGTCCCACCGAAACACGCTGAGGCTTACCGGGTCCGACGTACCAGTCCGTCGATTCCCTTAAACTGCCTCCTATCCACTCAGCTGCTGGAGTGTCCCACGGGTCTCCTGATCCCCCACGGGTCTCGTGGTCCACTGCCTCTGTTGGTCCCTCCCACAGTGAGGCTCCCTCTCGACCTGGAGAAGTCACAGTCCTCGGCGGTTCCAGGAGTGCGGGCTGGTCCTCCACCGGGGCTTCCCGCATGGGTTCTTCTCCCACGGCGGCCTGCCTAGGCTGGGGTATGCTCCCTCCTCTCGCACTCTCTGTGCATTTGGGACACACCCCGTACGAGCGTGACGGATCCTCTGCCGTCAGGGCTAACTGTCTAGGGCCTCGGCAGTTGGATTGGGGCTTGGCTGCCCCCTCGCAAACCACCCCCTGCGCTAAGGATCCCCCTTCTTCGTCCGTTTCTTCGCCCTCCTCCCCTAGCCTGGAGAAGAAATCGGCATTAGTATCGGCCTTACCCGGACGGTGGAGCACCTGAAAGTCGTAAGGCTGGAGGGCGAGGTACCACCGCATAATTCTAGCGTTCGCGTCTTTCATGCTGTGGATCCATCGCAAAGGGGCGTGGTCTGTGATTAATTTAAAACTATTCCCTAGCAGGTAGTAACGTAGGGCGTCGATGCCCACCGTACCGCCAGGGCCTCTTTCTCTATTGTTGAGAAATGTCTTTCCCGGGGGAACAGCTTTCGACTTAGATACAGTACGGGATGTTCCTCCCCGTCTACTTCCTGGGAGAGTACCGCGCCCAGGCCGACTTCAGAAGCGTCTGTTTGTAGTAGAAACTCCTTCGCGAAGTTGGGGTGTCGTAGTACTGGTTCTTGAGTGAGCCGTTCCTTGAGTGTGTTAAAGGCTCGCTCACATTGTATAGTCCACTGTACCTGTTGAGGTTGGGAGTTCTTAGTTAGGTCTGACAAGGGGGCGGCTATAGATGCGAAATCGGGTACAAAACGACGATAGTACCCAGCTAGTCCTAAAAACTGACGTACTTGTTTCTTCGTCATGGGGACGGGTACGTCTCTGAGGGCTTGTACCTTGCTAACCAGGGGTGTTAGTTTCCCCCCTCCTACCGTGTATCCCAGATAGGTCACTTCTTCTTGGCCTAAGTGGCATTTCGCCGGGATAGCCGTTAGGCCGGCCGTTCTGAGGGCTTGTAACACTGCTGCCAGGTGGTGTAGATGGCTCTCCCAGTCGAGGCTGTAAATCACAATATCATCTATGTACGCCGCCGCGTATTGGTCGTGGGGTTGGAGGACCTTGTTCATCAAGCGTTGAAACGTGGCCGCCACTCCGTGTAACCCGAACGGCATGGTTACGAACTGGAAGAGGCCGAAAGGCGTGGGGAAGGCTGTCTTCGCCCAGGAGTTTGGCGTCAGTGGGATCTGCCAATATCCTTTAGTTAAATCTAAGGTTGACAGATACCTGGCTCCCCCGAGGCGCTCTAACAGTTCATCCACTCTCGGCATTGGATAGGCATAAAACGGGAGATAGCGTTGACCTTCCTGAAATCGATGCAAATCCGAGTCGTCCCGTCTGGTTTCGGAACTAGGACGATAGGGCTTCGCCACTCGCTCGTCGACTCCTCTACCACTCCCATCTCTAACATCCTCTCTACCTCCCGTCGAACTGTATCCCACATTTTCTTGGGCAACGGCCGGTGGTTATCCGTCACCCTCTTCCCGGGGTGGTGGCGATATGATGACTCATTAAAGTCGTCCGGCCCGGGCGGGCCGATAAAATGTCTGGAAACTTCTCTATCGCCTGTTGTAGTTGCCCCCTTTGTCTGGGGTTGAGGCCTGACCCCAACGTGGCCAGTCCGGGGTCGGGAAGGTCCCCTGCTAGGGGTCCAAGTTCCGAATCTGGGGTGGACGGGCCAATGAACAGGGCTTCCCGGGTTTTCCAGGCCTTTAGAAGATTAATGTGATAAATACGCGCCTCTTTGCGTCGACCAGGTAGTCTGACCTCGTAATCGACTGGCCTCACTCGTCGGATCACTTCATAGGGACCCTGCCATTTGGCTAGGAGCTTCGACTCAGCAGAGGGCAGTAAAAGCAGCACCCGATCGCTTGGGGTGAACTTCCTCCCTCTAGTCCCTCGATTATAGAGGCGCTCCTGGCATGCCTGGGCCCGTTCCAGGTTTTCACGGGTGAAGGCCCCTAACGTTTGGAGTCGCTCCTGGAGTTGTAGCACGTATTGTGTGGTCCCAAGGACCCGTGTTTCCTGTGTTTCCCACTCCTCCTTCAGGAGGTCCAGTATTCCCCTGGGCTGCCTGCCATATAAGAGCTCGAAAGGCGAGAACCCCGTCGAGGCCTGTGGTACCTCTCTTATTGCAAACAGCAGGGCCGGCAACAAGGTGTCCCAATGCAAGGGGTCCTCCTCCACAAACTTCCGCAACATGGCTTTCAGCGTACCATTGAACCGCTCTACCAGGCCATCGGTCTGCGGGTGGTACACCGATGTCCGGAGGGTCCGGATATGGAGGAGGCGACATAGCTCGGCTATTAACTTGGAGGACACATTGGTGCCCTGATCCGTCAATGTTTCCCCGGGTATCCCAACCCGGGCGAAAATCTTTACCAATTCACCCGCGATGGTCGGTGCCGTCGCTGTCTTTAGGGGAACGGCTTCAGGATAGCGCGTTGCGTTGTCCACGACTACCAGTATGAAGCGGTTCCCTGTCTTACTTCGTTCGAGGGGGCCGACGAGGTCCATCCCAATCCGCTCAAAAGGTACCCCCACGACTGGCATGGGTACCAGGGGTGCAGGGGCTACCCCTTTCAGTCCGGCTCGCTGGCATTCTGGGCACGAGGCGCAAAAGTCTGCCACTTCCCGGTGGATGCCTGGCCAGAAAAACCGGCGGGCCACCCTCTGTAGGGTCTTCTCGCGTCCCAGGTGTCCAGCCCAAGGGTTCGCATGGGCTAAGTGGAGGAGGCCGGCTCGCAGTCTCCGGGGGACCAACAGCTGGCGGAACGTCTCCCGGGTCTGGGGTTCCTGTGCTATTCGGTACAGGCGGTCCCACCGTACCTCAAAACGGGGGCCCTGCGGAGTCCGTAGCGTCCCGTCCCCCTCAATAGCAGGGTTGCTGGCTTGTTCCCAGGCTCGGCCTAGGGTTGGGTCTTCTTGTTGCTCCCGTAAGAAGTCCCCGTCACGCTCTAACTCGACCTGGGCGTCCTCCACCGAATGGGGCCTGTCTCCACGACAATTCACAGGGGTCTCCGCCATCGAGGAGGTCCCCTCGCCGGGGTCACCCCTTGGCCTGCGCCCAAGCAGCCCCGTTCCCGGTGCTATAGTCCTGTCTGGTCGGGGCTTGGGTGGCTGATATCTCAGGAGGACCTCTCCGAAGCCGGGCCAATCTCGTCCCAACACCACCGGGGTAGGCCAGCCTAGGGGCCACTCCTACCCGGAGACCCTCCTCTTGGCAGCCTACTCCCATCTTGACCCAGGCTGTGGGATACTGGTGGATGTCTCCATGCACACACTGTAGGTAGATCGGGGGCCCCGAAAGATTGAGATTCGGGACCAGCCCCTCTCGTATGAGGGTCTGACTACACCCCGAATCTACGAGGGCGTTGATGGGGTTCCCCTCAACCCGGACCGGGACTATCAACTTTCCTACTCCTCTCTTCCGTGCCCTTTGTCCGGCCATCCAGGCCTGCCCGTAGCTGCAGTCCATAAAAGGGCAATCTCGCCGGAAATGTCCTTCTTGACCGCAGCCCCAGCACCTCTCTCGGGTCTCGGCCGGGCTTGTGCCTCCTCCGGGGGGGCCTGTTCGCTCCGGGGGCTGTCGCTCCCTCATCGGTAGTAACTTAGGTCGGGGTTCAGGGTTGGGAGGCCTTGGATGCCCATGGCTGTTGCCTGCCAGTGATTCGGAGGCTCCCGCCCCACGAGAGTTCCCCTTCTCTGCACCACCCTTGCGACCAAGGCTCCCGGCCGCTCGGGGTGGCGCCTCTGCCCCCTCGGCCGATAAGTAATCCTCCATTAAGGCCACTGCTGTGGAGAGGGTGGCCGGTCGATGCCGTCGCACCCAGGCCCTCCCTCCCGGGGGTAGGATCTGGGTGAACTGCTCTAAGGCCACCATCTCCGCCACCTGGGGTCCCGTCAGTCCCTCTGGGTTCAACCACCTCCAGCAGTGGTCCCAGATGCGTTGGGCCACGGCGCGGGGTTGGGCCCCCGGAGGATATTGTTCCTTACAGAGACGTTGTCAGTAGGTCTCTGGGCTAATGCCGGTATGGTCTAGGATGGCCGCCTTCACTCGGGCGTACTCAAGCGCTTCCCGGGGGTCGAGGCTCCGATATGCGGCCTGAGCCTGCCCCGTCAAATAAGGGGCTAGTAACGTGGCTCAATGTTCTGAGGGCCACCGGGCAGCAGTCGCCACCCGTTCAAACGTCACCAGATAGGCCTCTGGGTCGTCCTCAGGCCCCATCTTGATGTGGTGTATCGGTAGTGCCCCCGAGGTATCCCCCAGTCCGGTTCCCATGGGGGCGGCAGGGGTGCCTCCTGCCGGGCGTAATAGTGTGGCCATCTGTTGCACCAAATGTTCCTGCTGCACCCGCTGCTGGGTGGCCAGCTCCCGGAGGAGCTGCTGCTGATGTTCTTGGTGCTGCGTCATCAGCAGTTGCTGTTGAGTAGTCATTTGCTGCAACATTTGCACCTGCTGCTGGTGCTGCTGGGCCAACTGCTTCTGCTGCTTTTCTGGCATCCATTTTAACAGCTTCTCAGCCTCCATGTTGGGGTTCAGCGGGTTACTCCCGATTCAACCCCCACACTCTGGACCCCTTTGATGGGTCCGGGTCTGCACCCACAATTTGGGTCGACCATCTGGCTGCGCAAGGCACTGCTCTGGGCAATAGTCTGCAGTCTTGGCGCTGGCCCCTCGTATCAGGGGTGGACTGCTATGCCCGCATTCTCCACCACGTGTGACAGGGTCGGTAGCTCACCGCTGCGGGGCCTCCTCCTGGTCGTCTCGGGGAATTAGTTTGAGCCAGTAGAGCGCCCTCTTTGGGTGGCGTCCCACCTGTCGTCTTGCCTTTGTGGGGTGCACAGACTTGCGTTGCTCCCAACGTTCGGCGTCCTCTTCTGGAACACTGTCCTCCGACAGTGTCCCTTTGTCCACTCACACCCCCTTCCGGGGGTTGGGGGGGTAAACAACAGCCCCACACCTTCGAGCCTGATCCTCACAGTCTAGGACCTGGCATGGTTCTGGCTGGCCGCTCCCTGCGGCCTGTGGCTGTGCGTAGAGCACCACAGCAAACCAAAGCGGGGAAGAGGCGGGGGGACTCAGGCCCGCCCACTACTCTGAGTCCCGGTCCAGAGGCCCTCGGGTGACAGTCTCGCTGTCTTCTTTCTCCTTCCTCCTCTGTCTATCCCTCTGGACTGCTTCCCCAACAGCCCTTCTCTACTCTAGGCCTCCTCCTCCCAGGCCTGCCGCCTGGCAGGCTACGGAGTAGGGCCTTCTCCCACTCTCTCAGGCTGGCCTGCACTGCGCTGTTCGTGGTGCTGGTCTCCCACCTCTGGAGACAGACCTTCCCCTCTGAAGGCCTGGGTCAGACTGACTGCTCCTGCTCTGGGCAATCTTTTATATGGCTAAGCCGGGCCCTGATTGGCTGGCCCCAATCTGCCTTCCGATTGGCTCCCAGTAAGCCCTTTCCTGATTGGCTGCGCGTCTACGCAGGCGCCTAGGCCTGCTGCAGCGCACTCTCTCTGGGTGTGGGGCAGTCGCCCCACCACAAGCACTTTGCATTTGTCTTTATTAAACTTCATCCTGTTTACCTCAGATGATTTCTCCAATTTGTCCAGATCATTTTGAATTTTGACCCTATCCTCCAAAACAGTTGCAATCCCTCCCAGTTTGGTCTGCAAACTTAATAAGCATACTTTCTATGCCAATATCTAAGTCATTGATGAAGATATTGAACAGAGCCGGTCCCAAAACAGACCCCTGCGGAACCCTACTCGTTATACCTTTCCAGCAGGATTGGGAACCATTAATAACTACTCTCTGAGTACAGTTATCTAGCCAGTTATGCACCCACCTTATAGTAGCCCCATCTAAGTTGTATTTGCCTAGTTTATCAATAAGAATATCATGCGAGACCGTATCTAATGCCTTACTAAAGTCTAGGTATACCACATCCACCGCTTCTCCCTTATCCACAAGACTCGTTATTCTAGCAAAGAAAGCTATCAGATTAGTTTGACATGATTTGTTCTTTACAAATCCATGCTGGCTATTCCCTATCACCTTACCACCTTCCAAGTGTTTGCAGATGATTTCCATGATTTCCTTAATTACTTGCTCCATTATCTTCCCTGGCACGGAAGTTAAACTAACTGGTCTGTAGTTTCCTGGGTTGTTTTTATTTCCCTTTTTGTAGATGGGCACTATGTTTGCCCTTTTCCAGTCTTCTGGAATCTCTCCTGTCTCCCATGATTTTCCAAAGATAATAGCTAGAGGCTCAGATACCTCCTCTGTTAGCTCCTTGAGTATTCTAGGATGCATTTCATCAGGCCCTGGTGACTTGCAGGCATCTAACTTTTCTAAGAGATTTTGAACTTGTTCTTTTTTTATTTTCTCTTCTAAACCTACCCCCTTCCCATTAGCATTCACTATGTTAGGCATTCCTTCAGACTTCTCGGTGAAGACCGAAACAAAGAAGTCATTAAGCACCTCTGCCATTTCCAAGTCTCCCTCCTCACTGAGCAGTGGGCCTACCTTGTCTTTGGTCTTCCTCTTGCTTCTAATGTATTGATAAAAAGTCTTCTTGTTTCCCTTTATTCCTGTAGCTAGTTTGAGCTCATTTTGTGCCTTTGCCTTTCTAATCTTGCCCCTGCATTCCTGTGCTGTTTGCCTATATTCATCCTTTGTAATTTGTCCTAGTTTCCATTTTTATATAACTCCTTTTTATTTTTTAGATCATGCAAGATCTCATGGTTAAGCCAAGGTGGTCTTTTGCCACATTTTCTATATTTCCTACCCAGCGGAATAGTTTGCTTTTGGTCCCTTAATAGTGTCCCTTTGAAAAACAGCCAACTCTCCTCAGTCGTTTTTCCCCTCAGTCTTGATTCCCATGGGACCTTACCTATCAGCTCTCTGAGCTTACCAAAATCCGCCTTCCTGAAATCCATTGTCTCTATTTTGCTATACTCCCTTCTACCGTTTCTTAGAATTGTGAACTCTATGATTTCATGATCACTTTCACCCAAGCTACCTTCCACTTTCAAATTCTCAGCGAGTTCTTCCCTATTTGTTAAAATCAAATCTAGAACAGCTTCCCCCCTAGTAGCTTTATCAACCTTCTGAAATAAAAAGTTGTCTGCAATGCAGTCCAAGAACTTATTGGATAGTCTGTGCCCCGTTGTGTTATTTTCCCAACATATATCTGGATAGTTGAAGTCCCCCATCACCACCAGATCTTGGGCTTTGGATGATTTTGTTAGTTGTTTAAAAAAAGCCTCATCCACCTCTTCCTCATGCCTCAGCAATCTATTAAAATTCTTTGAGTGTGTCAACAAAGGTGTGGACAAGGGTGATACAGCTGATATAATGTACTTGGACTTTCAGAAAGTCTTTGACAAGGTCCCTCACCAAAGGCTCGTAAGCAAAGCAAGCAGTCTTGGGATAAGAGGGAAAGTCCTCTCATGGATCAGTAACTGGTTAAAAGATAGGAAACAAAGGGTAGGAATAAATGGACATTTTTGAGAATGGCAGGGTTCCCCAAGGATCTGTCCTAGGACCAGTGCTGTTCAGCATATTCATAAATGATCTGGAAAAGGGTTTGAACAGTGAGGTTGCAAAGTTTGCAGATGATACAAAATTATTCAAGATCATTAAGTCCAAAGCAGACTGCAAGGAGTTACAAAGGAATGTCACAAACCTGGGGGCAAGAAAATGGCAAATGGAATTCAATATTGATAAGTGCAAAGTAATGCACATTGGAAAACATAATCCGAACTATACATGCAAAAAGATGGCGTCTATATTAGCTCTTAGTACTCAAGAAAGAGTACTCCTCTGGATAGTTCTCTGAAAACATCTACTCCATGTGCAGTGGCCGTCAAAAAGGTTAACAGAATGTTGGGAACCATTACAAAAGGGATAGATAACAATACAGTGGATATCATAATGCCACTATAGAAATTAATGGTACGCCCACACCTAAATACTGCGTGCAGATCTGGTAGCCCTAGTTCAAAAAGATATATTAGAGTGGAAAAGTGTTACACTTATTGTGACTGGTTGGATCACAGAAACCCCCTGGGAGCTGCCACCTGATGTGCCCAGACTACTTCTACCCCTGCTTTCCCTGCCAGCTCAGGACTCCAGCACCCTGTCTTGCTGAGCCAGCTACTCCCGTCTGCTCCAACCAGGGGCGGCTCTATGTTTTTTGCCGCCCCAAGCATGGCAGTCAGGCGGCCTTCGGCGGCATGCCTGCGGGCAGTCCGCTGGTCACACGGATTCGGCGGCGTTTCTGCGGGTGATCTGCCGGTCCTGCGGATTCGCCTTACCCGTTGCCAAATTGCCGCCAAAGCCGTGGGACCGGCGGACCTGCCACAGGCATGCCGCCAAAGGCTGCTTGACTGCCACCCTTATGGCGACCAACATGCCACCCCCCACGGCTTGCTGCCCCAGGCACGCACTTGCTGCGCTGGTGCCTGGAGCCGCCTCTGGCTCCAACAAAGACCCAGGTCTGAATTACTTGCCCCAAAGCTGCAGGTTTACCTGAAAGCAGCTAACAGAAGTGGTCTCGTCTTTAACACTCAGATGCCCAACTCCCAATGGGGTCTAAACCCAAATAAATCTATTTTACCCTGTATAAAGCTTATGCAGGGTAAACTCATAAATTGTTCGCCCTCTATAACACTGATAGAGAGATATGCATGGCTGTTTACTCCCCCAGGTATTAATACATACTCTGGGTCAATTAATAAGTAAAAAGTGATTTTATTAAATACAGAAAGTAGGATTTAAGTGGTTCCAAATAATAACAGACAGAACAAAGTAAGTCACCAAGCAAAATAAAATAAAACGTGCAAATCTATGTCTAATCAGACTGAATACAGATAATCTCATCCTCAGAGATGCTTCAGTAATTTTTTTCCTCAGACTGGACACCTTCCAGGCCTGGGCACAATTCTTTCCCCTGGTACAGCTCTTGTTCCAGCTCAGGTGGTAGCTAGGGGATTCTTCATGATTGCTTCTCCCTCCCCTTTGTTCTGTTCCACCCCTTTATATATCTTTTGCATAAGGCGGGAATCCTTTGGCCCTCTATGGGTTCCCACCCCCTCCTTCTCAATGGAAAGACACCAGGTTAAAGATGGATTCCAGTTCAGGTGACATGATCACATGTCACTGCAAGACTTCATTACTCACTTGCCAGCACACACGTATACAGGAAGACTTACAGGTAAAACACAGCCATCTGCAGACAATTGTCCTGGTTAATGGGAGTCATCAAGATTCCAAATCACCATTAATGGCCCACACTTTGCATAATTACAATAGGCCCTCAGAGTTATATTTCATATTTCTAGTTTTAGATACAAGAGTGGTACATTTATACAAATAGGATGATCACACTCAGTAGATTATAAGCTTTGTAATGATGCCTTACAAGAGACCTTTTGCATGAAGCATATTTCAGTTACATTATATTCACTCACTATCATATTTTTATAAAACCATATAGACTGCAATGTCACACTTATATCAATTATTCATATCAGCGATAATTTATATAATGAGACTCCAAGAACATTACTCGGAAGCCTAAAATGTCAGCGTGAAGCAGTGGACATGGCTACAAGCATGGCTGAAGGCCCTTTTTGTTCAGAATATCACCAGGTTGAATTATCACTCGGTTTTGTGGTTTCTTAGCATCCACCTTTTTATGGTCTCAGCCATTTTGACTTTAGGAAATACGCCAATGCAGTGTACAGCTACAGCAAGGCAGGTAACTATGCCATGCCAAGAGCCGTAGACTATTGTGATATCACGGGTAACTCAACCAATCACCAACCTTACTGTACAGCTAATTTGCATGCAACAGTTTCATTGGTCAGATGAGGGAGATGGCTCAGATGGTAGATAAATTGGCCCAACTATCACATTTCTTTAAAACCACCCACACACCAACACAACCAGCACACACAGAGCCCTCATTCGCCACCTGCAGAAATCAAAGCCAATCCCCCAGTACAACCAATGAAATTGTTGAATGCAAATTAGCTGACATTACACCCCTGTGGTAACACCGGCTTTCAGCTACTAGTGTCACAGGAAAAAAAATGCGGGTTTGATCCCACCTCCAACTGGTTACTCTAGACACCTCCCCTCCCCCTGCTAGCTACACCTGATCTGCCTCCCTCTGCTCTGGACATCCCCTTCCTCCTGCCCTCTGCATCTTCCTACATCCCATCCCCTGCACCCCCTAAATCTGCCTTCTGTTCTCAGTGCCCTGCTCCCCCTCACTCTCCCCATCACCAGCCACAGGGTCTCTGCTGCCCCCTCTCCTCTAGCCCCTGAGCTGTAGAGTGGACATGGCTTCCATCTCACTGAAAACTGGAGGAGGTGGCTGCCCACTGTAAATAGACAGCAGGGAAACAGAGCCCAGCATGCTGGATTCAGCCCCACGGACAGTAATGGGAGATGGTGGCCACTCTGAATAAGGGGAAGTTTGTGAGGTGGTGCCTTTCAGCATGTTTTCATGAGACAGGTAAAAACCACCCCCAAATCCCTAGAGTTGCAATAAAATTGCAAGAGCTGGCAATAGTGTGTGTGTGTGTGTGTGTGTGTGTGTGTGTGTGTGTGGGGAGAATCAGCCTTTGAAGAAATGTGGTAGTTGGGCCAAGTAATCCACCATCCGTGCAGTCTCCCGCCTGTCACTGACTCATTACCATCAATTAAATTGTTGCATGCAAATTAACTGTAGCGTGCAGGTGGTGTTTGGTTGAGTTACCTCTGAAATCACAATGGGCTAGGACCCATGGCATGACAGAGAACCTTGCTGTTCAGTTCTATAGGTTACATAGGTTTTATTGCTTATCAGATCTGATCAGGAGAAATCACTTTTAGGCTGGCCTAAGGCTGCTCCATTTATCCCCCAATCATGGCGAACTCTTGCGAATTAATGGCAAGTCTTGGGATTTTGGCACCAGACCCGGGGGCTGGGGACAATTTTGTGATGACACTTCTCCATTCCCACAATTTTCAGGGCTGCCCCAATGCTGAAGCTACTCTTCTTTTGAGGTCCAAACGCTACCACCCCAAATCCCAGTTGTGGGGACTGCAGGGTGCCACCACTGGGCAGAGTTAAGAGTCTCTGGATGCCGTAACTGGTCCTTTCTCACTTTAATAGGTTTAGACTGGTTTGAAGTGTTACTTGAACTCTGAATTTCCTGAATCCCCCACCCCAATGGTTCATGGATAGTTTTCCATGGGGTGAAATAATAAAATATTAAAGAAATGGCCCTATTATGTGAAAACCAGACACATTCCCCCATCACTGCAACCAACAGAGAAAAAATCACAGTGATGGGGGGCTATTTTCATTTTCAACCTGTGAACCATTTAAGAAAACCAGGCAAGGGGGCTAAGTGACAACACTCGCCACCTATCACATAATTTACAAAACCCACACATTTTAAAAGCCAGGAATTTAACAGTTAAGGACATTTTAAATATTTAATTGCCCACATTATAAATAAAGCATATTATCTCCATCAACTTAAGTAGAAATGGGCTGTTCATCACCACAAAACAACCGTGACTCTGACCTAAAATAAATACTCATTTTTCACAAGCACTTTGAAAATATTAAATGCAACAGAAAATCCTTTTGCAACAGCACCATCATAACAACACCTGTTAATCTGCCTTACATAGCAAGTGCCATGCAATTTCACCAGAAAGCAATAACATTATACATGTTTCTATTAAACTATATGCAGAACATTACTATTCAGAAATAACAGTTATACCTACTTTACCAAAAAGCTCTACTTTCAGGTCTTAAATATACTAATTGATATTCCAGGGGACAAGGAGTGGGAGGAGGGGGGGTTGGATGGGTCGGGGGTCCTGAGGGGGGCAGTCAGAGGGCAGGAAGTGGGAGGAGGTGGTAGGGGGCGGTGGCCAGGCTGTTGGGGAGGCTCAGCCTTCCCTACCCGGCCCTCCATACAATTTCGGAACTCCGATGTGGCCCTCAGGCCAAAAAGTTTGCCCACCCCTGTTATAGACCCATAGACTCATAGACTTTAAGGTCAGAAGGGACCATCATGATCATCTAGTCTGACCTCCTACACAACACAGGCCATAGAACGTCACCCACCGTCTCCTATAATAGACCCATAACCTCTGGCTGAGTTACGGACATCCTCAAATCAGGGTTTAAAGACTTCAAGTTACAGAGAATCCACCACTGATAGTAGTTTAAACCTGCAAATGACCCGTGCCCCATGCTGCAGAGGAAGGTGAAAACCCCCCAGCGTCTCTGCCAATCTGATCCGCAGGAAAATTCCTTCCTGACCCCAAATATGGCGATCAGTTAGACCATGGGCAGCTGGTGAACCTGCCCCTCCCCTTCCCCTCCGGCACCCTCCCCCACAGGAGCCCAGAGCACCTCCACTGCGGCCCCCGGCCCCAGTGCCAGGTGGCCGGGCAGCATGACCACAGCTCCCCAGGCCCGGTGCGCCAGGTGGCTGGGCAGAATTCCGGGAATGGCAGGAGAAGCCCTATTGGAGGAGCGTGGGTAGGGCCACGCCAGGCTGTTTGGGGAAGCAAAGCATCCCCAAGTCTACAATACCCACCACTTATGAGTTAGACTCTCAGCATGTGGGAAAGACCCATCAGCCAGACACCTGGGAAAGAATTTGCTGTAGTAACGCAGAGCCCTCCCCATCTAGTGTCCCAGCCCTAGTGTTTGTAACACATGCCACGGCCTGGTCAACCTGCATCTCCCTGAGCAGCATTTCAGCTCTCCAGGTAAACACTATCATTTTAGATCCTCTGGCTTAAATGGCCCAAGGCACTTAGAGGGGTGGTCACATGACTCCGCACCCTCCCCCACCCCCGCCCTCCTCCCCAGGATTAGCACCAGGGCTTAATGGGTTTTGCGAAGAGCTTGCTAATAGGAGTAGGAGTCATCCTCTGTCTCTTCAGAGAAGGAAAACAAACAAGGCCAGCGTGGTGCTGGTGCACAAGGGGCTTGCCCTGCCCTGGCGAGAGTCCTGCAGCCTTTCTGGAACCCACTGCTAGGTTCTCCAGGCCCAGCAAGCAGGTCTGGTAAGAGGCTTCAGTGACAGGCAGCGGGAAGGAGGGAGAGAGAGAAGAAAAAGCAAGAGGAAAAAAGAAAGACGTTAAAGAGCAAAAGAAAGAAACGTGTGAGAAAGAGAGAAAAAAGGCGTGAAAGAGAGAGAGAAAAGGAGACAGTCCCCCGTGGAGGCATGGGCCTGTCTCAGGCCAAGCGGGTGAGTAGATCTCCTATCAGTGTGTTTGGACGGGGGCTCCCTGGACAGGGCTGGACTGTGGGGCAGAGATCGGTAAAGGATCATGCGTCCATGCTGCCGGGTGGGCCATGCCCTGGAGGGGGCTCTCACCCCCTCTTTCTGCCCCTCCATCTCTCGCTCTTCTCGCTCCTCCACCACTACCCCCTGCCCTGCCCCCTTTCCTCAGCTCTGCTACGAATCTAAAGCTGCTCCCTAGTGTTTGCCAAAATGATGCTCTCAAACCACGAAGTCCTGACTGGGCTGGAGAGCTCAGAGAGGGCGCAAGGAGTGCCATGGGTGTGGGGGGGCTCAGGTGCTTGGCTGGCTGAGCACTGGGGGGCGCACAAGACTGAGTGGCCCTGGCAGCCGTTCTCGCTAAGCTCGTGTTCACAAGTTGGTATTTCCATGCAAAGAACTGCCAGGCAGGGTGGAGAGTTCAGCTCCCCCATGGGAACCGCCTAAAGTGCCTCCTTGGCCCTCTGGGGAGAACAGTGCATATCGACCGCCCAGGGGCCTTGTGGGGTGACTACCTGTGAGGAGCAAGACAGAGCAAAGCAGCCCCCACCCATGCTGCCCAGAGCCACACAGGCGGAGGGGGCTGGAACAGCGTGTACAGGGCAGATGCTGAGAGCCATTGACCCAAACTGCAAACCCTGGATAGGATGGAAACCTCTTCCAGACAGGGGGTGCGGCAGCCCGCCCCCAGCACCTCTAGTGTCAGTGCCTGCGTACGCAGGGAGGTACCCCATCGCTCTGGGGACACCACACACAGACTCAGGCTTTCCATTCATTTGGAAATGAAGTTTGATGGCTTTAAAATATTTGAGGGGTTAGGGGAGTTGAATGTGGTGAACCTGAACCTGGCAGGCTGGTCAGTTACAGGACAGGCAGCTTTCTCCCTGTCTGGCTTTGCTGATGCCCCTCAATCCTGACCCACACCTCACCCCCCCCCCCCCCCGCATTATTTTAGTCCTCCCCATTCCTGCCCCGCTCTGCCAATGCATCTTAGTCTCGACATACAGCAACTCGCTCTCAGTCTCCCCTCACAGCCCCTCTGCTCTGTGGTCCAATCTGGGCATCCTCCTGAGCTGAGATTCTGCCTGTCGTACCATGCTGTGATGGCCAGGAGTGTTCACTGAGGACCACGCACTGGGCAGCCATTTCTAAAGGGTGCTAGATGTTGACCTTTAAGCTGGTGCCCATGGGGCCTGCACAGGATGCTGGCTGGAATTGGAGCCAAGGTCTCCCACGGTGGAAGGTGAGTGCTTCAGGCACTGCCCTGCCCCCACATAACAGCCTCCTGCCAGGATAGATCCACGGATTAAGATTAATCCGCTGCTGGGTTTGTGTAGTTTCACTCTGCCCTGGGGTCCATGGACCTGTCACATTTGCCCTCATCCCTGCGGTGGTGCCAGGGGAGTTCCCTGTCTGATGTGGGGGCAGAAGGTGAAGGAGGGGCCAGGAGCCTTTGGCTCTGACCCTTCCTAGTTGGTTTTCCTTAGCAGTCCAATAATATGAATAAATAATAATACTCAGCAAGAGGGGGCTGCCTGGGGAGGAGAAAGAGGTGATATTCTGCTCCAGCTCTCCCCACAATCCAACTCTGCACCCCATCACCAGACTCTGCCACAGCCTGGAGCAGTTGGATGGTCAGCAGTGAAAGAGTTAACCACACTGACTTTCAATCCCCATCACTGGGCTTCAGTGTTAACACCTGCTCCATGTGAAGGAGGCCGTAGTGCCTCTCTTAGGAGCAGGTGCTGCAAGTCCCAGTAAATGGGCTTTGTGCAGAGGGGCTGGAGGTAAAGAATCCTCCTCCCATTCCAGTGCTTTGCTGAGCTGTCCCAGCCCAGTCCCACTGCTACCGGCAAATGGCTCCTTGGACCCTCGCATGTTCCCTAGGTATCAATTTAGGCCTGTGGAGCCACGCATTGGTGGATATACCAGTCAATCCTCTTCATAGCCCTGCCCGCTGCTGTCCAACTCCTCCATGCAGGGTCCATGCTGTGGAATCACAGCCGTGCTGGTCCCGTACAGGGTCTTCCATTCGCATGGGCTGCCCCTGGCTAGCTCCTCCCTGCACGCTGACTTCACTGGGCTGTACTCAGGGCCCTGGGGTGGGTGGAGTCATAGTGCAGAAAGGACCTTAGTGCTTGTAATTAGTATAATCGGAGTGAGTAATTTACTATAAGCTGCTGACCTCATTTCCCCTGTGGCGCTCCTTCACTTTCTGCCCAAAGCACTGGCTCTGACCTGCTGCTGGTCTCTTACTGTGGTATATTTACGTAGAGTCTGTCGTCCCCAACACTGTAATAACCATGGAGCAGCTCCTGGACAGACAGGATGACTAGTCCAGAGGAATTCTTCATCAGGGCAATGGCCAACGCTGTAGTGCAGTGACCCTGGCCCTGCCCAGAACGCTGTGCCGGAGAAAGAGACGGCCAGTGAGAGGGCAGCTGGAGGGGGCAGTTGGAAGGCAGTTAGAGAAGAGGGAGGTGGAGCCTGCGCCAGGGTGACAAGGGGATTTGCCGAGGATGCAGTGTTAAAGGAAACAGGGCCGTGTGCAAGGAGCCCAGACGCAAGGGGCACAGAACATGTGACCGGTGAGGCTGCCCACTGGGACATTGACAGGAATACAGAGCGGACACCTGGGGGAAGGGAAGTGGCCCTCTGGGTGTGGAGCTGTCATTCACAGGTGGACCTGCTAGGAATGTTCAGTCATTGCTCCTTTGCTTTGCCTGCATCACCAGGCCGGAGAGGTGATGGCGGGACAGCAGGGTGAAGCTGGATTTTGCGGGCAGGAAGAGAAGGAGCTGTTTGGTTCCCTCAGGGTGATAGAGCGTGGGGTTAAAAAACGTCTTTTATTGGGCAGGTGATTTACAGTTTATTATTTTCCTAACCAGGTATTTGCTGTTACTCCATTATATCGTTATTCAATTATTTCTATTGTTCCTGCCCAAGTTCTGGGTTTTTCCTTTATAAAGGTTAAAATGTGAGGTTATCGCCATTGTACTGGTTTGTCTCTGCCTCTCCTCACAGTAAGCATAGCATAGCCGAGGCCTGGCTCACCACAGCGGCACCAGATGATTGAACTGTCACCCTGAAGGCAAATGGCACATTTATGGATTGAAGTTGTGCACCGGTGTCCCAGAAACACTGTTGGTAATGCTAAAAGAAAAGCCACGGATAGTAGAGGGTGAACAGGTCACACTCGGCTTGCAGTGGTGAGCTGGTCCCCACTAAAGGAGGATGTCTCTGGATAAAGTTGAGAAGTGTGAGCAACAAGGGTGATGTTGTGGTTGGAGTCTGCTATAGACCACCAGACCAGGGGGACGAGGTGGACGAGGCTTTCTTCTGGCAACTAGCAGAAGTTGCTAGATCACAGGCCCTGGTTCTCATGGGAGACTTTAATCACCCTGATATCTGCTGGGAGAGCAATACAGCGGTGCACAGGCAATCCAGGAAATTTTTGGAAAGTGTAGGGGACAATTTCCTGGTGCAAGTGCTGGAGGAACCAACTAGGGGCAAAGCTTTTCTTGACCTGCTGCTCACAAACAGGGAAGAACTAGTAGGGGAAGCAAAAGTGGATGGGAACCTGGGAGGCAGTGACCATGAGATGGTCGAGTTCAGGATCCTGACACAAGGAAGAAAGGAGAGCAGCAGAATACGGACCCTGGACTTCAGAAAAGCAGACTTTGACTCCCTCAGGGAACAGATGGGCAGGATCCCCTGGGAGAATAACATGAAGGGCAAAGGGGTCCAGGAGAGCTGGCTGTATTTTAAAGAATCCTTATTGAGGTTGCAGGAACAAACCATCCCGATGTGTAGAAAGAATAGTAAATATGGCAGGCGACCAGCTTGGCTAAACAGTGTAATCCTTGCTGATCTTAAACGCAAAAAAGAGGCTTATAAGGAGTGGAAGATTGGACAAATGACCAGGGAGGAGTATAAAAATATTGCTCAGGCGTGCAGGAGTGAAATCAGGAAGGCCAAATCACACTTGGAGTTGCAGTTAGCAAGAGATGTTAAGAGTAACAAGAAGGGTTTCTTCAGGTATGTTAGCAACAAGAAGAAAATCAAGGAAAGTGTGGGCCCCTTACTGAATGAGGGAGGCAACCTAGTGACCAAGGATGTGGAAAAAGCTAATGTACTCAATGATTTTTTTGCCTCTGTCTTCACGCACAAGGTCAGCTCCCAGATTGCTGCACTGGGCAGTACAGCATGGGGAGAAGGTGGCCAACCCTCTGTGGAGAAAGAAGTGGTTCGGGACTATTTAGAAAAACTGGACGTGCACAAGTCCATGGGGCCGGATGCGCTGCATCCGAGGGTGCTAAAGGAGTTGGCGGGTGAGATTGCAGAGCCATTAGCCATTATTTTTGAAAACTCATGGCGATCGGGGGAGGTCCCAGACGACTGGAAAAAGGCTAATGTAGTGCCCATCTTTAAAAAAGGGAAGAAGGAGGATCCGGGGAACTACAGGCCAGTCAGCCTCACCTCAGTCCCTGGAAAAATCATGGAGCAGGTCCTCAAGGAATCAATTATGAAACATTTAGAGGAGAGGAAAGTGATCAGGAACAGTCAGCATGGATTCACGAAGGGGAAGTCGTGCCTGACTAACCTAATTGCCTTCTATGATGAGATAACTGGCTCTGTGGATGAGGGGAAAGCAGTGGATGTGTTATTTCTTGACTTTAGCAAAGCTTTTGATACTGTCTCCCACAGTATTCTTGCCACCAAGTTAAAGAAGTATGGGCTGGATGAATGGACTGTAAGGTGGATAGAAAGCTGGCTAGATCGTCGGGCTCAACGGGTAGTGATCAATGGCTCCATGTCTAGTTGGCAGCCGGTTTCAAGTGGAGTGCCCCAAGGGTCGGTCCTGGGGCCGGTTTTGTTTAATATCTTTATTAATGATCTGGAGGATGGTGTGGACTGCACTCTCAGCAAGTTTGCAGATGACACTAAACTAGGAGGCGTGGTAGATACACTAGAGGGTAGGGATCGGATACAGAGGGACCTAGACAAATTAGAGGATTGGGCAGAAAAAAACCTGATGAGGTTCAACAAGGACAAGTGCAGAGTCCTGCACTTAGGACGGAAGAATCCCATGCACTGCTACAGACTAGGGACCGAATGGCTAGGTAGCAGTTCTGCTGAAAAGGACCTAGGGGTCACAGTGGACGAGAAGCTGGATATGAGTCAACAGTGTGCTCTTGTTGCCAAGAAGGCTAACGGCATTTTGGGCTGTATAAGTAGGGGCATTGCCAGCAGATCGAGGAACGTGATCGTTCCCCTTTATTCGACATTGGTGAGGCCTCATCTGGAATACTGTGTCCAGTTTTGGTCCCCACACTACAAGAAGGATGTGGAAAAATTGGAAAGAGTCCAGCGGAGGGCAACAAAAATGATTAGGGGTCTGGAGCACATGACTTATGAGGAGAGGCTGAGAGAACTGGGATTGTTTAGTCTCCAGAAGAGAAGAATGAGGGGGGATTTGATAGCAGCCTTCAACTACCTGAAGGGGGGTTCCAAAGAGGATGGAGCTCGGCTGTTCTCAGTGGTGGCAGATGACAGAACAAGGAGCAATGGTCTCAAGCTGCAGTGGGGGAGGTCCAGGTTGGATATCAGGAAAAACTATTTCACTAGGAGGGTGGTGAAACACTGGAATGCGTTACCTAGGGAGGTGGTGGAGTCTCCTTCCTTGGAGGTTTTTAAGGCCCGGCTTGACAAAGCCCTGGCTGGGATGATTTAGCTGGGAATTGGTCCTGCTTTGAGCAGGGGGTTGGACTAGATGACCTCATGAGGTCCCTTCCAACTCTGATATTCTATGATTCTATGATTCTATGTGAACAATAAAAATTGGCAGAGACCTGATTTGTAATCGTACAAGGAAAAGAGCGCTGTTATTGGGGCAGAAGTATGTTAGGCCCTTGGTCTCAGCCAAAGGGTGCACTCATTGGAGGGACAGGGAACCAAACAACTGAGGCAACGTTTGAGGACATCTCCCAGATGAGAGGGAAACTGTCAACAGAGCACAGAATAGAGCTGAAAGAGCCCAAGCTGTCCCACAATTCATTCCCCTTGCTCTGAGACAGAGGCTATGAGAGGAGCTGGATGGACTCATTGCTCAGGAAATCGTAGGGCAAGTAGAAGAGTCAACAGAGTGGGTGCATTCATTGGTCACTGTAGAAAAAAGGATGGATCTCTTCGCTTGTGTCTAGACTCCAACGAATTAAAGCAATGTGTAAAAAGGGAGCATTACCCTACAAGAGAAGAAATATTGAGGAGATGGCGAATGCCAAACATTTTTCTCCGCTGGATGCATCAGCAGGGGTCTGGAAGGTGCCCTTAGAAAAACAGAGCACTGGCTTGTGCACCTGACCCCTTACTGGCAAAGACTTGCTGAGGCAGTGTGATGGGTTCCCCCCAGGGTGCCACCTGGAACTGGGGTACTACTGAGCCCGCCTGACCCACAAGTCTGGGCTTCCTTTAACTTTACTGCTGTGACAAGCTGCAGACACGCTCTCGGTCACACACTTTCACCAGCACACATACAGGTAGGGACACATCCAGCTGTGGTAACATGCAAACAGACTTTCTGACTAGCCCTTGCATGGGAAGGCTTCAGCTAAGGAACTGCCCAGATACCCCGCTCTGGAGTGTAAACCCAAAGTTATACCATCTTGCGCTGCACAGAGAACTGTACAGTGTAAACTCATGAAATTTGCCCTTCCCTCAATGTGGAGAGAGATATGCAACAGCTTTTTGCCCCCCAGTTATGAATTCCAAAAACTGAGTTTTATACAAAACAAAAACAAGTTTAACTACAACAGATAGATTTTAAGTGATCATAAGGGATAGCAAACATCAAAGCAGATTACCCAGCAAATAAAACAAAACACAATCTAAGATTAAGATACGAAAGAAACTGATTACAAGTAGTAAGTTCTCACCCTAAATATTGTATTAGGCAGATTGCAGAGATTCTTGAAGGCCAGCTGCACTTTCCGGCAGTTTGCACCTTCAGATATTTCATTCACAGACTAGAATCATAGAATCATAGAATATCAGGGTTGGAAGGGACCTCAGGAGGTCATCTAGTCCCACCCCCTGCTCAAAGCAGGACCAATCCCCAACTAAATCATCCCAGCCAGGCTTTGTCAAGCCTGACCTTAAAAACTGCTAAGGAAGGAGATTCCACCACTTCCCTAGATAACCCATTCCAGTGCTTCACCACCCTCCTAGTGAAAAAGTTTTTCCTAATATCCAACCTAAACCTCCCCCACTGCAACTTGAGACCATTGATCCTTGTTCTGTCATCTGCCACCACTGAGAACAGCCTAGATCCATCCTCTTTGGAACCCCCTTTCAGGTAGTTGAAAGCTGCTATCAAGTCTCCCCTCATTCTTCTCTTCTGCAGACTAAATAATCCCAGTTCCCTCAGCCTCTCCTCATAAATCATGTGCTCCAGCCCCCTAATCATTTTTGTTGACCTCCGCTGGACTCTTTCAAATTTTTCCACATCCTTCTTGTAGTGTGGGACCCAAAACTGGACATAGTACTCCAGATGAGGCCTCACCAATGCCGAATACAGGGGAATGATCACATCCCTCGATCTGTTGGTAATGCTCCTACTTATACAGAGCAAAATGCCGTTAGCCTTCTTGGCAACAAGGGCACACTGTTGACTCATATCCAGCTTCTCATCCACTATAACCCCTAGGTCCTTTTCTGCAGAACTGCAGCCTAGCCACTCGGTCCCTAGTCTGTAGCAGTGCATGGGATTCTTCCATCCTAAGTGCAGGACTCTGCACTTGTCCTTGTTGAACCTCATCAGATTTCTTTTGGCCCAATCCTCTAATTTGTCTAGGTCACTCTGTATCCTATCCCTACCCTCCAGCATATCTACCACTCCTCCCAGTTTAGTGTCATCTGCAAACTTGCTGAGAGTGCAGTCCACACCATCCTCCAGATCATTAATGAAGATATTGAACTGAACGGGCCCCAGGACCGACCCTTGGGGCACTCCGCTTGATACCAGCTGCCAACTAGACATGGAGCCATTGATCACTACCTGTTGAGCCCAATGATCTAGCCAGCTTTCTATCCACCTTATAGTCCATTCATCCAGCCCATACTTCTTTAACTTGCTGGCAAGAATACTGTGGGAGACCGTATCAAAAGCTTTGCTAAAGTCAAAGAATAACATCCCCTGCTTTCCCCTCATCCACAGGGCCAGTTATCTCAGACTAGATAGCCTTCCAGCCTGGGCTCAGTCTTCTCCCCTCGTTCAGTCTTTGCTTCTTAGATGTTTACAGCAGTCATCTTGGGCGGAGATTCAGTGAAGAACGAACTGTGATTATGTCACAACCCTGCCTTAAATAGATTTTACATATGGTGGTGTAGCGAGGCAATTGCCCCGCTCCTGAAAAAGGCTAGGCTGATTGGGGAAGCAGCCAGAGCTGGGGCCATGCCCCAATCAGGCTACAGCTGGCCCGATAAAAGGGCTGTGAGCCCGGAGCTAAGTCAGTCTCTCTCTAGGTGTGGAGAGAGAAGGATTTGGCTGTCTGGGAGAAAAGGGTACTTGAACTGGAGCAGTGCTGGGGAGCTCCAGGCTGGTAAACACCCAGGCTGCAGGCCTTATGCAAGGCCTAAAGAGAGGTACAGGGGTTAGGCAGAGGCAGATGGTCCAAACCCCCTTTGCCAATGATGAGTGGTTTACAGACTGCAGTCAGCCTCAGTGAGCAGGGGCTAGGTGATGACTGGCAGTAGCCACTGAGGCCAGGTGGGGATAGGGGCTTGGGGGTTCCCCTGGGAGGGGAGACCCAGAGTGGGGGTACTGCAGGGGCAGAACCATGAAGTAAAGGGCACTGGGGTCTTGGTCGGACATGGGGCCTGAGATAGGTGAGCCACCGGCCTGCAGAGGGTGTTCCAGGCTGAAGTTGAGCTAATTCCCAGGAGCACCAGCAGGAGGCGCCGTACCGGTGAGTTTCACTTCACTACAGGTGAGAATCCTTTGTCTTCCTGTGTGATTCCCACCCCCACCCCAGTCAGTGGAAAAATACTAATATTATCATGGTGTCCAATATCTGGTGACTTGATCACATGACCCTGCAGCCATAACTCCGGGTCTGTTTGCTGCATCCCCAGGAAGGCTTTCATGGTGAAAGATTAGCATCTTCTAAGACCTATTATTTTTCCTAATGGCCAGCAATCTAGACTGTTTGCATTCTGTCTAGTGGGCGTTTCCCAGGTGTAAACACATTTGTAATAGCTGCACGGACCATATTTCTAACTTCAGATACAAAGATGATACATGCATACAAATAGGATAATCATATTCAGTAAATCATAACCTTTCCAATGATATCTCACATAACCCATCTTACATAAAATACATCTTAGTTATGCCATAATTACATCATAACAATATCTCTATGAAGAATATGGGGCATAATGCCACACCCCCCCCTATTAGATTACTGCCAGAGAGTTAGTCACTGACTAATGCGAAGGCAGTGTGCCTAATGTCCTCCTTAGGTCTTGGTTATACAACTTCCAAGTGTTACCAAACATTGTAGTGTTACCCATAGGTATTTTTACAAAGTTCTGGGTTTCTCTTTCCAGGTTGCGTGAAAGCATTCTAGTGTGCAGCATTGTTAACATAATGCAGATATCAATATCTTTTAGAGTGTAGGTGTCTTGTCATTTAGCCACCAATGCCATGAGATGGTGTGCTTCAGTTTCCCCTTCCACGCAGAAGTCTAGGTTTGTTATGCTTTTTCTGCTGTGCCAAGCTCTAAGCCTGTTTACAGGTATTAGCTGAGAAGCAGTATTCTTATAGTATCAGAGGGATAGCCGTGTTAGCTCACCCACAGACAACCCACCAACCTTAAGCATATTCTCACCAGCAACCACACACTGCACCATAGTAACTCTAACTCAGGAACCAATCCATGCAACAAACCTTGATGCCAACTCTGCCCACATATTTACACCAGCGACACCATCACAGGATCTAACCAGATCAGCCACAACATCACCGGTTCATTCACTTGCATGTCCACCAATGTAATATATGCCATCATGTGCTAGCAATGCCCCTCTGCTATGTACGTCAGCCAAACTGGACAATCCCTATGTAAAAGGATAAATGGACACAAGTCAGATATTAGGAATGGCAATATGCAAAAACCTGTAGGAGAACACTTCAACCTCCCTGGACGCACAATAGCAGATTTAAAGGTAGCCATCCTGCAGCAAAAAAACTTCAGGACCAGACTCCAAAGAGAAACCGCTGAGCTTCAGTTCATTTGCAAATTTGACACCATCAGCTCTGGATTAAATAAAGACTGTGAATGGCTAGCCAACTCCAAAAGCAGTTTCTCCTCCCTTGGTGTTCACATCTCAACTGCTAGAAGAGGGCCTCATCCTCCCTGATTGAGCTAACCTCGTTATCTCTAGACTGATTCTTGCCTGCATATTTATACCTGCCTCTGGAAATTTCCACCACATGCATCTGACGAAGTGGGTATTCACCCACGAAAGCTTATGTTCCAATACTTCTGTTAGTCTATAAGGTGCCACAGGACTCTTTGGCCTGGTCTACACTACGGGTTTAGGTCGACTTTAGCAGCGTTAAACCGAATTAAGCCTGGACACGTCCACACAACGAGGCCCTTTCTTTCGAATTAAAGGGCCCTTTAAACCGGTTTCTTTACACCACCTCCGACGAGGGGATTAGCGATAAAACCGGCCTTTGCGGGTCGGAATTGGGGTAGTGTGGACGGAATTCGATGTTATTGGCCTCCGGGAGCTATCCCACAGTGCTTCATTGTGACCGCTCTGGACAGCGCTCTCAACTCAGATGCACTGACCAGGTAGACAAGAAAAGACCCGCGAAGGTTTGAATTTCATTTCCTGTTTGCCCAGCGTGGAGAGCACAGGTGACCACGCAGAGCTCATCAGCACAGGTAACCGTCATGGAGTCCTCCCAGGATCGCAAAAGAGCTCCAGCATGGACCGAACGGGAGGTACGAGATCTGCTCGCCATATGGGGAGATGAAGCAGTGATAGCTGAACTCCGTAGCAGTAAAAGAAATGGAAAAGTATTAGAAAAGATCTCCAAGGCCATGAAGGACCGAGGCCATAACAGGGACACACAGCAGTGCCGCGTGAAAATTAAGGAGCTAAGGCAAGCCTACCACAAAGCCAGAGAAGCAAACGGAAGGTCCGGGGCAGAGCCGCAAACTTGCCGCTACTACGCGGAGCTGCATGCGATCCTAGGGGGTGCAGCCACCACTACCCCAACCGTGTGCTATGACTCTCTCACTGGAGAAACACACAGGGAAGACGGTTCGGGGAACGAGGAAGATGACGATGGAGGTACTGTAGGTAGCTCACAGCAGCAAGGAAGCGGAGAAACCGGTTTCCCCAACAGCCAGGATATGTTTGTGACCCTGGACCTGGAACCAGTAACCCCCGAACTCACCCAAGACCCTCAGGGCACACAGGAGACCTCTGGTGAGTGTAACTTTGTAAATATTTGTAAACATTACAAAAAAAAAGCAAGCAAGTCTGTTAACGTGTATGGGGATGGGGCGGAAATCCTCCAGGGACATCTCCAGAAAGCTCTCCTGGTTGAAATGGGGTGATTTTATTAAGGGGACATTCAGAGGCGCCCGTTCCTGCTCTTCTGACCAGAAATGTTCCCCGCTGTTAACCACGCGGTGGGGGGGAGGGGTGAAGTGATCATCCCAGAGAATCGTGTGTGTGTGTGTGTGGGGGGGGTGGTTTACTTGTGTTTGTGCCGCATGTTAACCGGGAAACCGCAGCCCCCTCCTTTTACATTGAAACCCCATTTTAAATGGACAACCCAATTCATCCTTGATATGGGAAATGCGCTGCTGTTTGCAACCTTTCCCGCATGTTAAGAAGGTTAAAAAAGCCAAAACACTGTGGCCTACGATGGCTGCCTGCAAGCCGAAATATGCGACCTTGTAATGAAAGAGTGTACCCATTGTTCCCTAAAATGTGTCCTTTTTAACCACCTCTCCCTTCTCCTCCACCAGCTGCAAATGTATCTCCTTCACAGAGGCTCGTGAACATTAGAAAGAGAAAACGTAAGACGAGGGACGAGATGTTCACGGAGCTGCAGATGTCCGCCCAGGCTGATAGAGCACAGCAGAATGCGTGGAGGCAGTCAATGACGGAGATGAGAAAAGCCCAATATGAACGAGAGGAGAGGTGGCGGGCTGAATCGCGGGAAGAACAGAGCAAGTGGCGGGCTGAAGACGATAGGTGGCGTCAGCTTGCAGACAGACGGCAAGAGGCAATGCTCCGTCTGCTGGAGCATCAAAGTGATATGCTCGAGCGTATGGTTGAGTTGCAGGAAAGGCAGCAGGAGCAGAGACCGCCGCTACAGCCCCTGTGTAACCAACAGCCCTCCTCCCCAAGTTCCATAGCCTCCTCACCCAGACGCCCAAGAACACGGTGGGGGGGCCTCCGTCCACCCAGTCACTCCACCCCAGATGATCGCCAAAGCATCAGAAGGCTGGCCTTCAATAAGAGTTAAAGTTTTAAAATGCAGTGTGTCCTTTTCCATCCCTCCTCCCCCACCCATCCCAGGCTACCTTGGCAATTATCCCCCTACCTCTGTAAGGAACTAATAAAGAATGCATGAATGTGAAAAAACAATGACTTTATTGCCTCTGCAAGGGGGAGGGGAGGGTGGGGTGGGGTGGTTGGTTTACAGGGAAGTAGAGTGAACCGGGTCGGGGGGGGGGGTTGGAGGGTTCATCAAGGAGAAACAAACAGAAGTTTCACACAGTAGCCTGGCCAGTCACAAAACTCGTTTTCAAAGCTTCTCTGATGCGCACCGCGCCCTGCTGTGCTCCTCTAACCGCCCTGGTGTCTGGCTGCGCGTAATCAGCGGCCAGGCGAGTTGCCTCAACCTCCCACCCCGCCATAAAGGTCTCCCCCTTACTCTCACAGATATTGTGGAGCGCACAGCAAGCAGCAATAACAATAGGGATATTCTTTTCGCTGAGGTCTGAGCGAGTCAGTAAGCTGCGCCAGCGCGCTTTTAAACGTCCAAATGCACATTCCACCACCATTCGGCACTTGCTCAGCCTGTAGTTGAACAGGTCCTGACTCCTGTCCAGGCTGCCTGTGTACGGCTTCATGAGCCATGGCATTAAGGGGTAGGCTGGGTCCCCAAGGATCACGATAGGCATTTCAACATCCCCAATGGTCACTTTCTGGTCCGGGAAGAAAGTCCCTTCCTCCAGCTTTCGAAACAGAGCAGAGTTCCTGAAGACGCGAGCATCATGTACCTTTCCCGGCCATCCCACGTTGATGTTGTTGAAACGTCCCTTGTGATCCACCAGGGCTTGCAGCAGCATTGAAAAGTACCCCTTGCGGTTTACGTAGTCGGTGGCTTGGTGCTCCGGTGACAAGATAGGGATATGGGTTCCGTCTATGGCCCCGCCACAGTTTGGGAATCCCATTTCAGCAAAACCATCCACTATTGACTGCACGTTGCCCAGAGTCACTACCCTTGATATCACCAGGTCTTTCATTGCCCTGGCAAATTGGATCACAGCAGCCCCCACCGTAGATTTGCCCACTCCAAATTGATTCCCGACTGACCGGTAGCTGTCTGGCGTTGCAAGCTTCCACAGGGCTATCGCCACTCGCTTCTCAACTGTGAGGGCTGCTCTCATCTTGGTATTCTGGCGCTTCAGGGCAGGGGAAAGCAAGTCACAAAGTTCCATGAAAGTGGCCTTACGCATGCGAAAGTTTCGCAGCCACTGGGAATCGTCCCATACCTGCAGCACGATGCGATCCCACCAGTCTGTGCTTGTTTCCCGGGCCCAGAATCGGCGTTCCACGGTATCAACCTGCCCCAGTGACACCATGATTTCCACATTGCTGGGGCCTGTGCCTTGTGAGAGGTCTATGGCCATGTCAATTTCCTCATCACTCTCGTCGCCGTGCTGCAATCGCCTCCTCGCCTGGTCCGGGTTTCGCCTTGGCATGTTCTGGCTCTGCATATACTCCAGGACAATGCGCGTGGTGTTCATAGTGCTCATAATTGCCGCGGTGATCTGAGCGGGCTCCATGATCCCAGTGCTAGCTATGGCGCCTGGTCAGAAAAAAGGCGCGAAAGTAGTATCTGATGGACCAGGAGAAGGAGGGCGGGAGGGAGGGAGGGAGGGAGGGAGGGCCAAGTGACGACATGGCGTACAGGTACAGGAACAGGGAGAAACACAAACAACTGTCACACAGAATGGTCCCCCCAAAGATTAAACTGGAAACCCTGGGCTTAGCAGGCCGTTGATTTCACGGAGGAAGGGGAAGCAAATGAACACAGAATAAATCTATTTTTTACATCTTAAGGTGGCAGCCGACGCTGCAGCATGAGTGACAGCCATACCAGTATGATGATGATGGGTACCAATCATAATATACCATCATCTGCCAAAAGGCAAGGGGCTGCTGCTGTGTAGCAATGCAGCCCCATGTCTGCCAGCCCCACGTCCGCCAGCACCCAGCATCGCCCTCGGCCTCTTCTGGGTGCTTAGCAGACAATATTGGGCAATTGGCAGAAAATAGTACATTATGACTGGTAACCGTCATCATCGAGACAGTAGCATGTCTGCCCAGGTGGCCATGATTGACAGCCACTCCAGTACGACGACGACGGGTACCAGTCATAATATACCATCGCCTGGAAGGGGCTGGTGCAATGCAGCCCTACGGCTGCCAGCCCCACGGCTATCACTCATGCTACACCGTCTACTGCCAAAAGGCAGTTAGCAGCTGCTGCTGTGTAGCAATGCAGTCCCACGTCTGCCGGCACCCAGAGGACATATGGTGACGGTGAGCTCAGCTGTGCTGAGCAGGCTCCATGTTGTCTGCACAGGTAACCCAGGTAACCCAGGTAAAAAGGCGCGAATCTATTGTCTGCCATTGCTGTGACGGGGGAGGGAGGGGCCTGACGACATGTACCCAGAACCGCCCGCGACACTGTTTTGCATCATCCGGGCATTGGGATCTCAACCCAGAATTCAAAGAAAAGGCGTGAACCGCTTCGCGGCTCGAGCTGTGGCGCAAACGTAGTATCTGACGGCCTAGGGGAAGGAGGGAGGGGGGCCGAGTGACGACATGGCGTACAGGCACAGGGAATTAAAATAAAGAACGGTGGCTGTGCATCAGGGAGAGACACAAACAACTGTCACAGACTGGTCCCCCCCAAAGATTAAACTGAAAACCCTGGGTTTAGCAGGCCGTTGATTTGACGGAGGGAGGGGGAAGCAAATGAATACAGAGAAAATCTATTTTTTACATCTTAAGACGACGGTGCAGCGTGACTGATAGCCCTCGGCATCTTTCTGGGTGCTTGGCAGCAAATACGGGGCGGTGTATGACGATGGTCTTCAGGCCTATTGCACGAGCTGCTGCTCAGGGAAGACTCTGCTAATGTGCGATGACCCGACTTGTAATAGGCCGGCTAACAGTCATAATACACCATTTACTGCCAAAAGGCAAGCCCCACGGCTGCCAGCACCCAGATCGCCGATGAAGGCTACCAGTCTACTGCACCGTCTACCGCCAAAAGGCAGTTAGCAGCTGCTGCTGTGTAGCAATGCAGTCCCACGTCTGCCGGCACCAAGAGGATATATGGTGACGGTGAGCTCAGCTGTGCTGAGCGGGCTCCATGTTGTCTGCACAGGTAACCCAGGTAACCCAGATAAAAAGGCGCAAATCTATTGTCTGCCGTTGCTGTGACGGGGGAGGGAGGGGCCTGACGACATGTACCCAGAACCGCCCGCGACACTGTTTTGCATCATCCGGGCATTGGGATCTCAACCCAGAATTCCAAGGGGCGGCGGAGACTGCGGGAACTGTGGGATAGCTGTGGGATAGCTACCCATAGTGCAATGCTCCGGAAGTCGACGCTAGCCTCGTACTGTGGACGCGGTCTGCCGACTAGAGCACCTAGAGCATTTTATTGTGTGGACATACACAATCGGCTGTATACAACCGATTTCAATAAAACCGGCTTCTATAAATTCGAACTAATTTCGTAGTGTAGACATACCCTTTGTTGCTTTTTACAGTATTCTTATAGGACTTCCTTGTTATCACTCCTAGTATGTTCAAAAGTTTCCCCCCAAAATTATGCTAAATCCTTTAAAAATGTGTAACATGCATCAGTACCAAATTCTAACTCATCACCTCTGGTTGAGTTACTGAAGTCCTCAAATCATGGCTTAAAGAGTTCAAGTTACAGAGAATTCACCATTGACACTAGTTTAAACCTGCAAGTGACTCTATGCCCCATGCTGCAGAAGAAGGTGAAAAGCCCCCATTATCTCTGCCAATCTGACTTGGGGGGAAATTCCTTCCTGACCACAAACATGGCGATCAGCTAGACCCTGAGCATGTGGGCAAGACCCACCAGCCAGATACCTGGGAAGGAATTCTCTGTAGTAACTGAGGGTATGTCTACACTACGAAATTAGGTCGAATTTATAGAAGCCAGTTTTATAGAAATCGGTTGTATACAGCCGATTGTGTGTGTCCCCACATAAAATGCTCTAAGTGCATTTAGTCGGTGGACCGCGTCCACAGTATCGAGGCTAGCGTCGACTTCCGGAGCATTGCACTGTGGGTAGCTATCCCACAGTTCCCGCAGTCTCCGCCGCCCATTGGAATTCTGGGTTGAGATCCCAATGCCTGAATGATGCAAAACAGTGTAGCGGGGGGTTCTGGGTACATGTCGTCAGGCACCTCCCCCTCTGTCAGAGCAATGGCAGACAATCGATTCACGCCTTTTTACCTGGGTTACCTGTGCAGACAACATACCACGCCAAGCATGGAGCCCGCTCAGCTCAGCTCAGCTCAGCTCAGCTCAGCGTCACCATATGTCATCTGGGTGCCGGCAGACGTGGTACTGCATTGCTACACAGCAGCAGCTAATTGCCTTTTGGCAGTAGACTGTGCAGTATGACTGGTAGCCTTCATCGGCGATCTGAGTGCTGGCAGACGTGGGGCTGCATTGCACACAACAGCAGCCCCTTGCCTTTTGGTAGAAGATGATATATTACGACTGATATCCGTCGTCATCGTACTGCAGTGGCTGTCAATCATGGGCACCTGGGCAGACATGCTCAGTTCTATCAAACAGTCTTGACGATTTTGGCTATCAGTCGTAGTATGCTATCTTCTGCCAAGCGCCCAGTATTTTCTGCCAAGCACCCAGAAGATGCTGAGGGCTATCAGTCATGCTGCACCGTCGTCTGCCAGCTTAAGATGTAAAAAATAGATTTGTTCTGTATTCATGTGCTTCCCCCTCCCTCCGTGAAATCAACGGCCTGCTAAACCCAGGGTTTTGAGTTCAGTCTTTGGGGGGGGCCATTCTGTGTGACAGTTGTTTGTGTTTCTCCCTGATGCACAGCCATCTTCGTTGATTTTAATTCCCTGTACCTGTACGCCATGTCGTCACTCGCCCCTCCCTCCCTCCCTCCGTCCGTCAGATACTAGTTTCGCGCCTTTTTTCAGAACAGACGCCATAGCACTGGGATCATGGAGCCCGCTCAGATCACCGCGGCAATTATGAGCACTATGAACACCACGCGCATTGTCCTGGAGTATATGCAGAGCCAGGACATGCCAAAGCAAAACCAGGACCAGCCGAGGAGGCGATTGCAGCGTGGTGACGAGAATGATGAGGAAATTGACATGGACATAGACCTTTCACAAGGCACAGGCCTCAGCAATGTGCAAATCATGGTGTTACTGGGGGAGGGTCATGCCGTGGAACGCCGATTCTGGGCCCGGGAAACAAGCACAGACTGGTGGGACCGCATCGTGCTGCAGGTGTGGGACGATTCCCAGTGGCTGCGAAACTTTCGCATGCGTAAGGGCACTTTCATGGAACTTTGTGACTTGCTTTCCCCTGCCCTGAAACGCCAGAATACCAGGATGAGAGCAGCCCTCACAGTTGAGAAGCGAGCGGCAATAGCCCTGTGGAAGCTTGCAACGCCAGACAGCTACCGGCCAGTCGGGAATCAATTTGGAGTGGGCAAATCTACTGTGGGGGCTGCTGTGATCCAAGTTGCCAGGGCAATCAAAGACCTGGTGATATCAACGGTAGTGACCCTGGGAAACGTGCAGGCCATCGTGGATGGCTTTGCTGCAATGGGATTCCCAAACTGTGGTGGGGCGATAAACAGAACCCATATCCCTATCTTGGCACCGGAGCACCAAGCCACCGAGTACATAAACCGCAAGAGGTGCTTTTCAATGCTGCTGCAAGCCCTGGTGGATCACAAGGTACGTTTCACCAACATCAACGTGGGATGAGCGGGAAAGGTACATGATGCTCGCGTCTTCAGGCACTCTGGTCTGTTTCGAAAGCTGGAGGAAGGGACTTTCTTCCCGGACCAGAAAATAACCATTGGGGATGTTGAAATGCCTATCGTGATCCTTGGGGACCCAGCCTACCCCTTAATGCCATGGCTCATGAAGCCATACACAGGCAGCCTGGACAGTAGTCAGGACCTGTTCAACTATAGGCTGAGCAAGTGCCGAATGGTGGTGGAATGTGCATTTGGACGTTTAAAAGCACGCTGGCGCAGCTTACTGACTTGCTCAGACCTCAGCGAAAAGAATATCCCCATTGTTATTGGTGCTTGCTGTGCGCTCCACAATATCTGTGAGAGTAAGGGGGAGACATTTATGGCGGGGTGGGAGATTGAGGCACATCGCCTGGCCGCTGATTACGCGCAGCCAGACACAAGGGCAGTTAGAAGAGCACAGCAGGGCGCGGCGCGCATCAGAAGCTTTGAAAACGAGTTTTGTGACTGGCCAGGCTACGGCGTGAAACTTCTGTTTGTTTCCCCTTGATGAACCCTCCGCCCCCCCCACCCGGTTCACTCTACTTCCCTGTAAACCAGACACCCCACCCTCCCCTCCCCCCTTCGAGCACCGCTTGCAGAGGCAATAAAGTCATTGTTACTTCACATTCATGCATTCTTTATTAATTCATCACACAACTAGGGGGATAATTGCCAATGTAGCCCGGGATGGGTGGGGGAGGAGGGAAGGAAAAGGACACACTGCAGTTTAAAACTTTAACTCTTATTGAAGGCAAGGCTTCTGATGCTCGGGCAATCATCTGGGGTGAAGTGACTGGGTGTCCGGAGGCCCCCCCACCGTGTTCTTGGGCGTCTGGGTGAGGAGGCTATTGAACTTGGGGAGGAGGTCTGTTGGTTACACAGGGGCTGTAGCGGCGGTCTCTGCTCCTGCTGCCTTTCCTGAAGCTCAACCATACGCTGGAGCATATCAGTTTGATGCTCCAGCAGCCAGAGCATCGACTCTTGCCTTCTGTCTGCAAGCTGACGCCACCTATCCTCTTCAGCCTGCCACTTGCTCTGTTCATCCCGCGATTCAGCCCGCCACCTCTCCTCTCGTTCATACTGTGCTTTTCTGTAGTCTGACATTGACTGCCTCCATGCATTCTGCTGTGCTCTTTCAGCATGGGAGGACATCTGGAGCTCCATGAACATATCATGCCGAGTCCGCCATTTTCTCCTTCTAATCTTCACTAGCCTCTGTGAAGGAGAAACATTTGCAGCTGGTGGAGGAGAAGGGAGAGGTGGTTAAAAAAGACACATTTTAGAGAACAATGGGTACACTCTTTCACGTTAAATTTTGCTGTTCACATTATACAGCACATGTGCTTTCGTTACAAGGTCGCATTTTTCCTCTTATATTGAGGGCCTGCCGGTTTGGTGTGAGAGATCACTCACACAGTGCCAGGCAACAGATTTCGGCTTGCAGGCAGCCATGGTAAGCCACAGTCTTTTGGCTTTTTTAACCTTCATAACATGTGGGAATGGTTTCAAACAGTAGCGCCCTCATTTCCCATACCAAGCACCTATTGGGTTGGCCATTTAAAATGGGTTTGCAATGTAAAAGGAGGGGCTGCGGTTTCCGGGTTAACATGCAGCACAAACCCAACTAACCCCTCCCCCAATTATCAGGGATGATCACTTCACCCCTCCCCCCCACCGCGTGGCTAACAGCGGGGAACATTTCTGTTCAGCAGAGCAGGAAGGGGCACCTCTTAATGTCCCCTTAATAAAATTGCCCCATTTCAACCAGGTGACCGTGAATGATATCACTCTCCTGAGGATAACAAAGAGCGATAAGGAATGGATGTTGTCTGCATGCCAGCAAACACCAGGACCATATGCTGCCATGCTTTGTTATGCAATGATTCCAGACTATGTGCTACTGGCCTGGCGTGGTAAAGTGTCCTACCATGGCGGATGGGATAAGGCAGCCCTCCCCAGAAACCTTTTGCAAAGGCTTTGGGAGTACATGAAGGAGAGCTTTCTGGAGATGTCCCTGGAGGATTTCCGCTCTATCCCCATACATGTTAACAGACTTTTCCAGTAGCTATACTGGCCATGATTGCCAGGGCAAATTAATCATTAAACACGCTTGCTTTTAAACCATGTGTAATATTTACAAAGGTACACTCACCAGAAGTCCCCTGTGTGCCCTCAGGGTCTGGGAGCACGCCTTGGGTGAGTTCGGGGGTTACTGGCTCCAGGTCCAGGGTGATAAACATATCCTGGCTGTTGGGGAAACCGGTTTCTCCGTTTCCTTGCTGCTGTGAGCTATCTACATTATCTTCATCCTCATCTTCCTCGTACCCCGAACCCTCTTCCCTGTGTGTTTCTCCAGTGATGGATTCATAGCACACGGTTTGGGTAGTGGTGGCTGCACCCCCTAGCATGGCATGCAGCTCCGTGTAGAAGCGGCATGTTTGCGGCTCTGCCCCGGACCTTCTGTTTGTCTCTCTGGCTTTGTGGTAGGCTTGCCTTAGCTCCTTAATTTTCACGCAGCATTGCTGTGCATCCCTGTTATGGCCTCTGTCCTTCATGGCCTTTGAGACCTTTTCTAATATTTTGCCATTTCGTTTACTGCTACGGAGTTCAGATAGCACTGATTCATCTCCTCATATGGCGAGCAGATCCTGTACCTCCCGTTCGGTCCATGCTGGAGCTCTTTTGCGATCCTGGGACTCCATCATGGTTACCTGTGCTGATGAGCTCTGCGTGGTCACCGGTGCTCTCCACGCTGGGCAAACAGGAAATGAAATTCAAACGTTCGCGGGGCTTTTCCTGTCTACCTGGTCAGTGCATCTGAGTTGAGAGTGCTGTCCAGAGCGGTCACAATGAAGCACTGTGGGATAGCTCCCAGAGGCCAATAACGTTGAATTCCGTCCACACTACCCCAATTCCGATCCGCTAAGGCCAATTTTATCGCTAATCCCCTTGTCGGAGGTGGAGTAAAGAAACCGGTTGAAAGGGCTTCGTCGTGTGAACGTGTCCAGGCTTAATTAAATTTAACGCTGCTAAAGTCGACCTAAACTCGTAGTGTAGACCAGGCCTCAGAGCCCTCCCCATCTAGTGTCCTGTCTCCAGCTGTTGAGGATTTTTGCTAAAGGAGTCCCCTGGCGACAGGGAATGGATCACTTGATGATAACCTGTTCTGGTCATTCCCTCTGGGGCACCTGGCATTGGCCACTGTCAGAAGACAGGATACTGGGCTAGATGGACCTTTGATCTGACCCAGTATGGCCGTTCTTATTTTGCCCATTCCCAGCATTCTGTATCAAATGCCTTACTGACATCCAGGGAGATTAGATCTACTGCATTTCCTTTGTCTAAAAAATAAGCTACCGTCTCAAAGAAAGATATTAGTAAAAAATTTACTACCTCTTGAATCCAACAATTGAAACGATTGTAGAAAAATCTACAATTACTTTTTATCATTTAGGTTATTCACTTTTTGCAGTTCACGAAGCTTGGAACAGATCACTTAATTTAAGAAAGGGCTGGTAGGATGTTTTCTAATCTTAATCCCCTGTTAATCACTCTTTATAAACAAAATTCTGACTCCCTGCCTCAGGGGCGTAAACTGGGAGCTGTCTCCTGTCTCCTCTGCAGAACTGGTTACATTGCACATTCAGGCTGCCCAAGGCTTGCAGTTTGGGGGGGCAATTCCCCCATACATCCCCCAAACTCCGCAGAGACACTGTCTAGTTCAGGGGTTCTCAAACTGGGGGTTGTGACCCCTCAGGGGTGACGAGGTTATTACATGGGGGGTGGAGGTGTCGCGAGCTGTCAGCCTCCACCTCAAACCCCGCTTCACCTCCAGCATTTATAATGGTGTTAAATATATAAAAACGTGTTTTTAATTTATAAGGGGGGTCGCACTCAGAGGCTTGCTATGTGAAAGGGGTCACCAGTACAAACGTTTGAGAACCCCTGGTCTAGAGCATTTCCCAGAAGAGCAGTGGAGCAATCTGAGGAAAAACCTGTCTGGCCACAGAGCAGGTTAAGTGAGATGAGCTTGAGGATGTGGCATTATTGGAGCAAAGGCCTCACTGTCCTGACAACGGTGGTACTGATATCGCACGGGAGACCTGCAAGTCCAAGCAGCAGCGCAGGGCTTCTCATTGGGAGTAAACGGAGTTAGTAGGTTGGTCCTAGGTATCTGGAATTCTGTGTTAGATAAATGTTGTTGTTGTTGTTGTTAGGTTTGGCTGGGAAAGGAAACTGTGGGGAACTGTACCTTTAAGAGGTTCATGTTCTGCAACCCGGAGGCAGTTGGAACTGAGACACTGACTGAAGCAGATTGCTGTCAAGCACCTTGTCTCTGTGTGTTCACTGAACCCCACTGTCACCTCTCTGTACCACAGGTTCCTCCTGTAAAAAGAAGGTGACTTCCCTACTTTGCACAGGGTTGGGGTGCTGGGAGGGATGACTTGTGAATGTGTGTTATGTACTGAGATGATTCAAAGTGTGTCACAGGTGCTGAGTAATCACCCATTGTCTCTGGGACTATTAAACAGCTGCCATATTTTGCTTTAGAGGCAGGGCCGGCTCTAGGATTTTTGCCGCCCAAAGCAAAAACAATTTTGGCCGCCCCCCCTTATTTAATTACCCCGGCCCCGCCTCAACTTTGCCCCTTCCCCAAATCCCCAGCCCTGCCTCCTCCCCCCAGGCTCTCAAGCCTGGGACAGAAGGGGAGCAGCGGCGCGCGAAACGGCTGCTCGGGATCTCCCCCTTCCTCCCAGGTTTGAGAGCCTGGGAGTGAGGGGGAGACTCCGAGTGGCCGCGGCGCGCGAAACAGCTGATTCGCGCGCCGCTGCTCCCCCTCCCTCCCAGGTTTGAGAGCCTGGGAGGGAGGGTGAGTAGCGGCGCGCGAATCAGCTGTTTTGCGCGCCGTGGCAGCAGCAGCGGAGGTGAGCTAGGGCGGCCGGGGCACATTTTTAAGGGCGGCATTCTGGCGCCGGCCATGCCGCCCCTAAAAATGTGCCGCCCCAAGCACCAGCTTGTTTTGCTGGTGCCTAGAGCTGACCCTGTTCAGAGGTGGTTGCATTTTAGCAATTCTTGTGTGTATGCAGTTTGGGATCCTTTGTATTCCCATTAATGTAATGGGGACAGGATTCCAGGCTAATCTGGGAAGGATTAGAAGGGAAATCTCCTCAGAGATAGAAAATCTGATCTTCCAAAGCATGGCAGGGAGCCAGAATCAACCTTCCCAGCTGAGATGCCTTATGAACTAGCAAAGCAGAATGTGGACTCAGGAATGGACAGAGGGGAACGCTATCCTTGTAGTGTCTCAGTCAGTCTCCCTATCAGATTGGCATGCTGGGTGTGTGCCAAAGGGTCAGGGGAGAACTGGCAGTATGGGATGAATGCACAATTCCACTGGCAGAATAGACAGTTTGGTTTGTTGGGATCCTTTGCAGTAGCAGCCGGGACGGGTGGAGGGTGGGCCTTCCATCACACAGGCAGGCTCACCTGGGTGGCAAGATAAGTTTGAGTACCCAGGGGCCTGCCTGTGACTCCCTGATAAGGCTGCTGTTGTAGAGGAGGTCACACTTGGTTGGTGAAATCCAAGTCTAGAACTCAGCCAACTGGGCTGTGTACCCTCCACCTGGCAGCCTGCTGATGATTGCTTACCTGGGACCCATGAAGACTAGCCCCAGTTTGAGGCTCTGCCCCTGAAGTCCTATTGGCGGAGTCCCAGAGCAACTGATGGGCCCGCTGGCCCTACTTAAACCAGGAATGGGAAGCTATCAGGACAACTGGGCTCCACCATGCTCTGGACTGTGTGCTCTCTGCTCCCCTGGCTTCCGGACCTGGCAACTGACGTTTGGTTGCAATTTCCAATGTGTCTCCTGACCTGGCCTGATTCTGGTTCCTGACTTGTGGTTCTGATCTCCAGCGTGTCTCCTGCTTCTGACCTCCAGATATCCTCCTGACCCAGCTGAGCCCTGACTTTGGCTCATGACTGCAGACGCTGGCTCTGACTAGGGCAACCACCTTTTCAAAAGGCAAAAGTGGGACACATGCAGGAGCCTCCCACATTCTGTGGCCTCAACCCCCTGTTCCTCTTTTTCCCCCTGAAGCCCCACTCCCTGGCCAGGCCGGAAGCTGGAGCTGTGTTGCAGGCAGTGCTAAGATCCACTCAGGGAGCCCTGGCCACTGTGGGGAGACTCAGACCCTCCACCTCCCCTGGGCCTGGGTGCCCGAGAGCAGACCCCTGCCTGGGTCCCTACTGTCCTGGGGGTGTGTTGCCAAGGGCAGGTGGAGGGTCCGGGGCTCAGCACAGCAGCCCAGGCTCCCTGGGTGGCTCCTACCACAGACAGGCTCTGGTTTCTGGCAGGGCTAGGAGATGGGGCTTTGCGAGGAAGAGAAGGAACCAGGGGTAGGGCCTCATGGGAAGAGGCTGGCGTCACCCCTGAGCCTCAGGCAGGCAGAATGGCACCTCAGGGAATCTGGGACAAATGCTGTCCTGGAGTCATTCAGTCCAGGACGGGACTTGAAGTCTGCATTTCACAACTGTCCTGCCCAATTCGGGTGGCTGGTCACCGTAGACCCATAGGTCTGGCTGCCCTTGACCTGGCTATGATGACAACCTCTTGTTCTTGGGGGATGTCCCTCACTTTGGTTGCTGTTCTAACTCCTGGCAGTTGGCACAGAAGGGTCAGTTCTACAGTGGGATGGGGCACCCAGGGCCTAATATGGGCAGCACTGGTCACTGCTGTGTCACGCTGCAGACAGTGCAGGGCCCATAATAGTGAGCTGCATTGATCTGGCCCCTTTCCGCTGTGTGTCTCAATGCTCTTTACACAGGTCGGTCAGTATCCCCGTTTTACAGACCGGGGCCAAGGACTGAGCCAGCTGAAGAGCTGGCACTAGAGCCCAGGGCTGAGAACTCTGATCCGGCTCTTACCACAAACCACCTTCTGTCAGAGCTAGGGCTGGAAGCCAGGCCTCCAGCCCCTCCCTGATCTAACCACGAGACCCCATTCCCCTCTCAGCCTGGCAACCCAACCTAGGAGTCTTGACTCCCAGTCCCCTGCACTAGCCACAAGTCCTACATATCATTGCGGGGACAGAAACAGGAGGGTTGCAGGCAGTCACCTGTCTTAATGCTAGCTCATGTGGGCCTCCTCCGGAGCACCAGTCACCCCATTCACGGGAAAAACTGAGAACCCCTCCGTGGCCATGCCTGACTGAGCTGCAGCAGAGCGGGCTGGAGTCTCCCTACTGAAGCCATGCTGTGGAGGGCAATACAGCCTGTGAGATAAGACACAGCTGGGGACTCGGCAAACTTGGTTCTATCCCTGGTTCTGCCACTGCCTTGCTGTGACTTGGGAAGTCTCTGTTCAGCACTATAGGGCAGGGGTGTCTTGCTGTGTGTACCACACCTGGCACCCCCTGCCTAGCCTCTCAGTGCCACTCCAGCATGCGGCCTACAGCTTCCCAAAAGTGGCTGCAGCCAGAGCGCTCCCCTGGCAGTGCTGGCTGACAGGAACACTCCGTCTCCAAACCTGCTCCCCTCGCCTCTCTCTTCACCACACACACCCGCAAGCCAGCTGGTGGGGGAGGGGAAGTGCTTTGCACTGTAAGGCTCTGTGCCACTGTAAGCTCTCCAGTGTAGCCGCTTTAAGTCCAGTGACAACCTGGCTCATTCCTGATCTCCCTCACCCTGCTGGCTAAGCTGGGGCTGGAGTTAGTGCTGGGGGACGTCGCGCACTGACTCCGCAGCTGGCAGCCGAGTTCCCCAATCAGAATTGGGCCTGAACTAAAAACCTGCATCCGAAGACCCCCAAACTCGGAGGTCAGAGTCAGCTCGGGTCTTTGCAGACCTCTCTGTATCCCCTGCTAAGATCTGGGCATCTGAGCATGGCATGGCTGGCTTCCCTGCAGCCCCTTTGCCACTTATAAAATGCCCAGGTTTTCTGGAGCACTTTCCCCTGGGAGGGCTCAGTGTTTTACAAAGGCAGCTCACTGTCAATACCCTCGGCTGACGCATGGGGCAACGGGCACAGAGGGGGAAGGGGCTCATGCACCAGAGCTAGGAATATAGCCCAAGGCTCTGGGCAGGACTCCACGCACTGGGCCACAGCAGCATAGCCTAGGTTCGTAGGACCCAGGCCCAGCCTTGCCCTTGGGGCAGGAATGCATTTTTATTTCATGTGCTTTTTTTTGTCCTGTCTCTGAACACAAACTTTTCATTTTCCAGGGTGACTTCAAAGCCCAGCAGAGCAGCGTGAGCCCAGGTATGAGTCCCTTCTCCTGGAGTAGAGAGCAAGGAGGCCCTGCTGCCCAGGGAATGAGAACCCAGGAGAGCCAATTGTTTTGGGGATGGGACTGGGCATGGGATTGAGTTTTGCCTCTTTCCATGCCAGCAAGTTTTCTCATGGGCCACTGATGAGGGGCTCATTCCCACTGCATGGAGAAGCTGTGTGGCCCCCAGCTGAGAGCGGTCCCTCGGGCTCCCCTTTTCAAAGGGCTGCCAACCTTGCTAACCTGTCCCTGCAGTCCCCCCAGCCAGAGGTGAAAATAAAGCGTACCGGTAAGAAAGTGGCCGCTGGTACGGGCCGGTACACAGCTGATGTTAAAGCGCTGCCATGGCAGCACTTTAAGCACCATGCCGGTAGGGCCACTGATGGGGTGGGGGGGAAAGGGGCAGCTTCCCTGTGGCCCGGTAATTTAAAAGGGCCCGGGGCTCCTGGCAGTGGCCGGAGCCCCGGGCCCTTTAAATCGCTGCCGTAGTCCCAGGCGGCATGGGCTGGGCAGTGCTGAAGGGTTGGCTGAGGGAGTCAGGCCCCAGCCCCACCCCTTCCACCCGAGGCCCCGCCCCTTCCAGGGGCCCAGAGGCCCCCCCGCACCTTGCTCAGGAGCCCAGCCGCCCTGCCTACCGGTAAGTCCTTTAAGTTACTTTCCCTCCTGCCCTCAGCCTTATTGTCTGCTCTGGACTGAGATTGTAGAACATGACTAGAGATTTGGGGCTCCCCCCATGAGACACTCTACAGAGGCCTGATTGTCAGAGGGTGGGCAATCAGTGACTCAAGCTAGGCACACCAAAAACGAGGCATCCCAAATCACAAGGCGCTCTGAGAAATCTGGGTCCTGGTTTCTCCATATTGGCCAGATGTAGGAGAATAGAGAGACCATTTAAGGACACATTTTCCAATGTATATATCTGCACATAGGTCATAGGTACAGTCCCACGTATCCTGTGAATACCAAACACTACACAGCCTTGTTAGCCAAGCCTCAGTTATCTGAAACACCCTGAGATCACAAATAGTTATGAGCTGTTAATATTTAAAACAGGTGCTACAGGTGACAGAGGGAATTACAGACCAGTTAATGTTTAGTTCAGTGTCATGTACTGGTCGAAACATTAAGTTAAGAATAGAATGTTAAAACACCTAGCTGGTCATGATACCAACCGGCTTCTACAAAGGAAAGTCATGCTTTGCTGACCCATTAAAATACCATATGTCAACAAAATAGGAGATAAAGGACAGCCAGGTGATGTAATTCATTTGAACTTTCAAAAAGTGTTCAACAAAACAGTTCACAGCTTCTTGTGAGGGAAGGGGTGTGTGTGTGTGTGTGTGTGTGTGTGAGAGAGAGAGAGAGAGAGAGAGAGAGAGAGGGGTAAACTTCTGTCATGGATCAGAAACTAGTGATGGCAGTAAACATGCAATAGCAGGAGCAAGGTTGTAGTAAATGCCCTACTACACTGACATAATAACTCCACCTCCATGAGGGGCGTAGAGCTTATGTCGATGTAGTTAGGGTGACACAGGGTCTGTGTAGATCCTGCGGGTTACTGACATCAGCTGTTGGCTGTCATTCTTGTCAGTTCCCATGGCTCCCAAAGCCTGGCTCACAACTCCAGCTGTCACCCCTGGGCAGGTGGGGGGCTCCAGCTAGACCCCCTGGGCTCCCTGCTCCCAGCCCAGCTGCTGCCCGGAGGCTCCCCGATCGCCGCAGGGAGCCGAGAGGGTGGGGCTGTGTTCAGAGCTGAGAGCCCAGGCTCTCAGCCCCTGACACTGCCCCTCTTCAGTCAGTGGAAGCGCGTCTGGTGAGCATGTGCACCACCGACAGAAGGAGGGTAGAGTGGACATGCATCACTGCAGTAATTACTACGGTGGTTGTAAGATGACCTAACATAAGTTGACTTAAGTTTCTAGTGTGGACATTCCCTGAGAGTGGGATTCATGGAAACCAGAGTGTTGAGCAGAGAGCTGCCTGAGCCAGCCATGGTGAGAGGCAGAAGACAGGGGTGTGACCCAAGCCCTGCCCCTCAAAGGGACTTCAGGCTGGAGGGAAGTGCTTTGCTCCACTTGGGAGTCACAGCCACAAACCTAGGGTGACCAAATGTCCCGCTTTTATAGGGACAGTCCCGCTTTTGGGGGCTTTTTCTTATATAGGCTCCTATTACTCCCCACCCCGTGTCCTGATTTTTTTACACTTGCTAGCTGGTCACCCTACATGGACCCTTATAATATATGGAGATATACCTATCTTATAGAACTGGAAGGGACCTTGAAAGGTCATTGAGTCCAGTCCCCTGCCTTCACTAGCAGGACCAAGTACTGATTTTGCCCCAGATCCCTAAATGGCCCCCCTCAAGGATTGAACTCACAACTCTGAGTTTAGCAGGCCAATGCTCAAACCACTGACCTCATAGACTCATAGACTCATAGACATTAAGGTCAGAAGGGACCATTATGATCATCTGGTCTGACCCCCTGCATGCTGCAGGCCGCAAGACACTTCCCTGGACTCTACCGTTGAAGTCCCCAATCCTGTGTTTTAGTGACTTCAATCGGCTGAGACCCTCCTGCTAGTGATCCCTGCCCCATGCTGCGGAGGAAGGCGAAAAACCTCCAGAGGCTCAGCCAATCTACCCTGGAGGAAAATTCCTTCCCGACCCCAAATATGGCGATCAGTAATACCCCGAGCATATAGGCAAGAGTCTCTAGCCTGACCCTTGTTGGCCATTATGCTGTTCATGTACCATTGCTTGGTTTTCCTTGGCTACTATGTTTTATCATTAAACCATTCCCTCCATAAACTCATCCAACTTAATCTTAAAACCAGACAGGTCCGTCGCCCCCACCGTTTCCCTCGGAAGGCCGTTCCAATATTTCACCCCTCTGATGGTCAGAAACCTTCGTCTAATTTCAAGCCTAAACTTCCCCCCGGCCAGTTTGTATCCATTCGTTCTCGTGTCCACATTAGTACTAAACTGGAATAATTCCTCTCCCTCCCTTGTATTAACCCCTCTGATATATTTAAACATAGCAATCATATCCCCCCTCAGCCTTCGCTTTGTCAGACTAAACAACCCAAGCTCCTCTAATCTCTTTTCATACGACAGGTTTTCCATTCCTCTGATCATCTTAGTCGCCCTTCTCTGCACCCGTTCCAGTTTGAGTTCATCTTTTTTAAACATGGGAGACCAGAACTGCACACAGTACTCCAAATGAGGTCTCACCAGCGCCTTATACAACGGAAGCAGGACCTCCCTATCTCTACTAGATATACCTCGCCTAATACATCCCAAGACCGCATTGGCTTTTTTCACCGCCACGTCACATTGCCGACTCATAGTCATCCTGCGGTCCACAAGGACCCCTAGGTCCTTCTCCTCTTCTGTTACTTCTAACCAATGCGTCCCCATCTTGTAACTAAAATTGTTATTATTCGTCCCCAAGTGCATCACCTTACACTTTTTACTATTAAATTTCATCCTATTTCTGATACTCCAATTCACAAGCTCATTCAAGTCTCCCTGCAGAGTATCCCTATCCTCCTCCGAGTTTGCAACTCCTCCCACCTTCGTATCATCCGCAAACTTTATCAGCCCACTCTTGCAATCGGTCCCGAGGTCAGTTATAAATAGATTAAATAAGATGGGTCCCAAAACCGAACCTTGAGGCACTCCACTAGTAACCTCCCTCCAACCCGACAATTCACCCTTTAATACGACCCGCTGCATTCTCCCCATTAACCAATTCCCTATCCACCTCTGGATTTTCATATCGATCCCCATGTTTTTCATTTTAACCAATAGTTCCTCATGGGGTACTGTATCAAACGCTTTACTGAAATCCAGGTATATTAGTTCCACCGCATTTCCCTTATCTAATAAGTCCGTTACTTTCTCAAAGAAGGAGATCAGATTCGTTTGGCACGATCTGCCCTTCGTAAAACCATGCTGTAATTTATCGCATTTGCCATTAACTTCAAGGTCCTCAACTAGTTTCTCTTTCAGAATCTTCTCCAGCACCTTGCACACTACTGATGTTAAACTAACAGGCCTATAGTTACCCGGGTCACTTTTTTTCCCTTTCTTGAAAATAGGAACCACATTGGCTATTCTCCAGTCTAACGGGACTACCCCCGAGTTTACAGATTCATTAAATATAGTCGCTAATGGGCCTGCTATTTCCCGCGCCAATTCCTTCAATATTCTCGGATGAAGATCGTCCGGTCCACCCGACTTAGTCCCATTAAGGCGTTCTAGTTTTGTTTCTACCTCGGATGCGGTAATCCCCCATCCCGTATGCCCCTCTGTAACGGTGCTAGTATCCCTAATACCTTCATTGGCCTCATTAAACACCGATGCAAAATATTCATTGAGATATTGCGCCATGCCTAGATTATCTTTAATCTCCTCTCCGGCTATAGTCTTCAGCGGTCCCACTTCTTCTTTCTTTGCTTTCTTCCTATTTATATGGCTGTAAAACCTCTTACTATTACTTTTAATTCCCCTCGCTAAGTCCAACTCTTCCCGGCCTTTGGCCTTTCTCACTCTATCTCTACATTCTCTGACTTCGCTAAGGTAAGTTTCCTTACTGATCCCTCCCCTCTTCCACTCTTTGTACGCTTTCTGTTTTTTCCTAATCGCCCCTTTCAGCCGGTCGCTCATCCAGCTCGGTCTAAGTCTCTTGCTTAGTAGCCCTCCCCTTTGTCTAGTGCCTACCCCAGGTCAGCCCTTTCTTGCAAAAAATCTCACTGCAGACATGGTCTCCATCTACCCCAGGCTCAGAGCACGCCCTGGGCTGTGGGAGACCCAGGTTTGAATCCCCACTCTGCCTGATTCAGAGTCGAGCCTCACATCCTGGTCTTCTCCCTCCTGGGTGAGTGCCCTAATAACAGACTATTGGCTATTTTAGGGGGGGAAGCTATTTCATTAATTTAGATGGAATCAGTGAGTTCAAAGAGCCGAAGGTGTTAACATGTTGCACAGTGACAGGGCTGGTAAGCCGGGTTTGGGGTTTAGTATACAGAGACCTCAGCCTGCTCAGCACCTGTGGCATTCAACCATTAAACATCTTTTAACTCTTTAATAAAGCTACAGGGAAGACAGATAAATCATTTGCAATGTAAAGTATTGTAACACCACCCTCACTGCCTTTAGCTGGAGAGTCCTTAGACAGAAGCCACCCTTTGACAATTGTAGATGGTATCAGAGCTGGTATTAATTATCCATTTGGGGCAAAGAGCAGAAGTTAGCTGGGCTGGGCTGGAGCTGTCTTTGCTGTGGTTGTTAAAGTCTGATCCTGTTCCCTAGCAGACAAACCCAGCCCCACACACACCCACAAGAGGGGAGAACAGAACCGCCAGGAGAGGAAACGCAGCTTCTGTCTCTGGGGTTGACTCTCAGGCCTTGGCGACACTGGCGCTGTACAGCGCTGCAACTTGCTGCGCTCGGGGGTGTGAAAACGCCCCCCCCCCCGAGCGCAGTGAGTGCAGCGCTGTAAAGCGCCAGTGTAATCAGTGCCTGCAGCGCTGCACGCTCCCTCGCAGCACTGCACGCTACTCCCCTTGGAGAGGTGGAGTACATACAGCGGCGCGACTACACTCATGCTTCCCAAGTGTAGCCAAGGCCTTACTTGCTACAACAGTGTTGGGAAAACCCAGGCCCAGCACACGCTCTGATCAGCCACTCTGGCTACGTCTACACGAACACTGCAATTACACACCTGCGGCTGGCCTGTGCCAGCTGACTCGGGCTGGGGTTAAGGGGCTGTTTATTTGCAGCATAGGCCTTGGCTACACTCGGGACTTCAAGCACGAGTGTAGTCGCACCACCAGCGCTGCGAGAGAGCTCTCGCAGTGCTGTATGTACTCCACCTCTCCGAGGGGAGTAGCGTGCAGTGCTGCGAGGGAGCGTGCAGCACTGCAGGCGCTGATTACACTGGCGCTTTACAGCACTGCACTCACTGCGCTCGGGGGAGGGGGGCGTTTTCACACCCCTGCGCGCAGCAAGTTGCAGCGCTGTACAGCGCCAGTGTAGCCAAGGCCAGAGACATTCAGGCTTAGGCTGCAGTCTGAACTCTGGGACCCTCCCACCTCGCAGGGTCCTAGAGCCTGGGTTCCAGCCTGAGCGTGAATATCTATGCTCCACTTAAACAGCCCTCAGCCTGAGCCCAAGTCAGCTGGCACAGGCCAGCCGCTGGTGTCTAATTGCAGTGTAGACATACCCACTGAGACCTGGCAGCTTGTGCCAGCATCGGGCTGTTTAGGGCATTGCCTCTTTCTGCTCACAGGCTCACAGCAGTGGTGTAAAATATACGTCTTGGCCAGTTGAGCCAGACTCTCATTATAGAAAGGTAAAAGGAGAGAGAGAGGAAAGAATCATAGGACTGGAAGTGACCTCGAGAGGTCATCTAGTCCAGGCCCCTGCACTCATGGCCGGACTAAGTATTATCTAGACCATCCCTGACAGGTGTTTGTCTAACTTTGCTCTTAAAAATCTCCAATGATGGAGATTCCACCACCTCCCTAGGCAACTTATTCCAGTGCTTAACCATTCTGACAGTTAGGAAGTTTTTCCTAATGTCCAACCTAAACTACCCTTGCTGCAATTTAAGCCCATTGCTTCTTGTCCTATCCTCAGAGGTTAAGAACAATTCTTCTCCCACCTCCTTGTAACAACCTTTTATGTACTTGAAAACTGTTATCATGTCCCCTCTCAGTCTTCTCTTTTCCAGACTAAACAAACCCATTTTTTTTCAATCTTCCCTTATAGGTCATGTTTTTTAGACCTTTAATCATTTTTGTTGCTCTTCTCTGGACTTTCTCCAATTTGTCCACATCTTTTCTGAAATGTAGTGCCCAGAGCTGGACACAATACTCCAGTTGAGGCCTAGTCAGAGCAGAGTAGAGCAGAAGAATTATTTCTCATGTCTTGCTTACAATACTCCTGCTTATACATCCCAGAATGATGTTCGCTTTTTTTGCAACAGCATTACACTGTTGACTCATATTTAGCTTATGGTCCACTATGACCCCCAGATCCCTTTCCGCAGTACTTCTTCCTAGGCAGTCATTGCCCATTTTGTGCAACTGATTGTTCCTTCCTAAATGGAGTACTTTGCATTTGTCCTTATTGAATTTCATCCTATTTACTTCAGACCATTTCTCCAGTTTGTCCAGATCATTTTGAATTTGAATCCTATCCTCCAAAGCACTTGCAACCCCTCCCAGCTTGATATTGTCTGCAAACTTTATAAGTGTACTCTCTATGCCATTATCTGAATCACTGATAAAGATACTGAACAGAACCAGACCCAGTACCAATTCCTGCAGACCCACTCAATGTGCCCTTCCAGCATGACTGTGAACCACTGATAACTACTCTCTGGGAATGTTTCAGAGTAGAAGCCGTGTTAGTCTGTATCTGCAAAAAGAACAGGAGTACTTGTGGCACCTTAGAGACTAACAAATTTATTAGAGCATAAGCTTTCGTGGACTACAGCCCACTTCTTCGGATGCATATGCCAGACTCTCATTATAGAAAGGTAAAAGGAGAGAGAGAGGAAAGAATCATAGGACTGGAAGTGACCTCAAGAGCTTATGCTCTAATAAATTTGTTAGTTTCTAAGGTGCCACAAGTATTCCTGTTCTCTCTGGGAATGGTTTTCTAACCAGTTGTGCACCCACCTTATAGTAGCGCCATCTAGGTTGCATTTCCCTAGTTTGTTTATGAGAAGGTCATGTGAGACAGTATCAAAAGCTTTACTAAAGTCAAGATATACCATGTCTACCGATTCTCCCCTATCCACAAGGCTTGTTACCCTGTCAAAGAAAGCTGTCAGGTTGGTTTGACATGATTTGTTCTTGACCAATCCATGCTGACTGTTACTTATCACCTTATTATCTTCTAGATGTTTGCAAATTGATTGTTTAATTTGCTCCATTATCTATCCAGGTACAGAAGTTAAGCTGAGTGATCTGTAATTCCCCAGGTTGTCCTTATTTCCCTTTTTATAGATGGGCACTAGATTTACCCTTTTCCAGTCCTCTGGGATCTCTCCTGTCTTCCATGACTTTTCAAAGATAATCACTAATGGCTCAGCTATCTCCTCAGTCTCATAGACTCATAGACTTTAAGGTCAGAAGGGACCATTATGATCATCTAGTCTGACCTCCCGCATGATGCAGGCCACAAAGCCGTCCCAACCCTTTCCCTTGACTCTGCTGTTGAAGTCCCCAAATCCTGTGGTTTAGAGACTTCAATTAGCAGAGAGTCCTCCAGCTAGCGATCCCTGCCCCATGCTGCGGAGGAAGGCGAAAAACCTCCAGGGCCTTTGCCAATCTACCCTGGAGGAAAATTCCTTCCCGACCCCAAATATGGCGATCAGTAAAACCCCGAGCACGTAGGCAAGATTCTCCAGCCAGACCCTCATTGGCTAGTCAGCTCCTTGCAGCACCGGCTCCAGGCACCAGCTAAAGAAGCAGGTGCTTGGGGCAGCCAATACCAATGGGCGGCACTCCGGCCGCTATTGGGGCGGCACGTTCGGGTCTTCGGTGGCAATTTGGCGGTGGGTCCCTCAGTCCCTCTCGGAGTGAAGGACCTGCCGCCGAAGAGTGGAGCGGTGCGATCATGCTGCTGTGGCACCTTTTTTTTTTTTTTGCCGCCGCTTGGGGCGGCAGAAAACGTGGAGCCGGCCCTGGCTCCTTGAGTATTCTAGAATGCATTTCATCAGACCCTGGTGACTTGAAGACATCTAACTTGTCTAAGTAATTTTTAACATGTTCTTTCTCTCTTTTAGCCTCTGATCCTACCTCATTTTCACTGGCATTCACTGTAAACATTCACATAAACGTCCAATCATCATCAAGCTTCTTGGTGAAAACCAAAACAAAGTCATGAAGCAGCTCTGCCATTTCCACATTTTCTGTTATTATCCCTCCCCCATTGAGTAACAGGCCCACCCTGTCCTTGGTCTTCCTCTTGCTTCTAGTGTATTTGTAGAATGTTTTCTTGTTACCCTTCATGTCTCTAGCTAGGGGAAAGAGAAGAAATAAGGTGGGGAAGGCAAAGATCACACACGGGGAGGTGGGGGCGGGGCAGGCAATGGCAGATTGACATCCCAGATGGTATTTGGGATTTAGTCAGAACAAATAGAGGTGCTGGTGTCATCTGGGTCCCTGTCTCTGGCCTAGTCTGGTCAGAAGGCAGTGTGCTGAATGGGGAGCCCCTGAACTAGCCAATGGGAGATGCCAACGCCAGGAGTGTGCCAAGCCCCTCCCCCCCGAGATAGGCACCCGAGTCGGGGCTGCAGGGAGGTGCCTCGCTCTCCTAGTAATCGGCCAATGGGAAGCTGCTACTGGAGCCAGGTGGCGTAAGTAGCTAAGGTGTCCCTGGCGGGACTGAGTTAGGGGCCTTCTCACTCCACACCGAATGGCTAGTGGAGGAGGGGGTTGTGCAGCCCGCCTGCTGACTGGCAGCCCAGGAGATAGAACACGTCTCGGGGATGGGGACCAGGATCAACCCCCCAGCTCTGCCCAAGGGGAGAGAGGCTTTGTGCAGTGGTCTCCCCCGCACCAGGAGCATGCTCTAACCACTGGGTGAGGGGACAGTCAGATGAGGGGCTCCTGCAGGCTCTCCTGTGGAAGCTGTTCCATGGTGGGTAAATAATGAAAGGGTGACTGGAGCAGGGGGCTGGACCTCGGGGCTCCCTCCTGGTGGTGCCCAAGCACTGGGCTACAGAATCATTCTCTCTCTCTCTCGGCCCACTGACTGCTGAAATATTTATCTGCAGTGGAACAGTCATGGACCCGCGAGAGAGAAGCCCACCATGGAGGGGGTGCCATGCTCAGCAGGGAGCTGCTTGGTTTCCACAGGGATCTTGGAGGAAATCCCCCTCCACTTGGACATGTAAGCCATCTGAGAGCAATAGGGGGGGGCTGTGGTGCTCCCCTCCAAGGGGGAGGGGCCTGACACTTTGCGGTGCCCACGTGGAAGTGGAGCACGGTGAGGAATGGTGGGACCCCAGTCCCTGCCCTCTATGGCTGGCCTCACTCACTCCATCTTTGCATTGCAGAGGCAGGCAGCAGGGGCTGTGACTCTGGCACTTACCTCGCAGCAGGTAGCAACAATGGCCTCATTGAGCCAAAGAAGCTGCCGAACCCAGTCAGAGAGTCCAAAACCCACCAGGAGCTCCATCGGGAGCTGCTGTTCAGCCACAGGAGGTGAGTGATGCTGCTGGGTGCCCAGAGGGAATGGGGCCAAGGGAAGAGTTACTCCAGCTGGAGCAATGAGGCAGTGCCAGGTCCTTGGCCTTTCCTACTTTATGTGGGAGCTCCTTGGCACTCCTGATCCTCAGGCACCTCCCGCAGTCTGCCTGAATTTGCCAAACAGTGCTGGTGTCCCCAGTTATGGGCTGTGGTTCCCTCGGCAGGCCTGGATCAGCGGGCCGGGAGCAGGAGTCCCTGAGAATGCTCCTGAGGTCAGTCTCTCCCATGACAGCACGGATGCCTCACAGACCTGGGCAGCTTCCGAGAGTCCGCTGGAAGGGGACACTGAGAGGGACGTGTGTCCTGTACTGGTTGCTCCGGGGGCAGGGACGTGAGCAGAATGGTGCCAGGCCTGGGGGCAGGGAGCTTGGAAAATGAATAAATTATCCCCAGGAGAGCAAATGCAAGGCCCTGAAGAAAACCAGGCCAGCTCTGCTGCCGGGGGGACTGTCATGGCATCCCGCAGGCTCTGACTGGGCCTGGGAGCGGAGGAAACAGGGTGGGCAACTGAATGAGAGAGGGAGAAAGGAGGCAGTGAGAGAGGGCAGGTGCAGAAGAAACAGGGAAGCCCCCCCACTTCAGTAAAGCCTGTTTGATCCCTCTCCACAGGGGGCTGTTGCCAGAACACAAACCAGAGCTCCAGAAGGTTCTGGAGACCAGGAGATTCAAGCAGCTGAAGCAGCAGCAGGAGTCACAGAGGCCTCTGACGGATCTGGAAGAGGAGCTGAGGAAACGACACCGGATGCTGGAGCAGGTCTGTGCCAGCCAGTCAATCACTAATCCAGCACCCGTGGCCACAGGATCAGAGCCCTTCTCTCACACCCAGCAAGAAACAGCAACAATCTTCCCCTTTCTCGTCTCCCCTCCTGCAACCTCGTTAGTTTATAGGGTCATCCTGTGCTCTGTGGTGCGTGAGTGGGCGCTGAAGTGCGTGTGAGTGGGAGAATACAACTCATGAAGGGGGAAAGCTAAGTCAAAATGAGAGTCAGCTGCGAAGCTCATGAGCATGGTGATGCCTGTGATCATCTTATCTCTAGGGGCAGTCAGTCCAAGCAGCAGAATCTTTAGTAGTGCTGCTTGGCTGACAGTCCAAGTCCAGCCCCTGTGAAAGTTCTGTCTCGCACACTCTAAACCTACAATGTAGGTTGACCTAGCTAAATCCCTCAGGGCTGTGAAAAATTCTGTACCACGTGTAATGTAGTTAGGTCAACCTGACCCCACCTGTAGATGCAGCTAGGTCAACAGAAGATTTCTCTGGAGGCAGTGGATTTACTACAGTAATTACAAAACACTTTCCATCACTGGTTCGGTTGTGGAGTAGGGTTTTGGTGGGGATGTGGTTCATGGTTTGTCTGACAGTTTTGAGTGGATTAGGGATTAGGTTGGGATCTGGTTTTAGCTTTGGCTGCTAGTTTGGGTATAGAATAGCAATTTGTTTGGGTTCTGGTTTGACGTTTGGCTAATGGTTAGGATGTGGATTAGGGGTTGTGTTGGGATACTGTTTTAAATTTCGCTGATGGTTTGGGTGTGGAGTCCATATTGGGTTGGAATCTGGTTTGTGGGTTATCTGATGGTTGGGTGTGGAGTAGAGGTTGGTTGGGGATTCCCTTTGAGGTTATTCTGACCTTTTGGATATGGTATTGGGGTTGGGTTAGGATCCAGTTTTAGTTTGACTGGCGGTTCAGATATGGAGTAGGATTTGGGTTGGGATCCAGTTTGTGGTTAGGCTGACAGTTTGGCTGTGGGGTAGGAGTTGGAATTGGATCAGATATGAGATTTTGCAGATGGTTCTGGTGAGTAGTAGGATTGGATTGGGATACAATTGTATTTTTTTCTGAGATTTTGGTTGTGTTGCACTGGGAATCCAGTTTGAGATTTGGCTGCCAGTCTGGGAATGGAATGGGGTTGGGTTGGGATGTAGTTTGAGGCTTGGCTGACGGGATGTGGACTAGGATTTGTGTTGCTATCCAGTTTGAGGTTGTTTGGACAGTTCAGGTGTGGAAAATGGATAGAGTTGGGATCAGGTTCAAGGTTTACCTGACATCTGGGTGTGGATTAAGTTTGAGGTTTGGCTGGCAGTTCACATGTTCAGTAGCAATTGGATAGGAATCTAGTTTGAGATTTGGACAGTTCGTGTGTGGAGTAGTGATTTGGGTTGGGGTCTGGTTCGAGGTTTGACTGATAACATCGGGAGTATGATGGGGCTGGATGTGGATAAGATTCGAGGTTTGGACAATGATTTGGGTGTCAAGATTGGTTTCAGTTGGGATCCAGTTTGAGATTTCGCTGACAGTTCAGATGTGGAGTAGCGATTTTGGTAGGAATCTGGTTTAAGATTTGGTGATGGTTCCGGTGTGGAAAAGTGATTGGGTTGGGATGAAGTTTGATGTTTGGTGGACAAATTGGGTGTGGAATAGAGATTGGGTTGGATGTGGGCCGAGGTTTGGCTGAAAGTTCGAGTGTGGAGTAGGTGCTAAATTGGGATCAGGTTTGAGGTTTGGCTCATGGTTTCGGTGTGCAGTAGTGATTAGCTTGGGATCTGGTTCTCAGTTTGGCTGATAGTTTGGGTGTGGAGTAAGAGTTGTGCTCACATCTGTTATGAGGTTTGGTTGACAGTTCAGCTGTGGAGTAGAGTTTGGGCTGAGATCCAGTTTGAGATTTCACTGACAGTTTGGATGTGAAGTAGACATTTGGTTGGGATGTGGTTTGAGGGTTGTCTGATGGTTTGGGTGTGTAGTAGGATTTGGTTTGGGATCCAGTTTTAGGTTTTTGTGCCAGTTCAGATGTGGAGTAAGGGTTGGGTTGGGATTCAGTTTGTCGTTTGACTGATGGTTCAGTTGTGGGGTAGGACTTGGAATAGGATCAGGTTTGTGATTTTGCTGACAGTTCTAGGGAGAAGGAGGGGTTGGGTTGGGATACAATTGGAGTTTATTCTGATGTTTTGGTTGAGGATTAGGGTTTGAGTTGGGGATCCAGTTTGAGATTTGGCTGATCTGCTGTGGAATACGATCTGGGCTGGAATCTGATTTGATGTTTGGCTAATGGTTTGAGTGTGAAATAGTTGTTGGATTGGGATCTGGTTGGAGGTATGACTGACAGTTCAGATGTTGGAGTAGGGGTTGAAGTTTGAGGTTTGACTGATGCTTCTGCTTTGGAGTAGGGTTGTGTTCGGATTCAGTTTGAGATTTGGCTGATGTTTTGGTGAGGAATAGGGTTTGAGTTTGGATATAGTTGAAGTCTTGACTGAGGATTTGGGTGTTAAGTAGGGGCTAGATTGGGATCCAAGGTTTGTCTAACTGTTCAAGTGTGGATTTGTGGTTGAGTTGGGATCCAATTTGAGGTTGGGATGTCAGTTTGTGCAGTAGGAGGTAGATTGGGATCAGGTTCTAGGTTTTACCTGATGGCTTCATGTGGATTAGGGGCTGGGCAGTGTCAAGGTTTGAATACCAGTGCAGTTGAGAAGTATTGGCTGTGGTGGGATCCAGTTTGAGGTTTGGCTGAGAGCTTGTGTGTGGAGTAGGGGTTGCGTTTGAATCCAGTTCAAGGTTTAGTTGACGGTTCATATGTCGAGTGGGGCTTCTGTTAGGATCTGGTTCGAGGTTTGACTGATGGTTTGGGTGTGGAGTAGAGGTAGGGTTTGGATCTGGTATGAGGGTTGTCTGATATTTCGGTTATGGAGTAGAATTTTTAGGTTGGGATCAATTCGTGGTTAGCCTGATGGTTTGGTTGTGGAGTAGGGGTTGGAATGAGATCAGGCTTGTAGTTTTGCTGGTCCTGGGGAGGAGTAGGACGTGCAGTGATGAGCTCCCAAAATCCTAAGAACTGGTTCCCTACTGTGTCCTCGGCGGCACTTCAGCAGCGGCGGGGTGTGTGTGTGTCTTCACTCGCTCTAGGTTTTCGGCAGCAGGTACTTCACCCGGAGCGAGTGAAGCTTCCCCCCCCCCCCCCCCCGCCGCTGAAGTGCCGCCGAAGACCCAGTAGGGAACCGCACAGTGAGTACAAGCCCCACATGCCTGTCTCCCCCCTCCCCATCCAACCCCAACCCATGTCCTTCCCCCAACTGCCCCCCTCAGAACCCGCAACCCATCAACCCCCCCCCGCTCTTTGTTCCCTGACCACCCCCTCCCGAAGCCCCCCACCCTATCTGCCTTCAGGACCCCATCCCCTACCCAACTCACCCCGCTCCCTGTCCCCTGACTGCCCTGACCCCATCTACCACCACTCCAACAGACCCCCCCGGAACTCCCACACCTACCCAACCCCCCCCCCCCGTGCCCTGTCCCCTGACCACCCCCCCCCAGAGCCTCTGCCCCCTCCAACCGCTCCCTGCCCCTTATCCAACCCCTCTTCCCAGCCCAGGCCCCCTTACCGTGCTGCTGTGTAAGGATGTCACGGGCCTGCTGGAGCTCACAGAGCCAGCCCCCTTACCATGCCGCTCAGAGCGCTGGTGCCGGCAGCACAGCGTGCTGGGTCTCCACAAGGGGGAGGAAGCGGGGGAGGGCCCCCCAGCCGGGAGGTCGGGCGGGCCGGGCAGGACGGTCCCGCGGGCTGGATGTGGCCTGCGGAGCGGAGTTTGCTCACCCGCCTGCCCCTTTAGGAACCAGTTCTACACCGGCTTCTAAATTTAACAACCGGTTCCAGCTCACCACTGAGGACATGGATTCGGATATAATTGGATTTTTTTCTGATGTTTTGGTTGAGAATTAGGGGTTTGGTTGCAGATCCAGTTTAAGTTTTGGCAGATGGTTTGGGTGTGGCTTAGGGATTGGATTGGGATGTGGTTTGGGGTTTGTCTGATGTTCCAGTTGTAGAATAGGGATTGTTTTGGTATTTAGTTTGAGGTTTGGTGGACGGTTTGGGTGTGGAATAGGGATTGGGTTGGGATGACTTTCAAGGTTTACCTGATGACTTGGGTGTATGATAGGTGTTGGATGGGAATCAGGTTCAAGGTTTGGCCACTGATTCGGGTTTGGGGTTGTGATGCAGTTCAAGGTTTTTCTGGCTGTTTGGAGTAGGGGTTGGGTTTGGATCGAGTTTAAGTGTTGGCTCATGGTCGGGTGTGGACTAGGGGTTAGTTTTAGATTCTATTCAGGATTTGGCTGGCAGTTCAGGTGTGGAGTAGTGATTGGGTAGGAATCTGGTTTGAGGTTTGGCTGATGATTCTGGTGTGGAGCAGTGATGGGATTGGGAACATGTTTGACATTTGGCGGACAGTTCGGGTATGGAGTAGTGTAGTAGGGTTGCGCCGGGGCTCTACCCTCCGAGACTGAGGGGTGCCACACCGGCTCACTAAAGTGCAGGCAGTCCAAGCTCAGTTCCCTTTACGCAGGGGCTGAGTGGCCCACAGTTCAGGAGCTCAGGCCCTTAGGCAGGGGCTGAGCGCTAATTAACAGTTTAAGCAGGCCCAGGCCCTGGATCAGGGCGGGCACACACAGTCCCAGCTCAAGCCCTTTGGGGCAGGGTTTGAGCAAACAAGCAGTTAAGGGGCTCAGGCCCTCTGGTGCAGGGGCTGAGCAGACAAGCAGTTCAGGAGCCCAGGCCCTGGGTCAGGGCGGGGCACAAACAGTCACAGCTCAGGCCCTTGGATGCAGGGGCTGAGCAAACAAGCAGTTAAAGTAAGCCCAGGCTCCCACCTGAGCGTTGGGTGAGGGGGAAGCCTGCCACCTGTGCGGGGTGGCAGGGGGGAACGCAGGCCCACCTGTTGCCGGCACAGGGGCCCGAGGACAGCAACAGTGAGGTTCGTTGCCCGGAGTGCTTCACGCCAATAAACATACCGGGGTGGAGAAACAATCAAAGTTTATTTGAGATCTCAAAGTGGTGCAAGGAGACAGGCAAGTCTCAAATCGAGCACAACAGCAAAAACAGTTTCTCTCTTCTTTATACACTTTACAACTAAGCCCCCCTCTCTCCCCCTCTCTACCGCCCCCCCTACTCCCCCTCCCCTCTCTACCGAAGGCAGGTTTATACATTTAAGCAACTAAATCATTCTAGGGCTATAAATCTAGCTTGTTAGTAACTTCTCCCTAAACAGTTATTTGGTCCTGTTTACGCTTAGTTTATTACCCCTTCCCCAGCTAGAAACATGCAAACCTCATCATTATTGTTTGGTACCTGAAATGAACAAGGTCGTAATTGCTAACTGGCTATTTACACATTCCAATTCCTGTCCTTGGTTGTTAAGGTCGATTAAAGTTAAACATGGAAGGACAGAGTTTAAACATGGAAGAACTTTGGCTCAGGCAGTCCTAGTAATCCCAACAGTTCCCTCCTTTGAGAATACTCAACAAGCTTTTGGGAGTTTTCTCATATTCTGTAGACAAGATACGATTGAGTGCCATGGAGCTGGGGTTCTCAATGAGAGAGTATGCTGGGATTTCTGGGGAACCACCCTCCAGGGTAACCCTGCAGCATGGTGTGGGATTTGGGAGCATACCCAGCAGTTGGAGAGGTTAAACTCTTGGGCAAAGCAAACCTTCAGGGACTCATATGTGTTTGTCTCTAAGGCCTAGTCTTCACTTACCGGCTGGTCCGGCGGCACGCCATCGATGTTCTGGGATCGATTTATCGCGTCTGGTTAAGACGCGATAAATCGATCCCGGATCGATCCCGGAAGTGCTCACAGTCGGCGCCGGTACTCCAGCTCGCCGAGAGGAGTACGCGGCATCGACGGGGGGAGACTTCCTGCCGCGTCTGGACCGCGGTAAGTTCGGACTAAGGTACTTCGAATTCAGCTACGTTATTAACGTAGCTGAATTTGCGTACCTTAGTCCGATTTGGGGACTTAGTGGGGACCAGGCCAAAGTTAGTAGGGATTCCTTTTCATCCCGCATGTGCCTGGGGGGAAACGGGAGTTAACAAGAGGAGTGTCCCTATGGCAAAGAGCACCACTGTGGCAGACCCTGGATCTGAACTCATATTAGGCAGGTGATCCTAGGGCCTAACAATCACAATTCCCCAAATACCCACAAAATAACAATTACCAAAAGTAAGCAGATTAAAAACAAAAGGGACCAGGCCACCAGGTTAGGCTGGTCCTGTGAAAACAAACACAACCAATGCTGAGAGGTCTCGCAGGGAGTGTGCTGTGACTGTCCAAAGAGATCACAGGGCATTCCCAGCAGACACTCGTCGTCTGAATAACAGCTTAAGTCCCAAATCGTCGCTGGCAGTCTTCTCTGCAGGCTGGACGGTCCACCGTTCAGGAGCAGGCACTGCTTTCAGACGAGAGTGATTAATCCAGTTTTTGTGTCCCTCAACCTTTGCTGCTGTATGGGAGACCAGCAGGACAGTGTAGGGTCCCTTCCACTTCTCTTGGAGAGGCTCGTCCTTCCAGGTCCGGACGAGTACGGAATCGCCTGGCTGCAAGGAGTGGATCGGGGCATCCAGCGGGAGAGGTTGCAAATCTTTGGTATACCTGTGGAGAGAACAGAGAACAGCAGACAGAGAGCACATGTACTGAGATAAGAAGCCACACCCCATTTCCCACTCCCCTGCCAGAACCGGTGTACCATTCATAGGCCATGCCCTTCCAAACATAATCTCAAAGGGACTGAGCCCTAACCTGTCCTTAGGGAGAGCGCGAATGCGGAGCAGAACAAGGGGCAAAGCATCAGGCCACTTAAGGGAAGCCTCTTGGCAAACCTTTGAGAGGTGCCGCTTAAGTGTCTGATTTGTACGCTCCACTACCCCACTGGCCTGCGGTCACCATGGCGTGTGAAGCTTCCAGGGGATCTGTAGGGCATCCGATATCTTTTGAACGACTTGGGATGTGAAGTGTGTTCCATTGTCCGATTCCATCCACTGGGTGAGTCCGAAGCGAGGAATGATCTCTTTAACAAATTTAAGAGCCACTGTTTTGGCAGTGTTATTACGGCATGGGAAGGCTTCAGGCCATCCGCTGAATCGATCTACCAAGATGAGGAGGTATCTGAATCCTTGGGTCCGGGGAAACTCAGTAAAATCTATTTGCCACACCAGTCCCGGGCCTGGGGTAGGCTCCAGAGTGGCTGGCAGTACTGACACTCCCGGTCGAGGGTTGTTCTTTTGGCAGACTAAACATTCAGCCTGCACCTGGGAGACCAGAGGCCTAAGTCCAGAGGTTAAGAAATATTTACCCATTAGCTGAGAGAGAGCCTCTCTCCCTGCATGAGTGGTTTGATGTAGTTTCTGCAGCACTGACCGAATTAGGCTCTTTGGTAGTAGGATCTTTCCTTCCAGGGAGTGAAACCACCCCCCTTTTTCCTGGAGACCGAATCTGTCGGCCAGATCCCTTTCTTCGCCAGAGTACTGAGGAGTCGGGAGCTCCCCCACTGATGGGATGAGGGCATGCATATGGGCATCTTCAGCTTCCAGTGGTAGGGTTACCATATTTCAACAATCAAAAAAGAGGACGGGAGGAGCCCCGCCCTAGCCCCGCCCCTGTCCTGCCCTAGCCCCGCCCCTGCCCCTTCCACTCCCTCCCACTTCCTGCCCCCTCAGAACCCCCAACCCTCCCCCCCACACCTTATCCCCTGACTGCCCCCTCCTGGGACCCCTGCCCCTAACTGCCCCCCAGGACTCCACCCCCTACCTAAGCCTCCCTGCTCCTTGTCCCCTGACTGCCCCCTCCTGAGACCCTCCCACCTGTACTCTGCCCAAAACCTTACACCCCCCAAAACCCAGACAGCACCCCCCGAACTCCTGACCCATCCAACCCTCCCCCTGCTCCCTGTCTCTTGACTACCCCCCCCAGAACAACCCTGCCGCTTCTCTGACCCCCTGGCCCCTTTACTGTGCTGCAGAGCGGGGCGCTCGACAGCGGGGGAGGGGAGCAGGGTCAGAGCTCCAGACTGCCGGAGGCCGTGATCTGCCAATGCAGGGACGGAGGGGGAGAGAGAGGAGGGGAGTGGTGTCAAGTTCCAGGAGAGAGGAGGGGGTAGTGGAGGAGGGGCTCTGGCTGCTGGAGCCCCGTGCGAGTGGCACGATCCGGCTGGCTGCCCTGTAAGCCGTGCGTGCTCTGCATGGGGGGAAATCCGGACATTGACAAATTCCCCCCGGACGCTATTTTTAACTGAAAAAAGCTGGACATGTCCGGGGGAATCCGGACGAATGGTAACCCTATCCAGTGGTTCCAGGGTAGCAGCTCGCCTAGCATTACCTCTGGCCACATCTTGATCTCCCTTTTGATGAGCCTTGCAGTGTACCACTGCTACCACTGTGGGGAGCTGTACCGCATCTAAAAGCCGGAGAACCTGGGGTCCATGTTTGACAGGAGAGCTTTGCGCTGTCAACATTCCTCGTTGCTTCCATAGACCAGCATGGGCATGTAGTTCTCCAAAGGCATATCTGGAATCAGTAAAAATGTTAACTCTTTTCCCTTTTGACAGTTCAAGTGCACGAGTTAAGGCTACCAATTCAGCCAGCTGGGCTGATGTCCCAGCAGGTAAACCCTCTGCTTCCACAGTTTCATGGAGAGATACAATAGCATAGCCAGCCCTCCTTTGCCCATTTACAACTGTACTACTGCCATCCGTATACCACTCATAATCAGCATTCAGGAGAGGTTGATCTTTCAAGTCTGGGCAGCTAGAAAATTGGGCATCTATGACCTCCAAACAGTCATGTTCCTGCTCCTCTGTCTCCGGTAACAGGGTAGCCGGATTAAGGGAGGGACAGGTCTGTAAGGTAACTTCAGGATTTTCTACAAGCTTTGCCTGATACTGAGCAACTCGAGCCTGTGTAAGCCAGAGACCACCTTTAGTATCCAGCAGGGCTTGAACCATGTGGGGAGTATACACTTGCACAGCTCCTCCCAGTGTCAATTTCTCAGCTTCCCCAAGCATTAGGGCAGTTGCTGCGACCGCTCGCAAACATGCTGGCCATCCCTTAGCAACTTGATCCAGTTGTTTAGAGAAATATGCCACGGGACGTTTCCAGGTGCCTAATAACTGAGTAAGCACTCCTAGGGCCACTCCTTTCCTTTCATGGACATACAATTGGAATGGCTTAGAGAGGTCTGGCAGACCGAGGGCTGGAGCTTCCATCAGTTTCCTTTTTAAAACCTTAAATGCCTTGTCGGCTTCTGAGGACCAGTAAAAGGGGTCATGATCTGCTCCCTTAACACATTCATACAAGGGTTTAGCCCACAGTCCAAACTCTGGGATCCATATCCTACAGAAGCCTGCCATACCCAGAAATGCCCTGAGCCGTTTACGATTGCTTGGGACAGGAATTTGGCAGATAGCTTCCTTTCTTTCGTTTGAAAGCTGACGTTCCCCCTGCCTTATATAAAACCCTAAGTAGTGAACTTCTGGAAGGGCAATCTGAGTCTTACTCTGTGCTACTCAATATCCTCGGAGTCCAACAAAGTTCAGGAGGCTCACAGTGGCTTTAAGGCAAGAGGTTAGACCCACTGCAGCAATTAACAAGTCATCCACATATTGCAGGAGGAGGGCTCTGTTCTCGTTGTCCCACTCCTCCAAGTCTCTAGCCAGGGCCTGGCTGAAAAGGGTGGGGGAATTTTTAAATCCCTGTGCCAGCACTGTCCAGCAAAGCTGCTTTCTAACCCTCCTTTTGTCCTCCCACTCGAAGGAGAAAATCTCCTGAGACTGGAGGTCAACTGGAATCGTGAAGAAAGCATCCTTTAAATCCAGGACTGAAAAATGGGTGTACTGCCCCCCTATAGAGGCCAACAATGTATACGGATTTGGAACAAGGGGGTGTAGAGTCTTAACCCGCTCATTAACTGCTCTCAGGTCCTGGACCAGCCGGTATGTGCCATTGGGCTTTTGTACAGGCAAGATAGGAGTGTTCCAAGCTGACCGGCATTCTCGAAGTACCCCGCACTTTAGGAACTGGTCTATAGTTTCCTGCAATCCCTCTCTGGCTTCCCTTTTGATCGGATACTGCTTAATTCGCACTGGACCTTTTCCTGGCAAGAGCTGAACAGTAATAGGAGTATGATGGGCTGCCTTTCCTGGGATCCCTGATGCCCATACCAGAGGAAAAACCCGCTTCTCCCACTGACTCCACTCTGGGGCTTGCATGGCTGAGGGCTCAATTGCAAGTGTCATTATCCAGGCATTCTCTGGAGGTAAGGTGAGGCTTATTTCATCTTGAGTGAAATGCAGGGTGGCACCTAAGCGACAAAGCAGATCCCGTCCTAATAGTGGCGTTGGACAATCGGGGAGGTAAACCAGTCTGTGAGATAGAGTTCTGTTTCCCAAAGCACATTCCGCTGGGGCATATACTGGGCACTTAGTTCCTTTCCCTGTGGCTCCCACCACAGTGAGGGAATCTGCCACAGGCAGCTGAAGGGGTTGGTTTACAGCAGTTCGTGCAGCTTCAGAGTCTATTAAAAAGTCTATGTCTGAATCTCCCACCCGCATTTTTACTCGGGGTTCCGGGGGCAGGATAGTCCGTCTCCTCTGACACCCCTATTCTTGATCCTCCACTGCCATCATAGGGGTACCTTCCCTTTCGGGGCACTCATTTTTCCAATGTCCCTCCTTTCGGCATATGGCACACTGGTTGTGACCCAGACGCCTTTCCTGTGAGCCAGGGCGCCCACGCCCACGTCCTCTCATTCCCCGGCCCCTTCCACCTTCCTGAAATCTTCCCCTGCCACCAGCCTGTACTGCGGCAACCATCATTTTCACTTGCCTCTTTTCCTTTTCTCCTTCCCTAAGGCTGTAAGCCCTGTTTGCAGTTTCCAAAATCTGTGCCATTGTCATGCCCATCAAATCCTCCTTTTTCTGCAGTTTCCTTTTAATATCAGGGGCGGCACGGCTGGTAAAGATACCCTTTATAATTGCCTCAGTAGCCTGATCATCGGGGTTTGCATTAGTAGTTTGCCTGATGGTATCCCGAATACGCTGCAGAAAAGCAACCGGACTCTCTTTTGGCTCCTGTACTAGCTCATATGGCTTAGCCCAATTGTTATGTCGGACAGCTGAGTGTCAGAGACCATGTAATAGGAGCTCCTTGTATACAGTGAGACAGGTGAGATCTGCCGGCAGGTTGGGATTCCACCGGGGGTCTGCTGTAGGGACCTGAACTGCAGCAACAGGAACGTTTGCTGCGTTTGCCTCATGTCTAAGCTGTGCCTCCTCTTGTGCCTTAGACACAACCTGATTACGCTCCACCTCAGACAGCAGGGTCCGCATAAGGACATTACAGTCATCCCAGTCAGGCTTATGGCTAGCCAGACACCCTTCAAAGACCGAGAAACTTGCTTGGATTTCGTAGAGAATTCCCCTGCCTGTGCCTTAAAAGCTGCTAGGTCCACTGGGTTAAAAGGCACCCGGGTATAAACCTGAATTGTAGTGGCTGGGCGATTGTCTGTTCCAGGACGGGCTATCCAAGTCTCAGTAATCAATGGATAGAATCCCACCAAGGGGGCAATCTCTGGGACCTGAGGCACCCTATCCTGAGGCACCTATCTTTGGTGGGGGTATTGGAGCCGAAGGGGACACCGACTCTGCCATTACAACCGGGGGAGGGTTCTGAGGACTAACAGTAGTTACTACTGAACCTGTCGGAGTCAAATTACACTTTTGCAAAAGATCTGATCTATCTCTTAACAACATAAACAACTGTACATACATATGTTCATTCCATTTACCCGTACGCTGACAAAACAAAAGCAATTGAAGGATCGTATTATAATTAAGTGATCCCTCCGGTGGCCACCTTTCCTGGTCCTCTAGCTGATATTGAGGCCAGTCTACTGTACAGAATCTTTTTAATTTACTTTTAGTCAACGGATCCGATCCAAACACTTTCCAGTTCACCAGAATGCATTCTAAGGGCATACACCTTGTCCTGCCTGCAGTACTTTGTCCCTGCCGCATACTCTAGGGAGACACTGGGCATCCCCAGGTCAAAACAGGTAAAGTCCCCACTGGACTGTTCCTACCTTATCCAAGGGTCCGGTTCTGCACCGTCGCCCACAGCTGTTTCTCCACTAATCAAGTGCGTTGCACCGTTGTGCCCTCCGGGGTCGACCAAATCACGTCTCCGCCGAGGCCCCCGATGAAGTCACCGGTGCGCGCTGGGCGTCGGTCGTTGTCGTAATCCGTCGGCCGCCAGGAGGGATCCGGGCAAGGCTAAATTTCAGCCTCGAGCCCACCCAGGGACGCCAAGACTGTTGCCGGCACAGGGGCCCGAGGACAGCAACAGTGAGGTTCGTTGCCCGGAGTGCTTCACGCCAATAAACATACCGGGGTGGAGAAACAATCAAAGTTTATTTGAGATCTCAAAGTGGTGCAAGGAGACAGGCAAGTCTCAAATCGAGCACACCAGCAAAAACAGTTTCTCTCTTCTTTATACACTTTACAACTAAGCCCCCTTCTCTCCCCCCCCTCTACCATCCCCTCCCACTCCCCCTTCCCTCTCTACCGAAGGCAGGTTTATACATTTAAGCAACTAAATTATTCTAGGGCTATAAATCTAGCTTGTTAGTAACTTCTCCCTAAACAGTTATTTGGTCCTGTTTACCCTTAGTTTATTACCCCTTCCCCAGCTAGAAACATGCAAACCTCATCATTATTGTTTGGTACCTGGCATGAGCAAGGTCGTAATTGCTAACTGGCTATTTACACATTCCAATTCCCGTCCTTGGTTGTTAAGGTCGATTAGAGTTAAACATGGAAGGACAGAGTTTAAACATGGAAGAACTCTGGCTCAGGCAGGCATAGTAACCCCAACACACCCACTCCACTGCGTTCCAGCCCGGGGCCCTAGGAGCGGTTACTGCCGCTGCCGGTCAGTGGGGTATCCTGACCGAAACACACTGACATAGGCTCACAGGCCTCTGCCGCCTGACCGGGGTCGGCTACCCCTGGGCTACTTCCATGTTCCCCCTCGGGGCCTACCTCATTGGTGATGCCGGGTTCGGGCCAGTCCAGGAGCATCGGTTCCTCGGGTGCGGGGCTTGGGGGCCGGTCCGGCAGCTCTCCCCCAGGGTAACTGGCACGGGGCAGGCTTGCCTCCTCCTCGGGGTAACGGGTCCGGGGCAGGCTGGGCCAGTCCTCCTCGGGGTAACGGGTCCGGGGCAGGCTTGGCCAGTCCTCCTCAGGGTAGCTGGCACGGGGCAGGCTTGGCCAGTCCTCCTCGGGGTAACGGGTCCGGGGCAGGCTTGGCCAGTCCTGCTCGGGGTAACGGGTCCGGGGCAGGCTGGGCCAGTCCTCCTTGGAGTAACGGGTCCGGGGCAGGCTGGGCCAGTCCTCCTTGGGGTAACGGGTCCGGGGCAGGCTGGGCCAGTCCTCCTTGGGGTAACGGGTCCGGGGCAGGCTTGGCCAGTCCTCCTCGGGGTAACGGGTCCGGGGCAGGCTGGGCCAGTCCTCCTTGGGATACCTGGCGAGAGGTAGGCTTGACCGGCACGGGGGGTTGCAGGCGGCCTGCGGCTGTCTCCCCAGCGGGAACTCGGCCTGGGACGTCTGCTCTCTCTGGCGGTCTGGCTCCCACTGAGCTCTGCTGGCGGGCTTTTACTTCCGGGTTGGGGCCGTGACCTCAGAGGGGTGGGCCCCGGACCCGGTGGCTCCGCCCATGCTGGGGTTGGCGGGAGCTCGGCCCTGTCAGAGACGGAGGGGTGCCACACCGGCTCACTACAAGTAGGGATTGGGTTACAATCTAGTTGGAGGTTTGGCTGACAGTTTGGTTGTACAGGAGAAGTTTGGTTGGGATCAGCTTCGAGGTTTGGCTACTGTTTTGGGTGAGAAGCAGTGGTTGTGTTGGGACTCAGTTTGAGGTCTGGCTGATGGCGTGGGCGTGGAGTAAGAGTTCAGTTTGGATCTGGTTCAAGGTTTAGCTGATGATTTGTGTGCTGAGTAGGTGTTGGGTTGGGATCTGGTTCAAGATTTGGCTCATGATTTGGGTGTGGAGTAGGGTTGCGTTTTGTCAGGTTTGAGGTTTGGCTACTGGTTCAGATGTGGAGTAGGAGTTGGGGTGGGATTCAGTTCGAGTTTGGGCTGGGAGTAAGGGTTGGGTTGAGGATTGGGTGACTGTTCAGGTGGGGAGTATAGGTTGGGTTGCAGTTTGGATTGAAGTTTGGCTGATAGTTCTGGTGTGGAGTTTTATTTGGGTTGGAATCTAATTTGAGGTTCAGCTGATTCCTGTGTGGAGTAGGGGTTGGGTTCAGATCTGGTTCAAGGTTTGGTGATGGTTTGGGTGTGGAGTAGGAGTTAGTTTGGGATTTCATGAGAGGTTTGTCTCATGGTTCGAGTGTGCAGTAGGGATTGGTTTGGAAACTGATTCAAAGCTTGACTTAGGGTTAGATGTGGAATTTAGGTTGGCTTGTAATCCAGTTTGTGGTTTTGTTACCAGCTTTGCCTGTTACTTTGGGGTACGCTAATTTATTAGGGTTACTCTTCTGGGAGGGGGTGTGTTCTGTAATTCTATCAATGTGCTGCATGTGTTACTTGTGTTCTCATACAGAGCTCTGCTTCTCCCTACTGTAAGTTCCCTCCCAGTGGAGCTATCCTGCAGGACCTCAGTTCCCCAGGGCTTGGTTACTCCAGCCCCAGAATCAGACACACACAAAACACACGCCTGAGAGGACCGGGTCAATCAGCACTCGCAAGCTGACCCCTTATATGTCCCTGGATGCAGCAGGCTGGGTCGAACAGCACCTCCAAGCTGTCACCCTCATAGGCCCTGGATACCGCACCAGAATAAAGCACGCCTGAGCAGGCTGGGTCGAGCAGCACTTTCAATCTGACACCCTCACATGCCCCTGGACTCAGCAGACTGGGTTGAGAAGCACTTCCAAACTGCTACCCTCATATGTCCCAGGTTCAGCACGTCTTTATCCCCACTTTCACATTACAATTGTTCTGGGAGTAACCCACTTGATGAGCAAACCCCACAGGATTTTTGGGTGCTGCAGAGATCTTTTAGCTTAGGTACAAGGAGCGTTGCTGCAGAGCGAATGGGGAAGCCAAAACACCCACGGGGGGGAGGGAAGACAGAGAGCTGGGTTCTCACCACTCCATGAAGCTTGAATCGAGCGGGGGTCCCAGAGGGTGGTGGTACCTGAGGGTCCGGAGTGCTGGAGACAGGCAGAGCCCCCAGCACGATCAGTTAGGAGAAGATGAAGTCCCAGTGGAACTGACGCAGATTTTTAGATCCAGGTATCAGAGCACTTACTTGAGCATGGGTAGGGGTTTTTGTAGAGAAAGAACAATGGTTCAAGGGAGAACACTAGATTTGTTTATTATCAGGGGGTAGCCGTGTTAGTCTGTATCTACAAAAACAACAAGGAGTCTGGTGGCACCTTAAAGACTAACAGATTTATTTGGCGAGGTTTTTACTCACGAAAGCTCATGCCCAAATAAATCTGTTAGTCTTTAAGGTGCCACCAGACTCCTTGTTGTTTTTGTAGATTTGTTTATGGGTAAACTGATGGCTCAAGGGAGTATACCAAAGTTGTTTTGTTCAGGCTAGACAATGGGAGCTGATCATTCCTGGCTATGGGTGGTGTTCCTTGGAGGGAGCTCACAATGCAATGAGGGAGCTTCACTGTTTTGGATACCAATAAAGAATTTATTGCTAGAATTGGTCTGATAACTACTGAGCTGGGTGTGTGCAGGCATGGATTTATTAACATCTGGAGCAGAGATCCCCCATGATGCAGTGCTTCCCTGCTTTTCTGGTCCCAGAGTTCCATGTGGTTCTTGCCTTGGAATCTCTGTTCTCCATTCTGTATGCTAATAGAGATGCTTCCTTGTCCCATCTTCGATGCAAATGTTTCCTTAATCCTGTCATCCTTATCCCAGGGGTTTAGGTGTGTGTCTCACTGCCTCTCCATTGCTTTTTGTAAGGGCGTGGCTACACTTGCAGATGTAGAGCGCTTTGAGTTAAACCAGCCTTCGTAGAGCACAGCAGGGAAAGCACAGCCATGTGTTCAAACTGTCGACTTCAAGCGCAGTGGCGTGGCCACATTTGCGGCACTTGCAGCAGCATTGGGAGAGGTGCATTATGGGCAGCTATCTCACAGAGCACCTCTTCCCATTCTGGCGCTGTGGCTTGTGGGAAGGGGGCAGGGAGGTGCAGGGCATTCTGGGTCCTGTCCCAATGCCCCATGATGCATTGCTTCGCATCCCAGCAATCCCTGCGTTTCCATCCACATTTGGCGCCATCTTTCAACGTTTTTTTGTACTGCGCACTCTGTCTTCCCTTTCGGTCTGTGGGAATGGATCCTGAACTTGTGAGGAATATGCTGATGGGTCTCGCAGGCATGTCACGAATTGCAGTCGAGTTACTCCTTAAGCAACAAACTGACAGTGAGGAGTCCAACGATGTTGACTCGCATTGAGTCCCCTTAATACCTATAAAGCAACTACATTCATAACTTTTTGCTTAAACAACCCTTTCAGCTGACAGGGGGCTGCAGACGGGAGTTTGCCAGAGGGAGGCTTACGATGGTTAGGAAGACCCGCAACACCTGTGCCAGCACTGCTACTGTCTCCTCCACCTGTGCCTGTAGCCAGACAGAGCGCCTGAGCATGGATGCCTCTACCCAGATCCTGGTGTGGTTTTGCAAAGACTGTAACTTGCAATTTCCACTTACTGATATCCAGGCTGCGGGGACCATCCAATGTCAGAGGTGCCTGCTGGTGGAATCTCTCAGGCAGCAGGTGGGAGAGCTACAGGAGGAGGTGGCTAGGTTGAGGAGCATCCGAATCCACGAGCAATTCCTCGACAGTGTCCATGTGGAGACAGCTGAGGTAGCTGTCCCAGTACACAGGACTGCTGATACACCACTAGTGGAGGAGGAGATGGCTCAGGGTGGACACTGGCAGCTGGTTACTTCTGGCAGCAGGCAGTGCTCCACCCTTGCTCCGAACCCTCCTGCCGTGGTTATAGGTAACCGTTATGCTCTTCTTGATACAGGAAAGAAGGAATCACTCCCTACAGTAAAGGAGGAGAAGCCTCGTACCCCTAAGGCTGGAGAGTCTGCTGCCACCACTGCGAATAGGAAACGTAGGGTAGTGGTGGTCGGAGACTCTCTGCTGAGGGGGACGGAGGCGCCCATCTGTCGCCCTGACATTTCATCTCGGGAGGTATGCTGCCTGCCGGGGGCCCGTATCCGAGACGTTACGGAGGCATTGTCGAGGATTATCCAGCCCTCTGACTACTACCCCATGCTACTCATCCATGTGGGCACAAATGATACTGCGCGGTGTGACACTGAGCGGATCAAGAGTGACTACAGGGCTCTGGGAGTACGGGTGAAGGAGTTTGGAGCGCAGGTGGTATTCTCTTCGATTCTTCCTGTCAAAGGTAGGGGCCCGGGCAGAGACAGATGCATCATGGAGGTGAATGCCTGGCTGCGAAGATGGTGTCGCCAGGAGGGCTTTGGCTTCCTAGACCACGGGATGCTATTCGAGGAAGGACTGCTAGGCAGAGATGGCGTTCACCTTTCGAGGAGAGGAAAGACCCTATTCGGACACAGACTGGCTAACCTAGTGAGGAGGGCTTTAAACTAGGTTCGACGGGGACAGGTGAGCAAAGCCCACAGGTAAGTGGGGAACATGGAGACCGGGGAGATGGGTCGGAAACGAGAGGGAGTGTGGGCTATATTGGCAGAGAGAAAGGAGGGTCAGGACAAAACTGGGAGGAAAGATCAAACCAGTATCTTAGATGCCTATATACAAATGCGAGAAGTATGGGGAATAAGCAGGAAGAACTGGAAGTGCTAATAAATAAATACAACTATGACATTGTTGGCATCACTGAAACTTGGTGGGATATACACTTGATTGGAATGTTGGTGTGGATGGGTACAGCTTGCTCAGGAAGGATAGACAGGGGAAAAAGGGAGGAGGTGTTGCCTTATATATTAAAAATGTACACACTTGGACTGAGGTAGAGATGGACATAGGAGACGGAAGTGTTGAGAGTCTCTGGGTTAGGCTAAAAGGGGCAAAAAACAAGGGAGATGTCATGCTAGGAGTCTACTACAGGCCACCTAACCAGGTGGAAGAGGTGGATGAGGCTTTTTTCAAGCAACTAACAAAAATCATCCAAAGCCCAAGATTTGGTGGTGATGGGGGACTTCAACTATCCGGATATATGTTGGGAAAATAACACAGCGGGGCACAGACTATCCAACAAATTCTTGGACTGCATTGGAGACAACTTTTTATTTCAGAAGGTTGAAAAAGCTACTAGGGGGGAAGCTGTTCTAGACTTGATTTTAACAAATAGGGAGGAACTCGTTGAGAATGTGAAAGTAGAAGGCAGCCTGGGTGAAAGTGATCATGAAATCATAGAGTTTGCAATTCTAAGGAAGGGTAGAAGGGAGAACAGCAAAATAGAGACAATGGATTTCAGGAAGGCAGATTTTGGGAAGCTCCGAGAGCTGATAGGTAAGGTCCCATGGGAATCAAGACTGAGGGGAAAAACAACTGAGGAGAGTTGGCAGTTTTTCAAAGGGACACTATTAAGGGCCCAAAAGCAAGCTATTCCGCTGGTTAGGAAAGATAGAAAATGTGGCAAAAGACCACCTTGGCTTAACCACGAGATCTTGCACGATCTAAAAAATAAAAAGGAGTCATATAAAAAATGGAAACTAGGACAGATTACAAAGGATGAATATAGGCAAACAACACAGGAATGCAGGGGCAAGATTAGAAAGGCAAAGGCACAAAATGAGCTCAAACTAGCTACGGGAATAGAAGGAAACAAGAAGACTTTTTATCAATACATTAGAAGCAAGAGGAAGACCAAAGACAGGGTAGGCCCACTGCTTAGTGAAGAGGGAGAAACAGTAACAGGAAACTTGGAAATGGCAGAGATGCTTAATGACTTCTTTGTTTCGGTCTTCACCGAGAAGTCTGAAGGAATGCCTAACATAGTGAATACTAATGGGAAGGGGGTAGGTTTAGCGGATAAAATAAAAAAAGAACAAGTTAAAAATCACTTAGAAAAGTTAGATGCCTGCAAGTCACCCGGGCCTGATTAAATGCATCCTAGAATACTCAAGGAGCTAATAGAGGAGGTATCTGAGCCTCTAGCTATTATCTTTGGAAAGTCATGGGAGACGGGAGAGATTCCAGAAGACTGGAAAAGGGCAAATATAGTGCCCATCTATAAAAAGGGAAATAAAAACAACCCAGGAAACTACAGACCAGTTAGTTTAACTTCTGTGCCAGGGAAGATAATGGAGCAAGTAATTAAGGAAATCATCTGCAAACACTTGGAAGGTGGTAAGGTGATAGGGAACAGCCAGCATGGATTTGTGAAGAACAAATCATGTCAAACCAATCTGATAGCTTTCTTTGATAGGATAACGAGCCTTGTGGATAAGGGTGAAGCGGTGGATGTGGTATACCTAGACTTTAGTAAGGCATTTGATACGGTCTCGCATGATATTCTTATTGATAAACTAGGCAAATACAATTTAGATGGGGCTACTATAAGGTGGGTGCATAACTGGCTGGATAACCGTACTCAGAGAGTTGTTATTAATGGTTCCCAATCCTGCTGGAAAGGCGTAACGAGTGGGGTACCGCAGGGGTCTGTTTTGGGACCGGCTCTGTTCAATATCTTCATCAACGACTTAGATATTGGCATAGAAAGTACGCTTATTAAGTTTGCGGATGATACCAAACTGGGAGGGATTGCAACTACTTTGGAGGACAGGGTCATAATTCAAAATGATCTGGACAAATTGGAGAAATGGTCTGAGTTAAACAGGATGAAGTTTAACAAAGACAAATGCAAAGTGCTCCACTGAGGAAGGAAAAATCAATTTCACACATACAGAATGGGAAGATACTGTCTAGGAAGGAGTACGGCAGAAAGGGATCTAGGGGTTATAGTGGACCACAAGCTAAATATGAGTCAACAGTGTGATGCTGTTGCAAAAAAAGCAAACATGATTCTGGGATGTATTAACAGGTGTGTTGTGAGCAAGACACGAGAAGTCATTCTTCCGCTCTACTCTGCTCTGGTTAGGCCTCAGCTGGAGTATTGTGTCCAGTTCTGGGCGCCGCATTTTAAAAAAGATGTGGAGAAATTGGAAAGGGTCCAGAGAAGAGCAACAAGAATGATTAAAGGTCTTGAGAACATGACCTATGAAGGAAGGCTGAAAGAATTGGGTTTGTTTAGTTTGGAAAAGAGAAGACTGAGAGGGGACATGATAGCAGTTTACAGGTATCTAAAAGGGTGTCATAAGGAGGAGGGAGAGAACTTGTTCACCTTAGCCTCTAAGGATAGAACCAGAAACAATGGGTTTAAACTGCAGCAAGGGAGGTCTAGGTTGGACATTAGGAAAAAGTTCCTAACTGTCAGGGTGGTTAAACACTGGAACAAATTGCCTAGGGAGGTTGTGGAATCTCCGTCTCTGGAGATATTTAAGAGTAGGTTAGATAAATGTCTATCAGGGATGGTCTAGACAGTATTTGGTCCTGCCATGCGGGCAGGGGACTGGACTCGATGACCTCTCGAGGTCCCTTCCAGTCCTACAATCTATGAATCTATGAATCTATGAATAACGCATATGACACGAGATTGCTTGTGGCATTCACGGACATGCTCACCACAGTGGAACGCCGCTTTGGGGCTCGGGAAACAAGCACTGAGTGGTGGGATCACATTGTCATGCAAGTCTGGGATGATGAGCAGTGACTGCAGAACTTTCGGATGAGAAAAGCCACTTTCATGGGACTGTGTGCTGAGCTCGCCCCCACCCTGCAGCGCAAGCACACGAGATTGAGAGCTGCCCTGCTGGTGGAGGAGCGGGTGGCTATTGCAATCTGGTAACTCCAGACAGCTACTGATTGGTTGCTAACCAGTTTGGAGTGGGAAAGTTGACCGTTGGAATTGTGTTGATGCAAGTTTGCATGGCCATTCATCGCATCCTGCTCAGAAGAACTGTGACTCTGGGTAACGTGTATGACAGTGTGGCTGGCTTTGCACAAATGGGTTTCTCTAACTGTGGAGGGGTGATAGATGGGACGCATATTCCAATTCTGGCACCAGACCACCTAGCCTCAGAGTACATAAATTGGAAGAGGTATTTCTCTATGATTCTCCAGGTGCTTGTGGATCACTGTGGGCATTTCATGGACATTAACGCAGGCTGGTCTGGAAAGGTGCATGACGCATGCATCTTTCAGAACACAGTCCCGTTCAGGAAGCTGCAAGATGGGACTTTTTTTCTAGACCAGAAGATCACTGTAGGGGAAGTTGAAATGCCCATTGTGATCCTTGGAGACCCTGTTTACCCTTTAATGCCGTGGCTCGTGAAACCATACACAGGGAGCCTTGACAGCAGCAAGGAGTGGTTCAACAACAGGCTGAGTCGGTGCAGAATGACTGTTGAGTGTGCTTTTGGCCATTTAAAGGGCGTTGGTGCTGTCTGTATAGGAAGCTGGACCTGGCGGATGACAACATCCCCACAGTTATAGCCACGTGCTGTACCCTCCATAACATTTGTGAAGAGAAGAGTGAAAGCTTCACTCAGGCATGGAACTCGGAGGTTCAACACCTGGAGGCTGAATTTGAACAGCCAGAGAGCAGGCTATTAGAGGGGTCCAGCGTGGGGCTGTAAGGATTAGGAATGCCTCGAGAGAGCAATTCAATGTTGAAAGTCACCAGTAATGTTTGGTGCCCTGCACGGGAGTGAAGTGCAGTGGCTCCAGTGCTAGTAGGCATCTGTGTTTGCTACGTATGATGCACTGACTTGCAGTGCCTATTGCTTTCCTGGGTTATGGTATCTTTTCCTTAATGCAATAAAGAATGTTTTCAAAGCCAAAAAATTCATTTATTGAAAAGAAACCACTGCTGGGGAAACAGAAAGGGCATGACAAATCTGTGCTGTATGGAGGGCCGGCTCCAGGCACCAGCCTACCAAGCATGTGCTTGGGGCGGCACCTGGAGGGCGGCGGCGCCCCAGCCCGAGAGCGGGGCCGCGACTGGGCTTGCCACCCTCCCCCCGGCGCTCCGGCTGGCCGGGGAGAGCGGGGCCGCGACCGGGCTCGCCGCCCTCCTCCCGGCGCTCTGGCTGGTCGGGGAGAGCGGGGCGCTGGCCGGGCTCAGCGCCCTCCCCTGCCACGCTCCCCGGGGGGAAGGGGGGGGGGCGGCAGGAGGCTTTTTTGCCTGGGGCAGCAAAAAAGCCAGAGCCAGCCCTGGCTGTATGGGAGGAGGGAAGGGGCAGGGTGGGGAACAGGACAATCACAGATTTGCGTATGTCCTGTTATCATATTCAGCCTTCCTGTCTGGAGTGCCGTGCAATGAGTGCTGCACTTCAGGCTGGCTAAAATGCATGGTGATGGGGGTTGAGTGCAGTGGGTAAGGGTCGTAGTTTGCAGGGCTGGGTGATGAAACTACAGGTGTTGGAGGCAGCTGGTGGCGGTAAGAAACCGGATGTTGGGGGAAGTGGATTGGCGGTGACATGGGGGCACAAAGGAAAGAGTTTTGGGACAAGGGCTGCAGGGGGGGCAGGCGCGGATCTGCTCCGTCTGCAATGCTATAAGCGCCTGTATCGAGTCCGCTTGGTGCTCCATAAAGCTTATGAGCCACTCCGTGCATTGGTGCTGGCGATCTGCATTCTGCTGGCGGAGCCTCCTTTCAGTCTCCCGCCACTCCTACGCTTTTTGATTTTCAGTAAGGGACTGCTGCATGACTTTATGCAGCATGTCCTCTTTGGTTCTTCGTGGACGCTTCCTGATGCTTTGGAGTTTTTCACCCATTGATAACAAGGACGGCTGGGATCTCAAGGATGCATCTGTAAAGCCAAAATGCAACACTTGACAGAGGCAGCGTTATTGACACTAGACAGAGCAATGATTCGGCCATACTTAAAGACAAGTTCAGTGTACACAATAGCAGAAAGTGCCGGTCCCGAAACGAGCGCACATAACCCACAGGAGCCTCAAAATGGTGAGTAAGCACAGGGGCAAGGGGGACTGATTGTTTCAGAGCCATAGTGTCCTCTGGGGTTGGTTCTGTGCCTTGGGGCGAGCCAACAGCTGCAGGGGGCCCCTATACTGAACACTGTCCCATTTTCCACAGATGAGTTTGTCCTGGAAGATATCTCGCTGCTGAGGGTGACCTGGGAAGCAATGGAGGGTCTTCTACTACAATGCGGCTTCCACCCTGGCCCATATGCAGCTTGCCTGTGTGCAGCAATGGTCCCCCCCCCCCCCCCCCCGCCCCCCCACGGCACAGTGGCGCAGACATGTTAGCCTGACTGGGACAAGGAGCACAGTAGCTCTGCCAAGGAATCTGTGCAAGCGCATTGCCAAGTTTCTGCATGAGACCTTTAAAGAGATCACTGAGGCCGATTACTGTGATGTGAGAGCACATCAATGCCCTATTCCACATCTAGGGATGCATGCAGCCTTAACCCTCCTCGCCCCAAGAGCCCACACCAAACAGCTACCTTCCCAAAATAAAAGCCACTTACTGGGTACCTCCTCTGCTGTTTGTTCTTCCCCAGGCACCGTCCACTGCGACTGGCTACCTTCTCTCCTGGCTTGAAAACAGCTCCTGGCTGCATGCATCTAGGGATGCCGGGCCATCCTCTGGCTCTGGGCCCCCTTCTTCCTCAGCACCCTCACTCCCGCTTTCCTCCTCCTGCCTTGGTGTACTCTGTGCTGCTACAGCCTCTGAAGTGTCCATGGTTGTCAGGGTTAGATAATGGTGAGGAGATAAACATGCTATATTGTCAGGGTTCCCTCCCCACTCTGAACTCTGGGGTACAGATGTGGGGACCCACATGAAAGACCCCGCTAAGCTTATTTTTACCAGTTTAGGTTAAAAACATCCCCAAGGCTCAAATTCCTTCCTTGCCTTAGTATCGCTGCCACCAGCAAGTGATTTAAACAAACATTTAGGGAGGGCCACTTGGAGCCCTACCTCCCCCCCCCCCAAGTCCCTACATCCCCTTTCCTGGGGAGGCTTGAGAATAATATCCTCACCAATTGGTACAGGTGAACACAGACCCAAACCCTTGGATCTTAAGAACAATGAAAAATCAATCGAGTTCTTAAAAGAATAATTTTAATTAAAGAAAAGGTAAAAGAATCACCTCTGTAAAATCAGGTTGGTAAGTACTTTACAGAATAACAAAAGACTCAAAAACACAGAGGATTTCCCCGCTATGCAAAACTTAAAGTTACAAAAACAGGGATAAACCTCCCTCTTAGCACAGGGAAAATTCACATGCTAAAACAAAAGATAACCTAATGCATTTCTTTCCTATTACTTACTATTTCTGCAATACTAGATGCTTAGTTCAGATATGGGGGAGTCTCCTCTCTCTCTGAGCAGACTGTCTCCAGGGCAAGAAGCTTACGCAGCTTCGACCTTCCTGGGTTTGACCTTGGAGCATTCAGCATCCCCTTCTCACACCGTGCGCTTCCCGCAGTGAGTCCGCCTGGACGGGGCTCCCGGGGAAGCCAGAGGGCCCTGCACCCCAACTCCACAGTCAGACGTGACTCTCAACCAGCATAAAATGGAAGGTTTATTAGTCGACAGGAACACAGCACAGAAACCAGTGACTTTCAGACAAGTCCATCTTGGGGGAATCCCGGGCCAGATGCCCCTCCAGCAGACTGCCCAGCTTCCAGCAACCTGACCTCAGACACCCTGGTTCCTCCTCCTGGTCTTTGTCTTGCTTCCCAGGCAAAGTGTCACCTGGTCGCATCCCTCTCCTGGGTCTCAGGTTACGAATGGCACAGGCCATACCCTACGTGCGGGCAGCCAGAGCAGTCTCACCTGCCCCCAAGGGTCTCAGCCAAAGTCACACACCCTTATTCCCACCACCTATGCACTGGTGCAGCACACAGGGAAACTGAGGCACACACCGTATTCATGCAAAACAGTAAGACTCACATAGGCTCACATACAACATAACAAGGGAAAATCCCCACTTCATCACATAGGGATAGGGTCTGTATTTGGTTTGAGCTTTGGCTTATGGTTCTGATGTCAAGTAGGGGTTGGACTGGGATCCAGTCTGAGATTTGGCTAATGGATAGGGTGTTGTAATGGTTAGGTGAGTTGGCACCAGTTCGTGGTTTGGCTGATGATTCTGCTTTGGAGTGGGGTTTTGGTGGAGATCTAATTTGAGATTTGAATGATGGTTCAGATATGGAGTAGGGGTTGAGGTTTGGATCTAGTTTGCACTTTGTTTGATGGTTGGGGTATAGAGTAGAGGTTGGATTTTGTATCAGGTTCGAGGTTTGGCTGATGGTTCAGGTGTGAAGTTGGTCTTTGAATGGAGTCCAGTTTCAGGTTTGGCTGATGGTTCAGGTGTGGAGTAAGGTTTAAGCTGGGACCCAATTCGAGATTTGATTGATGGTTCATTGTGGAGTAGGGGTTTGGCTTGGGTACTGGTTTAATGTTTGGCTGACAGTTTGGGTTGGAGTAAGGGTTGGATTCAGATCCAGTTTGAGGTTTAGTTGACGGTTTGATGTGTACTAGGGATTGGATTGGGATCCAATTTGAGGTTTGTGTGACTGTTGGGTGTGGAGTTGCAAGTGAATTGAGATCACATTTGAGGTTTGTCTGACGGTTCTGGTGTGGAGTAACGGTTTGCTGAGATATGGTTAGAAGTTTGTCTGATGGTTTGGGTGTGGAGTACATTTTGGGTTTGGATTGAGTTCAAGAGTTGGCTCGTGGTTTGGATGTGGAGTAGAGATTTGATTGCAAGCCTGTTTTAAGTTTGGCTGATCGGATGTTGAGTGGGATTTGGGTTGAGACTGACTTCAAGATTTGGCTGACGGTTCAGTTGTGGAGTAGTCAGTGGTTTGGTATCTGGTTTGAAATTTTGCTGATGGCTCGAATGTGGAGTAGGGATTGGGTTGGGATCTGGTTTGTGATTTGGCTGATGGTTTGGGTGTGGAATAATTGGGTTCATATTCAGTTCAAGGTTTGGCTAATAGTTCAGGTGTGGATTAGAGGATTGGGTTTCAAACCAGTTTGAGGTTTGGCTGATAGTTCTGGTGTGGACGATGGGTTGGGATCCATTCTGAGATTTGGTTGGGGAGTAGGGATTGGGTTAGGATCCGATTCAAGACTTGGCTGACAGTTCAATTATGGAATAAGGGTTAGGTTGCGATGCAGTTCAAGGGTTGGCTGAAGGTTCGCGTGTGGAGTATTTGTTTGGTTGAGATCCAGTTTGTGGTTTGGCTGAAGGTTCAGGTGGGAATAGTTTCATAGAATATCAGGGTTGGAAGGGACCTCAGGAGGTCATCTAGTCCAACCTCCTGCTCAAAGCAGGACCAATCCCCAATAGGAGTTGTGTTGGGATCCCTTTTGAGGATTGGCTAATGGTTTGCATGTGAAGTATGTTTTGGGTGAGGAGTAAGGGTTGGGTTTGGATCCAGTTTGAGTGTAGGCTGATGGTTCAGGTGTGGAGTAGGGATTAGCTGAGATACGGTTCAAGATTTTGCTGATGGTTCAGGTGTGGAGTAGGGATATGTCTGGGATCTGGTTGATGGTTGATTGATTATTTAGTGTGAAGTAGGAGTTGGACTGGGATCCAGTTTGAGATTTGGCTGATGGTTTGGATATGATGTTGGAGCGCCAAGCGGACTCGATACAGGTGCTTATAGCATTGCAGACGGAGCAGATCCGCGCCTGCCCCCCCCTGCAGCCCTTGTCCCAAAACTCTTTCCTTTGTGCCCCCATGTCACCGCCAATCCACTTCCCCCAACATCCGGTTTCTTACCGCCACCAGCTGCCTCCAACACCTGTAGCTTCATCACCCAGCCCTGCAAACTACGACCCTTACCCACTGCACTCAACCCCCATCACCATGCATTTTAGCCAGCCTGAAGTGCAGCACTCATTGCATGGCACTCCAGACAGGAAGGCTGAATATAACAGGACATACGCAAATCTGTGATTGTCCTGTTCCCCACCCTGCCCCTTCCCTCCTCCCATACAGCCAGGGCTGGCTCTGGCTTTTTTGCTGCCCCATTTTTTGGCCATTTAAAGGGCGTTGGTGCTGTCTGTATAGGAAGCTGGACCTGGCGGATGACAACATCCCCACGATTATAGCCACGTGCTGTACCCTCCATAACATTTGTGAAGAGAAGAGTGAAAGCTTCACTCAGGCATGGAACTCGGAGGTTCAACACCTGGAGGCTGAATTTGAACAGCCAGAGACCAGGGCTATTAGAGGGGTGACACTCAAATTGAAAACCAGATCTCAATCCAGCATCTACTCCACAAGCAAACCATCAGACAAACCTGCAACCGAATCCCAAAACAATCCCTGCTCCATATCCTAACCACTAGTGAATCCTCAAACCAGATCCCATTGGAGACCTTACTCCAAAACCAAACCATCAGCAAAACTTCAAACCAAATCCCAACCCATGTGCACCTCAAAACACATCCATCAGCCTAAACTCGAAACCTTGGGGTTTGCATGGAGTCTGGTTTGGGGTTTGTCAGAAATGTCTTTTGGCATCACATTCCTCAGACCAGTTCAGCCAGGAGCTGTGCATTTTCTTTTCTCTGCAGTACGAGCGAGAGTTGGCCCTGAAGCGGGAGCAGGAGCACAGGCCTGAGTTCATCCTCGTCAAGGAGAGCCTGAAGAAGATCAAGCTGTCTGGAGAAACAGGCATGAGGCAGACCTGAGGGGCAGGTGGCAGCGCCATCTCCTGGGGACTCTTGTAGAAGCAGCGGCTGAGGCATTCAGCATGAGGCCAGCACATTTTCCAGTGGGTCCCATCACAGCCCGCTTTGTCTGGTGCCTGCCCTAGCAAGTGGGAAATCATTAGTGACCTCAGAGAGGCTGACGATGGCAGAATGAGGGCAGGAGCAAGGGCCACCTCTTTCTGAAGAAAGCTCTGATGAACGACTCTCCAGCCACAATTCTAGACCTGACGCCTCTGGGAGGGAGGATGTGGGGATGGGGAGCCTGTGTGCAAGGGAGTGGGCTGGACTTGGCTGTTTATATAACAACCCCTCCTCCCCCCGGGTTTGTCACACTTGTAGTTCTGCAGACTGAGCTCATTGAACATCCCAGGGTCGCCTTTCATTCCTTCATTTCCCCTCATCAGCTCTGTGGAAGGGCTCAGAGAACCATCGACTGAGAGTCACCTGGTTACCTTCGGTGGCTGGCTGTCAGCTCCCTGCCACCACCAGCCTGTCAACCACCCAAGCCCTCTCCTCCAGCCTAGGCCAGCCCTGATTTCACCCTGCCCATTAACACTAGGTGCACCCCAGGCCCCGAGTCCCTTCCAAGTGTTCCCCTGTGGTATCCAGCCCCCGACACTGGCTACTCACAGAAATTCCAGGTCCACTGCCCCCAAAGGAACCATGCACCTGAGGTTGCCAGTTTTGTCTTAAGCCTGTACCACACACAGCACTTGTAATAAAACAGAAGAAGGTCTATGTGAGATAGGATGGAGATTGTACTAGAGTGATGGAAACAAAATCATAAGACGCAAATCCGGGTCTGCACTTATCAGTAGTTCCCTTTCCTACCTAATCAGGCAGGTTCCCCCCAGTTCAGTCTGCTGCAGATCCAAACCTAAACGAGAAGACCAAAATTCCTCCTCAGTGAGTGGATCCAGAGGCCTTTCCCCATTCTCTGTTATACTGAAACAGGGTTTTGTCTCTGTTCACAGGCTGGGTGAGGTTCTGTCTGTCGTCATGTTCCTTTTTACCTCCAAGAGGTTTCAATTGTTTGCCTTTGTCTCTGGTGCTTTTTCCATTGAAAGTTGTGGGATGGTGCAAGGCTGGACAATTGAGCCTTGTATTGCATCACCAACTCACCAGGGCAGGGGAACAGCTCCCTCCTGCCTGAACGGGTCAGCACTGAGACATGGTATCCCCTGGTGACTGACTTCTACTCCAAACCCACAAAGCTGCCTCTCAATATAATGACATTGTTCCTTAAATGTCACTCCTACAGACAGCTCACAGTGATTATGAATCTTGACAAGTGATGAGCTTTCGGTAGATACCTTACAGTACTCTTTATGGATAACTGTCCTTCAGGACGTGTGTTTGGTGTAGTGAGTTTGTGAGGTGAGAGCTCTTTGCAAAGAACAAGGGACCCTTTGCCACAGGGTCTTTCACATCTCCTCTGACATTGACGCAGTAGGGCTAGCCATTGGCTATTCAGCAGGGGTCAGTTCTGGGCTCTCTTTCCTGGACAGGGCATCCGCTACCACATTTTCTTTCCCTTTGAGGTGCACAATCTCCATCTCACATTCGTGCAGTGCTACGCTCTAGTGCACCAGCCTCAAGTTGGCACCAGTGGCCCTGTGCAGCCAGGCCAATGGAGTATGATCTATTAACCCCCTAAATTGCCTGTTGAACAGACATTTTCCTGGCTGCCCACACAATTGCATGGCACTCTTGCTCCTGGCCAGAGTAGTTTTGTTCAGTGGGGTCAGTTGTTTACGTAAGAGTGCAATGGGGGGTTTCTTGTCAATCTCCTCTGCCTGCACTAGAGTGTCGGTCTTGCACACATCTGTATGCAGCTTAAACACTCAGGCCTTGCCAGAACTGGCTTTTCTGACTGGAGGCACCTACTTTCTAATGTACCAGGGGGTGCATGACCCCCGCAGCTCTGGCCCTGGCCACACCCCCATTCCAGGACTTCTCCCAAGCCCCCACCCCTGCCCTGCCTCTTCCTGGCCCCGCTCCACCCTTGCCCTGCCTCTTCCTGCCCCATTTTGCCCCCTCCCCTGAGCGCACCCAGCCCTTGCTCCTCCCCCCTCAGTGCCTCCTGCATGCTGCAGAACAGCTGATCCATGGCGGGTGGGAGGGGGGAGGTGCTGATTGGTGGTGCCGCCAGGGGGAGGGAGACGCTCGGAGGGAGGGTGGGTGCTGATTGGCAGGGCCACCAGGGCGAGGGAGATACTTGGAGGGAGTGGGGGTGCTGATTGGCAGAGCCACCAGGGGGAGAGAGGCGCTGGGGGGGAGTGCTGATTGGCAGGGCTGCTGGCAGGAGGGAGGTCTGGGAGGGAGGTGGGGTGCTGATTGGTGGGGCCGCCAGCGGGAGGGAGATGCTGGGGGTGGGGGGGAGATGGCTGCCGATGGGTGCTCAGCACTCACCATTATTTCCCATGGGTGCTCCAGGGCTGGGAGTTGGTGCCTTTGTTTCTGACAGGGGCATTTTTCTTTATCAAAGCCTTTGGGTCACAAGCTCTCTGTGGCCACCCTCCTCCCCCATCTAGTTCAGGGACTCCCTGCAGCTACTCCTCCTCCCTCCCTCAACTCCATGGCATTGCTCCATCCATCTGTCTGTCTGTCTGCGAGAGGAGAACTTTGGAAGGCCGCATCTGATCAATTCCAAAATGTCAGGGAATATTCTAGGCCTAAGTGGACAGACCCCTATTGATTTTGGAGAAAACCTGGACACCAAAGGGGGGAAACAGGGAATGCATGGAGCCCCTGCCATCTGCTCAGCACAGATCCAACCCAAACCTCAAACCAAATCCAACCCAATATATATTCCGCATCCAAATGATCAACCAAACCTCAAACTACATGCCAGCCCAACTCCTGCTCCACGGCTTCCAGTGCCTTTGCTCTCTGGCTTAGCTCAAACAAATTGCTGATGGCACCAAGGAACATGTTCCAGCAAAACACCCCTGCTCCTCTCGCCCGGAGCCCAACAGAGCTGATCACATCGATTCCCTGAACGACTGATCCCCTAGACCATGGGGCATGCTCACAGCCCCTCACACGAAGGACGGGGGGATGCTCACAGCCCCTGACATGGGGAGAGGGGAATGGGGTGCACAGAACCCCTGGTGAGGAGGGGTGAGATTGGGGGACCCTGGTATGGGGATGGGAGGAATGGAGGACACAGAGACCCTGGCATAAGGGGGGAAGTTGCAGGGAGTCCCTCATAGGCGTAGTTGGACTTCTATATTGGGGGGGGGAAGGGGAGGGAGGGCTCCAGTCTGGCCAACAGGTCTTGGCATGGGGACAACAAATTACATGCCTGCCCACAGGGATGCCATTTCAGATTCGGGGGAAGGAGGCAATTTTAACCGTGATTCCAGGGGCTACGTAGGCAACTGAAAACTAGTGTTTTTGCAGATAACTTAGAAATATCTGACAGGAGCACTATATCTAATCCCTATATCAAGAAAGAAAAATAAATAAATATTAGACCCACTCAGCTATAATACTAACATGTTCTGACATCTTATGGGAAGTGTCTTATGGGGCACTAGTTAAGTTTAAAATTGTAATGTCAGTTCTTACTCAGATACTCTTACTAAAGTCAGAAGGGACCTTTGTGATCATCTAGTCTGACCTCCTGCACATTGGAAGCCACAGAACTGCACCCACCCACTCCTGTAATAGACCCCTAAACTCTGGCTGACTTACTGAAATCCTCAAATCATGGTTAAAGACAAAGTTACAGAGAATTCACCATTGACACTAGTTTAAACCTGCAAGTGACCCCATACTGCAGAAGACGGTGAAAACCCCCATGGTCTCTGCCAATCTGACCCGGGGGAAAATTCCTTCCTGACCACAAATATGATGATCAGTTAGACCCTGAGCATGTAGGCAAGACCCACCAGCTAGACACCTGGGAAAGAATCCTCTGTAGTAACTCGGAGCCCTGCAGGTGAACGAGCCCCTGATGGTATGGCTGATGTGATTAGGTTCCTGGGTTAGTGGTTTTGTTCAGTGATGTGTGGTTGCTGGTGAGTATTTGCTTTAGGTTGGGGGGTTGTCTGTAAGCGAGGACAGGTCTTGGGAGACAGAACCACTAACCCAGGAACCTATCCTTGTAACAAACCCCGATGCCAACTCTGTCCACATATCTATTCAAGTGACATCATCATAGGACCTAATCACATCAGCCATACCATCAGGGGCTCGTTCACCTGCACATCTACCAATGTGATATATGCCATCATGTGCCAGCAATGCCCCTCTGCCATGTACATTGGCCAAACCGGACAGTCTCTACGCAAAAGAATTAATGGACACAAATCTGACATCAGGAATCAAAATACTCAAAAACCAGTGGGAGAACACTTTAACCTGTCTGGTCATTCAGTGACAGACCTGCGGGTGGCTATATTACAACAGAAAAACTTCAAAAACAGACTCCAAAGAGAGACTGCTGAGCTAGAATTGATATACAAACTAGACACAATCAACTCCGGTTTGAATAAGGACTGGGAATGGCTGAGCCATTACAAACATTGACTCTATCTCCCCTTGTAAGTATTCTCACACTTATTATCAAACTGTCTGTACTGGGCTAGCTTGATTATCACTTCAAAAGTTTTTTTTTTTTTTTTCTCTTAATTAATTGGCCTCTCAGAGTTGGTAAGACAACTCCCACCTGTTTATGCTCTCTGTATGTGTGTATATATATCTCCTCAATATATGTTCCATTCTATATGCATCCGAAGAAGTGGGCTGTAGTCCACGAAAGCTTATGCTCTAATAAATTTGTTAGTCTCTAAGGTGCCACAAGTACTCCTGTTCTTCTTTTTACACTATACCGAGAGTATCAGAGGGGTAGCCGTGTTAGTCTGAATCTGTAAAAAGCAACAGAGGGTCATTTGCAAATTTGACACCATCAGATCAGGATTAAACAAAGACTGTGAATGGCTATCCAACTACAGAAACAGTTTCTCCTCCCTTGGTGTTCACACCTCAACTGCTACCAGAGCACCTCACCTTCCGTGATTGAACTAACCTCGTTATCTCCATATTGATTTATACCTGCCTCTGGAGATTTCCATTACTTGCATCTGAAGAAGTGAGGTTCTTACCCATGAAAGCTTATGCTCCCAATACTTCTTAAAGGTTAGTCTTAAAGGTGCCACAGGACCCTCTGTTACTATAACGAGAGTGATCAATTAAGGTGAGCTATTACCAGCAGGAGAGAAAAAAAAAACTTTTTGTAGTGGTAATAAAATGGCCCATTTCCAGCAGTTGACAAGAAGGTGTGAGGAACCGTAGGGGGGAAAAATAAACATGGGGAAATAGTTTTACTTTGTGTAATGACTCATCCACTCACAGTCTTTATTCAAGCCTAATTTAATGGTGTCCAATTTGCAAATTAATTCCAATTCAGCAGTCTCTCATTGGAGTCTGTTTTTGAAGTTTTTTTGTTGTAATATTGCGACTTTTAGATCTCTAATCGAGTGACCAGGGAGACTGAAGTGTTCTCCAACTGGTTTTTGAATGTTATAATTCTTGACATCTGATTTGTGTCCATTTATTCTTTTACGTATAGACTGTCCGGTTTGGCCAACGTACAGTCTCTATATAAAAGGCTCTCCCCTTTGATCAGCGCTTCAGTCACTTAGTTGTCTGTAGATGGAGGTGGAAGAGAGAGAGCATGGCAAATGTTTCTCTCTTTTATCATGTCCTTTCTTCCTTCTTGGCTTTGCCTCCCCACCTTCAGAGTCAGAGCATTACCTCCTCACAGTCCCAATCTGACCAAAGGAAGCAGGATGACTCACTCGAGAGTCCAACAGACCTTTTGTTGTTGCCTAGGACAGTGTTCTTTGTTCCTGTGAGGCTGGCCTGGGTTTGTCCCATACATGCCCTGATGAGGTGTGAACTGCCCCTCTGCTCTTGGGGAGTTTTTGCCTGGGCTTGCTTTAAGCCATGAGGACACATTTTCAGCCTCATAACTATATACATGAAATTACAACCTATAACATAACATTACTATAACAAAGATTACTATAACATTACCATACAACAATGCTCAGTACATCATGAGCCTTCCGAAGACACCCGACATGACAAACTTTGCATTAGATACCACAAAATCATATTATAGGGATGAACATGGGGGTGTAGGGTGTTCCCCCGAGGTGAACCCAACCTTTGGGACAGGTTAAGCACAGTTCTGCTCCCCTTCATTCATACAATAATGACAACACATTGGTAACAGCATTTCACTACCCCTGCATTCAGTACTAAAGTGATTTGTAACCCAACACCAGACAATGTTGATCACTTTGAGCAACACCGCTCTATCTGCTGGATATCTAGGCAGAGTCGGTGTGTTCATGTAAATACACAAAAAGAACAGGAGTACTTGTGGCACCTTAGAGACTAACAAATTTATTAGAGCATAAGCTTTCGTGGACTACAGCCCACTTCTTCGGATGCATACAGAGTGGAAAAAACATGTAAATACGGTTTGCTCCTGAAGCCTCCTGGCTCGCAGCTAGCGGTCAGGGAAGAGTTCATTCAGTTTATTCAGACCCTGCTTACACTACCAGCCCTTTCTTATGTTAATCACTTGTTAATCGCTCCGTTTATAAACAAAATTCTGACTCCCAGCATCAGTGGCGCAAGCTGGGAGCAGTCTCCTGTCTCCGCTGCAGAACTTGTTGCATTGCACATTCAGGCTGCCAGGTTTTTTTTTGGGGGGGGGGGCGCAACGCCCTCCCATGCTCCCCCGCCACAAACTACGGCTATGGAATCCCTGCATTAGAGGAGGATGGGAGGGTGGCCCACAGGGAGTTTATTTTTCCCTCCCACTTACTTTTCTTTATGGGGTGGGAGGGTGCTAATTTCCATCCTCTCCCTACTAGTCCCTTTGGCAACAGCCACAATCAGACCCTAACTCTCACCTGGACACCGCTAATACCCACCTAGGCTTGTGTCAATGATGCTGCATGGCCTGACCAGTTGGAAGGGTTTGCAATCATGCTCCAAACAGCCCAGGTGCTCTCTCCCTGCCCCCAGAGCGTTTTCTGTACCCTCCTCTGTCCAACAGACCTGGCAGCTGGGGTCCTGCAAGGAGCCAGGATCTCCCCCACAGCAGAGGCCTCCAGCACCCCTAACCCCTAGGATCTCTGTTACATAGAGCTCTGCATGGCAGGCTGCCTAACCAAAGTGCTTGTGCCCATCCCAGACTTCCTGACAGTTTACGCTGCTGCCCAATCCCTCAATAGGATTAGCCAGTATCTTCGTATCTTACCACGTATCTTCAGCCAGCTGCTATTGCATGGCTCGGAAATCATAGAATCATAGCATCATAGAATATTAGGGTTGGAAGGGACCTCAGGAGGTCATCTAGTCCAATCCCCTGCTCAAAGCAGGACCAATTCCCAACTAAATCATCCCAGCCAGGGCTTTGTCAAGCCGGGCCTTAAAAACCTCCAAGGAAGGAGATTCCACCACCTCCCTAGGTAACGCATTCCAGTGTTTCACCACCCTCCTAGTGAAATAGTGTTTCCTAATATCCAGCCTAGACCTCCCACACTGCAACTTGAGACCATTGCTCCTTGTTCTGTCATCTACCACCACTGAGAACAGCCGAGCTCCATCCTCTTTGGAACCCCCCTTCAGGTAGTTGAAAGCAGCTATCAAATCCCCTCTCATTCTTCTCTTCTGGAGACTAAACAATCCCAGTTCCCTCAGCCTCTCCTCATAAGTCATGTGCTCCAGACCCCTAATCATTTTTGTTGCCCTCCGCTGGACTCTTTCCAATTTTTCCACATCCTTCTTGTAGTGTGGGGCCCAAAACTGGACACAGTACTCCAGATGAGGCCTCACCAATGTCGAATAAAGGGGAACGATCACGTTCCTCGATCTGCTGGCAGTGCCCCTACTTCTACAGCCCAAAATGCCGTTAGCCTTCTTGGTAACAAGAGCACACTGTTGACTCATATCCAGCTTCTCGTCCATTGTGACCCCTAGGTCCTTTTCTGCAGAACTGCTACCTAGCCATTCGGTCCCTAGTCTGTAACAGTGCATCTTCCGTCCTAAGTGCAGGACTCTGCACTTGTCCTTGTTGAACCTCATCAGGTTTTTTTTTGGCCCAATCCTCTAATTTGTCTAGGTCCCTCTGTATCTGATCCCTACCCTCCAGTGTATCTACCATGCCTCCCAGTTTAGTGTCATCTGCAAACTTGCTGAGAATGCAGTCCACACCATCCTCCAGATCATTAATAAAGATATTAAACAAAACTGGCCCCAGGACCGACCCTTGGGGCACTCCGCTTGAAACCGGCTGCCAACTAGACATGGAGCCATTGATCACTACCCGTTGAGCCCAACGATCTAGCTAGCTTTCTATCCACCTTACAGTCCATTCATCCAGCCCATATATCTTTAACTTGGCAGCAAGAATACTGTGGGAGATCGTATCAAAAGCTTTGCTAAAGTCAAGGAATAACACATCCCGCTTCCCTCCCCCACCCCTAGAACAGTACTTCTCTAGCTACGAAGAAAACAAAGCCACATGTTCAGGTCTCATAAGAACCATAATACCTTGCACGTGTATGTGCTGGGTGCAGGGGCACGTCATGGTCTCTAGGGAACAAAGGGTTAACCACCCCTCAGCTGATCCCTTCCCTCCACATCTTGCTTAGGTGCTCAGGGGAAGGGTAAAAGTGGCTGTGAGGGAAGTGGGGAGGAGATGGAGAATGCCCAAGGGAGGTCGGGTTCCGTGCCGAGGGTCATAGGACAGAGTTACACCCTAGCTGGGGAGTGTCGAGGGTTTGCTCTCTGTTGCCTGCATTCACTCTCTTTAATTTCTTGCTATAAAGCTCATTCCCAAAGGAAAAGACCCGCTCTGTGGCTGCACTCAGTTTTTCTGCTGCAGTGTCCCCCAACTCACATACCCAGCGCTTGCTACTCTGCAGGTTTCTACTTGGTAAAGTACCACATCCTCTAAGTGCAGTATCACACTGCTAGCTCGATTGCACACCCAGGAGCTCCAGCCTTTTGCAAACACGAAGGAAGTTTTGCCATCCCCTGGGCCAGAACTCAGGGTAGTTGCAGAGGGACTCAGAGGGGCGATGGCACGAGGGGCTGACTGTCAGAAGGGCTCAGCTCTCGGGTGGGCACTGAACCAAGGGCCAGCTTTTGGAAAGAGCCCCGCACCAAGATGCTGAGCTCTTTTGAACACTTTGCCTTAGAGGAAATGCTAGATGTGCACATTAAAGCATGGCCAATAATATACTTGAGTAGCTGACGGAGGAAGGGAGTGGAACTGATGTAGCAGCTAAAAGGGGAAGGGAGACCACTACACTACAGCCAGCTGTAGCTCTGTCACAGGTCTCAGCCAGGACACACGGCACTCGCTGTTTACCCTCCTGTATGAAAAACATGTTTTCTCCTCAGTAAAGTACCACATCCTCTGAGTGGTACAAGCAGCAGTGTCGTCCTTCTCAATTTGTATGCGGTTCTGAATGCCAGTGAATAGCAGAGCTGCTGCAGACTCGGAGCCCCTGGGAACAATGCGAATGGGCCTGGTTTCGCATGTTGGGGCGGGGGCAGTTGGTTATAAAACCAAGATTGCTGGGATTTAAAGACAGGCAGGGGAACTAAACCACTAATATATATATAGTAGCATTAAGGCAGAGATGGGGCTGAGTCACAGCTGCCTGGAATGGAGTGTTCGGACAGTCTTTAGAATTTGCAGCTCAAGAATGGTGAGAATAGTGAATGGTCTGACCTAGTCCCACCAAACCAGGGATAGTTGGAGTGAATGCTGGAAACCTACCCTTTACCCAGCACCTTATCTGAGCTATTGGGAGGGGTCTGGGTATGGTTGCCAACTCTCCAGGATTGGCCTGGAGTCTCCTGGAATCGGCATCAATCTCCCGGTGACTATTGAAAACAATCCTGGAGGTTTTAATAGGCTATTTTAAGAAAATGACATTATGTCATGTTGGGGGAAAAAAATCTCCCAGAATAGCTTCAGTCAGAGTTGGCAACCCTAGGTCTGGGCAGACCCTACATGCCAACACCAAGGAATGGGCACAAGATAGACTGGGAGATGAAGTCTGAAACTACAAAACTCATCTGCTTTCCAGTTTGTTTACTGAGGTTAGTGAATTTGTCGAGGGAACCTGGATCCATTCAACTGAACCTTGAATCTATTTATGGTTTCACAGGGCACACACACAAGTCAGCAGTCCCCAGGGAGATGCAAGAGGAGGGGAGAGTCTGAGGTTTTGACTACATTTAGTTTTGAGTTTGGAGGTTCAAAGGGCAGCTCAGGCCAGGGTGTGCAAATGGACACAGAGCAGAACTAGATGAAAAGGTCAGAGTGACACTCCACCCTTGGGCTCCAACCGTGACCTGCATGTCCTAGCTTTAGTGGACTTAAATCAGCCCCTTAAAACAGCTGCATCGGGAAATGTGAGTGTTTCCAGTGTTAATGACTGAAAAGGAAAGAAAATACAGCCCTTAAACCATCAGCATTTCGTCTTAGACGCTGGTTTCACGACATTGGTGTTTGGTATATGGGTGTTACCATCACCTGGGTGTTACATTTCTGAACACTATGCTGCTGGGTGACCTTGGGCATGGCACTCTGTGCCTCAGTGTCCCTTTCTATAATAGGAGCCACTACTGAACTGCCGCCTCAGGGAACAATGAGGCCAAGTGGCTGTTTCTAAAGTGCTTTGAAATCCTTAGACAGGAGTTTTTGGCAATGTGCAAAGTGTTCTTAGAGGCAGGCTGACAACACAGGTTGCCTGACAGTTCCCATGATAAGACCCTGTTTTTAGCTGCTGTTTATTTTGCCAAACTTTGACCTTTTGGGTTGAAATTTTCCATGCTGTGTCAGCTTCAGGCTGGATTTTTTTTTTTTTTTGGTGGGGACAATTTCAGCCAAAATGGCCCAGCCGTTCAGAGAATGATACTAGGGAAAAAATATGGGGTTTTGCCATGTTATAAAATTATCAGATTTTTTCTTTGAACAGCTCTAGTGGCTCCATGCTTTGGAGCAGGGATTGGAATTTGGCAGGGTCTTGATAGAGGGGGGCCTTTGTGTCAGGGATGTGCCTTTTGCAGTCCCAGTGAAAATCCATCCAAGTTTGTGAGACTGAAAAATCACAGTTTGCACCTGCTCAGTAGAAATGGCTTTGATTTTAGCAGTTAAAACTCCAAAGATTTTGTCCTCACTGAGCATGCACCAGCTCATCACAGCTCCTACGTGTCCCCAGACTGTGCTCTCAATGCCCCCGTTGGCACTCGAGGAGGAAGCCGTCTGATTCAAAGGTAGAGGAGACAAAACTCAGGCCAGAAGGGAGGGAAAGTATTAAACTGGGACAAGGTGTTTGGTGAAACTGGGACTGGCTGGGCAATGGGACTGAGCATGTGGGGGAGCTGGGCGCGGAGGAAGGCTGAGACTAGGAGCTGATGAGGAAAACAAGGGTGGATTGGGAGCCAGGTAGCTGGGGTGGAATGCGGATTGGAGGAGATGGGGAAGGGGGAGACTGGGACTGGCTGGACAAGGAGCTTGGGACAAGGAGCCAGGAAATGGGGAGCTTGGGCAAGGAGTTGGGGTGGGGTGGGGAGGAAGCAGTGAGGCACCCAAGAAGGATGACTAGGACTGGGAGCCAGTGGGGGTGAGGAGGGGGAGACAGCTTGGACAAGGAGCTCGGAGCAGGGGTGGGCAAGGACAGGTGTCACTGACTGTATGTTCCACATTTTCTGCGTGCCTGACTTGAGACCATGGGGGCTGAGTCACTGAAGTGCTGAGCACTCGCCGCTTCAATGAAAGTAAATGCGAGCTATGAACACACAAAGTGCTACAGAGTGCTATGCACTCCGAAAAACCTGGGCCTAAGTGCCTCCGACTGGGGACCCAAAACTAGTGATCACTTGTGACCTTAATCTCTCTGTGCCTGAGCTCCCTCTAGAAAGTGGGGACAACATCTCCCCCAACTCACAGGGTGGGGTGAAGAGATACGAGTCCTGCATCGTGCCAGGGGGTTGGACTAGCTGACCCTTGCGGGCCCTTCTCACACTGTGGTTCTACTGCAGTGATGAGTGCCATTGAAAAGTCCATGAGGAAATCAAGAATTCTGTCTTCAGAGCAGCATTTGAACAGTGGGCAGTAAATAAGGCCAAGGGCCACATATTGAACAGAGGATGGAATAAAATATTGACTAGCTGCTCATTAAATGAACACTGTCCAGCACTGAATGAGCCAGGGGTCCTGTGGAAAAACTAGCATGTGATACGGTAATAAAAGACTGCATCATCGTGCATCGCACTGGGGGCTGAATTAAGGATGCAGGGCACCCTGAATTCTGACATTTCCTCAAGTACTTGATTTCCCAACCGTAATAATGTTCTTTGAACATAGTTTGTGTGTAATTGTAGATGAAATCAGAACTCGGGCTGAACCACAGCATGAGATCCATCCAGCCTCCTACAAATGCTCAGCTTTGGATTCAACGCTGGGCTGAATTTTTGCAGTTTCGGCTAATTTCCATTTGAAAAATAAACTAATATCAAAGGATCACTGCCCGGAATGGGCCTATTCACGTGCTTAAAGTTATGCATGTGATTTAGTATCTTCCAGAATGGGGTTCATAATGAAGAACCTTTGGGTATGTGCAGCTCTCCTTATCAGTTGATAGTCTGTTTTCCCTGCTCTCATGATCTGATCAACTTTGATTACACTTAAATCAAATAAAATCCACCACGAAACAAGAACTCTCCAGGGAAGGGGTGGGGGCAAGTGAATGATGTTTCTCACATAGCATCAAGTCTAGCTCTGCAAACAGATCAATACACCTATGTCAATGCAAAACCAGTTGAGACTGTTACCTTATTTGGAACTGCCGTCCATGAGATCCACTGAGAAAATGCCACCTGAAATGAGTTGCATTTGCAGTTCTAACCACATCTGTCTCACTCATCTCCTTTCTGAGAGTGCCTCATTTATGCTTGCAAACAGATTTAATCAGTGCTGAGGATTTCTCTAACACCAGCCCCCTTTGGATAGTTAGGCCCCACTATTCCAATTCAGTGAGCTCCTCAAAAGCAGGAGTCAGACCCAACAATCACGGGACTGGCTGAAAAATCCATGAGATTTGATCAAAAGAAGAGACTGCTGGTTTTTAGAACTGTCTCCTGCTTTAAAGCAAACAACTTTACAAGGAAACTCCTGCTCTCCACTGATTACTGTAGCTCTGTATTGGTGTACGGAAGGGAAGAACCAGGCATAACAATAATAATGATTACCGGGGCTAGAGAATTTCTACCATTCTGGCTAATCTAGAACACTGCAAAATGTCTGAGAACAAGGTTAGGCTCAGACAATGTCATTTACAGGGTTCTGGGAAGACTCATGTTTAAACATGATCCCAGTTAATTTTTCTACTCTTGATACCAGCAGTACATGGAGGAGGGAGCCGCTCTAGGCTGAGCAGTAAATCACGTGCACTGTGGACACTGGAACCAACCCTAAAAAGCTGGAGAAACCATGCCAAGATGTTGCCTTGCTTTGTCGCTTTAGATTCTTGATGGGGATGCTAGCTAGGAAGCATCCTCACTTCCTAAGGTATCACTTTTAGTGTGGGATATTTAGGGTGCGAATGTTGCTTTAAAATCCCATTCACCGGCTGCTTTTATTTATATAGCATCACAAGAGCACTTCACGCACAGGAAAGGAGACAGGATACCTGCCCCAAGGCTTACAATAAAATGGATCAAGGCTAAGGGATAGGTACAGCCAAAGCCAGAGGAATTAATGGAGCTACTTAAAGGGGACCTGCAAAAAATATTGGGCTTGTGCCCCCTTTTTTTTTTTTTTTTTGCTTCAAATTTTTTTTGGTATTTTCTAATTATTTTTAAGCATATCTGCTTTAAAAATACCGAAAAGAAATTCTGTCATTATCTGTTCTGTTTTTTCTGTAAGGCTCTTTGATGGCTGGGGTACTGGCAGGAATGTGAACGGAGATGCCATATAAGTGAAACTTGATTAAATGTGTGAACTAAAACACACTGGAGTTAATGAGAGTCTTTCCTTTGTTAAAGTTTCAACTCTCCCACCCCTTCAGTTAAGATCCAAGGAAAGTCACAAGTCAAGGCAGACCCTCCACGCAGTGCTCCAACTAAAAGCAGGGAGCACCGGACATAATATTCTTGAGCTCTGCAAAGTAAAAATCAAGGTGGGAAAAGCAACCTTTCAGGCTATCTCCTTCTGCCCCCACTGGTGCTGTTCATTCCATTTTGTATCATTTTGCAAGATTTGTAAGTGCTGGAGGAAAGAACTGGGCCTTGAAGAGTTTTGTGTTTTTAGGGTGTTTTCAGAAGAGCATTGAGGGCATTTTGAACTTCTGGCCTTTATTTGCTTGTAAATTCTAACCCTCCCTGTCCCCCACTGTCCACACGGGCCTTCTGTCATGCACTCTTCATTTTTTCTATTTTTCTTTACTTTTTGTTTCCAAAATTAAATCTAACTCGTCTCATCCCCGAGTTGTTCACACCCACTGATACACCCTCCGCCCTGCCGTTCTTGCCCTCACGGCAAGAGGAAGTTCATAATATTGCCTTAAGATTTCAGAACAACAAAAAAACAACTCTGAGATTACACCACCCAGTCAGCTACGCAGTTAACGTGCTTCCTCCAGCCCTGTGCAAGTGCCTGAAGAACGCTCTCCAGCAACTCTCACATTGCACGGGAGCTGCTCAGTGGGGGAGACAGCTGTAAAATGACAACTGAAGCCTGGACTGTCAGTTACGAAGCATCTTCTGCTGTCTACTGGGATTATAATCCCCTCCAAGATACCTGCCCACCACAGGACCTACCCTACGCTTGTGTCTACATTCCCATCCTCTACTTCATCACTTTCTTCATTGGTTTCATTGGCAATCTCTTGGTGATTGTGCTGATGGCCAAGAAGAGAGGAAGCAAGAGGCTGGTGGATACCTTTGTCCTGAATCTGGCTATCGCCGACCTGGTCTTTGTCCTCACCTTGCCTCTCTGGGCAGTGTCAGCAGCTCATGGTAACAAGTGGTACTTTGGTGAAAGCCTGTGTAAGTTCAGCAGCTTTATCATCTCTGTGAACCGCAGCTCCAGCATCCTGTTTCTAATGGGCATGAGCGTGGAGCGTTACCTGGTGGTCATGAAGCGTGTGGACTCCAAGTCTACTGGGACCAAGAACTGTCTGATCATTGCCTGTGGTTGCATCTGGGCTGTCTCTCTCCTCCTAGGCATTCCTTCTCTGATGTATCGGAAGCTCAGCCTCTCAGAGGATACCACTGGTGAATTGTGCGAGGATGAGGACTCTGTCACCTTCCAGGTGCTCAGCCTGGCTTTGCTCATTTTGACCTTTCTCCTGCCCTTGGGAGTGATCTTATTCTGCTATTGCTCCATCTCCTTCAAGCTGCTGAACCACATCAGGCTGGGAAAGGGGACGAAGAACTCCCTCCAGATCATCTTCACAATCATTGGTGCCTTCATCTGCTGCTGGCTGCCCTTCAATGCCTTTAAAGCGTTCCTCTTCTTCTCCTCCATGTTCCAGGGAGCAGATCTGTCTTGCTGGGCATTAATGGCTCTCAGGAGGGGCCTGACCATCAGTGCTTGCTTGGCCTTCATGAACAGCTGCGTAAATCCCATCATATATGCCTTGATGGATCACCATTTCCGACGCCAGGTGCTGCCACAACGACTCCGGGTCTGTGGTGCTTTCCAGGAGACAAGGCAAACCTCGGGCTTGTCCTTCTCATCCACTACTGAGTCCAGCCTCATGTTCGCCAGCCGGAACAAGCCATCATCACCAGCATCCATTCGACCAGAGATGTAAGAGGGGACGGGTAGGTTTACAAGCTTCTACCCTGTGGGGTGAGGCAGGCTAGATAGTCGCTGTTGCTGCTTCTTGTGTAGGTAAAACACACTGGTTATTCGGACAGGTTTCAGGTTAATTTTGACAAGGGCTTTTCTTTCTTGACAGATCTCCCTCTAAAAGCATTGCTAAGCTACCCCCCAGGTCTATGTAGAGCTGTAACACCCGTCTGTCTCACCTGGGTGTCAGCAGAATGTCAGTGGATCCACTTCTCTCCTGCCGTAACACCACTGATGTCCAGGGAGCTGCAGCAGCAGAGTTTCACCCAGTATTCTTAGAAGTTATAACACAGGTTTTGAAAAGGAAGAGGCTAAAGATTTTCAAAGCTGACTAGGGGATTTAGTCACACAGCTCCCATTGAAATGAAAATCTCACCTAAGAGCTGCTCTCTCCTTCCCCAGCAACCTTGGGAGAAGAGGGATTCTCCACTGGCCTTGCCTTCCCCTGCTAAGGAAATCAGGCACATCCAGTGCTTTTCCCAGGGGCATTCACACGCATCCCAGAAATACAGTGAGGGAGAAACCAGCCTGAATGCAGCCTTTCAGCCAGCAGAAGCATCAGGGTTACTTAGGCCTGGTCTATAGAGCCACCCAGCTACACTGCTCAGGGATGTGAAAAATCCACCCCCCTGAGCAACGTAGTGAAGCCGACGTAACCCCTGGGTACAGAGAGTGCTAGGTCAATGGAAGAATTTGTCCATCAACCTTGTCACCATCTCTTGAGGAGGTGGATTGGCGACAGCGATGGAAGAATTCCTCCTGCCGGCGAAGGTAGTATCCACACTGAAGGGCTGCAGCAGCACAGCTGTGCCACTGAAGCGTTTCACATGTAGACAAGCCCTTAGGTTTGCTCAAGCGATGAGAGCACACGCTCCCCAGGAGCTAGTAGCAGGGGGAGGGGAGGCAGCGGCAGCACAGGGCAGGATGTGTCACTCCAAGTAGATTTGCTTGAGCAACAAATAGAGAATTCTGGAGAAGGTAGGGGCCAAACTCTGGTCTCAGTTACAAAGCCAGAGAACCAATTCTGCCAGTCTTTCAGGAGCAATCCCTGCTCATGTGAGTAGCCCCACTGATTTCTATGGCCCACATCCTCAAGGGTATGTCATTGCCTAACTTCACTGGGAGCTAGACCCCTACATACCTTTGGGGATCTGGCCCTATGTGCTTATTTGCGTGATCAAGGCCTGGCAGGTTTGGGCTCCGATGTCTGTGGGTTTCTACCAGGGAAACTAAGGCTGGAATCAGACCTGAGATGTACATTGTAAAACCGAATGCCTTAAATGTGTATCGCCACCCTCTGAATTTATCTCTCAGAGTTATTGCAAATTCAATAAACCGTGGCTGCTTGCTCCTTTTATAGACATACAGTAACAACGAAGGCAGAATTACTGAAGTTGTGACCATGTGACAGATCCATGTAGCGCTCTCTCGCTATTAAGCAGTTGTATAATAAAGATGCTTTATTAAACTTAACACAACTAAAAATAGATCTGGTAGCAAGAATCTGTATGTTTAATTAAAAGACAAATTCACAATTAAAACAGCTCTGTTCTTATTACATAGTTGTGTAATAAATATGCTTTAATACTGACTTGTTTTTCCGAGTTATTTTACTGAATCTAAAGAAGTCGATCTGGTATCTAAAATCAGCATGTTTCGAGATAGACTTATTCAGTAGTGCTGCCACTGTCCATTTACCAGTTAGCCCATGAGGATTTTTTGGGTTACAAAACATTTTTTTGTACTATATTTCCCTGACTTCTGCTCTATACCACGACCTCCCCACAACTTCTAAAAGCCCCAGCACAATAAACCAATCGTCTCACTAATTAAATAGCAGTTAATTACTGAAACCTTGTTTGAGGTTTCCAGCTACCAGAGATGTCTGTGGCACTCTTGTTCAGTCCCGGTAAGTGTGTTTTTACTAATCAGCTGCCATTTCACTCACACACGATAACCTAATTAAATCCCACTGGACCCCTGTGTCTGGGCATGTGTCAGAACACAGCCCAATGTTATTAGCCTTGCAGCGGGTTCTTCTCCCTGGGGAGGACACTTGTCATACTGAAGGGAAGTAGCTTAGACAGCAGTAAGAATGTCTAAGGATCTGGCTACTCTGCAGTCTGGGGGTGTGATTGGAGCATGTGTAGACATACCATCCAAGCTAGCTCACGTAATAATAGCAGTGAAGCCAGAGCATCATGGGCCTCCTGTACCTTGTCCAGCCTCCCGCATCCCATGCTGCCAAGGCGTCACAGCAGTCTGCTGGTCAGAGTGCAAACATGCCCTAAGACCCCCGCGCTCTGTTTGAAATAACAGAGCTCCCAGAGGAGTTGCCATAGTGGGTCTTCATTTTCTCTCTGATGCAAAGCCCACTGAAGCCCAGGGAAAACCCGCAAGGCCCACCCCCTCAGATCGGCTCAGACTGGGAGAGGGCTTTATGGCTCCCCTCTCCTGTCTGGCTGGGGTGGATGCCTGCTCCCCACACTCACTGGCAGGCTGGCTGGCAGTGCAGAAGCTCAGATTTTTCTCCGAAACTTTGTTCTTAGACTGAAATCCACCATAAAGGAGCAAAAAGTGGGTCTTCCCCACTCCCTTTTTCATTTGCTTTTCCAGCGTTGATGCACCAGTAAAGCGGTTATTGTTTCAGCATGTTCAGTGCCTTGCTGGTGTTGATAGCTATGTTCTCAGTAAGAAAGTTTGCTCCCTCCTCAGATTGCCCTTGATAGACCCCTAGGCTTTAAGGCCAGAAGGGATTGCTATGATCATCTAGTCTGTCCTCCCGCAGAACGCAAGCCAGAGAATTCATAAACCCCAGGGAACTGGCTGAACTCAAAGGGCTAATGTGCCCTGCGGTACCCAGTGAAGGCATGACCTGGTCATGGAGCACAGAAGTAACAGAACCAGGAGTCTCAGTTCAGGGCAATTGCACCTGTATTTCCCCCTCATTGTCCAACAAGGGCATCCGCTCTCAGGCTTCTAGATCCCAGCCATCACCCCTCTGGGGCGAAGACCAACGTCTCTCTCCCTCCTGACTGGGGTCTTTCCAGCTGCACAGCTCCCTGCCTGCACTGGGAGTGCCCCAGCTCAGCAGACTGCCTGAGCATGCTGCTTTGCCTTCCTTCCTCAGAGGCTCTGCACAGTGCAGTTGTCACAGTTAAGTTAGCACACAACCCTTTCTAAGCAAGCACAGGTATTTGTAAGGTGAAAGCATTACAGAGAAAGCAATACAAGAACCTACGCAACTGCTGATAAGCTTACCAGAGCTCACCCCAACTCCAGCAAGGGCTTGCGCAGGTCCTTCAAACCCCACCAAGAGGGTTTCCCTGTGTTCACAAGTTCATAACAGCTGTTAGCTCATACCAAGCACCCCATGGATCTGAGCCCCTCCTAAACGCAGCTTGAGCCTTTGATCTCGGGGCCCTGGGAACTGGTAATCAGCAGCCAATGAGCTCCAATGCAGCTTGGGTCTGGTGGGGAGAAGTTACCGTCCCCTCCTCCCAAGTACTTCCTAGGAAATCCACTCAGCTAAGAGCTCAGTCTTGTCTGGCACTTTGGTTAAAAGAGTCCTTCAGCGCTCATAACACTTCCCGGGGTTTGCATTAGCCCTGTCTCCCCCTAGAGTCGTTCCCCACACGCCACCCCACAATAACTGACATATTAACATTTTAATGCAATGACCTCCTAAAATACTGAAACTAAACTCAGCTGGCTTTGTCCAGAAACATGCCCTCTCTGGCCCAGCAGGTTTGAACATGCTCACTGAACTGCACTACGGCCCTGCGATTGATCGCACAGACGGTCCCAATAAGAGAGTCCTAAACATGGGGTGGAGAACCAGGGCAATAGCTGCATGATTTTGTAATGAATAATAGAGGTGCCTCAGTTTACCTGGTCAATATTACTCTGTCTGACTGCGTGGCGTTGAATACAAAGGGGTTGTTAGGAAAAAAAATCAAGCAGGAAACAGTACAATGGTCAGTGCTAAGATAGCTCAGGCTAAACAACTTCAGGAGGACAATGGCTGGACCATGAGTGAGCGCAGATGCTCTCCTGAGGTGCTGGCCTAACATGACCCAGTTGTTTGGCCCAGGCTAGAGACCCATTGGACAATGGCTGCCTAGAGAGGACGGGGCCGTGGGGTGCGTGTCAGACAGATCCGGAGCTAGGCTGTGTGGCAGCAGGGCTGTGGCTGAAGGCAGAGGCCCTGCGGGATGCAGCGGGGGCAGCTGGGCTTGTCCATCTTTTGGGAGAGGCGAGGAGCTGGCATGTGGCCCCATCATGGTGTTAACCCTTTGCGCTGCTCATTGTGTACCTTTGGGCGGATGGACCGTACAGCTGTTTGGAAGGAGCTGTTGTGAGTCCCTGTAACCAGCTGCTGGCCATGGCTCCCAGGGAGAAGGGTCAGGCCCATGGTGCTAGCAGCTGGAAATGGGTCTGTGGCCCTGGGATCCAGTCTAAGTAGAGGAGAGCCGCAGGTTCCATGTGGGGAGAGGTGCAGCTAGCGGAGAGCTGCTGGGATGGAGGGCACCACTCGCCCCGTCACCCGGCAGCACGGTGGGTGGGCATGGAGGGTGCTGTCTAGGTAGCCAGTCTAAAGGGAGGCCACCCAGGGAGGCATGCAGGTCACTTGGAAGAAGTCCCCAGACAGCCTGGGGAACAGAGCACATGGGCAGCATCTTTTCTGCCACAAGGTACAAATCCATCCCTTGCCATCTCCTTTCTGCTCCTTGTTGTCCCCCCTACATCACTGACACCTTCTGGGGACTCTGCTCCCCCCCTAGATCCACTCTCCCTAGGAAGTTCAATATTTGTCCCTCCTCCTGGGTCTCATCTCCATTCCTCCCCCTCGCATAGGTTCTAGTAGCAATAATAGGGCTCAGATGTTCCTAGATGTGCTTGCGGATCAATTCCTTTATCAAGTGGTAGCTGAGCCGACGAGGGGGGAGGCCATTTTAGATTTGATTCTGGTAAGTAGTGAGGACCTTGTTGAGGAAGTGGTAGTGGGGGACAACTTGGGCTCCAGTGATCATGAGCTAATTCGCTTTAAACTAAATGGAAAGAGTACCAGAATTAAGTCAAAGACTAGGGTTTATAATTTTAAAAAGGCCAATTTTAACAAATTAAGGGGACTGGTAAGGGAAGTGGATTGGGCAAACGTATTAAGGGACCTAAAGGCAGAAGAAGCCTGGGATTACTTTAAGTTAAAGATGCAAGAGCTGTCAGAGGCCTGTATCCCCAAAAAGGGAAAAAGATTACTAAGCAAGAGACTTAGACCGAGCTGGATGAGCGACCGGCTGAAAGGGGCGATTAGGAAAAAACAGAAAGCGTACAAAGAGTGGAAGAGGGGAGGGATCAGTAAGGAAACTTACCTTAGTGAAGTCAGAGAATGTAGAGATAGAGTGAGAAAGGCCAAAGGCCGGGAAGAGTTGGACTTAGCGAGGGGAATTAAAAGTAATAGTAAGAGGTTTTACAGCCATATAAATAGGAAGAAAGCAAAGAAAGAAGAAGTGGGACCGCTGAAGACTATAGCCGGAGAGGAGATTAAAGATAATCTAGGCATGGCGCAATATCTCAATGAATATTTTGCATCGGTGTTTAATGAGGCCAATGAAGGTATTAGGGATACTAGCACCGTTACAGAGGGGCATACGGGATGGGGGATTACCGCATCCGAGGTAGAAACAAAACTAGAACGCCTTAATGGGACTAAGTCGGGTGGACCGGACGATCTTCATCCGAGAATATTGAAGGAATTGGCGCTGGAAATAGCAGGCCCATTAGCGACTATATTTAATGAATCTGTAAACTCGGGGGTAGTCCCGTTAGACTGGAGAATAGCCAATGTGGTTCCTATTTTCAAGAAAGGGAAAAAAAGTGACCCGGGTAACTATAGGCCTGTTAGTTTAACATCAGTAGTGTGCAAGGTGCTGGAGAAGATTCTGAAAGAGAAACTAGTTGAGGACCTTGAAGTTAATGGCAAATGCGATAAATTACAGCATGGTTTTACGAAGGGCAGATCGTGCCAAACGAATCTGATCTCCTTCTTTGAGAAAGTAACGGACTTATTAGATAAGGGAAATGCGGTGGACCTAATATACCTGGATTTCAGTAAAGCGTTTGATACAGTACCCCATGAGGAACTATTGGTTAAAATGAAAAACATGGGGATCGATATGAAAATCCAGAGGTGGATAGGGAATTGGTTAATGGGGAGAATGCAGCGGGTCGTATTAAAGGGTGAATTGTCGGGTTGGAGGGAGGTTACTAGTGGAGTGCCTCAAGGTTCGGTTTTGGGACCCATCTTATTTAATCTATTTATAACTGACCTCGGGACCGATTGCAAGAGTGGGCTGATAAAGTTTGCGGATGATACGAAGGTGGGAGGAGTTGCAAACTCGGAGGAGGATAGGGATACTCTGCAGGGAGACTTGAATGAGCTTGTGAATTGGAGTATCAGAAATAGGATGAAATTTAATAGTAAAAAGTGTAAGGTGATGCACTTGGGGACGAATAATAACAATTTTAGTTACAAGATGGGGACGCATTGGTTAGAAGTAACGGAAGAGGAGAAGGACCTAGGGGTCCTTGTGGACCGCAGGATGACTATGAGTCGGCAATGTGACGTGGCGGTGAAAAAAGCCAATGCGGTCTTGGGATGTATTAGGCGAGGTATATCTAGTAGAGATAGGGAGGTCCTGCTTCCGTTGTATAAGGCGCTGGTGAGACCTCATTTGGAGTACTGTGTGCAGTTCTGGTCTCCAATGTTTAAAAAAGATGAACTCAAACTGGAACGGGTGCAGAGAAGGGCGACTAAGATGATCAGAGGAATGGAAAACCTGTCGTATGAAAAGAGATTAGAGGAGCTTGGGTTGTTTAGTCTGACAAAGCGAAGGCTGAGGGGGGATATGATTGCTATCTTTAAATATATCAGAGGGGTTAATACAAGGGAGGGAGAGGAATTATTCCAGTTTAGTACTAATGTGGACACGAGAACGAATGGATACAAACTGGCCGGGGAGAAGTTTAGGCTTGAAATTAGACGAAGGTTTCTGACCATCAGAGGGGTGAAATATTGGAACGGCCTTCCGAGGGAAACGGTGGGGGCGACGGACCTGTCTGGTTTTAAGATTAAGTTGGATAAGTTTATGGAGGGAATGGTTTAATGATAAAACATAGTAGCCAAGGAAAACCAAGCAATGGTACATGAACAACATAATGGCCAACAAGGGTCAGGCTAGAGACTCTTGCCTATATGCTCGGGGTATTACTGATCGCCATATTTGGGGTCGGGAAGGAATTTTCCTCCAGGGTAGATTGGCTGAGCCTCTGGAGGTTTTTCGCCTTCCTCCGCAGCATGGGGCAGGGATCACTAGCAGGAGGGTCTCAGCCGATTGAAGTCACTAAAACACAGGATTGGGGACTTCAACGGTAGAGTCCAGGGAAGGGTCTTGCGGCCTGCAGCATGCAGGGGGTCAGACCAGATGATCATAATGGTCCCTTCTGACCTTAATGTCTATGAGTCTATGAGTCTATGAGTCTTCCCTGTCCTTCCCCTCTCTCCTTCCCTCCTTCTGTCACTCGCTCGCCTCCCCTCTGCCACCCACCGCACCCCAGGGTCTTATTCTGGCTGCTGGGACTCAGGAGTGTGTCTGGCTCAGTGAGACGTCCCACTGGCAGGCGTGAGAGCAGAGTCGAGCCCAGGATCTGCTCTCTCAGGTTTCCCCTCTCCCTTGGGAGGACTCTCTCCTCCGCTCTTTCCCATGAAGGGTCCCCCACCCCGCATCCCCCAGGTGCAGTCCCTGAGTCTCTCACCATGTGTAAGTCGTCTCACTTTCCAGCTCAAGCTTAGGGTGTCTCTCCACCCCCTGGAAATTCTCCCTACTCGCCTGCCCCATCTTAGCCTTTTCCTGTGAAGTCTCACTGTGCCCAGCACCCCCCCAGTCTGAACCCTGCTTCCCACCCATCTCCCAGCCTCTGACCCATTCTGCTTCCACTCCCCTTTAGCAGCCAGCGCCGCCAGCACCAGGCAGCCTCCCTGCTGCCCCTGCTGCATCCTATCCTGCTCCTGCTCCCAGACCTGGTGCCCTGCCTGCTGCCAAGCCCCTTGAGATGCTTCCAGTATTGCCAGGTGCTATGGGTCCAACACTGAGTCTCTCACCCTGCGGAGAAGAGCCAGCTGGGCCCAGCAATCATGCATGCAGTGAATGCCAGGCCCCTGTGCTCCATTTGGCTCTGATGCCTGCTCTGCCCTGGCCTGTGCGGCAGCTGCTGTGTGACTCCTTGGGGTGAAAATCCTGCCTCCAAGCACACAGACATGCCGGGTGCTGGCTGACCGAGATGGGGCTCCACTTACCCTCTGCTGATCCCTGGGCATGAGGGGACCAGTCTGTTCCTCTCCAGCCCCCTCCCCATCTACCCTGCCCATCCTGAGTATGGGATCCCATCCTGCCCCATCTCCCTCCTGCCTCAGCCATGTTATCCTGACCCCAGAGTCTCTGCCTACCCCCATCACCTTCCTTGTCTCCCTTCCCCCACAGTAGCCCGTCCTCCTGTTGCCATGGAGTCCCTGCTCCCTCATAGCCCCTTTACCCCCAGGGTCATTCCCTGCCCCACATAACCTGTCCCCTCACTGCCTGTCTGGGAGCCATGGGGCTACATGGGCAGTGTTTCAGCCCGGCCTCTGGCTTGTGAGAGCAATGGGCTATGGTGACTTGTTGTGCTAATCGCTTAAAATCTATTATTGTTAATAAATCTATTTATTTATTATACCCGAAGCAATGCGTTTGGTTTGAAGCAGGTCAGAGACTCCCCTTAGGATAACAAGCCTGGTACAAATCAATTTCTTTGTAAAATTAACTAACTCATATAAGCTTGTAGCGTCCAGTGGGCATAACTGGACACTGCAAGACGGAGGTTTCTAGGGTTGTGTCTGGGACCAGAGAATAACATGAGGGGAAAGGAGTCCAGAAGAGCTGGCTGTATTTTAAAGAATCCTTATTGAGGTTGCAGGAACAAACCATCCCAATCTGTGGAAAGAATAGTAAATATGGCAGGCAACCAGCTTGGCTAAACAGTGAAATCCTTGCTGATCTTAAACACAAAAAAGAAGCTTACAAGAAGTGGAAGATTGGACAAATGATCAGGGAGGAGTATAAAAATATTGCTCAGGCATGCAGGAGTGAAATCAGGAAGGCCAAATCACACTTGGAGTTGCAGCTAGCAAGAGATGTTAAGAGTAACAAGAAGGGTTTCTTCAGGTATGTCAGCAACAAGAAGAAAGTCAAGGAAAGTGTGGGCCCCTTACTGAATGAGAGAGGCAACCTAGTGACAGAGGATGTGGAAAAAGCTAATGTACTCAATGCTTTTTTTGCCTCTGTCTTCACGAACAAGGTCAGCTCCCAGACTACTGCACTGGGCAGCACAGCCTGGAGAGGAGGTGACCAGCCCTCTGTGGAGAAAGAAGTAGTTCAGGACTATTTAGAAAAGCTGGACGAGCACAAGTCCATGGGGCCGGATGCGCTGAGGGTGCTAAAGGAGTTAGCAGATGTGATTGCAGAGCCATTGGCCATTATCTTTGAAAACTCATGGCAATTGGGGGAGGTCCCGGATGACTGGAAAAAGGCTAATGTAGTGCCCATCTTTAAAAAAGGGAAGAAGGAGGACCTGGGGAACTACAGGCCAGTCAGTCTCACCTCAGTCCCTGGAAAAATCATGGAGCAGGTCTTCAAGGAATCAATTCTGATGCACTTAGAGGAGAGGAAAGTGGTCAGGAACAGTCAACACGGATTCACCAAGTGCAAGTCATGCCTGACTAACCTAATTGCCTTCTATGATGAGATAACTGGTTCTGTGGATGAGGGGAAAGCAGTGGACGTGTTATTCCTTGACTTTAGCAAAGCTTTGATACGGTCTCCCACGGTATTCTTGCCAGCAAGTTAAAGAAGTATGGGCTGGATGAATGGACTATAAGGTGGATAGAAACTGGCTAGATCATCGGGCTCAGCGGGTAGTGATCAATGGCTCCATGTCTAGTTGGCAGCCGGTATCATGCGGAGTGCCCCAAGGGTCGGTTTTGTTCAATATCTTCATTAATGATCAGGAGAATGGTGTGGACTGCACCCTCAGCAAGTTTGCAGATGACACTAAACTGGGAGGTGTGGTAGATACGCTGGAGGGTAGGGATAGGATACAGAGGGACCTAGACAAATTAGAGGAATGGGCCAAAAGAAATCTGATGAGGTTCAACAAGGACAAGTGCAAAGTCCTACATTGAGGACGGAAGAATCCCATGCACTGCTACAGACTAGGGACTGAATGGCTAGGCAGCAGTTCTGCAGAAAAGAACCTAGGGGTTACAGTGGACGAGAAGCTGGATATGAGTCAACAGTGTGCCCTTGTTGCCAAGAAGACTAACGGCATTTCAGGCTGTATAAGTAGGAGCATTGACAGCAGATTGAGGGACGTGATCATTCCCCTCTATTCAACATTGGTGAGGCCTCATCTGGAGTACTGTGTCCAGTTTTGGGCCCCACACTACAAGAAAGATCTGGAAAAATTGGGAAGAGTCCAGCGGAGGGCAACAAAAATGATTAGGAGTCTGGAGCACATGACTTATGAGGAGAGGCTGAGGGAACAGGGATTGTTTAGTCTGCAGAATAGACGAATGAGGGGGGATTTGATAGCTGCTTTCAACTACCTGAAAGGGGATTCCAAAGAGGATGGATCTAGACTGTTCTCAGTGGTACCAGATGACAGAACAAGGAGTAATGGTCTCAAGTTGCAGTGGGGGAGGTTTAGGTTGGATATTAGGAAAAACGTTTTCAGTAGGAGGGTGGTGGAATCTTCTTCCTTAGAGATTTTTAAGGTCAGGCTTGATGAAGCCCTGGCTGGGATGATTTAGTTGGGGATTGGTCCTGCTTTGAGCAGGGGGTTGGACTAGATGACCTCCTGATGTCCCTTCCAACCCTGATATTCTATGATTCTGTTGGCACATGCTAGAGGCTGTGCGTGAACAGCCCAGGAATGGGGGTTCTCACAGCAGAGCAGGGTTAGGCTGGTTCCCAGAGTCAAGGATTGGAGTGACCTAGCAGATCTGCGGTCCCGATAACACCAGGGGAACATCACAAACAGCATTGAGTTTTCTATAATAAACACAAAAATCTTGGAGTGTTGTCTTTTTTAATGACCAAGAACACAAGTGATGACTAAAAATGGTCAGACTCTTTAATTACGCCCACGTCTAATATGCTTTGGGTTTCTGTATGAATTAGTTCCTGCACCTTGCTAGTGGCTGAGTAGGAGCTGCTGGGAGGTGGCTGTGGTCGTTTTTCAGCGTCTGGCTTGCTAGAAAACACTTTGTGTTCTTGCAGCACAGATAACACCTCTTCCCTTTCAACTGGCATAACTCACTGCAGACATCAATGATTTCCACAGATGAGTCAGTTTGGCATTCAGCCATCAAATCAGTGAGGTGGTGTGCCTCAGTTTCCACTTCTACACAGCAGATATTTGCTGTAGCTTCCCTGCTGTGAAAGGCTTTAAGTCTGTTACATGTACGAGCTGTGGGACGACATTACCATGAGGCCGTCCCACATTTTAACATAATATGTATCTTCATTTACCACTTCTATCACCTCAAAGTATCATCCCAAGAGTTTGGCATTTTATACTTTTCCCACAGGGCTTAACACCAATGCCAAATCTCCTGTCACAAAAGAGCGTTTACAAGTAAGTTTATCATCGCACGCCTTTTGTCTGGCCTGAATGTCTGTGAGGGTAGTTTGAACAATACACCACGTCTTAACTCTATCCTGAACCTTTATATGTATTCAGTTACTGGCTCTGCCTCAGTGTCCCTTTCCCAGGAGTCTCTGATGAGATCAAGGGGTCCCCTCACTTTCCTTCCATTTAGGAGATCAAATGGGGAGGACCCTGTTGATTTTTGGTGTACCTCTCTGTAAGCAAACAGCTAAAATGGTAGCAACTCCTCCCAATCTTGAACCTTCTTATTTGCATACATCCCCAGCATAGATTTTAGAGTCCCATTGAATCTTTCTACCAAACCATTTGTCTCTGGGTGACACAGGGTGGCATTTATTTGTTTCACCCCACACAACCTCCATAACTCACTGAATAGCTGAGACATGAAATTTGACCAATGGTCAGGTAACATCTCTTTCATCTCTTTGCTAAAGATCGTGACAAGGGCTCTTGCAACAGATTCTGCCTCAGTGTTAGGCAGAGCTACTGACTCAGGACAGCTAGTGACAAAATCCCCCACCACCAGGATATATTTCTTCCCCCTTTGGGTAGGACATGACAAAAGGCCCACAATGCCCATTGCTACCCTCAGAAATGCCTCTTGTATCACAGGCCGACTATAGGAGAGCTTTCTGGGGTCCTGCAAGTCTCTTTCTCTCTTGACACAAGGCACAAGACCTGCAACAGTCCCTCACATCAGTCTATGTCTAGTAGACATTTTTCTTTCACCTCTTCAAGGTTCTCTGTGCCCTCAAGTGACCAGCAAAGGGACAATCATGTGCTAACACCATTAAATCTTTACGGTGCTGGGTGGCCACAACCAACTGCTTATAGGGCTGCCCAGGGCTTTTGTTTTTCCTCTAGAAGCCTCCCAATACAACCTTCCATCTTCTTCAAAAAACCTCTCCCTGTTTCCCAGGATTGGGGCCCTCTCTAGGACACACCCTCTTATGCTCTCTAGAATAGTATCTATCCTTTGTTCAATGGCAAAACGCTGATATCTGGGTCAGCTTCTTCAGTCACAGGGGTCATCTCCTCCCCCTGGCCAGCCTCGGCCCCTCCCACACCTGGAAACACACTGGTCATTCTACTGCAGAGGAGTTAGAGAGACCTTCCCTTCCCCCCACCAGCAGTTTGTGGGGCTTTCCCACTCCCTTCTGGGGTTCCAGCAAAACATTCCCCTTTGCTGTGGGTTACCACACTAATAGCCTTAGCCATGTGCAAATTATCATTCCCACCAAGTACATAAAAGCTGTTAAACACCTGCTGTCAAACACCTTCTAAGCCTTCCCGTTCCATGTGCATCATGGCTAGAGGAATCTTATGTCCCCCACCGGCAAATGCTCCCCTTCCTGGCCAGGCAACATGCCAGTCTTTGGACCACACTTCCCCAGAGCAGAGAAATCTGGGCTCCGGTGTCTCTCCACCCTACACACTCCTTGCTATTTCCTCTGTCAACTTTAATAAATTCCATACCTACACCCTCAGGATCAGCCCTCCTAAGACTCATCAGGTGAGCTCTGGGGCTTCTGCATTAAGCCCTGGGTTGGACTGCGTTTAGCTGATTTCTCAGTGGAGTTACACTGGAAACACCCTCCTGGATCCTCTTCCTTCACAGCAGGGTTTTGATGGGGATTTCCAGGAGGCGAGCGATTCTGGGGGGTGAGTTCCTGGGCTTCAAGCACCCTCCTTCCCAGATGTAAAACAGGGTCTCCCCTTTACACTGGGTTTGTACCCTCCCCCTTCTGTGGCTTGTGTTCATTAGACATTTGGACTTGCACAAAGTGGTCAGCCAGAATGTGCATGGCTTCTGCAGAATGTAAAGATTTGTCCCATAACATATTCATAACCTCATCAGTGCATGTACTTAAGTAATGTTCTTGAACAAAGAGATTAAACATCCTCATCCCTTTTACCATTAGGGCTCACATTTTATAGGCATATTCTCTATGACTTACATCAGCACTTTTCCTGAGATTCCTAAATTTCAACCTATACACTTCAGGAGTAATTTTAAACCTTTGCAAAACAGCTTTTTAAAATTCAGAAAATCTTAAAGCTTCCTCAATCTGCATTTCATTAAATACATTTAAAGCTTCACCAGAGTGTGTTGCAATCAGGGTGGGGTCTTTCTTGTCCTCAGGAATATTATGAACCGCTCATAACCTTTCAAAAGTGGTAAGGTATTCTTCAGTGCAATCTGTTCCCTTCTGTGCAGGGCACAACTTGTCCCAGAGAGGGTGCCTTGAGCAGGGGAGAGACTAGTGTTAGGGTTAGGGTGGGGTCTGGCCATGTTTTGCCATCATGTCCAGATTATGTTTCTTCTCCTTCTCTAGGGCCTCTTTCTCTTGCAGATCCAAGGCTCACTTGTTGGCAGCTTCCTGGTCCTTCTTTTCTAGGGGCTCTTTCTCTTTCTTCTCTCTCTAGCCTGGCCAGTTCTAGCTTTGCAGCTGTTTTGCTGGGGCTCACATTTACACTTTCCTGTTTCTATTTCCCGTACCCAAAATAAGCAAACAGAAAACAACAAACTGTTATCTCTCTGTGACTGTTTGAAGCCACCACACTTGACTCTCACTTAAAGCAGCTACACCAGGGCTTAAGGTGTAAACCTCATTTACAATAACAAGCTGTGCACACTCCTGAGTTCGCTGCACCACTGTGAGATACTGGGGCACAGTCCAGACCAGTGGGGGGCTGTGTCACTCCTGCCCTGCAACCTTAGGTGCCTCATAGTGTCTTACTGGAATAGCTCCCACCTGAGGTGCTCACAAACAGGCTTCCAGCATGCAAGCCACTCCCTGAGTACCTGTGTGTAACTGCAGCCTGCCAGCTACACCCTAGCTCTCACCAGCCTTGGTTATACTGCAGGGTGACCCCAACACGCTCCCAGTCCCAGTTTCCCCCCCAGAACTGTACGTCCTGTACTGCTGAGCCCACTCATGGACAGTACAAATATATTAAGTCCATTATTCCTTTAAGGGAATAACATGACAGCTTGTTACTTTGAATAGTTACCCAGACACTTCAGTTTAAACACACTAGATTAGATCAAATAGTAAAAGAAGTTTATTAACTACAAAGAAAGAGATTTTAAGTGAGTACAAGTAATTAGACATAAAAATCAGAAATGGTTACAAGAAAAATAAAGATAAAATGCCCAATCTGCTCTGGCTGACCCCTCTGGAGCAAGCGACTGGCTGGGACATTAGGGAGCGGGGAGGTAGGAGCAGGGGCACCTGTGGTGCCAAATAGGGGGCTTGCTGGGGGCGAATGTGACCCCAAAGGTTTTCACACTTACTCAAAGTTCCATAGGGGGCAGATCCGGGGCAGGGAGGGGACTGGCCCGACCACTCACAAGCAGGGTCCCGCACTAAATCAGGACGGCTGTGGCTGGAGTGTCACTCTGGCTGTGCAATCTCAGCACCACTCACATCTGACCTGCCACCCCTCCATAAAGACAGAGGGGTGCCTGGGCCACATGCTTGTGACCTGGCACACGGGGAGATGTTCCTGCACTGTGGCAAGGGGGGGGTCTGCCTCGACCTCAACTCCAATGCATGCACTAGGTGGGTAAGAGAGAGGGGGATTCCACAGCCAGGAGAGAACCAGCGTCCTTGAGAGGATGGGAGGCACAGAAACAATCCCAGCCTGTGGCTGCAGGCAGCTGTGGGGCCACGATGGGGATGGCTACAGAAGCGCTGCCAGCTTTTCTGCTGCCCTAGGCGGCGGAAGGTCCCGCCCTGAAATGCCGCCCCCCCCACAGAGGCAGTGGAAGGTCCAGCCACTGAAATACCCCCGCGGTCGCCACCCCCCAAATTGTAGTGCTCTAGGCGACCGCCTAGGTCGCCTAATGGGTTGCGCTGGCCCTGGATGGCTACACACCATGGGAGGGAAATGGCCATCACCTAGGCAGAGCTGGATGAAGGTAACGAGGGGCCTAAGGCTAATGGGGGAAGGGCCTAAGTATGAATGACAGATTGCAAAACAATTATGAAGTCATCAAACATTTCTCTACATACATAGTTATATATTACACCGCTACCTCCATATAACGCGACCCGATACAACACAAATTCGGATATAACGGGGTAAAGCAGTGTGCCAAGGGGGCGGGGCTGCACACTCCAGTGGATCAAAGCAAGTTCAATATAACGCGGTTTCACCTATAACGCAGTAAGGTTTTTTGGCTCCCGAGGACAGCGTTATATCGAGGTAGAGGTGTATTTATTTATGTAAAATTAACAAGTTTATTCTACTCTCATGACACTCAATTCTTCAAACAGATACTTCTGAGTAAGAGGTAGCCTGAGAGATGCTACGCTGTCCTTCTCCTAGGCCTCCTTCCTCCTAGGTAGTGGAGTGCTCATCTGTATGAGGATGAACACTGCAACATCCCCCATCCTGCTCACCTCTTTCCACCTTGTGCTTCTATCCTCAGCTCTCCACATGGCACCGTGCAAAGCCAAGCCCTGCAGGTGTTTCCCCCAAGCTATGAACTCTACACCACACACCCTATCTCATTCTGACTGCACTCTGGGAGGCAGCCAGCTTTTATTATGTAAAAGAAAACCACTCAGGTGTAAAATCCACTGAAGTAGAGGAAGTAGTAGGTGCCATTGTATTTTAGGCTGTCTTGCTCTGAAAGCTATCTCCCAGTGTGGCACTGGCTGAGAACAATGAATTTCTGTTTTCACATTGAACCCAAATATTATTTGTGGGATGATACCCAGTTTGTGTAGTTAATCTCCAGTGAGTCACCACATCAGGCCATTCTGTCACCAAGCTCTTCCACAATTAGAATCGTAGAATAGAATCATAGGACTGGAAGGGACCTTGAGAGGTCGTCTAGTCCGGTTCCCTGCACTCATGGCAGGACTAAGTATTATCTATTCTAGATTGTGTGATCAGCAGCTCTGACATGAGTTTTTTAAAGCATGAGTTTTGTGTGCACCAGCCCCCTATGGTTTGCATTTGTTTAAGATTTCTGTAAGAAAAAGGTAACAGCTAGAAGTGACACAGATCTTTAGATGGTTGCCCAGTCATAATATTTAGCATTTCTGTACTATGTTAGCTCTTCAAAATCACTGTACAAACATTAAATAAACTTAATCTAAAGTCTTTCAGCTTTTGAATGACTAGGAGTTGACAAAACAGAACTATTCCCTGTTGTGTTCTCTGCCCCCCTGAACAAAAATACTTAATTGACAATCAGCATCTTAAAAGAACCATTAAGGATCTTTCAAAAGAACAGTCCAGCCACGGCTGCTGTAGTGACACCCTTGTTACATCAGGTCTGGTGTTTGTTTAAGGCTAGTGTAGAATGAAAGGAGAGCTTCCTGTTTCCTTTCCACGTGTAAATCAAGCAGATCTTGCTTATTTTTTTTCCCTTAAAGTGCTCAGAGTTTAGGGGAGGAAAGTGAATGAGATTCTGCTTATACCATGTGTGAAAAAGCAGAAGGGACCCAAATCTATTCTTGTGCAAGTGCAAAAATCTGTTCTCCCTGAAGTCAATAAGGCTGCACAGGTGTAACTGTCAGCAGGAATTGGCCTGTGTTCCCGTTCCATTCTTGAATCACATTCCAGGCTTTCCCAACATTTTCCACTTGGGAAAGAAGTTAGTTTGAGTTGGGGCAGAAAAATGAGGACTAACTTCAGGTTTATTTAGCTATAAGTTTTTGGAATGAAACGCAAAAGAAATCAAATGTGAGGTACTTTTATGATGGATTGAACTGGTCGAGAATCAGCAAATGGACAGAACGTGCCTGTAGCTTATTCAGCCAGTCTTTCTATCATAGCTTGCTAAGAAGGGATTTAAAATCCTTGAGGGAGAGAGAAACCTACAACATTGTGTGTTGAGCTTCCTCCAGTGCTTTTGCAACCCCTTAAAAGTACAAAGATGTATTGGTCTGTGGAACTAGGCTGAGCATAAGGGAAGAACTTGGTGGCCTGTGAATCCCAGGACAGAAAAATACATAAAAAAAAAAAAAACCATTGGATTTCTTTGTATTGAACTGTACTAAAAATCAGTGTTGAACACAGTGCATCATACCCCTGAAGCCCCTCGCTGGAAGGTTCTGTAAAAGTTAAAGGACTGGGATCCAGAATGGGATGGTTTGTTTTGTTTTGTTTTTCCTACAAATGTGTGGGAATTCGTTCCTTATGCATGGGAGGGGCAATCGTTCTGGCTGGAGCTGGATAGAGTGTGTGCAGGTTATGTGCAAGCTTCCCACCCTACCACTCTGGTACCGTCTCTTGCCGCTGCCACTCCCTTGCCCTGTCCCCCGCACCCTCCCACACATTCACCAGTTGTCCAGAAACGGAACCCAGCACACACAGAAGATGACAGTGACGGGCACTAGGACCCAGGAGGCAGTGTCCTGGAGGTGCCTACTAGCCTCAGCCCAGGAGAGGGACAGAGGGAGCCTCTTCCCTCCCTGACAGCTAAGCAGAGCTCTGGAGAAATCGGGATTTGGGGAGCTGGGGTGGGGGGCAATGCCTGCTCAAACTACACCCACAGCTGGCACGGGTTCCCATGGTGACCGGATTTTTAGTGTCCGGTCACCAGTGTTAACCGGATCCCTGGCAGTGTGTTCCTGCAGAGCGGGGCAATGCAGCTGGCTGCCGGCTGAGCTCCTGCCTAGCCACAGGGGGCTGCTTTGCCTTTCCTGCTGGCGTGAGCAAGATGGCTCTCACCCGGCCCCAGCTGCGCCCCCTGCCTGAAATAGGAGGGCCTAAGCCTATAGCCTTATTGTTAATCTGGCCCTGCACCTAGGGAGAGCTCCCTCCCACTGGATGAGTGAAGTTGCTCCACTATCGCAGGGACAAGTCCCGATGCCCATCCAGGCTTTCAAAGGCCGCTCTGCCTCCCTCCCTCTGCAGCGACAGGGCAACCTCCCCATTGCAGGCCTCCAGAGCGCCCTTCTGAATCCAGAGGGTTTGGTGTCTGGGCTGAGCTATATTGGCCCAAACCTTCTGTAACACTGACAGACCCCGGTCATCGGTGGGTGGGATCAAATCTGGGACCTCTGGGAGCTTAGTGCCTGAGTCTCTACGCATGAGCTAAAAGCCAACTGGCTGTTAGCTAAGGCTGTAGCAGACTCATTTTATCTCTCTCTTTAAGTAGTCTCGGTGCCACTAGATGGGACCGGGTTACACTTCCTCCCCTCGTTCCGCCAGGCACAGAGCTGCCACTAGCTCTCATGTCAGGCACTGACACAGGCACCACCATTCACCTGGCAGGAGCAAGGGGGCACTCAAGAGGTCCTGAGCTAGCTGCCCGGCCGGGGTCTGCCATGCCAGTGCCTCGCAGTGTGCAAACGAAGGCCCTCCCCGACTCCCCTGCAGGCCTGCCTGGCTTCCTGCCGTTCTGAATCGGCACAGATTGACTGACAGATGGCAGCCGGAAGAGCAGATCCCGAAAGGATGGAGCCAGTGCTAACTCTCCTCCTGGAGACGTTGAAAGAGGGGCCTCCATTTCCAGCCATTAGTCTGGGGTTCTGAGCAAAGCTTCAGCCATCCCATTCCTCTCCCCACACAGAGCAGAACAATCACACGTGCGGGCAGTGGGAGACGCCACCTTTCAGCCTGTGTTCTCCCTGCTGCATCCAGGCTGTGTCGGCCCCCTCGACACCCAGCAAGTGTAGTGCAGTGTCTGATGACATGCCAGAGATGCTCCTGAACCAGCCAAAGCTGCAGCCAGGACTGGCTCCAGGGTTTTTGCTGCCCCAAGCGGCGGGAAAAAAAAAAAGTCGCGATTGCAATCGCGATCGGTGGCACTCCGGAGGCAGCTCCACCACGCCGCTTTTTTCTTTGGTGGGAATTCGGTGGCAGGTGCTTCCCTCCGAGAGGGACCCGCCGCCGAATTGCCACCAAACAGCCTGACGTGCCGCCCCTTCCCTTGGCCGCGCCAAGCACCTGCTTGCTGGGCTGGTGCCTGGAGCCGGCCCTGGCTGCAGCGCTGCAGAGCAATACGAGGCACTGCAGGGACCTGACTCTGTCTGCTGCCTCTGGGGGATCCCCTCCCGTCTTAGGGAGAGACGCTGCAGGGTTCAGAGTAGCAGCCATGTTAGTCTGTTGGAAATCGGACCCTGACATTGCAGAAGCTGCAGCTAGGGGTCAGCAGAGCTTCACAGTACCAAATGCTCTTGCTGGCCAAGGGTTCCAGCCCTGGTTCAGTCGCACCGAGATCTGCTCTTGTAGCAGATTATTATCTCGCCCACCTTGTCTCTCGGAGAGACTGGCAATGTATGTTTGCACACACAGAGCTCAAGCCAGGGCTCAGATCACCGCCCCAGGACCTCCAGTGTCACAGGGTCACCCAACACAGTGCCTGGCGCCCACCAGCCTGCTGGGGGAAGCACATTACAACGCTATGAGAAGCATGCTTTGCTTAGGCGCTCCCCACGCGTTCCTGAGGGCTAGGCTACACTAGATTGGCTGGAGCGGCTAGTGCAGACGCTCTGGTCGACAGAAGAGAGCTCTCTCATCGTGGTGGGGGGAGAGTGTCACACACTGGCACTTAGGTCGGTGTAACTGACATGGCTTTTCCACCCCCGAGCGACGTAAGTTATACCGCAGTAAGTGCTAGTGAGTACAAGCCCTGAGGCTCACACCAAAGGGGTTACACAGTGCATGCGCAGAGAGCCCCCATATCATGGCACACCCATGGGAGGGAAATGTGGGGCCTCTGCCCACATTGTCCTGTGAACCCCACATTTCACTCCCATGGGTGTGCCATGGTCTGGGAGCCCCATGTACAGGGGTCTGACAACCCCCCACCCTCCCCCCATTTGTGTGAGGTAGGATCTGTGACCATTGTCCTTCTAGGGGGTCGGAGCCTACCTCCCTCCCTTTCCCCCCTATGTGCGCAGTATGTGAGGACGCCCTGCCTCTCTGGGTGTACAGCTGATAACAGGCGCACTGGGAGCACACACCAAGAGCACCCCGCTCACACTGGGAGAGGCACTGAGAACGGGCATGCTCATGGCATATCACAGGCTCTCCAGCATGCAGGCGGGGGAGGAGAACACCCACTGACATGCCTGGAGCAGTTCATGTCTCACAGCTGTTGTCTGAGGCTGTCTCCATCCACTTGAGGTGTTCTCATCCAGCTCAGACCATCACACTGGGCCTCCCCCGCCCTCTTCCAGTGATGCCCCAAAACACCCGTAACACCCATACTCACACTCTGCCATAATGTCTCGCCTGCCACGCAAACACCAGGGTGCAGGTGCGCTGTGGGGACTAGACCAGCCTAGCTACAGTGCCCAGTATAGCCCAGGAGCGTAGACACAGCCTTGGCTGATGGCAGGGTTTTACCGTCAGGGTAGAGTCAGCTCCCCAAGCGACAGTGGATAGGTTCTGCCATTCTGCCCTACTCTCCGGGGAGAATCCCACCTTTGTGAAATTGGACACCCACTTCACACTCCCTAGCAGGATGGCACCCCTTCCCTAGCCGCAAACCACAGCCTGCTCTGCTCTCAGATCCCAGCTCGACAGCTCCTGTGGCTGCCCCACTCTGGTGCCTTGCTAGAGAGCCAGCTTGTGCAGCATGGCATTACATGATGCAGCCTAGCTCCTTAGGACACACATGTTCCCCTTGCCTTGCTTTGCCCACAGGGAGTGGGTGCAAGCCCTGATCTCCTCATGCCCCAGTCCCAGCTCTGTGACGCGCCTCAAGCCCGTCCCCAGCTCCTCTGCTCAGCTCCCCCCCCCCGACCAGCCAGCCCCACCGTGTGCCCTGCCTGCAGCTGCCATGCATGAGGCTAATCCCCAGGGCATGTCCAGCTGTGGGGGACAGAGGGAAGGCTGTGGGGGTGGGTACTGGAACTGCAATCTCAGGTTTGCTGGATTCGATTATTTGAAAGGACATGAGCTGTCGCCAGGGAGCCCTAACTCTGCATGAAACCTTTTTTGCCATTTAATTTTATTGATTTGCATCATCTGTCCCTGCTAGCTCCCAGGCGCTGTATCTGCTAGGGTAAGGGTGGGCAAACTATGGCCTGTAGGCCACATCCGGCCCATCAGGCCATTTAATCTGGCCCTCAGCTCCAGCTGGGGAGTGGGGTTGGGGGCCTGCCCAGCTCTGCGCGGCTCCCAAGAAGCAGCTGGCATGATCCCCCTCTGGCTCCTACGTAGTACATGGAGGCGTGGCCAGGAGGCTCTGCGCGCTGCCCCGTCCACAGGCGTCGTCCCCGCAGCTCCCATTGGCCACGGTTCCTGACCAATATAAGCGGCAGGGGTGGCACCTGCGGATGGGGCAGTGCGCAGAGCCGTCTGGCCGCATCTCGGAGCTGGAGGGGGACATGCTTCTGGGAGCTGCTTGCAGTAAGCACCTCCCAGAGTCTGCACCCCTGAGCCACCCCCGTGCCCCAATCCATTGCCACAGCCCTGATCCCCCTCCCACCCTCTGAACCCCTCGATCCCAGCCCAGAACCCCCTCTTGTACCCCAAGCCCCTCATCCCCGGCCCCACCCCAGATCCCGCACCCCCAGCCAGAGCCCTCACACCCCTCCCCCGTGCCCCAACAGCTTGCCCCATCCCTGATCCCCTTCCTGTACCCCAAACCCCTCATCCCCGGCCCCACCCCAGAGCTCTCACCCCCCCCGCACCTCAACCCGGAGCCCCCTCCTGTACCCTGAACTCCTCATTTCTGGCTGCACCCCCAGCTGGAGCCCTCACCCCCTCCCACATCCTACTCCCAATTTCATGAGTATTCATCGCCCGCCATACAAATTCCATACCGCATGTGGCCCTCGGGCCAAAAAGTTTGCCCACCCCTGTGCTAGGAACAGGAAGGATGGCACTGAACTTGATGGACACCATAATGCCCACTAGAGGGCACTGCCGGCTAGGGAGACAGCCCCCTCAGGTAATTCTGAAGGGCAATGGTGTGGGGGAGATTGGCTTGCGGCCTACTACGGGAGGGGACCCCATGGCTGCATTGGGCACTGCTGTCACACCCAGCAAGCAGCGTGGTCTAGTGGCTTTGGCCTGGAGCTAGAAGGCAGGAACTCCAGGGCTCATCCTGCTGACACTGACTCAGTGTCTGGCTGTGGGTAAGGTGCCTAACTCCTCTGGGCCTCAATTTCCCCTTCTGCAACCAGGGACTGCGCTCGCTAGTGCAAGGTGCAGAGGATGCACTGCGGGCAGGGCTTGTCTGTCAGCGCAGTGCGCTGTGCAGGGAGTGTGGGACTGACGCCTACTAGCACAGACTGTGTCTGCGTCTCAGGGCTGCTCTCGGTTCTCAGCGTGCCGGTGGAGGCAGCGAGAGGCCTGTCTCCCCGTCCCCGCTGTGGAAGGCTGTCGCTCACGAGGAGATGCCTTGCGGCCGGGACCAGCTCTCCTTTGCACAGATGTCACCATGGTGGCTGCATGATCGCTGGGGAAAAGACAAGAGCTTCCAGTCCCTTGGGGCACCCTTGGTAGTGAGGCCTCAATGTGCGATATTCCTGCTCCGTGGCCTGGAGCCGAGCCCTGGCAGCAGGAGCAGGAATTCTTTGGCTTTGGAGAGTCAGGGCCTGGACGTTCCAGCCCATAGGGCCCTGCCTCCACAGTGACCATTTAGGAGGCCCCAGGACAGAAGCAAAGTAGCCACCTCCATCAGGAGCCAAAGTCCCTGACGCCGAGTGACCCCACCTCTCCTAGGCCTCGTCCCTAGCCTGGTTCCCAGGACTAACCCAGACCAGCACATGGGGAGGGGATCCCCCATCTTCTCCCTTCCCCTCACTACACCAACAAGCCAACATCCCCCATGCCCTCGCAGGCCCACCACGCAGCACTCCGATGCCTGCCCCCACCCCTGATAAGTCCCTGAGTTGGGCTCCTGGAGAGTGGAGCCATTCTGCTGTTCTCTAGTATCCAGTGCTCCTGCCCTCCCCCCACGGGAAGCCAGGACAAACTCCAGCCTACACCATTGCTCAGGACTAGTCAGAACAGGGAGGGAGAGAGAGACAAGGACTCAGACAGGTGGATTGGAAAGAATGACATGGGGAAAGGCCAAAGAAACTCTGGAGGAGAGAAATGAAGAGAGTCAGTAGGCTCCTCTGAGGCTGCCAGCCTGGGGCGGGAGCTGGGGAGGGGAGGAGAGACCTGAGCTGAACACCGCATGGGAGATTGTCATCCCCACCCAGCTCCTCCCCGGCTGCTGGGGAATGGAGAGGTAAGCCCAAAGCACAATGCTGGCAAGCACCCCAGCCCATCTCTACACTGCGGGGGCCTAACTCAGACCCACCAGAGACGGGGAAGGTCTAGCAGGTCCCATCTCTTCCGTCCCCACGAGGGGATTATGCACTGCCCTGTCTCTACAGCCATCAGGCAGCCCCAAGTGCAGAACAGGGACACGAAACCAGAGTAGTGAAAGGCAGCTGTGCCTCCATGCGCTCACTCAGGCCAGTTTCAAAATGGCTCCTCTGGCTCTATCCAAAGAGCCGGTTTAATGGATTTATCAAATCCAAGGTGAGCACGGAGGGGGCAAAATGTGCAGTTCTCTAGGTAGGTCAAGGCTGGTGAGGGCAGAGAGGAACTTCCAAGCACCTAACCCAGCTGGGTTCCCAGGCTGCAGGACGGCCGCTGGGAGTTAGCATTGATAATGGCAATGTAATGCACATCGGCGCCATCCCAAACCTTATGGGATCTAAATTAACAGTAACCATTGCAGACAAAGACCTGGGCGTCATGCAGGCGGTTCAGTGAAGAGCACTGCTCAATGTGCAGTGATTTTATCAATAATTAAAATGGTAAAACCTATTATTATACATAATACTACACAATAATGGTTGATACAGAGAGCATAAATTGTGAGTTATTTACTCTTTCTCATGGTACAAGAACAAGGGAATATTCAATTACACTAAAAGACAGCATATTTAAAACTGATAAATGAAAATACTGAACACACCTTATGATTAACCTGTGGAACTCTCCACCACAAGATGTAACTCAGGCCAAAAGAACAGTGTGGGTTAGAAAAGGATTCAACGTTATAATGAGAACATTCCTGGTTACATAAACTAGCATAACAAAGGGCTAAAAGGTTTATGAAGAAGCCCTGTGTACTCTGCCATGAGCGGGCCCTAAATGATGGGCAAGGGACCTGGATTCTGTGGCCTCTGGTGAAAATTCTCTGCATTCTGGGGCTGCTTCGGCTTTTTTTTTTTATTTCATTTTATGTTTTTTACTAAAAGTTATTCAATTTAATCTGAAAATAAATTGCAGAATCTGTACAGCAGCCTCTGTGCTATTTATTTGGGGAGTGGGAGATATGCAAATTAGCTGGATCCTTCTTGTAATATGGACAGCAGGAAAGTGGCTACCAATGTTGATATTTAAATGATCATCTTCAGATCTCAGAGTCAACACCCGTTCAGACAAATGCTTCATGTGTCTCAGAGCTACTGTTTCAGGCTGCCTGCAAACTCAGGAAGACACCATTGCATGAGCTTGGACTCAATTCATGTTTTCAAAGTTCTCTTTGCAACCACAAGAGTTAGAAACATGAGGCCAGATCTTCAGCTGGTATAAACTGCCATAGCCCTATCGACCACAGTGGTTACACCAATTTACACCACCTGAGCATGTGGCTCCCAATTTAAAAAAATGAAGGCAGAGATTCTGGAGCCCAGAATCTTTGCCACCAACAGCCCAATTGTGGAGCTGCAGAATACAAGTAGTCCTGGACAGAAACGCTCTTGCCCTGAACGTAAGTCTCTGTGTAACTGGCAGGGTTAGGAAGAAACTTGCCCTGGGGACAGGTTGTCCCATCACTGTCCATGGAAGGTTCTGCTACTAGCCACTCCCAGAAAGAGAATCCAGCCTGAGACAGACCCGGCTCTGATCCAGGCTGGCAGCTCCTGTACATGGAGATGAGAGGCAGAAAGAGGGGAACAGGGACCAGGGAAGAACTGTCCCAGCTGGAGTGCACCCAGCCCAGTGGAGGTGAGGGTGGGGCTGAACGGGGCTGGGTGTGTAATGCTAGCAGTGTGAGGTGGGAGTAGGGCCAGAGACTGGCGCAGTGTGTGCTGACTCCTGTCCCAAGCTGTCACGTATGGCCAGCTCTCACGCCCCTATTTTTCATTTTTTTTAGGCAGCCATTACCCTGGGCCAGAGGCTCACCCTGCTGCTACTGATCCAGATCAAAGGGCTGGCAGCATGCTCTGCAAGTGCAAACCAAAGTCCCACAGTCTGGCTGGGAGCGCCTTTTCAAAGCTAGCCACTACACAGATCCCCACCGCAGCCTTGGCTCACGCAGTTTTATTTAAACACACACAAGTCTTAACAGGCTCCCCCATAAACCAGGAGTGGGCACCTCGGCTATCTCCCATCTGTGCCCAACACCCGCTAGGGGCCCTCACATCCCCTCCCCTCACAGTGGGGAGCTGCTTGTGCAGAACCTGCTTGGCTCACTGAGAACCGCCCCTCTAGCTAAAGAAAAGAGGTTCAGGACACGGCTGTGAAGCGTCCTCCCCCTGCAGCTGGTCAGGCCTCCCTGCCTTGGGGAGCTGAGGGCTAAGGCCGGGGAGCTGGCCATTTTCGGCATGCTTAGTGCAGTTGAGGCCTTAGTGTGACACGCTCGGGAGGCTACAAAGCCCCTGGACAGTGATGGGCCGAGAAGCTGGAGAGAACTAGGCGTGCATAACAACAGCAAGGTCCACGCCCGAGAGCTTCCCCAAACCCTGCCAGACATAGGGTTACCATACGTCCGGATTTTCCCGGACATGTCCGGCTTTTTGGGCTCCAAATCCCCGTCCGGGGGGAAAGCCCAAAAAGCCGGACATGTCCAGGAAAATCGAGACATGCCGGCCGGCGGTGCGGGTGCTCGGGGATCGGGCCGGGGGCTCGGGCCAGGGCCAGGGCCAGGTCGGGTCGGCCGGGCCGGGGCCTCCGGCGAGGCCGGGTCGGGTCGGGTCGGCCGGGCCGGGGCCTCCGGCGGGGCCGGGTCGGGTCGGGTCGGCCGGGCTGGGGCCTCCGGCGGGGCCGGTCGGGTCGGGTCGGCCGGGGCCTCCGGCGGGGCCGGTCGGGTCGGCCGGGCCGGGGCCTCCGGCGGGGCCGGGTCGGGTCGGGTCGGCCGGGCCGGGGCCTCCGGCGGGGCCGGGTCGGGTCGGGTCGGCCGGGCCGGGGCCTCCGGCGGGGCCGGTCGGGTCGGGTCGGCCGGGCCGGGGCCTCCGGCGGGGCCGGGTCGGGTCGGGTCGGCTGGGCCGGGGCCTCCGGCGGGGCCGGGTCGGGTCGGGTTGGCCGGGCCGGGGCCTCCGGCGGGGCCGGGTCGGGTCGGGTTGGCCGGGCCGGGGCCTCCGGCGGGGCCGGGTCGGGTCGGGTCGGGGCCTCCGGCGGGGCCGGTCGGGTCGGGTCGGCCGGGCCGGGGCCTCCGGCGGGGCTGGTCGGGTCGGGTCGGCCGGGCCGGGGCCTCCGGCGGGGCCGGTCGGGTCGGGTCGGGGCCTCCGGCGGGGCCGGTCGGGTCGGGTCGGCCGGGCCGGGGCCTCCGGCGGGGCCGGTTGGGTCGGGTCGGCCGGGCCGGGGCCTCCGGCGGGGCCGGGGCCGGTCGGGTCGGATCGGCCGGGCCGGAGCCTCCGGCGGGGCCGGGGCCGGTCGGGTCGGGTCGGCCGGGCCGGGGCCTCCGGCGGGGCCGGGGCCGGTCGGGTCGGCCGGGCCGGGGCCTCCGGCGGGGGGATCGGGGGCGCCAGCCGGGCCGGGGACTCGGGGGCCGGGCCGGCGGTGCCAGGCCGGGCCGGGGGTGGTGGGCCGGGGCCGGCACCCCAGGGCCGGGGACAGCCTGGACCGCGCCTCCTCCCCCCACACTCCCCCTTACCTGCTTCAGGCTTCCCGCGACTCAAATGTTCGCGGGAAGCAGGGGAGGGGGCGGAGACTTTGGGGAGGGGGCGGAGTTGGGGTGGGGCTGGGGGCGGGGCCGGGCCCCCGTGGAGTGTCCTCCTTTGGGAGGCACAAAATATGGTAACCCTAGGAGTTTACCACCCCGAATCGCTACCCTTATTGACAAGGAGCAGGCACCGTGCCTCCGCGGGGAGCAGCCAGGCTCTCGCAAAGTTTCCTGCAGCCAACTGGCCACCTGCCGTCTCAGTGTGATTGTTTGTGTGACACTAGCTCTTGTGACACAGCAGGGACTTTTCTGGGCCAGGTGCTGGCAGGGCCTCTGCCCCCTCCCCTTGCCCTGGACTGGCTGGTGACTGAACAGGTGCAGGCAGGAGCACCCTGCGGTGTTCAGTAATTACTCAGAGTGCAGGGTTCTGGTCCGGTAACAACTAGCTGTGCATAACAAGTGCCCTGCCCAGACTCTGTCTGGGAAGCTCAGCCCACAAAGGCACAAGCCCCCAGCCTGGGAAACTCTTACGCCCTTTCTCCCGTCCCCAACTGGAGCCCGGCCTTTGGCGGGCTTTGCCCCACAGCCTATTCTAAGTTATTGGAGAGTAAAATAACAAAAGACTGAAACGGTGACTTCTCCCTGAGCCCTGCCCTGCTAACTCGTAATGGCTGCAAGGATTTACTCTCCCTCACATCTCCTGTCAGGGCTCAGACCCGGGACAGGAGCTTCACCCCAAAGCAGCACTGGCCAGAAAGCTGTGAGCAGGCGGAAACAGTTCTGTGAAAGGTGGACCCTGCCCTGGGAGTGCGGCGGAATCATACTGGTTGCTTTGGCGAATGCACATGCTATAATTGTTTTGACACCTGTCCCTTGGAGACGGGTGAAAATGGGGTGTACAGCAGAGGAACAGTATAGCTAGCAGAGAGTAGAGACAGTAGATATGGTGAGATTGGGCAGACCCTGAAATATCTTGTGTCTCTTGTGCCCATTCTTTGAGCCATGGGGCAGGGGGAGAAGGAAGGTAATTTTGGGGGGGTCATTTCAGAAAAGGTCCTGTAGGCTCAGCCAGACTTCTGTAGTCATTCCCATGGTGTAAGCAGGATGCTGCTTTCCCCAGTTACCTTGGTCAATTTCTGGAGGCCCTAGTTCTTGGAGTGAAACCCCAGTAAGACTCAGAATTAAGAAAAAATCCCGGAGACTCACCAGCTCTCAGATGGGTTCCTCCATTCCCTGGGGCGTCTCCACACAGCATCAGCCCAGCTGCGGAGAGCTGCCACCCTCGCTCGGTGAAGCCTTCGGCATCAGACTGGAGAGAGAGACGGACTGATGGAAGTTCATGGCCTCAAGACACTGTCTGCTGTTGCAAACTTGTAACCCTCTGGGGCTGGCAGTTGGGTTGATGCACATTTTCCAGCACCTGCCCTGTCTGCCACGAGCAGAGGATGTGGTCAGCTCAGCAGAAACCAGTCGCAGTCTGTGATTAATCTCTTGTGCCGTACGGACTCTCAGGAGATAATTTCCCACGAGGGCAGCTGGGGGCATGGACAGGGCAGCTCAGATACTATACCAGCCTGGAGAGTCTGTCCTTGGCCCATCTACACTAGGCAAGGGAACTGCTGCCGAGGCCTGGGCTGGTTTCCTCACTTCTCTGTGCAGCAAACTGTGTGGCAGGTATGTGTGTGACAGAGCCATGTCAGCGTGTACCTCACAGCACCTCTGGCAGCTGGGGCTGTAACTGGGATGCCTGAAGCACCCAGCCCCAGTGCCCAGCACAGTTCCTGGAGCAGGGCCTTTGGGCTAAGCTCCCAGGAGAAGCACAGTGACAGGCACCAAACGGCTGCGATGTCATTGGCACATGCTGGTAATGGGATAAAGGCAGAGGACCCCCATCCCCATCCCAGCTCAGATGTCTGGGCTCCATTTGCTACGGGATGCAGGGCTCTGGAATGTGACCACAGGGAGAAGCCCAGGCTCAGGTGACAGGGCCACCAGGTGGCTGCCATGCTAACTTCACTCTGGCTTGCTTTGGAAGGGAGCATCTGGCCTGGGGTCCCCCCAAACCGCCTCACACTCAGCTTGGCCTCTGCCTCTCACTGCAGCCTTTCCTTCTGCCTACACAGCCTGGGCCTCAGCCATCCCTTGCCCCCCCCCCCCCCCCCGCCCCCCAGGCTTCACCTCAGCCTCTCCCCAGTCATGCCTCATTTCAGCTCCCCTGGCCAAACTGGCCCCCAAACCAGTGTTCACCTCAGCCTCCCTTCCGCCCCCTAACCCAGCCCCACATCAGCTTCCTTTCTCTGGGCTTCACCTCAGGCTCGCCTCTGTGTGCCAAACCAGCCCCCTGGCCCGCTCTGCACATCAGCCCCTGCCAACCAGGCCTCCAGCCTCGCCTCTTCCCCCCCAGCTGGGCCACACTTCAGTCTCTCTTCTGCCACTGGCCAGGCCTCAGGGTCCCCTGGGTGAACCCAACCATCAGGGCCCCTTTCAGATCTCAAATGCCTTCCTCCCCTTGGCCCCAGACCTCCATTTCCAGCTCAGCTCCCATTTCCCACCCACCAGGTCCTACTCCCTCTGTCTGCCCCACTCTTTCACAGGCTGTGAATGGGACCAAAGCCCACTGAAGAACTGTGATTTACCCACCGGGAAGGATTTTTGGTCCACACTGGAGCATCAAGCCAGGCTCCCAGTGAGCTTGGCAGCCACTTGGGAGTGTGGGTGCAGCTAATGCCCTGGGTGGGGAGCAAACCTGGGACTTCTGGATCACAGCCACTACTGCCTGTGTTAAAGACGCAGCTCTGCTAGCCAGGGTGGTAACAGGCTCCTCTCCCTCTCCGGGTGGCCAAGCCGCCACAAGAGGGGGAAGGAGCAGACCACCGAATGGCTGGCTGGGGATTACACTAACAAAGTGGCTCCCAAACTTTAACAACCTGTGAACCCCTTTCACTAAAATGTCAAGTTTTGTGATCCCCCTCCTGAAAATGAATATTTCCAGGGATTTTCTCCTTTACCTGAGTATAAATTATAAAAGCATTGATCTTGGAAATATAAAATTTGTTTTTATGACATGCTTATTACACACTATTTATTATGAATTATTATTACAGTATTTTAATTACATTATGAAAACGGCAACACTCTTCCAAGATCTCACTTTCGTAGCTTGTGTCACTTTGAATAAGCCTGTTATAAGACAAGGCTCCTATGTTTCATCAAGGAGTATCAGATGTGAAAGAGCATGAAGGTATTTAAGAAGCCAACTCAAAGAGTTCCTCCTACACAAGCATTCAGGTCTTGAGCAGTTCAAGCAAACAACGCACGTTACAACAAAGCTTAAACTTGTTCTTCATAATAATTTTAAAAACAATACTAGCTGCCTATTTAATTTTAAAAACAGCAAAAAATATCCACCTCCCTTTCCATTTCTTATAAGGAGTCTTGAAGTTTAAATCTCCTCAGTGTGATAGATATGCTTGCTTTGATCTGCTTAGCTCTTGGAAGTCCAGGGGCTCCGGGCTGCTGGCCCCGGGCTGCCCGGGGTTCCTAGGGACAGTTCTGTCCGCCATTAGGGAATTTTTTCCTGAGAACCCTCTGGAACATTTCACAAATCCCCAGTTTATGGGAGGGATAGCTCAGTGGTTTGAGCATTGGCCTGCTAAACCCAGGGTTGTGAACTCAATCCTTGAGGGGGCCACTCAGGGGTCTGGGGCAAAAATCAGTACTTGATCCTGCTAGTGAAGGCAGGGGGCTGGACTCAATGACCTTTCAGGGTGCCTTCCAGCTCTAGGAGATAGGTATATCTCCATATATTAAACCACTGCCCTAACAGTTACACTCCCAGCATGGACAGATCTATGGGGTTTATTCAGGATGCACTGGACGCCCCTGGAGTCCTCTCACTCACGTGAATGCTCTCAGCTGTACATGCACAGTGCCAAGGAAATCCCAGACTGGAACACCGGGCCCTGACTTTAACCAAAGTCACTGCCTGCAAGTGTTTGCTGAGGCTGGTTTGCAAGTGGCAGGGTGAGAGGGTTTGGCAGTGAGGTTTTCAGGGTGTTATAGTAAAACTGCCCAAAGACTCTGGCCTTGTAACCCTGCTCAGATCTGACATTCCTTGGTCCATGCCCCACAGATCCCCCCATTGCCTCTGGAAGCTCCCTCAGGCACTAGATTAGAGCCCTGGGTCTCCACAGTCCAGAACAATGTATAGGTTCTTATGAGTCTCCTAGTATTTTTCACATGAGCTGGGTAATTTTTTTAATAATCCTTATTACATTACAGAGCCCCCTGCAGCACTGGGGGTGGGGCAGCGATGGGCAAACGCACAGAGTAGGCATAAAGGGCCCGATTCCCTGAGGTCAATGGAACTCGGAGGGAGCTCAGCACTTGGCAGTACTGAATCTTTGGGGCACCGGAGGGATGCTACAGCTGGGAGCTGGTTTCATAATGCCTGCCATTTCCACATGGTTACCAGCTACTTCCACACGCCTTAATACACAGCCCTTCTCACCCCAATGCTAGGTGGCTATTCATGGAGGCTTGAGGCTGCCTTTAAATGCCAGTGGTGAGTAGCTGAGTGGAAAATCATTTAAAACCTGTTCCAAACCAATTACCTCATCCCACTGGCAGAACCAGCCCCTAATGCTGGCTATGCTCCTTACATCAGGCTCTGGCTGCACGGTGGGAACCCAGAGCTCCAGGCTGAGTTTTGTTATATTGGCAAAGAACATGGAGTCAAGGCAAATTGCTCCCTTGTTTTCTGTTCTATACATAACGTGAGAACAAATTGGGGTCATTGGATGAAATTAATGGCTGGGAAATTTAGAACTAATAAAAGGCTACTTCTTAATAGCGTGTTGCAGATAATCTGTGAAACTCCCTGCCACAGGGAATTAGAGCCATATGCAGTGGCTGTAAAGTACAATGATGAACAACAGTATTTAGCTATACCCGGGAAGGTCTCATGCTTCATGGCATTAGCTGATTGCACATGGTCAGGAAGGACTATATCCCTCTACATTCAATATAGCAGTTGATCAGGCACGTGATGGGAGATTATTTTTTTGCCTGCTATGAGCTTCATGTGCAGGCCACAGCTGAAGGCAGAATAGTGGACCTGGTGGGACCTGATTCAGTATGGCAAGATAGCCAGGCTGCAGTGGGCATGACATATGAGAAACGTCTAAGGACCACAGCTGAGAGCTGAGTGGCAGGGACTATTTACCATCACTACAAAATGGTTCGTGCCACTTCTCAGGAACATCCCTGATCTGCCTGAAGATATGTCTGCACGTGAGCTGGAGGGGTAACTTCCAGACACACCTGCCGTGGCTCTGAAGAAGCCAGCACACTGGAGTAGAAGTGTGGTTGTGGTGGTGCGTGCAGCAGGATGGGTTCGTCTCCCCAAGAGTGGCCCAGAATGAGACCCTAGGCATGTCTGTTAGCCTGGCCTGCTGCTTGTGCTGCCGCAACGCCAGTGCTATTTTTAGCACAGTAGTTTGATCAGAGCTAGCGCAGGTATGTTCATACAGCTGGAAATTACACCTCTAGCTCCAGCGTAGCCGTACCCTGAGCGACTGAGTCAGTGTAACCCTTTCTGAGGGGTGCGCCTGACATACCACACTGAGCACAGAGAGGACTTGCCCCTGGCCTACAGCAGCAGGGTGGCAAAGGTTCAGGACTCCATTTCCCAGCTTGCCTTGGCTCCAGGGTGGAGATAAGGACTGGCTAGCAGCACCACCAGACCTAATCAGAAGCCAGAATGTAAAGACAAAGGGTTTGGTTTTACGTGTGGTTTGGAGTGTGGCAGGGAGAGACAAGGCACAGCCGGGAGGCCCTTCTCCCCTCCACTCTCCTGCCCAGACTGACCAGATGTCCCGATATAACCAGGACCATCCCAATATTAGGGGCTTTGTCTTATATAGGAAACTATAACTTCTCTTCGAAAAAAAAAAGTGTCCTGATTTTTCACACTTGCTCTCTGGTCACCCTATTCTGACCCGAGGGAACTTTGATCCTTTTGGGATTTCTGAGATGCTGAACTGAGTCATGTCAGCAGGATGCTGTGGAGAGTCACAGCCAGGCTACCAAGAGCCAGCCTAACTGCACATTGGAATCCTGGCCAGGGGGCTGCAAGGCCCATCTGCCCAGCCTTGGGGCAGACACTTTGGAAGAACAGACCTGTTTATTTTGCTATTGTGCTTTAAGTGGGCCCCAGATGTCAGTGCAGTGCCACCCATCACAGACTGAGCCTAAGCCCACTATTTGCCTAGGCAGGTGCTGGAACATGGTACAGGGTGGTTTGTACTGGCTGTGAATGTAGGGAGGGGTAGAGTTATTGTTGTTGTTTGTGTCTTTTATTATCCTAATCCCCTTTTCTGCTGTCTCTCAGCCTGAGTTCCCCACACCTAGCAAAGCCCCAGTTACTGTTGTATTACTCTAGGAATTGTGACAGCTATTTTATTCTTGTGTGCTCAAACTTTGTATGAGAGTGGGTGTGACATATTTTTGCAGGGGACAAGCCCTCTGTGTTCTCTACACTAGGAGGGGTTTCCTTGGGTGGAGGCACCAGGAACTCTTATTGGTGAACCCAGGACCCATAACCCCAAGACAAAATGGAACAAGTCTTCAGCCACATCGCAGGGCCGGGGTTATATCAGCTTGAAACACACACTCAGAAATACTGAGATATAATTATCATCTTCTGATGAGCACAGAAACCTGTTGTATATGCACTGTTTAACTACTTGTCTCCATATAATCTCTCTGCTTCTACTGGAAAACAGTTTGTCAAATGAGTAGTGCTATCCCCTGTCATATTTTACTTTATTTGTTACCAAGGCACATAAAATCCCCTCCGCAGTTTCAGTCAGCGATGGTATTCTCAATCACTTTCTCTCGCAAACTGCTGTGCACGTTGAACAGCTGCACTGTCCTGCCCCAGAGATGGCTGCATTTCAGCTGAAATTCACTAATCTGTAAAAAGAATAGTAGCAAAACCCCACTGATTTCACTATTCTGTACCTCTACAACTGAGTGAGTGAGGACTTTTAACTACCTTTGACTATTCAGTACTTTTCTCAAAGGCAGGTCCAGTGATGGTGTCCATTTGTGTAGAGAGGAAGGAAGGCCCAGTGGTTAGGGCACTAATTTAGGACTTGGGAGACCAGGGATCAAGTCCCTGCTCTACCACAGACTCCCAGTGTGACCTGGGTCAAGTCTCTTGGGGTACGTCTACACCGCAATAAAACACCTGTCTCAGGCTCACAGGGCTTGGGCTACAGGGCTATAAAATTGAGTGTGGCCATTCAGTCTTGGACTGGAGCCCAGGCTCTGGGAAGCTGTGGGAAAGAAAGAGGAAACCAAAGAGAGTGAAACACAGCAAAAAAAAGCAAGTGTGAGAGGGGAGTGGGGCAGAGTGAAAAAGAATCACAGCTAACAATCCTAAGTGTTGTGGGACTCGGGTTACTTCTGTGCTAAAAAATTAAAAATTCTGCACACAGTATTGCAAAATTCTGCAAATTTTGTTTGTCAAATAAATGTGGAGGCTCCAGCATGGCATTGGGGAGCACAAGTACTGGCTGCACAGAGGTGGGAAATCAGAAAGTCATTTTTCTGTAGCGAAGCAAAGAAATCTGCGGGGGACATAAATTCTGCACATGCACAGTGGTGCAGAATCCCCCAAGAGTATTGGGTTTCCTGGCTCAGTCAGTGACTCCAGGTGTGGCCACTGCTGCACCTCTGTTTCCCAGTCTGTGCAATGGGACAGTAACCTCGTTGACCTCGCAGCGGGCTGGGAGGGTTTGGCAGGCCTCGGAATAGGACCCAACAAGGTTCTGCATAGATGTTACGGAGCGTTGAGATGGTTTGGCATGAAGGTGTTCCGTATCCAAACCCATTTCCAAGCAAAAAGTTCACTCCTCCTCCAAGTGAGGTGGGGGTCAGAGGGCCAGATCGGGCATGGAGCTACACTGATTTACATCAGCTAAGGATCTGGCCTAAGGTCTAGTATCTAGACTGCAGGGCCCCATGCAGTGGTGAGCTGGAGCCAGTTCGCACCGGTTCGCAAGAACCGGTTGTTAAATTTAATAGCCGGTGTAGAACTGGTTATTAAAGGGGCTGGCGGGTGGGCAAACTCCAGTCCGCGGGCCACATCCGGCCCGCGGGACCATCCTGTCCGGGCTGCCTGAGCGCCCAGCTGGGGAGGCTCCCCCAGCCCCTCCCCCGTCTCCCACCCCCTCTTGCAGAGCCCCAGTGCACTGCGCCGCCAGCACCAGCGCTCTGGGCAGCTCTGCAGCTCCTGCTGCTTTGAGCAGCATGGTAAGGGGGCCAGGGCTGGGAGGAGGGGTTGGATAAGGGGCAGGGAGCAGTTGGAGGGGGCGGAGGTTCTGGGGGGGCGGTCAGGGGATGGGGAACAGGGGGGGTTGGGTAGGCGTGGGAGTTCTGGGGGTCTTTCGGGGTGGTGGTGGATGGGGTGGGGGCAGTCAGGGGACAGGGAGCGGGGCGAGTTGGGTAGGGGGTGCGGTCCTGGGGGGCAGTTAGGGTGGGGGGGTCTCGGGATGGGGGGGTCAGGGGACAAGGAGCGGGAGGGTTGATGGGTTGTGGGTTCTGAGGGGGGCAATTGGGGGCAGGAAGTGGGTTGGGGTCGGATGGGTGGGGGAGACAGGCACATGGGGCTTGTACTCACCGCGCGGTTCCCTACCGGGTCTTCGGTGGTGGGGCGGGGTGGGTGTCTTCACTCGCTCCAGGTAAAGGACCCGCTGCCAAAAACCCGGAGCAAGTGAAGACACCCCTCCCCCCCGCCGCCGAAGTGCAGCCGATAGGGAACCGGTTATTAGGATTTTGGGAGCTCATCACTGGCCCCATGTACCCTCACTGCTGACAGGTCCTTGCAGGAGTGAAACGGTTCAGCTGTTAGTGGTGCTAGGACCAAATGGGTCTGAGCCCATTACACAGCGCACGACTGAGGCCACGTTCCCCTGCACTCGATGGTGCATGTCTGTGTTGGTCCTGGCCAAAGCGTTATCCTGTTCACACTAGCAGTCGTTTCCTCATGAGATGGGCCCTGGGTTCCTGAAGGAATCTGGAACGTGCAGAATGAACCCATAGACACTGAACACAGCATTGAAGTTCTGGTCTCAGCCTGGATCCCGGGGCAGTTCATTTGCTCGGCCCCTAAGAAGTACCCAGGCGAGCTGGCTTTCCAAACAACTCATTAGTTTGCCATTGTGCATTCTGCCTATCTGGCGGATTGCTGCTAATCCACCACGTGCCCCACATTCACAGCCAGCTGCCTTGCACACTTTCCTTGTGGGCGGATTTGAAAACACTCCCTGATTCCTTTCTCCCCACACTCCCCCCTTGGGTCTCCCAGGAGAAAAGCAGCCATGGGGGAGGATTGTGCTGCTGGGAGGAGCCCAGGGCCTGCCCTGCCCTGCCTGGGCCCGGGGCGCTGGAATCTGGGCAGGACACGGGGGCGGGGGGATGGTGAGTGACCTCCACAGCCACAAAACAACCAAGCGATCGACGCGAACACACAACTCCGCGTGCGGCATCCCACCCTCGGCCTGGCTCCGCGCCACGGGGCCGCACTGGGCCCCGGGCCGAGCTTGTAAAGGGCGCTAGCGGCCTCCCACTTCCCTGGGGATTGGTCTGCCCCACGACAGATGTCTGCAGCGCTCCAGCAGCCGGGACGGAGCCGGGTTTTGCCGAGTGAAACCAGTCCCCCGGGAGCTTTGCAGCCCGCCGGGTTGGGGCAGCGAGCGGCGGCCGCAGCGCTTCCGGGGTGCGCAGGGACTGAGCCAGCCCCGGTAAGTGGGACCCAACCCCGCCTCTCTGCACAGGGGAGCTCGGATCTGCGGGCTGGAGGCGCCTCGCGATCCCCCGGGGACGTGCGCGCGCTGCTCCCCTCTAATTGCACTTGTTGCTGTTTGAACTTGTTCTGCCGGGAGGAAGAAAGGCGCAGGCAGCCAGGTCCCCCTACCTTTGAACCAAGTTGTTGCTTCCCCCCCCCCCCGATTTCAAACCAGCCGGGGCCCAGAGCCTGAAGGATGCGGGGTCCTTGTGAGATGTGGTTTTGCAATCTGCTGACCTGGCTCCAGGGTGGAGAGAGACCAGACAAAGAGCCTGGCCCGCTCCGGGCTGGTGGAGGTTAGCGCTCCATGGGTTTGGGTTCACACTGCTGAGAGCTGGCCAAAGGAAGGGTGAGATTTGCTGCTTGGAGGAAGAAAGCCAGGCAGAGACAGCGTGGGAGCTAAGACAGAAACCTATCACCGGAATGAGGTGACAGGCTGAGCTGAGACCCAGCTGCCCTGGCAATCCCTAGCTCTAGCAGACTTCTCCTCCCGAAGGAACAAGAGCAGGAGTTGGCCAGCCAGCCCCCTTAGTTCAGAGCAGGAAGGAAGGGAAAGGTTGGCTGCTGTGCTGGGTGCAGGAAGGCTTTGCGTCAGGTTAATGTTTCTGAGTGAATGTGTCCCTGGTCTCCTGTGTGCACTAGTGTGTTATCCATGTGTGCAGATCCCTGGGGATCCTTCGGGCCAGTCCTAGAATCATAGAATATCAGGATTGGAAGGGACCTCAGGAGGTCATCTAGTCCAACCCCCTGCTCAAAGCAGGACCAATCCCCAACTAAATCATCCCAGCCAGGGCTTTGTCAAGCTGGGCCTTAAAAACCTCCAAGGAAGGAGACTCCACTACCTCCCTAGGGAACGCATTCCAGTGCTTCACCACCCTCCTAGTGAAATAGTGTTTTCTAATATCCAACCTGGACCTCCCCCACTTGAGACTTGAGACTATTGCTCCTTGTTCTGTAATCTGCCACCACTGAGAACAGCCGAGCTCCATCCTCTTTGGAACCCCCCTTGAGGTAGTTGAAGGCTGCTATCAAATCCCTCCTCATTCTTCTCTTCTGGAGACTAAACAATCCCAGTTCCCTCAGCCTCTCCTCGTAAGTCATGTGCTCCAGGCCCCTAATCATTTTTGTTGCCCTCCGCTGGACTCTTTCCAATTTTTCCACATCCTTCTTGTAGTGTGGGGCCCAAAACTGGACACAGTACTCCAGATGAGGCCTCACCAATGTCAAATAAAGGGGAATGATCATGTTCCTTGATCTGCTGGCAATGCCCCTACTTCTACAGCCCAAAATGCTGTTAGCCTTCTTGGCAACAAGAGAACACTGTTGACTCAAATCCAGCTTCTCGTCCACTGTGACCCCTAGGTCCTTTTCTGCAGAACTGCTACCTAGCCATTCGGTCCCTAGTGTGTAGCAGTGCATGGGATTCTTCCATCCTAAGTGCAGGACTCTGCACTTGTCCTTGTTGAACCTCATCAGGTTTTTTTTTGGCCCAATCCTCTAATTTGTCTAGGTCCCTCTGTATCTGATCCCTACCCTCCAGTGTATCTACCACGCCTCCTAGTTTAGTGTCATCTGCAAACTTGCTGAGGGTGCAGTCCACACCATCCTCCAGATCATTAATAAAGATATTAAACAAAACCGGCCCCAGGACTGACCCTTGGGGCAGTCCTCAGCTGGTGTAGATCAGCACAGCTCAGCTGCCTTGTGGAGCTATCCCAGCTTATACCAGCTGAAGAGCTGGCCCATCATTTCTATTGCAGCAACATCTACCAACCCCCGATAGGGATCAGGGCACCTAACTCGGCAGCCTACAAACAAGTAACACAAAGACAGTCCCTGCTTGTGCTTGCATGAAACCTGCAAAGCATTCTCACAATAGAGAGGTTTCAGAGTAGCAGCCGTGTTAGTCTGTATCCGCAAAAAGAAGAACAGGAGTACTTGTGGCACCTTAGAGACTAACAAATTTATTAGAGCATAAGCTTTCGTGGACTACAGCCCACTTCTTCAGATGCATATGTTCCATTCTATATGCATCCGAAGAAGTGGGCTGTAGTCCACGAAAGCTTATGCTCTAATAAATTTGTTAGTCTCTAAGGTGCCACAAGTACTCCTGTTCTTCTTTTCACAATAGAGATGGGCCAGGCTGTCACCAGTCCGACTTGGGTTTCACACTCCTCATTGGATCCAGGAGGCCACATTTGTGTAAATTTGGGGTAACACCATCAGCTTCAGTGGAGTTACTCTGGATTTATAGCAGTCTCACCGAGCCTGGAGTCTGGCCCAGGGTTCTTGAGCTCGGTGAAAAAGGCTCCAGACCAGGTTTGTATTTCAGTTCTGGGTTTGGAATCGGAACCTTGGGGGAGGGGCTGTGTGTGAAGAACAGGCCAAAGTCCTAGATCCAGCTCTTCAGAGCGATATCACAGAGGAGTCGATACACCCCAGCTGAGATCAGGGTCTCATTAGCCTGGGCGCTGCGCACAAAGGGAGAGGCACCCCCTGCCTGGCAGGGTTACAGCCTACACACCAAGTCAGATGGTGGAGGGAAGAACATATCAGTGTCCCAGTCTTCCAGATGGAGAACTGAGACACAGAGCGATGAAAGTCTGTGGCAGTGCTAGGAACTCAGCACCTATCTCTGGAGACCCCGTCCAGTGCCTTAACCACAAAGCCCCACCTCTCAGGGCTTCTCACTTGCTGCTATTTATTGTTTGAAGGGAGTTATCCCAGGCCCCAATCCTGCAGCTGGATCGTGTGCCTGGGAGGAGCCCATCAGCTGCAGCAGGACTCTGCATAGGCCTGCGGGGATGGAATTGCAGGATTGGCTCTGACCTCCGCAAAGCGTGGTGCAAGCAGCGTTTGGGACAGACACTGTATAAAATCACCTTCCACTTCACTGACTTTTTTTTTTAAAAGACGGAGCTGGTTAACTTTTCCCTTCACAGAACAGTTCAACAGTGATTTGGCCGAAGAGCTGAGATCAGGAATGTCCATTGTCTGCCCGGGGGCAACTTTTGACGGCAACGAGATAAATCCGTGCAGAGTCTGGTCTGTTTGCTTGTGATGGAAGTTCTAATAGACCCTTACCCAGCACCTCACAAATGAGGTGGTTCTTGAAATGCAGGCAGGTTTTAGGTCCAATTCCTACAGTCCTTTTGTAGGCTAGCCTCCCATTATTATTATTGGGTGTCAGAGCAGCTGAGATCAGGGTTCACTGTGCCAGATGCTACGCACACACAGCGTGCGAGATGGTCCATGCCCCAGAGAGCTCGCAATGGAAAAGAAGTGAGGTTGAGAAAGGTGAAATGGCTCTGTCCACAGTCTGCGTCATTGCTGGGAATACAGCCCAGTCTCCTGAGTCCCACGGGACCTGCTGCTGCCTCTCCTGGAGACATCTTGCCTCCTGTTGTGTTTCTCACCCCTTCCCCTGTGCTCCGTCAATGACAACAGACCTGACACCCTGATAATATTCTTCTCCTGTCTCAAGGCCTTTCACCCCATGTCCTGCTCCCGTGGCATACCCCTTATTCATGGCATACACACTGACATGTTAGCTAAACATAAATACTTTGGCTGGAAGGCTGCAATGTCACACAAGTTTGTATCCTAGAATGCTGAATGATAGCAACAGGACCAAAACACAGACAGAGACAAAGCAGGCTGCTCCCTAAGGCATCAGGCCCAACTCAGCCCACCTTCCTCTAGGCTGGCTGGCTGCAGGCAGACTGCTTGCTGCTAGGCCTGGATTGCACACTGCCCTACAGAGCCCCCCAGCCTGCAAGCAGGACCAGGAACCCCCCTGATATTTAAAGGGACAGTCTTCTATTTTAACACAGCTTTCAATACACCACCCTTCCCTCCTCCCGGTTTATCAAACAACCCAGTCAGAGTGCTCCTAAAAGCTCACTCCTCCCATGATGCCCAAAGGAAGTAAGCTCATGACTGTATAAAAGAGAAAAGCCCAGAAATCACACTCCCCACCCTGTGTTCTGTATCGTCCCGTAGCTTGGCCTTTGGCCCTAGTTGGGCCCAAGGTCTGTGCAGGGCTGTGCCGAGGCCCAGCAATCTGCCTGCGTGGATCTGCCTGCAGGACTGAGGCCTGTCATGACAAAGCACCTGCCCCACAGAGTTTATCTCTTGTATGTACCAGGCACATTACCAGCACTAAACCAGTGCCTCATCCAGCAGGGGGGTTGCCTGTGGGAAGACTGCGGGATGTGGTCCCCAAAACACAGTACATTTTGGATCAGCCTTCAGAAGGCCCCAGCTTCCCTTTAGGCACCGAAATAAGGGCCTGGGTTTTTGGGAGAGCTGAGCGTGTTGGGTACTGTCTCTGGAAATCTAACCCGAATGTTCCAGGGGGAGGTGCAGGGTGCTGGGCTCTGCTGCAAATCTGGCCCCTTGTGTTTTTGTGATGCCCCGAAGTAAATATCCCCCATTCATGGCTGGCTGCTGGAATCCAGGGCCAGCTCTCTAGGCTCCACTTGCCACCTTCTTTGGTGCTTTGAGCGGTGAGTTTCTAAGGGCATGTCTACACTACCCACGTTACAGCCCGGCCGCAGCAGCACTCTGACATGGGCAGCGTAGTCGCGCTTTATCGCTGGGGAGAGCTCTCCCGGCGATAAAATATAACCACCCCGAACGAGTGGCGGGAGCGCGGCTCCCGGAGATAAAGCGCTGTCTATATTGGCACTTTTCAGCGCTAAAAATGTTTGTCGCTCAGGGGTGTGTTTTTTCACACCCCTGAATGACTAAAGTTTTAGCGCTGAAAGTGGCAGTGTAGACACAACCTAAGCTCCCTGACAATCCCACTGTGCAGGCAATAGCGGTTCTTCAGGAGCCCACATGTGGAGCGGACTTTTGTCCAGGGAAACGTCCTACTGCCTGTCGGGGGGGAAGGATCCCCAACCCTGACGAGGTTTGCATCTTTGAAGCAAGGGAAATCAGTCTTTTTCCCAGCCCTGCTGGATGATGGATGGTCTGTGAGCAGGCAGGGAGACATTAACGTGGCACTTGTCCTGCAGTGTGGGTTATTTTTAAAGAGCTGATTATCAGAGCGGGATGAATCCACACAGTGTTCTGTGAATTCCCCTGCCGTCTGGCTAAGACAAAGGAGCCTAGGAGCAGGGCAGGCAGGAGAGGGGTCTTGGAAGGGAAGCTCCTGGGGATCACCACTGCGTTTATCACTGGCTTTCTGTTGTTCTTGGGCAGGGAATGTTTGCACAGCACAGTGCAGTTTGGTCTGCATGCTGCTTCCTTTGGCACATAGCAGCTGAGAGCTACGGAGCAAGGCAGGTTTAGAAGCGACAAGAGGCAGAGAATGTGACAAGGTTTCTGGGATCAACAGACTCTTTATTGCTCACTGTGCTAACATGCAAACCTGATAATCCAGCCTCTCCCACCCACCGACAGCCACTGGCCTTCACCCGCTCCTCAGCATAGTCTCTTCTGCAAAAGCCGTTGCAGTTTATTTGCTTTCCAGGGTGGGCTGGATTTTCCTGAATGACTTAGGAGTCAATGGGACTTGTGCTCCTAAATCACTTTGGCACTTTGAAGCTGCCACCCCCAGTGTACTGTCAGGAGGGAGAGCATGGGGGGAGGAATAGCTCAGTGGTTTGAGCATTGGCCTGCTAAACCCAGGGTTGTGAGTTCAATCCTTGAGGGGGCCATTTAGGGGTCTGGGGATTGGTTCTGCTTTGAGCAGAGGGTTGGACTAGATGACCTTCTGAGGTCCCTTCCAACCCTGATATTCTATGATTCATAGTGTGGTGTTATTCCCAGGGGACGAGGGCAGGAGCCCAGGGGTCTGTTTCTGGCTCTGTTGACCTTGGGCTTGTCACACCAGATTTTCAAAGGTAGACGCTGATTTGGGTGTCAAACTTGAAACACTTAGGGCCTGATTTCCCAAAGTGCTGGGCACCCCCAAATCCCAGCTGAAGCCAGGGGACCCTGGGGGTGCTCTGCATCCAGAGATCAGGCCAGAGGGTCTCACAAATTCAAGCAACCCAAACCAGTTTAATCCTTCTGGGCTGCAATTTTCCCCATTACAAATAAGGAAAAATGAGATCCTGACCTGCTTCCCAGGGGGTTGTGTGACTGAACCCCCATTGATGAGGTGCTTTGGGATCCCTGCGTGGAAGGCACTATATGAATGATCTAAGGACGGTCTATTAAAACAAATCCTATTTTGCACTTCTATAGCACGCTCCACCCACAGAGCTCAAAGCGCGTGTCAGTATCGTCACCCCACGGTACAGATACGGAAACGGAGGGACAGGGAGCTTGGATTAGGCTTGCCCATGGCCACGAAGCAAGTTAGTGTCAGAGCTGGGACCAGAGCCCTGGTCTGTCGTTAGTCAAAAGAAGTGAACAAACCATGTTTGTGATGCAGCCCACTTGATTTGTGTGTCAGGCGTTCGCAGTGGGTTGGGCCAGAAGGGACCGCGCTGATGATCTAGTCTGAGCCTCTGCACAGCACAGGCCAGAGAACCACCCCTGGGTTCCCACATGCAGCCCATACGCTGTGCTTGAGCTAGAGCAGCCCGGCTAGACAAACGTCCAGTGGAACGTGTGGTTTAGCACTGAGCTCTCCTGCTCCCCGTTGGCAATCCCAGCCTGGCCGGACAGCGCAGGATGCAGTCATTGGCTTCCCCGTTGTTGCTGTGAATTGGGGAGAGTCTCCCGTGAGAAGCAAGGCCGAGGCTGCACTGGACAGAGGTGCCAGCACAGCTCGATCAGCACCCCTGGACTGGCAAACCCTCCTGCTGGAGATGCAGTATCCACCGGCCAGAAAGCACTGTGACCAGTATAGCTTGTACCATTTCCCTGAGCGAAATACACCCCAACCCACATTGCTATGGCAGCAAAAATGTCTAGTGTAGCGCTGGCCTTGGATTACAGGTGTTGGCTTCTGAGACAAAGCCCAGATAAGCTTGACTGACATAGCAGGAATGCAGAGAGAAGGGGACGTCTGTAAGCCCATGGGATTGATCCAGTACGAGGGAGCATGTGAGCTCCCAGGTACAAAGCAGTGCTGAGCAATTGTCCAATTGGCTCATCACCTTGGAACGACCTTGGTTTTATTTAACCAGGAGCTGTCCAAAGTGTTTTGCCGACTCCCCTGGATGGGGAAGAGGGAATTGGGCCAGGCTGGAAACACGGAAGAATAAAACCTCAAATCAGCAGCATGAAGTTCCAGGAGATTCCCTGGCACCGGCCTAAGGGATCACTCACCCTGCACTGCAGTGCAGACTGTGGGGGTGGGTGAATGACAGTGCACCCAAAAGTGGGGAGCACTAACCGCCCCGTGGGGATGCTGCTGGCCCAAATGAAAAGGTAGCTAGTTTGCGCTACCATAGGCCTGTTTGAAAGAGGTCTTGTGCTCCTCGCTCACTTTAGGCACTTCGGAAATTTCCACCTGCAGTCTCTGTGAGTAACATTTCAGAAGTGCTCGGAGACACGCTGGTAATTGAGGCACTTCTGAAAATGTTCCCCACAGAGATGACAGGTGGGATTTTCAAATGCACCCAAATGAATTAGGAGCACAAGTTCCATTGACTTTGAGGTGCTTTAGCGGTACCTTCCTAGCCCAGACAGGGGTGCCACTGGGCCCATACCCGCACCGGGGAATCGGAAGTTGCACCTTTGCACCTTTCCCAAGGGTTCTCTGTAACATCAGCTGTAAGGAATGATAACAGGTCAGATCCTCAGCCCGTGTAAATCAGCATAGCTCCATTGGAGTCTATCGACCTAGCCTGATTTCCACCAACTGAGCATGTAGACCATAGTTTTGTTTTAAAGTGGCCCTGGAGGTGTACACCACCTCCATCTGGCGAGCACCTGGCACTGTGGTGTCTGGGCTGCCTTTGTGTGCACAATATAACACCCGCCTGCCAGTGAGAGCAGGGAGCTCGTCCTTTGCACTGCTCTACTGCCCATTTACACAGTCCCACAGCCCCATGGTCACTGCAGCCTGAGGCACTCAGGTACAGAATTCTTGACTCTGCTGGCGGAACATGAGCCTTCTGCTGGCTGCCTCGCCCCTTCCTGCTTTGGTTGTGGCCACAAACGGGCTTGCTCTCCATGGCCCTCCCAGTGGGGAGGGAGAAGATGTCAGAAAATGCCGGGAGGCCATGCACAGGGCTGGGTTCGGATTGGGTTGCTACCTGTGTCAATCAGGAGTGACTCTGCTGAAGTCACTGGAGTTACACCCAGGTAAACCCAGGGTCAGCGAGAGGGATACAGCCCCAGCCTGTTCAGATTAGCTGATGTTGTGGCTTTGGGAGAGCAGAGAAGCTTCTTAGGAGCTTGGGACAGGACCCATCTTCCTTCTGTTCCCCTTTTCGTTGTGTTCAGTCTCACGGTGACTTGTCCTGCCCCTACAAAGGGTATAGCCCCGCCCCATGTGGCAATCCACTCAATGGCACTGAGAAATGCCACGGGCTTTGAGGAGCAGCATCAGAACCTTTGCCCCAGTTCCAAACACCCTGAGACCATGGCTCTGGCTCTGCATTGATCTAGGAGCCTCTGTGGCCCTTGGCGCTGGAGTATCTGAGCATCTGCCAGCTATCAATGGGCTCCATCCAAGGCAGGCAAGTGTTATCCCCATTGTACAGCTGAGGAAACTGAGGCACAGCATGGGGAAGTGACTTGTTCAAGAGCTCATGGGATTCTGGGGCTGCCCCAGGAACTGAACCCACATCTCCTGAGCCTTAGCCACAAGGCCAGCCTTCCTCTCCATCTGAACTCAGTTCTGTCACCCAAGGCTACTTGGCCTCTTTGAAGAGCTCTCCCTGCGGCGCCGGCGTTCCCTGGTCAGTATTTATTTTCAATCTTCCCCGAGCATGGTTAATAATCCCCCTGTTGATGCAACATCCCGTCCCCTGTGTCCACTGTGTGAGTCAGTCCTGCACCAGACAAGGCTGGGCAAGTCAAGTCTTTGTCTTGGGCAACAAGGAAAGTTCTCAGGCCAGAACCCAGCTGTGTTCCTTCTGCTGCTGGCCAGGTGCCGGGTGCCCTGGTCCATGGCTGAGTTCTTACCAGAGTGGATGGGTGGGCTGGTGGGAGGGAAGAAGGCTGGCAGGGATAGCACTAGGGGACAGAAATGTTGGCCAGGATTTTCAGATGCAGGCACTCTTTTTTGGCAGCCCCACTTGAGATGCCAGGGCCCTTCCGAGGTGCTGTCTGTATGTGTAACTCCATTTGAAGTCAGTCACCTTATGCTTCTCCCCTCCCATTCCTGCTTATCCTGGCAGAGATGTCTAAAGAGTGCCTCAGAGATGGGCTATACATCCCAGTGTGCTAGACGGGGCGCGGAGACTGTGTTTCTGTCCATGTTTGCAGGAGCAGATGTGCTGCTGAGCGCAGTTCCTGGGATGTGTGTGGGATTGGGTATGGTAAAGAAAATCCCTTAACTGGGCATTTTCTTGTTTCGAAGGCCTGCTACACACACATGCTTTGTGCTGGTATTGCTGTCAGGTAGAAGTGTGATTATTTACCAGTACAATTATACCACTATGAGCTCAAATGTGGGTGCAGTTATACCAGTATACAGGTGCCTTAAGCCAGGAGAGTCTGTTCCCCCTCCTGGATGGGGATGAATTAGACCGGTAAGAACACCTTCATACCAGTATAGTTGTGTCCGCACTCAGGGCTTGGACCACTTTAACCCTAATGGCACTGTTACAGAGTACACCTCTACCCCGGTATAACGCGACCCAATATAATACGGTAAAGCAGCGCTCCGGGGGGGTGGGGCTGTGCGCTCTGGCGGATCAAAGCAAGTTCGATATAACGCGGTAAGATTTTTTGGCTCCCGAGGACAGCGTTATATCAGGGTAGAGGTGTACAAGTTCTGTGTGGAGACGAGGGCTAAGGGTTGTGGGGGAGTGGTGGCATTTACACACCAGGGCCTGGTTAGTGATGAGAACAGCTAATAATCACCCCCCAGCGCCGCGCATCAGCAGCCTGGTTTTCATCCGAGGATCTCAAAGCACATTTTAAAGGTTGGTTAATTCAGCCTCCCAGCAGACCAGTCTCACTAGCCCTCTTCTGCAGGTGAGGAAGCAAAGTCAGGGGAGGGGAAGTGACTTGCCAGCCAGCCAGTTGAGAGCAGAGGAACCCCTGGGCTCTGCTCTGACCACTAGACTGTACTCCCTGCAGATATATCCAGAGAAAAGTCAAAGTTCTGTGACCAAACAGCCCCTCGGCCAGGGGCTGGCTCCATTCTATGCAACCTCTCGCTCTGGCTATGCAGCTACTGCACATCCGTCACTGAGCTAGCCTAGATTCGGTCTTGTCTGAAGGAGACAGGTGTGGAGCGTTGTTCCAGCCCTGCCTTGGGGGGGTGGTCAGTGTCGGTGAATTTCCTTCCGTTTGCTTCTGTGATGGGGCTGCACAGAAAGAACCAGGCCCCATGGCCCAGCGCTGGCAGCTGGCTGGAGTTCCACTGACTTGGGGTGGGTCTAGCCGAGCGTGTGACTGTAAAAACAACTGCCGCCCAGTATGGGCGCTGTACGCAGCCGAGTGTTCGTGGCAGCGGCAGGATTCCGGCTGTTTGGTGGAGTCTCCACTCCCAGGCCTTTGGAATCTAGCAGCTCAGGAGCTCAGCTTGATTTCCAGTAAACAGAAATCCAGCCCTTTGTTCGCCTTTTATCTTGCTGCCAAATCTGCGTGCGGTGCCTGTAACCTGTGTGTCAGATGTGACATACCTGGACTGTTTGTGTCTGGGTTAGCCGGGGAGCCCCTTGGGGAGAGGAGTGTTTGTACAGGGCTGAATGCACTGGTGCTGAGTGAGTAATTATTAGACTGTTGTGAGGGGTTTTCTTAGCAAATGCTGAGGTGTTATGTTATCATTCTAAGTCCTTGCCAGCAATAACAAACTAGCCCTCCAGTAACGAGATAGTTTGCAGTTGGGAGGTGGGTGTGATATGCTGATTTGGATAGTCCAGTGCCCGTGAGAGGTCCCACAATAACAAACAACAACTGGGGTCAGGTTTTCAGTAGGCTAGGTGCTGAGTTCTTGGGGATCTGGCCCTGAGCCCTTTGGGGGGTCTACTTCCATGTCTGTCCTCCTTCACCCTTCCCTGAGGTTTGTTCCCAGCCTAATCTGCCGTTTGTGACTTGGATTGTAATGTTCTTTAGGGCAGGAGCTGTGGGGGGAGTTTTGAAGATATGCCCAAGTGACTTAGGAGTGCATTTGCCATTGGAAGACATAAGAACATAAGAACGACCATACTGGGTCAGACCAAAGATCCATCCAGCCCAGTATCCTGTCTACCGACAGTGGCCAATACCAGGTGCCCCAGAAGGAGTGAACCTAACAGGTAATGATCAAGTGATCTCTCCCCTGCCATCCATCTCCACCTTCTGACAAACAGAGGCTAGGGACATCATTCCTTACCCATCCTGGCTAATAGCCATTAATGGACTTAACCTCCATGAATTTATCTAGTTCTCTTTTAAATCCTGTTATAGTCCTAGCCTTCACAACCTCCTCAGGCAAGGAGTTCCACAGGTTGACTGTGCGTTGTGTGAAGAAGAACTTCCTTTTATTTGTTTTAAACCTGCTGCCCATTAATTTCATTTGGTGGCCCCTAGTTCTTATATTATGGGAACAAGTAAATAACTTTTCTTTATTCACTTTCTCCACACCACTCATGATTTTATATACCTCTATCATATCCCGCCTTAGTCTCCTCTTTTCCAAGCTGAAAAGTCCTAGCCTCTTTAATCTCGCCACATATGGGACCCGTTCCAAACCCCTCATCATTTTAGTTGCCCTTTTCTGAACTTTTTCTAATGCCAGTATATCTTTTTTGAGATGAGGAGACCACATCTGTACGCAGTATTCAAGATGTGGGCGTACCATCGATTTATATAAGGGCAATAAGATATTCTCTGTCTTATTCGCTATCCCTTTTTTAATGATTCCTAACATCCTGTTTGCTTTTTTGACTGCCGCTGCACACTGCATGGACATCTTCAGAGAACTATCCACGATGACTCCAAGATCTCTTTCCTGATTAGTTGTAGCTAAATTAGCCCCCATCATATTGTATGTATAGTTGGGGTTATTTTTTCCAATGTGCATTACTTGACATTTAATCTCCTAAATCTCTTAGGCCATTTTGACATGCCCATCCTGTGTCTTGCCTTGCTGTGTGAGTGCCAGAAACACCTGGAGTGCTATATGCAAATGTTAAATAATGAGAACAATTAATGAAGTCCTGGCCAAGCTCCAACGTGGGTAATTATATCCCACCTATTGAAACACGGCTCTTTCAGTTGGCTACAGTATCTTCCCCTCCTGCCTGTGCAGCGTTGCTGTTCGCTGGGAAACTCAGTGTTGCAGCAGCATCAGAAGGGCCAGACAGATCCGGGCCCCGTCGTGCAGGGAGCTGGACATCCATGGGATGAGAATGAGCCCCTTCCTTGATGGCTCCCCGTGGAAATCCAGAGGACAGATGAAGGGCAGGAGACAGGCCCAGAGGGGAAACGACTTTCCCAGTGTCACCCAGCTGGGGTTAGAACTCAGCTCTTCTTCCAGTTCACAGGGACACACTCCCCCAGCCCCTGAGAGGGTGAAGTGTCACTTTAGGCACCTAAATCCCATAGTCAGGCCCCACTGGGATTCACAAAACCTCTGCTCAGCTGCACCAAGCCCTGTCAGTGCCAAAACTTGCTCCCTACATTTTTGCAGTGAAAGTTCCCCAGGTGCGTCTGTGCACGCGCCCTGCTGCCCCGCACCAGGCGTCCAGCCTCTAAACCTCAGAGTGATGCACCAGTAGGGGGAAGATCGGCCTTCCTCTGCCTGCAACTCCCCTGTGCGGCCCCATCCCATGGGCAGGCACAGAGTTCACCTATTGATTTACACCGGTGGGAGTGAGAGGGGAATCAGGCTCAGTGGGTTACTCCTGGTTCACACTGGGGGAGTGAGAGGAATTGGGCTCAGTGGGGGGTGAGGGAGGGAGTGAAAGGGGAATCAGACGTGTAGTTTACCCAGGCTGGTCCAGCCCAGAGCTCACTCAGATCCCGTATCCCTCTGTGACAGACACTGCTCCCTGGTGTGCCTCTGGCCAGTTAGGCCAGGCCTGTGTTTGGGAGACCCCGTGCAGGGATTCCCTCCTGCCTCACCCCTGCAGCTGTTGGATGGTGAGCTTGGATTACCCCACCTGAGCTGCACAATCACAGCGCTGTGTGCGGGCATGAGTCCCTGAGCCGCTCCTATTGCTGTGGGGCAATGGGAGGGGGGTACGTGCTACAGACGGAGCAGGAGGGATCCACACGCACTGCGGGGGTGCAGGCGATGTGCTGTGCGAAGGCCCAGGCCGGTGCCCTAGCTGAACCTCTGGCTGGGTTGGACAGGCTGGTGGGCCCTGGCTGTGCATCTTGTGCGGTGCAGGTTTCCCACTCCGCTCTTGGAAGAAGGCTTACTCCTCCCTGCCCCAGGAACACTTTGTGCCGCTTGCACGCTGCCTCTGCGCCTGGCCCCGCCGCTCCTGGCAGGGCTGGGAAGGTGTTACTCACCTGCCCCTCCTCTCTGACTCACTGGTTTCCCTGGCACGGCCAGAGCCAGCGGAGTGGAGCCAGAGCAAGGGGAGAGGCTGGCAGAGGGGACCAGTCGACTGAGTGTGGGGAGATTGGGAGAAACCTGCAAGTTGGATTTAAAATCAAAAGGCAATTCCATGCCGTTTCCTTCTGGGGTTCTGGGCCGGCACGGGGCGGAGTAGCCCCCCAGGTAAGGATGGCTCTGTTCCTTCCCGGGGGTCAGTAGGTGAGCTGGAGCGGGGGAATGAATGGAAGGGAAACCCGGGGGTCTGGGGTGGGGGTGGGGGGGAATTTGCCAGCCCTGCTGATGGTACCAGAGCACGTGGCTGTGGCCTGGGAGACATTTCCTTCCTGTGACCATTGCTGGGGCCCCCTGGGTTCCGCTGGGGCTGTGGGAGATGGGGGAAGGAAGAAGCAAAAAGCAGCCTCCTTGTTTACCACAAGCCCTTTGTATTCAAGGACCGTGGGGTTGGCCCTCCCCTCTCTGGAGGGTGCTAATTACAGCTCCTGGAAGGGAGAGGGCAGCTGCCATGGCAGGCCCTGGGAGGCCCCTCTTTGCTGGTACAATCCCCTGCCCCAGTCCTGAGCCCCCGCAAAACCTGGAGCCCCCTCCTGCACCCCAAACCTCACATCTCTGGCCCCACCCCACAGCCTGCACCCCCAGCCCAGAGCCCTGACCCTTTCCTGCACCCCAACCTCCTGCCCCAGCCCAGAGCCCCCTCCCACACCCCAACCCCCTCTGCCCCAGCTCCATTGGGTTGCGGGCATCAACAATTTTCTTCAACTGGGTCGCCAGAAAAAAAGTTTGAAAACCACTGGCCTAGTGTATGGAGCACTGCACGGGGACTCAGGAGACCTGTCTTCTTTCCCTGGCTCCACTGGCCTGCTGGGTGACCCAGGCAAGTCACTACCGCTGTGCCTCAGTTTCCCCACCTGTACAATGGGGATGATGATCCTGACTTGCTTTGTAAAGCACATTGAGATCTGCTGATGCAAAGCACTACATGAGAGCAGCTATTATTTATTCATTATAGTCTTGCCTTGAGTAGAGATAGGAATCACTGGAATCTGGGTCCAGGCTTCTCTTGGATTTGCCTGGGGGCGCCTCGCAGCCCAAGGATGTTTGAAGGATCAGCCTGTTGTGGTGCTGCCTTTGCTCTGTGCGGGTCTCTTTCCCGCTGTAGCTGGTGACCCGTCGTTGTGACATGTAGGCGCTGTGCACGCAGGAACTGCTCTGCATTGGTCCTGACATGAGACCTGGCCTCCTCTCCCCTCGCTACTGAGCCCAGTGCTGGCACATCCTTGCTGGCCCCTGCTCACCTGCCTCTGCCCTGCCCCGCTCCCCCGTGGACCTGCCGGGGGGTGGGTGGGGGGAAATGTACAATCAGTGACTTATCGCTGAGCCACCCTTTGCCTGGCTCTGCGTGAGTAATGAGGAAGGAGACGGCTGCTTCGCCTCCTGTGACTCGCTCCCAATTAACCCCTTCCCTGATGCCAGCAGGTTCGGGAAGGGGACTTAGGCTGTGCCTGGGCAGGAGTGGAGGTGTCATGCCCTGGCCCTGCTGCCTATCCGCAGGGATGAGGGATCTCACAAGCTGCTTGCAGCTTCCCTGGCAAACCAACCTGCATCCCTTCCAAAGAGAGCACAGGGCTGTGTGGATGCCAGGCATTCATGGCTGTGTGCCAACAACAGAGCCTCATGGGCTCTCGGTTTGGAGATATGCAGGTCCAGTTTTTCTGGGAGCTCAGCACCCAGCACGCTGAACGCTTCAGAGAATCAGGGCCACACTGTTCAGCTTGAGAGTCAGGCGGGCAAACACAGCCTGTAAGGGGCTGGCCCTTTGTGCGTGGGAAGAGCAGGGAGGCTGGCACTGGCTTGGAGAAGGCTGAAAGAATTGCAGACACTGGCTCAGGACGGTTGCCGAATCAATGTGAAAAGAGAGCGAGCCAGAGACTCAGACTGTGTCCTCAGGCTCATGGCAGGTCTTCCCTTAGCAGCAGGAGCTCCTCAGCCTAATCCCCAAAAGGGATCCTCGCGTGGGCAGCGAAAGGAGAGGTGGCAGTTGGCATTGGCAGGCAAGTGCCAGATGGAGTGACATGCAGGGCTGCAGCGCACTAATCACAGAGGCAAAGAGCCCAGGTTCCAAAGGGCCGGAATACGGATTTCTGATGAACTTTCCAGAGGACAAGGGGAGGGGCTAGGAAGAGGTGGATGAGAGGGAAACAGGGAAAATATTATGATTTGTTACGGCTGTGGTGGGAGCAAGGCAGGCTTTGGCCTGGACAGGACAGGGGCATGCAACCAGCAGGGTGATCCCGTGGGCTCTGCTCTGTTCTTGTTCATGAATTAATCGTGGCTGACACCTCAGGAAGCTTTCCCAGTTTCTTGTTTTTCCCATTAAGAAAGGGATAGATAATAAGACAGAAACTATCATACTGCCTCTATATAAATCCATGTGATGCCCACACCTGGAATACTGCGTGCAGATGTGGTCACCCCATCTCTGAAAAGATGTATTGGAATTGGAAAAGGTGCAAAGATGGGCAACACAAGTGGTTAGGGGTCTGGAACGGCTTCCGTATGAGGAGAGATTAAAAAGATTGGGACTGTTCTGCTTGGAAAAGAGATGACTAAGGGGGGATATGATAGAGGTCTATAAAATTATGACTTATGTGGAGAAAGTGACCAGGGAAGTGTTATTTACCCCTTCACATAACACTAGAACCAGGGGTCATCCGGGGAAATTAATAGGCAGCAGGTTTAAAACAAACAAAAGGAAGTATTTCTTCACACAACGCACAGTCAACCTGTGGAACTCCTTGCCAGGGGATGTTGTGAAGGCCAAGGCTATAACAGGATTAAAAAAGAGAACTAGATAAGTTTCTGGATAATAGGTCCATCAGTGGCCATTAGCCAAGATGGTCAGGGACACAACCCCATACTCTGGGTGTCCCTGCACCTGACTGCCAGATGCTGGATGTGGATGATAGGATGGTTCACTCCCTCTGAAGCACCTGGCACTAGCCACTGTCGGAAGACAGGAAACTGAGCTAGCTGGACCTTTGGTCTGACCCAGGCTGGCTGTTCGAATGTTCTTATGCTCAGTTCCCGCCCAGGGTGCTGTGCAGCTCACACGCCCCCCCACCCTGAACCTGGGACCTGGTCGTGAGGGAGCAGAAGCGGATTTGTGGGGCTGCTGAGGTTTGGATGCAAAACCAAGTAGAATCTGGATTGTTGTGCCTGAATTCCCAACTAGCCAGGCCGAACTCAGGGGATGAGGACATAGAATCATAGAATATCAGGGTTGGAAGGGACCTCAGGAGGTCATCTAGTCCCACCCCCTGCTCAAAGCAGGACCAACCCCAACTAAATCATCCCATCCAGGGCTTTGTCAAGCCTGACCTTAAAAACCTCTAAGGAAGGAGATTCCACCACCTCCCTAGGTAACCCATTCCAGTGCTTCACCACCCTCCTAGTGAAATAGTGTTTCCTAATATCCAACCTACACCTCCCCCACTGCAACTTGAGACCATTACTCCTTGTTCTGTCATGGGATGGGGGGGCGGCAGAAATGGGGGGGATGGGTCCCTCCCAGGAACCCATTAAAGTGAGGGCGCTAGGCCCCCCAAAGCGAAGCTGACATCTGCAGCTCCAGTGCCGGCCTCAGACTGGGCAGCTTTGTACCGTGCCCGTTTTCCAGCTGACAGATGTTAGAGTTAAACAAAACCTGGGCTTGGTGCCCAGAGAAACTGGCCATTCCCTTGGCTGAACCTGCCAGGGCCAGAGGGCGAATCCTTTGTCACAGGGAGCCAGGCGTGGCCCTTCCCCTGCTGCTGAGGCAGGAACCTGGGGGTGCAACTAAGTGAGCTCAGGGGGGCAGCCAGGAGCGGCAGCAAGAGGGAGAGGAGAAAGGAAGAGCTGGCCGGGACCAGGGGGAGGGGGTGAGGGAGGGGTGGGGGCGCCGGCTGGGAGCAGGGGGAGGAGTGGAATTGGGGAGCCAGCCAGGGGCGGGGGTGGGTAAGACATCCCAGCGGAGATGGGGGGGATAGAGCGGGGTCATTGTCCAGCAGTGAGTGGATGCGGAAGACAGGACAGAGACAGACGGGGATTTGAGCTAAACTCTCAGGTTACGTCTACACTGTGATGAACCTGTGGCTGCCCCAGCTATGCTGCCTTGGGGCTGTAGAATTGAAGTGTAGATGTTTGGGCTCAGGGTCCCTCCCCACTCCCGGGGCCCCAGGGCCTGGTCTCAAGACCAAGACCAAGCCCTGCGAGCCTGCATCAGCAGAGCCGGGCCGGCTGTGGGTGTTCACTGCAGTGTAGACGTACTTCAGTTGTTGCTCAGCAGCACCCCACGCTCAGCGGTAGCTCTGCCAGTACCAGAGGAGGGCGCCAGAGCAGAGCTGCAGGGACCCTGCAAGCCCGGAGCCAGCGCTGTGCTCCCAAGCATGCTCCTCGGCCCAGTCGCAGGGTGCCCGGGGAGGGCACAGGGCCTGAATTTTCCTATTGTGTGACTAGGGAGCGAGTGGCTCGCAGCATACAGCTGTTCTGCCAGGTCACTCTGGGGAGTCGGTGCCAGCGGCTGCAGAGCCTCACCTGTTTCCTCACCACCGTGTGGCCGCTGCTGAGCCTGTGCCAGGGGTTGTGCCTGGACCCGAGTTCCTGGCATAGCCCCAGAGGCAGAGCATAGCACGTGAGGGTGCAGGGTGGTTCACAGGGGGCTCCTGGGGATTCGGCAAACAATTTGGGGCCCAACTTTCTAAGTGGCCACTGATTTGAGGGGCCTCCACTTTGGAAGTCTCAGTGGGTCTGATTTTTGGGGTGCGAGGCAGCTGGGGTGACCTGTGGGTGTTCAGCACCTTTGGCCTCAGGCCCTGGCTGGGGGCATTTAGGCTCCTGAAATTCAGAGGCTGAATCTGAGAACTTGTTGGCTAGAGCAGGATGGTACCAGGGGCATCTGCTGCCAGGGCTGGGTGCCTGTGCTGGCTGGGTGCGCGGCTCAGCCTGTAACTCCCCTTGGGAAACTTACTTGATTTCAAGCTGCCTGCGCTCCGTTCACAAGAACTGGCTAAATCAATCAGGGCAGGTCTGCAGGCGCCCGTGGAGCCAGCGCCAGTCTGGTGGCTTGTGGTTTACACTCACAGTGAGGCGAACGGTGAGCGTCTCGGCTCTCAGAAACCTGAAACTGCGAGTGAAACTCGGTGGCCGGGATTCCAGCGTTATCTGAAACTGCGGGGGGGCTGGGCCTCTGTGAACCGAAACGTGGTGCTCTGCGTACAGCGCTCGGCTGGCAGACGGGGCTGGGATCTGGCTGGTTGCTGCCCTTCCTCCTCTGGGACGGGACACCAGCCAATGGAGTGAATGCGTTACAGCCGCCTGCCCCATGGACCCGCTCTCTGGAGTGCTGCCACCCAGAGTGGCTGCGCTTTCGCTCCATCTACACAGGGACCTGGGGTGTAGTTAGATGTCTGCCAACCCCTAATGCTTACACCAGCTTGCTTTACTCACCCCAGCGCAGGCTGTGTTTTGCACTGGTGCGGAGTGTCTACCCCAGCAGCGTGCCCTGGGGATCCACAGCGACACAGGTATGCAGGGCGGAGGGATTCGCTCCCTTTCTGTGTGGGCTCCCTCTGCCCCTCCCCTGGGAGCCGCCAGTCCCAGGATAAGCTCCAGACAGGAACTCTGGGCGACTTTCAGGATGTTGTGTAACAGGCTGACTCAGCTGGTGGAGGTGGGGAGACGGGTACAAACCCGGCTCTGCCCCCAATAGGAGAGCTGCAGGGTGAGCAGCAGTGAGTGGGACAGGTGGCCCCCAGGGCTCCACTCTCGCAGGCTGGGGGCCATGCCCTGGCTCATGGAGCGGGATCGTTCCGTGTGACTGGGGCACCCCGTGCCTGTGCCCCCCTACAGCTCCAGAGGAACAGCGCACTCCGGCTGCCCGCGGGGCTTTCCTGTGCCAGGGACAGAGGGAAGGGGAGGCTGGAAAGGGGATGATCTGCCAGTCCCCAGGGATGCCATCTGAGATGCCCTCTGGGGGCCTCAGCAGCTCCTGGCCTCAGCTCCCCCCATACATCCTGGTGCAGCATCAGAGGCCTTGGGCCAAAGCTGCCTGTGCAGCTAACGTTTTAAGTGAGCCAGCAGGGTTTGAAAGAGAGCTGGGCCTGAGGCAATCCCTGAGCCTCGCCCCAGGCCAAACTGCCCCGTGGGCCAGCTCCCCTCACAGGGCAGCTCAGAGAGGGGAGCTTGGCGACAAGGCACGAGAAGGAACGTTCCAGCTGAACTAATGCCCCAGTGTGTCTGTGCGATGGCCTTACTCAACTCTGTGTGTGTGTCTGTGCGATGACCTTACACAACACTGTGTGTATGTCTGTGTGTGTGTGAAACACTTCTGAATCTTTGTCTTTTATTTAACCAGTTCCCACTCAGGCTCACCCTCTCCCAGGAGCCCCGGCGTGGGTCTCTGCGCCTCACAGTTCCTGCCCCTGGCGCCACCACTGCCCATGGAGAGTAAAGAGGACGGCAGCGACTCGGACAGCGGGATCATGCTGCACTCAGGTGGGTGAGTGGCAGGGGAAGTCCAGCTGCTGGGCTGCACGCCCTCCCTCTGCATCAGCCTGGTGCTGGAATGTGAGCCCAGGAAGGCGGGTGTATGGGAGAAAAGCCGTCCTGTGTCAGTGTCTCTTCTGGGGATTCCCCTCCTGGCTGCCGGGTCAAGGTTGTTTTCCCTGCATCGAGAGCTGTGTCTGCAGGGGGAGGCCATTTGCCAGGGACATGTGAGCCCTGAAGTGCCTGTATATCACACACATCCGTCCTGTAACTGTAACCATAGGCAGGGCTGGGCTAGCAGGGGCTGTGGGGTGGGAGTGAGGGGCACCGGCAGAGCTGGGGGGACCCAGGGCTGGGCTGCAGGGGCTGTGGGTCAGCAGTGAGGGGCACCAGCTGAGTGTTGGGGGCGGGGGGGACAGTTCAGGGCTGGGCTAGCAGGGGGCTGGGGGTCAGGAACTGTAGGCAGTGCGGGGAGAAGCCCCAGGTTGGAGGAGCAGGGGTGGCTGAAGATCTGGGCGTAAGTGAAATTATCAATGTATCTGTGAACTTCCTGTTTTCAGCATTTATTTGGCAAAAATAATCAGCTGATACTGTCACAAACCCCCTCAGATTTTCCAGTTGAAAATCCTGCTCCCTACATGCCCAGTCGTTCCCGAAGTCAGTCTAAAGGTGCCCCCCACACCTAGAGATGCTGGTCGGGGGGCGGGTGGGGGGGAGTGAGGATGTCCCCAGCTCCATGAAGGTCGAGACCTTACCTGGAATCCCCTGGGCTGTCAGTGAGCGGGGCTAAGATTTACAGCTGGATTCGCTCACAAGAACACTGCCTTCAGGATCAGGCCCCCAGTCCAGGGCCTTAGCTATGGCAGGGGCCGGTACCAGGTGTGTCAGAGGAAGCTTCTTAGCCCCAGGCAGCTCAGGAAAGTCTGCAGCATGGAACGGAAAAGGCCAGGAGTGCTGAGCTTTCTGCAAAATCCAGCCCCAAGTGTTGGACCTGAGCCGTAGGAAATTCCGGGCTGAAAGGAACGTCCTGGTGCGAAGGGGAGACATGGCTTTCTCCTGTCCCTCCATTTGCATTCTGCTCCCAGGACCCAGCTCAGCCCTGGCTGTCTGTTAAATCAGCAGTGTTTTCACTCAGGCTCCCTGCTGATCAGTGACCTGGAGCTGGCTGCAGCCTGCGAGGTGAAAGGAGCTAATCCCACTCTCCAGCTAGAAACATTCCAGGCTGGGCCGGGAGCCTGCAGGCCAGCCTGTGCTTTGAAGTGCCACTTACCCTGAGATGGGCCATGCCTGCTCTAGGATAGCCCTACAGGACAGTGTGTTTTAGGTACCAGCCCCACTCTGGCTCCGGGGATGGGCCAAAGGGCAGCTCTGTCTGCGTCATTAAACATCCACGCTCAGGGTCACCTGGTTCCTGGAGCCGCCCCTCCAGCAGTGCCCCCGCCCCAGTCTGCAGAGGATGAGGAGTGGCACTGGGCTGACAGGCTGGGGCAGGGAACCAATCTCAGATGCATTGCGGGAAATATCAGAACAGAAATTGGAATTTCTGTCCCATGGAAAATTCCGATATTTCTAAATTATTTTTATCCAAATTAGACAGAAAAATCAAAAGATTATGGTCACATGACTTCCATGCTGCACTGCCTTGGTTAACTACAGGGTGACTGCAGTGCATCATGAGAGATGTAGCCCAGCCAGGAGCCCAGTCCCTAGAGGACAGCGGGGGCACGAGTGCTGGTGGACAGATGAGTGTAAAACTGACTCGGAATGAAACCTGGATTTGACAAATCAGAGCCTCGCTGCTGGGCTGGCCCAGCCCAGACCCAAAGCTACCATTTGGATTTTCCCAATAGAAAATCAACACGTTTTGGCAAAATCAAAATTTTTCCTGCAGAAAATTTCAATTTGGCAGTTAGTGCATCTTGCATTGAAAAAACCCATTTAGATGGGAAATTCCAGACCCCGAGTAATTCCTCAGCCAGATCAGTGACACTGGGTGGGCTCGGCAGCCAGATCGGCCAACACCTACCAGCTGCTAACGTGAAGTGAGCAGAACCTGAGCACACTCGATCCCTCCGGACTGGGCCGAGATGGGGCGCTCTGTGGGGCAGGGCTGTCTCTGGGCTCTTTTTTGGCACAGGGACTAGCATCCTGGGATGCCCTTGAGCCAGCTGTAGAGAGTGGCATAACAACGTGCAGTGTATCCACTTGTTTAGTTAAATCTTCACAACGGCTCCAGCAGCAGGTTGGTTTGTGCTGCTATTCAGATGGGGAAACTGAGGCACAGAGAGGGGCAGTGACTTGTCCGAGGCCACGGGGGAGTCGGTGACCGGAGTAGAGCCATGGATTTCCTGGTGCCCAGTCCTGTGCATGGCACGGAGGCTGCCACTCTCATACTGGAAAGGGGCAGTGCCCCCAGCCAAGGTGACCGGTGTGAATGAAGGGGCCCCAGCCAGCAAGGGGAGAAACCAGCTCGGAGTGGGGTGGGGAAGGGGATGGGCTGCAGAGATGGCACAAGATATGGTGCCCAAGCTCCAGGCACCTTAGAATCCAAGGCCCCAAGTGGCCCCAGTCTGTGCTCAGGGCCGGCCCTGCGTCTCCCCGCTGGCTGCTGAATTGGGACTCCTGGTCTCGTTCCCCGCAGGCCCAGACAGCCCCGTGTCTCCACTGAAGGACCTGACCCAGGCGGTGCGCAAGCAGCAGCAGGAGCTGGCAGCGCGGCTGGAGGCCTGTCTGGCGGAGCTGAGGAAGCTGTGTCTGCGCGAGGCGGTAAGGAGCCCTGGGCCTGGCTGGGGACATGGGCGTGGTCGCTGGGGGGATCTCGTGAGCTGGGCCTGGCGACGGGTTGGCTGGATGGAGATTGTTCAGCCACCTCTCGTTCGGAGAGGAACCTGGTGGCTTTCCTGGAACTCGGGAATCCCTGCGTGTGGCGGAGGGGGCTCCCCAGCTAGCCCAAAGCCTCGGCTTCTATCTAGGGCTGCCAGTTTTGGTTGGATGTATTCCTGGAGGTTTCATCACAAGACGTTATCTTTAATTAAAGATTAATATTAATTCCTGGAGACTTCAGGCCAGTCCTGGAGGGCTGGCAACCCCTGGGCCTTGATCGCAGGCTGCCATGGCCAGGCCAGATGGCTCGGGCAAACCCTAGCCCTGGTATTGAGGGATTAGCTTGGGCCCATGGCTGCTCTGGTGTCTAGGCTATCCCAGAAGGACGGGGAATACATGGCAGTGCCAGTCAGCTAGTGCAAAGGTAACAATGTGCCAGGGCCACATGCGTGTTGGCTGTAGTGCCCACTCCTCCAGGGCCTGCTCCTCCAGGGCATCACTCCCCCAGTGCCACGTGTGTGTAGGGGGGGCACACTCCTACGCAGGACACACTCCCTAGTGCGCCCCAGTGCCTCACCCATCTCTGGTGGAAAAGACGTGCCGTGTGTGATCCCTTCTTCCCCGGTGATGCCCTGTGCCACCCTGGAGGCTGATGTCTGTCCCTGCCCCTCCCCCAGGAGCTCACGGGCATGCTGCCGCAGGAGTACCCCCTGAAGCAGGGGGACAGGCCCCCCAAAGTGCGGCGGAGGATCGGCACCGCATTCAAACTGGACGAGAAGACAATCATCTCGCGAGGAGTGGTAAGGAGCCTGCTGGAGCCTGGGGATCTCTTCCTGCTGTTAGGCAGGGCACAGATGGGTCACAGCCACCACTGCATGGTGGCTTGTGTGAAATGAGTTTGGAGGGTCTCAGGACAGTTTCACAGTCCCCAGCACCCCACAGGCCCTGTCTGGTGGGCTCTGCTTGGTCGGTCCACAGCACAGGAACCGCCCCTGGCCCCTTGCTGGCTTTCTCAGTGCGGAGGCCAAACAGCGAGGAGGCCCTTCTGGGTCAGGGGGAGGCAGTGGTGAGGTGACGGATGCCCATGCCGGACTCGCCCGGTAGATCAACAGAGTCTCCAGGCTGCCCCATCCCATCGGTACTGAAAATGACCCGGATGCCTGTCCCAGCCGGCTCTGTCTGTCCCTGGCCGTCTCCAAGGGAGGACAGTCTAGCACTGAGATGTCCCAGTTCTTGTGAGGAAGCCCAAAGATGCTGAGGCTTTGATGCTCAGGCCAGCAGGGAGTGGGAGGGGAAAGGGCATGGCTCCATCAAAGGGCGGAGTCCATTGATGCTTGATTTGTGCAAGAGTTTGTTAACAGTCCAAACTCTCCACCTCCTGGTACCTCTGCCTCGGCCTCCTCTGCCAGCCCACACCCCAAGATAATGACCCAGTGCCTAGGGCGGTGCTGCGGGGGTGGGGAGCTGCTCCCTCTCCAGGGAGGGAGAGGTGGGAGCACGTTTCCTCTCACTTGACTCCAATCTTGGGAACCAGCCTGTTCGGCATCTGCCTCAGAGCCTCAGGAGACACGACGGGAGCCAGGAGCCCAGCGTGCAGCCGTCCCTCCGCCGGGGGGCAGGTGGGGCTCTCTCCAGAGTCTGAATCATTCCTGGGACTCCCTGCTAGCTGGGGCTGAGCGTGCCGCATGTGCAGTGCTCCCAGCCCTGTGGGCCCATGGAGGGAGAGCGCAGGGCGGGGAACCAGCTCAGACTCCGTATGGCTGCCTTGGGGGGCACTAGCCAGGGGTGCACCCAGGATCTGGACTTCCCTGGGGCCAGGGTGGATTCTGATCTGTCCAGCGATGCCCCCAACCCCAGATGTGGTTCACAACGGAACAGACAAGGCTGGAGACAGCTCAGAGACCATCCCAAGGTGTTAAGGCAGAAGGGCCCCTTTGAGAGGAAGCCTGGCCCAGTGGTCAGGGCACCGACATAGGAGACCTGGGTTCAAATCCCTGCTCTGCACTGGACTCCCTTAGTCTCTCTGGCCTGGATCCTCATAGCTCCTTGAAGTGCCTGGGAAGCTGGGCCCTGAGCCCTTCTGCCGTAGTGTGCATGGGGGGATGTCAGTGCATGAGACTGGGAGCGCTCAGTTACTGCAGCAGTTGGGCCAGGTCGGTACCTCAGACACGTCTGCACAAACTCTCTATGATCAGCGCCTCACAAGGAGCCGGGGTCCCAGGCTGCCTCTGCTGGGTCCAGGTAGCCAGGCCTTGCTCTTCTCCCAAAGGCTGAGGTTTCCCCTGAGCGAAGGCCTAGCTGGACATGGTTCCTCCTAGCCCCAAGTGCCCTGTGGCGGAGGGCAGCTCCCCTGCTCCGTTCCATGGCTTGTGTTCTCTTCCCACCTAGGACCCGCTGAGCACGCTGGAGAGAGACCTGGCCCTGCAGCTGCAGATTGCCGCGGCCACGCATCGCCTCTACCGGGAAGAGAACATCAGCAAGCACATCAAGAAGCGGCGGAAGAACATGGTGCTGAAGGAGGAGAAGAAGCTGAAGGAGCTGGAGAATGCCCTCAATGAGTGTCGCTTGACAGCCAAGCAGGAGCCCAGGGCCAGCATCACAGCCCTCGGGGGTGAGCTGCGTGTGCAGGCCAGATCTCAGCCTATTGCTCCATCACAGCCTGCCTAGTGCGAGAGAGAGCGGGCACGATCCAGCGGGAGCCCCTGACACAGCCCCCACTGCTCTCCCAGAAATCAGCTGCCTCTGGCTTGCCTGGCTCCAAGCAGCAAAGGGCCCTGCTTGTAGCCTTGACGTGACTGGGGCTGGCACTGCATGGCTCAGCCCGCATGAGGGTTTGTCCTGCCCCGAGGGCTGGCATGTTAACTGTGCCGCAGGACGTGTCTGCCAGGGGGTAGGTGGTCACATCCATGACTCAGGGAATGCCAGCACTGCCCTGATCACCCAGAATGGTTGTCCTGTGGGTGATTGCTACAGCTTCACACTCTGGCAGGATCTCTTGTAGCCCCCAAGAGCGCCATTTGCTTGAGGAGGGTCTCACTGGTCCGTCGGGGCCGGTCTCCCAGCTCTGCAGTTGTTCAGGAATGGCTGTTGCTGAGGAAGGAGAGGACAGGGCCCCACAGCTCAGCTGCCCCTTGGAGGTACATGCATGGGGGGGCGAGCTCTCCCCGGCTTCCTTGTTCCTTGAGCAGGAGACGAAGCTATATTTATCTCAGCTCCCCAAAGAACAGCTGATGGTTCTGCAGCTTTCCCGGGGCTCCTGCAGCAGCCTGTTCCAGAGGTAGTCTCCTCTTCCAGCTAAAAGCACAGGGCTTTGATTTCCTTCAGCGGTGCCTGAGAGAGGGGAATCAGACCAGATGCAGTTACTCCTGCGTGACACCAGTGTGAGTGGGAGAAGAATCAGGCCCAAGTTGCCTGAGTGGTCATCCCTGGGGGCAGCACCCTGAACTGCCCGCCTCACTCTGGCTTCACTTTCCTTCCTTGGCTCCGTTTTTCACTCTCCTGCGTAACCTGTCTGTCCCCTCCCAGAGCTCCCACTGCACCCCCTGCCCTGGGCTGTGGTGGGCAGAGCAGGAAGGGTTTGTTCATCCAGAAATGCTGATTTGTGCCAAGTGAAGCCGTTCGTGGAGTCGATTTGGAGTCAGCGAATCTCCTGACTCAGAAAAACCGGGGGGGGGGAATGTTTCAAAATTGTTGAAATGGTTTGTTGTGCTATTTTCAAAATGACAAATTCCAGTTTTCCAATTCCAAAAGACTTTTGGTTTCAAAATTTAAGCTCATTAGACAAAACGAAGATTTGAAAAAGAGAAACAAGTGGAAACTGAAATGAAATGTTTCAAAATGACTAAAATTAAAACAAAATGTTTTGAGTCCCTCCAACCAAAACTTTTGCAATTTTTGGTTAACTAATATTTTCAAGAGTTTGACTTTTTGTCCCAATTCAAAATGGGAAAATTTCCAAACTCTTGAAAGGTTTGGGGATCCGTGTCTGGGGATGGGGGCTGAAACCTGCAGGAGCAGCTGCTAAGCCCATCTCAGCAGAGAGGAGGGGGAGGGGAAACGTGTAGGGACATGTGTCCTGCATGGTGCCAGTTAACCCTTCAGGCACCAGAGTGCTCCGTGCCTCCGCCAGCTCGATCCCGCCTGGGAATGTCCCACGTTCCTTTGATGGTACAAACCCCACCGGTTCCACCACAGAGGCAGCTGCATTGCAGTGGTAGGTAAGGGCTCCTGAGAGGTTGGAGCTCTTGGGACTACAGACAGGTTTATTGTTGCTATGTATAGTTAACCACCCCCTGGGGCGCAGGCAAAGCAGCAGGAGACCCAAGCCCCGCTCCTGTAGGCTGTGTTTGGGGTTTGTGCAGCGTCTATGTGCTGCTGAAATCCCAACAATCCCTGCTGACTTGGATCTGTGTTACGGTCCCTGGCCGAGCCCAGTGAGCATCTCTGCCCTTCCTCACCTCTCCCTCTTTCCCCATTGCTCCCTAGAGCTGAGTGCCTCGGATGACAGCTCCCTCTCGGATGCCATCCTGCTGGAGGAGGGTAAGGCATGAGCAGGGTTTGGATTTCCCCTTCCTGCGGGCAGGGCAGTGTCTGACGTTGGGAAAGGGGTATGAGCCTATCTGCTCTGTTCCCCTGGAGACAGAAGCATTTGATGTGTGGTGAGCCAGGCAGGGCTGCTGTGGGGGGATCTGAGCGCAGAGCCGGAGGGAAAGTGATGGGCAGACACCGCGATTCCTGCACCACTTTCACCCCCCTTGTTCGCTTTCAGAAGAAACCCAGGCTCCGAATCATCGTGCTGTCCAGCAGCTCACGGTGCCAGTCCAGCCCGGCACGCCGCACAGCTCCCCGGCCCTGCCCACCCGCTGTGCCCCTCCCCAGCAGTGTGAGGGGCTGCCACCCACGCAGAGCGAAGTCCCGGAGTTGGAGCGCTCGCCCATCCAGAACAGCCCCTGGAAGGAGACCAGCCTCGACAGGCCCTACGAGAAGCCCAGGAAGCACTCGGCTGAGTCCTGCAGCCTGCCAAGGTACAGAGCATGGGCGGCACCTCTCGCCCCATCTCCGCTCAGGGGAGCCCTGCTGATCAGGGGGCTGGGGGAATCACCTTGGAGAGATGCAGTGACCATAGGAAGCATAGAAACAAGTTGGCTTGTAAGGCAGGAGAACCTCAGGTGTTGGTGGGCTGTAGGTGGCCTCTTCCCTCTAAGCCGGCATAGACCCAACCTCGCAGTGGGGTGCTACCGCTGAGACTGGAAGCCAGAGCGCGGAGACCTGCAGCAACTGCAAATCCAGGGCCCCTGCCCGACGAGTGAACCCAGTGTCCTGGTCAGATGTCAGCCAGCCTGATGCTCTTCACGTCCTGGCCTAAGCGGTTGGGTTCTGCGCCATTGCTGGGGGCTCTGGACAGTCTAACGTGTGGCCTTGTGTCTCCCCCTCCCCTGGAGGTCACGCCCTCCCCAGCTTCCATTGCTCGATCCTCCCCAGGGCGCTGGGCGGGAGATCGTCTTTCCCATCCGCTTTTCCTCTCCCTTCTGCCCCGCTCTCCCTCCCCTCCCCTGAGAAACGTGATGCCCTGGGTGGGTTGTCGGCAGCAGGGGGCGAACCGGGATCCTGCGTCTAACAGCACTAGCGTCTCTTGGGGAAGTGACATGTCGATGCGTGCAGGCGGGTGCATGCCCGGGGCTCTGTGGGTCCCTGCAATGGGTCAGAGTCACTGTACGAGCAGGGCGCTGATGCAGAGGTTTGGGCGCATTCCCCGTCTCCCCAGGGCCCTGGGCCACTCTGCTCCCATGGAAGGAGCTGTGCAGATGTTGCAGTGCGGGGGAGGGATTCCAGCTCTCCTGCACTGGTCTCTGTTCACTGTGCTTCTCCTCAGCAGCCCAGCTGGGACACCCGTGCCAGCGCCTGCCTGCAGCCCAGCCGCTCAGAGGACAGCTGAGACGCCCCCATACCACTTTGTGCCCATCCAGACCTTGGCCTTGTGGAGGCAGGCTGGCTCAAGTGGGCTGCCGACCCCAGAGATGCAGGCGAGGAGAGGGCAATCCCAGTCCATGAGGTACTGCCCAGCAACGGGCTCTCTCGTTGTGTGGCCTAGCAGCTATGACACTGCACGGGGAGAACTGGCTTCTGTTCCTACCTCTGTCACTGCCCTGCTGAGTGACCTGAGGCAAGTCACTTCCCTGCCCCATGCCTCAGTTTCCCCTCCCACCCATTTTCTGTTTGGCCTGTGAGATCTTTGGGGCAGGGCTGTCTCTGTGCAGCACAGATGATAGTGGTTGAGGCCTCCAGGCAGTGCTGGTAGGAAATGATAAGGAGTGAGGGATAAATACAGAATGTGGGTGTGAGACGGGACCCCCAGAAGGGAGACAAATGAGAAGAGATGGGAGCAGCAAGGGAGGGACCCTGGGCCTAGCCCCAGAGTTTCTGCTCATGGGGAGTTTCTGATTTTGGTGCTACTGATTTGTCTTCCCCCGAGTGCAAACCAGGGATGTGAAACCCAATTAGCGCGTCCACCCTGAGCTGCCCTTGCTCTAGCAGAACCAACTCCTAGCTAGCTACCTTAGCACCGACCCTGACACTCATCACTGTGGTGCCTGCCACATAAAATCACTAGCAAGAGCCAAGTCTCTAGTGGACTCCATGGGGCCTCTGGCTCTGCTCCCTTCTCAAGGTCAAAATTCTGCTGGGGGGGTTGATTTGCTTAGATGTTATTAATGTCCTCGTTTAGTGTTGGTTAGTGGGGATATGGAGGTGGAAGTGGGGGTCAGCTAAGGTGGTGGGTGGAGCTAAGGGGTGGGCAGGGTTAGGAGGGTGGGTGGGGCTAAGGGATGGGCAGGATTAAGATGGTGGGCAGGGTTAAGAAGGTAGGCAGAGTTAAGGGGGCGGGTGGAGCTGAGAGGGTGGGCAGAGTTAAGGGCGTCTGGAAGGATTTCAGGTGTATTCTCCACTGAGGTCTGTGGGGAGTGCTGGTGTGTCTGTACATTCCCTGCTTGTACTTGTGCTTTGGATTTCTGAGAGCGCTTCTCTCAGCCTGAAGTTTGGGTCCGGGCCAGGAGATTCCTTTGCTCGCCCCTGGTGCTAGAATACTCCTAAATAGCTTCCTTCTGCCCCCAGGGTGGATGTGTCCCGGGACCGAGCGGAGCTCCGGGGGAGGAGCGTGCTGCCAAGACGACGTCCCACCTACTACACGGTCACCGTCCCCAACTACTGCTTCCCTCCATCCAAACCTGGCCTGGCCTCCCACTCCATCTACCACTCCAGTTCCGAGGACAGCAACTCTGACGTCTCCAGCATCACATACGCCCCGTCGCCCGGCAGCAGCAGCCCTGACATCTCCTTCCTGAGGCCGGTGCCTCCGCCGTCCACAGAGCAGCCCTCACCGGTGTTGAGGAGCCCGCGCTCCACGGCCGAGGCAGCGTACTATTACCAGACCCCCCAGAAGCGGCTGCTGCCTCCCAGTTACTTCCCGGCTGTGGAGTATGTGGCTGGGCGGGAGGTCTGCCGGGGCTACCCTTCCCTGCGGCCTGGCAGCCCAGCTCCATTCCCCTATGAGCAGGACATGGTGCAGCTGCGCTGCCACTGGCTGGGCCCGGCCCCCAGCCGGCTCATGCGCACCCCATCCCTCAAGGACTACGCCCCGGGCAGCGGCAGGGCCCTCGCCAAGTCAGCCGTGTCAGAGGAGCTGAAGTCGTGGCATGAGCGCACCAAGCTGCGGAACTTGCGGCCCCACTCGCTGGACAGGCAGGGGGCCTTCCGTGTGCGGAACGCGCCGGGCAGGGAGCTGTACGCCTCGCGCTCCGCCGGGCAGCAGGCTCAGGTAGGGCCTGCAAACGGCACGGGGTGGGGAGCGAGGAGGTGCTGCTGTCCCGGGAAAGTGCTAGGGGAAGGGAACCACTGCACAGCTCTCCGCATTCAACTCTCTATGGCCTGGGGCACTCGGAGAAGCTGGGGTGCCCCTTACCGAGCATCACCTCTCAGTGCCCAGTAAGTAAGGGAGAACTGGCAAAGGAATGTACCAGCCTTTCTCCTTCACAGGCCTAGGTTCAGTCGTGTCCTGGGTCATACACTGTCCTAGGATGGCTCATTCCCCACCTCACACAAACTCCATTGGCAGAGCAGGGTGTGAGGGGAGCCCAGGGCTGGGATTGCAGGGGCTGTGGGTTGGGAGTGAGGGGCACCAGCAGAGCTGTGTGTGCGTGGAGCCCAGGGCTGGGATTGCAGGGGCTGCGGGTTGGGAGTGAGGGGCACCAGCCAAGCTGTGTGTGAGGGGAGCACAGGGCTGGGATAGCAGGGGCTGCGGATCGGGAGTGAGGGCTTTGTTGGGAGGGCCTGTTCTGTGGGAGTTCCCAGCGATCCCCTCTCAGCGAGGGCAGCTCCTGCCAGCTTGGACACCCCAAAAATCCAGCATTTGGGTCCCCAGCAGCTCTCAGCTTGTGACAGCGTTTGGTCACTGCTGCTCCGGGCAGGCCTGTGCCAGGGGCCCAGCACCGTCCATCAGCAGCTCCCTCCCGCTGAGCTTCTGCAAAGGGATCAGCCAGGGTGTAAAACGCTCCTCACAGAACGGCCACGCTCAGCCCAGTGCGGGTAACACGTGGTATGTGGAATGGCAGCACTGTAGCCTGCGGGCCAGGCCCTCACTGTTGTAAATCAGCATCACTGATGCCAGTGGGACAATGCTGATTGACACCAGCTGGGGCGCTGGCCCTGCTGACGCCACTGGAGCTACCGCCTATTGACACCAGCTGCAGCCCTGCCCCCGCTCTCTGAGGTTAATGTAATAGTATTTGAATAGTCTTAGCGTGCCTATTCAGGTGGGGGAATGGAGTTTATTAATGTTTGAACCCGCCCCCTCCTGTGCCACACGACCCCCAGCAGCGAGCGGGACCAGCTCTTCCCTGGCACGTTTCTCCCAGGTCTGTGCGGGCTGGCCCCGGGGCTGGCGATGTGCTGGAAAGCCTCCGAGTTCAAATCTTGCCCAGTTGCTGCTTTCCCGTGGCCGGTTGAATGTGCTGCTGGTCGCATCCAGCTCCCAAGAGCCACTCGCAGCATGGCCCAAGTTACTCCTGCTGGCAGCTGCAGAGAGGCCTTGCAGAGGGGTTCCCCGGACAGAGCAGGGCAGACTGCCACTGGCAGTGCATTCTGGGAAGCCCAGGCCCTTGGCGAGCACAGGAAGGGGCTGGAGAGCCCAGGTAGCGAGCCCAGGTTTATCCCATTGGGCTGTGGTACTGGCAACACTTGTCCGACAGGCCTTCTCCTGAGCCACGTCTGTTCTCCTGCCCGGGCAGCTCTCTGCCTCTAGCAGAGGCAGCGGCCCACGCCAGGCAGACTGGGGCTTGTGCCTGGATTCCTCCCATTACCGCCCCTGCCAGGAACCAGAGAGGTGCTCTCTGCAGTGACATGCAGCCTGGCAGCCGTCCTCGCCCCTGGGAGCACCTCCTGGGGGAGCACGGCCCTGCACACCACACCCACCTGTGAGCACCCCAGGGTGGGCAGCATGAGGGGTCACGTCACCTGTGAGCCTAGCAAGAGGGCCAAGGAATCCCTGGGGTCACTCCACGCACACCCAGCCCCTCCCCATCCACATACCAAAGGCCAGGTCTGCAGCTGCAGTAAGATCATGTCAAAGCAGGGTGCTCTGTGCTGGGGGCAGGGGCCTGGGCACTCCCAGGAGACGGGGCTGAGTGCCTGGCTCTGCACAGGCTCCATGTGTGACTTTTTTCAGTCCCTTCCTCCCACGGGCTTGTGCTCCCTATGTGCGGTGGGGAATAGTGCCGACCCCCGGGGGTGTGAGCGGCCAGGACGGGCTGGTGTTGTCACGCTCTTGCTTTGCTGGCTGGGATGGCTGCTCTGACAGGCTCTTTCCTTCACCCCCATGCAGGTGTGTCAGATCCACGTCCTGAAGCGGTCTCCCGAGGGAGCTCCTGTGCAGGTCTACGTGCCAGAGAACGGGGAGGTCGTCACTCAGGTCTAGAGTCTGGGCCTGCTGCCAAGCCCTCGCCAAGAGAGCCCCGCGCCCAGCTGGTGAGAAGAGGCAGCAGTGAGCCTGGGCGCAGGGGCTTACTCAGGAAGCCAGCTGGTTGCCCTGGAGGGGACTAGCAAGGGGGCAGGACCCCGGGTGCACCAGTCCTGACCACGTTATTTGGACACTGCCATTTGGAAGGACTGGATTCGTTCTGGCGTTGTCACCTTCTCAGGCGTTTCTCTTTGGACTGTGGGGTGCCTCCTCCCCCAAGAACTCCCCTGTCTGTCTGCCTGTGGGTTTGTGTGGCCTGCAGCAGAGGAGGGGGGCCGGCTTGGAGCAGGACTGGTTCGGCTGCTGGATATGCGCCAAGGGACAGATGTCCTTGCTTCACAGGTGTCATGCAGCTGATAAGAAAAGCAGCAGCTGCTGGGGTGATGGTACTTTGCTAATAGAGAGACACCTGCAGGATCATCATTATGTGTCATGGTTCAGTCCAGTGCCAGGGAATTGTCCTCTTGTTGATTCAGCATAGAAGCTGCTGGTTTGCCGAGCACCCCACCACCTCCTGGAGAATGCAGCAAGGGCAGTCAAGATCAGAGTGTTTGGGCAATTGGGGAATGGGAGGATTTGATTGGCTGCTAGTCTTGCTGCAGACCCATAAACCACTGCACCTCTCCCACAGGTACGTGCCTTGCCCCTTTCGAGGCTCTAGATCCTTCTCTTCAGTTGTATTGAAGAGAGAAGTCAAAGGAGGCCATCTGCCCAGCTGTGCCAGCAGGAAGTGCAGTTTACAATTGAACTTACCTGGCTCCCGCCTTCTAAGACCTTGTGGCTTGAAGCCTGGGGGATATCACCCCACTGTACACACCAGGCATTGGTGAGAATAAGTGACTGGGCAAAGTACTACAAGGAGTCAGTGGTAGACGACGTGGGTTCAAACCCTGCCTCCAATTCTCACCACAGCAATCGATCCCCAAGCCCAGCTGGGAGAGGTGAACAGAGCATTGGCCAAGGAATCACGATACAGTAGAACCTCAGATTTACAAACACCTCAGGAATGGAGGTTGGTCGTAACTCTGAACAAAACCTTACGGCTGTTCTTTCAAAAGTTTACAACTGAACCTTGACTTAATACAGCTTTGAAACTTTATTGTGCAGAAGAAAAATGCTGCTTTTAACCATCTTAATTTAAATGAAACAAGCACAGAAACAGTTTTTGTACCTTGTCAGTTTTTTTAAACGTTCCCTTGATTTTTTTAGTAGTTTACATTTAACACAGGATTGTGCTGTTTTGGCCTTTTTCCCTTGTGTCTCTGCTGCTGCCTGATTCGTACTTCCGGTTCTGAACGAGGTGTGTGCTCAGCTCGTAACTCTGAAGTTGTACTGGAGTTGCCAAGTCCTTGAGTGACCCAACTATTTGCTGCCTTTGCTTGCGTGCGGTGCTGGGGATGAGAGGGCTGGTTTTCTTCTGCAGTCGAACACAGAACTGACATTTGCTTCCTTTGAGGCATCTGTGTCCAGGCACCTGGCTTTTCCCACACGTCATTTATCAGGGTGCGCCATATGCTTCCTGTACAAACATGCCCCAGAGACTTCCTCCTGCTTCAGCCACCTGGGGTGCCCTGAACATTGGCTGCCCAGGTACTTACAGGCCCTTCCCACTGCAGTATCTGGGTACTTTGCAGTGCCCCTGGCAGGTACCAGCACCATTGTACAGGGCGGGAATTGAAGCCAGAGAGACTAAGCACAAGATCCCTTTGCGGATCTAGGTGCCTAACTGCTAGTTTAGGCATCCAAGTCCAAAAATTAGATCCTCAAATCCCCCCACACCCCCAGGAGCTGCCTAAATCTCTGCTGGTGGCCATATGCCAGGCCACCTAAGTCCTGAGTGGCTGAGCTGCTCGGTGCCTAAGCCCCATGCCTCTGCCTGGCTCCGAGACGGCTAATGGATTGGGTCTGGCTCAAAACAGCTCAGGCAGTGGGCTCTGGGTGCCCCAGTGCGTAGAGCCTCCCCCCAGCTGTGGGAGAGCCAGCTTCAGCGCCCCGCTCTGCCTGGTGTGGAGCAGGAGTGGCCCCTGGCTATAGAGTCACACTCACTCGAACGACTGGGAGCGAAGGGTCACAGAGCACCCCTGGGGCACTCACCATAGGGGGCTCCCCAGGCACCAATGCCCAGGGAGCCTGGGCACTTAACCCAGGGCTGGGGATTCTGCCTGGCACTTCACTGGACATTGCTGAGTGTGAATCCCCTTTGTGGGTCTAGCCCAGTGATTTGCACAGGGAGCCTGTGGCCAGCCAGGACCTGCCCCCCATGTCTCCCGAGTGCTTTACCCTCCAGATCATCCATGAACCCCCTTGTCCTACTGTCTCCCTGGTCCCTGCAGCAGCCCCCTATTGCTCACTACCCTGTGGCTTTTATAACTGCCCAGGCGTCTTTCTGTGTTAGGCTGAGAAATTAACCCATTAATTACGGTAGCTGACTGAATTTAGATACAGCATCTGTGGCACCATTTCTTTATATTAACTTATTTGCAATAAGGTACAGTATTGGGTCCCCACCCTGTGGGTTTGTATCGAACAGCGAGGGCTCAGGTTGTCTGGATTTATTCCAAGCTCTCTTCTTTAATAAATGCTGTTGCTACTTGGGGTCCCTTTGGTATCTGAGACTTCATTTTTGAGGCATTGGGCCCCCCTCAGGCTGCTGGCACTGGCTTGTTACCGCTGCAGAGTGCTTTGTGGGGTGGGCTGACAGGATGAGCCAGCAGAGAGACCCCACTTTGACGGTCAGCCAGGTGCCTGCTCCAGAGCTCAGTGTTTGTCAGGAGACTGCAGCGTCACTGGGCAGTGAATGGAGCAGCTCAGCTTAGTCCTAGGACATGAACCCAGCCTTTCAAAGGCCCCTCCCAGCAGTGCTGGGGCCTCCATGAGAGACTCGACTATTGCTCTTGCTATACATGCAAGGTGCCCAGGCGCTATGGTGATGGGCAGCAGGAGAAAAGATTAAAATAGCTCAGTCCCAGTGCCAGCCCAGCTCCTGTGCTGGGGGAGGTTAACCCTTAGTTCCCCAGGGACCAGCCAGAGCAATGGGTTCTCAACCTTTTCCACCTCAGGATCCCCCGTGACAGTACCAGAATATCGTGGGGCCTGGCGCGTCCAGTGTTGCTGAATGATGAGATTTTGATGGGGGGCCAGAAGCTCAAGGCTGTCAGCAAATTTGAGCCCTCTGACTGGCTGCCTGCCCTAACTGCCCGCCTCGTGGGGCAGAGCAGCCAATCAGAGCTCTCCCTCCCCAGCCCCTCAGCAACCCAAAGCCGTTCTCATGGGAGGGGATGGAGGAGGAGGGACCACAGAGCCTGGCAGCCCAGAGGGCTCCACTCCCTCCCCCTCCTGTGAGCAATGGGGATGGGACAGCGCCTCTCTACCCCCTCTCCAGCATTAGCTGGAGGGAAGGGGGCTGAAGAGGCCCAGGAGGAGCGGAGGTGAGGCTGGAGTGATGGGGACTAGGTGGGAGTTGGGCAGATCGGGGCTGGGACTGAATTAAGTGGGGGCTGGGGGAACAGGGTTGATTGGGAGGTTGGGGAGCAGAATTAGTTGATAGGCAAGGGCAGGTGGCTGTGGGAAGGAGCCCTGCATACATGTGGGAGTGCTGGCAGCACTGAGGGCCACCCACGTGTGTGGAGAGACGGGTTAAATCAAAAGACAGACAAAAAGCACAATAAGATCTTTAAAAACCCTCATGATCGTTGGGGCCTGCCCCAGGATTTGAGATCCTTGCGGTTGGCAATACTGAGCCATAAGGCAAGACAAGGTGGTTGTGACTCCCAGAAACCAGTTTGTGAACCTCAGGGGTCCCAACCTCCAAGATGTGAGTCTAGGAGGTAGGACCCCAGCCACAAATATATAAAATCTCAAAGAGGGAAGTGATCTGTTTTTCACACTGTGCTAAGAGAGGTAGGGGGGCTGGGCAGGCATCGGTGTTCTGGGGAGGACGGGAGTTGTGCATTACCGGTGTCTACACGCTTCGAGGAAGGGCCACGCTGAGCATTGTGGGAGGGTTTGGCAGTGGCAGATGTTTGCGATTGGCCCCCAACCGTCCCAGTGTTCACTCAGGCCCATGCAGACTCTGGGTCACTATGACTGACGCCTGCAAACACGGCCCCTCATTGGGGTGTCTCCGTTTCCAGGAGCCCCTCTGGAGACACCTGATCCTGAGAGGTGCAGAGCTCCCAGTGCTCTGGCTGGAGCCAATGGGAGGCCCAGGTACTCAGCATCTCTGGGATTCATTGGCCGAGAGCCCGTCACAGCCAGAGTGAAACCTCTGTGAGGACTGGGTGTGTATCCAGTCAGTGCTGTTTGATAACATGCAGCCATGGCAAACAGCAACTCCCTGCCTGAGTGAGTAACTCCCTCTTTGAGAGACAAAACGGGTGTAGCCTGTCTCGGGACTCCCTACCTGACTCAGCAGGAGTTGAATAACATGCCCAGCACTGTCATTATTCCATGATCTGTAGTGTCGCCATCAAATACTGTCACATCCTAACCCCTGCACTCTGGCTATGGCTTCACTACAAAATCGGAGGTGTTTGTATACAATGAGAGCCCTCTGGATGTAAAACCTTAGTGGAGACAAGGCCAGGTGGTTTCTACCTCGGTGTAGCTAGTTGAGTTCAGCCTCACGTGGGGTGTGGGTGTCGCAGTTGCAGGGCTGGCTGCCCCTCTGTCCGTTTCCTGGCCTCTGAGTGCATCCCTCAGGTGGCAGGTCTTGGGCCTTGACGTCTCCTGGGCTGGAATCACAAGCTTCTCCGACTCAGACCAGGCCATGGACTGCAGTACCCTGGGCATTGCTGGTGCTTACCCAGCAGGTCTGACCGGCTTGGTGCCTATGGATCGTCCTTCGGGAGCCAGGGCCCATGGGAGAACAGTGTGACCAGGCAGCGCTCACACCACAGTGCAATAGTGATAAAGCACTTAGAGAAAAAAGGCTTTTAAAAACCACAAACAGTGACAACAGACGCCAACCTTATCTAACGACGTGCCACCCCATGGGAACCCAAGCAGGACTCTGTCAGAGTGTCGCAGCGTCTGGTCTAGGTCCCGGCCCGCAAGCAGGCTCTTGGGAGTGACCCCTTCAGTGGGCCAGGACCCACACAGTTCCGCCAGGGCATGCCCGTGGCCACCACAACGCCAGGACTGGACCTTTGGCACCAGCAAGCCTTGTATCTCTCTGTGGCTCCCTGCAGCGAACCCAGCCAAGGCAGACGTGTCCTGTCTCCAGTGCTCCCGGGAGTATTTTCCATGACACAGGAGCCAGACAAGGTAACTACTGATCAGTCACCTGGCTGCAGAGTCTGAATGGCCAGAGGTTCGCAGAGGGGCAGGAGTGAACCATAGCCCACCCTGGCCAAGCCGGTGCCAGCCAGCCAAGTCGTGATGGACTCCGCCTCCAGCTCTCACTTCCGTCCCCTCTGTCTCCCCCGGTCACAGCCCCTGGCTCATCTTTGTTCAATCCATCTAATTTTCAGTTTAAAATGACGCTTGAGAGTCCCGCTGGCCCTTTCTACAGCTGCTCAGTGTCGGTGAAACCCACATTAACTCAGGACGAGTCTTTGTGTCCCTCTCGTGGCAGCACCTTGTACAGCAGATTATAAATCAGCTATAGCCTCTAAGCCAGAGTTCTCAACTTTTTCCTCCCCCTAACATGCTATAAAAACTCCACGGCCTGCCGGTGCCACAACTGTTTTTCTGCATATAAAAGCCAGGACTAGCATTAGGGTGTAGCAAGCAGGGCAGCTGCCCAGGGCCCCACACCACAGGGGTCCCCACAAAGCTAAGTTGTTCAGGCTTCAGCCCCAGGAGGCAGGGCTGGGAGCCCTGGGCTTCAGCCCCATACAGTGGGGCTTCAGCTTTCTGCCCTGGGTCCCAGCAAGTCTAACACTGGCCCTGCTTGGCGGCCCCCCGGAAACCTGCTCACAGCCCCGCCCCGGGGGCCCCGGACCCCTGGTGCAGAAGACCAGGCAAAGAGACAGCGCGTGTTGGCCAGCACATGGACAGAAGACGTAAAGGAAGGACAAACTCAGCACCTGGATTCACCTTCCCGGTTCCAGGCTGCTGCTCAGGAGGACGTGCGCCTCCCTGCCCTGGGAGATCAGCTGCTCCCACGATAGGGAAATTCTCCCCCTGCACCCAGAACAAGTAGGAACCTGTTATTAGAAACCAAACCCAGCTAAAGGGAAGCACCAGGCTGTGCTCATCCTTACCAGCTATTTCTCTTAGTGGCCAGTCGGGGTAATGCACAGAGTGTATCCGACCTGGAGCAGCAGTGACACCGAGTGGCCTTTTGGGGTGATGCACAGACTCTTTCCCCCAGAGCAGCAGTGACACCCGGTGGCCAGTCGGGGTAATGCACAGACTCTTTCCCCCGGAGCAGCAGTGACACCCGGTGGCCAGTCGGGGTAATGCACAAAGAGTGTTTCCCAGAGAGGAGTAGTGACAAGCTGTGGCCAGCAGGGGCAGCACCAGCCTCTTCCCTGTGGGGGGCTGAAGTAGACAGAAAATGCTGGCACCTGCTCCCCCCACCCGCCATGAGTCCTGGCTGCTCTCTGTGGCCCCACCCCCTGCAGCTCCTCAGTAAATATCAGCCCTGCCTCCTCCCCTCTGGGGCCCCGCCCCCTGCCCAGGTCAGAGGCCAGAGCCAGGAGGGGCAGCTGCTGTGCTCGCTGCTGCCATGGTGTGGGCAGCTGCAGTGCTGCCCCGTCTTGTCCTCCTGCTGCTTGGGGCTGTGACTGCTCCTCAGCTCCCTGCCGCCCTTCGACTGCTCGCAGCCCGTAGAGCTGCCTGGGTGCGGGGGCCGGACCCGGTGCCAGCAGAGTCCCCGGGGAACAGCGACCATGGCGGGCAGGACCCAGGAGCCTGGGCTGCAGCAGGTCAGTCCAGGGAGCTGTACAGAGCCCGGGATCCTGCACCGGCCCTTGGTGATGCACCCTGGTTTGAGACACAGGCCAGGCCCTACTCTTTGGCACCCCCTGATGACCTCTGAAGCAGGCCACAGTCAGTAGAATCTCACCCAGGCAGGGCCGGCTCTAGGCACCAGCAAACCAAGCACGTGCTTTGGGCGGCACATGTTCAAGGGCGGCATTCCGGACACCCTTTTTTTTTTTTTTGCTTCCAGAGAAAAGCCTAGAGCTGGCCCTGGCAGCAGCAGCATGTCATGTGTGTGTGGCACCCTGGGGCTGCTGCGGTTCGCGCCGCGGGGGAGCAGCGCTGCACCTTGTGGCTGGGCCAGGCAGGCTCCGAGTGGGAGACACTCGGGCTGGGGGCCGCCCCATGGGGTACATGGAGCCGCCTGCAGGTACCGCAGGGCGGCCGCCCCCCAGCACCGCAGCCGGGGCTAGGCGAAGCGGCCCGAGTCGCCCACGGACTGTGGCAGGGTGGCCAGAAGCAGCAGCAGCAGGGCCATAGAGGGTGGGGCGCTGCCGTGCGGGGCCCGCATCCCACTCTCCGGGGCTCCACTCCCTCTGGGGCTACCCTGCCCTGGCTCCTCAGCCCCCTGCCGGGGCGGTCCCCCGGCTCTGTCCTCCCGGGTCCCGGCTGGTCCTGGAGGCGGGAGCCCCGGCTGGAGGGACCCTGGGCCAGGGCCGCCCAGAGGATTCAGGGGGCCTGGGGCAAAGCGGGGGAGCGGACATACTCACCGGGCAGTGCTCCGAGTCTGCGGCGGCAGGTCCTTCAGTCACTCCACGTCTCCAGCAGCACTGAGGGGCCCACCACCGAAGTGCCTCCGAAGACCCAGACCGCCGCCAGGTAAGTAAAAAGGCGCCTCTAACCAGGGAAGGGATTCTTGGCCAGGGCTTGCGGGGCCCCTGTGGGGCTCGGGGCCTGGGGCTGAGGCGCGGGAGCCCCGCTGCTTATCCCGACCCTGCCAGCGCTGGACTGGCTGGAGGTGAGGGGGGAGCAGGTGGAGTCAGCACTGGTGGGGGGGAGCCCAGGGCTGGGGCAGCAGGGGGTGCGGATGGGGGGGGGAAGAGAGAGCCCAGCGCTGGGGTGGCAGGGGGTGCAGGTAGGGGGGAAAAAGAGAGCCCAGCACTGGGGCAGCGGGGGAGGGGGTAGAGGGGGGTGAGAGCCCAGGGCTGGGGTGGGGGGCAGCCAAAATTTTTTTTGCTTGGGGCGGCAAAAAACCTAGAGCCGGCCCTGCACCCAGGGATGTAGAAGGGAGAGAGATGAGGACTGAACATCTCTGGTTATAGGCAAGTGGCTCTCCAGGAAGTTACCATACCTCAGGATGACTCCATAGCAGCTGACATCTCCTTGAGAGGGCACAACGGGCTCCCCCAAGCTTGCTGAGCTCCAGTTAGATGCAGAGGCCTTTCCTCAGGGACCCCCCCAGGCTAACATAACAAATTCTCTCCACAGCCAAGAGTCTTGGCAGCCATCTTTCAATACTTACCTTAAGCAAATTTCTGCAGATCACTGTCTGGTTTCCATCCCCAGGGATGGGCTCAGGTGGCCGCGCCTTCTTTTGGTCTCCGCCACAGGCTGGCCATTCTCTCAGCTACACAATGTCATTAGGAACTGAGAAGAGAAAGTGAGAACACTTGTAAGATAGGTCAGAACTGATGCATGGAAGACCGACAGACAGACAGACATGTGTAACCTGGCTGCTGCTCATTGGATCTCCCTTCTCCATTCCCCTCCAGCCTACTAGGGCCTCAAATGCTCAGCACTTGTAGAGTACATACAGCCTCCCAGGTCTCTCCACTACCCCAGCCCGCGACACCCACGCCTGCACAGAAAGCTCTGGTCCTCTAAAGAAAGGGACGATTGTTCTCCAGTTTCATACTCAATGTGGTGCCCAGTCACTCAGGATCTCCAAGCTAGCAGTGTGAATTATAGGAACACAGCTCAGCTGTATTTGTTCACAAGTGACTGCCTTAAAACAAACCAAAACCCTTATGGAAGTAGCCACAACTACTCGTTCCAAACACACCCACATACCCTCTCCCCCCTCCCATTAGAAGAGCAGAAAAGCAGCATCACAGAACACGAGTGAAGTTAACGTGACCCACATGTCGGGCGCTAGAGGGAGGATGTCATCCCCCAGGCCCTGCTGAACATTGCTCATTCACCCTCACCTTTGTGATCCTTTAAGCTCCTGGTCTCCAGGCTCCTGTGGAGTCAGTTTCAGATTCCACATCCTCCCCTCAGGGTCTTGCTGAGATGACTGAGCGTGTTGTCTCATCCAGCTCCCGAGTAGCCCTCTGTCCTGAGAATGATGCTTCCAGCCGCTGAGATGGCTCAGTGGAGCTCTGAGTGTGGCCGCACATGCCTGCCATCACGGAGTACCCAAGCACGGTGGCCTCCAGAGATGCAGCATAACCAAGAGCAGGTGCCATTTCATCTTGGGCAACTGGTACCTGAAGAGGGTGAAAAGGTCAAACAGGAAAAAGCCAGGAGTTCAAGTTCACAAGTAACCTTTGTCTCCATTGGTCCCTCTCCTCCCCTCCTTAAAAAAGAGCTCAAGCCATTCCTACTCATTCTCCCACCTAGAGGAAAATGAGCTTCTGGGGACTGGATGGAGAGGAGGATGGAGAGTTATCTTTCAGCCACTAAACTGCCCCCTGAGAGAGGCATCAGGTGGGACTCCTGAGGCTCAGGATGGATGGGCTTTGTGCATGGTCTTAAGCATAGTGAAGACCCATGTTTTGATGCTCAGGCCTTCAAGTTTTGTCTCCTCAGAGGAGCCAGTGCCCCAGTGTGGTGCTAGGAGACGGTATGTTTGTATAGTTGCCATTATTTGGCGAGACGTATCTTAAGTGCATGGATCTCATAGCACAACATGGTTCTCCCCCTCCTCCTCCGTCCTCCAGCCAGGGGCATCTGGCAAAATCCCATCCCCCCTCTCTAAATTCTCCATGACGTGTCAGCTGGACACTGCATCATCTTCACTAACTTCCTATCCTACTGCTGTGACCTGTTGAACCCCCCAAAGGCAGCTGCATTTCAGTGATGGCAATGTGCTTTGAGATCCTTTGTGGGGTGATGCTACATGACTGCACATCATTATTCAGCACAAATAGATTCCTTCGTATATGAGGTCCCTGGCAGGACCAAGCATCATGACACCCATACCTGTATTAACCACTAGCAGCCCACAAGTTTGGGGGAGAGCTCCCCCATCACCAATCACCTTGGAAACTCCCGAGATGATCACTGTGCTGCGTTTTGTAGGGGTCTTCTTTGCAGGTTTGTTATTCATTTCAGTCAACTGTCTGATCGCTGTCTCAGCCACAGGATCCAAGCCATGGACATGTGACTGTCCCCTAAACACAAAAAAGGAAACTGTGACAGGTCCCCCCCGAGGTGCTACCTGGAACTGAGGTACAGCTAACTCCTCTGTCTCACCAATCTGGGTTTCCTCGAGCACTGTGACCTTGTGACAGTCCAAGCTTGCCCTCACACCAACATCCACAGGCAGGGCCCACACCCAGCTCTGTTCATGGATGTTCTGGCCAGCCATTGCATGAACCAAGAATAGAGCCAAATACCAGCCAAAATACCCCCAGCTCCCCCATTGCTGAACTGTCCTGCCCTGGTCAAAAGCCTGCCCAGTGTGAATGAATTACAATTACCCAGTTTGCCCCTCCCTCAATGTGGAGAGGAATATGCACAAAACCTTTGTTAACTGAGCTGAGATTTTTCCCAAACACTTCACTCAAACCACACTGTTTTAGGTAAGACACATAAAACAGATTTATTAACGACAAATAGATAGATTGTAAGTGATTATAAGTAATAGCAAACAGATCAAAGATAGTTACCTAAGAAATAAACAAAATCGCAGTCTAAGTCATATAGACTAGATAGCATTTGAATCAAGCTGTATCTCACACTGTTAGACAGTACAAACAGTCCATCAGGCTTCCATACACAGGCTAGAAATCCCTTTAGCTTGGGACCTGCACTTCCCCCAGTTCAGTCTTTGTTCCTCAGGTGTTTCCAGGTGTTCTCTTGTGTGGGGAGAGGGGCCCTGCAGTGATGTCACTTCCCCCTTATATAGTTTCTTCCATAGGGCGGGAACCCCTTTGTTCCCAGCTCAATTTGTGGAAAAATATAAGTACCAAAATGGAGTTCAGTATCATCTGATTTGGTCACCAACCCTTGTCTGCTCCTGATGAGTCATGGCAGCCATTGTCCATAGGCTGACTAAAGTGTCCAGAGATGAAGATACGCTCTTTCATGGTCCACTGTCTTTGCTGATGGGCCATTAGCACTGTCTAGCTTCTTCATTGTTGTACCTGAAAGGCCAGTGGTGGGTGTTTCCAACCTCACAACATCTTTCAGTAACACACACACAGCAAAACTTCATACACAATGACTGCACATACAATCCAACAGGATATTAATGTGAACAGATCCAGACTTTTAGAACGATACCTCCCAAGGCAAACTTTGTACAAAACACATCATAATTATATGACAGTGGTGAATATGGGGGTGCCAGGGTGTTGCTGAAACACCCCACAGACATGACTGCAGCGCTCCTGAGCAGAGATAATTCACCTCCAGACTGAGATGCATTACATGGAGAAACAGGCCCAGGAAGAAGAGTATCCACAGCCTTTCCTGCATCACTCTGGCGAAGGAAGTCTTGGAAGAGTCGACAGCTGAACTGCAAGACTTCAAAATTCAGAGTCTGAGCCACTCCTGGGCATCAAAGTTCCCTTAGCACTTTTTGTAAATTATTAGGAGTTTGGTTGCCTGTATCCTGGCACAAATGACTAACTCTGGTAATTCCACTTGGCCTCCCTAAATCCACCATGCAGTTCCAAATGGATATGAGATTCTGCTTCACTTCCTGTCCTAAATGGTCGTGAAGACTTGTTGTGTCCTGTTAAGCAGCTGGTGTGTTCTAACCCAGAGGTGAGAAGCAATCCCTGTGGATACAGCCCATGAAGCACTTTGGGATGAGATGCCTTACAGACATGCAAGATGATGACAAGGTGCTGGGAGATGTGGAAGGAAATAAGGGAGTAGAGGGTTGGGTTTTGAACTAACCCACTTGCCCCCTTACAGTAACTCAGGAAATTTGCTTCAATGATTCTGAAGAATGTGAGGTTTGGAATGTGGAACCGTATGGAACAGCAGCGGGTCCAGTGGGGCCATGAGTATGAGCCACATTTGGCCACTGCTGATGAGCCTCACCAACTCAATCCCCACCTTCTCACTGCGAGGGAGGAGGGAGCTCCTTTGCTCCAGATGAAGCTCTGTTTCCTGTGCACTTACAGCTGCTGCTGGGGGAGGTACTGCTGGGACAGCTGCTCTCTCTCCAAAAGCCTTTTCCTCGTCTTCTCTGTCACTTCCACCTTGCATGGGGACCTTGAAGGGCAATCTAGACTCAAAAGGGAAAGAGAGTCACAAAGTTAATATGAACAAGAGCCGGGCCTCAGCTGAGGTTGCCAGGAGCCATTGTTCTATTTACCAGGACAGTCCGATGCCAGGACAGTCCCCCTGAGCTCTGGGGAGGGCTAGGGCTGCGTTAGGACACCTGTCGTGCAGCTGCTGGAGAGTCAGCAGGAGACATTGGGTGAGGAATAGAGCCCCCCAGGGCAGGGGCCATTCAGGAGACCCAGCATGGGGGGAATCAGGCCTGGGATGCTCTGCAGCAGCTGCTGCCACACAGACCTTGGAGAGATGAACCACGAAACCCACACAAAGCTGGCCCCTGGCACACAGCTCTGTAGCACTGGGACCCCGTACACCTGAGCACAATTCAGCAGGGCCCTGGGCCAGCCCCACCCAATCACCCTCTCCCACTGCCACGCTCTGGCAGGCCAGGGCACAAACACACTGGGCTTCCCCCTTTGCACGGCCCAACAGGACGGCAGGGGCTTTGGCCAACACAGCTTCCCCAATAAGCGCCCTGACAGGACGAGGGGGGAGTCTGGTGCTAACCCTTGTGCACTGTCGCTGAGAGTCTCCAGGCCCATGTTGTGGAGACACAGAACACAAAAACAATTCTTGCCCAGGGAGCTTATGGGCTCAGCAGTGGACGCTGCTGGATCCGTGACCGAGTGGCAGGGGACACTGATCGGCAGCTGGCGTGGGAGTGGGGTAAGCCGGGCCCATTGCCACGCAGAGCTCCATTAGCTACGCGCTCACCCATGGGTCTGCACTCCCGCGAGGCACATTTGCTGCTGCTTGCAAATACAGGTGTGATAATGAAGGGAGAGGGGGGTAGCTCCCTTTGATGGACACCCAGCTAACCAATTATCTGTAAAATCCCTCTTGGTGGCTGTTCTCTACTTGCTTTACCTATAAAGGGTTAAAAAGTCCCCCCAGGAAACATAGGTGCCGACTATGTTTCCCATGGGGAAAAATTAGTGGGTGCTCTGCACCAACCAGCAGCCAAGCTCCCCGCCCTGCCTCCCCTCCCCAGCTCACCTCACCTCCACCTCCTCCCCTGAGAGCGCTGTGTCCCCCGCTTCTTCTCCCAGCACTTCCCGCTGCAAACCAGCTGTTTTGTGGCATAACAAGCTCTGGGAGGGAGTCGGGAGGAGCGGGAATGCAGTGCAGTCAGGGGAGGAGGAGGGGAAGAGGCGGGGCCAGGGTGGGAATTTGGGGAAGGGGTTGGAATAGGAGCAGGGAGGGGGCGGAGTTGGGGTGGGGACTTTGGGGCAGGGGTGGAGTCGGGGCGGGGCTGGGGCCAGAGGGGGGGTTGAGCACCCACCGGAGCCAGCAGAAGTTGGTACCTATGCCAGGAAAGAAAGAAAAAAAGTGGGCACCTGGCCAAAAGAGCCAATGGGAAGGCTAGATTTTTTTTTAAATTGGGAAAGAAAGTTTCCCTTTATCTGTTGTTCTCTGGGCTGGAGGGACACGAACAGCAATACTATAAGCAAAATGCTATGTAAGGTTTGAACCAGGTATGAAAAAGTATCTTCCATACCTAGAAGAAAATATCGGGATAGGGAATGTTTAGTTAGACACAATCAGGTTTATTTCTTATTTTGGCTTGTGGATCTCCTCTGTGCTAACCCCTGATGCTTTTGTTTGCTTGTAATCTTTAAGCTAAACCCCCAAGAAAGCTAGTTTGGAAGCTTAATTTTTGGAATTGCTCTTTTAAAATCTAGCAAAAGCCTAAGTTCCAGATGTAATTTTTCCTTTTTGTTTTTAATAAAATTTACCTTTTTTAAGCACAGGATTGGATTTTTGGTGTCCTAGGAGGTTTGTGCAAGTTGTTTGATTGGCTGATAGCCACAGCTGATTTCCTTTGTTTTCTTTCTCAGCTCTTCCCCATGGGGTGGATGAAAGGGCTTGAGGGTACCCCACAGGAAGGAATTCCCAAGTCTTCCTCCCTGGGTTCAAAGGGGTGTTTTTGCATTTGCGTGGTTGCAGCGTTTACCAAGCCAAGATCAGAGAAAAGCTGTAACCTTGGGAGTTTAATACAAGCCTGGAGTGGCCAGTATTCATTTTTAAAATCCTTGTGGGCTCCCACCTTCTGCACTCGGAGTGCCAGAGTGGGGATTCAGCTTTGACATGGTGGCAGAGCAGTGGGATAGTTTTGAACCAGAGGCACAGACCTCAGGATTTTAAAAGGACACATTTTTCCTTTTGGCTGCTTGAAAGCCAGGGAGTTTTTTTTCTCTTTCTTTTCTTTGCCGCCTGAGGGGGAACAGGCCCACAAAGGGATCACCCTGCAAAGCCAGGGAGTCCAACAAGCCATTTTTTTTTCTTTTCTATATTTGTGACAAGGAAATAGCTAGGCTAGAGTAGGGCAGCCCTGTGCATGAGGCTGAGGTCAGGCACTGAAACCCTAGAGAACCCAGTCTTCCCAAAGCAGCTCGCCACAGAGAAGACAGGCCCAGATCAAGCCCAGACACCCAGCCCAGAGAACAACAGATAAAGGGAAAGTTTCTTTCCCAATTTAAAAAAAATCTAGCCTTCCCATTGGCTCTTTTGGTCAGATGCCCACTTTTTTTTTTCTTTACCTGGGGGACTTTTTAACCCTTTACAGGTAAAGCAAATAGAGAACAGACCAAGAGGGATTTTACAGCTAACTGGCTGGCTGGGTGTCCATCAAAGGGAGCTCCCACCCCCGCCCCTCATTATCACAACAGGCTTGTCTGATAAAAAACACACTCTACCAGCAAAGACACAAGCCCTAATTTCAGCCCATCCGGCGAGGAACTTGCTTCTCCTGGAAGTGAATAAACAGCCTTTATATCCATGGGCTATAAGGGGTGGGCGCCTCTCTGCACCTTCAGATACACTGTTGCCGTCCACTGCTGAGCACGTAAACTCCCTGGGCGAAGAACGGTTACTTACCTTCTGTAACTGTTGTTCTTCGAGATGTGTTGTTCACGTCCATTACACATTAGGTGTGCGCGCGCCGCGTGCACGGACGTCGGAAACTTTTTCCCTTAGCGGCTCCCGTCGGGCCGGCGGGGCCCCCACCTTCCCGCCAGAGCGGCGCCCCGCTCCAGGGTATATATATCCCTGCCGACCCGACCCCTCCGGTTCCTTCTTGCCGGAGACTCCGACAGAGGGGAAGGAGGGTGGGAAGTGTAATGGACGTGAACAACACATCTCGAAGAACAACAGTTACAGAAGGTAAGTAACCGTTCTTTCTTCTTCGAGTGATTGTTCACGTCCATTACACATTAGGTGATTCCCAAGCTTACCATTGGAGGAGGGTAGGAGTCAAGGTACAACTGACTGTAACACAGCCCGGCCGACCATCGCGTCCTCTCTGGTCTGATGATGGATCGCGTAATGGGCTGTGAACGTGTGTATGGACGACCAGGTGGCTGCCTTACAGATCTCCTGGATCGGGACCTGCGCCAAGTAGGCCATTGAGGATGCTTGGGCTCTAGTCGAATGGGCCCAGATATCCGGGGCCGGAACATTGGCGAGCTCATAACAAGTGCGTATGCAATGCACAATCCATGCCGACAAGCGCTGTGTCGAGATAGGCAAGCCTTTCATACGTTCCGCAATCGCAATGAACAGCTGGGGTGTTCTGCGGAACGACCTGGTCCGCTCCAGGTAAAATGCCAACGCCCTTCGGACATCCAGGGTATGTAGGCTGCGGTGGTGAGGGTCCGTATGGGGTTTTGGGAAAAACACCGGGAGGCAAATGTCTTGCCCCATGTGAAACTGTGACACCACCTTTGGGAGGAATTTGGGGTGCGGCCTAAGTTGCACCTTATCTTTATGGAACACCGTATAGGATGGTTCCGACGAGAGGGCCCTCAATTCTGATACCCTTCTGGCCGACGTGATGGCCACGAGAAACGCCACCTTCCACGAGAGGTGCGTGAGGGAGCAAGTGGCCAGGGGCTCAAAGGGAGGACTCATGAGTCTATTTAGGACTAGGTTCAGAGACCACGTCGGAACCGGCGGGCGTGAGTAGGGAAACACCCTTTCCAGCCCCTTGAGGAATCTGGCCACTGTGGGGTTGGAGAACACTGACACTCCCAACTCTCCCGGATAGAAAGCCGAAATAGCGGCTAAGTGAACTCTAATAGAGGCGGGCGCAAGCCCTTGATTCTTGAGGTGCAGTAAATAGTCCAAGATGGACGGAACCGAGGCCTGTAAAGGCTGTATGCGTTGAGGCTCACACCAGTGGGAGAACCTTTTCCACTTCGCCAGGTATGTTGCCCTTGTAGAGGGCTTCCTACTATTAAGGAGGATTTGCTGAACCTGGTGAGAGCACCTGTGCTCTGCATCGTTCAGCCAGAGAGATACCATGCCGTGAGATGAAGCGAAGACAGGTTCGGGTGGAGTAGGCGACCTTTGTCTTGCGTGACTAGGTTGCGATGGAGGGGAAGGGTGATTGGATCGGCTACGGACAGTTCCAGCAGGGACGTGAACCAATGCTGGCGAGGCCAGGCCGGGGCAATAAGTATAATCGTTGCCCTGTCCCTGCGGGTCTTGAGAAGAACCTTGTGTATAAGTGGAAATGGAGGGAAGGCATATTTTAGGCTCCCTCCCCATGGGATCATGAAAGCATCCGCTAATGATCCCGGGCTGAGGTTCTGGAACGAGCAGAACTGAGGGCATTGGCTGTTGTCCCTGGTGGCGAATAGATCCACCCGGGGAAACCCCCACTTCCAGAAGATCGAATGCAGGACGTCTCCTCTCAGTGTCCATTCGTGCATTCGATAGGATCGGCTGAGGCGGTCTGCTAAGCCGTTCTGAATTCCCGGAAGATACGTCGCGATGAGGTGTATCGCATGGGCTATACAGAAGTTCCATAATTGGAGTGCCTCGCGACAGAGGGGAGAAGACCGGGACCCGCCCTGCTTGTTTATATAGAACATGGCGGTAGTGTTGTCCGTCAGGAAGGCTTTTAGGAAGGCGTGGAAGGTCTGGCAGGCGAGGCGAACCGCTCTTAGCTCCTTCAGATTGATGTGAAGCAGCTTGTCCTCTCCGGACCACAGCCCTTGGGTCCGCAGTTCCCCCAGGTGCGCCCCCCAGCCTATGTCTGATGCGTCTGTCACTAACGTCAGAGTGGGTTGTGGGGCAGCAAAGGGGATCCCTTCGCATACCTGCTGGCGATCGAGCCACCAGCGTAGTGAGCTGAGCACCTGGTTCGGGATCGTGACTACTTGATCCAATGGGTCTCTGTTGGGGCGATGCGTGTGGGCGAACCACAACTGTAAAGGCCGGAGTCTCAGCCGGGCATGTCTGACCACGTGCGTGCAAGCTGCCATATGCCCCAGAAGCTGCATGCAACACCTTGCCGTTGTCGTGGGAAATTTTTGGACCGAGCTTACGGCCCCGTGAATTGACATGAACCGTGCCTCTGGTAAACTCGCTCGCGCGGTTACCGAGTCCAGGGTAGCACCTATGAAGTCCAGCCTCTGTGTGGGGATTAACGTGGATTTCGGCACGTTGACCCGGAGGCCGAGCTTGTCGAACATCTGCAAGGCCAGCGTCACGTGAGATCGGACCTCGGCCTCCGACCTGCCCGCGAGTAGCCAATCGTCCAGGTACGGGAACACACGCATCCTTCTTTTTCGAAGGAAGGCTGCTACCACGGACATGCACTTTGTAAACACCCGTGGAGCTGACGCCAGGCCGAAGGGCAGGACAGTAAATTGGAAATGGCGCTGTCCGACAACGAAGCGCAGAAAACGCCTGTGGGCCGGATTGATTGCGATGTGAAAATAGGCATCTTTCATATCGAGGGCAGCATACCAATCCCCCGGATCCAGGGATGGGATAATAGTTCCAAGGGAGACCATACGGAAGCGCGCTTTGATCAGAAACCTGTTTAGATCGCGCAGGTCCAAGATAGGACGGAGGCCTCCTTTCGCCTTGGGGATCAGGAAGTATCTGGAATAGAATCCTTTTCCCCTTAGGTCCAGAGGGACCTCTTCTACTGCTCCTGCAGCGAGAAGGGTCTGTACCTCCTGTATGAGGAGTTGCTTGTGAGAAGGGTCCCTGAAGAGGGACGGGTAAGGGGGATGGTAGGAAGGGGGCGAGGAAAACTGGAGGGTATAGCCCGCCTTCACTGTGCGCAGGACCCAGCGGTCCGATGTTATGCGCGACCAGGCCCGGTAGAATTGGGACAGACGGTCCTTGAAACCCAAAGGAGGATCCGGTATATGAAGTGGTACGCTGTCCTCGGGCGCAGCTTCAAAAGCCTGGTTTATTTCCCGGCTGCGGCTTGCCCTGGCCGTGATTCTGGCCCTGGTTAGGCGTATTGTTACGTCTCCGCCTGTTATCCCTGCCTCGACGGCGGTAAGGCTCGTGTCGGGGCCGAGGGTGGTAATGCCTTTGCGGCGGTTGGGGTTTGAAGGGCTTACGCTGCGTTACCGGCGTGTGCATACCCAACGACTTAAGGGTCGCTCGTGAGTCCTTAAGGCTATGTAGCCTGGCGTCCGTCTGCTCGGAAAACAAGCCCGAACCTTCAAACGGGAGGTCCTGCAGCGTGGTCTGCACCTCCGGCGGGAGGCCTGAAGCCTGCAACCACGCCGAACGCCTCATCACGACTCCCGACGCGATTGTTCTAGCCGCAGCATCGGCTGAGTCCAGTGCGGCCTGTAAAGAGGTCTTGGCCACTGCCATTCCCTCGTCCACCAGGGCCGTGAACTCCGGCTACGCGTCCGGTGGGAGGGATTCCTTGAACTTGGCGACTGATGCCCAAGAGTTAAAATTATGCCTGTTTAGAATCGCCTGCTGATTGGCGATCCTCAGTTGCAGGCCCCCCGATGAATAGACTTTCCTCCCGAATAGGTCCAATCTCTTAGCTTCCTTGCCCTTGGGGGCAGGAGCTTGCTGGCCATGTCGCTCCCTTTCGTTGACCGCCGAGACCACCAGCGAACAGGGGGACGGATGTAGAAAGAGGAAGTCAAACCCTCTAGATGGGGTGAAGTATTTCCTCTCCACTCCCCTTGCAGTTGGCGCACTGGAGGCCGGTGTTTGCCACACCGTCTTATAGTTGGACTGTACTGTCCGTATAATCGGGAGAGCGACTCTGGAGGGGCCCTCTGGGCTCAGGATATCGACCATGGGGTCGTCCTGCTCTATGGTCTCCTCCGCTTGCAAGCCCAGATTGAGGGCTACCCGGCGAAGCAGGTCTTGGTGTGCCCGATGGTCAATCGGGGGAGGGCCGGACACCAGTGTGCCCGCTACCGCCTCATCTGGCGAGGAGGAAGAGGTCGGGGCCTTCTGCCCATCCTCATTGTCCTGCAATCCGGCATCAGCCAATTGCTCCTCTGCGGCCTGACCCGCCGCGTGGGATTGGGACGGTACCGTACTCGGTGCCGAGTCCACTCCTTCCCGCTCCGGTGGTCTAGAGACCGTTGCCTCCCTATACGATGGCGGACGGTGCCGCGGGGAGCGGGATCGGTACCGGGATGGCCCAGGTCTCGAGGCTCCCGATGGGGGCTCTTGTTGGTGGTAGGCCCAGGGTGTCCAGAATGGCCATTGGCTCGGCTGGCCCCATTGTGACTGACCGTAGTCCCTGCTGGCTTGTGACCTACGGGCATAGCCGCCGTATCGGTCTGAGTCAGTCCCCGAGACCACGGACGGTGACCTGGAAGGCCACGGTGGGGCCGTGGGACGGTGCCGGTCCGGTATTGGGGAGTAGCGCCTCCGCGACCAGGACCTGGAATGGCGCCTCGTCGACCTGGACCTGGAACGGTACCGGTGATCGCGGGACCGGGAACGGCTATGGCTGGTCGGCCTCGGGTAACGAGCCGCCGATGCTTCGTGGTGCCGACTCGTGCTTGGTTGCTGAGTCGGTGCCGGCCGTTTGTTGAAGCCCGACTGCTGCGGTGCTTCTTGCGCCGGGGGCAACCGGGAGTCCACCGAGGCGGAGCTCAACCGGGACCGGTCCCTGGAACGGTGCCGAGACGGCGACCGTGGTGGGCGCACCATCGCCGGCTTGCCTCTGCGCGGCAGCATAGGCGGGGCGCCTTCAGCGCGTGCCGGGGCCTCGACGGACAAGGCAATGAGGTCCTTAGCTGCCTCAAACGTGTCCGGAGTGGAGGGCTGTTCCACCAGTTCCTCCAGCCCTGCATCCTCGCTCAACGCGCTCATCCCGGGGCTCGACGGGCCCTTCGGCGCCGGAGCCACTACCGGGGTCCGTGATGAGGCCGTGTCGGCCTTAGGGGCACTCGAGGTCTTTACCGGTGCCGCCTTCTTGTGCGGGGAGCGGCCTCGGGCCTTAGGTTGGCCCTTCACTTTTGCCGGCGAAGACGATCGGCGTCGTGCACTTCCCCGCTGGGTCGGTGCCGCGGTCTTCGGGTGACCCGCCGGCGCCGGTTCCCGCACCGAAGCCGGGGCGCTCCGCACGGAGGCAGACGGTGCCGTCGAAGTGGAGGGCTGTAATGCCGTCTCCATGAGCAGCTGCTTAAGGCGAAAGTCCCTCTCTTTTTTAGTTCTGGGCTTAAAGGCCCTGCAGATTTTGCAGCGCTCCTTCTGGTGAGCCTCCCCCAGGCAACGAAGACACGAAGCGTGGGGGTTGCTCAATGGCATGGGCCTGCGGCACGTGGCACAGGCCTTAAAACCCTGGGCGTGTGGCATACCCCACCGCCCGGGGCCGGTGCCGGGGCTGAACAAACAACCCCAGCAGGAACTTTAAGTACTCTAATGAGCCGTTAACTACTGGTTAAACACTACACAACTAACTGATAACTGCTAGATAACTCTAATGTGCTAAGGGACACTCTCAGACGAGAGACAGAGTTGTTCCAACGCCGCCACGGACGGTAAGAAGGAATTGGAGGGGTCGGGTCAGCAGGGATATATATACCCTGGAGCGGGGCGCCGCTCTGGCGGGAAGGTGGGGGCCCCGCCGGCCCGACGGGAGCCGCTAAGGGAAAAAGTTTCCGACGTCCGTGCACGCGGCGCGCGCACACCTAATGTGTAATGGACGTGAACAATCACTCGAAGAAGAAGAATTGTTTTTGTGTTCTGTGTCTGTACAATGTCTAGCACCGCGGGGCCCTGATCCGGGACTGAGACCTCTGGGCACTGCTGAAATGCAAAGGAGAACAGCAGGGCTGGAGGATTTACAGGCTCCGTGAGAGGAGGGCTGGTTGGGTTGAGCCAGCAGTGAGTCCCCAGTAACACAGAGCTGCGCTAGTGATGGAAGATCTATTTTGTCTTCCCTACTTAGCACAGTTCACAACTTAGCACTGACCAGCTGCAGGGATCCTGGCGGGCCCTGGTATGGTTTTAGCAGAATTTTCAATGTTCGGGAAAAGCGAGATATGTGCAATAGGCAACGTAGTTCCATCTGGGCACCAGCCAGCTCCTGTGCCCCAGAGAGCTCTCACAGCTCACACTGAACCAGGGACAAAGGGGGACAGGAGGTTGGAAGAGAAGGTGCCCAGGGTCATTTCCCAGCTCTTCCACAGATGCTCTGTGTGGCCTCGGGCAAGTCCCTTATCCCCTCTGAGCCGCAGTTCCCTGTCTGTACAGTGGGGGCAGCAGCCAGGCCCTGCCCCACAGGGAGCAGTTAGAATAAATGCAATCGAGGTTGGGCTGTGCTCGGATGCCAGGGGGATGAGGGCCAGGATGGTGCCTAAGACAGACCAAAAGCAAGGGGGAGCTACAGAACTGGTGGTGAGAGGGGTTTGGCCTTTGGCTCTGGGTGCCTGGGCTGTCAGACCCCAGCCAGCCACTGGCATTGCCAGACCTCCCTGATCTCTGGTGCTGCTGCTCTCCCTGCTTCTAGGAGTCACTGCCTCCCCCTGGGCCGAGACTCCCGCAGCAATCATCTCCTGGGGCTGCCATGGCACTGAGCGGCTAGCAAGGCCTGAGACTCAGTTGGGCGGGGGGTGGGAGGGGTGCTATGAAAGCAGCTTCCGTGTCGTTGCTGCAGTGGGAGGGGAAGCAGAGATGGGGCCATTTTACATCACACGGCCAAGGCACCCGGCAGCCTGGGCAGGTGCAAACAGCTGCCCGCGTGGGCTGGGAGCTGGGGGTAGGGAGAGTTCAGGAACCCCCGTTCTGCGCTGTCACAAGGAGGAGTAGCAGGGATGGAACTGATTCTCCCACTCGGGGATCCGGAGACCCCCTGGCTCCAGCTGCATGGACGCGGGGAGGGGCTCTGGCCTATGGTCAGCAGGAGCTGGGACTAGACGAGCCCCAGTCAAGTCCGGCGGGGACGGAGACGAGGAGGAGGGTTTGGCGGGGCTGGTGGCAAGGCACGGGAAGGTGGCACAGGCTGGTAGATGAGGCATTGGGCTGGGACTCAGGAGAGCTGTGTTCAGTTTCCAGCTCTGCTGTAAGTCTTCTGTGTGAGATCAGGTGAGTCCCTGTCGCTCTGGGTCTCTGCAAACTAGGGAGAGCAGGTCCCTGCTCCGTGTTTGGGTTGAGAGGCTAAATATAACACTCATGTGCTCAGCCACTGCCATGATGGGGCCAGGTCAGTGTCCAGACAAGGAGGTAGCTGGTGGCCAACATGGGCCATGTGGGGGTGATGAAAGGCAAATGGGAAGAAGCATGAGAGGTCAGGGAGTTGGAGAGTTGTGGGAATCACCCTCTTGTGAAATCAACCACCCCCAGATGGTGCAGGTCCCTCGCAGGCCTGGGGGTGCTGATCCGGGCTTTGCGCGCTACCCCGAGCGCTGATCCTGGCTCATTCCCAGGCAGCTGGGAGTGTGAGTGGTGGAGCTGCCGGCTCTGGGAATCTCCCTTCCCAGCATGAGATTGTCTCGGGGGGAAGCCCACCCCAGGAGCTGGCATTTGTTGGCCTCTTCCACTGAGTGCTGGAGTCTCTGCCGCTCCAGATCTGGGGGAAGCGCCAGCTGTGAATTGGGAGCCAGAGCCGGGTTTGGATCTGAATCTGCCGGCACTGTGGAGCGTTCCGATGTGGGGAGCTAGCTCCCACCCGCGCCAGATCACAAAGTGCCACTTCAGAGCCTGGCAGGCAACTGGCTGGCAGCGCCCTGTGTGGAGCTGCAGCTTGGTCCTCCAGAGCCGGGTGCTGCTCCTCCTCTCTGCTGGCCAGCTGGCCGCAGCTCCTCAGCACCTGCCTGCTCAGCCCCACTTTAGCGCTCCTGCCTCCCGCATCTCCTCCCTGGCTGCACCTCGCCCCCTGTACCTGGCACGTCAGTACCCAGCGGTTTCTATTGCCTGGCGTAACCCTGCTGCTTGTGTGCATTTCCTCTATAAGCCATTGTTTGGCTTTTTTACTGTTGTACCTGAAAGGCTGTTTTGAACCTCACAACGTGTTTCAGGAACACAGACGTAGCTGAACTTCATAACTTCACATACAATGATTGCACATACAATCCAATGAGTCATTAATGTCTAGCAGATAAAGACTTTTAGAATGATGCCGTACATACTTTGTACAAAACATATCCTAATGACATGACAGTGGCGAATATTAGGGTGCTTGGGTGTAGGGGAAAAATGACAAGTTTCATTGTGTTTAGGCACTTCGCCATTTTGTTTGTAAGGAGTTGTTGTTTGTTCACCATGTCGGTGACCTTCTTCTTGAGACAATTGCCGCCTTTTTCTTTCTAAGGCAGGAAAGAGCAAGGGTCACATGGCCTGTGTTCTGCCTAGTAACAGCAGAGCATAAAAGACTGCTGCACCCGAGAGGAGAGGCTGTCCTTCCTGGAGGCAGCGCAGTACGTGTCCTAGACAAGACTTGGAGGGATCTACAGAAGACCAAAGAAGAAGAGCCAAACTCCATAGTTCCACCTATCAGTTCCTGATTGATTCCTAGCTTACCTGTATCCTGAACTCCTGTGTCCTCACCTTGCTGTCCTGATGCATTCCATCCTTGATGTCCTCTGTCGTGGCCATTTCTCTGAACCTGGTATAGTATGTTGTGTACCTCTGTACCTTACCTGTAGCAAATTCCCCGTTGTCCTTATAGGTTTGGGACCTTGACTTTATGTCAGTTTGTTGTGCCAACCTGTACCTGTATGCCCTTTGTGTATTGTTTTGCTGGGGGGTCCTATAAGTTACTATTTCCTGTTTGAGTCACTGTTTAATAAACCAGTTTGCTTTATAGTTAATCTTGTCCTTAGTTTTCTCTCTGTTGATAGATGCGGTTTGGGGGAGGGAGGCTGCTGGGTGGGGACTCTGAGGTGTGGAACCTAGAGCACATCCAGTTAGCCATAGGCAAGATCTGAGTTCCTGGTTAACAAGGGTGTCACACCCACACGTTCCTCCCACACTATTAAGCCCCCAGTAAGACTGGCTGCTTTAGCCCCCATGTTGCAGTTCCTCTTTGGAGACCTACCCGGTGAGATCTGCTCCCTCTTTGGTCCGGTTTCACACAGAGCTGCCCTGCCCTCCCCAGATAGTCACTCCTGTTGCCAGGTGAATGGCCTTCTGGGGGGAAGCTTTCTGACATCTCTCCCATGGGCAGCTCCTTTCCATGCTAACCTTCCTGTTTGTGTCTAATCTCTGCAGGGCATACGACGAGGCCAAGAAACTTAAGTTCTTAGATTGCGTCAGCACCTTCAGCAGAGCTGTCCTCACTAGGAGTCCAGAGAGAAACCTGGAAGGTTTTATCAGCAAAGCCCTCCTTGTGGAGAAGATAAAGGTGAGTAAAACATACACTGGGGCTGTGTTACCTAGCGGGTTTAGTGATTGGCCAGGAAATCTCTGCAGATTTGTCAAACTTCAGCTGCCAATCATTGGATCATGTTAGACGTTTGTCTGTTAGACTGAAGAGCCCATTATCAAGTATTTGCTCCCCATGTAGGTACTTACAGATTGTGATCAAGTCACCCTGTAACCTTCTCTTCGTTAAGCTGAACTGATTGAGCTCCTTGAGTCTCTCTCTATCAGGCATGTTTCCCAATCCTCCAATCACTCTTGTGGCTCTTCTCTGACCCCTCTCCAATTTATCAACATTCTCCTTGAATTGTGGGCACCGGACCTGGACACAGGATCCAGCAGCGGTCGCACCAGTGCCAAATACAGAGGGAAAATAACCTCTCTAGCAACTGGAGTTTGCCCTGTTTCTACATCCCAGGATGACATTAGCCCTTTTGGCCCCAGCGTCGCACTGGGCGCTCATGGGCAGCTGATTACCATGGCTGCCAAGTCTTTTCCAGAGTCACTGCTTCCCAGGTTAGAGCCCCCCATGCTGTGAGTGTGGCCTGCATTCTTTGTTCCTAAACATATAATTATATGGAAATGTAGATTGTTCCCTTGCACCCAGCTTCCCAAGTCACCGGGTCGCTCTGTATACACCAGTCTCCCTGCCCAGAGCCCCAACACTCCGCAGTCAGTGTCCACCAGGGAACTAGCAACAAATCTGCTCCGTAGATTTGGAAAGTCTTTGCTCTCCGGCACTGCAGAAAGCTTTCCAGAGCTCACTTCCCTTCCCTGAACGTGGGACAGCGTGGGCTGGTGGGTGGTCCAGTGGGCTGGGGCTCAGCACACCTGGGTTCTACTCCCAGTTCTGCAGTGAGACCTTGGGCAAGTCACGTCCCCTTCTGTGCCTCAGTTTCCCTTCCATGCCTTGTCTCGTCTAGTTAGCTCGTGAGCTCTCTGGGACAGGGACTGGCTCTCACTGTGTGTGTGCAGCACCGGGCACAAGGGGGCCTGATCTCAGGTGGTGTCCCTGGGTGCTAATGCTGATGGAGCCTTTCAGTGCACTGACGCGTGACACTGGGGCACTGACCACAGGCCCTGCACTGCGCTCCTCGGCTGGAGCCCTGCACACCATCAAGTCCACAGTAGGACGACCTGGCTGCTGAGCCCACGTGTTGCAGGCCCTGCGCTTTGCTCCCCAGTCGGAGCCTTGCAGGGGCTTGGAGCCTGGCTGGCATTTCCCCACGTTGTCTCCCCAGGAGCTGATTCATCACAAATCCATTGACTCCCTAACTGGCATGGTGTGTCAGCAAGCGATGCTCGCCATCATGGAGCTGAGGTACCCAGCCTGCCTGGCCCAGCCCCAGCCAGTGCTGTGTGCAGCCAGACACGCCAGCCTCTTGGCATGGCCAGTTCTCCAGGGCATTCCCCCCTCTGCTCCTCCCCCATCTTCTGATTCTGCCGGGCACGTGGCACCAGGTGATGGCACTGGTGCATGTGGGCTGGCACCAGTGGGTTGGTGGTGGAGGATCTTTCGGTGCCTGGCGACCTCTCCAAGTGGCCTTATGATGATGTGGAGGAGGGAGCGAGGGGGTTAGGACCAGTCCCCTCTGGAACCCCACAGGCAATGGTGCTGGGGGGAGAGGGGCAGTTGGGTGCTGCTGGAGCGGAGTGACCCGAGTCACACCAGCAGCTCAGCGACCCCCTTTGGCTGAGAGGCTGGGCAGGCGGAGCCCTGGCACATGGCACTGCCTGTGCCATGGGGGGCTCCCCTGCTCTGAGCTTCCCAGAAGCCTGCCCATCAGGCAGCCGGAGGCAAGGCTGTCCCCAGCAATTCTGGGGCCCTACGCAGCCCCCCCACGGGGAGGGCAGGCCTCCGCAGAGGTGGGGGGGGAGGGCTGGACCCAAGGCTCCATGGGGTGTGAGGCTGGCTTGCGGGGCAGAGGGGTACCACCCCCCAGCACTCACCAGCAGCGGGAATGCCCCAAATTTCCTGTTGCCCTACGCAGCTGCGTACTTTGCGTATGGGTAAGTACGGCCTGTCCGGAGGGTGGCGGATGCTGTGGACTGGAGTTGGGCTCTTGCTGTTGGCTCAATAGGTTCCCCAGGAATGGGAGGGGGAGGCAGGGCAGGCGCTGGAGCAGCTCTTACCACTGGGCACTGGCTTCCTGAGAGTGGGGCAGGCGACAGCATTGGCCATGATCCCGTCTCTGCAGGGGTGGGCGGGGATTTGTGTCAGCAGCTCAAGTAGTCACCTGGCACCTCATTGCATGTAATGGGGCCACGCTCTGGCAGTGGGGGTGAAGGGGTTAATGCCGTCTGGGCTGTCCCCACCTTCCTGCCCCCTTGCACACAGCTGTGTGCCCTGTCTAGCAGGCTGAGAGCTCTGGGCAAGGGGCAGGGCTTGGATCCCTGCCTGGGTTCTGCCCTACTGCGGGCTGATGCAGCATCTCTCTGCTGGCCCAGACTGTGCAGCCGCAGTACAGACAGCTGTGGTGGGAGGGTCTCTTTGCCCCCCATGGGGCAGGACTGGCAGACTCCTCTGCACGGTAGCCACTGGGTTCAGAGGCACTTTGGTGCCAGCAGGCTCTATTCTCCCATCCATGCTGTTTGCGGGATGTCGTTTCTCGGCAAAGCACAACGATCTCCATCTCAGCCTGCTGGTATGAGAGAAGGCAGCACCAGCTCCCTCCACCACCCCCTGGCCTCCTCTCATCCGCCACCCCCCAGCTGGAGCCCCCGCAGGTGTTTCCATGTCCTGGGAGCCTGAGGCCAACATTAGCGCATCAGTCCTGCCTCAGCACTCCAATCCACACTTGTCTCTTCTCTTATCAAAGTGAAGCCACCGCTGCGGGGCCTGGAACAATCCAGCCTGCTCGCCACCTGCTTCTCCAGCATCTTCTCCCTGTCTCCAGCAGAGACCATGCAGGGTGTGGAGGCTGCTCTGTACGCCAAGGTAAGCCCCAAACGGGGTGGGAGGGATAGCTCAGTGGTTTGAGCATTGGCCTGCTAAACCTGGGATTGTGAGTTCAACCTTTGAGGGGGCCACTTAAGGATCTGGGGCAAAATCAGTACTTGGTCCTGCTAGTGAAGGCAGGGAGCTGGACTCAATGACTTTTCAAGGTCCCTTCCAGTTCTTGGAGATAGGATATCTCCATTAATTTAAAACTTAAACCCAGCTGTGCGGAGCTGCCCAAACCGAGTGGGAATCCTGCCAGTCACTCATGTACCTGCCCCCTGCGTTACCTGGCACTGGCATAAGAGTGTAATGATCACAGCTCCTCGGCAGGACTTCAGCTCAGGACCTGCAGCACCAAAGCACAGGCCCCACCGCCAGAGATAAAGGAGTAGGCATTTATCCTTTACATCCACCAGCAATTAGTGCGGAACAGACACTCCCTTCACAAGCACATTCATCCCCAGTGTGTGGCTGGGGGCACAGGCCTGAGATCAGCTGATTCAGACACGCACAGGACAGGGGAACCAAAGCTTGGCTGGAAATCTCCCCTCCCCCTCCAAATGTGGAGTCCTTTCTGACTCTTCCAGTGGGTTCAGTGGTCTCCCCGGGGATAGCAAAGGCAGGTGGGGTCCTGTTGCCAGGAGGAGTTTGCAGTAGGTCCCCTGCGGGTACAAGTGAGTGGGTGAGCTGGAATACTAGGGGCTGCCGTGGCTTGGGGGGTGTCACACACCAGGGTATTGGTTCATCGCCTCACTGGGTAACGCCCCTTGCTCCAGCTTCTCCTCTGCTCTGCACGCAGACTCTGAAAGCCATGGATGAGATGCTGAAGGCCTTGATGTGTGAGGATGAGAAGCCCAACCTCATGGAGCTGCAGAACATCTTGGAGGTCTGGACGCGTGGGGGCAGGAAGGGGCCTAGTCCTGTAGCTGCGGTGGTGCTCGGGGACCAAGGCTCCATTTAATCCCAAGCATGGGACCCCCCCACCCAACCCCATGCCTTCGGCTCCTCAGAGTACATTCTGTACAAAGGTTCTTGGGCTGGAGGGCCAAGTGCCCCCACTATATCTGAAAAACATCTGCATGGGGTGGGGGTGGAGGAGCGTGGGATCTGCCGTGTTCTCCAGTGAGAACCTGACATTCATTTGTGTTCACCATGGGCCCCACCAACCTGGCCACAGCCCAGAGCTAGATTCCCCCAATGTTCTAGTTCCGGGGCCACAGGAAGTAGATTCTGTGTGTGGTTTGTGCTCCAAAAAGAGGGAAATGTCCTTGGTAGAGACTCGGTCTCCTCGATCCCAGAGCCGGGGAAGAGAGAATCACAGAAGAGCAGGGCTGGAAGGGATCTTAAGAGGTCATCTACTCCACCCTCTGCACTGAGGCAGGGACAAGCATTCCTAGACCATCCCTGATGAGTGTTTGTCCAGCCTGTTTTTTAAAACCTCCATGATGGGGAGTCCACCACTTACTTAGGTCATCTGTTCCAGTGCTTAGCCACCCTTAGACTTTTTCCTAATATTTAACCTAAATCTCCCTTGCTGCAGATTAAGCCCATTACTTCTTGTCCTACCTTCAGGGGATATGGAGAACAATTGGTCACCATCCTCTGTGTAACAGCCCTTAACGTATTTGAAGACTGTTACAGGTGCCCCCTCCGTCTTCTCAAGACGAAACATGCCCAATTCGTTCAACCTTTCTTCACAGGTCAGGTTTTCTAAACTGCTGATCATTTTTGTCACTGTCCTCTGGACTGGTTCCAGTTTGTTCACATCTTCCTTAAAGCGTGGTGCCCAGAACTGGACACAGTGCTCCAAGCTAGTACACCTGAGAATGACATTTCCCTTTTTCACAACAGCATCACACTGTTGATTCATATTGTGACAAAGTTCCTCCTCTATCTTGGTGAGTCCTGTGCTTATTGGCAGATTTTCTTGCCTCAGAGATTCACCATGTGGGTTGGGGAACAGCCCAGAGACCTTCCCCTCTGGAAGAACCCACAGTCCAGGTAAATTGGGAGGTTTGGGGGGAAACCCAGGCCCGTCCTCTACTCCGGGTTCCAGCCCAGGGCCCTGTGGATTGCAGCTGTCTATAGTGCCTCCTGTAACAGCTGCATGACAGCTACCACTCCCTGGGCTACTTCCCCATGGCCTCCTCCAAACACCTTCCTTATTCTCACCACAGGACCTTCCTCCTGGTGTCTGATAACGCTTGTGCTCTTCAGTCCTCCAGCAGCACACCCACACCCTCTCAGCTCCTTACGCCTCTTGCTCCCAGCTCCTCACACTTGCACCACAAACTGAAGTGAGCTCCTTTTAAAACCCAGGTGCCCTGATTAGCCTGCCTTAATTGATTCTAGCAGCTTCTTCTTAATTGGCTCCAGATGTCCTAATTAGCCTGCCTGCCTTAACTGGTTCTAGCAGGTTCCTGATTACTCTAGTGCAGCCCCTGCTCTGGTCACTCAGGGAACAGAAAACTACTCATCCAGTGACCAGTATATTTGCCCTCTACCAGACTCCTGTACCCCACTGGTCTGGGTCTGTCACAATATTCAGTGTGAGACCCATGATAACCCCCAGATTCTTTTCTGCAGTACTGCCACCTAGCCGGTTATCCCCCACTTTGTTTTTATGCATTTGATTTTTAACATATTTGAAGACTGTTACAGGTGCCCCCTCCGTCTTCTCAAGATAAAATATGCCTAATTTGTTCAATCTTTCTTCATAGGTCAAGTGTTCTAAACCACTGATCATTTTTGCCTCTTTCCTCTGGACTGGCTCCAGTTTGTTCACATCTTTCTTAAAGCGTGGTGCCCAGAACTGGACACCGTGCTCCAAGCTAGTACACCTGAGAATGACATTTCCCTTTTTTCTTAACAGCATCACACTGTTGATTCAAATTCAGTGTGACATCCATGATAACCCCCAGATCCTTTTCTGCAGTACTGCCACCTAGCCGGTTATCCCCCACTTTGTTTTTATGCATTTGATTTTTTCTTCCCAAGTGTGTTACGTCACATTTGTTTTGACTGAATTTCATCTTGTTGACCTCAGACCAACTCTCCAATTTAGTAAGCTCATTTTGAATTCTAATCTGTCCTTGAAAGTGCTTGAAACCCCTCCCAGCTTGTTGTCATCCGCAAACCTTACAAGCATAATCTCCTCTCCGTTAACCAAGTTCTTAATGAAAATATTGATTAGTACTGGACCAGGCACACCCCTGGGGGACCCCACTTGAGACACCCTCCCAGTTTGCCTCATAGACAGTGATAACTCCTCTTTGAGTATGGTCTTTCCAGCAGTTGTGCCCCCACCTTATAATAATCTCCTCTGGATCATACTGGCTTAGTTTGCTTATGAGAATGTCTTGTGGAACTGTGTCAAAAGCCTTACTAAACTTCATATACATCATCATATACTGCCTGCCTCCATCCACTAGGCAAGTAACCCTGTCAAAGAAGGAAATTAGATTTGTTTGGCACGATTTGTTCTGGACAAATCCATGGTGGCTGTTCCTTATCACCCTATTATCTCCTGGGGGTTCTTACAAACTGTTTAATAATTTGTTCAGTATCTTTCTGGGTACCAAAGTTAGGCTGACAGGTCTATAATTCCTTGGGGCCACCTCGTTCCCCTTTCTGAAGATAGGTTCTGTGTCTGCCCTTCTCCGGTCCTTTGAGACCACAGCCCTGCTAAAGGTTCAGAGATTGCTTTGCCTAGCTCCATCTAGGGTGAATATCATGAGGCTCTGCCAACTTGAATACATCTAACTGACCTAAATCGTCTTTTACCTGTTCTCTCCTTAGTCGGGCCTGTATTCCTTCCCCCTTGTTGTTAATATTGTGTTAAGCATCTAGTCGCCATTAACCTTTTTAGTGAAAACTGAAGCAAAAAAAGGCATTAAACACCTTAGCTTTGTCTGGTGTCATCCATTATTTGCTCTCCTTCCCTGCTGAGTTGCGGCCCCACACTTTCCTTTGTCTTTCTCTTGCTCCTAATGCATTTATAGAGCTGCTTCTGATTGCCTTTTATGTCCCTTGCTAGTTAGAACTCATTTTTACCTTAGTCTTTCTGATTTTCTCCCTATGTCCTTGTGCTATTTTTTGGTATTTCTCCTTAGCAATTTGTCCCAATTTGTTTCTCTCAGGTCCGGCTCTCCTGAATGGCGTTCTAGGAGGTGCACGGGCAGCTGACGGCAGTGGAAAGGATCGTCTGGCTGATCAAACTCATGGCTGGTCATCACAGATTCAGCATGACCCTGGCTGCCTCCTAACTGCACTGAGCAGCCTCGCGGTGCAGCGCTCCCTGGCAGGGAAAACCCAGGTCAAGAATAGTGACTCAGCAAGGTCCTCCGCAGGAGTCCAATCTAACGAGCCCTGATGTTGATGGGTCTGTCCTCTGACTCCAGTGGGCTTTAGGTCAAGCTCCATAATTCTGTCTCCAAGGACTCTCCCCGCTGTTCCCCTAGGAACGCCAGTCCTCCAATTTACCATGATCCCTCTGAATTTTAGCTCTATCCTCCAAAGTGTTGGCAACTCCTCCTAGCTTTTTGTCATCTGCAAACTTGACCAGTCTGCTCTCTCTACCTACATCCAGGTCATTAATAAAGATGTTAAACAACACCAGACAACAATATTGTAGTCGAGCCAGAACGCACATAGTAGGCAAGCTAAATCACGTGATTCACATCTCCGGCACAACTGTCTGTTACAGCCAGCAGTCCTCTGATGCAGTGAAAAGAGCATTAGGAAATTGTTCTATTCCTAACTACTTCTTTGAGAAGGCTAAAGATGCTGATGTTATTGCCATAGGTTATGCTATGCAATGTCTGTGCTTAACTCAAGAATATTTAGCGCAAGGGATAAATGTTGTGCAATTCAGTGGAAACCCTGACCGTGTTTTAAAGAACATGACCAAACCGGACGATGCCTGCTTGCAGTGCTATATTGACTGTCTGGTCCACACAAAAAGTTACAGAACCCTGCTTAAGAAAAAGACTATTTGTAAGAAATCTAAAAGGATTAAGTTAAGAGAATGGTGAGGGGATAAACATGCAATATTGTCAGGGTTCCCTCCCCACTCTGACCTCTGGGGTACAGATGTGGGGACCCGCATGAAAGATCCCCTAAGCTTATTTCTGCCGTGCCAAACGAATCTGATCTCCTTCTTCGAGAAAGTAACGGACTTATTAGATAAGGGAAATGCGGTGGACCTAATATACCTGGATTTCAGTAAAGCGTTTGATACTGTACCCCATGAGGAATTATTGGTTAAGCTGGAAAAGATGGGGATCGATATGAAAATCCAGAGGTGGATAAGGAATTGGTTACTGGGGAGAATGCAGCGGGTCGTATTGAAGGGTGAACTGTCAGGTTGGCGGGAGGTTACCAGTGGAGTTCCTCAGGGTTCGGTTTTGGGACCCATTTTATTTAATCTATTTATTACTGATCTCGGAACCGATTGCAGGAGTGGACTGATAAAGTTTGCGGATGATACGAAGGTGGGAGGCATTGCCAATTCGGAGGAGGATAGGGATATTCTGCAGGGAGACTTGAATGAGCTTGTGAATTGGAGTATCAGAAATAGGATGAAATTTAATAGTGAAAAGTGTAAGGTGATGCATTTAGGGATGACTAACAACAATTTTAGTTACAAGCTGGGGACGCATTGGTTAGAAGTAACGGAAGAGGAGAAGGACCTAGGGGTTCTTGTAGACCGGAGGATGACTATGAGTCGACAATGTGATGTGGCGGTGAAAAAAGCCAATGCGGTCTTGGGATGCATTAGGCGAGGTATATCTAGTAGGGATAGGGAGGTGCTGCTTCCGTTGTATAAGGCGCTGGTGAGACCTCATTTGGAGTACTGTGTGCAGTTCTGGTCTCCCATGTTTAAAAAATATGAACTCAAATTGGAACGGGTGCAGAGAAGGGCCACTAGGATGATCAGAGGAATGGAAAACCTGTCGTATGAAAGGAGACTAGAGGAGCTCGGGTTGTTTAGTCTGACAAAACGAAGGCTGAGGGGGGATATGATTGCTCTCTTTAAATATATCAGAGGGATAAATACCAGGGAGGGAGAGGAATTATTCCAGTTTAGTACTAATGTGGACATGAGAACGAATGGATATAAACTGGCAGTGGGGAAGTTTAGGCTTGAAATTAGACGAAGGTTTCTGACCGTCAGAGGGGTGAAATATTGGAACGGCCTTCCGAGGGAAACGGTGGGGGCGAGGGACCTGTCTGGTTTTAAGATTAAATTAGATAAGTTTATGGAGGGAATGGTTTAATCGTAAAACATATTAGCTGAGGAATACCGAGCAATAGCAGGTAAATAGTATAATGGCTAACAAGGGTCAGGGTGGAGACTCTTGCCTACATGCTCGGGGTCTTACTGATCGCCATATTTGGGGTCGGGAAGGAATTTTCCTCCATGGTAGATTGGCTGAGGCCCTGGAGGTTTTTCGCCTTCCTCCGCAGCATGGGGCAGGGATCGCTAGCAGGAGGGTTCTCTGCCAATTGAAGTCACCAAGACACAGGATTTGGGGACTTCATCAGCAGAGTCAAGGGAAGGGTAGGGACGGTTTTGTGGCCTGCAGCATGCAGGGGGTCAGACCAGATGATCATAATGGTCCCTTCTGACCTTAAAGTCTATGAGTCTATGAGGTTAAAAACTTCCCCAAGGCACAAATTCTTCCTTGTTCTTGGACGATCTCGCTGCTACCACTAAGTGAGTTAGACAAAGATTCAGGAAAAGGACCATTTGGAGTTCCTGTTTCCCCAAAATATCACCCCAAGCCCCTTCACCCCCTTTCCTGGGGAGGCTTGAGAATAATATACTAACCAAATAGATAAACAAGGTGAGCACAGACCAGACCCTTGGGTTTTTAGGACACTAAAAACCAGTAGGTTCTTAAAAGCAGAACTTTATTATAAAGAAAAAAAAGTAAAAGAAGCACCTCTGTAAAATCAGGATGGAAGGTAATTTTACAGGGTAATAAGATTTAAAACACAGAGGATTCCCCTCTAGGCAAAACTTCAAATTTACAAAAAACAGGAATAAACCTTCTTAGCATAGGGAAAATTCACAAGGTAAAACAAAAGATAATCTAACGCATTTCCTTGCTTTACTTACAATTTTTGTAATCTAGATGCTTATTTCAAGTAGGGTTTTATGAGTGGGTTTTTTTTTCTGCCCTGGTCTCTCTCTGTCCCAGAGAGAACAACAAAGAAACACACACAAAGAACCTCCTCCCACAGATTTCAAAGGATCTTCTTCCCTTATTGGTCCTTTTGGTCAGGTGCCAACCAGGTTATTTGAGCTTCTTAACCCCTTACAGATAAAGGTGGGATTTTATGCTACCCTTAGCTGTATGTTTATGAGAAATATAAAACTTGGTAGCTGTAAATAAAAAAAATCTATTGAAAAGGGCTTTGTGACTATCTGTGTTTCTGTCAGTGGCCCTTAAGTGAGCTAAAAGTTTTTTTTATTTTTTTATATAATGGAGATATCCCATCTCCTAGAACTGGAAGGGACCTTGAAAGGTCATCAAGTCCAGCCCCCTGCCTTCACTAGCAGGACCAAGTACTGATTTTGCCCCAGATTCCCAAGTGGCCCCCTCAAGGATTGAACTCACAACCCTGGGTTTAGCAGGCCAATGCTCAAACCACTGAGCTATCCCTCCCCCCCAGAGGTTTTAAAGAACCATCTTGGTTTGTTTTCAAGGAGCTGTCTGTCTTTTAAATTAAAAAAAAAAAAAAGGTTGTGAGAGCCTAGCTCTAGCTCAAAAATCTGAAATGTATGTTGTAGAATCATGTGGGGGAAAAAAACCCCTAAAAATCTGTTTACAATAAAAAAAAAAAAAAACAGGGATGGTTCAGACATGTGTTTGAGTACAATAGAGCTGACCTACCCTGTTGAACTGGGTGAGGATGGTGAGCTTTGATTAATATGAAATGAAATAAAACCTCAGGAGTTTGCAGATGCTATTGAACAGTTTAAGTTGGTTGAACTCTAGTGGCCAGTTTAAATATAACCAGAACTCTATTGGACAGTTTAACCCCCAGGAGTTGGTTAAACACTATTGGACAGTTTAAATCAGGGGTTATCAAATTGGGGGTTGGGACCTCTCAGGGGGTCGCGAGCTGCCAGCCTCCATCCCAAACCCCGCTTTGCCTCCAGCATTTATAATGGCGTTCAATATATAAAAAAGTGTTTTTAATTTATAAGGGGGGGTCACACTCAGAGGCTTGCTATGTGAAAGGGGTCACCAGTACAAAAATTTGAGAACCACTGGTTTAAATATAACCCAGGAGTTGGTTGAACGCTATGGGTCACTCTTTCTAGCAACTCAAAGTCATTAAAATAATATATTTACAAAAATAAACAAGGGTCTAACCCCAAACTGAAATGTTTCAAGGGTTCACGAACCTCCACCATACTTTAGAACAAGTATTTGCTCTAAAGAAAATCAAACATTTATAATCTCTGGGTATTTGTAGGGTGCTTACTATGGTTGTGATACACCTATTTTATTTCAAAAACAACCCCCAAATTTTAAGCATGAAAGAAACATGCTTAAAAAACAAACAAGCCCCAAGACATTCATTGATATCTGCAAGGGGCCCCACACTTAGGAATGGGTACAGTAATATTAAGGATTGTTGTGTATGGTGATTTAATCTTTAATACTGTCAGAAGGCCCCAAAGAAAAATGTATTTTAACTAAAAGAAAAAAAATTGCCAAAAGCAGCCCATTTGTGCAGACAACTTAATTCCCCGTCCCCAGATCACAAAAGGGAATGTTAGGGGAAGGGGGCCTAAAGTCCTTAAGTATCTATTAATTCAGAGTTGTGATGATCAAATCAACCTGCTAACTACAGACTTTTGAAGTCTGTTTGAAACAAAGAGTTAGGATGGTGTAAAAATCTCAGGTTTTTGGAGACTGTCCTCTTTCAACAGAAACTATCTTGAACTGAATTGCTGCTGGACTGCAGGAGGAGGTATGCTCCCTGTTTTTAACTCTGAAAATATATATTACATAATGTCACTCTTTGGCCATGCTGTCTTTATTAAATAATGGCACCAATCTTATTGCAGTGTGATCTGTTGTCTTTGTGTAAAAGATACCCATTCAGAACAAAAAGCTGAAATATATGTTGTAGATTCATGTGGGGGGGGGGGGGGAACCTCCCTAAAAATCTGTTTACAATTTAAAAAAACAGGGATGGTTCAGTTGTGTTTGAGTACAATAGAGCTGACCCACTGTGTTGAACTGAATGGTTTTAACCACACCCCCACTGAATAGCCAGATAGCCAGGGTGACTGAAATTACCCACCCTTGTTGCCATCGGGGTTAATTGTGTAAGTGATTAGTAATTAAATTTGATGGGTGTACACCCACAGTGAGAGAGGGGGGTGGGTGAGGATGGTGAGCTTTGATTAATATGCAATGAAATAAAACCTCAGGAGTTCGCAGAAGCTATTGGACAGTTTAAATATAAGCCAGGAGTTGGTAGAACTCTATTGGACAGTTTAAATATAAGCCAGGAGTTGGTTGAACGCTATTGGACAGTTGAAATATAACGCAGGAGTTGGTTGAACGCTAATGGACAGTTTAAATATAACCCAGGAGTTGGTTAAATGCTATGGGTCACTCTTTCTAGCAACTCAAAGTCATTAAAATAATATATTTACAAAAATAAACTAGGGTCTAACCCCAAACTGAAATATTTCAAGGGTTCATAAACCTCCACCACACTTTAGAACAACCATTTGCTCTGAAGACAATCGAACATTTAAATCTCTGGGTATTTCTAGGGTGCTTACTGTGGTTGTGATACACCCATTTTATTTCAAAAACAACCCCCAAATTTTAAGCATGAAAGAAACATGCTTAAAAAACAAACAAGCCCCAAGACATTCATTGATATCTGCAAGGGTCCCCACACTTTCTACTGACCTAACTCCCTGTGTGGACAGCGCTATGTCGGCAGGAGCGCGTCTCCCACTCAGCTAGCGCCTCTCCGGGAGGTGGATTAAGAGCTTGTTGGCATAGGAGCACCTTCACGTAAACGCTACAGCGCCGGTGCAGCTATGGCAATACAGTGTTTTAAGTGTAGACTTGCCCCCCATCTTTTTTATCTCTCCTCATATGGAAGCTGTTCCATCCCCCTAATCATTATGTCGTTCTTCTCTGCACCTTTTACAATATGGTATATCTGTTTTGATATGGGATGACCAGAACTGCACACAGTATTGAAGGTGTGGGCGCACCATGGATTTATATAGAGGCATTATGATATTTTTCTGTTTTATTATCTATCCCTTTCCTAATGGTTCATAACATTCAGTTTCCTTTTTTAACTGCCACTCCACGTTGAGTGGATGTTTTCAGAGAACTATTTATGATAACTCGAAAATCTCTTTCTTGAGTGGTAATTTAAACCCCATAATTTTGTATGTATAGGTTGGATTATGATTTCCAATGTGCATTACTTTGCATTTATCAGTATTGAATTTCATCTGCCATTTTGTTGCCCAGTCCCCCAGTTTTGTGACATCCCTTTGTAGCTCTTTGCAGGCTGCTTTGGATTTAACTATCTTGAGTCATTTTGTATCATCTGCAAATTTTGCCACCTCACTGGTTACCCCTTTTTCTGGATCATTTATGACTATATTGAACTACACTGGTCTCAACACAGATCCTTGGGGGACCCCCGCTATTTACCTCTCTCCACTGTGAAAACTGACCATTTGTTCCTGTCCTTTGCTTCCTACCTTTTAACCACTGAACCTTAAAAAACTTTCCCTCTTATCCCATGACAGCTTACTTTGATTAAAAGCAACAGAGGGTCCTGTGGCACCTTTAAGACTAACAGAAGTATTGGAGCATAAGCTTTCGTGGGTGAATGCCCACTTCATCAGACGCAAGTAATGGAAATTTCCAGGGGCAGATATACATCAGTATGGAGATAAAAAGATTAGTTCAATCAGGGAGGGTGAGGTGCTCTGCTAGCAGTTGAGGTGTGAACACCAAGGGAGGAGAAACTGCTTCTGTAGTTGGATAGCCATTCACAGTCTTTGTTTAATCCTGATCTGATGGTGTCAAATTTGCAAATGAACTGGAGCTCAGCAGTTTCTCTTTGGAGTCTGGTCCTGAAGTTTTTTTGCTGTAAGATGGCTACCTTTACATCTGCTATTGTGTGGCCAGGGAGGTTGAAGTGTTCTCCTACAGGTTTTTGTATATTGCCATTCCTGATATCTGACTTGTGTCCATTTATCCTCTTGCGTAGTGACTGTCCAGTTTGGCCAATGTACATAGCAGAGGGGCATTGCTGGCACATGACGGCATATATAACATTGGTGGACGTGCAGATGAATGAGCCGGTGATGTTGTAGCTGATCTGGTTAGGTCCTGTGATGGTGTTGCTGGTGTAGATATGTGGACAGAGTTGGCATCGAGGTTTGTTGCATGGGTTGGTTCCTGAGTTTGAGTTGTTATGGTGCAGTGCGTGGTTGCTGGTGAGAATATGCTTAAGGTTGGCGGGTTGTCTGTGGGCGAGGACTGGCCTGCCTCCCAGAGTCTGTGAAAGTGAGGGATCATTATCCATGATGGGTTGTAGATCACTGATGATGCGTTGGAGAGGTTTAAGCTGAGGACTGTAGATGATGGCCAGTGGAGTTCTGTTAGTTTCTTTTTTGGGCCTGTCTTGTAGCAGGAGGCTTCTGGGTACACATCTGGCTCTGTTGATTTGTTTCTTTATTTCCTTGGGTGGGTATCGTAGTTTTGAGAATGCATGGTGAAGTTCTTGTAGGTGTTGGTCTCTGTCTGAGGGGTTGGAGCAGATGTGGTTGTACATCAGCGCTTGGCTGTAGACGATGGATCTTGTGGTGTGTCCGGGGTGGAAGCTGGAGGCATGAAGGTAGGTGTAGCGGTCGGTGGGTTTTCGGTATAGGGTGGTGTTAATGTGGTGTGACGTTATTGACATAAACTGGGACCGTATAGATCATTGTTGCAACCAAGGTCCTGTAGTGGCACCCAAATCTTGTATAAAGGGGGTCGAATGGGGTGTCTAGGACAAGGTTATGGTTTACTGGTTATGATTATGCTGTCTATATGTGTGTATCAGTTTTGTAGTTGAAGTTATGAATATGGGCTCTATACTGTCTGTACGGCAAATTTATGCTATGCTTCTGGGTGACATCCCAGACAAGCTGAGATTAGCTCTGCCTAGCCTGCTTGATGGCCCATTAAGGACCATCAGCTGTACAATGGACCCATTGAGAGAAGGCAGATACGCCTTGTAACTCAGCAAAGTATGCAGGGACTGGCCCATGTGACTCCAGACTCCATTTTGCTGTAATTTTCCACAGTAAGAACAAAGAGGTGTTCTTGCACTTGGAAAAGACTATATAAGGCTGATGCCTCATCTCCATCTGGTCTTCAATCCTGCTTCTTACCTCTGGAGGAACTTTGCTACAAACTGAAGCTCTGAACAAAGGACTAAATGACCCATCCCAGCTGGGGATGTTCCAGAGACTTGATTTGAACCTGCAGTTTATTCCATCGCTGCTGCAAGCCTGAACCAAGAACTTTGCCATTACTGTATGTAATTGATTCCATTTAACCAATTCTAACTCTCATCTCTATCTTTTTCCTTTTATGAATAAACCTTTAGATTTTAGATTCTAAAGGATTGGCAGCAGCGTGATTTGTGGGTAAGATCTGACTTGTATATTGACCTGGGTCTGGGGCTTGGTCCTTTGGGATCAGGAGAACCTTTTTCTTTTACTGGGGTATTGGTTTTCATAACCATTTGTCCCCATAACGAGTGGCACTGGTGGTAATACTGGGAAACTGGAGTGTCTAAGGAGATTGCTTGTGAGACTTGCGGTTAGCCAGTGGGATGAGACCGAAGTCCTCCTAGTCTGGCTGGTTTGGTTTGCCTTAGAGGTGGAAAAACCCCAGCCTTGGGCTGTAACTGCCCTGTTTTAGCAATTTGTCCTGAGTTGGCGCTCTCAGTTGGGTTCCGCCAGAACCGCATTGTCACATGTGGCCATCGCTTATTTGTACTGTGGTGTCTAGGAAGTGGACCCCTAACCTTCTGTTAGTCTTAAAGGTGCCACATGACCCTCTGTTGCTTTTTACAGATTCAGACTAACACGGCTACCCCTCTGATACTTGAAACTTTGGTTAAGAACCTTTGGTGAGGGAACCTGTCAAAGGCTTTCTGAAAGTCCAAGTACACTATATCCACTGGATCCCCCTTGTCCACATTCTTGTAGACCCCCTCAAAAATGTTGACTCTGCCCCAACAAACTGTGTTCACCGATGTGTCTGATAATTCTAGGTTTCAGAGTATGCATCCGAAGAAGTGGGCTGTAGTCCACGAAAGCTTATGCTCTAATAAATTTGTTAGTCTCTAAGGTGCCACAAGTACTCCTGTTCTTCTCTCTGATAATTCTGTTCTTTCCTATAGTTTCAACAATTTGCCTGGTACTGAAGCCAGGCTTACCAGGGATCATATCTGGAGACTTTTTTAAAATTCACTGTCACATTAGCTATCTCATACAGAGGCCGATTTAAGCGCTAGGTTACATACCACAGCACTGCACATAAGTCTGTCTGGATATCTCTTGAGAGCTGCAACCTTTGCACCAGGCAGGCAATTTACCATGCGGTTCTCCCAGTCATCACAAACCCAACTGCTTATATGTCTATTGATTGAGTCCCCCATTACTATTACCTGGCTTTTCTTTGTAACTGGGGTTCCCGCCTCAGACGGGGTAGCCTCAGTGTGAGAGGACATCATGACTTCATCTAGAAGGTGGGTCCCAAATATGGGATCACCTCCCTCTGCTCCAGCTCGATGTTCTCCTTCCCTGAAACTTTCACCCTCCTCAGCAACACAGAGGCTGTCAGACTGGGGGTGGGACCGCTCTACATCATCCCTAAAAGTCTCTTCTATGTACCTTGCTGTCTCCCTTGGCTCCACCAGTTCAGCCCCTCTGGCCTCCTGGTCTCCAAGGGCCAGTAGCTCCTTGCGCCAAATGCCTACATATGTTACCTGCCCACAGGGCTGGAAATGATGCATGCTGCATTCAATGCAATCAACTGGAGAGCCCCACGCTGCTGCTGCACTTTTGCCTGGTTTATTTTTACTCTTCCAGGGGAGTTTAATTTGTTTAGTTTTGTTGGGGGGGGAGGGGTGGTTATTGGCCTGAGTTTACAGTATGTTTGTTAGATGTACTTGTCTCTCACACACCCTCTCTAAACTTCCTTGCAAGACTCCCCTGTTTGCTAACCTAACGTCTGATTTATATTGTCTGCTGTCTGTTTCCCCTCCCTGGTTCAGGCACGACACTGGCAAAGAAGAGTGAAGAGTATCTGCAGGTCCTCAGGGACTGGCAAGCCGAGAACACCTTCTGGTTCGCCTGGTTCACCAACACCAGCGATATCGCCATGGTAACTACAGTCAGTGCTTCATGGGATTGTTGTGCCCAGAGTTAGCAGGAGTCAGGAATTAACACCCTAGGAGTCAGGGGGAAGGGACAGACCCAGGTGAGTGACTGTCCCCATCCAGCTGGGCCAGAGCCCTGCCTATGGCCCACTCCACCTCATAGAATCATAGACCTCAGATCATCTAGGCCAACCCAACTAAATCATCCCAGCCAGGGCTTTGTCAAGCTAGGCCTTAAAAACCTCTAAGGATGGAGATTCCACCACCTCCCTAGGTAACCCATTCCAGTGCTTCACCACCCTCCTAGTGAAATAGTGTTTCCTAATATCCAACCTAGACCTCCCCCACTGCAACTTGAGACCATTGCTCCTTGTTCTCTCATCTGCCACCACTGAGAACAGCTGAGCTCCATCCTCTTTGGACCCCCTGTAGCAGGGCAGTTACCCCGCTCCCAGGGAAAAAGGTTAAAGGCAGCTGAGGTAGGCTGATCGGGGAGGCAGCCACAGCTGTGGCCACACTCAATCAGGCCACAGCTGGCCCTGATATAATGCCTAAGTGAGAAGCTGGGTCAGGCTCACTCCAGCCCTGGAGTGAGAAGGGTCTAGCTGCCGGGGAGCACAGGGTACCTCAAGCAGAGCAGTGCTGGGGAAGGGAAGGCAGAGCTGGGGAGCTTAGGCCAGGTGAGTTCCCCAGGCTGAGGCCTGGCTAAAGGCCGGGGAGGTACTGAGGCTGCAGGGAAAGGCAGCAGGTCCAACCCCCTTACCAATGATGAGTGGCCATTACAGACTGCAGTTTGCCCCAGTGAGAGGGGACTAGATGATTACTGGCAGTAGCCACTGAGGCAAGGTGGGCTTAGGGGATTCAGGTTCCCCTGGGAGGGAAGACCCAGAATGTGGGGGTATTACCAAGGGGCAGTACCCAGGAGACAGGGCACCATGGGCCGGGAGGGACGCGGGGCCTGGAGTATAGTGGTGGAGACTGATAATGAAAGAGAAGTAGTGACAGTAGGAGAGCCACCGGCCAGCAGGAGGCGCTCTGAGGCTGGGATGAGCTAATTCCTGAACAACCAGCAGGAGGCTCTGCAGCACTGAATGTGCGCCATGCTGCACCACCGTTCAAGTAGTTGAAAGCTGCTATCAAATCCCCCATCACTCTTCTGTTCTGCAGACTAAATAAGCCCAGTGCCCTCAGCCTCTCCTTGTAAGTCATGTGTCCCAGGCCCCTAATCATTTTCGTTGCCCTCCGCTGGACTCTCTCTGATTTGTCCACATCCTTTCTCTTGTGGGGGGCCCAAACTGGACGCAACACTCCTGATGTGACCTCACCAGTGCCGAATAGAGGGAATAATCACTTCCCTCCATCTGCTGGCAATGCTTCTACTAATGCAGCCCAATATGCCTCCCTACATGCCACATCCAAAGATGCACTGGAGCTCATCCAAACCTGATCCCAGCTCGTTGTCAGGTGTGGTAGAAGCTTCCCCAGAGATTAATGCAACAAAAGGCATCATTGTATCTGTGCACCAGCGCCAACCCCTGCTGAGCACTAGAGAGTGTATCCGTGCTGCACAGTATTGTGCCCCCGTGCACTGCCATGCTGACCTCTGCCATGCATGACAGCTTCTGATTGCTGGCTGGGTACTGTGCTGCCCAGGTGCAGTAACCCAGCCCTGTCCTGGCAGATCGGGGTTTGCCTGCACTCCTGGCCGGGCCAGTCCTGGCTGCTCAGCCACCGACTGGAACCATGCTGGGCAGCAAAAGGGGTTTCACTGGCAGATTTGTTTCAGATGTTTGAGAAGTACTTTCACCCGTCCGAGTGCATGGACTTCCTCCTCACTGCTATAAACGGCATGAGAGACGTTAGCGTCCACAACTCAGTGGCAGCCAGACACATGCTGCATGTGATCTTGGGGGTCCCCGGCCCAAGCTTGGAGAGGGTAAGAGCTGCAGTGAGAACACCCTCCTGGGGGAGCCCATCCATGGGAGACTCTGTCTCTGGGTGCTAGGTGTTATGGGGGGGCAGGTCTCTGGCCTGTGCAGTGCAGGGGGGTCAGTCTAGATGATCTCCATGGCTGCTTGTGGCCTTGCAGAATCTATGAATCGATAGGATGGGAACTTGTCCTGTGCTCTAGGTCTGGGGCTGGCAAAGAGGATCTGGGAGGGTAGATGGCTCTCAAGTGCGGCAGGTCCCTGGCACCCCAGATCAATAGCAGCGCGAGGAAGCCAAGGCCCACATCTCCTCACTTCCCTTCCAGGTGTCAGAGGCTGTGAGGAGCATGTACCACAACCTGGACTCCATCAGCGAGCTGCTGTCCCAGCAGGAGCTGCTCAGGGCCCTTGTCCTGCTGGGCTACCAGTACAGAGAGGAGGTGGTCAGAACCCTGCTGGGCTGCTCGCTGTCATGTGACAGGCACGGGGCTGGGGCTGCCGCTGCTTGCGCTCTGGGTCCCCTGGACTGGTCCTGCTGCCAGGGACAGGGGAGTGCAGAACCTTCCAGAGATCTCCTGCTCCCTGCAGAGCTACTGCTTCTCCTGGAGAGTTTTGCAGGCTGGCTTGCCCTGGAGACAGGCCAGCCTGTAAAATCCTGTGTGGCATCCCACGTTCTCCCCTGGGGCTGACACTCAGACCCGGTCCCCATGCAGCCTGCACCAGCCAATGCGGGCCTTACTGCAGCAGGAAAGCAACAAAGGGCTGGCCAGTGGCGGGAGACCCAGCATTGGTGCTGAGAGGGTGCAGGAGGCTGGCAGGGCTCTGACCAGGTGCCATTGGCTCTCTCCCTTTGCAGCGTTGCTGTGGAGATGTTGAGGATGCTGACGTCCCACCCCAGGACCACAGGAAAGGTCCTACAGGAGCTGCTCAACAGGCTGCGGGAGCAGCCTCTACGTCAGCATCATGACATCTCCAGAGAGAGGCTGGCATTGCCCCCTTGGCCGTAAGTACCAGCCCCTGCAGCAAGAGAAGGAGCGCTGTGTTTCCCCATCACAGCCTGAGGGGGTGTCTCAGTCTCCCACTGGGTGTAGTCATTGGGCCGAAGAGAGAGAGCGTGTCTCTAGCCAGTGCTATAGTCGAGCCGGAACACGCCGAAATGCTCTCCTGGTGCTATTCAGCAGCACTCAGAACCTCAGGGTGAGAAGGGATCGCAGGGTCAGCTCGTCCAGCCCCCTGCCACGATGCAGGACTTGTTGTGTCTAACCCACCCCAGACAGATGGCTCCACCCCCGAGAGGAGATATGACCAATCAGGGCGGGGAGTCCTGGGCGGAGTGACCTGTCCTCTGTACTGGGACTTGTGCTGTTCATTATATTCACAAATGATCTGGAAAAGGGGGTAAAAAGTGAGATAGCAGAGTTTGCAGATGATTCAAAATTACTCAAGATAGTTAAGTCCAAAGCAGACTGCGAACAGTTATGAAGGGATCTCACAAAACTGGGTGACTGGACAACAAAATGGCAGATGCAATTCAATGTTGATAAGTGCAAAGTAATGCACGTTGGAAAACATAATCCCAACTATACAGATAAAATGATGGGATCTCAATTAGCTGTTATCACTCAGGAAGGAGATCTTGGAGTCATTGTGGATAGTTCTCTGAAAACATCCACTCAATGTGCAGCGGCAGCCAAAAAAGCGAACAGAATATTGGGAATCATTAGGAAAAGGATATAGAATCAGACAGAAAATATCATAATGCCACTATATAAATCCATGCTATGCCCACACCTTGAATGCTGTGTACAGATGTGGTCGCCCCATCTCAAAAAAGATCTATTAGAACTGGAAAAGCTGCAGAGAAGGGCAACAGAAATGATGAGGCATATGGAACGGCTTCCTTATGAGGACAGATTCAAAAGACTGGGACTGGTCACTTTAGACAAGAGACAACCACTGGGGATGCGATGGGGTGTACAAACCTCATAATGGGCAATCAGGGGTTAAGGAGCTGCTCTGGGCCCAGCCATCTCTGCCTCACCACACCTGCAGGAAATGCTCCAGCTGCAGGAGGAGTTAAAAGGCAGGGCAGTGGCTGGTTTGGGGGCAGCCCAGGGAAGAGAGCAGACCTGTGACCTTCATCTCCAGCAGAGGAGAGCGGAGGGAAAGGCAGAATCTCTGCCCGTGACAGCTGAGGGAAGGGAGGGCTTTACACAGAGACAGCCTGAGAGGGAGGCGTTCCCCTCTCCCTCACATATGGGCTCTGAGTTTTGTTCATTTCCCTGTACTGTGGATGACCCCATGTCACAGAGTACCCAGGCGATGCTCTGGAACTGCTCCCTACGAAGCCAGTCAGGACTCTGGTGAAGTCTCTTCTCTGTGAGCAGACTGTCTCCAGGGCAAGAAGCTCACACAGCTTCCACTTTCTTGGGTCTGACCTTGGAGCATTCAGCATCCTCTGCCCCTCTGTGCGCTTCCCACAGCGAGTCTGCACAGGCGGGGTCCTGGGGAAGCCAGAGGGTCCTGCACCCCAACTTCGCAGTCAGACGTGACTCTTAGCCAGCCAGTAAAACAGAGGTTTATTAGATGACAGGAACACGGTCTAAAACAGAGCTTGTAGGTACAGAGAACAGGAGCCCTCTGCCGGATCCATTTTGGGGGGCAGTGAGCCAGACACCCACATCCGCACTTCACTCCACATCCCCAGCCAGCTCCCAACTGACTCTCTCCAGCCCCTCTTCCTCTGGGCTTTGTCTCTTTCCCAGGCCAGGAGGTCACCTGATTCCTTCGTTCTCCAACACCTTTAGCTGGCACCTTGCAGGGGGGAAGGGCTCCGGCCATTAGTTGCCAGGAGACAGAGTGTCGGCCATTTATGCACACTGGCCTTTATCCCATTACCTAGAGACTTAAGAAATGCATAGGGGAAACTGAGGCACCCCTGCAATATTCAGAGGAAACATTAAGAACTGTCCCACTTCGTCACACCCCATGGGGAAAGCCCTAGGATTGCGCTGACCTAGAATGAGGGCCATACCACGGGAGGAGGCAGTGGCTGCCCGAGAAAGGAAGAGAGCTGCCCTGCTGCACACAGCTGCCAGAAGGTGCCTGGTGGTGAGCAGACACCCATCACGTCGCCCAGACCCAGACCCAGACGGAGACTCTGGGACCATCGCAGGGAAGTGCTAGGAAGTGGCCCAGGGAAGGCAGCCTTAAGCATCCCCAGCTGTCAGATCACTGGGCCAGGGGTCAGAGCCTGGTGGACTGGTAGGGCCTGGGCTCCACTACCAACAACCCTCCAGAGCCAGCGCTCAGAGCTGGAATCAGGAATTGAGGTTGGAACAAGGCACATGCAGGGCTGGGAGCCAGGCAGGAGGGAGAGCAGGGTGGGAGCAAGCTGAAGCCTGTGGCTGTGGAGTCCATCCTGCGCTCAGGCAGGGTACAGGTCTAAGCCACGGAGTGACATGGGGCAGTTGAAGCTGCTGGTTCTCCTGTGAGGCCCACAGACCAGCCCTAAGAGGCACCAGCCCAGTGCCTGGCTCGTGGACTGGCTGGGCCTTGCACAGGAATGGCTCATCCTGCATGTGGGTCAATCAGGATCTAGTTCCGGGAGGACTCATCACCTCACGTTCCAGGGCAGTGCACCGGACCCTGTACCGGCTGTATCCTGAGCTTCAGACCAGAAGGAACCAGCAGCTCAGTTGGTCTGATCTCCTGTACGTCACAGGCCACCAGCCCCACCCTGCCCCCAGACACTAACCCAACACCCAAAATGAGACCGAAGTGCCACAGCCCCCGGCAGACTGGACTGTTACGTGCCACAGGCTGAGATCAGGAGGGGCCGAGGGGCACTAGAGCCCGAGGCTCTGCAATGGCAGGGAAAGGGTTAAGTGAGAGACACCCAGATAATCCTGGTAAGTGACCCACCCCCCACGCTGCGGAGGAAGGTGAGAACCCGGAAGTCACTGCCAGTCTGACTGGGGGGGAATTCCCCCCCAACGCCACACACGGCGATCAGCTACACCCTGCGCATGGGCACAAGGACCAGCACTCACTGGCGGCGGGAAGCGGAGCGCCGCGGCTGGGAGCTGGCGGAGTAGAGCAGGCTGGGGCTGGGTTGCTCCGCTTCCTGCCACTGCTGGTGAGTATGTGTGTGTGGGGGAGAATCCCTTCCCCCCAGCCCCCTCCCCTGAGTGACACGACTGGGGCCGGGGCGAGGGAAGTGGAGCAGGCTGCTCCCGGCCCCCCGCTAATCCCCTGGACCACTCTGGGCCTGTAGGGCCCCCAAAAGTGCCCCCCCCACAGCTCCTGCCCCCCCAGACCCTTGGGGGGGGGAGGCCTGGGGCCCCACACAGCCCCCCGCGGGGGGGGGCTGCGTAGGGCACCCAAATGGCTAGGGACGGCCTTGATCGGAAAAACAATTTCTTTCTTTGATCTGTTTCAGACAGCCACATAGCCCAACCTCTCGTTAAAGTGCTTTCATATGTATGTTGCCCAGTTTTTTCAAACTTAAATATGTTCTCATTTCATATACTACTAAGATAGCTGCCACAAGTCCCCAAGATCATGGTTCCGGTGGTTGTCTGGGACCACCCAACCCTGGCCCTGATTGATTCGGACTGTGGCCAGACGCTAATCCGTCAGACCTTGGGGCCCTGGGCCGACCCCCACCTGGGGACGATCTGGCTGCAATGCATCCATGGCGATGTGTGGCCCTACCCCAGTGCACGGATCCCGCTAATGGTGGCCAGGGTCACACGACGGATGGTCATCAGCCTGGCTCCTAGACTAGCCTACCTGGTGATTCTGGGGTGTGACTGGCCGGCATTGGAGGAGATCCTTTGCTCGACCCCTGCGCTAGAAGGAGATTACCCCGAGGCCCAACGAGAGGAGGAGGAGGAGGCCTCGGACCCCGATGGAGGGACCAAGGAACCTGAGGACCCCCCGCCTGGGCTGGCTGTCAAACTCTGACTTAACACCAACTTTTGCCGTGATCAAAGAGCAGACCCCACCCTTAGTTGGGCCTACGGACAACTAGCCGCTGTCATTGGGGTCATGATTGACCCCCATCGCGCAAATCAGTGCGCGTTTTGAGCTATGCCATGACTCTTAACCAGATGGGATGGGATCCCCACACAGAAGAACCATGGACCCAGCTGCTGGTGCCTCAGTGCCACCGACAAGCAATAATGAAGCTTGCACACGACATCCCTGCCGCAGGGCACTTGGGCCATGAAAAGACCCTTGCCTGGATTTTGACGCAGTTCTTTTGGCCCAGCGTTCACCAGGAGGTGAGGAACTATTGTAGCTCCAGGCTGGAGTGCCAATTAGTGGCTCCCCCATGGGTATCCAAGGCTCGTTTGGTTCCCATGCCCATAGTGGAGATGCCCTTTGAGCGGGTGGCTATGGACCTGGTGGGCCCGCTCCCAAGAAGTGCCACGGGATTCCAGTATGCACTAGTCATCATTGATTATGCCGCCCATTTTCCCAAGGCCGTGCCATTGTGGAGCACCACCGCCCGAACCATCGGCGGTGAACTAGTGAAGGTCTTCGCTCGAGTGGGCCTGCCTCGGGAAACCCTAATGGACCAGGGCACCAACTTCACCTCCCGGTTGTTGCAGCAGGTATGCGAGCTCCTGGGAGTTAAACAGTTACGCACCTCTGTCTACCACCCACAGACTGACAGTCATCAACAAAATTTTCCCTGTTCGAACTACTATATGGCCGCTGCCCACGAGGCCTATTAGACTTAATGTGGGAGACATGGGAGCAGTCTCCGTCTCCAACCCAGGGCCTCCTGAAGTATGTTCTCCAGCTCCAGGAGCACCTCGCTCAGGCTGGAGCCCTAGCATGCGAGAACTTAAAAGCCGCGCAGGAAGTCCAGGCACGAACCTATAACCAGGCAGCGCAGGTTCGTGCCTTTGAGCCAGGTGATCGGGTCCTGCCCCTCCTACCGTCAAGCGAATCAAAGCTGCTGGCCGGGGCTCTATGAGGTGGCCTAAAGATTGGGCTCGTCACCTATGAGGTCCACCAGCCCAAGTGGCACAAGAAGACCCAGTGATATCATGTGAATCTATTGAAACCATGGCGGGAGTGGAAGGGCCTATTAATTAACCCTTACCCACCAGAACCTGAGTTGGGTCCCCGCGTGCCCCTGACAGAGGACCTCGCAGGCCCCCAGCTCGGCAACATGCTCACGGTGGAGCAGCGAAAGCAGGCCCAATGTTTCCTGTAGGCTTTCAGGAGAACCTTTACGGTCCTACCCGGTTACACGACCCTGGTCAATCATGCCATCCAGACCGAACCGGGGAAGGTAATCCGGGTGACGACCAGGCCCTTGCCGCACCGAATGGAGGAGGAAGTACAGGTCATGCCAGCCCTAGGAGTCATCGAGATGTCGCAGAGTGAGAGGTGCAGTCCGGCAGTCTTGGTACCCAAGCCCAATGGATCACAGCACTTCTGTATAGACTTCCGGCGGGTCAACACTCAAGGTTCAATGCATATCCTATGCCCCGTGTGGATGAACTGCTTGGTCACCTGGAGGAGACCCATTTCATCACCACCCTCGACCTCAGTAAGGGGTACTGGAAGATCCCGGTCGACTTCATCTATAAGGAGAAGATGGCGTTCGCCACCCCAACGAGACTTTACCAATTTACCCGGATGCCCTTCGGCCTCCACGGGGCCCCGGCGATGTTCCAACGACTAATGGATCGCCTTCTACGGCCCTGTGACATTATTGACATAAACTGGGACCATATAGATCATTGTTGCAACCAAGGTCCTGTAGTGGCACCCAAATCTTGTATAAAGGGGGTCAAATGGGGTGTCTAAGACAAGGTTATGGTTTACTGGTTATGATTATGCTGTCTATATGTGTGTATCATTTTTGTAGATGAAGTTATGAATATTGGCTCTATACTGTCTGTATGGCAAACTTATGCTATGCTTCTGGGTGACATCTCAGACAAGCTGAGATTAGCTCTGCCTAGCCTGCTTGATGGCCCATTAAGGACCATCAGCTATACAATGGACTCATTGAGAGAAGGTAAGTATGCCTTCAGACTCAGCAAAGTATGCAGGAACTTGCCCATGTGACTCCAGACTCCATTTTGCTGTAATTTTCCACAGTAAGAACAAAGAGGGGTTCTTACACCTGGAAAAGACTATATAAGGCGGATGCCTCATCTCCATCTTGTCTTCAATCCTGCTTCATACCTCTGGAGGAACTTTGCTGCACTGAAGCTCTGAACAAAGGACTGAGGACCCATCCCAGCGGGGGATGTATTCCAGAGACTTGATTTGAACCTGCAGTTTATTCCATCGCTGCTGCAAGCCTGAACCAAGAACTTTGCCATTACTATATGTAATTGATTCCATTTAACCAATTCTATCTCTCATCTCTATCTTTTCCCTTTTATGAATAAACCTTTAGATTTTAGATTCTAAAGGATTGGCAACAGCGTGATTTGTGGGCAAGCTCTGATTTGTATATTGACCTGGGTCTGGGGCTTGGTCCTTTGGGATCAGGAGAACCTTTTTTCTTTTATTTGGGTATTGGTTTTCATAACCATTTGTCCCCATAACTAGTGGTACTGGTGGTGATACTGGGAAACTGGAGTGTCTAAGGAGATTGCTTGTGAGACTTGCGGTTAGCCGGGGGGTGAGACCGAAGTCCTCTTAGTCTGGCTGGTTTGGTTTGCCTTAGAGGTGGAAAAACCCCAGCCTTGGGCTGTAACTGCCCTGTTTGAGCAATTTGTCCTGAGTTGGCACTCTCAGTTGGGTTCCGCCAGAACTGCATTGTCACAGGCCCCATCAAGAGTATGCAGTGGCGTATTTGGATGACGTCTTGGTCTACAGCTGCCATTGGGAGGACCACCTGGAACGCGTAGCCACGGTCCTGAGATCCCTGCAAAAGGCAGGACTAACGGCCAATCCAAAAAAGGGTTGTATTGGATGAAAGAGGCAATGTACCTCAGATACACCATAGGGGGAGGATGGGTGAAACCCCTTGTGGGGAAGGTTCAAGTACTGGCGGCCTGCCCGCCACCCACCAGGAAACGCCAAGTGCGACAATTCCTGGGGCTCTCCGGCTACTATCGGCGATTCATCCCCTAGTTCGCTTCCATTGCAGCCCCCTTGACAAGACTTTTGACTAAGGACAGGCCCCAACGCATGCCGTGAATCCAAGAATGCGGGGAAGCCTTCTGGACACTCAAGGAATGCCTCTGCCGGGAACCAGTCCTATATAGCCCGGACTTTGACCGTGACTTCATCTTTCACACAGATGCCTCGGGGTAGGGCTCAGGGCTGTTCTGTCCCAAGAAATCAATGGAGAAGACTACCCGGTCTTATATCTTAGCTGGAAATTATTCCCCCATGTGACGTTGTTGACATAAACTGTAACCATATAGATCACTGTTGCAACCACTGTTATATATTTGCAGCAAATATTGTACAAATGTTGTCGTGTAAGGTGTCTACGGACAAGGTTATGGTTTGCTGGTTATGATTATGCTATCTGTATGCATGCATCATTTTTGTATTTAAAGTTATAAGTATTGGCTCTATACTGTCTGCATTTCAACCTTGTGCTATGCTTCTGGGTGACATCCCAGACAAGTTGGTGTCAGGTCTGCCTAGCCTGCTTGATGGCCCATTAAGGACCATAAGCTATTGAATTGATCCATTGAGAGAAGGCAGATATACCTTGTGACTCAGCAAGGCATGCAGGGACATGCCTATGGACAGAACTCTGAGGTTTTTCCATGCCATGTGATGGACAGCTTGTCTTTGGGACAAAGAAAGCAGAGACCACATGGCATGGCAAGAGACTATAAAAAGCTGCTGCAGCTCCTCCATCTTGTCTTTAATCCTGCTTCTGACTTCTGGAGGGACTTTGCTACAAAGCTCTGAAACAAAGGACTGTATGACCCATACCAGCTGTGGATGTACTCCAGAGACTTGAGTTAAACCTGCAGTTTATTCTATCACTGCTACAAGCCTGAACCAAGAACTTTGCCATTACTGTATGTAATTGATTCCATTTAACCAATTCTAGCTCTCATCTATATCTTTTTCCTTTTATGAATAAACCTTTAGATTTTAGATTCTAAAGGATTGGCAACAGCGTGATTTGTATATTTACCTGGATCTGGGGTTTGGTCCTTTGGGACCGAGAGAACCTTTTTTCTTTTACTGGGGCATTGGTTTTCATAACCATTCATCCCCATAATGAGTAGCACTGGTAGTGATACTGGGAAACTGGAGTGTCTAAGGGAATTGCTTGTGTGATTTGTGGTTAGCCAGTGTGATAAAACCGAAGACTTCTCTGTTGGGCTGGTTTAGTTTGCCTGAATAGTAAAGGAACTTCAGCCATGGGCTGTAACTGCCCTGCTTTAAGCAATTTGTCCTGAACTGGCACTCTCAGTTGGGTCCCACCAGAACCAGCATCGTTACACCCTGCGAGAAGAACTACGCGATTATAGAGAAAGAAGCACTCGCGGTGAAATGGGCCTGTGACGTCCTGGGGTACTACCTCCTCAGTGCCCCATTTACACTAGTCACGGACTATGCCCCACTCCAGTGGTTAACCAAAATGAAAAACAACAACGCTAAGATTACTGCGCTGGTACCTGGCGTTACAGCCCTATGCTTTACCCATCCGCATAGGGCCGGCAGAGACCACGCGAATGCCAACTTTCTGTCCCACCTAGGAGGTATGGAAGAGTCTGGCCCCGACGAGCGGGAGTCAGACTTGAGGGGGGTTGTGTGTGGAGTGAGGCGGTGTGGTTCCTTGCCACCCTGGAGAGAGATGTGTCCCTCCGGGCACCAGAGCGGGCAGAGCCAGGGAGCTCTGAGCCTGTCCCCCAGAGGGTCAGGCGTGGCACCGGAAGTATAAAGACCCGACCCCAGAGCTCATTGAGAGAGCAGCTGCCAGGGAGGCCAGATGCCTCCGGCCTAGCTTTGGACTGGGAAACCCCTGCAGCCTGCAGTAAATCCAAGGACTGGCCCGACCTGCCCTGCACCAGCTACCCGGAGGAGTTGCCGAGCCTGCCCAGTGCCAGCTACCAGAAGGAGTTGCCGAGTCTACCCCTCGCCAGCTATCCCGAGGAATCCATGGTGCTGGGCCCCCCGGAGGACACCACCCTGACCCAGGTAGCTCAAGACGGGAGTCTGGAAGTAGTCCGGGGGCAGCCGACCCTAGTCTGGCTGCAGCACTACCAGAATCCATGTCAGTGTGTTGTGGTCAGTATCCCCACTGACAGCAGCGGCAGAAGACCTGCTGCTAGGGACCCGGACTGGGATACAATGGAGTGGGAGGGCCTTTGTCCTCCCTGCCACGCAACTCGCAGGTGGCCGTCTCCCCCTCTCCCAGGCCCTTTGAAACCTAGGTCCTGGGCTTGCTATTATATACTGTTATTGCTCAGCCCCTGCCTGAGGGCCTGAGTGCTTGACTCACCAGTGCCCCGCCCTGACCTAGGGCCTGGGCTTACTGTGTTTATTTTTATCCTCACGTAGGCCACAGAGGAAGACTCCTGAGGCCGGACTAATTCCCCGCAAGACCTATTCCCCAATTTAGTGAGGCGGTGTGGTTCCCTGCCGCCCCAGTGTTGGTGTCACTAGGCATCACCCTAGGTAACTTAGGGGGTTGGAAGACCAGAGAGTCGATGAAGCCCCCCCGCTCTAGGCCAAAGTGGAACCAAAGCCGCTGCATGTTAAACTTTACTAACCTCACAGGCCAGCAGCTGGGAAGCTGTAGAGATAAGGGAAACCTACATGCTTCTAGCTGAAGGACAAGATTACTTGCAGAAAGAAACAGTGAGAACAAGCTGCACAGCCAAGGTCGTGTGATGTAACCAAAGGGAGGAAGGGGAAGAGGTGGGAAAGAAAGTGGGGGGGGAGGAAGAAGAAAAGTATAAGAAGAGAAAAACTGCTTATGTTGGTGTGCTTGATTTGAGACATGCTGGTCTCCTAGTGCCTATTCAGAGCTCTTGAATAAACTTTGTCTGCTTCTCCACCCTGGTGTGTTTATTGGCACGAAGCACACCGGGCAACGAATCCCGCTGTTGCTGTCCTCGGGACTCTGTGCCGGCAACAGTTTTGGCGCCCAGCGTGGGGCTCGAGGCTGAAATTTAGCCTTGCCCGGACCCCTCTCGGAGGTCGACAGATTGCGGTGACGCCTGACGCCCAGTGCGCACCGGTGACTTTACCGGGGGTCTCGGCGGAGACGTGGTTTGGACGACCCCGGAGGGCACAACGGTGCAACGCACTCGAGCAGTGGAGAAGCAGCTGCGGGTGATGGTAGGGAACCGGTCCCGTGGATAAGGTAGGAACAGTTCAGTGGGGACTTTACCTGTTTTGACCTGAGGACGCCTAGTGTCTCCCTAGAGTATGGGGCAGGGACAGAGTACTGCAGGCAGGGCAAGGTGTATGCCCTTAGAATGCATTCTGGTGAACTGGAAAGTGTTTGGATTGGATCCGTTGATTAAAAGTAAACTGAAAAGATTCTGTACAGTAGACTGGCCTCAATATCAGCTAGAGGACCGGGAAAGGTGGCCACCGGAAGGATCACTTAATTATAACACGATCCTTCAATTACTCCTGTTTTGTCAGCGAACGGGTAAATGGAATGAACATATGTATGTACAGCTGTTTATGTTGTTAAGAGATAGGTCAGATCTTTTGCAAAAGTGTAATTTGACTCTGACAGGTTCAGTAGTAACTACTGTTAGTCCCCAGCATCCCCCTCCCACAGCTGTAATGGCAGATCTGGTGACCCCTTTGGCTCCAATACCCCCACCATATAAGGACAAGGTGCCTCAGGTCCCAGAGATTGCCCCCTCGGTGGGATTCTATCCATTGATTACTGAGACTCGGATAGCCCGTCCTGGAGCAGACAATTGCCTGGCCACTACTATGTAGGTCTATATGCATGTGCCTTTTAACCCGGTGGACCTAGCAGCCTTTAAGGCACAGGCAGGGGAATTCTCTATGAACCCAAGCAAGTTTATCTCGGTCTTTGAAGGGTGCCTGGCTAGCTATAAGCCTGACTGGGATGAGTGTAATGTCCTTATGCGGACCCTGCTGTCTGAGGTGGAGCGTAATCAGGTTGTGTCTAAAGAAAAGGAAAAGAGGCAAGCGAAAATGATGGTTGCAGCAGTACCGGCCGGTGGCAGGGGAAAATTCCAGGAAGGTGGAAGGAGCCGGGGAAATAGCCAATGCTATTTCCTTTCTCTACCAAACTTGTAATCTCATCGAAAAACAGATTGCAATTATCTTGGCGGGAAATATTTTCCATACACCCATGTTGATTTGCATTAATTAAATTGTCTTCTTTAATTCTTTATTAATTTAATCTTGTACCAGCCGCTCTATTATATTGCCTGGGATCGATGTCAGGCTGACAGGCCTGAAATTACCCAGGCCATCCTGTTTACCGTCTTTAACAATTGGTCCAACTGACTCTCCCTCTGCAGTATATATGGAGCCTGGGCACTTAACTCAGGGCTGTGAGTCCACTGTGCAGCAGGGCACATGAAGCTAGGCATGGCAACGCTGAGCCGAAGTCCCTTCTGTGGTTCTAGACAAGGTCACACAGGCTAGGAATTGAACCCAGCATCCCAGGCCTTAGCGCCCAGCCCACCCCTCCTCTCTAGGTGCCTTGGGGGAGCGTAGGAAAGATGAAGGCCCTGCAGTGACATCTGTTTCCTGTTCTTGGCTGCAGGCCACCAGAGCCCTATACAAGATCCTCGAGGAGCAGGCCTGCAGGCAGAAGGTGAAGGAGCTCTTCCCTCAGCTCCCATTGCCCTGCTGTTCCAGATCACATACACGGTGGAGCCGTCCATGCATAACCAGGAGGACAGGCTCACACCCCCTCAGCCCCGTCAGGTACTGCAAGCCCGGCACCCCGCCTCGGTTCTGAACCATCGCCCGCAGGCACGCGGCAGGGCCTGGCCTGGGCTCGCTCAGTAACAAGAGGATTGCTCTGCATGCAGGTGTGCAGTGAATGCCATGCAAGCCTTGCTCCAATGTGTTGGCTACGGGGACCAGGTCATGTTCATCCAGAAGCTGGGTGGCTGGGACATGCTCATGAACTCCGACATGCACCACAAAGGCGTCTTGCTGTTTGCCCGGTGAGTGTCTTGTCCCCAGGGCCGGCTCCAGGCACCAGGCACCCAAGCACATGCTTGGGGCGGCACCTGGTAAGGGGCGGCGGGGGAAGCGCGGCGCGGCATTCCGCGGTGGGGGGGGGGCGCTCCGGCGGCGCGGCCCTGGAGGGAGGTTCCGGCGGCGCTCGGCGGGGGGCGGGGGCTGGCTCCGGCGGCGCGGCGCTCGGCGGGGGGGCAGCGTGGGGCTCGGCGCTCGGTGGGGGTGCGGCGCAGAACGAGGGGGGCTTTGGGGAGCTCCAGGATGGAGTGAGAGTGGCGGGATGCAGAGCAGAAGAGTCCAAGGTGACCCCAAGCTCCTGGGCCTGAGGTCAGAGAAGGGAGGGGGATGGGAGAAGGGGCTGGGATTAGGCGCTTGCCTTTTAGATGGAGACTGGACGTTAGTTCATTCATTACCCGGGTTTGCTGACTTTGCTGTCCAGATTTCCCCATCCCTGCTGAGCTTTCCTCAGCCCCTGGTGATAGGGGCCCCACAGCTCCTCCTGCTCTCACTGTCCCAGTGTCTCTGCGCTGTTGGCCATGCTATCCTTATTAAATAATGGCACCAATCTTATTGCAGTGTGATCTGTTGTTTTTGTGTAAAAGACACCCATTTAGAACAAAAAGCTGAAATATATGTTGTAGATTCGGGGGTGGGGAGTAACCTCCCTAAAAATCTGTTTACAATTAAAAAAAAACAGGGATAGTTCAGTTGTGTTTGAGTACAATAGAGCTGACCCACTGTGTTGAACTGAATGGTTTTAAATACACCCCCACTGAATAGCCAGATAGCCAGGGTGATTGAGATTACCCACCCTTGTTGCCATCGGGGTTAATCGTATAAGTGATTAGTAATTAAATTTGATGGGTGTACACCCACAGTGAGAGAGGGGGGTGGGTGAGGATGTTGAGCTTTGATTAATATGCAATGACATAAAATCTCAGGAGTTCTCAGAAGCTATTGGACAGTTTAAATAGAACCCAGGAGCTGGGTGAATTCTATTGGACAGTTTAAATATAAGCCAGGAGTTGGTAGAATTCTATTGGACAGTTTAAATATAAGCCAGGAGTTGGTAGAATTCTATTGGACAGTTTAAATATAATGCTGGAGTTGGTTGAATGCTAATGGACAGTTTAAATATAACCCAGGAGTTGGTTAAATGCTATGGGTCACTCTTTCTAGCAACTCAAAGTCATTAAAATAATATATTTACAAAAATAAACAAGGATCTAACCCCAAACTGAAATGTTTCAAGGGTTCACAAACCTCCACCACACTTTAGAACAACCATTTGCTCTGAAGACAATCAAACATTTAAATCTCTGGATATTTGCAGGGTGCTTACTATGGTTGTGATACACCCATTTTATTTCAAAAACAACCCCCAAATTTTAAGCATGAAAGAAACATGCTTAAAAAACAAACAAGCCCCAAGACATTCATTGATATCTGCAAGGGGCCCCACACTTGGGAATGGGTACAGTAATGTTAAGGATTGTTGTGTATGGTGATTTAATCTTTAATACTGTCAGAAGGCTCCAAAGAAAAATGTATTTTAACTAAAAGAAAAAAAAATTGCCAAAAGCAGCCCATTTGTGCAGGCGGGGGCGGGCTCCGGCGGCGCGTCGCTCGGCGGGGGGGGCGGGCAGCATGGGGCTCGGCGCTCTTTGGGGGTGCGGCACGGGCGCGGCGCTGGAGGGGGGTTCCGGCGGCGCTCGGCAGGGGGCGGGGGCGGACTCCGGTGTGTTAGCTCCTCCAGTGCCTTGACCTTGGCAATAAGCGGGAAGACGCCATCCTGGACTAGTTGAGTGGGCAGCTGAGAGACCCCAACACTGTGGTGCACTGGTTGGCGCTCAAATGCCTCCAGTACCTATCCCTGTGCCCAGAGAAGGTGAGAGGGGAGGAGGTCTGGGGGATAAGCAGCTACTTATGTTGCAGGTAGCCGGCCCCGCTGCCCGTGATCCTAGCTGGCTGTGCAAAGACTTTGAGGCTCTAACATGTCACCTGGAGGCAGGGGCGCTGGAAGACTTTTTAAAGTGGAGATGCTGCGTGCCCCCTTACCTCTGCCCACACCCCCTGCCACCCCTAGAGCTGGGCTTAGGAGCAGGGCCATGGCTCCAGGAGCGGGGGAGGTGGATGGAGCAAGGGGACCGAAGCTGGGGCCACAGATGGGGGTTGGCGCAGGGCTGGCAGCTGGGACCCTGTGTGCGGGGCCAGGAGCAGAGCCCTGTGTAAAACCTGGGAGTGCTGCAGCCCCCCCTGCACCCTTAGTTCCCGTGCCTCTGTCTGCCGGGGAGGTGGACGTTGTTTTGGAAATGGCTTGTGGGTCACTGGAGGGTGTTTCGTAAAGCAGCTCCTCATTTCAGGAAGGTGGGGAAACTCCAGCGTCTGCTGCCAGACGTCCTGGAGCGACTACACGAGGTAGACAGGGAAATCATCGCCAAGGCCATCACCGTGCTGAAAAACATCCTTGCCGGCATGGACAGGCAGAGCGCCAGCCTCGCGGCTGTGCAAGTGGCTGAGAAACTCCTGCCTTTCATTGATGATGTAAGGCCTGGCGGCCCACGGAAGACTGTTCAAACTGCGGACCTGTGAATGGGGGCTGGCGGGTGGGCTAGCAGGGCCTGTGCTATGGTCCTAGCCAGAAAAAGGATTGTCATAAATGATGTGAGCCCATTCCCGCCTTCCTCTGCTACCCCACTCTCCATCAGAGCGTATGGCAGAAAGGATGGGAACCCTTGTGTCCTGCAGGCCTGCTGACAAGGATCAGGGCAGCCTGGGGACAAGGCTCCCCTTGTGGAATGACATGCATTCCTGAGTCTGCATGCAGCGAGGGGGCCTCTGCAGCACAGGGTGCTGCAATGCTCTTGCTGGCTTCCAGGGTGACAAATGATGGTACCCTGGTGAAAATCCTGCCCCTCCCCTCCCTGGCTAGGAATCCCACAGCTGGCCTGGGAGCTCCATAAGCAAACGGCTCTGTTTGTAGGTTCTGCAGCTACCACCCTTTCCTCTCCCCTTCGTTCTCATGGCAGCGCAGCGTCAAAGGAGGGGCTAATTCTCCCCAGGCCTTTCATAACCACAAACTAGCCCCCGCCGGCACGTTCACCAGACTGATGTCCAGACCCCCACTGGATGGGGAGATCCAGCAAGCGGGCAGGAGAAAGGGGCCCATCCATTACTGCCTTCTAGGGGTAACCCCCCAGTGGGGGCTCCTGGAGGGTCCACCCACCTCCCCAGCTTTCACAACACTAAATACTACCCTCAGCCCTGCCGAACTCTGCTGGGACCCTGCCGCTCTTTATTTAGTAGTGGCACAGGCCCGGCTCAAGCTGTTCCCAGGGTCTCCTGGACCCCAGCTGCAGGATCTCGCCCTGGGGTGAGCCCTTTAAACCAAACCCCTCTCGGGCCCGGGGGGAACAGAACAGGTTCTTTATGGGGGGGGGGTGTTAAATCCAAATAGCGTTAATGAACACAACGCCCATCACCAGGGAAAGGCAAATAGGCCTCAACAACTGGAGGGAAGACCAGCGAGGTGCCAATTCAACATCTGCCTATGCCCACTGCAGTGCAGCTCTGATGCCCCCAGACCACTCCCATAGGTTTTGTGCAGAGCCTGCCCGGCTGCTCTGAGCTGACACCAGGGGCAGGAGCAGCTGGCTAGTAAGATTAACATGGGATGGAGTCTAGCAAAGAAGCCAGGCTACCTGTGTAATGGCGTGTTACCCTGTATGATACTGTTCAGCTACTAGGTGACGCTCTGTAAAATACCTTATTTAAATGAACCTCAGCTGTATCCAGCAGAGCATTAATGGTTCTTATGATGAACCCAGCTGCAGTGCTCAACTTGTGCCAGGGCTTGACAGGGCTTAGCCCTGGCACCTCTGGGCTTGCTGCATCAGTTACGATTGTACAAAAATTGCTTGAGCCCCAGCACCTCTTTCATTACAAATTAAGCACTGTCCATCTGGTGTGTGTAAACAAGCTCTGTAGGCAGTCCATATCTGGTACAGAACATGATATGGTGTCAGGAGTAAACTAAGAATAGAAACCGAAGGAAAACAGCGACACAGGTTGCAGACGGAAGGAACAGCAACAAAGTTTGCAGGACCTCATCAACATGCCCCTCTCTGATTCCCCAGAGAACGTCACCTTTCATAACCCTTCACAATGGACAGACTGGAAACAATGTTTTGCACGATTTTGCATTGCAAACAAGCTGCACAAAGGAACTGGGGATATACAGGTATTGACTTTAATTTAGGCTATGGAGAAGCATGCAGAGCATATTTTTACCTCCTTTGACTTTACTGAAGACCATCACAAAGACAACTATGCAAGGGTTGTGGTTAGGATTGATGCACACTTTATAACCGAGGGAAATGTGGTTTATTAAAGAGCATGTTTTCAGCAAAGAATTCAAGAACCAGGGGAAAATGTTGAAAGTTTTATAAGATCTCTGCATCCCCTGGCTGAAAATTGTGATTTGGGGAATGTAAAACATGAAAATTTCAGAAACAGGCTGGTTATTGGGTTAAAAGATAAAAACCTTTCATAGAGACAAGCCAAGTGAGGTCTAAACGATATTCCCTCACCTACCTTGTCACTCTAATATCCTGGGACTGTCACAGCTACAACAGCACTGCAAAAAACCTTTCACAGCAGCTACCGCTGAAGAGAGATTTAACTCTACCCACAGCTATACAGCTAGCAAGAGTCAGAATTAGTCAAACAACAGGCAAAAGCAAATTGAAAAACCTGCAACTAGCTTAAAAGCTACAAACAGACACTTAAGTGTTAAAAGTCTTTCTCATAAAATCCCTGAGGTAAGGAGAGAGAATTCCCAGGCTAAGAGGGACAAATGCCAGTCTACATGCACAAGGTGTGGAAAAGTCATATCCCAAGGGATGATGCATGTCCAGCCAGAGGCACATGCTGTAATAAATGCCTGAAATATGGACATTTTGCAGCTGTTAGTTGCACTGAAGCAGTCAGGGAGTTGACTCATATTGCAGACAATCAAGACCCATTGATTCTGGGATCTATCACTTGTGATGACATGGCGCCTTCCTGGAGAGTGACATTGAATATTCAAAGCAAGACTATTGACTTTAAAATTGACTCGAGAGCTGATGTCACACAGCTCTGACCCTCCCTGAAGGGCTTTTGAACTGCATGGGCCAGTTCATCACCGAACCAATTTACAAAGACAAAAGCTTTGCGTTCAGTATGTATGGGATCAAAGACCAACAACCTTCTCAGCTGCAGTGTAGCAGCTATGATGGGCCTAGTGATAAAGATGGAAGAACTTGAGGATCTGATGCTATTGGGCTTTTGAAAGGTGATCTAGTCCAAATCAACTTAAGAGGCAATGCTGAACCAGTGAACAACCACCTCTACGAGAGAGAACTGGGAAAGACTAGCTGCAGATTTTTGTGAATTCAGAGGACATCATTGCCAGGTCATTGTGGACTATTTTTCCAGCTATATAGAAATAATGTACTTGAAAGACATAACATGTTGCAGTGTTATTGAGAAACTGAAGTGTACGTTTGCTCATTTCTGTATCCAGAACAACTAGTGATGGACAATGTCCCACAATTCACTGCAGCAGAATTTAAGTCAGTCTGAATGAAATATGATTTTGCTCATATCATTGGCAGCCCACATTACTCATAAGTGAATGGAGAGGCTGAGAGAGCTGCGCAGACAGCCAAAAACATCTGACAGCAGGAAGATCCATTCCTTGCGCCTCTGAATTACAGATCAACACCAACAGCAGCTCCTGCATCTAGTCCAGCACAACTCCTCATGGAAAGACAACTCAGAACTACTGTTCCAAGAACCTACTACAAAGTGGCCAGACAGGAAGAGTGCAGCCAAATCGGATAAACAGGCTAAAAGAACTTATGAACACTTTTACAACAGACGTCACGCAGAGAACTGCTAGGTCTAGAACCTGGTGCCCAGAGGTGACATGTAACTGCTGATTCGGGGGTCACCGTTTAAAGGTTCAGCCACTCCCAGAACAGCTCAAGTCACCCCGTCCCCAGGCTGCCCCCTCAGCCTCATCTCCCAGAAAGCAGTGGCCCCTCCCTACAGCTATTGCTCCTGGTTCTCCCTGCTTGGCACACCTCGCCCAGCCTCCCTGGTCACTGGACTGGTTCAGGTCTGCCAGCAGCCATGCAGGGAGGGGGCCCAGCAGCACCATGTGACCAAGCGGGGCCGGCTCTGAGTTAACAAGAAACCCATGCACAGGAGTGGGGCAACCCTCACCCCACCCCGAGCCCCTGGAGGCTGGGTGGCTTCCAGTCATGGCTTCCAAGGCCCCCTATCTGGGAGCTCCTGCACATTTACCACCCCTTGGCCCTGGTTAAATCCACCCCAGGTCCCTGTGTGTGGCTCGAATAAACACCAGTGTAGGAATTTGGCCCCCATGCCTGGCCCCCTTGGCCTGGCTAGAGGGCCACTGTGGGTCAACAGCAGTGTGAGCTGGGCCCGCAAAGCGGGAGGACAAACTACACCCCCCCCCTTCGCTCTTTGAATCTTTCCTCATCACTCCCTCTCTGCCGCCCCTGTCCTGGCGCTGCTCTGCCCTGAGCGTTTCCCGTTGGCTGACACAGGTTTGTGCTGATGTCAGTGTGCCCAGAGCTGGCTGTGAGAGCCCAGGGGCAGTCTCACCCCACCTTACTGCTCTCCCTGGCCAAGAAGTTACCAGGCCAGCCCCTCAACTGGTGGAAATCTGCATCTCTATTGCCTTCAATGGCGCTATGCCCATGAGACTCTGGCCCCAGCTATGGCTGTATGGCTGGGGGTGAGTTACCAATACCCCTTGCAGGGCAGACATCTCTGGCACAGTGAGCGCTTGCCCCACTGGGTGAGAATGACTGTCACAGCGTTTCCTCCCCACGTCGTCTCTTGCAGGTGTCCAGCAAGCTCCGGGTGCTCTCCATCACCCTCTTTAAACACCTGCGGAGCTTGTAAGGTAGGGTGACCAGACAGCAAATGTGAAAAATCAGGACAGGGTGTGGGGGGAATAGGAGTCTATATAAGAAAAAGACCCCAAAATCAGGACTGTCCCTATAAAATCGGGACATCTGGTCACCCTATTGTAAGGGGGCTCAACCGGAGGCGGATGAAGGAGCACATGCTCCAGAGCCTGGTCCCGCTGCTCCTCCTCATGCATGATGAGCGTCCCAACGTGTCCCAGGTGAGGCCACGAGCTGGAGCCTGCAACGGATACCGTTACAGAGTGACCAGTAATTTGTTTTGAGGGGGCAACATGTGACACCCCCCCTTTAAAGGGTCTCGCTGACAGAGGGCAGGTGCTCAGTGCTGTGACAGTCAGGTGCTCAAAATCACTTGAACGTTGAGTGCAGTAGCGCCATGACCATGGCGCCCCACCCAACTGCTGAGTCTTCCCTGCATCCTCTGAGCCCAACAGTCCCCCCTGCAGCCAGGCTGAGAGATTGGGTGGGGGGAGGGGTCGCCTCACCACTTCTACAGCCACTGGCCTCCGCACATTCCCTGGCTGTGCTGGTGGGAAGAGCACAACCCTGGCCATGGCCCCTACCAGAAGCAGGGCTACCCAGTCTCCAGATGGTGCACAAGACCCAGTGTGCCCTTGGCCAAGTGGCCTGGACAGCCCGTACTAGACATGAGATGCCCAAGCCTCCTCCCCTCCCCCCGCCCCAGGTGTCTGTGCACATGCTAGCGCTCATGGCCTCCATCACTTGGAAGCCAAATGTCACCAGCACTAATGAATTCACCCTCCTACCCATCATGAGGTGGGGAACTGAGGCACAGCATGAGGCCTAGTGCCTCAGAAGTATTGATCACCCATAGGCATTAGGCACCTAAATCCCTTTGCAGCCCTGGGCCTAAGCAACTTGCCTGAGTTCCCGCAGGGAGAGCTGGGAATTGAGTCAGGTCTCCAGCCATTGCCTTAGCCACACCGCCGCCCTTCCGCAAGCAACCTGGGGCCGGGAAGCGTTCAGCAAGCACGGCCTCCCCGGCCTCCGGGTAACGAGGCTAGTGGCTTCCAGCTCCCGTAATCATGGCCGGCTCGCCCTGGCCCCACTTGTTTTGCAGGTGTGTTGGGACACCCTCAGCAGTACTGCAGAATTCCTGAAGTGGCACCAGCTCGGTGGCTTCATCCAGCACAAGGAAACCTGGCAAAGCTGTGACTGCCTGGTGAGGGAGCCCTCAGGTCATTCACTGCACAGCCCTCGCTGGCAGGAGCGGGGGAATCGATGGATAGGGCACCCCCCATTGCCCGGCTCTGTGCCCACACTGAGCCCCAGCCCCGGGACCACTCCTGGCCCTGGGTGTAGTCCTTCTGCGTGATCCCCCCGGCACATGAAGGAGGGGTGAAAACAGGACGTGCGCTCCACACACCTGGAACCCAGCCTGCGGGACGGAAAGGCCTTTAATAAACTTGTGCTCCCTTGTTCTGGTCCTAGCTGACGCGCTACAAGGGAAGAGCCAACAACTTTCTGTGCCAGACCATGGCCTTTCTGGAGAACCCACAGGCTCCAATTAGACAAGCGGCCATCAGGTTCATAGGTAATCACAGAGCAGGGGTCCCTTTAGCAGGGGGGCTGGATCTGGTCCCAGGCGCTCCTCAGTCCCTGCCAGCAGCGAGAAGTAACCCTTGGGCTCCTGATTGTCTAATGAAGGATCAAGGGTGTCAGAAGTCCGCAGGAGCAAACTCACCCCAAACTGCCCTGATCGGCTGATGGGCCCCCTCTAACCTCACTGCTCCCCATTCCCCCCTCCATACCCCACCATGGGCTCTTGGTAGTGGACCCTCAAGGTGCTGTGCTCTCCTTTGGCAACCAGCCCTGTAACCATCCCTGGGGACTCGCCCTTTCCCCTGGGAACTCGGGAGCGCGTCCTGGCCAGCGAGGGGCGGGGGAAGCGAGGGGTTGCTTGGAGGGTGACATTTGACACCCTCGCTGGGGATGCGGGGATGTGACGAGCTGTTTGTATGTGTAGGGCTCGCTGCCCGGCAGCTGGACCAGAGGAGCCAGGACAAGCTGGATGTCATCTGCAACGATGAGTGGTACCTGCTTTGAGCACTGAGCGCTAGGGGGATGAATGGCCCAGGGCCGTGGGCTGGGTTCAATCTCTGACGCCAGCAACATGATCTCGGGCGAGAGCCACAAAGGGATGCAAAATGTAGATCCCCAAACCCCTGATCAGCTGCCCCCTCACCCTGTCGTGTCTGCTGGTTGGCATGTGCCCAGGCACTTAGCCCTGACCTCAGAGCTGCGGCCTGGCAGATCCCCAAACTGGGCCTGAGCTGGCTGGCCTTCGCAGACAATTGCCCCCCCCCCCCCAAAACACAGCCGAGGTGGGGTGCTGCCTCTCCCCTTGCACTCACTAGCCCAGTGTTTGGAGCAGTCACCTCCACGTGGGGTGCCTGGGGTCAAGCCACTGCTCCAAATGACCCCTGGGCAGCACAGGGCAGAGCAGCATCTCCACATTTGTTGGCGAATGGGGGAGGGGGGGAGTGATATAGCTCAGGCTCCTCACTCCCAGAGCAGGTTCACAGCTGGGCCTCCCGACCAGAGCTAGAGAATGGCTGAGCTCCCTCCTCGGCATTTCCTGGATGGCAGCAGGGCACCTAAAGTTAAGCATAGCCTAACAATGCCCAAGCCCCCTTTGTGACTCTCCCCGTCTCTGGACCTAAGTGCCCATCTGTGAACTGGGGGGAAGGCGGAGGGTAAATACAGGCAGGGATGAGGTGCTCAGATACTCCAGGGATGGGGCAGTCCTAGAAATAGTGAATGAATGGGGTTCATTGGGACTTCTTGCCTGTGTCTGCAGGCTCCCCCGTTTGTGGAGGGCGGCAGGGATGTTTAGTGAGGGTTGCTGGTTGTTCCTGCTAGTCCCCTGCCTCCCGCCTCCCAGCCTGCTGCCTCCTTGTCACAGGCCGAGAGGTACAGCGCTGGCTTGGTCTGCTGGGGCTCTCCAGAGCGATGTGGCTCTGACCTCCATTTCCATCCTTTCAATCTTAGACCTCAAAGGCTTGCAGCAGGACAGCGAGTCCTCGGTCCGATGCCTGGATTCGCAGACCATCCTCATTCTGGAGGCCTTCAAGAACCACCCTCCAGCCTATGGACATTCATCGACAGGATGTGCATTAGGGAGAGCCCGGTTATTGGAGCTGCCCGGCTGCCCTAGTTCTGGTAAAAGCCAACCTCCCTTCTTTGGGGGCTTGGTGCACCCGAGCCCGCCTGGAGCAGGGTGGAACACTTTGTGCCAGACCATGGCTTCTTCCCCATTGGCTGCCTGCCCTGCCCAGTCACGGCGCCAAAAATGTACACGACCGGAAACGGGAACAGAGGGTGGAACATAAACCCTACCCGGGGCGTGGGAACCTGTCAAAAAGTACATGTTGATGAAAGCTATCGAGCGGTTAACTAGTCATATGCAAACCTCTCCCCCCCCCCCCCGTACATAGTAATCCCCCCTGTACATAGCAATCCTCTGTTTCAATTTGGTGCTTTCTGATGTATTTTTATGCTTTTATTTTATTTATTTGATATATTAAATAACCGTATTTACAGTAATACATAGAGGTATAAAAGATCTATACATCTTGTCCTGTACACAGAACACAGACCGCTCCACTGGATCCCACAACCCATACAGGGAGAAAGCCGTAGCAAGCGTTGACATCTCCAAAATCATCTCAGGGCAAGAAAAGGCACCTGCTGTTTGCAACGCTTGTACAGTATAGACACAGGGTGAGGGCTAGACTAAGTGATCACGGTTAGTCCTGCTCCATCTCTGTCTGGGTTTCCATCTACAGCTGTAAACACTCGAAATGCAGGACAGGGATAAGGTTAGCCTATCACCAAAAGAACCTTAATGTAAAGCAGTGCTCCTGCCAGTGCCTGTGACAGATCCCACATTCGAAGGGTGTGATCATTTCCGACCTGACACAGACAAGGCCTCATGTCCTGGTGTTACGTGGCACTGCGCTCTGTACCCAACATATCCCCCATCTCCCAGCCCCCAGCCTGGTGTTAGGGGGCACTGTGCTCCGTATCCTACACATTCCCCCAGCTTCCAGGCCCCCTGCCAGGCATTAGGGGGCGCAGTGATCTGTACCCTACACCCCCATTTCTCAGCCCCCCTGCCAAATGTTAGAGAACGCTGTGCTCTGTATCCTACGCATCTCCCAGCCCCCCTGCCCAGTGTTAAGGGGCGCTGTTCTCTATACCATACACAACCTCAGCCCTCCTACCCAGTGTCGGGGGTGCTGTACTCTGTACCCTACATCACCCCATCTCCAGCCCCCCTGCCCAACTTAGGGGATGCTGTGCTCTGTATCTTACACATCCCCAGCCTCCCTGCTCAGCATTAGGGGTGCTGTTCTCTGTATCCTACGCATCTCCCAGCCTCCTGCCCGGCGTTAGGGGCGCTGTGCTCTGTACCCTACACATCCCCCGTCTCCCAGCTCCTCTGCCCGGTGTTAGGGGCACTGTGCTCCGTATCCTACATATTCCCCCAGCTTCCAGGCCCCCTGCCAGGCATTAGGGGGCGCTGTGCTCTGTACCCTACACCCCCATCTCTCAGCCCCCCGCCAGGCTTTAGGGGCGCTGTGCTCTGTACCCTACACATCCCCCGTCTCCCAGCCTCCTGCCCGGTGTTAGGGGCGCTGTGCTCTGTACCCTACACATCCCCCGTCTCCCAGCCCCTCTGCCCGGTGTTAGGCAGTTTCTAGTGTCTGTGAACTTACTGGATGTTCCGGAGTCTATCAGTGCACACTGGGTGCAACACGCTGTGGGTATCGACAGGGCCTGATGCTGGAACCTGACCTGAAGGTGGGATTGGCCACTGTTGTGAAAGTTATTAGTGATTTTTTTTAACAGTTAGTAGCTGTTATATTAGTTAGTGGTTATTAGGAAAAAGTAGATATTTTAAGTATATAGTAGCTTGAACTTTTCAACTGTCTTCCCTTTCAAGGCCTTAAGGTAGTTGAAGCTGGTCCCAAGCCGGTTTTCACTAACCAGATAGCAAAAGCACGGGTCTGACAACCACCAATCAAGTGTTAACACTGCAAGGACCTTTGTCTGAATGTGTATAAAGGACCTGTAAAATGTGTGTAAGGAGAGTCTTTGTACCAAGGTGCAAAGCTCTCCTTTATTCTGCAGAATAAAGCAACTCTTCCTTATCCCTGTCTGGCTGTTATTGGCTCTCAGCTAGGTGGACCTGATATTTCAGTGTCAGTTTCTGGCGACTCCGCCGGGACTCTCCTAGCTCGGACATTGGACTCTGGATGGCTGCGGCGAACAGGGAACGGCACCAACGGGGTGTTTCGCCCCTTTTCTCTGCTTTACCGCAGCCCCTGGAGTTCGTGCTCCGATAAGGTGAGTCCTAATAAAATAAGGAGACACTATCTGGTTCTGGTTCTGGTTCTGGTCTGGTTAACCGGTTAATGAATTTCTGTCTTATACATTTGGGCGTTAGGTGTGTGAACGGAACTAAGCCTCTCATTCGTAATTCCTCAAAGTGGAAGCCATCGCATGCGATAAAGCTCTGAGGTTGAATCGGGATCCTTCTATCCCGTCCCCTGTAGTGGTCAGTATTAGTAGAAATTCCAGTAATAGAATCCTATTAGGCCATAATTCCCTCTGTTCTCTGTGTAATTCTTTGTTAAAGTCTCAGCAGGCAAATGGGTGGGTCTCTGGTAAAACCCTCACAAAATAGTCCTTTAAATTATATGTTAAGCAAATGGCCCTTACCCAGTGTTCAAAAAGGAATGTCAAGGAAGCGTTTTTTTACAACTTTGCACCCAGAATTAGCCAGCCCTGGGGACTGCATGGCCCGAGTATGGCTCCTTTGATATTCCTACCCATTTAACTCCCTTACGCCTGACATTGGAAAACCAGGTGCTGGGGCAAATGAACTATTGGTTTTTGTGAAATAATGAGGCTCATCGTCGCTTGAAGAAGGTACAAATTCAGGCCCCTCTATTCCCGAAAGCTTCTGCCCCTCACGAGGCTGATTATTGGGAGGATTACCCGCCCCCCCATGTATTGCTCTAGACCACGGCTACCCCCGGCGGCAGCATTACCAATTACGGTGGACCCGGTACCCTCCTCAACGGAGCCCAGGGCAGCAGGTCTACCAAAACAGATCCTGCCAATAAAGATTGAGGACGCCACAATGCAGATCCCAAGGACACGGACACAGTCCACGGTCAGGCTTATTTTTATTTCCCAGTCAGCCCCGGACATCAAGAAGCGGCTGCAGCAGCTCGAGGGCACTAAAGGAAAATCCCTGGAAAAACTGGTAAGCGTGGCCACACAAATATATCATACAAAAAAAAAAAAGTTCAAAAAACCAAACAGGTAAGAATGCTAGCAGCCCTTGTAAACACTGAAAATGAAAAACAGGGAGGGCAGCAGGGACCCCCCCAAGTGGCAACCAAAATCAAATTATGGGGGGACCCCAAAACACGCCAATAACATATGTAACTACTGTAAGCAGCTTGGCCACTGGAAGAGAGAGTGTCCAAACCAACCTACCGGACGACAACCCCGTCACCCAGACCAACCTCAACAACAGATGGCTGTAACAAAAACAAACGCTGTTGCTAATGAGGAATGACAGCAACCAGGGGGTCCTCTTGTCACCTATTCAAATAATTTTACCACTCATGTTTGTTCCTCCACAGACCCCCAGGTTCGCCTAACATTGGGAGGAACCGCCTATTCTTGTCTTTTGGATTCAGGGCTGCACTTTCTACTGTTACTGCCAAGCCGAAGAGAAGAAGCCTCACGGATAAGAGCATTCCGGTAATGGGTATAGGCAAAAAGCCATTTAACTGTTCTGTATTACAGGAGGCTGCTGTAAAAATCTCTGGTGTCTCCGCCTCCCATGCCTTTCTGCTAGCTCCAAATTCCCCAGTTAACTTCTTAAGCAGAGATCTGTTGTGTAAACTACGTGCTCAAATTTTCTTTTCAAATAACAAAATCATTCTTCGGTTGCCTCAAACCCAACTTCCCCAGCTGTATGCTGTTCTGATTCAAGTTTCAAAAAAAAAAATAGGGTTATGGACTGTACCTGCAAATCTCTCTAAAGTACTCTCCTTACAGGTAGTACAAAAAACTAAATGGGCATAAATTAAATTAACAAATATCAATATAACAAATATAAAAAAAATCTAAAATTTAGCATTATTACTGGGCAGCTAAAGGGGTCCCTCTTTTTAAAGTTCTTGAAATCAAGTATAACCTGCCCCTTTATTTAAAAAATGCTAAAAAAAGTAAAAAAAAAGTGGGCTACCTTTCCCTAAAGGCCTGTAATCAAACCCTTCAGTTTAAGGTCAAAAATAAAACCCTTTACCCTTCAAATACCCCTAAAAACACCCAACCCCTCCCCCCCTTGTCTCCTGCACATAGCCTTTACTGTGAAACCAACAGGCATTCGTTATCAAGGGCAGTAATTTCCCTCATTCCTCCTGTTAGGCCCCATAAATAAAACACATATGTATTATATAAATATTTACTCTGGCATTCTATTGCCCCACACATCCCTTTAAAAAATGTCTGAATGCCCAAAGTCCATAAAATCACTTGCAAGTTTCACAGCTAACATATTTGGGGTTACGTATTGTGGGGCCATTTTAAACAATACCCATGCCCTACAAAACTTAAATGTTTCCTATTAAAGGTGCCAAAACCGCCTAGTAAATAACTCCTGGCGCTAAAATAAATGGGTAACCTGGCGCCATCAAGTTGCAGGTAATACCTTTATCCTCTATTTAGAGTCCCCTGGCTTGTATTTTATCTGTAGCCACAGCGTCTACAAAGCTCTCCCTTCAGGTTAGCAAGGTCGGTGTGGTGTGGCCCGGGTGTTACCAAATGTCCAAGTAAACAACACATTGGATTCCAGCCAAATCCTCAACCTGGGCAGCTATGCCCATAAGTTTTTCACGCCCCCCCTATAAAAACTCAAGCAAAACGTGCCAACAATCCCCTAGTAGTCAGGCAAACAGGGTTTCACTCCTTTGTTCATGCGCTCATTCCTGTGTTAAAAATAGCCAAGCTAAAAAAAAGCAATAATAAATATTTCTGCAAAACTAAAAAAACAAAAATTGCCAATGCATTAATAAACGCTTTCCAAAAATTAAAACAAAAAATTAATAAAATAGCAAAAATAGCTTTGCAAAATAAAAGTATATTAAATGCTATAAATGCTAAATTAAAAAAAAGCTTATGCTCGCATAAAAAAATGTTATTTCTATGTTAATCATTCTGGCTTAATTAAGCAAAATTTACAAGCCATTAAGAATGCTGCTGTTATTTTCCATGCTGTATCTCTTAATCACACCTTTAATTTTAAAAACCTCCTTCCAAACTTTGGGTCATAGTTTACGGGGCTCTTTCAAACAATTATTAAATAAATTCTTTTCTTTCTATATATTATTTAAATAATAATACAATGTGCCAAATCCCTATATAATACTATAATCAAAAGCTCTGCTGTCCATAATAAAATCCAATATCTGTCCCTCCAGCTTAATTGCAAATTGCGTAACGGGCCTGACAATTTTTAAATTTGTCAGGCCCGAAGGGGGGACTGTGAAAGTTACTAGTGACCCCCCACCCCTTAACAGCTAGTAGCCAGTTATGTTAGCCAGCAGCCATTAGGAAAAAGCAGACACTTCAAATACACAGTAGCCTGAACTTTTCAATTGTCTTCCCTTTCAAGGCCTTAAGGTAGTTGAAGCTGGTCCCAAGCCAGTTTTCACTAACCAAATAGCAAAAGCACGGGTCTGACAACCACCAATCAAGTGTTAACACTGCAAGGACCTTTGTCTAAATGTGTATAAAGGATCTGTAAAATGTGTGTAAGGAAAGTCTTTGTACCAAGGTGCAAAGCTCTCCTTTATTCTGCAGAATAAAGCAACTCTTCCTTATCCCTGTCTGGCTGTTATTGGCTCTCAGCTAGGTGGACCCAACATTTCGGTAACACTGTCCTGGCGGTTAGGACACAGGCAGGTAGTAGAGGGGCTCTGCTTGGGGACCCGATTCTGCCTTTCTGTCCGGCCACATCCCCTCTAATGAGGCTGAACCCTCCCATCTCCCCAGACTCACCATAGCACAGGCCTTAGGGGCACCTGCTGGCAAAGTGGCCTCGATCCCCACAGTACAGGCAGGGATCATTCAGCCGGCGATAGCCCTTCTCTCGAGCCCCGAGCACCTGTGTGTCATGGCTGCCTGCAGGGGTTCAGGGCCAGCAACTGCCTGGGGGGAGAGAACAGGGCCTGGCTAGGCAGGGGCTCAAACCGGTGAGTGGCAGTTTGGATCCCCAACTAGCCGTAGGGGTGCAACACAGGGGGGGACACCAACCCCAGCCGGTTAATATAAACCTTGTCCCTGAGGACTCAGTAGAAATGGGGATGTTCACCTGGCAGCACACAGGTGCGAAGGACTTGAGAGGGAGGTGGCAGACGTGCCCTTTTGATGCCCGTGTCTGAGCGCATGGGGAGAGCGGAGGCGCAGGTACAGCTCCGTGATACTGCTGGCAAACGTCTGTGACTCGCGTGCCCTGGGTGCACATGCCCCTACAGTGGAACGTCTACAGGCACAGCACAGCCTGAAGAACGCCAGCTCCGGTGTAAGAGAAGTCACCGGTTTTTTACAAGAGCTGGAAATTGGCCTTGGATAAGACAGGAACTCCAGATCGACACTTTCGTCCCTCCAGGAGACCGACCCATCTAGTGCAGAGAATGGGGGGGGGGACAAAGGCAGAGCTGAAGCTAGATTCATGCTCTCCGGGATGCCGGGGTGCCCTCATACTCTAGCTGAAGACGGCCTGGGAGTTCCTAGCATTGCCCTCCTGCCGTTTGTCTCTGGGATCCCTCGCCCCGCAGCCTGGCCTGTCTGTTCTCAGGGGCCGTGTGCTGACAGGTGCACATCCCCAGTGCGGAGTCCCTTGTTTAAATGCCAGGGGACGGCGACTGGGAAGGAAATGTACTGCCATGCCAAGCCTGGGAACGGGCTGGTGATAAGGCCCTAGAGTGCCTGGCATGTCAGTACCCAGTGGGGCCAGGAGCCAAGCACCCCCTGGAGCCAGGGAAGAGTCGGGGGAAGAACCCACAGCAGCAGCAGGAGCTGTGTGTGCCTCAGCCCTTCCGTGCCAGTGAGTGGGCGCCTCCTGGGTGGGCAGAGGGGGCTGCAAAAATGGCCGGGCCATGGTCCTGCATTGCAGTGGGGCAGCAGAACAGGAAGTGGGAGGGGACAAAGTGAAACGGATGGGAGGGGCCAAAGGAGCCAGCGCACTGGGGAGTGGGTGGGGGAAGGCTGTGCAGACGCTGGGAGAGGAGGGCAAGGGACTTGGTGCGAGGTGGGGAAGAGCAGGGAGCCAGTGCAGGGGCTGCAGGAGGTTCAAGGAAAGGTCTGGCAGGAGGGGGAGACGAGAGGACAAGGCTGCAGGAGAGAGCTGGCCGGAGAGAGCCAGTAGGCTGGGGACGGCGCAGAAAGAGGGGGGCTTTGGGGAGCTCCAGGATGGAGTGAGAGAGGCAGGATGCAGAGCAGAGGAGTCCAAGGTGACCCCAAGCTCCTGGGCCTGAGGTCAGAGAAGGGAGGGGGATGGGAGAAGGGGTTGGGATTAGGCGCTTGCCTTTGAGATGGAGACTGGACGTTAGTTCATTCGTTACCCGGGTCCCCACTCGGGGGCAATGTTTGCTGACATTGCTGTCCAGATTTCCCCATCCCTGCTGAGCTTTCCTCAGCCCCTGGTGATAGGGGCCCCACAGCTCCTCCTGCTCTCATTGTCCCAGTCTCTCTGCGCTGTTGGCCATGCTATCCTTATTAAATAATGGCACCAATCTTATTGCAGTGTGATCTGTTGTTTTTGTGTAAAAGACACCCATTTAGAACAAAAAGCTGAAATATATGTTGTAGATTCGGGGGTGGGGGGGAACCTCCCTAAAAATCTGTTTACAATTTAAAAAAAACAGGGATGGTTCAGTTGTGTTTGAGTACAATAGAGCTGACCCACTGTGTTGAACTGAATGGTTTTAACCACATCCCCACTGAATAGCCAGATAGCCAGGGTGACTGAGATTACCCACCCTTGTTGCCATCGGGGTTAATCGTATAAGTGATTAGTAATTAAATTTGATGGGTGTACACCCACAGTAAGGGAGGGGGGTGGATGAGGATGTTGAGCTTTGATTAATATGCAATGACATAAAACCTCAGGAGTTCTCAGAAGCTATTGGACAGTTTAAATAGAACCCAGGAGCTGGTTGAATTCTATTGGACAGTTTAAATATAATGCTGGAGTTGGTTGAATGCTAATGGACAGTTTAAATATAACCCAGGAGTTGGTTAAATGCTATGGGTCACTCTTTCTAGCAACTCAAAGTCATTAAAATAATATATTTACAAAAATAAACAAGGGTCTAACCCCAAACTGAAATGTTTCAAGAGTTCACAAACCTCCACCACACTTTAGAACAACCATTTGCTCTGAAAACAATCAAACATTTAAATCTTTGGGTATTTGTAGGGTGCTTACTATGGTTGTGATACACCCATTTTATTTCAAAAACAACCCCCAAATTTTAAGCATGAAAGAAACATGCTTAAAAAACAAACAAGCCCCAAGACATTCATTGATATCTGCAAGGGGCCCCACCCTTGGGAATGGGTACAGTAATATTAAGGATTGTTGTGTATGGTGATTTAATCTTTAATACTGTGAGAAGGCCCCCCAAAAATTTATTTTAACTAAAAGAAAAAAAAATTGCCAAAAGCAGCCCATTTGTGCAGACAACTTAATTCCCCCTCCCCAGATCACAAAAGGGAATGTTGGGGGAGAGGGGCCAAAAATGGTTTTTAAAATTTGGTTTTTAAAAGCAGTTTGGTTTTTATTCTGAAAAAAAGGTGGGTTTTTTTTAAATGGGGTTGTCTGTCTTCTTAAAAAAGTTGGCTTTAACGTTTATATTGTTAGTGATTCAAGGTAGGGTTACCATTTGTCCGGATTCCCCCGGACATGTCCGTTTTTTTGAGCTTAAAAATAGCGTCTGGGGGGAATTTGAAAATGTCCGGACTCCCCCCCCCATGCAGAGCGCACGGCTAATAGGGCAGCTGGCCGGATGGTGTCTTTTACATGGGGCTCTGACAGCCAGAGAGAGCACGTCCTCCGCCTCCCCTGCAGTAGAGGTCACTCCCTCCCTCCCTGCATTCGCAGATTGCCTCCGGCAGTTCGCACTGGCAGTCTGGAGCTCCTCCCCCACTCCTCCTCCCCTGCCAGCCAGCCTGCCGGGACGAACGGCTCACAGAGACGTTAGGTGAAGGCCAACAACAAGGGGGCCAGGGGGTCGGAGAAGGGACAGGGAGGTTTTGGAGGGGGCAGTCAAGAGACGGGGGTGGGGTCCGGGAGTTCGGGGGGGTGGGCTTTCTGGTGGGGGGTGTGGATAAGGTTTTGGGCAGTCAGGGTACAGGTAGGAGGTAGGGTCCTGGGGGGCAGTTAGGGTGTGGGGGGGTCTTAGGAGGGGGCAGTTAGGGGACAAGGAACAGGGAGGCTTAGGTAGGGGGTGGGGTTCTGGGGGGCAGTTAGGAGCAGGGGTCCCAGGAGGGGGCAGTCAGGGGACAAGGAGCGGGGGGAGGGTTGGGGGCTCTGAGAGGGGCGGAAAGTGGGAGGGTCAGGGGCGGGGCTAGGGCAGGATGGGGGCGGGGCTCCTCCCGTCCTCTTTTTTGCTTGCTGAAATATGGTAACCCTAATTCAAGGGCCCAAGCTAGAGAGAAGTGTGGGTGTTTAAAAAATACTTTGGGAGCCCCACACCACGGATTGGCAACATGGGCCCCTCTCACCTCAGGGGCGACTCCCCCCCCACCGATCCCCACCCCCAACATGCCCGCGCTGCAGAGAGGGCAGCTCTGCATGTTGCCTCTGCCCCCCTCCTCCACCAGCCCCGACCCTCCTGCCAGCCCATTGGCCGGGAACAGCAGCCCATGGGAGCTGTAGGGAGCTGTAGGCTGCCTGGCCGCGCCTCCACAGCAGGGAGGGGGAGGGAGCCTCAGGCAGAGAGCAGCAGGAGTCTGTCACTGTCAGACAGACACAGTCCCGGGGGTAGGGGAGCAGCGATGGGCACCCTGGGGCTGGCATTAAATACAAAGTACAGAGGGGGCTTCCTGGAGGGGCTATAGCAACCCCAGCAGAGCAGACCCAGGCTGCAGCTGGCTCTGTCCATCACTCCCCTCCCGCCCCACAGAGACCCACACAACCCTCTGCCCCCCAAAAGACCCCCATTGGCCCCTGTGCCCCCCTCACCAGAGAGCCCCCGCTTTGTGCCTCCAGTGACAGCTCCCCTCCCCCCCTGCTACCTACAATCTCCCCCTTTGCCTTCCCCCTCCTCCAAAGCCCATTGGCCGGAAGACTCCCAACCACCCAGGGGTGACTCCAGGCACCAGCGCAGCAAGCTTGTGCCTGGGGTGGCAAGCCGCGCGGGGCAGCTTGCCGGTCGCTGTGAGGGCAGCAGGCAGGTGGCTTTCAGTGGTACGCCTGCGGGAGGTCCGCCAGTCCAGCGACTTCGGCGGCAATTCGGCGGCGGGGACGCCGATGGCGCAGCCAGCGGACCTCCTGCAGGCATGCTGCTGAATCCGCGAGACCAGCGGACTGCCCACAGGCACGCCGCCGAAAGCCGCCTGCCTGCCGTGCTTGGGGCAGCAAAAAACATAGAGCCGCCTCTGCAACCACCACGGCTAATGGGAGCTGCACTTGCGGCAGGGTGCCTGCTTGCAGATGCAGACCTGCCTGGCTGTGCCTCAACAGCCCGAGGAGGGGGAGCCACAGGTGAGCAAGTCCCCGTCATCACCATCACAGGCCCAGCAATTCTCTGGGTATTTAATTCTCTGTGCAGACCCCAGGAGAGGAGGGCAAGGGGCTTGGGGCGAGGTGGGGAAGAGCAGGGAGCCAGCGCAGGGGCTGCAGGAGGGGCAAGGGAAGGTCTGGCAGGAGGGGGAGACGAGAGGACAAGGCTGCAGGAGAGAGCCAGCAGAGAGAGCCAGCAGGCTGGACGGCGCAGAAAGGGAGGGCTCTGGGGAGCTCCAGGATGGAGTGAGAGAGGCAGGATGCAGAGCAGAGGAGTCCAAGGTGACCCCAAGCTCCTGGGCCTGAGGTCAGTGGAGGGAGGGGGGTGGGAGAAAGGGCTGGTATTAGGAGCTTGCCCTTGAGATGGTGACTGGACGTTAATTCATTCGTTACCCAGGTCCCCACTCAGGGGCAGCATTTGCTGACTTGGCTGCCCAGATTTCCCCATCCCTGCTGAGTTTTCCTTAGCCCCTGGTGATGGGCCCCATGGCTCCTCCTGCTCTCATTGTCCCCAGTCTCTCTGTGCTGGGCTCTGCCTCCCTCGGTTCTAACCCATTGCTAGTGCAATGCCAGGGGGACACGCAGCGCTAGGTAGGGTGACCAGACAGCAAATGTGAAAAATCGGGATGGGAGTGGGGGGTAATAGGAACCTATATAAGAAAAAGACCCAAAAATCGGGACTGTCCCTATAAATCGGGACATCTGGTCACCCTAGCGCTAGGCCTGCAGGGGCGAGTGACTCCCTTTGCTCCCACTCTCCGTCAGATAGTGGAGGAGTTCAGAGTCCTGGGCCAGCTGGTGGGGTGTCTCACTCTGTGCTGTGCTGTGCAGGAGCAGGAGATCTGCCGATAGGCTGTGGATGGACTTCACCACCTCTACTCCTTCATGCTGCAGCAAAAATGTAAGAGCACTGGAGTCCCTTGTCCTTCCTAAATACACTGACATGGGATTTCCAGACACGGAAAAAATATTTATTGAACACTTCCGCCTTTTCTGCATCCTTTTAAACCGTCTCCATCTAGTAATAGAGCCTACACCATTGTTAGGATTTCTTTTGTTCCTAATACACTTTAAAAAAAACAAAACTCTTTATTATCCTTAGTCCTGCAAGCCAAGGAGTTTCCCCTGATGTCTTTAGCTTCCCCTATCCATATTCTACTTGTTATAACTTACTGAATGGACATACTGAGTCAGCCCAATGGTTCATCTAGCCCAGTATTGTGTCTTCTGATAGTGGCCAGTGCCTCATGCTTCAGCGGGAATGAACTGAACAGGGAAATTTTGAATGATCCATCCCCTGTCATACAGGTCCAGGTTCTGGTAGTCAGAGGTTTAGGGACATGCAGAGTATGGGGTTGCATGCCCTGATCATCTTGCCTAATAGCCACTGATGGACCTATCCTTCACAAACGTATCTAATTCTTTTTTGAACCCAATAATACTTTTAGCCTTCACAACATCCCACGGCAACACTTTCCACAGGTTGCCTGTGAATTGTGGGAAGAGATACCTTCTTTTATTTATTTTTAACTTTCTTCCTATTAATTTCATAGGGTGCCACCTAGTTCTCGTGTTATGTGCAGGGGTAAATAACTCTTCACTTTTCACTTTCTCCACACTAGTCATGATTTTATAGACCTCTATCATATCCCCCCCTTAGTCATCTGTTTTCTAAACTAAATGGTCCCAGGTCTACACTACAGACCTATATTGTTATAACTATGTTGCTCAGGGGTGTGAAAAATCCACACCCCTGAGCGATGTATTTCTACTGACCTAACTCCATGTGTGGACAGCGCAATGTTGGCAGGAGCGTGTCTCCCACTCACCTAGCTAGCGCCTCTCCGGGAGGTGGATTAAGAGCTTGTTGGCATAGGAGAATCTTCACGTAAACGCTACAGCGCCGGTGCAGCTACGGCAATACAGTGTTTTAAATGTAGACTTGCCCCCCGTCTTTTTTATCTCTCCTCATATGGAAGCTGTTCCATCCCCCTAATCATTATGTCGCCCTTCTCTGCACCTTTTACAATATGGTATATCTGTTTTGATATGGGATGACCAGAACTGCACGCAGTATTGAAGGTGTGGGCGCACCATGGATTTATATAGAGGCATTATGATATTTTTCTGTTTTGTTATCTATCCCTTTCCTAATGGTTCATAACATTCAGTTTCCTTTTTAACTGCCACTGCACGTTGAGTGGATGTGTTCAGAGAACTATTTACGATAACTCCAAAATCTTTCTTGAGTGGTAATTTAAACCCCATAATTTTGTATGTATAGTTTGGATTATGATTTCCAATGTGCATTACTTTGCATTTATCAGTATTGAATTTCATCTGCCATTTTGTTGCCCAGTCCCCCAGTTTTGTGACATCCCTTTGTAGCTCTTCGCAGTCTGCTTTGGATTTAACTATCTTGAGTCATTTTGTATTATCTGCAAATTTTGCCACCTCACTGGTTACCCCTTTTTCTGGATCATTTATGACTATGTTGAACTACACTGGTCTCAACACAGATCCTTGGGGGACCCTGCTATTTACCTCTCTCCACTGTGAAAACTGACCATTTATTCCTGTCCTTTGCTTCCTATCTTTTAACCACTGACCCGTGACAGAACTTTCCCTCTTATCCCATGACAGCTTACTTTGGTTAAGAACCTTTGGTGAGGGAACCTGTCAAAGGCTTTCTGAAAGTCCAAGTACACTATATCCACCGGATCCCCCTTCTCCACATTCTTGTAGACCCCCTCAAAAAATTCTAGTAGATTGATGAGGCATGATTTCCCTTTACAAAAGCCATGTTGATTCTGCCCCAACAAACTGTGTTCACCGATTTGTCTGATAATTCTGTTCTTTCCTATAGTTTCAACAATTTGCCTGGTACTGAAGTCAGGCTTACCAGGGATCACATCTGGAGACTTTTTTAAAATTCACTGTCACATTAGCTATCTCATACAGAGGCCGATTTAAACGCTAGGTTACATACCACAGCACTGCACATAAGTCTGTCTGGATGTCTTGTTAGAGCTGCAACCTTTGCACCAGACAGGCAATTTACTATGCGATGAGAGGACATCATGACTTCATCTGGAAGGTGGGTCCCAAATATGGGATCGCCTCCCTCTGCTCCAGCTTGATGTTCTTCTTCCCTGAAACTTTTACCCTCCTCAGCAACACAGAGGCTGTCAGATTGGGGGTGGGACCACTCTACTACGTCCCTAAAAGTCTCCTCTATGTACCTCGCTGTCTCCCTTGGCTCCACCAGTTCAGCCCCTCTGGCCTCCTGGTCTCCGAGAGCCATTAGCTCCTTGCGCCAAATGCCCTCATATGCTACCTGCCCACAGGGCTGGTAATGATGCATGCTGCATTCAATGCAATCAACTTGAGAGCCCCACGCTGCTGCTGCACTTTTGCCTGGTTTATTTTTACTCTTCCAGGGGAGTTTAATTTGTTTAGTTTTGTTGGGGGGTGGGGGTTATTGGCCTGAGTTTACAGTACGTTTGTTAGATGTACTTGTCTCTCACACACCCTCTCTAAACTTCCTTGCAAGACTCCGTTTGCTAACCTAACGTCTGATTTATATTGCCTGCTGTCTGTTTCCCCTCCCTGGTTCAGGCACGACACTGGCAAAGAAGAGTGAAGAATATCTGCAGGTCCTCAGGGACTGGCAAGCCGAGAACACCTTCTGGTTCACCCGGTTCACCAACACCAGCGATATCGCCATGGTAACTACAGTCAGTGCTTCATGGGATTGTTGTGCCCAGAGTTAGCAGGAGTCAGGAATTAGCACCCTAGGAGTCAGGGGGAAGGGACAGACCCAGGTGAGTGACTGTCCCCATCCAGCTGGGCCAGAGCCCTGCCTATGGCCCACTCCACCTCATAGAATCATAGACCTCAGATCATCTAGGCCAACCCAACTAAATCATCCCAGCCAGGGCTTTGTCAAGCCAGGCCTTAAAAACCTCTAAGGATGGAGATTCCACCACCTCCCTAGGTAATCCATTCCAGTGCTTCATCACCCTCCTAGTGAAATAGTGTTTCCTAATATCCAACCTAGACCTCTCCCACTGCAACTTGAGACCATTGCTCCTTGTTCTCTCATCTGCCACCACCGAGAACAGCTGAGCTCCATCCTCTTTGGACCCCCTGTAGCAGGGCAGTTACCCCACTCCCAGGGAAAAAGGTTAAAGGCAGCTGAGGTAGGCTGATCGGGGAGGCAGCCACAGCTGTGGCCACACTCAATCAGGCCACAGCGGGCCCTGATATAAGGCCTAAGTGAGAAGCTGGGTCAGGCTCACTCCAGCCCTGAAGTGAGAAGGATCTAGCTTGGAGCACTGTGTCCAGTTCTGGGCACCACGCTTTAAGGAAGATGTGAACAAACTGGAACCAGTCCAGAGGACAGTGACAAAAATGATCAGCAGTTTAAAAAACCTGACCTGTGAAGAAAGGTTGAACGAATTGGGCATGTTTCGTCTTGAGAAGACAGAGGGGGCACCTGTACCACAACCTGGACTCCATCAGCGAGCTGCTGTCCCAGCAGGAGTTGCTCAGGGCCCTTGTCCTGCTGGGCTACCAGTACAGAGAGGAGGTGGTCAGAACCCTGCTGGGCTGCTCGCTGTCATGTGACAGGCACGGGGCTGGGGCTGCCGCTGCTTGCGCTCTGGGTCCCCTGGACTGGTCCTGCTGCCAGGGACAGGGGAGTGCAGAACCTTCCAGAGATCTCCTGCTCCCTGCAGAGCTACTGCTTCTCCTGGAGAGTTTTGCAGGCTGGCTTGCCCTGGAGACAGGCCAGCCTGTAAAATCCTGTGTGGCATCCCACGTTCTCCCCTGGGGCTGACACTCAGACCCGGTCCCCATGCAGCCTGCACCAGCCCATGGGGCCTTACTGCAGCAGGAGGGCAACAAAGGGCTGGCTGGCCAGTGGCGGGAGACCCAGCATTGGTGCTGAGAGGGTGCAGGAGGCTGGCAGGGCTCTGACCAGGTGCCATTGTCTCTCTCCCTTTGCAGCATTGCTGCGGACATGTTGAGGATGCTGACGTCCCACCCCAAGACCACAGGAAAGGTCCTACAGGTGCTGCTCAACGGCTGCGGGAGCAGCCTCTACGTCAGCATCATGACATCTCCAGAGAGAGGCTGGCATTGCCCCCTTGGCCGTAAGTACCAGCCCCTGCAGCAAGAGAAGGAGCGCTGTGTGTCCCCATCACAGCCTGAGGAGGTGTCTCAGTCTCCCACTGGGTGTACTCATTGGGCCGAAGAGAGAGAGCGTGTCTCTAGCCAGTGCTATAGTTGAGCCGGAACACGCCGAAACGCTCTCCTGGTGCTATTCAGCAGCACTCAGAACCTCAGGGTGAGAAGGGATCGCAGGGTCAGCTCGTCCAGCCCCCTCCCACGATGCAGGACTTGTTGTGTCTAACCCACCCCAGACAGATGGCTCCACCCCCGAGAGGAGATATGACCAATCAGGGCGGGGAGTCCCGGGCGGAGTGACCTGTCCTCTGTACTGGGACTTGTGCTGTTCATTATATTCACAAATGATCTGGAAAAGGGGGTAAAAAGTGAGATAGCAGAGTTTGCAGATGATTCAAAATTACTCAAGATAGTTAAGTCCAAAGCAGACTGCGAACAGTTATGAAGGGATCTCACAAAACTGGGTGACTGGACAACAAAATGGCAGATGAAATTCAATGTTGATAAGTGCAAAGTAATGCACGTTGGAAAACATAATCCCAACTATACAGATAAAATGATGGGATCTCAATTAGCTGTTATCACTCAGGAAGGAGATCATGGAGTCTTTGTGGATAGTTCTCTGAAAACATCCACTCAATGTGCAGCGGCAGCCAAAAAAGCGAACAGAATATTGGGAATCATTAGGAAAAGGATAGAGAATCAGACAGAAAATATCATAATGCCATTATATAAATCCATGCTATGCCCACACCTTGAATGCTGTGTACAGATGTGGTCGCCCCATCTCAAAAAAGATCTATTAGAACTGGAAAAGCTGCAGAGAAGGGCAACAGAAATGATGAGGCATATGGAACGGCTTCCTTATGAGGACAGATTCAAAAGACTGGGACTGGTCACTTTAGACAAGAGACAACCACTGGGGATGCGATGGGGTGTACAAACCTCATAATGGGCAATCAGGGGTTAAGGAGCTGCTCTGGGCCCAGCCATCTCTGCCTCACCACACCTGCAGGAAATGCTCCAGCTGCAGGAGGAGTTAAAAGGCAGGGCAGTGGCTGGTTTGGGGGCAGCCCAGGGAAGAGAGCAGACCTGTGACCTTCATCTCCAGCAGAGGAGAGCGGAGGGAAAGGCAGAATCTCTGCCCGTGACAGCTGAGGAAAGGGAGGGCTTTACACAGACACAGCCTGAGAGGGAGGCGTTCCCCTCTCCCTCGCATATGGGCTCTGAGTTTTGTTCATTTCCCTGTACTGTGGATGACCCCATGTCACGGAGTACCCAGGCGATGCTCTGGAACTGCTCCCTACGAAGCCAGTCAGGACTCTGGTGAAGTCTCTTCTCTGTGAGCAGACTGTCTCCAGGGCAAGAAGCTCACACAGCTTCCACTTTCCTGGGTCTGACCTTGGAGCATTCAGCATCCTCTGCCCCTCTGTGCGCTTCCCACAGCGAGTCTGCACAGGCGGGGTCCTGGGGAAGCCAGAGGGTCCTGCTCCCCAACTTCGCAGTCAGACGTGACTCTTAGCCAGCCAGTAAAACAGAGGTTTATTAGATGACAGGAACACGGTCTAAAACAGAGCTTGTAGGTACAGAGAACAGGAGCCCTCTGCCAGATCCATTTTGGGGGGCAGTGAGCCAGACACCCACATCTGCACTTCACTCCACATCCCCAGCCAGCTCCCAACTGACTCTCTCCAGCCCCTCTTCCTCTGGGCTTTGTCTCTTTCCCAGGCCAGGAGGTCACCTGATTCCTTCGTTCTCCAACACCTTTAGCTGGCACCTTGCAGGGGGGAAGGGCTCCGGCCATTAGTTGCCAGGAGACAGAGTGTCGGCCATTTATGCACACTGGCCTTTATCCCATTACCTAGAGACTTAAGAAATGCATAGGGGAAACTGAGGCACCCCTGCAATATTCAGAGGAAACATTAAGAACTGTCCCACTTCGTCACACCCCATGGGGAAAGCCCTAGGATTGCGCTGACCTAGAATGGGGGCCATACCACGGGAGGAGGCAGTGGCTGCCCGAGAAAGAAAGAGAGCTGCCCTGCTGCACACAGCTGCCAGAAGGTGCCTGGTGGTGAACCGACACCCATCACGTCGCCCAGACCCAGACCCAGACCCAGACGGAGACTCTGGGACCATCGCAGGGAAGTGCTAGGAAGTGGCCCAGGGAAGGCAGCCTTAAGCATCCCCAGCTGTCAGATCACTGGGCTAGGGGTCAGAGCCTGGTGGACTGGTAGGGCCTGGGCTCCACTACCAACAACCCTCCAGAGCCAGCGCTCAGAGCTGGAATCAGGAATTGAGGTTGGAACAAGGCACATGCAGGGCTGGGAGCCAGGCAGGAGCGAGGGCAGGGTGGGAGCAAGCTGAAGCCTGTGGCTGTGGAGTCCGTCCTGCGCTCAGGCAGGGTACAGGTCTAAGCCACGGAGTGACATGGGGCAGTTGAAGCTGCTGGTTCTCCTGTGAGGCCCACAGACCAGCCCTAAGAGGCACCAGCCCAGTGCCTGGCTCGTGGACTGGCTGGGCCTTGCACAGGAATGGCTCATCCTGCATGTGGGTCAATCAGGATCTAGTTCCGGGAGGACTCATCACCTCACGTTCCAGGGCAGTGCACCGGACCCTGTACCGGCTGTATCCTGAGCTTCAGACCAGAAGGAACCAGCAGCTCAGTTGGTCTGATCTCCTGTACGTCACAGGCCACCAGCCCCACCCTGCCCCCAGATACTAACCCAACACCCAAAATGAGACCGAAGTGCCACAGCCCCCGGCAGACTGGACTGTTACGTGCCACAGGCTGAGATCAGGAGGGGCCGAGGGGCACTAGAGCCCGAGGCTCTGCAATGGCAGGGAAAGGGTTAAGTGAGAGACACCCAGATAATCCTGGTAAGTGACCCACCCCCCACGCTGCAGGGGAAGGTGAGAACCCCCAAGTCACTGCCAGTCTGACTGGGGGGGAATTCCCCCCCAACGCCACACACGGCGATCAGCTACACCCTGCGCATGGGCACAAGGACCAGCACTCACTGGCGGCGGGAAGCGGAGCTGGCGGAGTAGAGCAGGCTGGGGCTGGGTTGCTCCGCTTCCTGCCACTGCTGGTGAGTGTGTGTGTGTGTGGGAGAATCCCTTCCCCCCAGCCCCCTCCCCTGAGTGACATGACTGGGGCTGGGGCGAGGGAAGTGGAGCAGGCTGCTCCCGGCCCCCCGCTAATCCCCTGGACCACTCTGGGCCTGTAGGGCCCCCAAAAGTGCCCCCCCCACAGCTCCTGCCCCCCCCAGACCCTTGTGGGGGGGAGGCCTGGGGCCCCACACAGCCCCCCGTGGGGGGGGCTGCGTAGGGCACCCAAATGGCTAGGGACGGCCCTGATCGGAAAAACAATTTCTTTCTTTGATTCTGTTTCAGACAGCCACATAGCCCAACCTCTCGTTAAAGTGCTTTCATATGTATGTTGCCCAGTTTTTTCAAATTTAAATATGTTCTCATTTCATATACTACTAAGATAGCTGCCACAAGTCCCCAAGATCATGGTTCCGGTAGTTGTCTGGGACCACTCAACCCTGGCCCTGATTGATTCGGACTGTGGCCAGACGCTAATCCGTCAGACCTTGGGGCCCTGGGCCGACCCCCACCTGGGGACGATCTGGCTGCAATGCATCCATGGCGATGTGTGGCCCTACCCCAGTGCCCGGATCCCGCTAATGGTGGCCAGGGTCACACGACGGATGGTCATCAGCCTGGCTCCTAGACTAGCCTACCTGGTGATTCTGGGATGTGACTGGCCGGCATTTGAGGAGATCCTTTGCTCGACCCCTGCGCTGGAAGGAGATTACCCCGAGGCCCAACGAGAGGAGGAGGAGGAGGCCTCGGACCCCGATGGAGGGACCAAGGAACCTGAGGACCCCCCGCCTGGGCTGGCTGTCAAACTCTGACTTAACACCAACTTTTGCCGTGATCAAAGAGCAGACCCCACCCTTAGTTGGGCCTACGGACAACTAGCCGCTGTCATTGGGGTCATGATTGACTCCCATCGCGCAAATCAGTGCGCGTTTTGAGCTATGCCATGACTCTTAACCAGATGGGATGGGATCCCCACACAGAAGAACCATGGACCCAGCTGCTGGTGCCTCAGTGCCACCGACAAGCAATAATGAAGCTTGCACACGACATCCCTGCCGCAGGGCACTTGGGCCATGAAAAGACCCTTGCCTGGATTTTGACGCAGTTCTTTTGGCCCAGCGTTCACCAGGAGGTGAGGAACTATTGTAGCTCCTGCCTGGAGTGCCAATTAGTGGCTCCCCCATGGGTATCCAAGGCTCGTTTGGTTCCCATGCCCATAGTGGAGATGCCCTTTGAGCAGGTGGCTATGGACCTGGTGGGCCCGCTCCCAAGAAGTGCCACGGGATTCCAGTATGCACTAGTCATCATTGATTATGCCGCCCATTTTCCCAAGGCCGTGCCATTGTGGAGCACCACCGCCCGAACCATCGGCGGTGAACTAGTGAAGGTCTTCGCTCGAGTGGGCCTGCCTCGGGAAATCCTAATGGACCAGGGCACCAACTTCACCTCCCGGTTGTTGCAGCAGGTATGCGAGCTCCTGGGAGTTAAACAGTTACGCACTTCCGTCTACCACCCACAGACTGACAGTCATCAACAAAATTTTCCCTGTTCGAACTACTATATGGCTGCTGCCCACGAGGCCTATCAGACTTAATGCGGGAGACATGGGAACAGTCTCCGTCTCCAACCCAAGGCCTCCTGAAGTATGTTCTCCAGCTCCAGGAGCACCTCGCTCAGGCTGGAGCCCTAGCATGCGAGAACTTAAAAGCCGCGCAGGAAGTCCAGGCACGAACCTATAACCAGGCAGCGCAGGTTCGTGCCTTTGAGCCAGGTGATCGGGTCCTGCTCCTCCTACCGTCAAGCGAATCGAAGCTGCTGGCCGGGGCTCTATGAGGTGGCCTAAAGATTGGGCTCGTCACCTATGAGGTCCACCAGCCCAAGTGGCACAAGAAGACCCAGTGATATCATGTGAATCTATTGAAACCATGGCGGGAGTGGAAGGGCCTATTAATTAACCCTTACCCACCAGAACCTGAGTTGGGTCCCCGCGTGCCCCTGACAGAGGACCTCGCAGGCCCCCAGCTCGGCAACATGCTCACGGTGGAGCAGCGAAAGCAGGCCCAATGTTTCCTGTAGGCTTTCAGGAGAACCTTTACGGTCCTACCCGGTTACACGACCCTGGTCAATCATGCCATCCAGACCGAACCGGGGAAGGTAATCCGGGAGACGACCAGGCCCTTGCCGCACCGAATGGAGGAGGAAGTACAGGTCATGCCAGCCCTAGGAGTCATCGAGATGTCGCAGAGTGAAGTGGTGCAGTCCGGCAGTCTTGGTACCCAAGCCCGATGGAACACAGCACTTCTGTATAGACTTCCGGCGGGTCAACACTCAAGGTTCAATGCATATCCTATGCCCCGTGTGGATGAACTGCTTGGTCACCTGGAGGAGACCCATTTCATCACCACCCTCGACCTCAGTAAGGGGTACTGGAAGATCCCGGTCGACTTCATCTATAAGGAGAAGATGGCGTTCGCCACCCCAACGAGACTTTACCAATTTACCCGGATGCCCTTCGGCCTCCACGGGGCCCCGGCGATGTTCCAACGACTAATGGATCGCCTTCTACGGCCCTGTGACGTTATTGACATAAACTGGGACCATATAGATCATTGTTGCAACCAAGGTCCTGTAGTGGCACCCAAATCTATACTGTCTGTATGGCAAACTTATGCTATGCTTCTGGGTGACATCCCAGACAAGCTGAGATTAGCTCTGCCTAGCCTGCTTGATGGCCCATTAAGGACCATCAGCTATACAGTGGACTCATTGAGAGAAGGTAAGTATGCCTTCAGACTCAGCAAAGTATGCAGGAACTTGCCCATGTGACTCCAGACTCCATTTTGCTGTAATTTTCCACAGTAAGAACAAAGAGGGGTTCTTACACCTGGAAAAGACTATATAAGGCGGATGCCTCATCTCCATCTTGTCTTCAATCCTGCTTCATACCTCTGGAGGGACTTTACTGCACTGAAGCTCTGAACAAAGGACTGAGGACCCATCCCAGCGGGGGATGTATTCCAGAGACTTGATTTGAACCTGCAGTTTATTCCATCGCTGCTGCAAGCTTGAACCAAGAACTTTGCCATTACTATATGTAATTGATTCCATTTAACCAATTCTATCTCTCATCTCTATCTTTTCCCTTTTATGAATAAACCTTTAGATTTTAGATTCTAAAGGATTGGCAACAGCGTGATTTGTGGGCAAGATCTGATTTGTATATTGACCTGGGTCTGGGGGCTTGGTCCTTTGGGATCAGGAGAACCTTTTTTCTTTTATTTGGGTATTGGTTTTCATAACCATTTGTCCCCATAACTAGTGGTACTGGTGGTGATACTGGGAAACTGGAGTGTCTAAGGAGATTGCTTGTGAGACTTGCGGTTAGCCGGGGGGTGAGACCGAAGTCCTCTTAGTCTGGCTGGTTTGGTTTGCCTTAGAGGTGGAAAAACCCCAGCCTTGGGCTGTAACTGCCCTGTTTGAGCAATTTGTCCTGAGTTGGCACTCTCAGTTGGGTTCCGCCAGAACTGCATTGTCACAGGCCCCATCAAGAGTATGCAGTGGCCTATTTGGATGACGTCTTGGTCTACAGCTGCCATTGGGAGGACCACCTGGAACGCGTAGCCACGGTCCTGAGATCCCTGCAAAAGGCAGGACTAACGGCCAATCCAAAAAAGGGTTGTATTGGATGAAAGAGGCAATGTACCTCAGATACACCATAGGGGGAGGATGGGTGAAACCCCTTGTGGGGAAGGTTCAAGTACTGGCGGCCTGCCCGCCACCCACCAGGAAACGCCAAGTGCGACAATTCCTGGGGCTCTCCGGCTGCTATCGGCGATTCATCCCCCAGTTCGCTTCCATTGCAGCCCCCTTGACGAGACTTTTGACTAAGGACAGGCCCCAACGCATGCCGTGAATCCAAGAATGCGGGAAGCCTTCTGGACACTCAAGGAGTGCCTCTGCCGGGAGCCGGTCCTATATAGCCCGGACTTTGACCGTGACTTCATCTTTCACACAGACGCCTCGGGGTAGGGCTCAGGGCTGTCCTGTCCCAAGAAATCAATGGAGAAGACTACCCGGTCTTATATCTTAGCTGGAAATTATTCCCCCATGTGACGTTGTTGACATAAACTGTATAAACTGCTTCTCCACCCTGGTGTGTTTATTGGCACGAAGCACACCGGGCAACGAATCCGGCTGTTGCTGTCCTGGGGACTCTGTGCCGGCAACAGTTTTGGCCCCCAGCGTGGGGCTCGAGGCTGAAATTTAGCCTTGCCCGGACCCCTCTCGGAGGTCGACAGATTGCGGCGACGCCCGACGCCCAGTGCGCACCGATGACTTTACCAGGGGTCTCGGCGGAGACGTGGTTTGGACGACCCCGGAGGGCACAATGGTGCAACGCGCTCGAGCAGTGGAGAAGCAGCGGCGGGTGATGGTGGGGAACCGGTCCCGTGGATAAGGTAGGAACAGTTCAGTGGGGACTTTACCTGTTTTGACCTGAGGACGCCTAGTGTCTCCCTAGAGTATGGGGCAGGGACAGAGTACTGCAGGCAGGGCAAGGTGTATGCCCTTAGAATGCATTCTGGTGAACTGGAAAGTGTTTGGATTGGATCCGTTGATTAAAAGTAAACTGAAAAGATTCTGTACAGTAGACTGGCCTCAATATCAGCTAGAGGACCGGGAAAGGTGGCCACCGGAAGGATCACTTAATTATAACACGATCCTTCAATTACTCCTGTTTTGTCAGCAAACGGGTAAATGGAATGAACATATGTATGTACAGTTGTTTATGTTGTTAAGAGATAGGTCAGATCTTTTGCAAAAGTGTAATTTGACTCCGACAGGTTCGGTAGTAACTACTGTTAGTCCCCAGAACCCTCCCCCCCCACAGCTGTAATGGCAGATCCGGTGACCCCTTCGGCTCCAATACCCCCACCATATAAGGACAAGGTGCCTCAGGTCCCAGAGATTGCCCCCTCGGTGGGATTCTATCCATTGATTACTGAGACTCGGATAGCCCGTCCTGGAGCAGACAATCGCCTGGCCACTACTATGCAGGTCTATATGCATGTGCCTTTTAACCCGGTGGACCTAGCAGCCTTTAAGGCACAGGCAGGGGAATTCTCTATGAACCCAAGCAAGTTTATCTCGGTCTTTGACATCTTCATCATCTGGACCCATGGAAAAGAAGCCCTTGAGGAATTTCACCATGATTTCAATAATTTCCATCCCACCATCAACCTCAGCCTAGATCAATCCACACAAGCGGTCCATTTCCTGGACACTACTGTGCTAATAAGCGATGGTCACATCAATACCACCCTATACCGGAAACCTACTGACCGCTACACTTACCTACATGCCTCCAGCTTCCATCCAGGACACACCACACGATCCATTGTCTACAGCCAAGCTCTAAGATATAACCGCATTTGCTCCAATCCCTCGGATAGAGACAAGCACCTACAAGATCTCTATCAAGCATTCTTAAAACTACAATACCCACCTGCTGAAGTGAAAAAACAGATTGACAGAGTCAGACGAGTACCCAGAAGTCACCTCCTACAAGACAGGCCCAACAAAGAAAATAACAGAACACCACTAGCTGTCACCTTCAGCCCCCAACTAAAACCTCTCCAGCGCATCATCAGAGATCTACAACCTATCCTGAAAGATGATCCTTTACTCTCACAGATCTTGGGAGACAGACCTGTCCTCATGCTCTAATAAATAAATTTGTTAGTCTCTAAGGTGCCACAAGTACTCCTGTTCTTCTTTTTGCGGATACAGACTAACACGGCTGTTACTCTGAAAATCGGTCTTTGAAGGGTGCCTGGCTAGCTCTAAGCCTGACTGGGATGAGTGTAATGTCCTTATGCGGACCCTGCTGTCTGAGGCGGAGCGTAATCAGGTTGTGTCTAAAGAAAAGGAAAAGAGGCAAGCGAAAATGATGGTTGCAGCAGTACAGGCCGGTGGCAGGGGAAAATTCCAGGAAGGTGGAAGGAGCCGGGGAAATAGCCAATGCTATTTCCTTTCTCTACCAAACTTGTAATCTCATCGAAAATCAGATCGCAATTATCTTGGCGGGAAATATTTTCCATACACCCATGTTGATTTGCATTAATTAAATTGTCTTCTTTAATTCTTTATTAATTTAATCTTGTACCAGCCGCTCTATTATCTTGCCTGGGATCGATGTCAGGCTGACAGGCCTGAAATTACCCAGGCCATCCTGTTTACCGTCTTTAACAATTGGTCCAACTGACTCTCCCTCTGCAGTGTATATGGAGCCTGGGCACTTAACTCAGGGCTGTGAGTTCACTGGGCAGCAGGGCACATGAAGCTAGGCATGGCATGGCAACGCTGAGACGAAGTCCCTTCTGTGGTTCTAGCCAAGGTCACACAGGCTAGGAATTGAACCCAGCATCCCAGGCCTTAGCGCCCAGCCCACCCCTCCTCTCTAGGGGCCTTGGGGGAGCGTGGGAAGGATGGAGGCCCTGCAGTGACATCTGTTTCCTGTTCTTGGCTGCAGGCCACCAGAGCCCTATACAAGATCCTCGAGGAGCAGGCCTGCAGGCAGAAGGTGAAGGAGCTCTTCCCTCAGCTCTCCATTGCCCTGCTGTTCCAGATCACATACAAGGTGGAGCCGTCCATGCATAAGCAGAGGGTGCATAACCAGGAGGACACACTCACACCCCTCAGCCCCGTCAGGTACCGCCAGCCCGACACCCCGCCTCGGTTCTGAACCATCTCCCGCAGGCACGCGGCAGGGCCTGGCCTGGGCTCGCTCAGTAACAAGAGGCTTGCTCTGCATGCAGGTGTGCGGTGAATGCCATGCAAGCCTTGCTCCAATGTGTTGGCTACGGGGACCAGGTCACGTTCATCCAGAAGCTGGGTGGCTGGGACATGCTCATGAACTCCGACATGCACCACAAAGGCGTCTTGCTGTTTGCCCGGTGAGTGTCTTGTCCCCATTCCGTGGCGGGGGGCGCTCTCTAGGTGCCTTGGGGGAGCGTGGGAAGGATGGAGGCCCTGCAGTGACATCTGTTTCCTGTTCTTGGCTGCAGGCCACCAGAGCCCTATACAAGATCCTCGAGGAGCAGGCCTGCAGGCAGAAGGTGAAGGAGCTCTTCCCTCAGCTCTCCATTGCCCGGCTGTTCCAGATCACATAGACGGTGGAGCCGTCCCTGCATAACCAGAGGGTGCATAACCAGGAGGACACGCTCACACCCCTCAGCCCCGTCAGGTACCGCCAGCCCGACACCCCGCCTCGGTTCCTAACCATCGCCCGCAGGCACGCGGCAGGGCCTGGCCTGGGCTCGCTCAGTAACAAGAGGCTTGCTCTGCATGCAGGTGTGCGGTGAATGCCATGCAAGCCTTGCTCCAATGTGTTGGCTACGGGGACCAGGTCACGTTCATCCAGAAGCTGGGTGGCTGGGACATGCTCATGAACTCCGACATGCACCACAAAGGTGTCTTGCTGTTTGCCCGGTGAGTGTCTTGTCCCCAGGGCCGGCTCCAGGCACCAGGCACCCAAGCACATGCTTGGGGCGGCACCTGGTAAGGGGCGGCGGGGGGAGCGCGGCGCGGCATTCCGCGGGTGGGAGGGGGGGGCGCTCTATAGGTGCCTTGCGGGAGCGTGGGAAGGATGGAGGCCCTGCAGTGACATCTGTTTCCTGTTCTTGGCTGCAGGCCACCAGAGCCCTATACAAGATCCTCGAGGAGCAGGCCTGCAGGCAGAAGGTGAAGGAGCTCTCCCCTCAGCTCTCCATTGCCCGGCTGTTCCAGAGCACATAGACGGTGGAACCGTCCCTGCATAACCAGAGGGTGCATCACCAGGAGGACACGCTCACACCCCTCAGCCCCGTCAGGTACCGCCAGCCCGACACCCCGCCTCGGTTCTGAACCATCGCCCGCAGGCACGCGGCAGGGCCTGGCCTGGGCTCGCTCAGTAACAAGAGGCTTGCTCTGCATGCAGGTGTGCGGTGAGTGCCATGCAAGCCTTGCTCCAATGTGTTGGCTACGGGGACCAGGTCACGTTCATCCAGAAGCTGGGTGGCTGGGACATGCTCATGAACTTCGACATGCACCACAAAGGCGTCTTGCTGTTTGCCCGGTGAGTGTCTTGTCCCCAGGGCCGGCTCCAGGCACCAGGCACCCAAGCACATGCTTGGGGCGGCACCTGGTAAGGGGCGGCGGGGGGAGCGCGGCGCGGCATTCCGCGGGGGGGGCGCTCTCTAGGTGCCTTGGCGGAGCATGGGAAGGATTGAGGCCCTGCAGTGACATCTGTTTCCTGTTCTTGGCTGCAGGCCACCAGAGCCCTATACAAGATCCTCGAGGAGCAGGCCTGCAGGCAGAAGGTGAAGGAGCTCTTCTTCTTCGAGTGCTTGCTCATATCGATTCCAGTCAGGTGCGCGCGCGCCGCGTGCACGATCGTCGGAGAATTTTCTATGCTAGCAACACCCGGCGGGTCGGCTGTGGAGCCCCCTAGAGTGGCGCCTTCATGGCGCTGGATATATACCCCAGCCGACCCGGCGCCCCCTCAGTTCCTTCTTACCGCCCCTGACGGTCGTTGGAACTGTGGAGCGCGGCATAGCTGTTCTCCACTCTCCCTAGCTTATCCTGTTTTTTGTAGATAGTTGTAGTTGTAGTTGTTGTATAGTGTTAGATAGTTGTTCATTTTACTTTTTAATAGTTGTAGATAGTTAGAGGGGATTAAAGGGGGTTGTTCTCCCCCCTTTTTTCCCCCGGCGCATAGCCGGGCTCATGCCCAAGGCTCCCGGCTTTAAGCAGTGCGCGTCCTGCGCTAAGCCTATGCCCACGAGTGATCCGCACGACTCGTGTCTGAAGTGCCTGGGAGAGTCCCATCAAACAGATAAGTGTAAGATCTGTAAGGCCTTCAGACCGAGAACCAAAAAGGAGCGGGACTTTCGGCTTCGGCAACTCCTCATGGAGGTGGCACTTAGCCCGGGCACTCCATCGGCGCGTCAAGCCCCGGCACCAAGCGCCTCGGTGTGCAGCGCCCCTGCGGCACCGATTGCTTCTGCACCGCGGGTAGAGTCGGACAAGCCTCCGCGGCACCGGCCCCCTTCGGCACCGCACCCGCCACAAGTGCCTCGGCGCCGATCCTTGTCCCCGGGACATAAGAAATCCCGCAAGGCGCAGAAGACTGCTGTCCTGAAGACGCCAGCTCCCCCGGTGCCGGGGGTAGAGCCGCGTCCGCCTTTAGACCACCAAAAGCAGGTGCCTCCTACGCCATTGACTCCGGCTCCGAGGCCGTTGAGTCCGGTGCGGACTGGATCACCACCTCCATCAGCGGTGGAGCCTTGTCTCCCGTCGACCCCAGAGACCTTCGCGACGGCGAGAGACCTTATTGCTCTCACGGATCCGGCACCGCTCCAACCACCGGCACCGTTGGCTCCTCGTCCGGTGCAATCCAGGGGCAAGCCTGCCCTGGTGCGCCCGCCATCTCAGGGAGCGGACCCACGGCACTGCTCCAGGTCGCGAAGCAGGTCCCGACGCTGCTCGCGGTCCCGGCGCCGACTATCACCTCGGCACCGGTCGTACTCGCGGCCAAGATCCTTGTCGCGGCACCGTTCTACGTCCCGGCACCTTTACGATCATCGGTACCGATCGAACTCCAGACGTAGTTCCCGGCACCGGTACGAGCGACGCTCGGCTTCGAGGGGCCGCTCCCGGCACCGTGCCTACTCGCGGTCACCTTCATCCAGGTCCAGATCAGAATCTCGGCACCGACGTGGTCATCGGCACCGATCCCGATCTCGGTACCGCTCACCGGCACCGCACAGGGACCGGTCATCTCCGGAGCGGCACCGAGCGGCACCGTACCATCCGGAGCTAATTTCGACGCGATCGGCACCGCCCTGGCCCTCGAGATCGGTGTCCCGTTCCTCCGATGGGGCCTCGAGATCGGCATACCCCCCTCAGGGGCAGGCCGCTGAGGCGGACATGGGCCACTGGCAGGAGGTAGCGGAGGATCCCGCTCAGGGACCTACACACTGGTCGTTCTGGACCCCGTGGGCGTATCACCAAGCGCAGGGGGCTCCACCATCAGGCTCTCGCTCGATACACTCTGAGCATAGGGCTCCAGAAGCCACCATCTCCCGCCCTCCCCCAGGGGGCATGGAGGCTCCCGTGCCCACACCACCTGACGACCTGGACCCAGGGACAGGCGACGCTCCGCTCCAGGGCTCATTGGAACAGGACCCGCCCTTAGATCCCTTGCCACCTGAGGCATCCTCCTCATCTTCCCCAGATGAGGCGGTGGCAGGCACAACGGCCACAGGTCCGCCCCCGATAGATCTTCGGGCACACCAGGACCTATTACGTAGGGTGGCACGTAATATGGACCTACAGGCAGAGGAGATAGTGGAGGTGCAGGACCCCATTGTGAACATCCTCTCTGCGGATGCCCCATCCAGAGTAGCATTGCCCCTGATTCGTACGATCCAGGCTAATGCCACTGCGATATGGCAAACTCCTGCCTCTATTCCACCCACAGCCAGAGGGGTGGAAAGAAAGTACTTCGTCCCCTCAAAGGACTATGAGTACTTATACACTCATCCCCAGCCGTGTTCACTGGTGGTGTCATCGGTGAATGCAAGGGAGCGCCACGGTCAACAGGCTGCAGTGCCCAAATCGAAGGACGCTAAGCGCTTTGATTTGTTTGGGCGTAAGGTATATTCAGCCAGAGGGCTGCAACTTAGAGCGGCTAATCAGCAGGCGCTCTTGAGCCGCTATAACTTTAATTCCTGGAACTCTATGGGGAAGTTCAAGGAGTTGGTCCCCCAAGACTCCAGGGAAGAGTTCGGGGCCTTAGTGGAGGAGGGTAAGAAGGTGGCACGGACCTCCTTAAAGGCCTCCTTGGATATAGCGGACTCGGCTGCGAGGACGCTGGCTTCAGGTATCGCCATGCGGAGAGTCTCCTGGCTCCAGGTCTCGGGCTTGCCTCTGGAACTGCAGCAAACCCTGCAGGATTTACCCTTTGAGGGACACGGGTTGTTCTCGTACAAGACGGACTCTCGACTGCAGAGCCTCAAGGACTCGAGAAAAATCATGCGCTCCCTAGGGATGCATGTTCCGGGACCCCAGCGCAGGCCATTTCGGCCCCAGCCTCAGAGGTTCTACCCCCCCCCCCCTTGGAAAGACCACCTGTTTTACGCTTTCCCTCCATTTCCTCTGGTCCACAAGGTGCTGCTCAAACTGCGCAGAGACCAGGCACAAGTAATTCTAGTCGCTCCAGCGTGGCCGAGCCAACACTGGTACACCACACTGTTGGAGCTCTCGGTTCAAACACCGATCCCACTTCCGTTGTGTCCAGATCTCATCTCTCAGGACCACGGCCGACTATGTCACCCCGACCTACAATCACTCCACCTCACGGCGTGGTTGCTCCATGGTTGAACCAGGCAGAGCGACAATGCTCGCACTCGGTCCAGCAGATTCTGCTGGGCAGTAGGAAGCCTTCGACACGGACCACGTACTTGGCCAAGTGGAAGCGGTTCTCCTGTTGGTGCGAACAACGAGCCAAGTCCCCGTTACAGGCACCTATTCCTCTCATATTGGAATATCTCCTATCCCTAAAACAGCAGGGCTTGGCGATATCTTCAATTAGGGTTCACCTGGCCGCTATATCGGCCTTCCACCCGGGGGAACTCGCGTCCTTGGTATTCTCTAACCCGATGGTCGTTAGATTCCTCAAGGGCTTAGACCGGATGTACCCACAACAACGTCAGCCCGTTCCGACGTGGGATCTCAACCTGGTTCTCTCCAAGCTCACAGGGCCTCCATTCGAGCCACTGGCCACCTGTTCACTCCTGTACCTATCCTGGAAGACAGCCTTCCTCGTAGCCATCACCTCAGCAAGGCGCGTTTCTGAACTCAGGGCGCTTACATCCGAGCCCCCATACACGGTTTTCCATAAGGACAAAGTGCAGCTTCGTCCACATCCTGCCTTTCTTCCTAAGGTGGTCTCACCGTTTCACATGAATCAAGATATATTTCTCCCAGTCTTCCATCCTAAACCACATGCTACTCGCCAAGACCAGCGTTTGCATTCTTTGGACGTACGCAGGGACCTGGCTTTCTATATTGACCGCACAAAGCAGTTTAGAAAGACGACGCAACTCTTCGTTGCAGTGGCCGACCGGATGAAAGGCTTACCGGTCTCCTCACAATGCCTGTCCTCCTGGATCACGTCTTGCATCCAGATTTGCTATGACCTGGCCGGTGTCTCGACGCCGCACCTCACCGCTCACTCAACGAGGGCCCAAGCTTCCTCGACTGCCTTCCTGGCTCAAGTTCCGATCCAGGACATTTGTAGAGCTGCAGTTTGGTCATCAGTCCACACATTTGCAGCTCACTACGCTCTGGTACAGCAGTCCAGGGACGATGCTGCATTCGGATCAGCGGTTTTGCTCACAGCAATGTCTCACTCCGACCCCACCACCTAGGTAAGGCTTGGGAGTCACCTGATTGGAATAGATATGAGCAAGCACTCGAAGAAGAAAAGACGGTTACTCACCGTTGTAACTGTTGTTCTTCGAGATGTGTTGCTCATATCCATTCCAAACCCGCCCCCCTTCCCCACTGTTGGAGTAGCTGGCAAGAAGGAACTGAGGGGGCGCCGGGTCGGCTGGGGTATATATCCAGCGCCATGAAGGCGCCACTCTAGGGGGCTCCACAGCCGACCCGCCGGGTGTTGCTAGGGTAGAAAATTCTCCGACGATCGTGCACGCGGCGCGCGCACACCTGATTGGAATGGATATGAGCAACACATCTCGAAGAACAACAGTTACAACGGTGAGTAACCGTCTTTTCCCTCAGCTCTCCATTGCCCTGCTGTTCCAGATCACATACACGGTGGAGCCGTCCATGCATAAGCAGAGGGTGCATAACCAGAAGGACACTCTCACACCCCTCAGCCCCGTCAGGTACCGCCAGCCCGACACCCCGCCTCGGTTCTGAACCATCATCCGCAGGCACGCGGCAGGGCCTGGCCTGGGCTCGCTCAGTAACAAGAGGCTTGCTCTGCATGCAGGTGTGCGGTGAATGCCATGCAAGCCTTGCTCCAATGTGTTGGCTACGGGGACCAGGTCACGTTCATCCAGAAGCTGGGTGGCTGGGACATGCTCATGAACTCCGACATGCACCGCAAAGGCGTCTTGCTGTTTGCCTGGTGAGTGTCTTGTCCCCAGGGCCGGCTCCCAGGCACCACGCACCCAAGCACATGCTTGGGGCGGCTCCTGGTAAGGGGTGGCGGGGGGAGCGCGCTGCGGCATTCCGCGGGGGGGGGGGCACTCTGGTGGCGCGGCGTGGCGCTGGGGGGGCGGGCTCCGGTTGCGCGGGGCTCGGCGAGGGGGCCGCCCGGGCGCGGCGCTGGTGGGGTTTCTGGCGGCGCTCGGCGGGGTGCGGGGGCGGGCTCCGGCAGCGCGGCGCTCGGTGGTGGGGGCAGCGCGGGGCTCGGCGCTCGGGGGGTTCCGGCGTGCGGCGCTCGGTGGGGGTGCGGCACGGGCGCGGCGCTGGAGGGGGGTTCCGGCGGCGCTCAGGAGAGAGCGGGGGCGGGCTCCGGCGGCGCGGCGCGGCGCTGGGGGGGCGCGGCATGGGGCTTGGCGCTCGGGGGGGGGCGGGCTCCGGCGCTCGGCGTGGCGGCGGCACGGCGCTCGGCTGGGGGCTTTGGGGGGCGGCGCTTTTTTTTGCTGCTTGGGCCAGCAAAAAAGCTAGAGCCGGCCCTGCTTGTCCAGGGGGCTGCTGCCCAGCACTGTCCGCAGCAGCATCTCCTGTCCCTGGGCCCAGGACACGGCCACATCGCCTTCCCCGCTGGGTGAGACGCGGCTCCCAATCGCCTGCGTGGAAGAGGCCACAGCCTCTGTGCCGTTGGCCGAGGGGTCAGTCGGCTACTTCTCCACCCTGCGCTGCCTGGCGTAAACCGCTTCCTGCCTGGCTCTGGCAGGTGTGGCTGGGCAAAGACAGCCTCCGTCATGTCTGTCTGCAGCGTTGGTGTAGTCCTCGAGGAGCAGGCCTGCAGGCAGAAGGTGAAGGAGCTCTTCCCTCAGCTCTCCATTGCCCTGCTGTTCCAGATCACATACACGGTGGAGCCGTCCATGCATAACCAGAGGGTGCATAACCAGGAGGACACGCTCACACCCCTCAGCCCCGTCAGGTACCGCCAGCCCGACACCCCGCCTCGGTTCTGAACCATCGCCCTCAGGCACGCGGCAGGGCCTGGCCTGGGCTCGCTCAGTAACAAGAGGCTTGCTCTGCATGCAGGTGTGCAGTGCAAGCCTTGCTCCAATCTGTCAGGCCCAGCACATGAGAGAGACAAGGTGGGGGAGGGAATGTCTTTGGCTGGCCCAGCATTCAAACTCCGGTTTGAATAAGGACTGGGAATGGCTGAGCGATTACAAACATTGAATCTATCTCCCCTTGTAAGTATTCTCACACTTCTTATCAAACTGTCTGTACTGGGCTAGCTTGATTATCACTTCAAAAGTTTTTTTTCTCTTAATTAATTGGCCTCTCAGAGTTGGTAAGACAACTCCCACCTGTTTATGCTCTCTGTATGTGTGTATATATATCTCCTCAATATATGTTCCATTCTGTATGCATCCGAAGAAGTGGGCTGTAGTCCACGAAAGCTTATGCTCTAATAAATTTGTTAGTCTCTAAGGTGCCACAAGTACTCCTGTTCTTCTTTTTGCGGATACAGACTAACACGGCTGCTACTCTGAAACTTGTCTTAGACCAATCTAAGATATTCCCTAACCCACCTTCTGTCTCTCATCAACCAATATCTGGGCACATGAGAAAGGCCACCGAGCCCACCGATGCCCTTCTTTGTCTGCAGTTCTCTTGCAGCCTGTCACGGAGTCCCCGGGCAATGCTCTGGAACTGCTCCCCACAAAGCCAGTCAGGACTTTGGGGAGCCTCCTCTCCCTCGTAGCAGACTGTCTTCAGGGCAAGAAGCTCACACGGCTTCACCTTCCTGGGTTTCTCCTTGGAGCATTCAGCATATGCCCCTCCGTGCGCTTCCCACAGCGAGTCCCCCGAGGTGGGGTGCTGAGGAAGCCAGCACCCCCCCCCACTTCGCAGTCAGACGTGACTCTTAGCCAGCCAGTAAAACAGAGGTTTATTAGATGACAGGAACACAGTCTAAAACAGAGCTTGTAGGTACAGCAAAGGGGACCCCTCAGCCAGCTCCATTCTGGGGCCCAGCGAGGCAGACAACTCCGTCTGCACTGACTTCCCGTCCCCAGCCAGCTCCCAGCTGAAACACCCTTCCAGCCCCTCCTTTTTGGCCTTTGTCTCTTTCCTGGGCCAGGAGGTCACCTGATCTCTTTGTTCACCTTTAGCTATCCCCTTGCAAGGGGGGAAGGGCCCTGGCCATTTGTTGCTAGGAGACAGATTGTCAGCCATTTATGCACACTGGAGACTTAAGAAATGCATAGGGGAAACTGAGGCACCCACACAGTATTCAGAGGAAACATTAAGAACGGTCCCACTTGGTCACACAGCCCAGCGCTGCGTGCTCGGAGCTGGCCTCGTGGAAGAGCTCCCTGTAGAGTGATTAAGGGTCTGGGTCTCTAGCAGTTAGGCCGCTGGGCATTTTAAGCCAGCAGGAACTAGTCCATGCCAGCTGCACGTGACTAGTCACCCGGGATCCCCTGTCCTGTGGCACTGGTCTGGTTAGATTTGTAAATGGAGAACCAGTCCTTGCCCACCTTGATGATGTGGTGTTTGTGTTTCCCATGCCAGGGCCATGGTTTCGGTCAGTTTCCAGGAGCGTTACTGGATTTTCCACGAGCTGATGGCCATCCTCAACTGCAGGGATGATAGGCGGTACATCCCGGCCATTGCGTTCTTCATTCAGGTGAACCTCACCGGCGGGTGAGGGTCGTGAGAACAGCCCCAGCCCAGCAGTGACTGTGGCATGGGGCTGACCTATGGCCAGGGGCAGCAGGTTTGTAGAAATTTTGGTGGTGACCAGCAGAGCCCGCCCCTCCAAACTCTGCCCCCCACCTGCCTAAGTCTCTGGGAGGGAGTTTGGGTGGGGGGAGGAGGTCTGGGGTACAGGCACTGGGCTGGGGTAGGGGATTGGGGTGCAGGAGGGGTGAGAGGTTGGGCCCTGGGAGGAAGTTTGGGTGGGGGAAGGGGCCTGGGGTGCAGGCTCTGGGATGGAGTTTGGGTGCTGGATGCAGGCTCCAGGCTGGGGCAGAGGGTGGGGGTGCAGGAGGGGGTGAGGGATGCATGCTCTGGGAGGAGTTTGGGGACAGGAGGGGGTGTGGAGGGAGGGGGTACAGGCTCTGGGAGGGAGTTTGGGGGCCGGAGTGGGGTGTGGTAAAGGGGTCGGGGTGCAGGCTCTGGGAGGAGTTGGGAGGGTGCGACGCTTACCTGGGGCTCGTAGGCAGGGCGGGCCTGGGGGCCTCCGTGTGCTGCTACCCCCAGGCACTGCCCGCGCAGCTTCCTACTGGCTGCAGGGGCGCTTGGGGTGGGTGTGACGCAGTAGGGAGCGGGGTGGATTGACCTGGGTATGTCGGTTAGTTTTACTGGACTGTCTGCATGGGGGATGGGAGAGCAGGGGATGACTTTAGGTGAGGGACAGGACCTGAGCTTGTAACCTGAGCCAGGAAGGGGGGTGGGGCGAGTCGACACCTTTGCCCTGGAAACTGGACAAAGGGAGAGAGGGAGAGAAGGAGGAGGAGAGAGCCTGCGGGAGGGGTTTTGGTTTCAGTTTTGGGCTGGGTGGGAAGAGGCAGGGAACCCCAAGTCAGGGGTCTAAGGCCTGGTCCCCACTTCGGACTAAGGTACGCAAATTCAGCTACGTTAATAACGTAGCTGAATTCGAAGTACCTTAGTCCGAACTTACCGCGGTCCAGACGCGGCAGGAAGTCTCCCCCAGTCGATGCCGCGTACTCCTCTCGGCGAGCTGGAGTACCGGCGCCGACTGTGAGCACTTCCGGGATCGATCCGGGATCGATTTATCGCGTCTTAACCAGACGCGATAAATCGATCCCAGAACATCGATTGCGTGCCGCCGGACCCTCCGGTAAGTGAAGACAAGGCCTAAGATCCTTGCCCCCCAGAGGGACCTGGCTGAAAGGGTCCTGGTTGTACCTACAAGCCCTGCTTGGGACTGTGTTCCTGTCATCTAATAAACCTTCTATTTTACTGGCTGGTGAGAGTCACGGTGAATCGCAGGAAGGGGGGGTGCAGGGCCCTGACTCCCCCACACTCCGTGACAGTGGGACACAGACCCACCCCACTCAGGGGCCGCAGGGAGGGGCCGGCAGCCATGTGGAGCAAGCAGGCAGGAAGCCGCTCAGCTCCGCTGCACTGCTGGTGGTGAGTGAGTGCCCCGGGCTCTTTTAAATGGCCCGAGAGACGCGGGGGCGGAAGGCGGGGCCGAGGCCCATGGTGCCCAGGCACCGGGGGCCCATAGAACTCGCCGCCCATGCCTATGGCTGGGAGAGGAGTGGCCCTGAAGGCTCTGGGGGTGGGTGGGTGACCAGGGGCAGGGAAAGCTCCTAGAGCCCTAGGGGTGGAGTCACTGACTCTGGACATTGTTACCTGCCCCAGCTGGTGTCGCGGGGCTGGAGCAAAGCCCAGGGTCGGGAGTCTCTTGTTCCCCAAGGCTCAGCTCCATAGAATGGTCCCTTGTGTGACCTCGGCCCTCAAGCCCCCTCTGACGTCCGTATGCCATGCGCAGGCCAGGCCCATCCACGGCCAATTCACCTGCCCCCCGCAAACCGGGTGGCCCTTTGGAACACAAGGCTGCAGCCCCCTCCCTCCCTGCTCCGCATGCAGCTGAGCCTTAGTGAGGGAGCAGGGTAGGCCTTGATCTTGGCTGGAGCCTCGAGGGGCCGTTGCACTAGCAGGTTTCAGTGGGGCACACACGGTGACCAATCGCGGCGCCCGGCGTACAGCGCATGCCATGCCCGTGGCAGGTGGAGCTAAGGGCCCCGTGGCAGAGATGAGTCGTGAGGGGCCAGCCCCGTTCTCTAGCTTGTTTCGCTGTTGGTGTGTTTAGCTCCTCCAGTGCCCTGACCTTGGCAACGAGCTGGAAGATGCCATCCTGGACCTGATGAGCGGGCAGCTGAGAGACCCCAACACCATTCAAACACCTCTTCAACCTGGCCCTTCCCCCAGAGAAGGTGAGAGGGGAGGAGAGCTGGGGGATAAACCCAGAACCGCAGGGAGCTGCTGCACTGCTGGGGTCATTGAAACCTTCCCAGGGGACATGGCCCTGGCCTGGAATCAGGAGTCCTGTGTTCTATTCCTGGCTCTGCCACTGACCTGCTGGGTGACCTTGGGCAAGTCCCTGCCTGGCCTTTGTCTGTTGTTCTGCAGGGCCGGGCCTGGCTCCTGCGGGGTGCGTCTCTGGGTGTGTGCAGCACCTGGCACAGCCAGGCCTGATTGTGTGTGGGGTCTCAGTGATCCAAAGAAACCTAGCACTAGAGTAGCATGAGAGCTGCAGACTCTAGACCCCTTAGCTAAGAGCCAGTTGGCTTTAACCTCATGTGGTAGAGGCTCATGCACTAAGCTCCAGAGGTCCCAGCTTCGATCCCGGACAAGCTCCCACTTGTAATGCCGAAAGACCCCAGTAGCCAGCGGGTGGGATCGAACCTGGGACCCGTGGAGCCTCGTGAATGGCTCTGAGCTAAGGCTGTAGAGCAGACTCATTTTTCTCTCTCTCTCTCTCTCTCTCTCTCTCTCTCTAAGTGGTCTCAGTGTCACTAGAGAGGACAGAACACCACACCCAGAAGGTGTGTGGGTTACAGGTAAATACAGGCAGGGATGAGGTGCTCAGATACTGCCGGAATGGGGGAGTCCTATAAATAGTGAGTGAATGGGGTTCGTTGTGACTTCTTGATTCTGGATCCCTTCAGAGACCAACCCCCCTCTGGCTGCAACCTACAGACCTTCGCCCGCAGGATCAGAAGGATGTGTGCTAGGTAGAGCCCAGTCACTGGAGCCGCCGGCTGCCCCCGCTCTGCTAAAAGCCAGCCTCCCTCCTTTGGGGTTTCGTGCACTGCAGCCTGCCTGAGCAGGGTGAAACACTTGGTGACTATGCGGGAGGCTCTTCCCACCACCCCAGACCCTGGCTTCTTCCCCGTATGCAATGTCATCAAAACAACCTAAGGGCAGAACAAGATAATTATAAATTTCTTATGCTTTAAAAAAAAAAAAATTACTTGAGTCATTTTATGAGATCAACTCTTTCCAGCAGGGGTTGATTTAACTATTAATTTTGTGAGACAATTGAAATAAGCAGGTTTTTGTTTTATCTAACTAAATGTAAAAATGTTTATTCTAGGTTGCTTGCTACTATACTATGATCCCCCTTACTCTCTTAATGCCCCACAAATGTGCCTGTATTCATCACAAATGTTGGAGAGAATGCATTAATAGTAACATGTTTATTATTTTAGGACACTCTGTGATACAGCCTTCAACCAAGTGTCCCCGAATGGTGAAATTATTGAAAGGCCCTGGCTCATATACTCACCCGGCTGTGTCTTCTGGTTTGTGTGCAAATTGTTTTCTCTGAACAGCACATCTGCACTAGCTAAGAGAGGATTTGATTCAAGGGATCACATTGGCAGACTTGCTGCCACACAGGCCTTGGAGAGATGAGCTGCGAAACCCCCACAAAGGGCGGCTCCTGGCACACAGCTCTGTAGCACTGGGACCCCGTACCCGTGAGCGCAATCCAGCAGGGCCCTGGGCCAGCCCCTCCCTCTCCCACTGCCGCGCTCTGGCAGGCCAGGGCACAGTTCACGACTTAGCACTGACTGGCTGCAGGGATCCTGGCGGGCCCTGGTATGGTTTTAGCAGCATTTTCAATGTTCGGGAAAAGCGAGATCTGTGCAATAGGCAACGTAGTTCCATCTGGGCACCAGCCAGCTCCTGTGCCCCAGAGAGCTCCCACAGCTCACACTGAATCAGGGACAAAGGGAGGCAGGAGGTTGGCAGAGTAGGTACCAGCCTTCCTGCCGCTCTCCCGCCTTCTGCTCCTGCCCCTTCACCGTGGTGTCTGAGCAACTCCTGCTGCTCACGAGTCCGCCCGCCCTAGCTCCCTCACCCCACTGGCCTCGCCCACCTGGGAACTGCCATGGCCCAATAATCCTGGGGGAAGGGATCAGGGTAATTTCCCTGGGCAGGAAGAATCCTGAGTGGTTGGATCCAGCCTGTCTGCTGTGCAGATTGTGAACTAGCAGAAGGAGAGGTGGAAGTGACCCAGGGGAGGCCGTTTGGCCTGCAGGATGGGGTGCTGGCCTGGGCATCCGGAGACCTGGGTTTTAATCCTGCCTGTACTGCTGACTGGCTGGGTGACTTTGAGCACATCCATTTGCTTGTTTCCCTACTGGCTGCCTTGACTAGTTAGAATCTGAGCCCTATGGCCCAGGGATTGTCTGCAGCACCTGGTGCAACAGGGCCCTGATCTCAGCTGGCATCTGTAGGCGCTGGTGGAACAGAAATAACTGGGCTGGCCCTGATGCTGGACGGGGCAACGGCCTCTCGTCACTCACAAGCAATGCCTTGTCCTGGCTTCTTGCAGAATGGCTGAGGAAGTCCCCAAGATCCCCTTGAAGACCATCCGTGCCTAGGAGGAGATGAAACCTCCCCCAGGGAAGAGTCGGGGGAAGAGCCCACAGCAGCAGCAGGAGCTGTGTGCGCCTCGGCCCTTCCGTGCCGGTGAGTGGGCACCTCCTGGGTGGGCGGAGGGGGGGGCTGCAAAAATGGCCGAGGCCATGGCCCTGCATTGCAATGGGGCCTGGCCCCTCTGGGGGTTGGGTGGCAAGACCAGGGTGTCACTGGGGGGAGAAGACTCCATAGACCTTGTACTGCTCTGGGCTGCCACGAGATGGAGAGACAGGAAAACCCAGGCGGGGGGAATGGCCCCTCGTGCTGGCAGCAGCTGCAGCCTCTAGAGCTGATCGGGGCATTAGGAGCGGCGGCGGAAGCATCAGGTGGAGGCTGACTGAATTGCCCACCCTGATCCTTCACGCTGCAGGGTTGGAGGATGTTTTCCACCCATCAAAGGGGATGCTCGGTGCACAGTGGGTTGTTAAAGCCTAGGATTGCAGGGGGCTGGCCAGGGCATCAGATGCCCCCTGGTGTTGCAGCCCCGTCTGCTGGCTCCTTTGCAGGGGGTCATGCATGTGGCAGCACAGGGCATTTTGCGGGGGGTTGATGATGGGATCCCAGTGGCTCTGGCTAGCTGTTGGTGGCAGGAGAGGCAGTCAGAACGGGCAGGCTCTGGGTCCCACACAGACTGGGCAGTTCTTCCCTCTCCTGCAGCAGGGACCAAACTGATTCACTGCCAGTCCCTCTGCCCCCTCCAGCAATGGCCCAGAGGTCAGGTACACCATTCATGGCCTGACATTGTCCCTCCTTCCAGGTGTGATGCTCCCCAAATCCCCAAGCTGAGCCTAAATGCTGGGCGGGGAAGTGGGGTGGCCGCTGGAAACCAGGGCTCTGACTGGATCTTTGCTGGGCTGGGCAGCAAAGAGGTGGGGAAGCTAGGGATCGCTGTGCCAGACCCTGCCGTGCATCGGGGCTGCTTCCCTGCTCGAGCGGGGGCAAGGGTTTCCTCTAAGATCTCTTTTCAGAGTAGCAGCCGTATTAGTCGGTATCCGCAAAAAGAACAGGAGTACTTGATGCATCCGAAGAAGTGGGCTGTAGTCCTCGAAAGCTTATGCTCTAATAAATTTGTTAGTCTCTAAGGTGCCACAAGTACTCCTGTTCTTTTTTCTAAGATCTCTGTCACCCAGCCTGCAGCTTGGCAGCCCCAGGTATTACCACCGCTCTGTCTTTGATCAGATTCACCATCCCCTTCTAACACCGCCTGCTTTATGGAGCCAGACTCGGAGGTGAAATAGGCCCTGGACTACATTGACGCCTTTCTCAAAGGCAGTGAACAGGTACCAAGAGCCCTCCTCTGATCTGTCAGCTAGTGCCCTGTCCACATGCACATCTGCCCTTCTCCAGATGATGCATGGATTCTAAGGCCAGACGGAACCACTGTGACCTCCTGTATAACACAGGCCAGGGACCTGCCCCCAAATAATTCCTGTTTAAACTACAGCATTTTAAAAAGTCCCGTCTTGAGTTACAAAAGGTCACCCACCATGCCCCTTGCTCAGTTGTTCCAATGGTCTATTACTTTCACTGTTAAAAACGTACATTTCCAGTCTGAATTTGTCTAGCTTCAATTTCCAGCCCCTTGTGGACTTGTGCCCACTGGATTTGGTCAGTCCCTAGTGTGACGGGTTGCCCCCCTTTGAGGTGCCACCTGCTGTACCGGGATACCACCGAGCCCACCTGTTCTGCCAGCCTGGGCCCCCTTTACCTTGTCTTGCTGGGCTAGGCTCACAAGCCTCTTCCAGCCATGCACTCAGGCAGGGCCACGCCCAGCTGCAGAAAGACACAGACACTGAGGGTATGTCTACACTACGAAATTAGTTCGAATTTATAGAAGCCGGTTTTATTGAAATCGGTTGTATACAGCCGATTGTGTGTGTCCCCACATAAAATGCTCTAAGTGCTCTAGTCGGCGGACCGCGTCCACAGTACCGAGGCTAGCGTCGACTTCCGGAGCATTGCACTATGGGTAGCTATCCCACAGCTATCCCACAGTTCCCGCAGTCTCCACCGCCCATTGGAATTCTGGGTTGAGATCCCAATGCCTGGATGATGCAAAATAGTGTCGCGGGAGGTTCTGGGTACATGTCGTCAGGCCCCTCCCCCTCCGTCACAGCAAAGGCAGACAATAGATTCGCGCCTTTTTACCTGGGTTACCTGTGCAGACAACATACCACGGCAAGCATGGAGCCCGCTCAGCTCACCGTCACCATATGTCATCTGGGTGCCGGCAGACGTGGGACTGCATTGCTACACAGCAGCAGCAGCAAACTGCCTTTTGGCGGTAGACGGTGCAGTAGACTGGTAGCCTTCATCGGCGATCTGGGTGCTGGCAGCTGTGGGGCTGGCAGCCGTAGGGCTGCATTGCACCAGCCCCTTGCCTTTTGGCAGTAGATGGTGTATTACGACTGGTAACCGTCCTATTACAAGTTGGATCATCGCACATTAGCAGAATCTTCCCTGAGCAGCAGATTGTGCAATAGGCCTGAAGGCCATCGTAATACACTAACTGCCAAGCGCCCAGTATTTGCTGCCAAGCACCCAGAAAGATGCCGAGGGCTATCAGTCATGCTGCACCGTCGTTTTAAGATGTAAAAAATAGATTTGTTCTGTATTCATTTGCTTCCCCCTCCCTCCGTCAAATCAATAGCCTGCTAAACCCAGGGTTTTCAGTTTAATCTTTGGGGGGACCATTCTGTGTGACAGTTGTTTGTGTTTCTCCCTGATGCACAGCCACCTTTCTTGATTTTAATTCCCTGTACCTGTACGCCATGTCGTCACTCGTCCCGCCCTCCCTCATTCCCCTGGTCCGTCAGATACTAGTTTCGCGCCTTTTTTCAGACCAGGTGCCATAGCTAGCACTGGGATCATGGAGCCTGCTCAGATCACCGCGGCAATTATGAGCACTATGAACACCACGCGCATTGTCCTGGAGTATATGCAGAGCCAGGACATGCCAAGGCGAAACCCAGACCAGCCGAGGAGGCGATTGCAGCGCGGCGAAGAGAGTAATGAGGAAATTGACATGGACATAGACCTCTCACAAGGCACAGGCCCCAGCAATGTGGAAATCATGGTGTCACTGGGGCAGGTTCATGGCGTGGAACGCCGATTCTGGGCCCGGGAAACAAGCACAGACTGGTGGGACCGCATCGTGCTGCAGGTGTGGGACGATTCCCAGTGGCTGCGAAACTTTCGCATGCATAAGGGCACTTTCATGGAACTTTGTGACTTGCTTTCCCCTGCCCTGAAACGCCAGAATACCGGGATGAGAGCAGCCCTCACAGTTGAGAAGCGAGTGGCGATAGCCCTGTGGAAGCTTGCAACGCCAGACAGCTACCGGTCAGTCGGGAATCAATTTGGAGTGGGCAAATCTACGGTGGGGGCTGCTGTGATCCAATTTGCCAGGGCAATGAAAGACCTGGTGATATCAAGGGTAGTGACTCTGGGCAACGTACAGTCAATAGTGGATGGTTTTGCTGAAATGGGATTCCCAAACTGTGGTGGGGCCATAGACGGAACCCATATCCCTATCTTGGAACCGGAGCACCAAGCCACCGAGTACATAAACCGCAAGGGGTACTTTTCAATGCTGCTGCAAGCCCTGGTGGATCACAAGGGACGTTTCACCAACATCAACGTGGGATGGCCGGGAAAGGTACATGATGCTCGCATCTTCAGGCACTCTGGTCTGTTTCGAAAGCTGGAGGAAGGGACTTTCTTCCCGGACCAGAAAGTAACCATTGGGGATGTTGAAATGCCTATCGTGATCCTTGGGGACCCAGCCTACCCCTTAATGCCATGGCTCATGAAGCCGTACACAGGCAGCCTGGACAGGAGTCAGGACCTGTTCAACTATAGGTTGAGCAAGTGCCGAATGGTGGTGGAATGTGCATTTGGATGTAAAAGCACGTTGGCGCAGCTTACTGACTCGCTCAGACCTCAGCGAAAAGAATATCCCCATTGTTATTGCTGCTTGCTGTGCGCTCCACAATATCTGTGAGAGTAAGGGGGAGACATTTATGGCGGGGTTGGAGGTTGAGGCAACTCTCCTGGCAGCTGATTACGCGCAGCCAGACACCAGGGCGGTTAGAGGAGCACAGCAGGGCGTGGTGCGCATCAGAGAAGCTTTGAAAACGAGTTTTGTGACTGGCCAGGCTACTGTGTGAAACTTCTGTTTGTTTCTCCTTGATGAACCCTCCAACCCCCCCCCCCCCGACCCGGTTCATTCTACTTCCCTATAAACCAACCACCCCACCCTCCCCTCCCCACTTCGAGCACCGCTTGCAGAGGCAATAAAGTCATTGTTTTTTCACATTCATGCATTCTTTATTAATTCCTCACACAAGTAGGGGGATAATTGCCAAGGTAGCCTGGGATGGGTGGGGGAGGAGGGATGGAAAAGGACACACTGCATTTTAAAACTTTAACTCTTATTGAAGGCCAGCCTTCTGATGCTTGGGCGATCATCTGGGGTGGAGTGACTGGGTGGACGGAGGCCCCCCCACCGTGTTCTTGGGCATCTGGGTGAGGAGGCTATGGAACTTGGGGAGGAGGGCTGTTGGTTAAACAGGGGCTGTAGCGGCGGTCTCTGCTCCTGCTGCCTTTCCTGCAGCTCAACCATACGCTGGAGCATATCAGTTTGATGCTCCAGCAGACGGAGCATTGACTCTTGCCGTCTGTCTGCAAGCTGACGCCACCTATCGTCTTCAGCCCGCCACTTGCTCTTTTCATCCCGCCATTCATCCCGCCATCTCTCCTCTCGTTCATATTGTGCTTTTCTCATGTCCGACATTGACTGCCTCCACGCATTCTGCTGTGCTCTATCAGCGCGGGAGGACATCTGGAGCTCCATGAACATATCGTCCCGCGTCCTCCGTTTTCTCTTTCTAATGTTCACTAGCCTCTGCGAAGGAGAAACATTTGCAGCTAGTGGAGGAGAAGGGAGAGGTGGTTAAAAAAGACACATTTTAGAGAACAATGGGTACACTCTTTCGTTACAAGGTCGCATTTTTCCTCTGCCTGCCGGTTTGGTATGAGAGATCACTCACGCAGTGCCCCAGGCAACATATTTCGGCTTGCAGGCAGCCATGGTAAGCCACAGTCTTTTGGCTTTTTTAACCTTCTTAACATGCGGGAAAGGTTTCAAACAGCAGCGCATTTCCCATATCAAGGATGAATTGGGTTGGCCATTTAAAATGGGTTTCCAATGTAAAAGGAGGGGCTGCAGTTTCCGGGTTAACATGCGGCACAAACCCAAGTAAACCACCCCCCCACACACACACACGATTCTCTGGGATGATCACTTCACCCCTCCCCCCACCGCGTGGTTAACAGCGGGAAACATTTCTGTTCAGAAGAGCAGGAACGGGCACCTCTGAATGTCCCCTTAATAAAATCACCCCATTTCAACCAGGTGACCGTGAATGATATCACTCTCCTGAGGATAACAAAGAGAGATAAGGAATGGATATTGTCTGCAAGCCAGCAAACACCGGGACCATACGCTGCCATGCTTTGTTATGCAATGATTCCAGACTACGTGCTACTGGCCTGGCGTGGTAAAGTGTCCTACCATGGCGGACGGGATAAGGCAGCCCTCCCCAGAAACCTTTTGCAAAGGCTTTGGGAGTACATGAAGGAGAGCTTTCTGGAGATGTCCCTGGAGGATTTCTGCTCCATCCCCATACACGTTAACAGACTTTTCCAGTAGATGTACTGGCCGCGATTGCCAGGGCAAATTAATCATTAAACACGCTTGCTTTTAAACCATGTGTAATATTTACAAAGGTACACTCACCAGAGGTCTCCTGTGTGCCCTGAGGGTCTTGGGTGAGTTCGGGGGTTACTGGTTCCAGGTCCAGGGTGACAAACATATCCTGGCTGCTGGGGAAACCGGTTTCTCCGCTTCCTTGCTGCTGTGAGCTACCTACAGTACCTCCATCCTCATCTTCCTCGTTCCCGAACCGTCTTCCCTGTGTGTTTCTCCATTGACGGAGTCATAGCACACGGTTGGGGTAGTGGTGGCTGCACCCCCTAGAATGGCATGCAGCTCCGCGTAGAAGCAGCAAGTTTGCGGCTCTGCCCCGGACCTTCCATTTGCTTCTCTGGCTTTGTGGTAGGCTTGCCGTAGCTCCTTAACTTTCACGCGGCACTGCTGTGTGTCCCTGTTATGGCCCCGGTCCTTCATGGCCTTGGAGACCTTTTCTAATACTTTGCCATTTCTTTTACTGCTACGGAGTTCAGGTAGCACTGCTTCATCTCCCCATATGGCGAGCAGATCCCGTACCTCCCGTTCGGTCCATGCTGGAGCTCTTTTGCGATCCTGGGACTCCATCACGGTTACCTGTGCTGATGAGCTCTGCGTGGTCACCTGTGCTCTCCACGCTGGGCAAACAGGAAATGAAATTCAAACGTTCGCGGGTCTTTTCCTGTCTACCTGGTCAGTGCATCTGAGTTGAGAGTGCTGTCCAGAGCGGTCACAATGAAGCACTGTGGGATAGCTCCCGGAGGCCAATAACGTTGAATTCTGTCCACACTACCCCAATTCCGACCCGCAAAGGCCAATTTTATCACTAATCCCCTCGTCGAAGGTGGTGTAAAGAAACCGGTTTAAAGGGCCCTTTAAGTCGAAAGAAAGGGCTTCGTTGTGTGGACGTGTCCAGGCTTAATTCGATTTAACGCTGCTAAAGTCGACCTAAACCCGTAGTGTAGACCAGGCCTGAGATCAGCTCTGGGAAGACTCAGCTGAAGGGACTTGTCCCAGTACTCTGGTGCCCACCTCCTTTGGAATACAGACCCAAAGGTTTTATGAAATTCGCCCCCTCCCTCCATGTGGAGAGAGGTATGCACAACTCTTTGCCCCTCCCCCCAGTTACTAATTGCACAAACTGGGTTATGGTATAAACAAGCAATAAGATTATTAACTACAAGAGGTAGATTGTAAGTGGTTATAAGAGATAGCAAACTGTACAAAGCAGATTGCATTAGTAAATAAACACAACATGCAAACTAAGCTTTCCCCACTGGATAGATAGGCTCTACATGAGCAAATTCTCACCCTGAATGATAAACAGGTGGGCAGATTCTTAAGGCACAAGCTGCCTTGGCTTTTCAGCTTGGATTTCCCAGGTTTTCTTACACAGGCTAGGAATCTCTCTCCAGCCAGGGACCATCACTTCTCATAGTTCAATCTTTGTCCCTCAGGTGTTTCCAGGTATCTTATTGCAGGGAGCGTGAGGTCCCTCTGATGTCATTGTTCCCCTTTTATCTCCTCTTCCCACCCGCTGGAAAACTCTTTTGCTGTGACCTGGGTCCAACAGTTCCCATTGTGTAGCGTTCTCTCGGAGAGGTTTCTATTGTGGACAGTTCCTGGGGTAACCCTGCTGCTTATGTGCATTTCCTCAATAAGCCATTGTTTGGCGTTTTTACTGTTGTACCTGAAAGGCTGTTTTGAACCTCACAACGTGTTTCAGGAACACAGACGTAGCTGAACTTCATAACTTCACATACAACGATAGCACATACAATCCAATGAGACATTAATGTCTAGCAGATAAAGACTTTTAGAATGATACCTTACAAGACGTACTTTGTACAAAACATATCCTAATGACATGACAGTGGCGAATATTGGGGTATCAGGGTGTCCCACCCAGCTGTTCCTCCCACTCTGTCAAGCCCCCAGTAACACTGTCTTGCTGCTTAGCCCCCATGTTGCAGTTCCTCTTTGGACACCTACCCCGTGAGATCTGCTCCCTCTCTAGTCCGGTTTCACACAGAGCTGCCCTGCCCTCCCCAGATAGTCACTCCTGTTACCAGATGAATGGCCTTCTGCCACTCGGCATATCAACGCCTGAGCAGCACTGGGGGGAAGCTTTCTAACATCTCTCCCACTGGCAGCTCCTTTCCACGCTAACCTTCCTGTTTGTGTCTAATCTCTGTGGGCGTAGGACAAGGCCCAGAAAATGAAATTTTTGGATTCCATCATCAGGCTCAGCAGAGCCATCTGGGTCAGGAGCCCAGAAATAAACATGGATGATTTGATCAGCAAAGCCCTGCTAGTGGAGAAGATAAAGGTGAGTAAAACACGCACTAGGGCTGTGTTACCTGGCGGGTTTAGAGATTGGCCTGGAGATCTCTGCAGATTTGTCTAACTTGAGCTGCCAATCATTGGATCGTGTTAGACATTTGTCTGTTAGACTGAAGAGCCCATTATCAAATATTTGCTCCCCGTGTAGCTACTTTCAGACTGTCATCAAGTCACCCTGTAACCTTCTCTTCGTTCAGCTGAACTAATTGAGCTCCTTGAGTCTCTCACTATCAGGCATGTTTCCCAATCCTCCAATCACTCTTGTGGCTCTTCTCTGACCCCTCTCCAATTTATCAACATTCTCCTTGAATTGTGGGCACTGGACCTGGACACAGGATCCCAGCAGCGGTCGCACCAGTGCCAAATACAGAGGGAAAATAACCTCTCTAACAACTGGGGGTTGCCCTGTTTCTACATCCCAGGATGGCATTAGCCCTTCTGGCCCCAGCGTCGCACTGGGCGCTCATGGGCAGCTGATTACCCTGACTGCCAAGTCTTTTCCAGAGTCACCGCTTCCCAGGTTAGAGCCCCCCATGCTGTGAGTGTGGCCTGCGTTCTTTGTTCCTAAACATATAACTGTATGGAAATGTAGAGTGTTCCCTTGCACCCAGCTTCCCAAGTCACCGGGTCGCTCTGTATACACCAGTCTCCCTGCCCAGAGCCCCAACACTCCGCAGTCAGTGTCCACCAGGGAACTAGCAACAAATCTGCTCCGTAGATTTGGAAAGTCTTTGCTCTCCAGCACTGCAGAAAGCTTTCCAGAGCTCACTTCCCTTCCCTGAACGTGGGACAGCGTGGGCTGGTGGGTGGTCCAGTGGGCTGGGGCTCAGCACACCCGGGTTCTACTCCCAGTTCTGCAGTAAGACTTTGGGCAAGTCATGTCCCCCTCTGTGCCTCAGTTTCCCTCCCATGCCTTGTCTCGTCTAGTTAGCTCATGAGTTCTCTGGGGCAGGGACTGGCTCTCACTGTGTGTGTGCAGCACCGGGCACAAGGGGGCCTGATCTCAGGTGGTGTCCCTGGGTGCTAATGCTGATGGAGCCTTTCAGTGCACTGACGCGTGACACTGGGGCACTGACCACAGGCCCTGCACTGCGCTCCCCGGCGGAGCCCTGCACACCATCAAGTCCACAGTAGGACGACCTGGCTGCCGAGCCCACATGTTGCAGGCCCTGCGCTTTGCTCCCCAGTCGGAGCCTTGCAGGAGCTTGGAGCCTGGCTGGCATTTCCCCACGTTGTCTCCCCAGGAGCTGATTCATCACGAGTCCGTTGACTCCCTGACCGACATGGTGCGTCAGCAAGCGATGCTCGCCATCATGGAGCTGAGGTACCCGGCCCAGCCCCAGCCAGTGCTGTGTGCAGCCAGACACGCCAGCCTCTTGGCATGGCCAGTTCTCCAGGGCATTCCCCCCTCTGCTCCTCTCCCATCTTCTGATTCCGCCGGGCACGTGGCACCAGGTGATGGTGCTGGTGCATGTGGGCTGGCACCAGTGGGTAGGTGGTGGAGGATCCTTCGGTGCCTGGCGACCTCTCCACATGGCCTTATGAAGATGTGGGGGAGGGAGTGAGGGGGTTAAGACTGGTCCCCTCTGGGACCCCGCAGGCGATGGCTCTGAGGGGAGAGGGGCAGTTGGGCGCTGCTGGAGCGGAGCGACCGGAGTCATTGCCAGCTGTGCCAGCTACGTCACACCGGCAGCTCAGCGACCCCCTGTGGCTGAGAAGTTGGGCAGGCTGAGCCCTGGCACGTGGCACTGCCTGTGCCATGGGGGCTCTCTCTCAGTGCCGCTGGTGACCTGCTCTGAGCTTCCCAGAAGCCTGCCCATCAGGCATCCGGAGGTGGCAGATGCTGCGGGCTGGAGTTGGGCTCTTGCTGTTGGCTCAATAGGTTCCCCAGTAATGGGAGGGGGAGGCAGGGCAGGCGCTGGAGCGGCTCTCCCCACTGGGCACTGGCTTTCTGACAGCGGGGCAGGTGACGGCATTGGCCACGATCCCGTCTCTGCTGGGGCGGAGGGGGGTGATTTGCGTCAGCAGTGGGCGTAGCTGTTCCTCACTGGCTGCCGCCTGCTACGAGGGGCATGGCTCTGTCCTGCAGGGGGTAAGTAGTCACCTGGCACCTCATTGCATGTGCTGGGGCCATGCTCTGGCAGTGGGGGTGAAGGGGTTAATGCTGTCTGGGCTGTCCCCACCTTCCTGCCCCCCTGCACACAGCTGGGTGCCCTGTCCAGCAGGCTGAGAGCTCTGGGCAAGGGGCAGGGCTTGGATCCCTGCCTGGATTCTGCCCTGCTGCGGGCTGATGCAGCATCTCTCTGCTGGCCTGGACTGTGCAGCCGCAGTGCAGACAGCTCTGGTGGGAGGGTCTCTTTGCCTCCAGCGGGACAGGACTGGCAGGCTCCTTTGCACTGTGGCCACTTGGTTCAGAGGCACTTTGGTGCCAGCAGGCTCTAGTCTCCCGTCCGTGCCAATTGCGGGATGTCGTTTCTCGGTGAAGCGCAGCAATCTCTGCCCCAACTGGTTTCGTCTACACTAAGTCCCTGCCTGCTGGTATGAGAGAAGGCAGCACCAGCTCCCTCCACCACCCTGTGGCCTGTTCTCATCCGCCACCCCCAGCTGGAGCCCCTGCAGGTGTTTCCATGTCCTGGGAGCCTGAGGCCAACATTAGCGCATCAGTCCCGCCCCAGCCCTCCAATCCGCACGTGTCTCTTCTCTTAGCAAAGTGAAGCCACCGCTGCGGGGCCTGGAACAATCCAGCCGGCTCGCCACCTGCTTCTCCAGCATCTTCTCCCTGCCTCCATCAGAGACCGTGCAGGGCGTGGAGGCTGCTCTGTACACCAAGGTAAGCCCCAAACCGGCCACGCCCCAAACCGAGTGGGAATCCTGCCAGTCGCTCGTGTACCTGTCCCCTGGGTTACCTGGCACTAGCATATGAGTGTAATAATCACAGCTCCTCGGCAGGACTTCAGCTCAGGACCTGCAGCACCAAAGCACAGGCCCCACCGCCGCAGATAAAGGAGTAACTCCCTCATAGGGTAGCAATAGTAGGCATTTATCCTTCACATGCACCGACAGTTAGTGGGGAACAGACACTCCCTTCACAAGCACATTCATCCCCAGTGCGTGGCTGGGGGCACAGGCCTGAGATTGGCTGCTTCAGAAGCACACAGGCCAGGGGAACCGAAGCTTGGCTGGAAATCTCCCTTCCAAATGCGGAGTTCTTTCTGACTCTTCCAGTGGGTTAGACTGCATGCAGTGGCCTTTCTGGGGACAGCAAAGGCAGGTGGTGTCCTGTTGCCAGGAGGAGTTTGCAGTAGGTCACCTGTGGGTACAAGTGAGTGGGTGAGCTGGAATACCAGGGGCTGTCGTGGCCTGGGGGGTGTCACACGCCAGGGCATTGGTTCAGCGCCTGGCTGGGTAACGCCACTTGCTCTGGTGTCTCCTTTGCTCTGCACACAGACTCTGAGAGCCATGGATGAGATGCTGAAGGCCTTGGTGTGCGAGGATCAGGAGCCCAACCTTCTGGTGCTGGAGAACATCTTCGAGGTCTGGAGGCGTGGGGGCAGGAAGGGGACTAGTCCTGTACCTGGGGTGGGGCTCAGGGACCAAGGCTCCATTTAATCCCAAGCATGGGACACTCCCCCCCACCCCGCCCCGGTGCCTTTGGCTCCTCAGAGTATGTTCTATACAAAGGGTCTTGGGCTGGAGGGCCAAGTGCCCCCGCTATATCTGAAAAATGTCTGCATGGGGTGGGGGTGGAGGAGTGCAGGATCTGCCGTGTTCTCCACTGAGCCCCCATCTGACCCTGGCATTCATTTGTGTTCACCATGGGCCCCACCAACCTGGCCGGAGCCCAGAGCTAGATTACCTCAACGTTCTAGTTCTTCTTCGAGTGCTTGCTCATATCCATTCCATTAGATGTGTGCGCGCCGCGTGCACGATCGTCGGAAGATTTTCTACCCTAGCAACACCGGTGGGTCGGCTGTGGAGCCCCCTAGAGTGGCGCCTTCATGGCGCTGAATATATACCCCAGCCGACCCGGCGCCCCCTCAGTTCCTTCTTACCGCCCCTGACGGTCGTTGGAACTGTGGAGCGCTGCTTAGCTGTTCTCCACTCTCCCTAGCTTAGTTTGTTGTATCACAGTTATAGTTATAGTTATAGTTATAGTGTTTATAGTTAAATAGTTAAATAGTTTAAAAGTTGTTCTAGTTGTTCTAAGTAGTTCAGGGGATTAAGGGGGTCGTCTCTCCCTTTCTCCCCCGGCCGCGGGGCCGGGCTCATGCCCAACGCTCCCGGCTTCAAGCAGTGCGCCTCCTGCGCTAAGCCTATGCCCACGAGCGACCCGCACGACTCCTGTCTGAAGTGCCTGGGAGAGTCCCATCAAACAGATAAGTGCAAGATCTGTAAGGCCTTCAGACCAAGGACCAAGAAGGAGCGGGACTTTCGGCTCCGGCAACTCCTGATGGAGGCGGCACTTAGTCCGGACGCTCCATCTACAAGTCAGGCCCCGGCACCTAGCACCTCGGTGCGCAGTGCCCCGGCGGCACCGGCTATGACGACCACGCGAGTGGCGTCAGACAAGCCTCCCCGGCACCGGACCTCGACGGCACCGCAAGCAGTGCCTCGGCGCCGGTCATTATCCCCGGGGCATAAAAAAGCCCATAAGACGGGGACATCCGTGCCGAAGACGCCGGCTCCCCCAGTGCTGGGGGTAGAGCCGCGTCCGCCGGTGGAGCACCGGAAACAGGTGCCTCCAGCACCGTCGACTCCGGCGCCGAGGCCGTTGAGTCCGGTGCAGATAGCGTCTCCACCGAGACCGGCGGTGATACAGTGCCTCCCGTCGACTCCAGAGACCTTCGCGGCGGCGAGAGACTTAATAGCTCTCACGGAGCCGGCACCGCCTCAACCACCGGCACCGACTGCACCGTTGACTCGCCCGGTCCAGTCGAGGGGGAAACCTGCCTTGATGCGCCCTCCATCGCAAGGGCTGGAACCTCGGCACCGATCCAGGTCCCGAAGCAGGTCCCCACGCCGCTCGCAGTCCCGGCACCGAATATCGCCTCGGCACCGGTCGTACTCGCGGCCAAGATCTTCTTCGCGGCACCGCTCTACGTCTCGGCACCGCTATGATCGTCGGCACCGATCAACGTCGAGACGTAGTTCTCGGCACCGCTACGGTCGACGCTCGACGTCGAGAGGCCGCTCCCGGCACCGGGCATACTCCAGGTCCTCGTCGAGGTCCAGATCCGACTCCCGGCACCGACGAGGTCATCGGCACCGGTCGCGGTCCCGGCACCGATCGCCGGCACCGCGTAGAGATAGATCATCTCCGGACCGGCACCGTGCGGCACCGCAGCCAATGGGAATCGTCTCGACGCTCTCGGCACCGCCGTGGCCATCGAGATCGGTGTCCCACTCCTCGGAGGACCTCTCGAGATCGGCATACCCCCCTCAGGGGCAAGCCGAGGAACAGGACTTGGGACATTGGCAGGACACAGGGGACCATTCTCATGGCCCATCTCACTGGTCGTTTTGGACCCCGTGGGCGTACCATCAGGCGCAAGGGGCTCCAATTGCTTCGACCTCTCGCTCCGGTCACTCCATCAGAGGGGCCCCGGAGTCCACCATTTCTCGGCCTCCGCCAGGGGGCATGGAGGCTTCTGGGTCCGCACCACCTGACGCCCTGGACCCAGGCACAGGTGATGCTCCAGCCCAGGAACAGGGAGACCAGGACCAGCCCTTGGATCCTGTTCCACCGGAGGCATCTCCCTCTTCTTCTCCGGATGAGGCAGTGGCGGGCACATCGTGCACAGGCCCACCTCCAATAGATCTTCGGGCTCACCAGGATCTTCTGCGCAGGATGGCCCGTAATATGGACCTGCAGGCGGAGGAGATAGTGGAGGTGCACGACCCGATCGTGAATATCCTTGGAGCGGATGCCCCATCGAGGGTGGCGTTACCCCTGATCCGCACGATTCAAACGAATGCGGATACGATATGGCAAACTCCTGCCTCTATCCCACCCACAGCGAGAGGGGTGGAAAGGAAATACTTTGTCCCGTCTAAGGACTACGGGTACTTGTATACCCACCCCCAACCGTGTTCACTGGTGGTGGAATCAGTGAACGCACGAGAGCGCCACGGCCAGCAGGCTGCAGCGCCTAAATCAAAAGAGGCTAAGCGGCTCGATTTGTTTGGCCGTAAGGTTTACTCAGCCGGAGGGCTGCAACTTAGAGCGGCGAACCAACAGGCGCTACTGAGCCGCTACAATTTTAACTCCTGGAACTCTATGGGGAAGTTTAAGGAGTTGATTCCCCAGGAGTCCAGGGAAGAGTTTGGAGCCATGGTAGAGGAGGGCAAGAAGGTGGCTCGGACCTCCTTGCAGGCCTCCTTGGACATAGCAGACTCAGCTGCGAGGACCCTGGCTTCGGGTATCGCTATGCGCAGGATCTCCTGGCTTCAGGTTTCGGGTTTGCCTCCGGAGCTGCAGCAAACCCTACAGGATCTGCCCTTTGAGGGACATGGATTGTTCTCGGAGAAGACGGACTCTCGCCTGCAGAGCCTCAAGGACTCGAGAACAATCATGCGCTCCCTGGGGATGCATGTTGTGGGCCCTCAGCGCAGACCATTTAGGCCGCAGCCTCAGCGCTTCTACCCCCCCCCCGCCTCGTCAGAGACAGGACTCGACCCGGAGGCGAGGGCGAGGTGGTAGAAGAAGGTGGACCGGCCCTCAACCCGGCCAAAACCAAGGGCCACCTAGACCACCTTCAGGCCCCAGGCAGAACTTTTGAAGGTGCGGTCGAGGACGGCGCCCCAGTCATCCCCCAGGATCCAGCCCCCTCCTTCCGGGATCGCCTCTCCCACTTCCACCGTGCTTGGTCCCTTATAACTTCGGACCGCTGGGTCCTCCGCACGGTGGAGAAGGGATACGCTATCCAGTTTTCTTCTATCCCCCCCTCCCACCCTCCCTTCCCCGTCCCTCTTCAGGGACCCTTCTCACGAGCAACTTCTTATACAGGAGGTTTCTACGCTCCTGGCCATGGGGGCCATAGAGGAGGTTCCGATAGAGTTAAGGGGCAGGGGATTTTATTCCCGTTACTTCCTGATCCCCAAGTCCAAAGGAGGTCTGCGGCCCATCTTGGACTTGCGCGGACTCAACAAATTCGTAGTAAAGTTGAAGTTCCGCATGATCTCTCTGGGGGCCATTATCCCTTCCCTCGATCCTGGAGACTGGTTCGCCGCCCTCGACATGAAAGACGCATACTTTCACATCTCAATTTACCCACCTCACAGACGCTTCCTGCGATTCGTGGTAAACACGGTGCACTACCAATTTGCAGTCCTTCCTTTCGGCCTATCCTCGGCCCCAAGAGTGTTCACGAAATGTATGGCTGTCGTGGCAGCGTACCTTCGTTGGCAGGAGATACAGGTGTTCCCGTACCTAGACGACTGGCTGGTACGCGGTCGCACCAAAGAGCAAGTTCAAGCTCACGTCCACAGAATAGTGCACACATTCAACGAGTTGGGCATCCTACTCAACAAGGACAAATCCACTCTAGAACCTACCCAGAGAATAGATTTCATCGGCGCAGTTCTAGACTCCAGACGTGCACAAGCCATCCTGCCAGACAACCGCTTCGGCACCATCACGAGCCTCATTCAAGGTCTACAGGCCTTCCCAACTACCACGGTGAGGTCGTGCCTTACCCTGCTGGGTCACATGGCTTCCTGCACGTACGTAACCAGGCATGCCAGACTTCGGCTTCGCCCACTCCAGACCTGGGTGTCATCAATATACCGTCCACATCGGGACAGCCTGAACATGGTGGTCACGGTCCCGAACTCGGTCCTGACCTCCCTCACCTGGTGGCTAGATCACAATGTGGTCTGCGAAGGGATGCCATTTCACGCCCCACAACCCTCTCTGCATCTGGTCACAGACGCTTCATCTCTGGGTTGGGGCGCCCATCTCAACGAACACCATACCCAGGGCCTGTGGACTGCACCCCAGTTAGCCCTGCACATCAATGTTCGGGAGCTGATGGCGGTGCGCCTGGCGTGCCAGGCATTTCTCAATCAACTACGTGGCCGTTGTGTGTTAGTTCTCATCGACAACACCACGGCCATGTTTTACATCAACAAGCAAGGAGGAGCACGTTCGTCAGTTCTATGCCAAGAGGCCATTCGCCTGTGGGACTTCTGCATCGCTCACTCAATCCATCTCACGGCATCGTTCCTCCCTGGAGTCCAGAACACTCTAGCGGACCGACTCAGCAGGTCCTTCCAGACGCATGAGTGGTCTATCCGTCCGGACATCATACATTCCATCTTCCGGAGGTGGGGGTTTCCCCAGATAGACCTGTTTGCATCTCGAGACAACAGGAAGTGCCACGTGTTCTGCTCCCTACAAGGTCGAGCTCCGGGCTCCCTCTCGGATGCGTTTCTCCTTCCCTGGAAAGACCACCTGTTTTATGCCTTCCCTCCATTTCCTCTGGTCCACAAGGTACTGCTCAAATTGCGCAGAGACCAGGCACAGGTAATTCTGATCGCTCCAGCGTGGCCGAGACAACATTGGTACACCACACTGTTGGAACTCTCGGTTCAAACACCGATCCCGCTTCCATTATGTCCGGATCTCATTTCTCAGGACCACGGTCGGCTGCGTCACCCCGACCTGCAATCACTCCACCTCACAGCGTGGCTGCTCCATGGTTCACCCAGGCAGAGCGGCAATGCTCACACTCTGTCCAACAGATTCTGCTGAGCAGTAGGAAGCCCTCAACACGGACTACGTACCTGGCCAAGTGGAAACGGTTCTCATGTTGGTGCGAACAACGAGCCACGCCCCCGTTGCAGGCACCTATTCCTCTCATATTGGAATATCTCCTCTCCCTAAAACAGCAGGGGTTGGCGATATCTTCAATTAGAGTTCACCTGGCTGCTATATCAGCCTTTCACCCAGGGGAATTCACGTCCTCGGTATTCTCTAACCCGATGGTCGTTAGATTCCTCAAGGGCTTAGACCGGACGTACCCACAACAGCGTCAGCCCGTCCCGACGTGGGACCTTAATCTGGTTCTCTCCAGACTGACATGTCCTCCATTTGAACCACTAGCCACCTGTTCACTTTTGTATCTATCCTGGAAGACAGCCTTCCTCGTAGCCATTACCTCAGCAAGGCGCGTTTCTGAACTCAGGGCGCTTACATCCGAGCCCCCTTATACAGTTTTCCATAAGGATAAAGTGCAGCTTCGTCCACATCCTGCCTTTCTCCGTAAGGTGGTTTCTCCATTTCATATCAACCAGGACATATTTCTCCCGGTCTTTTATCCCAAACCACATGCCACTCGCCAGGATCAACGTTTGCATTCCCTGGACGTACGAAGGGCCCTGGCCTTCTATATTGACCGCACGAAGCACTTTAGAAAGACGACGCAACTCTTCGTTGCAGTGGCCGACCAAATGAAAGGCTCACCGGTCTCCTCACAACGCCTATCCTCCTGGATTACGTCTTGCATCCGGACTTGCTATGACCTGGCAGGCGTCTCAGCACCGCACCTCACCGCTCACTCCACGAGGGCCCAAGCCTCCTCGACTGCTTTCCTGGCACATGTTCCGATACAGGACATTTGTAGAGCGGCGGTTTGGTCATCAGTCCACACGTTTACAGCTCACTATGCACTAGTGCAGCAGTCCAGAGACGATGCTGCATTCGGGTCAGCGGTTTTGCACACAGCAATGTCTCACTCCGACCCCACCACCTAAGTTGGGCTTGGGAGTCACCTAATGGAATGGATATGAGCAAGCACTCGAAGAAGAAAAGACGGTTACTCACCGTTGTAACTGTTGTTCTTCGAGATGTGTTGCTCATATCCATTCCAAACCCGCCCCCCGTCCCCACTGTCGGAGTAGCCGGCAAGAAGGAACTGAGGGGGCGCCGGGTCGGCTGGGGTATATATTCAGCGCCATGAAGGCGCCACTCTAGGGGGCTCCACAGCCGACCCACCGGTGTTGCTAGGGTAGAAAATCTTCCGACGATCGTGCACGCGGCGCGCACACACCTAATGGAATGGATATGAGCAACACATCTCGAAGAACAACAGTTACAACGGTGAGTAACCGTCTTTTCTGGGGCCACAGGAAGTAGATTTTGTGGGTGGTTTGTGCTCCAAAAAGAGGGAAATATCCTTGACAGAGATTCGGTCTCCTCGATCCCAGAGCCTGGGAAGAGGGAACACAGAAGTGCAGGGCTGGAAGGGATCTCAAGAGGTCATCTACTCCACCCCCTGCACTGAGGCAGGGCCAGGCATTCTTCTTCGAGTGCTTGCTCATATCGATTCCAATCAGATGTGCGCGCGCCGCGTGCACGATCGTCGGAGAATTTTCTACCCTAGCAATACCTGGCGGGTCGGCTTTGGAGCACCCTAGAGTGGTGCCTTCATGGCGCTGGATATATACCCCAGCCGACCCGGCGCCCCCTCAGTTCCTTCTTACCGCCCCTGACGGTCGTTGGAACTGTGGAGCGCGGCATAGCTGTTCTCCACTCTCCCTAGCTTATCCTGTTTTCTGTAGATAGTTGTAGTTGAAGTTCCGCATGGTCTCATTGGGGACCATTATCCCTTCCCTGGATCCTGGAGACTGGTTCGCCGCCCTCGACATGAAAGACGCATACTTTCATATAGCAATCTACCCGCCTCACAGGCACTTCCTGCGATTCGTGGTAAACAAGGTGCACTACCAATTTGCAGTCCTTCCCTTCGGCCTATCCTCGGCCCCAAGAGTGTTCACAAAATGTATGGCTGTCGTGGCAGCATACCTTCGTCGGCAAGGGATACAGGTGTTCCCGTATTTAGACGACTGGCTGGTACGCGGTCGCACCAGGGAGCAAGTTCGAGCTCACGTCCACATAATAGTACACACATTCCACGAGTTGGGCATTCTACTCAACGAGGAGAAATCCACTCTAGAGCCTACCCAGAGGATAGAATTTATTGGGGCAGTCCTAGACTCCAGACGTGCACAAGCTATTCTATCAGACAATCGCTTTCATACCATCACAAGCCTCATTCGAGGGCTCAGGACCTTCCCGATTTCCACAATGAGGACGTGCCTCGCCCTGTTGGGTCACATGGCCTCTTGCACGTACGTAACCACGCATGCCAGACTTCGGCTTCACCCACTCCAGGCCTGGGTATCATCGGTATACCGCCCGTATCGGGACAGCCTGAACATGGTGATCACGGTTCCGAACTCAGTCTTGACCTCCCTCACCTGGTGGTTGGATCACAGTGTGGTTTGCGAGGGAGTGCCGTTTCACGCCCCACAACCCTCTCTGCACCTGGTCACAGACGCTTCATCTCTGGGTTGGGGTGCCCATCTCGGCGAACACCATACCCAGGGCCTGTGGACCGCACCCCAACTAGCCCTGCACATCAATGTTCGAGAGCTGATGGCGGTGCGCCTGGCTTGCCAGGCATTTCTCAATCTCCTACGTGGCCGCTCTGTGTTAGTTCTCACCGACAACACCACGGCCGTGTTTTACATCAACAAACAAGGAGGAGCACGTTCGTCGATTCTATGCCAAGAGGCCATTCGCCTGTGGGACTTCTGCATCGCCCACTCGATTCATCTCACGGCATCGTTTCTTCCTGGAGCCCAGAACACACTAGCAGACCGACTCAGCAGGTCCTTTCAGACGCACGAGTGGTCAATTCGTCCAGACATCATCTATTCCATTTTCCAGAGGTGGGGATTTCCCCAGGTAGACCTGTTTGCATCTCGAGCCAACAGGAAGTGCCACGCGTTCTGCTCCCTACAAGGGCGAGCTCTGGGCTCTCTGTCGGACGCGTTTCTTCTACCTTGGAAAGACCACCTGTTTTACGCTTTCCCTCCATTTCCTCTGGTCCACAAGGTGCTGCTCAAACTGCGCAGAGACCAGGCACAAGTAATTCTAGTCGCTCCAGCGTGGCCAAGGCAACACTGGTACACCACACTGTTGGAGCTCTCGGTTCAAACACCGATCCCGCTTCCGTTGTGTCCAGATCTCATCTCTCAGGACCACGGCTGACTATGTCACCCCGACCTACAATCACTCCACCTCACGGCGTGGTTGCTCCATGGCTGAACCAGGCGGAACGACAATGCTCGCACTCTGTCCAGCAGATTCTGCTGGGCAGTAGGAAGCCTTCGACACGGACCACGTACTTGGCCAAGTGGAAGCGGTTCTCCTGTTGGTGCGAACAACGAGCCAAGTCCCTGTTACAGGCACCTATTCCTCTCATATTGGAACCTGGTTCTCTCCAAGCTCACAGGGCCTCCATTCGAGCCACTGGCTACCTGTTCACTCCTGTACCTATCCTGGAAGACAGCCTTCCTCGTAGCCATCACCTCAGCAAGGCGCGTTTCTGAACTTAGGGCGCTTACGTCCGAGCCCCCATACACGGTTTTCCATAAGGACAAAGTGCAGCTTAGCCCACATCCTGCCTTTCTTCCTAAGGTGGTCTCACCGTTTCACGTGAATCAAGATATATTTCTCCCAGTCTTCCATCCTAAACCACATGCTACTCGCCAAGACCAGCGTTTGCATTCTTTGGACGTACGCAGGGCCCTGGCTTTCTATATTGACCGCACAAAGCAGTTTAGAAAGACGACGCAACTCTTCCTTGCAGTGGCCGACCGGATGAAAGGCTTACCGGTCTCCTCACAATGCCTGTCCTCCTGGATCACGTCTTGCATTCGGACTTGCTATGACCTGGCCGATATCTCGCCGCCGCACCTCACCGCTCACTCAACGAGGGCCCAAGCTTCCTCGACTGCTTTCCTGGCTCAAGTTCCGATCCAGGACATTTGTAGAGCTGCAGTTTGGTCATCAGTCCACACATTTGCAGCTCACTATGCACTGGTACAGCAGTCCAGGGACGATGCTGCATTCGGATCAGCGGTTTTGCACACAGCAATGTCTCACTCCGACCCCACCACCTAGGTAAGGCTTGGGAGTCACCTAATTGGAATCGATATGAGCAAGCACTCGAAGAAGAAAAGACGGTTACTCACCATTGTAACTGTTGTTCTTCGAGATGTGTTGCTCATATCCATTCCAAACCCGCCCCCCTTCCCCACTGTCGGAGTAGTCGGCAAGAAGGAACTGAGGGGGCGCCGGGTCGGCTGGGGTATATATCCAGCGCCATGAAGGCGCCACTCTAGGGGGCTTCACAGCCGATCCACCGGGTGTTGCTAGGGTAGGAAATTCTCCGACGATCATGCACGCGGCGCGCGCACACCTGATTGGAATGGATATGAGCAACACATCTCGAAGAACAACAGTTACAACGGTGAGTAACCGTCTTTTCCTAGACCGTCCCTGATGAGTATTTGTCCAGCCTGTTTTTTAAAACCTCCATGATGGGGAGTCCACCACTTCCCTAGGTCACCTGTTCCAGTGCTTAGCCACCCTTAGACTTTTTCCTAATATTTAACCTAAATCTCCCTTGCTGCAGATTAAGCCCATTACTTCTTGTCCTACCTTCAGGGGACATGGCGAACAATTCGTCACCATCCTCTGTATAACAGCCCTTAACGTATTTGAAGACTGTTACAGGTGCCCCCTCCATCTTCTCAAGATGAAACATGCCCAATTTGTTCAACCTTTCTTCACAGGTCAGGTTTTCTAAACCGCTGATCATTTTTGTCACTGTTCTCTGGACTAGCCCCAGTTTGTTCACACCTTTCTTAAAGCGTGGTGCCCAGAACTGGGCACAGTGCTCCAAGCTAATACACCTGAGAATGACATTTCCCTTTTTCACAACAGCATCACACTGTTGGTTCATATTCAGTGTGAGACCCATGATAACCCCCAGACTCGTTTCTGCAATACTGCCACCTAGCCAGTTATCCCCCACTTCGTTTTTATGCATTTGATTTTTCCTTCCTAAGTGTGTTACGTCACATTTGTTTTGACTGAATTTCATCTTGTTGACTTCAGACCAACTCTCCAATTTAGCAAGCTCATTTTGGAGGACAGGTTAGAATTCAAATTGCTTGCAACCCTTCCCAGCTTGGTGTCATCCGCAAACTTTACAAGCATACTCTCCTCTCCGTTAACCAAGTTCTTAATGAAAATATTGACTGGTACTGGACCCAAGCACACCTCTGGGGAACCCCACTAGAGACACCCTCCTAGTGTGCCTCGTAGTCAGTGATAACTCCTCTTTGTAGTATGGTCTTTCCATCAGTTGTGCGCCCACCTTATAGTAATCTCATCTGGCTCATACTGGCTTAGTTTGCTTATGAGAATGTCTTGTGGAATGTGTCAAAAGCCTTACTAAACTTCATATACATCATCATATACTGCCTGCCTCCATCCACTAGGCAAGTAACCTTGTCAAAGAAGGAAATTAGATTTGTTTGGCATGGTTCGTTCTGGACAAATCCATGGTGGCTGTTCCTTATCACTCTATTATCTCCTCTAGGTTCTTACAAACTGTTTAATAAGTTGTTCAGCATCTTTCTGGGTACCAAAGTTAGGCTGACAGGTCTATAATTCCTCAGGGCCTCCTTGTTCCCCTTTCTGAAGATAAGTTCTGTGTCTGCCCTTCTCCGGTCCTCTGGGACCTCAGCCCTCCTAATGGTTCAGAGATTGCTTTGCCTAGCTCCATCTAGGGTGAATATCATGTGGCTCTGCCAGTTTGAATACATCTAACTGACCTAAATCGTCTTTTACCTGTTCTCTCCCAAGTCTGGCCTGTATTCCTTCCCCCTTGTTGTTAATATTGTGTTAAGCATCTAGTCACCATTAATGCCTTTTTTGCTTCAGTTTTCACTAAAAAGGTTAAACACCTTGGCTTTGTCTGTGTCCTCCATTATTTGCTCTCCTTCCCTGCTGAGTAGTGGCCCCTCACTTTCCTTTGTCTTTCTCGTGCTCCGAATGCATTTATAGAGCTGCTTCTGATTGTCTTATGTCCCTTGCCAGTTAGAACTCATTTTTGCCTTAAGCTTTCTGATTTTCTCCCTATGTGCTTGTGCTATTTTTTTTTGGTACTTCTCCTCAGCAATTTCTCCCAATTTGTTTCTCTCAGATCCTGCTCCCCTGGACCGCATCCAAGGAGGTGCATGGGCGGCTGAGGGCAGTGGTAAGGATCACCTGGCTGATGAAATTCATGGGTTTTCAACACAAATTCAAGGTGAGCAGCCTGTGACCCTGGCCGCCTCCTAACTGCACTGAGCAGCCTCGCGGTGCAGCGCTCCCTGGCAGGGAAAACCTGGGCCTAGAATATTGACTCAGCAAGATCCTCGGTAGGAGTCCAATCTACCGAGCACTGATGTTGATGGGTCTGTCCTCTGACTCCAGTGGGCTTTGGGTCGAGCCCCATAATTCTGTCTCCAAGGACTCTCCCTGCTGTTCCCCTAGTACCAAAGTCTGCTCCGCAGGGTCAGTGCATTTACACAGGATGGCCCTGAGAGCAGCCTCTGAACCCAGGTGTCCACCCCCTTTGTCAGTCGCCCCCGGGATGCTTTGGCATCAGCTCCTGCCAGGCTGCCAGATGAACGCCCCCTGCTCTGGGTGCTCAGGGCCATTTAGCTGCTCCAGCTGCTCCATCCCCCTGTGTCAGGGCCTCCCCTCCGGCAGCTGGAGGGGGGCGTTTGGATGATGTGCTCCCAGAGGCTGGAACAGCAGAACAGAAGGAGGGAGGTGGGAGGGGACAAAGTGAAAGAGATGGAAGGGGCCAAAGGAGCCAGAGCACTGGGGAGTGGGTGGGGAGAGGCTGTGCAGGCCCGAGGAGAGGAGGGCAAGGGGCTTGGTGTGAGGTGGGAAAGAGCAGGGAGCTAGCACAGGGTCTGCAGGAGGGGCAAGGGAAGATCTGGCAGGAGGGGGATGGGAGAGGACAAGGGTGCAGGAGAGAGCCGGCAGGCTGGGGATGGCGCAGAAAGAAGGGGGGGTTTGGGGAGCTCCAGGATGGAGTGAGAGAGGAGGGATGCAGAGCAGAGGAGTCCAAGGTGACCCCAAGCTCCTGGGCCTGAGGTCAGAGAAGGGAGGGGGATGGGAGAAGGGGCTGGGATTAGGCGTTTGCCCTTGAGATGGAGACTCGGGGGCAACGTTTGCTGACTTTGCTGCCCAGATTTCCCCATCCCTGCTGAGCTTTCCTCAGCCCCTGGTGATGGGCCCCATGGCTCCTCCTGCTCTCATTGTCCCCAGTCTCTCTGCGCTGAGCTCTGCCTCCCTGGGTTCTAACCCATTGCCAGTGCAATGCCAGGGGGACACGCTGCACTAGGCCTAGGGTAGACTTAACTATTAATTTTGTGAGACAATTGAAATAAGCAGGTTTTTGTTTTATCTAACTAAATGTAAAAATGTTTATTCTAGGTTGCTTGCTACTATACTATGATCCCCCTTACTCTCTTCATGCCCCACAAATGTGCCTGTATTCATCACAAATGTTGGAGAGAATGCATTAATAGTAACATGTTTATTATTTTAGGACACTCTGTGATACAGCCTTCAACCAAGTGTCCCCGAATGGTGAAATTATTGAAAGGCCCTGGCTCATATACTCACCATCACCCGGCTGTGTCTTCTGGTTTGTATGCAAATTGTTTTCTCTGAACAGCACATCTGCACTAGCTAAGAGAGGATTTGATTCAAGGGATCACATTGGCAGATTTGCTGCCACACAGGCCTTGGAGAGATGAGCTGCGAAACCCCCACAAAGGGCGGCCCCTGGCACACAGCTCTGTAGCACTGGGACCCCGTACCCGTGAGCGCAATCCAGCAGGACCCTGGGCCAGCCCCTCCCTCTCCCACTGCCGCGCTCTGGCAGGCCAGGGCACAGTTCACGACTTAGCACTGACTGGCTGCAGGGATCCTGGCGGGCCCTGGTATGGTTTTAGCAGCATTTTCAATGTTCGGGAAAAGCGAGATCTGTGCAATAGGCAACGTAGTTCCATCTGGGCACCAGCCAGCTCCTGTGCCCCAGAGAGTTCCCACAGCTCACACTGAACCAGGGACAAAGGGGGGCAGGAGGTTGGCAGAGTAGGTACCAGCCTTCCTGCCGCTCTCCCGCCTTCTGCTCCTGCCCCTTCATGGTGGTGTCTGAGCAACTCCTGCTGCTCACGAGTCCGCCCGCCCTAGCTCCCCCACCCCACTGGCCTCGCCCACCTGGGAACTGCCATGGCCCGATAATCCAGGGGGAAGGGATCAGGGTAATTTCCCTGGGCAAGAAGAATCCTGAGTGGTTGGATCCAGCCTGTCTCCTGTGCAGATTGTGAACTAGCAGAAGGAGAGGCGGAAGTGACCCAGGGGAGGCCGTTTGGCCTGCGGGATGGGGTGCTGGCCTGGGCATCCGGAGACCTGGGTTTTAATCCTGCCTGTACTGCTGACTGGCTGGGTGACTTTGAGCACATCCATTTGCTTGTTTCCCTACTGGCTGCCTTGACTAGTTAGAATCTGAGCCCTATGGCCCAGGGATTGTCTGCAGCACCTGGTGCAACAGGGCCCTGATCTCAGCTGGCATCTGTAGGCGCTGGTGGAACAGAAATAACTGGGCTGGCCCTGATGCTGAACGGGGCAACGGCCTCTCGTCACTCACAAGCAATGCCTTGTCCTGGCTTCTTGCAGAATGGCTGAGGAAGTCCCCAAGATCCCCTTGAAGACCATCCTTGCCTGGGAGGAGATGAAACCTCCCCCAGGGAAGAGTCGGGGGAAGAGCCCACAGCAGCAGCAGGAGCTGTGTGCGCCTCGGCCCTTCCGTGCCGGTGAGTGGGCACCTCCTGGGTGGGCGGAGGGGGGCTGCAAAAATGGCCAAGGCCATGGCCCTGCATTGCGATGGGGCCTGGCCCCTCTGGGGGTTGGGTGGCAAGACCAGGGTATCACTGGGGGAAGAAGACTCCATAGACCTTGTACTGCTCTGGGCTGCCACGAGATGGAGAGACAGGAAAACCCAGGCGGGGGGAATGGCCCCTCGTGCTGGCAGCAGCTGCAGCCTCTAGAGCTGATCGGGGCATTAGGGGCGGTGGCAGAAGCGTCAGGTGGAGACTGACCGAATTGCCCAAACTGATCCGTCAGGCTGAAGGGTCGGAGGATGTTTTCCACCCGTCGAAGGGGATGCTCGGTGCACAGTGGGTTGTTAAAGCCTAGGATTGCAGGGGGCTGGCCAGGGCATCAGATGCCCCCTGGTGTTGCAGCCCCGTCTGCTGGCTCCTTTGCAGGGGGGTCACGCATGTGGCAGCACAGGGCATTTTGGGAGGGTTGATGATGGGAGCCCAGTGGCTCTGGCTGGCTGTTGGTGACAGGAGAGGCAGTCAGAACGGGCAGGCCCTGGGTCCCACGCAGACTGGGCAGTTCTTCCCTCTCCTGCAGCGGGGACACCACTCATGGCCTGACATTGTCCCTCCTTCCAGGTGTGATGCTCCCCAAATCCCCAAGCTGAGCCTGAATGCTGGGCGGGGAAGTGGGGTGGTCGCTGGGAACCAGGGCTCCGACTGGATCTTTGCTGGGCTGGGCAGCAAAGAGGTGGGGAAGCCAGGGATCGCTGTGCCAGACCCTGCCGTGCATCAGGGCTGCTCCCTTGCTTGGACTGGAGTGGGGGCAAGGGTTTCCTCTAAGGTCTCTGTCACCCAGCCTGCAGCTTGGCAGCCCCAGGTATTACCACTGCTCTGTCTTTGATCAGATTCACCATCCCCATGTAACGCCTCCTGCTTTAAGGGGCCAGACTTGAAGGAGAAAGAGGCCCTGGACTGCATAGACGCCTTTCTGAAGGGCAATGAACAGGTACCAAGAGCCCTCCTCTGACCTGTCAGCTAGTGCCCTGTCCACATGCACATCTGCCCTTCTCCAGATGATGCATGGATTCTAAGGCCAGACGGAACCACTGTGACCTCCTGTATAACACAGGCCAGAGACCTATCCCCAAATAATTCCTGTTTAAACTACAGCATCTTAAAAACGTCCCGTCTTGAGTTACAAAAGGTCACCCACCATGCCCCTTGCTCAGTTGTTCCAATGGTCTATTACTTTCTCTGTGCAGACCCCAGGAGAGGAGGGGAAGGGGCTTGGTGCGAGGTGGGGAAGAGCAGGGAACCAGCGCAGGGGCTGGAGGAGGGCAGGGGAAGCTGTAAATTAAAAAAAAATCTATTGAAAAGGGCTTTGTGACTATCTGTGTTTCTGTTAGGTCTCAGTGGCCCTTAAGTGAGCTAAAGGTTTTAAAGGACCATCTTGGTTTGTTTTCAAGGAGCTGTCTGTCTTTTAAATTAAAAAAAAAATAGTTTGAGAACCTAGCTCTTGTGTCTTTGTGTAAAAGAGACCCATTTACAGCAAAAAGCTGAAATGTATGTTGTAGAATCATGTGGGAGGAAAACCCCCTAAAAATTTGTTTACAATTTAAAAAAAAACAGGGATGGTTCAGACATGTGTTTGAGACTAGCCGACGCTCTTTGCTGAAGGGAGGTGTAGGATGGTCGTGGCCATCCTCGTTAGTCTCTCCTGTGTGAATACCCTGTAGGGAGAGATCCTTAGTTTATGTGCCGCTAGCGCGGACAGGGCATCCTCCTCCCTGTGTGTGTGATTGGAAAATGGGTGGGGGACAGTCTAAGGATTCCCTCTCACCCACTAAGGGTACCCCAGCTTATTTCATGTACGTACATTATGGTACTAAAACCTGCAGATATTTAGAGAATTGGAATCATTACATGCGTGAAAATTCATCTAAACAATGCCCACTAGAAGGTACCTTCAATCTAGATAAGATCATACATCTCAGAGGAGCTTTTAATCACCAAAAAGCCTCTGACACACAATGGGAGCAATTTGTCTATTGAGGAAAGGAACGGGTTAATTTGAAATTCAGCTTGGTCCAGAGATAAAGAGAAAGTTAATCTGCGTTCAAGGTCAAGAATCAATGCAGACCAGGCTAAGTACAAAGAAAAACTGCTTTCGGCCCCAGCTGACTGTGAAAAAATATAGACATAGTCAAACCAAAGGCAATACAAGTTACAGTGCTGAGATTACATTTGCAAAGCTTAACTGTCCAGTGAGATCCAACAGTCTGCCTTTGCAACCCTGGAGCTGGCGTGGTTTGGGGAAGCTGAAGAAGCCACAGGCAGCCGGCCTGGACTGGAATCACTGAAAAGACGCCCCAGGAGACCTCAGGGTGTAAAATAACTGCCCTCCCAAGAGAGGAAGCAAGTTAGAGATTGCACAGCACCTTCTCTGAACATTATACACAGACATGGCCAGTCTGGACGTACGTGTGTGAGTATGAAAGTGTGCCTACTCTCAGCCGCAGTAAGTCTGAGAACCGGAGAGGGGTTTAGCATTCCTCTTTCCACCCCGGTTGACCGGGAAGGGTGTCAGGTGGATCTACCCCAGTCGTAGCAGGACTGGGCAATAGAGAAGTTGGAGAAAAGGGAAGAGTTGTGTACTTGATAACTAGAATTGAGCAATTAAGAGCATAGATCATGAACCAGGCAGCAACTCAAACCTACGCCCAGGGCAAGTTGCAAGCCTTGAGACAGGACTTCCAGGCAGAAAAGGAAGCACTGGCTAAGCAAGTACTGGTCCTTCAGGGACTTGTCAGAATTTAACCATTTGTGTTTGCATATGCTGTAAGAGCAGTGTGTTTGCCACAAGAGAAAATTGAATAGTTAAATGCCAATGGGCCATGCGTTTTGCCCAAGTGGCAAGCCTCACGAGGGAGGACTCGGGTAGCCTTGTGAGTAAGAATGTTTAAGAGAAGAGACCAGGAAGGGTGGGGGCTAGTTGAGAAGCCCACCCTCCTATCTAAATTGGTAGTGAAAAAGCCTGTGCCCATGGAAGGGACGGTTCAGCGAGAAAAGCAGGATCGGGCCCAAGCGGGCAGGCAATAGATAGAGAGATTAGAGAACAGGTTGGAAACTTTGAGGGCATAGTGGAAGGAAAGGAGTAAGTAATTATAAGCATGGGGATTTCAAATCCCCAGGATAATAATTGAAATGGTAAAATGTGTGTAAGACAAAGTCTTTGTACCAAGGTGCAAGGCTCTCCTTTCTTCTGCTGAATAAAGCAACTCTTCCTTATCCCTGTCTGGCTGTTATTGGCTCTCAGCTAGGTGGACCCGTTATTTTGGTGACAGTTACTGGCGACTCCGGTTAATGAATTTCTGTCTTATACATTTAGGCGTTAGGTGTGTGGACGGAACTGAGCCTCTCATTTGTAATTCCTCAGAGTGGAAGCCATCGCGTGCGATGAAGCTCTGAGGTTGAATTGGGATCCTTCTGTCCCGTCCCCTGTAGCGGTCAGTATTAGTAGAAATTCCTGTAATGGGATCCTATTAGGCCATAATTCCCTCTGTTCTCTGTGTAATTCTCTGTTAGAGTATCAGCAGGCAGATGGGTGGGTCTCTGGTAAAACCCTCTAAGGATAGCCCTTTGAATTATATGTTAAGTAAATGGCCTTTACCCGGTGTTCAGGAAAGAATAAAGATTTGAATTTGTTTTTGGGTAACAAAATAGCAGATAAAAGATCTGGTAAAAAGAGAGAGAAGGACAGTGCCCCTGGCTCTGTGTGGTCGAGCTGTCACTTTACTAGGGGTGCATGGAGATTTTGTAAGCACAAAAGAAACAGTTACACCTTGTGTAGAAATTGATGTGGCTAGTGTTGTGGAAATTGAATTGTGGATAGGATGTGCATTTTCCCCAGAACATGTGCAGTGTATATTGTAGCAGAGGTAAAAGAAATGCAAACCTACCCTGTTTCCCCGAAAATAAGACAGTGTCTTATATTAATTTTTGCTCCCAAAGATGCGCTAGGTCTTATTTTCAGGGGATGTCTTATTTTTCAGAAATGAAAAATGCCTTATTATCGGTGGATGCCTTATTATCGGGGAGGTCTTATTATCGGGGGGATGCCTTATATTACAACGAGAGGCAAAACTGTAAGTAGGCCTTATTTTCGGAGGATGTCTTATTTTCGGGGAAACAGGGTACCAATATAGGTTGTGTTGTCTCTTTCAGATCACTGGGTGTTTGAAAGCAGGAGTTAGAAGTAAAAGGCAATCAAAAGTCTGGGAAAGTTAATTGTGACTTCTTAAGTAAGAATCTTTAAGCTGTGGATAGCTTTGGATCTGGAAGCAAGCCAGAAAGCATCTGTATTAATGCAATTTTCTAACTAATAAGGTAGAAGCCACTGAAACCTGGGCTGCCTATGAAACAAATACAAGGAAATATGGGGTAATTCCTCTGTTTTGTCTAAAATCAACAAGAGTATGTGTATATAAAGGAAATATTTTAAGCAATGACTGACTACCCAGAAGGGATAGACCTCTGTTCTTTTGTCTTTCAGATCATCAGAGAAAATGGATGCCAGCTGAACAGCATTCAATGTACCATGCATTTACTGGTACAATAGGAATTATTTTTGTGTTCTTTGTCCTGTCTTGTGGTGTTTGTCTTGTGGCCAGAATTGTTGGGTTTAATATTTTCATAAGACAGTCTAGTTCAAAATTAAATAGAAGGGTTAAATCAAAAAGCAGATACTTGTTTTATTCAACTTGGAATACAAAAAGTGTTTGGATAAATCAGGAAAATGTGATATACTAAAGTCTAATACAGTTGCTTAAGTAAGAAAAAGAAACTTCATTGGCCAGATTTTTTTAATTGAAAAAATTGTTGTTAAAATTTGCATACCAACAGTCTTTGGAAGCAAGGACATGGAAGGTTAACCCACTCCCCATATTGCCCATGGGATCCTTCTGGCTACCTCAGATTTCTAGCCAGAGGGCTGGGGAGGGAGGAAAGCTATTGGACACCTGAGGTTGTACCGAGTGAACTCCTCAAAAGTGGGTGTACTTGTCCTGGTTTGTTGTTCCAAAGCTCTGTAATAAAGTTATTTTACTGGAAGAGTGTACATGGCATACATTGAATAATAAGACTAATGTACTGTATAATGGCAATGTGTATGTGTCCATTGTTGGGAAAAGGTGTATGAGTGAAGAGTGGAAGTTTCCTTTGTAGGTTAAAAGAAACCAAGAAGGGGAGAAGGAAAAAGAACAGAATGAGTTAACTGAGGAAAAAATAGCTAGCAAGCTCAGTCCAAAGATAAGACGCTGGCCCCATCCAAGGATACTACCCACAGCTAAGACTTGGCTGACAGCCAAGAAAAGGGGGGCCTGAGTGTGCCCAAGCAACTATGAGATCTGCAAAACACTGCCAGGAATTAATGAAATGTGTTAGGTTTCTTTTCTCACAGATAAAAGAAGTGCTACCCAAAGACCCTAGCAGCCCTGCCATTCATTGAAACAAGGAGACTGACTCTACGTAAAGTCCATCAACGAAAGACTGCTTTGGCTCCACACTGGAAAGGCCCTTTCCAAGTCCTGTTAACCGCTGTGAAGTACCAAGGACTACCTGCCTGGACCCATGCTTCTCACTGTAAAAAGACCCCTCCACCTCGGGAGGACTCTCCGACTGACGATAAGCCTATTTCTCCTTCTAGCTCTGCTGTGTCTTCTGGACAGCAGGAAAAAGAAAGAAAAAAAAAAAAAAGACAAGGTGAAGTGCTAGTAACCTCTCCCTTGTCCACTGACAGTCCTACTGTGCCTCTGGATTTTTCTAGAAGAAGCAAAACCATTACAGGTTGATGTGCTAGTAACCTCTCCCCTGTATGATGCTAAACCACACTGTTTCAGGAAAAGAGAAGAAGGAACACTTGCTTCATTGAAACCACAAAGTCCAGGGATTCCTGACTACAAGAGACATTAAGAACTGACCCTGGTGAAGAAACAAAGAATTATACACTGTCAGGAAGAAACTTGTGGGACCCATGCTTGGGAACGTGGTATTGATTGGATTTTGGGGTTTATTCTACAGGCTGCGCCCTGTGTTTTGGATAAGACCTTCAGCATGTATTGCCCTCCCTAATTGGATTTTAAATGATAAGTACCAAAGGCACCTTGTTGCCATTGCCCCTGCCATCTCCTCCATTACACTATTACCCCTGTAACACATCCAAATACAGACAATGCCATATATTTGATAAAACCAATGACTAAGGCCTTCACACTTTAGTGATTTATTTAAATATTGTTTGAAAAAATATATTTTTAAGGTTCAGGATATCCCATATAAGCGAACAATTGAATGGATCAGTGGAGATAAAAGTATATGATATCACTACCAGTGAACCCCAAGAATCTGTAATTGCAATTGATGGGTTCTATAGCGAATGTTCCTGGAATTTGCACTGTGTTAAATGAGAGAGGCCCTTATTGTTATTTGGTCACCCAATTAGTGAACAATTAAACGAATACCCAGAGTTTGTTTTGCCACTGGAAATTTTACCTGCATAGAAATTATTCCAGTGACGAATAATGTGACCTGTACCTTATTGCAATACACCCCTTCTTATGCCATTAATATCAATGCCTCCCGGAAGTACATAAAGGTGTTCAACCAACAGATGTGGTATAGTACTACACCAAAGAGAGATGTATTAGGATATCAATGGACTGTGATTAACACTACACTAGGGACTGTTAAATTTTCATTGCCCTTATCCAGTTTCCAGATTACCTCTACATACCCAAATTGCTCACAGGGGGCTGCCATTAGATTAGCACAACAGAGGGCTTAGGTTATTTCCTCTAGAAAGAAGAGAGACTTGACCGGATCCCTTTGGGATGGGGCCAATAATGCAGCAGCAGTTTGGAATATTTTTAAGAACCAAGAACATGATGAGAAATTGGGGCAACTAGAGAAGGCCATTGGCCTTGTTTCTGGAGTACAACTAACCCAGGTACAGGCTGGAGTTGGTGAGTTACATGTTATTTCCGCCTTAGTTCAATGACCCAGAAGTTGCTGACAAAGATGGTATTGAATATCACTGAGGCTGGGAAGGCATTGCAGTGGGATCTAGCATGTTCAGAAATTCAGGATTTCCTGAATGACCAGCTAATGGCCATTCGGAATGATCTAGAGCATCAGGCTTGGCCCACTGCCCTTACAGACACATCAGGAGTACCATCTGATCTGTGGCCATGGAGACATACTTGGAGACTTTCTGGGTGGAAGTGCAGACATTCTCAGTGCTCCTTCCAAGCATATGGACCGGTTGGGGGTGGGGGTGGGCTCCCACATACCAAATCCTGCCGGGTCCATGGGGAGGATGCATGTAAGATTGGGTAATTCACCGAGACATCTGGGAAATTAGACCTCCTGGTATGCCCAATCGATATTTAGTCAGTGCTCCTGGGATTACATCTGACATTTGGATGGGGTTAGGGAGTCAATGAACATTTTGGCCGTTACAACCCCCACAGCTTCAGTGTATCCGTAAACTGAAGCCAGGAGAAGTTGTTACTCTTCATGACTATGTTTGCTGGGAGGGTAGGGGACAAGGAACTACCCTGACAGGACACTTATTTTTTCAAGCTAATGATAGCTGTGTGTATGTTAAAGCCACCACATTGCAAGACATACATTTTAATCTCATTACCACTGCAGGCAATCATATTATTTACTGGCCTGCAGATAGAATTTTGAAAGTAGTCCTTAGGTTCCAGATACCCTTTAATTGGACTAGTTTAGTACCTGGTCGATTTCAAAATTTGCTTTCACTGTTACTAGAGGTTCAGAAAATCTCTGAAGTACAAGGGCAAATTCACATGCTTCAAAATATGTATCAAGTTAAAAAGTATGCCTTTCAGACAGCTTATAGAGTATCCACCTTATGTACTAAGTATGATGTATTGTGTTATATGACTAAGATTGTACAACAACCCCATCATATTATCGCTATGGGAATGTTATTACTTGTGTTGTGCAGGAGTATGTTATTGTTGTTGTAAAGGACGTAATAATAGTAATACCTTTCATGTCCATGCTCATCATGCATTGTCATTACATCCAATCAAAACCCCTAAGGTTGAAGCATCTGATGTAGAATCTGAATTCCGAGATTTAATGCAAATAGAGATTTGAAAATGTTTGTTGTACTAGTAGTACAAAAGGGGGTGTTGTGGAAGCAGAGAAAGAACTGACAGGAAGGGGATGCAATGCATGACAGTTCGTTAGCAAGAGTTAGGCTAACTGTAACCCTAATAACGCGAGATTTGTAGAAGCGAGGAATGTGTGAGGCGAGTGGGAAAGAACTGTGTGAGAAGTTGTTGCGACCTTGTGTAGATAATATGGAATGTAGACTAAGGCCTGGTCTACACTACGGGTTTAGGTCGACTTTAGCAGCGTTAAATCGAATTAAGCCTGGACACGTCCACACGACGAAGCCCTTTCTTTCGACTTAAAGGGTCCTTTAAACCGGTTTCTTTACACCACCTCCGACGAGGGGATTAGCGATAAAACCGGCCTTTGCGGGTCGGAATTGGGGTAGTGTGGACGGAATTCAACGTTATTGGCCTCCGGGAGCTATCCCACAGTGATTCATTGTGACCGCTCTGGACAGCACTCTCAACTCAGATGCACTGACCAGGTAGACAGGAAAAGACCCGCGAATGTTTGAATTTCATTTCCTGTTTGCTCAGCGTGGAGAGCACAGGTGACCACGCAGAGCTCATCAGCACAGGTAACCGTGATGGAGTCCCAGGATCGCAAAAGAGCTCCAGCATGGACCGAACGGGAGGTACGGGATCTGCTCGCCATATGGAGAGATGAAGCAGTGCTACCTGAACTCCGTAGCAGTAAAAGAAATGGCAAAGTATTAGAAAAGATCTCCAAGGCCATAAAGGACCGAGGCCATAACAGGGACACACAGCAGTGCCGCGTGAAAATTAAGTAGCTACGGCAAGCTTACCACAAAGCCAGAGAAGCAAACGGAAGGTCCGGGGCAGAGCCGCAAACTTGCCGCTACCACGCGGAGCTGCATGCGATCCTAGGGGGTGCAGCCACCACTACCCCAACCGTGTGCTATGACTCTCTCACTGGAGAAACACACAGGGAAGACGGTTCGGGAACGAGGAAGATGAGGATGGAGGTACTGTAGGTAGCTCACAGCAGCAAGGAAGCGGAGAAACCGGTTTCCCCAACAGCCAGGATATGTTTGTGATCCTGGACCTGGAACCAGTAACCCCCGAACTCTCCCAAGACCCTCAGGGCACACAGGAGACCTCTGGTGAGTGTACCTTTGTAAATATTTGAAAACATTACACATGGTTTAAAAGCAAGCGTGTTTAATGATTAATTTGCCCTGGCAACCGCGGCCAGTACATCTACTGGAAAAGTCTGTTAACGTGTATGGGGATGGAGCGGAAATCCTCCAGGGACATCTCCAGAAAGCTCTCCTTTATGTACTCCCAAAGCGTTTGCAAAAGGTTTCTGGGGAGGGCTGCCTTATCCCGTCCACCATGGTAGGACACTTTACCACGCCAGGCCAGTAGCACGTAGTCTGGAATCATTGCATAACAAAGCATGGCAGCGTATGGTCCCGGTGTTTGCTGGCATGCAGACAATATCCATTCCTTATCTCTCTTTCTTATCCTCAGGAGAGTGATATCATTCACGGTCACCTGGTTGAAATGGGGTGATTTTATTAAGGGGACATTCAGAGGTGCCCGTTCCTGCTCTTCTGAACAGAAATGTTTCCCGCTGTTAACCACGCGGTGGAGGGGAGGGGTGAAGTGATCATCCCAGAGAATCGTGTGTGTGTGTGTGGGGGGGTGGTTTACTTGTTTGTGCCGCATGTTAACCGGGAAACCGCAGCCCCTCCTTTTACATTGAAAACCCATTTTAAATGGACAACCCAATTCATCCTTGATATGGGAAATGCGCTGCTGTTTGCAACCTTTCCCGCATGTTAAGAAGGTTAAAAAAGCCAAAAGACTGTGGCCTACCATGGCTGCCTGCAAGCCGAAATATGCGACCTTGTAATGAAAGAGTGTACCCATTGTTCTCTAAAATGTGTCTTTTTTAACCACCTCTCCCTTCTCCTCCACCAGCTGCAAATGTTTCTCCTTCGCAGAGGCTAGTGAACATTAGAAAGAGAAAACGTAGGACGAGGGACGATATGTTCACAGAGCTGCAGATGTCCTCCCACGCTGATAGAGCACAGCAGAATGCGTGGAGGCAGTCAATGTCGGACATGAGAAAAGCACAATATGAACGAGAGGAGAGGTGGCGGGCTGAATGGCGGGATGAAAAGAGCAAGTGGCGGGCTGAAGACGATAGGTGGCGTCAGCTTGCAGACAGACGGCAAGAGTCAATGCTCCGTCTGCTGGAGCATCAAACTGATATGCTCGAGCGTATGGTTGAGCTGCAGGAAAGGCAGCAGGAGCAGAGACCGCTGCTACAGCCCCTGTGTAACCAACAGCCCTCCTCCCCAAGTTCCATAGCCTCCTCACCCATACGCCCAAGAACATGGTGGGGGGGCCTCCGGCCACCCAGTCACTCCACCCCAGATGATCGCCCAAGTCTTCAATAAGACTTAAAGTTTTACAATGTAGTGTGTCTTTTTCCATCCCTCCTCCCCCACCCATCCCAGGCTACCTTGGCAATTATCCCCCTACTTCTGTGAGGAACTAATAAAGAATGCATGAATGTGAAAAAACAATGACTTTATTGCCTCTGCAAGCGGTGCTCGAATTGGGGAGGGAAGGGTGGGGTGGGGTGGTTGGTTTACAGGGAAGTAGAGTGAACCGGGTCGGGGGGGGGGGTTTGGAGGGTTCATCAAGGAGAAACAAACAGAAGTTTCACACAGTAGCCTGGCCAGTCACAAAACTCGTTTTCAAAGCTTCTCTGATGCACACCGCGCCCTGCTGTGCTCCTCTAACCGCCCTGGTGTCTGGCTGCGCGTAATCAGCGGCCAGGCGAGTTGACTCAACCTCCCACCCCGCCATAAAGGTCTCCCCCTTACTCTCACAGATATTGTGGAGCGCACAGCAAGCAGCAATAACAATAGGGATATTCTTTTCGCTGAGGTCTGAGCGAGTCAGTAAGCTGCGCCAGCGCGCTTTTAAACGTCCAAATGCACATTCCACCACCATTCGGCACTTGCTCAGCCTGTAGTTGAATAGGTTCTGACTCCTGTCCAGGCTGCCTGTGTACGGCTTCATGAGCCATGGCATTAAGGGGTAGGCTGGGTCCCCAAGGATCACGATAGGCATTTCAACATCCCCAACGGTTACTTTCTGGTCCGGGAAGAAAGTCCCTTCCTCCAGCTTTCGAAACAGAGCAGAGTTCCTGAAGACGCGAGCATCATGTACCTTTCCCGGCCATCCCACGTTGATGTTAGTGAAACGTCCCTTGTGATCCACCAGGGCTTGCAGCAGCATTGAAAAGTACCCCTTGCGGTTACGTAGTCGGTGGCTTGGTGCTCCGGTGACAAGATAGGGATATGGGTTCCGTCTATGGCCCCGCCACAGTTTGGGAATCCCATTTCAGCAAAACCATCCATTATTGACTGCACGTTGCCCAGAGTCACTACCCTTGATATCACCAGGTCTTTCATTGCCCTGGCAAATTGGATCACAGCAGCCCCCACCGTAGATTTGCCCACTCCAAATTGATTCCCGACTGACCGGTAGCTGTCTGGCGTTGCAAGCTTCCACAGGGCTATCGCCACTCGCTTCTCAACTGTGAGGGCTGCTCTCATCTTGGTATCCTGGCGTTTCAGGGCAGGGGAAAGCAAGTCACAAAGTTCCATGAAAGTGCCATACGCATGTGAAAGTTTCGCAGCCACTGGGAATCGTCCCACACCTGCAGCACGATGCGATCCCACCAGTCTGTGCTTGTTTCCCGGGCCCAGAATCGGCGTTCCACGGCATGAACCTGCCCCAGTGACACCATGATTTCCACATTGCTGGGGCCTGTGCCTTGTGAGAGGTCTATGTCCATGTCAATTTCCTCATTACTCTCTTCGCCGCGCTGCAATCGCCTCCTCGGGTGGTCCGGGTTTCGCCTTGGCATGTCCTGGCTCTGCATATACTCCAGGACAATGCGCGTGGTGTTCATAGTGCTCATAATTGCCGCGGTGATCTGAGCGGGCTCCATGATCCCAGTGCTAGCTATGGCGCCTGGTCAGAAAAAAGGCGCGAAACTAGTATCTGATGGACCAGGAGAAGGAGGGAGGGCAGGCCGAGTGACGACATGGCGTACAGGTACTGGGAATTAAAATCAAGAACGGTGGCTGTGCATCAGGGAGAAACACAAACAACTGTCACACAGAATGGTCCCCCCAAAGATTAAACTGAAAACCCTGGGTTTAGCAGGCCATTGATTTGACGGAGGGAGGGGGAAGCAAATGAATACAGAGCAAATCTATTTTTTACATCTTAAGACGACGGTGCAGCGTGACTGATAGCCCTCGGCATCTTTCTGGGTGCTTGGCAGCAAATACTGGGCGCTTGGCAGTTAGTGTATGACGATGGTCTTCAGGCCTATTGCACGATCTGCTGCTCGGGGAAGACTCTGCTAATGTGCGATGACCCAACTTGTAATAGGACTGTTAACAGTCGTAATACACCATCTACTGCCAAAAGGCAAGCCCCACGGCTGCCAGCACCCAGATCGCCGATGAAGGCTACCAGTCTACTGCATCGTCTACCGCCAAAAGGCAGTTAGCAGCTGCTGCTGTGTAGCAATGCAGTCCCACGTCTGCCGGCACCCAGAGGACATATGGTGACGGTGAGCTCAGCTGAGCTGAGCGAACTCCATGCTTGCCGTGGTATGTTGTCTGCACAGGTAACCCAGGTAAAAAGGCGCGAATCTATTGTCTGCCATTGCTGTGACGGAGGGGGGAGGGGGAAGGGGCCTGACGACATGTACCCAGAACCGCCCGCGACACTGTTTTTGCATCATCCGGGCATTGGGATCTCAACCCAGAATTCCAAGGGGCGGCGGAGACTGCGGGAACTGTGGGATAGCTGTGGGATAGCTACCCATAGTGCAATGCTCCGGAAGTAGACGCTAGCCTCGTACTGTGGACGCGGTCCGCCGACTAGAGCACCTAGAGCATTTTATGTGGGGACACACACAATCGGCTGTATACAACCGATTTCAATAAAACCGGCTTCTATAAATTCGAACTAATTTCGTAGTGTAGACATACCCTAAGAGTCTACATTAGTGAGCAAAACAAGATATCAGAATGACCTATGTATAAACAAAATGCAACTGTTGCTCATTATTGTCTGTAACAAAAGGTATAAATGCTTGCTGTAATTGTTTACCTGTTGAGAGACCTACTTACCTCTCTCCCTCTGCGCAATTGTGAGAGTTAATAAAGCATCTGACTTGCTGTACCTAAACAAATAGTGAGAACTCTGTTTTTCTCCGACAAGTACAATGGAGCTGACCCACCCTGTTGAACTGAATGGTTTTAACCACACTCCCACAGAATAGCCAGGGTGACTGAGATTACCCACTCTTGTTGCCATCAGGGTTAACTGTATTAGTGATCAATAATTAAATTTGATGGGCGTACACCCACAGTAAGGGAGGTGGGTGAGTGAGGATGGTGAGCTTTGATTAATATGAAATGAAATAAAACCTGAGGAGTTGGTTGAACTCTATTGGACAGTTTGAATATAACCCAGGAGTTGGTTAAACGCTATGGGTCACTCTTTCTAGCAACTCAAAGTCATTAAAATAATATATTTACAAAAATAAACAAGGGTCTAACCCAAAACTGAAATGTTTCAAGGGTTCACAAACCTCCACCACACTTTAGAACAAGCATTTGCTCTGGAGACAATCAAACATTTAAAAGCTCTGGGTATTTGTAGGGTGCTTACTATGGTTGTGATACACCCATTTTATTTCAAAAACAGCCCCCAAACTTTAAGCATGAAAAAAACATGTTTAAAAAACAAACAAGCCCCGCGACATTCATTGATATCTGCAAGGGGTCCTACACTAGGGTTACCATATCTAGCAAATAAAAAAAGAGGACCCTCCACAGGCCCTGGCCCCGCCCCTTTCCCCACCCCCAGTCCCGCCCCAACTCCGCCCCTTCCCCACCCTAACCCCGCCCCCTCCTCCCTCCCACTCCCAGCCATGTGGAAAGGGCTGCCCGAGCGCTACCGGCTTCACGGTTTGCCGGGCAGCCCCCAGACCCTGCGCCCCCGGACGGCGCTTCCCCAGCGCAGCTGGAGCCCGGGAGGGGAAGCGCCCAGCCGGGGGCGCAGGCTCTGGAGGCTGCCCGGCAAACCGTGAAGCCAGTAGCGCTTGGGCTTCGGGCAGCCCCCTTGCCTCCGGACCCTGCGCCCCCGGCCGGGCACTTCCCCTCCCGGGCTCCGGCGGCGCAGGGTCCGGAGGCATGGGGGCTGCCCGAAGCCGGTAGCGCTCGGGCAGCCCGGCTCTTAAACAGAGCCGAAGAGTCGGGGAGGAGCAGAGCCGCCGCGGCTGGAGGCTCTGCTCCTCCCCTGACTCTTCGGCTCTGTTTAAGAGCCGAGCTGCCCCAGCGCTACCGGCTTCGGGCAGCCCCCATGCCTCCGGACCCTGCGCCGCTGGAGCCCAGGAGGGGAAGTGCCCGGCCGGCGGCTGGGGTCCGGAGGCAAGGGGGCTGCCTGAAGCCCATAGCGCTCGGGCAGCTCGGCTCTTAAACAGAGCCGAAGAGTCAGGGGAGGAGCAGAGCCACCATTTTCCCGGACATGTTCGGCTTTTTGGCAATTCCCCCCCAGACGGGGGTTTGAGTGCCGAAAAGCCGGACATGTCCGGGAAAAAGAGGACGTATGGTAACCCTACCCTACACTTGGGAATGGGTACAGTAACATTTCGGATTGTTGTGTATGGTGATTACTGTTTAATGCTGTAAGAAGGCTCTACAGAAAAATTATATTTTAGCTAAAAGAAAAAAAAAAGCCAAAAGCATCCCAGTTGTGCATACAACGTAATTCCCCCTCCCCAGATCACAAAAGGGAATGTTAGGGGAGGGACCTAAAGTCCTAAAGTATCTATTAATTCAGAGTTGTGCTGATCGAATCAACCTGCTAACTACAGACTTTTGAAGTCTGTTTGAAACAAAGAGTTAGGTGTTGAGATGAGTTCCTGTCTGCATCCTGTAAAACTTGCCCATACCGGTATTGCCCTGGCATCTTCTTTTGTCATTCAGTGTTGCACGCATTCTAAAACAATATGCATTTCCTCACCTTTTGGGGGCGAAGCCAGACTTTGAGGCACCTGCTCCCCTACTTGGTGTAAACTTTGCTTGTGCCAATCAGAAACGAACACAAACAGGTTTTGGGCCCCGTCCCCTATGACACTTCTATGATGTCATAGTTGGTACTTTATGGGCCTGCCTGCCATGTGCAGGCAGAGAGAGGAGAAAGAAAAACGAATCCTGTGTATCCTATGTACACCCGTAACCGAGCCTGATCACCTCGAAGCCTCTCTCTCAGCTCACGTGTTTCAAACAGAGTTTCTACGTTTGCCAGTCGTTATGCGTTGGTTTGTATTTGTAAGTATCAGTTATTACTAAATGCTGCATCTTTGTTTATAAATATTGTTAGTAGATATTTTAGTCATTGTGTGTTTTAAGTTTCATTAACTCTATTAGCTAATCAAACGCTGCTCCCTTACCCCTTGTAATTATCCCCAATAAAACTTTAAATTGATTAATTTTAGTTGTTTGTGTGTGTGTGTGTGTGTGTGTGTGTGTGTGTGTGCGTGTGTGTGTGTCTGCAGTTTGCATCATGACCCATACTCTCCTTGCATCCCTTACCAATATAGTCTATTGCCACGTGCAGCCTGGTAAATAACAGGCCTGCATTTTCTTTCGCCCCTGGGTGCCCGTGGCAATCCACATTAGGATGGTATAAAAACCTCAGTCCTCTTTCAACAGAAACTATCTTGAATTGAATTGAATTGAATTGAATTGAATTGAATTGCTGCTGGACTGCAAGAGGAGTTATGCTCCCTGTTTTTAACTCTGAAAATATATATTACATAATGTCACTCTTTGGCCAAGCTGTCCTTACTAAATAATGGTACCTATCTTATTGCAGTGTGATCTGTTTAGCATGGAACCAGTAACTTTAAGCTGCATTTCACCACCAGGCCAAGGTAAAAACCATTTTGAACTATAGTCGTGCTTAATACTGTTAAATTACAAAACAAACAAAAATAAAACACACCAACCTTCTGGTATCACGCAGGTTGCATAGGGATTTGGGGGTAATATTAACTAAAATGTTTACTTGTTCTTTAATCCAGAGGCCCAAACATACACAGGGCCGCCCAGAGGATTCAGGGGGCCTGGGGCAAATCGGGGGAGCTGTGGCGCTTGTACTCACCCGGTGGCGGTCCGGGTCTTCAGTAGCGGGGGGCCCTTCAGCCGCTCCACGTCTTCGGACTGCCGCTGGGCCAGGGCTCGCGGGGCCTGGGGCAAATTGCCCCACTTGCCCCCCCCTCTGGGCGGCCCTGAACATACATGGGGGGGCAAACAGAACAACCATGTGCCAGCAACCCTTTATCCTGAGGTAGAAGGTAACTTTCTGCAATTGGCTTTTAAATGCATGTGGGTTTATTTAAAAGTATTTTGTTGCAAACCATTGGTTTTAAACTGCTGGGGTTTTATGGCTGCAAAATGATGGTATGGTGTGTTTCAAACTAACGGGTTTCTGTGGAAAATGTGTTTTTTAAAATGGATTTTAAAGGTTGATTTTAAAGTTTGTTTTTTATTCTGCAAAATGAGATGTTTTTAAAATTGTTTGTGGGGTGGTTTTGTTTTTTAAAGTGGCAGAAAAACTCAACCTGTGTGTGTTGTACAGCCTGAAATGGATTCTTTTGTTTTAAAGCTATGACTTTTTAAATAGAAAAACACCCTAATGAGTATTTTATTTTAAGTTTACAACAACATTTCATAATAATAATGTTGTCTGCTCCACAGTACGGTCAAAACATGAGAGATCCTTAGACCAGAGGGTAAACAAGCTCAAAAGAAAAAGGAAAGAGACAGCTGAAAAGGAAAATTCAATGGCTGATGGATGGATGGAGCCCAGTAAATATATTTTGCTTATTGGTTTGGTTATTTTATGAGGTTTTGTATTTTAAGTAAATACATAGGTGTGGGTGAGAAAGATGGTAAAGTGTAAGCATCCTGGTCTGAAGGTCAAGCTGTTACCCGTCTTCTATTTAAAGTTTTACTATGCTTTTTGGCCACTTGAAAAAGATGGTTCACCCCACCAAAGCTCCCAACTTCCCCGGGGGTGTAATAGATTTTCTTTAACAGAGCCGTCTGCATAGACATGACTGTTACTTGTACCGTCTTTTACTAACACGAGTATGGAGGGGACACATTCATATTGACAAATTTAAACAAGTTTTATTAATCGCCTGGTTTAACACGACCTTTTACAGCTGCCTGTGAAAATGGACGCCATGACCCCTACCATCAGGGCCGGCTCCAGGCACCAGCCCAGCAAGCAGGTGCTTGGGGTGGCCAACGGAGAGGGGCGGCATGTCCGGCTCTTCTGCGGCAATTTGGCGGCGGGTCCCTCGTTCCCTCTGGGAGCGAAGGACCCGCCGCCGAATTGCTGCTGAAGACTGAAGCAGCGGCAGTAGAGCAGATCGCGATCGCGGCTTTTTTTCTTTTTGCTGCTTGGGGCGGCAAAAATCCTGGAGCCGGCCCTGCCTACCATTAGGGAGTCTGAGCTTGTTCATTCTTCCATTTTGTCCTTTTCCAGATTTTCCTCTTGAGATCTGTGTCTAGACATGAGCAAAACAGCCGATGCACAATATATTTACTCCCACAGGGCTCCCGATGTGTAAAGTCTCAAATGCCTCTAGAAAGGCATTGTTGAGCAGTTGAGAGATTTTAAGAAAAGAAACAGAGTAAGCCCCCCCCCCACTGCTTGTTTTTAGATTTACACAACCCCGGGTTGGTTCCTAACCCCATTACACCCCATCCTCAACCGTCCCTTCTTAATCGTTCATTTACCTGACCAACATCTTTTCCATTCACCTTGTCCACCAGTGACTCCCCCGAGCCATGGTCACCTTCCTCCATAGGGCTGGACAACGAGAGGCTGGCATGCTCGTCGGTCTTCTTCACGAGCAGTTGGGTTTCGGGGTCAGGTATCCACCAACAGTTGAGTCAAAGAGTCCTCGTCGGAACTGTCATTGATGTAGCGCTTTCTTCACACAAGTCCAAAAGTGCTCGGGGCTAAAACAAAGTCCTACGTTCTCATGGGGGTGATGAAGGAGACCATGTTTCCTCTCAGCATTTCCACGATTTCTAAAACACGTGTTCTTGGTAAGAAATGGCCTCTTCTGCCCAGCACTGGAACTTACGGGGTGGTGGTGCTGCACTCTGATTGGCAAAGGGTGGTGGGAGGAGTTCTTAGAGGGGTCACATGACCCTCTTCTGGGTGGTTCATTCCGCCCCAGAACCTGCCCTACTTTGGTCAAATCTCCTCTCGGGGGTGGTCCCCAGCGGCTGAAACCCCTCCTGATTGGTAGAGGGCAGTGGGCGGAGTCATTGGGGGGTCACATGACACACCTTGCTTCCGGTCATGTGTCCAGCTTGACCCTGGAAGTAATACCTACGGGGGTGGGACTTCTGGTGACAGGTGGGCGGGGATTAAGGGGTCAAGGGGGGGGTTAACATTTGATTGACGGTAGGGTCCTTATACTACTGGATAGCTTGAGGTGTCGGGGGGGGATACAGGCCCACGCACTCCACTGCATCCCAGCCCAGGGCCCTAGCAGTGGCAGAGCTGTCTGCCACCAGGTCAGCGGGGATCCTGACCACAACACGCTGACTCGCTTGCTGGCAGCGTTGCAGCCAGACGGGGTCGGCCACCCCGGACCTCTTCCCAGGTCCCCCTCAGGGTGTACCTGGCTCTGGAGAGGGTCGTCCTGGTCATCAGGGAAGAAGGCCTCTGTCAGCGCTTGCAGCTCCTCCCTGCTCAGGTCTGTAAATGGCCCTGGACAGTCCTGGGCTCCCTCGGGGTCTGCAGCAGCCTCCCAGCACGGGAGCTCACAGGAGGCCTCTGGCTCCTCCGGAAGTGGCCTCTCAACTGAGTTCTCCGGCCCACCTTTTGTACTTCTGGTCCCCCCACTAATTTCCGGCGGGAAGGTTGAGCGTGGCATGGCTCTGCCCACCAGGATTCAATGAGGGGCTCCTCCCCCTCCGGGTCTGTGGGTGGCCAATCCACCCCACTACAGTTGTTGTTGTTGTTTTGTTTCTGGGAAATTAGCCCACTAATCTAGAGAGGTGTCAGTACAGTGCCTAGCCAAATGCAGTCAGGTCCCTGGCTGGGGTGCCTAGGCACTACTATAACACAGCACATCTAATAAATAATGTACAGAGCCTAGCATGGCAGAGTCCTGGGCCATGACTGGGGCTCTTGGGCACAAATAATAAACAATAATTGGAATGGATGACTCTGGAAGTATAAAGGGTTAACTTCTGGCAATCCTAAGAGGACCAGCACTGGGATGGGGTTTGTCTTTATCCCTTCCTGCAGCTTCCCATTGTCTCCTCTCTCCTTCTTCTGGCTTGTGTGGGGTTATTTTCATGCCTGTCTGCTGCCTAGACACAGGGAAACTGTGCAGCTGCATGGTCTAGTGACTGACACTCAGGAGCAGGGAGTTGAGACTTTGGGGTCCCTGGCCTCCTCAGTTTCCCTGCTAGTTAGTTGGTGATAATGATCTAGACCTGCTTTTGAACTCTGTGGCTGAAAGACCTTTTATAGGGATCAATATCACTGGAGCTTCAGCCACCAGGAGCCTGGGATTTCTTCACCCTCCTCTTCCTCACACTGTGCTTCCTTATCCATGGCCAGAAAGAGCCCCTGTCCCTCCACCCCCATGCATAGCATCTGCTGGCTCTGCCAAGCTCTCTCCCACCATCACTGCCAGCCAGGACTCTGGGGGGCACAAGGCTGTGCTGTTGGCCACGGGGATTGACCAGTACCTACAGGAGCTCTTCCACCACCTGACTTTCAACTGCCAGGACCTCCTGCCTGGATTGGGCTTCCAGCTCCTGTGCTCTGTGCTGGGGCTGGCAGGCAGAGCAGCATCCCTGAGGAGCTGGTGTTTCACACCTTCCACATGCTGTTCTGTGCGACTACTTCTGCCTCAGGCCCCAGCTGGGCGGCTGCCGGTCTGGGTGGAAATGGAGCATGCAGGGAAGCAGATCTGGCTGCAGGCATGCTGGGAGAAGGGGATCTCCTTTTACCTACCCGGGAGTGGAGTGGAGCCTAGTAGAACCCACGTATCCTGCAGGAGCCCTGGCTCCGTCCTCAGGTAGGAGAATCTGCACAGCTGTGCCAGGGATGTCAAAGAGTATACAGGTAAGGGGCTGGGAAGGGGAGGGAGCCCAGGGAGATAGTGGCTGGGGTGGGAGCACAGTAGGTGGTTGAGAGAGGGGTCCCGTGGGCTCCTTTCTCCCCCCCCCCCCCGCATCCCCATTCTCTGGCTTTGGACAGGATTCTCTTCTGACCCCTCTCCCACCCCAGGGTTAGGGCCCCAAAAGAAACCACAATACACATATGGGGTGGGCCAGGGCACCCCCTATTCTCCCATCCCTTAATTGACAAAGAAGACTTAACACCTATCCTGGGACACCTCCCCCTCCTTTATCTAGGCTCCAACAAGCACCTCTGTAGGGCTGTCCATAGACAGAATATCTAATTCCCCAGCTGGGTACAATTGCCTGTGTGCGCTCCCCTTCCATCTGTGCAAAAATGCACCTTCATAGGGGGAGGGGGGCATGCACCTTTGTTGGACACTCTGGGAATGAGGTTTGAAAGAGATTAATCTGCATGAAAAGCTCACTATCTCCTGAAGCCTCAGTTCCATTCAGACAGCCAGGAAGGAGATAAGCCTGGAATTCCACAAGTTAGCTGTTTTTCTGGCTGTTCACTTCCTCCTTGTTGGGGAAACATACAGTCCAGTTGTTTACTGCTGCTTATCACTGCATTTGTATGCAACAAAAACTACCTTTGTGTTTAAATACAAATCAAAGGGATACAGTGTATTATTTCAGGTTTCAGAGTAGCAGCCGTGTTAGTCTGTATCCACAAAAAGAAGAACAGGAGTACTTGTGGCACCTTAGAGACTAACAAATTTATTAGAGCATAAGCTTTCGTGGACTACAGCCCACTTCTTCAGATGCAAAACGGATTTATCTGGGTTTAGACCCCACTGGGAGTTGGGCATCTGAGTGCTAAAGACAAGCACACTACTGTGAGCTGTTTTCAGGTAAACTTGCAGCTTTGGGACAGGTGATTCAGACCCTGGATCTGTGTCTGGAGCCAGACAGGAGTGTCTGGCTCAGCAAGACAGGGTGCTGGAGTCCTGAGCTGGCAGGGAAAACAGGAGCAGGGGTAGTCTTTGCACATCGGGTGGCAGCTCCCAAGGGGGTTTCTGTGATCCAACCCGTCACAGTGGATTATTTATTGTTTGAAAACATTATTTTCTATGCACAGTTCTAAAACATTTTTGGAAGAAAAACAGGAATACTACACTGAGGCCGATTTAACAAATATTAGAAGGGATAGGCTAATATGCATGCGTTATCACTGCCCTCTCCTGGAATAAACCAGAACTGCTGAGTTGTAAACCATAGGTCCTGCAAACCCACTAGCTGACAGGGATTTTCCTTTTGCTCAAGGGGTGGGGCCTGTGCTTTTGGAGCAAGAGGATCAGGATTTATTCTTGCTGTTCTTGTCAATGCTAAGTGACAACACCTAGTACAGCGTAATGACAACCATCTGGAGCTCAGATACTGCAGCAAAAGTGCTCAGCGGGCGTTACCTGCTAGTCCCTAGACAGACAGAACCCTAAAGTCTTAAGGAACCAGCATTTTGTTATGACAGATTTAAAAACTCGAATGCAGTTTTTAAACATTATGGTCAGAAAAAATAAAGATATTTGAGAGATCGGGATGAGGGAAGGAACTAAGAATTAAAATTCCAATAAGAAACTTGAAACAGCTGACCTAAAGCTAAGCCCAAGAGAAGCACAGGTTAAAACAATTCGGACTTTCATATAGTGTGATGGACAATAGGTGGGTGGAACAGAAGGGAAGACAAAGAACTGTCGTCATCCAGGCTGTGACGGGTTGGATCACAGAAACCCCCTTGGGAGCTGCCACCAGATGTGCAAAGACTACCCCTGCTTCTGTTTTCCCTGCCAGCTCAGGACTCCAGCACCCTGTCTTGCTGAGCCAGACACTCCCGTCTGGCTCCAGACACAGATCCAGGGTCTGAATCTCCTGTCCCAAAGCTGCAAGTTACCTGAAAACAGCTTACAGAAGTGCGCTTGTCTTTAGCACTCAGATGCTCAACTCCCAATGGGGTCTAAACCCAAATAAATCCGTTTTACCCTGCATAAAGCTTATGCAGGGCAAACTCATAAATTGTTCGCCCTCTATAACACTGATAGATATGCACAGTTGTTTGCTCCCCCAGGTATTAATACATACTCTGAGTGAATTACTAAATAGAAAGTGATTTTATTAAATACAGACAGTAGGATTTAAGTGGTTCAAAGTAGTAACAGACAGAACAAAGTAAGTCACCCAGCAAAATAAAATAAAATGCGCAAATCTATGCCTAATCAAACTGAATACAGATAATCTCACCCTCAGAGATGCTTCAGTAAGTTTTTTCTCAGACTGGACACCTTCCAGGCCTGGGTACAATTCTTTCCCCTGGTACAGCTCTTGTTGCAGCTCAGGTGGTAGCTAGGGGATTCTTCATGATGGTTCCTCTCCCTCTCTGTTCTCTTCCCCCCTTTATATATCTTTTGCATAAGGCGGGAACTCTTTGTCTCTCTGGGTTTCCACCCCCGCTCACTGGAAAAGCACCAGGTTAAAGATGGATTCCAGTTCAGGTGACATGATCACATGTCACTGCAAGACTTCATTACTCACTTGCCAGCACACACATATACAGGAAGACTCACAGGTAAATACAGCCATCTGCAGACAATGGGAGTCATCAAGATTCCAAACCATCATTAATGGTCCACACTTTACACAATTACAATAGGCCCTCAGAGTTACATTTTATATTTCTAGTTTTAGATACAAGAGTGGTACATTTATACAAATCAGATGATCATACTCAGTAGATTATAAGCTTTGTAATGATACCTTACAAGAGACCTTTTGCATGAAGCATATCCCAGTTACGTTACATTCACTTATTACCGTATTTTCTCTAAAACTATCTCAGTTACATTATATTGACTTATTATCAAGTTTTTATAAAACCATATAGACTGCACAACGTCACACAGGCATCTTAAATGCATCGCATCCAGATTGCCTTGCTGAGTTACTTCAGAACCACACACCCTTGCAGCTGCTTGGCACAGTAAGAACTCCCAATTGATACACATGCTACTTCTCAGTATATCATTTCCTTGCAATTGGGGAGGGATTTGAGACTCCTGTGAGGAGCAGGCCAGGAATAAACTGCACCAGAACACCCCTCGTTAACATGACATCCATGTTCATGTGCTACTTAAAGATCTGAGCTAGAAAACAAAGTGTTTGAGGGACGTAGAAAGAAAGAGGTCCACCTTCCCTGCTAGGTCACAGTGTTCTTGCATTGTTTTGAATTAAATCTTACCATTTATAAGTCCTTGGCTTTAAAATCTTTATTGCAGATTTTTTAGAGAATCTCTTCTTGAATGGTTTGTTCTGGGAAACATGCTCTGTGATATAGTTTCACTGAGGGTGACCAGCTGGCAAATGTGAAAGATCGGGACAGGGGGTGGGGGTAATAGGAGCCTGTATAAGAAAAAGACCCCAAAATCAGGACTGTCACTATAAAATCAGGACATCTGGTCACCCTAGTTTCACTCCACATGACCTGGACACAATCTTTGATGAAATAGTCCAGAGGCTACCCAGGGAGCTACAAAAGGTAGTACACCTCTACCCTGATATAATGCGACCCAATATAACACGAAATCGAATATAACACGGTAAAGCAGTGCTCGGGGGGGGGGGGGGGCCTGCATGCTCCAATGGATCAAAGCAAGTTCGATATAACGCAGTTTCACCTATAACGCGGTAAGATTTTTTGGCTCCCGAGGACAGCGTTATATGGGGGTAGAGGTGTATTTGTGACTCCGAAAGGAGCACTCATCCCTCTAGGTGTTTCTACACTATGAAGAATGGTTCAGCAGCAACAGGTATTAAGGCACTAATGCAAGCAGGGCTCAAAGGAGTCATTACCACCATGTCATAGAAAATTGCTCAGAGATGGTTTTCCAGACACAGTGGTTAAAACAGCCTGTCTGCTCTAGTGCTCATGTTGTTGCTATTGCCTGTGCAGCTGAACGATGGATAGCAATTGCTGTAATACTAGTAATTAAAGTGTCTAGGATTGACAGGGCTTCCAAGTAGAGTGGGCAGGTAAATGTCAATTTGCTGGGGCAAAATGTTTTATCAAAACTGTTGGAGAGTCAACAAAACATACAACAACACAAAGAGTCCTGTGGCACTTTATAGGCTAACAGATGTATTGGAGCATAAGCTTTCGTGGGTGAATACATGCGTCTGACAAAGTGGGTAATGGAAATTTCCAGAGGCAGGTATCATAGGCAAAACATAGGTAGGTTTCCATGGAAACCTGCTGGTGTTCCAGGGTGGACAGCCCCACAGCAGAGCACTGGCTGGAGGAGGAGTTCTCACAGCTGTGACATTCCCTGATCTGCAGCAGGGAGCCTGCCCGCCCCCAGAGCGGGGCTGGAGCTAGGGCTCTCGAAGCTGGCTAGGCTGCTAGCTCAGCCAAGCTTCCCGCTGCCGAGCCGTAGCCTAGAAACCCTGAGTGCCCTGGCTCAAGCAGGGGCTCAGAGCTGCCAGATTCCTTTCCATGGAGCTGGGAGCCTGGCTCCCAGGGTCTGTGGCCCCAAGGCAGTCCCACCACCAGCCAGGGAACCCAGGGCTTCCAGACTCTCTGCCTGTGTAACCCATGTGCCTAATGGGGAAATATCTCTTTAAGAGACCCACTTGGGGGAGGTAGAAGTGAGTTGTGTCTGGGTCACTGTTGCTAGGCAGATTAAGCACTCCACATCCAGAAGCTTCTGGAATTGGGGGTGGTAGTTTTGGATCTGCTCCAATAGCTTCCCCATTGCTGGGGTGAGACTCCAGGAGGGCGAGCAGTCAGGGCAGCTGCTTTGCAGAAAGCCACGTGCCCTGGGTGAGTTGGGAGAACCTGAGCCCAGGGGCAGGAAGCAGGCTGCTTCCCCGAACTCTGAAGCATTTTGCAGCAGTTGAGTGATATTGTGAACGCTCGAACAGGGAAGCCTGGGCAATGCTGCTATAGCCAGGGGAAACTGGGAGGGAAAATAGCTTCTATTTTAATTGTATGTTTTGAATGTTGTTTTGATTTTAGCCAAACTGTTCTAGTTACATTGGTGACTCAGACGAGTTGAGACAACTTTTCTTTAAATGCAGTAATGGGGAAAGAGTCATTTCTAGTTTGCTCTTCTCTGTTTTGTGTTTTCTTTAAATCTAGACCGGTAACTGAGTGGTTGGTTAATCAGTCAGCTGGCTGGCTAGCAGGGATTTCAGCAGAAGAAGAGTCTGCCTGGATTCCAGCTGAAGATTCCTACAAGCAATGGAGGGAAGATGTTGTTTGAGACTCAGCAGACTGTCTAGATTTGGTGATCAACGACTCTGAGACTTAGATGAACAAAACCAAAGCTTTTGGGAACTTTCAGTTTCTTCTCACTGTATTTCTGTGGGGACTGAACTATTCAGATTTTAATTTTTCTTTGTGTGTGTTTATGTATAACGGTGTGAAGATAATGTCTGTGGATTATAAAATACCCATGTCATGCTGTAACAATTAGATTATTATTTGTCTCTTTATCATAAGATTTTTATAAAATTATTCACATTCATTTCTAGTTCCTTTTTGGACTTGAATGTGCGGAGGCTGACCTAGTGCAATCCTTGCTGAAAATCCTTAGAGACTGAACTCTGGGTCTCTAGCTACTTTCTTTGGGGGAGGGGGGGTTAAGGCACTGGAGATGGGAAATGAAGTGAACTCTAGCCCACCCAAAGGTTACACCAGCTCAGGAGTTGGGCAGCCCAGGGAACCAGCTAAGTTGGGAGTCCAGAAGCCCTAGGTCTTTGGCCCAGAGATAGTCTGTATGGCAGGGCTGCCCTGGGAGCCCAGGCAGCAGCTCAGTGAAACTGACATTCTTCTCATTTTCATTGCTAGTATTTATTAAATAGCAGTTCTGTAATCAACAACAAAGTCAGTTTCTCCTTTCATTTTAGAAACACCCTGTTTCAATATTTCTGAAATGAATTTTTTTAATATGCTAAGAAATGTTGGCAAATTTGGTTTCATTCTGTTCCAGAGTGAACCCAAATTCTGGAAAAACCCAAAATGTCTCCCAAATTGAAGATCACAAGATCTACTTTTGAATCCGCAATGAACCAATGCCCAGGCATTGTTTTAGGAGCACTCTGCTACTAGTGATGCCATGTTTTAGATGAGGTTTTGAATCACATCCTGTGTTCATTTAAAGATTTCAAGCACTTAGGGCCCAATCCTTCTCTCCTGAAACCAATGGGACTTTTACCACTTTCTTCACTAGGAGCTGGATCAGACACTCAAAGTGGTAGATTAGATCATCAGAGGAGAGAGCTACAATATTTCCCTTTACAGTGCCCCTATGGTTGGGGAGGGAGGAGGAGCACCAACTTCTCACCTCAGTGAGCTAAAGGAGTAATTCTACTTGTGGGTAACAATAGTTTATCCCCTAGAGTGGGATTCAAGAATCTCTGGCAGCATCAGAAAAACTAAAAACTTTTAGAAACAAAGTGAAACCGATTGGTCTAGTCTGCAGGAAGCAATGTGCAAAAAAGGAAACAAACAGCAAAAATGGTGGAAAGTAAATCAAAATGTTTGAGAACTCTTGCCCTTTTAATCTAGTAGTAAGATAGGTGAGGAACTGAGAGGAAAAAAGTTGTGATTTATCTTGGTAGTGTCTTTTTATACTGTCTTTGGGTCATCTCAGTATAAAAGTCTGTGTGGGATCCTCCCAGGCAAGCACTAGTATGGCAGGCTCCAGGGGAGCGAGACCATCTAATATGCCCATTATTTTATTATAACAGGATCTGAAATCTGCTGGGGCTAGAATAATTTTGCAATAAAATACAGCACTTGCAGCATAATGAGGCATCTGAAGTACCTTAAATTGTCCCATTTACTAGACTCTCATCTACCTTGATGTCCTATGGTCTAGAGGTTAAGTATATTTGCAGTGGGTGATAATAGCTGCATTAGAAATATCCAAGACAGAATACGCCTCCCATGCATAATGATTTTTTTCCAGAGATGTAGGAAGGATGTCCAACCTGATGGATGCTTGCCAGGTGCAGTAGATTTGTCCTTTCTTTGCTTCAGCTGGCACTTTGTCAGCTGCCAAACGTGATTAAAGCCAGCCTTGTGCCAACCCCCTAGGTCAGAATCGGGGTATTTTATCAGTGCTGCTGTGCCTCCTCTCCTACTGCTTGGGTTGCAAGGAGCAGCTTCCAACAAAGATTGAGTTAATGCATTTCCTGCCCAGGGGAGCTTCCTGGTTGGCAGAATCCCATACACCCTCTGAGCCAATAATGGCCTGGTTCACATCCCAGGTGTGGTAACATGCAGAACGCACACAGCCCGTCTAGCCACTGGGCTGTGGTTAAACTAGCTTCCCCCAACTATTTATTGTATCCACTTGTCTCTTATCTTACAGTGCAGGGCCCCCAAACTGGCACCTGGCTCTCCACTCCAGGAGAGATGGAGGTTATAAAGCTGCCACAGCTCCATCTGGAGCAAGGAATTGGTTCTGGGGAGTCCAGCACTTCCACTCAGGGTTTCTTTAGGCTCCTTTGCCTCCTAGGGAGAGCAGGGGAGTGAGGTGTCTGACTTGGTGGTGGGGCTGGCAGCCTATGAGTGTCATAGGCCTGAGGGCTTCCGTCAAGGCTCCAGTCACCCACAAGCCACTCATGAGTCCTGCTGTCCCTTCCCCACTGCACATCCCTGGAAGCCCCTGCAGGTCCCATCGACTCTCCACAGCCATGCTTGAAGCTAGGCTGTCTGTCAGCAACTCCTCCCCAACCCCGCTAGTTATCATAGAACAGTAGGGTTGAAAGGGTCCTCAGAAGGTCATCTAGTCCAACCTCAAAGCAGGACCAATCCCCAGGCAGATTTTTGCCCCAGATCCCTAAATGGCCCCTTCAAGGATTGAACTCACAACCCTGGGTTTAGCAGGCCACTGCTCAAACCACTGAGCTATCTCACCTGTTAGACTTCAGCTCACCTCCCCAGAACCAGGGAGACACCCCCCGGACTGCATCCTATCCCTCCAGCCAAACCCCCTGCACCAGACCCTACAATCACCTACCTGTGCCCCAGTATCTCCTAATATCTCTCTCCTCCCACCCACCCCCACTAACCCCCTCCAGACACTTCATCCTAGCAATCCCACCCTTTTTTGTCCCCCCCCCGTATCACATCCTATCCCTGCTACATTTCAGTATCACGCTCCTCCCACCCCCTACACTATATTCTGTTCACCCTTTTTTCAGACCCCTTCATCCCAGCCAATCATGGCCCATGTGGCATCTTCTTCACACCCTCATATCCCCACTTCACTGCATCCAGGACCAGTGTAGCCTTTGTAGACCTGTCATCAGCCTATGACACAGTCTGGATTAATGGTCTGATGCTGAAGCTTGCAAGGATCATTCCCTGCCTTAAAACACTACGCCTGCAATGGAGGATGCCGAGCAATAGCCGGTTACGCGTCAAGTTGGGCGACAAAGTCAGCTTGCCCCAGATCCTCAGCAATGGACGGCCACAAGGCTCAATACTTGTGCTGATGCGCTTCACTGTCTATAAGAATCATAGAAGATTAGGGTTGGAAGAGACCTCAGGAGGTCGCGCAGATTTGCATCTGCAGATGACCTTGCCCTGGCAACACAAGCAGCCACTTTCAATGACACAGAGTCCCCCTTGAACGGGGACCTCAACACCATGGAGGAACATTTCTGCAAAATGGAAGCTGAAGCCAAACCCCCACAAAACAGTCACTGTATTCCAGTTTGATAACAGGAACACTAAGTGCACCCTGAAAGTGACCTGCAACACTGTGCGACGTGACCTGCTCCAGCCCATCTTGGAGTGAAGCTGGACTGCATGCTAACTTCCCACAGCCATATGAAGAAGGTAGCTGCCAAGATGAAAACAAGGGTTAACCTGGTCCAGAAACTGGCAAGTGCAAGCTGGGGAGTATCCGCAGCGATGGCCCTTGTGTACTCTGTAGCCAAGAACTGTGCACCAGCATGGACTAGAAGTAGCCACCCCTGGACTTGTTGATGTCCAACTGAACACTGCAATGTGGTGCATCACTGGAACCCTCAAGTCAACTCCAACACCCTGGCTGCCTGTGCTGTCATACGTCGCTCCCCATCCATTCGCTGCAATGCTGCAACCCTCTGGGAAATCCAACAAATTGAGGAAAACTAATGTCTCCCCATCCAGCAGGACCTCAGTGACGTCCCTCACCATTGCTTGAAGTCGCACAAGCCCTTTTGAACCTACACGCTTAACCTCCGACAATGCGACTTCAGCCCCAATGAGGTTTGGAAAACCAAATGGAGTTCACCAGAAGTCACAAACAAACACCTCATGAAAGACTCGATGCAGAAGATTCTTGGCTTCAATCTTCCGCAAAGCTTATGGGCAACCCTAAACTGCATCCACACAAACCATGGCAGGCGCAGATCTTTGATGTACAAATGGAAAATTAAAAACTCTCCAGAGTGTGCTGTGGTCACCCAGAACAGACTATGGAACCTATAACAACTCAATTCGCAAATACGAAGGCAGCATCACAGCGATACACTCTGCTACTCTTGACGTAACTATCTGGCTTAACCACCTACATGTAAAATTATAGTTGTTGTTCTACATCTACGTCAGCCATAGGAAGAAGATGACCGCATCCTCCATATCCTAATATCGCCACTCCCTTGTTCATAGCCACCCCTACATGTCTCATGGCAGCACGTCAAAGCCTGCTCACTTCCTCCACTCCTCCTCGTAGGGCATATTTGCTTATGGATTCTGAACTCTTCTCCTGTGGCCCCCAAATCCCCAAGGGGCCATGGAAATTCCAGCCAGAGACCGGATTCCCCCAAGGCCAGGACTGTCAAGCCAGGCTGGGCACCCCAATTCCTGACACCAGCTTGGACAGAGACTCCTGGGCCTCACCTGCTCCAGCTCAGCCAGCTGTCACTATTGGCCAAGCCCGCCCCCTAGTGCCCATGGAGCATTGGTGCACTAGACCAAGCTGGAGCAGTGACACCACTGATGTAAGTGTATTTACCGTCTCTGTTACCCTGGTACTTCCCTTTCTGGGAGCGGCAGGATCTGTTTGAATAACTGTTTCTGTCTCCACCTCTCTCCTCTTCTTGCTGGCTGCAGCTGTGGCTGGCTGCCTCCTTCTCTGTCTACACTGCTTCATCTGAAGCTTATCCCAGCTGGAGGTAGGATAGGCTCTGCTTATCGCATATGCTCCCTGCCCTAGCCACTTCTGTTTGCTGGCTTTAAAATCTCTATCTTCTATCAAAGGGTGTCACAGAATGGACTGGGCCCTTTAATGGGAAACTGGTCCAGCTCATCTGTGCGTCATGAACAGCCTCTCAATAGGCCTGAGAGAGGGCAGCTGCCCTGTTTGAAGAGCCAGAGTGGCTGAGAGGAAGCTGTGCTATAGTGAAGTTGCAGAGGGGAAGAAGGCTCTGTACAGAGCTGGAGGCTGCAGGTGAGTTTGAGACCGCAGGGACCAAAAGACTCCAGCCAGGTAGGGCTGGGAGTGGCCCAGGGGCATGGGAGGATCCTGTCCTGGGAGGAGCACAGGCACGGAGTGTTTTGAATTGTATGTAACTAAACTAGACCCTGAAGTTAAATGTTCTAAGGACTCTGGATAGGTGGAGCTCTAAAGAAGGGAAACCGAGGCAGGATGCTGGCAAGCTGCCCTGGCCTTGAGGGGGCACTCAGGTGGTGGCTGCCTGTTAGTGTGTTAGTGCTTAGACCACTGACTGTAAAGATGAGTTTCCTGAACTGGTTTTATTCCCCTGCCTCAGCTCATCCCCAGCTCAGTTTCTAGCTTCTGTCTGGTATCACCAAGCTGAGCTGTCTCCGATGCTTCAAGCAGCCACTGCAGTGAAGACACTGGAATTGGCCCTTAGCTGGTAACTCTGCCAACGCACTAAGCGGAATTGAATCCAACTCGATTCTCCCTGGCAGCAAGAATCATGATGTTGCCCGAGATGTAGGGGAACTTAATGCTCCTGAATCCACCAAAAGTAGCCCCCACTCCCAAAGTCCTTCCTATGCTGATCCCCTTCAGCAGCATCTCTGAGGCTGTTATAATAAAACCTCTCCCACACACACTGTTTGCATCATAGAGTAGGTTGAAAACTAAGCTGGCTCCCGTAATATTGAGCAATGAATTACAGTGGCCAAGTAACCTGGCAGCCTTAGTGTTGATGGAGGAAAGAGAACCTGTGTTGGAGGAAAAGGCAGCTAATAGAAAAGGATCCAAGGTTCTGCTGCCAGCATCTATCCAACACCATGACAACCCTCTCTCATCTTGGCTCATGAGGTTCACAGCAGGAGATCTGTTGCCAGATCTGAGCATGTCTATGCAGGGGAGGGCTGGGAGTGAACTTATGGCACATTGAACTTCCAATGCCCCTTGGGGAGATCTGCATGCTGGCCACCCATGTACAATGCATCCACTTCCCACGTGGCTATGGATGCCTCACAGAGGTCTGGATAACAGGCAGCAGCTTAAGGGCATCTGGTTCTTGCTCCTTGATATGCTATGATGAAGCCAAGAGCGGTCTGGGTTCTGGCCAGGGCTGGATCACTCTGGTCCCTGCCCACAGGCTGGTCTGGGGGCAGCATGGCACTGGGCTGTTCAGAGAAGGCAAACAGAGTTTCTAGAATGATTTCCAAGGTAGGTTGAAAAGTGCCCCGCCCCACAACCAATAATGAAAAATGTATTGGCATTTTTAAATCAAAAATCTAATTTCTGACAAATAAACCTGTAATCCAGTGTTTGATGTTGGGGGGGGGGGGAAGCAGGGGATTTTTTTCCATAGACAATTGCTACATCATCAGTAATATTCATTGAACACTTCTGCCTTTTCTGCATTATTGATAATTCTTCCATTTCCATCTAGTAATGGACCAATACCATTGTCCGCATTTTGTTTCTTTCTAATATATTTTAAAAACTCCTTATTGTCCTTAACTCTGCTGGCCATAGAGTTCTTCTTGTTTCCCTTGGCTTCCCTTATCAATTTTCTACAATTTCTAGTTTCTGATTTATATTTGGAAAACCGTTTCCAGAAAGTAGTTATCAGTGGGTCACAGTCATGCTGGAAGGGCATAACAAGTGGGATCCTGCAGGCATCAGTTCTGGGTCTGGTTCTGTTCAATATCTTAGTCAATGATTTAGATAATGGCACAGAGAGCATACTTACAAATTTAATCGGGACATCTGGTCATGCTAGTCAACAGTGTGACACTTGCAAAAAAAAGCAAACATCATTCTGGGATGTATTAGTAGGAGTGTTTGTAAGCAAGACACAAAAAGTAATTCTTCTGCTCTACTCCGTGCTGATTAGGCCTCAACTGGAGTATTCAGAGTAGCAGCTGTGTTAGTCTGTATCCGCAAAAAGAACAGGAGTACTTGTGGCACCTTAGAGACTAACAAATTTATTAGAGCATAAGCTTTTGTGGACTACAGCCCACTTCTTCGGATGCATATAGAATGGAACATATATTGAGGAGATATATATACACACATACAGAGAGCATAAACAGGTGGGAGTTGTCTTACCAACTCTGAGAGGCCAATTAAGTAAGAGGAAAAAAACTTTTGAAGTGATAATCAAGATAGCCCAGTACAGACAGTTTGATAAGAAGTGTGAGAATACTTACAAGGGGAGATAGAGTCAATGTTCTGGGCGCTACATTTCAGGAAAGATGTGGACAAATTGGAGAAAGTCCAGAGAAAAGCAACCAAAATGATAAAAGGTCTAGAAAACATGACCTATAAGGGAAGGTTGAAAAAATTGGGTTTGTTTAGTCTGGAGAAGAGAAGACTGAGAGGGGACATGATAACACTTTTCAAGTACATAAAAGGTTGTTACAAGGAGGAGGGAGAAAAATTGTTCTTAACCACTGAGGATAGGACAAGAAGCAACAGGCTTAAATTGCAGCAAGGGAGGTTTAGGTTCCTAACTGTCAGAGTGGTTAAGCACTGGAATAAATTGCCTAGGGAGGTAGGGGAATCTCCATCTTGGAGATTTTTAAGAGCAAGTTAGACAAATACCTTTCAGGGATGGTCTGATAATACTTAGTCCTGCCATCAGGGGACTGGACTATACAACCTCTTGAGGTCCCTTCCAGTCATATGATTCTGTGATTTCTTACTATCAACTTCCCCTTTCTTCCATTTGTTGTTTCTTTTTTACAGCTGCTTTCACTTACCCTCTATACCAGGTTGTTTTTTTAACCAGCACAGCCTTCTTTCTTAGTTGTGGGATTGTGGTTTTTGGGGCATCTAGTAAAGTGTCCTTAAATGATTCCCAATTATCATTCACATTTTTCTGATTAAATCCTTCCTCCCAGCTGATTTAGCTCATAATTGTTTTCAGTTTTGTGAAACTGACCCTATTAAAGCACCAAGTATATATATCACTAGTCTGGATTTTATTCTGCTTGTACATTATAAATGTGAACAAGTCTTGATCACTTGTACCTAAGCTACCATTAACTTTTAGTTCCGTGATCAGTTCCTCTTTATCTGTTAGGACAAGGTCTAATACAGAGTTCCCAGTGTTGGCTGCAACACTTTTTGAGTTAGGAAATTGTCCTCTATAATGTTTAGAAATTCCAAGAATGTTTTAGTACTGACAGCACGAGACCTCCAGCAGATGTCACTCAAATTGAAATCCCTATGGTCTCTCAGGTTTTTTTCCTTACACATTATAGATAGGTGTGGAAAGAGGTGGTCATCCTGTTCCCTTGTGAGATCTGATGATCTGTAGCAGACACCAACTAGTACCCCATCTTGGGCTTTCTCTGTTAGAATATTGACCCATAAGCATTCAAGATCATTTTCTTCCCAGTGATCAGTGACTTGGAAACAGATAATGCCATTTTTGACATAGAGTGTGTCCTCCCCCCCCCCTCCCGCTGCTTTTGCCCACTCGATCCTTCCTAAAGAGGTTATAACAATTGGTTTTAACATTAGTCGTGTGAATCATCCCACCAGGTTTCAGTAATACTAACTAGATGGAATTTATGCTCATAAATGAGCAAGTCCAATTCCTCTTGTGTGTTACACTGCTGCTAGAAGTCTGGGTATCGGCAATTCAAGAATTTATTCTCTTTTGCCCTTTGGTGCCTTTATTCATTTTGTTCTCAACATCTTGATTTTTGTGCTGAGTGCTCATATCTTCACTCTTTTTACCTTCCCCTTTTGCTATTAATTTAACCCCGTCCTGACTACTCTAGCCACAGGAGGGTGAGGGGGAAAGAATAGAAGGGCAAATAAGAATGGGAAGGGGCTGGGATGGGGGAGGTGGGGGAGAGTGTTCTGGGGAGGGGCAGCGGGAGGAGGAGAGAGGTGTGGGTCTGCAGTCTGAGGCCAGCCCTCCCCTCACTCTGCGGTGCTGCTAAGCCCCTGATGGAGACGCCAAGGCTTCTGTGCAATCTCCAGGCGCCCTCTGGTGCTTTGCCCCTGCCTGTGCTGGGGCGGGGGGATGAGTTGCTGGGGTTTGTATTTGCTGGTTGTCAGGAAAACAAGGGAGGTGCCGTCCTCACGACTAAACCCAGGAGGTCTGTTCAACGTCCACTCTGTCAACAAAGCATCTCTGTGGAGAAGCGAAGGCCAGGGAAGAGGACGGGTCTTGAGGGGTGGAGATCAGGAGCCCAAGGGTAAATGGAGAGGAGGGGTCCTAACCAGGACTGGAGAGGACAGTGCTGGAGACACCGGCTTGCTGGGAGGTGACTGGGAAAGGCAGAATGAGGGGGGAGCTGTGCTGAAGAACCAGCAGGCGGTAGGGCTAGGTTTGGTTTGGAGAAGCCCCCTCCAGTATGGAGAAGCCCCCTCCGGAATGGGTTAATAGCTTGCCAGGGAGAGGGCCGTGAGCCCAATTTCAGAATAAACCACACGTGAAACGGGTCTAGTGAATGAATCCCCAGCGATGTCACGAAACCAGCATGTGATCCGGAAACAGCCAGTGCTGGAGTGGCAAAGTGGGTCAGGATTCAGCGGCATTGGCAGAGCAATGCCGGGAGCTCAGCTCTGCATGAGGAGGAAGTGCTGGAGGGCAGGATGCTCACAGGAGGGGAGCCAGTAGAGCTGTGTGTGAGGGTCATGGCATTGTGGGAGGGGAGGGATATGGGGGGGGGGTTGCGGGAGGTGTCTGCCGTGCAGAGCTGGGCAGGGATTTCCAGAGCTGGGTTAGTCAGGGTGCTGACAGTGAGGGTGGAGGTGTCTGGAGAGAGCTGGGAGAGGGTCTGCTCTGAAGCTGTTGTAGCCTAGGATTGCTGTGCATCGGCAGGGACCTGCAGGGTTGATGATTTCCCTATGCAAGAGACCAAAGAGCAGCAGGCGTGGTCCCTGTGTCACACGTCAGACGAGATTATTATGATTCACTCCCTCTGGGTCCAGTTACCAAGAGAGCGAGTCCAGAGCTGGGGAGATCAAAGTCTGCAGTCGAAGCTGTAGATTGTCCAAGCTGCAGCTCTTGGCCCCTTTCTCTTCCCCTGACTTTCTCCAGGAGAGAATGCCCCTGTGATCGCCCACTGGAGAACGGGTAGGAGCCATCGCTCTGACAACCTGCCAGGTAACCGACTTGCAGTATCCCCTAGACGCCAGTTTCCGGCACCAGGTGCTGCTTCAAGCTCTTAGTGAGGGAGGAGTAAGCAGCAAGCAGGTCCAGGTTGATGATGCCTCCCCAGGGAGAAGACTCTGTGAGGAGCAGCTAATTGTTTGGAGAAAGGCCCCTGCTCTCTGGGTCCGGCTGACAGGCCGTGGTGTGCTGTGACGTGTGGCTCTGGAAGGGGATAGATATGAGCTGGGGTTAACCAGCAGCAACTCAGACACATGGTTACTAAGGGGAATCTCCCTCTCAAACCAGGCAAGTTGCCCTCCCTCCAGCATTTCAAGCCCTGCAGGGAAAATGCCTGATCTGGGGCTTCTTAACAGCAAGATGGCTGGCAGGGCCGTGACGCCGCCAACTTCCTGGTGCTCCTTGCTAGAGCCAGGGCTGTGGGGAGGCAGCTGGCCAGGAAGGGTTTGGATTGATCGCAGCGCTTGTCTGATAAGTGGCATCGGTGGCTGTGAGGAGACGGAACGGGCGAGAATGGAGGCCTGATTAGCCACGGGGCTCAGTAGAGACCAAGCTTTTGTGACAAAAGGAGCACAGGGATTGCCACATGGGATCAGAGCAGAGGCCCATCTAGCCTAGTGTCCTGGCTCTGGCACTGCCCAGCACCAGCTACTTCAGAGGAAGGTGCAAGAAACCCCCTTCCCCAGTGGACAATTGTGAAATAACCTGACCCCGTTAGTTAAAAGGTAGCTCGCGCCCTGAAGCAGGAGAGGTTATAGTCCTTCCAAACATCCTGGGGATCTATTTTCAGGAGGGGAGGCATTTGGGGTAATTCGGGGAGCTAGCCTAACATTGTCCCCTCCCCTTCTGGGCAGATCCAGCCCGTTGTGGAGAAGGTAAGAGTTCGAGGAGCGGAGGCTGGAGAAGAAGACAGGGACTGAGTTTAGCTGAAGCCCTTCAGTGAAGGCTAAATCATTAGCTTTCCTCCCTGGGCTCCCCCACTGGACAATGATTGCTCCAGCCTCCAACCCTCCCGGAGTCTCCAAACCTCACTCTTTGGAAGCCCCTTGTTCCCTGCAGAGGGCTGCATGGCTAGGCAGGATCAGGGTGTGCCCCTATACTGAGGGAGGGCAGGGCAGCGTCAGTGACTGGTGTGCATTGGAGCCGAGGGGGCAGAGGTGGGGGGTAGGAGCCCTGCCTGCCCCTGCCCGAGCCCTGCCTCTCCCCCTGCGCAGGTCTGGCATCACCGCCATGCACGTTCCTCCGCACCCCACTCTCTTTTGACAAGAGTGGGCATTTGGCCCATTTGCTCTTGCCAGCTGATCAGCTTTGCAAGAGCAATCTGGACAAATGCCCACTCTTGCCAGAAAAGTCAGGACGGCTGGGACAGGACGTAAAAAAGGGACTGTCCTGGCGAAAATGGGACATATTATTCTCCTACTACTGTGGTCCTGCGTCCTTTCAGCTCCCTCTACCCTGCTCTTCTGCAGCTGATCCCATCCTCTGGGTGTGGGCTCTGAAGTTTCTGTTTTGCAGGGCCTGCTCTCTGGGCCGACCATGATGGAGCACTTTGGCTACGGGACCGAGTCTCAGTACAAGTGAGTGCCCATCTCTCTTAGGGCTCCGGGGGTGCCCCCTACCCTGCTCCCCCACCCCACAGGCACACAATACAATCAATGCTCCATCTGACAGCTGCTTCTCTGACCATCCCCAGGGCTCTTGGGCAGAGCAGCCAACCTGAGGGACAGGGGGCATCTTCCAAGCAGGGCCCAGGCACTCCTCTCTCTGCATCTCCCCACCTGGGTGGGGAGGCACCCTCTGAGATTCCTCACAGGCCGGTGGGGGCCAGGCAAAGGCCGACTGTCGTCAAACCCTACTCGCCCGGCTCTGCTGCACAACCTGGCATGTGCCAGCAGGTCCCTGCACTGAGGAGCAAGGGCCCAAGCTCGGGGGGGAGGGAGGAGGGTCCTTGGGATCTTATGCACCAGGTGTCTGTATGTCTGTCCTCTCTGCAGTGAGTTCAGCAATGGCAGCCCAAACTTCATCAGAGCCAACAGCACGTCCAGGCCCAGCAGCAAAGCCATTTACCGTAAGACCAGCGTCCCCCTCCCTTCAGCCTACCCCTCCCCTTCCCCTCCCTCATGTCTCCGCACCTGCTGCCCAGGAGTGCAAGTAGGGTGGTACACTCCAGTACGCAGTACCAGCAAGAGATTTTTAGTGGGTACGGGGCACCGGAAAGACTTGGGGAGGCTGGCCCCGCCCCTCTGGAGTAGGGGTGGAGCTGCACTCTGCTCCTTAAAGGAGCAGAATGCTGCTAGGGAGGGCATTCATTCATTCGTTATATGGGTTTAACAGCACAATACATGTGCTAACAAACATAAACAAAGGCTTTGTTTAAGTTTGTTAGCATATGTATTGTGCTGTTAAGTTGGTCAGGAGTCCTCAAGAGGGCAGGGGTGGGGGGAACGAAAGGTGTTTAGACATGTTTTTGATTCCTGCTCCAGCCTCTGGACTATGAACATATACTGATGGGAGCATTCTAACCAAGGGACTGAGGACTTTAAGGTAGTCTGGAGCCTTCATATTTCCTTGATCCTTTGCAGATGGACTTATGAGTTGGTTATGGTCCAAAGACTGTTCTAGCCTCATTGATTGCTGATTTCTCCCTTGCAATGGACAAAGATCAGATATCTGCTGCCTTTCTCACATGAGTCAGCAGCCTTTGATACCTATGGTATAAGCAACATAGCCATTGCTTGAGTGGTTTTGTTCTTTCCTCTCCAGATGTCAAAGCCTGTTCCCATTGAACTCAATAGCAAAACTTCTTTTGATTTCAATGGGAATAGAATTTGGCCCCAAGAGATCAGAGAATGTGATTTTGATCAATTGGTTATCTGCCCAGAGACAGTTCTCATGCATGTTCTGCCAGGCTGATTTTGATTCCCCCTCCTGTATGTCATGCTGAGGAAAATAATAAAACAAGGTGGGCTGGAGTTCTATCAAGATGCACATGGCACACACAGTTCTGTGCCTCTTTCCCATCAAACCCAAATGGTGCAGCATCTTTGCTTTTCTGGTGCCAGGCGGGGAGCAATACTTAGGCCTTGTCTACACTGCCACTTTACAGTGCTGAAATGTTCTTGCTCAGGGGTGTGAACCCCTCCCCCCCCCCCAGAGTGCTGCAAGTTTCAGCGTTGTAACGTGCCAGTGTAGACAGCGCTGGGAGCTACTCCCCTCGTGGGGGTGGGTTTTTTACAGCGTTGGGGGAGCTCTCTCCCAGTGCCAGGCCACGACTACACAGCCACGTTAAAGCGCTGCCGCAGCAGCTCTTTAACGTTGGTAGTGAACATACCCTTCGATAAAGCCAAGCTGGCAGAAGCTTAGTTTGGACATAAGGAAGACACTGATAGTGTGTTAAGGGAAAGTGGGGTGACTGTCCTTCCTATCTTTCTTTCATTTAAGAAGCTTTCAATGTGGGGTGCTGCTGGATCCTCAATGACTCCTGGAAGTACAGGTGGCACCAGGGGCCCAAAGCATCATTTTGTTGTAAAATTTTAGACAGGTAAAGGGGGGCGTCAGAGGGGACGGGGAGAGTGTGGGGGCCCCGGGTTGGGGGCGGGGTGGAGTCATATGGAGAGGTCACGTGCCCTCCCTTGTGTCCCTCCCATGAGTGCAGCACTGGCAAGAAATGATTTCTACTTGCACCACTGCTCCCGTTAGCCAGCCCCTTCTTCTGCCCAGATTTCTGCCTCTCCCTTTCATTCCTCTTGCCCTTCTCCACCTGCAGGCCAGCGCAAGGATTACACCCTCTCCACACTGAAGCAGCAAAGCGACTTCCAGCACCGCGTGGAGGTAGGAGAAGCCCAAGTGGCCTGTTTTCCCTCCCTGGAGAAAATGCCCTCTCCACACCCACTCATCATAGACTCATAGACTCATAGACTTTAAGGTCAGAAGGGACCATTATGATCATCTAGTCTGACCTCCCGCATGATGCAGGCCACAAAAGCCATCCCAACCCCTTTCCCTTGACTCTGCTGTTGAAGTCCCCAAATCCTGTGGTTTAAAGACTTCAAGTAGCAGAGAATCCTCCAGCTAGCGACCCCTGCCCCATGCTGCGGAGGAAGGCAAAAAACCAGGGCCTCTGCCAATCTACCCAAATATGGCGATCAGTAGAACCCCGAGCATGTAGGCAAGATTCTCCAGCCAGACCCTCATTGGCCATTGATACTATTTACCAGTGATGGCACGCTGTTTATTTGACTAAAATCATGTTATCCCATTAAACCATTCCCTGCATAAACTTATCTAGCTTAATCTTAAAACCAGACAGGTCCTTCGTCCCCACCGTTTCCCTCGGAAGGTTGTTCCAATATTTCACCCCTCTGACGGTTAGAAACCTTCATCTAATTTCAAGCCTAAACTTCCCCACGGCCAGTTTATATCCATTTGTTCTCGTGTCCACATTAGTACTGAGCTGAAATAATTCCTCTCCCTCCTGGTATTTATCCCTCTGATATATTTAAAGAGAGCAATCATATCCCCCCTCAGCCTTCTTTTGGTTAGGGTAAACAAACCAAGCTCCTCGAGTCTCCTTTCATACGACAGGTTTTCCATTCCTCTGATCATCCTAGTGGTTCCAGTTTGAGTTCATCCTTTTTAAACATGGGAGACCAGAACTGCACACAGTACTCCAAATGAGGTCTCACCAGTGCCTTGTACAACGGAAGCAGCACCTCCTTATCCCTACTAGATATACCTCGCCTAATGCATCCCAAGACCGCATTGGCTTTTTTCACCGCCACGTCACATTGTCGACTCATAGTCATCCTGCGGTCTACCAGGACTCTGAGGTCTTTCTCCTCCTCCGTTACTTCCAACCGATGCGTCCCCAGCTTGTAACTAAAAAAAAATTCTTGTTAGTCATCCCTAAATGTATCACCTTACACTTTTCACTATTAAGTTTCATCCTATTTCTGTTACTCCAATTTACAAAGTCATTCAAGTCTCCCTGCAGAATATCCCGATCCTCCTCCGAATTGGCAATACCTCCCAACTTTGTGTCATCCGCAAACTTTATCAGCCCACTCCTACAATTGGTTCCGAGGTCAGTAATAAATAGATTAAATAAAATGGGACCCAAAACCGAATCTTGAGGAACTCCACTGGTGACCTCCCTCCAACCTGACAGTTCACCTTTCAGTACAACCCGCTGCAGTCTCCCCATTAACCAGTTCCTTATCCACCTCTGGATTTTCATATCGATCCCCATCTTTTCCAATTTAACCAATAATTCCTCGTGCGGTACCATATCAAACGCTTTACTGAAATCGAGGTATATTAGGTCCACCGCATTTCCCTTATCTAATAAGTCTGTTACTTTCTCAAAGAAGGAGATCAGATTGGTTTGGTTAGATTGGTTTGGCACAATCTGCCTTTGGTAAAACCATGTTGTAATTTGTCGCAATTTCCATTGACCTCAAGGTCCTTAACTACTTTCTCCTTCAAAATATTCTCCAGGACCTTGCACAATACAGATGTTAAACTGACAGGCCTGTAGTTACCCAGGTCACTTTTTTTCCCTTTCTTGAAAATAGGAACCACATTAGCTATTCTCCAGTCCAACGGTACCACCCCCGAGTTTAAAGATTCATTAAAAATTATCGCTAAGGGGCCTGCTATTTCTCGTGCCAGTTCCTTCAATATTCTTGGATGAAGCTCATCCGGTCCGCCCGACTTAGTCCCGTTAAGGTGTTCAAGTTTGGTTTCTACCTCGGATACCGTAATCCCCCCTCCTGTATTCCCCTCTGTCACGCTGCCAATATTCCTAAACCTTTCATTGGCCTCATTGAAGACCCATGCAAAATATTCGTTTAGATATTGTGCCATGCCTAGATTATCCTTAATCTCCACTCCAGCTATAGTCTTCAGCGGTCCCACTTCTTCTTTCTTTGTTTTCTTCCTATTTATATGGCTATAAAACCTCTTACTACTGGTTTTAATTCCCCTCGCAAGGTCCAACTCTACACGGCTTTTGGCCTTTCTCACTCCATCTCTACATGCTCTGACCTCAATAAGGTAAGTTTCCTTACTGATCCCTCCCCTCTTCCACTCTTTGTACGCTTTCTGTTTTTTCTTAATCGCCCCTTTGAGACGGTCGCTCATCCAGCTCGGTCTAAATCTCTTGCTTACTAACCGTTTTCCCTTTCTCGGGATACAGGCCTCCGACAGCTCCTGCAACTTTAACTTAAAATAATCCCAGGCATCATCTGCCTTTAGATCCATAAATATGTTTGCCCAATCCACTTCCCTAACCAGTCCTCTTAATTTATTAAAATTAGCCTTTTTAAAATTGTAAACCCTAGTCTTCGATTTAATTCTGTTAATCCTTCCATTTAGTTTAAACCGAATTAGCTCATGATCACTCGAGCCAAGGTTGTCCCCTACAACCATTTCCTCAACGAGGTCCTCACTACTCACCAAAACCAAATCCGAAATGGCCTCCCCCCTCGTCGGTTCAGCTACTACTTGATGAAGGAATTGATCAGCAAGCACATCTAGGAACATCTGAGCCCTATTATTACTACTAGCATTTGTTCCCCAATCTATATCTGGGAAGTTAAAGTCCCCCATAATTACACAGTTCCTATTAGTATTTACTTCCCTAAAAACATTAAATAGTTCTTTGTCCATATCCAGGGTAGATCCTGGCGGTCTATAGCACACCCCAAGCACTATCCCAGGGGAGGCTCTAGTAGTTCTTTTACCCAGTGTGAGTATTGCCCAGGCGAACTCCGTCTTATCCATTCCATCAGTTATTATTTCTTTACAGCTTACCTCATTATTGACATACAATGCTACCCCCCCCCCACCTTTACCTTTGTTCCGGTCGTTCCTAAACAGCACATACCCTTCCATACCTGTACTCCAGTCATGACTACCATTCCACCACGTTTCAGTTATTCCTACGATATCCAGTTTCATTTCTTGGACCAGGAGCTCCAATTCCTCCATTTTGTTACCTAGGCTTCTTGCGTTGGTGTATAAACATCTTAATGTATGCTGTTCAGCCTGTCTCCCATTAGTTATGCAATTTGTTACGGACCCCTTACTGTTCATCCCCCCTCTCCTTCTTATGTCCAATCCCATCCCCCCAGCTATATCTGTTCTTATCTCATCACTCTCCTTTTCAATGTTGGAATCTGGCGTGGAGATTAACTGTACATCTCCCAACCGTCTCCCCGAACTTCCTAGTTTAAAGCTCTTTTGATGAGATGAGCCAGCCTCCCTCCCAGAAGTCTATTTCCTTCCCTACTCAGGTGAAGTCCATCCCGTGAGAATAGCTGTCTGTCCCCAAAAGCCTCCCAGTGGCCATACATCCCAAAGCCCTCCTTATAGCACCACTCCCTTAGCCAACTATTTATCCTCACAATCCTGTCAGCCCTTTGCTGCCCTTCTCTAGGAACAGGCAGAATCCCACTAAAGATGATCTGAGCCTCGATTTCCTTGAGCGTCTTCCCCAGTCTGGCATAATCTCCCTTGATTCTCTCTAACGAGAACCTAGCCGTGTCATTCGTTCCTACGTGAAGGATTATCAAGGGGTTCTTACCTGCTCCTTTTAGGATCCTTTTCAACCGCAGGTCCACATCCCATATCTTAGCGCCTGGTAGACAGCACACCCTTCTGTTCTCTGGGTCCGCCCTGGTCACAGGCCTGTCTAACCTCCTCAGTAAGGAGTCCCCAATCACGTAAACCTGCCTTTGCCTGGTGACAGTGCAATCTACTAATCTATCCTCTGTTCCCTCTAGTCGTAACCTGTGTCCGTTCCTATTTTCCCTTATACTCCCCCTTGTGCCATCCTGTATCCTCCCGGGGCCCAGATTTGGTGCTGTCTCCATCAACTCCTCCCCTCTCTCTATTGGACTAGCTGCTCTTCTCTTCTTCTTCACCCTCCCACCTTCAGTTACCACCTGCTGCCCCCCCTCCTCGTTATCCAAACACCCAAACCTGTTCCTGAGTTCTATTTCCCCTTCACTAGCCCTCCTTTTCCTTGGCCTGCTTCTCACGGTCACATGCTTCCACTGCCCTTGTTCTCCCCCTAACATTCCGCCCTCATAGTCCTCAGCCCCTGCTTCCACCTGCACCCCTGAGCATTCCCCTTCAGCCCCTCCTTGCCTTTCCTCCATCAGCTGCTCGAACCCCCTTCTAAACTCCACCAGGGTATCTACTTGCATCTCCAACCCTTGAATCTTTTCTTCCAGTAACTGTATTAGGAGGCACTTCATACAAACATACCTCTGTTCAGGCTTACCTGCTAGCACCATATACATGCCGCAGCTTCCACATGCAATCATCTGCATTCTGTCCCCTGCTGCTTGGCTCATGGCTGCTGCAGTCTCTGTCCACAGCACCTGGGGACACAGAACACACGACTCACCGCGCCCTCCTGCCTCCCCTTCCACCTCCCCCTGCAAACTCCCACTCAAACTCCCCTGTTAGCAGCCCTGTTTGCTGCCTCCTGTGCACGACCAGCTGCCCCCACACTGTCATATCACCCCAGTGGGAAGGGGCCTTCCCAGTATGCTCTGGTGCGCCAGGATGGGCGATGCTGGTGCACACTGCTTCCTCTGGGCTTTCACCCTGGCTGGGTTCCCCACTGATTGCAGACAAGACGTCCCCGCCTCGTGCTCTGCACTGGCCAGTACCAGCCACCGCCACCTTGCTCAGCCATGTCACGCGGGGACCCGCCCCAGGTTGCGTGGTGCCCCACGCGTCTCCTCTCCTGCTGTCGGGGCTGGGGTGGGGGACGCTGGGGAGGGCCTGGACACTGTACTTTGTGTCCCCAGCACCTGCTCACCGTCCACGTGGACTCCAAGGACATCCGTGGCGTGGACGACTGTGTGGCGCGGTTGAAGATGATGGATGCGCAAGGACGGGTCTGGGGACAGGACATGATCCTGCAAGTGAGGGGCCATGAGCTGCTGTTGAGCGACATCGAGACCAAGGTGCATGGGGGTTTCCCAGCCCATCTTAGCCTCCTCCCAGCAGGGCCCAGCCCCTCCTGCACAGCATGCACTCTCTTTGGGGTCCTGGGGGAGAGCGAATTGGGGGGCTTACCCTCATCCCCTGCCATAGGGCTGGCAGGAAATGCTGCCTCTGGCCCATAGGATTCCCCACACACCCCATGTCCATGGAAGAGGAGCTTGGATCTCCAGCAGAGCAGAGACACCCAATGTCCCGCTGATCTGCCCCGTCCCCCCTGCTCTTCTCCCCCACCACTGCAGGAGGAGCTGGAGAGCTACCCCCTGGAGAGCGTCCAGGAGTGCGCTGCCGTCCTCAACCGCTGTGTCTACAATTCCCTCCTGGCCGTCACCGTGAGGGAGCAGAGCCAGCATGGGAGCAGCATCCTCCTCTTCCAGTGCGAGCAGCTGGGGGTGAGCAGCACGGGCCCAGCTACACAGTACCGCCTCGGTGGGCGGCAGCAGGTCTAAGGACGGCTTCAGGTAGCGGCTTGGCCCCCTCTGTGGAGCACGGGAATGGGAGACTTATTAGCATGGGGTGTATGTGTCACTGCAGCCCTGTACTGGATGGAATCATGATTGTGTGTCATTGTCCCCACGCTGCTAGGGAGAGTCTCCTATAGCTCCAGTAGCAGTTGCTTTCAGAGCTGGATGTTCTGGGGTCTACCCCCACTATTGGCAGCATAGGGACCGCTGCTCTCGACTGCAGGGCTGTGGAGGGGAACTCATGGTCCTGCTGTGTTCCTCTTCCCTTCCCATCAGGCAGAGCTGATGAAAGCCAACCTGGAGAAGGCCGTCAAGGAGTGGAAAGGGGAACGGGAGAGTCAGGACGTGCTCAGGTAATGGGGTGCAGAGAGCCTGTCTCCAGCAGGATAACGTAGGTGCAACCCCCCAACCACTGTCTCCAGCTGGGGCACTTCCAGGTCTGACAGAGTCCCCCAACCCTGGATTCCCAGGAGCCCCCACCCCCCTCCACACACCCTGGATTTCCGATAAGGAACCCCCCCATAAAGGTACAAAGAAAATTCCCCACCTTCTGAGGTCCCCAAGCCCACACCCCAGCTCTAGACAGGTGCCCTCAGTCCTTCCATAGAGTTGGGGTGCTCCTAGGATTGAGTCACACAGAGCCCTCGTGGATGGGATGTGTTTCCTCCACCCCTCTTCCTAGGGGTCACCAGGCATTTCTCCTCCAGTGTCCCCAGGTGGCAGAAGAAGCCTCCCCTCCCAGCCCCTCTGCAGGAACAGCACTTACTGCTGCATTACTAGAAGATGACCTCCTTGTTCCCTTTCTCAGGAGCAGTTTGGAGACCATGCTGTCCCAGCACAGCCAAGGGTCCTTCCACAGCAAGCCCCCACGTACCAGCCAGGATAGGTGGGCTGGACCGCCAGAGCCAGACCCCTTTATTCCCCCCGCACCACGAGCATGGCAAAGCCAAGACCAGGTGCCCCGGAATCCCCCAGCCTCCATGGATTATGGTAAACAGGCTCTGGTATGGCAGGGAGGGGCTGGTGAGTGGAAGGGAGTTGGCGTGGAGGAGGGGCAGGCCAGGGAGGTACAGGTTTGGAGCAGGATTCATGGATTCCCTTCCCAGCTCTGCCACTGACTCTCTGTACCATGGGGCTCATGATACTGACTCCCCTTAGCCAGGCCGCGTTCACTGATGTCTGCAGAGCGCGGGGCGGTGCTGTGGGAGGGTGCAGAGGGCCGGGGGGCGGGAGCTGTAAGTCTGAGCCCTGGCGGACGGGGGCGTGGAATGGAAACCCCACTACAAACCCCTGCCTGCTGTGACTGACCCCAGCCTCCTGGCTATTGCAGCGCCTGACCAGCCGCGGCCCCCAAAGCCGAGAGACGAGTGGACGGATCCCAGCTTGCAGGCGACGCAGGACTTGGACAAAGACACTGTAAGTGCTCCAGGACTGCTCCAGCTGCTTCCCTGATACCAGCTTTTCCTGGGACTGCTGCAGCCCCCGTCATCGCCCGGTGGAGCCTGCCCCAAGGATAGGCTTGGCCCCTGGTGCATCATCAGGCAAACTTGCAGTAGGACAGAGCTTGTTTGGTACTGACACGCTCTGACCCTCCTGGAGGCTGCAGTGTCAGGCTGGGACCCACGTAGGAAGGCACTTGCCAAGTGCCCTGCCAGGCCTGAGGAGAAAGGCCCCTCTGCCTTAGAAAGGCCTGGAGAGCAGCTGGCAGAAGAGGGAGGGGAAGTAGCAGCCAGGAGGTAGCTGGGTGGATTTTTAGCCTCTGCACTCTGCCAGCTGGCTTAGGGGACAAGTTGTGTCCCAGCCCTGCCCAGAAGGAACTGTGGGCCGGCCAGCAAGTGGAAGGGGGGATACAGCCAAAGGAGGAGCTGGGGAGATCCGGGTTTGCGCCAGGGCAGGAGCTCCACCACCTTCTGACGCCTGCCGGTCCGGTCCCAATGCAGGACTTTTCCAGCCAATATACAGCATTAGGTACCCCATGGGCAGACCTTGCTCTGTGCTCTGGCTGCAGTGGCTAGGCCTGGGCGTTCTCCCCAGAGATAGAGGCTGGCCTGGGGCCCCGCCCTGCCTCAGATACATCCCGGCTGCTTGTGTCGGCAGGAAATCCTGAACCATGTGCTGAGTGACATCGAGCTCTTCGTGGGGAAGCTGAAGGAGACGAGCGGCTCACTGAGCAGCAAGAAGAAGTCGAAGAAAAAGGACAAGGAGAGAGGAGGTGAGGGGGGGGAAGGGTTCGGGTTGGGGGAAGGGGGCCTTGCACTCCTAGGAGACGTGGGGTCAGTCTCTGCATGGCCGCCCCAGGGGAAAGAGGACCTAGGGAGGTCTCTGAGGAGATGTCTCCACAGCCGCTGGAGTGAGCCTCCCAGCCTCGGTAGGCAGACGCACTAGCTCTGCTTCGGCTAACGCATTTGAGTGGAGCCGTGTGCATGTTGCGGCATGAGCATGGCCCAGGCTGCCCACCCTGTCGCGGAGCCAGGGGCTCGGGCAGGCCTGGACTCCGTGCCCCCGCCTGTGCTGCAGCAGCCACAATGCTATTTATAGCACTGTAGCTGGAACAGAGCTAGTGTGTGTCTGTCTACCCAGGGTGGGACACTCAGTCCTAGCTGCAGTGAGTATAGACACACCCTGTGATGGGAGAGGTGGATCTTGGGGACAGGTCTCTGGGTGGGCCCGCCGAGGAGAGATGGATCTGGGGGGCAGGTCTCTGGGTGGGCCCGCCGAGGAGAGATGGATCTGGGGGGCAGGTCTCTGGGTGGGCCCCCCGGGGAGAGGTGGATCTGGGGGCAGGTCTCTGTGGGCCTCCAGGGGAAGGAAGTGGCTAGGGTCTGTGCCCCTGGCTGGTGTATCCATATCTCCAGCCGGGAGTGGGTAGCGGAGAGCATGCGGCTATTCATGATGTTGGGGCAGGCGAGGAATTACCCCATGAACGAAGCTCCGTGCCCTTTGGCACAGCCGCTGCTCCTTCCTAATAGCTAGGCAGGGTCCCAGGGCCTGGGTTAGGGTTACCATCCATCCGGGTTTTCCCGGACATGTCCGGATTTTTAAGCTTTAAATGGCCGTCCGGGGGGGATTTCTAATAAAATAGAAATGTCCAGGATTTCCCCCTTCCCCTCATGCAGAGTACGGCGCGGCTGATTGGACGCCTGGCCTGATTGAAAGCCGCTCGCAGCCACTCGGGCCTCTAGCAGCCAGAGTCCCTCCCCCTCCCCCGTTCCCTCCTCCCCCGCAGAGCAGCGCCACAGTGTTTGGCTGCATGTGGAGCCCGCGGCTCTCCCTCGGCCTGGTGGGGGGGCAGGCAAGGGACAGGGAACGGGGGGGTTAGATTGGTCGGGGGTTCTGGGGGGGGCTGTCAGGAGAAGGGGGTGTAGAGAGCGGTTGGGGCAGGCAAGGGACAGGGAACGGGGGGGTTAGATTGGTCGGGGGTTCTGGGGGGGGCTGTCAGGAGAAGGGGGTGTAGAGAGCGGTTGGGGCAGGCAAGGGACAGGGAACGGGGGGGTTAGATTGGTCGGGGGTTCTGGGGGGGCTGTCAGGAGAAGGGGGTGTAGAGAGCGGTTGGGGCAGGCAAGGGACAGGGAACGGGGGGGTTAGATTGGTCGGGGGTTCTGGGGGGGCTGTCAGGAGAAGTGGGTGTAGAGAGCGGTTGGGGCAGGCAGGGGACAGGGAGACTTAGAGAGGGGGTGGGGTCCTGGGGGCAGTTAGGGTGGGGGGGGGTCTCAGGAGAGGGCAGTCAGGGAACAGGTAGGGGGTAGGGGAATTCTGAGGGGGGCGGGAAGTGGGAGGGGGCGGGGCTAGGGCGGCACCCCGTGTCCTCTTTTTTGATTGTTGAAATATGGTAACCCTAGCCTGGGTGGCTCCTGCCCCGGATCAGTCCCCAGGCCTGGGCTGCCTCTCCAGGAGCCAGTTCCAGAGCTGGGGCTGGGGCCCATCTCTTGAGGCTCTCTGCTGTTCTCAGCTATTAGGAGAGGGGATGGGGAGGGAGGAGGGGCGATGGCTGGTCAGATGGACAGGGCTCACTCCTGAGAGCGAAGCTACCTGCCCTGAGAGTGCGTGGGTGGGGAGGCCGATCTGTCTGTCAGCATCTGGCTGCCTGCTTGCTGCGGTGTGGGAGAGGTGGGTGTAAGGGCCCAGCTACCAGGCTGACAGCTCCCTCCCATCTCTCTCTCTCTGCCTCACAGTGCTGCCCCCTGAGCCTGAGTATGAGACCTGCTTGCAGAAGATCAAATATGCCTTAAACCTGCTGGTAGGTCGGGGCTACTGGCTGGGTGGGCAGAGCTGGCTGTGGGTCGAACAAGGGGGTGCCCATGGCAGCAGCACACAGAGACCATTGTATCGTCCGTAGACACAGCCCGGCCCAATTAGCAGAGGGCACAAGTCCAACGGGGGAACCTATCCCCTCCCCGCAAGAGACTGAGCACTGGGATACAATGGAGATGAGCATGGTATAAATGCCTGGATGCAGAGACCCTGTGCACCCAACCCCCTGTGTCCAACTCCCCTCAGCGCCACCAGGGAATCACGTTAGTTATTGAAACTAAACAGGATCAGGGATGGAGGGATCTGGGGATGGAGGGTGGGGTCACTGTGCCTATAACCCTGGGATAAATCTATGGCTACTTGGCAACCTCTTAGAGCCAGGAAACCCCTGGCACTGCTCAGGCCCTATCGCTTGAGCCGAAGAAGTTTCCATCAGCCACTATGGGACTAGTGGGATCATTGGTCTGACCTGGCACAAGCAGTGAGGGCTGGGGGACTGGTCTGGTCTTGCATGGCTGTTCCCATGGGGTTCCTCTGCTTAGGCGCTTAGAAACTTTGGTGATGAGTGTGATCTGAGAACCAATATAGAAAAGAGTCGCTGGAGCTGAGTGTGTTGTATGCCCCTGGCTGTCCCTCCTGCTGGATGCCGAGCCAGGGTGGTGGGGGCATGGTCGGATGGTGCGTATGTAGGCTTGGCAAAATTCAGGTTTTATTGTCTCTAATTTCAATGATTCATATTGATTTTTTTTCTATTTTTAATTATTTTAATTATTAAGGTTGCTGTAAAGTAAGTGGGGGGTCTGGCTGGAGTTAGGGCTAGGGCAGTGCTGGCAGTGGGGCTGCAGGGGGCTCCCCGCATGGCCAAGGGGCCCAAGACACCTGAGTGCTAGGTGCCGGAGAGGCTGCAGTCATCCTGGCCTGGAGGAGCAGAGATCCCCAGTCAGGCCTGCAAGGAGGAAGAGTCCCCAGCCGTGGGGCAGGCCATCCGGTTGCTGAATAGCTCCTACCTGGGACAAAGCTGTTCAGCAGTGGCTGGGGTGCTCCTCCTCGCAGTCCTGGCCAGGTGTCTCTGCTCTGCCCCGCCAAGACTGCAGCCTCCCCCACACCTTGCACCTGCAGGAGTCGGGTCACACAGCAATAGCAAGAACACTGCATACGGCATAGGTACGTGTTTGTCATATCCATGCAGCAGGGAGTTCCTGGGTGCTGGGGGCTCTGCTGCTGACTCCTCTGCTCTACCAGAGCCAGACACACTTGTTACAGAGCACATGCTGCAGCCAAGTTTGCTACACCTCTGCATTGCTCCTCCTTGCGTTAGCCGCCCAGGGTGCAGCTACCTCCCTGGCAGTGGGGCCAAGGCAGAGAGGTGAAAAGCTTCGCCTATGTTTTGTGTCTGCACAGGGGAAGCTGAAACCTAAGCTGCAGCAGCAGCCCAGTGCCCCGGAACTGGTTCGAATCATCTTCTCCACCCTCTCCTTCGTGAGTATCCCAGACGGTTAGGATCCATCTCATTGACAGGGCTGCAGGTTGACTCCCCTCGTATCCATGCATCCAATGGGCTGGCAGGCTGGAAAATACCAGGATGTGAATCGTATTCTCCTAATGACACCATTATTCCAAATTGATCCTGCTCTCCTTGGGAATTACTTACTAGCAGGCCAGATCCTCAGCGGCTGTCAATTGGTACAGCTCCATCAGCTTTGGTGGAGCTGCCACCATCTCTGTGACTTCAATGGAACTAAACCAGCTTATCCCAGGTGAAGAACTTCCCCCAAAACTCATACTCTGGGATTTGGATTAGGGTGACCAGACAGCAAGGGTGAAAAATCAGGACGGGGGTGGGGGGTAATTGGCGCCTATATAAGAAAAAACCCCAAATATCGGGACTGTCCCTATAAAATCGGGACATCTGGTCACCCTAAGTTGGATTGAGGGCTCCAGAAAAACTGAGTGTTGACTGATCCCAAAGCCCAGGTCTCGGAGCCTCACCAAATAAGGAAAGCACATACGCACCTGCAGTGCTTCCATCAGCTGCAAAACTACACACAGGGAAGGAACCGCCATCCTCTTGTCTCATTGGTGCTTGCAAGGTTCTGTCATTTACCTTTGCTGTATCCCACATGCCCATTGCAGCAGCAAAGAGAAACCTGATGAGACAGCGGGCCAAACACCCAGCTAGGGGACAATCGGCTCCTTTAGCAAGCAGCAGCGTCACACTGCATTCTTCAGGGATAGGTGTAGAGACTGCCATTGTGGCTTCTGCCAGGAATTCCAGAGCTAAGCCCCTTTGTCCTATGTGGGCACAGAGGGGGGCCAGCTCACAGTGGGCAATGGGTTCCATGAATATTTTTCCCCACCACAGGAATCTCAGCGACCCCGGATATTCCCTGGCAGTAAAAATTTCAGGACATAGCCTTATGGCTACCAGGAGAGGGCATGGGCTAGTGATTAAAGCACAGGCCTGGGAGTCAGGACTCCTGGCTTTTATTCCTGGCTTTGCTGCTGGCTCACTTTGTGACCTTGAGCAAATCACTTCCCCTCTCTGTGGTTCCATGTCCTGATCTGTAAAACCGGCATCCGCCCGCTGCCCCCAAGGGCTGTGTGATTGCCTCTGTTCAAAGAGCACTTTGGAGCTCTGCTGCACAGTGATAGTGTGAACCGTTCCCCTGCACCCAGCGCTGTGCGCTTCACAATTACAGATCTCCCTGCAAACATCTCATCACCCCCAGCTGCACCCAAAGCAGGCATGAGGAGGGCACCCTGACAACACAGCTGCCCTCGGACATGACCCTCAGAGGTGGGAGGTTCTGGGCTGACCTGACTTATCACTGTGATTCCTCCCCATCTGCCCAATATACAGATTTTATCCACCTGTCCCTGGCCAAGCCTGGCTTCTTCCATTGTTTCCCCTCTGCTGACTGAGGCAGCCATCGACCTGCTGGACGAGTCTTTGGAGAAAAAGGATCGTGACACCTGGAAGAGTCTGGGCAAGGCTTGGCACACAACGAGGTGAGGAGAATCCCTCGGCATCCAGGCCATTCCCTCTGCCGAGCCAGCAGGGTGCGGAACAGCTGCTTGGCACGTGCACCATCCGTTGCTATTAACGAGGAGGATCTTAAGCCGGCGAACATGGAAAGAACTCGAACTGGGATCCAGTGGAGCCATCTCCCCCTTTAATGATAATCCGGATTGTAGTTGCTGGTCTGAAGTCCACTCTTTAGCCCCAGGCAACAGCTTCCCCGCATTACCCAGCCCTGTCTTGGTCTGAGAGGTGAGCTCGAGCTCCATTGCCCATTCAGCCCTGAGATGGGGAGAGAAGCTGTGCTGAGGGCAGAGTCAGCTCCTCCCAAATGGGCATCAGACATCCAGGAACAGCATCTGTCTCTACCAGCCCGAGCCGGCTCGGAACCAGCAGCCCAATTCACTGAGCTTTCCATCGTCCCCTCCACCCCCATGTGCACCTTCCTGCAGGGCTGACTGGTGCCTCCCTTCCCAGCCTGAGCCCCTTGACCTGTTCTTTGCTTGTTGTCAGGGCTATGGGTCCCCCTTCGAGTCGCTCCACCCACCCTATGCAGCTGCCGGTGATTAGAGAGACGTGTTTACAGTCCTGTCTGGAGACCAGCATTGCAAAGTCTTCTCTTTCTTCCCCATCCCAGGACAGAGTACCCAGGCGGACAGTTCATCCCTCCCTACATCCCCATCTTCTCAGATGGGTGGGTGCCCCCCCTGCCGACCCATAGGGAGAACGCCACTCACGTGGAGAGGGTGAGTCTTGACTGCCAGGCTGTTCATGGCGGCACAAATTAAAATTTGAGCTGGGTGGCCGAGGGGTGCACTTTAAGTACTGTCTTCCCAAAGCTGGTACTCCCAGATTACGATAGATTCCCCTCACATCACTCTCAGACCACTTGAAGCACTGTCATTGGGAAGGGGGAATAGCACAAGGGACATCTAATGGGCTCATCTCACAGAAGCAAAACTGATGAGGCAGTTTGGCCCCGGACCCCCTTGTAAGAGAGAGGGGGTTGTCTAGTGGTTAGAGCACTAGCCTGGGCCCTGGGAGACCCAGGTTCAAGCTCCTGCTCTGCCACTGACTGCCCATATGGCCTTGGGCAAGTCACTTAGACAGAGAGCCTCAAAGATATTCAGGTACTTAACTTCCATAGGTGTTAGGTGCCTAAATACCTTTGAGGACCCGTGACTTAATTTCCCATCTGCAAAATGGACCAGTAGCACTGCTCTGTCTCACCCAGGGAGTCTTAGGACAGCTGCATGAATGGTTATGAGGCACTCAGATGCTAAAGTGCTATAGGTATACCATAGCCAGACATCGGAACTCAGAGTCCAGGGGAGGGGAAGATGCTTTGCACTGCTGTAAGCCCATCCTTCCCTTTAAACACTGAACAGAAGGTTGTAGCCAGGCCGTGACTTGGCACCTTGTGCAGTGAGTGAGTCTCTGGGAAAGGATTACGTCCCCTACCAGGGACTTAGTGCATGCAGAATTTGCTGTGTGTGGACTGCTGCCCCTCCACCCAGGGTCTAGCAGTGATCAAAGCCCTACTATTGCTAACAGCTGAGGGAGATTCTTCTGTAGCTTGGAAAGACAGGCTTATGTTTGCAGACCAGAAGCTGCCGGGGTCACACGTGCTGCGTAGCCTATCCAGGCTGTTTCTCTGGCTCTGGGGGTTATCACACGTCTGTTCAGTGGGCGCCATGAAGGACTCTTGTTCCACACTCAGCTTCCCTGGAATGCCCCCCTAGGATGTAACTAAGGCATGTTTATCGTCTCTCCATGCAGCAGCCCCTGGGAAGCCAGAACCACGCCGCATCCAGGTACGTGCTCCTGTCCCTAGGCTGGCCCGGCTTCCTATTGAGGTTCTGAGAAATGTCCCAGTACACTGCATCCAGGAAGGCCCCTTGGACTTCAGTGTGAATTAATGAACACAGGCAGCACAGGGCCCCTGGCTATGTGGGGCAAATAACTCCTACTTAGAACTTGCTGGGATCACCTCTTGAGACCGCAAGTGCGCACACACACACACACCTTGCTCAACACAGTCCTGTTCCCCAAATCCTACACACGCTACACACACACTCCCACAGCAGTTGCTACACACACAAGGTTCTTTCTGTCCTACCAGCAGAAGAATCTGCCACAGCTGACTGGTCTCAGCCTGCCAGCAGAGCCGTGCTTCCATCCTGGGATGTCGCTGAGCCTGTGGGTGGGTGCCAGGGCAGCTCATTACAAAGGGGCCCTGTTGTCAGCTGCAGTGATGCCAGGGAGGAAAACCCAAGGTGGGGGCTTTGTCCACCCTTGGGTTCAGCAGTTCACGCTGTGTCAGAAATGGGGGAAGCATCCCTGGAACAAAAGAGGGTCTGTGTGAGACAGGAAGGTCAAACCCGCTGGAGACAACAAATGAGTAGCTCATTTAGCTCCCTTGTCGAGTATCTTAATTGCTCGCTGCATTATTGCCTCTGAAAGTGGGTCACCCTGTCCTGGCCCCCCACCCCATGGTCTGAGAGCTCTCTCCATGCCATCCTGCCACTCCTGACTGCTGTCTATGCCATCTCTGTGGGCAAAGCCCACAGCTCCTCCCAAGCCCCTGCTGTTCACCTTTGGGTCACCTGGCCCCAGCCAGTTGCTCTTTCACCTTGAGTGTGTCAGGGTAGCCGAGTGGCTCTGTTCTCCCAACAGTAACAGACTATGGGCCTGACCCTGCAAGGGGCTGAGCACTTCTGGGGGGGTGGGTGGGGGCAGCACCCGCAACTCCCATGGTGGGGGCGATGAGAGCTGAGGGTGTTCAGCACCCTTCAGGATCAGGTCCTCTAGCTGTGTCTAGATAAAAATCCTGTGGGTCTAGACCTGCTCTTGGTGATTTGAGTAGTACTGAAATCAATAGTTACATGCCATGAGGAGCTTTGTGAGAGAGATCAGGATGGGGTTCTCTTTTTGGAAGAAGCAGCTGGATCTCTTAGCTGGCTCCCTAGGGATCTAGGCCTGAGATGGTCACAGTCCATACATGGTCTCTTTCCAGAGCTCCTTCTAGTCCACCTCAGCGCATGCAAGCCATGTATGAATTCCAGGCCAGGAACAACAAGGAGCTGACTGTCGTGAAAGGGGAACTGCTGGAGGTAAGGCAGGAACTGTCCTATGAACCCAGAGAATTGTTCAGTCTCTACTAGGCGGTCTTGGCGTCAGAACTTAGATACCTTTGGGAGGAAACTGCGTCTTCATTCTCTCTAAAGCACAGAGCATTCCTCTAGGACTACTTACAGATATAGAGGGAGGGCGGCTACTAGGGACTGGTGGATCAAAGTGAACGGAGATTGGAAAACAGGCAGAGAGGGCTTACAGCACCAAGGCACAGAATGACCTTTGATTGCTGACTATAGCTAAATGCCACCAGCCCAGAGGCTGCACAATGGCACGGCTAGGGAACAAGGACTAAATATCATGCACAGGATCGGCCTGTGGGGGGTTGCTGCTACCGATAGTACTGTGCCCAGTACTGGGTTTTCAGACATGTACTAAAATTAAGCCCGCTAATAATGCCCATACTATAACAATGTATGCTCCGGTCTCATGAGAGTGGAAGTTGGATGTCCCGGATTTTGGGGAGGTGGGCGGGGGATAGGAAGGAAATGTCACCTCCTCCCTGGGCACGTCTGGCTAGATGCAATTTTGGGAGAGGCTGTTTGTTTTCATCTGGAAACAGCACACTGGACTTGATGGCCCAGTAGCGTGACACATTACAGCAGGGACTAGACACTATGCACAATTCTCTGGGCTGGACTATGAAGGAGGTCAAACGATGGGGAGAAGGGGCCTTTCTGGCCTTCAGATTGATGGATCCATATCTCACACTGTGTCATGGGTGGTGGGACAGTAGCACTGCATTACACAGCAGGCACCTGGAGTTGTCTCCCCAGGAACCCAGTCCAATCAGTCCAGAATCTGGTGTGATATTTATTTAGTTTGATCCTCAGCTGGTGTCAGCCAGGAATCACTGGGTGACCCTCTCTGGCCCGTGCCCTGCAGGAGATCAGAATGGTCCTGTCTGGCCTTAGTCTCTAGGGGTATGTCCAGACTACCCGCCAGCTCGGCTGGTAGTGGTCGATCTATCGGGGATCGATATATCGCGTCTCGTCTAGACGCAATATATCGATCCCCGAACGTGCTCCCATCGACTCCAGAACTCCACCAGGGCGTGTGGCAGTAGCGGAGTCGACGGGGGAGCCGCGGCCGTCGATCCCGCGCCGTGAGGATGGGAGGTAAATCGAAATAAGATACATCGACTTCAGCTACGCTATTCCCGTAGCTGAAGTTGCGTATCTTACATCAACCCCTCCCCCTAGTGTAGACCAGGCCTAGGCCTCTAATTGCCAATAGATGCCCTAGACAGTCCCCATGCCATGCTGGGAGTCTGGCATTGCCATGAGGGTGACCCCCTGCTCTGGTAGCCGGGGTGACGGCTTTCACTCATTCACCACCTGGGCTCCTGGGGGTTGATTTGAATTACGCTGTGTCCCTTGACTCAGATTCTAGACCAGAGGAAGAAGTGGTGGCTTGCTAGAAACAGCGCCGGCGAGAGGGGCTATATCCCGAATAACATCGTGGGGCCAGTGGATCAGGAGCCTGTGGAGAACAGCATGAACCAAGTAGGTCCCCCCGTTCCACTCCAAGCTGCAGCAACCCACTGACCTGGCTGGGCCTTCCCGTGCTGGGGCGCTGTCCCCACATCCTGGGGTTGGGATTATGGGAACTAGCTTGCTAGCGGTTCAGCGCATGCTGGCTGTAGAATAGGGGTTTCCTGATCTCATTCCCTGCACTGTGCTAAAGGCTCCCAATCTCCCATCCAGCAGACACCAGCTCTGAGAGCTTGTCACCTGAAGGCAGTGGCTTGCGGGGTGGCTGGGAGAGGGAAGTGTTCGCTTGTCTGTTGGGGGGACGTGATTAGCTCTCATTTGCTGTGAGACTCCTCAGTCCCCTCCTCTCTTTTGGATCTAGGCGCCAAGCAGCTCCCCTGGTCTCCAGCAGCACTCCACGCCGGTGGAGGTGACGGCCTGGCTGCGGGACATGGGCTTCTCCAAGATGTAGGTCGTCTCAGTCACTAACCCTGGAAACCAGCCTCTCTCTCTGAGAAAGGCCCCTCCCTGCCATCACCCCACTGGTCTCCCTGAGTCACATCAGGCCCAATCCTGAAACCCTGGGGGCTGATCCTGTGCCCGCTGACTTCAGTGGCACAGAATTGGCCAAGCCACCGTTGGGCAGTTTGGGGTTTGGCCCAGAGCTGTGTGGGACCGTGGTGTCAAGGACACTTTGATACCTGGGGGGGAGGGAAGAACAACCCCCACTTCCAACCCCAGGGAAGAAAGCAGGATCCTTATGCCCTAGAAGGGGCAGGTGGCCACTCCCATGCACGAAACTGACTAGTGCCTCTTGCCCCAGTTAGTGCTTCCCTAAGTACTGGTACCAGCTCTCCCCATCTTGGATAGTACATTCCAGCAAATGCCCCCTCCCCCCCCACCATCCATCTGCACCTCCCCTGGCGCAGATCTGCCTGTGTCCAGCTCCGGCTGCTGCTAGAACAGAGACCACGCCCGCCAGGCCCGTCTCCCCTGCTGATGGTCCGACCGTGGAGCTTTGCCATTTCCTCAGTCCATTGTTTTTCTTTGCAGTCCTGCCCTTTACCAGGTAGCTGATCTCAGGGGGTTACTCCTTGCCCTGTGCACCTAGCTACCCCTCCCTCACCATCTATCTGTCTCCCTGCAGCACGGTGAAGTGCCTTGGCGTGCTCAATGGCAACCAGCTGCTGAGGATGAGCCAGGAGGAGATGAAAACGGTCTGCCCAGAAGAGGGGAGACGTGTCTTCTTCAAGCTCTCTGCTGTTAAATCGTCCCTGGGGGTGAGTCTGCTACAGGCTTAGTAGATACACATAGCCAGCATCCCAGGGCCCTGCCTGGGCCATCACTGAACGGACTCTGCAGGGGTCTCTACAGCACTGGGAGAGGGGACTTCCCAAACATAGAGGGGGCTGGTGTCTAGGTGCAGCAGAGAGATGAGCATGGGGGGACCTGGCTGAGGTATTCATATCTGACTTATGGGAAGGGCACAGTCTTCAAAGGTTGGGAGCCCTTTTGAGACCCTTCAGCCCAGATCCACAAAGGTACTTATTGCCTGAGGACCAGTGTTAGGCACCCCTGCACTACAAAACCCTGCCTGGCAGCTACTGAACCCCATAGGCATGTAAGCTCACTCCAAGCCTAAATGTTTTCTGTAAAAGTTCCCTAGGCCTTTACGTTTCTGCCTCTGAGCACATACCCGGCCTCTCTCTCTAAGCTCTGGCCTAGCTCCTGTCTGCACCCCGGTGCCATCTGCAAACCCAGGGAAGGCAGGTGGAGGAGCACTAGCATAGGGGGCTGTGAGGATAAATCCACTAAGAGTGGGGTGCTTAGATCCTCTGCTGCTAGGGGCCAGAGAAGGACCAGAGCTCATTGCCTGAAAGCTGCTAAAGATCAATAGCATAGAACTGAACCAACATGTTCAAACAAAATTTGTCAAAAAAAAAAAAAAAAGGGGGGTGGGTTTCAAACCCCTGAATAAGTTTCCATTTAGAAAATTTATTTGGATAAAATAGATAAAAACAGAGCAGCTTTTTCAGTTGATTGGATTCCCCCCCCCCATTTCATTGGTAAAATGCAATTGGTGGTGGGAGGAAAAAAACAAGTGGGGGGTGGGGCAAAGGAAGTGTCCAAAAATGTGCAGGGGAGAAGGGCACATCTATGAAGGGTTTCCTCTGAAAACTGGAGAGTGGCACTAACCAACCTTTGCTTCCCACTGTGCTAGCCGTGCTGGGTACAGTCACCCTGCGAGGAGTGCTAGCCTGGCCCCTAGGCCCAGCCCTAAGACCAAGGTCTGGAACCTCAGCGCTCTGCACTTCTCTTCCTTGTTGCAGATTGGCCCTCACGATTAGCTGTCTCCTTTCTACACCATCTCCGGTCTGGAAGAAGCATCCGAGGGACAGCAGGTCTTCTAGCATCAGCCCTACTGCACTTCTAGGATTCTTTTCAGTCTCTTCCCCTGCCTCTTGTTCCCAGTGCAGATATCCCCTATAGCCATGTGTCACCCAACTGTCATGGACTGTTTTTGGTCGGTTTGTACAGCACCTAGCACAAGGGGGGTCCTGGTCCGTGACAGGCTGTTTGGTTCTCCTGCACTACAAATAATGCTAATTTATTCTTAAAGATACATATGCTCCAGCTAAACATGGACTTCAGCATTTTGATCAAAGGCAGATAAGTTTAGCTCCCCAACAGGCTTTGTCCAACTCTCCCAGTTGTACAGCACCAGTTCTGGTGTTACATGTATTGTTAAACTCAAAGATACACCCGCTAGAATGCTTGGCTTTCTTTCCCTACTATTATGCCTTTGCAGAGCTGGGTAAGTCTTACTGCATCTAAAAGAAAATCTTTCTGCTTAAGATCAAGCCTCCAGGACCAAGATCTCCCAAAATGGTTGTATAGTTTTCCACAGGTTTTTCTAGCCAGGAGCAATTTAAGACTACATACCATTAAACAAACTTCACCTGATAAGGGCTAAAGAAAGTTCTTGATTCAATCACTTTATTTGTAGAGGCAACTGCTCTTTCCTAGCCCCTTTTAGGAGCTGACTTTGGGAGAGTATTAGGAATAGGGGACAGCCTCTTCCCCCCCCTCCTCCAGAGGGGCTAGGAGCTCTTCCCCTGATACCAGGGATGGGAAAATGGTTTTAATGAAGTAGAGATTAAGATGAAGAAAGGTGTGGGTCAAGTTGTTTGGCACCCACCAAGCTGAACATTTCAGTTTATGGGAAATTCCCAACCTAGTGGCAGACACTGAGCTAGGCCACTAAAGAACTGGGTTATGAACTGCACAGGACCAGAAGTCCTCCTAGCACTCAAGCCTTGGGTAGCTTACACACTACCTTGCAGGTGAAGCATTGTGTATTGGATGAATGTCACCTCCCTCCCCATTGGCTGTGTGTATGGTAGCCAGAAGACCCAGTCAGTGACTGATGGACAGCAGCATCTTTAAAAAGGACATTTGTCTGTGCAGCCTTAATCCATGCAGCTACTTAGAGCCTTGGTGCAAAACAAGGCCATGCCCAATGCACTAACACTGGTTGCTTGTTAAGCCAGCTGCATGATTCTAGAGAATTAGGCTGAAGCCCTGTAAACAGGCCACGTGATGGTTCCTAGACAGGGTAGAGAAATTTAAAAAAACAATTGGTTTAAAATCAGCTTTTTTTGATAAAATGCTTTTTGGGGGGGAAAAAAACCACTCAAGATAGTTTTAATTAAGATACATTATAGCTCAAATATCTCATCATGGAATAGGGATTATAAATTCTAATTCTTTAGTATGAGACTATGTTCATGTAATGTCTAAGAAAAGTTTTGTAAATGAATTCCAATAGTTCATGGATTAGGGACCCAGTTTTATGGGGTTCCAGGGGCTTCTGTATAGAAAGATTAACCTAAATGATTTATCTATGCTCAGTCTAGAAGATACCATCAGAGATGTTCAGTTTTGCACTTCTCAAACTGAGAATGTGTGTTTCCAGAGGTAACATGCTTTTAACAGCAAAAATGTTTTTAAATAAATAGAGAGGTGAGAAATAACAGACCTCAATCCTATTGTCCCACTGCAAATTTGCATACACAGTCAATCCCTTACCTTTCTCTAAAAGCACAAAGTTTCAAAAAGTTAAATGAATAGAAGATTGTTGGGGGGCGGAATAGATCTGGACAAGGAGAAGAAGTCTGGAGATAAATGTGAAGTGAGGGACATGCTTTTTTGTTAAAATATTATGTTTGCTGTTGAAGAAAAAAATCCAGAATACTTAATGTTGTTTTAGTTAAATAAAACAATTTAAATGTCTGTCAGATGATCTTCTCTTCCTAATACAGCATGGCAAGAAAATCCTCCAAATATTATGATTAACCTGTTGAATTGGAGATAGTTCACCTCCCAATGACTTCATAAATATCTGCTTCAGTTACCTTTGGTAAATGAAATAACCAAACAATCTTTCATTTGCTTATATAGCTGTAAAACTCAACTGAAAAGTTTTCAAAATAAATCAGTTTAAAAATGTATAGTGTGTACTTTCTAAAAATGAAACCTACATCTGAGTTGGGAAGAACATGTATTAAGGTTATAACAACCAACAAGAATGCACTTTTATGTAGAAATCCATGATTAAATTGAGTCTTCCTGACTAGTGATTTAAATCAAATCCACCCTGTTCCTAGACCAGTCCATCAACATCCAGGCTAGACATAGCTTCTCTTCTTCCAGAATACTAAAGCAGATCAAGATCACTGGGCCCCTGCCAACCTGTTTACTGATGTAGCATTAAGTCTTTCACCAACAGCTGGACTTCCCTCAAACCCCCCTAGTTTACTAAAGCTACCTAGTTTAAATAGCATTAAGTATCTCCAGAGGAACTGGTGGGGCACAGGAAGCCTCCCCTGCAAGTTCAGATGATACTGGTCCTTGAGTTGCCAGGGCCATGGCAACCCAGCCTGAAGCATCACTCCCCCACAGGCCAGGGTCATCAGGGTAGGGCACCCAAGGAAAGTACCTGTAATTGGTTGCCAGGAGACAGGGCTTTTAAGCACCAACGAGGATGGAATGGGAAACAGGCCAGAGCCTCTTCCCTTGAAGAGGATCTATAGTAACAGCAGCCCTCTAAATCCACTAAGCAGCACTGACCAGCACCAACTGAGTCTCAGTTTGGTTCACCCTAGCCACCAAGGGAGGTACATCAACAGCATGAGTCTACATGACCAGGGGTTGGGGGAGGGGGGGAGGTTCTACCTGCGCCACTCCACTGACAACTGCAGAGGCATCAAAGCCAAAGCAGGATTTGGTCTTGATGCCCTGTAGGAGATGTGATGTGGTGCTGGGTACTTGGCTATTCCCAGCTTGGTTAACTGAACAGACGCAGGGAAGAGGCAGCACTGGAGAGGCTGGTTTCCTCCAGGGAGGCTACGGTAACTCAGCAAGAGGGAGCCATTGTGCAATTACTAAACATTTATTGGCTGGTCATTTCAGAGTAGGGTCACTACACACGTTTAGTGATTGTTCCACAGAGCAATTCACTGAAGCCGCCACTTAACCTATTCAACTGTCCACCCCCTCACAACATCTGATCTGAGGGAGTCCATACACAAACAGCAAGTGGGGGCTGTCAAGGCTGTATCCCCACTTTGAACTTTAGGGTACAAATGTAGGGGCCTGCATGAAAACTTCTAAGCTTAGCTATCAGCTTAGGTCTGGTTCACTGCCACCATCCCAATGGATTCCCTCCCCTGGGAAGCCTTGAGAAACCTTTCACCAATTCCCTGGTGAATACAGATCCAACCCCCTTGGATCTACAACAAGGAAAAAAAAAAATCAATCAGGTTCTTAAAAAGAAGGTTTTTAATTAAAGAAAAAGGTAAAAATCATCTCTAAAATCAGGATGGAAAATAACTTTACAGGGTAATCAAACTTAAAGAGCTCAGAGGACTCCCCTCTAGTCTTGGGTTCAAAGTACAGCAAACAAAGATAAACACTCTAGTAAAAGGTACATTTACAAGTTGAGAAAAAGTAAAACTAAGATGCCTTGCCTGGCTATTTACTTACAAGTTTGAAATACGAGAGACTTGTTTAGAAAGATGTGGAGAACCTGGATTGATGTCTGGTCCCTCTCAGTCCCAAGAGAGGACGCACGCCCACGCAGAGCACAAACAAAAGCCTTCCCTCCCCCTCCCCCCAAGATTTGAGAGTATCTTGTCCCCTTATTGGTCCTTTGGTCAGATGCCAGCCAGGTTACCTGAGCTTCTTAACCCTTTACAGGGAAAAAGATTTTGGAGTCTCTGGCCAGGAGGGATTTTATAGTACTGTACACAGGACAGCTGTTACCCTTCCCTTTATAGTTATGACAGGGGCTCTGGATTATTCCTCTCCAGCCCCTCCCTTCCACACAGATCTACTTCTTCTGGTTGCTCCATTTGGCCATCCTGTTGACGGGAGTCTTCATGAAGCGGCTAGAGCTCATGTAGGCTGCGACCTTCTCCAGGGCCTGGGGGAGTGGGGGGGAGGGAGGGGAGGAGAAGAGAAAGGAGAGAGCAGAGGAAGAGCCCTGAGGAGAGGGGAGACCGTGCTTCCCAAACCACCTCACAACACAGCCTCAACCCCCTGAAACATGAATATGAAGCCTCTTCTGGGCCACACCAAAGGGAGTCCCCCACATCCCCTGGTCAGGAGTCTGATCAGTGAGATGTCTAGCAAGTCCCTGAGGAACCAGTTATACCTGCTGGAATGGTGGGATGTTTTCTGCCCTACTTCCTTTGTGCTGCTCAAGGAGTGGCCACACCCTCAACTAGCTAGGGTTTCCCCCAGCACTGAATAGTGGTGACCCCTTGAGAGCAAAGTTGGCTCCTGTACCTCCTCCCTACAGTCCCCAGGGAGGGAGTGGCCAGAGCACATCCTCAGTTGTAATATAATCCTTTAGGGACTGTTGCCTCCTGCCACAGGTTAGAGCAGCCCCATTGCTGCTCTCTGCTCTGGCCCTGGCCCAGGCCAAAGTTAGGAATCCATAACCAGCTCCCGGATACTACCTTGTACCTTGGCAGACTGGATCGGGGCAATGGGCCAGTCTCCACATACAAGGACCTTCTCTTGCTTCACTGAAGCTATGGCAGGAGTCAGGCTGGGATAATAGAGAAAACTACTAATGGCAAGTATGGCTTTTGCTTCCTTTCTGTCCCAGCACCTATTTCCACCTGGAACCAGTGCCTGCCACTTCAACCATTTCCACAGCAGCTCATGGCCAACAACATACAGAGCAAGGACAAAGTAAAACAGGAGCAAGTGTACTTTGGAAATCCCAAGAGACATTGCTTAGGAGGGCTCACAGGATAGGAGTGTCCCATCCCAGCTTGCCAATGCCACCTGAAGAGTGTCTGCCAAAATCACCAAGCAAGCAGGGCACCAAGATGTGGCTCCTCTCCATTAGAGAAGGAGGTAGCCCGTCCCTCAGAGGCCAGCAGAGAGCCCATCAGATACATGGCCAAGGAGAGAGACGACTCTCAGAGGAAGGCCTCGGTCAGGGCTGAAGCAAATCTACAGGGCACTGGGAGGGGAAAAACCTGTGTGGTTACAGAGCAAAGACGACTTCACTCCCTCCAGAGTTGTCTGCCCTACTGGTACCAGAGGGGGGCAGTCTGACATCTCCATTACCACCAGAAGCACTAACAAGTACTTGTTAGCAATAGCTCTGGCAGCTGCTGTATCTGTTAGCAAATGAAATTCTTTGCCTGTTGCCCAGTTCTCTGCAAAGGAGTTAATGTTTGCAGCTGGGCTGTCCCTGGATAACCAGAGCAGTGCATTACAGGAGTCAGGGCAAACCTCACATCAAAGCGGTCAAGAAAATCCTTCAGGTTTTGGAACTGATCCAGGCACTTGGGCTCAAACATGCGGTTCTGGTCCAGGATGTCGTACATGACAAAGTCAACAAAAGTGATCTGGAGAGAGAAGAGAGAAGTGACACAGGGCAGTTGAGTCTGTTCCCATGCCCCTCCCCCAATCACACCCCCACCATGTACCTTCTCCCCAGCAAACCACTTCCTCTTCCCCAGGAAGTGAGAGAACAGCTTCAGCTTCCCAGGCAACTGCTCCAAGTAGCCAGACTTCAGTTTCTCCTGCAGAGAGGAAGAGGGAAAGTTTTCAGAGACCACTGTGGATTAGACCAAGGCAACCCTGTGCCCACCCAATGTACAGTAAATTCTTGTAGTGGGAAGGGCACCTGGAGTTTGCCATTGTCATAATAGGGATCTAAGGGTGAGCAGTATCATGTTTCAGGGCAGGTCACCTGTGAGAGCCAGTACAGCATTATGCAAGTGACTCAGACCATTATTCACCTGCCCCTGAAGGATTAAGTATTGAGCCAGAAGCAGAATACCAGCTAAATGGACCCAATGTAGTATGGAAAATGCTGTGTGTGCCAATAGCATAGTATTGGAGTGGGATTTGTCCTGAAATCAACAAGGTCTTGTTGCAGCCCCCAGGACAGCATGGATGAACTCACAAAGTCAGGATTGTAGCAGATCATTACAAGGCTCATACGGAAATCCATGGCCTGGATCTCCAGCATGTCCACTTGCAGCATCTCCTCCTCCGTCTCGCCACCTGGGAAACACAACAAATGTCAGAGTGCTCACCGGCAGCCACCCAGCCAAATCCCAGCCCCTTGATCATTAGTGAGGCCCAGACCTCCCCCCACCAATACTCCCACAACTTGTGCTTGCGCGCGATGTACCGGAGGATGGCATTGCTCTGCGTGAGCTTGTTCTTGCCATCGATGAGGTAGGGCAGCTGGAAGGGCAATCAGAGGCAAGGTTAGTAAACAAGCTCTTCCCACTTCTCCGGCTCCCACACTCCCCCCTCCCTGCTACTTCTGCACAAGAACCCCACTGATACCCCAGCATTGGTCCCCACCCAGAATCCATCTTAATCAGTGAAACTCCCAAACCCACCACACCCCAAGGAAGGACCTGCCTGCCCACCCACCCAGAGTAACTCTACATACATTTGGGAAATCCAGTCCCAGCTTCTCCTTCATCCACTGGCTTTTGTCATAGTCTGGAGCTGGAAGGAGAACAGAGAGGGTAGATCCCAGGCCAATGCCAACACATCCACCTAATTCCTCCCCCTAGCATCTTGGGGCAGCATGGCACACACTTGTGGTGCAGATTCTCCATGGTGCTGACCAACATCAGCTCACTGAAGGTGGAGAACATACCAGGGGCTCAGCACTCTTGAAAGTCAGGTCCTAAGTCAAAGAGGGCCTGAGCCGGAATCCTTCCAGGCCAGCTCTCTCCCAGTCATCAAGTAGCCATGTCTACACAAGAAGGCTGCTTTGGTATAAATTAAGGTGAAATTTCTAACCTGGTGAAGGTTAAACTGGTGCAAAAAGCTGTGTGGCTCCCCTTTACTCTGGTTTTAAGTCATGCTAAAATGAAACACCTAACTATAAGCCTGGTCTGAACTGAAATAAAAAAGGTCTACACAGCCCTTCACACCAGTATAGCTAAGCCAGTTTAAAAAAAACTGCACCCTAACTTAAAACAGGTGCAGCTTTCTTTAGAACAGGTACACAGTTTCAGGACCTGTTGTAATTTGAGTCGGCTGCCAATTAACTTGAGTCCACCCTGTTAAGTTATTGACAGAGTTGTAAATAATAAACTCAAAGTCCACTGTCAGCCAATTCAACTTGCAGTGTGTCCAAAAACTCTGGCCTGGATAACACCAGAGAGCTGTAACCAGTGTGGAACTACACCTGCTGGGAATACAGGTTGAAAGAGCCTACACCAGGTAAGAGGAAATAAGCCTTCTTGGTTTCTAGAGGGCAGTGTTGAGTACAAAACCTCTCAGCATACTGGGACTTTATTTGGCCAATAAGAGCAGTGATCCATGCACACTTACTGCCCCTCAGGTGAGATGGGGCAGTCCCATCAGCTCACCACAACCCTCTGCAACATGTTTGAGAACACCCCGCATTGTGCCCTATCTAGTTGGTCTTCCTCTGCAGTTTCAGCTTGGCAGAATGTGGTGACAAGAGTTAGAATTTGGCCAGGGCATGAGAACACTAACAGTGTTTTCACACCAAGAGAAAGTGTCCTTACCACAAGTTAAAATCCTAATGACCACAGACATGGCAGTTGTAGTTTTAACTCAATCTGTTGACCAAAGACTAGAGGGGAGTCTGGTGTTTAAGTCTACCTGCTACTTGACATTAGAACTACAACTGCCTTAACCAAGAAGTTAAGGCAACTAGAATTAGCCAGCCCAGGCGAACACGTTTTGCAGGGTGACATACCCTAAATTACTACTTGTGCTCAGCAGAGCACTCGGGGGTAATGACCCAGCTTCACTATTCACCCTGGAGGTCAGCAGTACCAAGTTCTGTCCCACCTCTGAAGAGTGAACCAACCCAACGTCGCTTCCCCTGATCCTACATGATGCCAACCTAAGATTGTATTGCTGCATGCAACAGGTGCTAAGCAGTAGCATGGACAACAGCTGACAGATACTATTAGAGCTACATGCAATGAGGATGTCAGAACACATACACTATGACAAAGTTCCTCCTCTATCTTGGTGGGTCCTGCACTTATTGGTGTATTTTCTTGCCTCAGAGATTCACCATGTGGGTTGGGGAACAGCCCAGAGACCTTCCCCTCTGGTAGAACCCACAGTCCAGGTCAATTGGGAGGTTTGGGGGGAACCCAGTCCCACCCTCTGCTCCAGGTTCCAGCCCAGGGCCCTGTGGACTGCAGCTGTCTCAAGTGCCTCCTGGAACAGCTGCACAACAGCTACAATTCCCTGGGCTACTTCCCCATGGCCTCCTCCCAACACCTTCTTGATGTCTGTTAATGCTTATACTCCTCAGTCCTCCAGCAGCGCATCCTCTCACTTCCCAGCTCCTTACACCCACACCACAAACTGAAGTGAGCTGCTTTTTAAACCCAGGTGCCCTGATTAGCCTGCCTTAATTGATTCTAGCAGCTTCTTGATTGGCTGCAGGTGTTCTAATCAGCCTGTCTGCTTTAATTGTTTCCAGAAAGTTCCTGATTGTCCTGGAACCTTCCCTGTTACCTTACCCAGGGAAAAGAGACCTACTTAATCTGGGGCGAATATATCTGCCTTCTATCACTCTCCTGTAGCCATCTGGCCTGACCCTGTCACAACACTTAACCGCTTGGTGCAGGATAAAATGGGGGGCTTCTCCATGGTAGCAATAGCCTAAGCCACTGGTAACAAGTGTTTAGATGCTGAACTGCCTCACAAGAGCAGCAAAGATATTTGGGGAGGTCATCTGGAGCAATTCCCTTTATGCTGAAAGTACTCAGGCACCATGAGAATCCAGAGCACATGCCAGGGATGGAGGATTAAAAACCCAAGCTAACGAGCATGCAAATTTCTCGTGAGTTTGTTATGGGAAAATGTTCCTTGCAACAGGTAGTTTTCTAGCTGTCTTTAAAGACAGACTATTAGTCCATTCACTAAATTAGATTCTAGAGAGTGCAGTGGGATTTGCTGAGAGCTAGGAGCAGGTGTTTGAGGAGACTGGTAAGACAGGACACAGTCCTGAAATGAATGAATGAAGAGTTAACTCTAAATTTCCTAGTGGCTAGGTCTAACAGCCAGACACTGGCAGATTAGCAGCCCTAGGCTGGCTCAGGCCTCATTGGTATGTTGGTTAATCCAGCTCTGACTACATGGTTTGTCAGATACCAGTCCAACAGCCAAGGACTGTGGGATCCCTTCCCTACTTCCTTAGTGTAAACATTACCCCACCAAACACCAGGTCAGCATGCGGCAGCACATGACCCTCTAGAATGCATGGCATTCCACTGAAGGAGATTCATGCTAAGAATTTCTTGTAGGGACCAGGAAGCCCTTTGCTCCCTGGAGACTCAGACTGCACAGAGCTGTGACTAGTCCAAGTCAGCCAGGCAAGAGGCCCTCACAGCCACCAGCAGGCTCACTAGAGCCTTTCGCCTGGCAAGGGAAAGGGGTGTCTCCGCAGAGCTGGGAGCAGAGCTCCTACACAAACGAGCCATTCCTGGCCCCTCAGGAAGCTTTGCACTCAATGAGCTGGGGAGGGCTAGCTTTGCTCCCTGCCTGCACCACTCACCTTCCCCACAGCTGTACATCTTGTCCTCGTACGCGGTGCCCGTGTATTCCAGCAGCAGTCGGATGGAGTGGGCAAGCTGCAGGGAGAAGACCAGGGCAACGTGAGAGCCTGCGTTAGAGCAGGGGGATTCCGACCTCGGGCTACAGGAGTCAAGTTAGCCATCAGCTTTACCCAGAAGAGCCACAAGGGTGTGAACTCATTTCATTTACTATAGTACTATATATTCATATTTAAACAGTATGGCAGGAAATATCTACAGCTTATATGATTCTCACAGCAAAATGACAGTGCAAGTATTAATTCAGCAACTACAATTGGCTAGCATAAGCATCCTGATTGGTTAATATTTAAATCAGTATTTTAATTATGTGCTGCAAGAGCCACAGGAGACATGATAAAGAGTCACTGGCAGCCTGCAAGCTGGAGAGAGAGTCTTCCTGGTCTAATGTAATTCTTCAGCCTCAAGGGAGTTCACTGAACAAACTTCATCGTCCCTCCTCCCCCACGCCCACCCCAAAAGCAGCCTGGAAATTCAACCCCAAGAGATTCCTTTGACAAAGGTCATGGTTTGTCTTTCAGGAGCTGGGTCACTGTGGTTGCAGCAATGAAAGGGAGCAGTGACTTCTCTTTCACCCATCAGTCCCCTCCCTGGTGACAGTCACTACGGCACTCGTCCTCAAGTGCTTAGACATCTTAGCCCATAAAAAAGGCAGGTCAGTCTCCTTTGCCCCACCACTTCCATCACACACATCATCTTTGCAGGTAGGGAAACTGAGGCACAGATTAAGATCTAGTTTCTAAAGAATGGCTTCTAACTTTGGGTGCCCAATGGGTATCACCTGAAGACCAGGCCCCAGCCAAATCAAGTACTCAAACAATGTAAATAACCCTGCATGAGGCCAACAGTCCTGCCTGTGGACATATAGTCAGTGAGAGGAGCTGGATTAGAACTCACCACCACCAGAGCAGCACTCTGCCACCAGAGGCAGGCAACTCCAGACTCACGTCAGTTCCCCCAAAACTGCTATGAGCTCCCCACCAAGGCAGGCTCGAACAAGTGCAGTTTGGTGCCCAGTGCCAGACAAACCTCAAAACCTACCACCCCCAGCTGCACACAGGGCTTGCAAGTGTAACCGTTTTGCAATCGAGCCCTTCCCACATGGATACCGTGCAAGGCACGAGGGCTACAGTGGGCAGCACCATGTGTGTGGGAGCAGGCGATGGCATGCTCAGGTGTAAGGCTGTTTCTGCTTTCCAGTGGCTTGGGACAGTTTGGGACCATCCCTGTTCTGCATTTTCCCCTTGGAGTGGGAAGGGAAATAGATAATGGAGTGAGATTCCTCCCCCACCTCCAATCTTGAGCCAGGGGCTTTGGCCCTCTACCTGCCCATGGCAATGCGAGGAGCCAGTGGGGTGCACCGGGGCCAAATCGCTCACTGCTGCCGGCATCAGGCTCCCCACTAACCCCCCAGGCTGCCCTGGACCCTATGTCCCCCTGAAGCATGGGGGCCTCCCTAAAGCATGGTAAGCCCAAACATTGGTGGAGCCAGGCCCACGTTCCTAAATATTGATGGAGCACGGGCACCATTGGCCCATGTAACTCACCACCTATGAACACAGGCCACTTCCCCAACGCCTGTCCCATAGCCCCAGAGCCACCTACAGATCCCTAAAGACCCCCTGGGCCAAAGCACAGGGGCAGCCTTATTTTGTTTTTCTGGGTGCTCTTCTACAGAGACTCTTGCAACAGCAGAGGGCTCTGTTGAAAACAATGCAGGAAAGCAGCAGGGGCCACATGCTCCTTTTGCTGCAAGGAGGCGCAGGTGGGCTGTATGGCATATTTAACAAGCAGGTTCCATCAATAGGGCTCAACCAAATTCATGGCCCATTTTGATCAATTTCACTGTCCTAGGATTTTTTAAAATTGCAAATTTAATGATTTCAACTATTTAAATCTGAAGTGTCAGCATGCTGTAATTGTAGGGGTCCTGACCCAACAAGGAGTTGTGTGTGTGTGTGTGGGGAAGTTAGAAGGTTATTGTGTGTGTGTGGGGGGGGGGGGGGGGGGGTGGTACTTCTTCAGAGCCAGTCAGCAGCACAGAAGTAAGGCTGGCACAGTATGGTCTTGCCATCCTTACTTCTGCACTGCTGCTGGCGGGGAGCTGCCTTCAGAGTTGGTTGCCCAGCCACCAGCCACCATTTGCCAGTTGCCCACCTCTGAAGGCAGTACAGAAGTAAGGGTGGCAGTATCACAACCCCCTAAAGCTACCTTGTGACCCCCTGCAGCCCCCTTTTGAGTCAGGGCCCCCCATTTGAGGAACGCCAGTGTCCCCCGTGAAATCAGTAGAGGTTAAAAGCACAGACAAGACCCAATTTCACAGTCAACGACACATTTTTCATGGCCCTGAATTTGGTAGGGTCCCACCCACCCAGCGTCAGCAGCCTCCGGAGACATGACCCCACTCGGCTAGAGAGTCAGGCCCAGGGGGAAATGAAAATAGTAGCCCCCCCCTGCTCCCGGCACTGCAGCTCAGACTCACCCCGCGGATGTCCCAGTACCCGAGAACCACCGGCATGGTGCACTGCGCTGCTTTTCCTGCTGCTTTACGGGACTGCTCCAGCGGCTGCGTCTGTCGGAGAGGCGGGATAGGAGCGCGGCGGCTGCTTTATAACCTGCCCGGCAAGGGGCGCGGCTGCCGAGCACAACCCAATGGGGAGGGGGGTGTTAAAGGGGCCGCGCCGCCCACACCCGTAGACATGCACCCAGGGGTGTTTTATTTGAACGGGCGATTGCGGGGGAAGCAGGTTGTGGCTGCTCAGCTCTAGGCGAGGCCCCGATCCCCGCGCCACAGACTCCCAGCGGGGGGCGAACCCGCGGTGCTGCGGGGCAGAGGTTTGCACGGCGGACGCTGCAGCGCTGGGCACATGCACTCCTGAGAAGCGACCAAAAGCGCAGCCCAGCTTGGTTGCGGGGTGTTGGCGCTGCGGGGGGGGAAGGTGCCCGGGTAAAGCAGTTTCGCGTGCAAGGTGCTATTCCCATGGGCCGGGCCCCGGCTTCGTTCTAGCCCGGGTTTTGTTTTCAACCGGGCAGTGCCTCTTTAAATGAAGCACCGCCCGGCGGACTCTGGGGTGGAGCCTGTGCAGAGAGAGGGCAAGGGACCCGCTGGAAAATGGCTAGAACCGCTCATGGGAGATATTGGTCTAAGCAAAGGGACCGCAAAGAGATTTAATCCAAAGCAAAGCTCACGCTCAGCCTCCCAGAAAACAACGGGTCCGAGTCTCCTCTTACTCACCCCAGTTTGACACCAGTGCAGCTCCCCTGACCTAAATGGAGTTACTCCTGATTTACACCTGGGTGAGAGAGGAACGGGGCCCCGTGGGGTTACTCCTGATTTACACCAGGGTATGATCAGAATCAGGCCCCTGCTTCCCAGCCGGGGAGACGTCTCTACCATGTGCTGCAAACACGAGATGCAAGATGAACAAAAGAGTTCCTGAAATTGAGAGGGGCACTGCCCGCGGGCATCAGCCACGGTTGCACTGAGCATCAACTGCAAGGGCAAAGAGGGGATTGGGCCGAGCTGGCATCCTTCCAACGCAGTACTCCAGGAACAGTACTCTGGGTGGGCAATCGATACCTTCCCCCTCCCCGTGCAAGGGTTTCCAAAAGGCCCAGGCCCTACTTACGTCCTCCAGGGTTTTCTCCTTCTCACACCAGCATCACTTTGTACTTGCTCTGATATGGGGTATCTCTCCTCTGTACCTCCACTTGCCCTTTGGCCCCCAGCCATCCCACTCCTTAGCCACATTACACCAGGTTTTCTCCTGTGCTGTCAGCCTGCTGCTCCCCATCTCCTTCCCCATCAGCACCTCACCCTCTGCCCCTCTGGGGTCACCATTTCTCCATGCTCGTGTCAGGGTAGCTGGCCCTTGTGTTTAGGCACAGGGGAAAGCCGTGTTGTGTGATCGTTGTGGGGAACAAAGGGCATACACTCCTAGTTTGCAAGAGATTGGAGGAAGAAACACAGGGAGTCCCCGGCTCACATGCTGCTCAGCAAGGGAGATATAGTCACAGACGTTGCCATGAACACTGGCACTCACTGTGTAATGTACTGGCTCTGTGTACAAAGAAGCAAATGTGATGGTGTCCTCTAGTACAGAGGTGGGCAAACTACAGCCCGCGGGACCATCCTGCCCAGCCCCCAGCCCCTCCCCTGCTGTCCCCCCTCCCCCACAGCCTCAGCTCTCTTGCTCTTCTGCCGGCACCATGCTCTGGGCGGTGGGGCTGTGAGCTCCTGGAGCAGCACAGCTGCAGAGCCAGGTCTGACCCTGTCTCTGAGCTGTGCGCTGGCAACGGTGTGGCCCAGCTCAAGCCGGTGGGCATCAGGAATGAGAGAAAGGATTGGATGGGGGGGGGCAGTCAGGGGCAGGGGTTCCGGGGGCAGTCAGGGGACAGGGAGAAGGGGTGGTTGGATGGGGTAGGGGCCCCAGGGGGGCAGATAGGAGGTGGGGGCCAGGCCACAACCCCCTCCCCTAACCGGCCCTCCATACAATTTATGAAACCCGATGCGGCCCTCAGGCCAAAAAGTTTGCCCGCCCCTGAGCTAGTAGCTGAACCCACAAGGTAGATAAAGGACCTATTACATCTGCCAGCTAAAGGAGATCTGCTTTAGCTTACACAGCAGAGGCCTGTGGCTTTAGAGATTGAAAGGCCAGGGATTTACATAAGCCTCAAAACCTCCACCCGATTGGAATGACTGGGTCCCTCTTTGCTACTCTCCACTACTGCCCTGGGGTTCTTTGCGGTTGCACAAATCCAGACTACTTCTCCCTAAACCTGCTCCCAGCACATACAAGCACTGCATTACTTGCTCTCTCAGCTGTGTGCAACCCTGCAGCAGCTCAGTGCTTTGGGACCAAGCTTCCAGACAGCTCAGCTCTGCTGTAGGCACCTAAATGGAGGGGCCAGACTGAGTTCTCTTGGGGATCTGGCCCTCTGTGTCAGGATGCAGCACACTTACAAACCTGTTTGGGTGCATTCATCTTCCTCTCCCCTCTCCCCTCTACTTGGCTGAGCTGTCCTGTCGGAGGGGAGGATGGTGATTTAATTAGTACCTTGATTATGCATTGGATATGACATCAGGGCTTTCTCACGCTGGCCCCCAGGAACTAGCCAACTTCTTATACATCTCTAGTCACAAAAGGGAAATCTTCCGTCCCCTCTGAAACAAAATGTTCTTTCTGCGTGTGTGATCACAAGCCGGTGTGTGTGGGGTGCTCCAGGAGAGAGCAGGTTTAAGGGGAGGGGAGAATTATCTTTCTGTTTATATTTTCATATGCACATGGGCTCAAAGGAGTGGTAGGTGCTCAACACCTCTGAAATTCAGAGCCCTTTGTCAAAGAGCCACTTGGCCATCTGAAGAGCACCAATGGAAACAGGAACTGGCCTGCATGCTGGGATAAATGCTGAAACTCAGAAGAGGTTTAAAAGTAGAACTAAGGGTCTACTAATCAGAACTCCCTAGAGATCTATTTTTAAAAAACAAATAGAAACCAGGAAAGTCAATAAGCTGAGACGACTATACAGTCACCAAAATGTTTTCATTAGCCAGTAAGTGGGAATCGCAGCTAGCTTAGTGGGAAGGATTACAACAGGGCTTGCGGATTTCAGCTATTACTGATTTGCTGTTTAATGGGACTTTGCAAGCAAGAGGGATTCCAGGGGTCTCCGTCTCCTTCTCAGATGCTGTAGTGGGTCAATGCCAAGAGAGTTGTTTGACATTTGCTGAGCTCCACTTGAGCCTTCTCCTTTTTGTTGCTCCATTGGGCAGTTCTCCAGAAAATGGGAGTCTTCCTGTAGCGGCTAGAACTCATGTAGGCAGTGAGCTTCTCCAGGGCCTACAGGGAAAGCAGAAGAAGATCCATCAACGTAAAGAGACATCATCAGCTCCTCACATGCCCCCTACCCATCATCACCGCCAGAAATTCAGCATGGGCCACAGCCAAACAGCTGCTTGGGAATCGCTCCCCATTGCAAACCAGAAAGGCATGCAGCCACGTGTTATCAGACATGTCCTATGGCCCAGTTCTTCTGGAGGACCAAGAGTCTGATCCAAAGTTTGCTGAAATCAGTGGGAGCCTTGACACAGACTTCAAAAGGCTTTGGATCAGGCCCCAAGGATGTGATTTTTCAAAGCTGCTGACCACTCACCGCTCCGATGGATTTCACTCAGCACTTCTGAAAGCCAGGCCCTTACGTTGCCAAGCTACTCTAGGTTTAGGAGTAGATAAAGCACTTTCTAAAAGCAGGAAGTCCTGTAACTTCTCAAAGCTCCATCTCTCAAAAACAGTTTGTTCGGTTCCAAACTCTTTCTGCTCTTCAAAATCTCCTCTGCCCAAGAACCAAGCTTGAGAAATTCAGGACTGTAATGATGTGCACTTGCAATATATTATTCAGCTACTAGGTGATTATTAGAATTCTAATCTATTAGAATTCTTTGAAGGGGTCAACAAACATGTGGACAAGGGGGATCCAGTGGACATAGTGTACTTAGATTTCCAGAAAGCCTTTGACAAGGTCCCTCACTAAAGGCTCTTACGTAAATTAAGCTGCCATAGGATAAAAGGGAAGGTCCTTTCATGGATTGAGAACTGGTTAAAAGACAGGGAACAAAGGGTAGGAATTAATGGTAAATTCTCAGAATGGAGAGGGGTAACTAGTGGTGTTCCCCAAGGGTCAGTCCTCGGACCAATCCTATTCAACTTATTCATAAATGATCTGGAAAAAGGGGTAAACAGTGAGGTGGCAAAGTTTGCAGATGATACTAAACTGCTAAAGATAGTTAAGTCCAAAGCAGACTGTGAAGAACTTCAAAAAGATCTCACAAAACTAAGTGATTGGGCAACAAAATGGCAAATGAAATTTAATGTGGATAAATGTAAAGTAATGCACATTGGAAAAAATAACCCCAACTATACATACAATATGATGGGGGCTAATTTAGCTACAACAAGTCAGGAAAAAGATCTTGGAGTCATCGTGGATAGTTCTCTGAAAATGTCCACGCAGTGTGCAGAGGCGGTCAAAAAAGCAAACAGGATGTTAGGAATCATTAAAAAGGGGATAGAGAATAAGCCTGAGAATATATTATTGCCCTTATATAAATCGATGGTACGCCCTCATCTCGAATACTGCGTACAGATGTGGTCTCCTCATCTCAAAAAAGATATACTGGCACTAGAAAAGGTTCAGAAAAGGGCAACTAAAATGATTAAGGGTTTGGAACGGGTCCCATATGAGGAGAGATTAAAGAGGCTAGTTTCAGAGTAACAGCCGTGTTAGTCTGTATCCGCAAAAAGAAGAACAGTTAGTCTCTAAGGTGCCACAAGTACTCCTGTTCTTCTTTTTAAAGAGGCTAGGACTCTTCAGCTTGGAAAAGAGGAGACTAAGGGGGGATATGATAGAGGTATATAAAATCACGAGTGATGTGGAGAAAGTGGATAAGGAAAAGTTATTTACTTATTCCCATAATACAAGAACTAGGGGTCACCAAATGAAATTAATAGACTGCAGGTTTAAAACAAATAAAAGGAAGTTCTTCTTCATGCAGCGCACAGTCAACTTGTGGAACTCCTTACCTGAGGAGGTTGTGAAGGCTAGGACTAAAACCGAGTTTAAAAGAGAACTGGATAAATTCATGGTGGTTAAGTCCATTAATGGCTATTAGCCAGGATGGGTAAGGAATGGTGTCCCTAGCCTGTCTGTCTGTCAGAGGGTGGAGATGGATGGCAGGAGAGAGATCACTTGATCATTGCCTGTTAGGTTCACTCCCTCTGGGGCACCTGGCATTGGCCACTGTCGGTAGACAGGATACTGGGCTAGATGGACCTTTGGTCTGACCCGGTACGGCCTTTCTTATGTTCTTATGTTCTTATGACTATGTGCTGTTCACCAGTTCCCTGTCTTGAGCTCTTCACAAGGGAGACAGTGCTGGAACTTGAGCTGTGTGTAAACTTGTTTGTGTGTCTTTAGTGTGTGATTGTCTTCTATAATGAACACCTCCTGTTTAAGGTGAACTCCGATTCCATATATTGTGAAAAGGACCAAGAGGTGGGTTATTGTTTTGACAAGATAAAGGGTGCAGAAGGCTTAGAATGGAAACCATCTATCAACCTTAATTGGGAAAAGTAACTTGACCAAGGGTCACATGCTGTAGACCCTGCAGAACTGGAACTAGCTTGGCCAGCCCTGGAGATCCAGAGAGCAGCATGTCACAGGGGAGTCAGGGCCAAGCTCACCTCAAATCGGTCAAGAAAATCCTTCAGATTCTTTATTTGATCCAGGCACTTGGGCGCGAACATGCGGTGCTGATCCAGGATGTCGTACACGAGGAAGTCGACATAGGTGAGCTTGGAAATTAGAATGAAAATAAGCAGAGCCTCAGATCAGAACCATCCCGATCTGCACTTCCCATCTCTGGCCTCTCTTTAACATGGAGCAGCTATGTCCTCAGTCCCTGTCTAGTGACATACCTTCTCCACAGCAAACCACTTCTGGATCCCCAGGAACTGGGAGAACAGCTTCAGCTTCCCGGGCAGCTGCTCCAAGTACTCCGGCTTCAGTTTCTCCTGCAAAAGGGAAAATAGAAGCAAGGGAGCTGTGGGTCAAATCCTCGCAATCCCCACCACCCCAGAGCAACTCAGAGTTCTGGCTTTCTAAGGTGTCCCAAGGCAGTGACGGGGGTAATTCAGTCCCAACTTTTGGGGCATAAACTGATCATCTGAAGGGATCTCCCATCCCAGACACTCTCCTCCCTCCCATGCCAACATCAGGTAACTAGTCTGGTGCATGATAGAAATTATTCACCTTCCTTTGAAGGAAGAGGCTGTGGCTAAAGAGGAGCCGTAATAGACTTCACAGACTGGTCTGCTCTGACACATAATCCCTGACCAATTCCACCTCTCTTTGTCTGTGAGGCAGCGTGGGATGGGGGAACAGGCAGTGTTGAATCTAGGGAGAGCTCAAATTCTATCTTACCTCTGCTACTGGTTTACTGTGGGACCTCAGGCAAGTCACATCACTTCTCTCTCCCCCACCTCTGTAAAATGGGGATAACTACTCTTCTTCCCAGGTAATTAATGGAGGCTTGTAAAGCTCTGGATTATATCTACACCTGTTAACCTCATGTGACCCTCCTGAGTCATCTGTTGCACTCCAGTTATGACCCACACCCCCAGGGGAGCAGGGATGCACTCACGAAGTCAGGGTTGTAGCAGATCCTTGCAAAGGCCAGGCGGAAATCCATCACCTGGTTCTCCAGCATGTCCACTCTCTGCATCTCCTCCTCACTCTCGCCAGCTGGGAGCCAGAAAACACACAGGGGCAGAGAGGCTCAGCAACCATGGTTTAAATCTCAACTAGCCTCTAAGGGCTTGTCTTCACTGGGGGGAATTGACCAGCCCAGCTATTCTGGAATGACCTAGGTCTTCTAGAATAATGGCCCATCACTTTTACTCTGGACTGGGGACCTATTCCATAGGAGCTTTTCCAGTCAAGTTCCCCGTGCAGACAAGCCTTTGACTTGCAGCAATACTCACCCATCTTGTGTTTGCGCGCTACGTAGCGGAGGATAGCATTGCTCTGCGTGAGCTTTGTCTGGCCGTCAATGAGATAGGGGAGCTGGGAGGGCAAAGAGAGGATGTCAGGGGATAAGTTCTTCCCACCCATTTATCCTACTCTTGGAAGGCACTGCAGCCACCAAGCTACTTGTGCCTCCTAGTCGGCGGGAGGTCAAAGAGTAGAGCTAAGTGTCTCATGAGCAGACCCTGCACTTTTTTACTCTGCTTGGGGGAGCAGGTGGACAGCAGGGCCCCAGATTCACTGTTCAGTGCCTAGCATTTAACCTTATAGCCATGCACAACCACCGATCATACTCAGGCTAGGCACGGCCACGTGCTCGCTGCTGCAAAGACAGCAAGGCCTGAGTCTCCTGCACCAGCCAAGGGGGCACTGCAGAGCTGGGAGCCCTTCCCCAGCCAACGGCCTGGCTCCACCTCAGAGCCGGCAGTGAAAGCTGCTAGTCTCCAACCACTTCCCTCTCTGACCCTGTCCTCCCCAGCGACACATGGGTAACGGCAAAGGAGGCTGCTACGTACGTTCGGGAAATCCAGCCCCAGCTTCTCTTTCTCGTTAGTCCATTGGCTTATATCATAATCAGGACCTGGAGGTAAAGAACAGGATGGTAAGTCCTATGGCATGAACACCTGCCCCCCCCACTGCATTTCCCTCACCACCAACCCTCCAATCCCACCCCACGGCATCTCCTAATCAACATCACCTCCCCACCACTGCATCTCCCACCCCACTCCCTACACCCACTCACTGCATCCCAACCATCACTGCTACCCCACAAACACCCACCGCACTGCATCTCTCCCCTGCCACCCTCACCGCACCCACCCACTGCATCTCCCTCCCCACACCCACACTCTGCATCTCCCACCCCACTCCCCACACCCACTCACTGCATCCCAACCCCTCCACTGCATCTCTAACCAGCAATGCACCCCACAAACACCCACTCCACTGCATCTCTCCCCTGCCACCCACACACTCACTGTGTCCCTTTCCCTCCCATCCTCTTCACCCCCCCACCCAACAACAACAGTGACTGGTGGTAGAATTGGAGATTGAGTCCCCTGCTCTCTCCCTCTCCCCACACCCCAGGAGCTGAGGGGAGAGGGCCCTGGCCCATGACTCACCTCTAACCAACACTGCTCCAAGTCCAGGGCTGGAAAAAGACTTAGGTCCCCAGGCTGGCCCCTTTGCACCACTCTAGCAGCAGGAAAGGGCCAGAACCCAGACAGAACTTCCCACCACCCTTGGACAGCCCTATCCCTGGGGCAGCAGGTTTGTATAATTTTTGGTGGAGTCTAGAATGGGTCCAAGTGCCCACCACCACCTGCCTAAGGCTCTGGCAGGGAGTTTGGGTGCGGGCTGTGGGCTGGGGTAAGGGGTTGGGGTGCAGGAGGGGGTGTGGGCTCTGGGAGGGAGTTTGGGTGCAGAGGGGGATTTGGGCTCTGGGAGAGTTTGGGTGCAGGCTCAGGGCTGGGGCAGGGGTGCGGGAGAGAGTGAGGGGTCCGGTGCTTACCTCAGGCAGCTCCCGAAAGTGACCCGCAAACCCCTCTGGCAGCGGCTCCTAGGAGGGGAGGCCAGGGGTCTCCGCGCATCGCTGCCCACAAGCACCGCCCCCACAGCTCCCATTGGCCACAGTTCCCGGCCAATGGAAGCTGCGGCGTCTGTGCTCGGGGCGGGGGCAGCATGTGGAGACCACCACCCCGGGGCCGTGGGGCCATGCCAGCTGCTTCCAGGAGTGGCAAGGACCGAGGCCAGGCAGGAAGGTGCCTTAGCCCCTCTACGTGGTGGTGGCGGCAGCAGCCCGGGCCCCCCAGGCTCTTTTAAATCACCTGGGGGCAGCAGGCAGGGCCGGAGGAGAGACCCAGCCCCGAACACTGGTGGAGCATGGACACCACGGACCCTGAATATTCCTGGAGCACGGGCACCATAGACCCATACAACTCGATACCCATGCCCTATACCACACTTCTGCTCAGCTCCTGGCAAGGGGCATGCCTGTTCTGACATAGCAGAGCAGCCACTCAAGGCTGTGGTAGCTTACAGCACCCCCCTGGGCTGCTCTAACACTGGGCCAGGCCACTTTGAAAGCCACCTGTGTTCCCGCTCCCATTCCTGAGCTGTGCCATTCCGGACATGCAGCTTGGCATCTGGGCCTAGAAAAAACAGGGAAAAGCCTCAGCACATCCAAGCACGAAGGAGCAGTGCTGCAGCAATAGATACTTAACGGCCACAATTTTCACCACTGGCCTCTGATTTTAGATGCCAAACCTGGCCATGGGCGCCTGATTTTCAGAAGTACCGAGCACCGCCTGCTCCCATCGAAATCCCTTGGAGTTGCAGCTGCTCAGTGCCACTGAGGAAAGCCAAGCTGCTCATTTACGTGGCTAACATCAAGCCTCCACATCTGATCCTTTTGGCCAACACTCCCACCCACGCTGGCCTCTCGTTCCTGGACGGTGCCATTTACCGACCTTGCAGAAACATAATGAAATGGCTCAGTGCCAAGGCTAGACACCATGATCACAATATGGTGTTTATTACTGGAGTGCCTGAGGCCAGCTGAGAACAGGGTGCTGGGTGCCAGACAAACACAGAATCAAAGACCGTTCCTGCCGGGAAGCCCGTCTCTAATGAGATGGTCCAGTAGTTAAGAGCATGAACCTTGGGATTTGGGAGACTGAAGTTCAAATCTCTGCTCTGCCATACACTTCCTGGGTTCCCTTGGGGAAATCACGAAGCCGTTCAGAGCCTGAGTTCCCCAGCTGTAAAACTGGGATCCGAGACTAACTGCACTTTCCTACCACACTGGGGGATTGTGAGGCTAAATACAGTAAAAACTGTGAGGTGCTCAGAGGATACCACCTATCCTAGGGGCCGATATGGCTATGCTCTGTGTCCGGATTTAACCGCTTCCCTGCTGGCTCAGGTCCCCTTTACAATCAGGCAGGGCGCACGCAAACCCCAATGATATGAAATCCTCACACTTCCGTTCGACACAGGGTGATAAGCAAAGCGTCAGTGGCCATATGCAATCTGGCTTTGTTTATCAGTGCTCAAAAGTCTGTTTACCTGCAGGTGCCATGCTGGCTATGAAATAAACGTGCGGCAAATCCATCCCCACTAGTGCAGCCTGAACTGGGATATAAGCCCGGGGTCCTCTAACCCCGGGGACATAGGGTCTGTTTGCAGTGCAATCTAGGGGTGTAATTGCAGCACATGTAGACACACCCGAGCCAGCTTTGATCTGGATAGTGCAGGTACCGATAGCAGTGAAGCTGTGTCAGCACGGGCCAGCTGCCCAGGTACATACCCAGGGTCCCAGGTGAACTTGTATAGCCGGCACTGCTATTGGCATGCAAGCTAGCTAGAGGCACAAGCTGCAGTTACACCTCCAACTGCAATGTAGACAGACCCTGAGAGGATTTACTGGGAGGGCAGGGAGAATATAAACCCAGCAGAATCAGGGGGGAGGGGCAGGGCACGAGTTCCTGAGAATACTCATAGGCCCCCATGGGTCACTTATCCTGATACAAACCTAAGGTCTTATCCTCAGCTTCTGTAAATCCAGGCAGATCCATTTACATCAGCTGAGAATCTCCCTCTCCCCAGCCATGAAAGGCAAGAATTGTAATTCTTACTGTCTTTAATCAAGACAAATGATGCTATTGCTTGTGACAAGCACCTCCTGGTATAGGTTCCAGCCAGGGTCCCGAGTCCCAGCCAGAGGATTGGCTCTGTGATTGTCCGCAGTGTAAGGACAATCTGCCGGAACTGGATTTCCTTGTCCAGTGTACAGCTAGTTCTTTTCCATAAAGAGAGTACAGTCTAGTGGTTAGAGCATAGGCTTGGCGTGAGGACACCTGGGTTCCACTCCCAGCTCTGTCACTCACTCATTGGGGCTTGGTCACCACTGCAAGAAAGGGTGTTTTTACACTGCGATAGCTGTCTCGATGTAAAATTCTGGTGGGGCCAAGGCACTGCGGTTCTTACCTTGATGTGGCTCAGTGGTTCTCAACCTGCGGCCTGCAGGCCGCTTGCAGCCCAATCAGCACAGAGCTGCGGCCCATGTGCCATACTCAGGGCCATACAGGTAGCACTGGGATGTGGTACACAATGGTAAACAGGATGAGAACCACTGATGTAGCTGATTGATAGGGTAGACCTCAACTAGCTGCATCCAGGTAAAAACTCCAGTCTCTTGTCTCCACCATGAGTTTACAGAGAGAGAAATAACTACAAACACCTTTTTGCAGTGAGGACAAAGCCGGGATGACCTTAACGCAAAGTCACTCACCCTTTCTGAGTCTCAGTTGAAAGGGGAATTTTACTTTCATGGTGCCCTGGGAAGTTGTGAGGTAGAATTTTATTGTGATTCTAAAGGGATAGAAATGTGCAATGTCATTGTAAAGGATCCATGCCCAAAAGCAACCTGACCTCATCACCCCCCTCCCTCACCACTCCCTGCCCGCGCACTCATCCAGCTGCACTTTCTGCTCGGGGAGAATGTGTTGCTTTGACACAGCTGGGGTTTCTTATATCGCTCACTGTGACAAAGAGCAGCCCCGTAACCTTCAGAATGATATAACCAAATCTCGGGATGCATGACTCAGCAAAAAAAAAAAAAACAACAAGGTGGGAAATTAGTCCAAGCCAAGAGAGTCACAGAGTCTCTCTGCAGCCATGGAAGAGTTAACCCAAGCCCCTGGGAGAGCAGAGATAGGAAGTGGCTGTTACAAAGCTGCCTTCTAGAAACAGGCTGGCCAGGGTTGAGCAATGCTCCCAGCTCCCATGGACTCCAACTGGCGTTGGGCCCCTCAAAGTCTGTCCCTTACAGCAGCAGAAAGGCCAGCTCCGGACAGAGGGCACTGTCTTAATATAGGGCAGATCCCTGCTCTCGCTGAAAGCAGTGGGAGTTCTGCTATCAACTGCCACAGGAGCAGGGCCGGGCCTTGTAAGCAACAGCAAATAGAAGCCAATACAGGCCCGGTAGAACCAGACTTTGGAGGAGGAGTGACCTAAGGCAGGAGGGAGAAGAGGGTCTGAACCTCCTCCCCATTAATGCAGAGGGGCTGTACAGCCGGCCCTCTGGAACTGACCTCGCTAGCTGACTAATCCACACATCCCATCCTCAGACAGAGAGGAAAAGGCAATTTCTAACACAGCTGCTGAAACCTGAGCACCTCCAGGGAGCTCATTGCTAACAGCGAGTCTAAGGTTACAGCCTGCTCAGAACTAGTTTCTACCACAGCCCTGCAGAGTTGTCCTGGTTAATTTCAGGGGTGGCAGCAAAAGCTGCTGGTCTCCTGCCTGGTGTGATCTGCAACCTGCAACTTGATAGATTTTTGCAGTGGAAAAAATCTGGCCCGAGTCAATGATTTCCTTGCAATTTCCAGCTGCGATCTGGGCTTGATCCAGCATCAGCCTCTCTATTGCCTTCAACAAGCTTAGACCCTAATTGAAGGGCCTGCTCTAAGGTGACTCAGGAGCCAAGATGCCATGTGAACAAGGGCACCATTCAGTGCTGTTAAAGGACCTGGACACTTATTGCTATTTAACACTGTTGAGCATAGATCTTAAAACATCCCTTAGCCCTAACGATAACAGCGCACCCCTCTCTCACAATACGAGGTTGGTACAGACCCAACCACTTCTGTATCCCTCCCCAACACCAGTTCTGATCTCCACACAGGTTCCCTGCCAAGACTGCAAAAGACAATGCACCTTGCAAGTGCCTGTCTCACGCTCCACAGGGCAAAGCAGCCCGGGGCGCAATCTCCACCCATGACACCTTACCTTCCCCACTGGGGCTGTATTGCTTGTCCTCATAGGGAGTGTCCGTGTATTCCAACAGCAGTCGGATGGCGTGAGCAAGCTGAAAAGAGGAGCACGAGAGCATTTATATCCCAGGATCCCTCCAGTTCCATTGGGCGAGCCCAGAGCTTGCCCATCTCCGAGAAAGCAAGATAAATTGACCTTCCTCCCAATTCTGCTCATAGCTGCTGGAGCCCAGGACTATACACAGATCATGCGTGATGGCTTCTACCTTAGCCAACACACCACGCAGGGCATTGAACCAGGGAACCTCCATCGCTCAGACTGGAAGGCCAGACCATCATGATCGTCTAGTCTGACTTCCTGCACATCGCAGGCCACAGAACCTCCCCCACCCACTCCTCTAATAGACCCCTAGCCTCTGGCTGAGTAACTGAACTCCTCAAATCATGATTTAAAGACTTCAAATTACCAAGAATCCACCATTGACACTAGTTTAAACTTGCAAGTGACCCGTGCTGCAGAGGAAGGTAAAAAAAACAAAAACAAAAAAAATGCAGGGTCTCTGCTAATCTGACCTGGGGGGAAATTCCTTCCTGACCCCAAATATGGTGATCTGTTGAACCCTGAGTATGTGGGCAAGACTCACCAGTCAGACATCTGGGAAAGAATCCTCTGGGGTAACTCAGAGCCCTCCCCATCGAGTGTCCCGTCTCCAGCCATTAGGGATTTTTGCTACTAGCAGTCACAGACGGGCCACATGTCATTGTAGCCAGTCTCATCATTCCCTCCATAAACTCATCAAGCTCAGTCTTGAACCGGTTAGGTATTTTGCCCCCACTGCTCCCCTTAGAAGGCTGTTCCAGAACTTTACTCCTCTGATGGTCAGAAATCTTCATCTAGTTTCAAGGCTCAACTTGTTGATGGCCAGTTTATAGCCGTTTGTTCTTGTGTCCACATTGGCGCTTAACTTAAATAACTCCTCTCCCTCCCTATATGTATTAACAGAGAACGATCACATCTCCCCTCAGCCTTCATCTGGTTCAGCTAAACAAGCCAAGCTCTTTGAGTCAGCTCTTGTACAGTATGTTTTCCATTTCTCTGATTATCCTAGTAGCCCTTCTCTGCACCAGTTCCAGTTTGAAAGAACGGTTACGTACCTTCTGTAACTGTTGTTCTTCGAGATGTGTTGTTCACATCCATTACACATTAGGTGTACGCGCGCCGCGTGCACGGACGTCGGAAACTTTTTCCCTTAGCGGCTCCCGTCGGGCCGGCAGGGCCCCCTCCTTCCCGCCAGAGCGGCGCCCCGCTCCAGGGTATATATATCCCTGCCGACCCGACCCCTCCGGTTCCTTCTTGCTGGAGACTCCGACAGAGGGGAAGGAGGGTGGGAAGTGTAATGGACGTGAACAACACATCTCGAAGAACAACAGTTACAGAAGGTAAGTAACCATTCTTTCTTCTTCGAGTGATTGTTCACGTCCATTACACATTAGGTGATTCCCAAGCTTACCATTGGAGGTGGGTAGGAGTCAAGGTACAACTGACTGTAGCACAGCCCGACCGACCATTGCGTCCTCTCTGGTCTGATGATGGATCGCGTAGTGGGCTGTAAACGTATGTATGGACGACCAGGTGGCTGCCTTGCAGATCTCCTGGATAGGGACCTGTGCCAAGAAGGCCGTAGAGGACGCTTGGGCTCTAGTCGAGTGGGCCCGGATCTCCGGGGCCGGAACATTGGCGAGCTCATAACAGGTGCGTATACAATGCACAATCCATGCCGACAAGCGCTGTGTCGAGATAGGCAAGCCTTTCATACGTTCCGCAATCGCAATGAACAGCTGGGGTGTTCTGCGGAATGACCTGGTCCGTTCCAGGTAAAATGCCAACGCCCTTCGGACATCCAGGGTATGTAGGCTGCATTGGTGAGGGTCCGTATGGGGTTTAGGGAAAAACACCGGTAGGCAAATGACCTGCCCCATGTGAAACTGTGATACCACCTTTGGGAGGAATTTGGGGTGCGGCCTCAGTTGCACCTTATCTTTATGGAACACTGTATAGGGTGGTTCCGAAGAGAGGGCCCTCAATTCCGATACCCTTCTGGCCGACATGATGGCCACGAGAAACGCCACCTTCCACGAGAGGTGCGTGAGGGAGCAAGTGGCTAGGGGCTCAAAGGGAGGACTCATGAGTCTTGATAGGACTAGGTTCAGACTCCACGCCGGGACAGGCGGGCGCGAGTAGGGAAACACCCTTTCCAGCCCTTTGAGGAATCGGGCCACTGTGGGGTTGGAGAACACTGACACTCCCAACTCTCCCGGATGGAAAGCCGAAATAGCGGCTAAGTGAACTCTAATTGAGGAGGGCGCAAGCCCTTGATTCTTGAGGTGCAGTAGGTAGTCCAAGATAGACGGAACTGAGGCTTGTAGAGGCTGTATGCGTTGAGGCTCACACCAGTGGGAGAACCTTTTCCATTTTGTCAGGTAGGTCGCTCTTGTAGAGGGCTTCCTACTATTAAGGAGGATTTGCTGAACTTGGTGAGAGCACCTGTGTTCTGCATCATTCAGCCAGAGAGATACCATGCCGTGAGATGTAGCGAAGACAGGTTCGGGTGGAGTAGGCGACCTTCGTCTTGCGTGACTAGGTCGCGATGGAGGGGGAGGGTGATTGGATCGGCTATGGACAGTTCCAGCAGGGACGTGAACCAATGCTGGCGTGGCCAGGCCGGGGCGATGAGTATGATCGTCGCCCTGTCCCTGCGGGTCTTGAGGAGAACCTTGTGTATGAGTGGGAACGGAGGGAAGGCGTATCTCAGGCTCCCTCCCCACAGGATCATGAAGGCATCTGCTAATGATCCCCGGCTGAGGTTCTGGAACGAGCAGAACTGAGGGCATTGTCTGTTGTCCCTGGTGGCGAATAGATCCACCCGGGGAAAGCCCCACCTCTGGAAGATCGAATGCAGGACGTCTCGCTTCAACGTCCATTCGTGCATTCGGTAGGAGCGGCTGAGGCGGTCCGCTAAGCCGTTTTGAATTCCCGGAAGATACGTCACGATGAGGTGTATCGCATGGGCTATACAGAAGTTCCATAATTGGAGTGCTTCGTGACAGAGGGGAGAAGACCGGGACCCGCCCTGCTTGTTTATATAGAACATGGCGGTAGTGTTGTCCGTCAGGACTGCCACGCTGTGACCCTTTATGGTGGCGCGGAAGGTCTGACAGGCGAGGCGAACCGCTCTTAGCTCCTTCAGATTGATGTGAAGCAGCTTGTCTTCTCTGGACCACAACCCTTGGGTCCGCAGTTCCCCCAGGTGCGCCCCCCAGCCCAGGTCCGATGCATCTGTTACCAACGTCAGAGTGGGCTGTGGGGCAGCGAAGGGGATCCCTTCGCATACCTGTTGGCGATCGAGCCACCAGCGTAGCGAGCTGAGCACCTGGTTTGGGATCGTGACTACTTGATCCAATGGGTCTCTGTTGGGGCAATGCATGTGGGCGAACCACAACTGTAAAGGTCGGAGCCCCAGGCGGGCATGTCTGACCACGTGTGTGCAAGCTGCCATATGTCCCAGAAGCTGCATGCAACACCTTGCCGTTGTCGTGGGGAACTTTTGGACCGAGCTTACGGCTCTGTGAATAGACATGAACCGTGCCTCTGGTAGGCTCGCTTGCGCAGTTACCGAGTCCAGGGTTGCACCTATAAAGTCCAGCCTCTGTGTGGGGACTAACGTGGACTTGGGCACATTGACCCGGAGGCCGAGCTTGTCGAACGTCTGCAAGGCCAGCTTCACGTGAGATTGGACCTCGGCCTCCGACCTGCCCGCGAGTAGCCAATCGTCCAGGTACGGGAACACACGCATCCTTCTCTTTCGAAGGAAGGCTGCCACCACGGACATGCATTTCGTGAACACTTGTGGTGCTGACGCCAGGCCGAAGGGCAGGACCGTAAATTGGAAGTGGCGCTGGTCGACCATGAAGCGCAGGAATCGTCTGTGGGCTGGATTGATAGCAATGTGAAAATAGGCATCTTTCATATCGAGGGCAGCATACCAATCCCCCGGATCCAGGGATGGGATAATAGTTCCCAGGGAGACCATACGGAAGCGAGCTTTGATCAGAAACTTGTTTAGCTCGCGCAGGTCCAAAATAGGACGGAGGCCTCCTTTTGCCTTGGGGATCAGGAAGTATCTGGAGTAGAATCCTTTTCCCCTCAGGTCTGTTGGGACCTCTTCTACTGCTCCAGCAGCGAGAAGGGTCTGAACCTCCTGCGTGAGAAGTTGCTCGTGAGAAGGGTCCCTGAAGAGGGACGGGGAAGGGGGATGGCAGGGAGGGGGCGAGGAAAACTGGAGGGTATAGCCCGCCTTCACTGTGCGCAGGACCCATCGGTCCGATGTTATGCGCGACCATGCCCGGTAGAAATGGGACAGGCGGTCTTTGAAAAACAGAGGAGGATCCGGTATGTTTTTTGGATATGGTACGCTGTCCTTGGGCGTAGCTTCAAAAGCCTGGTTTATTCCCTGGCTGTGGCTTGCCCTGGCCGTGACTCTGGCCCTGGTTAGGCGTATTGTTACGTCTCCGCCTGTTATCCCTGCCTCGACGGCGGTACGGCTCGTGTCGGGGGCGAGGGTGGTATTGCCTTTGCGGTGGCTGGGGTTTAAAGGGCTTACGCTGCGTTACCGGAGTGTGCATACCCAACGACTTAAGGGTCGCTCGTGAGTCCTTAAGGCTATGTAGCCTGGCGTCCGTCTGGTCGGAAAACAAGCCCGAACCTTCAAACGGAAGGTCTTGCAGCGTGGTCTGTACCTCTGGCGGGAGACCTGAAGCCTGCAACCACGCTGAACGCCTCATCACGACTCCCGACGCAATTGTTCTAGCCGCCGCGTCGGCTGAGTCTAGTGCGGCCTGCAATGAGGTCTTGGCCACTGCCATTCCCTCATCCACCAGGGCCGTGAACTCCTGATGCGCGTCAGGTGGGAGGGAGGCCTTAAACTTGGCAACTGATGCCCACGAGTTAAAATTGTGCCTGTTTAGAATCGCCTGCTGATTGGCGATCCTCAGTTGAAGGCCCCCAGATGAATAGACTTTCCTCCCGAATAAGTCCAATCTCTTAGCTTCCTTGCCCTTGGGGGCAGGAGCTTGCTGGCCATGCCGCTCTTTTTCGTTGACCGCCGAGACCACCAGCGAACAGGGGGACGGGTGAAGAAAGAGGAAGTCAAACCCTCTAGATGGGGCGAAGTATTTCCTCTCCACGCCTTTTGCAGTTGGCGCACTAGAGGCCGGTGTTTGCCACACCGTCTTATAGTTGGACTGTACTGTCCGTATAATCGGGAGAGCGACTCTGGAGGGGCCCTCTGGGCTCAGGATATCGACCATGGGGTCGTCCTGCTCTACAGTCTCCTCCGCTTGCAAGCCCAGATTGAGGGCTACCCGGCGAAGCAGGTCTTGGTGTGCCCAATGGTCGATCGGGGGAGGGCCGGACACCAATGTGCCCGCTACCTCCTCATCTGGCGAGGAGGAAGAGGTCGGGGCCTTCTGCCCATCCTCATTGTCCAGCAACCCGGCATCAGCCAGTTGTTCCTCTGAGGCCTGACCCGCAGCGTGGGATTGGGACGGCACCATACTCGGTGCCGAGTCCACTCCTTCCCGCTCTGGTGGTCTAGAGACCGTTGTCTCCCTATACGATGGCGGGCGATGCCGCGGGGAGCGGGATCGGTACCGGGAAGGCCCGGATCTCGAGGCCCTCGATGGGGGTCCTTGCTGGTGGTAGGCCCAGGGTGTCCAGAATGGCCATTGGCTCGGTTGGCCCCATTGGGACTGACCGTAGTCTCTGCTGGCCCGTGACCTATGGGCATACCCGCCGTACCGGTCTGAGTCAGCCCCCGAGACCACGGACGGCGACCTGGAAGGCCACGGTGGAGCCGTAGGATGGTGCCGGACCGGTTCTGGGGAGTAGCGCCTCCGCGACCAGGACCTGGAATAGCGCCTCGCCGACCTGGACCTGGAACGGTACCGGTGATCGCGGGACCGGGAATGGCTACGACTGGTCGGCCTTGGGTAACGAACCGCCGACGCTTCGCGGTGCCGACTCGTGCTCGGTTGCTGAGTCGGTGCCGACCGCTTGTTGAAGCCCGACTGCTGCGGTGCTTCCTGCGCCGAGGGCAACCGGGAGTCCACCGAGGCGGAGCTCGACCGGGACCGGTTCCTGGAGCGGTGCCGAGACGGCGACCGTGATGGGCGCAACATCGCCGGCTTGCCTCTACGCGGCAGCATCGGCGGAGCGCCCTCAGCGCGTGCCGGGGCCTCGACGGACAAAGCAATGAGGTCCTTAGCTGCCTCAAACGTGTCCGGAGTGGAGGGCTGTTCCACGAGCTCCTCTAGCCCTTCATCCTCACTCGACGCGCCCATCCCGGGGCTCGACGGGCCTTTCGGCGCCGGAGCCACTACCGGGGTCCGTGTTGGGGCCGTATCGGCCTTAGGGGCACTCGAGGTCTTTACCGGTGCCGGCCTCTTGCGCGGGGAGCGTCCTCGGGCCTTAGACTGGCCCTTCGCTTTCGCCGGCGAAGACGATCGGCGTCGTGCATTTCCCCGCTGGGTCGGTGCCGCGGGCTTCGGGTGACCCGCCGGTGCCGGTTCCCGCACCGATGCCGGGGCGCTCCGCACGGAGGCAGATGGTGCCGTCGAAGTGGAGGGCTGTAACGCCGTCTCCATGAGCAGCTGCTTAAGGCGAAAGTCCCTCTCCTTTTTAGTTCTGGGCTTAAAGGCCTTGCAGATCTTGCAGCGCTCTTTCTGGTGAGCTTCCCCCAGGCAACGGAGACACGAGGCGTGGGGGTCGCTCAATGGCATAGGCCTGCGGCACGTGGCACAAGCCTTGAAGCCTAGGGCGTGTGGCATACCCCGCCGCCCAGGGCCGGTGCCGGGGTTGAACAAACAACCACGGCAGGAACTTTAAGTACCCTAATGAGCTGTTAACTACTGGCTCAACACTACTATTAGATAACACTAATGACTATTGCTAAGGGACACTCTCAGATCCAGAGACAGAGTTGTTCCAATGCCGCCACGGACGGTAAGAAGGAACTGGAGGAGTTGGGTCGGCAGGGATATATATACCCTGGAGCGGGGCGCCACTCTGGCGGGAAGGAGGGGGCCCTGCCGGCCCGACGGGAGCCGCTAAGGGAAAAAGTTTCCGACGTCCGTGCACGCGGCGCGCGTACACCTAATGTGTAATGGACGTGAACAATCACTCGAAGAAGAATTCATCTTTCTTAACCATGGGAGACCAGAATTGCACACGGTATTCCAGATGAGGTCTCACCAGTGCCTTGTATAACAGTACTAACACTTCCCTGTCTCTACTGGGAATACCTCGCCCGATGCATCCTAGGACTGCATTAGCCTTTTTCACAGCCACATCAGGTCAGGGGCTCATAGGCATCCTGTGATCAAGCAATTTACTCAGGTCTTTTGGCTTTTCTGTTGCTTCCAACAGATACATCCCCATCTTATAGCAAATATTCTTGTTGTTAGTGCCTACATTCATGACCCTGCACTTTGCACTATTAAATTTCATCCCATTTCTATTCCTCCAGTTTTCAAGGTCCTCCAGATCTTCCTGTGCGATATTCCGGTCCTCCTCCATATTGGCAATACCTCCCGCTTTTTGTGCCAAGGTCATGAATGAAAATATTAAATAAGATTGGACCGAAGACCAATCCCTCAGTGGAACGCCCCTAGTAACCTCCCTCCAGCCTGGCAGTTCACCTTTCAGTATGACCTGTTCTAATCTCCCCTTTAACCAGTTCTTTATCCACCTTTCAGTTCTCATATTAATCCCCATCTTTCTCCAATTTAATTAATAATTTCCCATGTGGGACTGTAAAAGCACAAGCTAAAGTTCTAACAGACTCAAATCCACCATAGAGCGCACACCATATGTGTGAGGGGAGACCGACAACACACCTGCCCCATGGCATTACACATGCTCGTGGGAGTTTCAGTAGCCTGAGTTTGTTTCTATTCGTTGGAGTTTCATTAGCCTGAGTTAGGAACCCTGCATTGCACTGTGGACCCAAAGAGGGCTTTTCTTGCTGAGACCACGTGGCAACTAATGCAACTAATGCAAAATTGCAATGGGGCTCCTGACCTTCAAGCCACCAGCCACTGGGGGGACTACACCCACCAATGACATGCCTCCCCTCCCCCAAGACATCTGCTGTTGGGAAACAAAACTTTTAAAGAGTTACAAATAAAGTGCCCAGTCAGGGCCTGGCAGTGGGACGGGTCCATCAGAGTTTCACTGCAGAAAGGGGCAGGGGCCAGGAGTGCGTAGGGCTTTCTGCAGGGACGCATCATGTGCATTGGCTGCCAGGCAGGGACGACTTTCCCCCAGCCCCACCCTTGGGGAAGGGTAGGGGACGGACCCTTTCACGTGATGGGGCCCTGCTCTCCTAGGGCTCACAGCTGAATTGTCAACTGGCCTGCTTGCGAGAGCCCATCCCCCTACCCCAGGCAAATCTTGGCTACCATGACATGTGACCCCAAGCAAACCTGATAGAGCCAACCCATATATTCCCCTACAGAGACCTGCCCCACAGCTGGGGGGCTGCCTACCCCACTCCTGCACCCTCACCCCACCCCCATAGCTAGGGCTGCCTGCCCCACTCCTTTACCCTTCCCCCATAGCTAGGGGGCCGCCTGCCCCTCTCCTGCAGCCCTGCCCCTCCCCCATAGCTGAGAGGCTGCCTGCCCCACTCCTGCACCCTTCCCCCATAGCTGGGGGGCCGCCTGCCCCTCTCCTGCAGCCCCGCCATAGCTGGGGGGCTGCCTGCCCCTCTCCTGCACCCTCCCCTATAGCTAGGGCTGCCTGCCCCTCTCCTGCACCCTCCCCTATAGCTAGGGCTGCCTGCCCCACTCCTTTACCCCTCCCCCATAGCTGGGGGGCCGCCTGCCCCACTCCGCGCTGGCCCGGCGCTGGCCGCACTCACCCCGCGGACGTCCCAGTACCCTAGAGTGACCCCCATGCTGCCCCTGCGCTCCGGTCTCGCCGCGGTTCGATGCGCTCGAGTGGGACTGCGGGGGGCAGAGATCCGAGCTCCCGCCCTGGAATCCGGTTACTTGCCTGTCAGGCCAAACTCGCTTCCCCGGTTCCTGGGCGGTCGCGGGGGCGGATCCTGAACGCTGCGGACCCCACCTGTTAACCCTGCCCTGGCTGTCTGCACTCCTGCAGCCCCACAGACCCCTCGCCTGTGCCCCCCAGCCCCTGCCCTGCCCCCCGGGGGGACCGACCCCCCACTATCTCTGGGGGCCTTAGAGGTTAATTTAGCTCATCGCTGAGCTGGCTGCTCCCTGCAGTGTTATGCCCTGGTGCTAGCCAACCTGCGGAACTCCCTGCAGCAGGACGGCGCTCTCTCTCCATCATGTACTGGGCGGTCAGTGGGGCAGTGTCTGTTGGGGGGAGGGGTTGACTTGGCAGGACTCTGACCTGTTGTGACTGACCTTTCCTTCCCTCATCACCTCGGCCCCTTCATTCACACCCTGCCCATCCAGCTTTGGGTAGTAGCTTTGCTCGGATCAGCTGGGTGCAGAAAATAGAGTCTCAGGAGGCAGCTCTGGTCACCAAACCTGCAAAGTCTCTTACAGGCCAAATCCGGGCTTTCTGGGCCAGAGCGTAGCAGGAATGCTTGGCATGCACAAGCCAAGTTGGCTCGGCAGGATGTGGCAGGCCACCCTGGATCGGGGCAGAGTTTTCCCCTCTCTGCCCGCCCCTATGTTTCCACCCAGGGTGGGAGCTGGCCAGAGATACCAACCCTTCACACCCATTGTACGCATTGTTGGAGGGTTTGTTTCTGGCTCTGGCATCCATAACCACTGCCCCCTTTCCTATCACAGACAGGGGGACAGTGGTGAGACTGGGACCAGAGAAGAGGGGGCACTGCAGGCACTAGGTCCTTACCTCCTGCTGAAAAGGGCCTTAGTGTAGCGGTCGAAGGAATAGGGTGGTTTGGAGCCCCTGAGAGGGCTTTTTGTTATTTGTTCATTTCTGTTGGGTCCGTATTGAAGGTGTGGGCGCACCATGGATTTATATAGAGGCATTATGATATTTTCTGTTTTATTATCTATCCCTTTCCTAATGGTTCCCAACATTGTGTTCACTTTTTTGACTGCTGCTGCACATTGAGTGGATGTTTTCAGAGAATTATCCACAATGACGCCAAGATCTCTTTCTTGCGTGGTAACAGCTAATTTAGACCTTGTCATTTTATATGTATCATTGGGATTATATCTTCCAATGTGCCTTACTTTGCATTTGTCAACACAGTCCTTTAGCCAGGGATGCATGGAAGAACATGCAGCCTCCGGGCCAGGGCCAGAAGAGGCTTTTTTCTGCTTTAAATGAAATGTAGAAGGAACTTGTAGAAAATCCAGGGGGTTTTGACGTGGAGCCTGGACTCTCTGTGGACGTGGATGGATGAAGGGGACCCCTGCTTACCCCTTCCTGAGGTTAGAACTTCATCTGTTTGGCTTTGGCTCGTTTTCTGCAGTGGGAAATTTAAGGCCCTGCTATGTCAGCTAAGCCCCGACACTGGTGTCTGTCCTAGCCAGCCATCAGCGGAAGGTGTCACAATAATCAGGTTTGCCCCAGTGAAATAATACAGGTTTCCCTAATACTCCCCTTCTAGGGTTTTGAAATCTCATTTCCCCCATCCCCACTTTCTACCTAAAACTCCAACCCCCCACCTTTTAAAAATTATTATTGAAAGGCATGAAATGTGAAACTGAGTGAAGGAAAGTGTTTTTACCCTGTGCATAATGAGCCTATGGAACTCATTGCCACAAGGGCAATTGAGGCCAAGACTGCAGAAGGACCCAAAACAGGATTATCCATTTTTGTGGATAGTGAGAACATCCTAGTGACCCCTTCTGCCCTGACCCAGGATTTCCAAGGCAAGGGGTGGAAGGGTGCTGAGAACACCAACAACTATAAAACCAACAGCCAGGGGAACTTGGACTTTCGCCCAAAGGTTGCTTCTGTTGTATCTGGAATGGAAATCAAATAGTACAACCTCCAAAGCCAAGACTCTTTGACCTGGAGTCCGGGTTCCGTAGATGGCAGTGAGAAGCCCTGCTTCCTATTCTGAACTCTAGAGCTAAGATACCAACTCTGCTCAGGCTCTAAAGCTCTGCAGACTAAAGGTATTTAGTTCTCTCCAAGCTCTCTAGGACTCAATTCCTTGGCTCAGCTTCCTCCAGAGACAAATCCAAGCCCCCTGCTCTGTCAGAGTCAAACCTGACACAGACATTGCTGCCACACTAAGCCAGCTGTAGTGGGTGGTATTGTAATAGGCGGCTTGCTACAGCTGACCTGAAAACTAGCAAATGATTCTCCCAAGGGAGAATAATTGACTGGGTTTGGGGTAAATGAAGTTTCCCTAATACTGAACTTTAATGGAGGGTTCAGATCCCATGAGTGCTGGAAGTATGGGCGCCGGGTTGCTGCAGCACTCCTTGATTTGAAGTGGTTTCCATTATATATAGGGTTTACAGTTTGGTTCAATGCCTCTCAGCATCCACAGTATAAAAAATGTTCCAATACCACTGTCAGATCCTGTCCTACCCCAGAGCAGCCTTCTAAGACCTTCAGGGGTCACAGAAAGCCCTTTTATTCCCAGTGGTTTCTCCGGCTCCCATTTGCAGTGCTGCTGACAGGGTTAGTAGGACTGTCAATGGACTGTCACAGGATCCTATTGATTCACATTCCCCCATCTTTTGCAAGGATAGAGCAGGGGTTCCCAAACTGTCTCCATGGGTGACCCCAGAACCATGCAATACTGAGGATTCCATGTCCCACAATCCTCTGCACCCTTACTCCAAAGTTTTTCACACATCCAGAGAGCAGAGAACTCTTGTAGGTTTAGAGTAAGTGACTGCTTCTGTGGATTGATCTACCCTTAGCTTACGTAGATGGGGCCAGATATTCCAGAGCTCAGCTGCCAACCTGCTGGGCACTTCTGGAAATCAGCCAGTTGCTGCAGGGTAGGGATTTCAGAAGTGCCTCAGGGTATGTTGGCAGAGCAGCGAGAAGGGCGCTTCCCAGCATGGGCGGACAGACATGCCTGTTCTGCTCAAGCTAGCGTGGCTGGCAGCTCAGGGTAGCCACCTGAATACAACCCTGCCTGACCCCTTGGGTATATAGAAGAGACAAATGAGGGGGGATGTAGCAGGGTGGTTACCCCACTCCTGCCTGGAAGGGCTCAAAACAGCCCAGGCAGAGGGCTGCAGCTCTAAAAGCTGGGCTGATTGGGGAAGTAGCCACAGCTGGGCCACGCCCCAATCAGGCCACAGCTGGCCTGTATAAAAAGGCTGGGAGCCAGTGGCCAAGTAGTCTCTCTCTGTGTTCAGGGAGAGAAGGGTCTAGGTGAAGGGACCTAGCTATAGGGTACCTGTAGTGGAGCAGGGCTGGGGAGCTCCAGCCTGTGGCCTAGTAGGAGGCTAAGGGATACTGGGGGTTGCAGAGGGTAGCCCAGGGCTAGGCCAAGGCAGCAGGTCCAAACCCAACCTTGCCTGTGATGAGTGGCCTATATTGCAGTCTGCCCCAGGGAATGGGGACTAGTTGGAGACTGGCAGTGGCCTTACTCTGAGGTGAGGTAGGGATAGTGGGTGGGGGTTCCCCAGGGAGGGGAGACCCTAGTACTGAGGGGTGTACTGCCAGGGGGCAGCACCCCATATACAAGGGTACCAGGGTCTGGGAGGGACATGGGGGGCCAGAGGACAGGCAGATCACTAGCCTGCAGGGGGTGCTCCAGGATGCTGGAAGAGCTAATTCCTGAGATGACCAGCAGGAGTCACTGCAGGGGTGAGTCCACTCCTCTACAGGGGATTTGATAGCAGCTTTCAATGGCCTGAAAGGAGGTTCCAAAGAGGATGGATCTAGACTGTTCTCAGTGGTGGCAGATGACAGAACAAGGAGTAATGGTCTCAAGTTGCAGTGGGGGAGGTCTAGGTTGGATATTAGGAAAAACTTTCCAACTAGGAGGGGGTGGAACACTGGAATGGTTACCTAGGGAGGTGGTGGAATCTCTTCCCTTAGAGGTTTTTAAGGCCCGGCTTGACAAAGCCCTGGCTGGGATGATTTAGTTGGGGATTGGCCCTGCTTTGAGCAGGGGGTTGGACTAGATAACCTCTTGAGGTCCCTTCCAACCCTGATATTCCATGATTCTATGATCTACATGGCAGCTAATGTTGTCATAGCCACACTGCTATTTCTAGCATGCTAGCTCATGCAGACCTAACATGTCTGTCTCCTCATGCTGGGAATTGCCCGCTCACTGCTCCGCAGACATACCTTGAGAGACAGAGGCCAAGCCTTTCAGAAAGGACAAGTCAATGGAACTCGTGCTCACAATGCAAGTCACTCTGATGCTGCTGAAAATTCTGCACTTGGTGCCAGAATGGGACCTAGGCTGCTTTGGAAACCTGCCCATGGAAAAGCATTGGCTTAATTTGCAGATGGGGGGCCTGAATCTCCACTATGTTACATCCGTTTTACGTCAGCGTCATGCTGTCGTGATCGCTGGAGTTATCCCTGGGCAGTACTGCACTGGAGAAAGTGTCAAGAGGTTCAAAGGCTCTAATAAGGGTGGAATAACCCTCTCAGACATTGAGAGGCTCATCCCAATGTCAGAAACATTTGAGCTTGACTTGCCACTACCAATCACCCAGGAGTGGAGAGGAGTTGCTTTGGCTATTACAACTTCCATCCGTGCTGTGGGGAAAGAGAAGAGGATTGAGCTTACATCTGTCACAGCACAGTCTGGGACTTTTAAGGGAGTCTGGGCTCAGCTCCTCCGGGGCCTTGGTGAAGCCTGGACCAGGGTGAGGCTCACAGAACTAGGCTCAGCTGGAAGCGGACCCTGCTAGGAAAGGGGTTTGCAGCTCTCAAACCAGGAAAGACGCTGGGGGTCAGGGACGGTCCAGGAGGGGTGTCCTCTCTTCCAGGCCTTCCCCTAGCGGGTGTGAGGACTGCAAGGAGCAGGCTGTTCTGGGAGACTCTCTGTGGATGGCCAGGGCTGGGTGAGCACTGGGAAGGGAGCTGCACTGATCTATGGAGCTCTGGCACTGGAGCAGAGTTTGCTTTGGGTAGCCAGAGCAAAGTGTGAATGTTGCCTTGCTTTGACTCGACAAAACAGATCCCAAGGGGTGGCGGGGGGTGGGAGGGTTGAATTACATCCACTATTGTTTGGTCTGTGGCCTCCTCTGAGACCCAAGGAGGGGCTGGGGGCACCCAGCCTTGGGGGAGCGTGGCGTGTGTCACGATATCCCAGACAGCTAGCAGCTCTGCACTGGGGAAGGGGCTTGTTCCCCTTTTCATCTGAAATATCCTTCCCCTCCCCCCTGATCTGCCCCTGAGCTGGGCTGCTCTACCACCTGCTCTGCAGAAACACCAAGAGCTGGCTGGGACTTTCTGTTGCCAGTTCCCAGTATCTGTTTACCCTTGGCCAGGTGCTAATGTAACTTAACCACAGCCGGTCCTGTGCAGCCATTCATTTATTTTCATGCCCAAACATCCCCATGAAGGACACTGGAGGGGGTGGGGAATAGGGCAAGGGTCTTTTGACTCCCAGCTAGTGCACTTTGGCAGAAAGTGGGGTTGCCCTGAAATCCTAGGACCGTTTAACACTCAGGTTCTTAGGAAACACTGTGGATAATCCATGCTCCTCCAAGGGAACACCACCACACTGCAGCAACACAGTCCTGGCTAGATCCTTCAGGCTCCCAGCACGGGGGTGATGAAGAGGAGGCTGCAAGTACTGAGTATGAAGAAGAGGTCACCTGGGATTCCCCATTGCTGCTGCAGTCTGGTGGGGAGGAGAAGTTCAGAGTTGCATGACCTGCGAGGCTGCTGTCAGCTTTGGGAGCTGCCCCCTCGGAGGTTCTGCTGAGAAGGTCCTGGAGGTATCTGATGTACCTGATGGCAGCTCATATGGTTTCGACTTTGCTAAGGTGTTTCTCTGCTATGGGAGGTGGCCTTGGAGCCAGGTGTAGCTTTTATTAACACATTTCTCCCTCCGCCTCTCCCTCTCATTCCTCTTCTGCCTGAAGGCAGCTTCAAAGGAGTAGTCACAGACCCCCAAATGCCTGTGGAAAGGGAACCAAGAGAACCTACCACCATAAGTGTCATAATAGACTGAGTCCGTGTTGATGGAGAGAACCAGACAGGGATGTTGGCCGAAGTGCCTGCAGGAGGAATGGCCATGAGAAGGAGAAATTGCTAGTTGCAGGCAGCTGTGCCATTGTCCTCCTGTTGACCAGTGCTCTGCAGTAGCTACTGTTCATGGTGCGCTAAACAAATCTCGCTTCTCAACTTGGCTGAGTGATCCCGAGCAGTAACGGAGCTCCAGCAGCACTCCCAGCTCCCCGAGGTGTGGACAGCTAGAGCAAGGGTGGACAAACTACGGCCTGGGGGCTGCATCTAGCCCTCCAGACATTTTAATCCGGTCCTCAAGCTCCCACCGGGGAGCAGGATCTGGGGCTTGCCCTGCTCCACGCGGCTCCCAGAAGCAGCAGCATGTCCCCCCTCTGGCTCCTACGCGTAGGGACAGCCAGGGGGCTCTGCATGCTGCCCCTGCAGCTCCCATTGGCCGGGAGCCGTGGCCAATGGGAGTTGCAGAGGCAAAACCTGGGGACAGGGCAGTGCGTAGAGCTGCCTGGCCACGCCTCCACTGCTTGAGGTAAACGCTGCCCAGAGCCTGACCTCTTCCCGTGCCCCAACCTCCTGCCCCAGCCCTGATCCCCCTCTGAACCCTTCGGTTCTAGCCCAGAGTACCTGAGCTCCTCATTTCTGTCCCCACCCCAGAGACTGCACCCCCAGCTGGAGCCCGCACCCCCTCCCGTACCCCAACTACCAATTTTGTGAGCATTCATGGCCCGCCATACAATTTCCATATCCAGATGTGGCCCTTGGGCCAAAAAGTTTGCCCACCCCTGAGCTAGACGGAATTCCTGTTAATTGCTTCCAAGCCTCTTGTATTGGTCTGGAGTTAAAGAGGACTGGAAACAGAACCCAGCTCTCCAGGCTCCACCCTCCCCACTGGCCTGCACGGACTCTTGTTATCCTGAGCTACTTAGTCATTGTAGCCACAGCAAAAGGTGCGACTGGCTGGCAAGTGTTTGGCAGCCATAAGATGCTGCGCTCAACATTTTCCTTATTGTGGGGTCAAGTCCTCATCGTCTCTGTCCAGCAACAGCCACTCCAAGGAACTCTTCCTCGTACCGCTGGCAGAGCCATGTACCGATGCGCAGAGGTTAACCCCCAAGCGGGAGACAGCCTCAGTCTCCCAGCCTTGTGGGAATCTAGTTGGCGTCTTATCCCATCCTCATCCTGGTGGTGTCGGAGCACTGCGCAGCCATGTGTTAAGCGACATGACTCACATGTATTTTGTTTTCTCTGCGTCTCCTCGGGGGGAGGATTGGGTGTGCAGTGTAGTGGTTTGTTTTGGTAGGGTTGGTTGGAGTTATTGAACAACTACACTGCTTGTGCTGATGTTTGAGGTGGCCAGTTGGAGATGTTTGCCTGGGAGTGGGAGCTGGGGAGGCCTGTGATGGTCCTTAGCTCCTGGACAAGGGGGTTCCACAGTCTCTGAGGGGCCCTAAGGAAGCTCTGTCTCCTCCACAGATGAGTTTGTGGTGGACGGTTGGAGGAGAAGACTGTTGACCTTCGTGCTCACCCTGGGGCTTTAGTCTCTTTTAGGGAGCTTGGGCACAGGCTGTTGAGTGCCTTGAAGGGAAGGACTGAGCCCCTGACATTGACTTGTTCTATGGGAAGCCAAGGTGGAGTGTGCTGGTGAGGTGAGGGGTGTGATGGTCCAGTGACTAGACCCCTGCAGTGGGAATTGGGAGACCCTGGCTGTGCCACTGACCTAGTGCATGTCCTGGGATAGGCTGGCATTAACTCACCCATTATACCCTGGTAGGACAGTTAACACAGGGTTCTGGTTAGCTGGAGTGTATACAGTTACTCAGTGTTCTCCTGAGTATTAGCTTGCAGAGCGTCTCTCTCCTCTGGTTAAACCAAGTCCTCATCCTCCCCGCCAATCTGCCCCATTGTTCCTAGCCCAATCCATCTCCCATGGTGCTTTTTATTCCACACAGCTGCTGAACAGTTGGTCAGTTTGACCGTGTGCTTGATTGCTTGCTTGTTTGTTTGAAAAGTGTGAATTGGGAGTGCTTTGTTCCAGGTGGGCCTTGAGTGGGCCTGACTGGTATATAAGGGCAGTCAGCAGCGAACCAGCTGAGCGGCGAACAGCAGAGGCTAACAGCAGGAGTTTGCCTGGGAGTTCACGTGGGGAGAGCACACTGAGGCTGTCATCTGCAGGTTTCTCTGAGTAGTTCCTGCAACAGTTGAGGAAGTACTTAAGAGGACGGTGATATGGAAGGTGAGCAATCAGCTGTTGTCACCTGCACAGGCTGTGCCATGTTTGTCTTTCTTCCACAGGACAGAAGCGACTTTGTCTGTACAAAGTGCAAGCTGGTCTCCATATTGGAAGAGAAGGTTCGAGGGTTGGAGAAACAAGTATCGACTCTGCGTTGCATAAGGGAAAATGAAGATTTCCTGGACAGACGTCAGGAGATGCTTCTACGGCCACAATGTTCTGAAGATTCAGAGCAGGCGCAGGAGGGACAGAAGGATTGTGAAGAGGTTTGGCAGCATGTGACCTCCAGAAGGAGAAAGAGGAGTGTCCATGCACCAGCAATGGAAACGATTGCTCACCTGTATCTCCATGTTCTCTCTACAGGTACTAATGCGGAGAGTGGACTAGATAACCCATCTGAGGGAAGGGAGCAGAAGGAGACTACACTGATTGGAAGGCAAAAGATGCACTGTCCTAGGGATGGGGGTTCAATGACCACCACTCCCAAGAGGAGGGTGGTGGTGGTCGGGGACTCTCGCCTCAGGGGGACTGAGTCATCTATCTGCCGCCCCAACCGGGAAAACCGAGAGGTCTGCTGCTTGCCAGGAGCTAGGATACACGATGTGACGGAGAGACTGCCGAGACTCATCAAGCCCTCGGATCGCTACCCCTTCCTCTTCTCCACGTGGGCACCAATGATACTGCCAAGAATGACCTTGAGCGGATCACTGCAGACTATGTGGCTCTGGGAAGAAGGATAAAGGAGTTTGAGGCGCAAGTGGTGTTCTCGTCCATCCTCCCTGTGCAAGGAAAAGGCCGGGGTAGAGACCGTCGAATCGTGGAAGTCAACGAATGGCTACGCAGGTGGTGTCGGAGAGAAGGCTTTGGATTCTTTGACCATGGGATGGTGTTCCAAGAAGGAGTGCTAGGCAGAGACGGGCTCCACCTAACGAAGAGAGGGAAGAGCATCTTCGCCAGCAGGCTGGCTAACCTAGTGAGGAGGGCTTTAAACTAGGCTCACTGGAGGAAGGAGACCAAAGTCCTGAGGTAAGTGGGGAAAATGGGATCCTGGGAGGAAGCACAAGCAGGAGAGCACAAGAGGGGAGGACTCCTGTCTCATGCTGAGAAAGAGGGACGATCGATGAGTTATCTTAAGTGCCTATACACCAATGCAAGAAGCCTGGGAAACAAGCAGGGAGAACTGGAAGTCCTGGCACAGTCAGGGAACTATGATGTGATTGGAATAACAGACTTGGTGGGATAACTCACATGACTGGAGTACTGTCATGGATGGATATAAACTGTTCAGGAAGGACAGGCAGGGCAGAAAAGGTGGGGGAGTTGCGTTGTATGTAAGAGAGGAGTATGACTGCTCAGAGCTCCGGTATGAAACTGCAGAAAAACCTGAGTCTCTGGATAAAGTTGAGAAGTGGGAGCAACAAGGGTGATGTCGTGGTCGGAGTCTGCTATAGACCACCAGACCAGGGGGATGAGGTGGACGAGGCTTTCTTCTGGCAACTAGCAGAAGTTGCTAGATCGCAGGCCCTGGTTCTCATGGGAGACTTTAATCACCCTGATATCTGCTGGGAGAGCAATACAGCGGTGCATAGACAATCCAGGAAATTTTTGGAAAGTGTAGGGGACAATTTCCTGGTGCAAGTGCTGGAGGAACCAACTAGGGGCAGAGCTTTTCTTGACCTGCTACTCACAAACCGGGAAGAATTAGTAGGGGAAGCAAAAGTGGATGGGAACCTGGGAGGCAGTGACCATGAGATGGTCGAGTTCAGGATCCTGACACAAGGAAGAAAGGAGAGCAGCAGAATACGGACTCTGGACTTCAGAAAAGCAGACTTTGACTCCCTCAGGGAACAGATGGGCAGGATCCCCTGGGAGAATAACATGAAGGGCAAAGGGGTCCAGGAGAGCTGGCTGTATTTTAAAGAATCCTTATTGCAGTTGCAGGAACAAACCATCCCAATGTGTAGAAAGAATAGTAAATATGGCAGGTGACCAGCTTGGCTAAACAGTGGAATCCTTGCTGATCTTAAATGCAAAAAAGAAGCTTACAAGAAGTGGAAGATTGGACAAATGACCAGGGAGGAGTATAAAAATATTGCTCAAGCATGCAGGAGTGAAATCAGGAAGGCCAAATCACACTTGGAGTTGCAGCTAGCAAGAGATGTTAAGAGTAACAAGAAGGGTTTCTACAGGTATGTTAGCAAGAAGAAGAAAATCAAGGAAAGTGTGGGCCCCTTACTGAATGAGGGAGACAACCTAGTGACCGAGGATGTGGAAAAAGCTAATGTAATCAATGATTTTTTTGCCTCTGTCTTCACGCACAAGGTCAGCTCCCAGATTGCTGCACTGGGCAGTACAGCATGGGGAGAAGGTGACCAGTCCTCTGTGGAGAAAGAAGTGGTTTGGGACTATTTAGAAAAACTGGACGTGCACAAGTCCATGGGGCCGGATGCGCTGCATCCGAGGGTGCTAAAGGAGTTGGCGGGTGAGATTGCAGAGCCATTAGCCATTATTTTTGAAAATTCATGGCGATCGGGGGAGGTCCCAGATGACTGGAAAAAGGCTAATGTAGTGCCCATTTTTAAAAAAGGGAAGGAGGAGGATCCGGGGAACTACAGGCCAGTCAGCCTCACCTCAGTCCCTGGAAAAATCATGGAGCAGGTCCTCAAGGAATCAATTATGAAACACTTAGAGGAGAGGAAAGTGATCAGGAACAGTCAGCATGGATTCATGAAGGGGAAGTCGTGCCTGACTAACCTAATTGCCTTCTATGATGAGATAACTGGCTCTGTGGATGAGGGGAAAGCAGTGGATGTGTTATTCCTTGACTTAAGCAAAGCTTTTGATACGGTCTCCCACAGTATTCTTGCCGCCAAGTTAAAGAAGTATGGGCTGGACGAGTGGACTGTAAGGTGGATAGAAAGCTGGCTAGATCGTCGGGCTCAACGGGTAGTGATCAATGGCTCCATGTCTAGTTGGCAGCCGGTTTCAAGCGGAGTGCCCCAAGGGTTGGTCCTGGGGCCGGTTTTGTTTAATATCTTTATTAATGATCTGGAGGATGGTGTGGACTGCACTCTCAGCAAGTTTGCAGATGACACTAAACTAGGAGGCGTGGTAGATACACTAGAGGGTAGGGATCGGATACAGAGGGACCTAGACAAATTAGAGGATTGGGCCAAAAAAAACCTGATGAGGTTCAACAAGGACAAGTGCAGAGTCCTGCACTTAGGACGGAAGAATCCCATGCACTGCTACAGACTAGGGACCGAATGGCTAGGTAGCAGTTCTGCAGAAAAGGACCTAGGGGTCACAGTAGACGAGAAGCTGGATATGAGTCAACAGTCTGCTCTTGTTGCCAAGAAGGCTAACGGCATTTTGGGCTGTATAAGTGGGGGCATTGCCAGCAGATCGAGGAATGTGATCATTCCCCTTTATTCGACATTGGTGAGGCCTCATCTGGAATACTGTGTCCAGTTTTGGGCCCCACACTACAAGAAGGATGTGGAAAAATTGGAAAGAGTCCAGCAGAGGGCAACAAAAATGATTAGGGGCCTGGAGCACATGACTTATGAGGAGAGGCTGAGGGAACTGGGATTGTTTAGTCTCCAGAAGAGAAGAATGAGGGGGGATTTGATAGCAGCCTTCAACTACCTGAAGGGGGGTTCCAAAGAGGATGGAGCTCGGCTGTTCTCAGGGGTGGCAGATGACAGAACAAGGAGCAATGGTCTCAAGTTGCAGTGGGGGAGGTCCAGGTTGGATATCAGGAAAAACTATTTCACTAGGAGGGTGGTGAAACACTGGAATGCGTTACCTAGGGAGGTGGTGGAGTCTCCTTCCTTGGAGGTTTTTAAGGCCCAGCTTGACAAAGCCCTGGCTGGGATGATTTAGCTGGGAATTGGTCCTGCTTTGAGCAGGGGGTTGGACTAGATGACCTCTTGAGGTCCCTTCCAACTCTGATATTCTATGAAGCTGTCTGAAGCCGGGGGGGGGGAACCTTCTGAATGTTCAGATCTGCAAGCCCTCCACAGGCCTGGGTTCTTCTGGCCAAAAGCAGATTTCTCCTGAGACCAGAACTGAAGTGCAAGTACAGCTGTGATTACAGGTAAAGCCAAGAAGCACAATTACCACAGGCCCCTGTTAATTGTCACAGCTGCACCTGCCTGGTTATAACCTTTGGGCTCAGGGACACCCTCTGGCTCTGGATCCTGCCACATCCCAGGGCTGAGGCAGGCTGTGCTGCTGTTTAAAGTAGGGTTACCATACGTCCGGATTTTCCCGGACATGTCCGGCTTTTTGGGACTCAAATCCCCGTCCGGGGGGAAATCCCAAAAAGCTGAACATGTCCGGGAAAATCCTGGGCCGGGGGCTGGGCCGGGGCGGGTGCGCCGGGCCGGCGGTGCCAGACGGCCGCAGGGTGCGCCAGGCCGCCGGGGACCGGCAGTGCCGGGCGGTGCGTCGGGGGCCGGTGGTGCTGGGTGGGCCAGGGGCCCGGGGGTGCTGGGCGGGCCGGGGGTGGTCGGCCGGGGTCGGCACCCCAGGGCTGGAGCCGACCCAGGCTGGAGCCGCCAGGGGGCCAGCCTGGGCCGCGCCTCCTCCCCCCCACACTCCCCTTACCTGCTTCAGGCTTCCCGCGGTTCAAATGTTCGCGGGAAGCAGGTGAGGGAGCGGAGACTTTGGGGAGGGGGCGGAGTTGGGGCGGGGGGCGTGGAGTGTCCTCCTTTTGGAGGCACAAAATATGGTAACCCTAGTTTAAAGCCTTAATGTCGGAGGCACCATTCACCTTGGATTGTCCGCTACATTGCGGCCATACGTGATGAGGGCAGGAAGAGTCCGGCTATTGGGATGTTCACAAAGCATGTTAGGGGAGTGGGGGTATTCACTGAAAGCATTGCTCCCCATCCATAAGAGATGCCAGGAGATTTTTAGGGCCTCCACATGACTACATGTTTTGCCACCTAGCAGTCTGCAGTGAGTTAAACACCTAGCCTGGATGGGCAGTGGGCTGTGAACCCTGGAGTTTCAGCACTAGAGCACATGTTTCTACATGTGAGCCATAGGGGTAACTCCACTAGCTGAGAGCAGCAGCAGGCTCTATCTGGCCACTAGCTGGATCCACAACATTAGCTGGAACCATACCACTAAACCCGGGGGAGTTCTGATCCAGGATACTTGTTCACGACTATCCATTAATTTTGAATAGATTTATTGTGCTGCAGCAACAGACTAGCCTCCGGGAGCAGACACAGGGCATCAGTGGTGAATTTCACACTGACGACGCAGATGCAAATACAGGAAAGAAATTTACCTTGTAAAAGACAGGTGCACCTCAGCCTTAGAGTAGGCTGATATGAAAGCCTGTTGAATGGATGGGGCCATAGTTATCCCTTGTGTAACACCAAGCCATGGCTGCCCGTTGCCCCTGGTCCCAAGAAAAGCACTGATGAGACGTGTGTGTGTGTGTGATATATATATATATATATCTCTCCAGGCATGCAGGCCTAAAATAAACCAGGAGGGCTCTTTATATTTTAACTGACAGCATATATTTCGTTAGCCCTCTGCTGGATCCAGTCCTAAGTACCCCATGAAGTATTCTCCCACTCTCTGCTACCACTGAAGTCAAAGCAGTTTCTCAGAACCTTTTGGGATTAGGCCCTTAGCCAACAGCCTAGATGCTGAGGTCAGAAGGCGCTATTCTGATTGAGTCTGACTTCCTGCATAGCACAGGTCAGAGAATCCCATTATCTGACTAGGTAAGCCCTGCACATCAGCTGAGCCTGGGCAGAGGTTTAACATAAGGCTGGGAGAGCACAGGGAAATTTTTGGTTATATTTATGTTCCCTTCCCCCAGCTGCCAATAGTACCCATTGTCTCCTCTTCCCAGGCCACAATTAATTTTGCTCTGAAAACCAGGGATCCACAACCTAGCATAGAAATTTTAATTCTTACACAGCAAAGGTATTCAGTTAAAAAAAGCCACTCCAGTCACACACCCTTCTTTCTGTTTAAAGAAGCGATGCTACATGATAACAAAACTCAAGCACTTAGCAAACTTTCTTGATGGGGAAAACAAATTGGAGTAACAGATGAATAAATACACCCATTAATTACTTTGCTTTCTCACACACAGCAGGAATACTTACCTTAGTCAAAGATCTCAGACAGTTACTTCTATGCATTACAGAAACTAAAGTGCATCTTTAGTAAATGTTCAGGGCTCTGTGACCCAGAGAGCAGGAGGGGCTTAGGTTCCAGACCTCCTAAACATAGTGAAACCTTTGTTCTAAAGTCTCATTGACACTAATGGCCGTGTGCCTCGCTCTGCCAGTGTAAACAGGCCTGTAACTTACTCCCACTGTGCAGGGCTAATGTGGAGTAAAATGGCCTTAGGGTAAATGAGAATCCGGCCTTTCCTCCCCCGCTCCAGGGCTCCTTGGGTTGTTAGTACCCAACACTTGTCAATTTCACAATGCTGAGTTAGACAGAAGGCTCAGAAGCCAGACTCTGATCTCAGTGATGCTGGTGTAGATCTGGAGAGACCCCATTGATGTCAGTGGTGTTACTGCGGATTTACACCAGAGTAAATGAGAGCAGCAGCTGAATTCAAAGGACTGGATTCTCCTCTCAGTCACACCAGTGCAAATCCTGATAGGAGAACCAGGTCTCTTGTGTCCAGAGCAGCGTCCTTACAGAAAAGGCTCTGGGACCAGATCTTCCACTGCTGTCAATGAAGGTAGCTCTACTGACCTTAGTGGAACTATGCCAATTTACCCCAGGTGAGAGTCTGGCTCCCTGTGGTACATGGTAGAATGTTTGGTGCCCTGACATGGCGTAGAACTGGGAGACGGTGTAAATAATATCCATAAATAATCAATAATCCTGCCTCCTGTTGAAAATGAGCTCTACTGGAGGACAAGCTGCACCCTAGCTCCCACGTGTACAGAACTGGCTTATTTCATCCAGCACAGACACAAGCTTTCCTCCCTTGTTGGTTTCTCTGGGTTCACAGCCCCTCAGCTAAGACCAGTGGGCTGTGACTTGACAGCACAGTGGCAGAACAGGTTTGGCAGAAGCCATGTGCTGAGGTATCTGTCTCCCTTGTAAGCCAGGAATGAGCTGAAACCAGCTTTGTTTCATTAAATAGTTTTCTTTGACTTCTCCAGGCTGCAGATTGTTACATGATAGCTCAAAGGAAGAGGCAAGGGACAGGGATTCCCCAGTGATTACAATGCCCTCGCTCAAGGCTATTTCATGCCATGTGACATGCTTCCGGAGAGGGGCACGCAAAGTGCCAAATGCAGGCAAGGGAGTTTGAAAACTGGGTCCCACCTTTGCCACAACTTTTAACACCGAGGTGCAGCCGGCAGAAATGACAGGTCCCAGCGTGCAGCATTCTGTCATGACCGCTGGACTCTAGCTGGAGCAGTACATGCTGGGAGCTGTAGTCTCCGCCAGTCTCCTTATTAAGGATGACCGTGGCTGCACCGGGATTCCTTTGGGGCCATTTGAGGGCAGTTGTCAATGGGGCCCTCAGCTGGGCAAAGCTCAGGGTGCCTCTGGCTTAGGCTGCAAAGGGGGTAGAGGGCACAGTCATGGGCAGGCACTTTGGCCTTGTTTGCTTTATGAAAGCCAATACAGGGGGGAGGATGGGTTAGGGGGGCTCAAACAAAACACTGTGGGGGTCCTATTGGGTGAGATAGACATGGCCTATCCCCACTACGCTGCAGCTGTCTGTCCCCAGCGGGCTGTCACTTCATGCCTGGCTTGCTCTAGCTCAGCATCTTGTGTCGGTCAAAAACCGTCTTCCTCTGCTCCTGCACCTGGCGCTTCCATCGCTGCTGGGCTCCTTCCACCCTCTCCAGCACTGTGTTGGCTCTGGCGCCGGTGGGAGCGGGAGCTGCTGCCAGTGAGCGGGCCTCCTGCAATGCAAAGAGAAGGAACCAGGAGGTCAAGGGGGTGAGTGGGGTGAAGGAGTGGTATCTCTAATACAGAAAAAGGCTGCTCAGTGTTTGGAGACACTTTTACATGAAGAGCTATTTCAGGACTGAGTTTTCCTTGCAGAGAGCGGGCCTGATTTTCACAGGTGTCCAACTCCCACCAACTCATACTGGAGGAGTGGGTCCTCAGTGTAACTGGGCTTAAAGCTAGGATCACCTGTGCTAAAAGCACAGGCCTCCAGCACTGGAGCTAAAGGAGCAGCTCCTCTAGGAGGTACCTGTAGTAGGCTCTTATCCCTTTCTTTAGGCCAGCAACTAGAAGGGCCAGTGCTCTACACTGCTAATGTGAATTCCCTCCTCTCAGACTCCTCGCTTTCCACTCCCTCGCACCCATTCCCCTTTCCCTCCCAGGAATCTCCCCCTGCCCTCTGTGTCTCGGGGCTGCTGCATTTCAGTCCTGCCCAGCCACATGAACTTGCACAAAATCTCTCCATC